>NC_092814.1:93224340-95666840 GCF_023375885.2 Dermacentor andersoni | reverse complement strand
TTCACCCTGGAATACTTTGTTGCAATCTTCTACAGAAAACTGGGACTCCCACCCAGAAAGTTAGTCGATGATATCACAGCTACGGAACTTCCTTCTTCGTGCCGCCTCAGGGAAAGATGCAGCTGCTTACAGACGGATTTGCAGGGTCAATGGCTTGTAGTATTCTGCATGCGTTAAAACAAGACATCAACAATGTAAAACAAATTGTGCGTTAAAATTATTACTGACTTTTAAAATCAATTAACGCACCTAGGAGAAATTCATTAAGGGAGTACTGACACAATATTTTTTTGCCCCACTTTGGTGCTTTTTTGGGTAGTTGCAGACCTCACAATCATGACATGGAGCCTCAATTCCTTGAGCAACACAAATAATTATTACATCACATTTTACATTACTCAGCTAGTTTAACTAAGATGCACTCCAAGTGAAGCACTATTTTATATGTGAAGCAGGAGACTATTCACATCACCGCAACCATACTTGAAATTCATGCGGTGTCACAAACAACTCAAGCACGAGAATGCTGGCACAATGCAGTAGACGACGGTGATATAATGACCTTGTCACTAAAAGCCATGAAACTGACCTTTCTAATCGCACTTCTTTTTGAAATGCAGGAGGACTCTCTCCCCTGTTGTCCCGTCGAGTGTTGAATGACCTCTGTTTTTGCAGCATGATCATAGTTTGTGTGTATACGTCAGTTGTGTTTGGTACCATATGGGACTGCCACGTCGAGTTTTGGTGACATGAATAGACTTCTGTTTCACGTCCAAAGCCACACTGCACTTCTCATATTTTGAGCTGTCACACTAAAATGTAATGCATGAATTAATAATATTTCTGTATTATTAAACAAGTAACTGAGGCTCTATAGCATAATTACTGAGTTGACAGCTATCCATTCTTTGTATAAAAACTAGACAAAGGTTTTGTAGTATACTCCCAAAAAGAACTAAGTAGTCTGTTCTCAGCACAAACAATGACAAACCTCATCATCATTGTTTTGATGTGAACTTCACATTGAATATTGTTAACGTCTAAAGGGAAAGGCCATTTCTCTTACTGACAAATAGCCCTACATAAAACTCCCTTTCCTGAGGCTGACAGCATTTACGCAATGCAATTTGGCAAGCTAGAGTTCAGACTTGTATATCCAAATTAAAAAGCTAGAGGTTCCCCACCAATAAATGTAAGCACAGCTCACTTTCATATATTCCAGAAAACACAGTAAGAATTGTATGTAATTAAGGTTATAAAATGAATCATACTTACCTTTGAGTCGCAGATAACACTCAAACAGGAGTTTCTTCAGACAGTCTGCAACTGTTTTGATAGAGTGTGACAGCATATTAGCTCACGTTGGGTCATTCCTAGCCACCTCTGAAATTCAGAAAACATTGATCAGCTGATGCAGGTAGCACAAACGACTAAAGTTAGAATAACAAAATAATAACACAATGGCTATTAAGGCATTAAGCTGCACGGGCTTATGTAAAGGAAACAGTTGAAATGTGATAGCTCACTATTCACCAAACAAAATGGACCCTGTTTAAACCTTGTTTCTTGTCTCAAATTTATTGTCATTGCTTTCTCTCTGCAGCCAAATTAGCCCGACATTTCCTCAAGTTCGCATTCCATGACAGCTAAGAATCACCTAATCCAAGGCTTTTCTCTTGCAGTGAAAAAGGCAGAATGTCATATAAATAGTGATAGCTTACACAATACTTCAAATGTGACAGTGAGGACAGGTACTCTGAAAAAAGCAAAAGTAAGATTGACATGCTTGGAGCAACAAAAAATGGGAAAAGATACAGTCTACCTATTGACTGGACACTACTCTGCGACAACACTGCGACACAGCTGTCTTGACAATCACATGGGATAGTGCAGTGCAGAAATCATTCAGTCAAAACAGAATAAAGGTCAATTGACGGTTAAAGTATCTTACATGAAAAAAGGAATTTTAAGTAAACTGTACATTCTACCAAAACAATGCACGCAAAAGTAATTAAGGTTCACCATGATTTGCAGTTAGGCTTTTTACATTTCACACATGAACAATGAAACGAGTGACACAATACCAAATTTCTTAACCTGAAATGGCAAGTTTCGTTTCACGAATGCGTACAGGTGGTATTGTTTTTTTGCATTTAAAATAGCATGCAGTGCCAGATTTTTGAACCACATTAAAAGTTCAATTTCTATGACATATTGGATAAGTATGCTTATGAGCTGCTGATGATACTGTTTTACTCCGTTGCGGCTCCCCCTGAGACAGTATCTTAAGCTTCTGCTCTTTACTGTCATCATTGTACAAAAGAGGCCTTAGCCAAGCCTGTGGCATGTGGCGTGTTTCGCGTCCAAGCCTTGGGGTGGCGCCACCATCGAAACGACGACAGCGCACCGCCGGCAGCGGTAATCGAAACGCCAGCTAAGCCTGTATTATGTAAACTTTATTTGCAACGCATCAAACCAGCAAGTACAGAAAAACAATTCTGTCTGAAATAATCAACTTTTCGAAGCAAATTCAGCTTAAACGCTGAAAATTTTTATAACGTGACTTCTCGAATGGTTAACTGCAAGAGAGAGAGCAGGCATTCTGGACCAGAAGATGAACAGTCGCGACAGAATTCGCCCTTGTGAAAGCTACGTGTTTCTGCTCAAACAGGAGGCACTGGCTCAAATCAAGTTGCAGTTTGTGAATATTGTGAACGAAGTGGCGTGACATCTTCAGCTACAAAAGTGGATGAACTTCAGTAGCAACATACCAGCGTGCGACGGCTTTATGTGGTCGGATGTATTTCTTCATTCAACGGCAGACAGCTTGTGTTCACCAGAAATGTGTGTCAAGACTGTACGTAGTATCCTTTTGCACATAAACTATGCATGTTACGCACCAGTATATCTTCTGAAACGCTATTCACATGCTTTTTATTTCATGTAAACATCAATGATGTTATAATATAGCTGTTTATTGGCAGCAAGTTAGTGTGATCAGCGTCGTGATTTCGCTCGGCCTATACAGCAGTGCCAACCTTCAAAGGTAAATGTACAAGCTAATTCTTAGTCCTATATAAGATTACATATATATATATATGTATATATATATATATATATATTGGGATATACCTGGCTAAAGCAAGCGGGCAGCGCAACAGCAATAGCAGAAGCAGACAATGCCGGCGTCGGTCGTCTACTGTGTGGTACTGCTCACAAGCGTCATTGCGCTTTCGATACCCATTTAACTTTCTATGCAACTAGAAATTATTCAGAGGTCACCTGTCATTTTTAAATTTAGATTGTAAGTGAATAATATTCAAAACATTATCTATTATTAGTAAGTAAACATTTTTCTGGTATTAGAGCAACTACCGTTAGAATCCAGGCGGCGCTAGCGTCGCATGCGAAAATCGGGCGCATTAGCTCTATGCATAGAATTTCTCACTCTATGGCTCTATAGGAATGTCATGGGCTTGCCTTTGCTGCTGGCGACCATTACCTTCGGCGACCGCACTTGTTTGCTGCCTGCCGTTGGTATTATTAACGCGACAGCGTTGAGGAGCTCGTGTCGCAGAAAAGCCGGTGTCGTCGGCGTCGTTGGCCGTGAGCGAAAAATCCCGGAAGGCAATTCATAAATAAAAAAACAACGTGCAAGATGGGCTGGGTGGGAATCAAACCAAGGTCTCCGGAGTGTGCGACGGTGACGCTACCACTCAGCCATGAGTTCTTTTTTTTTTCTTTATTGACAGCCATGAGTTCGATGGTTCAAAGCGCGACAAAATCGCCTCTGGTGAATGCGGTGTTGCCTTTGAAAGGTGCCGTAGAAAGTTATACTGCAGTGTATATCGGTAATTATGAGCATGTAAATTACAGAAGTCGCAGTTAAACGAGTAGCGAAGTACGTTTCCGCTAAATTTCTTCTGCGCTTGGCGCAAACGCAGAGCCATCTTGCGGCAAACACAGAAGACCCCCTCCTCGCAATGTACGGCGCTGCCCCGACAGTTGGCGCGCCACTCGCCCGCTTCTCCCCTTCGTCTCGTTTGAGCGCATTGGAGCCGTGCGGGGACCGGTGCGAGGATGACCCAATACCCTTGTGTTTAATAAGTTTTCTCGCTTTGTCCCCTTCCAACTTCCAGCGTGCGTCACTCGAACCGTCGTGTTTAGGCGACGCGGCTCCTCTTTCCGCTCACAGCGCGATTCCTAGGTGCAGCGTCCGATGCGGGACGCCTCTGACATGATCGCTGCGCCGTAGCGCGTCTGGTGGGAAAGCGTCCCCTGCGATGTGTGCCGTGCTGCTGGCGAGGAGTCATGCGTCTGCGTGGTGCTCCTGGAACAAATCAGAAAAAAAGTTGTGCTGTGGACTTAGAAGTGTTGTATATGAAAACTATGTCTTTGTGTGACTCAAGAGCATGCCGAGCGAATGAGTGGGCGGTGCGAACGGGGTGCGATATCGCTATCGCGTTCCACTCTTGAAGGCGAAGCTTAAGCGTCCTCCATTTTTTTGCATTGCCTTCGTGCCTAATAGTGAAGTGGGAACACTTCCATGAGCTATATGTGGGGTCACTATAAAATTTTTCCCGATTTGGGAGGTCAACGAACGGTGTTGAGGCGACTTTCATGCGATGCGATATTTTTGTGGTTTCGCTTATTTTTCGCCTAGAGGTCTCAACCGGCGAGTGATAATTACGTGATCATTTTTCAATACAGTGAATGCAGAGTGACGAATATACGCGGCGTGCACGCCGATGGCCGCGCCACTGGTGGCGGCCTTGCGCAGAACGCATGGGAGAGGAGCGAGCCGCGCGCCGTAGCACGCCGTAGTTTGTTGCGTCGCTGATAGTGCTTCTCCGTCTTATTCGTGTTTTCAGAGCAAAATAAGCAACACCCTTCGCATGTGTGGGATGGCCAAAGCTTCCGAAGAATGTCGAAGAAGAATTGTTGCAGGGTGGGGGGGCTCAAATACCGGCGAAAACGTGCCGGTGATACGGTTCTAATTATTCCCCGCAAAGCCTCATCAGCAGGAGCAACGGTGGCAATGGATCGTAGCTTCGGCGCGAAATTTCTTGTTCTCATCCTTTCCTTTGTCGCTTCTGTGTTTTTTCTTTTTTATTGTTATTTTTTTACTCAATTGTAGTTAGACGGGTAAGCGGCGAAGTTCGTCTGCAGTGCAACCTGCGGTTGAAAGGCATTTCGCTAAAGTTCGGAATGCCGTTTGCCGCTTATATTGTTTTCCGCTTCTTTACCGCATTGGGCTAGCTAGGCAGCACGACTGCATGAGCGCATTGTTTTGCATGTTAAAGCTACAGAAGTTTGCAAGAACTGAAATTGTTAGTTTTATGTGGCCCGGTAAATCCTCGCACCAGCTGTCGCGCACTTCATGTTTTTACATTTATTTTATGCGTGGCTTCGCCCATGTTTAACTGTTGCTAGTTGCTTCATGCATAACTCTTGATTCTTTTGAGCTGCGAGGTTTTCACCCTGCCTCGTTTGTAAAGGGTATAAATCACGCTGTCTCTTATCGGAATGACACCAAGCAAGTGCTTCTTTAACAGCTTTAACAGCTTTAACAGCAACAAATAGGTAGCTCAGGGCGAGAATTGCTAATAGTTACTGCATATGGTATTTTTGTTCTATTTTTCGCTGATCCATTTTTCGCTGAGTAGTTCGCGTCACATCATCATACCTTGATGCTGTCTGAGCAGACTTAACACACCGAGTGATTTGTTTGTTTCACAACGTAGTCGCTTCTTGCAAGTGAATTTTGCACTCAGCTGAATTATTTCTTATTATGATTACGCCGCATAGGACTAAACCCGGCCTTGCCGCCAGCGCTGGATCTAATTTGACTGGCGCTGCTCTGCCTTTAAATATATCATGTGGCCATTCTCTCTAGTAACATTTAAAAAAAGTACTGCAATGTTAGTCACACTATAGCTTTGTACGTTTCCAAGCAGTTCCCTTAGGGAATTTAAAATTGCAAAAACTGCAGCGCGAACGGCAGTTCATCGGCGGTACAGCGCTAACACGCGCTTTTATTAACCCGTGCGTTTGGTGGCTTCGTTGACTATAGTGTACGCGTTTCTATCAATAAATTCGCAATTATTCTACTTCAGGCGACTTTCACTACACTTATTCGGCGGCGTCACATGTATTCATCGGCAGAAAAATCACAACGGTATATGCAGACATCGCACCGTGCGGATTTGTTATCTAAGTCTGCACTAACGACGGGTGCTTATTATTGAGGTACAGAAGCAGCATTACGGCAAGGGTAGAATTAAAGAAAAAAAAAAAACGGTCGAGACATCGCATTAGTCAACAAAATTTGTCGGCTAGTTTACATGAGCTCCACTTCATGTAAATGGTCTTCATGGCGTTTGTCTGCGGGACGCACCTGGCGCGTTTGTGGACCATGTTGCCCCAAACACCGGTAACACCTTGTTCATACCCGCTCCCACAGAGGTCTGCGTCTTCCCTACAGCTGTCACCGCAGAAGAAGCAGTCTGGCGCCCGAACCAAGGACAAATCGCAGCCGCGAACTTCAGTCACCCTTGCTGCAAAGCGTTGTCGTCTGCTACTGCTCCCACGCGTATTGTTGGAAGCGCCCGCTAGGTGGCTATCAGTGGCGCCTCTATAGGCGGTGCACGCGGCCTATAGTATCGCAACCGCATATCGAGTCGGTAAAGGAACTACGCAGCTCCCGTCGTAGCCTCAGAGCCACTAGCACATTGAAATTGCACAGGAAAAAAAAAAAAGGGAACCCTTCAATCATATAATACAATCACTTACCGAAATAAAGCAGTGTCGTTGCTGCCGCTCTTGCAAACACGGTCCGATGGTCTCCACTCGAAAACTCGTATCACTTTACGCAAGCGAACAAGAACACGAACTAACCGCCGCCATTGCTGCTAAAAGTTTCAAAATCGGCAAAAACGAGCGCGAAACAGCTATGGAGGAAGGGAAATCTTCCATGAAAGCAGCCAAGGGGGTTGGGTTAACCACAGAACACCTCCATACACCTCCTCCTCTATAAACTTTGAAGCAGCCAGAAGCAGCAGAAGCAGCACTAGCAGCCTCCATGGGCAGCACCGTTGCATGTAGCGCCACCGTAAATAAGGCTGTCTGATATTTTCTCATGCTCACATATTTTCGCTTTCAAACAACTTTATTGCACAGATATGGTTTTTGAACAGAATGCATTTTATTTTTTTACTTGCCCTTTTTGTTCATATTAATTTGCGCGCCCCCTTTGCGAGCTGTAAGTCGCAGCGTTTTATCAATGTGGCGCCAGATTTGAACCGGCGTACGTGCGGGCTTCAAAACGAGCGTAGGAAATCACCGAAGAAGCGGTTTCCACGCGCTCCACTTGTGGTGCTGATTACGCTCTACAAGGGACAACTGACACATCTGTTTTTCCATTTGTCAATTTCTATTGATTCAAGAATTTCCCTAGTTTGTTTTTTGTGTTCCGTGCGCATAACTTCGGTTTCTTTCAGCGGGTTTGCAGCCACAATCCCTGCAATGAAAAGCTAAATGACCTGAATCTTTAGCCGTGCAGTGATAATTGTGCTCAATCAGCTCCTCGTATTCAAGCATGTGCCTGTCTGTCCGGTGCATACCTTGTTACAGGACAGAGGGACCTGGTAAACCACTCTCTCTGACGTAGGGCTTCCAGTGGTTGATTGCGCATGGACTCGTTCCCTTTTTTGCGCCATTCACCCTTTTGCGCAGGCCCGACAATCGCACAGGTGCCGAAAACGCCACACCAACACCAGCCCTTTGGCCTATCTTTCCCGAAATCCGCCCTTTATCCCATAATATATGCTCTTTTCCATGTGTCCGTGAACGTGTCAGATTTAAGTGCACTGCTTCAATATCACGTACGGCTCACCGACTAGCCCATCAATATCTAATAGTCAACTTCTGATACTTGGGAAAGCGTAATTAATCTTACAGACGCGAAGTTACATTCCAACGACAACTCGCAGTGACATCGATGGAAAAAAAAAACACAGAGAGAGACAGAGAGAAAGAGAGAGAGAGAACCGGTGTTGTGTAGAAAAAGAAACGTTCGTAATGTGACTATACGAGGCGCTAGTGGACTCTCGAAATAGCTGTGTCGAGCGGTTATTGCAGTAGCTCCATGGTCCAGCACTCTCTGCAGAGCAATATTTAGTGAAGTGTTGACAAGGCCGCATGCTCTGTTCTGAAGAGGTCAGATAGAAGCTTTTAACCGTATGCATGCATGCTGCCGCTGAAAGTACCATAAAGCGCATTTTTAGCTAGAAGTCTAAACATCGGATGATAACACTCGTAAACAGTATGATAGGGAACACCGAATGCCATCATACGTATAATTAATTTCTGGGACATTATACGCGCTAAAAACACGGTCTGATTATGAGGCACGCTGTGTGTGCGTGCGTGTGATAGAGAGAGATGTGTGCTCTATAGTACTTGAACATTTAATTTCACTTATTTTAAGCTTATTTCACGTGTAAAAACATTACGCGGATACCAGGCAGTGTGGGAAATTAATCGACGTAAGCGAAGCTTCCTGTGCTGTTTGCTGTGATTCACGATAGTTGTAGCGGTGATGTTAACGGTGAATGTTTTATTTCTTCAGCGTTTAGTACCATACGAGAGTGGCGAGTTGCTGGCAAAGATTACCTTGCGTGTGCACCACTGCGCGCTGTTTGTCTGCGTAAAACACAGAACACACATCGAGACGTGTTTGCTTGAGGCGTTATTGTGTTCCATAGTTCATGACCCCTGAAAATGTTAGCATTGTCATTGTCTTTTCTGTTAGATGAGTGAGCTGCTTCAAACACTCTTATTCCCTTTGGGGCGTATCTTGTCCCCAAACGATAATCACCTATCATGCGTGCTTTTCCTTCCTGTATAGCTCCGCTCTGCTACTTCCAGGTCACGAATGACATGCGCTAGCTTTATCAGCGTGACATAGCATTCTCGACAGGAAAGTAGCGAGAGCAGGGTTTTCAAGAAAGGAAACGCAAGCAGGGCAGATGACTATTATCGTTGCGGGACAAGATAAGCCCTAAAGCGTGTAAGCAATTTTTTTAAGAGCATGCTCTTTAAAAAATGTTTACGCCCTTTGAGGTGTATCTCGTCCCCTAAACAATGATCGCCATATGTCTCGCTTGCGTAAATTTACTTTCTTGAAAACTCTGCGCTCGCTACTTACTTTTTTTTTCCTGTCAAGAAAGCTGTCACGCAAACAATTCCCAGCACTATAACTACTCTAAACGGGCCGAGAATACGCCAACACCATAATCCTCTCTAATCGCTGCTCAAGCCGCACAGAAAAAAAAAAAGAACTGCAGGCTTTTTACCGGACGGATTGAAATAATGGCGAATTCCGCAATTCCACGGAGGGGCAAATCGCACCGGCCCGCAATGAAACGGCGCATTGGGGCGCCCCGGTGCGATGAAAAATCTTCATACGTTTTCATGCGTTTCCGCAGAGCGGCGGTGGCGCATGTATAAAGGGGTTTTAGATTCAACAAGCAATGTACCGAACATGGTGGAAGGAAATCATATGAAGGAAATAAACTTTTCTATCCTCCATGGCATAGAGTTCCCTACAAAAATTTTTGTAGGAAACTCTATGCTCCATGGTATGGTACCGACTAGTACCGACCACATGATACGGACAGCAGAGACCGGCTTTCCCGAGGCTGGGGGTGTTGCGACATCTGGCGACATAAGGGCGCAACAAGGTTATAACGGCACGTATACGGACCCCCCACATGCCCCCACCCTGAAGACTCGCAACCACGGAGGAAGGAAACTTCCTTTCCTTCCTCCGTGCTCGCAACAATCACACAGATTCAGATTTGGGTGGCTTAATGGATTTGTCACAAATGTTGCGGATGCACCGTCCGCTTTGAGCACTCTGGTCTTATGTAGCTTTCCTAACGCGCGGCTTCATCGAAGTAAATATAGCAAAATATATATATATATATATATATATATATATATATATATATATATATATATATATATAAGAGCCTATGCATACTAATCTGGAGTAATCGTCCAAAAAAGTCACTCGCATGTTTCTAGACATGTGTTTGATGGAGCAGAACGATCTTTTCTCACTGCGCTTGGGCCTCATTTTGCATAAAAGGTGCGAACACGCAATAAAGCAATGGTTGTTAGCAATGGTTCAGCACGCTTCGTTGTGTCGGCTTCTTGTCCTCTGTATCCCGTCTGCAGACAGTTTCTTCGAAGCAAGCCTTGTACCTACATGTGGCAGCCCTTGGTGCAAAAACAAATGATTTTTACTCTTCACAGCCAGTAGCAACGACCATACGCCAAGCACTACGCCACTTGCTTACATCACAGAGCGTAGGTAGTTGAGCAGAGCAGTTCGAAACGCAAGCCCTCGGCCGAAAACTCGAAAGAGAAACTAAGGTGCATGATTCACACTACTTAAAATGAACCACTTTAAAGTAAACTAGTGCCGAGCTCAGACAGAACAATATACAACATCCAAAGTGAACACTCCGATGCTTTACGGTTGATGTGACGACTCAGCAGAAATTGGTTAGAAGTGCTCAGTACTTTTTTTTTTTTTTTCACTCGTATAGCGCAACTAGACAAGCGCGAACATCTGCAAGCGCGATGTGCGCGTATTGACTAACGCGTTTTCGTTTCTACCGCAGCCTGCATCAGATGCCCGAGGTAAATTTCAATGACAGGCTTGTTTTCTGACGCTTGCTCTCACGCGAATACGCTACTCAGGCTGCGGCTCATAGTTGTGCATCTGCCTGCTGCTTGAATAATCTTGCATGTGCATTTTTGACATGACACCATTCCAAACATAATTTTTATGGCTAAGCCCCAACGTTCATGCCAGATGGAAAGCCCTCCCTCGTTCTCGGTCACACTTGAACTTGCAGACAATTCAAAGATAGCTTTATTCACGAGGTCGCGCTAGTGTAGACTTCGTTTGTACTCTGTAGAGAAGCACACGAAATTGATAGATGCAAATGATCCAGACACACAGCACAAGGTCACCAGATAATGGCAACAGATCAGGCCGCCACGAAGAGCCTGGCGCCGCGAACAGCAGCGGCGCCGGACTCCTGCTATGCACGCTTTACCGCTTCGCGTAGTTAAGCACGTATTCGCGCACTTTCGCTTTAAAGCCCTCTTTGTCTCTTTGGTAATGCTCAGCGGCCTCGTTGTCTAGAGGATCATCAAAGTTGAGCAAGTCCGTGAAAAGCGCGTTGAGACCCCAGACGATTTCCTTGAGTGTCCGCGTCGGCGCCCATCCCATGCCGTCGATGGAGCTTTCACGCAGAAGGCTCAGACAGACGTTTCCTTCCTCGTTTATATTCGGGTGCCAGAGTCGAGTCATACATTTCACCTTTGGAGGCACCATGTTGTAGTCTTCGGGTACTTCGACTAGAAACACGAAGCGGCCACCCTGCCAATAGCCCTCTTCCGGCGTGATGATAAGCTCGAAGCGATGGAGAACGTCTGGGTCATCAAACTTAAGCGTGCACGTATTTGGAAGGTTGGCCTCCATCTCTTGCACTTCGCGCACGAGCAACTTGTCTCGAACGGAAGCCCGGCGCACAGCTCCGGCGCTCTCAGGCACCAAGCTTTGCACAGCTTCTGTGTTGTTGTTCTGCGAGCTCTGCTTCAGCTTTTTCGACAATGTAATCATAATGCTTGATTGCTCCTTGCCACTCTTCTCACGCACAGCCTTTTTCAGTCACGAGATCATGTCTTTCGCGAGCGTACCGCATGCGGAAAAAGTCGCAAAAGCACTTTCCTACCGTGAGAGGTGACTCAAGACGCCATCACCCCACCAGCGACTACAAGCGGACGCACACTGCTGCCTGTAGCGTCACCTGTCGTCAAGAGCAGTTACATTTCTCACAACTAATATAAAACTTTATTCACTTCAGGAGCTAGTTCAACTACGTGTGAGTACATTAATCTCATCCTCACAAAACTCGTCTTATGTCAGTTTTATCCTAGGTTTTCTTTGCTGGATGAAATTAACTTGGATTTTGGCTGGTGCCCCGTCGCTTTTCCCACTGGCCACTAGCTCCACCGCCCACCGCTTCGCCAAAGTTGTTTCTTTATTCTATGGCTTCGCGCCACATTTGTACAGTTTGAAGGACCATCCCAACCATTCACACATTACCAGTTTGTTCTTTATTCTATGACATTACGTTCGGACCGGCGATTGACACTTCCATTGAAATGAAATCACGAACTGTAGAATCAAAAAAGCAAGCAGTACCACAGACAGCTGAGGCGAGTAGGTAGAGCATCGCATGCGCAATGCAGAGAACGTGACTTTGGCTCCCACCGTTGGTGTTTCCGAAAAAAAGAACAACAAAAATTCAGTTTTTAACTTGTAACACCCCCGGCAATAAAAAAAAGAAAAAAGAAACCTGTTGTGGAAAGAATGTTTCTGAATTGCTTCGTTCAAAGGTTATAGGTGATTTTCGAGCTGCCAGCAGACACTTCTGAGTGGTGTCTGCAGAACTGTTTTTCTCAAAACTGAATTTTCTGCAATTTCTTGCTTGCAAATGCTGTCAGCCTGCAGTTGTGCTGGTGACATTCCAAATAGCATTTGGGATGCAGGTAGTTGATACTTGACTATTTTATATTGTTTATAGAGTGGCTTTCATATAATTGCAAACTCCTAAATACCTTTTCTGCCTTTTCCAGTTAACATAATTTGGAAAATATGTTTGCTGGTATTGTCTATAACTGATGTGCCATGTGGCTGTTTTGCACATAGTAAAGTGACACTGGTTTGCTGTGCTTATTCATGTAATCTTAGTCTGCTACATTCTAGTCTTGTTTCCACGCTTCGTGTTGCCAGAGAGGTAAGTGTGATCTACTGCTTACAGGACGCTGCTGGCACTGGCTGCATGTTTGTGGGATGCTGGCATACCTCTTGTGGCATTCCATTCATGTGGTTTTGCTGGCTACTTGCAACTACAATTCAACGCGCACCTAGGTGAGCTTCATAATGACTGCTAATACTCCATGTCAGGCCATGTTATCTCAATGTGCTGAGCTTTTGTTTGAGTTTGCAGTCAGAGATGCACTCTGATGGTAACCTGGATCATTTCTTGTATGGTATATTGGTGGATTCACAAAGATCACAGTCATACACCATGTGTAGTCATCTTCCTCAAAGCTCTGGATGAGTGGTAAAGTAATTGGTACATTGTTCCCTGATGTGCTTTGTGGTTGGAGGATATGGTGTGGAGGTGGTGCTAAAGTTTGTAGAACAGTGCTAGGAAGTTTCAAGTTTTCCCACAGTATGTATAATATAGCCTGGAATTGAGTGCTTTACAACTATAGTCATTGACAGGTGGAAAATGTAGCAGCAAGTGTTCCAAAGGGAACATGTATACCTGCGCTAGTGAATTGCCTTGACCAATTCTCCCTCCACTTCCTTATATTTTGTAGCTGTGTTCGCTTTGCCTTGCTGAGGAGCTGCAGTGTTCTGAAACTCTTCACGCTACTATCGGAGCTTTTTGCTTGTGTGAGATACATTTTATTTACAGGAAAGACAGGTTGGCTTAGAGCACTGCAGGGGCCCTTCCTCTGCCTTGTGGGATTCTGCAGAACCGATTTGCTGATAAAACTTTGGTCAACGTTGTTTCCAGGTTATTAAGACCTTGGAATCCTAGAGGTGATCGTGCTCACGCGAGAGAGATGGACCTCCCGACATTCGAAACTAAAAGTACGTTAAAGAACCCCAGGTGGTCCAAATTATTCCAGAGCCCACCACTACCGTGTGCCTCATAATCAAATTGTGGTTTGGCGCTTAAAGCCCCATAATTTTTGAAAACTACAAGTGCAGGTAGCGCTGTGAGTTTGGCAGCGGTCCTGCCTTTCAACAAGTTGAAGAGCATTAGGATAATAGGGATTGGTGGCGAAGGACGAATTTCAAGAGTGGCAAGACATCACAAAGGATCAGAATGATGAAAATTTAGAAAGTTATTTGCATTGGAATGGTGTTGAAGAGATAAGAAACAATTTTAATGGTAAGAGACTTGCTGCAAAAAAAATTCCTACACTGTCTTCAGTTGTCCAAAGTATCCTTTGTATTTTTCCAGATCAGAAGACGTGCCTAAAAGCAGAATCGTTTACAATATTTTGTTGCTGCACAAAAATATGTACATTTTCGGCCGGAGTCATTGATGTGTGGCCCTTGGCACTGCCTTGTACGTGATCATTTTAATAGAAAAACAATAATGAAATAAATTTAGACAGGCTCTTATTGAAAGAAAGGGGTATCAAGTAAATTCTGGAATATTCATCAACAAATTAATTTGTGTGTAGAGGCATAGTGCAAATGGATACTGGTGTCCAATATTTTTCTTCACTATTTGCTCAAGAGAGTTGAATATTCTGCCATGGTTTATCGGCACAATAAGTCGGCTTACTTAAATTTAGAACTTCAAGTGTCCATTTTCCTTAGATAGATACTTTAAGCCTATGCGGATGCTGCAGAATTTTGCAACATTGGTGAGAAGGATGTGAAATAGAAAACGGAACGCAGAAAATTATGGTCTCAAGGCTTATGCCAACACCGCAGGCGTCACCTTCGTCGATGCAGCTGAATACCAAGATGGACATCGCTTTGCGGCGGTTACTACAGCACGCTGCTTACTCCGACATGCTGCCAGCATTGTTACCCAAAATGCCGAGACGGCCGAGGAAGTGGCCATCGCCCTGGCTACTCTTGACCCAGCCTGTCACACCATACTGAGCGATTCTCACACAGCAATGAACAACTACATCAAGGGTTGTATTTCTCAACAATCACTCCGTATCTTGCAACAAGCCCCGCATTCGTCTGAAAATCAATTCACCCTCGTATGGATCCCAGCACACGCCGGCGATGTCCACCTGCACCTCACCAACCTCAACGAGGTTACACACTCCGTAGCACGAGGACTAGTCAACCGTGCCGGAGACGGTGCACGTGCACCCGCAGGACGCAACCACCTTACAAGATACAACGACCTTGTGAAGTCATTTTACCTCGAAAGAAGAACTTTTCTCACCCCTCACCGCAAGTTAAACAGAGCACAGGCAACCACCCTTCACCTGTTACACATGGCCCTCCCTCACACGCTATCACATCATATACCCCAACATCTACCCATGCCACACATGCAAGATCTGTAAAACCAAATCAGCAACACTCCCCCACATGCTATGGGAGTGCAAACATTAATACCCAGACCTTAATCCCGTGACCCTCTCGTCGAGATGGCACGCCGCCCTGTGCAGCTCCCATCTCGACGACCAACTCTGGGCGACCCAGCAGGCCTACGAAGTGACGAAGAGGCAAGACCTCGACGTCTCATCGTGGGAGGCCTAGGCCCAGCTGACTAAACTGCTGGTTCTCATTAAAGTTCACTCTCTCTCTCTTTGTTGCCTACGCTGTACATGCACTGTGCTTAACATCCTATGTGATAAGACAGCAGTAGACAGAGTCATAATTAGCTCATATTGCTTAAGAAGGATGCCTAAATTGTTGACGGAAAAAATTTACACCATTATAATGAAATTGAATAAAGCAGTAAAAATGGTATGTTCCATGTGACAAAAGTTGCACTTTGGGCTTGTTGGTATATCATGATTGTGGGAAAAGGCGCAGCGCATCAGAAACAGGACAAAAGAAGAACACAGACTACACACACATTTGGCGCTAACTTTCAACAATGAGTATTTATTGCAGGATCACAGTCTACATATATATCCTTCTGCCACCTGCAATAGAACACGTGCTCCGAGCAACCTGATAGCATCTCTCACAGCAGAGTGGGAAGTCTGCGTTAAAGAGTCATGCCAAGTGCATAAATTCCACCTCTTTTTGTGACAATGAGATGGATGGTTTGTTGATACAAGACCCACTGAAGGTGGCAATGTGATATGCTTCAATGATGAGCCTGGTCATCTCGTTAAGGCATTTTTCTAGGGTCAGTGTATCTTTAAAGAGGGGCTGGCAGGGGCATCCATTGCAGTGCTATGCAAAAAAAACCATCGACCTGCTCTTTGTTTAGATTGCTATTACGCTCTCTTAGCCTCTCGTTAAGGCATCGTCCAGTCTCGCCGATGTAGCAAGCTCAGCAGGTTATAGGTATCTGGTAGACGACACCTGTTATACGCCCTACAAGCTTATTCCGGTGATTATTTTTGCAGGTCGTCTTCTTTGTACCTGCTGGTGTGGTCTTTCTACATAGACTGCTTAATTTATTAGGCGCTGAAAAGCCACAGGAATGTTATTGTGTTGTGCTACTTTCTTGAGTCGATGTGACAATCCATGCATGTACGGTATGACTGCTGCCCTATTCTTCTCTGTATTGGGGCACACTGGCAAGGATACTTTCAAGTGAAGTTGCTTCAGTAATCTCTCAGCTACCGATATGTTGATGTGGTTAGGGTATCGAGAGTCACGAAGGCTTTTCACTTGTTGTGTGAAGCTTACATTGATTAGATGCTGACACGATTTCTTTAGAGCATTGATTAAGTACATCTTTATGATGCCTCTCTTGACAAGCTTAGAGTGCTCGGAACGAAATGAGAGCAATGGTTTGTTAGCGCGCAGATGATAACGCCAGCATATTTGAAGGTAATTTACAACAATCTGTAGGTCTAAAAACCTTATAGTACCATCACTAGGTAACTCAAAGGTAATCTCGAGCGGCCTAAAAAACTCTTACACAATGCGTAGTACACTGCCACATTCCTGCTCCAGATATTGGTACTTACAATCGATGAGCTTGGCATGATTCTTTAACACAGACTTCCCATTCTGCCACAAGAGACGCTATCAGGTTGCTCGGAGCACGTGCTCTATTGCAGGCAGGATAAGGGCATATATGTGTGCTGTAATAGTGCAATAAATACTCGTTGTTGAAAGTTAGTGCCAAACCTGTGTGTCATCTGTGTTCTTTTTTTGTCCTGTTTCTGATGTGCTAGGTCTTTTGTCACCTCCATGTGACAATATGACTGGACATGAGTGTTACCCTAGCGGGTCACCAATTTCTGTTTAAAGAAGCTAAAAATCTTCTAGTGGCAGTGTATTATGGTATTTCTGAAAGCCTATTTTCTTTGCTGTCTCCATTATGTATGTGTGTTTGCATATTGAATAATGATATGTGAGGTTTCAGCTACTAATGAAATGTTTATTTCTCTCAATGTTACTGATTAGCCAGGAAGAGTGGACGCAGGGCAAAGAGCTGCTTGATACAGCTTGAAGACTGCCCGGTGCATGTTAATCACATGACGCTATCTTCACAACAACCCAGAACTCAACCTAACTTCGTATAGGCTCAAGGGCTAATTAATCAAACCGAAGCAAACTGGGCCTGGTTGGGCCTGAATCTTTCGACCCCAGGCCTGGTACAGGCCAGGTTTGAAACCACTGGCTTGGCTTGGGCAGGCCAACGCATGGCACTTTCAGGCTGGGGCTGGGCCTGAAATAATGGCCTATGCAGTGCTCTATGTTCACCTGAGTAGCTGTGCTCTGGCCTGTTACTCTGCACTGGGGAAGAGGAGCAAAAGTAGTGATAAATGATGATGAGGGGAAGGGAATGGAGGAGGATCTTTGGACAGGAAGTCAGGAAAATACATCTCTTATCTCTCTTCAAATTATCTGTTAGTGCTGTGTTGTCTTCTCAATCCCCACACCTGCTCGTCTCGGCTATTCATGTATGTTATACATTAGTGCAGTGTGCTCTTACTTACATTACTCGCTGGATTTCTCTAAAGCTTTCGATCGCGTTGCTCACCATAGACTAGTACTGAAGCTAATGAACCTTAACATACACCCAACCGTTATTGGATGGATTAAGGATTTCCTCTCATCCAGAGTACAATATACGTCTGTTAACAACAGTAATTCCTCTTCTACCAAAGTAACCTCCGGTGTTCCGCAGGGCAGTGTTCTTGGCCCTTTACTTTTCTTAATCTATATTAATGACCTGCCTAACTGTGTGTCTTCCCACATCAGACTTTTTGCCGATGACTGCGTAATATATGGATTAATTTCAGGCGACAATGACAAAGATGTTCTTCAAACTGATGTTAACGCTATTAACAGATGGTATTCAACATGGTTGATGACTCTTAATACAGCTAAAACGAAGTTATTATCATTTACTAGGCACAACCACCGTATTCCAACATCGTATGTAATATATAACAACATCATTGAACTTACAACTTCATATAAGTACCGTGGTGTTCACTTACAGTCTGTTCTAACGTGGCATCATCACATCCGCCTGATGTTGGCATCAGCTAACCGCTCTTTAGGCCTCCTCAAACGTAACCTTAAGCATGCTCCAGTTAAACTACGCAGACTAGCATACATCACATTAATACGCCCCAAAATCGAGTATGCATCAGCTATCTGGGATCCTTTTCAAACATATATCACCCAAGAAATTGAATCACCGCAAAACCGCGCGGCCCGTTTCATTTTTTTGTGAGCGCTGTGAATTGCGCTCATGCATCACCCACGCGTTGCCTCTCGCAGTCTCCCGTTTAGCGAGGCAGTCGTGCTCCATTTTCAACGTGCCACATGAGACAGGTTGTCCACGCCAGCCAATATTGCGAAATGAAAACAAGTATACAGCTGCACTCAAATTTCGTGTTAGGAAGCATCGCTACAGCTGGTGAATTTTTTTCTCCCATTTAATTCAAATGAGTTAGGTTCCCAAGATTAGTCGTGAACTATGGAGGATGGAAAAGCTGAGGAGAAGCCTTGACACCACTTTCCGAGTGCTGCTTCCACGTATACTGGCCAAATGTATAGCTGGGCCACACAAGCACCAAGTTTTCTGTCCTCTAGTGCCTTATGATAAAGAGAATTTGTGAGACTGTTGCTGTTAAACTCTTGTGAAGGTGAGCGCAACATTTACTGTCTCACAAAACTCTACGCTTGTGTGGCTCAGCCGAACACTTGGCCAGCTGTAGCTTTGTGTGTAGGAAAGCTCCTCCACTTTGCCCACATCCGAGTGCCTGGACAGAATTCCCAACCACGGCCAACAGAGACTGCAAGCATAGAAAGAGGGAGCAGAGCTTCCTGTTTTGGGCATATTGCTTACATGAGCAGGCATGCCACATCAAATAGTAAGTTCTTTGTTGATCTCCAAGCAACAATCACTGTATGACATACACTTTAAAAGCCACAGGAAACACCACTCCAGCCGCCATGCTATCCACAGCAATGCTCAGTTTGAGCTGCAAAAAGTAACCAGCTTCCTTAGCAATGACGACACTGCTGCTATTTGCCCCATGAATGATGTGCGACTTGTGCCAAACTTTTTGCAGCACATCTGATATCGTTGGGGCTCCTGCTCAGTTTTCTTCCTTCTTCCATGGCCTAAACGATAAAGAATCAATAGAATGGTGCAGCAAAAAAAAAAAAAAAAAAAAAAAAAAGAGGAGGAAAAGGTCAAAACTGAGGGTGGACATTAGCACAATTCCAGAATATGCCAAGAGCATTGTAATGGTTTGATGCCTTGCAATGCAATGTGCACAGTATATCCTCCAAAAGCACTATAATAATGATTTGGCTTTCTAGTGGTGTGGCTACAAAAGGGGTATAGTGGTGCGAAAGACAGAGCATGCAAAAGCATGCATTGGCTGTTTCTTGTAGCGGTTCAGTTGCGCATTAAAGTGATGAACCTGGGAAACTGGTTCATCACTCTAATGGAAAGCTGGTTCACCATCTGGTTCAAGCATTTTCTTCTTGAACATTGCAGAACTGGACTCGCCACCATATTTAATTTGGCCATTATCCCTCCATGGCACTTTTTCAGCCAAAGCAGCAAAACCTATTAGCTGTTGGTGTTGTACTCTTTCTATGTCACTTTTCAACAACTGAAGAATACGACAGTGTTTTGCACTGTTAGTGTTTGGTGCTCTCTCAAATTTTGGACTATTTGAGCACAGCTGGTTTCAATACAATTGGCTTAATTAGCTTGTTTTGCCACCAATAAGTCTTAGAGATTGCATTTTATAAGCCAGTGTTTGACCTGCTGCGGTAGCCCTGTGGCTACGGCGTTGTACTCCTGAGCTCGAGGTCGCGGGTTCAGTCCCGGCCGCGGTGGCTGCATTCCGAAGGGGATGGAAGGCAAAAATGCTCACGTACCGTGCAGTAGGTGCATGTCAAAATTAACCCTGAGGCTGCCCCCCACTATGGTGTGCCTCATAATCAGAGAGTGGTTTTGGCATGTAAAGCCCCAGAATTTAATTTCTTAGCTGGTTTCTGTCTTAGATCTTTTACAACAGCATTTCAAGCATGCTTGTCCTATTATGATGGAACTAGATAGAGCTGTTGAGGAATGATATGCTTGCCTAGACTTTTCGAAGCTGCTTTTTGCATTGGGTACCTCATTGTGCGAAATAGCTTTTCAAAGACAATTGCTGGAGGATAACAGCCAGAGCAAGTTGAAATGTGCCAAGTGCTTCTGCAGTCTTTTTTTTTTTTATGGGGTTTTACGTGCCAAAACCACTTTCTGATTATGAGGCACGCCGTAGTGCAGGGCTCCGAAAATTTGGACCACCTGGGATTCTTTAACATGCACCTGAATCTAAGTACACAGGTGTTTTCGCATTTCGCCCCCATCGAAATGCGGCCGCCATGGCCGGGATTCGATCCCGCGACCTTGTGCTTAGCAGCCCAGCACCATAGCCATTAAGCAACCACGGCAGGTCGCTTTTGCTGTCGTATCAGTTTGAGTGCATTGATGCATGCTGCAATTCTTTTCAGGGTGAGCTGTTACGAATACTTGCTTGCGCTCTGAAGGACTTTAGCGAGAATGAAGGGAATGATGAGCCTTGTTTCTAAACATGTGTTGAGGCTATTTTGCTTTTTGGCCATACTTGGGCCACGCACCATAAAACCCCATATCTTATCAGAGGCTATTTTGCTTTTATTATTCTCACATTTTACACGTAGTACTTGGCATTTCTCGATATTTGGTATTAATTGACTGATTTATCACCTTTGCATGGAGCAGGCACGATCAGACAGACGTTAAGTGTCACAAAGTAGTAATCATATTGTTCAACAGCCACAGCAAAACATGAGCTTCAGAATACCTATATCTCATTGGCTACCTTTTGACTGCTTCTCCTGCCTCCTAAAAAAAAGCTGGTTTAGTTTCCGAGAACTGCAGATGCACAAATTTGTGAAAACTGCCTCATTAGGCAATAGCTAGTACAGTAAATCAAATATTTACGCTGTAGCAGCCAGTGGCTGGCATACAGAGTAGCTGGCAGCAAACACATTTCTGCCACTTTTGACATTGAGACTGTTCAGTGTGGAGTTTTTGGATCTGTTGCTTATGCATATTTCTTACAACTGTAATGGTAAATGCCTATGTGCCTTGCCTGTGCGGGAGAAGGGGAAACAACCTTATTGTGGTCATATGTTTGGAATGTGGGACCCCTAGTACGGGGCACAAATGGCTGTGGTTATGTTGTGGGCATGCCAGACGAGTTCCTGCTGAACCTGTGGGCTTCTGTTTCATAGCATGGACTCCCAGCTATTAAGGGTTGGGATGGAATTGCTGTAGGCTGTTTGTCCAGGTGGTGGACATTGGCACTCTGGTGTTATGTAAAATAACATCAGGGGGCCCCCACTGGCTGGGGTGGAGGACATGTAGGAAGCGGACATTGGGAAAGGTGATTTCCTTACAGTCAACGTGTACTTTCAAGATACGAACTGATGTAGGAGTGGGTACACTTCAACATGACAGCACCCCCCCCGAGATCCCTATGTAAAGCTGCTCGACATGTAAATTTACTTGATAGTTGCCTATGTCCTTGAGCTCACTTACATGCAAGACAACTGAACTTGTCGGGCTGTTTGGTTATGCTCTGATGGTGGTATAATGGAGTTAATGGCACACATAAGACTGACAGAGAAAGAGGACTGAGGGATGCCACTGTCTGCTGCAGTCAAACAGATTTAAAATGAAGTGCAAGATGCATTGAGCTTTGTCTGATATATCTAAAATTTTGATGTGCTATTTGAACTCTTGGCTAACAATTTTTTTTTTTTGATCATGAATTTGTGATAAAGCCGGCAAAAACTGAATAGGACTGCTAAAAGTAAGCACGATATTTGGGTTCTCTCTACACTTGATTACTCAAACTACGAACCACTGCAAATTTGAGCTTGACCAGCTGCAGGGCCATGTCAGCTGCCAGTTGTGTAAAGTGGTGTACCACTGCGACCTTGTGCTCAGTTTCCGAAGCAAACTATGCACTGCAAAAAACACAGTATACCAGGTTAATGAAGAGGAGGTTTATTACACATGTCCTCCAGCAATGCCCAAAACTGCACACAGGCTGGTTGAAGCTGGCAGGAGGAGCAAAGGTGCCCATGCCTGGGGCAAATACACAGGTAGGGCAATGATACCACGCCACTGAGGGAGCAAAGCTTCCCTCAGCACACTGCAAAGTGAGGAAAGCAGGAAGGCTCCCCAGCAGCTACGCTGCACACTCCCACAGTGGATAGAGGGCTGGGTCATGAGAGAGTAGAGCAATCTCAGTCAGCATTGCCGCCAATCAGTGAGGCCTGGTGTAGTAGGACCATGCATGAGCACCAAGCACTGCTCTTTGGCTTAGTGTTGTGAAAGGAGCAACACAAAATACACGCTTGCCGCAGGCAAAAGACATTGCAAATGAGCTCATGTCCGAGGGATTCACAAAGGGGCTGCCAGCCAAGGGGAAACCATTTACACATCTTGTGCCACCCTGAAGAGGTTTCACCTGAGCTCTCTCTTGCAGCTGCACAGTGCACAGCCAGAAAACTGAAGGCTAAATTCCCACCCTAAGTTGGTCAAACGAAAACTGTCTGCTCAATGGACCTTCTAGGGTCAAGTAAGCTAGCACTAACAGCTGGGTGGCAACCTGGTCGCCACTCTGTCCCACTGCAAATGGCAAGGGGAATAGGAGCATGGGTGGAAGGATAGATGAATACTTGCACGAACGCCACAGGACACGCCAAAATCCCCCCATACATACATATACAAATAAGTAAGATTACTAAAAAAATTAAAATTAAATTATGGGGTTTTATGTGCCAAAACCACTTTCTGGTTATGAGGCACGCTGTAGTGGAGGACTCTGGAAATTTCGACCACCTGGGGTTCTTTAATGTGCACCTAAATCAAAATGCACGGGTGTTTTCGTATTTCGCCCCCATCGAAATGGGCCGCTGTGGCCAGGATTCGATCCCGCACCCTCGTGGCTATGGTGTTCGGCTGGGCTGCTAAGCACGAGGTCGTGGGATTGAATCCCGGCCACTGTGGCTGCATTTCATTGGGGGCGAAGGGCGAAAATACATGTGTACTTAGAAGCAAAGCTTTGTTTGCCTCTTCCTTCGACTTTCCCACTGCCACTGCCCACTGGCACACTGCGTCGAGGGAGTGGTTCAGAGCTTGTGTATACCTGACAGGAGCGCGGCAGAGAGGAAAGGAGTCACCAGAAACTTGTTTGGACCTTTGCACTGCGTTGAATGTGCACAATGCCCTCTGCAGCTCCCTGGGTGTCGCAACATTAGCCTCTTGACAGCTGTAATTATCCGTGACCACCCGCAAAAGCATTGCAGAAATTGCAGCGCTTTCCTTTCTACTAATGTGCAAGTCCAGAGGGAAGATAGAGAGAATGGTACAGAGGAGGGGGGAGAGGAGGCAGGGAACGGGTAGAACTGATGCAGTCGCAAAATGAGTGAATAACAAGCAGCCTTTCCACTCTTCGCTCGCAGTTCCTATACAAGGAGTGGGGAGGGGGGTTGGGGTGTGATAGAAAAAGTTGACATGATATAGACACGACTTTGGTTGCAGGCAAACGGGATAAATGTAAGTGCGAGGTACGATACAATATGTTTCTGTTTTCTCTGAAAAATAAACACCATGCAAATTTGTCAAGCGGACAACTTACGCAGGGCATGCAGAAGTAGAGCTGCATTAAAGTGCACTGTAGCGTCTAGGTGACACTATGGAAACGGTTGCACATCAAATCAACACTTCTGTGCCCACTGCGGTAGGCTTGTGGCTATGGCATTTCTCGAGGTCACGGGTTTGATCCCGACTGCGGCAGCCGCATTTTGACAGGGGCAAATACATATATATATATATGTATATAAAACGCTCATGTACTTAGATGTAGGGACATGTTAAAGAACACCACGGTACCAAGATTAATCCGGAGTCCACCACTACGGTGTGCCTAGTAATCCGATTGTGGTTTTGGTACGTACAGCCCCATAATTCAATTAAAGTTGAATACTTCTGCCACAATGCGATGTGCCATGTGAGGCAATGAATTCAGAGGTTATGAAGTATGGCGCACGACAACGCCTCAAGCAAACACCTCCCCCTGTGTGTCCTGTGTACTATGCAGACAAACAGCAGTGGTGCATGCAAGGTAATGTTTAACATCAACTCACCACTTTCGTGTTGGACTAAACATTGAAGAAATTAAATATTCGCCGTTAACACACCGCTAATTATCATCAATGAAAGCAAATAGCACAGAAAGATTTGCTTGCACGGATTCCCACAGTGCATGGGATCCGCATAATTTTTTCATGCTCTGATTAACTCCACGATTTCCTGTACTCGGCAATTACATCACACCCGCTAGACCTACATCCACTAGACACTGTCAAAAATGTTTTAAAATTGCCTGTGGCATTTAGCACAATTCTAGTCCGTGAGCTGGTCTAGTCCAAGAGGCAGACATTACTTGCAAAAAAAATTGAGATGCATAATTGACTAATTAAAGGTACACTAAAGGCAAATACTAAGTCGTCGTAGACTGTTCAAATACCATTCCAGAAACCTCGTAACACTTGTTTCACGCCAAGAAAAGACTCGAGTTGTTTAAACACATGTTTAGACTCGTGTTTACGAGAAAATTGCATCTGAAAGGTCCGAACACCTTTTTCGAAATTCAAATCGCCTGCCATCGAACTGGGGGTGTGGTGACGTTGCATATGCCATCACCGCCCTTTGCTGCTGTCTGTAAATAAAATGGTGTCCGACAGACGTTGGTACCGAGCCAAGAGAGAGTGGTGTATTCGTGGCTGCAGCTGCTTTTTGGCCAAGTGGCGTAGACCGTTTGGCATCTTGCGACATCACATGGAAGTTGAATTCTCTGCTACTTGCAATTTATGCTAGTTTCGCGAGCCAGCAGAACTAGCGCAGCAGTATGCGATGACGAAATTACTGAAACGCGAAAGCGTGGACGGTGCAGAGTCGTGCGAAAACGAAACCTTTCGACTGCCCACGTCGTTGTGAAGGGCAATTTCAATGAGTTTTGTTTTCTAAAAATAAAATAGAACTGGACAAGTAGCATTTCATTTCATTTTATAATACAATACAAGGATGTTTTTTGCAACGAGTGGTTGAGTACTAGCGCCATAATTTAATTGAGGAGTGCTTTCGTCATCGGGCAAGTACTTGAATGTCCCAGGCAAGTCTCTAACCATGTCCTGCATTTACCTCAATTTCTCGGTTATTAAGGCTGTGTTCACTATAATATTGACACCTTAGAGATTCTCGAGCACTAATCTATCACTTTAGCTTAACTTAATATTTGCCTTTAGTGTCCCTTTAATAGAAATTCACTAATTAAGTTTTTAACTAATTACCTTAGGGCACATACTGCAATTTACAAATCTTAGTGGGCGAGACTGCAAGGCATATCCACTTGAAAGTAATTGTGTGGATGACACCATTTACGAGATATGTGCCATCAAACTTGTGGTAAAAAATGTGCTGTCATTCTACTTACTGTCTTAAAGGGCCCCTCACCAGATCTGGCCATTTTGACCTGACAAGCGCAGAGCATACATTGTGCGATAACGATCATGTCTGCAAAGTATTACATCGCTACGTGCCGCGGAAAGACCTGAAATTTCAAACCAAACGCCATTTTCCCTTCTTGCGGCCGCTGCGCTCCAAGGTGGAGGATGACGTACATGTGCTAGTGCGCCTACGTACACGTGTTTGCACTGTGACGTCGCTCGCGGTGACACGCAACTTCGATAATTATTCAAGGCAACATCTGTTATTTGTGTAATATGTTGCTTGACTAGACGAATTAGTGTTTAGAGAAATAATAAAACACGCAAACTGAATGTCTGCATGTCTTTGTTTTACTTTGCACCGTAGCAAGAGAGATGTACTTCTGTTTCGTCTGCTTGTTCCCACATTGTGCTGTTGCATGCGCAGACACCGAAACTATGTCATTTTCTACCGTGTTCCAGCCCGGGATCATGCTCTGTGATCCGCTTGGGTCTGCCTCAGTATTCGTGTAGCACTGACTTGTACCGCTAGTCAGATGTCCTCATGCACAGCGCGCAAAATCGTGCGCTGCACGAAACGAGACAATCACAACAGCTCATGCACGACGCCGTCAGTGGAAGTGCACTGCGCCGTAAAAAAGCGAGAATAAAAAAAAAAAGAATGAAGGCGGGGCCCGTGACGTATGCGTCATGCTATCCTTGAGGTCCGGTATGGGAGAATGCAGGGAAGGAATTTCCCTTGCGGAGGCTAGAGGGGGCAAGTGGAGAGTCTCTCGCTTGGCAGTGGAGTTCGTCTCCTGAAATCATGGGTTCGCGGCACTGAAATATTTCTATGTTGGCTATGAATGAGCCGATATGAAAAATTATTGCGGTAGAACGCTCCCTAGAGGACACATAACAACTTCCATTGTATAATCAAAATTTGCTATGAGGCCTCGTGAGGGGCCCTTTACAAAACATCGTTTTTGTCATTAAATCATGAAAGTAACTGAAACACCAATGCATTTCTCCACAAGGTTAGGGAATTAATATCTTGAAACTGCCATCATACTGAGAATGTGTTCCAAGTGGATCTGCCTAGCGAACCCCTCAGCTAGAACTTGTAAGTTGTAATATGTGCCATAACGTAATTAGTTAAAAACTGGATTAGTGACTTTTTGTTAATTAGTCGATTATGAATTAAAATTTTTTGTGCAAGTTTGTGCCTGTTAGAGTACACCGGCTCATGGACTATAATTATGCTACCTGCCACAGGCAATTAAAAAAAAATTTTGAAAATGTTCGCTCGAACACCCGGTAGAACTTTTTCATCACTATATTGAGACATCTAAATAAATTTTTTTTGTCCTCAGTATAAAACACTGGAATGCTTTATCGGTGTGTTCGATTTTTATTGCCTTCTGAATTCCATTCATATATTGTTAACCATTCATCTTGCATTATATATTGTTTCTATCTTTCCTTTGTATCTTGTAATCCCTACTTTTCCAATAGCCCTTTGGGGCCGCAATACTTTGAAATAAATAAATAAAAAAGCTGCAGTTTCACTTGAAAGCTGAAGCATCAGTTGAACAGCAAATTAGTGGACAGCTATACGAAGTAAGGATAGTAGTTTTATCGGCCATATAAACTTGTAAACATAGGCATACCAACTAAATGAACAAATATGGTGTCAGGCACGCACAAGCAAAAATGAACACATCTCACTCAATGAATGCGGAAACTCGCTGTCAAAACGCTGGAATGAGGAAGTGTGGCAGCAGCAGTGAGCGAATTGACCTTTGTGCTGCTTCTTGCATCAACGCGAACAAAGCCGCAAGGACATAGCACACGGGCAGACTCTGTCCCCATTGCAGATGGTTTTCAAGTTGCAGCGGTGCAGGCGGGTCTGCCGCTGTATTATTCTTCAGGTCTTTATTTTATATATAACCTCCTGTGAGTGCTTGAATAGTGATGACGTGTTTCCAGTAAGAGTGTACAATCTAAATGAAAGGCCAGTGTACTTTTGTAGCACAATTGAAGGACGAATGATCTTAAACATGGTGCTAGCGTTAGGATTTCTGCCAAGCAGACATGACATCGCAGCTGCTCGGCTTCAATTCTGCATTTGCAACATGCGCCTAGAGTTAATAATAAAAAATGGTAATTAGTGAATATTTTTAATTAGCCACTTTGTCATTGCTATTTGTCATGCAGGTAATTTGTCTCTTCCAGAAACCCATCTGAAGAGGCAGAACAGTGCTATTTACCAAAGGGAATCTTTTAAAAATCTGTTCAAACTAAAAAAAAGCACAGAGGTAGTATAGTGTTCTGTGAAGACTGCAAAAATATGTTAAAGAGTATAAGCCAGGAAAAAAAAATTTTACCCAGGTCTATATTACACAAGTCTACAGAATATGCATAATTTGCCAGATAGGGCATATTAGCAATAGTTGTGTGTACTTAGTATTTTTTTCATCACTAAATATTAATTGTTTTCATTCGGTCAACTTTGTAATTATTGTTTGAATCTCTAACATGTCAAATAACCTTGGAATCAAGCATTATTTTATGCCAAAATTTACTTGTTTCCTGAAAGAAAAAAACAGTGCTCGCAAACTACGAAAAAAAAAAAAAAAGTGATGGGGTGCTTACATGACCGCTATTGTGCTGTGCTCAAGTGTGCAATGGGTGAACAAGCATGGCCGCAGCCCGGCTGTGGCCACAGTGAAGTGACTGGGTGTTATGTCGGTTGTAGGCATCTGGGCCTCCGGCTCTTGCTGTATACCGGCACAAATGCATGTTACTGGCCGAGCGATGATGCGATAAAGCATACAAGACTGCGAAAGAGACAGAAACAGCTTTTTATTCTGCTTCAAGGAAGGAAAGGGTGAAGTGCACGAGAATAATGGAAGGCAATGACTGCTACAGTAACTTGCCCATTGGATAAAAGGGACCTGATAAGTTTCTACGTCGGGTGAACTCATCCTACAAGAGAGAGACTAAATTTTCAGTCGGACTGCAGGTGGTGAAAATTACTCTGGAGTCCCCCACTATGGCATGCAATCAGATTGTGATTTCAGCAAGCTAAACCCCAGAATTTATTATTTTTAAAATTTGAAGCTCAGTCGATTACTTTTGATATGTAGTTTCTATGTTCTTCCTACACTGAGTTAAATTTGTGGACAGCTCTGCCAAAGTCTTTGTACCTTTGAAACCTCTGTTTTATGAGGACAAGGTCTTCCTTGGTGAGTTTAGATCGATTTGAGGTTCGTACAGCATTTGTAGTACCAAGTTGCCACTTGTGAATGGAGTGAATTGCAGATAAAACCAAGGTGTATAATCTAGACATTTAATGAATTTTTTTAGGCCTCATTAATACCACAATTGGCTGACAATGTAGCATTAACAAAGGCGTCACAGTGCAAACTAACTTGAAATGGACTGTGAACTTAAGCCTTCAGATTGCAAAGACTCAAACATTATTGAAGGGCCCCTCATCAGGCCCCATTGCAAATTTTAGTTGTACACTGGAAGTTGTGGAATGCCGTCTAGGGATTGTTTAGCCAAAATAATTTTTCAGATTGGTTTAAAAGAAATTGAATGCCCTGTTACCATATTGCCAGGGGGCAAGGTCGACTGTCAACAGAGACACTCTCTCCCTCTGCCTTGAGTAGCGTCTGCAAGCGACATTCCTTCTGCCTTTTCACTTAACGAGCCCTGCCTTCTTATTTATTCCTTTTCTTGCGGTACGGCACGTGTCCGATGGTGCAGTATTGCATGTGCCGCATTGGACGATATATGGAAGGAACATGTCATGGCGAGTGTTGCTATGACTGTGTTCTAAGTCATGGTATCTGTGCAAGTTACCTCGACTCTCTGGCTTGCAGCAGCACTTTTTTGATAGGGAGGATGTGTGGTGTTTGGTTTGAAATTTCAGCAGTTTTGGTGGCGTGAAGCACTGTCATACTTTGCAGTCATAACGATCAGTGCCTGAAGTATGCGCTGTGCTAGCCTGTTTAAAATGGCCAAACCTGGTCAGGGCTCTTTAAAGGAAATCGCAGTCGACTTTTTTTTTCGGAGTTCGAAGATGTCAATCTAACTAATCTCTGGTTTCTTCTTGGAATTCCTGTAATCTATGGCAAATGGTCACTTAAGGTTGTATATTTTTCTTTTAATTTTACGTAGTGGTGTCTGCCCTACATATTTACACTGTTGTGATTGGTGATTTCCATGGGCCACATTATTGACATCTGACGTGAAGATATAGAGGAGCAGACAACAATTTGGGCACGAACACCTGGCACAAGCATCTTTTTGTAGTAACAATGAGCCAAGCTTAGCAATATAACTTTTGGCAAATTTTTCTGCTAGATCTAGCTTAAGCAGTTTTATCTATAGACTCTCGAGTAGTTACTGCTTGCGAATGACTATGGCTCTGCACATTTTGAAATGGTAATCAGTACAATAAGGCTTGTTTGCACAGATGTCTTTTGGTTGTCATGGTCAGTATGTGCACACATTCAGGATGGTGGGATCTTGGTGCCTAACAGTAATTAACAGTCTTAACAGATTAACAGTCATTAGTACATTTTCATTCAAATCAACCTATATCTTGCACTTGACAGGGAGTGATTAATTTGAAGAAAAAAAAATTGCCAGGGTTGTCTTTTAGAGATGCTATTAGTTAGGAAGTTGTTATTACAAGTACGCTTGAGCCACTATGCCATGGTATAAATGTTTTGATGTGTCTTTGAAAGTACATTATGGGTCACATGGGTGCATTATTGTCATGTTTATTATGGTCATTAGGTACATTATGGTCACATGGCTGCACATGAAGACATAAAGGGTAAAGGCTCAACACCTTTGTCTTTCTCTTTTCCCTCTTGTACATGTGGCTACTTTTCTTGCATATATTTTTTTTAGATTTTCATCAGCTGAAGAATATCTTTTTTTTCTGTTGCAGCGACAAGCTTGAATTCATCAGGCAGGGAGATACAACCGAGAGCAGTCAACTGCTTTCGCAGTGAGTACAATTGTTACCCAAGTTAATTTGAAGAGTTGCAATATGTTCCATAGTAGCTGCGTGCAATGCAGATAGCCTGTGATGTGTGTGGATCCAACAAACTGCTGACATTGCACAATGACGCTAGGATAGCATTGCCATAATTGCTAAGCTGAGAGCACATACGTTAACACGATTTTAGTATAGTTTTTCTGTTAAGAGAGATAGAATGCAAGTGCAATATCAATTATAGCTTCTGCATTGGAAATATTTATACTAGCCAGTTCATCGTAATCCTTAGGAAAGAGAAACTTGCCTACTTGTGCAACAGAAGAGTGTGAAGATGGTTCGATGTTTCAGTTGAACTTTGGTATTTTGTTTTCTGTGTTCAGTGCTGCTTGTGAAGGAAGGTGTTGATTTAACAGTGCTCCTCTTAATGCCTAGAACAGGGCCTGTACAATGAAAACAAATAGAAGGGTTAGCAATCTAACGCATTTTTCCTTTTTTAGCAGAAGTCAGCTTAGCACTAGTGCCCACTTGTGTGCTTCCATTATTCTGTTCTCATCTAATTATTGTAGAGTATAAGTGTGCATAAAGTTGCAGCTTAGTTACTGAAACAAATTACACTCGGTTCATTGCTTTTCAGCTTCCTGCAACCTAGGCTGCCTTTACCGTGCGTCATTCATTATTACTAAAGGGGTCCTGAAATGATTTTGATAGTTGTGCACAAGTGCACCAGGTTGGTAGGGTAGGTCCTTGTGATCATCAAGGGCCAAATTTAAATGCTCTGTGCAAACCACGGAATTTATTAGGTTTTAAACATCTGCATCACTACAGATAGAAGCGGCACTGCTTGCCACGTTTTCACCTGTCTCAGCCTATTTTATGCAGATCGGATAAGTTATGTCACTTGGGTGAGCAATTATAATTGGCTTGCTACATGATGTCATCAGGAATACTTGAAGCATGCTGCCTCCACTTAGATTATTTTTAATAGTAGGTCTATGCATTGTAATTTGTGTACCTGTAAAATAAAAACATAAATGCAATAAATGTACCATATTTATTTGAATATACGTCATCGCTTTTTTTTTCTTCTTATAAAATGAGCTATTGACCTATATTTACTGCCAAAGAATTTCGACCTATATTCGTGAACAAACCTAGCACAAGTACTGAGATAACAGAGCTCCCCTGTTGTACCTGCCGTAAAGCCAGTCTAGAGATCATCCAGACTGGCTTTAAGAAATGCTACGTATTGAACGCGCTCGACGGCACTGAGAACGCCTGTGAAGCAACCGACGAGGGCGACTTCTCCGGCGAAGATGCAGCTTGTCGTGTTGGCTAGCGAGATTTAATTGTCGATCTTACAGTAAATAAAGGTGTGCTAAGTCCATAGCCGTTCAGCTTTTTAAAGATATGGGTCGACCTATATTCTAATTATGTTTTATTTCTCGGTGAGTTTAATACATAGGGATTGACTTATATTCGTGTTCGACTTAACTATGAGTAACTACAGTAGATGTTTCTTCAAACCAATGGTGCATTTCTGCCCGAGAACACAGATCACCTGCTGCAGCTGTTGGCTGCACATATGCATTTGCACACATGTGTGAGGGAAGCAGTGAAAGAAAGCTTCTTTCAAAAAGTTGAGCTTTGTTAGAGATCTGAGGCTGCACACAGGAAGTGCGAGACAGATGTTAAGAATAGTGCAGTGGCAACGGCAACCAGTGAGACGTGGCAGAATTGTAAATGGTATTAGCAAGCACTCGCCATCTTGCACTGCAAGCTTGTGCGAATAGTAAACTGCAGCAATTGCATGCAGTAGAAGCCGTGAGCAATGCGTGTGAATTTCATTTTGAGGCCACCATCACAACAGTAATGGGGGTAAACTGCGTCGAAAAGAAATCCGGAAGTGCACTCCATTCAAATCAACTGGAAGTAGAAAATCCCACAATGTCGTGCCGAAGAAGATGGGACATCGCTATGGCTGCACAGAATCCAAGTTGAGGGGAACACTTTGGCTCAAATGGCGGGTTAGGTTTAAATGCTTATAGTATTGAGGAGTCAATTTTTGTTGCCAACCAGCTGCATAGAGAGTCAGGTTTGGGGAAGCGCTGGACATTAGGAAAGCTTTTCATATGGAGGGATAAATGAAAATGCTTGGAAAGCCTAAGAAAGCAACCAAATTTTGAGTTGTCAGTGCTCACAAATTTCCTCTTAACAGTATGCACCAAGTCATATCAACCAGAGACAGTTGATTGCTCTGCTCTTTATCTTCAACATTTTATGTCCACCTGGAAGGTTCCTAATGGCCTGCTAAGTGGCTCATGTTCTGCTTCCAAACTTAATGTCGTGGTGCATTTCCTATGCCTATCAAAAGCTTCCGGTTGTTCATTGTGCCGGTTGTGTGCCTGTATGCGTCAGCACATATATTCTTTTCTTATTGTATGCGCACACATGATGCAGCTGAGATTCATACTATGGCAGCATTTGTAGGTGGCTGTGCAGCTCAGAAAGTCAAGTTGGTTACAGGACACTATGTGCCATTGAACAACCTTTATTTTCAATGGCATGGCAATCACTTCAGAGATGTTTCTTTTGTAGTGAACATTTGCAGCTAAGACATGAAGGTAAAATTTTTGTAAAAATAACCTTTGAAATAAATTATGAATAAAAATTGCTTTAGCGATTCGTGGCTGATGCACTGACAAACACACATATACAGGAAGATGGTGGGCTGGCATGGTCGACACACTGAATGCAGTCATACAGATATGAACTACCCTGCACTAAGGCAAAACAAAAAAAGATGCACTAAAGAATGCTGTTCTCATAGGCAGGCTTTTTCTAGCAATAGTGTATACCATAGATAGTCCTAGCATCTGCTCCACCTTCAATCATGCAATATATGCACCTTTATCACTCCCTTAAAAAAAGAGCACTCATCTCAAACATGGCGAGAGTTATATTAAATACTTAAGTGCCCATGTCCAGAATGTGCAAATGAACTCATCACTTCATGCAACCAAACTAAATCCTCCTATACATCACAACATGCCACAGGACCCAAACAAGACTGTGGCAGTCTTTCGGCACATGAAAAAGGACTCTGGTTTTTGTACACACGTACAGGATGGCTCTAGCAGCACATATGAAGTTGAGAAGATCTGCATATCGTAAACAAAAAATGATACATAGTATTTAGCAGCATGATCTGCTACGTTCTGGGAAGCACATCACATGTCATGAGCTACCTTAATGCAGTGGTTTTTAAAAATGTGCTTGCATAAAATTTCACCTCAGTTTGATCAAAAAAAAAAAAAAAAAAAAAAAAACATGCAACACATGATGAAGTCATTGCGACATGTTTCAAGAACCACCCTGTACACCTCTTTTCACTGGTTTAGTACAATGCCTGCACCTCTTGGTGGCATGGAACAAACAATTGATACAGCAATAAATAATATGGGCCTGACCAGAAATCTAACATTACCATGCAAGGCAGCTGCAGTAGCTGGGCTACCAGGTTTTTTTTCTCACATGTAACCCTGTAGCATACACTTGCTGCTAGCAAAGTTGAATTACCTGCACATCCAAAATATTAGCTCATTTATTAAAATCATTTGTAGTCCACTCTCTCATTCATAAAAAAAACGAGAGCACTGCTTCGTGCATTTTTGGTTCTCATAAATGCAAGCTTAAAGCCATAAGAGAGCCCTAGTAAGTTCAGCATTGTCTGTAGATTAATTTTGACTAACAAACAAATATATTTAAGCATTCTTGAGCTCGGCTACCTCCTTAATGAGTACTAGCAAGTTATTCCAACTGGTACTGTCCAGCACTCGGCACTCTTGCCACTGTGAGGAACTTAAATCACCGGTCTGTGTAATCCATTTTTGCATGATTCAGAAGGTTTTCTTATTTCACGGGAGCTCACTTAAAATTTGCTGGATGCATGGATTTGCAGTAGAGGTACCTCACAAGCATTGTGTAGTATAAAGCAGTGAAGAATGTTGCTGCGAGGAAAACACTGTAGGTATTCCTGGCTAAATTAGCTGCCTTTGTTTTTGTATACACAAAAAGCATGTCCATATTGCTTGGTTAATGCTGACTGTAGGATGTCTTCATTTGGGTGCTGGCCTGAAGTTGAGTGCTATGCTGTTGATGCAAAAGCGAAGACGTGTTGGGAGTGGTCCATCATTGAACACATGTCCCAGGTGAGAGTTGCACTGCAAAGATTGGGATGAATTGCATGCTATTTATGCACATGAAGAGGCACTACCTTCACAAGACTGCAGAAGTGACATGCACCAATTGTGCTGTGACCTCTGTGTCGCATGAACACTGTCGAAGTTTTGCACAGCTGTTAAAGAAATGGCACCAGGATCAGAGTCTTGCCATTTATTTTCCTTATTAGTCATATCATAAGAAGCCAACAAACACTCACACCAAGAACAACATAGGGGAAATTACTTGTGCTTAGTAAACGAAATAAAGAAACGATAAATTAATGGAAATGAAAGTGCATGAAAAACCAACTTGCCGCAGGTGGGGAACGATCCCACAACCTCCAGACAACACTCCCAGGATTCTACTAGGAAAACATAAATACCCAAGAAAGTGGATGGGGAAACGGTGTCGCGGTAGCTCAATTGGTAGAGCATCGCACGCGAAATGCGAAGGTTGTGGGATCGTTCCCCACCTGCGGCAAGTTGTTTTTTCATCCACTTTCATTTCCATGAATTTATCGTTTCTTTATTTCATTTATTAAGCGCAAGTAATTTCCCCTATGTTGTCCTTGGTGTCAGTGTTTGTTGGCTTCTTATGATATGACTAATAAAAATCGGGCCCCTCGGTTAACCCCCTTTCTTCTCGTTTGTTTTCCTTATGTTAGATATGTCTGCGGTACATGTGCTAATAGAGCCGTATTTCACACTACGGTCATTGACCACCCAGGAATGCAGGGGCAAATACACCGCTTTCCAACTATAGAATATGTCAATGAACTAGGTTCAGTCATTTCTGTGGCCTCATTGCAAAGGCAAACTTCCAATATTGGCCTCTTTCTAATTTATGTACTTTCCACAAGATATACTAATGACAATCTAAAGAAGCTATTGTTTGCTACTACAGTACAATGTACTTTTCATACTGCAGAGGCCACGACATAGTTCATATCCCAAAACACACAACTGATTACTAGTACAATAACCCATTTGTTCAAAATACTGCGTTGGACTGGAAGAACCTGCCTGCCTCCATCATCTTCATCACGGATCCATTAAAATTCAAAACAGCAGCCCCTGATCACCTCTGGCAAACTTGCATGCAATAAAGCTTTGTTTTGTCTATGTTCAAACCAACCCTCTCCAATGCCTGATTGACCTTGAGAATAATTATATGAAATTTAAGTCTCTTGAGGAACTATGTTCGAGAGGGTGGGAATGCAGGGACCAGGTGCAGTGTGGTTTTGTGGACGGTGCTTGTACTGAATTCTTGGGTTGTCACTGAGTTTAGCACATGTTTTGTAGTAGTTATGCTGCAACTCTGCTGGCTGCTGCTCCCTACCCCCTACATGGAGGGGCAATCTGCCTTTGGAGCTACATACATTTCAACTTTACACAAATTTGCGACCATTTTTGATACTGTTGCTTCACCTACTTTGTGTAAGTGATTTTTGACACAGCTAAAAATACAGATTTCTAGGAAGTGCACGCAACTTCAAAGCATAATGCTTATAACAAAATTCTACGGTCACAGCAAATAAATTAGGCTGCTAGATGAAGCCTCTAAACATTATTCAGCAGTATAACTTGAGCTATAACAAATGGAAGCAACTGTTCACATTGCATGTCGCCAGTTGTCGTGTAGGGTCGTCAACTTTGTCAAGGCTTTAGATGGCTTTTTTGTTGCAATCTCGGTATCATTGTATTTTCTTGGTGTTCAAATAAAGGAAACTGAAATTTCACCGTTTCACAAAACGACATGTGCAAATGAAATGGACATTCAAAACAGTACGTACTTCACTTGGCTTCATGTGCGAGGAGTTGGGGGTGTGAGGTTGCAGACATGGCTGCAACCTTGCACTCCCTTCCATTGTGCATTCTCTGCAGCCTCTTGTCTGCATTCTCTTACAGCCTGTGCACATTATCTCAACTAACTCAAATTAACTGGACAGAACTTACTTCAGTAATGGTTGAATGAAACTAATATAATCTGCCACATAACTAATAGTCTGCCACTTTCAGCTGTACATAACTTTTCTTTTTCATCTCCATTGAAAAATATACTGGAACCTCTCGACTATTTTAGGCGAGCTGACTAGATCAGCTTGTTCTCCTAGGGGCTCTGCCACTTATGTATCAGCCAAGCTAAATACCGGTGGCAATGTAGGTGATGTGTTGCTTAGGCCAGTGATGAAATGTGAAAAGGAATGCAATTGGAGCATAATCAATGTACAATTCCGACCTTCTTGCTTCTCATTCCAACACATTTTCTTCAAATAAGCAGGGTTATTTTGGCAATACTTGATATTAACGTTACCAGCAAACATGCATTGGTTACTTCATTACCCTAACTGAAGGAACCAAGCGACCAACAGATTATCACTAGACAGAGAAAAGAAAATGATATAAAGAAGTACACAACCATTCTGAAACTGCTTAGTGACATTTATCAACGCTTATCTGCTTGTCTGCTTGTGAAGTGGCTTACTGCTGAAGTGATGCTTCACAACATTTTATCTCACCAAGAAAAAGTTAACTTTGCATTTTGTCATTGGCAGCAGTGCATATGTTGCCTTAGCCTAGCGTTAGTATGGTCTGAGGAGACCTATGGATGACACTTTCCTTTCATTGCTTGATTCTAAGAAGCTGAAAAATAAGTTACATTTCAAGGAGAATAATGGTTCTCCGGCAGGTTTCTTTAACACCATACTATACTGCACCACTATGTTGCACCAAGCAGCAAAAGCTACACTGTGTCAGCATAATACACTTGCATTAAAGCTTTAGTACTACTCCAGTTGCACTCTAGTTACAACCTCTCAATCCTTTGGTTTTGCTGTGCCTTTGACAACAAATTCCAATGACCAGAAGTTGCAAAAAGAAAAAGAAAAAACAAGAAAAGGAAAAAGAAAGCTCTGTTTACCTTTCTGCAGCAAACTTCTGTTCGTACCATGCCATGTGACGTGTCCTCTTTTCGTATAATGCTTGAGTTTGACTCATCGCCATCCACTGTACCTAAGGCCATAAAAAATGATGGCCAGCCACAATTCGAGACAAATTTGTGCTCGGAGCTGAGGAAGAAATGAATATATGGTGGCTTTAAGACTGGCTTTAAGTCATTAGTGATCAAAGTTCTGTGAAAAAGCACAAACTTCTTAATGTGGAATTCAGATACTATACCTTCCCTTGCTTTTGCACACACACAAGGATAGCCATTAATTTTTCGTTTGCTATTTCACTGCGTTTGATGTATACACCTGCCAGCTATGTGAATATGAGAAAGAAAAGCTACTAGAGGAGGCTAGCATCTCAAACAATTCTTTCTTGCCAATTCCAGCAGCTGCAGTTAGGCATATTCACAATCGGCAAGACTATGGGACATATACTAATATGGCCATAATTCATAAGTCTATGATAAAATATGTGCACCACCACTATTTTGTAAAGCACAAATGACAAAACATTACGAGCTCCTCATTTTTTATTCTGCCTTCTCCAGAGTTCTACCAGTAGACTCGCTGCTAAAGGCTACTGAATTAGCAAATTTAACTTTATGCTTGCAATATTTAAAACCGTTTTTTGTTGTAATCATTTTATTACATCACTAGTAACTAATTACAATGATGCTGCATCTCCATTAATAGTAATGCATTAAACAGCACTCAACAGCTGATCTGGTGCACATGAAAATGGTGTGCAAATGCTGACAACGATCTGGTGGACTATAGTGATTGAAGACCAGTACAGTGCAAGAAATTATGGTGTTTCATGCAGGGTGCTTGGCATGTTTAACCAGGACGAGCTGTTGGAGATGCATCATTAAAAGAGAGCTATATATACACACACACATATGCCACACCTACCTGAACAAATCAGCACCGCAGGCAATACATGTATACGTTCCCTTCGCTTTATGGTTGACCCACCGGCCCCTGTATGCCTGCAAATATTGGTAACTTCAATGAAGTAACAGCTGCGGGATATATACGCAACAAAAACACAAAGTTGGATGCAGTCAGGTATAGCACTGCAGCTTTGTAGACACGCGTACGTGTCGAAAACTAAAACAATACCGATGGTCAATCACACTCTTCCGTGGCACATTGCGCAAGTCAAAACCACGCCCGACTGAAGCAGCACGCTGCAGCGTAATTACAACAGACACATGCGCACGCAAATTTACAGATTTTACCACCAGGCACTATTTACAACAACAGACACGTTAAAATCGTTGATATTATCTTGTAAGGCTGCAAATGACTGACTTTTATGGATAAAAACCAGAGAGTGCGTAACTTACTGGTTCTGTACCTCTTTGACGACAAATATAAAATTGATCGGGGGTGAGTTTCTCACGCCAGTCCTTTTCAGTCATTTCCTTGACGTCCTTCTGATCTGCCATTCTGAGCAACTCTGCAACAGTGAATTGACGAAACTATGAGCAGTTAGTTGATACATCAGCAACTATGTAAAGGAGCTGCTAGGCTGTAAATACAGCTGAGCGTTGCCACTTGTGAAGTACCTTGCGAGTACTAGACTATAATCTGACGCTAGACAACATTAGATCCGCACAAAAACCCGTTTGGAAAGTTCAAGTACCTGAGAAGTGAACAGATCGGACGACAGGCTTATTATTGGATGGCTGAACGGACTGTGCCGCGGCTGCCCTAAAAAGGCAGTCGCCTATCCCGCTCAAGAGAGGCTTCTTCACGATATTTCGGGCGATGCACAGCGCAGACATTCCATATTAAGTTCCAGCAGCAAACATCACCCAACAGTCCTCGCTGTTACAAAGCTTGGGCCTAGCTGATGGTCGATTTAATAGAAGAAATAAACTTTTGACTCCAGTAATGAAGGCATAAGCGCTACACCACGCCGACGCCGCCACACAAACCGCACCAAGCAAAGCAGACTACGCTCGCGTGAATTGTGGCCGCCTAGCGGTACATTGCACCTAATTGCATCGCGCTTTTACTGGCATCTAGCGTTACTGACTGCAGTTACGGAGAGCCACAGGAAGCATCCAAAAATTCAAGCGGCGAGCCGACGAGTCGCGGCAACTATAAAAGCAGTGTAAGGTCTGTCGAAAAGCAAAGGTTTCAGGTCAATCGCTCGCTGCAGCTCTGTGTCAGGGTCATTCCAAGCGTCGCGGTGAGATATTGGTCTCTGTTTAGCCTTCTCCGGCGTCAGCCTTCTCCCACAAATATTTCTGGCGAAAACCGATTTCTCGGTAGTAAGGTCCTTTCAGAATTTGCTGATGTACCTAAAAGATGGTGCTGCAAGAAAACTTATTGAGAATATTTTCGTATTTAGCTTTCATATTCATATTTATACGCTAGGGGCGCTCCTCCTCCGCCGGGAGGGGAAAATCATGAGGCACCCTACGCTACACAATCTTGCCTGAAAAATCTACACAGATTCCCCTTGCATATACAGTAGTGTTTATTGCTTATTTTCACAGTGAAAGATTTTTTAAAATACTACTTCATTGTGACAAAAATAATTCGCATTTTAAGGCGAATATTTTCGCTTTTGTTCCTAGATTGCTCTGGAGCTGCTCTTGAGTAAAAACCATCTTGGGATAAAATAAATTGCCCAAATTACTTGTGTACCACATTTCAGCTTAAATCTGCACATTGAGGTGTTCCGAGTATAAATACGAAATAAATACGAAATAGATACGTTCGTTAAGTGTTTGAATTCAGAGATTATATCATATTTGTTTTTATTTTTAGCGAGATATGGATTTTTGAAGTTCGCTCCTTCGCCACGTTATGCGTCGTTCCGTACAGCCACTTCACCGCATAGCACATCGGCTATTTCGCTGTAGGCGGTGCAAGGAGGCTCTTGTGTTGTGACCTCAACACGCTACGCAGCCCAGGCTGGCGTCTTTTTCTTTGGCAGGGAACACGTTGTGAGAGCTCGCATGGTCGCAGTATATTTCAAGATGGTTGTAAGGCTCGAAATGTTTCGTTTGGCATCACATGAAACTATACATGCCCACTACGTGGCGAAGCGATTCGCTTCGCCAGGTGGCTGATTTCAGTATTAGTGGTGGTGATGGAGGACGAGGATGATGATGAGTAGGAAATTACTTTTATTTCACGAAGAGAAAACAACGCAAACTGGTTTCTGTCTTCCTGCTCTAGTCATGGGGATCTGAATAGGTTTCATGAGCAGAAAGTCGCGTTACTCTGGCACAATTACCTAGGTGTTTTTCGATGTTCTTATTTGCATATATGAAAAATCGCAGTTTAGACAAAACACTATAGCTAATCAAACAATTAACTTAATTCGTAATGACTACATCGACAAATGAAATGTTGAAAAGGAAAAACCAGCCATGAATACCGTTTCCTATGCGTCACAAAAGGCAGTGAAGAATTTGCAGTGCAGTCATTACGGCCAAAACTGAACGCACTAGCATTTCGTCAAGGATAAGTTATTGGGAATTTTGTTTTTCACGCGCTCATGAAAGTTGTTTGCTGACGTTACGTATATACGCGTGAGTCCATGCATGTATTTTCCCTCGTGTAAGCGAAACAGGTGAAGTTGTACTCATAGGGATCTTGCGTTCGAGTTGAAGCTCGCGCTGACCGATAAGAATTAAGACAGTCCCTGTATTACACCGGAAAAGCAACTAATGTTTTACTGACAACAAAAATATTGCCAAAGGGCAGCGCGGCAGCAGTGTTTCGTGCAGCAGCGCAGCAGCAGCTACTCGTGTATCGAGCAGCCGTGCTCGATACACGAGCTACAGGTTGTTGAAGAGAGTTACTGTGGTATGCCTTAAGTCCCAACGCCCTGGGAAATGAAAACACTCTCGTGCTCACCACCCAGATATCACGTCTCTGAGTTCCCGGAGTGCCATGAAAACCGCACTACACAGCCGAAGGACATATGTATGCGTGGAGGAGCCTGTATAGTTTCGACGAAGGCTATACATTTTGCTCGCCCATACACTTCGATAATCAAACTGATCGTGATATGCCCTCGCCTCGTTAGCAATTGCTGGTACTGTTTATTTTCTCTAATTGAATTCTGGAGTTTTACGTGCCAAAACCCCGACTAAATTATGAGGCACGCCGTACCGGAGGACTCCGGATTAATTTTGACAACCACGGGATTTTTAACGTGTCCCCTGGTGAGCGTAGACGGGCGGTTTTGTATTTTTCCCCCATAGAAATGCGGCCGGGATTCGATCCCGCGCCCTCATGCTCAGAGCGCAACACCATAGCCGCTAAGCCACCGCGCCGGGTAGCTTATTTTCTCTTTGCCTTGTGTATTTACAACATTCCGCGGTGTTGTAGGGGGGCGGGGAACAACAAAGCGACTAAAAGTGCGGTATGTTCTTGAATATAAGTGAATTCCCGCGTAATTCTTCCCCATATCTCATTTGCACTTTGCGAAAGTGGCCACAAAAAAAATCACATGCGCCGTGATAAGCATCGTCGTCGTTTTTGAACGTCTGGATAGGTGCTGATAGGTGATCTCCTCCATCGCAAGGAGATTCTCAGCCGCGCCACACGAGATTTAATTCCACCGTGTGCATGGTTCAAACCTCCCAGGCGGCCTTACCCGCCAGGAGGAAGTGGTGTTGCGGAGACTCCGTGTAGGGTGGCACTCACTACATCGATCACCTATGCCTGGTCACAACACTTCCGTGGACCATTTGGGGATACCTGCCCATATTGACCAGCTCGAGCATCCGCGGTTGCAATCAAAGACGTGTTGTGGACATGCTCTGGCCTAAACCAGATACGACGGCGCTACCTGCAAACAGTAGCCTTCATCCCACGAGACCACCAGACTATGATTCTTGGCTCTATGGGACCAACCATCGAGCACTACTTATGTATATCGCCGAAACCGGTCTACATTTATATATTTGATAGTTTATGCCGTTGGGAAAACTTCCGAAAAAAAAAGTGTTGAAGCCGAAGCCATGGCGAATCTTTTACAGTATCGCAAGAGCCTTACCGAAAAAAAAAAAAACCCCCACAGAACAACAAAACTATTGTTGTAGGATATCGATAGGTAGCGGCCGTAGCACCAGTAGCCGCACGAAGGGCTCCCTAGAGGAACAGAACATGGCTGCGCGACTGCAAGCAGACGGTGGCGAAGGCGAGAAGTAAGGTACGCCTGCTGCGCCATGTTTGCCTTTAAAATTACGTTTGACTGCAAAGGAGCTCTTCTCCACGAAAACGAAAGTTGTGGCCTGATAGTAAAAATGTTAATGTAAAGTGGGCGGCTCCAGATTAGAATTGAACTAGAACGGCTCCAAAACTAGATTCGTGAAGTTGGCATGCTTTTAGTGGCATATTGTTGCTGAACTGTCGGCCAACGTCGTCGGCACTTGTTGAGAACACGATTCCCAACATTTCGCCGTTTTGCACAAGCCATACCTAGAAAGGAAGCGTCAAACGTTATAGGCCAGAAATGTCTAAGCCTGTAGTAAAAGGGGGCTATTGCAAACAGTATGAAACGCCCTGGTAAACACCCGACCAGTGAGGATGGAAGGTGTCTAAAAGGGACCCAAAACTAGAGATGCGTCACTCATGCATTAATTACGCATGCACGCACAGCACTCCGCTGCCTATGACAGCATGAACGCGTTGATTATGCCGGGCCAAGTATAACGAGCGGAACCTCCCTGAACGGGAACTGTCGAAGATATGCGTAGCATTATATGGCAGTCGGCGTTGTGCGGAATGTATATGTTTGGCAAGTAAATATATACATCTCTATGGTCGTATTCCTCACGCATATATAAACAAACAACGCACGCTACATCAGCATAACCCCCACACACATAATTAAAACGCATAACGCATTCCACACCACGCCGACAGCCATATATATATATATATATATATATATATTCATTTCATTTATACCCTTAAGGCGCGAGGACATTACAGAGGGGAGTGGTAGGATTGAGAAGAACGAATGACATTCATGCTTATACAATATTAGCTAATTATTCACAGCTAATGATGTCTTGCACGAAATTCTTGGTTGTGCATGAAAATTCCTGGTTATACGATGCTAATTAATGATTCACGAAAACGAACAGTTTCATGTATGGAGGCGATTGATCCGGAAAGGTGGTTCCAGTCCTCCGAAGTTCGTGGGATAAATTAATAGAAGCAAGTTTTAATGCGACATGTGTTGATACCGACTATATTATTATGGGCAAATCGTGAAGAAATAAAAGTGGGTGGAGGAAGTAGATCAATGCTATGCTCATGATCATCATGGTCATGTGGTCAATGCTACTTTATCATATGATCAATGCTACGCATATCTTAGACAGTTCCCGTTCAGGAAGGTTCCGCTTATGTTTACTGCGTTTAGCTATTGCTGTCCGTTTGTATAGTGTTATTGGGATAATAATTATATGGATATTACAGACACATTTCTGCCGTCGCCGTGATGTTCCGTATGAAGTCCAAGGGCGATGACATCCTCGCCGCGCGCCGTATGCTGTATGTGCGAGTGAAAACGTACGAAATTGAGCCGACGATGGTGGCTCAATCTCGCGCGCCCAAGGGAGGAAAGTAGGGAGGAAGCGTGCCGTCTTCCGTCAAGCGCAAGGCATCAAGGGAGGGGAGGGCGTTCTATTCCGGCGGTGCTGTGTATCTGTGTGCTATCTTGAAAGTGATATGTGATGGGGACATAGTGTGCCGAGCGCTGATAGCTTCGTGTGCGCTGTTTACGCCGCTTCGCGTTGAAACGAGAGGCAGCATAAAGGTCAATTCGCTCGCTGCTGCTGTCTGACTTCCTCACTCCAGCGTTGCGACAGGGAGTTTCCGCGCTCATCGGGTGAGATGTGTTCATGTATGCTTGTGCGCACGTGACATCATGCTTGTTAATTTAGTAAGTAATCGAATGTTTACAAGTTTATACGACTGATGAAACTAGTACCATTACTTCGTATAGCTGTCTACTAATTTGCTATCGCAATCGATGCTTCGCCTGTCGGACGAAACTGCGACTTTTTTCGTTTGTAATAGAGAGAAAAAAACATGCAGAGGCAGCGATTCCTCCAGTTCTGAACTCATTTACTGCGACATCAGCAGACTACAAAAGCGGGCACCGCTGCCTTCTCATAAACTGCGCAACGCGCATGACGTGGTTTTCATTCGACACACAGTTTGCTTGCTGTGGCCTCCAAAATATACACACACATATCGCCACTTCCGGAGTCTGCGTGGCTCACAAGACCCTGCACAGATTGCCCACGCATCGCCAGTTTGCGTGATAGCCCAATTATCTTCCAGATACATTTATATCGTCAGCTGTCAGAGGCGCACTAACGGCGCCTTAATGTTTCCTGAGAGTGATTGTTGACAGTGTTTTATTTTTTTAATGGGTCGCTTTAACTCTTCATTATATTTTCACTGGCCTCTCGCAACGAAATTTTTGTTGCGCTGGTGGACGCCATTTATATTCCCTGTTCTCATTCTTAGCGCAGCCTTATTTGGAGTGCCATTACTCAGATGGACAGTGCTCAGCGATTGAAACGCGATGCTCAGACAGCATGGCGGCCAGCTCTTTTTCTTGCGCCACCGCTGGACGCTGGGGAGATTAAGCTGATGCACTTTTGTGTCACATGAAGACGAGAGTCCTTTCGATGCATCGTGACGCATCGTGACGCAAGTGAGGTTCGAATACTAACGATTCCAAAAAGAATCTTCATGGCGCGCTATAGCAACGCTCAATAAGCTGTTCGTTTCTGTGTGTGTCTTCTTTTAGTTGACGTACGTGGCGTTCCATTCTTCGTCTCGTCAACGTTTGCGTTTTTTGCAACCCAACGAAGATGCATCTTCATTTCCACATACCTACGTTGTTCAAGAAGTACTTTTATCCGTGCCTGCTGGAGAAGTTATGTAATCGCCTCTCTGTAAGATTTGACAACTGTCAGAGCTGTCGTCGTTCTGCAGAGGACTAAAAATTAGGTTAGCAGCTATAACATTTAAGTTGCGAGTATATATTACTCTCGTTGTTTTGTTTATGCCTTGCAATGGGGGGCGGGGGGGGGGGGGGGAAGGGTGTCGTAATACATATAATCTGCATGTCTGTATTCCTTTCTTTACAATGCGTGCACCTGATCTATTTATCACTTCATTACGAGTTCGGGGTACTGCCTTTGTTTTGCTTGCGTTTTCAATGGGCTCTTTCTTTTTGTATATAGCCCAAAATTTGAGAATGAAAGCGAGCAATGAGCATTGATGAGGAAGGCATGTTGAGAGCACTTAACCTGATTGGCGGAAAAGGATATGGAGGTGCTTTGGCTGTCCTGTACTGCACGTGGTACCTGCGACTCGCCTTACAAGTTTTCCATGCACGTGTGCGTGCGATCGTAATTAATAAAAGTGCTGTCAAAGCTGGCTTCTCCACAATAAGGGTCTCTATGAGGAGAAGCCCACTTCTATAATCTCCCTTTCTTGTACAAATGATGCAGGTCATATCGAAAGTACATTGTGCCTAAGGGCAACTTTCCGAAAAAAAAATATCAAAGTATTTATGAGTGCGCGCAACCTAGAACGTTACCAGTCTATGATGTGTAGTTAAGCATAAGCATGAAGAATGCTGAACGCCGCGATGACGGTCGCAGCCTCTGGTAACAAGGAAGAACCATGAGAAATGGGATGTGTCAAAGACGTATTGCAGGCGGAAGCGGAACGAATGTGCATATGGTTGAGTGGAGGTGAGCATTAAAGTTACTTACCACAAGTAGCAAGGTGGATCCAGGCCTTGCGCTGGAGCAATCGGAAGGTTGCCAGACTAACCAAATACAGTTGGATGCGAGTAAAAAGTTGTCGAAGGCATAGGAAGGGAAGGGAGCCTTGTGGCAGGAGGGATGGAGTTTCGAAAGGCCATAGGCATTTATTTATTTATTTATTTATTTATTTATTTATACACATACCTCACAGGCTCCAACTGGAGTATTGCGTGAGGGGGGGGGGGGGGCAAGATAAACAACATGTAGCGAAGACAGGAGAACATAGCTAACAACAAATAGACCGATTGATTCTATTCTTTTGCACAGATGTAGTGCGAATGAGCCGCAGGATATTACAGCTAATAGCAGTTTATGACCTGCCGTGGTTGCTTAGTGGCTATGGCGCTGGGCTGCTAAGCACGAGGTCGCGGGATCGAATCCCGGCCACGGCGGCCCCATTTTGATGGGGGCAAAAACACCCGTGTACTTAGATTTAGATGCACGTAAAAAAACCCAAGATGGTCTAAATTTCCGGAGTCCCTCACTACAGCGTGCTTCATAATCAGATCCTGCTTTTGGCACGTAAAACCACATAATTTTTTATAGCGGTTTATGACACATTTTTCTTTTCGTGCGCGCGCAACTCATATCGCTGGTTCCAGGTTACATCGATCGCACTGCTTTCGATAGTGGACCGTCAAGGAATGATGCGAGTCGTTCACTCTTCGCGCCGGTATATGGCCGTGCCTAAAGGGGAACCATAGCTGGTGGTGAGGCAGTGTACCTTTACGTGCGCCTTATGCATTAATTATTGGCCAATCATCATCATCATCATCATCTGTTTATGTTCACTGCAGGACGAATGCCTCTTCCAGCGATCTCCGATTACCTCCACCTTGTGATAACAAATTCCAAGTTATGCTTGAAAATTTCTAATTTCATCACACCACCTAATTCTCTGCCGTCTTTGACTGCGCTTCCCTTCTCTTGACACCCATTCCGTAACTCTGACGGTCCACCACGGTTATCTACCCTACGCATTACATGGCCTGCCCAGCTCCCATTTTCAAGCGAAGCTTGTATTGGCTCACAAGTTTCGGTGGCGATATGGTCACGCCAAAACCCAGATGCTTCCAGAGCAGAGCAGCTGCGGGAAAAGGCGGTTTGATGAATTGACAGCTGCGCCGGCGCCGGAGCTTGAGTCGCTACCAAGGATTCCAGCTGCATGGGCGCGCGCCCACGCCACCCGCACAACCAGTCAGAGCCGTTTCGCTTCAGCCGGGGAGGAAAAAGGCAGGAAAGGGTGCGTGCGCACATTAACCACTAAGTGTAGATAAATACAGTTGGCTTTCCCCGACTGAACATTCAGTGTGCGTCGCAAACTTGCTTACTTAATCACCCCCAATCATTAAAGCATTTGCTGGAGGGCGGCGCACGTGCTTGCGGGTCTTATTTTAACCAACTCTCCTTTTGGTTGGCTTCCCTGCTAGCTACTCGCTGTGCGTCACTCCGTAAACGTTAACGTGTGCGCATATCTGAGAATTTTGAGGCAAGAGGAGCATGAGAACGAACAAGCTTGCAGAAAAGAGAAAACACGTAAGCGTGACCATTACCTTTACATGAATTTATTTTTATGAACAAACAGCGTGCAAACAGGTACACAAGTTGATTGACATCTAATACTTAAAATAGGAAAGCGGAGCAAAAGGCGATGAATACAACAAATGCATATAACCATATAAGGTGCTTGCCATCGAAGAAGCGCAATTCCCCGTTATGCATACGCACACACAAAAAAGGAAAAAAAAAAGAAAACAGTGAAAGCAAGAGTATTTATTCTTCTCCCGCTGTCCGATATAAAAGAACTTCCGATTTACTGAGGTCTTGCAAACGTGGTTTTATCATTTCTTAAATAGTGCTGGAGAAAGAGCTGTCCTTTACGCTTGGCCTCCAAATAATGCGTCCACTTGAGTTTCTAGACAGAAGTTTCACTAAGGAGCGACATATGCATAGTGTATCGTACATATATGCTTAGAAGAAACAAGAAAGAAAAGACAGAAGGTGAATAAACGTTTACGTTAATCCTACAGGCTCTCGAAAAACAGCGAAAAAAAATTGCGTTACAAGATGCAAGGAGAGACAACAGAAGGGCATGTGTTCTTTGAGTCGTAACACCAGGCGAGAAGGGCGAAAGCCCGTACATGCCAATGGGGCACGGGCAAGCCTTAGCACAAAGCCACAAACACCCTTCTTTTTCGCATTCGACGCTCCCATTGAAAGCGATGCTTTCCATAGGCACCGTCGGCCTTCTTATAGATGACTTCACTGTCAGAGCGCGCGGGTCGCCTGCTACCTGGGAAGTCAAATTTGATTCCGACGTCGCCGAACCGTTGCCGTTGTCGCCGGTTCTTGCCATGCACACGGCACGACGGGAGATAAGTTACATACCTACACGTACGGGGCCTTCAGAGTTGAACTGTCAGTAGCCCGAATACAAAGACATGCCAGCTTCGCAAATCCATGCTTGTACAGGCGATTAAGGCGCTTTGGTGGACACAATCTTAGCGAATCGGAGTAAAATATACAAACATAGAATTCACACTTTGTGAACTTTTTTTGTGCTATATATTTCTATTAGAAGCTCGAGGAAAACGCAGCTTCATGTTGTTTGGTACTTCTGGAGCACGCTTTTTCCGAGATATTCATAATCGAATTTGACACTCGGTGCGCTAATTTTGCATTCAGATGCGCGGAGTCACGACACTATCCTCGTGACGCAGCTGATTTGCGGCGCAGAGGGAGGAGCCAATCTTGCTTTTGACAGCCGAGTGCAGGAGGGCAGCTGTTATCGGCTTCGCCCCGATTCCAGACAGGCCTATCAGAAGAGGTAATATAACGGCGCATTGAAGGAGGTGAACCCCTACAAAATGTATACCCTCACAATGCTGCAATTTCCACCTCGTTGTGCACTTGAATATTTCTAAACTTAATGCAATTAGGGAAATCGGAAACAAAAAGCACTATGCCAATTTCTTTCTTTCTTTCTTTCTTTCTTTCTTTCTTTCTTTCTTTCTTTCTTTCTTTCTTTCTTTCTTTCTTTCTTTCTTTCTTTCTTTCTTTCTTCCTTCCTTTCTTTCTTTCTTTCTTTCTTTCTCAACCTACGTGAATAAACACTTACGTTCGGCCACTTTAGTCGATAGCGCATAATCGCGAGGATTGACAATGGGCTCCTATCTTTTCATCAAGCAATACAGTAAAATGTTCATCAAGATTCACTGTGCGCTTTGAATGCAACAAAGATAAATTGTTAAACAGTGCCACGTCAGGGTAAATGAATGTGTTAAAATAAATTAGAACGTGTCCTTTTTATTTTCTCCCGTAATTCCAGAGTACTGAGTTAACGGCTCCGACTTTGCCGGAAATGCATTCGTTTAAGTAATTGCTGTAGTTGACTCCCCTGCAGAGGCCCCTCCACACGGCCCTGCAAGATGATGGAATAAAAAAAGTATTAACATAGCAGACAGCCGGTTTCAGTGCTTTATCACTTAGTAGGGGTGTGCGAATATTCGAAAATACTGAATAACGAATCGCATAATGTCCTATTCGATTCAACATTTGAATCGCATAGTCAGTTTTCGTAAATACGAATATTTTACGAATCGTTTGCGAATAGCTTTAAGTCCTCAAGTGCGCGTGATCAAACGTGCAATTTTAGCAAAAAAGCACGATAACCTTTATCCCGGCGGCAGGAGCAGACGAAAAACCGGATAAGTTCAGGGAGCTAGACGTTTTATTCTATACCACGATCACTCGCACTCTTCCAAAAGTCCTGGGTATGCGACCAAACTGCCTTATTTGTTCCGAAAGCTCCATTCGGACTTGTAATAAACAACGCTTCATTTAACGTGCATTGTTACGACAGAAACTTGCGAACATTGTGAATACGATATAGGGCATGAGCGTAGCTTTGTATTAATGGTAAAATCGTCTGTTCTTTATTTTATTCGAAATGTATTCGATATTCGATTAGATTCGCTCCTGGGACTATTCGATTCGTCTTCGTTTCAGTCTCAAAAATTACTGTTGGCACACCCCTATTAGTCAGTGTAATTAAGTCTCGAGGTGCGCAACAGCCTTACACACACTTACCAGGCTGAGAATCCGTGCCTCTTATAAATGAGGCGCACGCACTCAACGTCGTCAGTTATGTCGTCATCCTCGAGGTCTGTTGAAAAGAAAACAGTTTCATGTGAGGAACAAAATTAATTGCCATCCGCGTCGTATCTGAGATGCTGTTTGGCTACTGCGCGGCGTTCCTTTTTAACCCAAATAGGCGTTTTAAATGTTTTTATTTGTGTGTTGACACCTGAAATGTCGCTGTATTTCGATGATATTCTGTAAAAAAAAAAAGTTAGATATTGTGGCGATTATTGCCGCGACTAACAAATAAAGTCCGCAGAAGGCCCACACCACGAGCGCTTGTTGCTCGCAATGCGCTTCCGAGTGCACACATTTTTGTCGGTGTTTTTTATTGCCCAAACAGGAAAGGAAAAGCATGCAGTGAGGAGCACACCAATGGAAGCAAACAGAACACGCTATTGTCAGTATAAATGTATACAGTGCAAGATTTAAACAGTCGTATAGAAATTGCTTTTCTTTAAGATTTCTTTGCAGATGTGGGTAGTGGAACAAGAGGAGCTGTTTAAAAGCATTACGGAATCGCTGACATTAAATAAACAAACTATTCTTCGTCCATTCGGCACGCGATGCACTTTAACCTGTTTCTGACAAATAAATTTGCAAACTGGAATTATTTAACAAACAAACAAACAAACAAACAAACAAACAAACAAACAAACAAACAAACAAACAAACAGACTAACAGACAAACAAACAAACAAAGAAACAAACAAACTTGCGCGTGAGATGGCTTTCGGCAAGGAACGGCGGTGTACACCGCCATTGCACGCTTTGGCCAACCGGAGACGTTTAGTGGTTGCGCTTAGGCGTTTTCCACCTGAACGTTCGCTTAAAATATATCATAATGCCCCGTTAATAAGATCCCTTTATGCTAATAAAGCATGAAAATCCAGTGGAAATAAAAATGATGGTAAAATAAACAGTGATCGTGTTTTGAAAATCTGTTTCGACTCATTGCCCGTCGGTCAAATTTTGCGCAGCGAAGCTTTCCAGTGACACGCGCTTTTGAGAAAATATTTGAGACCCTGATATGGCCTAAAACCGTTTCTTTCTTTCTTTCTTTCTTTCTTTCTTTAGCTCTCTCTCTCCCTCTTTCTTCTTTTCTTGTAGCTTTATTGATTTAAATAAGTGATTTCCCGCTTCCCGAAAGGTCGGAGGCTAACAAAGTAAACTAAGCTAAATAACAAATTAAGTAAGCCAAGCAGAATATTAAAATAAACGAACTAAATATTTAGTTGTTTCTTTCACTCTGACTCCCATTATTTCGAATGCTCAAGCTATATAAACATGCAGTTCGCGTATGTTTATTACGACAGCGTGCTTATGCGCGTAGCCTTGTTCAGTCGACTGCAATAAATTTTGACTAACAAAAGAAATAACGAAACTCTCTGATTTTTACAGAACACAAGGTCACGTATGCTGGACGGCTGCTGCATGCAAGGGATCAGAGTGAATTGGGAATGATCTACGTTACCGGCGCAGTCAATGTAGCATTCATTCTTTGGTCCAGGCGGGCTGCACCAGTACCGGTCGTTGATCTGCAAGCAGGCAAAGAGAAGACGGCGTGTTTGTATTGCGTATTCTTTTTCACAGCCGGTATTGTCACCAGCTGTCACTGGCGTTTGAAGCTCAGAGTGAAACCTGTTCTGAATCGCATATCGAAACAAATGTGAGATTTTTTCTTCTTCTTTTTTTTTTTTTTTTTTTTTTTGTCTGAAGGTACACGATCACAGAACGTGTCTTCGGATTAAGTGGGGTAAAATACTGCTGTGGAATACGAAGGTATTTGAACTCCGGGCGTATGAGTCACGTACAAGTGCGGACACTTGGAAGTCAATGCGCTCCAACTGTTTTAAGCGAGCAATTATAATTTTAAACGAATGTTAGTGTCAAACACTTGCGTGTCACTGAATACTAATTAAAAAGTGACAGTTATGGTTCTTTTGGAGACCAAACTTTCAAGCACACATACTTTTTTTCACTTGGTTATTAAAAAGGGCTTTCGTTTAAATTGTCATGCTTTATCATCAATTGGTGCACCTTGAAAAGCTTGATTATAGAACGCTACTACAACTAATACGAAATAATAGCACGTTTTTTTTTTTTTTTTTTTTTTTTTTTTTTTTGAGGTGCCCGGTCGTTGTTCGGGCGGTCGCTACGTATTTAATAAAATTTGAAAGGAGGGAGAGGAAACGCCAGCCGTGAGAGCTTTTTTCCTTCTTTTTTTTATAAGCTATAGGTGTTGCTTTCCATCTCTTTAAGTTAGCTATCAAATCATCTGATTTTTCGCTGGTCTTAAAAGCTATAGACGAATAAATTATTATAAAACACAATAATAAAGATTATATAAAAAATAGAATGTACTATTACTACAAAAAATAAAAAAAAAATAACTCCGATTAGGTCCGGATACTTTGCACTAGATCGCGTCGTCACAGCACATATACATCGAGAGCATCTGTGTGCACCAAGCAGTACGTGTGTGTGAAGGCCCAAAACGGCATGTCTTCACAATGGACCCGATATGCATCGCGCGCGATGCACCAGTGCTGCACTTTCATTTGCGATTTGGTTCCGCTAGTTGAACAGAAATGCTGCATGCACATGTAGACGAAATGGCGAGCCGGGCTGGTTGGTGTGCATTCGTGGTTAGGAGAGCGTGAAGGGGCAAACACGGCTGAAGAACACGCGACGGAACACGAGACACAGCAACACCCGTCCTGCCTTCGTCAGCCATCCGTTGTTTGTGCCATCGCGGTTTCGTATAACCGCGAATAAAGAAGATTCGGTGCGGGAACGGAAGTGACAGCACTGTTTTCGGCGCGAGTGCATTACACGCTGCGCTGAATAGCTCAGCGTCAGTTGTGCTTCGATGCTACTGCAGCGCGAGGTTTTTTGTGTAAAACGTTTAGCAGCGCATTACTGGTGCGGCTGAGCCAGATCGACTTGAACGGTGGGAACAGGAGAGAGAGAGAGAGAGAGAGAGAGGTCGCAGTCACAAAGATGCGCGCCCCTTGCAGCAATAAAAAAAGTCCCACTCGGAGCTGCGACCTTAGAAACGGTGGCCTCGTCATTGCGTCGGCTCACTGTGCCTTTCCCGTCGGGGAAACACGCAGTCGGAGTATACACTTTGGTGCGTGTATAGTCTTCTCTGCACTCCGTGTCGAAGCTCTATTGCACGCTCAAATCTTCCGTCCACGTTGCATAAAATTAAACCAGCCACTCACACTGCGCACTATTTGCGCATAGTATTACTATACTTGTAGTTTCCTTTTGCACTGCTAAAGAAAACGACTTGAGCGAGAGAGTACGTTTACGCGAAACTACAAAAATGATTATTTCTGCTTTCGCTCCACACACCTTACGAAAAAAAAAAAAGTCGCCGAGCTTTAGCAGTTTTATTAACTGCTAAAGAGGTTTATTAACAACTAGAACGCATATAACTGTGGAAGAAGGATATCCTGCCTCCTCGCGTGTGAAATCATTTGGCCTTCTCTCGAAGCCTAGTTTCTTTTGCTTGAACACGCTGCGCCATATATCCGCTTGGTTAGATTATACCAATCAGTCTGGACATAATAGGAACGAACGAATGACCCTCCCGGATCTCGCTGGCCTCGTATTCCGCTCGTGTCTCGTCGACAGCCGCTGCCGTCACAGCATCGCGTGATACACGACAGCCTCGCCGAGCCGCTGCAACCACAGCCGTCGACGTGAGCGCGCCTTCGGGAAATAGGTTTCGCTCGCACTTGGGTACGCTGGTGCTAAGGAGATAAGTGTATTTCCCTATATCAGCACATTTCCAGGCGACAAGAATGCCTTTAGGCTTCATAAGCCGTGACAGGGTTCGCTCTCGTTATCTAATGGTTGCTACGGGCGTTTCAATACAAGCAGTAATAAAAATACAGACTAAAATGGCTCGCACACACCAGCCCCTCAGAACGTGGCGGCATTGGTATTCATTCAGATAGCGTGTCCTCTATGTGGCCACTCATCCTTTCGAGGAATTCTTAACATTTTTACTGGAAGTAGATACAAGGAGAAAACAATCGGCCCACTGCAGACAAAATTCACTGTGATAACACCTGTGCTGGGCTAGCGCGTAATGTTCAAACATAAGAACGAAAAACAGCAACGAGGCCGCAGCGGCGGCATTTCGGTGGGGCGACATACAAGAACGCCCGTATACCGCGCGCTGGGCGCACGTTAGAGAACCCCAGGCGGTCAAAATTAATCCGGGTTCCCGTACTACAGCGTGCCTCATAATCAGATCGTTGTTTCGGCAGGTAATTAAAACTCACTCATTTAATTAATTTTAACAACCACCCACCGTCAATTGAACAGCGCATTTAACTCACGTTTCATCATGAACTCCACGGTTGCGTGGAGCCCAACAATGACTGTTATTATCAAGGTGATTCGTGCGCCGAAATTTTCGAATCTAATTGAATATGAACATTCGAGAATTACGACCTCGGAATATCTACTCGAATACTGAATAGTCTCTCATTTATAAACAAAACGAAATATAAAAGTATTGTGCAGTTACTTTTTGTTAAAAGCAAAGCTTACATTGTATTATATAATACAAGCATGTAATGTCATTCACAAATGGACGTCCAGTCATCTGACAAGCTTGTATATTTTAAACTGTTTTCGGTTATCTGGTTGTCCATGATGATAACATTAATTAACAAAAAGACAACAGCACGTCAACTGATGCAAACAGAGTGTTGTGTTCGTTGAAGGAGATAAGCATGATACTGTGTACAGCATCAACTAGGAAAGAACAGTGCTAAGACGATCACGAGCGGGAGAATAACACAGGACAAGCGCTTGTCCTGTGTCGTTCTCCCGCTCATGATCGTCTTAGTTGGCGCTGTTCTTTCCTAGTTCAAGTATGCACCGTCTAGCCTAAATTAATGTTGTTCTGGACCATGTGTACAGCACCGCACATTGTTTGAATGAATGTATAAGCATGATCAGACTGGCCGAATGATAAATTGCCTTGCCTATAAGTGGTATACGCCGCCAAGAAGCGAGGCATTATTGAGCAGATGTTATGTACCCGTCGAGTTCGCTCAACAACTGGTGTCTCTGCGCAACAACTGCGGCTCTCCTGCAGTAGAATCATTCGGAACAATCACCACTTGCACCAGCGATTCTCTCTGTGGACTTTCATAATTGTTGCATTGTTGCGATCCTTCATATTCGATCGAAAAAACAAATATTCAAGAATTTCGAATAGTCGATCCTCGAATTGAGCACGAATCGAATGGTAAAGACTATTCGATTCGTATTAAACATTGCGAATATTCGTACAGCCTTGTATTTTACACTTGTAGAATAAATTTCGTCTAGGTCCATTTGTCAAATCTGCATCTATACTTTCAAAACGAATAACTCGTTCCTCATTGTGTAGAGCTATAGTAATTATCTCTGTTCTTCTAAGCAACGTATGGAAAGAGGGACTATACTTTGACCTTTGAGGTGCTTTGAGGTGCTTTGTCGTAGGGATCATGAGATCATATCGTACTTTGCAGAGTCAAACACGGGACGAAGGCCTAGAAAGACAGAATCGCCAAGCATCGTCGTTCCAAGACCCCCGTGCCGTGTTTGGCGTTAATTAAAATATGATGTGATTAGAAACCACCAATTCGCTCAAACTTTCACGTTATATGTAATTACTTCGTGTCGCCGTATCGTTAGTCAATGCAGTGCAGAATACCCCCCCCCCCCCCCCCCCAAAAAAAAATGATATGTATCTAAAAGGGTATATGATGTATTTTCTACGCTTACCTGCTTTTTATTCATTATGAATCGTCATGCGCGCGAGAATGACAGCAGCGCCGACGACGCAGCTGGTGTGGGCCACTGGATGTCACAGCTCGGGTGTGGGCCCCGAGTTTGTGAGCATTGGAGGAGTGATATATGCATGCGTACCTGAAAGAGACCGTGATCTGCGCTGCCGTCCCAGTTCATGTGACCGACTGCGCTGCTGTTGAAGAGGCTCTCATGCTCGGCGATGCACACCCCTGCGACAGCGTTTCGACAGGATTCACTGGCGCCGCTATGTCGGACGAAGAACGATTGCTCATACACATCTGTGTGCCTCCACGGGCAATTATGCTACGTCTGTGAGCGAAACAGAAAACAACGCTTCAGCCAGAAATATATACCGCTGAGGACCACAGGTGCATCCGCCATATCACCGTTGGTGCGTCCCGCTCTTGGAGTATAGAGCGAAAGGGATGGAGGAATTCTGGCCTTTCACACGGGGTCGGTCACATTTATTAAGGCGAGGGGCGGGGATTGAAGTAGTTCGTGAGGGCGATAAAACATCAGAGGCAAGAAAGGTCGTCAACGCTATAGTAGAGTATCTTCTGCAAAAAGTAAAGCAGGAGCACGAAGGGCAAGAGCAGAGGTCCAACGACCAAAGTGGGACCGGAGGTTATACCCTACGTGCACAAGGGGTCACACAACCTTAAAAAAGGTTGCTAACCGTCATGGTGTTCCTCTGGTTTTTTCTGCGCCCAACAAGCTTTCGAAGCTGTGCTCTCGAGTTTGCTGTGAGAGCAGGCGGGGCTGCCGCACGAGGCATGAGAAGCCCTTTGTTAAGTGCTCCAGAGGGGTTGTATATGCAATTCCCTTGCACCCTTGTGGGCAGCTCAACATAGGAAAAACCGAGCGTTGCGTGAATGACCGTTTAAGGGAACATGTGCAAAAACTAAAGAAATAGGAGGATAAGGGCGCACATATGGTGGCTTATGTTACCGCGTTGGGTTGTGACGCTCAATTTTCTGAGACTACTATTCTGGGCAGGAGCGGCAACGCCTCTTCTAGGCTTGCACTTGAGACCTTCTTTATCAAGAAGAATAGAGATAGGTGTACAAGTGAGCCTTCTATCTCGTTACTAGATGCCGAATTTGACTTCTTGCGCAACCGCCTTTATTTATTTATTTATTTATTTATTATTACCCTCAGGGCTTACAAGAAGCATTATAGAGGGGAGGGGCATTAGAATATCAGTACATATAAAATAGATACAAGGAGAAGTGAAGAACAGTTATATCGCAAGTAATATACAGCAACAACAAGTAAATAAGCACAAAAGTAACAAGGCAAAAATAAACACTTAATAATCAAGTAACAGGAATATAAAAAACGAAAACATGGAATAATAGCAATGAAAGAAAACGATAGCAATAGGTGACAACGTGATATTGACGCAGTTTTGAAGTAGGCTTACAATTCGTTTGATAGTGCTCTGCGAAAACGGTCTGTATCAGTGATAGCGACTAGTGACGCAGGCAGGTGGTTCCACTCATGACATGTTCTCGGCAAGAACGAGTGTGAGTAGGTAACTGTGCGCTGCGCAGGTACATGAACTTTGAAGCGATGATCGATACGTGCGGAGACATAAGATGCTGGTGTAATGTACCGGGACTTGAGCTCGTGGTTATGATAGTAGATTTTATGAAAGAGCGAAAGACGAGATAATTTTCTTCGGGAAGAGAGAAGGGGAATGTCAAGAGCAAGTTTCATGTTAGTAACGCTAGAAGTACGGTGATAATTGTTAAGAATGAAGCGGACCGATCGATTTTGGACACTTTCAAGGATATTTATTAGAGTAGCATGGCCAGGGTCCCATATCGAGCATGCGTATTCGAGGTTAGGCCTGACATAAGTGACGTAGAGTTGTTGTTTTAGTTTCGGTGGAGCTAAAGAAAAGTTACGTCTGAGATAGCCTAGCATGCGGTTAGCTTTCGACGTGATGTATTCGATGTGTCTTTTCCATGAAAGATTGTTAGCAATATACACACCGAGATATTTGTAAAAAAGTACTGGGTCAAGGGGAGTATCATTAAGTATGTAGGCGGGGCAAGCTGACTGGTTACGGGAAATTCTCATTGTTTTGCATTTAGAAGTGTTTAGTTCCATTAGCCAATGCTTGCACCATGCTGCAGTGTTACTGAGATCATCCGCATGTGCCTGTTCTCTTTTGCTTGGTACATGCACATGCGTGACAAGAGGGTATATATGTGTGATTCTATGCTTCCATTAAACAGGGGCGCTATAACGTAAAACTATTCCAAACTTTTCTATAGATTCCAATTCTGCATTTAGCCCTCCGCGATTGGTCAAAAACTTTCTTGAACCACCCCCAATTCACCTGTCTGTCACGCGACGTCACGAAAACTGTGATAGCTCTCCATCTGACATGACGTGTACACACTGATTATGCATGATTTGACCGAACAAAAGAAAAATAGTTAGTTATGATTCGACCCCTTTTCGCCATTAGCCCTCGGCCATTGGTCAAAAGTTCTCGGGCTGCACTCGCTTCACCTGCCTGTCACGCGACGTCACAAAACCGCAAAAACTCACCGCGTCAAAGTGACGTGTACGCGTTAAAGAAGCATTAATATGCCGAACAAAACGGAATTTTCTTCTGAATAGTCACAGGCTGCACCGTTCCGAAAGGAATAAAAGATGGCTGCCGCCGATCGCTCACGCACTGGCGACTCGCACCTGCCGGAGAGCATGGGTTTATTTGCGTATAATAAAACTTTTTGCGCGGCCGTGTAACGTTTTCGAGCTTTTTCGGCACGTTTACGACCTTGTTCTGCCAACTCTTCTTTGCTGAGCATCCAGTTCAGCGTCATTCTTAAGCTTCCGTTGCATGCCGCCGCGATTTTCGACCAGCCACCGCAAGCTAAGTAAGGGAAAGCGGACCAATCACAGATGCCGGCTGCACCCTCTTGATCCGGTTATCGAATTTCCGTGCAGTGGCTCGGTCCCATCTAATGCCTCTCCACTTGAGCGTGCTCCTTGCCTCTTGTCAGCCAATTAGATAAGACAAGCCGCGCAGTGTAGGCAATGTTATTCGTTTTTCAAGCAAACAAAAGTGACCTCCTATGAACGAGGAGAGCGTTTGATTGGTCTGTTCGGACAACCCTGAGGGTGACCGCCCGATGCTTGCGTCGGCGCATACGCAAATTTATCTTAAGGAGATTGGAATAAAAACATATTGGAATAGTTTTACGTTATAGGGCCTCAGTTGTGAGTAGCGCTTGTCTTTGTCCACCTTTGTTGTCTGTGTGGTTTTTATCGCGCTAAGTTACTACTTCAATTATGGAAAAGCAACTAGCCCAACAATCAACTCTTCGGGGTGCGGGATGCACGTGGGAGGCATGCAACGCGCGCATGGCTTGCGCCCCCTCACCTCCGCCTACCCATCCTCCCGCGGCGCTTCCAGAAAGCATGCATGTTTAGGTGCTGGTGAGCCCGTACAACGTCCGTTTCTTGCCGCTGCTCGGACTTCTATGCATCGTATCGGAGATCACGCACTGTCTCACGCGCTCTATCGCTTTATTCAGAACCGCGAATTCCATCATTCATTCCGTGGACTGTGACAACCCACGGAATCGCATAGCCAACTTTGACCTACAAACAACGCAATGCCGAGGTTTAAACACTATCCAATTTCCTCTAAACGCAGCAGTTTTTCATTACTCGTGTATGGTAATCACGCTACACAGTTGTTGAGTTGCGGTGCCAAAATAAGAAGCTACCCGATATCAAGAGAGCATACATGATTCAATGTCATCCCAGCACGTTTTCTTTAAAAAAAAGAGGTCCAGAGTCGATGATAACTCGCCGTCGTAACGTTCCAATAGGTTCTGTTGGCCTGCGTAATGCAAGGATTATTTTGCACGATTACATTCCATCTTTATTATCCTCCGCTCCGGTCTACCGTTCGATTCTCGTGATAAGGTATGCGCGGGGCGCTACTCGGGCACATCACGAAGCGCGAAAAGGAAAATAATTGGAATATGATTGCTGCATTACTTCGGACAACGTCAAACTTTGATTGCTTGGCCGCGATTCTGTAGCGATGTCTTCCGCTCAATTCTATGTCACTCTTATCGTCCACCGCTCACAGCCGGCTGATCCCATTGAGAAAAGGGGTGGAGCGTCGCTTTGACTATAGGGTGTCTTGATGCGCGCGCCCTGACGAAGCCCGAAAAACACTAAAATGAATAGCATCGGAAAATGCATCGCTAGAAAATCGCGACTCTTTTTTGTTGACAACCAAGGGCATACCGCACAAGTACTACGCGCACATATTTCTGCACAGTCTCTCTGTCTTTTTAATATAACTTTGTTATTGTTATTATTAGTATTGCTTTCTTCTTTACTATTTCCAATTTCTTTTTTCTCCTCACACGTCGCCCTCAACTATACATTGTCGCGCCTATGCTCAAAAATTACATCCACCAAGATCCAATAGCGGCACCCCAGCAGTGATCGCAGCTTGACCCGCTGGGAGCAGCAACGGATCTGGTGAGAGCAATCCATGTTTATGCGAAGAGACCACGTTTCGGAACCACGCCTCCGGCCACTACACTCAGTGTTAACGATCGCAACGACTGGACTAATGTCCTTACCACCAGCCCGACTGACGGTCATCGCGCGTCAGCTCAGCAGCCACCTTTAAAACACGTGCACAAAGGTGAAAAAGAAAGAAGGGGCGTGGGCTCACACTGCGGTATCTGGTCTTCGGGAAAACCGTGCACATGGAGAAGTTCGCGGGCCAGCTCGCATTTCTGGAACACCTTTGCCCAGGAGCAGGGAAGCGCCACCAGGGCGGCCACCAGTGCGGCGTGGAACAGCATCTGCAAGCACTAAATGGCGACAATCGAAGTCGTGCAGTGCGCGATCAGTTACAATCGCGTGCGCGCGTTTTATGAGCACGCAGGACGAAGCGCCGGAGGACGAGTAGACTGCGAGGCGGACGTGTGCGACGTCTTAATAGGCGCGCTCCAGGTTCGGTCTTCCACGACTCATTGGTAGTCCGCGAGGGGCGCATCTCCCCGTCCCGGTAGCTGCGTGCCCGGCCGACCTTACGAGTTGCATCCGCGAGAAGGGAAACAACACTGCGCGCCGCGTCACTGGGGACACCGGTGCGGCACGTCGCGCAATATAGTGTGGCCCGAGGGAGTGCGCTTGCCGAGTCAGTGCTCGGGCGTCCGCGACCGCAGGTAATCGGCTTATCCTCGTTTGAACTTGTTTCCAGAGAAGCCGGTTGGGACACGTTGATGTATTTGTCTCGTGCCGATATACGGCCGCAGAGCCTTGAGTAAGTGGCTGAGAAACGGGGAGTCCCCTTTACGTGATCTGAGAGGCTGCATATTGTCGTGGATGTGATGAACGGAGAGGTGACAGGCGAGTCGTTTGCCTACAGCAGGAGCGTCCTGGTGACCTAACTGGACAAGCAACGACACGACCATTCATTTGCGTCACGCGCCCTAAGGAGTAATATTTTGCTTTCGCGAAGGTTGACTACGAAGTAATGTTGCAGATCACCAGCGGCGGTCGCTCAATGGCCGCCGATCTGCTAGTGCGCACGAAGTCGCAGGTTTGAGTCCCAACAGCGGCGACCGCATTTCGATGGGTTGGACTGAAAAAAACCGTTAGTGTGCTTAGATTTAGGCGTATATTAAAGAAGAGGTCGAAATTAATCTTCATGGTGTGCTCCATTACGGTGCTTCCCATAGAAGAGCTATAAGGTTGGAGCTATATCGCTGGTTGCACATGTTGAAGTGAGATGCGCTATTGCGCGACATGAACGAACATAGGAAATGAAATGACGTCGTATGTGCGTAATTTCTGTCGTTCGTTCTTGTGGCTTGGTATAGCGCGTTTCGCTTCATCTGCCTGTAGTCCATAACCCCATCAATCGATCATATGTTGCAGACATATTAAACTGCACACCCTCCAACAGTCACCTACACATACTTCACAATGCTGTTGCGCTGCCCTAATCGTGCGTGGTTAAACGCTACTCAAGAAATGAAATTTCAGAAGTCGTTGAACCTTACTCAGAATGCTAAAACTCAATACGGCCATGAGCGCCTCTTTCTTTATCTTCAAATTTTCTGATACTGCGATAGAGTACACGTCGCACACGCCGTGCAGAAACAAAAGCGAGAAATTAGAATTGGGTTAAACCACACGTACGACGGCAAAAGCGACAATGAACCGCCCCCGCGGGTCGGTTGCATAACTCGCTGTCAGTTGTTTGCTTTGCCTCCAGAGGACAAACCTTGCAATTGTTTGTCCAGGGTCTGAACTTGCCGCTTCTGTCGCGTGCACGAGTATACACAACTGAACTTGGAGTGCCTCTTATTCTGCTCTGGAGCTTTGCAAAAGGTATTGCATGCGTTAGCACATCGCACACAACTGGCCGGAGTGTCAATTCCCTCCGTAGTGTGCCGACAGTGAGGAAGCTTTAAAAAATGCTAGAATATGACTGAAGCAAAATTTAGGACTCCAACCAAACGTTGTCGCGACGAGCAACGCAAGGCGTATATACAATCACCTGGGTCTTGCCTCGTACTCGTCCGCTGCCTGCCTTCCTATCGTCTATACAAGTGACTTAAGATTGAGCTCAGCTCGCGGAACCGAGGTCCCTTGCGAAGACTCTCGTCACTCTATCAACTGGCTCAGCTATAGCTTCCCCGCGAGCTAACCTGTCGCAAGTGTACGCTGCGGAGTGCACCACCGCCTCTTTATTTTGGCGAGTCGCTGTCAGCGGTGCCCCCACTTGTGTGACAGACGCTTGTGCGGAAAGGCCCGTATCACGAACCACCATGTGGGCTTTGAAAAAAAAAAAGGGGGGGGGGGGGGGGGGGAGGGAATCGTGTAGGCGTTGCCAATACGCTGGCTGGAAAAGTGAGACGTTTGCTTTGACGAAAATGATTGCTTAGCTTAGAAAATGACTGCCTTTCTGCCACGAATACAGCCGAAATCGCGAGACAAAGGAGGGGAAATATGAAGAAGACTGAAACATTGATGGGATCATTTTCACTTAGCCCAACCATTTCTATTTGTGCCACGGTAAACAATTTGTCGAATACAGCCATTCAACTGATATTAATAAGTCGACAGCTGCAGCTTCAAATTCAAGCTTCGAGAATGCTACTTCACAGGGTTCCTTCGTTATACTCTTTTTTTCTTTTTACTATGTTGATATACTGCGATAAAATACATGTTCCCATGCTTTAGGAAATATGCCAGCGGCTTCTGACAAATTTGTGCATGTGGAAATACTAGCACAGAGGAGTGGGCCACGCGCGTAACTTGCAACTCTAGCACAAACCACTTTAATAACATTCACCTTTCCGGCAATGACATGGCCTTACTCTAACTGCGGCGACAGCCAAGAAGACTAACGGGAAGCAAAATTTTGCGGCAGCTGAATAGAGCTGCAGTCCTTGCTAAAAGTTTGGAGGCCACCGCACGCGTCACTGAATCTGTGGTCAGGTCACGTATACCGCGAACCTCGTAGAGTCGTCTGCGCTAATCTGGAAATTAATAGTTTCAGAACTCCATGACTGGTGTGGAAGCTTCGCCACAGGAACCGCAGGTCGTTCTAGTCACTTGCGTAGTGCCTTTCAAACTTCTGACTCAAGGTACCGCACCCGCAGAAGAGCTACATCGCTGGCCAGGGTATTTCGGACCAGTAAACAAACACGAGGCTTAATTTCCATAAATTTCCGAACTGAACGGTAGAAGTTCGCATTTCAAAATCAGTTCTAGGAGCTGGGGGTGAGGGCTAGTCGGTTCATCTTTAGAACTAAGCTGAAATAGCGCGATTCAACATTTTCTCTATGCTGTTCTATGCTGCTCTTTACGGCTACGAGCTGAATGAATCAATCGCTGCTATCTTAATAAATCGCCCAACCGGGAGTATTCTCAGAACATCGCCGGCTTCGTTAACGCGATCACCGCTTCTATCAACCTTGCTCGAATGATGATAACGATGATCCCCTCAACATTCTCATAACTATTACACACAGCGCACGCTAAAAAAACACGGACGAAGAATAGACAAACACGAGCGCTGACTCACCACTAAACGTTTATTGCGTTTAAACACGTATACATAGGAAAACTCACACATGCGTACACCCGCGCACCAACATTCCCCAAACCAAAAGCAAAACAAGAATGGCAGCGATAAAACAAGAAGTCCGACAATTTTAACGATTGGATGTGTCTAAAAAAAGCCATAACCACATAACAAACTCTTGTCAGCACCGCTTGCTGGAAGGGGCTAAAGATCAAGTCAACAGGCTAACCATGGCTGGTTACCCTGAACACACAATCAGGACGACAGCCCAAAACTGGCGAAATGGTTAAAAAGCAGAGAAAGATCTAGCGATGGAAATTACATTGGTGATCGCAAAAGGCCAGCAGTTATTCCTCATGTACCTACATAGGCTGGCACATGGCCTCAAAAACGTCGCGAACCGTTATGGTGTTAGAGCTGCTTTTTCTTGTCCAAAGAAATTATCCAGTCTGTGCCAGGCTGTGCAATCACGAGCACAATTGTCAGATTCGGCTGCGTACAATTCATGCAAGGTAAAGCATAGACCTAAATTCGTGGCGTGCCGCAACAATGTTGTGTACGAGATTCCCCTGTCGTGCGAATCTTGTTACATCGGCCAAACTGGCAGGTGTATAAAAAAGGTTATAAGAACATTCCTCCAGATTAAAGAATGCTGGTCTATCACATATGGCCACCCATTGCGCAGCTTGCAGTTGCAAGCCTATTTTTGAACGCACACGCATAATCTGGACAAACAAAAATGAAAAGGCCCGTCTCATTTCAGAGGCCTACCTAATCAATAAATGGGGTGACAGGTGCGTAAGCCAGGCATCACTCGCACTACACAACAAGGAAAAAGCTTTTTTAGACACATCTAATCGTTAATATTATCGGACTTCTTGCTTTATCGCTGCATTTCTCGCTTTGCGTTTGGTTTGGGGAACGTTGGTGCGCGGGTGTACGCATGTGTGACTTTTCCTACGTATACGTGTTTAAACGCAATAAACTTTTAGTGGTGAGTCAGCGCTCGTGTATGTCTATTCTTCGTCTGTGTTTTTTAGTGCGCGCTGTGTGTAATAGTTATGAAGATGTACCGACTCGGCCCAGCTAGCTACCGTGTACTCCCTCAACATTGACACAAACCTACTATATATATATATATATATATATATATATATATATATATACGTATTATGGTAGTCAGCCATGCACAAGCTAGGAATAAAAATACTTAAAAAATAATAATGAAGGTAACAGCAAAACATTCAAGTCATTCAAGCAAAGGGTGTCTCACAGATTTTGAATTACTTTAATGCATTATAAGCGTGCTTGACCAATTTCAGAGGTATCACCGGCTGGTATAAAAGCGTGGGCCGATCCCGAAGGCTGTGCAGTCCAACACAGCGTGCCAAAGCACTAGCGTTCACGAGGGAAGATTGCGAGAGACTGGCACGTGACGCGCCCTATACACAGGCATAAACAGCGGCATTGGCTCGAGCGAAGCATGCGTGCGATCGCGCTATAATGGTTAAGTCATTGGGCTGCTTTGCTGCTGGAAGACGGACGTTTGAATTCCACAAATCAGCCAGGGATTGCTTCATAGTACTGCAGGCGGGCTTCGCCTATCACGGAGGAGCGTTACACGCGAGCGCGCCACAGTGCGCACGAAATCGCGACTCTGTAATGAGATACGCGGTATACAGAAAAGTCACTTTGACAAAACGTCGATCACCCGTGGCACGCACAGCTGTCGAGACGACACAATCATCACCATCTGAGTATGCTATCGCACACTTGCAGAGTTAGCGATGTTAAGTACTGGCATCTTCCCTTTTTTTAATGCGATGTTTCTTTTTTGGAATTTCTCTGTTTGGCATTTCATTTTTTTTTTTGCTATGATGAATGATACATAAACTGTGGAAGTATGGCAGAGAATGATTAAAATAGGGAAACATTATAACGAGGTAATCTTTTCGTTTAGCAAAGGTGATCAACTAATCGTAGACGGCTTGGTAAACGTTCCTATGGCTGTAGCCTATAGCACCGACGCGAACTGTGCAGCAAATGACGCGTTTGACGACAAGTTTTCGACCTCCTTCCCCCACGCAGGTTCTCATTCGCAGCCGCGTTCAGAGTTCCATACCTCATCCCAGGCTTGTGTCGCGAAAAGGCAAGGTTATAGACATCGATTTCGTCTTATCGAGACGTTGCTATCAATAGATCACGCTAAAATGTCTTTAGCCGCTTATGGCTTTCTATATAAAATGGTGTATAATATATGTTGGGTTTGAAATATTCTTTGCTTTCAGGGCGTCAAACCAGAACTAGACCGATAGAAGAAACCCGAAAATAGAAAAAAGAAAAGACGGAATGTCGATTTTTTTTCCACTGGAGTTTTTATTCACGAAGCCTGCAAGCTTACGGCAAACGCACAACAACAAAAGTGGAAATGAACCGTCTGCACTACACCGATCACTTCCGTAGCACTGCCCTTCGTGAGTGTTTAAGACATGGCCACGATCAAATGTTTCGGATAAAGTTTCTCCTGGAGGGTCGCTTTTAACAAACCCACTTAGTAAGCTCACTCGAGCGCCCGAGTGGAAACTACGCTTATTTTTTTTTCTTTCTTCTGTATTCGCATGCATGTGCAATTTCGAGCATTTACTTTGTTGAATTAGGCTAAATGCTCACAGCGACGTTTCACGACGAGCAGAGGAGTATGTAACAGACAGTAATTGCGACGTTTTAACGAAAGGTGATGCGTTGATGCGCCAGAGCACTGCGATCCCCGATCTCACTTGACCACGCTGTCGGGAGGGATGATCGTCCGAACATGCGGATGTACTGCAGTCTCACTGTACGAACGTGAGATCGCTGCGGAGTATCTCGCGCTCGTCGCTTCTTCAGTGTGCTGATTCGAGTTTTTGTATCAAATAAATGTATGCCCTTTTTTTTCTGTCATTATTTTGCGGTTATAGTACGCAAGAACATAAACCGGTTGGAACCAGTTTGAAACGTATCTCTCTTTCTTTTTTCGCTCAGGAAATGAACCAAAAATCCGTCTTTTCTATAAATCGAAAGAAAAACAAAAACCTAACGAAGAGGAAAATCTAGTTCGACAGCCTGGATGCTGTATAACTGGTGCAAGCTCTAGCGGAGCGACTCCTAGCTTCAGGGACAAGAATTGTGTAAGCATTGAGTCACGCGGAAAACTCCTAAAACGAAAACGTCATCTGTGTAGGTAAACCTCGCATCTGTGATCTCCTTATTGCTGGTCGAATATGCGATACTAAAAGGTTAATTAGTTTTTCCTTCTTTTTTCTTTGTACCGTCTGTATGTCTTTACGTAACAGCGTGAAGAATTCGACTAGTAGGTGACAAGAAATGAAGGGGGGTGGGAGGGAGGCGGTGGAAATGGGACAAGGACAAGAAACATAAATATTTAAGTACAATTTCCTCTCCGTCACCTTCTCTGTTCTGCGCAATTCGCTCGCTCGCTATGTTTTTCAATCAAGTTACTTTTCTCGCTACGGACGCGACAAAACTCTCGTACGCAAAAATATCTGTTGAACAGTGACACTTATAGTAGCAAGAGATCCGAAGATAAAGCGTGACTTATCTTGCAGTAAACGTTACTTTTGTATATATAGCTGCGAAGATATGAACCACATGAAGGGTTTAAAATGTTCTCATTATACATGCCTGTTATGTTGTAATAAATCCGTATTTCTAGCGGCTGCCGACCTTATGTACTAGCTACTCAATGGCACACAGCTACGCTAATAGTATAATAAATTAATCATACTCACTCAAGCAATCAACCTCTCAAGAGTACAGACTTGGACTTGTTGGTGCATCATTACGGAAAGAAAACAATGGAACAACAACAACGGGGACCAAGGCAAAGATGACATCAGAGCGTCTTTTTATTTATTTGTTGATCTCTTGTACTCAGCGCTATGGTGTCGTCTTTGCCTTCGTTCCCATTGTTGTTGTTTGTGCGCTGTTTTTTTTTTTTTTTCAATATCAAGCAGTCAGTTTTATTTACGTTGGTATTCGAGAGATCATTCCAATAATGATGTTCCTGGAACTCTTCTGAAAGTTGTGCGACTATACAGCGTCTTACTTACCAGTAGGTATTGGTGCTTTATCAAGTACAAAGCGAAACCGTCCCGTCCCTGAAATAAAACTACAGTGGCGAACAGCGACCATTTTTCTTTCACAAATGCAAAAAGAAAAGAGAAAGGAATGGCGCCAGCAAAGCACCACACGCTTAATGGCACTCCGAATCTACACGTGAATCGGCATGCAGGCAGCGCACTTCTTCCGGGCCGATTATCGCGCTTTGCCCACTCACTGAGCCGTTACGGTGGTAGCACCGTACGCCAATAACGCCCCAGGGTTTCGCATATATTACAACGCTCTCCACAGTCACGGCGGATTTTGCTTTTCTTTTTCTTAGCTGACAGAAAGCCCACCTTTGCCGAGAGTCTTCGAAGACGTGCACCGAAGCCATCCTGCTGCCGCCGGTCGCCCATTTTATCCATCTTGGCAGAACCGGCTCGAGCGCGGGGCCAAAGATGATCTAACGGCGCGCGGCCCGCGGGTTGTTTGCGAGGGGGCATTCATGCCCAATTCGCGTAGCGCGCGCGCGTGCTTTCGCAACACGCGGGATTATCGGTTGGAATTGCGCATCACGTTCTCCGCGTCGCGGCCCATCCCCTCCAAGGCCGGTGTGCCTTGAAGGCCCCCTGCAGCGGCGTGGACGAGCCGGCGCACGGCCAGGATCAGTGGCCGCGACCGGCGCGCCTTCCTCAAACGGGACGATGCGCATTGTTGATGCATCAAGAGCGTTCATCTCAAATCTGTGCTTTCGCCCGACGATATTTCAGGCAATATGCGTGGGACTTCGACGAGTACCGCGCGCTACCGATTGTCCCCGCCCCCCTCTCTCAAGGGCCGACAGGTTGCTTGGAAGGTCGGCGGAGTGGTAACAGTGACCACAGCTGGTATATATGTGGTTCGTGCGAGGCAGTGCTGCACGAGCGCGCTGCGAAAGTAGCGCGTGTTCCGCGAGCCGGGTTCGTGTCGAGAAATTCTCGGGCAGCTCTTGAAATATATCGCGACCTCCATTTTCGATGGCAGATCCTTGTTGCGCACCTCAGAACTAGCGCACAAAATGGCCCGATATGAAATTTCCATTCGGTTATCGACTTATTTAGGTCTGTGATTGGATCTGAAAATCTTCAGTGGTCGTATATGAGGCCTGCGCTTACATGCAGTAGTGGAATTCCAAAAATAAAAATAAACATGTTAATAATGTAGGATAACGAATACACGCAACGCCGGACGAGCGGGTATTGCGTGTCACGACCCGGGCAATGCATATGTCACTCGAACAGGCAGACAAGGACGCGGAATACTATAAGCTTTTACTTCTGTAACCTAGGGTCAGTAGAAGCACATCCTTAACACGGCAGATACACATCTGTGGACGTAGGAAAACACCGAATGCCCCGCTCTCTCTCGTCGTAATTTATTGCCTTTCCGCCCGTACACGACGGATGCATCATTTCGTGTCAACGCACAGCTTCCCCTCGCGGGGCACGAAAACAAGATAAGTCATGGGATGCCACGCGGCGACCCTAAACCCATCATTTATCGACGGCCAGCATGCCCAAGGGTGCTCCGTGGTCTCACGTTATTTACGACCTTCCGTCCCGGCCACATTTTGGCATCCTCCGATGAGAGAGAGAGCTTGCTTTTCAAAGACATTACGCGCGTTCTCATTACGTAGGCGCGGCTTGCTTGGCTTGATCCCCTGCGTACACCGCTCGCTGAAAACACTCTAAGCTTGCACAAAGCGAGATCCCGGAGTTACGCGTACGCTGACCGGTTGCGCGAAGCCGCGGAGTTGGAGAAATTAATTAGGCAACACAAGTATACCCCTCGTGGAGCCGTATTTATTTACATGAGCGGAGCCGTACTGTCGTTCAGGAAGCGATGAGCGGTCGCCCATCGGCCCGTTGGGACGGAGAAGCAGGCGGACGCGTGGTTAACGCACTCGCTTGCAGCTTCGTGGCACGCACGCGCATGGCGCCCGCCCAGGGAAGCGCCTCACCGACAGAAGAACCATATGCAGTAGTGCCTGTTGCAGAAGTTCTCGCCGATGTTGTCCACGCGGATCCAGAGGCGGTATACTTGAACCATTAGGCCGAACACCGCCAACGCCAACAAGGCCACGGTCACGTGCATGACAGTGCAGGAACTGCTTGCTTCCTGCGGCGGAAAGCATGATCGAACAGCTGAGAGAAGGCACGGCGGGAAGGGGATGGCAAGAGAGTTCTTCGAACAGGATAAACGCACTTCTGCATGGCTGAGGATTTTTGAGTAATATGTTGCTCACATTATATGGGATCATTATTGTATAGATGATGTGGCAAACAAGAAGTGAAAACCCGAAGTTGCCCGCACGCCGTCCAACAGCGTGTGCTGGTTACGCTTTGCAGCAAGATGTCGCGCGAACGCTTTCTATGCAAGCTTGCGTTCTCTTTTAATCGTTACTCAGCCACTTGAAACGCGTGCTGCTTTTGTGGAGATCCACCTTGTGGCGTACTTCGAACTCGGAAGACGTGGATGACGAGACTCACTCTCCGGCATTTTGGCGTCGTAGTATCGAGCGAGCCAGACACGGCCCGGAGTCGTCGCCGGTCGTACACGGTTTCGTCTGCTATACGCACCTGTCGGGCTGGGACGACACGCTCAGGAGGGACATCCTGCGGTTGCGGCCGGGCCTCCGATCTCCAGCGCTCCGACCAGTCGACCGTAGGCACCGCCGGCCGATCCGCCTCTTTCTCGTCCGCGTGCCGGTCCTCCGCGTGCCGGTCCTCCGCATGCCGAGAAGTCCGTTCCGGGAGCGTCACACGGGCAACTGCGGGGGGCGGCGGCAATGGCTGCGGCCTGGTTATCTCGGGCGCCCTCAGCTGCACGGTGTGGCTGCGAAGGAACGCCGCACGCGGAAGATGCACAATTCCTTAAGGCCTCGTATACTGTCCTTCAACGTAATGTGAATCACGAATAATTAAAATGAACGAGACTGCGTCTTCGTATTTGCCATGTTTGTATGAAAATGACGTGATACGAGTAATCATATAGGAAGTTCTGACCAGGGGCGTATTCACGGGTCAGTCTAGGACGGTGGGGCGAGTACGTTTTTCTTTTTTTATTTAGCGTCGATGAACCAGGTGTTTGGTCTCTGACCGTCACAATAAGCTTAAGTCAGATTAAAAAGCGAATGCATTTTTTTGTGTTGTGCGTGTAAAATTTTTATATTCTATCAAGTACTGAATATGTTCCTACGGTATACGGGTAATCTATTTTTGAAGGGATATAATTAGAAGCATTATGAATAATTTTAACTTTCTAACGCTCTTGGAAAACCTTGAAGCCAAGCATGTCCTCCAATGCATTGTATGCTGTTTCAAATAATACAACTTGCATTGCGTGTTCGCTGCAATACGTTTGCCCGAAGCGAAAGCATGCAGCAGTAAACTATTTGTTTATTTGTTTATACAAAGAAGAAAGATTACGACGTGAACAGCTGAATAATGATCAGGTTTTGACGAAATCCAAACAAATTTAAGTTATTCGAAAGAACGGCTCACGATTAAAAAGGACAGAGACAGGGCTATTACTGGTTGAACATTGCAGCTTAGTATCTCCTTGTTTTTCTGGTGCGGGAAGTATCGGGTAAAAAATAAAAATTAAATTCTGGGGTTTCCCGTGCCAAAACTACAATCTCATTACGAGGCACACCGTAGTGGCTGGGGACACAGGAATAACTTTGTCAACCTGGGGTTCTTTAGCGTGCACCTACCCAAACCTAAGTACACGAGCGTTCTATTTTTTTTTTATTTCGCCGCTTCCGAAATGCGACCGCCCCGGCCGGTATCGAACCTGCGACCTCGAGCTTAGCAGCGCAACGCCATAGCCACTAAGCTACCACGGTGGGTAAAACATTGGGTACTTCAGTGAGTGAAGTGGGAGGATGGGCGGAGTGTCGGCTGTTTGGAACACTTTGTTGCTTTAATACATGCTCTTGAAATTCGAAGCATATCACGCGGTTATCTGGATTCCTAACATATTCTGGCTGAAAACAACAATCTATCTAAAGCAGAAAAAAAAAGAAACAGATAGACAGACTCAAGTTGACATCTACGTGAAGCGAAGCGTTCTAGGTGTGAGCGGCTCATGAACCATGTGCGGGATTTAAAAATATGCAAATGCGTGTGTAGCTGGACAGAACCAAGGTAATGTTGTTTGCCGTCGCTTGGAGATACTGAGATGATCTTTTTGCATTGCGCCTAATTACATATTATAATCTTAATTATTTAATGAACTTGTCAAATAGTACAATTAGACGAAAAGTGTCAATGAGAAAATTGTAGAGCGACATGGAAAACTCCCGACACAGCTTTCTGTTGCTCAATACGTGCTACATAAATGTATTTTTCCGAGCGTGAAAGAAGCCCGCGAATAGGCGCTTTATTGTCTTGATGCACTCGTGGTGTTTCGGATGCGTCGGTTTTTTCTTTAATGCAAGTGTGGATCGAGACGCGCCAGACGCCTCAACGCGTTGGCTTGCCCGCGAGAAAGGGTGTTCTATATGCCGCTTGTCAACGCGTGCGTCCTTGGCTTGACGGTTTCAATGTCAGGCTTGTGTGCTGTAAATCCTATGTTCGAATTCTGCCGTTGGACAATTTTATTAACGCTTATTCAAATACAACACCGTATTTTGTTGAGTATGATGCGCTTGCAGGTCACAAAACCGTTTGAAGCGAAAAGGACGAAGTTTAGGTAAAAGCGTTGTACTAACCATCATTCCCATGGAGGAAGGGAAAACTGAGGAGAGGCCTATACAGTACGCGCCGCTATAGTGTGAAGGTAGTCACGTGGTATTTTTCGCTGTAGCGGCCATGTTGTCGTGGCACAATGGTGGTTTTGTTATGGAGGTGTGGGTCATGTGTGTGCTACTCCGTATAGGTCTCGTACTGCGGCAAGGGCGTCGTGTGTACAGGATTGCGTTAGTCTCCGTGTTTTGTTCCGCTGGGTTGTGGCCTGATGGGATTGGAAGGAGTGAGAAGCGCGAAACAAGCGCTCGTGCAACCCCTGGGAATGCAACGTTCTGGGAATATATTTGCCATCTTCGATGGATTCATGCTAACGTGTCACCATAGACTGAAACCGCTGTGCTTCAGAAATATTGACGCTCACTTAAGTATCCTTACGTGATTTGAAATGCGAAAGCATAATGACTTCTCTAATTAATTGGTTACGTCCATGATACGTGGCGTCATACATTGTCACGTGTCCTTCACAACTCTACCCTAATCCACTTTGCTCTAATTTGTGCCAAATTTAATTCACCTTCATTCACTTCACTTCAATTTATTTGACTTTAATTCACATTAATTACCCATAATTACTGTTAATTAATGTTGTTATACCATTTGCCATCTTCTGCGTTACTACTGACGTCATACGAGACGCTGACGACATCACATTGATTTTTTGTACCACTCGCTGCGGACAACGCCGTCTTTTCTGCCTCATGGGAATAATGCTTTCGCATTAATATGTACACCCGCGAGCAAAAGTATATGGACCAGGGATTGCGCGATCAAGCCTATTCTCTTATCTGCCTGTGAATGCAAGTTGAAATTGAGGACCGCAGTCCAAACTTGGCATTGCTGACTTACCGGTGTACTCGTCAATTTCAGTTTATGCACGTTAATTGCAAACAAATTCAGTTTTTTCGGTCACCCCGCGGTCCGTAAATTTTTGCTCGCGGGTGTACGATAAACGCCCTGCAGGTCAGTGACAGCTGTGCAGTGTTCCTCCTTGCCGCAGATATCTGTGTGCTCGAGGGGCTCAGGGAAGTGAAAGTTGGCGGATGCGGCGCAAGAGTGAACGAGGCTCGACGTACGCATGCGCGCACATCAAACGGCCGATGGTCAACGCGCTAGCCGCACGCATACGCGCGTACTGTTCGGCACCGCGCGGAGAATACCACGGAACTTTCTTTCCGTGAAGCTTCACCTATACCGTGAGAACAATATACCTCAGGCCGCAATCAGTGTATTTAAACGCGTAGCGACACTAGACAGTTTAAGTACTGCGCCATGACGATACGTACGCGGCACGCAAGCGCTTTGCGAAACGTAGCAGCGGGTATCACGTCAGGGCTTTTAGTACCGGGAAATGCACACGTACGTAAGGGGGCGAGCGTTGTTAGACGCCGGGCGCGTCGGAGCGCATTGGTCCGCCAGTGCGTCGAACCATCGGTCGCTGTTGATCTTGCCAACGTGATGTAGCGTGTGCGCGCGTTTAGAAAGACACTACATTTAATACGGACGCAATACACGAATCATATTGAGAAAAATAAAAACTGAGTACTCGCTTTCTGAGGCTGGCACGGTCATTTGCGACGAACTGCGCCAACAGGAGGTCGAGCCTTTCGCGCAAACAGCGCACACTGAACACTTTCTCAGAAACAGTTTCTATTTTTTTTGCTATATGCATTCTCACCGTGCACGATCCGGGAATGGCTTCTGCGCGTTCACGCAGCAGAGCCAAATCGTAGGCAATTGAAAAGTACAGCCTTCCGCTGGTCGCCTTTGATGCCGCCATTTTGCGAAACTCTTTTCTCTCGCGCTCTCCCGAACAAACGAGAACCACGAGAACAGCACGCAAGACTCCCTACGTATACGCACGCAAGAATCGGATGCGTGCGTACGCAGTGGCCGCGTACGCATCACGTACCGTTCGTGTTGCGTTCCGCACATGCGCTTTGCACATGCACATGCACGTGCACTTCCCAGAACGTAGCGATCTTACGTACGCAATGTACGTAGTACTAAAACTGTCTATTCTCTTCTGCTAGGCCTCTTCGTCGGCACTCTATGGATCATCACATCTCCGCGGTGCGCGGCCTCCCGCAACGTGTTCAATAAAGCAGAACGATTCCTTTAATGCCACGAACAGCATACGACTAGCATAAACTGCAGATCGGCTAGCCATAGGTCGTGATATACGTAAAGTGGGCTGCTAATAATCGCCTGTGCATTGTTGCAGTGAAGTTAGAATGCACAGATTTATTATCTGAAAAGCCGGCAAAAGTAGCGGGGTACCGGCCTCACAGTCTAACTTGCGGAATTCATTATGAACTCCCTTCAACGCTAGAGCACAATACTCAAACGAAATGACTTGGGCAACGGTATCGCGATGGTACACGCCGCGACTGGATCCTTTGGTCGTATCACTACGGCGCGCGCACGTCCGCGCAGACAGGCGTGATTGCGCGCCGAAGACGAGAAATGTTAACAGGTGAGAATCTGCCCCGATAAGACGGCGGAGTAACGCCAACTTCCGGCGTTACTGAGCTTCACAAAGAGTGACGTCAGGGCCTCTCCTCAGTTTTAGAGCGCAGCTCTTAGGCGCCCGTTCCTGCGGTGAGCGTCGGCGTAAACCGAGCGAAATGAGCACAGCGAAGGATGAAAGAGCGAACGCGGAGCGCAGTGGCAGGTGAAAGACGGTGATAGCGAAGAGAGCGCGAGGAAGAAAGCGGCGGATGATGCAGCGGAACCATGAGGCGGAAAGCGGAGGAGGAGGGTATGGCGAAGCGTGAGAAGCGTAGTGCGGCGACGATGACTACGAGATGGCGCCAGAGTAGCGCGCGTTGTCCGTCGTCTGGGAGGTCTGTCTGCGGCGGCTGCTGTGAATCGGGCCCAAGCGTGAGCTACGCGCTGCCTCTCGCGATCTCCGGATTAGCGAGGTAGTCGTGCCACACTTCGCTCTGTTTCCAACGTGCCGCACGAGACATATTGTCCGCGCCAGTAAATATATCGCGAAGTGAAAACACTTATAGAGCTGCGCTCAAATTTCGTTTTAACGAGTATCGTAACCTTCGGTGCATTTTCTTTCCTCCATGCATTATTCTCATGCTGGCTGAATCGCCATGCTTGCAACTCTCATAGACAATAGCGCCACAGCTCTCTCTATAGTAACTATTGTATGAAGCTGTATGCATGAAACGGTAAACTCGTAAACTACTTCACTACACCGTTCCTAGATGGCGCCAGCATCCTGTTAAAAGCGTTCGGCGTTAGAGGCCAGATACGTACGAATAAGTGACTCGAACTCGGCAAGGAAGCTTCACATTAAAATAAAAGGTCTAGTCATGCATACACCTATGTATTACTGCTAGATATAACCTAAATGCCATCCGCGTTAGCTAAGCTGCATTACACGAAATTAACCATCCTGTCTTGAGAATAGCGTCCACCCGTTTGTGAATTCGCTGAGTTCCACATTGTTGTACCCGCTGTAGCAGCTCCGCTACTATTGCTTTCTGTTGCTGAGTACGAGGTCGCCGGTTTAATTCTTGTCCGGAAAGACCGCATTCAGATAGGGGAAGAATGTAAATGCGCTTGTGTACCGATGTTTTGTGCGCGCGTTAAAATGACACAAGCGACCACTACGAAATCAGTTTACACTGGTCGAGCTTTACTTTAATTCTTCTCACCGAGAAAAGGTTGATTACTACCATAGAAAATGGAGGCCAAATTTTCATTCGTGGAATTTCCCGCTGAAACCAAAACGCCGGTGCGTCTGTTTGTCGTCACGGAACTTAATGCATATTTGGACAGCCTTGGCGCAGGGAACGTCCTCAAGTAGTGGTAGATTGAGTCTTTTGTTCCTCTAGAATGCAGTGTCATCATTCTTTATTGATAATAGATAATCCGACCCGAATAGACGCTGCCATAATTTATCACGTCACTAGCTGGCGCGGAAATATCAAGGTGGCTTCGCCACTTAAGCCTTGCTTTGCCGTCTTTCCTGCATTGCCAAGCGTCCTTGCACGGTAAGGGTTACCTTTTTTGTTATTGCAAAACCGCAATTTACTAATACAGTTTACCATGATATTCATTTTTAGTGTCCCTTCAACGAACTCCAGAAGGTCAAAATTAATACGAAATATTTCACTACGTGGCGTAAATATAGCCACTGTGTTTTTGGACTTAAAACTTGATCAATCAGCCTCAGTTCTCGTACCTATCCTTTTTGCCTTCCTTTTTCGTTCGCGATATCCTTTCGTTACATGTATGCTTGCGGGTATTCAACCCCTGTGCTTGACATCCGGGTACTATTCATCGAAAATTTTAGCCCGAGGCTCGTTAAAAAAAGAGAGAGATTCCGTATACAAAGGAGCCGCACACTTGTAAACGATTCTTCCACTTCTGTTCTCTTTAGTTTTTATCATCCGTCGCGTCGAGCTGCCGTTACAAAATTCTCTCTGAACAGTCTGGCCCACGTATATTGTATTTGGTCTGCACGCGACGTCAAGGAGCAAGCAGAGAAAGGCCCATGGCCGTTCATCAATACTCGTGCCGCGGTGCATCGCTCACCGGACGCGCGACACCTTGTTGGCGGGCACCAGGCGCCACTTATCCTCGATCGCCTTGTCGCTGTTGGTCGGGTTGACGTGTATGGCCAGGATCTCAATCTGGGCCTGGTCGGGTCGCCTCGTGCCTGCGTCGTGCAGCGCGCGCGCCTTCAGTTCGCGGCCCCGGCACCTATCTACGCGCGGTGACACAGAACCGCAAGCTCCCCAATTAATAACTATAGCGCTTTATACGTGGACCGATATCCTTCAATAACCCTGTTCGCACATATTCGGCGGGAAAATATTGGAAATGACGGCCAGTTCTGTCTCTTTAAGGGGTTTTGCACCCGCATCACTGCGTCAGTGACGTCGGCGTGCACGTCACGCATTTCGGAGTATTATTGCAAAAGCAACTACGTGGACACTCCAGGCGCATATCTGCCGCCGTCGTCACCGCGATGTTCCGTATAAAGTCCCAGGGCGATGACATCGTCGCCACGCGCCGTATGCTGTAGTGCGAGTGAAAGCGTGCGAGGGTGAGCCGACGATGGTGGCTCAATCTTGCGCGCGTAAGGGGGAAAACCGGGGAGGAAGTGCGCCGTCTACCCTCGCGCGAAAGGCGTCGGAGTGGGGGGGCGTTTTACTCCGGCGGCGGGTGCGTATGGCGCGGCTGCGCGGGCGCTATCTTGAAAGCGACCTACGATGGGGACGGAGTGCGCCCAGTGCTGATAGCTTCGTGTGCGCGGTGTTTTCGCCGCTTAGTTCGCGATGAAGCGAGATGCAGAACGAAGGTCAATTCTCTCGCTGCTGCTGCCGCGATTCCTCACTCCAGCGTTTTGACAGCGAGTGCACGCCGTCATCAAGTGAGATGTGTTCACGTTTGCTGTGCGCACGTGGCACCATGCTTGTTAATTTAGTTGGTAAGCGAATGTTTGCAAGTTTATACGGCCGATAAAACTGCTATCCTTACTTCGAATAGGTATCTACTAATTAGCTATCGCAATCGATGCTTCGCCTTTCGGGCGACATCTTTTTCTTGTACTTGCTCCATTTTCGTGCAGGAAAAGTAGCCAAAATTTACTAACCTATTTTCTTACGTTCAAGTGCAACCCCAATAATTTATGTGTAACTAATTAACCAGACACATGCAGACGTTCACAAAATCCATGGCGTGACCGAGAAGAGGTACGGGAATTTCAACGTGGCGTCGCACCCGTTCATCGTCTTTGCGTCCTTTCTGGCAAGGCTTTTCTCGCGGTTAAGAAGGGTCTAATTGTTATTCCACTCTAAAACATTTTGAAATTTATCCAGTGCTGGGCGGAATCGAACCCTCAAGCACGGCAGCCCGACGCTTTACGTAGGGGTGTGCGAATATTCAAAACTTTCGAATAACGATTCGACTATTGTCCTATTCAATTCGTTCCTCGGATCGAATAGTTACTATTCGACTTGGTCCTCGGGCGGAATAGTCGGCATGCGAAAATCTGAATAGTTTCGAATAGTTTTTCTAATGCTTCTCGTCTTTGACGCTAAATTGAATTGAATTGAAGCAAAAATTCGATAAGTTTCATCCCCATCCACAGGGGACATAACGTACGTACGCTGCGTCTCTCGGGCTGCCAGAATTTTCAGGCTAAACACAATCACTCGCAATAACAAGCTGTTGGTATTATTTTAGATGCACCACCTGTGTCCTCTCATCGCAATTAATATACGTTTAATGGCAACATATTCGATACAAAAATGGCACCAGAGAAAAATTTTTTTTTTGCTCTGCCATCGCCGCAGACACGCGTTTCCACGCATTTGGTCGCAAAAGTATACACAGACCTGATTTCGCCCACAAACCTGCCATTTTATACTTTATTTTCCTAAAACTATTATTTAATATTACTTAAACTTTTTAAACGCATGACCGCATATTCTTCGAAGAACCTTGAGTTTGCGAATAAACTGCTCAGTTGTTCATAATGTACCCTTCGTCCTTTTAATAAAGCATTGCTTTATAATGTACAGTGTAATCACAGAAAGTTTCCAATGTTGTGAATACCATAATGTGAAAATTTTTTTTGATAATACTGGTGAGAAGGCTGCACATTATTTGCCAGCTATTCAAAAATATTCGATATTTCACTCGATTCACTTCTGGTACTGTTCGATTCGGTGTCTACAACTACTATTCGCACACCCCTACTTTAGTGCGCTGCGCCACAAACGCCAGTGGGGAAGGACAGAATACTTCTCCGTGTTCGCACGACCGGCACGCCACGCATCTCTGACACCACGCCCGGACTTTGCGGGCGCGCCTCTAGATGGCGCAGCGTGTCTAAAGGGAAGTGCAAAAGAGGAGCAATGCTGTAGTACACACCTCATACATGACGCATTTGGGCTATTCGCATAGTTGGATACTCAATGTAGATGAGTTCTTCCCGAATTCTTTTTTAAACTAAATTATCTAGAGCGTTCTGACGCTTACCAGTATTTCTTATTAGATTGAGAAGATTAGGTGCTGTCGTTTAAGGCAAAAAGAAGTGCAAAAATGATCATCTCAATAACCCTTTAATGAGAGAGACCGCACAAAAGTGTCATTCCTACATCCGGCCACTGCATACCATTGTCACCAAGGCAACATTTTTTTTTCAAAGGCCCTAGAGGAGGCCGAAGGCACTTTCGTCAGAGCACTTTTACAGTCATAACTGTTCCGCGAAGCGCAACGTCTTTCCTTTCTCGCGTATACTACTTCGCTGGCAAGCCTTGATCAGATGCCCTTTACAGCCCCCCCCCCCCCCCCTATCAGCAATCAGCATAAAAAAAAAAAGGTAGGAGAACGCTCGTGACAGTCACCGACGTCAATGTCGAGCGTTGGTTTCTGCGACACAGCAGCAGAAATCTTTGACTTTCAATGACTTGGACTTTGCCCAAACATTTCCACTAACCCTTCCGCGCTACCTTCTTGATATAACCGAGTCTCGCGGTATACGTTCCCGGAATCAGCAAAGAGACGACTCAGAGACGACGTGTGCTGGGGTTGTGCACAATACCAAGCTCCGGCTGCGTGTGTGGCTGTGCCCTTTAAAACAGCGCGCTTCACATAGATCACCCGGACAGCACGCACTGATGGTTATTATGTATCTAGGGAAATATTCGATCGATCCTGCATAGCTGTAGGAGTCGCGTGCGAAGCTGATGTGCTCACCCACAGCAGCTATGCTCGATCTCCACATTCGCAGTTGTCTGTTTGGCACGATAAGCATCAATAAGCACTACGCACACTACGCATTTAAACTAGCAGAAGCGCAAAGTTTACTTTTTGCTGGTGGGACGTGAAAAAGGCGACTAAAAGAACCCGCCCCCTTGTCGTTCGTCCTTAAGTTCATCGCGTGTCCCCTGATCGGTTTTCTTTGCCGTAGAACGTGTCGTTTTATTCTGCCGTCCATTCTGCACGCGCGTTAGCCTTTTCAGCCCAATTGCAAGGGTCCGCATAGTCGATGCCGCTGTACAGCACAGTCTGTGTGGTAGATAAGTTATTTACCACGACCGCTATCAAAATACGCATAAGTATTGATAGCAGCAGTTTCGAGATTAGCGTTGTTTTGTTTTTCACTAAACTATTTTACCTGCTCTTACGATCGTTGATTACATGACATATAGCGCGCGGGAAGCAGACTTCCTCTTCGAACCTCCAAACCAGCCTTTAGAATTCCATCTTTGTTTCAACTGCAGAAAATCCTCGGTAACTCGAACTTTGATATTTTGAAATACTGGTTAAGCCGAATTTTTTTTCGTGACTCGGTGTCAAATTCGTGTATTTTTCACTTCTTATCTCGAAATGTATTTGTGACATACTCGGGATACCTCGAAATATCGCCTGCCAAAATGTCACGAAAAAGTAATTACCCGAAGATTTCCACATTTTGTGCGCAGCTGCGATATCGCCAAAAAGTGACAGGACCGCAAGTTTGTAGCGAATTCCACTTCATTCTAAGCCACTCCATAGCCGCGTTTACAGGAATACGACAGAATGCAACAATAGCGCATCACGTTTCCTAGCACATTACGAGGAATTCTATGCACCAGCGTTTACATAGCGTATTACCCCTGGTGCGATGGTGGCGGCACACGGTGTCGCACATCGAAGGCAAACCAGCGCTATCCGGCGTCGCCGTCGGGGTCGCCATTTTCTCACCAATCTTGCTGTCCCGCAGCTCGGCGGGCGCAGCAGATCCGCAGGAAACTCTCTTCCCATAATTCCTAATGCGATGTGATTGTTTGCGCGCACTCCGAAAGTCGACTTAATCGTCTCAGACCACCTCTGTCTGGCGCGACGCGCTTTCTTAACGCACTAGCCCCGTTTACATGGATACGATGCGCTAGAAAGCTGATGTGGTGCAATGCAATGCGCCACTTGTCGCATTCATCTAAACACGACTTATCATCCGCCGTTCACGGCTCATTGATAATGCGGACGGAGTGTCGCTCTGACCCCTGACGAAGCGCGATAAGCGCGAGAAGGTACACGTGACCTCCGCATCATGCATGCTTACGTGTGCGCGGAGCATCGTCAGCTCGCTTGTTCGCCGTGCTCTGCGTTTGTATGTTTGTGAATCCTCACGGGGTGGGATGTATCGGATGCCGAGCCGCACAACATCTTGCAAAAGTGATCTACCGAAAATACCGCTCTTGGTATATTGAGCTTATGCGAGAAATTTAGCGGCTACTGACGCCTCTTTCAAAAGGCTCAATGTGGTCTATGCGCGCCCACGGACTTATATTTTCGTGAATTCGCTTATCTCGATACACCGCTTATCTCGAAATTTTCTCTGGTTTTTACAATTTCGAGTTAACGGGGTTTTTCTGTAGATACGTTTGGTTCACTTCAGCACCCCGCCCCCCTTTTTTTTTTCCACTAACGTACACAATGCACATGTTCTAAAACGCAGCAAAAAGTGAGGCAGCAAAAATGCAAAGATCGAGACGTAGTAAGTGCTTGCAATTTAGAAAGTTGAGTGCGCCCACAGGGTATGCATTGATATTGAGTTGTCTACGTCCCATCGTAACGTACTGCAATGTGAGCTCGCTCTATGTCAATCGTCGTACTGAATGGCATTTAAACGTTATCAGCGTGCGAATTCGGGATAGTAGTCTTATCCTTCGACAATGCTAAATTTGGGTATGGTGTATGGAGCGATAGACGAGGGGCTATGTGAGATCGAAGAGTGTGCAGACTTTGTACTCCACGTTTCCCGCGTGGAGGTCGAAGAGTTGTTATCAAACTTGCCGTAGTTGACAAAGTGCCAATAAACAAGTGCCAATCAATCGGAGGACCATGCAGGGAAACACGAGCGTGTATGGTAAGTGGATTCTCCCGCGTATATACAATTATCTGAGTAAAACTTTATGATAGGCTGTATAGCGTCTCTGCAGGTTCTTTATCTTACCGACGACTTCAATTCATCAGGCTCACCTGCACAGGCTCACGCGGAAGTAGGCGTTTTGTAAGAGCAGCTTAAGAACGCTTATATATCCACATGTTCGTGACTTCATAAATGATTTTTCGTTTTATTTCAGTCGTTCGTTGTTTTAATTAGGAAGCTTCAGCTTCTGCTAGACTGAGATTTAGGCGATGATGAATATTTCAAGTGAGCACGAATCGGAGGTCCGAATCCAAGTTCACGAACAAGCGCGACGTGGAGCGGCACTTGAAACCTGCATGCACACAGTAAGTAATCTACGTCCGTGCGGTCCTCGCTGGTGGTGCCGTCCTGTCTGCATATAACAAGCAACAAACGACAACCCCTATGGTTGAAGGTGGGATGGGGGGTGGGGCATGGACAGAGGCCCGGTGCTCGTACGTTTGCACCTGGTGCACGCAGAGCCTCTCCATCATAACGCCAGATGGCTGACCTCAGTATACTCGCGGTGGTCAGTCAGCCTGCGTTATAATTCAAGAACGGCGACCGCACTTGAGGTCAGGTATACCCGATGCTTGTAAGGCGATGTTCCTTGCAGCACGTTCGACTCACTTGGACGCACTTTGAACTTGAGCGGCACCTTCTCGTTAGGCTTGAGAACGCCGTGGTCGGGGTTGAACTGAAGTCCGTTGGCCTTAGTTATCTTTAAATAGAAGAACGTTCCCACACGTGTTACTGTACGAAATACAAAGCGACGTTACACGAAATCGCGCGCGCACGCATTATGCGTAGCGGGGCGGTAACCCCCTGGCTCAGCGAAACGGTCTCAGCGGCAGCAGCGCTTCAAGGAGCAAATATTTTTGCGCTTTTCTTACAATTATGCCAGCATGCTGTGGTCAGTAAGTTTGCCAGTCGTTAGGCCACTCATTCTTTTCGTTTTCGCTCTAGAAGAGAGCTAATTGCTTAAACGATTCACCCCTCAAACAATATGCTGAAAAAAAAAGCAAACAAAATTGCAAAACAGTGCAACTAATTCTCCCAGTGATATGCAACTTTACAAATTTGGCTGGTCGGAATCTGACGTTATCACAGGGAGTTGCTCAACAAATACTATTGAATGGTATGTATGTATGTATGTATGTATATATATATCCGGTACCGAACATCGAAAAACAAATCGTAAGGTGATTTCAGACTGCACGTGTCTTGCAGCAAAAATATAGTTGTCGCCCATCAAGTCCTTGTTATTTACCGCCTCCTTACGGTTAGGGGAACGGCAGGCATGTGCACCTCGCCAATGTGGCCTCCTCCCCCAACACTTCGTCTTTGCGAGCAGCCATTATGCCAGCATCCTTGTTCTTGCTGTAATACATCGTAATACGGCAAGTGTAGTAGCTCGAGTGAGCCTCGGCTGTCGGGTACAGTGAAATTACCTTCAGCCAGCGACTTTATTGGCCCCGTAGAGGAACAGGTATACACGGAGGCACCGTTGCCGCCGCTTCGATACATTCATCACCACGCTCATGGAGCTCCATTGCGGAGGTAAACGAGCTGCGCGAACCTGTACTTGTAGAATAACACAATGAATTCTCACACGTTGCGAAGCTGCGCCATGGCGGTACACGGGCGCCTCCTCGAACCATGCAGTGCTTTCATATATAATGCGATGTACGATTTCAGAGTGCGAGTCATCGTTTGCGAACGTGAAGGCAAACAATGAGCAACGAAAATTACCCTGAAGGCCACATTGCGCGAACTCCCGTTGCCGAACTCGCACGCTTCGTACTGCAGATCCGGGTCGCTCTCTTGAACTTTGATGAAAGAGGCCGGTTTGCTGATGAGTACAAATGCCAAGGAGTTATTAGAAAAATGAGAAGATATACTCCGCATTTTTTTTTTTTACTATACGGAGTTTAATTTTTAAATATCGCTTGTAGTAGATAGCACGATTCTAGTCCTTGAGCTGGATTACTCGCAGCGGCGCACATTTGTTCAAAGAATTTGTTCCAAGTGACGTACTATGCCTTGCAAACTCACCATGCATCTTCCATTCGCAAATTGCAATATGTCGTAAAGTAATTAGTCAAACCTTAATTCGTGAAGTTTGATCCATTAGTCGATTGTATGTTTTTATTTATTGTGTCGGTAATGTCCGCCTCTTGGAGAAATCCAGCTCAAGGATTAGGATTGTGCTATCTGCCGCAGGTAGCCGAATTTAAAGAAGAAAGGCTCTATGGCCTAAAAAATACAACATAAAATCTTGGTGTAGGCAAAGACAACTTATCTACATAATATATAGCTTATACAACTAAATAAAAGAATCGGGAACAAACAAACAATTCGTAGTTATATTTGCACGAACCTTAATTCTTCGCCAACTCGCTGCCTTAAGATCGTCTTAGGCGATGAATTTATCAATTTTCCTCGGTCTCTGACTAAATTCGGCACAAAACAAGTTAACAGAAACGTCGCGGTATGTCCAAGTTGTTGATGCGGACAATCGCATACATATATATACAGGGTGTTTCAACGAACACTTTAAAAAAATCTTTAAAAGTTGCCTATAGCAGATATCACAATTATAATTCATGAGCCGGTCTATACTCGAAGCGGCGGAGAATACTTAAACAAAAAATTGAGATCCAAACTCGACTAATTAATAAAAATTCACCAATTAAGTTTTAACTTCAAACTTAGAATTATTGGCATACCTGACATTTTCATAAACTGGATTATTGCTTACCTGAGCAAACGCACTCAGTACGTTACAATCGGTAAACATAGCTCGGCCACTCTCCCAGTTACATCAGGGGTGCCCCAAGGTAGTGTCTTGGGGCCTTTACTGTTTTTAATGTATATAAATGACATTGTTAAAACCATAACTCCTGGTGTGAAAATTAGACTGTTTGTCGATGATTGTATTTTTTACAGTGATTTAACTTGTCAGAATGATCAGACTGTCCTCGAAAAGACTTTAAATAACATATTGAAGTGGTGTAATGAATGGGGTATGTTTATTAACGCTGATAAATCCGTATTTATTCGTATTACTCGTAAAAAAAAAACACAAACTTTTTCTTATACGCTAGGTTCTTCAGCTCTGCGTGAAACTAACAATTACAAACACTTAGGTGTTACTTTCACTTCAACATTGTCATGAACATGCACATTAATGATATTTGTTCTTCTGCTTTCCGCAAACTCTGTTTCCTAAGACACAAACTGAAAAATGCCCCTCCTAATGTGAAATTACTGTGTTATTTTACATTTATTAGACCAAAGTTAGAGTATGCATGTATATCATGGGATCCTTACAATAAATCAAACATCGTGCGTCTTGAAAAAATACAAAGAAAGGCAGTTAGGTTTATATTTAATAAATTCGCAAGACTGGACTCTCCCTCTAAAATTATGACAGAAAATTCCATACCTACTTTTGAATCACGCCATAAGCTGCTAAGGCTTGAAATCCTTTCCCTTCTTCTCAACAACAGGCTTGAAATTAAACCATCGACTTATATAACGCCTGCAATAACACGGCACACAAGACAGCATCATCCGGACTCACTAACACCCTATTATGCTCGAACTGACACGTTTAAATTTTCTTTTTTTACCAGAACAGTATCAGACTGGAACGACAGTCTACAGACACAGTGTGACTAAAAATTGTATAAATTTGTATTTGCTTGTTCCTAATTTGTTCTCTTTTGTTTGTATGCATTCTATTGCCCCTCTGATTGGACCGAAAGGTTTGCAGTATGTACTAAATAAATAAACAAAGAAAACTAATTAAATTATGGCCCATATTGCAATTTACAAATTATAGCCGTGGAGTTCGCAAGGTGGATCCACTTGGAACGAATTTTCAAGATGACACCAGTTTCGAGATATAGATTCCCGAACTTTGCGGAGAAATGCATTGGCGTCCCAGTTATGTGCTTCAGTGCAAGAAACGACGTTTTGTTAACAAATTAACTGGAACGCCAATGCATTTCTCCGCAAAGTTCGGGAATTTATATCTCGAAACTGGTGTCGTCCTGAGAATTCGTTCTAAGTGGATCCGCCTTGCGAAGTCCAGTGCTAGAATGTGTAAATTGCAATATGGGTCATAAGTAATTAGCTAAAAGTTAATTAATGAGTTCTTGTTAATTATTCCATAATGCATTTCAATTTCTTGTGCAAGTACTGTCCGCCGCTTCGAGTAGACCGGCTCATAAACTAGAATTGAGCTATCTGCCACAGGCAACCTTTAAAAATTTTTGAAAGTGTTCGCTGAAACACCCTGTATGTATGTTACAGACCTCTTCGTAGTGGTAGCAAGAAATGTAGTCGGTCAGAGGTGTATAGTGTCCCTTTGAAAAAAAAAAGAAAGGAAAGATCCGAGGTGGTCAAAACCGACTCGGAAACCTTCATTCGCGTGCCTTTGGGGCTTATAAAAAAACCTCGTCCACAATTAACCGTCCCCTTCGTAAAGACACGACGCGCAAAACCGAACCGCGAACGTCACAGACAGACGGAGCACGTCGCAAGCGCGCGCCCCCGCCAGCGGCGGACTCACCTCACCCACGTGTGGGGACCCTTGGGCTTCTTGTCCCTGTCCAGGATCAGCGCCTTGTACTCCCAGACGGTTTCCTCGACCTTGTCATCTGCGGGCGGAGCGCGGCGGTGAGCGCCGCTGCGCGCCAGCTTGCGGGAGGCCGCCACTCACTGCCTGTCGTCATGGCGGCGGCCGGGGCACGGGCCTCCGCGAAGGCCGGCGACCGGGCGAAGGAGCATAGCGGTGCCGCCGCGACACCGTCCGCCCAAGACGTGCGCCGCCGCCGCTGCGGGTGGCTTCGCTCTCGCGCCGTCGCCCTGTGGCGGCGTCTGCCGAGCCCTATTCTCCCATTCACTGCACGCTATATATAGTCATGTGCGAACGTAGGTGGAGAGAAAAAAAAAAGAAGACAAGGGCCCGAGAAATCCGCCTGCTTTTTTGGCCAGTCCCCCCGGTAGTGGGTAAGCGCCATCGCTATGGGGTACAAGAACATAGCCAGACACAGCGTTGAATTGGATTGGGAAAACGTTTATTGAGCCTGCAGTAAAGCGCGCAGGCGCGCTTCGGACGTGACCTACGTCGTCATCATGGCGGGTGCTCTGCGAGGATCCCCGCTCGCCGTTGCCGGCTCGCCAGGCTCCTGCCTAGCCAGCGCCTCGATGACCTGCTGGACGGCCTGGAGTTGTTTTTCTTGGTCGTCGCTCCGCGTTGCTTCCTCGAGCTGCGGCGGTATACGTCCTGAGTTAGATTCGCTTGGATGTTTGGAGCAATCCCATAGCATATGCGCTCGAATGTGGACGTCTCCCTGCAGCACGCTCTGCACTTGTCATCGGGGTACGATTCTGGGTACATCCTATGCAATAGCGCCGGGCTTGGAAGCGTTCTCGTTTGTAGTTGCCTGAACAGCACGGCCTGCGACCTGCTCAGTCCTTTGCAGGGTGACGGGAGAAGTCTGCGGGCCAGCCGAAAGGCCTCGGTCAGTTCGGTCATCCTGTCTTTGGCGCTGAAGCACAGCGGGCGGCCGTTGCCTTGGGCGCGGTCGGTTAGTCCTCGCGCTCGGGCGTGTGCTGTTTCGATGCGATTGGCATTCTTCTCCGACGCTTGTCCTGCGTGCGCCGGGAACCACTTGATTCGAGTCCTCTTGTTGCGGTCTGCCTGTCGGAGCAGGATGCGTGCCGCCGTTGGGGCAATTCTTCCTTTGGCGTAGTTCCTCACCGCCTGTCTAGAGTCGCTGAAGATCGTGTGGCATTCTCGGTCTACGATGGCCAGGGCGATGGCTATTTCTTCTGCTTCCTCCACTTGCTTGCTCGATGTGCTGGCGGTCGCCCGTACGTTGTCTCCGGAGTCGACCACCGCGATCGCGAAGCCGTTGCGGCCGGCATATTCGGCTGCATCCACGTATCTGGCGCCGGGGTCTTCCGCGTGCAGGTTCGTCAGCGTTGAAGAAAACCGTTGTATGGTAACCACCAGGGATGTAGCCAGGGGGAGGAGGGGCTTATGGGTCTTCAGCCCCCCCCCCTCCCCCGAAATTTTTTCGTGCTGTCCATGCACCGCTGACCAAAGCAACCCCCGGCGCTGGAAATCATTCTGGATTTTGTCTAAAATGTCTTTTTAACGCTCGAAAAAACATTTCACCGCGAACATTGCGAACTCGAGCTGGATTTCACGGCAACGCCCATGCACCGGGAGTCACATAACGCAAGCAGCCCCATCCGAGCAAAAAATTTCAAGGGCGTTTTGATGGCGAACTGGGTCGCCGCGGCATCTCGCGGAGTCCGCGGAACCTACGGAGCGCATGGATGTCAATTCCGAAACTTTATGGGTATAAAGGTATCATAAATTTTTGATGTGAAAGGTGCGTTGGCATTTCCAAAGTAGTGCTTTAGATTTTCAATTGCGGAACTTTGGGGGTTTATTGTTGTTATAAACACTTGACGCCAAAGATGATTGACTTTTCTAAAGTCGTACATCGGAACATACAACGAGACAAGTCAAATCAACACACTATCAGGCAAGTTGCCAAAGTACGCAGCGAGGTCCGATGAGACGAAGCGTTGCGGTGGTTCATTTGCGCCGTCATGTCACACAAAAAATTATCAACATTTTTTTTTACCTACGCCAGAGCATCCACGTGACGACAATAAAGCCAGCAAGGGTAACTATGTTCTTATTTTCTATGTTCACTTTTTATTCGCGAGGACACATTGAGCCTCCTCAATTTTCTTTTCCTCGCTACCCTACCCACGGGCTGTCAGAGCCAACCAGAACGCATGCGTTTTTCTCGTGTTACCCCTACCACCGCACGGCGCACTTTGGTGAGCGTTCGGTTTTCTCTGGCCGAGTGGATTTTCGCCTGGCAGAGTTTCGGACACTTTCTGGCTAGCAGACAAAAAAAAAAAGAAACAATGGTCCCTCGCCGCCATCACTGTGGGGACTCGACGGATTGCACCGTGTTCGCTGGAGCGCAACCTCTCCGGAAAGTCTTGTCTCGCCGGTGCAGGATACCGAGCAGTATGCGTAAGGTTTTCGGTGGACCAAGCGTCTCATGTTTTCTTCCATATGTCCATGGAATTATCATGCACCGGATACACCCCACTAAATTATAATACCTATGCCGATATTGTGATCTACCATGCACACACCCTCCAACACATGGTGTTGGTGTGCCCACACCGCGAGAAAAACAGTCAACATCATGTCTAGGATTCTGTGAATCTGTGATTGAGCAAACATGTTTATTTACCTTGTTTGGCGCATCATATACAGTGGCTTTTTCTTAGATACGTAGATTTATTGGCGACTTATACGTATATTTAAATATCTTGTTGCGAGGTATTGTGTATACGTGCAGTGAACTTTGTTTCCAGTGACAATTTTTAGCCCTTTATCAAGCTGTATCTTCGCATTTGTATATTCCATTGTATCTTCGCATTTATAATGTCGAGGACGACTCAAATGAAAGTGAGGCTACCCACCCCGCGCAATAATGGTTCGGTTCATTATATACGAGGCATGCGCGTAGCACACAGGCATCTCTCATTTACAAAAGTGACACATAGGTGTGAGGATAAATGTTCTTTAATGATCTCACACACCGTGTTGAACATGGTTCTGTGACATAATGGTCGCTCCGGAAGTTGAGCAGCGTAGTGCGGTGAAGTTTTTGACAGGTGAAGGTGTTCCCTAAAAAGAAATCAGTCGCCGTATGGCTGCCGTGTACGTTGAACATTGCATTTCATTGGCCACTGTGAAGCGTTGGAGCAAACGGTTCAGAGAAGGACGTGAAATTTGCAAAGACGATCTAAGACCGGGCCAAAGCCACCGGGTACTCACCCCCACAAAATTGCAAATGTTGATGAGCTGATGAGACAAGAATGGAGGATAAGAATTGGTGAACTGGCAGAGCGTCTGAACATCAGTCACGGTTCGGTTCACGCCATAATTTATGGATATCTTGGTTATCGGCTCTCGTGTGAGCAATGGATGCCCAAGATTTTGAACCACCGCCAGAAGAATGAGAAGTTCGGCGCTGCCTTGACTCATCCGATCCGGCATGAGAATGAGGGTGACGATTTCTTGTCTCCATTTGTGATCGGAGACGAACCATGGTGCCACTTCTACGAGCCTGAAACACGACGGCAAAGCTTACAGTGGAAACATTCGAATTAACCACCCCCAAGAAAGCAAAGGCCGTCATTTCCGCCGGAAAGGTGTTGTTGACTTTTTTTCGATCCTCAGGGGCCATTACTGATAGAATTTGCTAAATCTTGAGAGACTATCAATTGTTTCCGATATTGTGAAACGCCGGATCGGCTGCGTGTCGCAATCAAGAACAAACGACGTGGAAAATTGACGAACGGGGTCATCTTGTTTCACGACAATGCCCGTCCCCGTGTCGCTGATGTGGTTAATACAAAACTGGCAATGTTTAAGTGGGAAACGCTGAAACATCCGCCATACACCTCAGACCTGTCGCCTTGCGACTTCCACATTTTGGGGCACCTGAAGAAACAGCTCAAGGGAACCAGACTCGTGCCGCACGATGACGTGAAAGAGTCAGTGGGAGACTTTTTAAAGCAGCAACCCAAGGAGTTTTGTGAGACGGGAATCGCGCGACGCGTTACTCAATGGGACAAATGTTTAAATGCTCACGGAGACTACTTTTAAATAAAGTATACCCCGTTTGTCATATATTCGCATTGGCTCACTTTCATTTGACTCACCCTCGTATATTATGCAGAACTCCTGCTTTTTATACGTGCTCTCTGTTGCGACTATAATTTCGATGAAACGCAACCTCGCGATACTCACGATACACGACTGGTGACAGCTGCTCCTGCGTAATACATTGGAACAAATGACAGCGTCATTGAGATTTTTCACGGGCCGTTGCATGTGTATAAAAATGTAAACAAGGTTCTTCAGTGACAGTTTCATTAACATATTTGTCCTCAACTTGTTCATTTCATGGGCTTTACATTTTTCGTATCAGCGGCATGCTCTGCTTAGCTGGTTTCGAACTGATGTAGTTATAAAGTTCGCGTGATATTTTCTTTAGTTATTAACTAGACATAGACATGGAAGTATTAATATCAGTTATCTTGGACACAATTTTTGGCACATACGGGTATATCCTTTATGAAAAAAATACATATCTCACTTGTTTATACAGTGTCTAGCGTTCAACAATTCGGTTGCAGCATCTTTGGCAATGGCAATGCAGTTATTATTCATGTATTTGATCCCTCGACAAATTGTTTAAGAGGAAGCTTTAGCTCGGGCCCAACTCCGACGCGGCCTATTCAAATACATGTAAAACGCAGAAACGCTTTTTTCTAAGATAACCTCTGGATCGCTTTTAATAAAATTTGTTGCATTTGAGAGAGAAATTTGAATTCTAGTGTCTGTTGAAAGCGGAATTTTGATTTAGGGCCTGAATTTTGAATTAAATATTTTGAAAAATTCGAAAGTTCTAAAAAAATTGAACCACGGCGTTTACAAACTAATAGCTCTGCATCAAGAACATATATCGCGCTTCTGTAAACGCCATCTACTATAGCAGTCAAAGCGCACAAATTTGGTGTGCCGATTTGTGTCTTACGTTAATTGGTTACGTTCTGAGCAAGGGTTCTGCAAAAGCCGTATTTCCATAATACTAAATTTTTTTAGATTCATGTGTAACATATAAATTTTTTCCGCTTTAGATGTACTATTAGATGCAATTCGCAGAATTGTGATATCATTTTTCATTGTTGAGTTACAATGTTTTAAACTTGAGAGTATCGTTTACTGAAAATTGGCGATTTTTGAGATATTTTATTAAGGAATTGACAACCTAAATAAGAAATTCAAAACCAACAGTCCCTAGAATTTAAGTTTCTTTTTTAAATGTAACAAACTTCGACAAATTTGGTGCAGTGGTTGCCAACAAAAACGAATTCTCCTTCTACATGTATTTTGATAGGAACACCCGCGGGATAAAGCTTCCCCTTAAGGAGGAGGCGGAGCTGCAACATGAGCCCCCCCCCGGACGAAATTTCTGGCTACGCCACTGGTAACCGCCAGGCACTGAATGGGAGGCATCGGTGCGAGTTTTCGAGCTATATACGCGGAGACGTGATGAGGATCAAGGCGTTTGTTTTCGCGCCACCGCTTGTTCCTTCTCGGACGTTGCCGCATGTTAGGTTCAGCATTGTCTCTGTCCAAACTTCGCACATCATTTCCGAACAGAGGATACAATGGCAACTTGTCCGTTAATGCTTCCATCGAGAGAGCTCGGAGTTCTAGGCATAAACAGTTAATTTGTCACTCACATCGCCGCGTAAATTTCCACAATATAATAAACTGTGATATAAAAGTGATAGTATATCTAAAAAGAGGGGGAGGGAAAGAGGGGAGGGGGTCGGGTCGAGAACTTTAAGCTGGCCTGTATATATTTACGTTGTTGCAGCGCCTCTTGCATACTTCGTCGTTGCCACGACATTAACCAGTCAACTGCTAATCTTTTCACGCAAAATATGAGCGATTAGCCACTCAATACACCTAGGCTCATGGTCAAAACACATTAATAATTTAGTTGGAAGGGCCGGGCGCTCTCTTGGTTTTTCAAAGGGCAACACAAAACATCTGAGTAAAGAAACAGAGGGAGTCGCACGTCAACCCTATGTGTTGCATGTCTTAGAATTCGCACGTCCTGATACGGGATTCTTTTCGCAGTAAACATATCAATGCTCTTGAACGCATACAATCTGCCGCTGCAACGTTTGTCCTGGGGAAATGCGACCGGTAATCAAGGGTTACGAAAATGAAGGAAGATATCGGCCGGGTTTCTCTATCGGCAGCGGTGTAAGAATGTGCGCCTTAAGCTCCTTCATTAAGTATTGCACAATAAATTGGGAATTTCTGCCAGAACGTATTTTGACACCCCGCATTATGTTTCATCACGCAAAGATCATGCTTATAAAGTTAGGCCGTATCACTCCAGGACGGACTTGTTTAAGTATTCATATATTTTTCCCTCGACCATCGAAGAGTGGAATAATGTGTCGGCGGAATTGATGGACTCAAGAATGTCGACTTTTGTTACCAACAGTTTGCCCCCCCCCCCCGCAGTAATGCCTTAGTGGTGCTGCGAGATTATCTGGATAAAGCAAAAAGAATAAAGCAATTATTTGACAGCTATAGCGCTTTCGCGCTGTCGTAAAGCCCTACAGTAGCGCTGTTTCTCTGGTTTTCAAGGCCATCGCCCACGGTAACATTACACCTGCTGTCATCGTCGAATCGGCCGAACTGTTATACGTCAATTACAAGAAGTTCGTCCGGGCGTCTAAAAGAAAGCGCTGCTCCATCGCGACGAGTTGGTGGCAGAACATCGGAACCTTATAGAGGAGTGCTGACACAACAGTTCCAACTTGTCATTTCCTTGCGTTAAAATGACGATGTAAACCCTCTAAGTACCAGCAAACGCCATAGCGTATACGTATAGTTTACCATAAAAATTGTTCCTACCAACCGGTTTCGTTAACCATGCTGGAGTTGCACGCATCATGAAGTCACGATATATTGGCTCACTCCGTTTTTACGAACGCTGTGGCCGCCACACGTGAGGAGCCTAGCGAGATGACGTATGCGCTCAGCCCATACTGGGGGTTGCGTGATACACACATGGCACGATCGCAAACTCGTAACTAGTATTGCAAGACACGGTGATTTATAAAGTGGTAGTTGTGATAACGATGACGATCTATGTTGGCATCCCAATGAGGTATATATATATATCTGTATATATTCCCGTTGCTTAAGGCCCACGGACTCCTTTTGGAGGCCACGTTGTTCCACAAGGTACGGTACTAGAGCTCGCGCCCATTATGTTCCAACCTACTTCAATAAATCACCCCCCAGCATCCTCTATGCAAAAACAAAATACAAGTTAAAGAGACTGCTTAGGCGTATCTGTTTGTAAAGGCGCATTTGTTCCTTTTGTTTACCATTATTGCTTGTGTTCATGCGTGTGATTGTGCAATTCCTTTGCACCATGACGGTTAGATTGCTGTGTGATTGTATTATCTGATGGTCATTTCGTTCACACGCACTGCTGCGTTTGTGTTTCATTATTCTCGATGAAAATTCTTCTATTAGACACTGTATAAATTTTAATAACTTCTTTTTCCTGCTATGCTATACTCGAGTTCGCTGCTTATAATCTATTATGTACCGTGTATGGTTTTGCTGCCTGCCAGGCTCTGCCGCTCAAGCCTCCAAAGGCTTTGGCAAGCCTGCATGAATGTACTGATTTCATTGTGGGAAATAAAGGTATTGTATATATATATATATATATATATATATATATATATATATATATATATATATATATATATATATATATATATATATATATATATATATATATATATATATATATATAGACCTCTGTCTATATACTGCACATGCCTCTAATAACTCTGCATGGTTCTATCAATTTCTTCCCTGCATTTTTTTCTGCCAATACTCTAAACGTCTCTTGCTTATCTTGACTGCTGCCCATTCCATTAGCTTTGAATGCCAGCGCTTCTGGAAGATGGACGTTCCCTACGGGTCTTACTGGGCGAATATCTTGACATTCTGTGCAGAGTCCTTTCTGGACTTTTGCTGCAGCAAACACATGCCTTATGAGTGAGTGAGTGAAGAAACTTTATTGCAGGTCCGGCGAGGACGCGAACTCGTCGCGTACCCGGCTAGTCCCACGTCGGGACCGGCAGGTCTAGCCCACCGGCCCGGTCGCGGGCACGCCGGACAGCCAGGATTTGCTTTTCTAGAGCGGGGCTACGCAGAAGCGAGTCCCACTCCTCCTTGATGAACTTGGGGTATGTCGACCCGCACTCCCATAGCATGTGCGCTAGAGTGGAGGTCTGCCCGCAGGAGGGGCAGGCGTCGTCGCGATACACGTCCGGGTAAGCCTCGTGGAGAACGGACAGACACGGATACGTGCCGGTCTGCAGAACACATGCCTTATCCTGTTGCGAATTTTTGCTTCGGTATGTTTTTGTCCTTAGGCAGCTAGCTCGGACCTCAAATAGCAGGGCAGTGCCCTTTGTGTTATCGCACAGGTTTTCCCTCCTATTATATATTTTTAGCTGTATTTTTAGATATCCACAGTCTTCTTCTTTTGTTTCCATCGTTTGCATCCAGTTTACGGTCTTCGTTTCTTTCACTTCCTTTTTGATGAATCTTAGTTGTTTAGTAACACTTTCAATCACCTTTGGTTGCCAACTTTCTCGACGTCATCCTCCATTACGTGTCGACGCTTTTGAGGTACGCATATTTGTGCACTCTGGCCGCCCATTTCTTTTCATCTACGTTCCTGAGTCTTTCTTCAAGACTAATTTTCCCTGCGCTTTCTTGACTTCAATAGAAGTCCAAGCCATGTCACCCTGCAGTGTCTCATTTGTGGTTTTACCGCGGGCCCCCAGTTGTTTCTGGAGCATTCCATCTTTTCGGAGAGAGAACGGAGCTCGGTGACGGCATCAACTGGAAATAGGGATCGTGCATTGCCTGCTTGGCCGAATATATTCGTGAGAGTACAAGACGCCGGGAAGTGAGGTAGCTAGAATATGTAAATACTGCAGTTATTTATAAATACATAACTATTCACTTCTTCCCAGCTCTACGTTCCCATGATGTTTAGTGGCACGAGCATCGAGTGGCACTCTTTGTTTCTTGCGCAGCACTTCAGGTTCACCCCTTGAGACGACCCGGGAGGAAATTAAAAATAAATCAGAAAAAAAAGAAAAAAAAAATAGTGCAGTACAATATTCATGGGTTTCATTATAGATATGATGTCAGAGCATAAGCTTAGTTACAAGCTGAGTTACTGAAGTGTCTGAAGTAATTAGAATTAATTAGAAATCACCGAGACGACCGGGGACGAAATTCAAAATAAATCAGAAATAGAAAAAAATTAATGCAGTACAAAATTCATGGATTTATTACAGATATTGAGAAAACGGCGCAACATCTGCTGCGTCACGCAACGTCGTCATCGCCGCCGTGGTTGGCGGTATTCGCGCGGCTTTCAATAGCGAGCTCCTCCGATAACACAGGTCCTTTGTTTTATTTTTTCTTCAATAAAAAAAAAACAAGGGTCAAATTGTGTCGCAGCTGTACACCTATAGAATTTGCCTGGACTTCTATAGCGCCAGCAGCAATGTATACAAAGATGCCATAAAGACAATACTTGTGGACCGAAACTAAAACGCTACACGCGCGCGATAGGAGGCTCCCTGCCAGGGCCATGAAAAAGTCGGTCTGTGCTCGGAGCACTAAAGAAATTTCTCCTGTAGTGGATAAGAGGCCCGATTGGTGGCCACCTGATTTACTGCCAGATGCCTGCGCCCCCACCGAGGAGCATTACTGGGCACTGCGGGAGCGTCCGATGGCAGGATGGTCGTTGTGCGAGCGACGCAAGGTGTCGGTGTTGCTGACTTGCGAATCCGGCTCTGGGACAGCCCCGCCAGCCGGGCAGGGACCAGACCTGCGACCAGGAGACGTACACTCAGTCACACGGCGAGCGTCGAGACGCTGCAGCCAGCGTGCGCCATCCGTATACGACTGAAAGGCCTAACTGAACTAACGGGCTAGAAGTAAGCTTGTGAAGATGGCGGTAGTGGTTTTCCGGTGTTGAATGCAAGAACACTGATCGAAAGCACCTCGTCTATATAGACGGCGTTTGGTGGCTCAGAAGGCAAGCTTCTGGCGTTGCGACGAGTTCACTTTGCGCATTTTCAGTCATCAGCTGGCGTTCTCATGACAACAGCTTTACAGTTTCAAGAAGCGCTCCTACGGGAGTGAAAACTGCGCTCCATGGTGCGACAGTATAATGTTATAAAAGTGACGGGCGTCGGAAGCCGTTTAAGTCTGTCACTTGATGGGTGCAAAAGCGCGACAAACTAGTTGCTATAGGACTTGACCACTTCTATCAGCGGAGAGGGCCTGAAGGACAGAGGCGAGGCGACATATAACAAAAAGCAATACGTTTAATTACATCGCTACTTAGTAAATCGGCGTGTTTAGCCACCCGACATGTTTTCGTTGTCCGAGCGACAGTATATGAAGAACTGGGCGTGGGTTTTTGGCCACGTGATCACGTCTCGAGACTAATGCTCGTCACAGACGCGACCCGTAACCGCTGGGAGTTAGGAGACCTTCTCGCGTACTGTGCGAGTCACACCGGAATCAAACCGGAAAGGAAATACAGAGTACATCACTTGTTGCACTCTATCACTTGAAATTACTGCGTGATCTTGGCGCAACCGAACGTTAAATGCTTTCTCATCTAATTAAGCGGCGAATGAACGAAACCCTTGTCACGCACAGTGGATAATCTAGAAAGGCAAATACGCCGTCTATTTTGCTTTCTCATGTTGGAGATTCATACGAGCCTGGTATTAAATGAAGGCTCCTTGTCGACCTATAATCTTGCTCCTTGTCTCGCTCAAAATAAACAGCTACAACGCGGATACCCTCACACCAGTAGCACAGTAACGAAGTATAAGGCATGCACCGCACGCCTCGTAGAAAGCAATCCACACAGTCCGATGCATCACGGATTGTCTCAATGCGAGGGCAAATGCGAGGGCGCGGCGAAGAATATATATATATATATATTTTAATACGCGAGAGTCAGTGTAGCTCACCTGGACCCATCTGAGCCAGCGATGCTGGTCGAAGGAGCCGCGGGCCCGTGGGCATTCACGTTCTGCGAGCTGTACGCGCTGAACAGGGTGGTCCCGCTTCCAGCTGAAGCTGCCGGCCGCACCTCGTTGGGCTCCAGGGGCGCCAAGTCCTCGGCGCCCTCGGACGCTGCCTTGCCGGCACGCCTTTTGCCCCAGCGTTTCTGGAGGCCCGCTGGGCGCAACGATGGGTCGCGGCAGCCCGCGTGAAATGCCACATTGTCGTGTTCCACAGCCATTAGTGCTGACCGCACGCAGTCAGCTATTGCGCGAAAGCTCAAGATGCGCGATTCTCGTGCCACTTTGGGAGAAGTTTTGTTTCAAATCCTGGCAAAACGTTGATCAGTTTTAACAAAACAATGTTTATGAGAAGCACGAAAAAAAAAAAAAATCCTCTTACTTTATTACGTCGCCAGCACTGTATTTCTATCTGAAGTAACGGGGTTTAAATATTTAAGTTCAACATACTCAACTTGTAACGAACAGTGCTTGCCGTAAACAGTAAACTGCGTTTTCATCGAAATGCACTGAAACTGTCCGTACCTCAAGATCGCCCGTATCGCCTGTTAGCATACAAGTCAGTGACATTGCCAATACTTGATTATGCTGCGATCATTTGGAACCCTTACACTAAAACAAATGCCGATGAACCAGAAAAGGTGAGAAACGAAGCCGTACTTTGATTTAATAGTTTAGCCAGAGAAATCGCTGCTCCAGTCTCAAGTTTATCTATAGTTAATTAAAAGGCATGGCAACGTTGATATAACGAAACTAATTCAATTCTTATCTGGATACTCCACCGAGTCAAAGGCATGAACCTTCAATAACATCTTTTATAACTAGAAATAATTGTTGTAAGTGTGATTTATTTCTACGAACTGTTAGTAAGTCAATAATCTAACCAATAGTGCAGTGACGGCGCCGATACTAACATGCATCGAGTTTAATCTGACCGATTTAAACGCTGTGTCATGTGTCATGCTTATTGCAACTTTTATAGTTAACTCATTGTTGCATATTTGGTTTATCATTGCATTTGTGGAACCCACATATTAATATCTACAGAAGTCGCAGAATTTTTACATAGGTCCAGCGCTAGCGCGTTCGCGTTGTCATCAGATGTAGCATCGATGAAATAAATCATGGTGACGCGGGCCTTGACAAAAGAGGCGAAATCAGAATGCACCTGTAAGCAAGGGAGGCCCGTGGCTTCGCGTCCTATCTTCGAAGCATGGCCAGGTGGTTGAACAATACAGTTTCCTACAAAAATTACTAAAATAACCGCTGGCGCTTGTGTCAATATAGAAGCTGTAAGTATGGCAATTCAATCGTCATTTCATTTCATTCAATTTCTTCACCTCAAAGACCCCACAAGTGAGTATTACGTCATGAATATGATGGACTATACATGGATGTACCTAAACTTCACAGATTCCTTCTGGCTTCAAGCGGCTTTGTGACATTGTAAACTGATAATTTGCAACAATATATTGCGTTATATAGTAAATGCAACAATTTGCATTGATTACGCATGTGCACATGTACCTTGCTGTGTTTAGAAAAGTATACGAGTGCTAGGAAATTTAGAAAGATAAAGCGTAATAAATAACGCCGCAAGAAGGTCTGAAGTCACAAGGACGAAGATAAGTCAAATCCATGTACTAACCTGACACAACTCCCATGGTATAGCATAAACAATCGCAGCGTCGGCGTTCCCTCTAGTAATTTTTTGTTGTAGGAAGCTCTGCGGTCCACAACATTTGAAGGCTTCTGTCAAGCGTAACTTGCGGTAAGTTGCGCTACCATTGCAAACCCCATGACACTTACGCGGGCAGACATTGGCTTGTTAGCTTGGCGAATATGCTGGCCAAGAGCCATCCATGCTGAAGCCGTACGAAATAATGACTTTCTTTTTTGACAGCTGTGAGGAAAAATAAATACAGTTTCTTTTTTGTTAGAACTGTTGCCTTCGTTGTCATATTGGATATACCGTAGTGTGTGTCGCGACTCGTTACCAATGTTGTGAGTCGGCTTGCTGAACCACAGCTTTTACCAAGGTCATGCAGCAGTCCGCTACCCCACGCCCGCCTCCACCTCTCCGTCCCTGGCCAATCGTTGGCCGACAAATATTCTCGAAGCGACACACATCCGCCCTTGTGGTGGCTTCTTCTTCTATAAAGCCTGGTAATTTTGCCCTGTTGACCACTTAATGAATCTTAACATGTGAAACCGACCCAACCGACCAACCACGTAAATTCCGATAGGGGGGGGGTCCGCCTTCATCGAGACGCAGCCGCCATGATGGGGTGGCAAACCCGCTACCTAAAGCTCAGCAACGTAACGCTATAGTCGCCACTGAGCCACTCCGGCGGGTACGAGGCCTCGTAGGAGGCAGATTCAAACCCCACCTTCTTAAGGTAAAAATATTTTCGATCAGTCTTGAAAGGCCGATTATTTTCTCGTTTCACAATTAGCCACGCGCACAATGGTCTTGCGTTTGGAACAGCACTGCGTCTCGACTAACGTGCTTTGTTACCGACTTAGCGCGGAGCGAACGATTATTTCGCGTAACACGCGGATGAGTTCCGTTGCCGGTGGAGCGCGAGAGAAGAGCCGCGTCGGTGCAGAGGCGTACGTGCGCGGTGTGTGCAAACAGCCGCTTTTCAGGAAAACTGCTGCGTGTCCCATGTTGTCTGGCGCGCTCACCGCTCTGTCAGTTCAAGGCGAAGATTGAGAAAGCCGCTAGTCACGTCTACAGCTCCTTGGCAGAAACACAGAAGCACACTTTTTGCGACTGAACCGATATTTTTTTTCTTCCTCACTTTCTTTTGTTTCTTGTTTTTTTTTAAATGAGAGCACTTTCTCGAATGTCAAGTATTTACTTTTGTCCTTAGCTGGCAATAATGGTCTCATTTAGTTTCCTGCAAAGCACTGTCATAAGTATCGATGTGAAATGCCTTGTTCGAGATTTAGTTTTCAACTTTCTCGTGACAGCGAAGCATGCACTTTTTGCTTGGTAACTATGTTTGTTCATTAGTGTATTGTTCTGCCAAAGGTACTGAAAATAAAGTACAATGTTAAATAAAACGATAGTAGAGCATTGTTATGAAACGCATTCTTATTAAGAACACGTAATCTGTGGGATATATTGCGCACTGTCAAGCGACATCAATGGATCCCATTTGTTTACGGCGATCACACGCACATTCAAGCGATTTGTTTGGAAAGGACCTCTGTGCCGTAAAGTGACGAACGTGAATATCGACACTCCGCTAAGCGCCGACCACAGGGCCAGCATGTAAGACCAGCACGCGAGCAATGCATCACAGGCGCTCGTTCACGCTAAAGCAACGCGTAAGCAAGCCCCCGGCACCGTGCAACGATCGGTGCACACATTTCCAAGAACTGCCGTGGCGCGTACACCACACTGGACATCGCGTGTCGATGCGTGGCGAGCGCCGATGCTAACGCTTTTGCGCTTGTCTGTCGCACGGGATTTACAGTTAAGCACCTTCTCTAAGCGGGTCTGTATACGAACGGCGCAATTAACGGCGGTGTACAGGTGCCTAAGTAGCGCTATACTGAACACCAGCACGCCGGGCGCTGCACTTCGATTGTTCTTAATTAAAAAAATAATTAAAGAAATTAAAAGGAAAGAAAGAAAGAAAAGGGCGCCATGCCAAGCACCTATATTGGGATGGGATCGCGCACGTCGCTATACAGAGGCCCGGCACGGAGATTTGAAAAAAAAAAAAAACGAAGCGCGGTGAAGAATCCGCGGTGGGACGCGACCACGGAGTAAGTGGACGCGACGAGTGCGTACATGGCGTCCATATATTTCACCCGGGAGCGCCGCGTCCGTATTGCTTTCGGGAAGTGACGACAAACTTTCGTGCGGTCGGGGGACGGAGTATAGGCACTACGGGGTTGGGTAATGTATAGCAATTTGCGAAAAGGAGAAAAAGAAAGGAAGAAGAAAAAAAATTGGAGGACGCTTAAGCTTCGCCTTCAAGAGTGGAATGCGATAGCGTTATCGCACCCCGTTCGCACCGCCTACTCAAACGCGCTACGCCAGCCAAACGTCGCGATCGGCACAGATAGCCGGGCCCCGACGTGCCATGAAGACGGACGCGATCATGGGGTGAGTGGCGCGCTACGTGTCGGGGCAGCGCCGTACATTGCGAGGAGGGGTTCTTCTGTGTTTGCCGCAAGATGGCTCTGCGTGTGCGCCGAGCGCAGAAGAAATGTAGCGGAAACGTACTTCGCTACTCGTGAAACTGCCACTTCTGTAAGTTACATGGTCATAATTACCGATATACACCGCAGTATAACTTTCTACGGCACGTTTCTAAGGCAACACCGCATTCACTAGAGGCGCTTTTGTCCCGTTTTGAAGGAACGAACTCGTGGCTGAGTGGTAGCGTCTCCGTCTCACACTCCGGAGACCCTGGTTCGATGCCCACCAGCCGATCTTGCAAGATGTTTTTTTATTTATGAAGTGCCTTCTGGGATTTATCGCTCACGGCCAACGCCGCTGACGCCGACAACGACGCCGACGACACCGGCTTTTCTGCGACACGAGCTCCTTAACGCTATCGCGTTAAAAGAAAGGAAGAAACGTAATCCTACAACCTCTGTCTCGAACGCGTCTCAGGGATGGGAAAGGCGAGCATCCTCACGGCTAATCAAATGACAGATGCTGACAGGAAGACGGGATAATTGGGACGTGGTTTCGTAGCGATGCATTCTGCTCAATTCTATGCCACTGTAAGCATTCCCCGTTCACGGCCAGCCGATCCTCTCGATAATGTGGGCGGAGCGTCGCTCTGACCTCTGACGAAGAGCGAAAATCGTGAAGGCACATTTGCCTAGACGTGGCTCCAGCCTGAGACATCACTCGTTCGAGCACTGTTGGTTACTATACTTCGGTGTAGCTAGAAATAACACAGCCATTGACCCTTATGATGAAAACCTATTGAAGAAAACCGCTCTTTATGTCAGAATTAAGCCTGCAGAAAACGTATTGAACGGCGCTCTATATATCGACAAAACCCAAGAAGGCTACACAGCGAGCATCATATCAATGTAGGAACAATGACATAATTCCTCAACAAATGATAATGACATCTCAGAAATTTTGGATTTACTTCATCGAGCCTTTTACACTTTCTTGGTACTGCATGCGCGCTGCGCCGCGGTCTGTTTAGCCATTGGAAACATCGCGTAAAGCTCATGCAGAAGGCAGGCACAATGTGCAGCTTATCCGTCGTTATGAAAACAAGCATGTCAGCGAGTATTGCTGCGCTTTGAGTTTATATTTCTTCCTAAGCCGGAGTTTAAAAAGAAAAATTGTGGAGCTTTACGTGCCAAAACCACGATTTGATTATGAGGCACGCCGTAGCGAAGGTCTCCTGAAATTTGCTCCACCTGGGGTCCTTTAACGTGCGCCTAAATATAAGTACAAGGCTGATTTCGCTTTTCCTCAGTCGGAGTTGCGTGCAGATAAGACAACCGCGAAAAGAACGATATCGACCTCAGCTAACGCGAAGTCTAGCAATCCCCTGGCGGCATTGTGCAAATTTTCTTCTGGCGACGGTGTAATGTACTGGAACAGCAACGCCGAATAAACCTGAATGCGCATCACTTTTGTTCATTTCATGATATTATAATCAAGGAATGAGGCCGGGCATCGGAGCGGGAAACTGCCCAAGTCATTGAAAGTGCCTGATGCTTCTTGCGAGTTTAGAACAAGACGAATCGCTTTGTGCGCATCATCATCATCATCATCATCATCATCATCATCATCCTGTTTTATGTCCACTGAACGACGAAGGCCTCTCCCTGCGATATCCAATTACCCCTGTCCTGCGCCAACCGATTCCAACTAGCGCCCGCGAATTTCCTAATTTCATCGCTCCACCTAGTCTTTCGTCGTCCTCGACTGCGTTTCCCTTCTCTTGGAACACATTCTGTAACCTAATGTTCCAACGGTTATCTAACCGGCGCATTACATGAGCTGCCCAGCGCCGTTTTTTTTCTTGATGTCAATTAGAATATCGTCTATACCCGGTTTGCTCTCTGATCCAAACCGCTCTCTTTCTGTCTCATAACGTTATGCCTAACAATCTTCGTTCCGTCGCTCTTTGCGCGGTCCTTAACTTGTTCTCAAGCTTCTTTGTCAATCTCCAAGTCTGTGCCCCATAAGTCAGCACTGGTAAAATGCACTGATTGTACACCTTCTTTTTAAATGATAATGGTAAGCTTCCAGTCAGGAGCTGACAATGTCTGCCATATGCGATCCAACCCATTTTTATTCTTCTATGAATTTCCTTCTCATGATGAGGGTTCTCTGTGACTAATTGACCTAGGTAAACGTACTCCTTCACAGAATCTAGAGGATGACTGGCGATCCTGAACTCTTATTCCTTTGCCCGGCTATTCATCATTATCTTTGTCTTCCGCATATTAATCTTCAACCCCACTCTTACATTCTCTCTGTTAAGGTCCTCAATCATTTGTTGTAACTCGTCTGCATTGTTGCTGAATAGAACAATGTCATCGGCAAACCGAAGGTTGCTGAGATATTTGCCGTCGATCCTTACCCCTAAGCCTTCCCAGTTTAATAGCTTGAATAGTTCTTCTAAGCCCGCAGTGAAAATCATTGGAGAGATTGTGTCTCCGTGTCTGACCCCTTCCTTTATAGGTATCTTCCTGCTTTTCTTGTGTAGAATTAAGGTAGCTGTAGAACCTCTGTAGATATTTTCCAAGGTATTTACGTAAGCGTTCTACACGCCTTGATTACGTTACGCCTCTATGACTGCTGGCATCTCTACTGAATCAAATGCATTTTCTATGAATGTAATCTATGAAATGTAATCTATGAAAGCCGTATAGAGAGGCTTATTGTACTGTGCGGATTTCTCGATAACCTGATTATTGACATGGAGGTGATCCATTGTAGAGTATCCCTTCCTGAAGCCAGCCTGTTCCCTTGGTTGACTAAAGTCTAGTGTTGCCCTTATTCTGTTGGAGATTATTTTGTTAAATATTTTATATAATACTGGGAGTAAGCTAATGGGCCTATAATTTTTCAATTCTTTAACGTCTCCCTTTTTATGGATTAGTATAATGTTTGCATTCTTCCAGTTTTCCGGGGCCCGTGCAGTCGATAAACACTTCGCATAAAGAGCCGCCAGTTTTCCACGCATAGCCAAGCACAATTTTTCCTGACTACTACGGGGGCCAGCACTAGCCCTGTGTTCGCACTGATTTTCATTACATTGTATCGGTCCAGCGTTCCACAATTTTCTCTCTTACATCATACTCTGCAAGTATTTACCTTAAAACGACAGAAAGCTGAGCTAGTTGGTAAGCCTCACCTCTTTTTTGCATTATGTATTTACCTCACACGCGAAGGCGGCCTGTGAATGAATCCAGTCGCGAATTGAGCTTATTTTATTGCGATGGCAATTATATGGACACTCCAGATGCACTTCTGCCGTCGCCGTCGCCGTGGGGTTCTGTATAAAGTCCAAGGGCGATAAAATCATCGCCGCGCGTCGTATGCTCTATGCGCAAGAGAAGGCTTGCGAGGGTGAGCCGGCATTCGCGGCTCAATCTCGCGCGCGCAAGAGAGGAAAGCGGGGGAGAAGCGCGCCGTCTTCCGTCGCGCTCAAGGCTCTGGGGGGAGGGGAGGGAAGGGTGCGCGCGTTCTATTCCGGGACGCTGTATCTTCAAAGTAATCTGCGACGGGGACAGAGTCCGCCGCGTGTTGTGCTTTCACGGTTTAGTTCGTGTTGGTGCGAGACGCAGTACGAAGGTCAATTCGCTCGCTGCTGCTGCCGCGTTTCCTGAATGCAGCGTTTTGACAGCGAGTTTCAGCGGTCATCGAGTGAGCTGTGTTCATGTTTGCTTGTGCAAGCGTGGCACCATGCTTGTTAATTTAGTTAGTAAGCGAATGTTTACAAGTTTATACGGCCGATAAAGCTACAATCCTTACTTGTATATAGCTGTCCACTAATTTGCCATCGCAATCCGTGCTTCGCCTCCATGCTTCGCTTCTCGGGCGAAACTGCGCCATTTTTATTCGGGAACTGCTATGTACAATAACAGTCGCACCAAAGTCATTTTTTTAACATTGCGCACCAAGGCGTATATTTCTAGCAGCATAACTATGAGAAAAAAAAAATTAAACAAATTAGGACGTTCTTTTACTTCTGGATTCTGGTGCGCTCCAACAGCCCGTGTTGCGACTTAGCAGTGAAGTGGCGATCGCACAGTGAAAAGGGTGGAAGTCAGGCGCGCACCTCGGAAGTGGTTGATCTTCTTGCGGCTAAAGAAGGCGCGCAGTGACTGCGCCCAGCGGTCGACGCGCTTGCGGCGCGCCCCTTCCAACTCGGGCCCCAGGTGCGACGTGCCCTGTCGGTACCAGCGCTGGATCTGACGTGCCGCGCGCTCCTGCATCAGCAGCGAAGCACCCTGCGCGTCTTCCTCGACCGGCGCGTCCTCGATCGGCGGCCGCGCCGCTTCCAGGGCCAGCTCCTCGCTGCACACTGCGCGCGCAGTTTGAACGCCCAGCTCAGTTACACTGCAGCGTTCTCACGTATATGCTCGAAGTCTGCCGATAGAGGAATGAAACGACGTACTCATACACTATAGGTCCGGTGCTCATGGAACGATCCTTACCACTTTTCGCACATCATGTTTTTGACGCCATGGATGAGTTCCGGCAACAGGATCGCGACACTGGGTCAGCAACACCGAATGCACTGAAGCCGATGGGAATGATTAGATGTTAGGTTCAAGAAGGTTATTAATTTGTAGATTTGGTGATTCATCATATAAAAAAAAGCACTGCTAACTGACGGGTACTGTGTAGCCAGACCGGTATTTGTTTGACTAGTTGTTTGATTAGACTTGTTTAGATTCAGTGTTCTATGAAGAGGTTATTCGTTTTGCCGGGGGAAGTTGTCTTGTCCTACACATCTCAAGTCAGTATCTCGTGCATGGATGTGAGGAATAAGCTGGTCGGCTGCCCGAGTGAAAGTTGTCATGGTTTCTATTCTGTGCAAAGACCACGCAGACCTCATAATGGTGTACCTTCATCTGTCGATCGCCCGGAATTTGGGACGAGTGGACGAGTCACTGGATGGGGAACGCTGTTTTTTTTTAATGCTGACTGTAACCCAACGTTTCTTGGTGCTCTCTAAAACCCTTCACCGACATTACTTATAGGTCATTATCTCACAGTGAGCCAAGTCTGGCCTTACATAAGAAGCTATTCTGGGTTCCACTGCCACTTTTATGAAAACCCGCAAAAATCTGTGGCCATGTGTTTAGAAGGTTGACTTCACAGAAATGCGCATTGATCCATCGAAATCATTTTCCTGACTCGAACAATAGGACACACCTTTGGCTTTATTCTGTGAGGTCGTCATTTTTTTTTTGGTGCAAGTGCGCAGTGAAACCGCATTTAAACGGTACGTTCATGGTATGCGATTGTCAGTCGCTTGAGAGCAGATCTGTTATGTAAAGTAGCTTATATTGACGACAGTAGACAACAGTGCAGCCCAAGTTTTCAAAGGACTGCAGAGTGAATAAGTTCTTTAATGAAATATTCAACATCAAAGCGTTTCCATCACATGTTGTGTTCCGTACGAAAATTGTTAACTTCAGTACTTCGCGTTGGCTGCGCTTTTGGGCGTTAACATAACAAATCTGAAATGCCGAGTCAGCCGTGAAAAAAGAACAAACATTAAAATGTATCTTTAACCGCGGTCCCATTATATACAGGCCACTCCTGGCTTATATACACAGATATGCCTATATGTCGACAGATATGTCTATATACATATGAAAAAAAAAAACGCCTCAACACGCAAAACTACAAAGACAACGTCGTTTCAACGCCTTTATGGACAAAAAAAAAACATTGAGTAAACTGCAACCGGTGCCTCCCAACATAATTTAGCACCTTTAGCGCCATTGCAACAATTAAAACAATTCTACTACCTAAAGTTAACGTAGCGAAGTTACTTGAAATCCTCGTAATTCACAAGCTTGCACAACTTTACCAATATTAAATTATAGGGTTTTACGTGCCAAAACCACGATCCGATTATGAGGCACGCCGTAGTGGGAGACTCCGGAAATTTGGACCACCTGGGGTTCTTGAACGTGCACCTAAATCTAAGTACACGGGTGTTTTTTGGTATTTCGGCCCCATTGAAATGCGGCCTCCGTGGCCGGGATTCGATCCCGCGACCTCGCGCTTAACCTCCCGACACCATAGCCACTAAGCAACCATGGCGGGTCACAACTTCACCTATGTAGTCACCCGTTTGTTAAACGAATTCACTTCCGTAGTCAACTTCCCTCCACTGTCTGCATAGTGCATGTGAGGCAGCTGGGAGAGAATAAGAATCATGGGGCGTAAGAAAAAAGACTTAGTTGTGAACAGAAGTGTCGCAGGGCCAAAGCGCAACGTCGGCATGCATCGAGCACAGGAAATCCCCGAAAAACGACGGATCGCGTCAGCACCAACGAGCACTGCCCTTACAGCTCGTTCGCACCGGACAGCGTGAATGGCCGAGTAATTTTTCTGCTAAGCAAGAAAACAGCAAAGCTTCCGCTGTAGACTTTTCAAGTAAAATCATATTCATCCATCGTCACAGAGCTAATAACATATAGTGGAAGTTTTAAGCTGTGGCACTCAAAAATAAAAAGGTCTTGTAAGAACAAATAAGGGAAAAAGTATAGGAACCCATTGTTCTATCGTTTTCCCTGTAAAATGTAAAAATACCACAGAAACGGTGCCTTTCTGATGAAGTGCCACCCGCAGCAACATAAACTGCTCAAGCTAGGGCATTAAATATTTTACACAAGATTGATACTCTCATCCCCTGCATGTAAAAATACCGGTTATTATTAAAGATACAATTTATAAAGCTAAGAATGAAAAATCACCTGGAGCAAGAGCACAAAGTTGCCTTCGAAGCGTAATGCAGTGAAAACAACACATATAGAACGAGCCGCCAATTATACGAGGTGAAATTAGTTTCTATAGGGAAACTAAGAAATGAAAAAGAAACCAATCTTCGTACAGGACACATAGGAGATGACTACTAACAGGACAAGTAAAATACATTCTATAGCTGAACCCGATGTCCCAAATTCCTGCATATGAATATCTCCGTCCGCGAGGGCTGTTCTGGGCTCTCGCCATGATCGCAACGTTTTAAGATTTTTATGATGCGTCAACTATAGGTACAGCTTGCAGCCATGAAGCTCTCCTTCTACAACATGAAGAACTCAGATGTGCCTCCAACTTAGACTCAGGCTCCGTAAGTACAGATAATTTCAGCCACTGCCTCTGTGAATGCGCCAACCTGATCCGTTCATGATTCACCTTCCTAACCGTTCTGCCACGTTGTCTACCATCTGTGATCCTCAAAAAGCCTCCAAATTTGGAGCGCGTTAGCACCCCGTCTGAAGTAGCTATATAGCCCTGCATATATTGACATCTTCAGCTTTCATCAAAGTCTTTCTCTCTCTCTCTTTAAACCACAGAACCACATTGCATTTACTTTTCGCCCACTTATATGGATGTTATTGTGCATGTTTGACTATACGCGAATTTACCCAGGCGTACATTCTTATTTACAGCTTCTTATTCGTGTTTTCCCTTTGCGCGCTCGGTAAAAGATGCCTGTGAAGACGAATCGATGCCGAAGAGTATATGCGAGTGTGTATCTTACGCGCCCGCTTCCTCTGGTCTGTAGTCAAAGTGACTGCGAGCATTTTTTAACAGCCCTGTTTGCTCCATATCGCACGCGAAATTCGCTCGAAAACAAACAAATGAAACAACGAAGTACTTTCGGCTGTAGTGGCGCGTTCGCAATTTACTCTTTTTACCTCTTCTTTTTGTTCATGTCCGTGGCTTGGCCCTTCCGAGATTTGTCGTGATGTTATTCATCAACAGTTCGTGTGCACAAGGCGTGAACAAGGCTTGAGCTGTGACCAATTTCCTGCCGAGTGAATCGTGCGTGAAACCTGTGATGTAGTCACGACGCAGACGCGGCTGTTGTGGGCGTGTGTTCGTACCGTAGACAGGAATGCAACTGCCGAAGCGTGTATACCCGCTGTCGACGCCCGCCCCCGAGTATTTTCGAACATTCGCTGAGTGTTTATATGTATGCCTTAAAGCTCCCTGAATCCCCCAATATGAATGCTCTCTGAACTGTTACCCGGGTGAAAAAAAAAAAAAGAAAAAACACGGCGGCATGATTTAAGTGTATGTATTGCTTTATGTTGCATTTCAAGTTTGTAAAATATATAAGTTCATGTGAACGATGTTTGTGTGCAGCGTGCACGCAAAAGGCATGTCACGAATTGTGTGCAGAATGTGTGTCAATAGATCTGTATCAAATGCAACTGAACCTGCATGTCTAACGTCAACAGGAGCAATTAAGAGCCTCCGTCAGGCCACTGACACGGCCGTCAGCTCTTGCCACTCTTTCTGTAGAAGAAATAAATCAACTGAACTGAACTGAAACAACGTTCGTGCGCCCGCATTGGTGGCCGGAGCTTGAAAGCATACAAAAATATAACGCGACTGCGGAATATTAGAAGAAAAAGAATCTTCTTGTATCTCGTCTTCGCTGACCATGTTTTCTGCGCAGTTTTTTTATTCCCATTTTCCTTTGCATTTCACTATAGTGTTCTGTTCTGTCATTGATGCAAGATACAAAACTCGTCGGGTGAACCCGCTTTCACCTGTTCGCAAAATTTTTTCTCTCGTAGCTGAAAATTTGGTACTACCACGCGATTTTAAGTTTAAGGATTTAAGGCCCCGAAACTACTCAAGCAGTGGGTCACAAGGAACGCTGAAGTGGAAAGCTCTGGATTAATTTTAACCACACGAGAGAGAGAGAGTAAAACATCTTTATTAATTATATTTGAATGGCGAGAGCAGTGTGGGAGGAACCCTCAGTCCAGGGTACCTAAGATGATTCCGGTGATGTTTCGAGCCCGTTGTATCACAGCTCGGAGGACCTCGGGAGGTCCGTCGCGGAGGGCATCGTCCCACAGCTCTTTGTTGCGTAGGGGGTAAAGGAGAGTTGGCAAGGGAGGAAAGAGGTTTGCAGTGCACTCAATCGTGACGTGGAAGATTGTGGGCGAACTGCCACAGCCAGGGCAACGATCTGCGTAACAGTGTGGGTAGAATTTATTGAGAGACAAGATTTGGAAAAGTTGCGGTTTGTAACTGGCGTAATGCCACTGCTTCCTCCCGCGAGAAGGACGGCGGTGGTGCGGCGTGGGTGCGACGAATGCGTGTATAATGACGGAGTATGTCTTTGTAACGGAGCAAGGGATTCCCCCACTCTGAACTAGTCGCCTCACCACGCCGAGTCGCCCGGCGGGAAATTTCTCGGACAACCGCATGTGCGCGTTCGTTACCCGGCAGCGAGGTATGACCAGGGGTCCAGAGTAAGTGGATGCGGGGAGGTGTGGTTGGTGTATTTTGCGGGATCTGTTTGAGAATCTGGTGCGCCGCTCTCGGGATGCCATGTCCTGATAGGAACGCCCGGCATGCCTGTTGCGAGTCCGTCAATATATACACTTCCTCAGGAACACGGATGGCGTATCGAATTGCAAGAGCAACACCGAGAATTTCTCCGTAAGCGGCATTTGTTCCGCGCATTGCAGCAGAGTCTCTCAGGGATTCGGTGCCATCCAAAACTACCGAGTTATAGCCCTGTTGAGTGCGTGATGTGTCCGTGTATAAAGTATGTGTTTCCGGGATGTTTGCAAGCATGCGGCCAATGTATCGTACACGGGCTTTGCGCCGCCCTTTGTCATGCTCGGGGTGCATATTACGTGGCAATGGATGAATACTTAGTGCTTGGCGTATCGCTGACGACAAGATCGTTGGACGGGTTTCAGACTCAAGGGGTGGGACAGAGTATCCTAGACGTGTGAGAAGATGGCGGCCAGTAGGAGTGAGTAGGAGGCGCTGGCGATGGCTGACCCAATGTGTCTCTAGCAGCTCGCCTAGTGTGTTATGTGCCCCTAAGTTAAGGAGGCGGCGTGTGGAAGTATAATTCGGGAGGCCATGGGCCAGCTTCGTCGCTTTGCGAATCATTGCGTCTATGCGAAGTTGTTGCGCTTGGGTCAACCGTTGAAATGGGAGATGGTATGTAAGGCGGCTGATCACGCATGCCTCCACTAAGCGCAGCAGGTCCTCTTCTCGAAGGCCCGAGCGCCTGTTGGAGACCCTCCGGATCATGGCCAGAATTTGCTCAGTCTGTCTGGATAGAAGGGAAACAGTGTAGTTTGACCTGCCATCCGCTTGCACGTGTAGGCCGAGGATACGAGCACGATTAACCTGTGGTATCAGTGTGCCATCCACGTGCACAGTGATAGGGGGAGTAGAGGAACAGCTCCGGGGGCGAATGATTATGAGCTCCGACTTTTCCGGAGCACATATTAAGCCGCATTTTCTCGCGTACTCGGAAACTGTATCGACTGCTTGCTGCAGTCGGTCCTGGATGGCTCCGTCGGAACCCCGTGTCGACCAGATAGTAATGTCGAGTTTCCTTAACGTACGCGAAAAGCACACGAACGGCACACGAGGCCGCATCCTCTCTTCGTCGGAATGCGGCCCCTGCGGCCGGAAAACGAACCCACGAACCCGTATACAAGGAGGGTCCTTCGTTTTTTTATATCTTTTGAAGATCGGAGTGCAAAATTCGGGTGTTATTTTTAAAGAGTAACACCGCGGATAAATCGTGTTTCTTTTTCTTTTGTCTGGCAGAGAAACCAGCAAAAAGTCGGTGGTTGTGTTGTTTTCTGACAGCCCAAAGTTCGGGATTCTGCTATACTAACATTTACAAACAATTAACACAAGCGACGGTCTCCTTTAGAACACAAATGTTCTACTTAAACGAGCGAAATCACTGACAGGAACGCGGCATGGCAAAGAGAGCTGCTCGCAGATCATGTGACAAGCTCATCTCTACAACAGAACTGATAGTTGGGCGAGTTGGTACGAATTCATAGTAAAATATTTAGCACGCACAATTGTTCACAACTATTTTATTTTCGGAAAGATACAGAACGTATATACCCCAGCTATCAGCGCTGAGCATGTGCAACAAGTGTGGTCAGTAAAACAGAGACAGATTAGAAGCGCTCGTGTGTCCCCCTTCACTGTGTCCTTGTCAATTGTGCACGCTAAATATTTTACTATGAATTCATCTCTACAAATCGTCATTCACAGGCATTATTAACGCATTAAAGAAAACTGCATTTAGAAAAACAACAATGGAGGTGCGTTTGGCAACCTCTTTACTTTATTCTCTTCACGTCCTAGCAAAAAAAAAGAAAAAAAAAACACACGATAAAGTAGTGCACACATCCATGTTTCGGAGGAGGTGCGATGTTTTTCTTTATTTTTACGTCCTTGCGACGTACCCTTTCTATTTCTGCGTCCCTCGTAGGCTTTTCGTGCCTTTCGTCCCCGTCTGTTGTCGTTCTGTTTTACTGGTTCCCGATGTACGCTCTTGGCAACAAAATGAAATTCCAACTATAGACAAATGGAATACCAACTAGATGAATCAGCCACGCCTTCTTGAAGGTAACGTAGTTCGGCAAACATCCTCTCAACGTCACAGCTACCGTTCGCAATGCAGAGCAATGTCAGCGCTGCGTCAGTTCGCGCTTCCTGGCGCATTATAGAGTTTTGATGTATGCGACGTACGTGCGGGAAATGCGACGCAATGCACCGCTCTCGTGTACGCGGAAACGCGGCTACTAAAAAAATAAGAAAAAAAACCGCTTTCGTTCACTAATGGCCGGCAGGCAGTGAATATAGTATATTTCCAAATATATGTCAGTATTCGCTTAAGTCTTAAGTGAAAGCGATGTATATACCATACTTTTTATAATAATAATATTACTAACATGATATATCTTGGCCACATGTATGCTCACACAAGGTGGGCAGCGTTCATTAGTTTTTTAACACCTGCATTTATTAGACAGCTTTACAATAGGGGCCCCAAAGGTTTGTGACTCCAAAGAGCTTTGCGGCTGTTAGCGTTAGGGCACGCAGGAGTGGAGAGTTCTAAATAGGGCTTTGCATTTGCGGATAGCGTCTTGCGCTTGCAGCGCCACTATACGGCGTCAAAGAACAGCTATTATAAATAATTAAATAAAATATACCATTTTATGATAAGAGAAGTAATTTTGACATTCGCCTTTCCGCGTTTAATTACAATTTAGAGGTTATTCTATTAGCAGCAAGCAATTAGTTGCGCTTGGTTTTGAGTAACCAATTTTACGTGCCTTCACCACACAAGTTAAGCCGTGTTAGGCCTACGAGCCATGACATCGACAACAGAATTCGGAATCAGCGGCGTCTAATGAATCAATCTACATAACACACGCTAGTTGAGAGAAAGCGACAACTGCAGTCATTTTTTCATAGCTTACGAAAGTCACGTGTTACCACGTGATTTTGGTGCTGCTGCAGTTTCGGGCTAGGTGAGAGCCGTCGCTTCGATGGGTGCCGCCATGTTTGTTGACGCAAAGTTTTTGGGGCAAAAGCGCGGCAGTTTGGGCGAGTTGGTATGTCATGACTTTTTTTTTTAGGCTTGTAGCGCAGCTCAGAACGAGCAGAAAAGGAAGGTGGAAGTGGTAATGAATAGGAACGGAGAACAGCGCTCACCCTGTTCTCCGTGCCTTTTCATTACCCCTTCCACCTTCCTTTTTTGCTCGTTCTGAGCTGCGCTACAAGCTTAAAAAAATAATAAAAAAAACATTTTGGGGCAACTTTTGGGGTTTCCGCTAAATCAGTGAAATAGCGTGCCCGACGTAAAACCCAAACGCAGTTTGCGTCTCATGCATGCGTAGTGGCTTCGACGCTATTAGTTTGGGGCCATGGACGTTTCGGGCCCCTATTCTAAAACTCTCTATTATCCTTTACGGATGGGCCAAACTTCGGGGAGAAATCGGGTCTAACCCGATTTTCGTAAGTTTTCTTGGGGGTACAGAAATCGGAAATTGTCGGGTTTCACCTCGAAAACGAATGATCCGCTACACGGCAGCAACAGAACATACCCCGCCATCACGTCGGGTCACGCACTTTCCACAACTAATGTAAATTGAGCGAGTGAAGGGCCCAATGACGAAATCCATCAATGTCACTTACGTGACTGTAGCGACTTCAATGAAATGAAAAGGTGATGGTGTCATGAGAGCGTCTTAAATGGGTCACTATACACACTAAGAAAAAAAGGACTAAAAGGGGTATGGAGGTTAGTCCTTTTGGGGACTAACTTCGTTAGTCTTTTTGGGGACTAAATAACTCTGTTCGCCTGCTGCACCATGTACCACACACGAAGCGCCGCGATGTAAGGCGGCAAGATTCAAGATTGCGATGACGCAAACAGTGACAATCGCCATTTTCGGTCAATCAAACACGGCGAAAAATTATCGGGCCCCTGTACATATTGAACAAGCCAATTCACGTTTGTGCTGCCGTAAAACTATATATGTGCGGGAGTCGAACCAATTCGGCCAACCGCTTTCTTTATTTCTTTTCCATGACCTCGATATCACATACATGAGCTAACACACAAACATGTGTGATATAACACACAAACGTACAGGTTTACAGAACATGTGCAGAACACAGGTCTAGAAGGTAACCCATATCATATAACCTATAGCTTTCTTAAGCTAAACTATAGCTACAGGTATAGATGCATCTATATCTATCACCATGTCTGTGGGCTTTGTTTTTAAAGTTAGGCCACCACCAGCGCGGTTGGCTCTTGGCGCGGACAGGTTTACGTTGCACTCAGGCTCTAGGGGATTCGACTATATGCCTGGAGAGATGCGATTAATGAAGTGTAGTTATGCGCTTTACAGACGCGTTACTTGGAACGAATGAAAGCGGAGGCCGTATATACTAATGTGCGGATGGTCAATTACACTTCATGGAATTCAATCCATCCATGGACCCTCGTAGTTCAAACTTCGGAAGCGTATACGGACTCTGCCAGCAAATCCTCTTCCACTATCAGCGTAATGTACGGCTACAGCGCATAGAATCTTATTTCCTACACGGAAATTATACGGATCGGAAGTTCTGGCAATATATGCAATATACCGCTGTTTGCTCCAAGAACGGCTAGGCGTATAAAATTTAATGCAGGGAAATGTTACTTCACGGCCAATGCCGTTAGAATATTCGCGAAATACGGCGCTTCAGCGCCTGCTTCTTGTTGGTGGCCTCTTTCAAGCCCAAAATTCCTCCCTTTACAGAGAGCTACGGTTAAAATATCGAAAGCTTCGAACCTAATACAAATATCTGAAATTTATTGGCTTCGAATATCGAATCAAATGTCGAATAACTTTTTTTTATTGAAAAATATGGACAAAAAGGACATTACGCTAAATTAAGCCGAATTCACGTTGTACTGTTTGACGGAACGAGGTGATCTTTGTGCACAACGCAGTACACGTTGACAGCACGCGAAGGCTCTTGGCTTCTGACGAACAAAGACGCCGTGCCGGCTATAACACAGATTTTTCTTACGGCCTACTGTATGTACTGCATGTGAGCGGGACAATCTTCATTTGAAAAAATATGAGCACGCAGCTACACGAAAAGCAAATAAGAGCACGTACATAAATATTATGTCCATATGCACAGAAGCCTATAAGCGTAGAAAGAAACTGACAGCGGCCTAAGCTCTTTCACTGCCCTCTGTCAAACTTTTCTCACTCATTCAAGCATTCCTTTGATTGGCGCATACCTCGACAGAGTTATGTTGCTCTTTAAATGTTCACAGCGCGAAGGTTAAAAATAAATATAGCACAATGACAGCAGTAATACGTTTTTTTTTTTCATTTTACTGGAAACAGTTTAAAAAATGCGATAAAGTTTTGTCTTATATAATATTTTGTAAGTTTCACGGTCTAACACTCAGGTGCGAGTTGCTAGTACAGCGATCTCCGTTTTTAGAACGTCGAGCAGTCAGACAACTCCGACACAGATGGTATAACGGCCCCTTCACGACACTTCAACGAGTTGTCACAATGCAGTCATACCAGGGGCACTATAACGTAAAACTATTAAAATTTTTCTATTCCAATTCTGCAATCAACCCTCCGCGATTGGTCAAAAACTTTTTGGACCACCCCCACTTCACCTGTCTGTCACGCGACGTCACGAAAACCGCGTTGCTCCCCATGTGATATAACGTGTCCACACTGATTATGCAAGATTTGACCGAGCAAAAAAAAATTGTTAATTCTGATTCGACGCCTTTTCGACATTAACCCTCTGCTATTGGTCAAAAGTTTTCGGGCTGAACCCACTTCACCTGCCTGTCACGCCACGTCACAAAACCGCGAAAACTCACCGCGTCAAAGTTACGTGTACGCGTTAAAGATGCATTAACATGCCCAACAAAACTGAATTTTCTTCTGAATGGCCACAGGCTGCCCCGTTCCGAAAGGAATACAAGATGGCTGCCGCCGATCACTCAGGCACTGGCTACTAGCACCTGCCGGAGAGCATGAGTATATTTGCGTATAACAAAACGTTTTGCATGGCCATGTGACGTTTTCGAGCACTTTCAGAACGTTTACGACCTCGTTCTGCCAATTCTTCTTTGCTGTGGATCCATTTTAGCGTCATTCTTAAGGTTCCGTTGCATGCCGCCGCGAGGCTCGCCTCCATCGAATCCCTCTCCACTTGAGCGTGCTCCTCGCCTCTTGTCAGGCAGTTAGATAAGGCAAGCCGCTCAGTGTAGGCAATGTTATTCGTTTTTCAAGCAAACAAAAGTGACCTCCTATGAACGAGGAGAGCGTTTGATTGGTCTCTTCAGACAACCCTGCAAATGACCGCCCGATGCTTGCGTCAGCGGTTACGCAAATTTGACGCCAGGAGATTGGAATAAAAACATATTGGAATAGTTTGACGTTATAGGGCCCTAGAGTACCGCATCCGCTTCGAAGATAGGTCGTTTCACCTAAGTGTAGGTATCTCGAGTTTGAAAGATACTGATTCCCGATCACTGCTTTCATTTCCCACTTTGCACTTTTTACTCTTAACAGACACCTGTTGATACAACTGAGTTTTTTTTTATCTCATTTTCTTCACGTACTGTTTTGAGCACTGATCGAAAGCAATGAAAAGGTCAAGTGCTATTATCCTGTCTATTGTTCGTGATCCCGTTTGGGCTACGTTAAATGATATATGAAACGACCCGCCCTGTTAAGCCAGCCTTTCGTTCACCATCTCATATGCTTTTCAAAAACTATATGTCTAAAGCCCCTCCATCGACTCGCCGATGTATGTATGGAGGTGCGTTAACCATGTCTGCACTCCGTCCTCGGCAAGAGCAATCTACTCGACTCTTCCGCCGTGGGTGGACACACAGTCCATATACAGCTTTTTTCAAATTTAAACTAATACCCTAAATTTAATAAAAAGCCGATGATAGCTACGGATAATCTGCTTGCGCAGGCGGCATATCGCTTCGGCGAACACAATTTTCGCGAACAATTCTAGAAATTAAACGCATGATTAACCAAAACTACTTCATCAACGTTTTTGCTGTGACGATTATGGTTATGCTTATATTTGAAACGTTACTTGCATATTTTAAGACAACTTCGTTTTGTTTGATTCTCGTGGAGCGCTTCTGTTTCCAGATGTTCAGCATCAGATTTGACACTCGGTCAGCTAATTTCGCATGCAGGGGCATGGATCACGACACCACGCCAAGCCATGAGGGAACGTCAACGGGAGGCAGACGCGAGAAAGTCAGTCGTTGCTTTCGCCAACCGAGCACAAAAGCACTGCTGTTATCAGCTTCGCCAAGCTTGCACACGATGTGTCCCACACAGTAAGAAACGTCACAATGTGGGCTTGACGTTGTGTCGAGATCCATGCCCCTGAATGCGATATTAGCTGACCGAGCGTCAAATCTGATGATGAATATCTCGGAACAGGAAGCGCTCCAGGAGAATGAAAAAAGTGACTTGTCTTCAAATACGGGTGTCCTAACGCTTCAAACATGAACGTATGCCGTAATCGCGATAGCAAAAATTAATTAAGATCCTTTTGTTGATTATGCGATGTTTGATTCGCGAAAACTGTGTCCGCCAAAGCGCATAATTATCGCCTGTGCAAGCACGTTTTGTGTAGTTAGCACAGCGCTTCAATTAAAATTACCCATAGTTTAATTTTGAAGATGCATGCACATATACACGGAGTATCGCATGTGACAAACCAAGTGCATGCGGTGTGCACGCGATTCTGCGCGTATCTGTTGACGTTTGGTCCACTGGTCCACTCCGTAAGAGCTCAACGGCGCTTCTATTATACGATGCGAGCGCGCCAATTCTTTGGCTTCGTGGTGTTAAGAACGGCCCGCTGAGGTGCAAGTTTTGCCAGCCAGTTGCGACAGCGGCATCAACTTTTCTTGGAAAGCCACCGTTACGCTCTAGCCTCGGCGCCGTTGTGACTAAACGCGATCGGCGGACCAACTATTGTTACTGAACCCGCCACCGCCGATCTGATCTGCTATGAGCGGGGGAGTTGCCGGGGGAACGACTCCGGAGGCCCCTTCCCACGCACCGTTCAAGACGCAAGACAATGGACTACCGGCGGCCGCGCTGCGGGGGTCAGCTCGGGGAATCGGATGTACCGTTCCTGACGTCAGCTCCGAGTTCTGCGAAGGCCGTCTGACGTCGGTTGGGGCAGTGAACCTCGCGCAAAGAGGTGTGTGTGTAAGCCCTCGTCTACGGTGCCTGGTCGAACGCCTCCCTCACCTTGGTATCGAAGGAGGACCGAGTGTTTATAAACCGCTGTTGTGCGGCTGCTCAGTGTACTTTCTCTCGCAGTCATGCTAGACTGATGAACTGCAACGTCCTTATGTAGATACTGTAAATAAACCCATATTCCTCGTTCTCGATGAGAAGCAGTCCTTCCCTTCAACAACGTCCTGAGCGTGGATAAGTTGGACGACGGCATGGGCCAGCTACCATCTAATTCATGCCCGACTCCAATCTTGACAACTGGTTACGAACGGTGGGATTGAACTCCCAATCCTTACAGTAGGTTCAAACGTAGTTTCGGGCGGTCTTGTTTCTTCCAGTGAGAGCAACGACATTGGCAAGAATGAAAATCACGCGTTTCTAGGACCCATTACTTAATCTCCTTTCGCCCTTTCCAAAGCATGCAGAGGCTCTCTCCCATTACCTCTACAAGCGTTCGAAAGCAGCATTCCTTCCTTGTCTTCTCCATTAATGGAGCCAACAGCCCACGTGATATTTACGTCACGATTCCCCCTCCTTTTTTTCCTCTTCTATCTTCATTTCTTCCTGTGCGCGCATTTCCGGAGCAGTATTGCGTGCTCCGCATTTCACGTGAGTCCCCAAGTTGTTGGCGTTGCTGTTGGCTACTTGTGTCGCTGCAGGCGCGATGTATGACGTAGACGCTCGCATAGACAGATGGAAAGACAGCGGAAAGAAGACACACGAAAAGACATGCACTCCATCTTTCCGTGTGTCTCCCCTTGTGTGGTGTGGTGCCAAAGCTTCAATCATAAATTGTGCCACTTGTCAGTTCTCAGCGCCCAGCTGTATGACACATTAAATGTCAATAGACTAATGATACGTTGTAACGCGACGAACGTACGTCCCGTTTCAATAGGCGGGCAGTTCTTATATCCCTCAATATGCATCTATGGAGCACCGACAGCAGAACACGAGCCTATACGTTAGCTCGGGGATGCAGGTTGCTCACCCGGAAGGGCGCTCGACACAGACGTAGTGGGCGTGATGAGTCCCAGGTACTCCTTGAGGCTGTTCTCGGTCGCCTTGAAGATGACCAGGATGCCTACGACGAGCGCCACCACACTCAGTAGCAGCAAGAAAGCGCCAGTCTCGTTGTTCAGAAAGTCCGGCCCCGCGTCGTGCTGTACCTGCACGACCCGCGGTGACATCTCATGTACACGTCATCGCAACATGGGCAGCGCACATTCGTCGGCATGGAACAGACCTCATGGCTACGCGGTGAGTGTTTTCCTGAGGATGCACTCGCCTATGAGCCTGGAATCGACCACCGTTTACGCTGCACTCGTCAGTGGGCTTTCAAATCCTTCATTCATGCTCTGTGAGCAACTCTCGGGACGATCGCTGTGCGCTTAACAAGAGTTACATGGCTCTGTCAAACGAAACAACTGTACAACTTAACGAGATCAATAACAGGTTTGCGCACGTGTCAACCAAAACGGAGTAAGGCGGACTGTCGAGCTCCCAGGTCCGACTAATCGTACTGTTTAACTGCGCGTTGTTCCTTAAATAGGTAGGAGTAATTCAATCGTAGAAACTTGAATTCAGTTTCTGTACTCCGATAGTACACTCTTGTACTCATATACCGAGAATACGAGCTGAAACATAAGCAAAACTAAAGTATATCCGGTGATTTCATTCTATCTGCTTTGGAAGCGGCTACAAGAGCTGTGACCAGGGCTCTTCAGCCAAGACCTGTCGTTCCCCGTGAGTGAGCGGTACGAAACACAGATAGCCATCTATAAGCAGCGCATTTGAGACCATAAAACCCGACGGGCTAATGGCAGTCGCCCTGCGCACGACGAGCTGCAGACCTCGTGATGTTCGACCCAGGACACCGATTTCTGAGCCTTGGCCGAGGGCGCAAGCAGTGGCGCAGAGTCTGGAGGCCACATTTCCGGCGATCCTTTGGCGGCTCCATTGCCCCCTGCACACAGGACGCCGACATGTTCAGGTGCGTCTCTCGAACGCAGCCTCGCCACAGGCGCTGCAGCGACGGACGGGCCTCACCGTTCTTCCAGTGGCGCATGAACTTGCGCCTGCGCCTCTTGATCTGAGTGAGCGTGACCACGGCGCCTGGAGTCCTGCAGATGGCGCACGGCCCCTTGGCGTTCACGTATCGCGCCAGATCGTTCATCTGCTTCACTGTCTTCTGACCGACGTCGATGACGCGCTTGCGCTTAACGGTGGCCGGCCGGCTCGGCGCCACAACGTTCTCGCGCGACGTGCTGGTGGACGCGTCACGCGGCATCACGTGTCCGTCCGAGTGACCGCGGCGCGCCGTCGACCAGTTCTGGATCGGCCAGTTGATCCCCATCCAGGCGGAGGACGAGCGTACCACGCCTCCGGCAGGTTCCACAGTGCTGTCGCTGGGTGCGGTGCCAACGGCCGCCGACGCATCCTCGGCGTCCTGAGGTACTGAACCGTTCGCATTGGGCACGGACATAGGGTCCGAATTTTGACCCAAATTGTCGCCGGAGGGAAGCAATTTAGTAGATGTGCAGCCCAATCATGTCTGGCTCCCTTGGGCGACGACGACGATGGTGATGATGATGATTCCATAAGTTGGCCCATACCCACAACAGGGGACTGCCCAGGTAGAACGAGAACAAAAAAAAGGGGGGGATAATAATAACATGAATAAAGAAAGATTAGAGCCCAACATTTACATAAATATTTGAATAACAATAAAGAAATATAAAAGCACGGTCATTGAACAGTGTTGCATCTGGGTCGCAAACCCCAAGGGTAGCGTTGGCCTGGCGGCCTGGGGCACAACAGGAAGCATTCGAAGGTCCTGGCAAAGGATGAGTCGATTGCTAACAGAACAACTTGTTTATTATAGCATCGCAAAAGAGCGGCCGGTCAGGTCGACCGAAGTGGAGAGACGGGAGAGCACGTTACTCGACGGAAGAAATCGTAGCCTCTCTCGGCGTCCGTGGGCTGCTGCTTTTATACTCTCGGAGTCGAGGGCAAGAAGGAACGGCTCGCGATGAGGCGCACGTGACGGCGCCGCGCGGACACGTTGAGACTAGAAGGTGACGCATCCGCCGGGCCGGCGCCGGTCAGACCTCCTCGCTTCACAGTTGGGGAGCTCCTCTCCCCGGCTGCCGCGCTTTGACAAGCGTGAGCACCAACATGCACACACGAAGACACGTGGCCTTGAAACATGCCTGGACGCGCATGGCAGGAGGCGTTGCGGCAGCGCTGAACGGGCCAAAATGTCCGCCGCTTTGAACGAAGCCCCGGCGTCCGTTGCATCCGCGCCGGCTATACCGCGCGTCGTAGGCGAAACGTAACAACGGCCATATAGAGAATTCAAAGCGGGAAAATGAATATAAAAATGAAACAGAAAAAGAAAACGTGACTACCCGAAAATGTCTCACAGGCAAACATGAGCACATCTCACACGATGACCGCGGGCACTCGCCGTCAAGACGTACTGGTGGGCTGTAGTTGGTTAATCATGATGGAATATGGCATGCAGTGCACTTCGAAACAAAGACTTAATACAGAGCGAAAAAACACGGCGCTCGTGTTTCTTCACTCTGTGTGACGTCCTTGTTTGGAGCTGCGCTGCATTATTCCAACTCGCTGTCAAAATTCTGGCGTAAGGAAGAGTGGCAGCAGCAGCGAGCAAATTGCCCTTCGTGCAGCCTCTTGCTTCAACGCAAACTAAGTGGCGAGAACACGGCGCACACGCAGTCATCAGCTCTCGGTACACATAGAACGCCTAGACTCTGTATCCAACGCATATCGATTTCAAGATCGGACCCGCGCCATACGCCGCCACCGCCAGATCAGAACGCTCCCCGGCTCTACAATTTTCTCATTAACACTTTTCATCTAATTACAATATTCGACAAGGTGATTAATTAATTAAAACTAATTATCTAATTAGGTGGAATGAAAAAATTTTTTGAGTATCTCCAAGCGACGGCAAACAACATTACCTTTGTTCTGTCCAGCTACGTGGAATTTGCATATTGTTAAAACTCTGGCTAAAGTTATCAGGGACACCCTGTATATGCCGTGCGCACGATGTTAGTACGTTGCGTTCGTGGTGACCCGCGTAAGATAAGTTGAAGAAACGCGAACTTCGCCCCGCTGGCGTAAGATTCTTGCGACGCTTACTTAACGTGAGACTGCGTTTGCATGTGCGATGCGTATTTAGTGTTTGAGACGAACAATTATGTATTTGTCAGAACCTGTTCATAAGTACAGTGCTTAAGAGTTATTGAGAGGCTACAAGGCGTCTGGTCCAATATTGCGAAGCACCGATCAACGGGCGCCAAAAGGCCGTAGGAATAGGAACCGACGCGCAAGACGGTCATTGCCGGTCACTCGGGCAAGCGGCCGAAAGTAGGCGAAGGCAGGTTTAGAAATTATGTTTTGTTGTTGATTGGCGCGACCGTGATGCCCCGACTTTTTTTTTTTTTTGTAGCTACCCCTGTGTATTCTCTGCCCCGCGCGTGCATTGAGAAGCTTACTAAGAAGGCAGGGGTTGCGAATACTCCGAAATATGTGATGTCTCCGTGCAATCCTATGTCCACGAATTGCTGATAGTGTATGTGTGCCGACAGCGCCGTATGGCCGGCTGCCGTCGTTTCTCCTGTGTTTGTGAACGAACAATAGAGGCCCGCCACGGACTCAAGGGTGTGCGTGTGTGGTGCAATAAAAGTGCGCGACCTCTAACAGCAGGGGGGAATCACCCGTTCCCTCGCCCCTAATTAAAAGGGGCGCGGCCAAGACCTTGGGAGGGGCCGAGATACAATTAGGTGAACTTGATTGGATCGTCCACAATATCTGCCGTTCCCCAACACAGGGAACTAGAGAAAGAAGTTATTTAAACGCAGGTTTTAGACCGAGATAAGCAGTCTAGAAGCTGAGCCTACAATCTGCTGAAAAGCGTCAAGGAGCTAGTGCCGTCCACTATCGCCTGGGCCGCCTAGCCGCGTCTGAACTGCGAGTTACTAGTTGACGCAAGAGACGACATACCAACGTCTGCAACGAAGCTCACGGTAGTTCTCTTCAAGTTAGCTCGACTTGCTCGAGGGAAGACGTTAGGCCTAGACTCCCGGGAAACCCAGCCCAGCAATCGCACCCACCGCAACAATATCGGCTTGCCAGTGTTCTTCGGGAAAGCTCTGCCGTCGACTTCACGCTTTATGAACTTGCTGCTGCTGCCCGGCCATGTGTATGCCATCATTTGTTTTCTTTTGAACTCTGTTTAGTGGACCACTATTAAGTGTTTTGTGTAGGGTTAATTTCTGTATCTACTGTAAACTGTTCGTTGTATTTCTTATGTCGGCATCATTAATCTAGATTAAGTGCATAAGTGTAAGTGTTCTTGTGTTTCGTTTAAATGGTGTGTCGTTTTCAGTCGATAAATGATTTTTTTTCTCTTTCTTTGTCCGGACTCTGACTCCTTCGCTGTGTTCGCTTGAGTACGGACCGACCAACCGGCTTGTATTGGCGGCGAGGAGTTACGGAGTCGCCATCTGTCGGAAGCGCCTCCCTTGCGTAGTATGAGGAATCACGCGGCGCGCTCCTCATAGGTTTCGCTTACGGCGCTCAATAAAAACACCATGCGGCAGCCCTCCTGGACATTTATGTAGGTACTTACAAAATGAGGGAAGTTTTTGACTGTCGATATAATAATCTTGGGCAAACTGAAAGCACAGAATCGTTTACAGACGCTATCTCTTTACCGAATACGTACAGTGAACGTCACTGCGCGCGGTCGCCGCGACGGGGTCTCCCGAACCGGCTTCTTGCGTGAAAGGTAGCCAAACGCTGAGAGTAAACAATGTGAAACATGTTCTTATAGTGGGCTGTCTGTATAACCACATGGGGCATAACAGAATGGAGCCTCAATCCAGCAATCGCACGGGTTCGCAGCAACCGTCTGCGCGTCTGCATGCATGTCGGCTCACAATGTTTTGCTTTCGCTGTGAGCGCGTTTTCGCACCGTGCCGTGAGCTTTAGGCCGCAGCATATGAGCATTTGACAGTACACTAGCAACCATTGTTGCGCGGACGCTATCAGAACTGTTCAAAAATAATTTCGTTATAAAGACTTCGACGCCTACGGCGTCTGTGATGTGTCGTCGCGGCGATTCACTCTTTTTTTTGTTTTGTAAATTCTTGGACATTTCAATATTATTTCTCAAGTTGCATCGCACTGTATGTTTATCGGTCTTCTCAGCGTGCGATTTCCCCCTGCTTCTTTTTTTGTAATCCAGTGCATTAATTCTTAACACAAACAGGACCATATGCCATGCCTTTTTTTTAATGTACGTCTTACCGCTCCCTTTCCGTTCCAGTGAACTTGCTAGTATCTAGCATAAACAAGTTCATAGACCAAACCGTCCTGACATTAGCCGGGCAGCGGGCGCGGGCGAGCGTCTCAGTGCGCGTTTTCTGCTACTCACCAAACATCGCGCAGTCCCGGCGCCGTAGCAGAAATCTTCCTCGCGTGTGTGTTTGCTGCATACCTGAGTTGTAGCCGATGGCTGTCTGCCGGTTCTAAGTTTCGCCAGCCAAGCTTCACGCAGCTCCTTGCCCTGCGGCTGCGTGTGAATGAGGCTAACACCGGGCTCCGTTGCGTACGTCCAGCACTGCGGCATCGATCAGTAGCCTACCATGCTGCACGCCTCCAAAGGCAGCCACTACCTATTATAGTAGTTTCAAATGTTGTCAAGCAGACACCCAAGGCGGGAAAGCCTCACCACTTATTCAGAACCGCGGCGCACGTGGGACTTTCGTTTTCAGCTCGCTTTGGCGCTTCCGAAGCAGCCGACGCGGCCGCTGTGTCCACCTGATCCCTCATGCCACGTCACGCCGACGGTGGCGCCAGCCTTTCCAGTGGTGGAGCTCGCCGCCAATACCCCGTCGAAGACTTCGCGCCGACGGCGAACGGGTAACAAGCCGTGACAAATATTAAGCACCCAAACAACAGTTATACATGTCCTATTTCTGCAACTTACATAGTACATGTCTGTATTTCAGATACCAGAGCGGGGTCATAGCAGAATTAGTAAATTGTGACCTTGCTGCATAGTTCTCTAGTGAATGAAGTTATGCAATTCAAGGGAAAACATTTTCAGCTACCCATACAAGACTCATTAATTCACATTTTATGTTTGGCACAACCACTAATCTACTATTACAGCATTTCACAACAAAGTATTTCAATTTCTGTTGTGTTTGTATCTAAACAGTTCAATAAAATCTGAAAAAGAAACAGCTGTAACGATAATTTGTCTACAACGCATTCGCCTGCTGTAGCGCGCGTTAAGACACGAACGTGTGGATGAATTAAACAGCGAATTACACAGGGTGTGTTTTCCTATGTCAAATCTTTTCTTTAATTCCTGTTGCAGATACCAGAATTCCGCTTCTTCATCTGGGTTACATTTAACAGGTAGACATTACTTTCGAAATGAGTAGTAGTGCGTAAGTTGCTAATTGACAAAATCGTGCCAATTATCTTTTTAATTAATAACTTTAGTGCACATGTTGCAAAGGTGGAAATGAGTCCGTTAACGTGCAGGGTCTATTCAGTTGAAACCAATCAGTTTCAAGATGTACGTCAAAGCATACGGCACAAATGCCTCGGTGTCATAGCTATTTTCTTGTTGCACTGCGAATATATGCAATGCTCGTGGAAAGTAATCAGGACATCAATTCACTTTGCTGACTCTGACTTCGTATATCTCGAAATTGGTGCTTGTTACAAAATTGGTTCCGACTGAACGGGTCCTGCACGTTCACGGCCTCTAATTCCGCCATTACAGCATGGGTCCCAAAGCGCGATTAAGTAAAAATATACCCAGGTAGCACATAAAGTCTTGAAAACGTCGTATTAAGGGATTCAACGTCTGAAACAGATGTTTGACCAAAATCGACGCATCAAAGACGTTCCAAACAAGATAGCTTAAAAACGAGGTGTGAATACGTTTTGATAACGTTGGAAGCCAGGCAGCTTAAAAACGAAGGGTGAATACGTTTTGATAACGTTGGAAGCCAGGCAGCTTAAAAACGAGGGATGAATACGTTTTGAAAACGACTTCACATGAGTCGCTCTATCTCTTTCGTTATCAAGCGTACCGGGTACATTTTCGACAGCGCCGTTTTTGGCGGGAGAATTCCTCGCTTGTCAAACAGCACTCGTCGTGTCAATTGCTCCTCTATTCGACCTACATCAGAATGAGTGCGGCAAGAAAAAGAAATTTTTTAGTGGTGTTAACCTCACGTCAGAAGAGACGAAGGATTGCAAATGAAGTTGGCGTCCCAACAGGAAGTGTTTTGGGCCAGGAGGAAGTGGAGCGTGAGTACAGAAACATCGAAGCCGCCCTTACGGCAATGGTAGTCGGCCGAGCCTTCAGCAGGAAGAAAGATTTGTATGACTACCCGGTTCCTTCCAGTGTGTTTGGCATATCAAAGGTGTCATCACTAAATGTGACAATGAGCTCCTGGAAAATGAGCAGCGTCGCATGCAAATGCTTCAAAATTCTCGCTGGACAAGGCAGCTTTGCCGTTGTTTCCTCTTATTCACAATACAGTGATGTGAATACCTTACCGCTGAACTAATTTTTTTTTTACTGCTGCGGTACGAGGGCTGCACAGTTTTCGTGCGTACAAAGCTAACATTTTGTGTCCAATCGTTTGAATAGTGAAAACTGCGGTTTTATTATAAACAGTAGCTTCATTTTATTTCCTCCTTGTGTAATATAAAGAAGAGGATGCAGTAAACGTTTTCACTATTCTGGCATGTCCAGGTTCACAATGCTTTGCATAAGTACGCATGCAGTTAACCATTATATATATATATATATATATATATATATATATATATATATATATATATATATATATATATATATATATATATATATATATATATATATAATGTGTGTATGTGTGTGTGCACATGTTTATCTCCATATGAAACTTTAGGTGATATCTTATGCATATGCAATACAGTAAGCGTACATTATTCATCAAATAACGCGCTGCCCCCTGGGACCTATGAACAACTTGGACCTTAGCTCCAGAGCGCTCAATCATGAAAGTCACATGCAGCATAAATAAAAGTATCGAGTTAATAAGCGAACTTCACTTTTGGTGCCAACGGAGGCACACATCGCTACAGTCGTTTCTAGTAAAGGTGCTTCGTAGGAAGTGTGGCAACGAATTCTATACTGTGAGCACAATGTACATAAAAAAAATTTGCAGAAACCATCGTCGATTATTGTTAATGCAAGCGATTAGTCTGAGCGAGCGAGCGAACAAAAGAACGCGAGAGAAAGCGAGCGAGAGAGAGAGCGAAATATAGTTAGCGTGAGGGCGAACGAACGAACGCACGAGCGTTTTCCTTGCAAATCAACAGTCCGACGACCGACCACCGACGACTGAACAACTACGAAACATCCGACGGAGAAGAGACAGAAAGCTATTCGCTTTAATATTTCTGAAACTCGTCGTTATAGGCTCGCCACGCTTGGGCGCAGAGCGTGGTGTGATCGCACTTATATAGAAGCAGCAATTGTTTATTAACATGCTGTAACCACAATGACGCGGCACTGAAAGCGGAAAGCGTCCGAAATGTGAGAGGAAACTGAAAGGCCTTGCGGAACGCCCAGTGGCAACTTCCAGCTCGCCACTCTTGCTGCAGGTGGAATGGCGACAGAACAACGGAAGAGCGCGCGGCGTCTGGCTCTGCGCAACATGATTCACGGGTCGAGAATTGCAAAAGCGCAATGCGCACGACACGCAAGACGCGCGCACCAAGGCGCCACGCCACGGCGCGTCAGCGTCTTTAGCGGCTTCTACCGTGGCCTCCGCGCGCGCCGCCGGAGCTGATCGCGGAGGCCACGCTTCTACAATATTCAACAACCCATCAACGCGATCCAACCTTGCGCAAGGTGGCGATGCCGTCGTCACATCATGTGACCAAGGTGGCCACGTGATTCGTGATGCCGGGCAGCCGGGCGAGCCGGGCATAGTTGCGTTATCGCACTCGCATGGCAGTGTGGTCTGTTTGCGACTGTTCTGAATGTGCTGCCGCTGCCATTTGTCGTGTAAGTGTAAGTGTAAGTGTTTTGCTGTCAAGAAAACGATATTCTGTGATTAGTTTGGGTTGTGCGATCTGTTTGAGCCAGGCATAATAGCGTTATCGCACTCGCATTGCGCTGTGGTATGTTTGCGGCTGTTCTGAATGGGCTACCGCTGCCCTTTGTCATGTAAGTGCTGCAGTGTTTTGCCGTCAAGAAAACGACATTCTGTGATATGTTTGGGTTGTGCGATCTGTTGGTGTGGTTTTAATTTGGAAATCAGTAGTGTTTTCAATTGGAGGGCGCCGAGTGGAGGGCACTAATCAGCTCTTCAAGTTCGTTGTCATGTTATGTGAGGCGCCTTTTCACTGGCGCTGTAATTAAGGCGTTAAGGGCAGTGTAAGGACGAAAGTTAGAGGGACGAAATCGTGCCTGTGTGTCCCTAGCGTCGGGATCGGCCGCTATGCGTGATCCTAACAAGAAAGTATTTTGCAGAATGCGAAGAAAGGCGGCAAAATTGCTGTCTGTGCGCACCTTGCCGATCTCCGCAGTAGAGCCGTCATCGTGGTATTTTAGTCTCCCGTTTAGCAAGAGTGTTGCAGACAAGAGAACTGGTACAAACAGGCTTTCTTTAATGATTCAGTACTAGTACGGTATACCAAGAGGTGAGGTCAAGTGCCCGCCCAATTTTCTTCCCTCTCGCTACAGCGCACTGACAGAATTTTGCGTGCACATACCGTGCTTTTATCGTTTGCGCTTCAGGTTCTCGATTGTTTTTTCGCCCTCTTTACCCACGTGATCGGTATTTCATGGTCTTACGGGGAACAACGTGTGTCCATATATTGTGTCCAATATATGAAACGGCCAAATTCGATTTTATTTGACGCCTCAAATGGTAGTAATGTATTGAGCCCCTTGTAGCTTTGTGCTTGTTATCAATTTTTCTACTTCGCGAATGGATACAGCATGTACGCTGCATATATAACTAGCTTGTGGATACTGCGTACGTGAGTCGAGTATGCCCATGGTATAATATAACTTGTATGCTTTAGGTAGTACGATTGTTTGCAGTTTGGGACATGTGTCGGAAAGTACGCTGTGCGTCCTTCGTGCTTTACTTAGTCGGCGGCCTGCCGAGTTCGTGCGGGTGCCATGTGTGCGCATGGAGTTTGCGAAGTGCTCGCGTGGTTTCTTTTTTTTTATGTGTTCGCGTGCTTCGTACAACAGGGCATGCCGGAGTTCTTTGTCCTTGTGCAACACATTTTCCTAGCGTACGTCCGTGCATTATTTGATACCGGTTTCACACGGGGCCCTTTTAACCGCTATCCAGTCCGTTACAAATCGAAATTCTCGGTCGTGATTGGCTCCTTTGCGCAAGCTACGAGAGTGAGCCAATCGCATCGATAATTTCGATCCGGATCGGGCTTGATCGCAATCGAGAGTAGTCGTGTGACACCGGTTTTACACATGGCTCCCACATAGGGAACACTTTGTTCAGTGCTACTGAGTGAAGAGCAAGTGCGTATATATGCCAGTGGTGGTACGTGGGCAAGTCTTCCTGGTGAAGCCAATGCTTGTGCATTCAAAACATTTCAACTACCAGCGTAATGCATCAATGTGTCTACTTCGGCAAAATGAAGCACCAGTGCAGATATCTGAGCATACCTGTCCAGGGCAGCAAGTGTGTCTACATTGAAACCACTACCAGCATGTGCGGCAGTTCTATTTCCAGCGGGACTGCAGCATAATCAGTAGTGTGCTCTCAAGCTGTTTATCTATGAAGCTCTGCCTGTACTGTGTGCCAAATATTTTTGGACGTGAAAGTGGGGGTGAATTGGTAAACATCAGTGGAACTGTGCCTGGACTTTGTGGCAAATGTTTTTGGATGTGAAAGTGTGGGTGAACTGGCAAAGAATTTGCTCTGGGCTACATGTGTCAAACGTTTTTCTCATTCAGAGTACTTTTTTTTTTTACTTTAGGAGACTGGAGATGTGCGCAAAGTGTGACATGTCAGTGTTCTAATTAATGTATTTGGTGGTTTGCAAATTATTCTTTGCAACTTTGATTTTGCCAGAGCGGTACAACTTTGCCTCTTGTACAGGGCTTTTAGATAAACCACTTACTAATTATTATGACCATTGCTTCCTTTGTTACACAAATGCAGCTTCCAGTGCATTCCAGTTTATTTCCATGTTTATGCAAGTTTCAAATATGTGGCTTGCATATTCATTTCTCACGTTCTGCAGTGGCAAGATGCAGCATTACTGTCTCATCGTTCGCTGTACTACAGTAGTGTTCACTTGTTACACTGAATCCCCCGTTTAAGCATTCTGTACTAATTTCACTTTATTGCTTTTTTGTTCTATGGTTATTTTTCTCGCCATTACCTTTGATATATCCTAAAGGCAGCATTTCCAATTTTGCATTGTTCCCATTTTTTTAAATTTCTGTCACAGGATTGTTTTATGATGGTATGCGGTGGTATTTCTTTTTGTGCCCTTTTCAAGCTTCTAGCTGATTGGTAACATTGCTTGGAGGCAGGTACCATCCGATTCATACTCTTGCATTTTTCAGTCTACTTTTTCCATTCGCTCCGATGTCACTTCTGCATAACTCTAGTCCATCTAGGAGCACGTGCTCTTTGCTATGATAAATGAGAAACTTTAGTACATTCCATGTTTTTCTGTTCATTTTTGTATGTGTACTTGGAATTTTGTTTATGTACTAGTGAATGTTCACTTTCGAGTTCATTACGAGTCCTTTCTGTGACGTTTGTCATTGTTGATATACTTTTACTTCTATTTGCATTTCTCACACATTTTGTTCGAACCTTGCATAAGCATTACATCTTAATAAAGTGTTTTTGCTTGGTCACAATGTTCTCATTTCATGCACTCCTGGCATGAAGGGCTTGGTCTGGCCGCCTGCCAAGACGTGACCATTTGTTCTTTGCAGGATGCCATTCCCATTTTGGTTGTAAGCATCGTAGCTTACTAAAGGCGGTATTAAGGATTCATTATTCCTAACAGGCTCATTTTCGTGTGACTTGGTAGAGGATGCGCCGGCCATGCGGGGAACAGTGCTTGGCACTGCGCCATGGCTCTTACAGTCAACACCGACGCTTCTACTCATCTGGGGCGCGATTGGAGATCGTTGTTCGAAATGCCCGATCAGTTTCACCTCACGCAATTGGCCTAGGCCGTGCCGACAGGTGCGGCTGACGACGTCTGCGCGGCATAGGCCAGTCGCGTGAGGCGAAACTAAACGCGTGTTTTGAACAACGATGTCTGATCGCGCCCCTGTCACCCGCGAAAATGCGCTTCAGATAATCGTAAACCTTTCAAGACCACTTCTAGACCAGCTTTTTGATAACGTCCTAAAAACGTTTAGAAATTGGTTACGAATAGCTTTGGCAAAGGAATTACTTGTCTTTCCCAATCCTATTTCTAGACCAGCTTTTCGAATACGTCTTGCAGACCTGTTCTAGATCGTCTCAAGAAAGTAATTAAGCCGGACATTACCAGACATACACGACGTTTTCCCACCGAAGTTCTCTCCTTCGTGTCTTCTTTAACCCGTTTTTATCGTCTTGGATAAACGCTACGAAAACGTTATGTATCTCTTTTGTGCTACCTGGGTAGTTAACGCGATTTCTTCAAATAAATGCCTCTGCACTTGCCGCTTATCCAGAATGTAATGGAACACGTTGGGATCTGCGACAAAAGGCTTTAAAAAAAAATCGACATAAGAAAAAGCACCCGGTATACGTGACTCAAAAAAGAAAACATGAAGAAAACCTAGAAATTAATACCGGCAGAAGAACGCTGGCCGCGGACAAGCCATGCTGTTGCCGTCGTGGGGAAGTTGCGGGCCCGTGTCGGTCGAACGCGGCCACGATCATTTCACCGGCGGTCATGACGACGGCGCGCTGTTGCCTGCCGGCGGTCGGCAAACGGGCTGGCCACGTGCAATAACCAAGCTCGGCCCGACCTTCTGCCGAGCTCATCTTTTTGCTTGGGCGCGTACGTGAGAGAAGCGCGAGTGAGGAGCCCGGTTGCCGCAGGCGTTCGCGTGCACCGTCGCGCCATGAATTTCCGAAACCACACGCAGGCTTTGCGGGATGGCGTCGAGTGTTCTTAGGGAAGCGCGAAAGGAGAATTACGCTGCAGTACACACGTCATACTAACTCGTTTTGACGGTAGCAATACGTTGAGTCGCTATATTGATTTAATGCTAACGCATTACAGTCAACAGTCATGGCGACATGGGTTTCTGCCATTCTAACTTCTATACCTTTATATAGGGCTACTGGAATAACGAAATTTCCGAATTGAATACCGAATATTTTCATTTATAAAGAATGTAATATATGAAGTTTGTATGCAGGCTGTCTGGTAATAAAGACTTATTTAGGTTACTTGATAAACGCATGAAATGCCATTCACATACGGTCAACTCAGCAGCTTGTAATTGACAACCTTATTGTTCCAGGTATCAGGTGCACAGTGCTGCCAACGGGTGGAGCCATTTCTTTCACTAATACGGATGAAGAATTTCCACAGATTAAAAAAAAGGTTATTCACTTTCCCACTATAATTTCTGTGATGATCAATTTTTATACGTTGGCATTTTAGGGTGCCGCCGTTTTAAGAAATTATTTGATGCCGACATGGAGCACTGGGTATATGTAGCACTCGGTCTGTGCTGGTATTCAATGTATTTCTTTGATGCCAACTTGGGTCACTGTGTATGTGTCAGTAGGTGTGTACCGCTCTACAATGACGAAACAGATCTCTTATATTTATCCCATGCTGAGCGGAATCGAGTCCACGGTCTGCTCACGGTCAGCAAGCCGACGCTTTAACAGGCTGCGCCACAAATGCACTGGGTATGTGCCGCTTTGCAATTAACTCCTAGATGGATGAATGAATAACTTTCTTGAGGTTCCTCGGTGCGCGCGATGAGCGCGCAGCGGGCCGCTCCCACATCGGGACAGAGAGGCCATGCCCCTCCGCCGCGTCGCGGGCCCGATGGAGTGCTGTGCTTCAAGGTCCGAGCTGCGTAGAGCTCGGTCCCACTCTTCCTTGGTGGTCCTAGCCCCCGGCGCCAGGGGACAACCCCAAAGCATGTGAGCAAGTGAGCATGTGAGGTTTGGTTCGGATTTTGTGGCGAATGGACGTGCTTTTCGGGGCTGCGTGGCGGCGACGAAATCACAAGTTTTTGTGCATGCTTCGAGCTTGCTTCTGTTTTTGATTTGCTGATTTTTTGCCTTTAAATAGTAATTGGGTGGTCTTTCTTTTTGTCGCTCGTATTTCGGGTGCGCGAGCGTGTTTCGTGCACATTTGGTTTTGCAGGATTGTTAGAGCGTCCTTTCGCGCCACGTGCTTCAACACGTGCAGCCCGTTGGGACGTTGAGTGTTTGTAGTCTTTAAATGGTAGCTTGGAGGGGGCAAGATTAATAGCTATTAGGTGGTTTTACTGTGCGTGTTTTTGGTAGGAAAGTGAGAGCGGGGCCGCGTGGTTGAGCGCGTGCGAGAGCGTGTCATACCTTCGGTCTCCGCGGCATTGATCGCTTTGGAAACAGTGCTGACAGTTGCTTTGCGACATTTTGAGGATTTGGATCCTGTGCGTATCGGTTCTGGCTAAGAGGCACGTGCTCTGCATTGATATAGTGGTATGGTATTGTAGTATTTGCAGCAGTAGTAGCATTATTATAGTATTATAGTATTTGCAAAAAGCCGTGCAATACATGGCGAGAAAGCCGGTAAAGCAGGCAGTGCGCATGGGGTCCCTCAAGGCAGATGAGGATACGGATGAGAATGAAGATGAGAAGAACCAACCGGCACACAATGTGACGTCGATACTAGGCTGCAGAAAATGGAGGCTTTCCAGGAAGAGCTTGTCAAACAGGTGGAAGAGCTCAAAAATGAGCTAAACAGGGAGCGTGATGCAGGGAAGGTAGTTGAAAAGAGACTTGAAGCAGCCGAGGAAAAGCTGAACAGGGCCGCCATTGTGAACGAAAATGTGCGTGACAATGGAACGCAGACCCCCGACGCGACAGGCGAGGGGGGGTCAGCGAAATACGTTGAACGCATGCAGGGTGATGAAGGGTTTCCTGGAAAGAGCGGCACCTACCTTGAGGCCGCCACGCGGAAAAAGCAGGAGCCCAGGGGACAATGCCCCTTGTCGAGTCCGAATCACGCGGAAAAGGAATAAGGGAAGCAGGGAGAGGTAGGAGAGAGTGAAAGGGTGATTATCGCCGGCGACTCAAACATGGCTAGTTGCTCAAAAGCAATTGTGGAGAGGGTGAAAGGCGATAAAAGAGTGGCGGTAGGGACATTTCCAGGGCAGACACTCGGTTCTGTCATGGAGCGAGCAAAAGAAAAGCTTGCGGAAAATGCCAACGTGCGCAACCTTGTCATAGTAGCAGGTGGGCTAAATGACGTCCTGAATAGGAAAGGGACAGGACTAGCCCAGCGCTTGGCGAAGGGGGTGGACAACTTGCGCGAGCTATCCCCTCAGGTGCAGATCGTGGTGTGCACGGTGCCGGAGGTGCCTGTATGTGACAGTCACGTACAAAGAACCGTAATGGCTGCTAATGAGGCAATATGGAAAATGAGCCGAGAGAAAGGCTTCCAGGTGGTCGAAGTAAACAGAGAAATGAGAAGGTGTGGTGGTTTTAAACGAGACGCGATCCACTTCAATTACAGGCTGGCACAGTAAGTGGGCTGGCGACTTGCTGGTCGCGCTGTTGCTTCTTTAGGGGGCCCACGGGCGCTCAGGAGGCCAGAGTAGGCAGTAATGAAGAAGGTCCCCAAGGGAACCTCAGTATAGCATAGCCGTCAATAAGAGAAAAAGGAGGAAAGCAAGAAAGAGAGCTCGCCATACAATAGGCTACATACACATGCAGCGCGGCAGAAGAAAGGAAAAGTGGGCAGAGATTGAGGAACAGTTAAATAGACAACAAATAGGGGTGTATGCGGTTACAGAAACACACCTTAGAGACTCAGAAGAGCCGCCAGCGATTGAGAATTATGTTTGGGAAGGGTGCAACAGAACTAAGTCGGAAAGAAAGGGAGGGGGAGTCGGAATGCTCATCCATCAGGGAGCCAAATGGAAAAGAGTAAATTCAAAATGTCAAGAGCATCTTTGGTTATCAGGTACAATGAGTGGGAAAAAAACTTCGCTGGGCGTTAAGTATTTGTGGACCGGAAATAATTGCACAGAGAAGAATAAAGAGGTAGTGGAATGCAGAAGCGCTGATATTAAGGATTTCGGGAATGGTGCTGAAATTGTCCTATTAGTTGACATGAATGCCCACATACAGGATTTAGATGGCTATACTGACAACAACGGGAAGTCAATGCTAGACCTTTGTGAGCAACATAACATTGTTATAATACAGGGCCTAAGTATGAAGGGCAGATCACGTGGGAAGTGGGAAACCGGCAATCGACCATTGATTACTGTCTGATGACAGAAGGAATTCATGATAAGTTGAGAGAAATGGTCATTGATGAGGAAGGGTATAGCAGCATAGGGAGTGACCATAAATGCATCATTTTAAAAATGGGATATGCAGTTGGGAAAGAGAGCAAGGAGCGCAAAATGGCCAGTCCAAATTTGAAGGCTGAACAAATAGCAAATATAGTCACTAGAGTCGAGGAAGAAATTGGCAAATGGCCAAGTAAAGAGTGGGAATATGGTGAGCTTTTAAGTGTAATAACGACAGAAATACGAAAAGAGAAACAACATGTTCGTTGGAAAGGAAAAAAGAAACCGAAAAGCTGGTGGAACAGGGAGATACGAGAAGCGATCGCAGAACGACAGAAAGCATCTCGAGAGCACAGGCAGGCAAAGAAGGCGCAGTTGCCGCAGGATGAAGTAACCAGTAAATGGGAAATATACCGGGAGAAAAAGTCTATGGTTCAAATACTGGTGCAAGAAAAATTAAAAGGTGAAAGTGAACGTTGGTTGTCAGAAATACGTGAGAAAAAGAAGGCCGCACCTAGAATATTTTGGAACCACATCAAATTATTAGGCAGGAAGTCAACAACACATCCTAGAGGAAGATGAAAACAGACTGCAAGGAGAAGCGGCAATAAATTATATCCGAGAAATAACAGCCGAATCTTTCCAAGGCAATGACGAGGTTGTATTTGAACAAAAAAAGAGCATGAAAGAGACCAAAGTGGAAAAGGTGCTCGTGCTGACAAATTTCAACTGGAAGAAAGCGGAAGAGAAAATTCCCAAGCGCACAGCCACAGGGCTAGACGAGGTTCCCGTTAGGCTGATTAATGAACTAGGACCAAAAAGTAAGGAAGCTCTGGTGAAAGCAATGGAACAAACTTTAAAAGATAGACAAATACCAGACAGTTGGCGACAAAGTAGAATGAATTTAATTTATAAAGGCAAGGGGGAGAAAGATAGAATTCACTCTTATAGACCGTTGACCATTACATCGGTAATATACAGGCTAGCAATGCAGGCAATCAAATTAAAGCTTCAAGCTTGGGCAGAGAATAATGGCATTTTGGGAGAACTTCAGAATGGCTTCAGAATAGGTAGGCATTTAGATAACTTATTTGTTCTTACTCACTGTATTGAAATATCAAAAGAAGAAAGCAGACCGTTATATGTGGCCTTTTTAGACATTACAGGAACCTATGACAACGTAGACCGCAACATTTTGTGGGATATTCTGAAAGGGGAAGGCTTAGGTGACGATTGTCTACAGCTTTTGAGAGAGATTTACCTAGAAAATACCGTTTGCGTTGAATGGGAAGGGATGAGGAGTGAGGAGAAAGTTCATATCAACAAGGGACTGAGGCAGGGGTGCCCTTTATTCCTGCTGCTGTTTATGATGTACATGGTGAGGATGGAGGGCGCTAGAAGGAAGCAATATCAGGTTTAATCTCTCATACAAACAGACGGGTACAGTAGTAGAGCAGCAGCTCCCAGGTTTATTTTATGCGGATGACATTGTGTTGCTAGCTAACAAGCAAAGTGATTTGCAACGTCTGGCTGATATCTGTGGACAGGAAGGCAACAATTTAGGTTTTAAATTTTATGTTAGAAAATCAGGTGTTACGGCATTCAATGAAAACAGTGAACAGACAGTGGAGATACAGGGCCAGGAAGTAACTCGGGTAACAGAATATAAATACCTTGGTATATGGATAAACGAGGGCAATAGATATATGGAAACACAGGAAAAAACAATAACAGTGAAGGGGAAGAGAAATGCAGCCATAATGAAGCACAGAGCGCTATGGGGATACAATAGGTACAAGGTCCTCCGAGGTATGTGGAAAGGTGTTATGGTTCCAGGACTTACTTTTGGAAATGCGGTTCTTTGCTTTAAATCAGGGGTACAATCAGGACTCGATCGGAACCAAGGGTCAGTGGGTCGCCTCGCATTGGGCGCTCACGGGAAGACTACAAATGAAGCTGTGCAGGGTGATATGGACTGGACTAGTTTTGAAGTTAGGGAAGCTCGCAGTAAAATTGAGTATGAAGAACGCCTGAGGAATATGGAAGAAAGTAAATGGGCTGGGAGAGTGTTCAGGTATCTGTACAGGAAAAACATTGATTCACAGTGGAGGAAAAGAACTAGGAAGCTTACCAGCAAGTATGCGGCCTGTAGGGTGGGCAACACAGCAACAAAGACGGTCAAGCGGAAAGTCAGAGAGGCAGAAATAATCTCATGGGTGGCGGCAATGAAAAAGAAACCTGCCATGAGTAACTGCTTAAGAGGAAAAAACGAAATCAGGAAAGAAACCATTTATGATAACTCAAAGGGAAGCTCATTACTTTTCGAAGCGAGATTGGGATGCCTTAGAACACGCACCTATAAAGTGAGATATAAGAAGGAACAAGAAGCATGTGCTTGCTGCGGTAAAGCTAGGGAAACTATGGAGCATGTTTTATTAGAATGTGAAGACTGTGAATGTCTACCCAGCGGTCGATTTAGGCACCACTGGCCTCCTTGAAGCCCTTGGGTTCTGCGAGAGCAGTGGAAAAATAAACAAGTCCGCAGTAGGCATTAGTAAGAGGCGATTGGAGGATTGGTGGAAGAAAAGTAGGGTAACGACAAAAAACGGAGATGTACAAAAGCACAGTTAGCAATAGGGGATCAGAAAATTTGGGTGTGGGAGTTCATAGTGTTTATTATTTTTTGTTTTTTATTGTTTAACTTAGGTAGGACATTAGGCAGTATAATAGCAAGAGCTTGGTGGCGCAACCCACCGCCCCATTCCAAAGGGGACGCTCATAACATCCCTCCATCCATTCAGCAAGGCTAGCTATATCTATACAAAAGCGACACGCATTGTGAGGGTGCGCGTCCGGAAAGATTTTGTGCAAGAAGGCCGGGCATGGGTAGGTGCCCGTCTGAAGCCGCCTGTACGCGACTTCTTGTGCTTTATTGAGTGCTTTGTGCGGTAGCGGCAAGGTTCTCTTGACTAACTTATAGTGCTGGGTGAGATCGTTGTAAGTGAAGCGGGGGTCGCGCTCGCTCTCCCATCCTGCCGAGGTGGAGTCCAGGCTCGCATGGTGAGTTAGGTCACACTAACACTTTAGCCAGCTGCGCCACAGATGCACTGGGTATGTAGCGCTCTTCAATGAACCTCTCGCCAACTTGGGTCACTGAGGGTGCGCCAATGAGCGCGCCAAGCGAGGCAACAATTCTAAGCGTTTGCAGGCACCGACGCGCCACGCTTCTCGTCTCGGAGGCCACACGCGGACTTTTCGGCAGTGCCACTAGATGGCACATCGTGTCCAGAAAGGGGCTCTAAAGGGCCCCTCACAAGGCCCCATAACAAATTTTGGTTATACGCTGCAAGTTGTTACATGTCTTCTAGGGAGCGTTCTGCCGTAAAAATTTTTCAGATCGGCTCATATCAATAGCCGAGATAGAAATATTTCAGTGCCGCGAACCTATGATTTCAGGAGGCGAGCTCCACTGCCAAGCGAGATGCTCTTTCCACTTGCCCAGCAGTAATTCATATGTGTATGTATGGATAGACCTTTTATTTTAAGGCGAAGCTTCCTTGTCGAGTTCGTTACTTATTCGTACGTATCTGGTCTCTAACGCCGAGCGCTTTTAACAGGGTGGTATGTGGCGCCATCTAGGAACAGTGTAGTGAAGCACTTTACAAGTTTACCGTTCCGTGCATACAGCATATAGCCTCCGCAAGCGAAATTCCTTCCCGGCATTCTCCCATCCCGGACCGCGAGGATCACATGATGCATACGTCACAGGCTCCACCTTTATTTTTTTTTTCTCCTCGCTTTTTTTTTTCTTGCGGCGCGGCGCGCTTCCGCTGACGGCGTCGCGCGGAAACTGTTGCGATTGTTTCGTTTCGCGCAGCGCACGATTTTGCGCGATGTGCACGAGGACACCTGACTAGCGGTATAAGTCAGTGCTACACGAATACTGAGGCAGATACAAGCGGATCACAGAGTACGATCCCGCGCTGGAACACAGTAGAAAATGACATGTACAACAGCAGCACCACGGAGTGGCAACGCGGCGCCGCCTGCGGGGTAAAATTTAAACCGGCGGGTACATCTCTCCAATCTTTCTTTCACAGTCTTGGTTGCACTGCACGTGTTTGCGCAGGTTTTCTACCGCGTGCACATGTATCTGTGGGTGGATAAAGCCCCTCCATCCACGCGCCACCGTTGGCGCGCGGATGGAGGGGCTTTATGTGTGGACGTTTCATTCGAAGGACATGTGCACGATGTACACGCTTCAATCTGCCTTTAAGAAGATCTGTATGGTTGAGGACTACTTTTGTGGCTTCAATGTGGCGAAAGGGTAGCGTCTACTTAGCCATGTAGGCGACGTGGAGCAGTTAATCGGAAATGACATCGTATGCGGCGCCGGAAAAATCGTCGGCACATACGACGCGTGTTGTATAATCTCATTTTTGCAGTTTCCCACAACATGTCTGCTACAAATTCATGTCTCTGTTGGTGACCAGGGACTTCCATAGGCACTGTGCAGAAATATACAAAATATATCGCCGCATGGCACAAATACGACATGCGCACGTAACTTCAACTAGTACGTTCCCTACAATATAGAATAGAAGCAGCAGCGTAAACAGCTTGGCAATTTTTTTACAGTGGTCAAGAGACGCAAGTTGTAAAGCATTAGTAATCGTGTCTGCTTCAGCAATGCCGGCGCGACCAAGAGGCGGGCGTGTATTTTTCAGTAACTCGTTGAGTTGATTCAGACCTCATTGACAAGCTGCAATAGAGATGTATGATATCCAAGAGAACATTGGACAGCCGGCCGCGACCCACCCTTCCCAACGCAGATGTGGAATCCGTAGTTGACGCAAGATTCCATATCGTCCAAGAAACTCTCATGAAAAGCACCCACGCCACAACTGAGAAAATCATCCAGGCAGCAATAGCAAATTTCGCCGGAAGTATGGCCAAGAAGATTACCATGCTAGACGCCAAGGTCAATGGATTTGCAGCGCAGCAAAACAATTTTATAGCCCATGTGAAGAAGACCTATGTAACCAAACAGCATCTCAACACCTCACTAAATGACATTCAGCCCGACAGAAAGCAGGCACGAGCAAACGGCGAAATACCTCCCTTTCAGTTGCACCTACCCGCGAGCGCTGGCAGGGAACAGAACCAACCGAACATGGCGGTTCCTAATCACAGGACGACAAATGTGCTCTATATTCGTCGCATATGGCAGTGGAACTGTCATTCCTACCGACCACAGCATGCTACCTTACAAGAATTTGTCAAACAAGACCCACCTGACCTCGTAGCACTGCAAGAAATAAATACACGAAACGTCCGGCTACAAGGGTACAACGCCCACGTACAAACAAAATGCACGGCGATCCTCACCAAGAACAATCTCACCATGCAGGCATTGGAACCAGTCCACACACCGATTGAACACACCACAATAGAAGTCATACCGGAAAGGAAATCAATCGCACAAGAGTCTCTTCGAACCGAGTGTGAACAGCCCTCCGAGAGACCACCTTTAAGACTTCGACCACATTGTGCGAGAAACTAAACGATAGTCATCAAGTCGTTATAGTAGGGGACTTCAGTGCCCCACACACGGCCTGGGGATACCAGACCACCACAAAGAAAGGAGCCTGAGTACATGACACTGCACAACAGCACAGACTCGCCATGTCGAACGACCCACTCCAAACCACGAGAATAGGCAATAGTGTCTCCAGAGATAAAAGCCCAGACCTCACCTTCAAGCTAAACGTGCCCTCGGCAGAATGAAGCCGACTCCCAGAAACTCTGGGCAGCAATCACCACATCCTCCAACTAACCGTGGCCTACACTCGCAAGTCCGCCAGGGTTGGAACGGCCTGGGTAACGGAGTGAAAGTCATTCAGAGATGGGCTAAATGTCGAGACCACCATCGAGAACATAGATGAATGGCTGACGAAAGTCCTCAACACGGAGGAATGCCACACTAAGAAAATACCGCTGAATGACGTAGCGCCAGCTGCGAGAAGAGCTTTCCTCAACAGATGGAGGAGACAGAAGCTAAACAAGAAATTAAAGAAGTGAATCGCCCTCCTCACGGAGCAAGCACAGGCATCCGCGGAGACATCAGGAAGACAGATCTGGCACACATTCTGCGACAAACTCCAGGAAACCCTGAGCACAAAGACGTGGCACCTCCGGCGCGCCCTACAAGGACGTAGCAGCAACAGCACCTCTGTAGGCTCCTTCAAGAAATTCAGAAGCTGTGCGGCGACCCACCTGTTACTTGACCAAACCTTTATGCAGGCTGAACTCTTTGCAGCATTATCGACTCTTTCCAGAAACACCAGCCAGGACAAAGATCAACAATGCATCAACAAGAATCTCCATAACCTTCCACAGCAGGCTACCGCAGCCCTACTCCAGTACTTGAATGCATGCTGGGAGAAAGGAGAGCTGCCGGCTGCCTGGATACACTCGGAGGTTGCCATGATACCCAAACCAAACACCTCAGCATCAAGAACTTGCGGCCAATTTCCCTTGCCTCGTGCGTAGGCAAACTTTTCGAGCACACAATACACAACTGGCTAACCCTATAGTTTGAAGACAACGAATATTTTTCGAACAGTATGTTCGAATTCAGGCAGAACCTGTCAATGCAAGAAATGTTCCTTCTACTCAAGGAAGACCTCATTGACCACCTGAGCACCAGAAGAAAATCCTCGACCCTAGCTATCGACATAAAGGTAGCTCTTGACAACATCAGTCGCAAAGCTATCCTCTGCAACATCGAAGACCTGGGCTGCGGGTCTCGGACATACGACTATGTCAGGAATGTCCTCACGGACCGCACGGCCACAGTGGGAATATACAACCTCCGCAGCGACAGCTTTAGACTACCGAGCAAAGGCACCCCGCAGGGTTCGATCATACCGTCGTTGCTCTTCAACGTCGCCATGATCAAGCTACCTAGCCTGCTCGACGCCATACCACACCTACGACACGGTTTTTATGCGAGCAGCATTCCGGGCAAGTTGGTAATCCATTGCTTAAATGATATTGGGCTACATAAAAACGACACGGACGTGAAAGAAGACGACACACCAAGTGGTGTGTCGTCTTCTTTCACGTCCGTGTCGTTTTTATGTCGCGCAATATCATTTAAGCAATGGTTTTTATGCAGGTGATATTACGTTATAGACAAGGGCCTCAAACATCGGAACACAAGGAACACGCCTACAGGAAGCAGTAGATACCGTCGAGAGCTATACCATCGAGAGGCCTCCGCTGTGCGCCCAAGAAATTGAAACACCTCATCCTCAAGACAAGACTGACAGGCAGACCACCCGGATGCTATGAACCCGATCCCAGCGTCACCCTCAATGGAACGCCCATCCCAAAAGTGGAAACCCTACAAGTTCTACTGATACACATCCACAAAGACGAGTACGGGGCGGCTACCCTCCCGCGACTACAGCGAACGCATCTCGTCAGGAGAGTTGCAAGCCATAGAAGCGGCATTAAAGGACAAGACACGCTATGCGTGGTGCAAGCACTCATCCCAAGTTGAATAACATACAGCATGCCCTACCTTGCGCTGAGGAATGCAGAGGTAGAAAAACTCAACATTCTAATACGCAAAGCCACCAAATTGCCCCTGGGGCTCCCATCCACGGCTTCGACTACAATACTTCTAAAGATGGACGTACAGAACACCTGAAAAGAACTAGCTGAAGTTCACAAAGCCAGTCAATCAGAACAACTGAAGCTCAAGCCCATCGGAAGATCAGTGCTCCAATGGCTGAGCTATGGTGAAACCTTTATAGCCACCACAGACCGAAAAGAAAGAATTGCCCCGAACATCCCCGAATCCCTGTGCGTAGCACCAATCCCACGCAACATGAACCCCACGTACCATAAGAAGACAAGCCCAAGTGGATACCCTATGGCGAAACATAGATTCCCAGGGCAGAGAGCTAGCGTCTGCCACAGTCCGCACACAAAACCCTGAGACTGCAGAAGAGGTGTTCGAATGTCCGCGCCCCCAGACGCACATAAAGTGTTGTTTGTTGAAAGAGCCAAGTGTAATACAACAGCACTGCAAGCCAGTTTAATAAGATGCAACCGGCATGAGATTGACCAAATAAAATGCTACGTTATCTAAACTGACACAACAAATTGATAGGCTGCCAAAGGAGTGAGCCATTTTTATTGAATGGAAGCTATTTTACAGAAGTTAACTGCTCCATGCATTCATTGAGGAGCTGGAACATCTCTGCAGCAGACTCATTTTGAACAGCAGTCGCTTGCATCGTTCTTTCCCAAAACTTCAATAAGTGCTGCTATTCCTTATAGTATTTGAACATGAACGAATACTCTGCAATTTTGAAATCTGAATTCTTGATTCGAACACGATTATTTGTACACACCTATTAATGTTATATAATGCCACATGTACTATTGCATTCAATATGAGTTGCAATGTGAGAATCTTCTTTTTTAGTTGGTGCTGCCATACTGCGATACAATGCCCATATGGCAGTGCTACACAAAAAATGGTGAACACCGTTCCGATTACTGGTAGCACCCCGTTTACAAGAAAAATGGCACTTGCCATTTTTATTATTGAGAGAACTGACGGCTGTATGCCCATGTTGCAACTCATATTGAGCATGACTGTATACATTGTTCTTCTTTTGGCAAATAACTGTTTTCACTAGACTATCATTGTTATTAAGTTACTGCTCGGCGCAAGGCAAATCTACATGCATCCGAAATTTATTCAACATTGTCACAGATTCTCTAGAGGAGTCTTATCTGATCAGATTGCATGCATGACGTGAATATTGTTGTCCCTTCTTGAATGTGAAAGAGCAGCAGGGAATGCACAGTAATACATGTATAAATAATGAATGGACTTGATCCACAAGTTTACAATAGATGACCAATGAATGTGCTCACCACTATCGTTGTCAATAGAGTGTTGCCCGTCTTTCTGGGCAAAAGTTCATCCAATAAACAGTTCATTTCTTAACTCACATTATCGGCAGTGTTTAAGTTCTTCACCGTCTCTACAATGTGATGATATACTGTATGTTTACCTGCAGCGATCTATACTTGGTATTTAATGTAATCGGTTGTATAAAAAAGAATCTGTTAAGGTATTGTGCATGTGTTCAGTTCACTGGTAATCTCCTGAAATGTGTTCTATATACAAGGAAAAGTTGCAGCCTGCAAAGTATTAGAAAGTACAGTTGACCAATTGTTTAACAGTACTGCGTGAGCCTCGACTGGCCAACTGGCCAGCGTCTTCTAACAGTGTGAAGCAACAAGATCAGCAAGAGTAGCGCATGCGCACCAAATACATTTGAAGTGCAAGTTTCGTCTGCTAGGCTCATCCTACCAGCATGACACAGCCCCTGGCATGATTAATGCGGCGCAAACTTCCCGGCTTATTGGAGATAGCAGGGGCATGTGTTCCTGGCTTGCGTGCTTTTTTTTTTCTTTTGCTGCCGTGTGCTGCTCTAGTGCGCATGCACAGGAAAATAATGAACAAAACATGCAAAGCGGCAATGCAACAGTATCACATCTTTCTTGTGTACTTTGTTCTTTATCTTACGGTGCACATGGACTACAGCAGGATATGTTATAAAAAAGATGCATCCGGGTTCATGCGCACTTGCTGTCTCTGATAAGCAGGGAAGCTTTCACTGCGTTAATCGAGACAGGGACGGTGTCATGCCTGTGGGAAGAGCCTAGCAGACGAAACTTGAACTTCGAGTGAACTTTGTGCATATGCGCTACAGGTGCTGATCTCGTCGCTCGGCGCCGTTAAAAGGTGCTGACTGGCCAGCCAGTCTATGCTTGCGCAGTACTGTTAAAGAGTCAGTCGACTGCACATTTCACGAAGGAAAGAACTAATTGATATTATTCGCTACTGCTGTGGAATTTGCACTTCTGTTTGCATTATCACAGAGTATGTACCAATAAAACTTAAATTCGAAGGGCTTCAGATATTCATTTCAACTAATACATTTTAGCCTACCTTGACCAAACTGCAGCACCATGTAAATACTGTTATTGCCAAATACCACACTGATTTACTTGATATTCGTCAGCAAGAGTAATTGCAGTAAATTATGGCATTTACTGGCAATTTACTTGATTCTATTTCTTTTTTATCATCCACCAGTCTTGACTGACTGATTTGGGTGTTAACATAGGCAGAGGGCTGCTCGAACCATTCACAAAGCATGAAAAATAATAGTGCTGGAATATAATCATAATAATAATATAAGCTTCTATGAAGACGTGGAATCAGCGACGGGTAAAGTCAAAACAAAATACACTATACTGATGGGCGACTTCAATGCCAGGGTAGGCAAGAAGCAGGCTGGAGACAAGTCAGTGGGGGAATATGGCATAGGCTCTACGAATAGCAGGGGAGAGTTATTAGTAGAGTTTGCAGAACAGAATAATATGCGAATAATGATTACCTTCTTCCGCAAGCGGGATAGCCGAAAGTGGACGTGGAGGAGCCCAAATGGCGAGACTAGAAATGAAATAGACTTTATACTCTGCGCTAACCCTGGCATCATACAAGATGTAGACGTGCTCGGCAAGGTGCGCTGCAGTGACCATAGGATGGTAAGAACTCGAATTAGCCTTGACTTGAGGAGGGAACGGAAGAAACTGGTACATAAGAAGCCAATCAATGAGTTAGCGGTAAGAGGGAAACTAGAGGAATTCCGGATCAAGCTACAGAACAGGTTCGGCTTTAACCCAGGAAGAGGACCATAGTGTTGAAGCAATGAACGACAATCTTATGGGCATCATTAAGGAGTGCGCAATAGAAGTCGGTGGTAACGCCGTTAAACAGGAAACCAGTAAGCTATCGCAGGAGACGAAAGATCTGATCAAAAAACGCCAATGTATGAAAGCCTCTAACCCTACAGCTAGAATAGAGCTGGCAGAACTTTCTAAGTTAATCAACAAGCGTAAGACAGCGGACATAAGGACCTATAATATGGATAGAATTGAACAGGCTCTCAGGAACGGAGGAAACCTAAAAGCAGTGAAGAAGAAACTAGGAATATACAAGAATCAGATGTATGCGTTAAGAGACAAAGCCGGTAATATCATTACTAATGTGGATGAGATAGTTCAAGTGGCTTAGGAGTTCTATAGAGATTTATACAGTACCAGTGGCACCCACGACGATAATGGAAGAAAGAATAGTCTAGAGGAATTTGAAATCACACAAGTAACGCCGGAAGAAGTAAAGAACGCCTTGGGAGCTATGCAAAGGGGGAAGGCAGCTGGGGAGGATCAAGTAACAGCAGATTTGTTGAAGGATGGTGGGCAGATTGTTCTAGAAAAACTGGCCACCCTGTATAAACAATGCGTCATGACTTCGAGCGTACCGGAATCTTGGAAGAATGCTAACATAATCCTAATCCATAAGAAAGGGGACGCCAAAGACTTAAAAAATTATAGACCGATCAGCTTACTGTCCGTTGCCTACAAAGTATTTACTAAGGTAATTGCAAATAGAATCAGGAACACCTTAGACTTCCGTCAACCAAAGGACCAGGCAGGATTCCGTAAAGGCTATAGTCTCAACAATAGATATATTCACACTATCAATCAGGTGATTGAGAAATGTGTGGAATATAACCAACCCTTATATATAGCTTTCATTGATTACGAGAAAGCGTTTGATTCAGTCGAAACCTCAGCAGTCATGGAGGCACTACGGAATCAGGGTGTAAATGAGCCATATGTAAAGATACTGGAAGATATCTATAGCGGTTCCACAGCCACCGTAATCCTCCACAAAGAAAGCAACAAAATCCCATTAAAGAAAGGCGTCAGACAGGGAGATACGATATCTCCAATACTATTCACAGCATGTTTACAGGAGGTATTCAGAGACCTGGATTGGGAAGAATTGGGGATAAGAGTTAATGGAGTAACTTGCGATTCGCTGACGATATTGCCTTGCTTAGTAACTCAGGGGACCAACTGCAATGCATGCTCACTGACCTGGAGAGGCAAAGCAGAAGGGTGGATCTATACATTAATCTGCAGAAAACGAAAGTAATGTTTAACAGTCTCGGAAGAGAACAGCAGTTTACGATAGGTAGCGAGGCACTGAAAGTGGTAAAGGAATACATCTACTTAGGGCAGGTAGTGACCGTGGATCGCGATCATGAGACTGGAATAATCAGAAGAATAAGAATGGGCTGGGGTGCCTTTGGCAGGCATTCTCAGATCATGAACAGCAGGTTGCCATTGTCCCCAAAGAGAAAAGTGTATAACAGCTGTGTCTTACCAGTACTCACGTACGGGGCAGAAACCTGGAGGCTTACGAAAAGGGTTCTACTTAAATTGACGACGACGCAATGAGCTATGGAAAGAATGATGGGTGTAATGTTAAGGGATAAGAAAAGAGAAGATTGGGTGAGGGAACAAACGAAAGTTAATGACATCTTGGTTGAAATCAAGAAAAAGAAATGGGCATGGGCAGGACATGTAATGAGGAGGGAAGATGGTCATTAAGGGTTACAAACTGGATTCCAAGGGAAGGGAAGCGTAGCAGGGGGCAGCAGAAAGTTAAGTGGGTGGATGAGATTAAGAAGTTTGCAGGCACAGCATGGCCACAATTAGTACATGACCAGGGTAGTTGGAGAAGTATGGGAGAGGCCTTTTCCCTGCAGTGGGCGTAACCAGGCTGATGATGATGACAATCATTACGTTATCCAGGCCAGGGTTATGAAAATTACTTCTTGTGGAACTGAAGCATGTGCACAAACACACAAGATCAGGTTAGTAAGAAAGCAAATGACACACAAAAACTGAGCTTACATGTTACTCAAAATATTTTATTTGTGTCTGCGTCGCTAGGTACTTTGAACTTGCATGATCACACAAGTTATGAATAAATCATCTTTGATTAGGGCCTTCCAGGGATTGCCGATAATAAAGAAATAAATAATTATGGCAGCGATACCTGTCACACACTGACCACAACATCTTCCTTGAAGCAGAGCAACTGAAGCCTCATTTGTGCACGAAATTTTTCGAGTAGCTCGTCCACTAACCTGTGAATGGTCAAAAAAAGGCAACCTTTCAACACCACCTCATGAAAAGGCACGTATATTGTTTCCACAAGATAAGCTCACACTTACTCCTTTTCTTTCGTGCTACCAAAAGGATCCAACTTGTTTCTGCATATCATAAAATAATTTCTGGAAGTGCACAAGAAACAATTATATTGCTGCTACAGCATTTAAGACTAAAGCAAAAAGAAAAAGAAAAGGAGACTCATAACCATACCCTGTACTCTGGTTTCTGTAGAAATCCACAGCTTCCTCAAGTGCTCGAAGGTCGAGAGTAGCCTGAAAAAGATGTCCTCATAAAAAAATGCTGCTATGAGAATTCCCTGAACATTTTCCGGCCCACACAAATTTAAGGATGTACCTTGAGGAGCCAGTTGCAACCACTAAAGAAGAACCATACTCTGATGACTCTCAGTTTCTGAACTCTATTAAGAGCAGTCGCAAGTGTTCAGCTTCTTGATGTGTTTGGAGACTACACCACGGGAAATCGAGAAAGATGCCCTGCTACTCTGAGAAAACACTGATTATACTTCAGCGCCACTGGAAGAACCTCTGGAAACTCCAGGACAACATCATCTAATCAAAGCAAAGTCCTATGGTTTTAGATGTTGCCTCAGCACTATAACACAACTGACAGAATTTGTTCATGACATTAGCAGCTCTTTAGACACAGGTGACCAGATTGATGCTATTTTTATAGACTTTGCAAAGGCCTTCGACACTGTCTCACACCCTAAACTTATGTGCAAGTTGTTCGCTATACTAAAAGATGCATTCTTGGTTGGTTGGACATCGGACTTTCTTTCCCAGTGTTCACAATATGTACGTTTCAACTCAACTAACTCATCCTTGATGTCTGTTTCATCAGGGGTTCCCCAAGGTTCAGTACTGGATCCTACTTTATTCCTGCTTTATATTAATGATGTCCCGTTACACATGTCAGTTAAAATACGCCTTCTTGCAGATGATTGCATTTTATATCATACAATTAAATCTCCAACTGATCATGTTGTCCTTAACAATTCTTTCTCTGACTTTTGTAACTGGTCCAAAGCTTGGCAAATGAATATCAACGTTTCCAAGACTGTCTATGTCCCTTACACGACGTTCATACCCTTCCTTCATTGGCTACACTTTTCATAATACTACTTTAAATAGAGTGTTTGAATTCAAATATTTGGGTATCCTACTAACACACAATTTGTCATGGTTCAAACAATGATGTTACCTACCTGTAACAAGGTCCTTCAAGGGCTAGGTTACTTACATTGTATGCTGCGCATTGCTCCTCAAGAAACTAAACTTCTAACATATAAAACGCTCATTCGTCCCATCCTTGAATATGGCTGCGTTGTATGGAATCCATATAGACACTCTGACATCAAAAAACTAGACTCTGTGTAAAGAAAGGCAGTGCGTTTTGTTTGCAGGAGATACGACAATGACTTTTTGCTGTCAAATTTTTTCCCCCCTGTTTGGTCTCGCTACTCTTGCAGTGCATCGCCATCTTGAATGCCTAAAATTCCTTTAGACGTTAATTCTCCTCGTATCTTTTCTCTAGATAACTATATGACCTTTTCCGAACCTTCATTTATGAGGAGTCACCATGCCCTAAATATTTTAGCCTTTTTCACCCGCAATGATTCTTAAAAATACAGCATTTTTCCGTCGACAATTGAAGCCAAGAATTCCTTGCTGGGAACTATCCGTCCACATTGAAAGAATTCACGCAAGCTTGTTTATAAATGTTTTTATGTTTGTTGTATATCCCACTCCTGCAATAGCCTCATTGAGGCTGCAGTATGTATAAATAAAATAAATAAAAAATAAATAAAGTAAGGTTATCTTTAAGTAGCTGCGCCATCGCCCATACACAAGCTACATTATGCTTGTTGAAAGGAGGTACTGTTTGTGTGCCACTTCTAAAGGAGGCACATTGTGGATGTTGGTTCTAGCATTGCCTACCCTACAGCTTACATGCAGCAACGAACATGTGATGTCTGAAGTACTATCCATTGGCTTGCAGAACATGCATGATGTGCCCAGTCAACTTGCGCTGCATGAGCCGGTACAAATACATGCTCCAGATGCTGTTAACTTGACAACACTATATAATTTAGACAATACTAATTTTGCCCATCAGATTTTCCAATATGGGAGGACAATATAACAATGCAAGTATTATTTGTTCATTAGTGCAAAGCAGCCATGGCATAATGGTTAGAACACTTGGCTTGAAAACATACAGTCTGCTCGATTCGAGCTCCACCTGGTTGGATACCTTTCTTTACATTCTGTTGTGCCCTGCCTGAAGCAAAGTGTGACAAACACATGAACAAACATGATCGGTGCATTTCCTAGTTCATAACCACTATTCACAGTAAATGTTGCTGAAGGATAGGCCAGGCTTTGGAGACAAAAACTGGCTGATTGAGGAAGCACACTAGATTGTCGGCACCTAAAATATTTCTCCTAACTGACCTGATAACAGTGTGATCCTTTATTTTGAACAAATCATTAAACTAAGGAGAGTAAATTATGGGAGGAAGGAAAATGACAAGCACTAAAATGACCTAGACAAACACTATAGTTGAGCACATGACATGACAATAACTATATAATTTGCCATGCAACTGTGCAAAGGATTTGCAACTAGTGTTATGTGCAAAGGAAGCCCTGATTTCTTGCTATCAGCCTAGAAATTACACTTGTAGTAGTATTAACTTATTGCATTCATAGAGAATGGGGAAAGGAAAGGCTGCGGGCATTGTAACTGTCTAGATAACTGTCCAGTGAGTAGTGTTCAAGTTTATCATTTAAAATTGCTGGAAATCACTAGCATGGCAAATCATTAAAGCAAATGGCACAAGGAACAACTCTAGCATGAGCAATATCAGCCAAAGGTGGTTCCTTGATTTTAGAAACTTCACTCAAATTATGAATTTTTTTCCCAGAATTGTAAGCCAGTGGAACAAGTTACCATCCAATGTCACAACAATTCTCTCAAATGAGGTATTTCCAAATTCAATAGGTCCACCGAAGTAAGATAATGCTTTTTTTGTGTGTGTGTGTACACATGTGCGAGTATGAAAGTGTCATGGGTACGTTTTATTTTACCTGCATTATTTATTGGTCCTTTGCTTCCCCCCCGCTGTAACGCCTACGGGCGCTGTGGGTATTGTGACAAATAAATAAATAAATAAATAAATAAATAAATAAATAAAATCAACAAAGGAACTCGTTTTCAATGCAGGAACTAGTGTCTGCCCATCTCGAACCTACGCATACTGCGAAGTGTGGAGTTAAAGGTGTATGCTTATTTTATTTCTACTGATTCCAAAAGGCTATAACAAAAGCAGAACACCATACCTGCATGTTTCCGTATTTGGTAAACTTCTCCGTGCACTCATAAATACGAGCTATTTCTTCTGCCACACACTGCGCCAAAGGTGTCATAATGCGGCCAACCAGTGGTGGTGAAATAGTGTACACCTGCATTAGAAGCGAGAAGTCTCCTAGTAGCACCTCTTTCCGTCTGGTTTTGTGCATACGTATCCAGTCTCAAACAATGTAAAAAAAAGTTTCACTTCTAGTTTTTGCATGCTTGTATGCACATGCTATACCTAAAATGGACACTGTTCAGTACAAGCAAAGGATACTTGTTACATTCTTGTTCGACTGAACACTTTGCAAAGGGTAGCAATTTCACAGTAATTATACCAGAAAAAGAAAAGTGACAAAAGCGTGACATTATGGCCAGTGCACTGAGTGCAGCATTTGTTTCACTATTGTAAAATGCACTATTCTTCTTTAAAAAAAAAAAGGGGGGGGGGGGAGAGTTCGTTGAGAGTGCATGAAGAATCTTGAGCAACAAGCAAGAACAACAGAAGCAAACATTTTGTTTATATAGTTTTAATGTCGTCTACATGCCTGAGGTAACCAACCGTCAACTTAGCCTAACATGCCTTAGGGAAAGTTGTTATTCAAGTAATCTGCAATTTCTTTACAAGCTTTGCATGGAAGAGACCACTGTGATACAAGAGAAAAAAGTGTGTATATGCTTACCTCTGCATGAACCTCAATCAAGTTCATCAGAACCTCTTTGATGTACGGACTAACTCCTGCAGGAAAAGAATCAGAATCAGAAAATAAATAAAAGGCATTATAAATGCGCACACAGGTGACTGCCACCTCTGTCAGAAGTGCTCATGTTACACCTTAAATTGCATTTCAATAATAAACACCTATATTAGGAATATTGAAACTGTACTTTTCCTCAACTGATCATGATTACGGGCAGTAACAGTACCTACAACATACTGTTAATTTTGTATCAGGGCAGATATATAGTACACGGACATCTTCAAATGTTGAAAGCAAGACACAACTGTCTTGACCTTCAATGAACAACCAAGGGGGAATATCTGAAATGCAACATTCACAAATGTAGGCTCACCAGCCAAGTTCTTGTATGCTTATGTCAACAGTCCATGAGAACAATCTGGATACAAAAGAAGATTCCTACAGTGGCACCAGGCAGCACCAAAAAAGATGATGACCAGAAATAAAGTTTACAAGGTTCTTTTCATAGAAAGGAGATGCAGCTCATTCTTGTTTTCACCACTCTTATCAAATGTGCAATGCATTAGGACTCTTCTAAATCTGTGCAACTTCAAGGTGGTTGTTACATAAAAATCTTTAAATGACCCCTTCATGTTGCCTAGCAGCATTCTCCGTGGTCTACAGGAGATGCTATGGACTTGAAAAACAGCAATATCAGAAGGTCCAAATCTCTCATCTATCCTCATGCAATTCTTGTTATTGAGGCAGGGAGTAATGCAAAACTTGTCAACGTAAACATAGAGGTGGCCAAGCAACCATTCCAAGTCCATGTCATCAAAGGTTTTCCAAGTGACTCAAAATATAGTGGCTGTCAAGACTTACTGCAAGCAACATAGATCACACAATCAGTGAGGAAACAGCATGTGAGCATTGGACAACTATTGCACAAAACGCAAAAGGAAATGCTGTTACGAATGGCTTCATTGCCTACAAACAAAAAAGTAGACTCTTTTACCTCACAGTAAAGCTTTTAAGAGTTATGTAAAACTTTTTAACATTACGCTCACCAATAGGAAATCTATAAAAAGAAATTTCAAATTTCTTGCAAGCCCAGTGCCTAATTTCGTAAAACAAGAACAACAATCATAGAACGTCGCTTGTTGAAATAATATGCAACAAGTTCAAGAATCCTTTGTTCACCAACCATGCTCTTGATGTTACAAATGAAAGCTCAGTCCTAAACACACAAATATCAAGGCAAGCCACTCTGTCACATAGATCTGCAAATGTTAAAGTGTGATATTCCTGAAGACCTCAATTTCAATGGAGCCATAGTGCTACACATTTTAGTTTTCTAGGGTTAGTTTACTATAAAAATGTGATTATATGATGACCCTCTATGAAATTATACTTTATAGTCGAGTTTCTGTGCAAATGATTCTAGTAGCACAGGTTTCTACAGGACATAAAAAAAATATACCCTACATGCTGCTCTTCCCTATCTTTCCAGTTAAAAGAGGCAGAGCTAAAATTATTTGATGATAGCTGTTGCACAGATCGCGTCCGTGCATTGAAGCCTTCATAGGCAGCAGCTTTGTATGCAAAAAGGGTTCACTAAATCGGAATTGCAAGAGCAACACAATTTATTCAGCCACAAGGGCACCGGTATCTCATTTGCATTTATGAAACATATTATTCATCATCAACACCAGCTGAAGCAGCAAGTGCTAGGAGGAAACCACTGAGTGTTCTAAGCACGTGTTTTCAGCAATTGAGATGCCAGTGTCTACCACTGCAGTAAAGCAGGTGCATAGGTGGTAAAAGTGCCTGTTTTGAATGGGTGGGCCCTGTTATGAGCTGCAAAATTTCCAATTGGCAGTGGTGGGAATGGTCTTCGGTGTTTTGGAACAGCCATTGGAGCAGGCAAAATCTGCTTTTGGAGCAGCTGCGCCTGTGTTTGGAGCAGACGTAGGGTTTTCACAAAAGCACATGCCAGATGTATATTTAGTTTAATGTTCTCACTAGTTTATATGGTAAACATCATAAGAACCATGACCAATATAAGTACAAGAATATATTATTTTCATAGGCAAGCGAAATTCAAGCCTCTGACCTCTTCAATAAAAATGTTAGCACAGTTCGTAACAGGAAAAAATTGAAAGATTATCATAATACTATAAACATCAGAGAAGGAACCCACTTTCAACAAAAGCGTGATTCTGTATTATCTTAAACGACAGAACACATTTTAAAACATATATTAACCCATTTCATTAGTTTAACACAAAGTATCACAAGGTCAATGTATATTAGAAAATTAACAGAAATGGTGTCATGATGTTGTACATAGGAACAAGCTGCTTAAAGCATGAGCATGTTCGTAAGAACATGCTTTTACAAAAAAATGAAGGTCCAGAATATATCACTGCTTTTCCCTTTTTGTACCAGTGCAGCACAAAAAGATTATCAATAAGCACTAACAAAGCATAAGACCTAGCAAAATTAAATTGTGATGTGCTTGAATTTCAACAAAAGCATATTCGTATAGAATGTACACTTCAGTGTGCACTGCCCTGTTTTCTCTTTGCCTTATTCACCAACTCTAGCTGTTTCGCATTAGCTGCCATTTTCTCCCTCGCTTGCATCAACACACACCCACTCTGAATGTCACTGAAATTTTTCATATTCCTTCCATGCTCAATTAGCAGTTCTGCATTTTTTAGCACACACTTGCTTTGCCAAACATCATGGCTCAGCAATGGTGCAACTTAAGCAAAGAAGACCCTTTTGGAGCAGTCCGAGACAACAAATTCCAGTCGGCGCAGATTGGCACAACTGGCGCAGCTTTCCCAACACTGAATTGGTTGTATTGCAAAAGCAAATATCATGAAGTGGGGAATGAGGAAGATGATTTTTTTATGACTACTGATGCAGAGCTAGTGCTGATGAATCAATGTGCAGGCATATTGAGTAAAGATAGACCAGATAGCAAACAGCAGTGAGAGAAGCAGATAGCACATTACTGCATTTTCATGTGTATTGTACCTAATATTGCACAAAAGTAACGGACTCACTATAGCTCCCTGAAAAACAAAAGAAATAACACATTTAACCCCAAGTAAATAACCTCATAGAAAAATGCTCAACTCTTAATATAAACAGTCCTGCAAAATTATCGGCATAAAGCAAAGCTACAGAAACCATTTTGTATGTTCGGGCATTAATGCTTTCACTGATACTCTCCGTCGAAGTGTATTATGCCTCAACAAAATGTAGCAGGTTTCAGGAGAAAACAAACATATAAATTGTGAAAAGAGGCTTTTAACAAACATTTGACAACAGTTGCATAGTTTGCTTAGGTGTGACCTTGGGAAAGTGTACTGCGGCACATACATCTGAAGATTTTAGATATGCTCATGCCTTACACGCTTTCAAGACATGTATCTCGGTTTTATGTTAGCTCATGGCAGCTAAGATAATTTACATCTGCTAAGAGATACAATAGATTGTGAGCATAGCATACTGCAACTGCTTTCAGAAAGGACTCATACAGACCCATAGGTTCAGGACACCGCTTCCAATCGAAGGCACCAGCATACATACTGGGCTCTATGGCCCCCACAACAGGGTCACATTTGGCTTCAAGAAGCTTTTGAAACAGCTTGTTGTCAAGATCCGCTAGCCTGGACTGGGCTATCTGAAATGCAGTGCATTATTGAGAAAAAGTGAGAGTAGTGAGTTTTACCGTAAAATACTGTGGAAGTGCCCACCCCACTTTCAGTGAAAATGGGGTTAATCTAGATAAGGGTGCTTGTCCGGTCGAAGCAGTAAAAACTAAGATGGCAGCCAACAAAAACTTCGAGGCAGGGCTATGGTGGCTACAGAATTGAAGAAAGCATGTTTATTTTCACATGGTAAATGATGGGGTACACTGGCACCTTACTCATCATCACTAAACCCAGTGAACGGCTATTCCGAGTCAGTGCAGAAGAGGAGGTCAATGCATTCACTGCTGACACTCATGAGACTTGAACAGATCGGCAAGAACAGACCTGTGAACAGCAGCTGCATGCACGATTTATCAAGATGTGTCTTACAAAAGCTTGTGACCAATGGGTTTTCTTTCAAGGACTGCTCATTGTCACCCTGCATTACTTTCATCCCCATTGGTCTTTCGCTTTTCAGCGCAAAGAAGCGAACATCCCCGTCATCACCTGTAGCGGTCTTGTAGCGACTGCAGTGGGGTGAATATTTCGGCTGATGCTGGCGCTTTGGAGGGGGGGGGGGGCACTTAACATATAATTTTCAGAATTCTGATGTTTTGGAAATGTTAATACTGGGTGCTTGTACGGAACTGTGTGCTTCTGCGGTAGTTTACGGTAGTTCTAACCACACGCATTAAAGTTTCTGGTAGGCCTAGGGGATTGATCAATTAACCATCAAATTAATCAATTTGTGCTTTCATCGTTATCAATTAAAACCAGAAAAAGCATACATATTTACAAAAAAGCTAACTTTACCGCCACAAATAATGAATTAACTGCATTTCTCGACACTTTCCTACCGAATTTTGAAAATCGGACATGTTCGCCGCTAAAGTTCAGGAACTAACTGAAAAGTGCATTCCATCCCACATTACCTCTATTTCTGATGCTCCTTGGTACAATACCCATTTTAAGTGCCTATGTAACCGCAAAAAACGCCTATATCACTCCGTAAAACACTCGCCAACTGCCACACACGCTGGTCTGCCTATAAGTCTGCATTCGACACGTACGTAACAGCACTAAAGAATGCTAAATCTAACTTTCTATCTAATGTACTTCCATCAATGTTAAAGACTAACGTTAAAAAGTTTTGGGGTGTAATCAACCCCTTGCATGATGAGCACCTAACCCTGGAAGAACCATTGGGCATCCTTATACCTAAGGAACAGTGTGCTGCCGCCCTTAATGATGCATTTGTGCAAAATTTTTCTGTCCCTTACAATGACCGCCTACCTCCTACTCGCCAGTATGATTATGTAGTTGTGCCTCCAGTGATCATGGATACGGCTGGCGTTGCGAAACTAATTGATTCCCTGAACCAGCACTCATAGCCTGGTCAAGACTCTATTAACTCAAGATTTCTTAAAAATACCAACGCGTTAGTTCAATTATACTAACAAAACTTTTTCAGCCAATCACTGAATACATCTACTCAACCTAGTCAATGGAAAATCAGGAAGGTGGTTCCACTGCATAAATCAGGTAACAAAAATGTAACAGCTAATTATCGCCCCATCACAATCTCAAGCACTTGCTTAAATTGCTTGAACATATAATCGTCAAACATCTTGTTAACTTCCTGGAATCCAATGCATTTTTCACACCAGCCCAGCATAGATTTAGAAAAACATTTTGATGTGAAACTGAGCTCGCAATCTTTACGCACAAATTAGATCGTATTCTAAATCGTTCGTCATTTGCAGATAGCATTTTTTTAGACTTTGCTAAAGCATTTGATAAGGTCTGTCATAAACTTCTACTTTGTAAACTAAGTCAGCTGAACCTTTACACTAACAGCCTGAAGTGGATTGAATGCTTCCTATCCAATCACTCTCAATTTGTAACTGCAAATGGCCACAACTCCCCACTTCGAAGCGTAACTTCCAGTGTACCTCAAGGTTCAGTACTCTGGCTTCTTTTGTTTCTCATTTATATTAACGACCTCCCTTCGTCACTATCATATAACATTCACTTCTTTGCTGATGATTGTGTTATCTTTCATGAAATAAGTAATGCAGAGGATGCTAACCACCTTCAGTCTGATCTAATTAGTGTAGCAAACTGGTGCAAACATTGGTTAATGGAACTCATCATCATCATCAGCCTAGTTACGCCCACTGCAGGGCAAAGGCCTCTCCCATACTTCTCCAGCTACCCCGGTCATGTACTAATTGTGGCCATGTTGTCCCTGCAAACGTATAAATGTCATCCGCCCACCTAACTTTCTGCCGCCCCCTACTACGCTTCCCTTCCCTTGGAATCCAGTCCGTAACCCTTAATGACCATTGGTTATCTTCCCTCCTCATTACATGTCCGGCCCATGCCCATTTCTTTTTCTTGATTTCAACTAAGATGTCATTTACCCGCGTTTGTTCCCTCACCCAATCTGCTCTTTTCTTATCCCTTAACGTTACACCTATCATTCTTCTTTCCATAGCTCGTTGCGTCGTCCTCAATTTCAGCAGAACCCTTTTCGTAAGCCTCCAGGTTTCTGCCCCGTACGTGAGTACTGGTAAGACACAGCTGTCATACACTTTCCTCTTGAGGGATAGCAGCAACCTGCTGTTCATGATTTGAGAATGCCTGCCAAACGCACCCCAGCCCATTCTTATTCTTCTGGTTATTTCAGTCTCATGATCCGGGTCCGTGGTCACTACCTGCCCTAAGTAGATGTATTCCCTTACCACTTCCAGTGCCTCGCTACCTGTCGTAAACTGCTGTTCTCTTCCGAGACTGTTAAACATTACTTTAGTTTTCTGTAGATTAATTTTCAGACCCACCCTTCTGCTTTGCCTCTCCAGGTCAGTGAGCATGCATTGCAATTGGTCTCCTGAGTTACTAAGCAAGGCAATATCATCAGCGAAACGCAAGTTGCTAAGGTATTCTCCATCAACTTTTATCCCCGATTCTTCCCACTCCAGGTCTCTGAATACCTCCTGTAAACATGCTGTGAATAGTATTGGAGATATCGTATCTCCCTGTCTGACGCCTTTCTTTAATGGGATTTTGTTGCTTTCTTTGTGGAGGATTACGGTGGCTGTGGAACCGCTATAGATATCTTCCAGTACCTTTACATATGGCTCATCTACACCCTGATTCCGTAGTGCCTTCATGACTGCTGAGGTTTCGACTGAATCAAATGCTTTTTCGTAATCAATGAAGGCTATATATAAGGGTTGGTTATATTCCGCACATTTCTCTATCACCTGATTGATAGTGTGAATATGGTCTATTGTTGAGTAGCCTTTACGGAATCCTGCCTGGTCCTTTGGTTGAAAGAAGTCTAAGGTATTCCTGATTCTATTTGCTATTACCTTAGTAAATACTTTGTAGGCAACGGACAGTAAGCTGATCGGTCTATAATTTTTCAAGTCCTTGGCGTCCCCTGTCTTATGATTAGGATTATGTTAGCGTTCTTCCAAGATTCCGGTACGTTCGAGGTCATGAGGCATTGTGTATATAGGGCGGCCAATCTTTCTAGGACAGTGTTCCCACCATCCTTCAACAAATCTGCTGTTACCTGATCCTCCCCAGCTGCCTTCCTCCTTTGCATAGCTCCCAAGGCGTTCTTTACCTCTTCCGGTGTTACTTGTGGGATTTCAAGTTCCTCTAGCCTATTCTCTCTCACCTTATCGTCATGGGTGTTACTGGTACTGTATAAATCTCTATAAAACTCTTCAGCCACTTGAACTATCTCATCCATATTAGTAACGATATTGCCGGCACACATCTGATTCTTGCCTATTCCTAGTTTCTTCTTCACTGCTTTTAGGTTTCCTCCGTTCCTGAGAGCCTGTTCAATTCTATCCATATTATAGGTCCTTATGTCCGCTGTCTTACGCTTGTTGATTAACTTAGAAAGTTCTGCCAGCTCTGTTCTAGCTGTAGGGTTAGAGGCTTTCATACATTGGCGTTTTTTGATCAGATCTTTCGTCTCCTGCGATAGCTTACTGGTTTCCTGTTTAACGGCGTTACCACCGACTTCTATTGCGCACTCCTTAATGATGCCCATAAGATTGTCGTTCATTGCTTCAACACTATGGTCCTCTTCCTGGGTTAAAGCCGAATACCTGTTCTGTAGCTTGATCCGGAATTCCTCTAGTTTCCCTCTTACCGCTAACTCATTGATTGGCTTCTTATGTACCAGTTTCTTCCGTTCCCTCCTCAAGTCAAGGCTAATTCGAGTTCTTACCATCCTATGGTCACTGCAGCGCACCTTGCCGAGCACGTCTACATCTTGTATGATGCCAGGGTTCGCGCAGAGTATGAAGTCGATTTCATTTCTAGTCTCACCATTCGGGCTCCTCCACGTCCACTTTCGGCTAACCCGCTTGCGGAAAAAGGTATTCATTATCCGCATATTATTCTGTTCTGCAAACTCTACTAATAACTCTCCTCTGCTATTCCTAGAGCCTATGCCATATTCCCTCACTGACTTGTCTCCGGCCTGCTTCTTGCCTACCCTGGCATTGAAATCGCCCATAAGTATACTGTATTTTGTTTTGACTTTACCCATCGCCGATTCCACGTCTTCATAGAAGCTTTCGACTTCCTGGTCATCATGACTAGATGTAGGAGCGTAGACCTGTACAACCTTCATTTTGTACCTCTTATTAAGTTTCACAACAAGACATGCCACCCTCTCGTTATTGCTATAGAATTCCTGTATGTTACCAGCTATGTTCTTATTAATCAGGAATCCGACTCCTAGTTCTCGTCTCTCTGCTAAGCCCCGGTAGCACAGGACGTGCCCGCTTTTTAGCACTGTATATGCTTCTTTTGGCCTCCTAACTTCACTGAGCCCTATTATATCCCATTTACTGCCCTCTAATTCCTCCAATAGGACTGCTAGACTCGCCTCACTAGATAACGTTCTAGCGTTAAACGTTGCCAGGTTCATATTCCAATGGCGGCCTGTCCGGAGCCAGGGATTCTTAGCACCCTCTGCAGCGTCAAACGTTGGCAAATGTAAAGTGATGCATTTATCCCGAATAACTAAGAGCATGCCTACATATTATCTAAATAATGTTCCCTAGAAATTAGTTCACCCTTACAAATACCTAGGTGTGCATATCTCTGATAATTTACCTTGGAATGTTCATACCGACTACGTAATTCGCAATGCTAACTGCATGTTTGGCTACCTACGCCCTAACTTTTCAACTGCCCCTTAATCCCTAAAAATGCTTTATACTACCCTTATAAATCCGAAACTTGAATATGCATGCGCTGTTTGGGATCCTGACATTGACAAACTAATTGATTCATTAGAACTCGTGCAATATAATTCAGTTTGTTTCATCTTACGTAATTACAACAGAACTGCAAGTGTGTCTGCCATGAAAACCAACCTTGCACTCACCCCACTTTCTTCTCGTCGTAAAATCACACGTCTAGTCCTTTTTCATAAATTATACCATCATTCAACACTCCGCAACGATTTCATTTTTCAGCCACAATACGTATAGCCTTGAATCGACCACCGTTACAAAGTTGGTCTTGAATCACGTCACATTGAAACTTTTTTGCAGTCATCTTTTCTGCAGTCATCCACAGAATGGAACCATCTTCCTGGTGAAGTTGTATCCATTTATGATAACCAAGGATTTCGAGCAGTTCTAGCTAATATTGTATAACTGAAGCATTTCTTGTTGTTGTTGTTTACTGTATGGTTGTAACCTCAGTACTTTTGTATTTACCGCTTTACTATCCTAGTTTGCTACCACTTTATCATGACATTGTTAAGCCTAGCTAAAGCTGTATAATCAGAAGCCATTGTAATTAAACGTTCTAACTACTTATATTTGTTTCTTTTCTCATTTGCTGTAACTCACTCCCCTCTTTAATTACTTTGGGCCTGAGGGTAATAATTAATAAATAAATAAATAAATAAATAAATAAATAAATAAATAAATAAATAAATAAATAAATAAATAAATCAGGTGAGGTCACATGAACAAAATCAGGCAAGCATCAATGTCGGTTTCTTCGCTTCACTTGTTAAACAGCAAGGAAGAGAAGAAGAGAGCAAGCGAAATATTCTGACTAAGGCGGTGCCTGTGTGCGTGTCTTGCAGGAGTAAGGACATGCTCACTCTTTAAATTAAGTTTAAAAAATGTTAATTGAAATGCATGCTTAAGTTTTTCGTTGAAATGAATATTAATATATTTCCAATCTCAAAAGCAAAAGCATAAAGGTGGTGTGTGCCAATCTGGCAAAAAAGGCTTATTCACATTATTTGATACATGTATTACCAGTAATACTTGTAAGTCAACTGAGAAGCTTGTAAATGAGAAACAAATGTAAGGTGATTGTATCTCATGCACCATGACAATGACAGTAATGAAACAAAGGAACAGCACATCACCACATGCACATAGCACTGCTCTGTTTGCTGAAGGAGCTAGCTAGGTGTAATACTGCAGCACCACACAACATTTTAAGGGGAGACGCTCCTCGAAAAAACATCTTTTAAATATTTGTACTAGAGATTTAAAAATCCAACCACTTAGAGCATTACAAGCAGATTTCAAGTATGTCATCAGTTTCTGTGTAGCCGCTATAGTTATTGAGTTATGTCCTACACTATAGCAAAATAGAGCAATTTTGTGGGCATTTTATTGTGTAATAAATTTTTGCGAAAAGCTTTGTGCTGTAGCTTATTTAGCTCTTTGTAGACCGCTAAGTGCCGATATCTATTCACACAGCGTCTACAATTACTGCAACTATGAAACAAAAATTAGGACACTTCAACTAAATTTTGCACAATCACATGAAAATAACCTTGTACATTTATAATTGTCTTATACTAATTAAATTTGGCATACTTAATCCTCAATATATGTACAGTGCTGATACCTACTTAAAATTGCAATATTGTAGTTGCAAAACTACAAGGTTATATTTCAGGGAATCGAGAAAAAAAAATTGTTGAAATGCTCTCATCTTTTTGCATAGTTGCAGTAATTATACACACTGTTTGTTTAGATATCGGCACTTTGTGATCTACAAAGACCTAAACAAGCTACAGCACAATGCTTTTTGTGAAAATTTAGTACATAAAAAAGTGCCCACAAAGGGGACTACAGTTTGCCATTGTGCATCATGTAACTCAAGAACTGTAACAGCTACCCAAAAAGTAATGACGTATTTGAAATCTGCATAGAAAACTGTACAACTGGCTGAATTTTGAAACCTCGAGTAGAAGTAATAAAAAAAAGTTGTTTCGAGGAGCGCCTCCATTTAAAGGAATCCAAACATGGTGAAATTGGCCAAATAATATATTGCTTTGCTCAAGAGCCAACAAATTAGTAGGCTGTCTAAGGGGAGATATACAATGACTGAAAACTATTGTGTAGAAGTGACCTTCATGCATTCGCTCAAAAACTGGTGCATCTGCGCAACAACCGTGGTTCCAGTGCAGCAGAATTATTTGGAAGAGACTACTTACATTGATCTTTCTTCCTGCAAACTGCAACAACTGCAGTTATCCTTCATAGTATTTGAACAGAAATGAATATTCAACAACTTCGAACAGTGAATTCTGAATAGCACCCCATTGCTGTCTTAGAGATGTTGTTCGGGCATCTCGTCTAATAAGAAATTGTGGTGTGTCCTGATCATCAGGACCACTAGAGAAGGGCGTTCTATGATTGGAGGCTGTTGTATGCAGAAGATCCAGTCAACTCCTTTTTCCAATTGTGCAATAGTGTTTAACCCTCAGTTCCAGGGCACATGTTCAGCCATAATAAACCAGGTTTTGTACTATCCTTTTTGAAGACTGCTACAAAATTGCTGCATTGATGTCTTACAGTATGAACCAGCCAGATTTGATTTTTGCGCCATGACATAGCTTGTGAATGATGTAATGCATTAACATAAACACTTCACGAGATTAAAGTTGTGTCGTGAGGTACAGAAACAAACACCGCACAGGTTACACATTTCCATAGGATAAAATTAAACGAATTGTATGCATATCATTTAGTTGCATAGCATTTAATCACTTCACACAGTATCTAACATGTGCACTGGATCTGCAATAATTTATTTTGTTGATGTTTATGAACAAAAACAATCAGTTTTGTTTCCTTAGCTTCATAAATTCAATTACACAATTATTTTCTCAATTAGAAAGTTCCACTAAATCAGGTCAACATTTGTAAATGATTCCCAGTCCTTGTTTCTACTACACTAAATGCATTTATATTCACAGTGACCACAGTTATAGTTTACCACATTCCTTCTCTGTGATCAAGTTCTAACATCATTTAGCATGAAAACAGTAGGCATGACTTTGCAATTACTTTATTGGCTTAGAATGTTTATTTCATAAAGTGTTAAAGGAGTATCTTATCAAAACCTCTGGTGCAGTGTAAAAACAGGACTCATGAATGGATGTGCATTTTAATTTCTCACACCCAGAACACTGCCAGCATAGTATCTTTACATTTACAGAATTTAACTGCAAATAACAGCCTACATGTGTATAATATAACACTGGTGCTCACTGCATTTTTGCCAAACCTGTGAACATTTTGTCGAGGTTAGTTCTTCCTAATGTCTTTGCAAAATGTAACACAGATACAGGTGACATTCCAAACACTGTGGATCTTTGAAAAAATTACCTTTATGACAGGGAACATGTCAGGGTAACCATGTCGCTTGAAGCTCTCTTGTAACCTTGGAATTACAACCCGGGATGTAAAACTGCAGTTGCTGAGGACTATAAGCAGTCGTTTTTCCTGTCAGGAAGATTTACAATCTTGGTTACAAACCTTCAAAATGCAAATATGATAAGCATACCAATGGTGGAGTTGTCAATGAGTCTTCCCGTTTTTGTTTCCAGTTCTTGGCTCTTTGACCGGGAGGAATTATTTCAACAGGGCTCCTGGAAAGAGAAACAGGGCTCCTGAAAAGGAAAACATGGTCCTCTGCTGTGTGTTGAGTTATGTGTTAAAATTAAATGACTCAATGCCTGAAACCACAAGTTACATTAAAAGAAAGACTGAATTCTTAATAAACTGACTAATTCTGCACTAAAATTACATCTCACTTCTCACTAACTGTATGGGGCATATATACCAAAGTGCACTCCTGTTGCTTTAGCCTGGAATAGCAGACAGATTGAAATCTCACATGCAGTCATTTGGCCAGATGCTATGTTCCCGCCAACTCATAAAGTGAAGCAATGATGAGACAGAGTACAGAAAAATGTGCACTTCTAGAAGGTGCCATAAAAATGCGTGAAGACATTCAGTCTGCTCACCCAATAGAGTCAATCATAGGTGAAAGGCGGTCAGGACTCAAGGCACATTTTTCCAATGTCTCAACAAAGGCCAGAAGCACACCCTGTGCAAGTTGCTTGATGGCCCCTTGTACGTTGATTTGTTCAAATACCTAAAGCATGGAAACAATGTCAAACATGCTGAATACTTCTAATCTAAGCTAACATTTAAGAAAATAGTATGAAACTGGAGCTGGAAGAGAGATTTATCTATTTTCACGAAATTGTCAGCCTCACCTCCATTTCCTTTGGGCCAGACACTAGGATGTTCTCACGAACCAGCTGTAGGGTCTCAATGATTCTGTTCTCGAACATAAGAGGCTGTAACACGCACACAAGTATAAACTAATGCTACACAACTTCATGCAGGTTACTATTATTAGTACAGCTCATACAGAACACGGGATACATGGTGTCTTAAAACTTCAAAACCAAATATATGACAGAATGAAGAAGGAGTAGAAACATTAAAACAGAAACACTAAGGAATTCTCTGTGCTTAAGACAACATTTGACAGTTGATTGAGTCACTCCGACATGGCTACATAGTGTTCTGATGAAATCTGCACTGTGGGCTTTAAACAAATATAAGCCAACTCAACAAGACTGAAGGATAAATGAAACTAAGTGAAGAAATTTGGTTTCCTTTCCAAGTTTGCCACAAATGAAACAGCACAATCAAAACATTTGACTTGTTTGACTGTGTAAAACAAAAAGTAAGGTTATTCCTGAGAAACACTGATGAGTATTAAAAAAAAGTACATAGTTGAAGAATAAGAAAGGGGATGCATAAGATAGCCAACATCACAGCGTGTCAGTCTATTTCCTCATGATCATTTTGTAACTGTAGAACAAGACAACTTGCTTGGCACTGTGGCCGCGCTCACACTTTTGCAAACTCATGCTGGGATTTTCCGCTCTCAATAGCAAGTGTGAACAGACAAGCATTGTGTGAAGTTAAACTGTGATATGCCACAAAACCTTTTTTTACCAATGTAATAAAAGTGGCAAAGAAGCAACAATGTCAGGTGCCTTTATTTCATGCTAAAGTGAAGTCCATGATAGAACTTGATTGCAAAAAACTAAAAATTATTGCTACTCATTTACATTAGCAGCAATAGCCAGAAGAGTCAGTGCGACATAGAACAGTGAAAACTGTGTCAGTGATGTTTGCCTCTTGTCATTCTACATACAATGTCAGAATTCAAGCTATCCATACTTTTTTCATAAGATAAAGAATACAACTAGAATGCCAGTGAATTCAATGCATTTGGGGTTGTTCAAGCAAAGCCCTATTTCATTCATGCTTAACTCATTACTGAACTACTGGAAGAGTTATGTAAAGCAATGCTTCTTTCTGCAATTTTCATTCCATATTGCCTGTCCATGGTCACTGACTGTAAAGCCTAACACTAAACAGCAAAAGTTTGGCAGCTATTAAAATTAATTCAATAGATTCAATGAACTGTAAAATTGAACAGAACAACTCAGCCTTTAACACACACAGCGGTGCATTCCAACTGTTGTAAGAAGTTGCTGAGCAAATTATATGGCATTTTCACTTGGCAGACAACTTCAGAAACAAGCAATTTGCATTATTATAATTGCTCCACAGTTTTCACCTTTCTTTCCCATTTTTGTTGATTTAATATTTTGCCTTTGTCTAGCCTTTACTTCTATAATAAAGGCATTAAATTCTTTAAAATTTATGACAATGTCCTCACTTTAGACATTTTCCATAACATGTGCTCTCTAATCCTAATTGTACTCGATTCGCTACCCATCGTAGCTTGCTCTTGCCTAGTATCCGTGCTAATTATGCTAGATCTATTTTGCTCTTCAGTATAATTTTGGAATAGTCTACACACACAGATGACATCTGTAGATTCTTTGCAAAAATTTAAGAAAAACCTGAAAGAATTTGTTTTTAAACTATATATAATTCCATCTACCAGTGAACATTATTGATGCACTTACATATGTATTTTTTTTTTTTAGTATATATGCTCTCTTTCGTTTGGTTTGCTTTTTTACTTTGTTGTTGTACTCATTTTACTTGCGCAGGAGGTCCCACCAACAGTGATTAAACTTTGGGACCTACTTCTGTATATGCAGAACTATATACCATTTCTAATGTATGTAATAAACTTGAATTGAATTGAATTGAACGCACCAGTTGTGTTGTGCCTCCACATCGATCATCCTGTTCAAGCCGCCAAACCTCAGACTTGAGCAGATTGTGGACATCTGCAAAAATACAGAACACACAAGCCAATGTGAGCTTTTAGCCATGGTTAGCCTTGATAAGATAAGATTCATGTAACAAACACTCCCTTACCTTCAGAAGCCTGGCAAAAAAGACAAACCATTGAGTGCACACGAAGATCGAAAATGAGTTGTTGAACCTGGGCAGTGTGTTCCTCTGGTATTTCCAGCTTCAGAAGTGACACATAACACTTTCTGAAAATTTTCAGAAAAAAACATGAGACATCTGCAGGACAGAGCTTTAGGAGACTTGCTTACAAATCACCGCTTAAAGCATTGTTCGCTCATTTTTCATACATGCACCATGGCATTTTCTCATGCAACATAAAAATATACCAGGACCGACTTTGCAAACTACCAGGAGCAAATTTACAAGATAACAGGTATTGCTTAGAAAAATGCAAATTTCGAAGATGGTGGGTTAATGGCCAATGGTGCACTTCTAAATCTTTACTGAAGCTTTAAAGTTAATGTTCGAATAGCCAAATTTTCTAATCAAATCGAATATTCTTAAAACACCACCACCGAATAGTGAATCGAATACAATGAATATTTATAATTTCTAAACAAAGTGAAATATGAAGGTTCCATGGAGTGTTTGGCAACAAAGGTCTCATTTGCATTACTTGAGACATGTAAAGTCGTTATCAACTGTATTTCAGCTCAACTGAGAAATTTATAATAAACAAATGAAAGGTGATTAAATATATGGTGCACAAAGACCATGCGAGTAATGAAACAAAGAAACAGCCCATCACCAGATGCATGTAGTAGAATGTCGTGCTCATTGAAGGAGCAAAGTGCATTACTACAGCAATGCCCATAGCTTTAACGAAATTAAAACTTGGTAACACTGACCAAAATACACAACTGCCTAGTTTAAATAGAGACAGCAAATCCTTAGGCAGCCTAAACTGAGATGTGCTTGTTTAACAACAGGAAACTATTGTGCATTAGTGATCTCCTCCATGCATTCACTAAGGAACTGGTTTGTCTGTGAAACAACTGCAGCCCTCCGGTAGCACAGTCATTCGGAAGAGTCTACACTTCCATCTTTTCAATCATCTTTAGCATCAGTCTTTCTCCCTGGGAACTGCAAAAACTGCTGCAGTCCGTATGTATCCATTGACAACTTTGAATAGTGGATTCTCAAATCTAGCATGAATCAAATAGCAAGGTCTATTCAAATTGATTTCAAATTTCAAATATTCGCACACCCCTACCTTAAATGCATTCCTCTCGTTCTGTGTTTCTCCACTAAAGTCAGAGTTAAAAACGATTGTTTCAAATACTACACAAAATTTACTTCATTTAGGCTGTGTTGTGGGCCAAAATTTATAAAAAAATGCAACTGCAGACTCGTATACTTTGATTTGGGCTTCTTTCATAATAAAAGGAAACAATCTTTGAGCCATAATGGAAAACATAAAAAGTGTTATTTCAGGGATTGTTCCTTTTTTTAAACAATAGAGTATAGAAAAATAACTCAATAAGTTACATACATTTGGTCTTTCTGAGACAATCTACGGCATTAATATCACAAGCCATTATTGAATTCCTAGAAGATGGCTTTTCCAAGCAAACATAGTCACCTAATGCTTGTACCAACCATAACGTCTCTAAAAATTGATCCAGAGCAAGACAATTTGGTATAGACATTGTAAACATGTTGTTTAAGTTTGATTGAAATCACGCCAGCAGTTTAAAAGTTTATTTTCTTGCACGATGTCCCCCATAAAGCATGTGTTTCTAAAAAGAACACAGGTTCACAAAAGCCCATTTGTACTGCCTCCACTACATATGAAATAACATAAGCCAATCATGAGTGAGATACTGGTGATTTGTTGCAGTTGGTGCTACCGGTGCTGTGCAATGACTTCAGCTTGACTTGGAATTTGCCCAGCACAAAATGAAGGTTTGGTGAAGAGACGCCTGCAGGCGGCACATATCGATATGTGGCTCTTCCCTTGAGCTAAGTCTCTCCTGAATGCACACTGGAGGCAAGCACCTGACATGAGTTTCTGCATGCCAGGCAACTATGGTAAGTGCCAAGTCAAGAATGCAGGCGATACTCCTCCAAAAGATGCATAATGATCTGACTGCCTTTTGTCTCTGTAAGGAAAGACAGTTCCCTCACAAATATTAATGGCATGGAGGGGAGGTGACGCAGTTCTTCAGCAGCAATGAGAGTGCTGTAATTATGCACCATATGCACGAACAGTTAAAACTGCCGGTTACGGAAACAAAGAAGACAGCTCAAGAGTGCAAATGAGTAGTTTGAAAATGAATTAGGAGAGGAGGAGAATTTTACGGATATGTCGAAAATACCTGCTCACCAATGCCCCTCCACACAACACCACCCTTTTTGTTCTGTGTAAGTCACTGAGAAGATGCATCATAAACAGAATGGCTTGGCTGATACAATCAGAGACATGGGTATCACTTGCACCTGTCGATAAAAGTCTACCCAAGAAGGGTGCAGAGTTTCACAAGGAAGTGCCTGAGCTAGGTGAAGGCAGGAACATGGTTATGAAGGGTAAGGAAAGAGGAGGAGGCAGGGATGAGGTGATTCAGTGGTGCAGGTACCATATTTCTGCATGTATAACCTGCCACCACGTATAATCTTACGATCTGGAGACGAAACTCTATATGGCCGGCGATGAACAGGACTGGCATCACCAGTATTTATGTGATGCTTAAAAGTTGAAGTCTGACCCAATTGGCGATTGTTGAGGTCGAAGATGTCGTGGTAGGAAACCAAAAGGCGATACAGAGCTGCTGCTTGTTCAGGCAATAGGTCTGCAGCAATCATGGGACAAAATGTTGCGTCAGGGCACATAGCATCCTGTGGACATGAAGAATCTGAGCAGACGTCTACTGCAAACGTCGTGATGTGGTCATCTCCTATAGCATGCAGCGTTGCAACCGATATGCTTTGGGGTAGAACTTCCTTTGTCAGGCCAAAATTGATGACGGGGAGGCATGTCCAGTTATCGGCGACGGTGACGACGAAGTGGGGCACAGTGATATTGCGCATCAAAAGGACATCAGGAACAGCTGTGGTGACGCAATCACCATCGGGCACAAGAAAAGATGATAGCAAATTGATGGAAGTCAAGGCTTTAGGCAGCAGGCAGATGAAGGTGGTTGTACTAAAGGTCAGCAGTTCGGCATGAATATGCGCTAGTAGAGGACGTTCGAGACAAAGTGTACCAGCAGAACAGTCAATCAAAGCTGAATGCGCCGTAAGAAAGTTGAGTCTGAGGATTAGGTCATGGGGACAGTTGGTCAGCACTGTAAAAAGAACAGGAACGTGGCGGTCGGCGATACTTATATGGGAAGTACATATTCCAGTGACGTCAACAGTGCTGCCATCGGCCATGCGTACGGCTCATGTAGTAGCAGGCATGAGAACCTTCCTCAGTCGATGATGGAGGTTACAACTCGTTATGGACACCTGGGCTCCAGTATTTATCAACGCTGTGAAAGGGACACAGTCGACGTGAACATCAAGTAAGTTCTGGTTCGTTGGGAGCGTCAATGGAAGATTTTGACACGACGAAGATAATGCAGCACTACCCCCAGGAGCTGCATCGTCTAGTTTTCCATCCGGGAGGGTCCATAATTGGTCGGCGACGAATAGTGGCGCAGCTGGGGCGACAGCGATCGACAGCGCTGAGGTGACAGCGAGCGAGGACGACTGTCATCGACGGATACATCAGAGGTAGGAGGCATACGGCGAGATGAGTAATGGCGCGGGTCGGCATATGGGTGAGGAGACCGGGAAAAGGAGCTCAAAAACGGGGATGTCCAGGAAGTGCGCGAATGGCGAGCGACGTGGCCAATGAGGAGGCAACGGAAGCAAATGGGCTTGTTGTCCGGAGTTCTCCACTCGGAAAGGTTGCGGTATCTGGGAGGGGAATACAGATCGCTGTGAGGCATAGCTGTTGGCACCGGCCGGGCGTTAGGTCAGGAGACGGAGCAGGCAGCAGGAAAACCTAGGTTTGCAAATTCTTGCCGCACAACTGCCTGAATGAGAGAGATCGCTGGGGCTGGTTGGTCAATGGTGGCGGCAACTTTTGGCGAGCTAAAAGCCGTAGCATTCCTTGAAAATGACGTTGATGGTGGACACATTTTTGAAGACCAACAAGGTGAACGCGTCGTCCGCGATCCCTTTGAGTACGTGACCAACCTTGTCAACCTCGACCATTTTCTCGTCGACCCTCTGGCAAAGAGCGAGCACGTCTTGAATGTACGAGACATATGATTCAGCAGAAGACTGAACTCGGGTAGCAAGCTCTTTTCTAGCAGCCAGCTGCCGACCGGTGGGATTTCCAAAGAGTTCACTGAGCTTCTCCATGAAAGCATCCCAGCTAGAGATATCGTCCTCGTGTGTCTTGAACCAGACACGAGGAGTTCCACCCAAGTAGAATAGGACATTCGCTAGCATAATGGTAGAGTCCGAGCGGTTGTTTCGGCTAACACGCTCATACAGGCTGAGCCAGTCCTCAACGGCGACATTATCTTGGCTGGAGAATATGCCAGGATCGTGGGGATTAGTAACCGTAACGTACGTTGTTGTCGGGGTCGCAGGAGTGGAAGCATATGAGGTGTCATCACCGGGAGCCATGGTGGAAAGCAGGACGGTGCGGCCGCTGCGAAGCACCGTGGCATGATGGGGAACGTCACCCGCCACCAAAATGTTAAGCAAACGAAGGATTAAGAACTGGAGACTACCTACAAAGTATATTTAGAAAGGATAACTGCAGCGCTGGCCAGTTCAGCCGACAGCTCGAGAGCCAGAGAGCGTTCGTCATCTTCGTCGGGGCGTCCGCGTGCATCGTCCACAAGAAACACGCAATATGCATGTATCAATATGAGTTTGCTGGCCCCACGTCTGCTATTCGCTAAGTACTGGATGCAAAATGGTGACCCCTAAAGCGGAAGAAAATGGGCGGCCATGAAGGAGGGGAGAAGAGAGCTTCAACACGCAGGGTTGGGGAGGAGGTGGAGTTGCCTAGGAGATAAAAAAAGCTTTGAATGGCGGAGAACCTTGCATTGAGGTGTGGCTGCAGGGGCAGCGTGCACCTAGCTGCCATAAAGCCACACTTCATGGTAAAATTCGCATATAATTCGCACTCCTACTTTACTGTTACGTTTATTGAAATTTTGGTGCGGGTTATAGGCGCAAAAATACGATACACAGGGGCACTTGCTGCTGCATCCTTGATCCTTTACTTTGCACATTCCCATGTACACTGCTCCATGCCTGGGCTCTCACATGGTTCAAAATTCACTTCCTGGTGTCGAGCCAAGGTGCTATTTATTGTTCTGATTGTACAACACAAGAGGCAATCCATGGCCTCAGAGCTTGTGTGCATAAAAGAGTGCACTTGACCTTGAAGGCCACCGACTATAGTGAAAAGAGCCCAGACAGTTCCAAATGAAACTTGATCACCATGCTACTTGAGAGGTCTGGTGAAACAACTTGTCTGTCTTTGCAACTTTTTAAAGACTCACTGATACAAATATTGTACACTTTCTATGAAAATGTAACAAAACACGATGAAAGTAGAATGAAACATGAAATTTAAAAGGTTCATTTGTTTACAGATTTCATTAAAGAGGCCCTGCAATGTTCCTGAGAAAGTTTGTCGGGCAGCACCGATAGCATCATCAAGATGCGGCGATTTCATGCACTTTGTGCGACGGATGTGACGTCAATGTGCGGCACTATCATTATTGGTTAAAAATGTAATGTGCAATTTACATTCACACCCCAATATTGTGAATACTCCGAAAGAAACTACTGCATTACGTTTTACAGCCACTTTAATTAGTCATACATAATTCTCAGACAGAGACGAGCAATGTGTCGTAACGATTAGAACGACACATCTACATGTTGAACACATGACATACCAAAACAGCTTCGTGGAAGCTGTTGTAACCATGGAAGTGACACTATGACCTTTGAGATCCAACTGCATGTCACCTAGTTGTGGAGGCCATGGTGACACAACAAGCTGAGCAGGCTTGGCCTCTATGGCACACCAACTTCCTTTATGTAACATTGATGTTTTGCAGCTATTGGGTGCCGCAATAAAACGTCATGGGAAAGTGAACTGATGCAACTTGAGTAGCGAAAATTCAAGTAGAGAGTAACTCTAATTTTGCTTGTATTTTGAAGGTTCTGTAGTCAATTACTTGGGTTTGTGTGCATTAATTGTCATAATTACTTTTGCTCTTAGTTCTTTAACATGCTAAGGAAAGGTATAGAGCAGGAATGGTACCCTTAAAATATGTTGCAGGGCCCCTTTAAATCTAGGTTAAATAGTGAAGTTTGAGTGCACTAAAATCTAACAAAAGAAAGAAAGAACTTGCTGCTAGAAAGATCATTGCTTTATTGGACAATAGATACCTTATGCAGCGAAGGCACTGAGGCAACCATGGACCAAGACGTTCGCCTTGAGTGTGGCCTGGCCAGATGCCCTTGGCTCCTTCAGACTCCTCGCCAAGACCAGCACCAACCAATGAGCGGTGCGATGGTGGTAGTAGTGCCACACGCACTTCCCAGCAGAGCTTGCCTACCAGTCGTCCCAGCATGTCCTGCACAAGACCTACACTTTAAACTATGGCTGTCCAAATTAATAGAAAAACGTTCTTAGCGATGGGGAGATTACAGAAACATTGCTGAGAATAAAAAGAAAAGAACACCATAAAAAGTAAGATTTTTTTGGTATTGAAACCAACCGTCTAAGTTCAATGAATTGGTAACATACTTTCCTTGCAGATAACTTTTTTTTTTACAGAAAGCATAGCAACTTCTTGTTGAAAGTGAAAAATGCACAAAATGTCGGGCAAACATGGGATCTGACGCTCAGCCACACATTTTCTGCTTTCACAATTTCTTTGTGCTTTCTGAACAACTTCGGCTTGCATCATGCCAGACCATTTAAAGCTGCTGACCCGTCACGTACTCGCCTAATGCCACATTTTGCAGTCATGCTACAACATAAATGACTAAATAGAGTCATTTCATTTTTCATTTTCAGCCTCATTTGGGCTATAACAAGGGTGGACAGGTGCATACCATACTCAAAAATAAGCCCTCCTTATAAAACAACTATAAATATATAACAATGATTGACAAAGGATAGCCAAAGCTGTTTACTCTGAAGCACAGCAAACAATGCATAAAATACACTATACATCCTTAAAGGGACACTAAAGCAAAACAATAAATCAGTTTAGACTAATGATGCGTTGTTTGAGAACCCTGCAAGCAGTCATTTAAAAAAAAATAGTTTGATTATTAGATGAGAAAGTGAAGGTGCAAGTATCAGTATTTGAATTTCGTGCCGAAACCCTAGCGCCGGTACGTCAGCGTAACGTCGGGGATTCCAAAGTATGTTTTCGCATTTGGGCCGCGTTGGCTGAATAAAGGTTCCCAAAACTTGCCATGTTTAATATTTGGTTTCTTTAGAACACAATGCAGTCAATCTGTACCGTTAAATATAATTAGTAGGCCTTAGAAGATGCCATCAAAATCCAAGACGTGACAGCCCCCAGGTGCGGGAACTTAAGCAGGCGTTGCCACCTGTATTTTGTTCTTGCGCTTTTTTTGGCTTACCAAACGTCTTATCGTTGTAAGAGTGGTGTTTTTGGTGTTGTAGAACGGTAATTTACTGATGCAGAGGAAATATTTTTTCACATTAGTGTCCCTTTAAACACTACGTCATTTAGTTTTTTTACGAAAGAAGGTACACATTCAGATGAAACAGTGGAATTCGGCGGCCTGTTCCACTCACTGATCTCATCAAACCCACTTATAACAATACCAGTTTTAACAATATACTAGTTATAATAATGAAAGGCTGCTGCACCGTCACCTTTTGTATGTTTTCTATGGGGAAATAACCCACTCACTACAACGTTCCCATGCCGCATTATTGGTTATAATGATGAATTCTGGCTGCTGGATGCCCGTGCTGGAAGGTTGTGGAATGTGAAATTCTTGAATAGAAAAAAGTGAAATGCGAGCCTCTGCACGATCACCAACCACCCCAATGGCCACCGCGTGCTTCTCTCCATGAGAGATGCACGCCAGTCTTGCGTGCATCCCTCCTGTTGCACTTCCACCACTCCGAACACGAATGGACTGCGCCCATAGCTCTGTGCCGCACCACCCTCCGAAAGATGAATGTACCACACCAACAGCACTGCCGGCGCCGCTCCCAGATTGCTCGCTGGGCCCTCACAGTTGGTTCTTTATTCTATGGCTCTCATTCTGTACAATTCAGCTAATTGATTAAGTCGCCCGTGCTTGTCATTGTTGGCTGCGTCGAAGCTATTCCTGGCCACATTGTTTCTCAGCCTCGTTTCACTTGCTGCCGAAACGGAAGATGGCTGGTCCGCCCGCTGATCATCGGCAATGCACGAGGTTTCCAGTGAAAAGAAAGAGCACTGCTATAGATTTGGAAATGAAGTGCTTCTAACCGATGAGGTGATCGTTACAAACGTCCTTGCATCGGATAGCGACAGTGACGGCCACGACGGCAGCGCATACGTGGTAGGACAGGCTGCCTCAACGTTGTCCCCACGGGAGGTCCTGTAGATGATTCAGTCCCTCATGCGCTTGTTTTCGTGAGGCACCTTCCGCTTCACTATGTGGAGCACTTGGATGCCTTGGAGAAGGATGTCCGCAAGCTTCGCGTAATGCAAGCGAGGATGACGGACATGCGGTTTTCTCGTGCAAGTACGTGGAGAGATGCTTATGGCAGTCACGTCCCAGCGTTTCTTTTGGATTTCTCAAGCTGAGATGCTGCCCTCCCGCATTTTTTAAAAGGCGCATTTTGAGGCCACCAAAGTGATGCCTTGGCGGAGCTTGTATGTCACTTGCCGCCCGTGACCCCTTTTTGGCAGTTGTTATAGCAGTGCCATTCTTGAACACTGACAGCCACGGCTTTTTAACAACATGCAATCGGAGCATGCAGGAAGCAGAGTTAAACAGTTAAACGAGTCAACACAATCAGAAGCCGGATGGTAGAAGTATAGTTTTTTCGGAACAGCTGCGCCATCCCCCATTTTAATATCTTTTTCATGCAACCCGGTTATAACAACGGAATTTTTGTGGCACTTGAATATTGTTATACAGTGGAACCCGGCTATATCGAACTTGCAAAAAAATTAAACGCCTATCAGTTCGATATAGAGGATAATTCAATATAAGCCTGCTAAAGAATTGGATGTCATAAAAGCATATACCATTTATAATATCACTTTATTGATGAAACAGCTTAGTTTCACATGGAATAGTCCTGTATTTTCTTCTGCTTGGGCAGTTTCGTTGCCTGCAACGCACACACTTCTCCTCATTGTCTAAGGAGTCTGAGAAGCTGAGGCCGCAACCTTCCACATTCGCGCAGAAGCACCGGACTAGTGCGAGTGCACCAGTCACGGTGGAGGATGTGGGCAAAGGACCGTCGTTGCTTTCCTCATTGTGCCCACTTTCATTTGTGCTCGGTACGATGCCTGCAATGTAGTCTTCGTTTTCGGGCTCTCCCGTGGTTGCGACACCATCATCTGCACTCACAAACTCGTCGGCCATTGATTCGTCAGCGGCTTCTGGAAATTCTGACAGCTCAGTCTAAACTTTGGCAACACCAGCAGCGGCTTCGTCGCACTCATCAGAATTTACAGTCATCACCAGGCACGCGGATGCAATTTTAAATGAACCACTTGTACACGGCCGTGCATAGATGTCGGGCGCCTCAGGCACCGGGTCACAAGTTTGTCCGCTTTAGCCCTAATCTCCCCCTTATTCTTCAAGATTGTGCTGAGAGTGCTCCTCGGAATCTCGCATGCTGCGGGGCATCCAACTTCTCACCGCGTTCAACCCGATTTCGTTCAACCCGCGTTCAACCCGTTCAACCCGTTCAACCCGTTCAACCCGGCAAAAGGCAAATTCTGCTGCTTCATCACAGCAACACTGCGGGAGAAGGACCACAAGGCACAAACACAATAAACCTGAAAAGCAACGAGACAACTCGTACTTGTGCCATTTCACACGACGAGGGCACAAGAGCCTCTCATTCGCTGTCTGAGCAAGTGCTGCGGGCGGGCCAGGATAATTTCTTGCAGGGGGGTGTCAACGGCTCACTCGACGCAGCGCAATCACGGTAGGGAGAGCGGTTTAATGGAGCCGGCAGCACCGGGTTTCCCCGCCACCGCAAGGGAAAGCCAACTTCTGGGGGCACTTTTCCGCCGCTTGACGTACAATATATTGGGAGTCGCTGCTATTTTTGTTTGATGTAAGCGTAACTTTTGCTATATGTACTCATTGTAACTATCCCATGTTCAGAAATTGTTTGATGTAAAGAACAATTCGATGTAAACGGATTCGATATAGTCGGGTTTGACTGTACTGCACTATGCTGGAATGTTTTTAAAGCAGTGCAAGCATTAAAATACCGCAGCGACCACCCAATTTTTTGAGAATGGCATCAAACATCTTTTACGATATGCTCAAATTGCTAAACAGCAACAAAATTGAAAACGCAGCAGGCTACCCAACACGCAGCGCACGCTGAACACAAACATTATTACAGTGCAGATATGGTAGCCGAAGGTGTTAAGAACGGCCAGCTGCAGTGCAAGTTTGCCACACAGTTACGACTATGGCGGCAACATTCTGGGAGCATCGCCGCCAACCTCTAGCCACAGCGTGACTAAATCGACTTCGTGTCGGGAAACAATACGCGCATCCTCCACTCTCCGTCGTCTCAGCTAGGATGCGTTCGATGAAGCAGGCTTTGTGCTGAAACCGCCGCCAACCTCTAGCCTCATCGCCGTTGTGACGGAATGAGTTCGGCGGGCCAACTATTGTTACCAAACTCCCCAACGCGGACCTGATCAAACAGTCATGTTAGACTGATATAGATACTGTAAATAAACCCATATTCCTCGTTCTCGATGAGAAGCAGTGCTTCAATTCATCAACGTCCTCAGCGTGGATAAGTTGGACGACGGCATGGGCCAGCTACCTTCGAATTCATGCCAGACTCCAATCTTGACAACGGATCATGAGCGATGGGATTGAGCCCCCAATCCTGACAAAGGCCAAATGTTGTAGTTGGTCAGAAAAGGGCTGGGAAGTCAGTACGTGGGTGCCACAACAACAAAACCACAATGATGAGAAACCAACACCATACACGCATGTGCACACATTGATTGCTAGCAGACACCGGGATCAATACACATTAAATGTGGTAACAATGCAGACTTAGCTCAATTTCGCAGGGAATAGTGTTTTGGAACATTCTGAAAATACTCTTCTACAAACCTGCAGACCCACATTTTAAAAACCCGAACAGGGCAAGTCAACCTACAGTGTCAAGCTGCCCTCCCGTAGCGAGCACATGTGTGGCACGGCAGTGGAGTCCCCTCGCTGATGTCACACGCGAGAGGGCATCACGCAAAATCTCAGGGCTAATATTGATTTGCCCAAGCAGCTGTATCGAGCAATACGATAGCAGCTGCGCTATATTTATTTCGCACGCAAGCTCAGTCTGAGGACAGCATGGGGATTTTCCAACCTCCTCTGGCTTGTTGTATCAGACAGAAGGATCAGCTGCTTCTTCGATGCTGCTCGTTAACTATCTAAGGACTATCCATACCAATCAAATTGAAAAGACCACACATTGGTGCACAAAACAGGCACAGATAATTTTTTTTTGAAACATGCAAAATAAAAGGCATAATAAATATGTAAATAAAGTCAACAGTTGGAAAGCCAAATATCAGAAATTCAACAGGCACTGTTTATACGGAATGCCGAGATGTGAGCAGTCACTGTGCTTGTCACTGTGCTTGCGCAAGCACATACTTGTACAAAAGAAACTAAAGGGGAAGTCACCACACACCAACTGCTAATACCAAAAATATTATCAGCTGCATATCGTGAATTGTTTTTTTCCACAGTTAAAATTGTGAGAAGTAATGATAACAGGACGTTGCTATATATACCTTGAAATCCTTTTCATCTTTGGGGTTTACTGGAACATTCTGCAAGAAAAAAAAAAGCAACTTGAAGTCAACAACCACAGGACATCCCAAAGGAAATGCAGATTAAGCTAAATGGCTTGATAACACTTAATGTAATGCCAAACAGCAAGGTCCCACATTCTGGGTAGCATGCACTGTCAAATTAATCTAATGAATCCTTTGAGGCAACCATCATATAACAGAATGCACACAATATATAATATTATGGCTCTCATATAATCAACATCCTCATTCTTTTTGACATCTAGCCTTCCTTAGCAGGAGCAGAAGGCAGCAATTTGCTTACTCTGACCTCCCATGTTCCACCTACCTTTAAACCCTTCAACGCCAGTTGTCACAGATTTGTGACAGACCGAAAAAGTACAGCCTATGCCCTGGCAATGTTTTCTGGCTCAAGTGCTGGCTTTCACGCATTCACAACAAACAATGTTTTTCAGCGCTGACGTGCGGTGCCATCTAGGAGCAATAGCGGGAGGGTGGCAACTATTGTTTGGAGTCGCGATCAATGAAGTGCTTGCACATGCAACGTCAACTCTTTTCTAGAGGTATTGTGAGCATAAAAAGAGCAAGTTCCTGCTTCCAAAAATTCCTTTAGGTTGTTTACATTCCAAAGATTACAATGGGTGTGTAGCGAGCTTGAGAATGCAGTTAATTTTTGCATTACTGCTTTGGCTATGGTATGTCGCAAATTCGCAACATTCAGCATTTGCGGCACTCAGTGGTTGTAGCAATATGTTGTCCAAAGACCTGGAAAGTGCCTTGTTTTTTGGCAGGGAACGGAGGTGAGGTCCTTTTATGACAGAAAGTGTGTGTGTGTGAGGTGGGGAGGTCACCTAGTGTGTGTGTCCCTTTAGCTATGCCCCTGCCTGTAGCCTGCGTTAGCACTGACAGCACTGGACACCGGCCCACCGTCAACAGCACAGACCAGCCATGCAAGCAACCAGGGTCCAAGGGACAGTTTTTTATGAGTGCAAAGTGCAATGTGCACCTCTGACTGAACAAAAATGTCAACTGTCTTTCAGAAAAAGTTCTGTCGCCCATTCGTTATGTTTGTGGCGATTTTTAGTGCAATATAAACAGTTTTGCGCAAGCTAGGAACTGCTTCACTCATTTCTTTTTCTTACAATATGTGTGCAATATTTTTTACCCGTGTGCCGTATGTTGCAAATTTGCAACCTACCCCAAAGTTTATACAAAATTTAGTCTTCAATTATGAGGGCTAAATGAAGTTAAAATCTCCCGGAAAAATTTTTTTCCTGCTGTGCCTTTAATATTTCCGACATCAAACGCCAACTGTAACAAAGTTATGGACCACATAAATAGCTTAGATTAAGGGAGTATATATACTGGAGCCTCTGTACAAAATTTGATTTTTGAAATACGAGCAGAAGCATCACGAAAGCTTGTAGAAATAGCTATTTCTGATACCGAAACTGAGAAGACCACCTCCATTACCACTTGCCGGAAGTGACACATGACCTAGTGCACAGCGCTCAGAGATAAGCCCAGAACACATATACGCTTGCAATTGACAGTGCATCAAAGTGTGCAATATGAATTTGGCTGCTATCCGTCGGCCAAGCTGTTGCTTTGCCAAGATTGGTTCAGTGGTATATACTAATCATGTATAACAAATTTAGCCAAGGTGAAATTTCCTTGCAGTTTTAAAGTGTTTTAAGAAAGACTGTCCAAAATAAGTCCAAGAAGTTGACATGTTTAAGATTTCACATCTTCGGTTATAATAGCGCAAGAACTAAACACCATTTACAATTGAGTTTCATTATCTGAACACTAGTTAAATGTTATGCTTATTTTCCTTTATGCTCAAACAGCTGTCCATACAGCTCTGCACAGGGAAAGCTTATTCATTTGATACCAGGATGTAGAGTGTGTGACTTCCTTTGAGCAAGAGAAACAGCAGATGGCAGATGATGCGAACAGAAGCCATGCCAAACACACAGTCAACATTTTTTCTTAAACTTGTGGAACAAAATAAAAAATAAAAGGAGAACAAATCTGGCAGACAGAAGACTGCATTGCAACATGCTTTAAAATGTATCTGGAAGGTTAGCCTTCCACTACAACACACACTATTCAATATGACCAATTGACGGGCTATTTGGTTTTTCATTATGTATAGTGCAATAGTGTGAAACAGGACATGCAAGATGACAGAGAAGATGAGAGCATTTCACCATTGTCTTCATTGCCACCTTGTGTGTCCCACTTGCAATACACTGGACAGCCACTGTCACACTTAACCGCAAACATGCCTTAGGTGCCTTTTTTACTTCTTCTACGGAGTGTGCTGGAGATTTCTGGTTATGGTGCCTTGAATATGCTGGCTTAATGCGTCAGCTTTCCGAAGCGTTCAAGGTTTGCTCCTAACAGCCTGTGTTTGCTTACGCTGAGACGCTTTAGATGTGTCTTCATTATTTGGGTTAAGTCTGACTGCAGCTGTACATGGCATTATTGTTCTCAAAAGCTTCCTTCTGGTTTTAAGTAACAGCTTCAAACAAAGGAAGAAGTTTCGGTAAATGAAACATTTTTAACCATGAAACTTAAAACACCATGAGCACATATACCTCTAAGACAAAAAGGTCTCCAGCAAAGTAGGCTTGACCCAGTTTCCAGAAATCAGAGAAATGCTTCTGGAACAGCTCTGTAACCTCCTCCACGAAAAGCACCTGCTTTGGCTGAGTTTCGTCCTGACCCTTTCCAAACTGTTCATCTTCATCGTCACTAGCCACTGCAACACACACATCATTCAAGTACAAGCAAAGAGTTGGAAAGCACTGAAACACCTAAAGAGAGAAAAATACAACACTCACAGCTGACTATATGCTTTTGCTTGCAAGTTATCACAGAATCGTACAACCAGCTGTAGTTGTGCCGTACTGCATCCCATGCTGGACTGCCAGGAACTTCCAGGCTGATCAAGTATCTGAAAAAGATTGTACATGCCAGCATTCCAAATAAAGTTTTTGTTTCAGAAAGCAATGCCCTGCAGTGCAGAGAACACATATTCTTCAAAGGAAAGTTTCATGAAGTTCTATCACGTGAGCGGCTGTGCAGCATATCATTCCAGGCAATCAACAACATAAATGTGCACATGGTAAGCAGTGTGACTGTACTTTCACAACGAATCTGCAGTAAGTGCTTGGCATCATAAAAGTTTCGGTCAGCCTAATCTTCGATTTTATTTTCTTAGTTGAATAAGGTGTTAAACCAGCACAAAACTAATGGAAACTAATTGGGACTATAACAACTGTTTTCTTCTAATTCATGCACATTAGTTTTACTAATGCAAACTAAATAGCCAAAGCTTACAATTTGTTGAATGTGGTATAAGTTATGCTTCAATCTGGGTAACTAGCACTCTTACTTTATGGAACATTTTGTTTCCCCAAATTCTATGATTTGAAAATGCTTAGCTAGGGAGTTCGAAAAACTAGGCAAGACTCCTGAGCTTTATTTTTATTTTTACGCAACTTATAGATGTGAAAGAATCTGTTTATCCAGGCTACTATGTAGTGCAAGCATCTGAAACATAACTACTTTCAAATCTGGCATGACAATCTCCAGCTCAGCAAAAAGCATGCAACATACATCATAAGCCAAGAAACATGCAGTGGTTTCATTAGTAACACCATCAACATCATATGATTGTTTCTCATCTGTGTAGTAGTGCTGTCATTTGTGAATTATTTTTCTTATTTTAAACCTTAACACAATGAAGTGCAAATCAAGTGGTTTCACTAAATGTGTACATCCCAGCAGGTAGGACAAAACAAGAAGATACAAGACAGTGCGCTGTTGTGCTGAGAAAACGTAAAAGGAAAAGTGCTCGATGCAGAAGAAATTAGTGGCAATAATGCAATCAAGTGAGCTAGTTGGTAGATGTTTCGGTAGCCAAAGAGTGCTAAAAATATGAAAGAACAAAAACACACAAGGTAGTGTATTGGTTAAGGGATATGCTTAAACAAGATTATTAACAGTACATGAATGCTAGATATAAGGCATGTGCCTGAAATGCTGTTGAACATGCAACTGAGGCATTTGAGCCATTTGCTATAAATACAAGCACAGCTAAACTGAACCTAATAAATAATGGAATGATCCTTTGGATTCGTATACTCTGGCTTTTAATATTTGAGTAAAAGCAAATTGATTATTTTTATATACCATGTCCGCAGTGGCTACGGCATTGTGCTGATGAACACAAGGTTGCAAATTCGATTTCTGGCTGCGGCGGCCGCATTCCAATGGGCGTGAAAGAAAAAAGGCTTGTATACTCTGCTTTGGGTGCATAATAAAGAATTTCAGCTGGTTGAAATTACTAAGGAGGCCTCCTCTACAGTATCACTAATACCTCACCTTGCAGTTTCAGAACATCAAATGCCATAATTTAATTGCATTTTTTAATGATATAGCCTCCAGCTAGCCAATATGCAAAGTGAATATGCACTAATATGAAATCAAAAAGTAAATAGGAAACAAAATTTAAAGGATATCAATGCTGCTGGAGTTGCAAAATGTCACATTACCAAATGAAACCAAATGACAGGATTAAAACAAAACTAGTATAAAAGTAACATACTAATCAGGTTAGGTAAGACATGACAAGAAAAAAAAAAAGAGAGTGATTGCATTCAATTAGCAGGTCAACAGTTGAATGACATTTCGAAGATCACACTGGTTCAGAAATGCCAGTTAACCATTGCCTGAGTGACTGCACCTCCTTTCTTCAACTATCAGGCTGAAACAGAACCCATCTTTAAAGTTGGACCAACATGCTTATCATGAGTGCCAGTGCCCCCATTCCAAGCACAATAACAGATGTAAACGTATTTCATCCGCTTGAATCTCACCTAATCAAACGCTTCTGCTCGTCTACTGGCATGGGTAGCTGCTTGAGACTGTTCATGAGCGAAGTGCGAAATCGCTGCACTCTCTGCTCCACGTCGTTAAATACTGAAGCAGAGAATAAAGAAGAAAGCCACAGCTGTATCAAGAAATACACCATAGAACTGTTAACAAATATAAATGGCCGCACCTTTGCGAAACACAGCAACCTCGGTGTCCTGGAATAGGGACTTTGCTCGGTTGTAGTCATTGATAACAATGTCATAGTCTCCCTAGTTAAAGTGAAAAAAATAAATAAATAATTATACTGAAGTAAAAGGGTGGTAGGAGAGGAAAGGTCACCTTGATGGTGAAAGCTTTTATTCTAGCGGACACCCTGTAGCTTTTAATTTGCATCTCAATACCAAATACTTGTGCATCATAAAATTTATGAAAGAAGACACCTGGCAACAGTAACAAGTAATGGGCAATATAGTTCAGATTAGGATCACAATCATTTAAACACAGTTCGTATCTGTATTTGAGCAGCAGGGACACAAATCATTGCTGTAGCAACCATAGGTCATAGTGTCCATGCTTAAATGATGGCTTTCCTGAGCTATGGCATGTAGAAAATGGATAAAATGCATCATTTTCATGATTAAGCTTGTGAATCTGAAGTGACTGAAATTGCTGGGCCTATTGAAATTGCCATATGTGTAGATTAAATACAGCGTCACATAAGAGGTCTTCAGAGAAGTTTTGGCAGATGTGTGCGATTAAATATCTATATGTTTTATGGTCTAAACATGAAGTGTGGCACTGTTAGCTACACCTCATAGGCGATAAAAATAAGTGCAGAATGATGTTCACCAAAGCCTGGCTGCATGCTCAGGCTGCGAGAAAACACTTCATCATAGCTTTGTCTTCTGTGAGAAGCTGTAGACGGCTATACGCAATGCACCGTGCACAGAGCAAAAGGGTATTAGCGTGCCTGTTAACTTTTAGGCACAGTTTATTTGGTCCTAAATACATTTCCATGGAAGAGATATCATTCTTGGAAAGCTTGCAGTCCTTCATACGCAATGCATTATGGCTTCAAGAGTACCAGAGAACTGGAAGAATGCCAACATTATAAGAATCCATAAGAAGGGAGAGGTTAAATAATTGAAGAATTATAGGCCCATTGGCTTGCTTTCAGTATTGTATAAAATATGCACAAAGATAATTTACAATTAAGTCAGGGCAACACTTGACTTCAATCAGCCAGAGAACAGGCTGGCGTCAGGAAGGGATATTCTATAATGGATCACATCCATGTCATCAATCAGGTAATCAAGAAATCTGCTGCGTACAATCAACCTCTCCATATGGCTCTCATAGATTATGAAAAGGCATTTAATTTAGTTGAGATACCAGCAGTCATACAGGCATTGCGCAATCAAGGAGTACAGGAGGCATACGTGAATATCTTCAGAAATATATACAAAGATTCCACATATACCTTGATTCTCCACAAGAAAAATAGAAAGTTGCCCATCAAGAAAGGGGTCAGGCAAGGAGACAATCTCTCCAATGCTATTCATTGCATGCTTAAAAGAAGTATTCGAGTTATTAGACTGGGATAGCTTAGGAGTGAGGATCAACGATGAATATCTTGGCAACCTTCGGTTAGCAGATGACATTGTGCTCTTCAGCAACACTAGGGATGAATTACAACAAATGATTGAGGACCCTAACCAAGAAAGTGCAAGAGTGGGGTTGAAGATTAATATGCAGCAGACAAAGATAATGATGATAGCCTTGCAAGGGAACAAGAATTCAGGATCGCCAGTCAGCCTCTAGAGTCTGTACAGGAGTACGTTTAGTTTATCTAGTTCAATTACTGCCAGGGGACCCTGATTATGATAAGAAAACTTACAAAAAAACAAAAATGGGTTGGAGTGCATATGGCAGGTATCACTAAATCCTGACTGGAAGCTTACCAGTGTCATTGAAAAGTGTACAATCATTGCATTCTACTGGTGCTAACATACGGGGCAGAAACTTGGAGGTTAACAAAGAAGCTTGAGAACAAGTTAAGAGGAAGCTTTAGCTTGGGCTCAACTGTGATGCTGCCTATTCAAACACCTGTACACTTTTCTGAGATAACCACTTGGTCGATTCTAATGAAATTTGTTGCATTTGAGAGAGAAAGTTAAATTTTATTGAATGTTGTAAGCAGAATTTCGATTTAGGGCCTGAATTTGTTTATACGTATTTTCAAAAATTGGCAAGCTTGAAAAATATAGAAGTACAAAGGTTACAAATTTGTAGCTCTGCCTCAATAGATGTTGCAGTTCAGTAAACTGCATCTGTTAGAGCGTCCAAAGCGGACAAATTTGACATGTCAGTTTGTATCTTAAGTGAATTTCTTACGTTGTTTACATGGGTTTTGCAAAGGTTGTACAAGCATGTTAGTGGTTTATTTGAGAGCCATGTACAATACACCAATTTTGTCTGCTTTTGATGTACTATTAGGTGCAACTTACAGAATTGTGATATCTTTTTTCATTGCTGAGCTACAAAGTTGTAAACATGCTAGTTTCATTTTCTGAAAATTAGTGATTTTTGCCAATTTTTATTAAAAACTTCACTACCTAAATGAAAAATACGCCACCAACAATCACTAGATTATAACTTTTTCTTTAAAATGCAACAAAGCTTATCAATGGTTGCTGAGAAAAACGAGTTCTTTCCCATGTATATTTCGATAGGAGCCCCCAAGCTAAAGCTTCCTCTTAAGGACCGCACAAAGGGCGATGGAACAAAAAATGTTAGGCATAATGTTAAGACACAGGAAGAGAGCGGTGTGGACCAGAGAGCAAACGGGTATAGCCGATATTCTAGTTGACATTTAAGAGAAAAAAATGGAGCTGGGCAGGCCATGTAATGCGTAGGGCAGATAACCGGCGGATCATTACAGTTACAGAATGGGTGCCATGGGAAAGGAGTGCAGTCCAGGATGGCAGAAAACTAGGTGGGGTGGTGAAATGAGAAAATCTGCAAGTACAAGTTGGAATCAGATTGCACAAGACAGGGATAATTGAAGCTTGGGAGAGGCCTTCGCCCTGCAGTGGACATAAAAATAGGCTGATGATGACATCATTATCTATTGATGATGATGTAATAATCGAGGATATTATTCCTGATGAGCCCTCTGGTTCTAGACAGTCTGAGCTTGGTTTAAATCAGGGCAAGCGAGTGGTGGAATAAAAAATAAAGAAAGAAAAAATGCTCATAACCATCTAGCTCTGCATTAAAAATTTTTGAAATATTCAAACACATTTGGAGGCTCATTGGCTGCCCGCATATTCAATGTGAATAAAACCTGCTCAATTTGAACAGTGTTCAAACTTTCAGCTTTCTTACATAGTCCATGCAACATGAAAAAGCAGTCACAGCTGCTACAAGTGACCAGACAAATTTTTAAAATAGACTACATAGGTGCAAAACACATTATACGCACGCTGACAAAAGGTGTATAAACTATAATTTTTAGTGAAGCATACAACCAGCAGTAGATTACCGCCTGAATAAGTTCATATCACAAGCCATATCCAAATATGTTGCTGGTCTTTCTAGCAAAAGAGAAATGAGAAAGCTATGAACTGCATTTATGCAAGTAGCAACACATTAACCTCTTGAAACTTTGTCTGCACTCAAGGACATCAGCTGTTATGCTTTTTTTTTAAAAAGAATTAAAGCCATAACAAAAAAATCTTACTCTGACTTATTTAATCTTTTTGCTTGACTGGTGCTTGTATAAATTGGGACTTATATTTGAGACTTCAGTAATTTCTCTGGCCCTGAACTCAGTACCAATGGCATGACAGTAGCAGGCTCTTAGAGTAGGCAATGGCATTTTCTCAAGAACTTCTTTGCGATGTGCACAACATTGTACTGATCTGCTACAGTAATAATTCCCTGTTAATAAAGGGAAAAAGAGACATCTATCCAATCATAGCAATTGCTACAAAGGAAACCCATACGGGTGCCTTGAAAGAAAAGCCTCACAGTTGAAGAAAAATTCGTCCTGGTCCGCGACTTGAGCCCGGGACCACCGCCTTTTTGGGGCAGCCGCATCAATTCGATCAATTACTATGACTGGGTGGATGTCTCATTTTCGATTCATTAATTACTTCCCTCCACCTTGCGGGTTTCCGCAGAACTATTACGTCAGTATTCCCCGTTGTGGCCTCTGAAATACATGCACAGATGTCAGCAATCTCAAGAGTCTTTGTCAGGCACATCACCCCACACAAATTACCAAGTGACAATGCCACGCAATAGCACAGTGGTTAGTGCGTTAAGCTTCTGACTGCATACAGAGGCATGAGTTATAACCCTATTGGTGGTAGTGCTGTGCACAAAGTTTTCTTCTTCTTGGTCCTATGGTGAGGGTGAAGCTGACAATGAGAAGATGTTCAGGCAATAGTGATGATGACAGCCATCGTCACTGGCATAACGGAAAGGAGAGATAGGCAGACTGACATGGCAAACCCAGTTTCAAGCTCTGAACCGTTTTCACAGTAAATGACTCTGAAATACAACATATCAAATGCTGCAAGCTGTTCCAATCCTGGATGCAGTATCACTAAATCATTTAATCTTTATCTATAGTCCCCAATGGAGAAACGGGGAGCCGGGAATAAGCTGCTCAGGAACAGCTCAACAAAGCACAGTCTCATATTTTATGTGTTTCGGGAGATTACACGGCCCAAAATCCAAGTCAGCTTTAGCCAATTTAACAAAAACCTGCAACCCGATCAAGTTAACCTTACTGTGGGTCTGTCATGAGCATAAATGGAAGCTACTGTGACAAACTCTACGCAGGTTTCACAAGATAATTACTACTGACCACATCCCATGCTAAAGGAATGCTACATAAAAACACATCAGCTTAGATTGGTGAAGCATTCCTTCAAAACTCTATTTTAATTCCTTTGGTGAAAAAACATTGACTACAAGAAAAAGTGAAACCCACAGTACAAAATTTCCTACCTCAAATTTTGTGGACAAACCACAGCATCAGTGTATCAGTATGATGATGTAGATTTAAACACATATTCTCGTATTTCGGCCATTTTAAGAGTGAAGGGCCTTTGGTTCACTTCAAATGCAATGTACTGCTTCCTTATCAATAAAAAATTAACTAAACTGATGCAAAACTTGTAAAAATCACTCATATTATGGGTAGCAAGTACAGAAATTTCAATGGGATGCTTCCACCAATCTTTCCTTTCTGCGAATTCTGTGGCCTACAAAGCGCCCTTTCACAGGGAGAGTGATTTTTTTTTTTCATTCTCGAAATGTAATTTATTAATATAGTTAAACTTCATATTTACTGCCCTTGTGAAAGTGATATGTTGCTATTATTTTTTAAGGTAGTCTGTCCCAGCTCGAACAAAAGCAATGGGCAGCTAGCACAAGGTCTAGCATGTTCCCCTTATCCTCTAGTGAAAAAAGTTTTCTGACCTTTATTAACTAATCACTATGAGTAATTCATTGCAAATATATCAGGCAAAAAGGAGGCCTTCAAGCCTGCACGTTATTTACATCAAATCAACCCCCTGGTGGCCGAAAATACTAACATAATCCCAACAGATGCCGTTTACTTTCACATAAATGGGATCATCTATTCGAAAGATATATGATAAGCAAGAGGAGGAGGTTTTATGATCAATAGAGCAAACAAGAAACACAGGCCGTATATAAAATCTATAAATGGTAAATGTAGCATTAACACAAAAGGTTTTTACAAAACTACAAAAAAAAAAAGGAAAAGTGGACGTAATAGCTGGCAAGCAGCTTAAGTTGCATACCTTTTGAATGTTCTTCTCAATGGTGACAGGAAGGTTGAAAAGAAACCTAAACTTCTGCAAAATTCCAAGGGCATTGCGTGTTGAATCCGCTTGATCTTTTCTGGCCAAGATGGATTCAAAGATGTTTTCTGCCTCATTTTTGGATCCTTTAATTTAAATATTAAGGTAACATAAGCCACTTAAAAAGATAAAAGCAATTTGAATCTTGCTAATAGCATACATCAACGCAAAACGAAAGCAAACCAAAGTTATACCCACTTGTCACAGCTTCATAAAGCTTTTCAGTCAAGTCAGACCCCATCTCTTGCTTATCTTTCTCCATGGCCTTCTGAAGCTCTAAAAGTGTTTAATTGAAGAAGAAAAAATATGAGATGTAAACATAAAAACACAATGTCTTAATGCAACCACACAATTTTAAGGTACCCACCATGAAGGACATCCAGGCAAACAACAATGGCATTGACATTCGACTTCAGAAATGATGAAGGACCGTCCTGGAGCTGGCCAACTTTTCGCTTTAAGCTTAGCAGCCCAGCTTTCAGGTCACTGAAACTGTAAAAAAAGCAGAAGACCAAGGCAAAAACAATAAAACTAAGTTTCCATCGCTTCCTCTTCAGAAAGAGAAGTGTACACATCCGAATCCTTGTACAGCTTCAACTACAGCCTTTGAAACACCTGCCTAGAGCTCAAAGCTGCTAACAAATGCTGCTTGTTCAACACATGCTCAAAGGACAGCTTGTATTGTGAGATGTACTGCACATGAGACGGGCAGTGCTACTGGCACGTCTGACTCTTGACAATCGAGGACATGTGTGGCATTAATGCACACAATCTATTTCGGAGCCATGTGAACACTGTTGCCTGCATTTCCATGCAGAGCTGTCGATACAGGGTTAGTGTGCAACGAAGCAAAGAACTGCCCCACAAGAAGTTTTTGTAGGGGCTTGACCTTTTAGCAGCACACTCAGAAGAAAACCTGCGGCTCCTAGCAACTGATGCAAGTACGCTCTGCAATAAACCACCCACACACTGTAAACAAGACCATACAGTGAAACAACCACAGGCAAAGCCTCACCTTGTGCTGTTGTAATTCTCCAAGAGGTAGCACGCAGGGTTGAAGTTCTCGGAAAGCAAGTTTCCTGAACCTTGAAGTACGTACAAGCAATGAAAAGAATAAGAAAGTTCCCTATATTGGTCACTTAATAAATTTTTCAACCTGGTGTATGCCTCCTTTTTCCCACATTTTCAGAAGGGCAGCCCACCCCTTTATACATGGTCATCATCGACTTGGTGCAGCCATGTGCCATGCAAAAGCAACTTTTTCACAGACTTAGTACATGTGTAACAATGCAGGGTAAACCTGTCGAAAAACTAATGCACCGTAACTCCCAAATCTAATCATCCCACATGAAGCATATGGGACCACATAAAAAAAAAAAAAAAAAAAACTACATTCCTTGGAATATGTTACACAGGATTATTGGATATGATAGTGATGGGGCATATGAGCTTTTTCAACATGGAATGAGCAAGCATTACCCGGCTTGCTAGCGCTGGTAGTTCTCCAGCCAGTAAGATGAACTGTGACCTGCAGCTGAACAGTACAAATGACTTGAATGGGTAAGCTGCCTCATCAAGTACCAATATATATCCCCTACAATGTATGCACCATACTCAATGAAAGTAATTACAGGTATGCAATGTTCAGTAATCAGGCATGCTTATAATTTACCATTGATTAGGGATATTTTTAAGGACAGAATTATTTCATTTTTTAGAAAACAGCTTCAAGGCTACCAAAGCTGAAGCTTGTTTCTCCTGGATTTAAAAAAATGGTGTATTAAGCATGAAACACTTCTTACCCTCATTGTATACAGCTTGATAGGAGCAATTCACAATACCGGAAAAAGCATGACAATTCCAATGAGAACCCAAATAAATGTCAATAGAGTCCAATGTAAATTATGGGTTCACCACATGGCAAATGCAAAATTTAAAAAATATATATAAATGAAACTTTGCTCACAGACACTATTTAGGAGTCTAAACGAGGCACTTGCAGGCGAGCGCAGCTGAGAGCCAGACACACCAACCACACAGCTATCACTCAAGTTGAATGTTTTATTGTTGGTAGGATTGTGGCAATGTGCATGACAGAGGCTCGGAGTGAGACATTGTATTTGCATGTATTTTGAGGCCACTACAAGGTAGCGTGCTCCATCAGCTATAGCAATAGCCACTGGGATACAAGCCTCGCCATTTCATATGTGTGCATGCAATACAGCAAGGACTCCCAAGAGAGAAAGTTTCCTAATCAAATTATTCACCTAGCGCGCTGCATGATATGGGAGGCAGGACACTTAGTCCAGTCCCAGCTGTTTCATCCATAACGACAACGTTGTACAGACATCTTGACATGCACAGGCATGGCAGCCATCATGTAGAAGTAGGCATGAAATATGACATGCTGCTGATTACGATCAAATAAAGAAGCAGTTCATGATTACACTTACTTCCATTTATGTAAGAAGACTGACAATATTTAATCATTTATAAAGTGCTTTGTGAGAGCAAAAGAAAAAAAAACTGCAATAAAAAAGTACCTTCTGGGAACAGCTGTCTAAGTTCTTCCTCTGGGAACCGTTTCCTGAAAAATAATACAGTATGATTTTGTAATTTTATTATGTCTAAGGGTAGAGATGTGCAAATATCAGCTTTCAATATGAATCAAATTCTTCCATTTTTAATAAAGTATTTCATTGGAGAAATTGATTTGTTGCAGCTTGTAATGTTTGGCTGCGTCCAAGCATACAGTGTTGTTATAACGCAACTCACTTCCGTGGAAAGAGGGCCATGCACATATTATGATATGTGCATATTGGTGGCATGAGGGACAAGATTCGCCGAAGAGCAAATACGCATGTCATGGATGCCTGCTACTGGCCCCTTCAAGGGCCAGCTTTTAAGCCAATTTTAGCCAGAAACACTTGCCAACAGCTGCTTTCTAGAGTGAAATATATGGTGCAGGAGACGTCACTGCTGTACAGAAGCAGCACTTGCTGAAGGAACTTGAACATTTGTTTTCCTTGTGTGCAATACATGAATTACAAATGCTTCACTTTTGGGATGTGTCTAGATTTATTATCTTGATTGATGCAAATACCTTTTCTTTCTCCATTGGTACAGCTCCCCGTGTTTGAAGCACTAACATGATGTACATTGCTGAACTTCCAACAGTCGCCTCACATTAATTGAAACTCCTAGGAACCACAGGTTCAGTCTTGAATCAATAAATGTTTGAATTATCTAAACTGAATTATAATGCTGCCCAAAACAAAACATTGAGTTAATGTACACATTGTATACATAAAACAATGTCAAGCAAAGTACAAGAGTGAGTGAGTGGCCACTGCCAGGTTTCATAGTGAAGAGATAGACCCAGCGCATACACATCTAGGATATCAAGGCTGTGTACGTATGACCACCATCTTGTAGTAGTCCCTGTCATCATACACAGCGGCCTCATTATTAAACTGCAGATAAGGCAAAAAGCTGGACTGGCTGAGTGCCCAATTTATGTGACATATTCGCAGAACAAACAGGAACACAAAATGCAAAATACTACGCAGGGCAGATACTGACATCTGTTGACTTACTACACGAACATGCAGCACATAGCAACAACAGTAGCAGTGATGATCAAAAGAAACCAAACCACTCATTCCACATGAGTTTAACGGAGCCTCAAAACAGGGAAAATTGCTTTTACAAAGAAAATAAATGAAGGTGCTTGCATAGTCACAGGCTACAGAAAGCATGACATATTGTTTGGTTTCATTTACAATTAATTGCTGCCAGTCCTGGTGTCACAATATACCATATACATGTGCAATAAAGCTGTGAATGTCTGCACCCATCCTGCTTATTTCATGCTTCCTGTCTTGTCACTCAGTAGCAGCAAAATTCCAAACCTAAAAAAAAAGATAACAGGTATAAGCACCTTGAGGTGATGACAGTGATTAACCGTTTGACTGCCACTCCAAAGTATAGTTGTTTTGTGTATTCAGTGCACATACTGCCTCTGCAGCTGCAACTCATGTGAAAAAGACCTCTGCATATCAATTATGCCATCTACAGAAATGGCATCTGACCACACAAAACTTAGAGTGCATATCTCATGGCTCCCTCACTCTGACTTGGCAGGGCAGGCATGGCAAAACAGGTCCATCTGAACATTGACAGATGTGGGAACTTATTTGATGAAATCTGAATAAGGAGAAAGCAAGGATGAAGAATCTGCCTCTACGTAGCATGAAATGTCCACTGAACCAGTACTCAAAGAAAACCTGCCAGAGGCTGAGAAGCAGTCAGAAAAATACACGCAAGTCAAAGGGTTAAGGTACCTATAGTGCTTATGTGCACATAGGCATGCATGTATATGGGTTTTCATTGCTTTCTTTGTCACATTGCGTTTACACAGTAAAGTGTAGAGGCTCCACTGAACTACATAAAACATTTAATGCCTTTAGCAAATAATAGATTATTACAGAAATGAAAACGGACTACAATTATTTTACCTTGCAGTAACAAAAGGAACACTGAACATATTCTTACTTACAATTTAAAGTCTGTTTGATAATATAATTTCTTTCCCCAAACACAAATCGTTCAAGGGCCACCTACTACATGCAGATCGTTCAGCTGGACCGCTGCCATCAATAATGAATGCCATCAATAATAAATGCCATCAATAATGAATGATCAAAGATCAACCACTGACACAGACTCATCCGAGATGCCGAGTGGATCTTCTGGGTGCAGCTGAGCAGGGGATGCAGGATGACCCTTTCGGCCAAACACATCAGAAAACATGTGCGACTCGTCCACCCAAATGGCTGACTCCACTGTTGGGCCTACAAAAGACGAAACGAAACTCAGCGTCTTAATTAGGGCACAAGTTTGGCTTCAGGCCACATCAATCAAGAAATCACCAGTGTCAGGGAAGTGGTTGAGGAAGTGACAAAAAAGCACTTTCCATGCAGAGTTTTATGCTGGTGTGTAAGTGTCTAAGTGGTACTTTTCATGGGGAGGGGCAGCAAGAACAAAAGGTCCTAGGACCCACTGCAGTAGCCCAGTGGCTGTAGCATTGTGCTGCTAAGCTCAAGGTTGCAGTTTCGATCCTGGCTGCATTGGCTGCATTTCAACAGGGGTGAAATATAAGCACACTTATGTACCATGCATTGGGGGTACGTTAAAGAACCCCATAGGTCAAAATTAAGCCAGAGTCCCCCACTATGGTGTGCCTCGTAATTGTATTGTGGTTTTGGCACATAATAACCCATTATTATTATTATTAGAAGGCCTCCGAGAAGCTGGGTGCGGAAAAAGGAGGAAAGGGGGAATGAGATTTATGGTGTCTGTCACTAAGGTTTAATTCCAGGATGTAGCAAACAGCCACTCTCATGCTAAGAGTGGCCGTTTTCCATTGCAGAAGCACAGCTTGCTAATACAGCTGAACTTAGTATTCCTCTTTAGTACCTCTTTAAAAGATGATGTAATTGCATTTCAGAAGCTAGAGGAATTGAGGCATTTGCAACAATCCCGCCATAATGCAGACTAGACTGTGGTATAGACATGCTGGTTTTACTGAAATGATCTGAAGGGAAGGAAGTGCATGCATATGGTTCCTACACACAGCTACAACAGTCTTAAATGTAGATGCTTCTAGCACTGTGAAATTGTCTATAAGAGAAAAAAGTGAGTTGTCAGAAATGTGTCAGTACTCTTAATTTATGCCGGAGAAGCACTTGAATATGAGAAGTGCTGTGAATGAATGTTGACCACCTGGGGCTTTTGAACAGTACCAAAATCTAAGCACACAGGTACTTTTACATCTTGCATACCTCTACTGGAATGCAGCTGTTGCAGTCTGTAATTGAACCTGCAACCTTATACATAGCAGCAGAGCTTGCACTTATGTGCGTCTGCACAACAAATTTTCATTTAAGCCTGCACTCAGCCATAAAAATTGTGAAGAAGCACAACACTACAACAACATGCTGATGGGCACTAGTGCACTTGGCACAGCAAGCTTGCATATTTTGCAAATTCGATTGAGCGATGCCCTTTATCAGCACATATTACCCGCGCAGTCTTACAATTCAGTGTGCAAGCTCGTACAAGGGGTGGGACTCCCGGCGTTTCGTATTTCAGCGCAGTTTCTTCCTTTGTATCACATCTCGCATGCGACTCGCACCTGCTTGTAAGCACTAAACTCATCTCAAACAAACACACACACAAAAAGAAAAGCTCCAGAGACGACACGGCAGCTGTGAAATAACCAGATATAAACGGAGACCTTACCTATAACTTCCAATATCCCGCGGAAATTTACAGTGCACGTTCCGACACCCCCAGACCTTGTGGTGACAACCACCTCGCCTCGTCCTGTGCACACTCGTGTCCGTGTCACTATCTTGCTGGAAGATTTCCACTCAGAGTACATAGAACAATCGACCCCGCAGATGGTCACGTCTGCAAAGAAGCGAGTATTGAATGTTTAATCAACTTCCTCACGCCGTCTTTCATTAATTTTTTTCGACTAGAATTATTGCCATAGCACCACGCATCACTCACTCAGAAGATCATTTTGGTCCAAGCCCAAGTTTTCACCACGGATGGTAACTTTGGTTCCCGGGGGACCTTCAACTGGGGACAACCCGGTTACTTTCGGAGGCTCTCCCATTATATGTCAATCGTTATATCTAAAAGGGTGAAGAAAAAAAAGGACCAATACACAGTATCAGCTTAAAAATACACAGAGTGCGAAATCTGCAGACAACAAGCATATGAACGAATGCGATTATCCAGTGCAATATTTGTACCGTGTTAAATGGGCGTTTGCAGGGCCACACTAGCCACGAAAGTTACTGTAGGAAACGAAGTGAAAACACGCATGTAAATGACGCACATCCTCAGTCCGATCAAATGAGCAGCACTCCTGGTTTAATATCGCTGGTGCTACATATCTTCTACTCAGACAATGCGGCTGAATCAAAGTTTCAAAAAGATATTTGATATCGTTCACAGCACAGAATAAACAACCGCTCACAGCGCTAGTTGGCTGTTTGACGAAACTAGAGTCTAACGAAACGTCGGAAGTGCCGGCAGCGCCGGAAGCTTTGGCTCATATCCACAACTCGGAGCCACGCAGAAAGGAAGTCGTCCCAGACAAAACGTTAAATCTAAACAAAAAAAAACATCGTTTAGCATGACTTACATCAGTAATGCAGTTACTTTTGTTTCTGGATGAGTTATTTATTAACATCACGCGTTAAAAACCAAATTAGCTGCTGTTTGTTGAAAAGGCTGACTTTGTTGTCCCTTCAGACAGCGTTGGTTTAACCTACAGACAAACGCACGTAAAGGTCATTTTAAATTTTATGGGTTTGAAAGAAGTGTATTGTGCCATAATTATGATTATTCCACCGCGATTGTGATCATTGTGATTCTTGCTTCATTGTTGCTAGACCGGGCACGTGGTGTCAGCTGTGTCAGCGCATGCTCCAGCCAGCGTACTCCGGCGCTCCGGCGGCCGCCACCTCTTCCGCCATTTTTAGCAAAACATGTCTGTTTGCGGCGTTTGTATGCCATGACGCAGAGGTTTCTGCCATGGGCGACGCGCGTTTGGTAAGTGATACCGAACGTTCCTTGCCAAGTGCCGATTGTAGGCACATTTGAAGCAGCCGGGATTCACTGACGTGACCAGCGTCGTTATCGGCTGCTTCGACAGTGCCAATGAACGGCCAGAAAGCTGCAAGTCCGCAAGTTTTAGGCCTACTGCTTAACCCTAAATGTGTGTTCAACGTGCTCTTTTGTGTACTGTGTGTTTAACGTACTTAGTTGTTATTGCTTGCTGCGGCATGAAAAGGTAGTGTGAACTGTCAAAATACTGTTTATCAAGCATTAATGCCTTTCATGTTGTTACACATTCTGCCAACTGCTTCGGTCGGCGTCGACTGCACATGTCGAACGTTGCTGCTGAACAATACAGAAGGCAAAAACCTACAAGTCTCACTTGTGTCATCATGTAAGATTGAGTTCGTGCAGTTACGTTTGCGTCGTTAGGCCTGCTCTTAGCAGTGTTTACACGATGAGATTTGTTTAAACTATCTTTACGGTAGCGTAAATGTTGACTAGATTCAATGGGTATGACCTGGTTGTTGCTGCCACCTTGCCTCCTTTAGCTGGAGTTTTAGGAGCTGTAGCAAAGTTTTCTTTCTTTTTTTTTTTTTGAAGTGACATCCAGATTCTTGGGGTCGAACAAAGTTTGCGGCAGTGTCTGTTCTAACCAGTGCATTTTATTAGCTTGTGTAAACTGGATTAAGCACAGCTGATTTTAATGAAGACACATTTTACAAACTCTGTAATCACATTCCTTCAATCTCAAATGCGCTCTATACACACGTCAATGCGCTCTACGTGCTAACGTCCAGTTGCGGCGCGATTAAGCCAACCAGATAAACTTATTGAACTGGTCGAGCACGTGTTGTGTAGTATGGGCGAAGGCGGTGGCAACGTCAAACGTGCCAACAAAAATATTTACATAAACCAGCATAATGCCGCTAAACATGCACACAAATTTTCTTTCTTTTCCTTTTTTGCAAGCGCAATATTTGTAGAGGTTGAAGAATGTGCAGTTGCTTTTTATGGAATGGCATTATTTGGGCAATGCTGCTTTTCAGTTGCATCTGTTATGCTGCTTGTGCGTGAATGCTTGCATTGACAGAGCGCGAAGAGCCAAGTTAATAATTAGGTGTGCAGATCCAATGCACATTGGAATCGAACTCAAGTGGAGCTTAAGTGAAGCAGTTAAATACTTTACTACTAACGGTGAAGTCTACAATTTCTTTTACTTTCTTGCTATATGTATGGTGTAGTTTTAGGAAATGTTTACCTGCCACAAACCTCACAACTGTATTGTTATGCAATTTTTATGGCTGCACTACATCTCACGCAAGGTATGCCAATATGCAAGCACCAAATCAGGCAGATACTCGGCGTGAGACATATATGTAGTGATGTCACAGGGACTAAGGCGGTGATGATGCTTGGCAAGGGAAGAATTGCGACAGGTGTATACATGGAAAAGTATGACGTACATCAAGCAGCATTTAGGGATTCTGTACGTCTTGTATCATAGTCTGAGATGACCCATTCTAATATATTGACCAGGTAACGAGCACGCACCTAGTGACACCTACTGAGTGTCTAAATCAAAGTAAATCACGGAATCTGGTAAATATGGTTCACCATTCCATTAACAGACCGCCTGCGAGCTGACTGCAGGGTTCTTACACTTCCTTGAAATCCTTGGAAATGGGTTGGGAGTGACTTCTGAACATTCGAATTAACTATGAATGAAAGGTATGAACTCTGCGACCGTGTGGAATGTGACATCATGGACACAGCTTCTTGCTGCACGAGAATAACTGACGTAGCTTCTCACCGTGCTTGTTCACCAACTTGGCACCTTGGATGACGTCAGTGCAAGCAATCTATATGTTGAGGTTTTATGTAGGAAGAATTTTTTTTTTTTATTATCCAAAACAGAACCGGACATACTTCTTCAGCACACAAAGTTATATAAACCACTTTGCGGGTACCTTTATATAAATTTTGTGTATATATCCCCAAATGGCATCCGTCGAAATAGCGACCGACAGGCCAAAACCTGGAAAGCTGGCTAAGAAAGCGTTGCTTTAAAAGTCAGCCATGACCTTTGCTGTTTTCTGGCTATACTCGCCTGCATGTGGATGTGTGAATCATATGCGCTTTACTGTATAACAGGCTTTGAGGTTAAGACAAAATGTGTCAGGCCATCCTGCAGCAGCAATTCTATTAGGCTGTGCTCTTAACCATGTGTTTTTATCCATTGCGCCAATCTGTATCACCTCTAAAAACAGGCGTAGTGCTCATAGTTGCTGCAGAGTACTTAGACTAGCATTGTCTCTTATACCTCTGTCACACGGCGCATGTAATCTCATTCAGTAAATGACATTCATACCGAATGTCATTGCGGTCTTGCGTTCCCTGTCTACATGGGTATACAGAGTGGCATTCACAATTAATGGCGATGTTTATCCGCCTGCAGGCACCCAGCACATGTATACCTTAAGGTTATGCTTCACCCTGTGCAAATCGGTGAGGTAATCTTCCCACGCTTTCAGCAGCACGCGGCTCATGTGGTCGGTCCAGTGCACTTTTTGCTTCTCATTCTCCGCTGACGAAGCTGTACAGTCTGCTTCCGTGGTTGGATAGGCTTTAGCACTGCACCACTTTGAAAACAATATGTAGAAATGGAAAAAGACTACCGTTTGTAAACATGGCCGACAAGAGGTGCTAGCATCCAGTCGGACACTGGGAACAAGAATATATCTGCGCAAACTACTTGAAGTATCGTGCTGTACGTCATAACATTATTAAAAAGTTCATAACAGCAATTATGACCTTTATATTGATTACATTTTGTTTTAACTTATCGCTTGTGTAATTTTTTGCCAAGCCCCTACTGTCGAGATTACACAAGCCTTGCTTGCATGAGTTCTGGAAACTCGGTCAATGGGCGAAAGCCATTAGCTGCAAAAGTCATTCACTATGCCCGTGTATAAGCATCAAAAATTGCATTACCGTTATAGCGTACGCTATGTGCTATAGTACGGCATATGCTAAGCAGCGTACGTTTGTTAGCTTTGGTTGCCCTGCGAAATCTTTGGATTTCAGAGGCCATATGCCGTCGTTGCGGCTATCTCCAGACTGCAGTGATAGGTGGCGCTGACATCTCGAATGTTTCAGTGAGAGGCAATCTCGAAAACTCCGCAAGGTTATCCATAATATTCTGTTGTCGAAGTGGCCTAAGACTAAGGGAAAGCCGTTTAGTCATTTGCTACAAACGAAGTGAATTTTACAAAAGCAATGCCAAATTCAAGTCGAAGCGGGCAGCCGGGACTGCCTCCATGCTTCATGCAAGCTGCACACACCACGCAAAGACGCTGAAGCGGAATAATACAAATAGCGTGCGTAAGCTATACATTATGGGTGGTTTAGCATTCTGTGCATGCGCAGTAACGACCCGCTATATTATAGTGTATGCAGTGGTATGCGTACGCTAAAGTAAAAACTGTCTAGTAAGACCTAATCTCATTCACTGTGAATGACATTACACGCGCCGCTTGACAGGGGTATTAGACTGCATGAATAAGCTGCTTGACTGGCCATACACCAAGATGGCATTTTCAATTTTGCCTCAGTGCTGATGTATTTAATAAAACATTGCACTTAAAAATTGCTGCATGTACTTTCAGGAACTACTGAATTGCTAGTGTTTATCCCAAACACACTATTAAAGCTATTTTACTTGAAAATATGATACTGCTTTTCAGCATTTTTCTCTTAGCCAGCCAGTGCCCTTCAAACCATTTCATCCACAAGTTTGCTATTTCCACGTTCACAGTTGAGCGATTTGGATAACGCCAGCAAAAGTTTTGCTGTGTCACTTCAGATGCCTCAGTAGTTGTGCAAGACTTTTCTTTTTAATTTAGCCTATCTTTTTTGCAGTGGTATCTACTGGAAATGTCCGCTCATTTTATAAAGTTGAAATGTCCAGTAGCATTGAAAAGCCCTGTCATTTATGTCTGGAGCTCGTTCCTTTTTACCCATTCTTACCCAAGTATTGTAATACTCTCTTTGCAAAACTGCACCATTTATTTTAAGGCAAGAAGTCTTTGACCTCAGTTGAAGTTGCCAGGCAAAGAATGTAATCTTGGTATTTCATACTTTGGGTGTATGCACGAGAACAACAGGGGTCAAACAATGGATGTGTCTCCTGAGCCTACATTTTGGCAAGCCTCCCGAGACGACCCTTGTTCGATCAGTTGAAGTTGACATCTTCCTGTGTTACTGTCTTGTTTGAATTTTGAGAGCTGCTACCATCAATGTGATAAAAGACCACGTCATTGCAAGTGCCTTGGAAGAGGCCCAGTGTGGCACATATGCCTTCAATACTTCATACATAATTGTGCGGTACTCTGTCTCTCTCACCAATGCACCTGTGAAACTGTTGGCAGGAGATTACTGAGAATTAAAGCATAAAAATTATAAGCGTATTAGAAGTAGTGCCTGACAGCGCATACAAGCATATTCTCCTTAAAGTAGTTAGTGCTGCACATTTCTCTTCATTTCCCAGTGCAACATTGTGCTGTCTGCATGTTGCCATTCATTTCACTTGGTGCAAACTTTGTGCAAAATGAATTGTAGTGTTATATGCGTGGGCAATGAGGTGTAGGGCAGGAGGTGCTAGGCTCGTTCTGTAAGAACATGAAATTGACATGGAGCTAGTGTCAGCCAGTTCACGAAGCGCATGGTTATCAGCAAACCTTGCGTGATTTCAGGTTGCTGGAAAGTGAGACTAGGCAGAATTGTGGGGGCTATAGTGTATGCACTGCAGTATTACACTTCTTGAAATTATTGCACATTGAAAAGTTGTGCCATGGTGACTTACAGCACACCGCGATATCTCTGCTTGCAACATTAGTGGCCAGTTTGCATATTTCATGTATGTTTCTCAGATAGGTAGAAGACGTGGCCTGTCATACTCAATCCACGTGCACAACTAATTGCACTTAAAGCTGCCACATAGCACTGCAGTGCTCAGTCTGAACATAACAGGATCATGCTTTCTGAATCTACTCGGCTGTTTAATGTAATTGGCTGTTATGTAATGATTTGTGAGGGGAGAACTAGAATATTGGGGGCGAGGACTTAAGGAGTCGCCATCTGTCGGAAGCGCCTCCCTTGTGTAGTATGAGGGATCACGTGGCACATTCCTCATAGGTTTCGCTTACGGCGCTCAGTAAAAACACCACGCGGCAGCCCTCCTGGACATTTATGTAGGTGCTGTCAAAACGAAAAGTTTTTGACTGCTGATATAATAACCTTGGGCAAACTGAAAGCACAGAATGGTTTAAACGCTATCTCTTTACTGAATACGTACAGTGAACGCCACTGCACGCGGTCGCCGCGATGGAGTCTCCCGAACAGGTTTCTTGCGAGAAAGGTAGGCAAACGCTGAAAATGAGCTACGTGAAATATGTTCTTATAGTGGGCTGTCTGTATAACCAAATCGAGCATAACAGAATGAAGCCTCAATACAGCGATCGCACAGGTTCGCAGCGACCGACTGCTTGTCTGCATGCATGGCCGTGCACAATGTTTTGCTTTCGCTGTGAGCGTGTTTTCGCACCGCGCCGTGAGCTTTAAGCCGCAGCATATAATCATGTGACAGTACACTAGCAACCATTGTTGCATAGACGCTATCAGAATTGTGGATGATGTACAGATAGGGTTCAGGTCGTGTAACCTTAGCATTTGCAAGAGGCAGCTACAGCTTGGCTTGAATAGATTGTCAAAGTGGGCGGATGAGAATGGTTTTAGACTGAACCCCCAAAAAAGCACATGTGTCCTGTTCTCAAACAAGAGAGGTGTACTACCAGAACCAGATATTAACCTTAAGGGAGAAAGACTAACCGTCAGCCTTGAACACAAATTCTTAGGTGTTATCCTGGACACAAAACTCAACTTCATTCCCCACTTAAAATATCTTAAAGAAAAGTGCCTGAAGACCATGAGCCTCCTGAAGCTGCTTTCTCGAACAACTTGGGGCAGTGACAGGAAGTGTCTGCTTAACTTATACAAGAGTCTCGTACAATCACGCCTCGACTACGGAGCCGTAGTGTACCACTCCGCAACTGAGAGTGCGCTAAAGATTCTAGACCCAGTTCACAACCTTGGTATACGACTGGCAACAGGCGCCTTTAGAACGAGCCCTGTTGAAAGTCTCTACGTTGAGTCCAACGAATGTTCCTTACATCTACGTAGAATATTCTTAACTTTTTCATACTACACTAAGGCAAAATCTGACACCGAACATCCATGCCATTCCATCGTTAGCGACCTGTCCGCTGCCACACTTTACCGTAACCGCCCACTTATTAGAACTCCTTTGAGCCTGCGCTTGGAAGCAATGGCAGAAGAAACAGATATTTATATCCCAGAAAATATTCTAATGCCTCCCACTCGCCTTCCACCGCCTTGGGAATGGCAGACCATGGAGTGCGATATCTCTTTTGTCGAAATAACGAAACATGCACCTGAGGCACACATACGATCACACTTCCTCGAACTCCAAGCGAAGTACTGCTGTGCCGAGTTTTATACAGATGCTTCCAAATCATCTGCTGGTGTTGCGTATGCAGCACTTGGACCATCTTTTTCCACCTCCGGTACTCTAAATCCTAACACAAGTATTTTCACGGCTGAAGCGTACGCGATACTCTCAGCTGTAAAACACATCAGACAAAGAAATCTCAATAAGACCATCATCTTCACAGATTCATTAAGCGTAGTAAGAGCCTTAATGAGTTTTCGAAAACATAAGAACCCTGTTTTTAATGAACTATACACAGAACTATGCTTAGCATTAATATACAACCAAAACATCGTCCTATGCTGGGTACCTGGCCATAGGGGCATAAAAGGTAATGTAGCTGCTGACGAAAGTGCAACGTCAGTCGCCTTAAATGAAACGAATGTAAATAAGCCCCTACCAGCAACAGAACTTAAACCCTTCTTACGCCATAAACTGAGGAAGTACTGGCAGGATCAATGGAATAAAGCAGAAGGGAATAAGCTACACGTTATCAAACCCAAATTAGGCAACTGGATACCCCTTTTTACTTTTCAATCAGTGTTAAACTTTTTATTTGAAACTGACACCCTAAATGTCATTTGGCCTGGCTACTTGTAGCACGGCCTCCGCCTGGAGGTCGTAGCTGCAATGAAAACACCTATTAGAGCACGTGCCTCCCAGCCCTTGCCTTCAAGGCCTTGCTGAGGCACTAGTGCTAGAAACACTACATATTTTACTGATCGTCCCTCATCCCGAGAAACATCTATTGTCATCACAGAAACGATCAATCACTCTCATTTTTTATACTTGAATTTTACGCACCTCAGAGCGAATAAATTTTAGGCCCTTTTACAGCCACATTGCACCATATGTATATTTTACACATTTTAGCGAATAGTTTTAGGCCACTATACAGCCGTGTATCATATACTCCCCACTATTGACACTCACATGTCATTGACAAGCACTGATCATCGACTTGGCGCTCTTTGGCCATATCTGGCCCTTGCGCCAATAAACTCCACAAATCAATCAAATCAATCATCAGAATTGTTCAAAAATAATTTCGTTATAGAGACTTCGACGCCTATGACGTCTGTGATGTGCCGTCGCGACGATGCAATCTTTTTTGTCTTCTAAATTCTTGGACATTTCAATATTATTTCTCAAGTTGCGTCGCACTGTATGTTTATCGGTCTTCTCAGTGAGATTACCCCTGCTTTTTCATAATCCAGTGCATTAATTCATAACACAAACATGACCATATGCCATATGCCTTTTTTTAATGTGCGTCTTACCGCTCCCTTTCTGTTCCAGTGAACTTGCCAGTATCTAGCATCAACAAGTTCATAGACGAAACCGTCATGACATTAGCCGGGCAGCGGGTGCGGGCGAGCGAGCGTCTCAGTGCGGGTTTTCTGCTACTCACCGAACATCGCGCACTCCCGGCGCCGTAGCAGAAATCTCCCTCGCGGGTGTGTTTGCTGCATACCTGAGTTGTAGCCGATGGCTCTCTGCCGGTTCTAAGTTTCATGAGCCAAGCTTCACGCAGCTCCTTGTCCTGCGGCTACATGCGAGTAAGGCTGACACCGGGCTCCGTTGTGTACGTCCGGCACTGCAGCACCGAGCAGTAGCCTACCATGCTGCACGCCTCTAAAGGCAGCCACTACCTATTATAGTACTTTGAAAGGTTGTCAAGCAGACACCCAAGGCAGTAAAGCCTCGCCACTTAATCAGAACCACAGCATGGGTGGGACTAAACTTTCGTCTTCAGCTCGCTTTGGCACTTCCGAAGCAGCCGCTGTGTCGACGTGAACCCTCATGCCACGTCACGCTGACGATGATGCCAGCTTTTTTAGTGGTGGAGCTCGCCACCAATACCAACAGTCTGCAAACTTAAGCATTGCCCACAGTAGCTTAACTCGTGCTATTTGGTGTTCAAACACCTTGTGTGAAAGCGCTCATCCCCGTTTCTTCTCCCCTATCATGCTATTGAACGTTTGCTCTTTCACACAACATTGCCCACAGGTTCATGCCTACCCTCAAGAACTTGCAGAACACTATCTAATCTCTATGGCCTTTTGTTGCTGTAGGATGCTAAACCCATTAAATCAAACCTATACATATGGTGGTCCCTGAATGACTTGTGACTTGGTCAGGGTGCACTTTACTGTACCACCATTCTATCACATGCTTGATTGACATAAAAAAAAATTGAAGCACAGAGTTCACAAATCCCTAACTTTGCATTGAAAACAGATGTTGCAGTTCTGTAAAGTGCACTAAGGTCCCAGTCTGGGCCTCCTGGTAGGCTCATGCCTCCTTGCCCAGCAAATTCATTTTTGACATACTGCACCAGAAGTGGCCACCATACTTTTTTTAACTTTTGTGGAAGAGTGGTCCACTCCTAGCTGCCAAGATGCTGGTTGGGTGATAGTGTTCAAAGGATTGTTTTTCTGAAGGTGAGTTAGTGGTGTTGCGACTGGGGATCCAAAGATGTGGAATGTACTTTTCTCGTGGGGGAGTGAGGGAACGTTGGGCTGGGCCCGATATACAGGACGTTTTACGCACAAGTTTATATTACATATTTACAAGGAAATTCAAAGTAGTGCAGAAAGAGTTCATGAAGAAGTTGTAGCAGCTGATCACCCCAGCCATCCGTCGCTCTTTTTATCCCCTGCGAAGTCATTGTTCAATCGCCTCCCCTAATCCGGTGTCAGGAGACCAATGACCTCAGGTCTCACCAATCCGGAGGTTTGTTACCCTTTCCCTTAGAAGGGAGTTTTGTCAGAAACACGCACATCACTGGGCACAAACGGGATGGGGGATCGTACACTGACTCAGGGTAATTACCATCTGGGAAATTAGGGAATTCTCAGGGATCTTGAGTAGTGTGGAAAAACTCGGGGGAAAACACAGGGAATTTGTGCCTCTATCAGGAAAAATTAGCTGTAATTTATTGAAAGGGTCGAAAGTCACGGTAATGCTGGCTCGAGTAACAGACGGGAATCGTAATGAATCATCTTTGACGCCCTGTCGTTGGCTGGAGGAGTTGCCAGTCAATGACAGACTTTCCGGATGACCGATAGTTTGGATGGCTTTGCGGGACCATCACATACCCCATAGAGTCAATGTATCAGAATGTCTGAAATTTTGGACGCCACCGTCTGATTTTCCGGACTTTTTACCGTTACCGCAGGTCCGAAATGGTATTAATCAAAGCCACCACCGCTGCCGTTTTGATTACCTCGCTGCCTCGAACCGGCGCTCTCACACGCAGATCCGCTGGCAGCTGTAGCCACCACGGCAACGCTAGATCTAGCTGCTTCGACGTTCGCTATTAAGCTTTTTGCTATTGGGTGCCATGTTTTTCATTGAGAGAATTCGCTGCTGTCAGCAATGGCACCGACTCCGCCTTTGTGGTCCTCGCGATTGGCTTAGAAACTTAGAAAGCACAATGCGTTTCATAATGCCGGTTTCTGAAAGTCAGCATCGCCTCTGTACATAAATGTTACTTGGGGAAGCATACGCAAAAGTATTGCAATGAAGCATAAGCATGGGAAGGGGCTATTGCCATGGGACACAGTATGTATTCCTTAATTATACATGCGTGCACCCGGTATTTCCTGTCAGAGTGTGAGCACCGACATGCCTAATATGTGTACCGACAGGCCTTCAGAGCGTTCTCGAATGTGCCTGTGGCGGTTTGAGCCCTTAAGGGCAGTAAATGACATGCATTTTTTTCCAACTGGCCAATTTTTCGTACGTTTTCACGGCCCCTAGGGAGTTTCAAAAATCGGACATGGACTGTGCAACTGACCAAGAAGATGCGTCAAATGGTCCGTGGGGCGAACGAGTGGCAGGAGGAGGACAAGAATAGAAAGGACCTATGCATTGAGGAATGAAGGGGAAAGCAAGCGTGCTGCCGCCGTTTTGAAGGAGCTTGAGCTCAAAAAACAGTGTTGCTTGATGCAGAGATTCAGGTGTCCCTCATCCAAACCAAAATAAACTCTTTAAAGCAGTGAAACGCAACACTGAGGCGTCGTGCACGGGCTGAGAGTGTCAGGACAGTTGAGGTTGACTTACAAGCTGTTGAGAGAGAATCTCAATTGTGACAAAGTTTGAGCCTCTTACCACTGAGCTTGCCATCAGTTGATAGAAATAGCTCATATTCGAAAATATTTGCTTCTGTATGCATCTCCTTTTTATTCGTATTTGAGAATGTCCGACCCGATTTGCAATTTTTTTCGAAGACATTTTATTTGCTGTGCATTTTACTAACCCCTCCCTTCTATTCTTATTTTTTTTTTTTAATAACAAACACTACTCCTTAGTATTCAAATTGGATTAAATTATTTTTTTATTTTTTTCATATGCTTACTAGAGTGTGACAGCATTGGGCGATATGGTTTCAGCCCGTTTTGACATAAAACATAGTTCTGCATCACTCGGGAAATTTTGCAAAGGCACTCAGGGAAAACCTGGAAATCTCTCCCAATTTGGAAATGTCAACATGGTAGACACCCTGCTGACTCTGTCTCCGGTGATGACGTGCCAATTTGAACGACCTTGACGAGACCGTTGGCATGCAAATCGTGTAATTTATTATAAGGTTTTAAAAATATACAACGCTGCCTATTGCAGCACACTGCTCTGTGGAATTTTCAGCTGCGCCTACCCGTCTGACGTAAATCACCCAATTGGCGTCAGTAGGGCGAGCTATCCCATTGGCTGCCCAGGGTGCGTCATCGATACTTTTTCCACTTTTATGGTTAACAAATGATGTTTGTAATAGTTGGAATGTTAGTTTATTTGTTCCTATAAAAAGTAACAGAAAGAGAATGCACAAGTACAATTTCTCACTACACTTAAGCCCTTCCGGCACAAACCAAGCATCGTCTGCTTGTGTTACAACATGCTCCATTTTGACGAGAGCTCCGCGATCATAGTCGGTCTGTCTTTTTGCGAGCATTATGATTCGACTTTGTTGCGTTGTGTACTGCAAACATAGTGACTAGCAATATTTCAAGCTGCGACATCGTGTTCCTCTGCAAGGCAAAACACGAGCGGACTGGCTGCAGCACATCGGATTGCCACTATCCGATCAGCGCCAGGATTTGCGCATTTGCGGCTGTCGCTTTACACCAGAGGATTACTAAAGCAATAGTGTTTTGCGAATCCTGACTGGACCTGGCCGTTTGACCGTGCCGTTTCACGGGATGAGCAGAAGTGCAAATGTGAATGGTCTGCATGGTGCAGTCACCTGGTGGCACTGAGCTCGACCACACACAGTAGCAGTAACGAAATGTATTCTTCTTTGCTGCTGGTGCAAATTTTTCGCAGGAGTGTAATCGTTAACACATTGTTTTTGTAAATGTCTAAAATGTTTTGCACTCGCTTAGAGCAATGTTAGCGCTTTGTTTGACTGGTTAAGCTGTGTGCCAACAGATGGCTGGACTTTGCACACTGACCAGGTCGTTCACGTACGTCTACACTAAAGTTCCTTCATCAGCTTTAGTTTATGCCTCCAGCCATCCGTCGAAACGGCCAGCTCACCTGTGGTTACAATGCAGACACGTTAGGTGCTGCGACAGAATGCTTGCAACGCACGCTGCTTCGATAGCACGCGCTTTGGGTCAACTGCCAAGCAGCTGACAGAGAGTTTGGAGAGGCTTCGCACGCTCTCTCCTAGAGAACCGGAAGTCGACGACATGACATGCTGCCATCATGGCACAGAGCCAGTGAAGGCGGAGCATAGCCCCGATCACTCGACTAATTAGTTGAGGAGAAAATGCATGACTATGTAGGAGGGTAACTTGTAGTTGTCCGTAGCTCTCTTAATATGAGACTTTTCACATAAATTGTGGTGCGAAGTTTAGCTGTACCCTATGCGTCAACAAAATTTGTCCGAACTGTTTCAGGGGCCTTTAAGGTAACCATTTCAAAATGCTTGCCAAATGGAGCACGGCTTTTTGGCGTAGAGTTTCACAAGTAACCTGTAAGTTACTAAAATTGGAGGTGGTGGTCACAAACTACCAACACACGCACAGGTCAGCCTGGGGAGGTATTCTCTAGGAGTCCACTTAGTGGACTGTCCATTTCGAACGCTGCTGATTGGCTGGAGCCGCTCGTCTTCTCCTTGCTTGTACAGCTGTATCCAATCGGCAGTGGCCGAAATGGACAGTCGACTAGGTGCACTCTTACAGAATACCCCCCCCCCCCAGATCTAAAGGTCGCAAGCAACATTATTCCCATGTCCCACTGGAAGGGTGTACGGTAGCGCGATTAAAAGACGGGACAAAAGACACACAGGGTTACACACACAGCTGTGTGTGTCCCTGTGTCTTCTTTTGTCCCGTCTTTTAATCGCGCTACCGTAAACCCCTTGAAGATGCATTACCAACAAGCCCACATTGCAACCCTCGTGTCCCACTGAAAGCTATACGCACACTGCATAAGTAATTTTGTCCTCTTCTACTCTGCATTCCACATGGGATAATAAGCTTGGTGCCCTGCCGTTACTGTCCTCTGAACTCGTATCACCATGCATGAATGGTACCACGTAACACCGCCCCCCCCCCCCCTCCCCCCCCCAATTTTCCTTATGTATAGATGACTTTGGGGAGAAATTTGTTGCACATTCAACGAATTGAGATGTCATACGATGATTATGAAATCGGCGCTAACAGGGAAAAAAAAAGGCAAGACAAAATATTGTCAGTTTTCCTTTACTTGTGGTTTGGATGCGGGAGTCAAATCTTACGAATGGACATTGCTGACTTTACTGAATAGAAATTTAATTAATCGGTAATTATGAGAACTCACTAGAAAATGAAAACATCTTTCTGCATTTTGCTTTCTTTTAAGAAAGTCTGCTGCACTTTTAAATAAAATTGTGCGACCTTGATGCATCTGTTGACTGTCGTCCGTGTACTTAGATTTAGGTGCACGTTAAAGATCCCCAGGTGGTCCAAATTTTCGGAGTCCCCCACTACGGCGTGACTCATAATCAGAAAGTGGTTTTGGCACGTAAAACCCCATAAGTTAAGTTAGTTGTTGACTGTCGTAATGCATGACTGATGGGAATATTGGGGCGGGGGGGGGGGGGCAGTGGGGACTTCACACTCCTTTGCATTCCCCCACTTTGAATGTAGCTGTGTCATCTGGTGATATCAAAGCAAATGCCAAAACCAAGGCCTGGGGTGCTGAAGTGCTGTGCCTTTTCTTTTTCCCTTCCATGCATATGTATGGCGTGTAGTTTTATTCTTTGTTTTGTTTTTGATTTTTCTAGAGCCTGGAGTTTTTCAACTGGGCTGATTTGCCAGATAAAGATCAACAAATTCTAGATGAGGCCTTAAGGAATGGAAGCGATTGTGTTGAGGTAAGTTGCAAAACCTATGGTGTATACACCAGGGAGGTGTGTCAAGCACAATTAGGCAAATGAAGTATGTGGGAATGTTATTTCCTGTGTCATGCATTCACCCGTAACATAACCTAGATTGATTAACATAACCTAGATCACTGTATAGCAGGCCCCTGTACACTTGATGCAGTGGCATTTCTGTTGTAACTGCTGGCTGTGGCTTAACGGGCCTATCACCAGGTTTTGGCATTGTAAACATACAATTAAGTCTTAAATCATAGGGTGGCAATTGTGTTTTCAAAGTATCGAGTGGCTGCATAGCAGGAAAACAAGCTAAATTTCTAACAGGTGCCCGCATGCCCTTCTTTTTGTGTGGTCTCAAAACATGCTTTTGTGACAGAGGGACGACAACACAGTATTACAGGCACTCACAAGGGCATTTATTGCGCCTTTTATGCACGAGCTAACTAGCCGAAGTATTACCGATGGAACATGCTGATGGGCGTGCGTTTAAATAGAAGAAAATGGATTCACTGCAACCGGATAGTGAGTGAATATGTTTGCACCCATGCTGTACACCGCCTACTTGTTTCTGTGTGCTGCCACATTAACGATGGCACATTCTAATGATAGTGTTTGTTCATCCTGGTGTCTTGCTCCTAAGCCTTTCGTCGGATAGTCTTGCAAACGCCTGGCAAGCGCATAAAACTTCCACACAGCTTGCCGACTCCAAGCCAAAAAGAACAGGTTGCTCCCTTTTGCGCCCTAGTAACTCCATTGTTAGGTGGTTTTAGCAGCACAACACTTGCACCATCTATTGTACTAATCAGCAAATGCCGCCGGCGCTTAGCTACCCGGACAAGCCGGATTACAGGAGACACAAGAGCCATGCGGGGAAAACTATTAGGGGACGTGTGAAAGTCGGGCACCAGAGAGCCAATGTTACACGCACAAATGCTTCTATTGCAAAACCTCTATTGCAGTGCTCTGCCTTCAATGTCTTCGATTATGGCATATGACTTAAGAAAATCATACAATGTCAAATGCACAATACGACCACTAGGTTTGAGCTGCTTAGCAAAAAGGGGAAGAGAAATAAACACTGGGCTCTCAATGTAAACATAACGGGCTCCCTCAGTTCCACTATGGGAGAAGGCAGGGAAAAGTCACTTGCGAAAGCTAGTCGAGGCTGAAAGAGACTGTCTACATTGGCGAAGAAGCTTGCGTCCTTGAAGCATAGCAACATGACATTTCATAACTGCGAGTCGGCCTAGTTGTAACATATTCATATTTATACTTTTTTGTGCGCAAACAAACAGGGACGAAGAATCGGGGCAACACAAGGACGAGCGCTCGTCCTTGTGTTGCCCCTATTCTTCGTCCCTGTTTGTTTGCGCACAAAAAGTATAAATATGACATTTCAGTTTTTCTTATGTTCTCTAATAATGAAGCAATTACTAAAACTGTGGCAAGGCATCCCCCAGACAGCACCCTACAACTTCAAATGTAGAACCAAAATTTGCTGTGGGGCTTGGCGAGGAGCCCTTTAAGAGGCGTGAGAGGTAGATAAACGCTTAAAGAGGCCCTGAACCACTTTTTATTGAATAGGAGAAAGGCATCGGAAGTGGAAATGGGTTGTTTCAGAAATACTTTGCCTCAAAGAGTACTTCAGTGTGTTCAGCAGAAGCGTAGTTATTGGCAATCAAACACAACCTCCGCTGTGCTCCCGTTCCTTCAATGCCTTGCACTGCAGAGGCTACGGCGCAGTGGGGCGTGCCCACAGTGCTCTGCCTTCTAAATGTCACGGTGGTGCGCAGTTCAAATTTCATTTTGGATGTTAACGTAGACGCCATGACTTCCACCTTTGGGGCCTACAATGCACTAAACATAGGCCATATGCAGTTGTCCTCAGCGAGCCACAGTGCACTTAGTCAGTGAACTCATGGCTGCACCCCACAGCGGCCACAGTATCTATGCCATTTAACCGACCGCAGCTTGATGTCAGCTATTGGCCAATAGCAGCTATCTAAGGGAATGACGAAATAAAACGGCCAGAAGAGAGTGAGGACAGGGCCTTCTGTTGAAAAGAGAGCGTTTGAGAGAAATGTGACTTCGTAATCCGTTTGCGAGCTCTATGCACCGCGTACAAGTTAAGATGTTCACAGCAGCGTGTGCTACCCACGGACCAAGTTATTTCAACATGCCCGAAGGGTGGTTCAGGGCCCTTTTTACTGGAGTAGGTCAGTTCTTTGCATTGCATAGTGCAGTGCTTAATCTGCGCTGAAAGACTGACTGTTGCTGAGAAAATAATTTTGAGGTGAGATCACCAAAGAAATTGCCATCCGCACGTCGATGTGGGAGTCTAGGGCCCAACAGTTAAATCTTCCTTAGCGCAGTAAGGAAGCCTTCATTCCGGTGAGGCCACCTTATGTCACTCTGAAAGCTTCCTTACTGAGGGGCCCTCAGTGAAGGCTTCCTTGGTGCTTCCTCAGCGTAAGGTAGCTCCGAAGCTACCTTCATGCGTCGTTACGCCGCTCCTGACCTTGAACGAGCGCTTCATCTCGCTGCTTAGCCACATGATGTTTGCTTGTGCATGTGCGCGGTTGCCCGCCTGCGGAGTAGTGCGAGCACAGTACGTCTTGCCAGGCATGTTTGTTTCAGTCGCAGGTTTGGCATGAGTGGCGTTGCTACAGTGTTGCATAACGCCGGCATGCCAGCGTTGCTGGAGCACATCAAGTTTTCTGCTATAATGTGGTACTTTTTTACGTTCAGTAAACAAAACTAGAAGAAAGCGTACATGTGTCTCTATTAGCACTTCAATTTAAAAATTATGTGACGATACATTTTTTATTGGATAATTGTGTTTGCATAAAGCCTTTAAGAGATCCTCTCGAACCCAGGCATGCGGCAACCGTTCCTCATGTGAGGACGGCGAAGGGAGCTTTCAGAGTACGCTTGCTCCTCCATCGGCCCTTCGCTGTAAGGAGGCCTCACATAAGGTTAGGAAGCGGTCGAAGGAAGGGAATGTTTCATTGTTTGGGGCTAAGGCTACTGCGTGGCCGTGAGGGCAGCTAACTTGTGTATCCATTGATGAAAGCACTGTGGGCAAATGAACAGCTTCAAGAGCTGGATCCATCCTTCACTGGAGGCCGACAGTGTCCTCGGGGCACCGTATCTCTTTGCTGCTTGAATTGGGCATTCTCTGCATAGTGTAATTATGTGGAGGAATATTCCTCACCCTTTCAACATCTCCCAATCCTCAACCGCATAGACCTGAGTAGGCCGATAAGCTGTATATATTTAACGAAGATATACAATCATCATTATCATGAAGTTAAATAGTGAATGAGTGTTGTTGAGACATAATATATATTGTTGAAAAAATTCGCACGAGACTTGGAACATTCCTCCAATTCTGGCAATCAGTATTAAAATGATTAAGTGAAACCTGCCGAGTTTGCCTTCATGGAATGAAAATTTATTTGCTCATAAGTGTGCATCGTTGTCACTCTGACATCTCTTTAATCACTTCTTAACCACACCTTGTCGCCCTCTTTGCAGTCCTTTGCATTTCATATTCCTAATTTTCTAATCACTCTGCCACAATTGCAAATGAGACAGTGGCCCACCTAGACCAGTTTATCCTGCAACAGATGCAAGTTTTCAGAGTTCCAAAAACACATGACATGACTGTTACTGAGCCTAGTGTGTAAAATAACTTACCTTTTCATCACTCTAAGCAAAAATTTGGTCTGGTGCCATCTTGTGATGACATAACACGGGCTCTAACACTAGGCTATGCTGTGAGCGTGGTTTTGATTTCGTATCCAATTGTAACGTGCAGCCAATTTTCAGACCAATTTTCTTGGAAAAAAGGCATGCATTAGAATTGGGTAAGTACATAATCATTATGAGTGGCTGTTTTCACTTCAAAATCCTACTGCGTGTTCGGCGGTAGATAACATGTCTTACTCATTCACGGGCTCCTAGAGATGTCAAGACAGTTCGCAGCCACTGGAGTTGTAATTGGGGCTGCCACTGGGATCAGGCACCTGTGTGTTGACTAGTCAAGTTAGTACTTGGTGAGGACCACTTTTAGAATCAAAATAAGTTTTTCTTCAGCAAGGGCCAGTTTCAGGATTTGAAGGACTTTGGTTCAGGATAGAATTAACTGTATGTACAAACAATAAAAAGTGCACAAAGTATTGCTGTAGCTGGCTCCATATTTTCACAGTACTTGTGCTTCCTGCATTTATAGTTTTTCTCGTTTGTGAAATTTTTCTTCTTAATTAGTAAGATTTTACTCTACAGTCGCCAACCGATAATTCACACTCAAAGGGGACCCCCAGCTGAAAGTCTGAAATTTCGGATTTGCCATAATAAGTGACATTATTCCACAAGTGCCCCCCCAAGAAAAAGTGCCGTAATCTCGGCTAATCACTTTCGATGTTGCTGTTTATTCTGCAAGATTTCACATAACTAACAGATGTGTTTGGTGGGCCTTGTACTTTGATGAAACCATGCTTGGCACTGTGCCAAGAAGGGCGTCGCTTGTGGGCACTTAAGTGTTTGGTGCTAGTCGCACTAGTTACAATATAATATGTGCACTTGCACTTGTTATCGATCTGGTCAATCGGTGTTTCGACTTTTGCCATGATGCCACTACAGATAGACGAAAGTACTGTCAATGCATTTATTAAATCTCCATGCCCTGGCAACATAACAGAATTTGACAATGTTTGACAATTTGATGCGGGTTTCTTTGCAACAGTCATTGGCCTATGCTTCCCTCTATCATCAGTGCAGACATTGAGGGTAGAATTAGAGCCACGTGAAACTGCTTGAAGAAGTCGCCTGGCACTGTGTCGCTATTTAACATGCAAATGCACAAATGGAGGACATGTGGAGCCAGTAACGGCACGCACCACAAACTGTACATACAGCCATTACAACTTAGTAGCTTGGCTGGTTCTTTGGTTTGGGCATGCTCAATGACTATAGGATCTACTAGGCTTCACTAGTTTCGAGGAGGCACTGGCTATGTGACCATCGGCCATGCCTACCTGCAAGATATCAAAACCAAAATAACACCTTATAGCTCAACCCAGTTTTCAAATTACCGCAAAAACCCGCGTATATACGAGTTTTTTTTGTTGTTTTTTTTTCCTGTTATTAGCGTCCCAAATTTTCGTCTCGTACTATATGTGGATCCGAAAGAAAATTTGTCATTTGTGCTAGAAGATTTTTGTTTTCGTTATTGCTGCGTGGCTATGGCTTGACTTTGTTATTGCTGCGTGGCTACGGCTTGGCTTCCTTATTGCTGTGTGGCTACGGCTTGGTTTCGTTATTGCTGCGTGATTACAGCATTGTTTCTTTATTGTTGGGTGCGCACCTTGGCAGCACATGTGCAAACCACGCTTCGCAAAGTGCATCTTTTTTATTCCGCATTGAAGGACCAACATGTCTGGACCACGAAAACAGTACTCGGCTGCCTTCAAGAGAAAGGTTATTTTAGCTGCACAGGACATCGGCAACAGTGCAGCCAGGAGGCAGTTTGGCGTCAACGAGGAAAGCCCTTTTCGCTTGCAGCGGAACGCGAAGAAGCTTTCGCGGCCCGAAGAGTGGGACATTCCCGGAAATCGAATTCGCCTTGACGGAGTTCGTACACCAACAGTGAGCCGCACATCTAGCTGTGAACGTGGAGCTTATGTAGACAAAAACTAAGGAGCTTGCAAGAGAAAAAGAGCTACAGAGCTCCGCCTTCAAAGCGAGCAAGCACTGGATTTATCGCTACATCTGCCGTGCTGGTTTTTTTTCTTATGCCGCCGAACTTCAATTTCGCAGAATCGTTCGAAGAGCTGCTCGTGGCTTTCCAGTGCCTCATTATTTCACTGCGCAAGTCCAAGAATTTCCAGCTAGGGTAAATCTCGCAATGCTGACCAAACGCCGGTTTATCTGAACATGCCATCGCCCCTCACCTTGCACGAAAAGGGCTCTAAACAAGTTTATGTCTGGTCCACTAGCAACGAGAAAATGTGAGTTACTGTCATGTTGTCATACATGGCAGACGGACGCAAGCTTCCGCCCTATGTCATCTTCAAGCGCAAGACAGTGCCTAAAGGTGCCAGAAAATGTGGTCATGGGATGCCATGAGAAAGGCTGGAGGAACGAGAATCTTGTGCTCGACTGGATAAAGTCCGTCTGGTGTAGGCAGCCCGGCGCACTGTGCTCGTTCCCGTCCATCCTTGTGCTGGACGTATTTCGTTGCCATTTGGCCGACTCAGTGAAGAGGCTGTTGCGTGAATCTGGCACTGAACTAGTTGTTATCCCAGGTGGGATGATGTCTCAGGTGCAGCCTTTAGATGTTTGCGTGAACAAGGACGCGGTCAAGCGGCGTGACGCAGATTGGGTGCGTTCAGGTGAGCCTGCAGTGACGCCGATCGGGCTGCTGAAGCGGGCTTCGCCAGCCGCGCTATGCAAGTGGATTGTGGACGCATGGGCCAGTATACCAGAGGACCTTGTGCGTCGCGCATTCAATTGCAGCATCTCGGACGCGCTCGATGGCACAGGATGAGTACCTCTGGGAAGATATGTCCGACAAAGAACTATCCGAAGAGAGCACAGCTGAGGAAGACAGTGAATGAAGTGCGGAGTGCAGTTTAAATAAATGTTTTCCTCGAGTTTTCCTGACTCCTCTTATATGCGGATAAAGCTTCTTTTTTCCATTTCGCCTCCCAAAAATTTCACCTCGTGCTACAGTCGACTGATTTTTCGGACCCTCTAGGGAACGTAAAAACGTTCGAAAATTCAGGCAGTCCGAAAAAAATGAATGCGTGCAAAAAAAAAAACGCATGTTTTTTGTTTCTTTTTTTCTCTGATCTAGAGGTAAATTTTTTCTTTCAGTCATGAGAAAATAAAATGCACTGTATGATTACTATTATTAAAAGAAACTGTAATTGTTCCATAAGGAATAATGTTGGGGTTGCTTTTTTAGTTTATGTAAGCTCATAAAACTAATATGAGAGCAAATAGAACCTTAACACACTGCGTAAATTTTGACAAGTTAGAATAATTAGTATTTTGACTGCTATTGCGACATGAATTACACAGTTTAGCAATTCAAGCAAAATAATGGCATACATAGAACATTTTCTAATATGCTTTGCTGACAGCAGTTTGTCCAGGTGAAAGCTTTAACCCCTTCATATGCCAATTCTTTCCATTGAAAATTTGGTTTTAATCACATTTCTTGTGCCTTCAGAATCATGAAAACTGCAGTTGCAGAACAAATGGGTAAATTTTCAATTGCTCAGTGAGTTTACAAAATGTGGACTCGAATTTCTTTGCAATGCATGAACAGAAAGCAAAATAAATATGCTTTTTGGGCATAGAAGTCTTATTACCAGTTCTTTGGTGTAACAAAACTTTCATTGGCAAAAATAAAAGCGTCGAGTAAAATGGAAAAACAGAATGTGTAATACGCTTAACCTAAAAAAATCCTATAAAGATTGTGTAATATACAAAAGATTTTGCAATCGAATAGCCAATGCAATCAAAATGTTGTACTAAACAGTGCTACCGCTAGAAAAAATTGTATAGAATCTCTGTAGTTGTGTGCGCCATGTGCCAAAGGAGTTCCTTGATGTAAAACACAAAGAAATGTTGCAGATCTTACAGTAAATATTTATTTTTAAGGAGTTTTGTTGATGCTACATTTGCTAAAATTCTACTATTTTCTACTACTACTACTACTATTAATACTACTACTGCTATTTTCTACTAAATTCTACTATGGCTGGTTCTGAATGGCTGGCTTGAGATGGTGAAGCAACCCAAACTTTAGTGCACTCCCATTGTCACTTGCTGAATTAAATTCAGACGAAAAGGCAACATTCTCTGGCTTGCTGCTGCTCGGGCCATCGAAAGAATCAACCACAGATGCACACTATCGCGAGATTTGTGATGTTTTGGAGAGTGCGCGACGCTTGTGCAGTACAGTCGAACCCGGCTATATCGAACCCGATTACGTCGAATTATTCTATATATCCAACAGTTTCTGGACACGGTATAGTTACAATGAGTATATATAGCAAAAAGCACTCTGAGCACTCTCGGCACGATCTTGGAAGAATAAGGGGGAGATTAGGGCTAAAGCGGCCAAACTCTCGACCCGATGCTCGTGACGCCCGACGCTTACGTACGGCCGTGTACGAGTGGTTCATTCGAAATTGCTTCAGCCGTGCCGGCTTCCGTGTGCTCGGTGATGACTGTAAATTCTGATGAATGCGACGAAGCTGCTGCCGGTGTTGCCGATGTTTTGGAGTGAGCTGTCAGAATTTCCGGAAGCTGTTGACGAATCAATGGTGGGCGAGTTTGTGAGTGCAAATGATGGTGTCGCGACCACGGGAGAGCCCGAGAAAGAAGTCTACATTGCGGACATCGTACTAAGCACAAGTGAAAGTGGGCACAATGAGGAAAGCAGCGACGGTCCTTTGCCCATATCCTCAGAAGTTATTGGTGCGCTCGCACTAGTCCGGTGCTTCTGTGGGAATGCGGAATGTTGCGGCCGCAGCTGCTCCGACCGACTCCTTAGAAAATGTGGAGAAGTGCGTGCGTCGCAGGCAGCGAAATTGCTCAAGCAGAAGAAAATGCAGGACTGTTTCATGCGAAACCAAGCTAGGTTCATCAATAAAGTGATTTTACAAATGGTATGCGCTTTTATGACATCCGATTATTTAGCAGGCTTATATCGAATTATGCTCTATATCGAACTGATAGGCGTTTTTTTGCGAGTTCGATATAGCTGGGTTTGACTGTAGACTATTTTCGCTTTCAAATGTCCACGTCTTCTGAGCTCGTTTAAGAATACTTGCCATGCGGAATGAGAGGGAACTGCATAAAAAATTAAACTGCAGTTCTTTTACTACAGTGAACTCTCGTTATGGCGAACTCAGTTAAGCCGAATTCTTGTACTATATAACGGACGTGGAACAGTGACCGCTTCCGATCCTGGAGGCTAGGGTGAATCGATGTGCTGTGCCCAGGAGCGCTTGCACCGAGGCACCCTACTGGAAGCCTGCGGTGCACATCGTGTGTGGACAGGCAAAAACAAGAGCAGGAAACAAAGAGAGTCATGTTTCACTTCGTGAAGGGGGGTGACGCGTAAGCATATGGGTGCTATAGCACATATGAAGCTGCTGCCCCTCGGAGCACCTAAACTGTCCGCATTGCAGATCATATTCAAGAAGGGGCTCATGCGGCTGCATCATACGCTGCAGCTGCGGGAGTACAATGCTTCTTTGTAAACATTCGTGTATGAACTAGATTAACAAGCATGGTTTAAGTGCGCACAGGCAAGCATGAACATGTCACACTCGATGACCGCAGATGCTCGCTGTCAAAATGCTGGCATGAGGAATCGTGGCAGCAGCAGCGAGCGAACTAATCTTCGTGCTTTCTATCATTTCAAAGCAATCTGAGTGGCGAGAACACAGCGTACGCAAAACTACGAGCCATCGGCCCGCCTAGACTGTGCCCCTAAAGCAGATCGCTTTCAACACTACCGTATTTACTCGCATAATGATTGCACCTTTTTTTGTAAAAAAATGTTGACTCAAATTCAGGGGTTCGATCATTGTGCGGGTTAAATTCCCACAAAAAGATTTTTTTTTTCCATCCTGCGTTTGCTGCGGGATAACAGGTCAACAAAAATGGCGGCCGGCGGAGCAAGCCGAATGCGCTGAACGTGATTTTTTTCCTTCTCGTGAGTACATTGCGCACATTGACAGTTTCTTCCATATCAGTAATGAATAATATTGTTAATATTGGCAAGTTTGTGACAATAATGTAGCCATGTCCACTTTGAGGGGACAGAAACAGAGATGGGCGCGCTTAGCTGCCAGTGACATAGAAACACATGGCTGGCATGCTGCAACAACTACGGCATTTGTCTTCACTACTATCCTAATATGGCACGTTTCCGTTAAGGGTGGGCGAATATGTTAGCTGTGTTACAAGCGTCGACGTATGAATAGGGTACACTTCTAATGTATCAGTGTAAACGTGGCCATTATCGTTGCCGCTCGCGATTTGTTGCGTGCCCACGAGTGCAGACAAGAATAGAAAGGTGCTTTTTTTGTTGTTGACCAAAACCATTATGAAGCCTACAATAAATAAAGCCAAGGTAAGTTTGGTCGTAGCTTTTTTTTTTTTTTTTAATGGAAGTGCGGAAAGTGATGAAAGGAACGGAATGGAGCACCTGCTTAACCCTTTCGCTGTCGGACGTTTCTGGCCGTGACGCACCCCCAGTGTCGGCTTGGTTTCAGGGAACGAGCATAACAGGGAATGAGCATAGCAATTTATTTTTGATTATGATTGGTATACAAATAACATAGTCAATGCAATATGCACACTTTAGTGTTCTGCAGCTGTTGTTAGTAATCATCATCATCATCAGCCTGACTATAAAATCCGTTCAACATCCGAATCTGACGATGCGGAACCCTCTTCCTCTCATGCGACTTTGTCCGAGTCCGAATCCGAGCTCGGCTCGTATTCTGAATGGGAATTCAGCCACCGCTCCCATGAGCAGACGAAGGTCCCGCGCGCCGAGCCATCCGAAAGTAACCGCGCGCAGGGAGGATGCGCTTTCAGTCGCCCGCGCAACGGAGAGAAATGGGACGTTGCGTGATCAAGAAGGCAGAGGGAGATGGAAAAAGGCTAAACAAAGTTCGAAGGGCTTTACGTTTACTGCTGCAAGTCGGAAGCGAGGGTGCGGCGAGAGAGCGAAAGCAGCAATCGAGTCACCCTTTTTGGAGAGGCAACGGCATGTGTGCCTGAACTTGACGCGCCGTAGCAGGCACACCAACAGAAGAAAAATAAAAACCTTCAAACCAGCGGAGATTACAGAACAACCCTTGAACCCATAACCACACGCACGCGACGCATGATCCAGCGAACGCGGAGCCACCGCGCCACTCAGCAAAGAGAAAGTGGGGAGTGGCAGTCGCACCGTACTCTTCAATACATGGGTTAACACAGGTCGGAGCGAATATCCGAACTTGTAGAAAGAGTCAACAGATGGCGTGGCCAATCCAGGAGCGCCTGCTTTGCGCTCAGGCGCGTAATTTTGAACGCACGATAGAGGACGTACCGGTACGTCAGTGACACCGTGGGGGGGAAGCGCGATGACGTACCGGTACGTCGGTGACAGCGAAAGGGTTAATAATGGTTGGTGCGTGTAGATCGCTTGGTATGGCTTCGAGAGTCGGTTGCGTAGCATTCGGCAGATGGTAAGCGAGATCATCATTAGCTAGACTTGGCACACAACATATCGCTGCAAAAAGTTCGGGGTGCGATCATTACACGGAAAAGAAAAAGAATTGAATTTTGACTACAAAATTCAGGGGTGCGATTATTATGCGAACGCAATCATTATGCAAGTAAATACGGCACTTGTATTTTCTGTACTTCTTTCTTTTCTCGTTTCTGGTCCTGTGAATTTCCCACGATGTTTTTGTATATTCATGGATTTTCTTTATGCACATATTTGCCTGTTGTTTACATTGTTTTTGTATTTCCTGAAGTTTTTGCATTTCCTGCAAATTGATTTTTTCCGACTTTTTGTATAGAATTGGTGCCACTGTATGTCATGCTATGGTGCACGGACCCAGTCAAGCCTTTTCAGGCTGTTTTCCGTGCTCCAAACATCTGGCAGATGTTGCAGAGCTGAATTGATAATTAAAGATAAAACCCGTGCGACTGAAGTACAACACCCCCCTTCCTCATCTTCCCCAGTGCCATGCATGTGACGAAAAACTGCTTGCTTCTACCCCCCCCCCCCCCCCCCTCTTCCTCCCTTGTGCACATGAGATTGAGTTGCCATCGTCGGCTCACCATCGCATTCTTTCACTCGCGCACACAGCGTACAGTGTGTGAGGACAATGTTATCACGAGACAAACCTGGTACGTCCATATTATAAACAAAACCTGTAGCAACTGTCAGAGGAGGTGAATCCAGTAGGCCTCCACCTACCTTCCTCTTCCGCGACGCTACGCGTCATTTCTCCTTCCCCATTTCGGTCAACGTCACTTAGACTTCCCTCTAGGTGGCATTTCTTTGTCGCTTGCTCAGCACACTCCTTCGTACTTTCGCTAGCTCGGAGCCTGCAACGATGACCTGTGTTCTGTGAAGCACGAAAGCACAGAAGGATATTCGAGGTCATTAGGTGAGATGACATTGTTTGTGGCTGCTTGGCAATTTGCATAGAAGTACCAAACATCCATCATGGTCTGGATGAAACAAAGCAAGAGTACCACTTGAAGACTGTTTTTTATTAAGTTCAGCTAAATAAATGCTTTTTATGTCATTTTTCCCCCCTTGGAAGTATACTTCATTTACCGTTTCGAAGCAAGATATTTGGATGCACTTGATAATGTTGCCAATTACTCTTCCAATAAAACAAACTTCTGATAAGACGAGCAAATTTTCATGGTCCCTTCGAGTTCGTCTTTAAGGGAATATACTGTTAACTTGGATGGTGCAGTGTGCTTGAGTGCCACAGAAGGTCTCAAAAACTGTATTTGAAACCATTGTTAGATGGGTAATGATGTCTAAAGGGGGTGAGGGGGGGTTGGGGAAAGTTAACTTTCTGGACAAATTGCCAACAAAGCATACTAAAAAATGCTGTCGGATGACTGTGAGGAGCACGATAGTGGAGCTATCGGCGAAGGAGACGTGGGCAGCACACATACCAATTACGGGGGCTGTTCCACCATCGGCGACACGGACAACAGGCGTCGTGGCGGGCATGATTATTTTCTTCAGGCGCTTAGAAGGTCAGCGCTCATTACCGACAAATGCGCCCCAGTGTCTATAAGAGCAGATACAGAAACACCGTTGACTTGCACGTCAAGAAGGTTCACATGAGTGGGCCACGTCAGTAGAGGATTTGGCGGCGTAGGGAGCAATGCAGCGTCACCTTGAGGCGCTGCATTGTCTAGTTTTCTGGCTGGGAGCGGCGTTCGAAGTGTGTTGGCGAAAAGAAGCGACGGGGCTGGGGAGAGCGAGATTGTCATCGTTGGGGCGAAGGTGAACGAGAATAGGCGCGGTACGGCGCAGGAGAATCTGTGGCGGCATTATTGGAGCGTGCGGCATAGGGATGAGAAGGGCCACCTGAGGGGCGAGAGTAGGCAGTATAAGTAGACCGGGTCGGGCAACTCCAGCGACTGTGACAGTGCCGAAGAATGTGCCCGACTCGATGGCAGGGAAAACAAATGGGCTTGTCGTCAGCAGTGCGCCATTCAGATGGGTTGCGGAAACGTGGTGGGTAAGAAGGTGCGGGACGCGGCGGAATCGAAGAGGCCGGGTGGGTATCAGGGCGATGGGCCGAGCAGATGGTATGAAGACCCATGTTTTTGAACTCCTGGCGGACAACTGCCTGGATCAGGGAAACCGTTACTGCAGGTGCGTTGGTGGGGCTGGAGTCGAAGGCAGCCGGATAGGCGGCCTCGATCTCACGCCGGACGATCCTGATAACATCGTCAGTGTTGTTGGGACGAGGAGCGTCGGCACAGGAAGATGTCGTTGGGGTGTTGGCCAGATGGGCAAACTGCTGGTCGATACGTCGACTTTTAGCGAGTTCCAGGCAGCGGCACTCTTTTATAACTGCATCCACCGTTGCCCCGTTGTTGAAAACAAGGAAGGTAAAGGCGTCATCAGCAATGCCTTTGAGGATGTGGGAAACCTTGTCTGACTCAGTCATGTGTGTGTCAACTTTGCGGCACTGAGTCAAGACGTCCTGAATGTATGTGACATAGGGCTCTGTTGACGTCTGCACACGGCCGGAAAGCGCCTTCTGCGCGGCAAGTTGGTGACAGTAGGGGTTGCCGAACAAGTCTTGGAGCTTTTGCTTAAGCGAATCCCAACTGGTGAGCTCATCTTCGTGCATCCGAAACCAAACTCGAGGTGTGCCATCGAGGTAAGACTACGTTGGCGAGCATGATAGTAGGGTCCCACCGGTTATTTCGGCTGACGTGTTCGTACAGGCTGATCCAGGCCTCGACGTCTTCCCCATCTTTGCCCGAGAATACGCCAGGATCGCAGGGAGAGTGATGTAGGTCGTCGAAGTGACAGCAGGTGTCGGAGCCGGCGGAGTCGAGTCGTCATCGCCAGGAGCCATGAAAGAAGGCTCGACGTACCGTCCACTGCGAAGCTCCGTGACGAGGTAGAGGGAACGTCCAACTCCACCAGATATGTTACGTAGGAAGACGCAGACGAAAAGCTATATACAAGTATATTTACAAGGAAATATGCCGCACTTGGCCAAGAGGCAACAGCCCGCACTAGCCTCCAATCGTCGTCGTCGTCTTCTCACTGCTTGCCTCTTCGTCATTGGAAATACTGTTCCGTAGCAATATCTACAATTTTTTTTACTTGGATTGCTACATTGTAATTCATGCCACATACTAGTCAAAATGCTACTTCTTCCAACATGTCAGAATTTATACAGAATTTCTATAGTTCTATTTGCTCTCAAAGTGGTATCAGCTCACATAAACTAAAAAGCCAACAATGACATTCTTTATGGAACAATTACTTTTTCATACATAATGTAATTATTTTATGCTTTTCTTTTTTTGTAGATGAAACAATAAAAATTACAATAAGATTCTAATAATCATGAAGAATAAACATTCATTCATATTACAGAGAATGTTTTTTAGTACTGGGTAAGAATAATGTGTAGAAATTTATCTGCGCAATGTAGTTTCACTTTTGTGCACCAAGTTTGAAATGCCCTCATTGCTCAAAAAATTATTTTGGAAAAAAAAATCTTTCAAGGTAGTATTTCTTACATGAAAGTGAAATACCAAGGCTTTTTTAAAAAGTATTGGAGATGGTTGACGAAGCACTTGGTATACTTTAGATGGTATGATCTTTGCGCAGAAAGGATTGCGCATACACTTCTTTTCTTGAAAAGTATTGGAGATGGTCGACGAAGCACTTGGTACACTTTAGATAAAATGATTTTTGCGCAGAAAAGATTTTGCATACACTTCGCACCTAGCTTTCTGCCAATTCCCTCATTCCTGGAACTTTTTCTTTTTTCGTTCACTGAAATATGAAATCTGCTTGGTTACTGTGGCGTATTACATATATACATTATTCTTGCAGCTACCCTGGCAGGATGAGGAAGACTGCCTGGATGCCCATACATTGCCCCCTGAGCAACGTGAGAGAGTACCTTGTTTTTATGCGATAGTGGAATGCTGCTTAGTAGTTGTTGGCTTTTTCTTATTTGTTATGTGAACAGGAGTTATTGTGACAAATAATTTTGTGACATGATCTTGATTTAACCAAGTTTTCGGTGATTTCAAACATGTATTGGGGCCTCTATGGCTCGTAAATCTAGCAAAAAATTACGAAGTGTCAGCCATTTGCACATGTTCTTAGGCATGAAAAGTTGAGGTGGCAAAATTGCTGTTGTGCAAATGACATAATAGTGTTCCTCGAAGCGCAGTATGCTGGAAACACTGCTGTGCCATCTTTTGCAATGGTAAAGAAGTTGAGGCCATGAGTCAATGTAGCAGTATAGAGTAACTCATCGGAAATGTGGAGATGGCCACGTGGAGTCTGCTCGGAGTAACAGTAGCCAATCTGAAAGGCCACAATCTTGAGTGTTAAAGATGCTGCAAGAATTTTTTAGAGCCGAAGACTTGTATTGTCAGTCATGTTAAACCTAAGCAACTGTTCCTTCAATTTAATTAAGGTGGGAAGGGGAGCATGAGCTAACGTGATCAATTGCATTAGGGGATGGGGGCAGGAGGCATCCCATCAGCGCAAGCTGCAGCGCACACGCCACTGCACGTAATCACGCCATTATAGCCCAACCTTCTTGAGATAATTGGTTTATATAAATGCTTACTGACAAGATGCTATCCACCATGAATGTTCTGGGAATTTGTGAAATCATTTTTACTGCTTAAAGGGCCCCTTACCAGGCCCCATAGCGAATTTTGATTATACGCTAGAAGTTGTTACGTGTCCTCTAGGGAGCGTTCTGCGCGCAAAAAAAGTTTTCATATCAGCTCATTAATAGGTGAGATAGAAATATTTCAGTGCTGCGAACCAATTATTTCAGGAGGCGAGCTCTACATATAAGCTAGACACACTCTCATTTGCCCCATCTATCCTTCACAAGCGAAATTCCTTCCCTGCGTTCTCCCATACCAGACTTTGAGGATCGCGTGATGCATACGTCACAGGCCCCGCCTTCATTTTTTTTTTTCCCCTGTCTTTCTTGCGGCGCACTTCCGCTGATGACGTCGCACATGACCTGTTCGGTTGTCTTGTTTTGCGCAGTGCACGATTTTGTGCACTGTCACAAGGACATCTGACTAGTGGTATAATGGCTACATAGATACTGAGGCAGACACTAGCAGATCACAGAGCATGATACTGCGCTGGAACACGGTAGAAAATGACTGTTTCGGCATCTGTATGCACGACTGCACAACGTGGGAACAAGCAGACGAAACGGAAATACAGTGATACCTCGTTAAACCCTAGTTGGCCGGAGCTCGGAAAATGTACGTACCGTATAATGCGGAATATAGGTCGACCCCCTTACATTGAAGCAAAGAAGTCAACATAAAAATTATAAGGCACAGAACTTCGTTTTATTAAGTGGTGCCGCCAGACTCGTCACCTGCTCATTCGTTCGAGCTGTCTGAACTCTCGTCCGAAGACGACTGCTTTTCACTGGCTGCCTGCCACAACATGTCATCCTCGGTGCCGTCCAAGGAGTTGCTAATGCAACACTTCTTGAATGTCCGCACCACCATATCTTCGGGCAGCGAGCGCCAAGCCTGCGCAGCCGGCCGGTTGGGGTCGTCGGTTTGTCGCCGGCCATCCACTGATTATATTGTTCGCGGACACGGTCTTTAAAGGGCTTGTTAAGCACGACGTCCAGTGGCTGAAGTGTTGACGTCATGGCTCCCGGAATGACGGCGAGTTCCGTCCTCCCGTCGCGGAGTGCCTGCTTCACACCTGCGGTCAAGTGCCCGCGAAAGGCCATGCTCGGACACCGCAGGAGTGCGCCGGGTCGCCGATTGCAGACAGTCTTAATCCAATTGAGCATGAGGGCCTCGTCCATATAGCCCTTTTCATTCACGTGAACGACATCCCGCGGGAAAGCCTCTTTCGGCAGCGTCTTCCTCTTGAATATTATGTATGGGGGCAGCTTTCTGCCGACTGCAGTACACGCGAGCATCACTGTGAAGCGCGAATGCTCTTTCCCCGTAGAAAGAAGCTTGACTTCTTTTGCGCCGCGTTCGCACACTGTGGTGGGCGGCGGCATGTCGAACCACACTGGCGTTTCATCAGCGTTGCCGATCTGTCCCAACATGTAGCCATGCTGCTGCCGGAGACGGATAACATATCGCTGGAATTTGACCAGCTCGTCCTCGTATGCTTCTGGCAGATCGATGTGCGCCGTCGAAGTGCGAATCCCTTGCGTCGCATGAAGCGACGAACCCAATAAATGGAGCCCTTGAATTGTTTCTTGGGCAGTCCGGATTCTCGGCCGATCTCAATAGCTTTGATGCGGATGAGTTCTGCTGTCACTGGCAAAGATGTGGCACGATGCACGCGAACGAAATCCGCCACCCTGTCTTCGAGCTCCGGGTGCACCGCGTCATAGAATAAAGAACCGCGCAGCGCCCACGAGTTGGGCCGCGTCAGTCACCAAGGAGGCGATAACGATGCGGATGCCGAAAGGTCTGCGCTCCTACATGTTGCCAGCCGACTATTCATGTTGTGCCAAGGGCCGGTATATAAGTCGAGGGGTGAACTTCTAGTAATATTTTTTGGAAAAAAACCTTGACCTATATTCCGCACTATACGGTACTAAACGGTAGTACTGCTTAACCGAAATACCACTGGATCCCCCACTTAACTGTCAAAAACAGAACTCTGAGAGAGTACGATGAAAGGGAAAAAACAGGCAGTGTTTATTGACTTCATGCGACAAAAGTGTTACAGTCGCCGACCGTTTATTCGGACCTCACGGGGACTGCTGAAATGTCCAAATAAACAGGTGTCCGAAAAAGCAGATTAAGAAAAAAAAAATGAAATCCTTTATTTCCACGCACTTATTCGGGCTCGGCATTAGGCTTGAAGAAATCGTGAGTGCGCCGTTGCACGCTGTTCCGTTTACGCGCAATCAGATAAGCCTGAATCTCTGAGAGGGTCGTACGGTCACTATAGGCGGCTGAAAGCACAGTCGCTGCTTGTGCACGCTCCGCATGCGACGGCAGCGTAACACGTGGTGCGTCATCTTCCGACTCGGAGTCATCGTCCGACGGTGCAGCATAGAGAACGGGTGCAGCAGAAACCTGACGAATGATCTCGCCGTCGTTGAGTTCTGCGCATGTCAGTACAGCAGTGTCAGCACCTGTGAAAGTGTCCGGAATCGCAATGCAACCACTGCGCAGGTCTCGGCAGAACATTTTCCGCGTCAGTAGGGAGCACATCGGAAGGCGACAAATCTTAGGCCTCCCGGCACCCGCTTGCCGGCATTCCCCAGCGCAGTCTGCGCGGGCACTGTCGGCGCCATTAGACACTCGACGCGATGTTTCCGTACGCCGCGTTGGAACACCGAAACCTCGACACAGCACACAAAGCAAACACCACCGTGCAGACACCAGTCGCACAAACGAAAAACGCGGCCTGCGCGTCGTGCGCGAAAGAAACAAATCAGCTGCTGGATTGTCTTGACATGGCTTACTAAGCTGAAACCGGAAGTGCTGTACGGCCACTCTATCGAACCAGGCAGAAACGATGATGATGAGCGGGGATTTGCAGTAGCGCCACTTCGTGGGGCAGCAAGGAGGCTCCGTTAAAAAAAAAATAGCGTTCAGCAAGTCTAACTATGCGCCGGTCAGAGTCGGTGCATGATGCCCTCGATCGAGTTGGCTCAAGGAGTGTCCGAAAAATCAGGCGTGAGGTTGCAAGGTGTCCGAACTTTCGGCAGTTGTTATACATTATGGTCTATGGGGAGAACGGTGGTGCCGCGAAGCTGACCGAATAATCGGGCATGTCCGAATTTTTGGAGTCCGGAAAATCGGTCGGCGACTGTATTTTCATTTGATGCCACGGCGGCCTAGCTGCGAGCCAGCTTTTCAGCCAGCCCCCTCTTCTCGGCAAACACTCGTATGGCAGATTCCTTGTTGGCGTTCTCCGTGCACGCGCACGGTAGCGCTGCAGAAGTCGCGGGGTGCCTTTTTCATTGAGAGGTGCTGTTCTCGTCACGACGATTGCATTCACGTAATGTGTAGCTTCTGCCCTTGTTGGGCCAGAATCGCCGTGCTATTGCTTTCCGTGTCGTCCTCATCACTGTCGCTAGTCAACACTTCGGCAACAACAGAGGCAACAATGGCAAGTCGAACCTCATAGCCGACATCTTTTCGCGGTCGCAGCAGCGCTGCCGAGCAACTTCTTCGCATTTCTAATGCCACACACCGTAGTCAACAGCAGATCCCTGTCGCGTGCCAGCGCCGACTTCGTGTCACGTTCAATAGCACGAACGATGTCTAACTTTCCTTATATGCTGAGCACCCGGCGTCTTTTTTATTCAAGCTTCGGAATGATGCGAGTCCTTGATTGCATGACGCCACAATGCTCTCTGGCTCGGCGCCGAAATGACGTTGATGTGGCTTCACGCGCAAACACACAGGGCGCTTGGAGGCCGTTGTTCCAATCTTTGAGGCTTGTTGTTCTGCTGAGCCGCCCGATGGAGACGACGCATCGCCATGTTTGCGTGACAAAAAGTGGGAACACTACATTTTAACTGATACGTACGCAATAAGCTGGTACGGTTTATGCGGATACAAAACACTTTACGTTAAATGGCCGCTGAGTCGGGGATTTGACTTTACACAACTTTTTAAACAAAACTACTGTTAAAGCGGGTACGGTTTAACGATGTTTTACTGTACATCTCTCTTGCTGCAGTGCAAAGTAAAACAAAAATGTGCAGACATTTGGTTTTTGAGTTTTATTGTCTCTCTAAGCTTTAGTTCGTGTATTCAAGCAACACATTACACAAACAGATGTAGCCTAGAATAATTTTCGAAATCACTCGTTGCCACAAGCGACGTCACAGCAAACAAATGTATGTAGATGCACCAGCATGTGTACGTCATCCTCCAGCTTGGGAGTGCGCCAGCCGTGAGGAGAAGGGAAAAGGGCGTTCGGTTTAAAATTTCAGGTATTTCCGCAGCGTGTAGCGATGTAATAATTTGCGGACACAATCGTTATCGCGCATTGTATGCTCTGCACTTGTCAGCTCAAGATGGCCAGACCTGGTGAGGCGCCCTTTAACCCTTTGAGTGTAGATTTTTTTCGCCATATGCGATGCGACCGCCCAGGTTTTTTTTTTTTTTTCTTTCTTTTTTTCCCCAGATTCCGAACCTTCTTCGGGACTTATTTCGAAAAAAATATTACCGTAATTTTTCTAGGGTGACCATAAAGTGAGAAAAAGTATCTTGAGTTGGTATATATGTACTCTTCATTCATGAATGACAATAAAAAAGGAAATAAATTTGTAAGAATTAAAAATTTGATGCATTGTGATACACATAGTTCAAGGCTTTGAAAATGTGCACATGAGAATATTTTGCAAGGCTGAAATGTTCCTGCTCTTACACTAATATGTACATTGATAGCTGTAATAGAAATACGTAGGTGCGTGCACTCAAGAAAACTGTGGTCGTGTGCTCGTCAAAAAAGCAAAACGTGTGACGAACTTCCGCTAATCTTCATCTTACCTCGCCAACCAGGGGCAATCAGTTTTGGAGAGTGCCAAAAAAGAAAAAAGCAACGGAAATGCATGCACGGCGGCATCCTTCCTATGCGCACCCCTGTGAGCACTAAACGAGCGAGAGACAGGCGCTCGCCCTTCGACCGATTACAGTCGAACCTCGATATATCGAACAACGCGGTGATCGCAACATAGTTCGATATAGCCAGAATTTGATATATAAAATCACATAGAAAACGCGTTAAAAACTAGCACAAATCAATCAATGAACCAATCATGGCGCAATAGATGCTCACATGAAGCTTCAAACAAAGTATTTATTTCGTTCGCTGAAAGTACTGAAGCAGCGTAGCCTGCTTCATATTGGCAACCGCGTGCTTGACCACGGCGTCCTCAACATAGTCCAAACGGTCCACAAGACAGTCCAGTGTCTTCTATTGCGCCGCAGTAGCGGCGTACAACGGCCAAAGCAGCTACAGCCTCAGTTGCAGTCGGGAGCAGGGCAACATCAGCGCTTGCTGGATCAGCCTCGGCAGCGTCTCCGTTTTGGCCACTCAGCAGTCACTTCTGCCGCGATCTCCACGTCTGTTAGCTCCACCACTGTTCCACTGTTTAAAGGCAGCTTTGCGCACCCGCTGCGTGCCTGGGTGCTGGTTCTGTTCCGCCTTGGCCTTTATGTCACTCTTGTTTATCAGCAGAGTGCTCAAAGTACTCCATGGGATGTTGAAAGCTTCGGCGACGCTCGACTTCTTTTCTCCATTTTCAACGTGCTGTATCACTTCCAATTTCGCAGCAAATGTCAGGGACGTCCGCTTCTTCGCGTTTGCAGCCATCACACCAACCACGACAGGCCTAAGCCACACACACACAACGACTGGCGTAGCACAAGCGGCAGCACCGAGACGCATGTGTCGTTGACGTTGTCAAACTAGCCAACGTGGCCAAGCCACGGCCGCGCCAAGCCGCCGCGTGCGTACGCCGCTACGTTCAAATGGTGCCCTCGGCGCAACCGATGTGGGCAGCTATCGTACGCAGCAATCTGGAACGCCCATCGCGCCGCCGCTATCTTCAAGGGTGTTGCGGGAAAGCTCGCCTCCTGTCAACAGAGCGCACTTGGTCTGGGGCGGCGGAGTTCAATATATCCATTTTACATCCGGCCCCGTTCGAAATAAAAAATTAAAAATGCATGCGATTTTCCACGTGATATAGAAAGTGTTCGATATACGCAATAGTTCGATATATCCGTGTTCGATATATCGAGGTTTGACTGTAGTAACAAGATAGATCAGTTTTGCAAGTGCAAGAAGCCAAAACCGCTCGCGGAGCAGAACTCAAACTGCCGCCCTCCTGCGCGTGCGCCAATGCGTGAGCAGTAGTATATAGTAAAATATTTTTGCGCGCACAATTGACAAGGACACAGTGAAGGGGGACACACGAGCCCTTCACTGTGTCCTTGTAAATTGTGCGCATAAAAATATTTTACTATGAATTCGTACCAACTCGCCCAACTATCAGTTCTGCAGTAGTATATAGACACGGAGCAAACTTGTGGGAGCAGGTGGGAGCAAACTAGCTCTAAAACAAGCCATGCAACAAAAACCGAGAGAGGGAGGCGTGCGAGAAAAATTCCCTGAATTCCCACATAGTGGCAGCACATGACAGAAAAGAAAAAGTTAGGAAATTGCCGCGCTTTTTAAACGTACAGACGCCGCCGTAAATATACGGCATCGACCATTTTTGGACTTGTTCACGGCGCTTTATATTTACGTCATTTACCCCTTAAGGGCAACTGCAACGAAATCTTCGACTGCGTAAAAAGCCCAGTTTCAGATAATTTAGACATGAGGTAGCCTCTGTGCAAAATTTCAAGCTTGAAATACAAGTCAATGTGTCACAGAGCTAAACAAAAAAAAATTGATGTTTTTCATACCGAAAAAGAAAAAAAAAATGCCACCATTATTGCCCGGTGGAAGTGACATATAGTGAATAATGCGGAGAATCAGCGGCTGCGCTGTCTGCTTTCCTTGCTCGTTTCCTGTTCTGGTGTATCAGCAACCTGCCCGCACGTCTGCTGGTCAGAGTTGGTATGCTTTGTTAGCTGCTTTATGCACTGTGACAACGCGATTGCACGCCCGCAATGTTCTTTTAATGTGAACTTTTCACAGAGTCCAGCTGGTTTCTCTATCTGGTTGTCTACGTTTAACAGCAGGGCCTCGATGCGTCCTGCTTCCGCTCTATGAAGGGTGCACTGGGGTGGCCAAGCTAACATTTCAATGCCAGCGTGCATTGAAATGTTTACCTTGTTCTCCTCAATCTTCTTTCGTTTTTTTTTTTTTTTTTTTTTTTTTTTTTTTTTTTTTTTTCGATTTGAGATTTTTGCTTAATGTGCTTCGGGCTATCTCCGTTTCAGCAACGGCCGATTTCTTCTCTCCTCTTTCAACCGGCCAAATAATTGCAAGATTCGTCGCCTATGTTAGCGCATTCCATTTTTTTTACGTTTCCCGCCATGGTCAAAGTGCACAATACTGGCAACCTGCAGACCACCTAACACACATAACTATATGCAAATAGCAGAAATACCAAACACACGTGCACAAAGTCAACCAGTGTAAAGAAGAAATGGCGACGTGTCAAGTCGGCCTCGTCGTTTACCATTTATGCGGCTACGCTTAGTGCCGCTGTAGTGGTGAATGTAGAAATGGCAGCAGCCGGTCTTGAGAGCTTGCCACACCATTGCAAACTGCCGCTGTGCTGTGGAGAAGCTTAACGTCTGTCTGCTCCCAAAGGGGTCGTGCTCGAGCCCTAAAAAATTACGTATATCCATTGAAGAGGGTTTACTATAAAAAGAAATAAATTCATGTAGTTAAAAATTTTCAGTTGGAGTTTGACATAAGCCAGAATTTGTTATATCTGCGTTCGTTATATCGAGGTTAGACTGTATTGTTCCTGTAATGCAATCAAATTCAATGTTTTTTGTTTTCCCTCCAACTCTTAGCGGGTCTTCTGAGTTGTGCTGGCACCTTGGGCCCAGAGGCAGCCCTGGCCAGCACATTGCCGGAAACATTGGAACTGCAGCAACTCTACCTGCGGCCTCAGCAGGTGTATCCACCAGCCCAGTATTCACCAGGGCACCATCATCCACCTGTTATAAGTCAGGAGGTAAGTGGCATAGCTTTTCTAGTTTAGAGCACCTAGGCTTATTTCAGTACCAATCGCAAGAATGCTTGTAAATTGATTGCTGTGGTTTTACAAAGATCCCGAACCTTTCAAAATGCTTCCGGTCACTGGTACATCAATCTCTGCTCTTTGTGAAAAAGCATTGCGCTATTCAACGCAAAGTGACCATAGGGCACATTAACCTGTAGGCATACATGAGCCTTTGCAGTTCAAGCTGTCAGCCTGTGACATTAGCATACCTGCCAACCCTCCCGATACGCCCGGGAGACTCCAGATTTTTTACTTAACTTTACGATTGTACGATCACTGTCTGATATCTCACGAAAAGTGGTCTCTCTTCGCACAATAATAGTTTTTTGCGAAACCGGCACTACGAAATCTAAAGCCACATCGTAATCGTCAGCATCACCAACAAGGGCTGCAATAGCACCATCGGTATCATCGACTAAGCAGCCGACTACGGTGCCTAGTAAGCCGACGAAAGCCGCAGCCAATGTAGCTCTTGCATTTCAGCACGCCTTCCTCTATGGTGCATCTTGTTGCTGCTGCTTGCAAGGCGTTGCTGCTTGTGTGTATGATTAGTGTTGGCTAGATCGTCTGTTGCGGTGCACCGTGTAAAGTTACAATCCTTGTGTGCTTGATACCATGGCACTATGAAGGCCCAAGAAAAGGTATTTGCAGGCGTTATTGCAATCTTATACTTCTGAATTTCCGTGCTTTTGGACATCAAGGAAAGGAGAACCTTATGTATTTTGTACGTGTGGATGCGACGTCAGTACACGGTGGCAAAGGCGACTTGAAACTGCACATTTCCATGGCACACCGCTGAGCAGCAAGACAACATAGTGAACTTTCTCTGGAACAACTGCGACGACAGTGCCATACGTGTGGAGTGCCTGTTAAGGGAAGACGCGGGTTTTACATCGCGAAAAATGGCCAAAAATTAGATTTTTTGAAAATAACATTTTCAGTTTCTATAACCCTTTTTCTATCTGATACCCAAATATCATCACTCTAAACCACTTAGAAGTGCTCAAAAAAATTAGTTTTATCAGCCAAGGTGGCGAAAAATCTCGTGGAAATCAAGAAAGAACAGCGTTTTTCACGCCACAATATCTCCGGAACGACGCGACCGAGCGCCGCCATCTTGGTCTCGTTGGAAAGCGCATTTCTCCGTCTTCAAATCGGCCACTTCAGCAATCTCCTCCATACAGAAACAAGCACACAAAAAGCAAATGATTGAGGGTCGTGCCGGAGTCTGCGATTTGCCACGCCCGCCACGTGACTCCAGCGCGGTTCGCCATTGGTCCGGTGCTGGTGTCGTTTGCTCGGCTCTTTGCACCTCGCGAGTTTGACGTCTCCACTCGCCGTAATCTTGACGTGTCAAAACGGGCGCTACGCGGACATCGCAGTAGCGTGGCCGATCCCTACGCTTGTAGATGTTTCAGACTCTCGGCTAAGCATTCCGAGCATCGGCGACGCGGACTTCGCGACCAAGATTCGCGTGCGGAATCCTCGGACATGCGGGTAAGCCTTTCAGCAGTCGGTGTTTCGAATTCGTGACACATTCATATCGCGCACGCAATTCTCAGAAACGCGGCTTAACATTTTGCGCATAGGGAGTCTCAGACTCGGCGATCATGCACATTGCGCGCGGACTTCTCAGACCGTCACCTAATCATTTTGTGCATCGGCGCCTCCGACTGCGCGAATAAGCACATCGAGTGTCGACTCCTCGAGCCCGCGGCTAGGCATCTCGCGCGTCGGCACATCGGACTGCGCGAATAAGCGCATCGAGGGTCGACTCCTCGAGCCCGCGGCTAGGCATCTCGCGCGTCGGCACCTTGGACTGCGCGAATAAGCGCATCGAGGGTCGACTCCTCGAGCCCTCGGCTAGGCATTTCGCGCGTCTGCACCTCGAACTGCGCGACTAAGTACATCGCGCGTCGGCTCCTTGTATCTGCAGCTATGCATTTCGCACATCGGCACTTCGGACTCGCAACCAAGCACCCCATTGCGCGTTCACTCTATTATCATATTGTCACGATAGCTCGTAAGAATATCTATCATACCACCCCTTCATAAAGAGAACCTCATCATGAGCTCTATTCACTAGGCCCCTTGAGCTGGCACACACCTGGCTGCAGAAGTGATTGAGGCATCATACAAAAGTAAAATTCTGGAAAGCACCTAGCAGCTGCATATCTATCACTGGCTCTCTGATCCCAAGTTCCACAGCCACTGTCAGGTGAAGATGACTTGGAAGGCTACTTACACTCAGAGGCTTCATTCAGTAACATGGTCAATTCTACCAAATGAAAAAAAAATGCCTCACTGATTGTAATGGAGACTGCTATCAATCAGACAGCCTGCATGTACAACTGGAACTATATTCATGCCCACACAGAGTTCTGCACCTCGGTTTGAAACCCAGGCACCATGCTCTTTGTAGAGCATGGTGCCTAATAAAGTTTCTTGTGCTAGTTCAGTGGCCAGTGTGCTATTATTTTGAAAGTGTGCAGTCACACATTTAGTATGGCCATTCTTACAAAACATAGAGCTTCAAAATGGTGCCATTTGTATTGCTGTAGATTCACTTCAGCAAAAGCTACATTTGCTTGAAACTTCAAATGCGTTCATTTCAGTTCGATGTTTTTACACACTGTACCAGTGGTTTTTACACACTGTACCAGCGCTTTACCAGTGGTTCATCACCAATTTCTTCAAAAAGGCGGGCTTTGTGCGTAAGGACGAACTTCCCCAACCCACTGAGACCAACACGGTGGAAGCCGCTGACATAACCGAGCTCTGGGAGCTCGTTCCTACTGGTGACACAGGTGGTGCGTCGATGGTGGAGTTTTTGACTGCAGACAGTGCTGCCTCGTTCTGCGATGAGGTCGCCGACGAGGCGATCGCCGAAGATGTGCTGTCTCGACAGACGGCAAAGTTGTGCGACGGTGGCGACGGCAGCAGCGACAGTGACGAGATTGACAGTGGCTCCTTGACCCCGACCTCGATGTCCATGCAAAGTGCACTGTCGTCGATCGACTCCTTAATTGATTTTATGCATGCTAAAGGATTGCCGCCAATTTTCGCGCAGCAGCTGGAATCCACGCGCACCGCGGTTGGGAAGCTGAAGCAGCCGCAACAGCAACTGCAATTTTGGACTATTTCGGCGCGCCTAACCCTTGACACGATCATTGGCGCTAGAAATAAAGTTTGTTTTTCACGACCTACTTTCTACATCATCTATTCTTTAGAGCAAGTAGCGAATTCGAAGCTGCAAAGGTATGTTCCGCGTTTTTTATTTATTTTTTTAATAACTGCAGTCCAGATATAGCGATCATCGGTTATAACGATCATATTTTTCGTCTTGATATCGTTATAAGTGGACTGCACTGTACAACGGTGCTTTGTGATGGCGACAGCCGCAGTTATCTAGCTTTACGAGATGATGAAGTGTATGGGTATATCCGGATTGAAAAAGAGGACTGCGTGAATTATGTGCAAAAGCGCATGGGGACGGCTTTCCGCAACTTCGTGGCAAAACACACAGGCCCTGGACATTAGTCTTGGTGGAAAGGGCTGCTTGACAGCAGACTTGATCTCCAAGTTAACCTCATACTATGGATGGGCTCTGAAGACCCACAAAGGAGACGTAGATGCCACTCAAAATGCAGTGATGGCCACATATCATCACATCACATCAAACGATGTGGCTAATCACACTTTGTCCATCAGACCCAAACTCCTGGTGCAAGCAAAATGCTGCAGCGGCCAAGGGTGAGCCGGTTCCAAAACATCCTCGAAAGCTTCCTCCTCATGTTTGTCAGGCTTTACGTCCCATATATGAACGTCTTTCAGATAAGAAACTGCTGCAACGTTGCCAGCGTGGGAAAACTGAAAATAACAATGAAAGCCTGCATTTGATGATCTGGGCACTGGCGCCAAAAGACAGCCACGCTTCTTTATTCATGGTGGAGGCTGCTGTGGCAGAGGCAGTATTAAAGTTCAAAGCAGGCAATGCAAGGGAGGACATAATTAAAGAGCTATGTCTAAATCCAAGCGAGCAAAGTCGCACCTGCATGGCAGAGAAAGATAGGCGTCGAGTGGCAGCATCAGCCAAGAAGCGCAAAGCATCAGAAGATTTGCGCCAGTCCCTCAAAAAGCGACACACAGGTGCTGGGAGTCAGCAGGACTACATGCCTGGTGCCTACTGAGCTGTTCCAGCTGTAAATTTGTGAATAAAATAGGGTTTTGCATGTTTTCTCACTTTTCTCAAAACATGTTTTTGGGTCACTTTACTAGACTGTCGAAGTGATATCTCATGATCTAGAACAGCTAGAGCACTAATTCTTTCTTTAGCAGGAAGCCTAATCTGCATATTACAAAGTGCTGAGAGCAGAATTTCATATTTGTGCACATGTATATTTCCATTTTATTAATTTTCTTATGATGTGGTAGCTTTAGGTCAAGGAAAGAATTTTGATCACCTGCAGAATGGGTAATTAGAATCTCATTTGAAAACTTTTTACAGCATTGCAGTTATTGCACATTATAGTATCTAGCTATGCAATAATATTCACCTTCTGCTGAGCAGTTCTTTTTCCATTGTCTCCGGAAACAATAGAATGGCAGCACTGTCAATCTCCTGAACTAATGGACCTACAAGAAAAATTATTGCATATTTGAAATCAGCACAAAAAACTAACTAGGCTTGTTTATTTTCATCAGATTTGGCCATAAGATGCAGGAAATAATCTCCACAACCCATGTCCCCCCTTAAGGGCAGTAAAAGACATGCATTTATTTTTTCGAGCTTCGTGATTTTGCACAAGTTTTCGCGGCCCCTAGGGGGCCCGGATAATTGTACGTTGACTGTAAACTCACCAAGAGTACGCTTCATATGGTCCGTGGGGCAAACACGCGGTGAAAGGAGGACGAGAACAGAAAGGACTGGCACATTGAGGAATGAACGGGGAATGAAGTATGCGACCGCTTCTTTGAAGGAGCCTGAGCTCAAAAAACAAGGGGTAGGCTGATGCCGAGATGCAGGTGTCCCTCACCCAAACCAAAGCAAACTTTAAAGCAGTGAAACAATACTGAGGTGTCGTGCGCGGTCTGAGAGTATGTGAGGACAGTTGAGCTTGACTTACGAGTTGTGGAGAGAGAATGTCAATTGTGAAAATTTCGGGTTTGGTACCACTGAGCTTGCTATCAGTTGATAAAAATAGCTCATATTCTAAAATATTTGTTTCTGTATGCATCCCCTTTTTATTTGTACTTGAGAATGTCCAACTAGATTTCCATTTTTTTTTAAGACATTTTATTTGCTGTGCATTTTACTAACCCCTCCTTTGTATTGAAATTGGATTAGGTCCTTTTTTTTTTTTTTTTTTTTTCATTTGCTTAATACAGTCGGATACAACTTTAGAAAAGGGGGGCGTTTACTCCTCCGACGCGGATGCACACGGGCATCCACCAGTGGTAGTGCACTCTGTACTGACGTCATGAGCCGGACGGCCGGTGACCCCGCCGATGAAGAAGATGGCCGCCTGCGCTTCGAACTGGGCCAAGTCGCGTCAGTTATGTGCTTCAGCGATAAATGCATTGTTTTATATAAGTACTTTTTCAATTGCAACTGATTCATTTTAAGCTTGGAAAATTAGTAGTAGATACGCCATGTACATGCGAACAAGCGCAAAAGCCATGCAGAGCTGCTCTTTCTACTTTTTTCACTTGCAATGAAGCTAAAGAGCAGACGACGGGCAGCGTTGTAGAAGGCATGGGGTTATTTTTCTGTCTCTATCTGGCATGTGCTGTAGCACGTGAGAGCTCTACTAAAGCAGTCATCAAAATTCAAAAGTCCTTATATATACCGAGAATTGCGCGTTTCAGGAGCAAGATTTTTTGAGCGGGACTATTTTAGTCGCCTAGGCAATCTGCTGTCGTGCTTTAAAGTTGTATCCGACTAGAGAGTGACAGCGTTGGGTGATATGGTTTCAGCTCGTCTTGACATAAAACACAGTTCTGCATCACTCAGGGAATTTTGCGATGGCACTCAGGGAAAACCTGGAAAACTCGGGGAATTTGGAAATGTCAACTTGGTGGATGCCCTGTTACTGAAGAAAATGTCCGATGTGGCGCTTGTTGAAATCTTCCAAGATTGCAGAGACGAAGAAGGTGCATCAGAGGCAGATCCGCTCTTTGCCTTGTCTTCCGCAAGACAGGTTATGGACGCGTTGGATGTTTTGGGCTGTTCCGTCGGCGCACCATGATGATGAAGCCGCATTACATGATTTCGCTTCTTTGGAGCACTGCTTGATGTCAATCATGCAAGAGAAATAAGCTAAAATCGCGCAGTTTCTTCTGCTGAATAAATGTTAGAGAGGTGAGCTCACCTGAAATGAAATCAGTCTATTTTGGTTTTGTTTTTGCATGATACTTCCTGGTGTTCACGTGAAAGTGCATGTAAAGAGAAGCTATATATAACGAAATACTGCAGTCTTTCTTGAATTTCGTTACACCCTGGTTTAATTGTAATCCAATTTACCGTATTTACTCACATAATGATAGCACTTCAAAAAAGATTGACTTAAATTTAAAGGTGGGATCATTAGGCTTGCCCCAAAGCCCAGCTCCGAGAGCTATGAAGCCAGAAAGAAACGCACCAATGCCAGAAAAATGCCGAGAGCAAGTCTGGGCAGTTGGGGGTGGAAACACGCCTCATTTTATTTCAGAGATCCCTGCAGAAACACAACCTCCGCTACACAACTATCTTGTGCGATGGTGACAGTCGTACTTTTGAGCCATAAAGCAAGCTAGAACATGTCATTTTGTTGAAATACAAAAGGAAGACTGCGTCAACTATTTGCAGATGAGAATGGCCACTGCACTTCGGAAATTGGTGAAAAAGTATGAGACTGAAGATGGGCAAAGTCTTGGAGGCAAAAGCAGGTTGGCAGTTCATCTGATAACAAAAGTCTGCTTGTATATGGGCTTGCTCTCAAATCGCATGAAGGGGATGTGGATGCCATGCAGTGTGCTATGATGGCAACTTCCCATCACATCGCATCCACAGACGAGTGCCCTAACCACAGCCTCTGCCAAAACTGTGAGCGTTCTTTGTGCCGACAGAATGCTGCTACAGCCAGAGGAGAACCTGTGCCAGAATGCTGGTACAACTTGCGCAAGGATGTAGCTAAAGCACTACTGCCTGTGTACAAGTGCCTATCTGATAGAAGCCTGCTGGAAAGGTGCCAATGTGGGAAAACTCGGAACCTCAATGACAGTTCTCAATCTGTGATCTAGAGTTTGGTTGCCAAAGAGAAGCATTCATCACTGTTTGCAATGGAAGCTGCAGTGGCTGAGGCTGTCCTGCAGTTCAACACGGGCAACCAGCATTCAGCAGCAGCAATCCTTGGGGAACTCAACATGAATTAGTCAAGAACTAGCTCTGAGAGAGCAGCAGAGAAGGACTTGGGGCACAGCCTCGCATTACTAAGAGGCGTGCAACTTTGGGTGTGCTGAAAAAGGGTGGAACGAAAGCACAGAGACACGATGCACCCGGGTTATTCACCTGGTGCCTACTGACGGCTTTTGATGCAGCAACCAAGTACGCCTGTATTTCTGCCAGTTTTTCGCTGTTGCTGTATACCCATGCAAGTACTGCAAAGGCTCGAGTCAGATGCACATGTGAAGGCTCCTGAGCACACAGCACACCATCATCCGAGTTAGCCACTGTTTGGTGGTGGGAGAACTTGCTCATTTATTTCGTCATCGTTCAGTTCAGCACCAGGTAACACCACGCTGTCAACATCTGCAAAGTCCTCAAATGTAACATCGGCAAAAATCGGCACACCACAGCCTAGCAGGTCATCAGTGATGTCCACATTTGAGCTCGTTGTGGTAAGCGGTAGTTGAGGCTCTTCAGTTGTGGAGTCGGGCTCATTCGGACTGCGAGGCCACCTGCGTTGGTACCATTCGACGCGACCTGTCGATAAGTTCACGAGAAATAGTTCTTGGAGCCAGCAGAGCGCTGTCTGGAACTCAAAACTAAACAAGCAAGCACAGAATGGCTATAGCAGGCCATGCGCAGGATTGCCGCAATAGCCGGCCGAGGATGTGGTGATCTTGATGTTGATGCGACCTGTAATTCAGGTAAAGCCTCCAAGATTTGCATTTGCATTCAAATATCTGAGGAGTAGGGCTCCGACCAAAGCAAGGCCTCAGAGATTACCATCTACCGTGCAATTTCTGCGATCATAGTTGATGCCTTGCCTCTCTGAAGCCATACTTGATGTCTTGTCGAGGTTGCTAGAGGAGATAATGGTGGCAGAGTTGGCGTACGCTACAGCCACTGACGGAGTCCAGATAATCGAATGTAGACCTGGCGGCTGTCTGAAATATAGGTAGTCTTTGCATACGCATTGTCTATAAGCCGTTGGCGGTGCCGCGGAGCTGTTTGAATTACCGAGTATGTCCGCTTTATAGGTGTCCAATTATCGGTTGGCGACTATCAGTTGTGGAATGTTTTTTTCTTGTTTTCTCAAAACCACAATTTTGATGATGATGCCATATTTGAAGTGCAATATCTCTGCTTCTACTGTAATCTTCTGCTTCACTGTAATCTTTCTTTTTTTCCCCCGAAAGGTAAAGTTGTGTAGAGTGCAAATTTACTAAATAACTTTCTTACAATTATTAAAAATATTTTTAAATGTTTTTTTTTAAGTAGTTAGATTGGTTTCGGTCTCTTAAGTTGAGAATGTTCCTATGTGATGTAAAATTAGGTCAGAGCTAAGTTGTTGCTAATTTGCACTCTGTTAGTTTCACATCATTTTTGTATGTCAATTTTTGTTATTCCGTGTACAGTTGAGTAAATAGCTCACCTCCAAGCAAATTATGCAAAAGAGCTGAATTTCTCCAACTTCTAGAAAGTTATTTACTCATAAGACAACTGAATGTATATTTAAAATTAGCACATTGAAATACATAAACTCGGCTAGTTTTAAACTGCTGGATCCCCCCTTATGGGGTGACCAATATTTAAAACCTGGAGGGTGGGCGGAAAGCATTAAAAAATGGAACATTGTTGGAAAAACTGTATGACATGTCAGCCTTGCAGAGGTTGTAGATGAAAAAATGTGCAGCTCTCCTTGCCCCTTGTCAGCTTCCCCTGCTAATTGTTACTTCATTTGCCAAACTTTGTAATGATCACTTTTATTTGAAATGCCTGTCTCATTCTTGTTTTGCTGTGTTGAGAAGCCCCAAAAAAATAGTGGTGTTGTGTATGTTGTGCCATCTAGATGGTGTGCGACTTCAGTGAGCAGCACCAGCCTCAACCTGGTTTTCCATTGGAGGGAATAGGAAAGCGATCTGGAGGTCGCAGAGGCCATCACAGGAACAAGGGGATGCACCATAGTTCTGGACCTGACCTGACAGCTCATCCACCTACAGTGGAGGTAGGTGTGGTTCATCATTCAACTTGTTTGCACTACACTGGCATTGTGTGTGTGTGCTCTGGTATCTACACGTTAGTTTTTATGATGACCTGGGTTTTTTTTTTTTTTCACATGCCGGTTGCTCAGTTTTCTACTAGTTCCATGTCCAGTGGGCTAGGTTTTTTTTTTTTTATGCTAATGTAAACACAAATTATTTTTCTATGATTCTGGTGAAGTTGCACCAGAATCTCACTGTAGGACTATAGTTAAAATATGTGGTTTCATTCAGTATCAGAAGGGTGGAGGCATGGGAAGGACTTGGCTTTCAAATTTGGTGCACTGACCCTATTTCAATGTGTTGCCTCTTTTATGTTTCCAGGTTTTGGAACGGATGAGGGAGCCAGTACGTCATATGCCCTTAACCTACGCTGGTGGCCAGAGTGGTTTTTCTCCTTACTCATTCCCCCAGACTGTGTACTACATGTGTGTTGGGACAGCACAGCCTTTCTATGGTCCTGCCCAAGGCCACCATCCAGTTCCATTTGTTACAGCTATGGTCTCGCCCCCGCCTCCACCACACGTTGCTATGGCAGCTCCAAGTACCATGGCTGGCGAGCCAGTGACAGCGGCACATTATGCTGAACCACCTGTTCTGAGCCCGGCAAGTATATCAGCGGCCCAATTGCTTAACTGCATGGGGGTGATTTCGCTTGGTTTAGAGAATACATTTTATACAGTAGAACCTCATTGATATGATCCTGTATCGTACAATTTTTTGGCACAAACATTTGTTATTGAGAACACAAAAAGCAGCCAAGTACAGTTCTTGTTTTTTACTGGCTAATATATTTTCAGAAAACACAATCTTTTGGCACCAACATTAACATTCGTGACAATTTATCAGGACCAACGTTCAGTAGATTGCCAAGCTGTGATCATGTACCGTATTTACACGATTGTAAGTCGACCCCCCCCTATATTGCGTGACAGGAAAAAAAAGAGCATACCCGACGGCGCATTCGATAAAGAAAATTAGTAGCTGACATGGTCACTGGACTAGTTGTCTTCACTAGTGCTGTCATCGTCATCGTTGCTACGGTCGCACAGCGCGTCGTCCAGCGAAATTTCACATTTCGCAAACGACCGCACCACGACATCTTGTGGAATAGCAGCCCACACCGTATGCACCCAACCACGCAGCTGTCAGGGAGGCTCTTTTGACAGGTTCGGTTGGTCGCGGTTTTCTGCCGCCAGCCACTCGTACTCACGGCGGAGCAGCTCCTTAAAAGGCGAAGATCCGGGCTTGTTTCACGACCATGTCGCACTACACTGGCAGGGACCGATTGCGCATTTCAGCGACGTACGCCGCAAGCTTAGCCTACAGCTCCGGAAAGCGTCCAGACTTCGGCATTTGGGAAATTCCTCACTTGCTGTCACAGGTGAAAATTTCACTTCGCTGCAGTCGGCACTCTTGCACCACCTGTTCAGAAACATAGAACTTGCGGCCCACTGCGCAGCGATTTGTTTCTTCGGTGTGAAGGATGGCAGCCCTGTTGAACGCTGCTGTGAACGAGTGCCGAATGATTAGTGGGCCTGGAGCACTCATGACGACTGAGGAAGCATAGAAGTAGCACATAGCCGGCAGTCAAGTGGAACACGTCACACCAATGCGTTTCGTCAAACTATAGAGAAAGCTAAGTGCAACAGGTAAAGAGAAACCCGCGAGCGGTGTCTGCTCTTCCATGAACTACCGATACTCCCCGCAAGCGCCGCCCTTCTGAGGGTGCCGCCGCAAATGGAACAGCGGCGCTTCCATCAACTATTGACACCCCCCCCCCCCCCCCCCCCCCCTCCATGAGTGTTGTGTGCACTGTAAAACTCTCAAAAATGTTGAAATACCCTTCCGGAAAGCGAACAAACACACGGGATAGCGAAAAAGCTACGGGTAGGGCTATTGAGCGAATATAAAATTGTAACCATGTTGTAGCTCCCGTTGCTCTCGCTTTTTTGGCGGTGCCATGTTTTGGTTTCGATTGTAAGTCGACGCCCCCCCCCCACTTCAGATTTCCCAATGTTAAAAAAGTGGTCAACTTAAAATCTTGTAAACACGGTATGTTTTCCGGCTGCTAGATCCAAAGAACAAGAAAAGGCGCAAGGCATGTGCGATTGAGAGCAGTAGGCGCCTGCTACGGCAGCTTCCACACTGTACTCACCTGCCTATGTCACTTGAAAGTGCCGGCAAGTTTCAACTTACAGTACCAGCAAATCTCCTTGTGGGTCATCGCATTCACAGCTATTGCTTCCAACCCTGTTTTGATGAGCCTTTTCACCTATCAGTTTAACAGCGCGTGTAGCTTCGTGCTGTTGGAAGTGTATGCACGCTTGTGCTGCAGGCAATCTGAAGTGAACATCATGTTTCGCCCTTGTGGCATCTTATTCTGTCTGCCACCAGTGTGATGTTGTTTCTGGTCGCTAGAGAGTTTTAGAATTGGGGCCCAGAGAAGAGAGCGGGCCACAACTGAGGATGTGCAGAACACAAGCCAGCCTTGGGTCTTTGCATTAGGGTCAACCCAAAGACCCTAAACTCGAAAAATAGCATGGGTTCCCAAGCTCGCGTGGGCAACGAGCATTCTTGTGATAGCCAAGAGACGTGAGCTGCAACCATCCAGAGCTCAGGGCGCCAACGTACGCGGTCGCGTTTCACTCCATCTTAAATCGACATGCAGTAAAACCTTGATAATTCGAACTCTGTTAATTTGAAATTTCGGTTACCATATTTAATTGCATATAATGATCGCACTCACGTAATGATCACACCTCTGAAATTTGTTTTCAAAATTCAATTTTTTCGTTCCCATGTAATGATCACACCCCAAACATGTTGCAGCGATATGTTTTGTGCAAAGTCTAGCTGATCATGAATGCTATGCAAATGACTCAAGGCTTACCAATCAGTCTACACGCACCAAACATATTCTTAAGCAGATGCCCCATTTCATTCGTTTCATCACTTTCTGTACTTCAAGAAAAAGAAATCTGCTACCAAACTTGCCTTGGCTTCATTATTTGTAGGCTTTATAATGGTTGTGGTGAACAACAAAAAAAATGTGCCTTTCGATTCCTCTTGTCTGTACTCGTGGGCACGCAACAAATCGTGTGCGGCAACGATGGTAGACAAGTTTACATTGATATGTTAAAGTGCACGCTATTCATCGCCGGCGCTTGTGACATAGCTAAAATATTCGCCCACCCTTAGCAGAAACGGGCCGTATTGGCATTGTAAGGAAGACAAATGCGGCAGTTTTTGCAGCATACCCACCATGTGTTTGTCACTGGCAGCTAAATGTACCCATCTCTCTCTCTGTCCCCCCAAAGTGGACATGGCTACGTTGTTGCTGAAAAGTTGCTGATATTAACAATATTATTCATTACTGATAAGGAAAAATAAAGGGAAAGTAAAGATGTCCGCAGTAGGGGGAGGGGGAGATTAGTACGAGATGATTGAAAGATTAGTGGAAGAAAAAAAGGGGAAACGACAAACGGAGGTATACAAAAACAAAGTGCTCGGTGGGGGTTCAGAAAGTTTTGTGTTTCGAATTTGCCATGTTTTTTGTTTTTCCTTTTTTTCCTTCTCTTTAACGTAGGTAGGACATTAGGCAATATAATAGCGAGCTTGGTGGCACAACCCACCACCCCTTTCCAAAGGGGACGCTCACGGCATCCATCCATCCATCCATCCATGACCGTGTGCACCTCCCATTCTTGGAGGTTATGGAGCAGGCCAATGAAAGCCAAGCCAGCGGAAGAAAAAGATCCAACATGGAGGCCTCCAAAAGCGTGTAGCGTGGAACAATCTATTTAGTCCGAGAAATCGGTTGCAAAAATGCATTAGCTCAATGGGAACCCTGACCGTGCATTTATGAAGTCCAGAATATCCATCAAGTCTGAATTTTTGGAGTCAAGCACCACTCGTGTGCCGGCTTTAGCGCGTGCCCACTTTAACGGCGGTTATCGATTCCGTGAACATCATCTACAGCTTTGTTGAGTGCAGCGGTGGTGATATTTATATGCTATGTGTTGCGAGCCAGCTGGAGAACATCGCACTTGGGACGGTGAACTGCTGCACCAATCAGTGATAAAGATGATGGACATGGAAAATAAAGGCCTTTTTTTTTAAGGGAAGTTCATCTTTTTTTTTTTTTCTTTTCATTTGGTTTGAAAATCTGCTTAATTCGAGGAATTTTTGAGGTCCGGCGGCTCTGAATTATCGAGGTTTCACTGCACAATAGTTGGTTGCAGAGCAAACTTGCCGTGGTCCGTTTTAGGCATGTTTAGCGGCAAGAGATACTAGCTGAGGTCGGGTCAGCGTTCGTTTTTCTGGCTAACTTTTTCCCACCTTCTTTTCTAGAGCGTATTTTTTTCTTCTTCTTCTTTTCTGTAATGTGTGTACGTGGTTCTACTATAATATAGTGACCTGAATTTGTATGGAAACATAGACCTACAAGGTCACAGATATACAATCAAAATAGAAATTATATGCCACGGGGAAAAACCAATGACAGTTATTTGAACAGGTACATCTGGAAGTGAACAAGACTATTTTTTTCATTGCACTTTGTTTTTCATTTATTTATATCAGTCCAAGGAAGAAGTGGCCAGCCCTGTGACCATCAGCACTAGTGAGCAGTCGCCAGCAATTTTGGATGATGTGGAATCAGCAGAACTATTGGCCAGTACTGTTTCTAGTGAGGCAGATGAAGCAGTGCATGAGATAGCCAAACCTGCATCTCCCCTGCCAACCACTTCGCCGAGTAATGTGCTTGAAGCAGCCGTGCCTGTTGTTGAGCAAACTCTAGCTGCGACTGCAGTAGAAGAGCCAGCTCCTGTGCCCTCTGTGGTGAATGGCTCCGGACCAGCCAGGCGCTGCTGGGCTGACCTGTTCAAGGCGGGCTCCAGTGAAGTGGAAGAATCAAGTAAGCGGCAACAAGTGGTGCCCCTTGCACATGATGGTGCCACGAGTGACTGTGAGGAGGAGGTGCGACTACGCCGGGCATCTGCACCAGAGTCTGGCGACACCAGGCTTGGGTGTGAGTTTCTCAGGCCTTTTTGGTCATTACCTTCGGTTCCATGAAATTCGCGGTTTTCCCCGGCACACCAGACTTCCGACTTGTGCGTACGCATGGGGAGTGGTTTTTATCAGGCCAGTACACATGACCTACCAATGGGCAGAAGTGTTTTTTGAAATTCACATTTGAATCGATGATACACCAGCTAATTTAGCCGTAATGTTAAACCAAAGATATGCTTTTGCAAAAATTGTTAACAAATCAAAAGCAAAGGCGTGAGCTTGTGAGATTATCTTATGTATGTGAATGCTTACGTCAACTTCATTTTCAGGGGCTTTGCGCAACTGCACTGTCAATCACACACCTCCATTGATTCAACCCAGGGGCTTGGAGAACGGCAAGAACTGGTGCTATATCAATGCCGTATCCTTTTAACCATGATGATGCATAATAATGATTTGGTTGTATGTTAAGTATGAGATACTTTTGCTTATACGGGTGTATGATAACTGCAGAGGGCTTTTTTTTTTGTATTCAAAATAAGACATTTTTACAAGGATTATTCTGGCTTACACGAACAGAAATGCCATGAATGCAGCTGCCACTGTTAAGGGGGGGACATATAGACCAGCCGATTTTGATGAAATTTTGCACAAAAGTTAGCAATATCACATAAACAAAACTGTGAAAATACGGCTGAAATATCTCGTACTTTTTTTGTTTACAAAATATTTCTGCTTTCATTTTTGCAAAATGCCTGCACACCTGTAAATTGATGCTAGGAGTTCAAGCAAACATTGATAGCACTCCTACATGTATTCTACATACAATGACATTCGTGTAATTTTTTAACCTAACAAGAATTTTTTTATATTCTCATTCTTTGGCAGCTACTCCAGTTGCATGAAAATCTTGACCGTGAAACAAAAGGTAATAAATTATTGAAGCAACTATTTTGAAAGCAAAACATGTCATTGTGTGCAGTGATGCACAATGAGTGTAACAAAACGAACGGTGTAAAAATATTCATAATGGTGTCCAAGATATTGGCTTTGCAAGTTGACCTTGGTGGTAGAAAAGTTTTGAGAAAAAGGTGTTCAAGGTTTCGGGCCATGTTTATTAGACTACAAACCACTGGCCTTGTTGCAGGTGTCAGATTGATCGCTTGGCTTCTTGGATATTTTATGCTTGCCTTCTTGTGCTTTTTGTGCCATCTTCTTGCGCAAGGCATCTTTCTCGGCCGCTTGACGGAGTCCATGTCCTGCAGGTTTTACGCCAAGTGAGGTGCAAAACTCTGTATAAGCTCGAAGGGGGCCACTGTTCAAGCAACACACTGCCTCGCTCACAGCTGTCTCTACAGCAATCAGGGAAGCATTTTTATCCTTTGGCATGGTTGACCAAATCACAGAGTGCAGGCTTTCTGCTGCATTTTGAGTTTTTTTCCCTTTGCAACGCTCCGGCAACTGAGGCTCTGAGACGCTGGAAAACTGGCAATATCGCCTCAGCTACACGTGCTACATGCGCCGGGAAGTTTGCACCGAAATATTCGTGCCAGGGGCTCTGTCGTGCTAGTAGGAAGAGCCTAACAGACAAAACCTTTACTTTTGGTGAAATTGGTGTGCATGTGCTAGCTACTCTTGCCGATCTCATCGCTTCACATCGTTAGAAAGCACGGACTGCTGCGTCGGCTCTACCGACACTAGCGTTGGTTGTGCGTCCCAAGTCCTAACCCGACGCCCTACGGCTGCTTTAGAGCTCCGATGCAGGCGCCATTGCTCGCTGTTCAGAACTTGCTACGTATCATATGGGAATAAACATTGGTTCATGCCGAATAAATTTTATCTGCCTTCAATAAAGACGGGCGATTTTGGCGAAGCCAACACCGGTTCTGGGCACGCCTGGACTACATTGTGTACAAATACAGTTGTGCAAAAGCTTTGCCCCTGTAGCTTTCGCTTCATAGCCAAGAAAAGTTGTCTTCCAGTTTACAGTATGGTCGAGCGGAGCTAGCGGCGTGGTAATCCTTGGCTGAGGTGCTAAACAACGAAAATTAGGCTGAGAGCGCGACAAGCGAACTAGATACTAGGAAGGTGTGTGCTGCAGTGGCTTCAGCGGGTGGGTGTCTGTCCCCAGGCCTGGTATAACATGAAACTATTCCAATCTGTTTTTATGTCCGTATGGGCAAGTCCCAAGTCATTTTGACCTATCACGAAGGGCTAATGGCAGATTTGGAATAAAATGTTGTAGTTTTGCCCAAAAGGAGAAGCATCGATTCCAGTAGCAAATTAGTAGACAGCTATACTAAGTAAGGATAGTAGTACTATTGGCCTTATGAACTTGTAGACATTTGCTTACTAACTAAATTAGCAGCTTATGTGGGATGTGTGCACAAGCAAACATGAACGCATCCATTTGATGACCGCGGAACCCCATTGTTAAAACGCTGGAGTCAGGAAGTGCAACAGAACAGCGAGCGTATTGACCTTCGTGCTGCTTTGCTTCAAAGCAAACAAAGCGGCGAAAACACAGCGCACATGAAGCTATCAGCACTCACTGTCTGCATCGCAGATCGCTTTCAATGTAGGCCACGCCATACACAGCAGCCACAGGAGTAGAACCCCTCCCCTTCTTGTGCGAGCCGTCGTACGTCATTCTTCCTCCCCGCTTAAATTTTCCCCCTTGCCCGCGTGAGATTGAGCCCCCATCGTCAGCTCACCCTTGCGTGCTTTCACTCGCACATACGGCGCGCGACGCCGATGTTATCACTCCTGGACTTTATACAGAAAATCACTGCACCGGCAACGGCATATATGCATCTCCATTGTCCATATAACCACTATCGCAACATAAACAGATTACAGTAGTTGTATGTTATACTAGCCCGCGGATGATTGCGGCTCTCTGGGTCTGTGGTGACATATGGTGACCCAGAAATTATGTTACAGCGTCGATTGGGCCACATCATTTGAAAACATTTTTCGCTATCATCATTAGCGTCAACGCGGCAATGTGTAGTTCGATCATAGTGCCATCGTTTTCAGTTTTAGGCTTGTAGCGCAGCTCAGGACGAGCAAAAAAGGAAGGAGGTAGGGGTAATCAAAGGGAACGGAAAACTGAGTGAGCGCTCACTCTGTTTTCCGTTCCCTTTGATTACCCCTACCTCCTTCCTTTTTTGCTCTTCCTGAGCTGCGCTACAAGCCTAAAACAGTCATGACATACCAACTCGCCCAAACTGCCACGCTTTTGACCATCGTTTTCAGCTTTACAGGAAAACGTGCGCCGTGCCGCTGTTCGACCCACTCTTGTATATTCTAGCACGCTATAGCTTCAAAGCACGCTTCTACTATGTACTTTGTGTTGGTCTATTCTTTGTTTTGTGGTGGTTTTGAAGTGTGCTGCCATATTACATATTCCATTACACCACCAAAATTCAGATTGGCCTGCTCCAAAGTGCAGTCCAAAGTGTGCTTCAAAATGCAATTTTACTTGCTCCAAAAGATTGCTTAAAAATGACTGGGCATTCCCACCCCCTGTCATGCCTTAAAAATCAGTAATTAGTAATTGTACCTTTAATAAGGGACCATCTATGCAATTGCTAGCCAGTAACTCATTTGTCCTTCTTCAGGGGATCTGTTCCAGAGTTATTTGGTAGTTTTAGATTTTACATTACCGGAAACACTCTTGCATTATTTCGCCTGGAATTTACAATATTAGTAGTTGGTATGGTTTACCTGCAGTGCAGGTTGTTCCTGTAGCTCTATCACACGGAGTGCAGCCTAGCCTAGCATAGCAGAAGAATGTGAGAAGTTGATGGGTTTGTATTAGCAGATTTTGCAGACTGACAACACTCTTAAGTGTAATGTTTGCAAGATAAGTGTTTTTCTTGACGTAGATATTTAGAACCTCCAAGCCTTATTGGCTTGTCCAGCTTTCTACAACCTGCTGTGCAGCTTGCCTCTGGTACCTGGTATGCCTGGTTCCAATGGAACACCTCTCTTGGAGTGCCTGTGAGTATCCTTTTGCTTTAGAAACCTTAGAGGCCTGCTAGAAGCAGTGTGATGCTCTGATGGTGACAAGCTGATGCCATACTGTGCTCCACCTAGCTCTAATGATATTCTGGACTCTTAAGCTTTTCTGGTTTTAGCCCCAAAATAGCATTTATTTTTAAATAGCAGGTTATGACCCATGATCTCCTAAAGTTGTATTCCGGGTTTATTTCAGTTTTGATATTGCCATGTGTTGATATTGCCTCGTCTTCTGTGCATACTGCCAGCTTCTAAATCTTGCAATATTATGCACAACCAGATGCAGCCATGTTCTTATTCCAGTCTGTGTGGAGTCATCCCCTCAGAAGTGCGATGTGATTAGCCAAAACTGTGGATGTCGGTGAGCCAGTTAAATTGCTACACATACTGAACATAAGTCTGTGTTGGCCAAAAGGCGAAGCATCGAGTGCGATAGCAAATTAAGCAAGGTAAGCACAGCAGCCACAGGGAGCGAATTTACGTTTGTACTGTCTCTCGCTTCAACACGCACTACACGTCAAAAGCACAGCACATACGAAGCTACCGGCACTGGGCGCACTTTGTCCATATCGCAGAACGCTTTGAAGATGGGACCCGCACAGGTATGCACTTCGTTCACATCGCAGATCGCTTTCAAGAAACAGTGGCCACACCAGAAGCAGTGGGCGCGTTTCTGCCCCGCCTTCCACCCTCGCTCGCTATATTGAGCCGCGATCGTCGGCTGACCCTCGCAAGTCAGTTGTCAGCACGTGTAGACATGGCAAAAGTCTGTTTTATACACCCGATATAGAAAAAAAAGGTTGCCATCAATTTACTTCGCTGTAGCCGATAATCCGTTGTAGCACGGTCCATTGAAGGCAAACTTCAAACTCGGACATATTGAATTATTGTCTCTATCGAACAGTTGTAAAATCCACTTCAAGATCCCATGCCAAAGTATAGAATGTACTGCACATACAGTGAAATCTCAATGTAACGAACTTCAGGGGACCGCGGTAAATTTTGTTATTCTGAAAGATTATTAGTGAAAGCCCCAAAATTAACCATTCTGGCGGTCAAGTTGTCGCCATATGAGCTATCCATGAAAATGTCGCTGTTGGCTCTTGGCATGCGCTGTTGCTCTTTTCCATAAATTCCGCATCCACGCACCATTGAAGCACCGTATAATAATAGTGACGCGTGCAAAATAGACGCTGACGCGGAGAAAATTACCGACAAAAGGTTAGCTCGATGTCGCCTCCAAAGCGCAATGTTTCTTGCCTTTTGTTTGTTTTTCACATTTCTTGCCATGGACACCGCAACTGTCTTCATTCGAGGCAGACACCTTAGCTATGTCAAAGCACAACCGCGCCGAAACGACACTGTTTGGAAGGTGCAAGGCTCGTCACTGTGCAGCTTGAGGTTCTGCACTGAATTTCATTCAGGCTCACATGGTTTTACATTAGTGGGAATGGACTCAGATGAGAGCCGCTTTCGAAACTAAGTCTGTGTGTAGTGTCGGCAGTCACCAAAGCAGCAGCTTATGGGGAAGGGCCGAGAACGAAGAGGCCGTGAGGAGGCGGAACAGTAATCGGTATTCAAGAAAAGGTGCGCAAACGTTTTAGGGTGGTCGATAAGCGAGAGCGATTGGTTCAAACATGTAATCTGTTACAATATCCAAAACAAGTCTGACTGGCCCATTGCCCTCGTATGATGATTGGTATTGTAACGGACGTGCAGCAGAGTATGTTCATGTGTAATTCGTAGTACAGTTGTGCTGATGGTGCACGGCGCGTATCCATACAGGCTAGTTTGCTTCAGCAGTGCATCCACATTTCCACTCTCAAAAGTTTTTAAATTAACAAAACAATTCGAGTAGCTAGCCTGCCACTTATTGGCTAATTTCCGAGATTGACTGCAGTTTCCGAGCAGGGCAACAGGACTCTTGATCTTTGGTGCTTCATTTCAAATGCGCATAGGAAAGTCGAACAAAACTAAGAAAAAAAACTTGGGTTACACATACCTTGCCTTCCTTCCTGCAGTTAAAATTTTTTCTGTGTGATTGTAGTAACACAGCTTTCAAACAGAAACGTGATGGGGCTTCAGGGTGTCTACTGTTGGATCTGGAGGACAATCCCAATTGCTGTCCCCCAGATTTTGGAACTTGCCGTTGGGTGCGGGAGTTGGCCGAGGTTGAGAAGGACGTCGAGATGAAAACTGGAGGTTTATTTCATAATTTACAGTGAGAGTACTAAGAAATTAAGTCATAAAGTCATTACGGGCCGGCAGCAACTCGGACGCTGCGGCCTGTGTCAAGAAGCTCGAAAGAGATGAATGAAGGAATGCTGTCTTGCTGCTCCCGGTCTCTGGCTTTTAACCCTTTCAGTGTCTCGAAGTCACGTCACGTTCGGCCAATTGGCGAACCCGCTCAGGTGGCGTCATTTTCGGCCAATGGTAGGCGCCCGTGCGATTGTGTCACACCCAGTGCAGAGGGTCGCTCCTTGGGCCCCAATTGTCCGAGGGCTTACTTTTCTCTCTGCGATGTTGCTTTGCTGACTTGCAAGCGCCGTCACAATAGGCGGAAGGGGGCGACGTTTCAGTGCTGCAAAGCAGCTTTGCTCGGGACCTGCATTACCTAGAACCGTGCCAGGCTCCTGCTACACTTTCGGGAAGAGTCAAGCAGTGAATAGCTCCACCTGCGGCGCACGAGGGGGGGGACGCGAACTCGTTTGCACGTGCCGCGCCTTGGGAATGGGGTAGATGTGCTTCTGTGCTCCTTAATTAGCTGTGGCGCGATTCGATGTGGTCTGGTGAACTCGAAGGAGGCTCAGGAAAAGGTCCCGTATCTAACACTACCAACTGGGAAAACCAGGAATTCTCGGGGAATTTGTGATTCTATTAGGGAAAATTAGCTGGAATTCTATCGAAAGTGAATGAAAGTCTCAGTAATGCTGGCTCGAGTCACACGGAGGAATCGTAACAAATATTCTTTGACGCCGTGTCGTCGAATGGAGGAGTTGCCAGTGTACAGTCGACGATTGACCTTCCGTACACCCTATAATTCGGGCGGCTTCACAACACCACCACATACTCAATAGAGTCAATGTATAAAAATGTCTGAAATTTCGGATGCAAGAACATAGTCCGATTTTCTGAAATTTTTCCGTGGCAGCAAGTCCGAAACTTCATTAGTCAAAGCCACCACCATCGCCATTTTGTTTGCCTCGCTGCCTTAAACCGCGCACGTAGATCCGCTGGCAGCTGTAGCCACTAACGCTGCAATGCTAGGCCTAGCTGCTTCAACGTTTGCAATTAAAGGGACACTAAACCGATACGATAAATCAGTTTAGACTAATGAAGCATTGTTTGAGAACTCTGCAGGCAGTGATTTCAAAAAAATAGTTTATTAGATGAGAAAATGAAGGTCCAAGTATCAGTATTTGAATTTCGCGCCGAAACCCCAGCGCCGGTACGTCAATGTGATGTCAGGGAGTCCAAAGTATGTTCTCGCATTTGGGCCGCGTTGGCTGAATAAAGGTTCGCGAAACTTGCCATGCTTAATATTTGGTTCCTTTAGAACACAATGTAGCCAATCTGTACCGCTATATATAATTAGTAGGCTCTAGAAGATGCCATCAAACTCCAAGACGTCACAGCCCCCTGGTGCGGGAACTTAAGTAGGCGTCGCCACCCATATTTCGTTCTTGCGCTTTTTCTGGCTTACCAAACATCTTATTGTTGTAAGAGTGGTGTTTTTGGTGTTGTAGAACAATAATTTACTGATGCAGAAAAAATCATATTTCACTTTAGTGTCCCTTTAAGCTTCTTGCCATTCTGTGCCGTGTTTTTCATTGAACGAATTTGCCGCTGTTAGCAATGGCACCGACTCCGCCTTTGGGGTCCTCTCGATTGGCTTCGAAGCTCAGAAAGCACGACACATTGCTTAAGCCGGTGTCCGAAAATCAGCTTAGCATCAATAAAAAAATGTTACGCGGTGAAGCATACGCAATAGTATTGTGGTGAAGCATGAGCGTGGGAAGGGCCAATAGTCACAGAGCACAGTATGCATTCCTTAACTATATGCGTGTGCACCCGCCATCTCCTGTCACAAGTACGAGCACCGATATGCCTAATAATCAGGCCTTCGGAGCTGTTTTGGATGTGCCTGTGGCATCTTGAGCTCTTAAGGGCAAAGACGCATTCTTTTTTTCAATCTCCCCAATTTTTCTGACGTTTCCACGGCCCCTAGGAAGTCCAAAAAATGGGACGTTGACTGTACATCTGACCAAGAGGATGCTTCAAATGGTCCATGGAGCAAACACGCGGCGCAAGGAGGATGAGAACAGAAAGGTCCCACGCATTGAGAAATGAACGGGAAAGGAAGCGTGCCACTGCTTCTTTGAAGGAGTTTGAGCTCAAAAAAGAAAGTGTTGGCTGAAGCCGAGATGCAGGTGTCCCTCTACCCAAACCAAAATAAACTCTAAAGCAGTGAAACGCAACGCTGAGGCGTTGTGCGTGGGCGAAGGGTATGCCAGGGCACATCGTTCTCTTGGTAAACAGCGCAAAGGGACACAGACAAAAGGAAGAAACACGACAACATGGGCGCCCGTGTTGTCGTGTTTCTTCCTTTTATCTGTGTCCCTTTACGCTGTTTCCAAGAGAACGATGAATCCTAACCAACTCGTCCACCTTGCTCCAAGATATTTTATTCGCTGTGCACTTTACTAGCCCCTCCGTTCTGTTTTCTTTTGAAATGAAATACACTACTCCTTAATATTCAAACTAGATTATGTCGTCTTTTTTTATTTTTTAACATGCTGACTAGAGAGTGAAAGCATTGGGAAACATAGTGTCAGCCAGTCTTGACATAAAACAAAGTTCTGTGTCACTCGGGAATATTGCAGTGGCACCCAGGGAAAACCTGGAAAACTCAGGGACTTGCAGAATTGTCATCTTGGTAGTCACTCCGGCCTTACTTCTTGATCATTTTCATTTCAATATCATCGACAACTGAAATTATAGGAAATAACTGCAGTGAGCCTCATTACAAACATGCACAACACAAGATGTGCGATGCTACTATGTCGAGTCTTTTTACAGCAGCCTGGGTCACAGCCTCTTGCAGCGTTCTTGATGTCCTGTGTTTCAGGCAAATTTAGTGCTTTAGAAATTCGAGCTATTCTACTTGGCATTGGCTTTATTTTCTTTGGGGCTTCTGCAATGTCATCTCCATCACAGTATCGGTGTGCCTGTTGCGGGAAGGTTAGCCCCGAGTTCGCATTGCATGCCAATATCAAATTTAGCCACGACAATTCAAGCAGTGCACACCAAAATTAATTTCAGAGACTCTACTCTATGAAGTCCCAGTGTTCACCAGTTATTCTCTCATAATCATCAGCCTATATTTATGTTCACTGCAGGACGAAGGGCTCTCCGAGCGATCTCCAATTACAGTTGCCGACTAATTTTTTGGACTCCAAAAATTTGGACATGCTCGATTATTCGGTTGGCTTTGCTGCACTGCCATTCTCCCCATAGACCATAATGTATAACGGCTGCCGCAAGTTCGGTCACCTTGCAACCTCTTGTCCGATTTTTTGGACACTCCTTGAGCCAACTTGATCGAAAGCACCATGCACCGACTCTGAACGGTGCATGGTTCGACTTGCTGAACACCATTTTTGTTCTGAACGGAGCCTTCTTGCTGCCCCACAAAGTGGCGCTACTGCAAATCCCCGCTCATCACCATCGTTTCTGCCTGGTTCGTGGCTACAGCAGTTCCGGTCTCAGCTTAGTAAGCTATGTCAAGACAATCCAGCAGCTGATTTGTTTGTTTCTTCATGCACGACACTGCGAGTAGGCTACGTTTTTCGTTTGTGAGACTGGTATCAGCGTGACGGCGTGGTGATGTTTGCTTTGTGTGCTGTGTCGAGGTTGCGGTGATGCAACGTGTCATACAGAAACATAGCGTCAAGTTCTAATGGCACCGACAGTGCCTGTGAAGACTGCACTGGGGACTGCCAGCCAGCGGGTGCCGGGAGCCTAGGATTTGTCGCCTTCCGATGTGCACCCTACTGACACCGAAAGTGTTCTGCCGAGACCTGTACACTGGTTCCGGACACAGTCTCGTTTGACAGTTTCACAGGTGCTGACACTGCTGTACTGACATGCGCAGAAATCGATGAAGGCGAGATCATTCGTCAGGTTTCTGCTGCACTGCCGGACGATGACTCGTCCATCACATGCGGAGCGTGCACAAGCAGTGACTGTGCTTTCAGCCGCCTATATAACCATACGACCCTCTCCGATATTCAGGCTTGTCTGGTTGCGCGTAAACGGAACAGCGTGCAACGTCGCATTCACGATTTCTTCAAGCCTACTGCCGAGCCTGAATAAGTGCGTGGAAATAAAGGATTTCCTTTTTTTCCCCCCTTTTTTTTTTCTTCTGCTTTTTCGGGCATTTGTTTATTCAGATATTCCTGCAGTCCTCGTGCGGTCCGAATAAACGGTCGGCGACTGTACTCCCATCTTGCACTAGCTAATTCCAACTTGCGCCTGCAAATCTCCTAATTTCATAACGTCACATAATATTCTGCACTTACCTTCCTTTAACACCCATTCTGTAACTGTTCATACACCGTGTATCTGCCCTATGCATTATGTGGCCTACCTAGCTAAACATGTTCTCTTAACCCCCTTGAGGGTCCATTTTTTTTATTGCAGATTCCAATTCTGAGGGACGTATTTCGAAAAAAAATTTACCGTAATTTTTCTGGTGTTACCGTAAGGTGAGAAAAAGATATCTTGTGTTGGTATACATGTACTGTTGACTGATGATTAACAACAATTAAAAAAGTAAATAAACTTATAAGAATTAGATTTTATGGACTATTATATACATAACGCTTAGAAAATGCGAACACAAGAATATTTCGCAAGTGTCAAATGTTCCTTCTCTTACACTAATAGACAGTTTTAGTTTAGCGTACACAACTATAGCGTACGCTATAACACAGCGTACGCTAAGCAGTGCACGTTTTCTGCAATTTTAGTTGGCCGGCGATATCTTTGGATCTCAGAGGCCATAGGCCGTTGTTGCGATTATTTCGTGCCTGTAGCGATAGGTGGCGCTGACATCTCGAATGTTTCTTTCGTTAGGCTTCGACTCGTTCGAAATGTGAAGCGATCTCGAAAACCACACAAGGTTATCCATAATACTCTGTCGTCGAAGCGGCCTGAGACTAAGCGAAAGCCGTTTACACAGTCATTTGCTACGAAGGAAGTGCATTTTACAAAAGCAACGCCAAGTTCAATTCGAAGCGGGCAGCCGGGACCGCCGCCATGTTTCCCGCAAACCACACAAAACCGCTGATGCTAACTTGTTTGCGTTGCGTACGCCCGCTATACCCGCTATTTCGTTTAGCGTTAGGCGCATGCGCAGTGACGACCCGCTATTTTTTAGTGTACGCTTGAATTTTGTTAAGATGTTCAAAAATTCAGAAGTTTGAAAAAATAGAAGCATGAAGTTTACAAACTAATAGCTCTGCATCAAGAACATGTATCGCGGTTCTGTAAACGGCATCCATTAGATCATTCAAAGCGGACAAATTTGATATGTCATTTTAAGTCTTCGTGAATTTGTTACGTTGTTTAGGAGGGTTCTGCAAAAGTTGTAATTACATATTAATTTTTTGAGATTCATGTGCAAGATGTCAAATTTGTCCGCTTTAGATGTTCTATGATACAATTCACAGAATTGCGATATAATTTTTTGTTGCAGAGTTATGGAGTTGCAAACCTGATTGTTTCGTTTCCTGAAAATTTTCGATTTTTGCAATTTTTAATAAGAAATTGACAACCTAAATCGAAAATTCGAAACCAACAGTCGCTAGACTGTTTTTTTTTTTTTTTTTTTTTTTTTTTTTTTTTTTTTAATGCAACGAACCCCGTCAAATTTCATGCAGTGGTTGCCGAGAAAAACGAATTCTCCTTTTACATGTATTTAGATAGGAGCACCCGAGCTAAAGCTCTCTAAGTTGGAAAAATTATAGATGATGCGCCCTGGGCGGATAGCTCGCCCTACTGACGTCATTAGGGCAATTTATGTCAAATGGGTAGGGGCGGCGGAAGATTCAGCCGAGCAGTGTGCTGCAATCGGCAGCGATGTACATTTTAAAAGCTATATAATAAATTACACGCCTTACGCAGAGCACTTAGATGCGTCAATTAATAATCTGAAGGAACTACTCTAACGACTCAGTACATTTGTACAAAATCGTCAAAATCATTTCAGGGTCCCCTTGTATTTGAGCTTCTTTAAAGTTTGTTTCATTTCTTAGCACCGGTAGAACGAAAAGATTGTGCCCTTCCCAACAACAGTAATAACCTCCCAGTCGGGATTTGGTAATGCCTGCCATATGCACTCTAACCTATTTTTATTCTGTAAATTTTCTTCTCATTACCACTGTTCTCTCTGAGTAATGGACCTAGATAAACGTACTACTGCACAGACTCTAGATGCTGCCTGGCAATCCTGTATTCTTATTCCCTTGCCAGGCTGTTGAACATCATCTTTGTCTTCTGCATAATAATCTTCAACCTCACTCTTACACTTGCTCTGTTAAGGTCCTCAATTATTTCTTGTAATTCATCCAAAGTGTTGCTGATCAGGACAATTGCATGTGCAAACGGAAGGTTTCTGAGATATTTGCCATTGATCTTTGCTGCTAAGCCTTCCTAGTTTAATGAAGTTCTGATGTTTCTAATGCGTTGTCCGCATCTAGGAACTCTTCGGGTTCTGAAGCATCCTTGTCAACTGCAGACCAAAATTTAGGCATCACTTTGTCAGTGGGAGCTTCGCAGACTTCATATAAGTTGATGGTACATTGAATAAAGCATGCTTTCCTAAAGCTGTTCTGCACCATTGAAGCGCTTACTTCGAATCACACACCAAAAATAAACTGCACTACCATCAATAGATTGATCTTCGAGTCCGATTGCTCCCTGCTTATCCGTGTGGCCATTTCCATCAACAAGGTGTTTATGCAGCGACGATACATGACCTTAAAATCGTCCATGGGCTGCCAGCCTACTGTCCTGTTTGGTGGCAGGAAAAAACTTCGACACTTGAGAGCTTACGCATGGAGTGGTGGGCACTACAACTATGATGAGCGCCACCTTCCTCTTGTATTGCTCAACACGTTGATCGAGCTCCAAGAGCCACTCACAAAATGTTCTTGTCATCCATGCCTCGTGGTTCTCACGGTAGCGTACCAGTATCCTGCCAGCACTGTGGAAGCAGTGGTGATATTTTTATTTTGCAGTGGTAAATGCCGGACGCTTGTCGCTCCCCATCCATGTTGATGCACAAAAATGCAATGAGGCGCAGCTTGCTGTTTTTGCCACCCTTACATGCATCTCCTTTGAGTGCATGCTTCTTGGACAGCAACCTCAGTCAGCTGTCGATTAATAGTCCGTACTTCACGAAGTCGCACACTTTTTTTAGTCTTTGTAGTCCTTGACGATTCAACACTTCATTTCCAAATCTAGCAGCGTGCGTTGCTTTCACCAGCAACATCGTGCATTTCTCATCAGCGATCTTCCATTTGAGTCAAACAAGGCAGAGAAACAATGTGGCCAGGAACAACTTCGACGCAGCCAACAAAGACGAGCACGAGCGATTTAATCCGTTGGCAGAACTGCGCAGAATGAGAGGCCAATGAGCAGTCTGGGAGCAGCGCAATTAGCACAGGCGATTCGTGTTTCAGAGGGTGGCGCGGCATAGAGTTATGGGCGCAGCCAATTCGAGTTCGGAGGAGTAAAAATTCTGATCGGAGAGAGGCACACACAGCTGGCGATTCGAAGAAGGCTGGAACACTGGTTCTTTTGAATGAGCGTGCAGTGAACTTTACGGCGGTGGGCGAGGGTGCGGCGGCTCGAATTTCTTTGTTTTCAAGGATTTCAGATTCCATGACCTTTCGGCACGCATACAAAACATACAAAAGGTGACAGTGCAGCAGCTTCAGTCTTATAACCAATATATTGTTAAAACCGGCATTGTTAGAAGTGGATTCGACTGTATTTGGGCATCTGTTTTGAAGAATTGACATTGTAAAAGCAAAAATGGTTACTGTAGACCTCTGCCTTGCAGTTTCCTCAGTTAATTTTTCTTTTCCCCACCCATCTTTTCTTTCTTAGCATGTATTTTCTGCAGACCTATGCAATTCCCATGGTGCGTGAAACTGGCAAGAAGGATGAACTGGTTATTGGATCATCATATGACCCCGAACAATTCAGAGACCTTCTGATGAAGATAAAACCTGATTGCAAAAAGGTATGTCATATTAGTGAGTGACCAGTCTTTAAGACAGATGAGTGTTTAACGTGCTATATTGAAACCTGTAAATTTTCCATGTGATTGAACTCTTCACCTGCCTGTGATAATTTCTTGTGACTGTCAGATGTTGAGCTGCACAATCATTTTAGCCAAGATCATTTAAGGGGGACCTGGTGCACGAGCAGAGCCTTATTGTTATTAACTCTAGAGAGTTGAAACTTACAGCTTATATTCGGTTTAGTGAGCTGATTGCAAATATGTAATAAGTTTTTTTCTATGTTTAATGAAAAAAAAGTTATGCAATCTTTAGTATTATAAATTTGGGATGTGACTTTCAAGAAATTTATTGTACTGAGAGACCTAAAATTAACTGGGTATGTTTCTGAATGTTTGAAGAGTGCACATATAAAGTTTTGTATCTCTATCTACATATTAGCCAAAGTTATCAAAATTTGAATTAGCAACTTTGGAAGAAAATTTTTTGTTGTTACTTCTTGCAAGATTTGAAAAAGTTGCATTGCACTAGCATACTATATTATAGTTTTCCTGCACTCTCCGACTGTTTAGCATTCAGGAAATAAAAAGAATCGTGCAAATCGAAGAACTAACAGAGACAGTGCACATCCCAAATCTTCGCGCGTGCGAAAATCATGATCTGAGAAAAACTCAAAAAACATTTAGCAATGTGAAAAATACTTTTTATGGGACAAAATCATAGAATTCACCACTACAATGAATCAGAATGCTCCTGGAGAATAGTCCGAAGCAGGCTTTTCTTTGTGTCTCTTCTTGATGGCTTCCTGGAATGCTGCCGATGATGTGCGCTTTCTGTCTGCGTTGGCCACACGGCGGCTGTCTTTCTCGGATGCTCGCCTACTGCCTGCGCAAGTTTGTTGCACGTGCAGCTCACCGAGTATGTGCGAGCTAGACTGGTGGCTTCCGAGGTTGAACCGCATAACAGCTTCTGCCACGGCAGCCTCAACAGCAAACAGTGATGCATTCTTTTCTTTTGGCGCCAGGCTCCAAATGATCGAGTGCAGCGATTCATTGGCATTTTGCGTCTTCACTCTCTGGCACCTCTTCAAGAGCTTCTTATCAGAGAGGTGCTCATACACTGGCCGCAGTGCATCGCTTACAGCATATGGCAGATTGTATCTGCTTTTTGGGGGGGGGCTCATTCTTTGCAATGGCTGCATTATATTTGCACCATGAATAAGGGCCGTGGGGACAAAAGCTATGGCTGGGCTTCTCATCCGTTGAGGTTACGTGGTAATATGTAGCCCACACTGCTGTGTGCATCTCATCCACATTTCCCGAATGTGATTTGAGCGCCCAACCATAATAACTTGTCAGCTTATTTATGAGGTCTCCTGTCGGGCGGCCCTTACCACTGATGCGCTCACCATTTTACCCTTTCTGCTTCTGCACAAGATTCCGCAGCGCCGTTCCCATGCGTTTCTGCACGTGGTTTGCGCAGTCTTCCTTTTCCACAGGTATGAAGCCGTAGACTTTTGCTTCATCAATGGCACTGTATGATCTGCTGTCACCATCGGAGAGCATGGTTGTGTACCTCAGGCCATGAAGGGAAAGCGAGCGCTGAAATAAAATTAGTGCTGCCTCCACCTCCATCTGACCTGCCTTGGAAGACGTGTTCTTTTGGCATGAATGCTGCGACTTCCAGTGAGCATAATCTGGGGTTCCTGGTTTCGGGCCAAGCTCACAGCCAAGGCAGAAATTCGATAGGACAACATAGTCCAAAACATAGCCTGAAAAAAGCTCTATCACAGTGGCCACTCCTATGTGAGATGAATGTCCCCGAGTGTGCCAAGTGCCATCAAAAGAAACTGCAATATTACCTGCATTTCCAAAATTCAGGCTTCGGTATACATTCTTCACCGAAGTGGCACACTTAGCCATATTCTCAGTGCAGGCACTTGTTGCAGCTGGATTTAGTTTTGATTTCAAATAGTGCTGATAGGTCTTGTTGTGAAGGCCTCTGTGCGAAACCCCGATAGCGGCAAAAATATCGTTAAGCACCGTCTGCCCGTTTCCCGTGCTCTGTACGGCACGCGCCGCGAGAACATTGATCTCGAAAGGATTGCAGTTGGCAGTGCCACCAACTCGTTGCGAGCTCCATTTCGTGTCAATTTCGCCGCAGTTGCTGCACAGAACTTTCAGCTTCATGGCAATGCCGTACTCCCGCGAGTCCCGCTCGATAGTCACCGCTCCGCGGCACACTCGGCAACCAGCAACTTTTAGTAAACAGTTCACCATGTCGAGGTCGACGATGGTGTACGTTTTTGTCGACGCACTTTCCAGACGAGGCCCGCTTGTTAGGCACTTCACCTTGCGCTCCGTCGCTGAAACTGAGGAGAGTTCCGCTATTTTTTCCAGTGCTTGTTGCTCGATCTGATCTCACTCCACCGCCGTGAGATACGCCGTGTCGATTCTCGCGCGGTCGGGCCGAGTGCGCATCTCCGTAGCACACGCGCCCGTGACGACTGCCGCTCCGCAATCAGGGGTGTCCGCTGTATGTTCACGGTCCGCCGTCGACATCGCGAGCGGCGCCAACGCCGTCAGCCGTCACGATCGCCTCTTCCCGTTGTGCTGCACCCAACTCCTCGGTTACACCGCTGTTCCGCGGCGTCTGCAAGTCCGCCGGTCCGATAAGGTCGTCAGACGTCACTGGAAGTTCCGGTGCATCTTTTCGCTGCACCGCGCGCTTTCTTCTACGCTTCCCAAATTTATGCACTGTACGGAATTTCCGTGCACGGTTTGGCATCTTGACTGATCACGTTCACGCTGAGCGATAGTTCAGGCATAGAATAAAGAACAAACTGGTTCAGGCAAAATGGCGTCGCCGGCGCGGACGCCCGGCGTTCCCGCGCTCCAATCAGAAGGCGCTATTTAGTCACGTGATGGTCGCGGACCAACAGGATGGCGGGATTGTCTCTCTCGTTGTTGCCTGGTTGCTCCCTCCTGAAGCAACCTTGAATGCCCGTTTTCAGCGGGAAAGGGAGCGGGAAGCACACGCTTTCGAACGAGACTAAAATGGCGGCGCTCCGTTGATCGGTTTCGAAACTGTGAGCGGCGCAAGATGGGGCGTTTTCGGTGCGTCTTGCAGATGAAAATGAGCGTTTCGCGTGATAAATACGGCATTCTTTTGCCCAAAGACGCGTTATTTCGCGTTAATTTTTTGTCGACAAGCGCGTGATGACGTCTAGATTGCGAAAATAACAAAACTGAAAAATCGACTTTTTAGTGATTTTTTCGTCTCCAAGACCCGTGTACCCCCTTCAATGGCTTTTTGTGTGTATGTGTGCGCGCGCAGCCAGTATCTCTCAACTCAAGTGCACTATGGCACTCTTTCAGAACCCTGCAGGTGAGTAAGGTGTGGCAGTGTTGCATGGCAGACTGATACGGGAATGCCTCAGTCCCAGCAATTGCACATGACGGGCCATGTTGTGTCTGTGATGCATACCCACAGACTTAATTTTTCTGTACAGATTAGTTATTAGATTATTGGAAACTTCCTCAGCACCTTAAATGTTTTCTTCCACCATAAGCACATTAAGACTGTCCAGCTAATAAGCTACCTTGCCAAAATTGAGACAACAAATATTTAGACTGCATAAACGCAGGTATGCTTATTGAATGACGGAAAATTATTTAGCAAGAGTTAGCTTTTGGATGTATTAGCTCAATTGGTGCTTCTCCAAAGCAACTATGAATCTCCTGCTGCAAATCTTTCTGCTCACTTTACTGCCACTTGTATCTGGCTTTCTCTCAGTGGATATCATAGGGTAATATTATCATAGGGTAGTAATGGTGCAAAACAAGTCTTGACAGTATAAGGACGGTAAAGATGGAGTTTATTGCCTGGGGAACAGTAGCAACGCGTCCCTACCGGCTGTTGGAATCTCTCTCAGAAGTGCATGAACACGAGCATGCTCCTTGCGCTGAACGTGCTAGACCCCATCGTTATCCTCTTTTAATATATAACACACTATGGGCCTTGAGGTGGCGAGGTATGAAGCATATGGTTTCTGCACAGGTCGGACCAGCTGTGAGTCGCTCGGTATTTTTACTTTACGTGCACGATCTTTACTTTGGATGTAAAAATTATGGGGTTTTACGTGCCAAAACCACTTTCTGATCATGAGACACGCCGTAGTGGAAGACTCCGGAAATTTCGACCACCTGGGGTTCTTTAACGTACACATAAATCTAAGTACACGGGTGTTTTCGCATTTCGCCTCCATCGAAATGCGGCCGCCGTGGTCAGGATTTGATCCCGCGACCTCGTGCTCAGCAGCCTAACACCATAGCCACTGAGCAACCACGGCGGGTTACTTTGGATGTAGTAGCTCACTTCAGCTGTTTTCCCAAAACATTCTGGTAGTGTTGTTGTCGTGAATAATCATGTCACCTTTGTTCTTGCTTTAAATTTTTGATGCCCCGGCGAAGACAAAGCCTACCATGCCACTCTCTGTAAAGTGTCATTACCAAAGTTCTGTCACCTGCATCATTTGAGGTTTCTTTTGAGTTGCCTCTACCATCTCACTTAAAGTTTATTGTAGCTGAAAGCTTACTGCATCATTGTTTGTGTAGACGTGCATGGCTTTGAATTCATAGTTTCGCTTTATTTCTGCAAATCCTGCAATAGGACAAGCGCATTAGAAGCACCAGCGGTGACTACCTCATTCAAATTTTCTTACTTCAGCATTTTTTTTTATATATGTATATATATTGTAAACACCATGCACAATATATTTAAATATATATGCAGGACAGTTTGTTATATTTCTTGAGGAGGTAGGCCAGCTAACAATTATTTGTAAAGGTATGGATAGCCTATCTCTAGAGAATGAATATGTATGTTACGATATGTTTCCTTGGAAAGATGAAGCAGTATTAGTGATAGGGAAGTATAAGACAATTACACAAAGGAAGATTACGCCACGGAGAAATGCCAGTATTAAAAGTAACCTTATATTGTCACATTCGGTAATGTGGAAAGAAGACGACGAAGTGTTTAGCAGTATCAATGCTCTATGCTTGTTGGCTCAGCCATTAAAAGCCATCTGTAAATAGACGAACGCTTCTTCCTTCCCGTAACATCATTGGTGGAGGTGAGGGGTACTCACTTGAGCAAGACGGAGCTCCGCAGCGGACGTAACCTGGCCGCCATGTCATCCGAAGGAGAGAGTTCAATCGCGGCCCCGTCGTCGCCACCGACGGTCATCCTGGCCCAGCCTTGCGACCCTGGCATGTTTTCCGGGATTGACAACGTTGACGTCGATGACTGGTTACAGAATTATGAATGGGTCGGTGCACACAACAGGTGGGATAACACGCTTATGCTGGCTAATATAATATTCTACCTCAAGAAAACCGCATGGGTCTGGTTCGAAGCACATGAAGAAGAGATTACGAGTTGAGACCAGTGTAAACAGAAGCTGAGAGATTTGTTCGGCAAACCCGTCGGCCACCAACGTGCTGTGAAGGACCTTGTGACCCGTGTACAGACGTCCACTGAATTGAATCTTACGTGGCGTATATCCAGGACGTCCTCGCTCTTTGCCGCAAAGCAGATAACAATATGGCAGAGGCAGACAAGGTCAGCCATGTCTTAAAAGGCATCGCGGACGACGCAGGTTTAACCTGCTTGTTTATAAGAACATCACAACAGTCAATGAGATCATTAACGAATGTCGCCGCTTTGAAGACGCAAAGAGTCGCCGCATAGTTCGACAGTTTACGCGTCTACCTAATACCGCAGCTTCGTCGACGTGCGAAGACATTTGTCCACCGCGTGAGTCTACCTCCTGCGAGAATGTCGTACGAATCGTTCGGCGAGAAATCGAAGCAGCGTCTCCTTCCACGCCAGTCACGCAGTGCTTTGACGATTCCCGGCCGCTTGTGTCCCTCATTCAGTCAGTCATTCGCCAAGAACTTGCCAATGTAGGTCTTCCATCCATCTGCTCCGCCAGCCGTCCTGACTTTGCTTCGTCTGCTGCCTCTGCCCCTGTTCACCGGAGCCAATACGGTCCATATCCGAGCTATCGCAACCCGGCCAAATGGCACACCCATGACGATAGACCCATCTGCTTTTACTGTGGACGTGTGGGCCACATCTCTCGCCACTGTCGAAGTTCCTGGCCAGCCCACTCTCGACCAAGCTTTCCCGCCTACCGCCGCTCCCCACTGAATCCTCGCCCGCCATCACTCTCCACCGAGGTTAAAGACGCACCTGACAACACTGGAGCCACTGCGACCAGCCGATCACCATCACCACACAGTCGCCGCTCCCGTTCGCCCCAGCTGCGTCGCTCTCCATCCCCAGCTTACCGTCGCCGCTCTCCGACGGGAAACTAACTGGGGCAGCTCCTGGAGGTGACGCTGCTCTAGAACACCGGCCTGAAATTCCTCTGCTGACCCTGCCTACTAATCGGAACCTTCTGGACGTGAACGTGGATGGTTTGCCCGTTGCAGCACTCATCGACACTGGAGCCCAAATTTCCATCATGAGTTGCGAGCTTCGAACGCGCTTGAAGAAAGTACTTACTCCTGCTCTGACTCGACTGCGCCAGGTCGCCGATGGTGGAACTCCGGCTGTGCTTGGAATGTGTACTGCTCGTGTCAGTGTCGCCGGTCGCCACACGTCCGTTTTGTTTAGTGTGCTTGAACGTTGCCCTCACAATGTGATCCTCGGACTCGACTTTTTGTCCGCCCATTCTGCTCTGATTGACTGTTCCGCCGGTGTTGTACAACTTGACCTACCCCTACCTGTTCCCATTGACAGGGTGTCTACCAACCGGGAAAACCGGGAACTCTCAGGGATATTGAGTAGTCTGGAAAAAGTCAGGGAAAACTCGGGGAATATGGGCCTCTATCAGGGAAAATTAGCGCCAATTTTATTGAAAGGGTCGAACGTCGCGGTAATGCTGGCTCGAGCAACAGACAGGAATCGTAATGAATCGTCTTTGACGCGCTGTCGTCGGCTGGAGAAGTTGCCAGTGTGCAGTCAACGACCGACTTTCCGGATTCCCGATAATTTGGACGGCTTCGCGGCACCGCCACGTAACCCATAGAGTCAACGTATCAGAACGTGTGAAAATTCGGACGCAAGAACTCTTCGCCGTCCGATTTTCTGGACGTTTTGCCGTGACCGCGGGTCCGAAACGGCAATAATCAAAGGTACCACCGCTGCCGTTTTGATTACTTCGCCACCTAGAACCGGCACTCTCGCACACAGATCCGCTGGCAGCCGTTGCCACCACTGCGGCAACGCTAGACCTAGCTGCTTCGACGTTCGCTATGAAGCTTTTTGCTGTTGGGTGCCGAGTTTTTATTTAAAGAATTAGCTGCTGTCAGCAATGGCGCGGACTCCAAATTTGTGGTCCTCGTGATTGGCTTAGGAACTTAGAAAACACGGTGCGTTGCATGATGCCGTTTCCGAAAGTCAGCTTCGCCTCTGTACAGAAATGTTACATGGTGAAGCATACGCAAAAGTATTGCAGTGAAGCATAACAAGCGTGGGAAGGGGCTATTGCCACGGAACACAGTATGCATTCCTTAATTATACACGCGTGCACCCTGTATTCACAGTACGAGCGCCGATATGCCTAATATGTGTACCGACAGGCCTTCAGAGCGTTTTCGAACGTGCCTGTCGCGGTTTGAGCCCCTAAGGGCAGTAAATGACACGCATTAATTTGTTTCCAACTGGCCGATTTTTAGAGCGTTTTCCCGACCTCTAGGGAGTTCTAAAAATCTGTCGTGGACTGTGCAAGTGACCAAGATGCTTCAAATGGTCCTTCGGGTGAACGAGTGGCAGAAGGAGGACAAGAACAGAAATGATGTATGCATTGAGGAATAAACGGGAAAGGAAGCTTGCTGCCGCCGTTTTGAAGAAGTTTGAGCTCAAACAACAAAATTTTGGCTGATGCCGAGATGCAGGTGTCCCTCATCCAAACCAAAATACTCTTTAAAGCAGTGAAACACAACACTCAGGCGTCGTGCGCGGGCTGAGAGTATGTCAGGACAGTTGAGGTTGACTTACGAGCGGTTGAGAGAGAATCTCAATTGTGACAGAGTTCGGGCCTCATACCACTGAGCTTGCTATCAGTTGATAGAAATAGCTCATATTCGAATATATTTGCTTCTATGTGCATCTCCTTTTTATTCGTATTTGTGAATGTCCGACTTCATTTGCAATTTTTTTCGAAGACACTTTATTTGCTGTGCATTTTCCCTGCCTTCTATTCTCTTTTTGAATAACATAAACACTACTCCTTAGTATTCAAATTGGATTAAGTAGCTTTTTTATTTTTTTCATGTGCTTACTAGAGAGTGACAGCACCAGGCGATATGGTTTCAGCCCGTCTTGACATAAAACATAGTTCTGCATCACTCAGGGAAGTGTGCAACGGCACTCAGGGAAAACCTGGAAAACTCAGGGAATTTGGAAATGTCATCTTGGTAGACACCCTGATTGACCTTCCTGCTCAAGCTCCAGCTCAGCTTTGTTCCGCGGATTTTATACGCCTGCCATTTCTTGCAGCAACCTTCATCCCTGTTTTAGCCAACCCACCTGTACCTGACGGAGACTATGTCCTTACTCCCGCGACGTCAGTCCTGCTTTCTCACAATGTCTCCTTCCCACACACCATCGTTTCTGTTGCAGACAATCAGACATGTCTTCCCATCCTAAATTTCGGACAGTGCCCGCAAGTAGTTCCTCGAGGCATGTCTCTTGCCACGTTGTCACCAACGCACGAGTGCCACATTTCTGCTCTATCTGTTGCGCCGTCTTCGACCACTGCTCATTCTGCGCCTTCTGTATCAGTCCCGACCGACGACTTTACAAAGATGATTGCACCGGACCTCTCAACCCAACAAGCCGCACAGCTCCGTGGCCTCCTTGAGTCCTACTACGACATTTTCGATCTGAACGATCGCCCTTTGAGTCAAACTACGGTCGTGAAGCATCGGATAAATACCGGCGATGCAGCACCTGTTCGCAGACGCCCATACCGGGTGTCTCCTTCTGAGTGACACGTTATCCAGAGCGAGGTTGACAAGATGCTTGCCAAAGGGATTATTGAACACTCTTCCAGCCCGTGGGCGTCCCCTGTTGTTCTCGTCAAAAAGAAGGATAACAGCTGGCGATTCTGCGTTGACTATCGTCATCTAAACACGATCACCAAGAAAGATGTATATCCACTTCCCCGCATTGACGATGCTCTGTATTGTCTCCACGGTGCCACTTATTTTTCATCTATAGACCTTCGCTCTGGATATTGGCTAATTGCCGCGGATGAAATGGACCGTGAAAAGACTGCATTCGTCACACCAGACGGCCTATATCAGTTCCGAGTAATGCCATTTGGCTTGTGCAATGCCCCGGCAACCTTTGAACGGATGATGGACATGCTCTTGCGTGGTTTGAAATGGTCCATCTGTTTGTGCTACTTGGATGATGTCATCGTATTCTCTTCAACTTTTGCGACTCATCTTGAAAGACTTTCATCTGTTCTTTCTGGCTTGCAGCTCAACTCATCCGAGTGCCACTTCGGTCACCGCCAAATAACCGTGCTTGGACACCTCGTCGATTCGTCAGGCATTCGCCCCGACCCCGCTAAAGTTCATGTTGTGCAGAATTTCCCCGTACCAACTTGTGCCAAAGATGTTCGCAGCTTTATGGGCCTTTGCTCTTACTTCCGCAGGTTTGTGGAAAATTTCGCCCATGTTGCCTGTCCCCTTACTGACCTCCTGAAGAAAGACGTTCCTTTCTGTTGGGGCTCTGAACAAGCGTCTGCTTTCTCGCAGCTCATCAGGCTGCTTACCACACCTCCTGTTCTCGCCCATTTTGACCCCTCCGCTCAGACAGAAATCCGCACTGACGCCAGTGGCTACGGCCATAGTTTCCTACAAGATTTACTAGAGGGAACTCTGGCGCTAGTGTCTACGGGAGCTGCAATGGGAGCGGTTGTCCCAGCATGGGAATTATGGGAAGTACATGGATTTGCCTAAACTTCGTCCTTTTGGCTTCAAACGGCATTGTGACTTTGTTAACTCGTCATTTTCAACAGTATATTGCGGAATAAATAAATAAATAAACATCATTAAAATTGCCCGACGGCAGGATTTGAACACGGGGACTCTAGCACAGAAGCCTGATATTGAAACCATTAAGCCACGGACGCACGTATCAACAAGCGAATGAAACGCCCTTATGAATTTATTGCGGGCATGCGAGTGCCTTGAGACGCTTGGCGCGTTTCGATTTGGCCACCTGGACAAGCTCAATCGTTGCAAATAATAGAAATTGTACGCGTTCCCGGCGTCTTCTGCACTTCGAAGAATATAGATTGCGCCGAAATATACGACAATAATATTTATATAGCGTAATATACAAAGCCACAAGAACGTCTGAATCCACAAGCACGAAGATCAGACAAATCCATGTACTTCCCATCATTCCCATGGTAGGACGACTGCGGCGCCAGAGTTCCCTCTAGTAATTTTGTAGGAAACTCTATGGCTACGGCATCGGCGCAGTTTTAGCTCAACGCCAATGTGGGCACGACCGCGTTATCACCTACGCCAGTCGCCTCCTCTCTCCCGCCGAGCGCAATTACTCCATTACTGAGCGCGAGTGCCTCGCCGTCATTTGGGCGGTGGGCAAGTTCCAACCCTGCATATATGGTAGACCATTTACAGTTACAACCGACCACCACGCCCTTTGTTGGCTTTCCTCCCTCAAGGATCCCACCGGACGCCTCTGTCGCTGGGCTCTACGGCTGCAAGAATACACATACACTGTGGTCTACAAGTCGGGTCGTCTACATCAGAACGCCGACTGCCTGTCTCGTCATCCCGTCGATGTACCGGGCGGTTTAGTGGATGTCGCACCGATCTGCTTTCTTTTGCTCTCAGCCTTGCAAGACATTGGCGCTGAACAACGACGCGATGAGTCGTTACGCCCCATTATCGAACGCCTGCTCTCTTCTCCGTCTGACCCATCCCTTCACATGTTCGTACAACAAAATGACATCCTGTATCGCCGCAACATGCACCCCGACGGGCCCGAGCTCCTAACCATCATTCCGTCTCATCTGCAACAGATTGTGCTGCAGCAACTGCATGACGTTCCCACCGCTGGACACCTTGGCGTCACACGGACCTATGACCGAATTCGGCGACGGTTTTTCTCGCCCCGTCTCAACCGCTCCGTCCGGCGCTATGTTGCCGCGTGTGAGTCGTGTCAATGCCGAAAAAGACCAGCTGTGCCTCCTGCCGGACTGCTGCAGCCTTTGAATATACCGGCCGACCCTTTTTTTCACGTGGGCCTTGATCTCCTCGGACCATTCCCTATATCCAAGGACGGAAATGGGTGGATTGCCGTCGCTACGGACTATACAACTCGCTATGCCATTACTAGAGCCCTACCGACCAGCTGCGCTACAGACGTCGCTGTTTTCTTACTTCACGACGTTATCTTGCACCACAGTGCACCTCGTCAACTTCTCACGGATCGCGGCAGGTAGTTTCTTGCCAAAGTCATATACGACCTACTTCGATCATGTACTACTAAACACAAACTTACTACCGTTTACCATCCTCAAACTAACGGTCTTACCGAACGCCTTAACCGCACAATAACTGACATGCTAGCAATGTATGTTTCCTCCGATCATCGCGACTGGGACATTGCTCTACCATTTGTCACGTTCGCCTACAATTCCTCGCGCCACAACACAGCTGGCTATTCACCCTTCTATCTCCTCTTCGGCCGTGAGCCGACTTTGGCTTTCGAGACTCTCCTTTCGACTACACTCGACTCGCCGACAGAGTACACTCGGGATGTAATAGCCACGGCGACCCAAGCACGCCAGATTGCCCGCATTCGTCTTTCTGCTTCACAGACACGCCAGAAGTGCCGTTACGACCAGCGCCATCACGACGTGAACTACGAACCAGGTGCTCTTGTGTTAGTTTGGTATCCAACTCGGCATGTTGGTCTTTTTGGGAAATTCCTCTCGCAATACTATGGCCCTTACCGCATCCTTCGCCAGGTGACCCCTGTCACATATGAAGTGTCTCCGCTGAATGCCACGGTGCCTTCACCTCTCTCTGACATCATCCACGTCAGCCGTTTCAAACCTTACCTTTCTCAGACCGATGAGCCGCACCAATCAGGTGCTTTTTCCGACGGGGGTGATGTCACAGTCGGTAATGTGGACAGAAGACGACGCTGATGGTGGTCTTGCAGACGGCAAAGAAGTGTTTATCAGTATCGATGCTCTACGCTTGTTGGCTCAGCCATTAAAAGCCATCTGTAAATAGACGAACGCTTCTTCCTTCCCGTAACAATATATCATAAGCCAACAAAGACACCAAGGACAACACAGGAGAAATTACTTGAACTTACTAATTGGAATAAAGAAATTATAAGTTAATGGAATTGAAAGTGGATGAAAAAAGCTGCTTGCCATAGGTGGGGAACAATCCCACGTCTTCACATTACGCGTGCGGTGCTCTACCAATTGAGCTACTGCGGCACCAGAGCGCCTTCCCGTCCACTTTCTGGGGTATTTGTGTTACTACTAGAACTAACCTTGGAAGTGTTAGCCAGCGCCACCACTCACTAACCTTGGTGGCGGATCAGGAACATCCTTTCTTCTGCAGGCGTCACGAGTATGCTATTTTTTGGGGGTGAAGGCAACTGGTCAATAAACCCACACGTGCTACCTGAAGGCATCAATGTTGCTGGATTTGAGACCTTCGTTATGTATTGAATGAGAAGAAAGGGGGTTAACCGAGGGGCCCGATTTTTTTTATTCATGTCATAATAAGCCAACAAACAAAGACACCAAGGACAACACATGAGAAATTACTTGTACTTACTGATTGAAATAAAGAAATTATAAATTAATGGAAGTGAAAGTGGATGAAAAAAACAACTTGCTGCAGGTGGGAAACGATCCCACAACCTTTGCATTTCGCATGCGATGCTTTACCAATTGAGCTGCCGCAGCACCGTTTCCCCATCCACTTTCTAGGGTATTTATGTGTTACTACTAAATGCTCTACCAATTCAGCTACCGCGGCGCCATCTTCCTATCCATTTTCTGGGCTATTTGTGTTACTAGGTTAGTAGTGTGGCGATTGTGCTGAAGGCCTAAAAGGGTATGGTAACAACTTGTTGACGCGAAAAGTGTTTTGGCTTTTACTGTCACACTAGTTGACTCGAGAAATGCAGAACATTCTCTAATAAAAAAACTGGTTCAGTATAATATGCCCTTACATCAGCGAGAAACATCAATGTAGGAAGCCTTTGAAAAACCTTCTCTGTGGCCTAATGCTGCATTAAAAGTTGCAGGGTCCATGCAATGATATCGTGACAGTACGTAAACATAGCAAGACAGCGAGCTGATGCACTATGAAATGTTTTTTGTACTTCGGCGTTCAAATACAAAACTCATTTTATACATAATGGCAGTGTAATGCGTAACAGACTATGATGGTGCGTAGACATGCTTTGTTTAGACAGCTGTGCTTTGATGCATTGAAGAAGCCATATGAAAAAAAAATGCAACACAATAAAAGTTACCCCACGTTCTTATAGCGTGCATCCCATCCCAATATGCAAGTCACCGCATACCTTGTCAGTACTGGTCGAGTGGTTAAATTAAAACAGGTGAACAGCTGGTCCTGCTTCTGCACCTATGGGCCAGGCCTTTGCCAAAAAGCAGGTGACTGAGCACTGTCCCTCCGGATTTTCATGATATGTCGCTGTGGCCACTTTTCAAGATGGTCCATTCAGACCCTACTGGCATGGGTGTGCAGCAGTTACCAAAACCTTAAAAACAAGAAATTCGTTAGGCGGTGCTACTGCTTCCCCAAGCGTGAAGCTGTATAAGTTTTATCATTTAGTGGCTGATGCTTCGTTTGCCGGTTAAGCCATCCATTCCTGCTTTTTTTTGCGCATTGACACAGCTCTGTCCCATCAAGGTCAAGAAAGTCTTTAGGATCTTTCTTGATATTGAAAATGATTTGAATTCATTCATTTTATTCGTCATTTGTTAACCCTTTTAGCATCAATGTACCAGTACGTTTTCCGTTCGCATTTGGCCAGCCATGTACCTTTAGTCAGATAGGAATGTGAGGACCATACCAGGAGAGCATTTGCCATTATCCGTGTCTTTTCATTTCTGCACAACTAAAAATAAACTGTTGTGTTCATTTTATAATATCCTAGAAAAAAACGCAGGCGGTGAGCCACCTCTGAAAAAACACGATGCTGAAAGGGTTACTTCAGCCTTTCGTCTTGAGCGTTTTTTTTCTTTGTGCAAGTTGTGTCATTAGGTGTGCAATATTATGAAGTTGTTCAAGATTCCATCTGACAGCCCCAATGTAGCTCTAGTAGGTGAAATCCCATGCTTAGAAAGAATATTAGTGTGCAACCCTTCCATCTCGTAATCTGCCGTAAGTAAAGTCAGTGTACTTTGCAAAGTAATATGAACAGTGTGCACCCTGTATTCTTCCTTACTGTCTACAAAATTTTCCTTATTGGTGTACGTCATCTATCCTGAACACCTTCATGTCCCTTTGCGTAGTGTACTGCGGTGTGATGTTTTGCACATCTTTGAAACATTACAGGGAAAGCAAGAGGATGCGGAGGAATTCTTAAGCTTCATGCTGAATGGCCTGCATGATGAAATGGTGTCATCAATGCGTTCTGTGAGCAATGGTCTCAATGGACAGTGCAATGGAGAGGCTCAGCTGCCAATTGAGCATGTCGACGATGACAATGATGATCAAGGTGCTTGGAAGACTGTCACCCATCGCAATCGACACCAAGTAACACGTTCAGTAAGTATTTTGAGTTACCATTGCGGAAGTGCCTCGTTCCTGTTTTTGTTGTTGTTGAGATCGAGGTGCCTTACCGCGCCCCTTCTCCCGGCTCACCTGTTGTGCTTAGCTTGATCTCCACGAACCACCGCCACAATGACAACATGGCGGACACAGCTAGTGTGCCATAGCTTATTTTCTGCGCAAACCACACTTTTCCCTCCCGGAGTCCAGTCACCGTGCAAACATATGTCATCGGGATGCGCTCTGATCTTGCTTCCTAGGGGCAGCCCAGGGCGCCCTCTCTACCCGAGCTATCTTCCGCCGAGTGCTTTATTGCCAAAGCATATTTATTTATTTATTTATTTATTTATACATACATACTGCAGACCACATAACGTGGTCCAAGCAGGACGGGCATTTTTAACAACTCACATAGTATAAATCACAGTATATCACAGTATATGGGTGCACATACATTATGTTTTACATCCAGATACAAATAAATAAAAATGAACACAATGGCTAAATGTATACAATGCTATACGATGGCAAGACGATCGCGCTCTGGTAGAAAATTCCATTGAGACACTGTGTGCGGGAAAAAGGAAAATTTATAAGCATCTGTTTTTGCGAAATATGGCGTTAAAGATCTTGGTTGTTGATGTCGTGTAGGTCTTGTGGATAGGGGGGATAAATACAAGGAAGGATCAATAGCGAATTGCTGGTTAAGTAGAGAATTCAGGAAGCCCAAGCGAAATTGCTTTCTTCTGTACTGAAGGGGGGGTATGTTATTGGCTGTCATTAGTTCCGACGGAGAGTCCACACGACGAAATTTAGAAAAGATAAATCGAACAGCCTTTCTTTGAATTCTTTCTAGTTTATCAATGTTATGTTTTGTGTAGGGGTCCCATACTATGCTTGCATATTCTAGCTTTGGTCTGATGTATGATTGATAGCATAGAAGTTTTACATTTGGTGGTGAATTACGAAGCTTGTGTCTTAGGAAACACAACTTTCTGAAAGCAGAGGAACAAATGTTATCAACGTGTGAATTCCAGGAGAGGTTAGCCGTGAACGTTACACCTAAATATGTGTAGTTATCGACATGATTAACTGTAGATGAACCTATGGAGTAAGCATACTGAAATGGGAATTTTCTTTTAGTTATAGAAATGGAAACTGTTTTTTGTGCATTTATGACCATGCCCCACTGGTTGCACCATTGGTATACGTAATCTAGATTTTTGTTTAGTTCTTTTTGATCATGTATGCTGCAAACTTCACGGAATAATATACAGTCATCTGCGAACAATCGAATTTGAACCGTTGGATCAATTATATCTACGATATCATTTATATAGCACAAAAATAGCAACGGCCCTAGCACACTGCCTTGGGGCACACCCGACGTGACTGGTAGAAGGCGCGAATTTTGATCCTCGACTGTGACAAACTGCACCCGATTTCTCAAATATTCAGCCACCCAAGCGACCAACACCTTCGGAAGACCAATGTTGTTTAGTTTATAGATTAGTTTGTCATGAGGAACTTTATCAAAGGCCTTACAGAAATCTAAAAAAATTGTGTCTATCTGAATATTATTATCAAGACCTTTGGCAAACTCATGCGTAACAGTGACGAGTTGCGTCACTGTCGAATACTTCTTTCTAAAACCGTGCTGAAAACTTGTTAATATGGAGTGTTTGTCAAGAAATTCTGTAATTTGAGTGGCTATAATATGTTCTATAAGTTTATAACATGAGGAAGTTAAAGATATCGGTCTGTAGTTAGATAGTAATAATCTGTCGCCTTTTTTGAAGATAGGGATTACTCGGGCCGTCTTCCAGTCACGCGGCAAGGTTGCTGTTGACAAGGAACTATTAAAAATAATAAAAAGGAACTTGGCAACGCATTCGGCATATCGTCGAAGAAACACATTTGGAAGATCGTCAGGACCGCAACATTTTTTCGTGTTTAAGTTTAAAAGCATAGAAACCAAACCAGGATATGAAATAAAATTGACTTCGTATGGTTGAAAGGACATCGTGGTAAGCGTACATGGTCCAGATACTGAAAACACGCTATGAAAATAGGCATTAAAATGATTTGCTATATCTTCATAATTTGTGACTATGCTACCGTCAACTGATATCTTTGAAACTGCTTTCTTGGTTTCACTAAGATAATTCCAGAATTTGGAAGGATCATTCTTTATAAAATTGGGCATTACAGTTTTAAAGTAGTAATCCTTTGCGTGATGCATCGCTTGTGCAAGGATTCTTTGGTGATCGCCGATAACACTGCAGTGCGCATGCTGCTTTTTTAGCCGTTTAACTTTTCTCTTCAATTTAATGATTTCACGAGTCATCCAGAGTGTACGCCTATGTGTTTGTTTGCGTTTGCTGGGTATAAAGTTGCTCATACAATAATGACACGTCTCAACAAATTTGTCCCAAAGAGCGCCCGTGTCCGGGGCGCCGTCATCAAAGTCAGCAAGTACGGTTTCCATGTATTCAAGCACACGAGCATCGTCAGCTCGGGAATAGTCCTTAAAATACCGAATGGGAGATTTTTGGTAGCTACTGCATTTAAGAAAAGGAATTGACACGCTTACAAGTTCATGATCGGACAGCCCTTGTTCCACTAGAATGGTATGTTCTGAAAAAGCCCTATTTACAAAAACCAAATCTAGAACCGAGCTTGCATGTCCTTGTACGCGTGTGGGTTGTTTGATTATTTGAGTTAGGTCGTGAGCGAGCATGATATCAAAAATGATGTTAGCGTTTTTACTGGCCTGGGAACAGGACAGTCCCTCCCAGTCCACACTTGGCAAATTAAGGTCACCTACCACAAAAATTTTCTTATTATGATACTGTGACATATGTTCTTTGAGCACAGTTAAATACTCCGGGCACGCGTCCGGCGACCTGTAACATGCATATAAGATGAAGCTATGTCCCCAACAGGATAACTGTACGCACAAGCATTCAGGAATGCCAACATCAGTTGTAATCGTAGCTTCTACTACGGGTTTAACAAGGATAGCTACTCCCCCACCTCTAGTAGTTCTATCTTTTCGATATACGTTGTAACATGAGGGAAAGATTTCATCGTCACTAATTTCCTTTCTCAGCCACGTTTCTGTTATCACCGCGATGTGAGGATCATGCTGCATAAGTATGGTTTCTAACTTATCTATTTTATTAGTGACACTGCGCGCATTTATGTTAAGTAGCCTCAGTTCTTTCCGTTTGGTTACATCTCCGGCTTTTTTGGAGGACCTAGCGATTTTTACTTTGGATGTGCTTTCCAGACGAGGGATCTGGTCGCATTGCTCAGTTATGTCTGCGGCAATGGCGCTTGGCTTCGAGTATTTGGCCGTCGGGTTTCGCCTGCCGCCGTGCGTCGCTTTTTGCTTCCGTTTTTTTGAACAGGTACCTTATCATTTTTGTTTTCGTCCCAAACGTATGCCTTTTTATTGATATATAGCTTATCGTATACCAGCGAGGCTTTCTCGCCGTTCTCTCTATTCATTTTGGAGCTTTGCCATAGCTTTCTTCTGATTTCCCGTACTCTTACCGAAAAATCCTCGCCAATAGAGTAATTCGTGCCTTTCAGTTTGCTTCCCTGCTTTAGAATTGTAATTTTGTCTCTTGAATCTAGGAGCTTGAGAATAACAGGCCTAACCTTGCCAGGGGATGGCCGTCCCAACCTATGAATACGTTCTATAGCCACTGGTTCTAGCTCAAGAATACCTTTTATTATCTCATTGTTCACAGCACCTTCTAGCGATTCGGTTTTCTCTTCTTCAGCTTCAGGTAGTCCGTAAACAATGATGTTAGACCTTCTGCTTCAGTTCTCCAGGTCATCAATTCTTGCTTCAAGGTAAGCAATTTGCTCCTGGCACGACGTAACCTTAATTTCTAGACTGGCCAAGGAATCTAATTTTTTGTCAATATCAGTAAGGCATTTTTCTTTAATTTCCCTAATGTCGATTGCAATCTCACTAAGTTGTTTTGCTATTTGTGCGAGGTCAGGGCCGGGGTTAGTTTCGATGTCGCCACAAAGCAGTAGTAACCATCGAACACATGAAGCAGTATCGAACAAAGCGCAACATATTCCGGAGCCGAACAACCGTGGGCACGGCAACACCACCAAAAATGGATCGTCAGAACGAAAGCACTTTCCGTATCGTTTGCTTACCTCTACCAAATACAGGAAGGGATTAGATGCGACCCACATCGTGGTGATGCCGCCGTGCCCAGTGCCAGGCAAGTCCGCTGGAAAGCCTTTTATAGCGGAATCCGTCCATGTCGTCATCCACTCTCTGGTCACGTGGTAACGTTGTAACGTCTCCGTTGGGTGAGAGGGTAGCGTTGCCCATGACGGTGCTTGTAGATTATCCGGTGCTTCGTGGTGATGGAAATTCCGCTCATGCGCCGCTACGACGTTCGCCGGTTCCACGCGCGTGTTGTTGGCAGTGATCAGCAGGCCAAAGATCTGTACCAAATACAGGAAGGGATTAGATGCGACCCACATCGTGGTGATGCCGCCGTGCCCAGTGCCAGGCAAGTCCGCTGGAAAGCCTTTTATAGCGGAATCCGTCCATGTCGTCATCCACTCTCTGGTCACGTGGTAACGTTGTAACGTCTCCGTTGGGTGAGAGGGTAGCGTTGCCCATGACGGTGCTTGTAGATTATCCGGTGCTTCGTGGTGATGGAAATTCCGCTCATGCGCCGCTACATGCCCGCAATGATATGCCCACATGCCCGCAATGAGTGTGTTATATGCATGTTAATTGGGACCTTTGCTTCGGCGACTTCTCGTGCTTGGTTCAACACTATCCTGTTAGCCCTAGTGCTGCTGGTGCACACGCTCCCAACGGTCTTGCACTGAGCCTTTGCCTGCAAGATTGATTACAGGTGACTTTAGCCTTTTTCTCTCCCATCTTGCACTGATAATAAAATTTCTATAATGTACACCAGTGAACAAAAAAGAGATATTGTGGTTTCATGTAAAAAATTCATTACCTATATTTCTAAGCCACTATAGTTGCTATATATGTTAACAGGAAGTGAAAAGTGAGGACTATATTTTTTTTTAATCACAGCCATTATAAAGATCAAGCAGGATGTGTGCTGTTGTAACCAAAGGGAGAGAAATGACATTTTGTTTATTGGTGGTACCATAAAGCTATGCTTTCCACTTTGTTCATTTCATGTTACTTATGCCTGGATTTTGGAGTTAGTGTGCCAGTGGATGTGCATGCATCCCTTTTAGCTTTTTAGTTTTTGTGATCTCTGGTTATATATTTAACCTTTAGTAGCATGCCAAGGGTATCGCTTAGCTAACCTCTGCAGGTAAAATTCCGTCACCAGTGCATACATATTTTCACATACTGCTTGATGTTTACAGTTTCCCTGTGATACATTTGGAATGTGCTAATTGTGTGCATGATGGGTGGGCCATGTGGTGTGGTTAATTAAATGTGGCAGTGTGTTCCGGAGACTTGCGCTTGGTTAGCATGTGCCTTACATAATGCAGCACCAACTTTCTGAGCAGTTTATTTAGCTCAGTGGGGCCAAAATGCAAAAAAAAAAAAAAATCATACCTTTTAATGCACTGCTCTTTGTGCACTTTGGTAAACTGAACCAAACACCGTGACTAAGTATTGCACAGTTCTGAAAACTATGAAAATGGCCATAACTTTTCCTGATTTGTGCCTTGAAAAACTTAATTTTTTTCTGGCCGCTCTGTGTTTGCTGTTTGTCATCAATCAGCATGGGAGCAGCACTTCTGGTGCCTACGTCTTGCAGAGCTGTCTGTAAGCAAAATGTGCTGAACTTGCAAGGGGAGACGCAGGTGAAAAAGTTGCGGATTTCTGAAAAACCTCACATTTTTTGTTTTCGGCTGCATTGTCGTTCTTGGACGCAGCTTTTATTTCTGGGAAACTCAAGCTGACATTTGCGCGAGAAATCGTCTGAAAATGTGACTAATTGAGCAGTCGTAATGCGAAAATTGCGATAAGTCAGTCTGTGAAAGTTCGTGCCATTTGCGTCCTTCTGCAGCCTCCAAGGTGCACCAGCCGTAATTCTCATATCATTGCACAGAACAAAAACAAGAAAATGGACGTACCTGTTGAGCATTTTGAATTGCACGCCATGCGCAATGAAGCTGAACCACAATGGCCAAGCGGGCCCACTAGCAGTAGTGACCCATCATATTCCCAAGTTTTCAATGCATTGTCCTGTGATGGCCAGCATGGGAAGTACGATTTCAACATCTGGAGGTGTAGAATTCAATGCAAGTTTAGAGAAATCCAGTGTGAGACACTTCAAAAAATGGCAGCCTGAAAATGCATCTGTTAGGCTAGGCCGAATGCCTATATTGATCACCGTGGAAGTGATTGTGAGATTGACACTGCTGTGGAATTCGTCAGTGTGGTGTCGCGGCCTATGGGCCGACAAAGAAAAGAGCGAACCAGCCATAACCCAACAAATAATCCTGCTTTAATTTTTAACGCTTAGATATATACATGGGGACAACAGCGCCTCAGTTGTTCACAGGGTTTGAAGACAGGGTACCGAAACAAGAACGACACAACATATTCCCCCCTTAAACTTAGTAATGGAAGTAGTAATGTTTGACGCTGCAAAAACCGGGAATTCCTATTGAGAATTGAGTTGTTACACAGTAGATCCCAATTTAGACTTAGTAACTCATAGGTACCTTTAAAATCTGTTTAGTACGTTACCAGAACTTCAGCTTTTGAAATTGCCACAGTATTATATCAATGGAAATCATTATGTGCTAACTTACGCACCATTTTGAATAAAAATGAATTTGTTATATTTCCACACTCTCTTGCCCTGCAGGCACAACTATGTAGCCTTTGTCAGAAATGTCAGGCTTGATTTTTTGTTTTGTTTTATTCACTCTGTAAATGGGTATTGGCAACAAGGCACTTTTCTGATGGCAGTACGAGTGCTGAATCTTTTTTGCCGTATTTTTCAGGCAGAGTATTCAAAATCTCCATTGATGGACATATTTGGAGGTGAAATGCGCTCTTCTGTGACAGCTGATGGAGAGACATCAGCTTCGCTTCAGCCATTCTTCACTCTACAGCTGGATATCCAGGTACATGAGTTTTACCTTTCATAGTCTCTTCTCTCACCTTTTTAATGCAAAGCACTCTTCTTAGAGTCCAGGTACTTTTTGGTGGGGAAGCCTATTGCCATTTTTGGGGGTTGATCCCAGTGATAGTGCAGCCTTAAAATGATGTGCCACTGGGTTTTTGTGTGCGTTCAATCTTAGTCTTGACATTACAAACATTGTCTTACATATTATGAATATAAACACTACAGCCTATAATTTTCGCATAGCTGTTCTCTACGAATGATAAATGCTTCGTATTATGTAGCTGTGAACTGCAGTTAAGTCTGCCAAATTATTTTTCATGCGAACCTTGTATTGCCTTACTCGTGTTGGTGTTGCTGTACGAAAAAACCCAAGCTGCGTGAAAATAAGAACTTGTCCGGCTGCAGATTCAAGTCGCCAACTTACCGCACTTACCGATTCAGCCCTTGTCAATTCATCATACACAACTTTTAAAACGGGGTTTTATATGCACGAAGCAGTAGACTCGGTGTAAGGCACAAGCCAATCACAGGCGTGCCCTCCCTCCAGAGGAGGGAAAGGGTGTAATCGCGTGTTCGCTCGTAATGTGCCTGCAGTTTCCTGCCAGTTCAGGCCCGGCAGTCTGATGAGGAGGCCATGTTTGGTTCGTTCTGGCGAAGAGCAGGCTGTGTTAAAGGAATGGCAGTGGGAGCGGGCCACGCGTCATGCGTTCCGCCAAAGAACAGGTGGCGTTTGATGAGCGCCGCAGGGAGCTCGCTCGAGAAGGGGCTCGTCGTCGATATGCCAACCTCACCGTGAGGGAGGGAGCGCAAAGCCGTGGCATTACGACAATGAAGAGCCGCGGATCCTGAGCGTCGCTTGCACCCCTGTTCACAGTAGTGGAAGGGTGGCCAGTTTTTTTAAGATCAGTTTCGTGCACCGTAAAAAGTTGCTGAGTGGTAGTGTAGTGTACAGGGCGCTTTATTTTAACAGTAACTTTTTAAATATTGCCTGTAACACTTTTCAGAAATCTACTTATTGGGCTAGGTATACTTGAATTCTACATTACTCGCACTGCGAATAAATATACATAATTGAGTAATTGCCAAAAGTCAACTGATCTAGTTCCCCGCAGGTGCGTCTGCGTCAGCAGGCGTTTGGTGTGTTGCGACACCACGAACCCGAGCACATGGGGGTTGGCCCCTCTTGTGTCTCATCGTTAGCATGATTCAATCGCATAAACAATCGTTAGCATGATTATGCCAAAGAGGGCAAAATTTCCCGCCGATATTCCTTCGTCCGTTGCCATTGCCGTGGCGCGGTGACGACGAGGAGCACGAGCCGCATGATGCCGGGGAGTTGCCAAGTCCTAGCTTTGGAGAAGCCGTCGCGGCTATGGACCTCCTCCGCAGGTGCGTCGCACCTCACAGCGACGCTGACAGCAATGCGGCCTTCCAGGCTATTGAGAAACGTGTGGTGATTTCTAGCGAGTGAAAGAAACGGAAACCCACCATTCTAGACTATTTTAAGTTCTAAGAGCACTCTGGAAATAAATTGTCTACAGTTGAAGCTGCACTTTTTTCATTCATTTTCGGAGCTTTCCTCACTGTTGCGTTTTCCCGGCTGTTACGTTTTTTTCCTCGGTCCGGTGAAAAACGTATGAACGGGGTTCCACTGTATACAGATGCTTTTAAATCCTCTAATGGTGTTTCTTACTCAGCTCATGGACCTTCATTTTCGACAAGCAGGGCACTAAATGCACACACAAGTATCTTTACAGCAGAAGCCTACACTAAACTCTTCGCTACTACTCAACACATAAAGCTCACAAATCTCGCTAGGGCTATGGTGTTTATAGATTCATTTAGTGTAGTCAGGGCCGTAATTAACTAAAACATAAGAACTTCGTTTTTATTGAGCTGTATAGCTTGTTTCTCCGCATATAGGTGCAATCAAGTGACTGTCATGTGCAGGGTACCTGGCCACAAAGATATCAAAGGCAATATAGCTGCTGATAAAAACGCTGTCATTAACTTTTAGCGGCACAGGTGCAAATACAGTTAAACCTCGGTAAAACAAAGTATTCTTTTCATAGATTCTTGTCCATATAATACCATGTATTTTGAACATCAGTATAACGAGGTGTTTGTATGCAATTTCAATATAACGAAATCTCACTGCCACCGCAAAGGTACGCAAGACAATAAATGGAAACTTCCGCGGACGCAGATGGTCACATGATTAAACTACAAGTGGCTGCTTGCAAACGCACCTCTCTAAGCGCGCCCTTGCGTTAGAGGTAACCTGCCTCGAGGGCGTGCCATTTTGTAAGCAGCTTTCCCGCGCATTTAGTATTGGAGGTTGTGTAATCTCAAGTTTAGGTGACCCGTTGGAGCGAGAGGCAGACGAAGCATTTGCTCCTTCGCACTTGTCCTGATAGCGTCATCCCAGTGCGGGCGACGCTATCAGCAGCAGAGGTGGAGTTTGCACGAAAGTGTACCGCCAATGTGAAGATATCGTTGCCGACTCCCAGATATATAAAAATGAACTGTTTTCTCATTCAAGTTTGCCTTTTTTGATTGCCTGTTAATTCGGAAAATTCTGCGGCCCCTTCCCGTGCAAGAAAAACCGATCAGCAACTGTACTTATTTGCATAAAAGGTCGAATTTAAATACAACGAAATTCGGATATAACGAAGCAAATTGCCGATTTTACAGACTTTGTTATAGCAAGGTTTATATGTATCCCCATCCCTGCCACACACCTAAAGTCTTTTCTATGCCATAAGCTGAGGAAGCATTGGCAAGGACTGTGTAATACCCAAGTATCGAATAACCTACACATAAAACCAAAACTAGGGGACTGGATAACTGAGAAAACAGTGCAATATAAGGAAGTACTTGTTTGTCGATTAAGGATAGGACACACTTGCAGCACTCACTCTTTGCTCTTGACTGGGAGGGATCTTCCAAGTTGTAGCAAGTACGGCAGTTATCTCGCAGTTCTCAATGTTCACATTCAATGCCCTGCAATAGAAGCAGAAACGAAAAAGTATTTCCTTTCTGCATATCACGAAAACATATCTCTACACCCGGCATTTTTTTTTTCTTAGCAATGAACTGCTTTTTAACCTGAAAATAGGCGTAAAGTTTTTAGCTGGAACAGATACTCTGAAAATCATTTGGCCAGGTAATTTTAGCACGTGATCAACAGCCCTTGTATGTCGGAGCTCTTTTGAAGCTCTTATGTCAGTGTTATGTTTAATTGCATCATGTTGTTAATGAAACCCAGTTGCCGTAGCCCACATCATTAACTAGTCAGTGTCATTTTAGTACTTATATGTTTTACGCCATTTTCAGTGACAGTTCTTCATACCTGCCAACCCTCCCGATTTGCCCGGGAGATTCCCGATTTTTTACTGAACTTTCCGATTGTATGATCACTATCTTATATCTCTGTTCGCGCAATAATGGTTTTTGCGAAACTGGCACCGTGGAATCTACAGCCGCATCGTAATCGTCAGCATCACCAACAACGGCAGCACTAGCACCATCGGTATCAACTAAGGAGCCGACTACAGCGCCTAGTAAGCCGACCAACGCCAGAGCCAATGTAGTTCTTGCATTTCATGCATGCCTTCCTCCATGGTGCATCTTGTTGCTGCTACTTTTGTGTATGATTAGTGTTGGCTAGGCCGTGTGTGTGGTGCACCGTGTAAAGTTAGAATTCTCGTGTGCTTAATGCCATGGTTACAGTGTACTAGAATAGGCAGTGGAACGACCGCGCTTCTTGGGCGACTATCGCGGCGGGGTTGTGATCGGCGACTACGGGGAGGCGCGCATCGAAGCCTACACGGCATGTGGACTCTAAAGGCTACTTCCGCAACTTCTTTCATTCATTCGCACCCAGGGCGCACCCGTTAAGCGAAACGAATTTTTCTAGGGTTTAAAATTTACTCTTTCTCTATTTTGGCCAAAACCACGATGCAAAGATGCTTGCTTGCACCAATTGCAAATGACGGTACACACCGTGCGCAGTGTTCGCTGGCATGAATAGATGAGACGAAATAAATAAAAAAACTGCAACAGATAATGATTATCTTCAAAGTTTTATTGCACACTTCCATGGCATGAGGATGCCAAGAATTCACATACTATTAGAACGCACAACACAAATACACAAAATGTTCCAGGTCAAGACAATGCAGAAGTTACTAGCATACACAAACATACAGTGATATTAGAAATACATTAGGAGGTTTTCCATGGTATGACAAAATTGAGAACTTAATACAAAAATGCACAATAGAAATAAACATGTTTAGCAATGCCATGGTTAATAAGTACAAATATATAAAAAGCGACACCCACTGAAGGATATAAAGAAATTCACAATACAGATAAGCAACTGTGCTGTACACACAATACAAAGGTTAATTAAACTGCAGCTATCATTCAGGAATGCCGGCATACCAGTCAAATTAATGGTTTAATATGCAATCAATTCAGCCTGCTTAACTTCAAGTGCTTAGATGACTTCCGCTTTGTTCAGCCCCTTTACAAAAAAGTGGAGCCTGGTTGTGACATAAAAGTCGACAACACGGGGTGTCAAGCATTCTGCATGCGCTTTGCAACCAATACTCAAGGGCCTGGCAGAATGAATCATCTTCAGGATATCCATTACACTCTCACTGTGCACCTTATTAGTAGAGAAACAACTAGTGAAAACATCCTCTAGGCGTGTAATAAATGTAAAAAGGTCAACTGAAGGGGAGACGCGGGTCGAAAAACGGCGATTTTCATGAAAAAAGTCTATTTTATGTTTTCGACTGTTTCAAATAGATTGATCCCTCCTCTTTCATATATAAAGAAATCAGAGCCGTAAATGATCGGGAAATTATAAATAAACTCGGTGAAAGCACTCAAGGTGGCAAGACAAGGTGCAAATCTGGCCCATTTTCCAGCGCGTGATGCGGCAAATCGCGGCGTCGCAAGTCATTGGTCTTGTGCAAGGCAGTAGACCTTCACTTTTTCTCTCTGAGGTCGGCTTTGCCGCGTCACAATCACCCCGGGAAGTAATAATAAAAACACCATTTCTCCGCCGAAACCAAGCGCTTTCGCTGGGTTTCTAAATCGCGTGGTGCGATTCCAGCCACGCCATTGGCTGCTAGCGCGCGACGCGGCCACAACTTGTCTGCTCTTTCTGCGACGCGCAGCTCTCTCGACGTGTTCGCAAGCTTTCACGCATTTTTCTGCTCCTTGTTTCGATGGATCCCGTGAAGAAACGCGATTTTCGACCTCGAAAGTATCGGTCGAAGCACAAGTTCAAGGGGACTCGCCGCAAAGTCAAGCGGCGTGCAATAGAGACGTCCGCGGCTGCTAAGCCTAACCTCGGTGACGGCGATGCTTACGACGGTTCAGAGCCGGCCGGCCGCTCAAGATTCGTTGACAGCGCAGACGAATTCGTCAGCGCACCGGAGAAAAAAGTAGAGAATCTTCGACAATCAAGATAGGAGCGGCGAGGAGACGGCAAGCACCTTTATCTGCGAGATCGGCGTCGCGAACGTGAGCGCCGCTTGTCTGGCGTGCGGACGGCGCGACCTTTTTATCCGTGAGTTGGCCGAAAAACGGAAAGGACTCGCGTCGTTTTTAGAGTTGTGTTGCAACAATGCAGCGTGTACCACGTCCGTTATCTCGTCACATACTCGTCGCGGCGTGCATCTCTGGCAGACGACGCTATTGGTGGAGCGCGCCCTTCGGCCAGCCCGAGAGAGCGTTTCGCCGTGAATATCAAGGCAGTGGTTGCGGCGCACGCAAATGGAGCTGGACACAATCAACTCGTACGATATTGTGCAGTTCTTTGTTTGCCCAAACCGATGCACCATAAATCGTTCACCGCCATAACAAAGAAAGTGCACCTCGCTGCTACACGAGCAGTGGCTGAAAACTTGGAGTTGGCTTGGAAAGTAAGAGCTCAGGAAGTGGGCCAGCATTGTGCTCACAAAGACTCTATGAGAGAAAAACTTATGGTGCAGGTGAATTCTAAAGTTGTGCACTGGATCGATACCCTATCCTGCTTTATGTGCAATTTTTATATAGATTTCAGCGCTACAACACAAATAAAGAGCTTTTATAACTTTCAATCGTGTTTTTCTCAGCTTCATGTTTTTGGGCGAACATGGCTTTTGTGCGCGACATTTGATGTACTTATTGTGGTCCAATCAAGACGAAATTTGGTGTGCATCATCTTTAAGATGTGTAGAATGCGCCTATCTAGGTTTTAGTGCAACCAGTTTATTTTTAAGAATGGAAATGTTCAATACCCGTTGGTACCAGTCACTGAAAACGAAGCATCAGATATGAAATTCTCTCAAAATGTTGCCTGTCAAGGGAATTGCATTATCTTCGTTATTAGCACTCACTGGAGTGTTAGGGACAAGAAACGCCATCTTGCACTGCTATATCATGCAAACTGCTAGGTCCAGTAGCTGCACAAACATGCACTGTTTCTCACTTATGCATGGCACTTAGGACATGAAAGCATCGAGCTATCCTAAAACTAAAAACAGATTTGTAATGAGGATATCAAGCTATATAAGTGGTACAATTTTCATTTGCCTAGCAATAACATATAAAAAGAAAGGTTTCTGAGGAGCGTCTCCCCTGAAGGGTACAACAAACCACCCTGATCTTTGAACTGCACAAATGCAGAAGCAGCCAACAAGCGCCCTTGCTCAGTTGACAGCAAGAGGCGGGCAATGCAATCGGGACATTTGGTCGGTAGCACGCACTTTTTTGCCACATAGCCTGAAATGTAATATATTAACCTTGACTCGCTTCTCTTCACATGATACACATGTTCATCAGTTTCTGCTGGCAAAGATGTAGTCAGAACCTCTGTATTTTCATCTGTGTACAACTTCTGTTTCCAAAAACTTTCCCTTAGTGGTACCCTCTTCTCTGTCGGTTGCCTCAAGAAGAGAGTTGATCACATCATCCTCCACATTGCTGCCCGTGACGCTTCGTGCCAAGTTGTAAAAAGAAAGACAATGAACAGTCAGTAGAAACTGCTGCGGCGTTGGATGACTGTTGCAGCCCGATGAAAGTCTCACTACAGTAAACTCTCAGTTGTACGAACGTCGGTTTATCGAATATTTCAGAATAACGAACTTTTGAAAAATCCCCGGCAGTTTTCTTATAGATTCTATGCAAAAATGTTTCACTTAAACGAATTTCGGAGCAGTCAATATTTCAGTTTAACGAACTCGCTCAGACGACCAAGACTCATTTTTACGATCAGAACCGATGCCCGCCCTCATCAAACCGCCGCTCCAGCGGCAATATAACGTCTCTGGCGCTACAGCGCCCCTGGGGCAAAGCGGCGGCGTGGGAAACAAACGGCAACGAGGCATGGCCTCCGAGATCGCCTGCACAAGACAAGCAAACATGTAATCTAGGAGGCCACAAACAAGGTAACATCGCTGGCGCTTACAGCGCCGCCAGAGCAAAGCGGCGATCTGTCACACCACAAACCACGTGGTGGGTGTTTCTTTCTGACCGGCTAGTCGTGGCATGGTCGTCCTCTCCTTCTTTTGAAGAAGAGGCAAAGAAGACGGAGAACAGGCAGCTGCCGAGCCAGTATCAAGCCCTATAACTCTAGCTGAGGTTGGAGGGTGCATTAGAAAGTTGAGAGACTTTGTGTCTCAACAGCAAGCTTTGCCAGAAGAAGTGTACAAAAACATTGACTTTTTGGACAGTTTTGCTACTTCCTGTGCTTTAAAAGTACAAGTGCAGAAGAAGGTTAGATTTTTTCTAAGTGAGAAAGGCAGCATTATAACTGTTATGCACCTTGTACTTGTTGATATGTACAAATTCCATTTCACACATTTCTAACACTATGGATGCCATGTCTTTTCCTCCATGAATTGCACTTCAAACTTTTGACCCTGTATGCCATGTCTTATGTTGGTCTAGTGAATATTCAGTTTAATGAACTTTCAGTTAAGTGAACTATTTCATTCGGTCCCTGAAGTTCACTCAAGTGAGAGTTCACTGTATACCGAAAAAGTCTTTATCCTGACTAAGCCTTGAAGTTAGCAAATATTTTAATCCTACTTTTTTGTTCAAGTAGTCAAGAAGCTCGAGTGTACTTGTCAGTGTTACCCTTAGTCCTTCTGCAGTTGAGTCACTGAGAAAATGCCTCTTGTCAGTGTGACGCTCCCATGTGTTCAGAAATTCAAGCATATCTTGGATCTTTTGTACACTGGTAGAATTGGGTGCTAGAGCTTCTGCTGGATACTTAGAAGCAATCAGCGACTTCATACTTGAAAAGAATTTTGCAGTAGCTTCTATGCTGCCACAGCTTCTCTCCAGTTGTGTCTGATAAAGAATGCTTGCAGAGGCCCCTGTCCAAAGAGCTGAAAAGCATAACTCACTCGCATTTTTTCAAAGATGTTCGGTGCAACGTGAACACATAATATACCAGGCATTGCCCTCAGTGCAAGTGCACTGTTGTCAAGTGTGAGGGCTTCCTTCACAAACTGTATGGACACCTGTCCATCCCTTGTCTTGAAAGCCGTGCCTAGAAGCTGGTTGCAAATATTCTTGACAAGATGAGGGAAGTCGGAAAAAAAAAATAAAGGAACCCCGGCTACTGTCAACTGGGTGTTGCTTCTTGCAGATGACTTCTTTCATTGATGCCTTTACATTAAAAACTCTCCACATCTTCCTATTCCAAGAGGCTGCATCACACGTTATATAGTCTATAAGAAGCCCAGCTTTTTTTCCGAGTACTGTGGCCTCAAGTAGAATTCACCCTTGACATTCTCATGGCTACCAAAGACACCAAGCACCTGTGTCCAGTTGCCTACAAGGGGCACAAACATTACAACAAGGCCATGATTGCATGGCAAGGTCTTTTGGTCCTCAGGTGTGTACGCTCAAAGGTCGACAAAACCTTCAATTTTTCTTCCTGTGGTGACTGAAAGGTGCTCGGAGAGCTTCATTTCATCAATGATAATGCCTCCATGCCTGTGAAGTTCATCTGGTGGCACCGTTTTCTTTTTTAGTGCGATCAGCATTTGTTCATTAAACCCATAACCACTCCTGTATTCAGCTGTGTATTTCCTTGTAGGCGTTTCACTTGGCAGGGTTAGAATTGCCTGCTTCGTACTGCTGAGCAGCAAGGCAACATAGGGAACTTTCTCCTGAACAAGTGCAACGACAGTGTCATACGTGTGGAGTGCCTGTTTACGGGATTCTTAGTCGAACACAACCTACCCCTTAGTGTCAGCGACTACGTTGGGCCTCTTCTACGGAAAACATTTCCGAAATGAGACGAGGCAAAGCGCTATGGATGTAGATGCAACTCTGAAACGCAACTATGAAGAATGCGCAGGTGGCCAACCTGAAATTTCACAGGCATCACTCTGGAGTCTTTGTTTCTTTATTCAGAGTTTCCCTCAGCTGCTGCCCCGAGATGCCAATGAATCTGCTGAAGATACTGTAGATGCTCTCAAAGCTGAGTTTGTCACACTACAGGCATACAGTTTTCCAGAGGGCATTCTTAATGAAGAAAGGTGGGGCATGCAGTGGTCTATGGTTGGAAAAATGAAAAACACTGATGGAAAACACGTTTCACCGAGTTGCTAAGGCCACCAGATGTTGAAACAGTGATGCAATCCCCCCCCTCCCTTTAGGCCCTTTTACAGCCACGCCACATGTGCTATGAGGAATACATTGTCGACGCTATCCACAATTCAACGATAAGGTTACCATTTGTCATGACGCTCTTTGGTCATACCTGACCCTTGCGCCATAAAACGGCACACATCACCATCATCAACTTAAGAAGCTTTCCCTTTAGTGCGCATATTGCCATACACGAATTGAAGCCAATGATTTCGCTTGGAAAGAATTTTGAAAGTAGCACCAATTTTAAGATTAGTGCTGTTATACTTGCTGTAAAAATGCAGATTTCCACTCACTTCTTTAACAAAACGTCTTTTTATGCATTGAAGCTCAAAAGTTGCTGGTATACTAAGGCATATTGTCGCAAATTTTCTGAACGCATACCTCAGAACTGCTGTTATCCTCAATTCCAATATGTGATGTAGAGAAATTAGTTAAATTTTAGCAAAAGTGTGTTAATCAGTTAAATATTTCCTTTGAAATGTATGCCCCTGAGAGTAATCTAGCTCAAGAAGTACAATTGTGCTATTTGTCACAGGTCATTTTTAAAAATTCTGTTAACTTCAAAATAAAACACCCTGTATGCCTCTATACTGTTTTTTTGCCCAAAATCCACTTTAACGAAGCAGCTTCCATACCGCATGAAAACTTTACAAACATCTATAATGCAGTAGTGTTTTTTCACACTGCCATCAACAGCGCTCAATTCACTTGTAGGACATTTGTTGCAACTAAAAGGTGATTAGAAATTACATTTTACCACCACTTGTTTGCCAGATACACAAATGGCTCTAAATGGCTGTGGGGCATTAGTCATGGCTGTAGGCCCATTTCACAATGTAGCATAATTGCCCAGCTGTAATGCAAGTTTTACTTGTTTTTTGCTACTTCAGGATGGGGTTAAGACTGTAGAAGAGGCATTGCTGCACCTCGCTGCTGAAGAGAAGGTTCAGAACTACCATAGCAGCAAGAGCAACAAAGAGGTATGTATATGTGAGACAGTTGTCAGCACTATTGCCTCTATGTCAATGTTTAGACTTAATTTCTTATTTAACTTGCCAAAAGAAAAATGCCCTATTGCCTATCTGAAGGTATGCACGGCTCTGGAGGCATGGTTCTCCAGCATGATTTCCGAGATAAGGTGCCACCCGCAGCATGCTGAAAATTTTCAGAAGCAATGTGCTGTGGTTTGCAATATACCCGCTAACCACCAGGCACACTCATCATCTGCTTAAGTACAATTTAAAAGCTGGTAATAAGAAAATTAGGCAATTGCCAGCCCTGCAGCTTTGCCAAGATTGTTTCAGTAAGATATATATACTCGCCTACCGTGGTTGCTTAGTGGCTTTGATGTTGCACTGCTAAGCACGAGGTCGCGTTATCAAATCCTGGTCACGGCGGCCACATTTCGATGGGGGCGAAATGCAAAAACACCTGTGTACAGTCGCCGACCGTTTATTGGGACCTCATGGGGACTGCGGAAATGTCCGAATAAACAGGTGTCTGAAAAAGCAGATTAAGAAAAAAAAATCCTTTATTTCCACTCACTTTTTGGGCTTGGCAGTAGGCTTGAAGAAATGGTGAATGTGCCGTTGCACGCTGTTCCGTTTACGCGCAATAAGCCTGAATCTCTGAGAGGGTCGTACGGTCACTATAGGCGGCTGAAAGCACAGTCACTGCTTGTGCACGCTCCGCATGCGACGGCAGCGTAGCACATGGTGCGTCAACTTCCGACTCGGAGTCATCGTCCGGATGTGCAGCAGAAACCTGACGAATGATCTCACCGTTGTAGAGTTCTGCGCGTGTCAGTACAGCAGTGTCAGCTCCTGTGAAACTGTCAAATGAGACGGTGTCCGGAATCGCAGTGCAATCACTGCGCAGGTCTTGGCAGAGCAATTTTGGCGTCAGTAGGGAGCACATCGGAAGGCGACAAATCTGGACCTCCCGGCACCCGCTTGCCGGCATTCCCCAGCGCAGTCTGCGCGGGCACTGTCGCAGCCATTAGACACTTGATGCGATGTTTCCGTATGCCACGCTGGATCACCGCAACCTAGGCACATCACACAAAGCAAATACCACCACCGTCACGCTGACACCAGTCGCACAAACGAAAAATGTGGCCTACTCGCAGCGTCGTGCACGAAGAAACAAATCAGCTGCTGGATTGTCTTGACAAGGCTTACTAAGCGGAGACTGGAACTGCTGTAGCCACAAACCAGGCCGAAACGATGATGATGAGTGGGGATTTGCAGTAGCGCCACTTCGTGGGGCATCAAGGAAACTCCGTTCATAACAAAAATGGTGTTCAGCAAGTTGAACCGTGAAACGGTCAGAGTCGGTGCATGGTGCTCTCGATCGAGTTGGCTCAAGGAGTGTCCGAAAAATCCGACGAGTGGTTTCAAGGTGTCCGAACTTTCGGCAGTTGTTATACATTATGGTCTATGGGGAGAATGGCGGTGCCTTGAAGCAGACCGAATAATCGAGCATGTCCGAATTTTTGGAGTCCGAAAAATCAGTCGGCAACTGTACTTAGATTTAGATGCACATTAAAAGAACCCCAGGTGTACAAAATTAATCCTGGGTCCCCTAATCAGATAGTGGTTTTAGCACGTAAAACCTCATAGTTAAAATAGATTTAGATGCACATTAAAAGAACCCCAGGTGTACAAAATTAAACCTGGGTCCCCTAATAAGATAGTGGTTTTAGCACGTAAAACCTCATAGTTAAAATATGACTTAGTAGTTCTGCGGAAACCCGCAAGGTGGAGAGAAGTAATGAATAAAGGGAAAAATCAGACATCCACCCGTTTGTGGCAATTGCTACAAAGGAAACAAGCAGTTGCCACAAACGGGTGGATGTCTGATTTTTCCTTTATTCATAGTTAAAATATATGCTACTATAATATACCGTGGAAGCACCCACCCCACTTTCACTGAAGATTGGGTTATCTAGATATGGGCGCTTGTCCAGTCGAAGCAGTAAAGACCAAGATGGCGGCCAACGAGAAACTTCGAGGCAGGGCTACGGTGGCTAGAGAATTGAAAGCATGTTTATTTTCAAACGGTAAATGATGGGGTACACTCGTGCCTACTCATCGTCGCCTAACCCAGTGAATGACTCTTCCGAGTCTGTGCAGAATAGAAGGTCAATGGGTTCCTCGCAAACACTCAACTTGAACAGACCTGTATGAGCAGCGGCTGCGTGCACACTTTATCAAGATGTGTCCCACATAAGCAACTGCGACCACTAGATTTTCTTTCAAGGGCTGTTCATTGTCACTTTACATTATCTTCCCCCCTATAGGTCTTCCCCTTTCCACTGCAAGGAAGCGAATAGCCCAGTCATCCCCCCTAACAGTCTCATAGCGACCGCAGTTGGGTGAATATTTCAGCTGATGCTGGTGCCTTGGAGGGGGTGGGTGCTGAACATATAATTTTCAGAATTCTGAAGTTTTGAAAACGTTTATACTGACCACTTATGTGAAACTGGGAGCTTCTGTGTTTTATGGTAACTCATTTATTACGAATTTGGACAAAGTGAAATTTCCTTGCAGTGCTTTTATTTGAACTCCTAATAACCAATTTCCTAGGTATTTTCATTGTTGCGTAAGCTGCCTTCCATCTTTTTTCTTTATTTTCTCCTGGTCCCAGTGTTGTAACAGAAAGGGATATAACATGCCTCATGTGAAAATATTTCCATGCACATTTGTTGTAGGAATAAGGCACTTGCTTGTCTTAATTAGTCTGCCACGCCCTTTTCAGGTGGATGCTTTGCGTAGAACTACCTTGGAAAAGCTACCGCTGGTGCTTATTCTTCATCTAAAACGTTTTGTGTATGACAAGAATGGTGGCTGCAAGAAGCTTATGAATGCCATACACATACCTCATAAACTTCAGCTTGACCGCAGTAAGTACTTGAAAGTAGACATGCAATTGCATCATTGTCTGACCTATGTGTGTCTTTGTTCTCAGGATTGGTGTCATCTAGCGAGAGGTCAAATAAGCAGCAGCGCTGCTATGTGCTATTTGCAGGTAAGTTAGCATGTTTTTATACTACTGCTTGGTCAGTGCTTTAATCTCATTCCTATTTCATTTCAGTATTAAGCCACAGTGGAGAGCGCACAGACAAAGGTCATTATGTGACTGATGCCTTCCACCCAGCAGGACGCACATGGCTTCGCTGTGATGATGACAATGTGACACCCATTGCCCAAGGCGAGCTGCTGCGTTTTGAGAACTCATCTCTTGTGCCCTATCTACTCTTCTATCGACGTGCAGATACTGACCATCAGGCTAGGTAGACAAAAAAAGTTTAATAGGACATTCAAGGCGGACTGGGCAAGGCGTTGCCAGCAAGTGGTGGGCCAGTGTGTGCAAGTGCCCTTTTGTGCATACTACTAAACTTGGGCCCCCCAATATTGGGTGCCTCATCCTTTTATTTTTTTATTATTAGTAGTAGTGTTCTTTCTGCTCTCCTCGTGCAAAGTGTGGGCACTACCCTATACAGTCTGCTTTGTGCCGTGTGTGTCACTTTACCTGTAGTTAACTGCAAGTTCTCTTTCTTGTTTTAACAAGCTGCGGCACAGTGTTCTTTTTGCTGACAATGTGTTTCTTTGGCTTTGTCTGTTTATGTGTGCACAGCTATTTATTATTGGCCTTCTCTCCTTGCGCTAATTTCAAAACCCAGGTGCATTTCGTGTTGCTTTGGGTGCTGGGGGAGGAAGGGTTGGCTTAGGGCTCTTCCTCCCCCAGCTAAAACTTTTCTGCTGGCAGCCACCCAGTTGCTTGGGAGTTGTGTGTGAGCATCTGTACATAGAAGTGTTATGCAAGGGCACCAAACCAGAACTTAGTGCTATGGTACTACTAGCTGCAACATGCAGACTCGACTCTTAAGTTTTTATGATTGGTGTGCTTTCCATGGAGATGGTCGGCCATGTAAAAGAAACACTCACATAAGTGCCTCACGTTTTATAGTTCTGGGTATGCTAATGTACTCTTATGCAACCACAGTCTGAAAGGTTGACAGTCTTTCCCCCTCCCCCCCCCCCCTCAAACAGACGTGGACAGCCTGTGTAGGCATCACATAGGATTCATTATCCTAATGCCTCTATGATAATTCTGTGCCCCCTGATCCCTTCTCCTGCTTCTTGTGCATACTGTGCTTTCAAAGATATTACTTAGTGAAATTTCACTGGTGTCGCACATGACCGCACTAATTTTTTGAATTTGTTGTTACCCAGTTTAACTACTGTCGTCTTTCATTTTTGCTGCTGTTTAACAGCTTAATTGTAACTAAGGTATGTTCTCATCTTCAAGCATTTGTTCCTTAATGTAAAGGAGAGCGATATGTAAAGATTTTGCATGGATGGTGAAGACTTTCATGCTGTGATGGATGCTACAATATCTCTGCCAAAAAGTGTTAAGGTTTGGTATTAATTTTTGGTTATAGGACTCCTTCTTAGGGAATATGCAAATGGCCTAAAGATTACAGTTTGCCTTGCCATTCAAGCTGATGAACAAGAACACATTAGCATATGCTTGCACCAGTAGTTGTCATGGTAATAGTAGCTTAGGTAGCTGGGTGACATAAAGGCAGGTCACCCCATGTGCACCATAAAGTCAAGTTCATATGCCATGTATATTCTGAAACTTGCTCATTTCTTTTTCACTTGGAAGTTTCTGTAACATGATTGATCACAATTCGCTGTGTAAGTGTGACTCATTTATTTGCACTGTGGATCTTTTCACTCAGCTTTTCGTGCACAAGATCACTGTCAGGTTAAATGGTGTATTGAAAACTTGGCTCATGTTGTATGGGGTGTTCTGTAATTGTGCTTGTGAGTCGCTCCATGTGGTCAGTGTTCTCAGGACTGAGAAAAGTGCTTGAGAAACTATGCTTACATATTTACCGATGAATCATAAAAAGCTGTGCATTACATTGTTTTTGTTGTAAAATTTTTTGCTGGTGTAAAGTGCAACAGTGGTGCATGTGAGAGTGACTTAATTTGCGTGGTGACCCTGAGCCTGCATGCATAGTTCCCCTTTGGTTTTGTTGCTTTGTGTTTTTCACGCTGATCACTTAAGTCAGGAACAGTGCCTTGCTATATTATTAGAGCTAGTCAGTTTGCATTAGCTTTGCTGGAAATGGTTTGGTTGGCTGTAGACAAGCATAATGAGTGTTTCTGAGAACATTTTCATAACTGTACATACACACTGATGCAAGTGGCATGCTTTGTCCCTCTTGTAAAGATATGTAGGTTGTTCCAATTGTGTGTGCAAAGTCACCTTGTTTACCCATAAGTTAATTGAGGAATGTCTGTATTGAGTGCAAGCTGTATAAGAACTATGTTTGCGGTTGGCAAATTTAATACACAATATGCCTCAATTAGAGGACTATATATTTCTAATACTGTGTACATAGTAGTTTCACTTTAAGAAAACTGGTGGCAGATTTTTAGACATGTTTTAAACTTGTTACTGCTTGAAATTCTGAAGTGCATAGGGCTGTTTTTATGTTTATTGAAAGTGTGATTTGCAGTGGGTTACTTTTTTTTTAAATGAACTGTAAACATGCCAGGATTGCTTCAGGATATTGCCCATAATAGGATTTTGTTTCATTTAGGGCAAAATGATGTTGAAATGCAACACTTCGTGCTTTGAATAAAAACATTCAATGCTTCTTTCAGTCCTTGTTTCCCAATACCAACAAATGCTTCCTGCTGTGAAATGTGTCATGTACACAGCCGACACAGCACTGCCATGGACGAGTGTCAAGGTGCCAAAAGTTCGTAGTACTGGTCTCAGACAAACCCAAGGTAGCGTTCAACTAACCATGGCCTCTAGATCGAACAGTGCCCGATCTCGGAGGCCACTGACTAACTTGAAGGAAACTTCTGCTCTTGTATGGGAGTTTCTAAGTGGTGTGGTTTAACAAACATGCCAATGGTGGTCAAAGCATGGATTTGCCAAAGCTTCGGTTTGCTGGCTTCATGTGGCCTTCAGGCTTTGCAAATTCTTGTTTCAATAAAAAAATAGTGATAAATGCCACAATTCGCATTGGTTATGCATGTGTATAGTCATTGCATTCTGTGTTTAGAAAAGTAGGATTGCTTTGATACATAGACCAGTAATGCAGATAGTGTAGTGCGAGAGGCATTCAAGTCAAATCTGAACTTCAGTTAGTATTGCAAAACATTTAGATGTATGCAAAATGATATAATTTCTCGAGCTAATCCCCCTCAAAAGTGACCCATATATGCCAGGCCAGCAGCATAATTTCTCCTTGCGTCGCATCCATGAATGGACAGCCTATTTGACCTCGTCACTGCTGAAGTGTTGGGGTCCCAGGAACTGTCGGGGGTTCAAACAAATGGCATCACTATGGCAAATGCAGGAGTGTTTGACTACAGAGATCCCGCTAAGTGCACATTGCCAGTGTGCTGCAGCTGGTGCGCATTGCCTGCTTGAATAGAACACAAAGCAGGCAAGACAGGTCGTTTTTTTTTTTTCTCTTTCTTTACACTTTTTGGAAAACCTTGCAGCTGTACTTGCCCTTGATCTCGTTGCTCGGGGGGAAAATCATGATTCTGGATTCATCTTTGAAAAAGTTGCCCCAATGAGATTTGCTGTCAACGAGCTGCCTCGTATGGCATAGTCTTCCAGTGACGTCTGGCCGTCTCTTAACCATTTGCATCATTCAAATGTTATGATGCGCCTTAGCAGCTTGTCGGCATGCTGAGCTTGGAAGTCTTGTGTGAATGTCAGTAATTTTTTAAGGAACAATGTGTTGTACATAGACGAAAGAAAAATACGCTAGAGATTCTTCAGAATGCTTACATGTGTGAATGCGAAAGCATTGTAGTCCCCTTGGTGAAATGTTTTTTCGCGCAAGCTCTCGCCTCCATTTAGTTGCACCTCGATAAATCCAAATCAAGACTAGCTTGCCTTTGAAGAGTTTATATATCGAAGGACCGATCAGCGCTGTTCAGTTGGACATAAATGTTTTTATTGTGATAGCAATTATATAGAAACTCCAGGCGCATTTCTGCCGTCGCCGTGTGCTGTATGTGCGAGGGTGAACCGACAATGGTGGCTCAATCTCGCGCGTGCAAGTCACCGGGGGGGGGGCAGTGCATTCTACACCGGCGACGGCTGCATATGGCACGGGCCCTATCTGGAAAGCGATCTGCAGTGGTGACAGAGTGCTGATAACGAAGGTAAATTTGCTCGCCCCCTGCTGCCGCGCTTTATCACTCCAGCGTTTTGACAGCGAGTGAGCGCGGTCATCGAGTGATAAGAGTTCACGATTGCTTGTGCAGGCGCGACGCCATGCTTTAGTTAAAGGAGCACTGACACAAAAATTTGAAGTCGAGATAACTTGCGAGATCGATTTAGTTGGTCACACACACATCGTCTATAAGATATCAGCGGCGAATATCACTTAGAACATATTTAAAATCAATTTTAAAGTACGTGCGCGCAGCCAACCGCAAAACAGAGTACCTCGCGACATTGACATCAACCGGGATTGTAAATAGCCAAGAAAACGCTACGTCATGTGGCTACGTCACGAATTTTCGTTGGCTGCCATGCGGCTTACATGTGCTCTTCTTCTCTGTTGTTGCTTGTTCTAGCTGTTGTACTTGTAGTGGGACGCTCTCCGTGTCGCTGCAACTGCAGTTTTTGTCGTGTCCATCGGGATATTTCCCACACTATCAGCTTGACTGCGCTGCCACAACGTTCAACGCCGATATGTTGTGTCTTACCATTGATTGTGGCCGATGCGAGGGTTTTGTTGAGGTTCGTCCTCGCCATCGCCGGCCGCAATATCTGAGTCGCTAAGTGATTGGCCACGTCTAAAGCGCGAGACACATGGCGCGATTTTCCGTGCGATCTGTAGTACGGCGCGTCGTGTGGGACTTGCCGCATGCCGCAGCTCGACGGCCGTCTATCCGGGGCCGAGGGTCCTTGCGATGCGTCCGCAGCTCGTAATAAAGCGCCTAAATTCGCCAGCACAATCAATGCCTGAACATTTATGTTTCTCTTAAGTGAAAATACGGCTAGTTTTCCCGGTGCCGTTAGTAGCGATGAGTAAACAGGCCAGTCAGGCGAGCCGCTTCGTGTACAGACGATTGCTGGCGCGTCTGCGCTTACAGTGTCCGAGTAGAAATCACGCCAACGATTTACTATTTCGCACAACGTTTTATAACTCGCACTCTTTCGAGGTCACTTTATTGTAGACGTTATTTCGTGTCAGAAACAAATTGTAGCCCATTTATATGCCGCCGTCAGCGGCGAAAGAGGCCCGCGTTTCGACCAGGGAGAGAAAAAAAACCAGACATGATCGGAGCGGCGAGGTGCCCGCTCGCCGGCCCCACCCCGCCGGGTCTACCACGTGGCCATGACGTTCACGCTACCGGCGCTGTCATTGGCTGCGGTCGTCCGACCGATGCGGCAGTCGCACGACAACATTCAGCAAGCTGGTCGCGCACGCTGGCTGCGCGTCAGAGCATACGTCATGGCTTTTTGCGAACACGTGACCACTTTGTTTACATTCCCGTTGGTCCCGTCTCGTTGCTCTCTGGAACCGAAACTTCGACTGGTCGCTACAAAAAAGACTGCAAATAATTACCTGTCGCGCTCTGAAGTAAATGAGGTTTCGTGCCGTGATTATTGGGTCATTAACTACTTATTAAAGCAGAAAAAACCACGTGGATTTTTTTTTGTGTCAGTACTCCTTTAAGCGAATGTGTACGTTTATACGGCTGACGAAACTTAAGCTTACTTTGTATAGCTGTCTGCTAATTTGCTATCGCAATCGATTCTTCGCCTTTTGGGCAAAGCTGCGACTTCACACCCATGACGTGGCGCCACCTACCCGTTGGCTGCGCCGTTACGTGCCCAATGGCGCACGCACTGGGCACACCTTAAAAAGCATGCGGCAAGGAAAAAAACGTGCGCTACGGAAGAAGTGTGGAGGGAGTGGCGTATTTTTTTTTTTTTCCCCTCTGCTGTAGCGGCCGCATTCACGGGTTGGGAACCACGTGAATTTTTATTCACTCCGAAGCTCACGAAGAAAAGTCACGTGGTTCCTCGCGCATGCGCTCTTGGCATTTCATACGGAAGCGCCGTTTCGCCGCGCTGCAATACGGGTAACGATGGCGGCTTTGTTACGGTTATGTGCGATCGCGCGTGTTGCTCCGTCGGTTTAGGACCATGGCAAAAGCGTCGCGTGTGCAGGATTGCGCTAGTCTCCTTGTTTTTTCCACCGTGTTATCTAGAGTGTGCTGTCCCAGCTCTTGTGGCGAGGTGGGACTGGAAAAAGTAAAAAGCGTGAAACGAGCGCGCATGCAACGCCTACACCGCGCCATGGACGAAGGACGTGGGTATGTTTCCCGTCTTCGGTAGATTCATGCTAACGTGTCATCAGACTGAAACCGTTGTGCTTCAGATTATGTACGATAAACACCTCGCACGTCAGTAACAGCTGTGCAGTGTTTCTGCTTTTCACAGCGGATGGTGCATATGTGGCATGTAAAATAGCCATGTGGAACGATTGGAAAGAAGCGTCTGCTGCGAGTAAAAGAGTGACGAACCTCCTTTACTGCAACCCGCCGTGGTTGCTTAGTGGCTATGGTGTTGGGCTGCTGAGCACGAGGTCGCGGGATCGAATCCCGGCCACGGCGGCCGCATTTCGGTGGGGGCGAAATGCGAAAACACCCGTGTACTTAGATTTAGGCGCACGTTAAAGAACCCCAGGTGGTCAAAATTTCCGGAGTCCTCCACTACGGCGTGCCTCATAATCAGAAAACCCCATAATTTTTTGTTCTCCTTTACTGCAGTAATTGAGGGGCGCGGTGGAGTGAAGGCTGGCGGATCGGGTGCAAGAGAACAAGGCTCGACAGAAGAGCGTACGCCTGCACGCACGTAGACGCGGCCCGGCCAACGTGCTTACTTTCCATGAAGCTTCACTAAGGGGTTTTAGTTCAATAGCGTCAACCTTTCCTTTTCCCCTCAAGAACCACTTCTCTCCCTTTAGTTCCGACGGCGCGCCCGCGCTGGGACAAGGGAGCGGCCACTTCGTGTGATTGGAAGTGAGCGCCGCCGCTGGAAGCATGTGTTCAGAGGACCTTGCTCCGCCAATTCTGCTGGCGCAAGCGTGGATAATTTACGACCTCAGTCAGCATTGAAACACCCATTCCTAAAGATATGCCCCTAAAATTTTTTTTCGTCAGTTAGACGCCTAATTCTGAGCAGCTAGGTGGAAGGTTTCATGCCGCTTATTGTCAAACTATTTCCGACACGAGAGAGACGCTTAGTCTGCTCTAGCAGACTACGCGCGATCGGAGGCTGCTTTTATAAACCGCGACACACGAGGCTGGCTGCTCACATATTTCAAATGCTTGAGCGAGCCGAAGCAGTTTTGCGGAAACATGCTGAAAAGCCTGATGTTTACAACCTCACCATCGATGAAATGCTTGATAAGCATCGCATTCGATTTTCATGTGCTGAGCGCAAGATAGATATTGCAGATCTCTTAAATTTCTATGTTGCGATGAGGATGTGACAGTGCAGCAAAGAAATGGTATGACAGCTGCAAGTCGCGCGACTTGAGAAAGCTCGCGTAGCATGTGTGAGATACGTGCGCTGTTCTGACAGCTGAGGGGATCAAATGTGAAAGCCGCAAACTCCTCAGTCTTACAATAAAGTTTTTATGATGATGATGTGAAAGCTCTTGGTGCGGACAACCGGCTGTCGAGTGATCGAATGAAGGCACATCTTCCTCGACTTCTATGCGGCTTCAAATAACCAGCGGTAAACGGTAACGCGAAACAAAATGTCTACGGAGCAACCGACGGTGGGACAGTCGATACCGTCGATATGCCCCAAGTTTGCAACGTGCTTGTAACCGTCTGCGCCTGCTGAAAGGAACAAAGACTTGCGGTACTGGTTGTGTTTCTGCGTTGCTTCTAACTTTTCTGCTTTAGATATTTTGTTTTAACCATGTCACGCTCGACGACATGCCACACGTTCGTCCTGAACTTTTCGTTTATTTCCGCACGCCACCCATGCACACCACCCAACCACACTCGAGTCACCCCGTTCCCCCGTCTCCTCCCGCGCACTCACTCCCGCCGCTGTAATTATTGTATTCCCCGCACTCACGCCACATCTCCGCTCAATCAACTACTGTTGATCCCGCGCTTGGTCTCCGAGAACAGTGGCTCCTCATCGCGGGTTTTGGGCTCGCTTGTCCTGGCCCTTGCGCGTCACAACTCTCCCCCCATTACCTCGAATCGTGAAGCCGTGCTGGTAGGGAGAATCAATGGCTCGTGGTAAAGCATCAACTGATCAGCGTGGGCGGTAGTTCAATGACGTCTTGTAGTAGGAGCGCTCAAAACAGTCATTGTCGCCTAATCGTTTCACTACACAATAAGGTCCACTTCGCCGCGGTGCCAATTTTGCCGAAACGCAAAGGTATGAGAATCCAGGAGCACAAGGTCACCCTCTTTGATGGTCGTTGGCTGCCGATGACGGTCGTAACAATTTCTGCACCTTCCAAGCAGCTGCCTGAGGCGACCGAGCATATTGGAGGGCCTCTCCAAGACACCGCTGGAGTTCAGTAGCAAGTGCATGGTGTGCTGCTTTCAGAGGCTCCGTGTGCTCCTTGTCACTTGCAGGTTCCCATGGGGTGCGCAACTCGCGCCCGTAAGACTGCTGGAGTATATCCGATGACAACGCTCTCGGCAGTACGCATGGCAAGGCCGATCTCAGGTATATGCCGGTCCCAGTCTTTGTGGTTGGAGCAGTATGTCCGTAGACACTGCTTAATTGTGCCATTGTGACGCTCCACCATTTGGCCAGCCGGCCAGTAAGGCACCGCGTGACGATCTTTGATGCCTCAGTGTTTTAAGAGGTTGCGCCATAGTGTGCTAAGAAAGGGCTTGCCATTGTCGCTGGTGATGGCCACAGGTGTGCCATGGTGGCAGAAGACTTGCACCATGCATTCTAGTATTTTTGCATTTGTTGCTGCTCGTAGAGGGAAAAACTCTGGAAACTTGGCAAATTTATCAATAACTACCAATAAGTATTTGGCCTCGAGGTGTAGTTGGCAAGGGCCCGATAATGTCGACACTGAGTTCTTCCATGGGTTATGTGGCCCACTGACTGCTCATGAGGTCTTCCGGTTTCTTGCGCCGAGCTTTTGTGCGCTGACAGACAGTACAGCATTGCACATACTTTGATATGTCCGCTCGCATGCCCAGCCAGACGAATCGTGCAACAACACGCCTCTTTTGAAGAATCCAGCATGGCCCGCAGTGGGATGGTCATGGACCATCTTCAATGCCAGCTGCCGCAAGTGATTAGGTAGCCACGCTACCTTGTTGCCTCTTGGCTGAACCAGGGGCCGTATTCTGTAGCGGTTCGCTTTGGAACCGGTTCGGTCTGGCTGTTGCCATTGGTCGGCGCTTCGTTGTCGTCATCCCTGGTTGGCGGGACGACAAATTTTGTTGACGTCACACAGGTTGTCAATCATCTGGAAAGGAACCGGTTCCCTGCGACGAGAGGAACCGCGGAGAACTGGTTCGCTCAAGGGTCGCACGCGGTGGCGAGCATGATGTCGAGGGTTGCTAGGGCAACCGTGGCTGCCGGCTAGTCTCGCGCCAGCTGACGAGCCGGCACCTAGACGAGACGAGCCAGAGACGGCAATGGCGGCTCCTTTGGTTGTGCTTACAGTGTGCTAGAATAGGGGCCTGCCAATATTCTAGTACACTGTAGTTGTGCTGCTGGCGAGCGCTGAAAGAACGACGCGACGAGAGGCAACGACGCGACGCGTTCGGCATGGCCGAAGAAGAGTTTCGAAGGCATTTTAGGCTCTCCAAAGACATGGTGCGACGTCTTTGCGATGCGCTGGAAGAACTTCTCGGACCTCAAATATTTCGTGGTTTCGACACTACGATGAAAGTGCTGTGCGCACTGCGGTTTTTTGCCACCGGGAGCTTTCAACAGTGCGTCGGGAATGAACAAGCGATTGCACTGTCGCAGCCTTCGGTCAGCCGGATCATTACAGCCGTCGCCAAGGCCATTACGGTTGTGGGCAAAGAAAAAAGATGGGTTAGATTAAAAAGGAGGTTAGACTAGGTGGTTAGACCACCTAGCGACTAAATAAGAAAACAACACAAATAAAATTACAACTCCCAGTAGCCGTCTGCGCCGCAAGCTCACATTTATTACTGAAAATTATATTTGCAAGTGTTCTATGCAAACCAATGTTTTTTATCAAACCAGCAACATCCTTCAATTGCTATACCATCTCCCAAGTACAAACAAAAATGATGACGTGGTCTTGCGGCAGACCGCCGCTCGTTGATTGGTTCCCCTCACGCCGCCCCGTTCCACTCTTTCTCCGAGTGACGTAATCCAGACGTAACAGCCAGACTGAACCGGTTCCAAAGCGAACCGCTACAAAATACGGCCCCAGCAGTCCGCTTGCCTGCAGTTCCGTTGTTTCTGCCAGATCGCGAAAAAGGCGATGATCAGGGTCCGAGCTTGGGAGCTGAGTCCCTTGGACTACTGCCTTCAACTTTAAGAGGCGGTCATCACGAGCCTGTTCTTGTACAAACTGTAATTGTCACTCAATAGCGAAGAGTCATTCTCCGAGGCAACGGCTACTTCAAATGTAATTTTGCCTTCAGGTTCTGCAGCAACAAGGGGGAGCAGCGTCTCATGCAGGTTGTCACTTGGGCTGTCTTCACACTGGAGAGTGGCTCTACTCAAGGCATCAGCGGGTACGTTTGCCAGGCCCCATCTGTGCTTGATTCGCCAGTTTAAGCCCTGCAGCCGAAGAATCCAAAGCTTGACCCTGGGTGAAGCTTGGTCGGTATTAAACATCCATGCCTGGGAGAAGTGGTCAGTGCATCTCAAACTCCGTATATTCAAGATATGCCCTGAACTTGTCCACTGCCCAGATTACTGCCAGGCATTTCCACTCCTGGACAGTATAATGACTCTCGGCTGCTGTAAGGGCTCTGCTAATGAAGGAAACAGGCTGCAGTCCATCAGGGTCAGCCTGCAGTAGCACAGCTGCAATTCCAATGCCACTTGCATCTGTCTCCACCACAAAGGGTCGATTTAGATCCGGGAGGCTTATAACAGCATCCTGAGCTAGGGCCTGCTTGAGTGCAGTGAAAGCCTGCTCTTGACACTCCTCCCACTGCCATGGCTCGTTCTTCACCAAAGGTTGGTCAGTGGATGTGCCGTCAGTGAGAAGTGAGGGATGAAGCTTCTATAGTAGCCGGTAAGTCCCAGGAAGGCTTGCAACTGCTTAACTGTGCTGGGTCTTGGGTAATCCAGCACCGCAGGCACTTTCTCCTCATCTGGTCTGCACTGCCCAGGGGAGATGATGTGGGCTAAAAATTTGAGGGACTGACGCCAGACCTGTATTTTATCTGGATTAATCGTAAGCCCAGCACCCTCAATGCGTTGCAGCACTCCCTTACATGCTCAACATGGACATCCAGTGTCTCCAAGTAGACAAGAACATCATCTTAAAACGCCATAGCAAAGTGGTGATTGATTCCCTGCAGTACCCGGCCCATCAGGGTTTGAAAAGTTGCTGGGCCGCCTGCCACCCCGAAGGGCATCCTCGTAAACTCAAATGTACCTTGATGGCAAATGAAGGCCGTTTTAGCTATGTCAGCCTCGCAAACAGGAATTTGAAAAAACCCTTGAGAGAGATCAAAGCTGGAAAACCACATTGCGTAGCCAAATTGCGCTAGCAGCCAGTCTGTTCGAGACATTGGGTAGGCAGGTACTCGGGTGCGTGCATTTAACGGCCGGTAGTCTACAGCGAGCCGGTAGCCTCCAGACTTCTTTGCAACGAGCACTGGGGCGCTAGTCCAAGGTCTGGTGTTCGTCTTATAACGCCCTGTTCTAGGAGGCCGTCCACACAGCCCTCGATGATCTTTTGCTTCTTCTCATTCACTGGAGGTAGCGTGTATCTCACTGGCGCACTGTCCCCTGTGTCAATGCGGTGCTGAGCCAGGGTGGTACATCCTGGAATTGTAGTAAACAGATGGCTAAAGTCATCGAGAACTTTACTCATGCTTGGCTGTAGTTCCTTGGTGCCAGCCTGATGCATGTTCTCTATGCCTAGAACTAAAAGCACTTCTTAAAGAGGCTGTGCAAGTGGTACGATTCTCCATCTTCTATTGCAAGTGCTGTCGCTGGGTCCTTTTCGCGCTTAGCAAATGACACCATGCCCTGTGGATCGGTTCCAATAGTCCATCCACCCAGCGATACATGTAAAGAGATACCTGTTGCTGTCAAAAAATCTCTGCCCAGCACAATGTCCCGACACAAATCTGGCACACACAGGAAGCGTTGACTGCCGCTGCTTGTTGCCCACTGTACTCTGCACTTGAGGGAAGTCGTTGACAGAGCTTGGTCCTGTTGCCAGCCGGAGTGTTTGTGCCTGTGTCGGGTTTGGCGCCCGCCTCGACCGCTACCCTTACCGCCGGTGCTCCAAGCAAGCTCACACTCGAGCCTGTGTCCAGTAGGGCCTGGAACGTCGTCCTCCCAATCTGCACTTCCAGGAGAGGCTCCTTGCTGCCGGCCAAGGCCGCTACTTGCAGCGCAGTCTCGTAGGTGCTTGCCAGTGTAGCACCTACCGTCCCCCGTTTCCCGTACACTGCGAGCGGCTATGTCCGATCCCGTTACATTGGTAGCAGCGGCGCGGGCCGCCACGACGACCTGTAGGGCACTCGCGAGCTATGTGACCAACGCCTCCGCAGCGATGGCAGGTGAATCCTCCGTGGTCAAGCGGTTGGTACCTTTGCGGCTGTGACGGCGCTGAGAGATGTGGCGAATGCGGCCAATCCGTGCAATTGGTCTCGGTGGTAAGAGGGCTGTATCGCCGCGGGTCGCAACGGCCAGGGGAATGCCGCCGGCGAATACTGGAACGGCGCGGCAGTCGCTGCAGCTTGTGACCATACCTCTGGGTCGTGTTCCCGGCAGGCCGGCCATGTTTATAGCCAACTGGAAGGCCAAGTCCCTCGCCACTTAGTCTGTCGGAGGTGGTGGTGGCTTGTACTGCATGCGCCTCCAGAAATGCTCCATGAGGCCGTCAGCGGCCTTCGCCAACTCCGCGAGACTGGTGAACTGCCTTCCCTCCGCCAAATCCTGGAGTTCCGGGTGTGTCTGCCACAGCCCGCAGTCAACCTTTTCCGACTCGGGCACTTCGCCGCCAATCCGGTCGTACGTAGTAGGCCGCGAATGTATATATGAATTCTTTTAAATTTTCTTGGGGATGTTGCGTCCGGAGCTCTAGCTCTTGTCTCAAGCGGCGCTTCGCGTCAATGGAGAAATCCACAATAAACGCCGCAGTGAACTCCCACGACGCAAACCAGTTCACAAATCGCCACCACAACTTCGCGCTACCTTCCAGCGTAGCGGGCACAATGTGCGTTAACAAACAAAAGGTTTCAAGCCGGTCCAAAAATTCCTCGGGGGACTGAGGGTCGTTGAACCCCTTATACCTTGGAGGCTGACCTGGCTGACTTCCTGTGGAGCGCAGTCGCTCGCCGGTTGAACCGTCGCCGCCGTTGTCGTAGAACCCGTAGGCACTGCCTCGGCCACCATCAGTCTTTGTCTGACCGCTGCCGCGATTTGCTCGCGTTATATGGTGGATGCTTTCGTCTGCCCCAGCAGATGCTGCACTAATTCTTCGGGAACGTTCACTATCTCCATGTCTACGTAAATCCCGGACGGTCCCCCACTTGTCACGCTCGACGACACGCCACATGTTCGACCCGAACTTGTCCTTTATTTCCGCACGCCACTCATGCACACCGCCCGACCACACTTTGAGTCCCCCCGTTCTCCCTGCCGCTGATGATCGTGATGATGATCGTGACGATGATCGTAGTGGCCCTCCCCTTTGGAACGGGTGGTCACACTCACTGTGTCCTGGCCGAAAAGTTTCAAGATAGAAAGAGACCGGGATCCATAGGGAAAGAGGAGAGAAGAAAGAGGGCAACTGTCACTGGCTGGCCAATTTCAACCACATCTGAAGCCGAGCCTTGGTGATCGAAGCAACCGCAGCGCCGTGCCCTGCTTCAACGGGCACAAGTCCGAGAGCCTGAAGGAGGGTGACTTTCTCTTTTGCAGCACAAGGTGCTCCGTATTTTCCATACCCAATTCGCACGCTCTGCATCGGGTCGGATTGAGTGGCCGGAGAGCTGTCGAAGCAGCGGCGATACACAAGCGTGCGCAGCGCTCCCGCCGCGCCTCAAACATCAGCGCACTGCCCAGACTATTGTCATACCACGAGACGACCTCGATGTGTCTCTTGTGCTGGCGGTACACATCTAAGGTGGCCATTTGTTCCATTGCTGCCCGTCACCTCGCCTCCTCCTTTTCGCGCACACGTTCGCGCACAGCCTTTACATAAGTTGTCCTCGGCTTCACCTGTACTGGGGTCTGAAAAAGCCCACGTTTCTTTTCAATGGCGTATAAGCGCCGAACCCATTGCGTTCGGGTGCATGCTGCAGCCAAATAGTCGAAAACTTTCCATGACCAGCGGTCGCGAGGCATAGACCGGAGGCTGCCGTAGTACGCCAATTTGCTGGAGGCTTCCCTCGCTTCAAAAGAAGACCAGCCCAAGTTGCCCTGGATTGCTTCTATAGCAACCCTGCCATGACATCCCAGAGCAGTCCAACCAACTTCGTGTTGCCGCCTTTCCAGCCATTCCCGCGTCACTGCTGTGAAGCAGACCACCGCGTTTGCGAAGGTTATGCTCAGGACATGTACTAGCTTCCACAAATCCCGAACCATCACGTAGCAGTTGCAGCCCCATAATCTTCGTCGACGAAGGACACACTGTCATGTCACATATGCTGCTTGATATCCGGGACTGGCTGTCCTGTTGTGGCATCGCAGAGTTTCTGCAGAGGCTCGTCACGTCTGTAAAAACAGGACATAGCGCCAGAACTTCTGCTGCGCTGATTTGCCTTCTGCACGGAGGCTGTGCATCAGTATCCTGTTCGCGTCAGCCAATTTGCATTGGACTAGCGACTGCATTCTATGCTTCGTTTGAAGATACAGCTTCCATGCAGCTGCATATGCATCTGCATCTAATGTTTTTGCCGCGAGGCGATGGTTCGATTCGCCTGCCGACGCGCATGCCACGCTTCCGCTACCTTTTTATCCCACCATGGCTGTCGCTTGGCTCTTTGAGATGGCCGACTCCACACCATATGCCGTCGCATCACCGCTCGGAGGGCAGCCACGTATCCTTCGTGCGTCTCCGACTTACTTCGAACGCCGCTATCTTCAAACTCTTTTGCGACAGTTTCTGCTGCTGCATTGGGTAGGTACATGCCCGCATGCTTTTGGTGGTTGCGTTTCGCTCTCAAACGGTGGGCCTGGCTGAGGTCTAGACTGTGGCGATTATGATCACTGCCTATGCTGTACATGCCTTCCTCGTCGATGTTGAGCCTTTTGATCCGGCTGCTCATATGGGACGACACCAGAGCATAGTCGATCGACGACGCACTTCCTCGGGCACACCATGTAATTTGCCCAACACACTGTGGACCCAAATTGATGATGGCCATTCTGCAGTTCTCCCAAAATGCCATTATTCTCTGCCCATGCTTGCAGCTTGTGGGGTTCTCCCCCCGTACTCTTGGGACAAAGGAACGACAACACAGTAGTGCAAACAATCACAAGGGCATTTATTGCACCTTTCATAGATCAATGCCTGCTAGCCGAGTTGCTATCCCCAAAACATGCCGATGGGCGCGCGACAAATCTAGAAGTCCGACTCACCGCGACCGGATAGCGAGCGAATATTTCGCCCCATGCTGGATCCTAACGCCTGGTCGTTCGCGTGTACGGTCACGCGAATGGTGGCGCGTTCGAAGGCGGCCACGCGAGACAGTCTCGCAGAAGCATGGGTCGGCGCCCGCGCGGGACGTCCGCGCCCCTCGACGATCTCGAACCAAAGAGGAAGCGCCTTGTCTTTCGGCGCCCCAGTAACCCCGCCATTCGGTGGCGTTAGCAGCGCAACACTCGTGCCATCTCTCGTACTGCGCCTCAACCACTCCGACCGCCGCGGGCGCCAGGCCACGCGAGCCGTGCGGGAAAACCAACATATCAGGGGACGCGTGAGAGTCGCGCATCCCCGCAAGCTTTAATTTGATTACCTGCATTGCTAGCCTGTATATTACCGATGTAATGGTCAACAGTCTATACGAGTCAATTCTATCTTTCTGCCCCTACCTTTATAAATTAAATTCATTCTACTTTGTCGCTAACTGTCTGGTATTCGTCTACCTCTTAAAGTTTTTTTTTCCACTGCTTTCACCTGAGCTTCCTTACTTTCTAGTCCTAGTACATTAATCACCCTAATTACGGGAACCTCGTCTAGCTCAGTGGCTGCACGCTTAGGAAATTTCTCTTCGGCTTTCTTCCAGTTGAAATTTGTCAGCACCAGCTCCTTTTCCACCTGGGTCTCTTTCATGCTCTTTTTTTCTTCAAATACAACCTCGTCATTGCCTTGGAAAGATTCGGCTATTTTTCGGATGTAATTTATTGCCGCTTCTCCTTCCAGTCTGTTTCCATCTTCGTCTAGGATATGTTGTTGTATTGTAGCGTAAAAAGTTGTCCGCTACTTGTTCCGCGCCGGAGAGATGAAGCGAGCACACTGGAGATCCGTAGACATTTCCTGATTTGATTTATTTGAACTTTGGTTAGCCGAATATAAGCATTTACCGACTTGTACAATTCATAACTGCGACATCTCAGCAGCACTTGCTACGACCTCGTCCCTCGGTGTCTCCGGCGCGAACTGCTCTGGGACCCTCGGGAAACGTCACAACATCCCGCCCGAGAGCAAACAGATCACCAATACCAACTCTTCGTTGACCAGGGCCAATCAGGCCGCACAGATTCAAATACTCACAGCCAATCGTTGGCGGACTTCGCCGAGTTTGAACTTGATGACAGCCGCTTGCCTGAAGAATTACGACCCAAATAAAAGTAAAGATGCACAGAAAACTACAGAGACATCCGTTGGGCTTTAGACGAACTAGCGGCGTCTACAAAAAGAAAACACACAAAAGAGTCGAGAAGCATCCCCAAGCAGTTTGAGCAATTAGGAGGCGTCGCTTCCGTCGCCAGTACAAAGGGGGGGGGGGGCGACAGCGCAGTCGGCCGACCGGATCCCCCCCCAACCGGCCTCCCGACTCGTGGGCGAAAAGACACTTTGAAAGAAAAGCGGTAAGAAAGGAACACTGTCACACAGCACAGGCAACGAAAAAAACGTAAAGACAGCTACGCGACAGTATTGTTGACTTCCTGCCTAATAATTTTATTTGGTTCCAAAATATACTAGGTGCGGCCTTCTTTTTATCACTTATTTCTGACAACCAACGTTCACTTTCACCTTTCATCTTTGCTTGTATCAGTGTTTGAACCACAGACTTTTTCTCTCGGTATATTTCCCATTTACTGGCTATATATCAACTTATCATGAATTCCTTCTGTCATCAGATAGTAATCAATGGTTGATTGCCGGTTTCCCACTTCCCACGTGATCTGCCCTTCACACTTAGTATTCACGATAACGAGGTTATGTTGCTCAGAAAGGTCAAGCATTTACTTCCTTTTGTCGGTATAGCCATGTAAATCCTGTATGTGGGAATTCATGTCACCTAATAAGATAATTTCAGCACCATTCCCGAAACCCTTAATATCGGCGCTTAACGCTTATGCATTCCACTAAATCTTTATTCTTCTCTTTGCAATTATTTCCGGCGCACAAATACGTTATAACGCCCAGCCAAGTTTTTTCCCCACTCATTGTACCTGATAACCAACGATGCTCTTGACATTTTGAATTTACTATTTTCCATTTGGCTCCCTGATGGATGAGCATTCCGACTCCCCCTGACTTTCTTTCCGACTTAGTTCTGTTGCACCCTTCCCAAACAAAATTCTCAATAACTGGCTGGCGGCTCTTCTGAGTCTCTAAGGTGCGTTTCTGTAACCGCATAAACCCGCATAAACCCCTATTTGTTCTCTATGTAACTGCTCCTCAATCTCTGCCCACTTTTCCTTTCTTCAGCCGCCCTGCATGTTTATGTAGCCTATTGCATGGCGAGCTCTTTTTCTTGCTTTCCTCCTTTTTCTGTTATCGACGGTGATGCTCTTCTGAGGTTCCCCTAGGGGACATTCTTCATTAATAGAGAGTTTTAGTTTAGGGGACGCAAGCGGCTTGCGTACGCAAGAACTAGGGGCGACGGTACTGCGCATACACAGACTGCTACGTCTACTTGCGTCCTTGGGTTGTTTGGCCGGCTGAAAACATCGCTAGGGTGGCTAGCACCCTAACATCGCTGCCCCTAAGTGGTGACGTTACCCACGTGACTCTCGCGGTGTAGGAGAACTTACGAGTAGCTAGCGGGTAGATAATCTAATAAATCTTTCGCCAAGTGTCGACAGACGTAGTTTTTATATATATTAGAGAGGTTTAGCGTGTCCGGTATTCGGATAAACGCAGTTGGGGCGGAGCCATAAACGGGAACGGCCTGCATGGTACATCCACATGGCGGCGCAAAGCTCAAACGGACAAACGCAGCTAATATTGCTGTAACCAAGTCTATTCTACTTCGCTGCTGGTGTAAATTTTCTGGACTGGCGTAATTGTGTTGCTGCCAAAAAATTTATACCCACAGCAAAGTAAAATACACTTGGTTACTGCAATATCAGCTGCTTTTGTCTGTTTGAGCTTTGCGCCACCAAGTGGCTGCACCATGCAGGCCGCTCCCGTTCATGACTCCGCCCCAACGCCCCAGCCTGCGTTTACCCGAATACCGGACACTCTAAACCTCTCTATTAAGTGCTTTTAATAAGAATAGTTTTATGTGCTTTACTTCATATGCTTGATTTGATGTTTTAAAAAATGATAACGCAAACAAAGATCAGACGTTGATGGCGCTGCGAGCGCATGCGACCTCACTGTGGCTTGCGTTTGGGGCCGCTAACGTGTTTCTGCTTGCGTACGCTAACGCAAACGCACCCAAGTGCTAGGGACCCCAACGCCTTGCGTCCCCTAAACTAAAACTCTCTATCTAATCTGGCCTTCTGAGCGCCCGCGGGCTCCATAAAAAAGCAACAGCGCGACTACCAAGTCGCCAGCACACTTCTCGTGCCAGCCTGTAATGGAAGTGGATCCCGTCTCGTTTAAAACCACCACAATTAACTTCTCACTTCCCTGTTTCCTTCGACAACCTCGAAGCCTTTCTCTCGGCTAATTTTTCATATTGCCTAATTAGCACCCACTACGGCTCTTTGTACGTGACTGTCACGTACAGGCACCTCCGGCATCGTGCACACCACGATCTGAACCTGAGGGGATAGCTCGCGCAAGTCGTCCACCCCCTTCGCCAAGCGCTGGGCTAGTCCAGTCCCTTTCCTGTTTAGGACGTCATTTAGCCCACCTGCTACTATGACAAGGTTGCGCACTTGGGCATTTTCTGCGAGCTTTTCTTTTGCTCGCTCCATGACAGAACTCGGTGTCCGCCCTGGAAATGTCCCCTGATGTCCCTACCGCCACTCTTTTGTCGCGAATGAAGGGAGCTTCTGATTGGACGATCCAAGAAGCGTGCTTACGCAACCACAATTTCCAAAATCGCTGACGTCACGCGAAAAGGCATTGGCATGAAAAAAGTCATTTCTGCAACATCGCCCCTCAGCGCTCGCCTAGCTATCGATCTTAGCGCGCGTTTTGAAGTGGCGTGATAAACGAAAGCAGTTGACGCTGTTATCATTAATTATTCGTCACGTCGAGGCATTTGCGGTTTCATTCCGTGATTTTTAGACACGGATTAACTCCTTAAATCCTAAAATTCTCATACAGGAATTTTGCCCATTTGTAAAGTTTTGATGCAGCGGCATCAACAATTTTTAACGAGAAAAAGGTCACTTGTTTCATCTCTTGCCGGTGGTCTTTGCACTGGCTGGCCATTGTGGCGGTTAGTGCGACGTATCATAATAAAAATAAGCGTTGTGGACTATCACGCAGCCGATTGACAGCCCGCCGTGGACGCGCATCGAGTGGCAAATAAACAGCCCGAAACTAGTATGGGAAAGTAAAGATAGAAGCATCGCGTGGCGGATATGTTAGCGCGTGAAAGAGGACACGCTCGAACGAACGAAAAATCTAGAAGCGCATTTCAGCGAACTTGTACGTGTTTCCGCAACGTGATTGAAAGGCTCACCGCAAAGAAAAAACATTGATAAAATGACATTTTTGGCTCGATCAATTTTTAGCACCAGCAAATAACCCGCGTAAAGAAACGGCAGTCCAGCCGCTGTTCATCGTAACTAACGACAGCGTTACACGACGCGGTTAACAGCATCGGCTCTTACAATTAAATTTAGCCCATACGTCCACTTCGCTCATATGTTAACGAGCTCACTGTTTTCACGTAGGCTGCGCCATCTACCCACACGTTGGTGACATCCGGGCGCCTTGTTGATCGCCATTTTGCGAAAAAATACGCTCTTAAAAAGAATTGTTGCACCGCCTTCACTTTGTTGACTCTTCTACGGTACGTTTTCTTTATTTTGGTCCCCTCGTTATCGTGCTTTGATGGTACATTGTGAATTCGAGCTTTCGAGGACACCCGGTAGCAGACTTCGCGTAGCGGATGAATGTAGTGTGAAATATTTCATTCGGGCGGATTGATACGTTGTTCATGCAAATATGGCGTATCGCAGGTGGGCGCTGTCGCGTCGTGCTGGTATACTTCGCGCTAAAATGAAATATACATAACGTTAGATGTCATCATTTCGCACGTTCTTCAGTAATGAGGAGTGTTACTTCACATGCGGCTCTTCGTGCCCTACCAGGAGTGTTTTGATGGTATGGCGAGTGAATAAAACGACGTTATTGGGTTATTCTTGCGAACAGTAACATTACAAGTATGCCAATCGAGTTGTTGGCAAATCCTATATCAGACGCATGCCTAGCCTTTATCATGTCGGAAGTACGCGTGTAATTGTTTTTACGCCTACTATTGGGATCCTCCATTTCCGTTGTATGAGGGTTGGTTAGCACAACTTCTTCACTCGATGAAATGTGCATGTTCGAAAGTCCCATGGTTAAGCGACAAGACCGGTCCAATAAAGCACAGCTCAAAGTGTCCGGGAGAGGTAGTATTGAACACTGCGTATGGTTAGTAATCCTGAACGAGCGAAAGCTTCCATTATTATTATTATTTGTGTGTATGTGTGTGCCATTTCCAATTTAGTATACGCAGTGATACTGTCAGCATTCCTTTAGTGTCCTAAGAGGCGCATCTGCCCCCTCCCCACCTGCTCACTTGACGGTTTTGAATTTCTTTTTTATTTTTCTGTTTTGCGCAGCGTGCTGCTACGTTCCACGGTGAAGTGTTTTACTTGTAGTCGACGCTAGTTTTGCGGCGTCTGTGTTAGGCTTTCTGTTTTATTATTGATTTGGTGAGTAGGCGGCTGTGAGAGGACCGTGTCGAATCGTTAATCACAGTTTATTACAGGAGTGCATACCTTATCTGACAATGTGAAGTTTTTAGTATAATTAAGTAATCACGTAGTACTGTTTTAGTGCTACGTCCACGCATTTAAGCACTAATTTCAGATGGCGTAAGCAGCTGTGGGCAAAAGCCCTTCGAGCCACTCATGTCGCACAGTTCAGAGGCAGGATGTTTTTAGTGAAAGACCGTAATGATGTTGGACACTACACTTGACAGGCTTTCCTGTCCATGTGTTAAGTTAGTCATCATTTAAGTATATGAAGACAACAGTTCAACTACTATAAGTAGCACATAACCAAGGTTTTTCGTCTGCATTCTTTCACGTCTGCATTGTGGCTCGGGACTACAAAGTACAATTTTACAAGCGTGTATTTGTGAACATTGAAATTCATGTGACAGAAAACACAACAGTACCCAAATAATTCCTGTGTGTATGCACATTGAATTTGTACATGTTTGTAATTATACAATGTACAGCTAACTACAGGACCATCCTTATAAAATAAAACCTGACCTAGTGCAAGGTATCTACAGCACCTTTGTCATATTGGTGCTTAAATCGTCATCACATTGCATTGTTTGCACATATTCTCTGTGATGTGCTTGTGCTTCCTGTCACTTGCTTTTGTCGCTGAGAATATCTACTTTTTAGAGAATCTCGAAAACGAAAGGCCTTAAGATGAGTTCGTATTATTTTGGGCTTGCTTGAATGGCTTCTCTTACTTCTATGTATTGTGTTTGCATGTGCATATGCAACTGATGCTTTGTTTTACAAAAGATACAGTGCGGAAATGGTGTATCAATAAGGAAACTGTGCTATACACCCTTTCCTCAAAAGATGCTCTCCATGGATAGTTGTAAAGAATAGAAGACCTTGTGCTGCAACTCTTCGTATGCTTTTAAATACAGGCTTGCAGCAGTACAGCTTGCACTATTACAGCAAACTTGTGTACTCTACTCCTTGGGGGGGGGGGGGGGGGGGTTATTTTGTAACTGTCCACCTAGTGTGCTGTCCATTTCGGCTGCTAATGGAAGTGCTGATTGGCTGGGCTGAGGTACAAATGAGAAGGAGGTAGCCCCCCCCCCCCCCCCCCCCCCCTCCAGCCTGTCTTCTCATTTGTGCAGCTCCAGCTATTCAGCGGCGACTGAATGGGACAGTCCACTAGGTGGACACTTACAGAATACTCCCCGCTCCCATTTCTGCTGTGAAAAAGGTGATATAGGGGTGAAGGGGAAGGCATCACCCTAGATACTACCTTCCCTGAGCAATAGTCAGGAGTGGATAATGCACTTAAATGTTGGATTTTGTGTTTATGAATGGAGAAATGCAAAATCTAACGTTTTATGTGGAAAAATTCTTTATGGAAAAATTCTTATTGCAGTTTAATCCTGTATTTTTTATTTTATTTGTACATACTGTGGCCCAAATATAAGCCATAGCCAGAGTGGAATAATGCAAAGACACAAAACAATCTAGTAAGAAACAATCAAAGACAAATACAATAAAACAAGGTGCGCAGCACTAACATTTAGTAGATTTTAGAAACACATTAAGTGGCAATTCGCGAACACAGCCAGACAGCAAATTCCAGTGGTCTATACTGTAGGGGGAAAAAAAAAAACTATGGACAAATAGTTGAGGATGTGTATGAGGGTGAAATGATAAAATGTTCAGGTAGTGGTGGTGGCTTGTTATTGAAGGTTTTTAAACTTTGATAAAATCTAGGGAAGTGTAATGTGGTGAGTGTAAACAGCATTAAGCATTTAGTGTGGCGTGGGGATTGCAATGAGGTTAGACCTAGAGTATTTAAAGTGGACAAAGGTAAATTTCTTTGTCGTATCTATGATATATAAGTCGTAAGGCTCTCATTTGCACTGATTCTAAGCTGTTAATGTTTTTTTGTTTGTGTGGACTCCACACAGCAGACACATACTCTAAAGTTAGACGAACTAGAGTTTTATAGGTCAAATGTTCAGCTTATTTAGCAACAGTGTATTGCGTACGCTGAGGATAACCAAGTTTTCTAAGTGCCTTGTTGCATGTTAAATCGAGGTGTTTGGACCAAGGCATGTCGTGAGAAAACAGAAGTCCTAAATACTTATGTTCTAATACCTTTTGCAAAGGTGAACCATTAAATTAGTAGGAAAATGAGGAAGGGCATTCACGTCTCGAAAAAGACAGTTTTACTAAAATAGATGTTGGCTACCTGCACCAGTTACAGAAATTTTCAAAACAATTGTTAAGCATGACATTATTGGTAGGAGATTGAAAAACATGTTAAATTATGCAAGTGATGTGGACATTGATAAGTAACTCGTTTATATATGCAAGAGATAGCAGAGGGCCTAACACTGAACACTGTGGAACACCAGATAATACATTTTCTATATGTGATTTGCTAGAGCTCAAAAATACAAACTGATATCGCTGAGACAAGCAAACCTTAAAGCCGTTTGACTAGATATACAAAAAAGTGGAGCGTACGACCACATTAATGGCTTTTGAAAAGTCAATAAATATGGCATTGACTTGGTTAGCTAAACCTAGAGAATAATTTATATCATGGGCAAATATTAAGTGACTTACAATACTGAGGCCACTATGAAACTCATGTTGAAAGCTTGATAAAATGTCATTGGCATCCATAAACGTAGCAATGAAATTGTAGATATGTTCTAGTAATTTTCTACATTGAGATGTCAAAGAAGTTGGCCGGTAATTTGTCAAGTTGTGCTCGTCCTTGTACTTGTCCTTAGACTTGTACTTAGGAAGAACCTTTGCGACCTTCCATGAGGTAGGAACTCTACAGGTAGACTACAGTTTCTGAAGAATAGTTGTTAGGTACTTGCTTGTCCAGAGAGAGTAATGCACACGAAAAGAATTTGGAATGTTATCAGGACCAGCAGATATTTTATTATCTAGATTTGATATGAGATTTAGTATGCCTTGTTCAGTCACTGTGGCATCAATTAAGCAGTCAGAAGAGATATCAAATGCAGGGATTTGGAAGTTATCTATCGTAAAAACTGACTCAAAATAAGAATTAAGTGCATTTGCATTTGAGGTGGCTCCTTAGATATTACTTTATTAATCATGGATGTATCACCCAATTGATGTCCCAGCTAGTGACATTATTTGCCAAAATTTCCTTCGATTGGTTCTTATTAAATTTGGCAAGGTGTGTCTGTGAAATAAATTTTTTTGCTGAATATGTTTTATGCCTCAGTCCCTTAGCAGCATTAAATTGCTGTAGTATTAATGGGTCACTGTCCCGTCTTTAGCAGTTTAATCTAGCAACACGACGAGATAACTGCTAAATATCTCTTGTGATCCAGGCGTTCTTGGTATTCTTTTTCTTTGTTCTGAGGGGTACATATCTTTTGATGTATGTCTGAACAATGTTCTCAAAGTAAGTGACTAAAACCTCAGCATCACTAAGTGCGCTAAGTTTCCTAAATCTTAAAAGTGAGCAAGTCTGTGATCAATCCCAGAGGTGCTACGTGCTCGTGAGAATCAAGGAGATCAGAATAAACGATATGAGATTCAGGAACATAGACAAAGTGAAACCAGCACTGCTTTATAAGGTGTGAGATTCTGTCAGTGTCCTTGCATGTATAATCAGTATCTGCTAAGTGTTCACTAACAAAAACAATCTAAAATAGTACTTCATTCCACTATTTGTTTTAGATTACAGGAAATTGAGATGTTAAGTAGAGCTTTGCATACAGAGTTCACGTAACCAGTAATTGACATTGATGGTCATGCAACACTTGGAGCATTAAAGTCACAGAGCAGAAACATGCTTACGGAAAGTAGGTTACACTCATGAACATATGCATTTCATGCTAGCTGTGCCAAATGCGAAACTGCCCACATTAAGGACACTTGACTCGTTTGAAGTTTCAGGAGTCCAGCAACATGTAATTGTCATGCATATTTTATTAACTTGTAATTAATCCATTACAGTTTTTAAGCAGTGATGTGGTAATTCTGCAAATATTTTTTGTAATTAGTCACTAGTAATCGGCTACTTTCTTCATTAAATAAGTTGTAAAAAATGTGCACCAAGCATGTTGACTATATAGAGCACATACAGTGGGTCATGTAGGAGTTTTTTACTCTACAAAAAGAACAAACATGCTTAAACTTTAAACATTAAACTTTAAACATTAAATGCATTCTGAAGTGGCATTAGCATTAAATGTGAGTATTTGAGCATGGGGCCGACACAATCAGGCTGCTGTACCTGTGTGCAGTTTTTAGTTGTCACAATATTATATGTCCGAAAACTAAAAGAAATAAACGAAAATACCGAAACATTCTCGATGGCCCAGAAAATGAGAAATGGGAATGGAACCGTTCTTGTGATGCACTGGAAGCACCAGAAATACAAGTGGCAGCATGTTATCATTATGTGTAATAGCTACACATCAGTTTTTTGTGCACAGTATTGGAGAAAAAGTTGCAGCTGTTGCAAGATTCTATACCAAAACAACCTTTTATTGTAGAATTTGACGTACCATTGTCTGGCAGGTTTTTATGACCACTACTGAAGAGGCACAGCTCACTAACCAGTATAAAAAATAGACCGGACCCTTTTCCATGACTTAATGATCACAAAAACGTCAGCCGGATTCGTTTTGGTGGTATTCGGTGACTAGTGCGCTTTTTAGTAACAACAATCTTTTTACCTCTTAAAAACAGCGCTGATAGTGTTTTCATCAGTGGAACTCAAATTGTTTACCTGCATTGGAAAAAAAAAATGCTTTGGACTATATTGCCACAGTCTCTTTTACCATTTCCACTGCCAAAAGATGCAGTCACTCATTTTCGCATTATCACATGGTGCAGAGCATTAATTGGCAGATTATTTGTTGGGTGGTTCAGAGAGTGGCAGCAGTTTAATGCGACAGGTTTCATGGCTGCAGATTACTTGTTGCTGAACTGTAGCATAGTTGCTGTAGTGTTTTCAGAGTAAAATATCCCTATGTGTGCTTTTCTGATAGGACTCTTGCTTAAACAACAAAAGACATCAGGCAATAATACAAAAATCACTTGAAACCATCCAGGCTGCATCACGTTTATCTCACAGCAGCCTTTATTTATGCTCTTGGTGCAAAAGCCTTACATGAAGCAGTATAATATTCCCGAGGGCATCATACACAAGATCGGCGGCTCCATTTTTTGTAAAAATAAAGTTATTTCTTCATCATTCTCTTGAGACCTCTAGTGGAACGGCTACCTTTTCCTCATGTGCAGTCTGTGCTTCCCTATCTGCATACCTGCCAGCACTTCAGAATTTTTCATGAAGTTTATCACAGTTTATCATGAAATTTCACTCATCATACTCCAGCCATAACCCTTGGAAGGCTTCCGATTGTGAAAGGACACTAGATAGGTTCCTGGCTTCAAGCTAGTTTATTCAGACATGTTTCTGTAGTAGGCAAAATCGGCAACAGCACAGTTGCTGAAGTCACTATGGTCTATAAACAGTGGCCACTTGGCAGTGTGGGCTGTTGCAATTGAGTTTGCTGCTGCTTGTGTGCTGCGTCTAAAGGATAATCATCTTTAATATAGTGCATATGTATTCTACAGAAGGCGCATGCTCAAGGCAAGCATTTTTTTTTTAATACGTGATATTCCACTTCCTCTCTCCTTCAGGTGTGATGACCGTGGCATTTTTATGAAATTTAAGGTTTACTGGTTGGCAGGTCCTTTCTTGTCCCCTGCCTTGTCCTTTCTCTTTAGCAAGTTAACATCAAGAGATTAGAGATAAATCGTTAAAATTAATATGAGAACACTGGCCTTTAAGTCAGCGCATTCCGGGTGTACCCACAACAGTGATGAAACAGATCATGTTACGTGCTGCTGTTGCAATAGCTTGATGAGGACAGTCACAGGGGGGGGGGCAGTCCTAACTATATTTGGGTTTTAACAAAATTTTTATATGAAATTGCAAAATTACTTTCTACATCAGAACCGAGCTTATTTTTCTCTGCATGCCTTTGTTTCAGCATGAAACATCTTGACTGAGACAGTGTGAAAAATGAGGACAATATAATTGCAGAATGGCCCAACCTTGAAAAAGCAAAAAGATTGTTTAATAATTTTTTTTTAAATTTTTATACTTTTTGTACCTTACTTGGCCGCTCCATTATTAGGAAGATTAGCTTTCTGTAAATTGAGAGGTCCCCTTCAGTAATATTCTTTATTTAATATTTACTATAACCAAGCCTTCACGTGCACTGAGTCATGACACATGTCATCAGTAAGAGCCTAGCTCCACGTCGACTCTCTTGGCGTTGCAAGAGAACTTGGGATGTCTGCATTTTAGGTGTTGATTCCAAAGCAACCCTCTTGCTCCAACATTGAAAGAGAGTAGAAAACAATTTTTTCAATACTGTCATACTTTTTATTTATCTTGTTTATACAACATCGTAAATTGAAATAAAATACAATTTTTACACAAGCTCACAACACCCCCCCCCTCCCCCCCCACCTGAAAAAAAACAGCTTTTGAACAGGTAGCTCAAAAATACCTTTTTAGGTTATTTTTTCAAAGTCTGAGCATCATGCAATTGCATAGTCTGTATTTACCAGCTTGTCTCAGTTAAGAATTTTTCAGGTGAGACAAAGGCATGCATAGAAAACATAAGCTCAATTCTGAAGTATGCGGTGATTTGCTATCCACACCTGCTAACTCTCCTGATTTGTCTGGGAGACTCCTGAATTTTGACAAATCTTCCCGATTGTACGGACAGGGCCATAAATCAACCGAAAAAGTGCCCCAACCCCAACATGGAGGGAAAAAATAAAAATGAAAGTAAAACAATGTCAAGTAGCACATTCATATCGTTATTGACATTATGTGATAGGTAACTGTCAGATTTAAATCCAAGCTGTCTGTGTGTAGGCAGCTTAGTCCTAACTCTGGTCGCTTCAGGTAGAGATGTGTAGAGGGCGGCAATGGTCTTATGCACATTGTATAATGACTGGTTTCCTCAGGTCAGCTTTGCAGCTGTATGGTCTTCTTGAGCAGTGAATCATATTAAGAGTGGAAAGGGGCCACTTTCATGGGACATAGTACATGTTCCATAATTATACACCTATGCATGCACTGTCTATGGTCACAGTACGAGCATCGAGACATCTAATAATTGTACTGGAGGCCATTCAGAGCTCCTTCAGATGTTGCAATGCACCCTCCCCCCCCCCTCCAAGAAAAAAAGCTATATTTTTCCTTTTGTCCTCCCATCCCTCTTTCCCTTTGGCTAATCTCCTAAATATTGAGGTCCCCTGATTGGCAGGTATGGCAATCATAAAAATTTTGTTGAAATAAAAAAAAAATTGTTGGGACACCCAAGTGACTGTCCTTATCTAAGCACACTCAACTGTGTGTTGCTTTTGAGATGTGAAGTCTCAATAGGTGGAGTGTCTTGACATTAGACAGTCTGATTAAAACTGTCTACAGCTGCTTTCTTCGGGCTAGGGGGTAGATGCGCCTCAGAGATCCACGTTCGTTAATAATACAGATAACTAGATGAAATTTATGCAGAATATAGTTTATTCTCTTACTTTCAAATAAGCTTTAGTTTCTCAATATTTTACCTTGTTTTTTTTTTGTGCCTCTAGAAAGTGGGAAAAGTACAGCCTCTTGCGCAAGTTTGGGACCAAGGAGGTCATAAAGAAAAACTGCTAGAGTGGAAACGATGTCCCGAAGGTGAAGCCGCACAGGAGAGGCATGTAAAGCTATACATAAGTGATAAAAAATGGTGAAGTGCTTTTCACACACTTCCCACGAGTTAATCAACCTCTTTACTTAATCATGGCTTATTTTACCAGACGTGTATCTACATGTTTCTCTGTATGCACTACTGGTTTTAGGGTGAAATCTGAATATCCTGGCATATACATGGGAAGAACGTATTGGGAAGAACGTCGTCAATATTCAGAAGAAATAATTATTTTCGTTGGGAACAACCAGCTTTTATGTTCTAATTAGCCTAGCATTACAATAACAGAGCCAAATCACTTAATCTGTGAGTGGAGATCATTCGACAAGGTTCTTTTTCAGGTGAAGGAGGGGCAAGCATTGGCTTCACCTTTCTTGGTAAGAAGCTATGGGAACTTCCACTCCAGCAGTTTTTCTTTAACCTCCTTGGTTGGGACTTCACATTAAGTCTAGGAGAGTCATAAAATAGCACATATTGCTCCTCGTAGACGGTTCATTGCAAGTAAGATAAAAAATTATTTTGTTTTCACTCTACTAATTAAAAAGAAATTGTTAATCTCAACCATAGTTATGGAAAACATTAATGATTGGTTGCCTATATTGCACATGACCAAAACTTCTTTATAGTACAATAAAGCCTCAATACTTGCATTATACACATACTTGTGCATCATCATCATCATCAGCCTATTTATGTCCGCTGCAGGACGAAGGCCTCTTCCTGCGATCTCCAATTACCCCTGTGCTGCGCCAACCGATTCCAACTAGCACCCACAAATTTCCTAAATTCGTCGCACCACCTAGTCTTCTGCCGTCCTCTACTGCGCTTCCCTTCTCTTGGTACCCATACTGTAACCCTAATGGTCGACCAGTTATCTGACCTACGCATTAGATGACCTGCCCAGCTCCATTTTTTTCTCTTAATGTCAATTAGAATATTGGCTATTCCCGTTTTCTCTCTGATCCAAACTTCTCTCTTTCTGTCCCTTAAAGTTATGCCTAGCATTCTTCATTCTATTGCTCTTTGCGCGGTCCTTAAAGGGCCCCTGAAATGATTCGGACAAATTTTGTAGACGTGTAGGGTACAGCTAAAGTTAATCATCCGCACCACCATTTGTGTGAAACGTCTCATATTAAGAGAGCTACGGACGATTACAAGTTACCCTCCTCCATAGTCATGCATTTTCTCCTCAACTTGTTCGCCGAGTGATCGGGGCTAAGCTCCGCCTTCACTGGCTCAGTGTCATGATGGCACGTCGTGTCGTCGACTTCCGGTTCTCTAGGAGCGAGCGCGCGAAGCCTTTCCAAACTCTCAGCCAGCTGCTTGGCAGTCGACCCCAAGCGAGAGCTATCTAAGCAGCACGCGTTGTGAGCATTCTGTCGCAGCGCCGAAGCTGTCTGGTATTCCGGTAACCACAGGCGAGCTGAGCATTTCAACGGAATGGTGGAGGCTTAAAGGGCCCCTGAAACGGTTCGGACAAATTTTGTAGACGTGTAGGGTACAGCTTAAGTAGAACATTCGCACCACAATTTAAGTGAGGCGTTACGTATTAATGGAGCTACACGCGATTAGAAGTTACCCTCCTCCCCAGCCATGCTTTTCCTCCTCAACTCGTTCGCCGAGCGAGTGGGGCTAAGCTCCGCCTTCACTGGTCCTGCGTCACGATGCGACGTCACATCGTCAACTTCCGGTTGTTTTGAAGCCCGCCCCCGCCCGCGCGAAACCTCTCCGCTAGCCGCTTGGCTGTCGACCCCAAGCGAGAGCTATCGAAGCAGCGTGCATTGCGAGCATTCTGTCGTAGCGCCGACCGTGTCTGGTATTCCGTTAGCCACAGGCAAGCTGGTCATATCGGCAAATGACTGGAGGCATAAACTCAAGCTGATGAAGGAACTTTGGCGCAGACGTACGTGAGCGGCCTGATCGGTCTGCACGGTCCAGACACTTGTTGGCGCAGCGCTTAACCAGCCAAACAAAGCGTTAATATTGCTCTAGCCAAGTGTAAAACAGTTTAAACATTTATAAAAACAACGTGTTGATGATTACACTCCTGCGAAAAATACGCACGAGCAGCAAAAAAGAATACGCTTCGTTGCTGCTACTGTGTATGGTTGAGCTCTATGCCACCAGGTGGCTGCACCATGCAGACCATTCACCTTTGCCCTTCTGCTCATCTCGGCTCATCCCGTTACGGCACAGTCAAGCGGCCAGACCCTGTCCCCTTGCGCTTACGTTTGCCTTAATACGGGACTCGCGAAACGCTAGTGCGTTAATAATCTTCCGGTGTAAAGTGACGGCTACAAACGTGCAAATCCTGACGCCGATCGGATAGCGGCAGTCCGATGCGCAGCAGCCAGTTCGCTCGTACGCTGCCCTGCAGAGGGACACGATGTCACAGCTTGACATATTGCCAGTCGCTACGTTTGCAGTCCACAAGGCAACAAAGTCGAATCATAGTGCTCGCGAAAAGACTGAGACCAACTCTGACCGCGGAGCTCTCGTCAAAATGGAGTACGTTGTAACACAAGCAGACGACACTTGCTGTGTGCCGGAAGTGCTTAAGTGTACTGAAAAATTGTTCTTGTGCATTCTCTTTCTGCTACTTTCTCTTTATAAAAACAAATTAACTAACATTCCAACTATTACGAAGATCATTTGTTTACCATAAAGTTGGAAAAATTATCGATCACGCGCCTTGGTCAGCCAATCGGATAGCTCGCCCCACTGACGTCATATGGGTTATTTCGGTCATATGGGTAGGGGCGGCTTAAAATTCCGCCGAGCAGTGCGCTGCGATCGGCAGCGATGTGCATTTTTAAAACCTTATAATAAATTACACGCTTTACGCAGAGCACTTAGATGTGTCAATTAATGATCAGAAGGACCTACACTAACGACTCAGTACGCTTGTAGAAAATCGTCAAAAGCGTTTCAGGGTCCCTTTAAACTCAAGCTGATGAAGGAACTTTAGCGTAGACGTACGTGAGCTGCCTGATTGGTCTTGCCTGATTGGTCTCCACGGTCCAGCCACCCGTTGTTGCAGAGCTTAACCAGCCATACAAAGAGCTAAAATTGCTCTAACCAAGTATAAAACATTTTAAACATTTATAAAAGCAACATTTTAACGATTACACTCCTGCGAAAAATTTACACCAGCAGCAAAGAAGAATACACTTCGTTACTGCTACTGTGTGTGGTTGAGCTCTGTGCCACCAGGTGGCTGCACCGTGCAGACCACTCATGTTTGCACCTCCGCTCATCCCATGAAACTCCCAGGCCCAGTCCACTTGCACTTGCATTTACCCAAATACCGGACACACAAAACACTATTGTGGTAATAATCCTCCGGCGTAAAGTGACGGCTGCAAAACGTAAATCCTGGTGCCGATCGGATACCAACAGACCGATGCACTGCAGCCACCCACTCGTGTGCTACCTTGCAGAGGGACACAATGTCGCAGCTTGACATATTGGCAGTCGCTACGTTTGCAGCCCACATTGTAACTAGGGCGAACCACGGAGCTCTCATCAACACTCAACATAGAGCACATTGTAACACAAGCAGATGACAATTGCTGTGTGCCGGAAGTCCTTAAGCATAGTGAGAAATAGAAACAATTTAACTAACATTCCAACGAACATCATTTGTTCACCATAAAGGTGGAAAAATTATCGGACGCGCCCTGGGCAGCCAATCAGATAGCTCGCCCTACTGACGTCAATTGGGTGATTTACTTCATATTGGTAGGGGTGGCTGAAAATTCCGTCGAGCAGTGTGCTGCGATCGGCAGCGATGTAGATTTTTAAAACCTTATAATAAATTACACGCTTTATGCGGAGCACTTAGATGGGTCCGCTAATTATCAGGTCATACTGTAACGACTCAGTATGTTTGTACAATATCGTCAAAATCGTTTCAAGGTCCCTTTAACTTGTTCTCAAGCTCCTTTGTCAGTCTCCAAGTCTCTGCGCCATATGTCAGCACCGGTAAAATGCACTGATTGTATACTTTCCTTTTCGATGATAACGGTAAGCTCCCAGTCAGGAGTTCACGATGCCTGCCGTATGCGATCCAACCGATTTTTATTCTTCTGTGAATTTCCTTCTCATGGTCAGGGTTCCCTGTGATTAGTTGACCTAGGTAAATGTACTCCTCCACAAACTCTAGAGGCTGACTTGCCACCTCGAACTCTTGTTTCCTTGCCCAGTTATTTATCATTATCTTTGTCTTCTGCATATTAATCTTCAGCCTCACTCTTACACTCTCCCTGTTAAGGTCCTCAGTCATTTGTTGTAACTCATTTGCATTGTTGCTGAATAGAACAATGTCATCGGCAAACCGAAGGTTGCTGAGGTATTCGCCGTTGATACTTACTCCTAAACCTTCCCAGTTTAATAGCTTGAACACTATGCCTACTTGTGTTTCCAAGCATACTTGTGCATATGAATACAAAATTTGGCCAAGATTGAGTTGCAATAAGTTAAAGAATTTTTGTGAACAAGCAGTAAAATCAGCCAAAGATTGAAAACAAAAAGAAAAACAAAGTTTAAATTCTTTGTACATTCGTATTAATACTGCAGATGATCAGTTTGCATGAATTCTTTCCAGAACATACGCTAGTCTTTCCAGAAGCAAATTAAAACTTCAAAATTCTCTGTCTGCATAGGTTATACCCTTGCAACCTCTGGAAGCTATCTCTAGAACTTTCTCAAAATCCTTGCGGCCCTTGTTGAACCACAGTATGACTATTGAAGTGGCTGTATCTCCACAACAATCTGTAAAGTGAATCTTCTTTTCAGTCACAGTAACTAAATCTTTCTGTTGAGACACGGACATATTTTGGGTTTTGTAATTAGCACAGCAAGACAACAGCATTTCATCTATCAGCCTCTTCTATATAAAGCATGACTTTCACCTGAGCACCATTGAAAATTGGAAAATGAGTATGTGCCAACTCAGCCCAGGCTAATGCCATCTAGGGGAAACTTGTGCATGTGATTCTCATTAGTCAAGCATGAATGGAAAGACGGAAGCCCCTACAGCTACCATGCTTCAATTAGAATAGTGTTTCTAGTTTTTCAATCTCTTGGTTTGAGAAATGCCTTGGTTTTTCTTCTTTTCTTTTTCTCAAATACAAATATAATGTTCAATCTTAATATTGCAAACAAAATATGAAAAATAATTTTCTGACGCCCATCTCGCCATAACAACCACTTCTTATTGTAAAGGGATAAACCTTGGCCCACTTCTACCTTTTACTTAAAGTGCATTGCAGCAAAATGTTTTGTGAAACAGTGTTTGTTAAGTGAAAGTGAGGTTGAAGTTAAGAGTAAGGAAAAAAATGGTGGAATTTTTTTAGAAGGCTTGGTAAAACAAAGAACCGAAAAATGCTTAGTACGACTGTTCAAATATCAAAAATTCCTAATCGAATTGAATGCGAATGTTAAAGAACAATTACTTTTGAATATTGTACTAAATAAGGAATATTTTGTCATTTCCAAACAATATTGAATACAAAATGAATTGTGGAGTCTGGTAAGAAAAGGCTTCAGTACATTGATACACTTAATGCCATTCACAGCTGTACTGTTAAGATCAACTGAAGAGCTTGTAAGTGAAAAACAACTGTAAAGTATCTGCCACTCTACCACTGTGGCAGTAATGAAGTTAAGAAGGGCTGGCCACCAGATGCACTTAGTGTGTTCTGTTTGTTGTAGGAGCTAAGGGTCATCATCATCATCATCATCATCATCATCATCATCATCATCTATTATGTCCACCGCAGGACGAAGGCCTCTCCCTGCGATCTACAGTTACCCCTGTACTGCCTATTAAAACATAATGTAGAAGACCTTACGAAAATGGTTAGTCTCCCATATACTTTCCTTGGCTTTACTCTGTGTTGACTTCTTATGCTTTCTACGAAATGTCAGGCTCCTTGATTCCTCCTATTTTTCTCACATGTGCTAATAATGTGTTTGAACAAAAATTTGCAGGCCTGCTTCATGCATAAATTGGATAAATGGCTTGTGAAAGTAGTTGATCCTGAGCACACACACATTGTTTTCAGGCTGGTATGTCTGTACTAGAGCAGCTGTAAGCACTTTCTTTTTGTATTCTTTGTACACAGCCACACCACGTGCGAAGCATCCATTGCAAATGTGGGCAGCGCACTTTGGACAGTTCGCGGCCTCTTCAAATGCTGAACCTTATGCCCAGCTGACGGAAGAAAGGAGGGCCAGTCCAGCCTGAAATCTCCAGAGAGGAGCTTCCTCTGCCCACGTGAGAATATGTTGAAGGGAGAAAACATGCAGGGGGTGAAAGTGTGTGTGTGGCCTGTCATAGAAGAGATTTTTGTGCTACAAGTATGGTGCACGTGTGGCTACACTCAGTTGCATCTACCATACTGCACTGCATCATTTGTTGCCCAGTATACGCAGCTACAGAGTAATTTGTCTTCTTTTTGTTTTTATGTTCGCAGAATGAATCGAAGTTACATGCAACATAGTGCAATGGAGATTCAAGATGTGCGCAGCCTTACGGAGAATGGCATCTTGGCGGATGCCTCTGCACTTCTCACAGAGGCATCGCCCGGGGAGACGGCAGTGACTGCCTTGCCTGTGGTCAACTTGAGCATTCCTTTTCTCAGCGGCACACAAGGCATCATGATTGGGACCACCCAGGATGGATCAGGAGCATTTGTAGTGGACGCTGCTCACCTGTCCCTGCTTAGCTCCAGTGGTGTCTTTGCAGACGGGGTTCTCCAACTCACTGTCCAGGTAGAATGTGGCTGTACAATTTGTAATAGTATTACCAGTGGACACAGAATTCATATTTTATCAAGATTACATTGTGCTGGTGAACTTTTGTTAATGGGTTCCACATCATGATTAACTCTTTAGCGTGCACATGGGAACAAGGATACTGTAAGTTGTCAGCCTGATGAATAACTTATAGCCATCACAGATAGTGATTAATTAATTTATTTATTTACGATACCCCTAAAGGCCCTCGAAGGAGGGTATTACATGGGGGGGGAGGGGCTACAAGAAACAACACAAGTGTACATTCAGGTACAGCATACATAAAAAGAAAAACATTTACAAGAAATTTTTACCGCTCAACAAGGCAGTGTAGTTATCATATGTGAAATTGAACCAAAACACAACGTACATAAGATTATGAGGAGCAAGCAACAACTCTCAAAGCATCAAAAATATCAAGAAAACACACTTAAGAAAACACAACATTTTTAACGGCATGTCACAGTAGTGCAAATTATTTCCTTAAATTTAGCTATGTCTGTTTCCATGGCTTTGTATGAGTGTAAATCGTTCCAATCGATGATAGTGCGTGGTATGAAGGATTGAGCGAAAGTTGATGACCGACACAAAATGCATTTCACTTTGTTAGGGTGGTCGCAGCGAGGAAAGATAATTGGTGGTGACTGAGATCACTGAGATCTACTGTAACACTCTCTCCAATATCATTTATTAAGTGACCACTGTCAGCTTGACGTCATTATAGTGGTGCACAGCTTGAAACTGAAGTGCAAATGAAAAAGTGGTGAACACAGAAATAAATACAAAACATTGAACGCAGGAATAGGTGTAGTAAAAAATAAACAACTAAATGTAAATAATAAAAACATGTCAAACTTTTGTTCCCTTCAACAATTTTCTCAGTTTTTGCATAGAAAATCAACTGAGCAATATCTTGTCATAAGGCCGTGAATATATTGAATATATGTATAGTTTTGGACGTTTTCACAGCAAGAATATTCTTGTACAAAGCAATGCACCTTCTTGGAGCTTGCAAGCTCTCTTCTTTTACTATTTATCACTGCCTTTTAAATCACAGCAACATGCACTGGTAACATTTGTTTATCATACCGTGTTCATGAAAATAATGAAGTAGAAGTGAAATGTTGTAAACAAAATGGTTAATTTCCTCTATACTTTCCTTGGCTTCATTGTGTGTTGGCTTCTTATAGCTTATAAGAAATGTTGAGTCCCTTAATTTCTCTTAACCTTCTTGCATATTTCTTGTTTGAACTTAGGACTGATCTTAGTGATACAGCTCTCTTTAATTGTGGGGAATTAGAGTGCTGGCATTAATGCTGTTTTTTCTTATCATAGCTATGCAGCCATCTCTCAACAGTGACAATTTGCTATATGAAATAGTGATTCATCCACTGAAAATCTCCTCAAATAAAATTTTCTTTCTCAATATCATGCCCTAATTTCTAATTGTTGAAACATTTAGGCACCTGTTCGACTGGAAGCATGAACTAATAAAGAATATAAAATAAAATTAATTTTATAGATATGCTTTTACAGCAAAGCTGTTAAGGGCTAGTTCCCCCAGGATTGTGTCCGTGTATTAACACCAGACTATCATAACGATTGGCTCCAGGGTCGTCGTCTTCCACAGCTGGCTCATTGGCACCCCTCGGCGCTACCACGCGAACGCGCTCATGCCACTGCTCCCGCATTTGCTGTTAAGTAATTAATGAATTATTTAACTAATTAATTAATTGAGAAACACAAAGACTTAACCAATTTTACAGCGAATTACAGCGAAGCTGTTAAAGGCTAATTTTGCCAGGATCGTGTCCATGTGTAGACACAAAACTCCCCACACGTGGGCCGATCCTGATAACAGGGCAATGCTGGGCTGATTTGCGGCGTAGATGAAGCAGGTGTTAAGCAGTCTCCATACGTGTGCTGTTCCCGTAGATAGTGCAATGCTGGGCCGACCCATGACGGAGGTGCAGTTCGCCATTAAGGGGCCCACATATACACAGCTTTGCTGGTCATCCTTCTTTACAAAGGAAGGGCACTGACATTTTTTTGTGTCATGGCAATTAATTTAGTTGAGGTGTGGACGCTGCTAGAATAGTGCCATGAATGTGAATAGCACTTCTGTCTACAGTTGCTGTGCAAAGTCTACCTCAGCTTGCCTCAAGTTCAGTCTAGAACTCTCCCAGGCCAAATTGTGTATATCTTTTCTTAACAGTGATGGGCACTTGTACCTCAGTGCTTGCTTCATGTTGTGATGAATGTCCAGTTCAAATTTTTTTGTGTGTGGAGAATGAAATAACAGCCCAGAGTTAATTGGACAAAAACTTAAGTTTTCGCTGATGCAGTTGCACAATTGTTTGGACGAAATTATGAAAATTCATGTGAGAATATTAAAAATTGGCACATTTTCACAAAAAGTGATGCTTTTCATGAATACACCAAAATTATATTGTGCTCCACTAATTTACGAGTTTGACAGAGACCTTTAGGCGTCTCAAAGTTAATTTTTTACTAAGCCAAAGTTTTGTTCGTTCAGCGTACAAAGGAATAGCATTTCTGAAGTACATGATATTAATTAATATGAAAAGAATATGATTACTGTTTTGTGTGAACAGCTTGTTGCTAGTATAGGGAAGGAAAGTGAGCCTGTACTGTTTAATTGCATTGTTGGATATGAAAGTGTTGTTATTAATTGGATGTTACTGCTTAGTGCTATGGAAAGCACTGCCTTCTAGCTGTATCAAGTAGAAATATTTTTGGTTTTGTTTCTACAAATAAAACTAATGTTTAAGGTTTGTCAGAAAAGATGACTATTGCAAAAATGAGATAATTCTTATCTCTTGCCTTGAATGTTAGCTTGTGGGAAAGTAAGGAGGATGGGATGTAGGCTTGTTTTTTATGATTACTGGCATCATTAATATTAATATGAATAAAAATCGGGCCCCTCGGTCAACCTTCTTTCTTCTCTATGATTACTGGCACTAATACAACAGGCTTAGCTTGATGCACATATTTTCCCTTTCTTTAGACAATGACCAAAGCTTGTTTTTTCTTTTCTTAGGGCAATGATGACACAGAGCAAGTGGTAGTGCTCCAACCGCAAGACATGGCTAGCTTGGAAAGCAGTGGCACAGCACCTCTAATGGAGTTGAGCACAAACGTGCCTGCAGGCATGCCACTGATTACACTGCCTGAAGCAGACACTGCTAAAAAAATGCCACTTGCAGTCCTAAAAGTCGACGACGTTGGGCCACCTGTTGGCAAGGCATGTTGTCTTTATATCGAAGCTTTCCTTGCCTACCCTTTCAGGTTTGATGTGGTTGCTATCGTCTGCAGATGAGTTGGTAATTCGGTATTGCGGCGCATGTATATACAGTCGACTCTTGTTGCAATGGACCCTGATAATTTGAAAAAAAATGTCCGTTTTATCCGACAGCCGTAATATCCGAAACTTTGGTCGCGATGTCTAACAATTTTATTGCACAGAGTGAGTGAGTGACGAACGTCCAAAGTAAAAAACAAACAAAAGAAGTCGCAGTTTCACTTGATAGGGGAAGCATCAATTGCGATAGCAAATTAAGCAAGACAAGTGCGGCGGCAGCAGCGAGTGAATTGACCTTCGTGCTGTCTCTTACTTCAACGTGAACTAAACATTGAAAGCCCAGCACATAAGAAGCTACTGGCACTGGGCGCACTTTGTCCACATTGCAGATCGCTTTCAAGATACGATGCCCGTGCATGGCCACGCTGTTAACAGCAGCCACAGGACTATAACCCCCCCTCTTTCTCTCGCCTCCCCCCTCCCCCGCCTCGCACGCGAAAGATGGCGCGCTTCCACTCCGCTTTTCTCCTTCCCTCACGCGCAAGATATTGAGCCGCGATCATCGGCTAACCCTCGCAAGTCAGTTGCCAGCCTGTGTCGACACGGCAAAAGTCCGTCTAATAAGCCAGATTTTGACAAAAATTGCCGGTAATTTCGTCCACATCAGCCGATAGTCCGTTCTAGCGTGCTCTGTTAAAAACGAACTTTGTTGCATTTATAAAATAGGTAGAACAAACTAACGCGGAAATATGGTCCGTTATATCCTAAAGTCTGTTGTACGCGGGTCCATCGTAACGAGCGTCAACTGTATATATGTGTGTGTGTGTGTGTGTGTGTGTGTGTGTGTGTGTGTGTGTGTGTGTGTGTGCGTGTGTGTGAGCGCGCGTGCGTGGGATATATCCGGCTGAAATGTTTAAAATAAGTTCTTTTTTCAGTGTGGATTTATTCATATAACTATACAATTGGCAGGAACTCTTATGTTTCAGCTTTAGTCATTATATATACATATCCATGCAGTGGAATCTTATTGATCTTATAATAAATTTCTCGGGATAATACTTCCTTTTCCCGGCTGCCGTCCCATAGGAGTAACACATTTTCATACAGTTATTGCGATCGTGTTTTCACTGTAAATTTGATGAGAGAGAGAGAGAGAGAACAACTTTAGGGAAAATGCCTGCAGAGTCGGTTAGGCTCCCTCCACGCAGGGAGGACAAGCTTTTACCGCGACGCGGCCACTACGTCAATCTCGTGCATTGTGCTCCTCGAGGGCTTGGTTCCTCGCTACTTCCGCGGATCCGAGAGGGCCGCCGCCCCCTTCCTCGGGGTGCTGCCCCCTTTCTCCTCGGTTTCGCGAGGTCGCTGCCTCTCCGGCCTTGAGTTGTGTATCTTGGTCATATATCTTCGTTGCAGCCTCTAGCTGCGGCGGGATCGTCGTTTTCTCGCTGGCTTCTTGTGGATTTATACGACAGTCCCAAAGGATGTGAGCCGCGGTGGCTCTCTCCTTAGCGCACAGTCTACATACGTCACTCGCGTACACGCTCGGACACACGTGTTTAGCTAGCACCGGGGTGAGCAGGGACCCCGTCTGTAATTGCCGGTATAACACTGCCTCCTTCCGGGTAAGCCCCGGGTGAGGTGGCGGCATAGTCTGTCTGTTAAGTCTAGTGCATCTTCAGAAGTGGGCTTTTACTTGTATTTCTAGAGATCAAAACTTTATATTCCAGTGTATTTGCTTAAATAACATTCCAACGACCCATGAACCTGTTATGCCGAAGCCACAGTGGAGAAAAAATGGATGCGGTGCGCTGGCAGCAGTAAAAGGCTGCTGCGGCAGTGCGACCCCGCCGACTAGCAGTGCGCCACTGCCCAATTGAGTGAGGAAATGGCAGCTTCTTTTTCTAACTCTCAGAAGAATGTTTTCACAGATATTGAAAAGAAGAAAGTTCAGCGCATACTGACGAGCCCCATGATAGAGCGTTTGGCAGTGGTATTGTGCTACTCTCAAGCGTGCATTCAGTGAACAAGGTCGGCTGCATCGTGACTGGCAACGAGGAAGCGGAAGGGTGTTCTTTATCTCATTGGCAGCGCTCGGCCAGCAGCATGCATTTTCGCCGTCATCCGACCGGAGCCAACCTTGTTCACTGAATGCACGCTTGAGAGCAGCACGATAACACTGCACAAGCGCTCGGTCACGTGGCTTTTTTGATATTTCGTGGGCTTTCTTTGCAACCCGGAAAAAAGGACTACGTGAGATGTATCATAAAGGAAACAACTCGATCGGTGGTTTCTGAAGGTGCTCTACAAATCTGTATATCATACTTGGGGTCCTTAGCCAGTAATTAAAAAAGTTGGGTAATTAAACTTAATGAATTAGTGAGTTATGGGGAAAACAAAAAAATGTCTGAGTAACTATAGGCTGTTGTGAATAGTATGCGTTCCATTCAATTCGCTTCCGACGCGCCTTTCCTTTTTAAATTCTTGGCTCAAATTATGTGGGACACCTTGTATAGCTGACACGTTTTGTTCATTGAAGGAGTTTGTTATATCTGGGCTTGACTGTACTACTTTTGTGTGTCATGCTTGAATGGTGCTTCACAGCATGTGACACATTTTTCCTATTTGAAATGTGATAGAAATCTGTGAGCAGCTTTCTAGTGTTAACTTTCCAGCTTGCTTGTGAGCTTAAAGCACACACAGCTCCTATGCGACCTCGTCTTTGTTAAAGTTAAATGGGCCGTGTAGAGCCAACTCTGTCTACTCTGCAGGGCCCATTCAAGTGCAGTGTCTGCAGCACGGAGTTCCCGAAGTGGAGCCAGCTACAGCGGCATGAGCGTGCACATGCCGAAGACAAACCTTTCAAATGTTCAAGGTGCGAAGCATCTTTCAACCAGGAGTTGAACCTTCGGCTGCACATGGCCACCCATCCGGGTCCGGGACAGCCATCCTGCCCAGAGTGTGGCAAATCGTTTGCACGCCTGGCCAGCCTCAAGGCACACCTGATGCTGCACCAGAAGGAGGAGAATCTGATCTGTGCTGAGTGTGGCGACGAGTTTAGTACACAGGCAAGCCGGAGTGGATATGTTTCATATTTCTATTGGCATCTTTTTTTGCGCTAGCCTTTGTGTAGTGTAAATAGGGAGAAATCTTTTTTATAGTGCATGCTAAGCAAGCCACCTTTACGTGCTTCCAAGTTGTCTTTGCTTTTGTACATTGTAATGACATGCGCAACATTGTAATCACCTTGTTGTTTCTGATGCAGAGGGGAATAAAATACAATGACCAAGCGATTCTCGAGTCAGGTAGTGAGCGGAGTTTGTTCTTTAACATCACTTTTGGGGCCACTGGTGTCATGGCACGAGAGCATAATTATGTGGCACTTTTCGTGTTTTACATGCTACTAGTAATGCGCAGAAAAATTAACTGCACAGGACATAGTACGCTGAAAATGTCTTACTGGGATGTTTTAGGATGCACTAACAGGTTTCTCATAGAAAGTCATGCTCCTAATTTTAAAAAGTTATATAATCAATATTTTATAATTATTCAAATAATTAGGACACAAAAGTTAACTTGGTGGCAGAAGAAGACTGATAACTGAACATCATAGGTGTGATAATCATATATTGCACTAACTTTTTTTTAACAGCTTCGCTGACATTAGCTAAGACACCCTGTATAAGCCTTTGCATGTATGGAGGCTCATTTCATTTAACTTTGTTTGTAAGAAAAAGAAAGAAACAAAGAAAGAAAGTAAAGAAGGCATAGCTTGGTAAAGCGTTGCTGCTTGTTTTTCTCGTTACATTCAAACCTTGTTATAACCGAGTTGTCCTTTCAGTGAAAAACTTAGTTAAATTGCAAATTTTGTTAATTAGAGGTTTTTGCAAAAATAATTTCACAAATTCCTAGAACATTGCTGGTGGATAGCATCTTGTCAGTAATCACCGATGAACAAATCGGTCTGGCCATAATAGCGTGTTCATGAACGCCAGCGCATGCTATGCAGATCGCTCCGAGAGCAGTGCATCAGTATGGCTCACGGTGTCTGAAATTAGCATGTTGTGTCACGTGGTGCCGTAAATATTAGATGCTGTCGCTAACTGCACTTAGTGCCCACAGCCGTCAGCGGATGGCGCCCTCAAATTTAAAACAAAAGTGCGAAAAAATTCTGAAATTTGTCCCGATAAAAAGAATGCTGGAGTTTCACCAGAAAGGCGGAGCATTGATGGCAATAGCAAAGAAAAAAGTGCACAAAGTAAGGTTCATAGTTCTATTGGTGTCACACATGCCTAGGCAAAGATCTAGCTCAAGGACCAGGAACTCTTGCCGTTGCAATGCAAGCAAACGCTTTGCACTGTGCCTTAGAAACTTAAGATTATGCGATTGGCAACACTAGATGCGCCGTAACAAAATGTGCATGAATGCACTAACCATCTCAGCTCGCCCTTTGGACTTGCCGGACATTACCTCCAAGATATGGCGTGTGGCCTGCATATGAAGAGCCATGCACAGCTACAGCAAGGGTAGAGGAAAGGAGACGCACGATAGGGGGAGAGAGCGGATTGGCATGTGTCCCCTTCACCTCCTGCTCCACCCACTCCCCCCTCCCCACTCCCCTCTACCGCATGCTTCATCACGTCACCGGGCGCTCACTTCTTCCTTACCCCCCTTGCACTGAAGAAATCATCATCTCTCATGTTTCTTCACGCGCTCTGAGCTGCTTCTCCACGTGTTGTTATGTGAGAAATGGCACAACGCTGTTTACTGCATGCTGTGTCCCAATGTGCACACTTCAGCATTGTTTCTATCGCTCAAACATTTCCTGTGGAAGAACGCTTGCAAATAACTTTTCCTTGGCTGACATTTTTTATAGTTCTTTTCCTAGATTTACCAGCCATACAAGTACATGCTTGAAATGGCTGAAAATTTCGTCATACGTATCAGAACTGTGTCACGAAATTACTTCGTTAAATCGCAAAAAGGAATACACAATTCTTAATGGAACTAGATTGGGAAATGAAAACAGTTTGTTACATTGTGCATTTCATTATATCGAGGTTTGTTAAATTGAGGTTACACTGTATTTCAAGTCATTGATTCTTACTATCTGCAGTTGATACCCTTTTCCATAGAGGATTTCTTATAGGGGCATTGAAGGGAAAAATTATTTGAACTTACCTTTCTGCATTACAAATAAAAGCATTTTTGCCATGAGTAGAGGCTTAATAAGCCAGAATAGACGAAAAAAAACAAAAGATGGGTGGCAGCGGAAGTTCCTGCATGAGCTCACTGTGACGTCATGGATTTTGAAGGCGTCTGCTGTGGCCTAGTTAATGTTATATCCATAAAGATGGACTATGTTGTTTTCTAAAAGAGCCCGTAACTGAATTTGGCAAGTATGAAGAACATTTAATTAGACACAGTCGCCCAAGTACGAAAAAAATACTTCTAAATCTGTGATCTCACACCGACGTACTGACAGTTGGGCTTCAACACAGTGTTAAAAAATTGGATCTTGGACCTTCATTTTCTGTTCTAATAATCAACATATCACTGTGCAATTAGTGAAAATAGATGTTTAAAGAAATACTTTAGCAGTATAAATTGATTTAGTGTTTCTTTTTAGTGTCCCTGTACGCCTTGAATTGAATAAGTGGCATTGAATGAAAAACAGCTTTTGTATACTGCTCTGTGGTTAGTCATTACTGCTGCTGTAATTTTATTGTTTGTTGCATTTATATATTATAGCATTTGTACAAATTGGTAATTTAAAGGTGGAGGTGTGATTATTTCATATAAAGGGTCTGTTAATTCAACATTAGAAGGACATGTGGAGCAGATTCATATTATGTGAAGGCTGAATTATAGGGCGCTGGAAAAATATGAGCTGTGCAGATAACCTTAATGTTTGCTTGCATTCTGAACATTTTCTAGATTGGGTTGGTGAATAATCTCGTGAAGGGCCCTGCCACAAAAGCCCCAAGAGTAGGATGGTATGCCAGGAAGCTTGGCAATTACGGAGGTGGGATAGCAAATGAGCAGAAAAGCATTGCTGGCTATGAAACATGCATGGTTTGATTTTGCTATAAAAGGGCCCCTCATTATTGTGCGCATGTGGTTGGCACAGAGCCAGTCATGAATTTGCTCTATAGACAGGGTGTCTACCAACCGGGAAAACCGGGAATTCTCAGGTATTTTGAAAAGTCTGGAAATACTCAGGGAAAACTCAGGCAATTTATGCTTCTGTCAGGGAAAATTAGCTGTAATTTTATTAAAGGGAATGAAAGTCGCGGTAATGCTTGCTCGAGTAACAGAGAGGGATCGTAACGCATTGTCTTTGACGCCATGTCGTCTGATGGAGGAGTTGCCAGTGTACATACAGTCAACGACCGACTTTCCGGACGGCCGAACATTCACACGGCTTCGCGGCACCACCACGTACCCCATAGAGTCGGTGTATTAGAACGTCTTAAATTTCGGAGACAAGAATCCTTCGCCGTACGATTTGCCATACTTTTTGCCGTGACCGCAGATCCGAAACGGCATTAAGCAAAGCCACCACTGCCGCCGTTTTGATTACCTCGCCATCTCGAAACGGCGCTCTCGCACGCAGATCCGCTGGCAGCCGTTGCCACCACCGCGGCAAACGCTAGGCCTAGCTGCTTCGACGTTCGCTATTAAGCTTCTTGCCGTTCAGCCCCGTATTTTTCATTGAAAGAATTCGCCGCTGTCAGCAATGGCACCGACTCCGCCTTTGTAGTCCTCGCGATTGGCTTCGAACCTCGGAAAGCACGGTGTGTTGCATAATGCCGGTTCCCAAAAGTGAGCTTCGCCTCATTGTAGTTGTGTTAGGCGGTGAAGCATAACAAGCGTGGGAAGGGGCAATGGTCACGGGATGCAGTATGTATTCCTTAATTATACACGCGTGTACCCGCCATCTCGTGTCACAGTACGAGCACTGATATGCCTAATAAGTGCACCGGCAGGCCTCTTCGGATGTGCCTGCGGCGATTTGAGCCTTGAATGGCAGTAAAATGCATTCATTTTTTCGAACTGCCCGATTTTTCGGACATTTTCGCGGCCCCTAGGAAGCCCGAAAAATCGGACGTTGACTGTACAACTGACCAAGAACTGACCCGCGTTTAACCGTGCGTGGCTTAGCCGTATCCGGGGAAAAGGGTATCCTGGGGGTTGAGCTGATGCTGAGTGTTAGGACCTTTAAGGCCCCTCGGTGGACGCAACACTTTGGCTTTGGCTTCCCGTAGATGGCACCCCCGGACTGACCCACCTAGGGGAGATCGGTAGTCGCATTTTCCTGTCTCTCTCTCCTTCCAACTTTCGTCTTTCTCTAACTTTCCATCTTTCCTGTCTTCTCCTGGCTTCCCCTTACTTCCAATTTTTCCAGGCAGCAAGGGTTAACCTTGTGTGAATAGCCAACGTAGGTTATTTCATATTCGGTTATAGCGGTAACATACAGCTGGCGTTTGCAGGACCTGTTTTTACAGTCCCTGCAGCGTCTCCTTGTAGGGCTCCACGGTGGGTGGCTGGAGTTATTGCCGAAAAAAATACACTCGCTTATGGCTGCTTCTTTCCCTCCACTACCTGATAGCTCCCTGAAGAGGAGGTGCACTGATGAAGTCTTCGAGTTTTTTGGTTGTCAAAAAGAACCTTTCCCCATTTTCGTGTAATTCACTCTGAAAAACCAGACAAACCCGCGCGAACAATCTCACCGTTCCTCGTTTACCCAAGTCTCTTACCGAAGTTTTTGGTAAGGAATATGAAAAGCTACCCAATCTACAGTCATTTGGAGACGCCCAAGTAACAGTAACCCCACACCGTACTATGAATACCACCCGTGGCGTAGTCTGAGATGATCACCTGTTTTAGCTGACTGAAGCTGAACCTGTGGAGGGCTTTAGTGAGCAGAACATCATCAACGTTAAATGAATTAAGATGAGGCGTGACAAGAAGGAAATCCAGACCAAACACCTGATACTTACTTTTGGCACAAATGTTCTGCCCAAGTCCGTCGAGGCTGGGCACATCAAGCTCCATGTTAGGCCATATGTGCCAAATCTTCTCAGATGTTTCAAATGCCAGTGTTTGGGCCACAGTTCACAGAGCTGCCGAGGCTGCCAAACTTGTGCGAAGTGCAGTGCCCATAAACATACCTCTGAATCTTGCGAGAACTCTCTCCACTGTGTAAACTGTGACGGGGAGCACGCTGCATACTCATGGTTGTACCCATCATGAAAAAAGGAAAAGGAAATAGTAATAATTAAAGTAAAGGAAAACATAACTTTCAAGGAGGCATGCAGGTGGGTATCCTACCTGCCCAAGAACACCTTTGCTGATCTCACGCGTCAGGGGGCGGTGACATAACGGCTTCCGGCGGCTGTCCGGCCCACACGCAATGAGCCGGCGGTGGCGCCATCTGGCCCCTGGCTGCTAAGCTAGCGCTGTTCCGCCACCCCAGAAGAAGGGAACATCGACCTCCAGGCCCGTGGCCTCAAAGGTCTTGTCCGACTTGTCGAGGCCTTCACATCAAACACTGCGCTCGGAAGCCAGCGCCTCGCAAGAGGTGATGGACACAACAACCAGCCAGACAGCACTGCCAGCACCTAGGGAGCAGCAAGACTTGCGATTTCTTCAAAAAAGACAAACCTCACGTCATGGCGCCTGAAAAGGGCCGTGAGCTAATCTCCGTCTCTTAAACACACAGCACAAAACACATTTATCATAATGGAAACACAAATACTACAATGAAATGTCAGAGGACTTCTTCATAACCTCGATGACATTACAGAACTACTACACAAACACAATCCAAAGTTGCGGTGTGTTCAAGAGACACATCTGAAACCTATGAACACCAATTTTCTTCATTATTACAGCATCTTCCGAAAAGACCGCGATGAGGCTAACGCTTCCGGCAGTGTAGCCATAGTAGCTGACATGTCTGTAGCTTGCCGACACATCACTCTTCAGGTGCCCCTTGAGGCAGTGTCAGTTCGGGCCATTTTTTAAAATGAATTGGTCACTGTATGTTCCATTTATATACCCCCGAATCATCGTCTCGTGAAAACACTTTTATAACCTTATTGATCTGCTTCCTGAGCCTTACATACTCGTGAAAGATTTTAACGCTCGCCACACGATGTGGTAAGACTCACGATGTGACATGAGAGGCCGGCTAATAGAAAACTTTCTTGCATCCACTGGTACGTGCCTTTTTAATAAAAGAGCCCACGTATTACAGTGTCCTACATAATTCGTACTCTTCAATAGATTTAGCAGTTGGCTCTGCAGCCATCTTTCAGTATTTAGAATGGAGTGTATTATAAAATCCCTTTGGAAGTGACCACTTCCCTGTAACCCTAAACCTGATACAGCAATACGAATGCCCTCCACATGTTCCTCGGTGGAAACTATCATCTGCCGACTGGGATCAATATAAAGAATCAAGTTATATATCAAAAGATTTTATTAATGAATTTAGCATAGACGACACAGTAGTGTGTTTTACCAGTTTTATAATAGACGCAGCAGAAAGATGCATCCCGCAGACAAATGGGAACCCATGCAAAAGACGAGTCCCCTGGTGGAATGATGACTGTAGGCAGGTGCGAAAAAAACAAAACAAAGCATGGGCATTTTTCGTCCATATCCTAATGCGGAAAACCTTATAGCATTCAAACAGATGAAATCGCAGGGAAGGAGGACATGAAGGCAAGCAAGGAGGGCAAGCTGGGAGAGATTTCTTTCTGGTATTAGTTTGTACACACAGGAGGTGAAAGTATGGGACGGGCTGGGAAGGCTGAAGGGACAGCAAATCCATCCGTTGCCCTTGGTAAATGAACAAGAGGACAGTCTGAAGGACCAAACTGGCTCTTTTGGTGAGCACTTTAAGTGTTTTTCTAGCTCTATGCATTATTCCTTGTCTTTCCTGAAATACAAAAAAACCAAGGAATGGAAGCCATTCCACTGCAAATGTATCCCAAACAAATTTTTAACCAGCCTTTCTGCATTGCTGAGCTGAAAGCTTTCCTTAAACACATGTCAGAATTCTGCTCCGGGTCCCGACAGAGTTATGTACGGGATGATTAAACACCTTCACAAAGACACACAAAAGACCCACCCCTTTTACCATACCACCAAGGATTGACAATATCTCGAAATAAAAATAAATAAATAAAATAAAATCACACTACTCGCACTCTTTAATACTCTCTGGGCAGCTGGGCATCTTCCATCTTCATGGAAAGAAGCCATTGTCATCCATGTGTTAAAACAGGGCAAAGATCCTGTCTCAGTAACGAACTATTGTCCGATAGCGCTAACAAGTTGCCTGTGCAAGTTGTTTGAAAAACTTATAAATCGTCGCCTTCTACATTACCTTGAATCGAATGAAATGCTTGATCCGTACCAATGCGGATTTAAAGAGGTTCGGTCAACAACTGACCATCTCGTTTGTATTGAGGCCAATATTCGTGATACTTTTGTGCATAAGCAGTTCTTATCCATTTTTCTTGACATGGAAAAGGCCTATGACACCACGTGGCAGTACGGAATCCTTTGAGACCTGTCACAAATGGGTATCAGGGGGAACATGCTAAACGTTATTGAGAGTTACCTCACGAAACATACTTTCTGTGTAAAAATAGGCAACACACTCTCTTGTTCATTTATACAGGAAACTGGAGTACCCCAGGGAGGCATCCTCAGTTGCACGCTTTCTATTGTGAAGATGAACACGCTCCGTTATTCACTACCTACAGGCATTTTCTATTCTGTTTATGTAGATGACATACAGATTGGTTTTAAATCCGGTAGCCTTGCAGTCTGCGAGAGGCAGGTCCAGCTTGGACTAATGAAAGTATCCAAATGGGCAGATGAAAGTGGATTTAAGATCAACCCACATAAAAGCTCCTGTGTCATTTTTTCAAGAGAGGGCTGCACCCTGATCCCACTATCGAACTGCAAGGACAGCACATTCCTGTGAACAAAGAACATAAATTCCTAGGTGTCATACTCGATCCGAAACTAAGTTTCATCCCCCACATCACATACCTCAAGGCCAAGTGCCTGAAAACAATGAACATCCTGAAAATTCTCTCCCACACCAACTCGGGCAGTGACAGAAGATGTTTACTTAATCTCTACAAGAGTCTCGTACGATTGTGTCTAGACTACGGTGCTGTGGTGTATCAATCTTCTACACCGAGTGCCCTAAAAAATGCTTGACCCTGTTCATCATTTAGGAATTCGCCTGGCCACAGGAGCTTTCACAACTAGCCCGGTACAAAGTCTGTATGTAGAGTCCAATGAGTGGTCACTCCACCTGCAAAGGTCGTTGTCCAGTTTCGTGTATTTCTTGAAAACCCACTCTAACCCAGAACAACCTTGTAACGAAACCCTAAACAATACAACTTGTTCTACACTTTTCCACAATTGTCCAAGGGTGAGAGAAGATAGCCTTTTTCGCTGCGTGTGAGGAGCCTCAGCAAAGTAATGGCTGTGCCACTTTTTGAAAACTCGCTAATGGCTCCAGCCAAGCCATTACCACCATGGCTGTGGCAGCTGATAGATTGTGATGTGTCTTTTGTAGAAGTTACAAAGAATGCCCCAGAAATACACATAAAAACGCACTTCCTAGAAATTCTATCAAAGTACTCATGCCCAGAATTTTACATAGATGCTTCAAAGATGCATGGTAACGTTTCTTATGCCGCAGTCGGCCCATCCTTCTCAGAATTAGGCTGTTTGCACTCAGAAACGAGCATCTTTACGGCGGAGGCCTATGCACTCTTGTTGGCTGTACGGCACGTCAAGGAAACAAAACTAGAAAAAGTAATAATATTTACAGATTCATTGAGCTTTGTCAAAGCCTTAATTCCTCTATGAAAGAATAAAAATCCTGTCTTTACTGAACTTATTTCAATCCTCCACACTTTGTACGCATCTCATCAAGATATCATATTGTGCTGGATACTTGGCCACAGAGGCATTGAGGGTAATATGGTTGCTGACCGCATAGCTACAACAGTGACAATAAAACCATGTAATTCTTCCTTAGCTATACCTGTTGCAGATTTAAGGCCCTTCTTACGCAAGAAACTGAGGGGCCATTGGCAACGTACGTGGGACACTGAAATGCTTAATAAACTTCATGTTATCAAGCCAAACGTAGGGAACTGGCCACCACTAACAAAGACATGACAGACTGAGGCAATTTTCTGTTGCCATAGGATAGGTCATACTTATGGAGCTCACTCCTCTACCTATTAACTGATGATGATCTTCCTGTCTGCGATAAATGTGGCGAGACGTTTACGGTTGTTCACGTCCTTTTAGAGTGTCGAGAAGTAGAAGTCCAACGACAAAAGTACTTTTTCTCGGCAGACAGACAACACATTTCCCTCCACATCGCAATGTTTTTGGCATTGAACCACTATCTGACAAGAAGTTAGTTTTAACATTTTTGCGAGATGTTGGCACATTGCAAGTGATCAGACCAAGGTATACATAGCACATTTTCTTACTAGAGGCTGCTGCTACGATAGCATTTTTGAAGCAGATGCCTCCCAGCCCTTGCATTGAACGGCTCACTGGTGAGGTATGAGTGCTACTGTTACTCATTTGTTCAGCATATAATCCCTTAATGGAACGTTTATGTTCATACCATATGCCACTAGTCATTGTCATTATTTTAATGCCTGTACATTTTACGCACTATACAGCGACTAATTTTAGGCCTTTCTACAGCCAAGTTACATGTACCATTCACATCCTGATTCGCAACCCTGACATTTGTAATCTTCTACCATCGGCACTTCACTTACTATATTTGGCTTGGTACTCTTTGGCCATATCTGGCCCTTGCACCAATGAAATCCATACATCATCATCAGTTCCACTTGCGGACAGTTTTCTATTAAGTTCAGCTAAATAGGTGTCTTTTATGTCATTTCCCCCCAGTTGTAAGTCTACTTCATTTATCATGTGGAAGTAAGATATTTCAATGCACCTGGTCATATTGCCAATTATTCTTCTGTTAAGATGAACTTCTGATAAGATGAACAAATTTTCATGGTCCCTTCGAGTTCATCTCAAAGGGAGACTACTGTGTTTGGACAGTTGGTGAGGCTGATGTACTTACATATTGCACCCTGCTGTTTCTCTATCTTTTAACTGACATATGGCATTTTAGAGCATTTTGCCAGTACAGAAATTTGTAAACACTGGAACTTTTGAACCCAGTAAAGTTGAGTAAAAAGTTGAGTCAGCCAGTGTCTAAGTAATGAAGTTGATTGTAATTGTTTCATACACAAGTGTGTGTTGAATGTTCTATTGGTTAACTTGCCTCTAATAGTACTGCATACTAGCATTACAGCAGTGCATTAAAGCATTAAAGGTACTCAACAGTTTTGCACCATGTACCATGCAGGCACGCCTTGACCGCCATGCCCAGGAGCACAAGGATGAGCTTTCTAAGGTGAAGTTCTACTTCTGCCGACAGTGCCCCCAAAGGTTCTGCAAGCAGCCGCTTCTTAAAGAGCACATGAAAATGCACTACAAAATTAAGTGAGGATGCCTAATGCTCAATTTTATTAGTATATTGAAGTCAAAAGGATTCTTTATTCATAATTTTTCATTTTCAGGGCATCCCTCTCCCATCGCACATACAAGAAAAATATTGATCGCTCATCATTCTCTCATAAATGTACAACATGCAAAAAGCAATTTCAGAAGCCCAGCCAGCTGTTGAGGCACATCCGGATACACACAGGTATGTCTCCAGAATCCCATTTGAAACATTATGGTTACTGCATAGGAATCACTAACACTTCTGTTAATTTTGTTTGGCCTGTGCAGCGCTAAAGTAATACAGTCCACTCGCGTTACAACAGACCCTGATAATCCGAAAAAAAGGATGTACATCTTATGCAAAGTCCGTAGTATCCGAAAGTTACATCGCAATGTCTAACAACTTTATTGTAAAGAGTGAGTGACGAACGTCCAAAGTGATACAAAGTGAAAAATAAAAAAGTCTTAGTTTCGCCTGAAAGGCGAAGCATCAATTGTGATAGCAAATTAAGCAAGATAAGCACGGCGGCAGCAGCAGCGAGCAAATTCATCTTCGTGCGCTCTCTTGCTTCAACGCAAACTAAATGTCAAAAGCACAGCGCATACAAAGCTACTGGCACTGTGTGCACTTTGTGCACATCGCAGATCGCTTTCAAGATACGGCGGCCGCACTGTAAGCAGCAGCCGCCGAAGTAGAACCCCTCTCTCTCGCCGACCCCCCTCCCTCGTGTCTCGCACGTGAAAGAAGACTGCACATTTCCACCCTGCCTTCATCCCTCGATCACGCGATATTAAGCCATACTCATCGGCTGACCCTCGCAGGTCAGTTGTCAGCCCATGTCGACATGGCAAAAGTTTGTTTTATACGCCCGATCTTGAAAAAAATTGCTTGCTAATTTCTTTGCTGTAGCTGATAGGCCATTGTACCGTGGTCCGTTAAAAGCGAACTTCATTGAATTAATAAAATAGGTAGAACAAACTAAGGCTGAAATGTGGTCCGTTATATCCGAAAGTCACTTGTACACGAGTCCGTTGTAACGAGCGTAGATTGTATTCCAAAATCCTAGCTTTGTGATGTATGACATGCTTTTGGACATACTGGCTTGGTATTGGCCAGCACACCTTGTACAGTGAAACCTTGATCATATGACTCTCTCGGGACTGCGCAAGAATGTCGTGTAATCCGGGCATCATATATTCCGGCCAACAAAAATTATGTCTATAATTCATGACTCTACATGACAGTGTCGCAAGGAGCTTCAATTTAAGCTATAGGCTAATGCTCAGCAGCACTCGGAAACAAAAACCACCAATAAAGTCAATGTGAAAAGAATTCTGCTTTGCAGGTGCCAGTCACGTTTTATTTGAGGTGCTGCATACTTCACCTGCCACCATGCTAAAATGTTTTTTTTTCTCACCGACACACTTTTAAGACATCTGTCAGTTTCTTATAGCCACTCAGCAACAGCTTCATTTCAAGTGCAGCAGTGTCTGCAAGTAGGTTACCTACAGCAACGCCTGCGCAGAGAAACCTCCGAATTTCATCGATGCTGCGTAGCACATCCGCGAATGTAGGCACAGGCACAGTACCATCTGTGGCATGAGAAGTCTTGTATGCTCGCACGTAGACGAAGCTCTGAACTGTGCATGTATACTCGCGTATTTAATACGATCTGCATGCCTTCCGGTGGCTTTTCGGTTCTATCCTTGCACATGTTTTTGTGTTTTCCATACACGCAGGGCAGCATTCTTCGGAGATACATGTAGTTTCACTTTCGCAAGACTCGGCACTGCACGTGTTGAAGTATATAGCTGGCAGTTCTCTTGGTACTGTGCAAAGATAGTGAGCTTGGTACGAAAAAAAAAAAAAAAAAAGGAACATAGAGGTACCAGGGCGGGCAGTCAACATAAAAAACAAAGAAGGGATTAAGGCGGCCGGTGCTTGAGCGAAATGATGACGGGGAAGAGAGACAGACAATGAGGGGGCCACATACGTGAAGGAAGGAAAAGTGAGCCCGGAAACCAGTCAGCTTTCCACATGCGAAGGGGTGCTGTCCCTCTCCTGACAGAGGGGATGGCGCCACAAGAGAGCTGCTGGAGGATGGCGGCACTTGTCACATGCCTGCCATTGGCTTTGCAGTTTTGCACGGATCGTCGTATGAGACAGGGTGTGTTTAATCTCGCATTGTATAATCAAGGTTTTTAAAGCATTGTTGCATTGTCTGTGTGGGTAGTTCACCAGGACATCACTAATCTGTCGTGAAACACAGGACGTTGCAAAATCAGGCGACACATAACCGGCGCTCCAGTGTACACAGATGCAAAACATGCTTTTCTTGCTGAAACGTCCCATCCTGATTTATGAGATTATAACTAGTATGATGAAATGTATTGATGAAATACCTTTTGTGCACATGATGGTATTCCAATTATGACCCGCCGTGGTTGCTCAGTGGCTATGGTGTTGGGCTGCTGAGCACGAGGTCGCGGGATCGAATCCCGGCCATGGCGGCCGCATTTCGATGGGGGCGAAATGCGAAAACATCTGTGTACTTAGATCTAGGTGCACGTTAAAGAACCTCAGGTAGTCAAAATTTCCGGAGTCCTCCACTATAGCGTGCCTCATAATCAGGAAGTGGTTTTGGCACGTAAAAACCCATAATTTTGTATTCCAATTATGCATTACAGTTGGACATTGAATTCAACAAAGGTTTAGTAAATAAAACTTTGTGTGATGTTTCATTTTGTAATTGCAACAAGTGAAGTCTGAAGTCAAAGGAACAGTTTTCTAATGATAAATTCACTCAAGGAATACCAATGTGACAAATGAGTTCAGAATCGATGCTGGTAACTTTTTTTATTGAAGTGATAGGTTAGGTTGGTAAGTGGAAATAGGATACAGAAAAGTGTCTTAGCTAAACACAAGAATGCCTATAAAGAAACTAAATTTTGCCTGCTATCTCTATAAAAATACATATGCGTATTTGTTGGCTTGTTTTAACAAAAAAATTTCCTACCAACAGATCTAGAAGCAATTAAAAGAAAAAAAGATTGTCAGTTTCAGTTGTGTACTCACTTAGATGTGATATTGTACACATCCATGCATGGTATGGTAAAGGTCATATACTCTTTACCATCTGATGTAGAGTGGTAGACATTCGCCTTTTTGACATGTCATGGTATGACATGGTTTCTACTAAATAATCTTTAAAAACAAAAACTCCATAGACCTCTTCTGGGGGAACCTGTGAAATGCACGATAGTGAGGCTGTGTACTATGATTATTCTCAGTCATCTGTGTTCTGTAAGAAAGTGAAAGCACAACAAAGGATATAGGGCCAGGCCTACAATTGCAGTGCATGCTCACATAGGCTTTGCTGATGCTGCTACCCTGGTGCATGTGCATTTGGCCCCTTCGTGCAGCATGTTGTGGTAACATGATGTGGGCCTTCATAGGCACCGATGTGTGCCTGTGTATTGGTGCGTGCCTGTGTATTGATCCTGCACGGGCATGCATAAGTGTAGCAGACCGCATGTCATGGGTTGCTAAAATATTCTGTTTTAGACTATGGCTTTGGTCAAATATTCTGTGTCCTTAGTTCCCATTATAGTTACAACACTAAATGGGCATTTTAGATTTAGTGAAACCAAAGTAAGGGGCCGCTATTGGCTGTGCGTGCAAAACAGCCCAAAAAAAGAGTACAGATTAATCTAAGCAGAGTTTGGGCTAAAAGCCTCGCTTAATGTTATATTCGTGGTTGATTTGTGCAAACATGGTATGCGAATTCACCATGGGTTAGTCAGCAAAAACAGTTGCTGCTGTGCAAAAAAATATTTGCTCCAACACAACAGAAATGTCTTCAAATTATATTGGTGCTAGTATATTGTGATGATGCATTGTGATGAGCTGAATATCCTTTTGTGCAGGAGAGCGGCCCTTTGAGTGCAAGATTTGCCACAAGACATTCAATCAGAAAGGAGCTCTCCAAATTCACTTGAGTAAACACAGTGGGTTGAGACCACATCGCTGTGAGTTCTGCTCAGCTGCTTTCTCTCAAAGGGGCAACCTGCGTGCCCACATCCAGAGGGTTCATTCTGCGCCACCCAGTGACCAGAACACACCCATGTTCAGGTGCGTGCAAGTATAATGGCTTTCTTTGCTATTTATTTGTTTTGCCTCTTAAGTGTCAAGGCACAAAGTTTCAAGTAATTGGCACGCCCTACTTATAAATCATTCGGACCATCATACAGTCGACTTGTGTTAGTTCGATCCTGATGGGGCTGACGAAACCATACAGTCGACTTGTGTTAGTTTGATCCTGATGGGGCTGACGAAACTGGTTGAATTATCCGGCGGGTCAAGCTAAACAAACGAAAAAAAAAAAAAAAACATCATCGAAACTTACAGTTCATTCACTTAGCAGTAAAGTCGAATCTCGATATAACGATTCACGTGGGACTGCCGAAAATCGTTCGTTATTTTGAAATACCGTTCTAACGAAAAACTTGCGGTTTTAAGCCAGTGGGCAAACCTAGGAACGAAAATTGCGTACCTTTGCAATAGCTGCGTGTGCAGACAAGCATACTCACAAATAAAAATGCTTCGCTCACTTCAAAGCTGCTTTATTTGAAGAAATCAGTGATTTTCTTCTGGCGCGTGCAGCACGCGCGACCAATTAGGAATGCGTCTACATCTTCCACTTTGTGCAATGCCTCATCGGGTATGTCATTGCACCGAGCGATGAAAGTGCGGACTTTGTTCATGTGCACTAAAACATCAGTGTTCGACACGATCTCATCTTCTGTGTTCGGTTACCCACAGTCGTCTTCCTTTGGTTCATCATCGTCACTGGAGATTTTTAGAGTGCAGTTAACAATCTTTTGCTTTGTCAGGTCCGCCGCCGTTATTGCTGCGCTGTCGCTCTCCACGCAGTCGTTGAAGAAAGAGACGGCAGGCAGCAGTTCTGCAACCTCAGTCCACAGGTCTCCTAGGTTGTTTTTGGTTACCTACGGGTCATCTTAAAGCTGCATGGGCACTTTGACGAGCCCTGATTTTCGCCAGAAGTTGCTAATGGTAGATGCCTTCAAGTTCCACCAAGCTCCTATGAGCATTTCCGCTGCCTGATGAATATTGGTTGCAGTCGGCTGCTTTAGGCTTAGGTTGATAATCAACTGTTGCACAAGGCGCTTACGAAATTCTGTTTTCATACTCTTTATAATGCCCTGGTCTTGGGGTTGCAGCAAGGACGTGTTGTTTGGCGGCAGAAACTTCAAGCGAATGTGCATCAAGCGAACATTCACAATATGAGCAGAGCAGTTGTCGACAACCAGTAGAATTCTTCCGTCATCCCTTCTCATTTGGTTGTCGAGTTTGTTGAGCCACTTGCAAAAAAGTTATCTGGTTATCTAGGCTTGGTTTGTTGGCGCGGTAGTCATACGGTAACGATATGACGTTTTTCATGCAGTGAGGCTTCGCGTATGTGCCGATGACGAGCGGTTTAATTTTCTTCGTGCCTGTTGCATTGCAGCAGAGCAGGACTGTCACGCAAAGATGTGACTTTTCCCTCCTTTGCACTGCTGCCCTTTGAAGTGCATCATCCAGTTTGACAGGAGCTGATAAAAACATGCAGTCTCATCCGCGTTGAAAATATCTTCTTCAGAGTACGATTCAGCCACCTCTAGAAAACGATCATTGCACCAGGAATCCGCGCCTTCTCTGTCAGCAACCTTTTTTTCGCCTGACACTACCTGCCAAGTTATTTCGTTTTTTTGGCGGAAACGAAAAAGCCAACCCGCACTGGCATCGAACCCAGTTATTTCAAGTGCATCGGCAAATTTGCAGGCTTTTTCTTGGAGCATTAGGCCAGACACGTGAACGTTTTGCAGCCTGGTATCTTTGAACCATGTGAGAACAGCTTGGTGCACATTTTGACAGTTTCCCAGTCGCAGCCATTTCCTCGTAGGAGCAAGTCGTGAAGCTTGACAATGTTGTTTTGGTCTTTCAAAATGGTTGCGACAGTCATTGGGGCAATGCCACATTGTCTGCACACTTCGATTTGCCTTTTCCCTGCGTTGATTTCCTTCAATATGTCCAATTTGTCCTGGAGTGAAAACTGCTTTCACTTCTTGACGCCATCGCTAGCGGCTTCATCATTGTATCTCGCGCGAACATCGCCAAACCTTTGTCGTGAAGTTCTTGGTGAAGTTTGTGGGGAAGCAGTTGGCGTTCGATGTGGTGATGATGATGATAGCTATTGCACACTCAGTTTGTTTCACGCGAGAGTTGTGGCGCTGTTACTTTTAGCCGAATTCGTAATACTGTTATTCCTTGGTTGTAAAGCGGAAAATAAACTATGTGCTTTATTCTGAATTATGCACTGTATTGTAATTCATAGTTCTGAAATATTTTACAGCGAAGCTGTATACCTCTACCTTCCGAGGAAATTTTCGTGTCGTCAGCAAAAAGCTCCCCTTACGTGGGCCGGTCCCGGAGATAATGCAATACCGGCCCGACTCGTGGCGGAGGTGAAGCAGGCGTTAAGCTTTCTCCATACGTGGGCTGATCCCGAAGATAGTGCAATTCCGGGCCGACCCGTGGCGTAGGTGAAGCAGGTGTTAAGCACTCCCCATACGTGGGCCGATCCTGAAGATAGTGCAATGTTGGGCTGACCTGCGGCAGAGGTGAAGCAGGCATAAGCACTTCCCATACGTGGTCGGATCCCGAAGATAGTGCAATACCGGCCCGACCCGCGGCGGAGGTGAAGCAGGCATTAAGCACTCCCCATACGTGGGCGGATCCCAAATATAGTGCAATACCGGCCCGACCCGCGGCGGAGGTGAAGCAGGCTTAACGCCTGCTTCACCTCCGCCGCAGGTCGGTTAAGCACTCCCATACGGTCGGTCACCTCCGCCGTGGGCCGCCGCGGTTAAGCACTCCCCATACGTGGGCTGATCCCGAAGATAGTGCAATTCCGGGCCGACCCGCGGCGTAGGTGAAGCAGGTGTTAAGCACTCCCCATACGTGGGCCGATCCCGAAGATAGTGCAATGCCGGGCCGACCCGCATCGGAGGTGCAGTTTGTCATTAAGAGGCCCACATACACAGCTTCGCTGGTCATCCTTCTTCACAAATTGGAAGTGCACTGAGTTTTCTTACATTGAAAATTGTGGGGCTCTCACCCGTGCTCTTGGGACAAAGGAACAACAACACAGTAGTGCAAACAATCACAAGGGCACTTATTGCACCTTTCGTAGATTAATGCCTGCTAGGCGAGTTGCTGTCCACAAAACATACTGTTGGGTGCGTGACAAATTGCGGAAGTTCGACTCACCGCGACCGGATAACGAGCTAATGTGTTTGCCCCATGCTGGACACCAACGTTTGGTCGTTGGCGTGTATAGTCACGCGAACGGTGGTGGGTTTGAATGATCGTGTTCGTCCATTCCTGGGTAAGCCTTGCGAGACGGTCTCGCAGAAGCATGGATCGGCGCATGTGCAGAACGTCCACGTCGCTTGCCGATCCCGAGCCAAAGAGGAAGAGCCTTCTCCCTCTTGCGCCTAAGTGACCCCATCGTGAGGTGGCGTTAGCAGAGCAACACTCGCGCCATCTCTCGTACTACCCTGCAAGCATACCGACTGCCGCAGTAAAGCCACGCAGCAAAGCCAGGTTACGGAAAACGGGAGCTATGCGAGAAAACAACATATCAGGGAATGCGTGAGAGTCGCGCATCCCCACGGAATATAGGCAATCTGGCAGGGATATTTAACATATACGTAAATTTGAGAAATACATTAATGTGGGGTTTGTAGTGACGAGATTTGACTGTATTGCCGTTAAAGTTATGCAGTGAAGCATACCAAGCGGGTAAAGGTGCTACTGTTATGGGACATAACATGTTTTCCATAATTTACGCACACACATGTGCCTTCTACGGTCACAGTACGAGCACCTAGATGCCTAATAAGTTTACTGGCAGGCCTTCAGACTTTTAGATAAACCCCTGCTCTTTTGTTGGCTTTAAACATCCCTTTTCACTTTCAGAGGTCTTTCATCTTCCCGCCTTCCTCTTCACTAGCTTTCCCAAAACATAAATGGCTTTTCCGCGCTTCTCTGTGCATGGCATGTGCATGCACATGCATATAATTAAAGAACTTGTATTAGGCCCCGTTAACAGTTCCATGTATGAGACCTGCATGGCGGGTGAAACGAGGGCTCAAATTGCCACAGCAACATGAGAAACAGCTCTCAATGGCTGCTGGTATGCTTGTTAGGCGTCTAGGTGCTCCTACTTTGACCAGAGATGGTGCATGCTTGCCTGTATAATTAAGAAACACATAATATGTCTTGTGACAGTGGCCCTTTACCATTCCATTCTTGGTATGCTTCGCCACATAACATGGCCATATCACGGTGAAGCTGAATAGCTAAGTTCGAATTATCTGGCAAAAGCCAATTTTGAAATGGAAATAACAGAAGTTATAGCTCATGAAAATGTGTGGGCGCCCACCGGGACCTTCAGTTGGGATCGAATTAGCCGCAATATCGACCTGCCGCAGTGGCCTAGTGGTTGGCCACGGGGTCGCAGGAACAAATCCCGGCTGCGGTGGCAGCATTTCGATGGGGGTAGAATGTAAAAACGCCCGTGGCCCATGCAGGATCCCCAGGTAGTCAAAGTTAATCCACTACAGCCTGCCTCAAAATCAAATCGGTGTTTTGGTACGTAAAACCCCAGAATTCAATTCAGCCAAAGAATCTAATTAACCGGAGTTGAATTAACAAAAGTCTACTGTATACAGTTTGTAGCATATGATTAATGTAGTTGTGAACATTCCTTCATACCTGCTGCAAGTGAATTGCAGAGTTAAAAAGAAAAAATGGTGAACTGGGCAATTCACTACTGAGTTTTTCTGGAAAAGGCACATGAAACTGATGAGGTATGACAAAGTCTTCCTTCTCTACCTTGTTGTTTATTCCACGCGCCTTTTCCAGAATAAATCTTAGTACTGCTACAGCTTTCAGTTTGAGCAGACTGCTTATAGGTGTGAAATAAGCTTTTGAATGACAGATGCCTCTCTATTACAGCCTCAGGCCCAAATTGTTTATGCATAATTGTTGTGGGGACACTCGATCTCCCCAGCCTTAGTACGCTACGTACTCCGATAAGACATGGCACAAGGTCTAACATCAACGTGTGCTTTGCGAACAAGTAGTAGTACATGTGGTAGTGGCCGTGCCAAGGAAATCTCCATGCACTTTTGCCCATGACACGCGCCGACAGTGTCTCTGGGGTAGGCCGCTGGCGTCCACTGCTTACAGCAGCAACTCTGCACATAGTGTGTCTGTAGACTCAACAGCACAATTCTATGCCAGGATTTGGGAAACGGCGATGTAGTAGTTGGCACAAGCAAGCATCGCTTGCACCGACACGCCTTCCTGCCGAGAAAGCCGCAGCAGCCACTGGTGACTGCTGGCTTCTGTGCCAGGTGCTGAGCATTGCAAGCCAACAAAGGCGGCCACTGCGCCAAAATCATAACCCAACTCGATCATAGCCCAGGCAGCAGGTGGCAGTGCAGACGATGTGCAGAGGGCAGCAAGCCAGGAATGACTCCGCTCACGGTGCATACACTCAACACACTCGTCAAACACTGAAGTATGTAGTGCATGGGCAAGCAATTATGTGTTCGCGCAGCCCACGTTTCACAATGTTCAATTTGACTAGCAAAATATCGGGCGGCTACTGAGATACTAAGTTCACGTTAACAAAGCTCGCTTTCTTGAGTTGAACAAGTAATTTCAATTTGTGCGAAGGTGACTAGAATGAGGGACGAGAAGGGCAACACCTACCTCACTGCCGTAGTTCACCAGGTTGTGTCCCTGCACGTGCGACAGGCAGCTCCGAAAAGCCTCAGGCCAAATGAGTGACTGCTACATCCAGCATTCAAAAACAACACCCAAAACAGGCACAAAACAGGCAGATGCGAGGAGACGTGAGCTCTGTGAAATTGCTCTACCCTGTTCGCTGCACACAGCATCTGAGCGGGTGGCATCCACCATCCGAGACGGTGTTGGGGCACCCGGTGCCAGGTCGCAATAGGCACAGTGCAGCCATTGTAAGACTCCAGCAGCGCGCTGGCAAACAGCGCCGCAAACGGAAGCAGTACGAGCACTGGCATGTGATGCAGACGACGGGGTGGAGGTGGACATGGGGCTTTCAGTCATTTCACGCTGTAGTCTTTAAGGCCTGATGAAATGGAAAACGCATTTTCTCGCGTCTTCTCTTGGGAAAGGTTGCCGCTTGTACGAGGCAGGTCAGATTCATGACATTAATATATTGTTACGTTGCAGAAGTCGCACATAAAGATGTATCTACAATATTTACAAGAGAGAGAACGATGCATAAACAAGATTGCTGTCGAGATCGATTCCACCTTTATAGGTCAGATCGTCTTTTTCTGACTGGGGCCACTGTTGTTTGGGCTGCGACATAACCCCCTCCTTGAAAGGCGCTGTCTTGGCGCCGACTATAAGGGAGGTGAACTTGCGGCAAAGTAAGGCTTCAGCCAGGACACATGCACAATGTCCTGGGGTGACACAAGTCCTGCGGAGTGATCACGTTCACATTGCCAAGCTGACGCAATATCGTGTGGGGCCCCGTGTAGCATGTCAGCAGCTTTTTGGACAAGCCGATGCGGCATAGGAGGACAACGGAGCCAGGAGGAAATCAAATGTCCCTATGTCAGCTGTCATACTGGATCTTTTGTGCGACTTGAGACTCAGTGAGCCGGGAGCCAGCAATCTGGTGTGCCTTGTGAGCCCAGCTGAACATGTATTGAGCATATTCGGTAGTAGTGTTCGTCGAGGAAGGAAGCAGTGTGTCAGAGGGCATGGAATGGTGGCGGTGGAACAGAAGGTAAAGGAGTGAAAAGCCAATGGCCTCATGATGGGACGAATTATAGGCGAAGGTCACGAAGGGTAATGTGCTGTCCCAATCACGGTGGCCGTTAGAAATGTACATAGACAGCATTTCTGTCAACGTGCAATTGCAGCTCTGTCAGTTCATTTGTCTGCGGCTGGTAAGCGGTGGAAAGCTTGTGCTTGGCAGAACAGGAGCGAAGAACGTCTTAAACTTCTTGGAACAAGAAGGTGCGGCCACGATCAATGAGGAGCTGGCGGGGTGAGCCGGGATGGAGGATGACATCATGTAAAAGTAAATCTGCCACCTCACTCGCACAGCTTGTGCGCAAAGCTTGGGGGGATCACGTAGCGGGTCGCATAATCAGTCGCGACAACGACCCAATTATTGCCAGATTTCGACGTCGGAAAATAGCCGAGAAGATTGAGACCAACGCGAAAGAATGGTTCTGAGGGCGCATCGATCGGGTGAAGGCATCCAGCGGGCAGCACAGCAGGTTTTTTACGACACTGACAGAGCACACTGGCTGCAACGTAGCAGTGCACAGAGCAGCACAGGCCTGGCCAGTAGAACTGGCGCCATATGCGGTCGTAAGTACGCAAAACGCCGAGGTGGCCTGTAGTGTGGGCGTCATGCAACTGCTGAAGAACTGATATCCGGAGATGGCATGGTACAATGAGTAGAAATTCTGGTCCCTCAAGGCTTAAGAGCTCCAACAGTGGAGAACGTCGTCACGGAGCACGAACATGAGCAGTGTGGGCCTCAAATGCCCAGAATTTAGACGATTCATGAGAACACATAGGCAGTCATCACGCCGTTGTTCAGTGCGGATGTCGTGCTGATTAGAAATGGTCAGAACACAAGAGTCGGTGTCTTGCACATCATATTCAGGACGGTCGATAGGATGACTGGAGGGGCAGTCGGCGTCCTTGTGCAAACAGCCTAACTTGTATAAAACATCAAATGAATATTCTTCGAGTGCCCGTAGTGCCCATCTACCCAATCGTCCAACGGGGTCTTTAATTGAGGAGAGCCAGCACAAGGCATGGTGATCGGTAACCACAGAAAATGTGTGGCCATACAAGCAGGCGCGGAATTTGGCAACTGCCCAAATTAATGCCAGGCACTCCCGTTCGGTAATTGAAAAATTCCTCTCAGCAGGTGACAGGTACAAGTACAGCCCCAATTGAACAAGTACAGCCCCAATTCCTTGGCCACTGGCATCCTTGTGAAGTTCAGGAGTGGGAGATGCATCATAATGAGCCAGCAATGGTGGAGCCATGAGCAAGCATATTAGAGTGGAGAAGGCTTTGGTTTGAGTAAGGCTCCATGTGAAAGCAATATGCTTCTTAAGCAAGTCGGTCAGTGGGCAAGTGGTTTCGGCAAAATTCTTGATAAAACGATGGAAATACGAGCATAGCCCAACAAAGCTTCTTATGTCTGCAGTGGAAGATAGAATAGGAAAGTTCTGGACAGCGCGAATCTTGTCAGGGTAGGGTTGAACGCCAGCGGCACTGATGAGAGGGCTAAGAACGGTAATTTTACAGCGTCCAAAGTGGCACTTGGATGAGTTTATTGGCAGGCCGGCACGGCAGAAAACAGCAAGATTAGCTGATAGACGCGTTAGATGACTCATGAAAGCTGTTGAAAAGACTGTGGCATCGTCTAGATAACACAGACATGGGGACCATTTATAGCCACGAAGTAAGGAGTCCATCATTCTTTCGAAGGTTACCGAGGCATTACAAAGGCCGGATGGCATAACCTTGAATTGGTAGAGGCTGTCAGGTGTTACTGTTACGAAGGCCGTTTTCTCACGGACCATGTCATCTACCGAAATTTTCCAATAGCCTGATCGGAGGTCTGTCGATGGAAAGTGCTTGGCTCCATGCAAGCAATCCAAGATATCATCAATACGCGGCAAGGGGTAGACAGCCTTGCATGTGATTTTGTTGAGGTGTCTGTAATTTGCACAAAAGCACCAAGTGCCGTCTTTCTTCTTGACAAGAACAACAGGGGATGCCCTCGGACTGCAAGGTGGCTCGATAATGCCTTTAGTCAACATCTTGTCGACATCTCGTTGTATCACTTGTCGTTCAGCATGTGAAACATGGTAGGCCCGGTGGCGTATTGGATTGGCTTCTCCAGTGTAAATACAATGGGTGACCACCGATGTCTGGGCTAAAGGCTGGCCGTCACAGTCAAAAATGTCGTGGTAAGTTTCCAAGAGACGGTGGAGGTCAGCAGCTTGTGCCGGAAGACCAGGCACAATCATCTTGCTAAGTTCGTGGTGGAGAGTCATTAAATCGTAGGTTCCTGTAGAGGGCGACGGAATTTCGGCGTCAAAAGCCTCACAGGCGAGATGTCGGCCAAAGACATGCCTCTGGTAATAATTTGATTCGAGCAGTTAAAATTAAGGAGAGAGAGCAAAGCTTGATTGCCTGTAACAATGAGCACTGTATGGGGAATGGCCAACTTTCTTCAAAGCAGTGTGTCAGTGGTGGGACTTAGCACAGTAAAACCTCATCAAACCGTACCCGCTTAAACGGTACTTTCGTTTTAAAGTAGTAAAGTCAAATCTCCGACTCAGCAGCCATTAAACATAATGCGTTCTGTATCCACATAAACCGTACGAGCTTATTGCATACGTATTGGTGAACACGTAGTGTTTCCACTTTTTGTTGTGCAATAGAGGCGTGGTGTCGTCCATATCGAGTGTCAGAACAACAAGCCTCAGAGATCGGAACAACGGCCTCCAAGCGCCCTCTGCATTTGCGTGTGAAGCCACATCATCATTAACATCATTTCGGCATCGTGCAAGCAGGGACTTGCGTCATGCCAAAGCTCGGATAAAAACACCGAGTGCTCAGCATAGAAGAAAAATTGGACATCATTCTACTATTGAATGTGGCACGAAGAAACCGGCGCTGGCATGCGACAGGGATCTACCATTGACTACAGTGTGTGGCATTTGGAATGTGAAGAAGTTGCTCGGCAGCGCTGCTGCGACAGTGAAAAGATGTCAGCTGCGAGGTTCGACTTTTCGCCATCGTAACCTCTGTTGTCAAAGTGTCGCCTAACGACAGTGATGAGGACGGCACGAAAAGCGACAGCACGGGTGGTTCTGGCCCGACAGTTGCAGAAGCTGTGCATTACATCAGCCTCATGAATGCAATCGTCGCTATGAGAACAGGGCGCGTATTCTGAAACGTTCACCTTCCGCGAAACTATCGCTTTGGCCACGCCTCTGCCCATGGCACGCAATGATTGACTGTTATAGCAAAACCGAAAAATAAACAGCACCATCTAATAGTTGCGGTCTACATCATTTTAACGTCATGGTGTCGATGGGTGCTCTCGACATGTATTGAATAAACGAACACGTCTTTTGGCGTTTGGTTGATGGGGGAGTGTAGTAGATGTATGAGTGGTGGTAGTTTGTAGTAGTCCTTTTGGTGGCATCTTACTCGCATTGTTTCGCGGCGATATTTGTTGATTCATTTAAAATAAACCATTTCACACTTACTTTTTCAATTTATTTTATCTAAATCAGTCGTAACCAACCGTAGTCACTGCGTGGAACCCGTACTGTGGCCACTACACTCGAAAACAACACACTCGAGCCACTCTGCGCTCGCACAGTGCGCTCTCTCATGCGATGTGAAGCGTTCGAGAGCGCGTGGTAATAGTGCACGCTGACGTCACGGGTAAGCAGTCGCTTGATTTATTGAATGTGACTATCGCGGTGGCGAAACTATCACGGAAGGCGAATGTTTCAGCATATGGCCCCAGCACCCTGCAATATAAAAGGCGCCCTGCAACTTCTGCAACGCTGCTGCACTCCATGCAAGGAGAATATGCAACACCAACGAGGAATCTACCATGCGAATGTTTTCAGAGAAAAGGGGGCTGGTTGAAAAGCTGGCTCGCAGCTTCAGGAAGTTTAAGGCCGCTGTCGTCGCTGCTAGGTTGTTGCGGCATCAAACGAAAATAACAGACTTTTGTCGTGCGAAGTGAATAAACACTGCATGATTTTGCCGTTTCATTGCAGTCTCCCTGAATTCCATTTTCGACAGATAAGTGGGCAATCTCATGCAATTTTGGTTAAGCAGTACTACCATTTAGTACATACTTTTTCTGAGCTCCGGCCAACTACGGTTTAACGAGGTTTCACAATACATAGACGCTATCAGGAACAGATGGGAACAACGGTAAAGTGACGTACGTAGTGGCTTGAGGTTACAGGTGGATGTCTTTGGGAGAGCACAACTGTGGTTGTGTGACTGGTGGAGTATAGCAGCCGTGGGGCAGTTCAAGCTGAATGACACTAGACATGGAATCAAAGAGGGCTGAATGGGACGAAAAAAGTCTAAACCGAGTATAACATAGTAAGGGCATTGTTCCAAAACGGCAAACAAAACAGTTGTTAGGCGCCCTGCAATGTTAATGCGAGCAGTGCACATACCAAGCACAGTAGGCGTTCCTCCGTCGGCAACGCGGAGGATAAGTGATGCAGCGGGTGTCAGAACTTTGTTTAGGCATCGGCGCAATTGAGCATTCATTACAGATATGTGGCGCGCCAGTGTCTATGAGTGCTGGGACACTGATGCCATCGACTAAATGTCCATCAAGTTCTCTTTGGTCAGCAAAGTGATTAGAGGGTTTTGCGGTCGAGTCATCAATGCGGCATCGCTTCCGGGAGCTGCATCACTTAGTTTTCCAGAGATGGCCGTCGGGGTTGCTTCGGGTATGGTGGGCAATGAGCCTGCAGCAATAGGGAGAATGGTCGACGAGCTGGTGGCGAACGGGAGTGGCGACGTCGGAATGACGACAAGGAACTGTTCCAAGGAGCACTAGTGTCATTGTTTGGCAATTGCAGTGCCAGTGGAGGCTGGTAACAACGCTCTGTTCAGGGCGAATAACTGGTGAATGGCGGTCGCAGAGGGGAGGAAACAGTACGGTTGTTACAATGGCAAGAAACATGACCGATACTGGCAGGCAAAACAGATTGGCTGATCGCCTGTGGTTTGCCACTCGGCTGGATTTCGGTACCATGCAGGATACCGCAGACCAGTCGATGGACCTCGAGCATGCAACAGCTGTGAAGCTGCAACGGCACATACAGAATGAACTCCAAGATTTGCGAGTTCTTCACGGACTACTGCCTGCACAAATGGTGCTATAGGCAAGTTGTTCAGCTCACTGGGGCAGGAAAAAAGAGCTTGCAAGAGCCATGGCTTCAAGTTCTCGCTGCACTATCCACGTCAGGTCATCTGATGATGATGGTTGCTGCACTCCTAGCCTATTGTCACAGGAAAATGTTGAAGCTGTGCTCAGCAGACATACAAATGGCATTGCAATGTGGTGGCTCTTCGCCTGCTTAAAGCGTTGAGACTCTTTTATGATGTCCTTTACTGTTTCACAATTTGTGCACTTAAGCGGGTTGAGAACATCGTCAGCAATTCCCTTCAGTACATGCCCAACCTTGTCTGACTCAGCCATATTGCTGTTGGCCTTACAGTACAGAGCCAGCATGTCCTGGATGTAAGAGATGTATTGTTCTGTGGATATCTGGGCGCTGGTGGCTAGTTCTTTCTTAGCAGTGCTCTTTTGCCCAGCGGGACAGCCGAACAAGTCCCTCAGCTTCTGTTTGCACAGGTCCCAGTTGTTAAGCTCATCCTCGTAGTTTTCATACCATACCTTCGCCGTGCCTTGTAGGTAGAAGACCAAGTCAGCCAAAATAATTGTCAGATCCCATTTGTTGCGGGCGCTCATACGTGGCAATCCAGTCTTCCACGTCGATGTGGTCAGTGCGGCAGAACGTTCCTGGATTTCGCAGCTGAGCCAGCACAACTGTCCGGGTTGTAGGCATTGATGTGGGCCGTGCCATGTCGGGTCCTGTTTTGTCCGTCACATTGTCCACTTCAAGGTGACAACCACTGCAGAGCTCCGTTGTTGTTTCTCATGGGTACCCAGCTCCTCTCACCAATTTGTTACGCTGCAGAAGTCGCATATAAAGATGTATCTACAATATTTACAAGAGAGACAATGATGCACAAACAAGATGGCTGTCGAGACCGATTCCACCTCTATGCATCAAATCGTCGTCTTCTGACTGGGGGCCACTCCTGGTTGTGCCGTAACAATCTTTATTCTGAGATGTAAAAGGGGCATACGATAACGTATTGCATGAGGTCATTCTCGACGCTCTTGCGACAGTTGGCCTAGGTCGTCGAGTCTTTCTGTGGATTGCAAGTTACCTATCTGCAAGCTCACGCACTCAGAGTGTGCCTTGGTTTGCACAGATGCACGTCAACAGAGGCAACTATTGTGATGGCTCAGGACCATCCAATGCAAGCTCACATTACGGTGGAAGCCCTGAGAACGCACATCAGACATTTTGCACGTGCCCCCTATCACCACCTTGCAACACTACCTTCAGACAGGCACCAAGCATCATTCTCCAAAACTATCGTCAAGTACAATGACAAACTTCCCTCGGGCTTCACTGCTGCGTCTAAACCATCGATACCTCCTTGGTGTCTTATCAGCCCCACAGTCCATCTCAGTGTACCAGGAATCGGGAAAAATTCTGAGCTGTCGTCGCCTATGCTGAAACAGCTGTCTCTGCTTCTTCTGCACGAGGGGTACGCAGACAGTGTATATATTTATAGTGATAGTTCCACAAACATCCAGTCCGGCTCTGTGGTTGTACCAGCAAGAGCTATTACCATAAGCTTTAGGACTGACCACCCAACAATATCGACATCTGCAGAACTAGCTGCTCTTTGCGCTGCACTTTGTTTCGTCAATCGGGTACCACCTCGACAATGGTCAATCTTCAGCGACTCAAAGGCAGCCCTACAATCTGTGCTATCAGCTCTGCGTCGCGGGCCATTTGAACAGCTCGTATTTGATATTAGATGCCTACTCCATACATCACAGGAGAATGGACACCACGTGTGGGGATGCGTGACTCTCACGCCTCCCCTGAGATCTAGTTTTCCCGCATAGCTCATTCCTACAGGGCGGCTTCGCCCGCCGCGTGGCCTGGCGCCCGCGGCGGTCGGAGTGGTTGAAGCGCAGTGCGAGAGATGGCGCGAGTGTTGCGCTGCTAACGCCGCCGACAGGCGAGGTTACTTGGGCGCCGAGAGGAAGGCGCTTGGTCTCTTTGGTTCGAGATCGTCGGCGGGCGCGGACGTCCGCGCGGGCGCCGTCCGATGCTTCTGCGAGACTGTCTCGCGTGGCCGCCTTCGAACGTGCCACCATTCGCGTGACTGTACACGCGAACGATCAGGTGTTGGGATCCAGCATGGGGCGAACATATTCGCTCGCTATCCAGTCGCTCGGTGAGTCAGACTTGTAGATTTGTCGCGCGCCCATCGCCATGTTTTGTGGATAGCAACTCTGCTAGCTGGCATTGATCTATGAAAGGTGCAATAAATGCCCTTGTGATTGTTTGCACTACTGTGTTGTCGTTCCTTTGTCCCAAGAGTACGGAGGAGAACCCCATATCTCCCACACACGTGACGTTTCAGTGGCTGCCTAGTCACTCTGGCGTCATAGGAAACGTAGACGCCGATAATGCCGCATGGGCAGCTCTTGAAGACGCACAGAAAGAGGCCATACCACTTTCACGGTCCGACGCAGCCAGCAGACTTCGAGTGCTTACACAGGAGATCACGCTCTCTCTATGGTGCACACCAAGCAGCCAGACCAACCGGAGCAATCGTCAATACGACCTGCCCTCTTTCATGCATCTCTGTATGCCAACTGGACTCCGCCGAAGAGAGGCCACTCTGCTTTATCGCTTATGGCTAGGGGTGGCCTTCACGAAATCTTACTCGCGTTGCATTGGAATGGCCGGCACCGCTCTCTGCAATCCCTGTCTTTGCGAGAAGATGCTAGAACACATTCTGTGCCACTGTCCTGAATATAATGTTCAGAGACAGTCCCTGGTGTCCATTCTAGCGCACCTTGACAATAGACCATTGTCAGTTGCAACTATTTTCACATATCGCCGACAGAAGACATCGCAGCTGAAGTCGACAAAGGGACTACTTCGGTTTTTAAAAGAGATGGGCTTGGACAAGCGGCTGTGACAGTGATGTCATGTACCGTGCAAGAGTGACGGACTGTAACTGACGATGTGTGTGCTGTGTTATGTGCTCTCTCTCTCTCCTCCCCATCATGCTCCCATGTGTAGGGTAGCAAACCGGTTAAGCTAAACTGGTTAACCTCCCTGCCTTTCCTTCTCCACCTTTTCCTTCCTTCCTTGTCACGTAGTAATGATGGTAAAGAACACAGTAGCAAAACTGTGAATGACAAAACTAAGTTTTTATTGGGCAAACCTGTGCCCACAAAAACAAGTTACACTCAAAGCACAACGATAGTGGCAAACACAGTTTGCGATCGTCAAAATCTGATTAGCGGGTCAAGCGCGTCAGCTTTTATACATGAGTCATTGAAGTTTCCAAGTAATTGCTGGTGCCCGCGTGTGTTCCACAAAGTACTACGCAATCCCCGCAGGGGCGTCTGCGTCAGCAGGCGTTTGGTGTGTTGCGACACCATGTACCCGAGCACACGAGGTTTGGCCCCTCCCACATTTAACCGTACGTGGCTTAGCCGTGTCCGGGGAAAAGGGTATCCTGGGGGTTAAGCCGATGCCGAGTGTTTGGACCTTTAAGGCCCCTCGGCGGATACAACAAACGTCTTTGGCCTCGGCTTCACATAGACGGCACCCCCAGACTGACCCATCCGGGGGAAATTAGTAGTTGCCTTTTCCTATCCTCCTCTCCAATCTTCGTCTTTCTCCCTCACTTTTAACCTTTTCTGTCTTCTCCTCTCTTCTGCATCACTTCCTATGTTCTAGGCGAGGGTGAACCCTGTGCCAGCCTACCTAGGTTATGTCATATTCGGTTATTGTGGTAACATACTGCTGGCGTTTGCAGGACCTCTTTCATGGCTCCTGCAGCGTTCCCTTGTAGGACTCCATGGTGGGTGGCTGGCGTTGCTGCCGAAATCTCAACATATCCTTATGGCTAGTTCTTTTCCCCCACTCGCTGATGGCCCTCAGTAAAGAGGGTGTACCGATGAAGTATTCCAATTTTTTGGTAGGCGAAAAAAATCTTTCCCCCGTTTCCATGTCATTAATTCTCAGAAACCAGATAAACCAGTGCGAACAATTTAACCATTCCTTGTTTCGAGGTCTCTTACGGAAGTTTTTGGTACAGGTTATGAGGCATTGAGGATGGCAAGTGGTGATCTCCTCTTGGAGCTCCGCGACCAGAAACAGTACAAAAAACTGCCCAATCTAGTCACATTTGGGGAGACCCAAGTAGTAGTAACCTTGCACCGCACTATGAACACCACCTGTGGCGTTGTCTCGGGCGATGACTTGCTGGAGTTCACTGAGGCTGAACTCTTGGAGGGCTTCAGTGAACAGACTGTTATCAATGTAAAAAGAGTTAAGATGAGGCGGGATCGCAAAGAAATCCAAACCAAGCACCTGATAATCACCTTCGGTTCAAGTGTCCTGCTCGAGTCAATCGAGGCTGGGTACACCAAGCTCCATGTTAGGCCATACGTGCCAAATCCCCTCCGATGTTTCAAATGCCAGCGTTTCGGCCACAGTTCACAGAGCTGCGGAGGGCGCCAAATTTGTGCGAAATGCAGTGCCCATGAACACACCTCTGAAGCTTGCGAGAACTCTCTCCACTGTGTAAACTGTGATGGGGCGCACACCGCATACTCACGGTCGTGCCCATCCTAGAAAAAAGAAAAGGAAATTGTAACAATTCAAGTAAAGGAAAACATAAGTTTCAAGGAGGAACGCAGGCGGGTATCCCAGCTGCCCAAGAACACTTTTGCCGATGTGACGCGTCAGGGGGCAGCGGCACAATGGTTTCTGGCGGCTGTTCAGCCTGCACGCAGTGAGCACGTTGTGACGCCATCCGGCTTCCCGGCGGCTATAGCTTCTGCTGTTCCGCCACCCTCGAAGATGGGACCATCGACCTCCAGGCAGAACCTGTTGGCGCTGGGCATCAGCGGCAATATGTTAAACATTATCAAAAGCTACCTACACAACCGTACATTTCGGGTGAAAATAGGTAATGCACTGTCGCATACATTCATTCAGGAAACTGGGGTACCCCAGGGTGGCACACTCAGTTGTACCGTCTTTGTCATTAAGATGAACATGCTTTGTACATCATTACCAACAGCTATTTTTTATTCTGTCTGCGTAGACGACATACAAATAGGTTTCAAATCCTGCAACCTGTAGGAGTTGAGGAGGACTTCGGGATTAAAACTTGGAAGGTGGTTTATTTACATTATTTACAGTGAGAGTCAATTAACAGTCATAGAGTCATTACGGGCCGGCAGCAACTTGGATGCTGCGGCCAGTCGCAAGAAGTTCGAAAGAGATGAAACAAGGAATGCTCTAGGAATGCTCTCTTGCTGCTCCCAGTCTGCGTCTTTTAAGCCCTTCGGTGTCTCGAAGACACGTCACGTTCGGCCAATGGGAGAGCCCGCTCAGGTGACGCCATTTTCGGCCAATCGACGAGCCCGCTCGAGTGTCGTCATTTTCGGCCAATGGTAGGCGCCCGTGCGATGGAGTCACACCCGGCGAAGAGAGTCGTGCTCGTGTGTTTGTCCGAGGGCTTTCTTCTTCCTGCGGTCTTGCCTTGCTGACTTGCAATGCGCCGTCACAATACATGGATGGGGGCGACGACGCCAGGTTTTCACGGCGCATTACAGCCGTCTTGCTTTGGGACCCACTTTACCCGCCACAGTGCCAGGCTCTCGCTTCACTTTCGGGAAGAGCCAAGCAGTGAATAGCTCCACCGGCTGCACACGAAGTGGGGTCCGCCAACTTGTTTGCACGTGCCGTGCCTCAGGAATGTGGTATCCGTGCTTCTGCGCTCCTTAATTAGCTGTGGTGCAATTCGATGTGGTCTGGGGAACTCGAAGTAGGCTAACAAAACGGTCCCGTATCTAACAAACCTTACACTGTGTGAGAGATGGGTACAGCAGGGCTTAAACAAGGTGTTGAAGTGAGCAGACCAAAATGTATTTAAAATCAACCCCCCAAAATTTTCTTGTGTTCTCTTAACAAGAAAGAGAGGCCAGGTTCCAGATCCTTTTGTAGAACTGTGCGAACAACAAATATCTGTCAACAAAGAGCACAAATTTCTAGATGCTATACTTGACTGCAGGCTTACTTTCATTCTGCACATAAGATGTCTAAAAGCGAAATGTCTAAAAACAATGGTCTTACTTTAAATCTTATCCCATATAACATTAGGGTAGTGACAGCAAGTGTTTATTGAATCTTTACACGAGCCTAGTTCGATCAGGACTGGACTTCGGTGCCATGGTTGATCACTGTGCCGCCCCGAGCGCGCTAAAGATGTTAGACCCTGTCCACCATCTGGGTATCCGCCTGGCCAGTGGCGCATTTAGAACAAGCTCTGTCGAAAGTCTATACGTAGAGTCAGATGAGTTGTCACTCCATTGTATTTTCAGAGAACATACACCAGCTTTACCTATTTTCTGAAAGTGTGCTCAAATAAGGAACATCTGTGTTTCACAACCGTTAACAACTTGACGTGTGAAACACTTTTTTGTAATAGACCCTCTATGAGATTACCTTTCTCACTCCGTGTAAAAGAAAGCAACGAAATGGATGTCCCATTTCTTGAACATCGCCTAATGGCTCCAGCTAATCTCTTACTGCCCTGGCAGTGGCAGGTGATAGACTGTGATGTATCCTTCGTAGAGGTCACAAAGCACGTTCCTGACCTTGAAATCGCTATACATTTCTGAGAACTTCAATTGAAGTAGTACTGCTGCGAATTCTACACAGATGCGTCAAAATCACATGTTAGCATATCTTGCGCTGCTGTTGGTCCCTCTTTTTCTGAATCTGACGTGTTGAACCCCCTAACAAGTATCTTCACTGCAGAAGCCTATGCAATACTGTCTGCGGTAAAACATATGAAGAAATTAAAACTTGACAGAGCAATCATATTCACAGACTCATTAAGTCTTGTAAAAGTGCTTATTTCTTTACAAAAGCTCACAAATCCTATTTTCAATGAACTTTACTCACTCTTATGCAACATCTATTTATCGCATAGACATGTAGTAATATGCTGGGTTCTTGGCCATAGAGGAATCGAAGGTAATGTGCTTGCCAATGAGATCGCCAAATCAACAGTATTGCAGGGTATTCGTTCTGCTCCTCACTCTGCCACAGACATGAAGCCTTTCCTACGAAACAAACTGCGAAGCCACTTGCAACGCTTGTGGGACGCTGAAACGAGTAATAAGTTTCACGCAATTAAGCCAAAGTTAGGTTTCTGGCACCTAACTGAGAAAACACGAAGAACAGATGTCCTATTGACTAGACTAAGAATAGGACACACATTTGGCACAGATAACTCTCTCTTGACTGGTAACGAGCGTCCAACCTGTGGTAGATGTGGTGAAAGGCTGACCGTCCTCCACGTCTTCCTGGAGCGTCGGGAAGCTGAAAGAGACGGGAGGAAACATTTTCCTTTTGCATACCACTATTGTGTCCCTCTACATCCGGCTATGTTTCTTGGGGAACTGCTTTTTAAGACCAAAGCAGTCCTCGCTTTCTTGAATGATGTTGTTTTACATGTTATAAGCCCATTAAATTCGTAGCGCATCCTCTTTCCAGAAGATGCCGCTATGGTAGTTTTCTTTGTATAGCACATGCCTCTAGGCCCTTGTGTTTCAAGGGTTCTGGTGAGGCGTTTGTGCTCTAGCCAATTTTAGCATATCATATTTTGTATATTGCATCATTCTTTCGCAGTGCGTTTTAATGTTATAGTACTTGCCTTTAGTTATTGCCATAATTTTATTACACGTAGATTTTATGCAATTTACATCAACTCTTTTAGGCCCCTTTACAGCCAAGTCACATAACTTCACAGAACCCATCAGTCCACTGCAAACTCATTAACACTAGCATGGTGCTCTTTGGCCATACCTGGCCCTTGGGCCATTAAACATTAATTCAAAGTACTACACTATTCGTGTCGTGCATACATGCAATCAGATTACACAAGGTTTGGTGACAACACGCAGTGGATAGGACCATCGATAACATTCGAGGAAGTTTTGATACATGCAGGCGTGTCCTGCACTGAGCGGTAACATATTTAGCCGGGGAAATGTGGCCACCCGTTAAGGATAAAGTATATGTGTCAATATGAAGCAGGAAACGAGTGCAAATTACCACCCAAATGAACCGCGCAAACAAAGCTAGCCACGGCAAGCTATGATGTAGGACTCCCAAGTTATATTGCAGATGTTGTTTTTTTTTTTGTGCACGCTAACATTGCCACGGATAAAGGTAAACGTATGTCTCGTTTTTTTTTTTTTTTCCGATGCTTTGCCGATTGCACATATGTTATGTTTTGGTTCTGTATGTTTTTTTTTTCATTGCTTCTCTGATTCTAATGTCTTAGAAACTAGCCCAATCTTCATCCTTTGTCTATTTCACACAGCTTTGAGTAATGAGAACCGGCGGCGGCAGCCAGTGCATGTGTAAAGCCGGCAATAACGGTGAGGGTGAACATACCGGTGCATTGGAGTTCACCGTCGATGCAGAGCACACAGTGTACCAGACGCCACCGGAGCTGGGAAATTCAAGGAAGAAAGATATGACCTAAAATACTAAAATAAAAAGACCGAGCCACTGAGAGGATGGCAAAATCACTACTAAAAATTCACGTGTTCAATTTCGGTGTCCAAGCCCCAGTGCCATCACACCTATGGAGGTGAAGACACAATTTACATGGAAGACGAAGCTTCTATTGAATGAACGTCTCCTTTATTTATGTTGGAACAACTAGACAAAAGCAATGCAATGTTGCAAATGTACATACTGTTGCGTAAATACCGTGCATATTCAAGCTAATTCCGATGATCCATCTGGTTAAGCCGTGACGAAAACCAGTAAATTGAATAGCCTCACCAGCTTCAGACTCGTTTGAATAGCTGTTCGTGCACCCAAAAACGCAACATATTTCTTCGGATTTGGTTCTACATAGTATTTCGGCAGCGCAATACAGAAGTAATAATGGAACATACTCAACCAACATAGCTGTCAGCTGCGCCTGCTGTGCCAGACAGCCGTCATATGCCATTATATTAGTGGTGCTGCCGCATGAAAGTGTCACCAGTGTAAACTCAGCCTGCACCCAGTGCCTATACCTGAGAGCCCGTAGTGGCACCCATGGACGCATGGCCACCTGGCTCCGAGAGCCGCGACTCCCATAGTCAAAGGGATTGAAGAAGCTATTTACGTAAGAAACTTGGACCACCCACAAGGCTATTGTACTCACTCACTTCAGACTTGCCAATGCTCCACAGGCGCTAGGCCTCGCTCTCCCAGGATGCAGACCATGTGGCTCTCGTACCGACAGATATCTTCCAAGAACTTTGGAAAAGGCTTAGCGTGTCGATAAGTTCAAACACACCGCAGAAACCATCGCCTAACTCTCAGGCAAGCACCGCTCCAACGCTAGCGATCAAAATCATTAATAGGCCTATGCTTCAGTTCAAACAAAGGTTGTCTCGAACAGAGCAAAACTGTCAAAACTATTGTCCGATGCCACAAGATCTCCACGCTCGGCAGCCATTGTGGGGTCTCAAACGCGCTCTTGGGACGAAGGAACGACAACAGAGTAGTGGAAACAAACAAAAGAACATTTATTGCACCTTCTATATGCCAGTACCAGTTAGCTGAATCACAAACAATAGAACATGCTAATGGACGCTAACGAATTGAGAAAGCCCAACTCACCACGACAGGATATCAAGCGAATATATTTTCCCCAATCCGGACACTAATGCCTAATTGTTAGTGTGTACAGTCACACGAATGGTGATGCATTCGAATGATCGTGTTCATCCATCCCGATGCCCCGCTCTGAAGCCCATCACAGGAAAGTTCTGCGAAGCTTGCCATTGCGCGTGCAAAACACCTGTGCATGCCGCTGATCCCAAGCCAAAAGGAAGGTGTTACTCCCTTTTGTCCCCAAGTAACCCTGCTCTTAGGTGGCATCAGTCGCGCATCACTTGCACCATCTGTCATACTATACTGCAACTACACCGACTGCAGATGTTGCATAACTATGCGGGGAAGCTGAATTACAGGAGATGTGAGAACCATGTGGGGAAAACCACATTAGGAGGCATGAAACAGTCGAGCGTACCCACATCATCTTTCCTTTACAATACTTGCTTCCTATGGAAAATTTTTAAAATTTATTTTGACTGTCATTGCAAATATGCTCCATGCTTTTGTGTTGCCTCTGTGGGGTCTGCCTATTTATTTCTGAAATTGTACATAGAAAGCATAGAAACAAAACAGTCATCCTATAATTTTACAGAAATTTGAGATAATGCCTTATCTGCATGTCCACTGCAAGTGAATCTCTTATGGCATACATGTGACCACCGTAGTAGTTCACTATCCTGCCCTTGCTTTGATTGACTGATTTCAGCCAACACCATAGAAATTAGATTTCCTGTGTTGCCTGCTGCTTCAAATTTAGCAGAGAAATTTTTTACGCTTTGTAAATGTAAAGGAACAATCTTACTGCTTTTTCTTGACATGTTGCAGCATTTTCAGAAATTAAAATTATTGATGTATTGAATGCTTTTATTGTCTCTCTTCCCCTCTTCTTCTCTATGGTATTTATTTGAGACTTCAATGTAAAGTGATTGCACAGATTTGGTGATTGGGGGGCATGCAGGTGTCAAGAGTGTGCATGCACTTTTCGGCGGCTGGGCAGCCTGAATGCACACATGAGCCGAGTGCATTCCGGCCAGATGAGCCTGTCAACCAACCTATCAAAGAAGGAAGCATTGGAGTCGCTGTCCAAAAGTCTGCACCAGCAGGTGAGCAGCAGGTGCCTGAGCATATTAGCTTGCTTTTATTTCAGGAGTGATCCACCTGTGCAGCCCTGTTTCATTCTCCAGGAGACTAAGTATGTGCACTTGCACACAATAGTCCACTTAGAACACCCAGCTACTGCTGGCTGCATGATTGATTACAATTGAGGTGTGGAATGAACACCTGATGACAATTTTTTTATGCATACTATAGAACCTCATTCATATGCTGAAGAAAAAAAAGGGGGAAAAAAAAGCACTAAACAGGAAACCTTATGATCTAAAGTCATTAAAAAATTTGGCAGACTCGACTGTAGTTGACATCTACGTAAGGCAAAGTGTTGCATGAATCGTAGCAGCACTAGACATTGACATGTGCCACGCTGGTGGAGCCTGAGCGGCTCGAAATGCACATTGTTGGTTTTGCAGCTTCGGCAAGCTTATGTTTAAGCTTCTCAAATTTGGCCTGGGTCAGCAGCTTCCTTGGGTGAGGCATTTTGGCGGAAAGTTTTGACATGCCCACTCAGCGAGAATTGTTGCGACATGACAAATGGGGCCCAAACAGACCGAGGCACACTTTGTCATTTTACTATTGCGTAGTGTTTTAAGGCAGTGATGGGAAGCCAAAATGAAATCGAGCTGATGGGCGTCGCCAGAGTAAAATGATGCCAGTGCGAAATCTGACACCCACTTCGCACCGCCTGCAAAAGGGAACAGTGACGCATTTGGCTTATTGCCTATTAAAAGCGTGCACTATACTTCCAACTGCACTGCGCCACATGCACTGTGAAAGAGATAGGTGAAGATGCTCATCGCAGTAAGGGTTCGCAGCGATAGTTGTGAATGTGACGTGTCACCACCCCCGAGGAGATTTGCTGGTACAGGAAAAGCTACTGAGTGCGTGCGGGCATTTCTTTGTTCATATTGGAACTAGCGGCTGGAAAACGTATAATACAAATGTATTAACCAGTAAAAGGAAGCGTAACTGTATTGGGTCATTTTTGTGTTCTCGATCGGGAATGTTGGCGCCGGGAAATTTTACAAAATGAATCGTATCAACGAGGCTGTACTGTAATTACCTGCCTAACACACTTTACAAGCATTTAGGAAAATAAATGTTGTAGTAGTGTTACAGTTGTATTGGGCGTTCTTAGCTGTTGGCTTTTCCCTTTTAGATTCGCCCCACACTGTATATACTAGCTTTGGAAAAGTAATTTGGGAATGTCCCTTTTAATTCTTCAACTTAACCATAAACTTTGTAGGGTGAACGTATGAATGACAGCTGCACTCGTTTAGTTTTCATGGAGTTTTTGGTAGTTTGACATCAGCATCTTGTGTCAAGAGGCAAAGGGGTCATTTGTTGCTTGGGAAGTATGAGACAAAATGAAAAAGTATTATGGTCTTAAAACGAGACATTGCTTTCCTGTTGCTGCACGTTACTTGAATTACCTTATTTATTCTATTATAATATGGTCGCAAATATAAGGCGAAGGTGCACTTGGGAGACGCAAGAAAAAAAATTATGTGGATCCCACGTACTGTGGAAATTGACGTAAGGGAAGCTTTCCAAGCTGTTTGCAATTTATGATAATTAGCGATGATGTTGATGGCACATGTTTAATTTATTCAGCGTTTAGTGCTATACGTGATTGTTGAGTTGATGTTGAACGTTAGTTACCTTGGGTGCACCACTGCTATTTGTCTGTGCAGTACACAGAACACACACCAAGATGTGTTTGCTTGAGGCATTATTTTGTGCCATTGTCCATAACCTCTGAGAAGGTTAACATTGTAATTTCCTCACATGGCACATTGCATCATTTCCAAAGTGTTAAACTTGTGTTAAACCACAATTGGATTATCAGGCGCACTGTAGTGGTGGACACGGGATTAGTTTTGATCCCCTGCAGTTTAACAGGCTCTTAAACATATATACATGAGTCTTTTTGTATTTCACCCATGTCAAAGTGTGGCTGCTGTGTTTGGGATCAAATCCGCCACCATGAACAATACCATAGCTGCAAAGCTACTGCGGCAAGCACAGAAATGCTGATTTGATGTGCCGCCGCTTCTGTGGTGTTGCCTAGACGCTGTGGTGTTTTAATGAGACTTTACGTCTGCACGCCGTGCATCAGTTGTCCGCTAGACAAATTTGCACAGTGTTTATTTTTCAGAAATAGTAGAAATGTACTGTTCCGTACCTTGAACTTAATTTTATTGCGTTTGTCTGCAACCGCTGTCGTGTCTAGCAGCATTTTCTTCCCTTCTTGCGTCAACATTTCCCTGTCCTGCCCTCCCCCATTTATGCGAGCTGCATGCGAACCATGGTAAGGCTGTTATTCACTCGTTTCCTGGCTGTTTCAGTTCTACCCATTCTCTTTCTCCTCTCCCTACCTCCCTTCTTGACTATTGCATTTTAGTACGAAGGTGATTGCTGCACCTTCTGCAATGCTTTTGCGGGGGTCATGGATAATTACTGTAGTCAAGAGGGTATTGTGATGGCACTTAGGGAGCTTCAGAGGGCATTGTGTCTATGCAATAGAAAAGTCCCGATGAGCTTCTCACATCGCCTTTGCTCCCAGTCATGCTCCTGCAATGTATATACAAGCTCTGAACCACCTCCCAACGCGGCATGCAAGGCAGTGACAGTAGCAGCAGTAGTGGAAAAGTCAAAGGAAGAGGCAAAGAAAGCTTCCCTTTAAAAGAACTTAAGTAGGCACACTAATATGCAGTGATGTAGAGTAGCCAACAGATTATGCAGACTTGGCTGGGATTGCTCGAAGTATTGAATTACTAGCACAGCCAAAATGCAAAATGGCAACCATGAAATCTGGAGAAAGGAACCATTAACCAAGTGGAGGTGGGGAGAGGGTACGGTTCAGGAGATAACGAAACTGCGTTTGTGAGGATTTTTTTTTTCTGAGGTGTGGCTTGACATCAGTACGTGCCGCAATGCCTCGAACCCATAAATTTAGGTGAAATTTGCACTGCTGTGAAGCCACATCTCAAGGCAAAATTCGCACGCAACCCATACTCCGACTCTCCTGTAAAAATGTTCTAATTTTTTATATAGGGTATACGCACAAAAATGCGGTACTGCCTCACATGCCAAATTAGTTTTGACCATTTACGCTGACCTTTAAAATCTGGATTACCAGAAATGTGGCGCTGCCAGTTGCCATATTAAAACAGTTACTAGCTCAATCAGCCTCAGATATGAGGTGGTGGTTGACATCAAGGCTAAGTATCCTTGGAAAAAAACCTCGCTTTATAATCTAATAAATACGGTATATTGTGCAAACAGAGATTGTCTTATGTTTACTGTGTCTTGAATGGCTATTAACAACTAGCCAATAATCTGGCTTACTCCTCTCATCCTGTCTAGACTTCAGTTGTCGTGGACATCTGCCGTGAAGACTTGGATAAGAAAGACCTGTTGAACCAGAGCAATGCGGACCTCTTACAGCAAGTATGTAACTTTTTGTTTCTGCAAGGTCCTGGAATGTTGATGAAGCTTGTCTGAAAAGTTATTTAGAGGTGGAAGGCAGAAAAATGTCAAACTGGATGTGTTCTAAGCCACTTACGGTAAAACTGCCTATAATGTGAGGCTGAACCTTATGTGGCTTTTTTTTTGCTAGTCATTGGAATGGTCCCTATACTAAAAACAAAAAATTAAGTCAAAGTAAATTGGATCTTACTGATTGCAGAAGAAAGCAGTGTGAACAGTTGTAAATGTCCCCCATGACTTGCACATTAAGCCTATTTTTGAACTCATATTGCTGCCTGTTTTTTGATTTTTATAAATCTATTCTTATCCATCGCTACAATGTAGGTGTTGACATGATGATGCATTTCTCTCGCAGCTTGCAAATTCAACTACGTGAACACATTTACATAACACGCACATCAAATGTATCTGAGTGACAGTTTCTTTATTAATAATTTCTTGTACTTAAACCTGCGCTCAAACTATTTGCTCAGGGATGGTTTGTGAGGGATGCCACAGTAGAGGGCTGTGAATTAACTTTTACCACCTGAGGTTCTTTAATGTACACCAAAAGTGCGGTCCATTAGCGTTCTTGCATTCTGACCCCATCAGAATGCTGTTGCCATGGCCAGGGTTGAACGCTCAACCTCGTGCTCAGCAGTGCAACACCATAGCCACTGAGCTACAGTGTGGTAGGTGAGGAACTTATCTATACAAGTCCTCATTGGCAGGTATGATTTACAATTTTTAACATAAAGAAAAACAATAGGCTTGTGTGAATATTAATATTTTGGTTTGAAGCAAAGTCAAAGTGAATAATTAGTGTAGAAGACTTTTCAAGTGTATAATTCAAAGAAGTATTTGGCATAAGCTTGACAAAAGCATAGAACACATATGGCATATGGGTTCTGTATCCTTGTCTAGTTTGCACCATGATTTTCTTTGAGTATGACTTTCCAACTAGCCCAAACCAACTTTCTGCTCAAACATAATGAGAATAGTTGAGGAATTTGTATAAAACATTGGCATACCATATTTGCGCGAGTCTAACGGACATCTTTTTTTAGAAAAGATGGATCCGAAAATTACCTGCGCTTTACAGTGGAGTATGAAACCAAAACCATGTTGGCAACAGCCTATCGTCGGAACTGTCAGACGGGCCGTCATTGCCATCACGAGACGGCGGCAGAGCACACTTTCTTACATTGCTGTGGGTTAATTTTGTGCTTGACTACTATCACTTTCGCTTGAGTTTTCAGGACTTGGCACCAGGTGTGTCCACGTATACGGCTGCCAGCATTTCTGGCGCTGTGCAAAGCTCGCTGTCAGCACAGAGTGCCAGGAATACTCTCGGCCACATATCTCGACAAGTTCGACACACAGTCACGTAAAATTCATGAAAGTGATAGCTGTATCTCTAAAAGTGATCTCTCAAGCATACTGTTGTGTGCTTGGTATCTGTGGCCAATAAAGCGCAAATTGCAACGACAGTATGCTGCTTTCATTATGAATGTTCATTTAAAAAAAATGTTTCCCTTCCATGAAGGTAAATCCTGCATGTCTCTTTCTTTTCTAACCGCGAACGTCGGGACACGCTATATTTTTCTTTTATAAAATGGACTCATGTCACATTCAGGTAAATCTTGCATTCAGGTGCACTGTTATTTTCTTACTTTAAGCCTGCCAAAACCAGGTTAGAATATTCACAAACGCCTATAAAATAAAACAAAATGTGACGTGCTTGGCGAGCCTTTGTTTACTTAGGTTTCTGCACTTTTTTTTTGACAGAGGAAAAAAAAAAAAGAAAAAAAATATAGTAGTACACACGAGCATACTTTTCAAGAAGTGCAATTCTTTTCCTTATTTTCAAACTCTTGTTGGCATGCATTATCATTTGAATTTTGAACATTTGTGTACCCATCCTAGACCCATTGAACCTTTGAATGTACCTTAGCAAGGAAATCTTCTCACCATCACAGGTACTGTTTGCATTAACACTGTTTACATGTATGAAAAGTGTGTAAAATGCGATGTGACGCGCCACTGTTGCAGTCATGTAAACATGGCAACAAAAATGAGTGACCAGCTTTCTTTCACTCACGGCTGGCAGGTGCTGCCTATATATTATGTATATGCCAGTTTTCATTTAAATGCTAAGCAGAAAGGAAGCAAATATATTCATATCTGAATAATATTAAAGGTGTAATGTATCTCGATCACTTTCTCACACAGCATGGGCAACATTCATTGATTTGGTAACACCTGCACTTACTCTTACCCTTTGTGAAAGGGTGTAACTTCAGGGAGAAATTTCGTTTTTACCCGAAAACGAAAGACCCTAAGTATTTACAATTGTCTGCTGCTATTGCAAGCAGGTGGAGATGATCCTGCTTCCAAATCCAGTTGACGGGAATTGGCTGCACATGAATATCCTGAGTGGATGTTAACAGTGAAATACATATAGTAAGCGTATAAGGGGACATCATACTAGCACGAAAAAAGACACACTGAATGCTAGCGGTGTTTCTTTATTCATGTTCTTGTCCGTGTCCTTTTTTACGTGCTAGTGCGACGTCCCCTTACACGAATAACCACCAACTAGCCCAGCTTTCTGCCTTAAATATAGTAAGCAGAGCTGTTGTTTTTAGCTTACATTTACCTTAGGTTTGCTTATAGCCGTTGTGTCACTGTAACCTTGTTGTATAACTTGTAACTCTAGTATTCCTGAATGTGCGCAAACTTCATTGCGCCCCTAACTTTAAGGCCCATATTTTAATTTCACTAATAAACAGTAACTCACCACACTTAGTTTAATGCACTGATCTCATGGTGCACTTTCAATCGTGATCGAGGTTGACACCTTTGCTAAAGGAACTAATTGTGGTTGAGAAATTGAATCCTGGTTGGGCTCAATCACTATCGAAAATGCACAATGTTACTCAGGTATAAGGTACACATCAGTAGAGGAGAGGATTGATGTAGAACCTAAAACTGAAATCAATTTGTGGACAAATACTAACCTAAGTTTGGATAAATGATTTTAACATGGAAAAATTTTTTCTTCCTCAGCTTTTGAAAATCTAATAACATAACTATTTTGTACATTTGCTAGCATGCCATAGTGGATATTGAAAAAAAAAAATGCTATTCAGACTAGGGACAGTTGCTTTTGAAGTTGTGCATCTACAAAAATATGTTTGATTCTGTTCCCCATTTTTTTTGTAGGTGCTTGTCAACAGTGGGCTCACTCACAGTCCTTCTACAAACAATGCCGAGGCAAAGAAAACACCATCACCACTACCACTGCCACCACCGCTGCCACCACCACCACTACCACTACCCCCGCCACCGCTACAAGAAGTACCATCTGTCACAAAGGACAGCTTATTGCCACCTCCTTCCAATCCAGTTGAGACAGCAGTGGAAAAGGTGGCTTCTACAACTGAGCGTGCAATGGTGATGTCTGTTGCTGACACTGCAACAGGTCAAATCAAGATGCACATCTATAGGATGGCAAGTCAATTTTCATTTATTTTCGTTTCCTTAGCCTTGGACAGTATCTCTCAGAATTGCTGTATTTATGTGGCAATGCTTTTATGTAGACAGTAACAACAATGCCTTCTTCGGCATTTGTTTTAGGCAGTGTTGCTGGACTGGAGTGAACTTTATTGATACTGTAGCTGTTTTAAGGTAGCTCTAGTTTTTGAAACACTGTGTATGGTTGTTTTATGCAACTTTAACCAAGCTTTAAAATATGTGGTATGTCTTAGCTGATTAAGACTAACTGCATATTGTTCATAGTCATTCCGAGTGAGAGTATTTTTTGCAGTGTGATTAGTTTGTTAACTAGCTAAGTTAATAACGTAAACTTTTAAATATTTGTTTTAGAGCATAAATATGATTGTAAATGCTGTGGAGCATTCTCCGTAACGCCCTAGGAAATTCTTTTCATGATATGAAAAAAATTTTGGTCTGTCCGCAAACTTCTTAATGCTCATGGATTACCGGGTTACCAGAGCTGTGGACGGCAATAGCAAAGGTGGTACAGTCAACATCTGATATTTCGGACTCCCTAGGAGCCGCGAAAACGTCCGAAAAATCGGGCTGTCCGAAAAAAGTAAGTGCTTGGTTTTTACTGCCCCCAAGGGCTCAAATCGCCACAGGCACGTCCGAAATAGCTCTAAACGCCTGCCAGTACACTTATTAGGCGTATCGGTGATCATACTGTGATAAGAGACGGCGGGTGCACACATGTATAATTAAGTATTGCATGCCGTGTCCTGAGCTTTCATAGATTACAAAAAAGCATTTGATTCTGTAGAGATACCAGCAGTCATAGAGGCATTAGGTAATCAAGGAGTACAGACCGCTTACATAAATACCTCGGAAAATATCTACAGAGATTCCACAGCCACCTTAATTTTACACAAGAAAAGCAGGAAGATACCTGTAAAGAATGGAGTTGGACAAGGAGACACAATCTCTCCCATGCTATTCACTGCATGCTTAGAAGAAATTTTCAAGCTATTAAACTGGGAAGGCTTAGGACTAAGGATCGACGGCAAATATCTCGGCAACCTTCGGTTTGCAGATAACATTGTCCTGTTCAGCAACAGTGCCGACGAATTACAACAAATCATGGAGAACCGTAACAGAGAGAGTGTAAGGGTGGGGCTGATGATTAATATGCAGAAGACAAAGATAATGATAAATAACCAGGCAAAGGAACAAGAATTCAGGATTGCCAGTGAGCCTCTAGAGTCTGTGAAGGAGTACGTTTACATAGGTCAACTAATCACAGGGAACCCTGACCATGAGACGGAAATTCACAGAAGAATAAAAATGGGCTGGATCGCATACGGCAGGCATCGTGAGCTCCTGACTGAAAGCTTACCGTTATCATTGAAAAGGAAGGTATACAATCAGTGCATTTTACCAGTGCTGACATATGGGGCAGAGACTTGGAGACTGACAAAGAAGCCTGAGAATGAGTTAAGGACTGCGCAAAGAGCAATGGAACGAAGAAGGCTAGGCATAACTTTAAGAGACAGAAAGAGAGCGGTTTGGATCAGAGAGCAAATGGGTATAGACGACATTCTAATTGACATGAAGAGAAAAAAATGGCACTGGCCAGGTCATGTAATGTGTAGAGTAGATAACCGTTGGACCATTAAGGTGACAGAGAAGGGAATTGCAGTAGAGGACAGAAGACTAGGTGGTGCGATGAATTAGGAAATTTGCGGGTGCTAGTTGGAATCTGCTCGCGCAGGACAGGGGTAATTGGAGATCGCGGAGAGACGCCTGCAGTGGACATAAAATAGGCTGATGATGATTATGATGACGTGTCCCGTGACAATTGCCCCATCCCACTGTTAGTATGCTTCACCGCATAAGCTGCTGTAATGAGGCGAAGCTGACTTTCGGGAACCGGCATTATGCAACGCGTCATGCTTTCCACCATTCAAAGCCATTGGCGAGGATTACGATGGTGGAGTCAGCGCCATTGCTAACAGCGGCTAATTGTTTAATTGAAAAACACGGCACCGAACACCAAGACTGGTAGCGAATGTCGCAACAGCTAGGCCTAGCGTTGCTTTGGTGGTGGCTATGGCTGCCAGCGGATCTGCTGGCAAGAGCGCTTGTTCGAGGCGGGCAGCGCTACATGAAGGGGGGGGGGGGGGGGGGCTAAGGGGGCTGCAGCCCAGGGCCTCACCTCGGACAGTAGGAGAAGGGGGCCCATTTATTCTAACCTGCTTAGTATATGGAACCATGGGCAATGGAACTTCGAGCGACATGTATGAAGCGAGAAAACCAGAACGAGCAGACGGGGCCCCCCGCCTAATGTAACAGCATGCGTTTAGCCTGATCATTTGGGGAGAGCTTGTCGAGCTGCAAAAACAGTAATCCCCCACCATCCCGGCGGCGCCCTCTTTCTTACGAAGTGAGGTGCGTTTGCTTGGAAGAGTTTTCGTGGTTTGCTGTCAGTCCGTCTGTCCAGTGATGTCTGGAGAGGAGGGGCAAGGGGGAAACACCTAAAACATGTAATGTGGGATGAGGACCTAAATCTCCCTTGCCCCTCGTCACCACCACGCCACCCTCCACCTCTCAAATAGTTCCGCTGCTGTCCTTTTCATAAAAAGGATGTGCTGCAGTACCCAACAGTGCCTCCCATTCAACTTTTCTTTACCGTGATGGTAATTTGGGCGGGGGAGGATGAGTCCGATAGCAGATCATGATGAGTCTGATGGCAGAGTGTAGACAGGAAAGGAAAGAATACGTCACATGTGCTTTTGTCCACGTGCCGTGGGGCATGGAATTTTCACTGTTCGGGCTAGGGTTGTGGAAGAGTGAAGGGGGAAGTTGGAAAGCTGGACACAAAGGCCTGTCTCCAGGGCCCATTCCTGCCTAGGGGCTGTGCACCCTCGTGCGCGCTCGACGAAAAAAGTTGGTCAGACTGGCCGCCGAACTTTCCAGAAAGAAGTAGAACAAGATGACTCAGAGGCGACGAAGGGCGCGTAACCTTGCCCGCGCTAGTAGTCGCCCTCTCCCCTTCGTTCTCGCGCTCTGCGTCGACGGGGCAAAAGAAAAATCGAGAACCTCCCAGAACAGACGATTGCTCCTAGCCAATAGGAAGATGAGACCGGAACAGGAGAAGGAGTGACTTTGTACGGAGAAGGAGGGAATTTGTACAAGGAACTCTATGCGTATGTGGACGCCTGCTTTGGCACTAGTAACAGACAGTCGCGGGGCGCGTCTATAAGTGGAAGTTGATTGCGGGCTGCGATTCAGCCCCGAACCGCCGGTTAAGCTTGCATAAGCCCGCCCACTGAGGAGCTCCTGGGGGACGCACCAGTCTCGGCCAACCATGGACCATCCAGGCAGCATGCACCAGTCATCGGGACGGCCACCATTGGACACCTGCGGTCGCGTCGGACTGACGAAGTGCCGCGTGAACAGTTAGCATCCATTCATGCGAAAATGCTCGGTCGGAAGCATCAAAGTGGTACGTCTAAATGAAAGGTAAAGTTAGAAAGAGAAGAGCGTGAAAAGAAGCTACCAAAAATGACAAATTACCTACTGAATGCAGCTTTCGCGGAGCAGTGTGATCGCTCTACCTAGAGTCCGCGTCAAGCTCCCAATAGTACCGACTGTGCTTCTGTGGAGGACTTGCCAACCCCATCACCACGGCTTCCTGGCAAGAAGCAAGGTATGACTCATCTTGGTTATCTGGATCCTGTGAAAACGGTGTCAACCTCGGTCGTCCATATTTCTGAGCAACTGATGCTAACCGAGCCCTGTCCTGTTCCTGAGTCAGCAACGACTATGCTACTCGGCTGGGCCCCTGCCACAGAGCTGCAGGTGTCCTGTCCGCCACGCCCGATTTCTACTACTGCTGATCGACAGGTGCCAAACCTCCCCGATGAGCCTCCTTCTACTGACGAGCGCCAGGAAACAACACTCCAAGAATTGACTCACTTGCTTCCTGTTAGTTTGGCTTCAAATAATCATGTTCCCACCCACAAAGTGTGCCTCAAGAGGACGGATGAGACGGCTTCTCGTTGCGGCAACAGAGAAGTACAGACACCCCCGCAGCAAGAGGTACGTTGCGAGATTCTCTGACGTGACCCTGCTAAGTGGTCGGACATTATTACTGACAGCTTTCGGAGTGTATGCCTTGAGAAAGGGCCATTGTATTTTCAGAATCGGGCAGAAAATTTTCCGTCTTCCGAAAAACAATACAAAACTCAGAAACGCTGTATGTCACCTCATCTTTTCGTGCGAAAGGCTGTAAATGGGGAGGCGTACGAGCGACACTGGTTAATGTACTCGGAGTCCAAAGGTTCCATTTACTGTTTCATCTGCAAACTATTTTCGATTTCAAGCAACCCCAGTGCTTTCACCACGCATGGCTTTTCTGATTGGAAAAGAGCAGAAGGAAAGGTTTGCGCACATGAAAATAGCGTCGAGTACCGGAACTACGTGGCAGCATGGCTTGCCCGCTCTAACTCGAGCAGCACAATTGACAAGGAGCTTGTTAAGCATCTTGTCACTGACACCGCTTACTGGATAGATGTGTTTAAGCGCGTAGTCGTTGCAGTTAAGCTTCTAGCTGAGCGCAACCTAGCGTTTAGAGGCAGTGAGGAGATCTTTAGTTCACTGAGAAATGGCAATTATATGGGAGTGCTTGAGGCCATTGCCAAGTTTGATCCCTTTCTAGAGGAGCACATCAAATGCTCCGGGAACAAAGGAAAAGGTCACCCATCGTATCTGTCAAAAACCATTTGTGATGAATTTATCGAGCATATGGGAAAGGCTGTCAGGGTATGTCTCGTTGACGAAGTGAAACAGGCAAAATACTTCTCTTTAATTGTTGATTCGACTCCAGACCTTACTCGCGTTGGTCAGCTGTTAGTTGTTTTACGATACTATTTGAATGGGAAAGTGTACGAACATTTTCTTGGATTTGTTCTAATTTAATCGCATACCGGTTTCTATTTCATTTCATTTTATTACCTTAAAGACCCTATTCGGGGTATTACATAAGGGGTGGTTAATATGTGAACACAAGAAAAGGCAGGTGTTACATTGAAATACAAGTTTCAACAGTTTCTAGAAATTGTGAATGACATGGGGGGGGTGATGGCAGCGACATTAATGGGTAGGTCGTTCCAGTCCTTGGCAGCTCGAGGAAAAAATGATGATTGAAAAGTGACAGTTCGTGTTCGAGGACGAGAAACTTGGAGTTGATGACTGGTGCGCTGTGACATGCGTGAAGATGATGGCGTGAGGTAAGGCGGGCGGCTTAGTGAGCTGTAAAAAAATTTGTGATAAAGAGAGAGAGTGGCGATGCAACGACGAAAAGCAAGAGATGCCAAGCTAGATTGTGCCTTTAAGTGTGAAATGCTGATGTTATATGAATATGAAGAATGGATGAATCTAGTCGTTCGATTCTGAACTGACTCGAGTGCATTGATGATATATGTTTGATGAGGGTTCCAGATGGCAGCAGCATATTCCAGTTGTGGTCTGACAAATGATTTGTATGCGAGTAGTTTGACGTGCTGTGGAGCATGACAAAGATGACGCCTCATGAACCCAAGGGACTTGTTCGCTGACGAGATTACGTTAGTCGCATGCGCATTCCAGGAGAGGTCGTGGGACAGGGTTACGCCTAAGTACTTATAGGCTAGAACTGGTTCTACTGGGACGTTTGCAATTGTGTAAGTAGACAGATAAGGATTACGACGGCGGGAAATTGAAATAAATTTGCACTTGTTAGGGTTCAAGGCCATTTGCCAACGGTTGCACCAGTCCTGCACGTTATTAAGGTCATTCTGGAGAGATGCTTGGTCAGAGATGTTAGTCACAGTACGATAAATCACACAGTCATCAGCGAACATGCGAATAGGACAAGATACATGCAGCGGAAGATCGTTAATGTATATTAAGAAAAAAAGCGGTCCTAAGACTGAGCCTTGAGGGACACCCGAAGTGACAGGGAGGGGTTCGGAGGAGACGTTATTGACAAGGATGAACTGGGAACGATTAGTAAGGAATTCTTTTATCCATTGTACTACAAGAGGATCCAAGTTCAACCTAGATAATTTTATTAGCAAGCGGTTATGAGGCACTGTGTCAAAAGCTTTAGAGTAGTCTAGAAAGATGGCATCGGTTTGAACGTTGTTATCAGATTAACGTGAAGATCATTAAGGAAGATAGCTAGTTGTGTTTCACATGAAAGCCCTTTACGAAAACCATGTTGACAAGGATGAAAGAAGTTTGCCGAGTCTAAAAAGTTCATAATATGCGAGTATATGACATGTTCCATGATTTTGCAAGGGACACTAGTTAATGAAATGGGGCGGTAGTTTAAGGGGGAGTCCTTGTTACCTGCTTTGAATACTGGAACGACCTTTCCCACTTTCCAATCATCCGGTAAAGTACCTGTAGACAATGATTGCGTGAACAGCAGAGTGAAACATGCCGCAGATATATGCTTAGTATTCATTAGGGTCTTTGAGTTAATTTCGTCTACACCAGAAGAAGTACATAATTTGTTTTTTTCAATGATTGATAGTATACCATCTATCGAAAATACAATGGGGGGCATATGTGATGTTATGTTAGTAGGTAGTGGAAAGTCTGGAGTGGTAGTTTCTTTTGTAAACACGGAAAAAAATGCTTTGTTGAATATATCGGCGCACTCGGCGTCCGTGGCGGTGTCGCCTGCTGCATTTGTCACGCTGATGGTACGAGCTTCTTGGGGACTTAAAATGCGCCAGAACTGCCGAGGATTTTGAGTAAGTAGCTGGAGCAGGTCGACGTTACAAAAAGATTTTTTAGCAGTGCGAAGGGCACTCAGGTAGGCGTTCTCTGCCGTGTAGTATTTTGACCAAGCTTCGGTGCTTCCAAGACGCGTGGCTAGCCAGAAGCGACGTTTCTCTTGGTTTTCAAGCTTCTTGAAAGCTGTGGTGAACCATGGCTTATTTTGATTGGTGTGCATAGTTATTTTTGGTATATGTTTGTTTACGAGTTCATTAATTTTATTTTTAAATAGTGTCCAGTTTTCTTGAGGCGAGTGCGTATGGAATAATGTCTCAAAAGTTGGAAAGAAGTCACCTAACTCGTAATTAATAGCTTCGTAGTTCCCTGTATCATATAGGCATATAGTTTTGTTGGATTTTCTTTGTCGCATGGGTTGAAAGGTGAAGGTGGCATGGATTACTTTATGATCACTTACCTCACTGAGGTAAGTTATGGATGATAGACTGTCAGGATGGCTGCTTAGTATAAGGTCGAGTACATTAGATGTGTCTTTTGTAACCCGCGTAGGCTCTAGCACAAGTTGAGTTAGACTGAAATTAAGACACACATTAACAAATTCTTTAGCAGCTTCATTGCCTGTGATTAAAGCACTATTGTTAGTCCAGTTGATTTGTGGAAAATTAAAGTCGCCGAAAAGCAGGATTTCTGCATTAGGGTGTTTTTCACTAAGTTTGCTGAAGATGTTATTAAGTTTATGCGAAAAATCAGGAGTGTTATGTGGTGGTCTGTAACAAACGCCCAAGAGAACAGTCTGTGGTGAAGCGCGGCAAATTAACCATGTTATTTCCAAGTCAGCCTCAATGGTTGCAAGCGTGCACAATAAATGGTGATGCGCGGCGATTAGCACACCACCACCTCGTGAGAGTTCGCAGTCTTTCCGGTAAAGGCAGAAATTCGGCAAGTCAGCAAGAACCTCATGGTATCATGGTTCATGGTATCTTTTCGATACCATGATCTCCCTCTTGATGACCAATGGCATCTCAATTGATGATTGTAGCGGCCAAGCTTATGATAATGCGAGTAATATGTCAGGAAAATACAAAGGACTGCAAGCTCAAAGCAAACACCTGAATGAATTGGCAGTCTACGTCCCGTGTGCTGGTCATTCACTGAACTTAGTTGGCGCGTGTAGCGTTGACAGTTGCCTTGAGGCAGTCAAATTTTTCATTGTAATTCAGAGACTGTATGTGTTCTTTGCTGCCTCACCTAAGCGATGGAGGTATCTTTTGGACACCATGGGCGGAACTGGCCAGCAGCTTGTTTTAAAAAGTCTCTCTGAGACCAGGTGGTCAAGACACGCTGAATCACGTAAGGCCATTCTGAAAAAATTCAATGCAGTCTTATGTTGCCTTGAAGCTATATCAAAGAACGAGGAAAAAAACTGTGACACTAGGAACGAAGCGCCCTCTCTCTTCAAGAAAATAACAAAACTAGAGACTGCATTCATGGCGATTTTCTGGAGTGAAATCTTGGAGCGCTTTGACAAAACGAGCATAGCACTTCAGAAACCAGGCCTAGACATTTCAACTGCTGTAGACCTGCCGAGCTCTATAGAAGGCTTTGTTAATTCTTTGCGACCTCTCTTTGATACCTTCGAAGAGAGAGCACGCACGCTAAGTACCAATCAATGTTGTCAGGATGAGGGCAAACGCATCGTTTTGAGTAAGCACCCAGACGGAAAAAGTGATAGTGTGCTACAAGGTCGAAAAAAGTTTATCGTAGAGACCTACAATGTTGTACTTGACAGTCTGGGCTCTGCTTTGCGAGTGCGAAAGGCTGCCTACACTGAATATTGCGAAATGTTCGGATTCTTAAAATGCTGACAGAAGTTGGGAGCGAGGCTTTCTGGCACAGCAGGCTGAGAAGTTGGTGAAAAACTACAAAAATGATTTGGAGCCAGCATTTTCCACTGAAATCGTTCAGTTTGCGAACTTTCTGCACAACTATGTGTGCCTGGACACGAGCCCCCTGGGAATAATGAAGTTGCTGCACGAAAGAAAGCTTATTAATGTGTTTTCGAACCTTTCTATTGCTTTGCGAATGTACTTAAGCATATTAAGCATACCCGTGGCAAACTGTGAGACCGAAGGATGGTTTTCCAAGTTGTCGCTGATAAAAAATCGCCTTCGTTCGAGCCCCCCTGACGACAGGGTGAACTCGCTTGCTATCATGTCCATTGAAAGTGACCTCCTCCACGATCTATCCTTCGAACAGACTATATCTGATTTCGCCAAAGTGAAGGCGCGAAAGATGCCATATTAAAAGAGGACTGTTTGCGCTACACATGAATAGTTCCAATATGTTCGTTGTGTCGCCTCCCAGCCTCCACGTTGCCAATGAAACGCTGAGCAGTGTAATTCAAGATATGCAAATCTTCATTGTTCGTCTCTTGTTTGTTCTTCTTGTGGTATTTAGCGTGCTTATAAAGAACTGTATTTTTGTTGTTTTTGATAGTGCCACGTTTATTTCGTGTCGTCCTTGCTTTTCTTACATTTAACGAAAATATTTTCAAATAATGTTTTGTAATTACAGTTGGTAATTTTCATCTGTATCCTAGTGAAATTTTATGGTGTTTGTATTGCCTTAAGTATTGTATATATCTATTGCATATTTATGGAGTAAAGTGTATAACGATTAGTGCAGTCTGATGCTTGAATTATAATAAAGTATGTTTTGGACACAACCATGTGTCTCCTCACGGGATTAAACTTAGCGATGCAAACAAAGCCTAGTTTCAGAAGGATCGACCTCTGAGCTGTGTTGTCTTTTCTACGTTCTTGTTCGTCTTGAGTGCACTAAACTTTTCCTCAAAGCTTAGCTTTTGCTGAAAACAGAATGCAGATTAATCAAAAAGTGAACATATGTGTTGGTGTTTACAACAGCATACGTTTCAAGCAAGTTTTGTTGTTTTCCTTATAATAATAAAAATAATAATAATCCTGTTGATCGCATTTGATTCTTTTTAATTTGGTAGAATTAAACATGGCATATTTCCAGTAGCGTAGCAGGTGACAGGGGGGGGGGGGGGGGGGGGGGGGGTCAGTATAGGGAAAGGGGGCCTGCATGCGCATTAGCCCCGGACCCCCATTTTTCTTAATCCGGCCCTGGAGGCGGGGATATAATCAAAACGTTGGCGGCGGTGGCTTTGATTAGGGTAAGAACCTACTGCAAGACCTTCAAAAATATTTTATGCTGCTTTTCACAGTAAAACACATCAACTTAAGTTAATAAAGCACGCATCACGCTAGTTTCGGCACCTATATTGCTGCCCTCATTCTGGCAACACTGGGGCGATGTCGCTCGAAGTCATCGCTCGCATGGGGTACGACGTAGGCGACGAGCGAACGTGACAGCGATCTGCATTGCATCACTTGTCGCTGTCGCGCTCAAGATCACTTCCATGGGGTTTAAAAGTAATGCAGTTTCGGAGCTGCGGTCCTGTGAAAAATTCCGGAAAATCAGATGGCAAAGTTTCTTTGCGTCCGAAATTTTCAGACGTTCTTATACATTGATCCTATGGGGTACAGTACATGGCGATGCCACGAAGGCGTCCGAGTTATCAAGCATGTCCAAAAAATTGGGCGTCCGGAAAATCGGTCGTTGACTGTAGTGACATTTTTTGATGCCTTTTCCAGCCACAATGTGTTTGAAAATATTTGTCACACGTCGGCGTTCTTATCGAAGGAAATTCTGAAAAGGACTGCATGTTGACTATGTCGCTACCAACGCTTTACACCAGAACTTAAGTAGAACTTCATAAATCGCTGCAGTACAGTAGTCTTATAGTCATTCAACTTCGGTTAATTAGATTTTTCGATTAATTCGATCCTGACTGAAGGTCCCGGCCGGCGCCCATGCATTTGTATGGGCTCATACTTTCGTTATTTCAATCCTAAAATACGCCTTCGCTGGATGATTGAAACTTGACGAGTCAGCATTCACGCGACTGACAGTGACCGCTCTAGTGGCAGCATGTCTTGACGGAGCTTAAGGGACGGTGAATGCATTGAACAGATGTTATTTGCTGTCGAAAACGCCTGTTTTTCTGCCTGGCCTAGGAATATTTCCAAGTAATAACGCTAGATCACAATGTCTGATTATGTTATCTGCCAATTCTAACAGAAAATTGGGTTGAAGATTGCTTGCATAGTGCAATCGGATACAAAACCATAACAGAGTTCGTGGCATTTGTATGCTCTACCGCTTAACGTGGCTGTACTGCGGTGAAGCTTACCTTAGGAAAACCGGGTGCCAATGTGCAACATAATCTGTACGCTTTCCCATTTTACTTGCTAAAAAATTATATGTGCATTAGATTTATGCAGTGTTTAGAAGCATTAATGTCATTTCTGCATTATTTTTCTACTTTTGACATATAGAAAGTGGGTGTGCGTTTTATTCAGGAGCGTTTAAAATTGGGAAAATAGTACTGCCAAACAAATCAGTGGTGTTTCCGCGTATTTTTTTCTGCATCTTAATTAATTCAACCCACTGAATAATTCAATAAATTATTTCGGTCCTGTAAGGGTATAATAAATGGAAGTTGACTGTATTAACCTTGTTCTCTGGTTAAACTTTGCATAATAAGATGTTGCTACCTGCATTGTTGCTACCGTAGACCTTCGTGGCAATCTAGTATTCTTAAAATGCTGATATGTTCACGGACATGCTAAATCTTTTTATTGTCATTTACATTGTTCCTTTCTGCAGGCTCTGAAAAAAGTCTATGAAATATGAAAAAAAAAAGTGACATCATTGCGCTCCTGCGCATCTGGTATGTAGTGCTCTCAGCCATGTTTTCAAAGAACAAAGCCCTCATGCCCATCTTAAAAGAAACTGATGAGTATGTTACAATCCACTTTTGGTGCCGGCCACTTTATTATTTTGGACTGTGGTAGCATCGCTGCCTAAATGCCAGTGCCTATCACTTTCTTTTACAAAGGAGCACGCAACCTTTGATCTTGGGAAACATGGTTGAGAGCACTGCAAACCAGGGGTGCAAGTGCATAGTGCCATCATTTAAAAAATATTTAGCGAGCTTCCTTCAGAACCTGAAAAATAGAATTATGTAAAAGATAGCTTCATCGAAACAAGTTCATTGGGTTTGATTGAGCATGCTCTACAACTTCTACAGTCGCAATTACGCACTAAAATGAATATTTAAAAATTTGCATTATTCAGCATATAATTGCTTTACTAATCTCACTTCAAGAAATACTATGAGTAACTCGGGATGACTGAGCAATATGGCATCGGTCTCAATCACCTAAGATGTACCACTTTTCTTTAAAACTTCGTTTAATTTACGTGGAACACCCAGTATAATGTTCATTTTAATTAGAGTTTTGGTACGTTTTTGCAGACTCTTACTAAAATGCAGTGTTTAAAGTTTGGAGTGGAACCAATGATCTGATGCTTGCAAAGCAAATTTTGGTGTACTATGGTCCCAAGTTATCATCATTCTTAAATTTTAGGTTAAATCATTTTTGTGATGATAGCCACATCTTCAAGTATGTATACTTCTGATACTCGTTACAATGGACCATAATAATCTAGCATGAAAGGTCAGTTACATCCAAAGTGAGCTTTATTCAAAATTAGGCCCGTGATATGTCATGAAATGGTGAAACTTCCCCTATATACAACCATCTAATGTTCGTTTAGTAGAACCCAAAGGCAATTGCAAAAGTGGTGAAAAAAAGTAAAGAAACAACAATGGATTTATGCAGCAATTATGTACACTAGCAGCATATATGGCGCCTTGCGATCCACCATTTTCTGGAAGCTTTCCCCCACGTAACTGCAAGATTTTCCTGTTGGCTAAAAAATAGGTTCAAGCGACATCTGTGCTGTTGCGGCCAGCTACTGTAATGCCGGCTGGCTCAATACACATCACCATCACTGATGACACGAACATTGACACACCTTTAATAAGTAATCCAAATACTGACTACTAAAACAATTATGAATAGTTTCCACAAAATGTTACTGTTTCTTATATACATGTATATAAACACACACACACACACACACACACACACACACACACACACACACACACACACACACACACACACACACACACACACACACACACACACACACACACACACACACACACACACACACACACACACACACACACACACACACACACACACACACACACACACACACACACACACACACACACACACACACACACACACACACACACACACACACACACACACACACACACACACACACACACACACACACACACACACACACACACACACACACACACACACACACACACACACACACACACACACACACACACACACACACACACACACACACACACACACACACACACACACACACACACACACACACACACACACACACACACACACACACACACACACACACACACACACACACACACACACACACACACACACACACACACACACACACACACACACACACACACACACACACACACACACACACACACACACACACACACACACACACACACACACACACACACACACACACACACACACACACACACACACACACACACACACACACACACTGCCTCTTTCTTTTTTTTCATTGCAGTACCTCTTCTGCCTCTTTCTTTTTTTTCATTGCAGTATTTTTCCAATTTTAACATGGGCAGGTCTGTATAAATTATAAATACTTGTTGACAATGTTTTTCTGACAGAAATGAAGTGATTAGTGTCAGGACTTTCACAACTCTACTGTTTGTTATAATTAATGTTTTCCAGTTTTCTTATATTTCTTAACACTATAAATGTTGCCACCTTCTTTTTTCTTCTGAATCTTCAATTGCTTTTTCAATTGTACACCCACTCCTCTCTTTACAGCTTTGGCAATTGAGGGTAGTTATACTAAATAAATAAATAAATAAATAAATAAACTGTGCGATGTAGCTACAACAAATATCTTACTGAAAATTAGTGTGGAAGTCTGTAAAACTTAAATACAAGACCCTTGAAGTCCCTTGCCCCACCTTCTTACTTTTTACTTTAAAAAGAAAACATAGGCTATACATTTGCAGTTAGGTTGCGCTCAACAAGCCTTGCCTGAGCATCTAGCTAAAGCAAGTTGGAAACTGTTGTATAGGCTCATTCGGTGACATTCTTAGCAAGGCATTGCATTGAGAATGGTTGCACATATCAGCTTGACTTGTGCATGGCGGGTTCTTGTGTTGTGTTAATATGATATAAGAACATGAAAATATACACTCAAGTATGCGTAGGACAGTATGTGGACCCTCCAGAGTTTTTCAGAAAATTATTCAAACATCAGCTAGCCAGTCTGTCAATGCCATTATATGGAATACGATGGCAAAACAGGAGTATGCATGTAGGTGTAAAGGATACAATACCACCATCATTTGCTAGAATACTGTCTTATGCTGTTAGCCTGCGAATAATAAACCCACAAGCAAGCAGAGACTAGTACACATTAGTAATAACTATAATGAAGATAGTGTAAAAGCAAACAGCAATTTGCAGCATGCTGTATACTGCTTAGCTTATGCTATCATGACCAGTAGTGTGCAACAAGTAGCAGCATGAGCTGATAAGTAGCAAGGATTATTGCAGCAGTCTAGTAAATGGCAGTTTCATGGTCATCTGCTATTTCGTTGTTTGAGTGTTTGTATGGTGCCGACCAATTGACCATTTGGTGCTGGCACAATATATTGTTAAACACTGCAGAGATGTACAAAAGCACACAGTTCATTTGTTGATAATTGAATCACATACTTGTCTCATTCAGTTGTTTATTTTTCAGTCACCTGTAAATTTATTGGGGCTAATGGTGAAATTATGCAATTTATAGTCAGCGTGATGTTGTCTTTTTTCCTGTGCTTGTGTATTTATGCTGTGCTGTGTGCTGAAAATTTTTACAGTTCTGAAATAGTTGGGATGAAGGTAAAAACATAAACACACACTTATAGAACAAAAGCCACTCAGAGGCACTTGATTGCTAGAGCTCTTGCCAGATGTGGAAGCGCAGCCTATAATTCGCCTGTGTGGCATAAGGTCATATGCTTTGCCCTGACCTGACCTGAAATGGTAGCTAGCAGCTGAATGTTAATGCTTCGCTGCAATAAACTCACTTCACCCATTTTCTGCAGGTGGGAAATGTGCGCTGGCACCAGTGCATGTATTGCACCAAGGAGTTTAAAAAACCAAGTGATCTTGTGCGGCATATCCGGATACACACTCAAGAAAAGCCTTACAAGTGTAGTAACTGCTTTCGTGCCTTCGCTGTCAAGAGCACCCTGACGGCACACACTCGGGCAACCCATCTGGGTGTCAAACAATTTCAGTGCCCCACCTGCCAGCACCTGTTCTCTACAAGAGGCTCCTTGAAAGTCCACATGCGAATCCACACAGGTTGGTTGCCCCTCTCATTTCCCTTATGTTTCACTACATTCACTACTATCTGTCTGTGTTTTGCAGGGGACAAACCATACACATGCGGAATTTGCAACAAGAGCTTCAGCTCATCTGGGCGCTGCAAGATGCATGTGGCCTCACATTGTCGAGATGGGGAGAATTCACGTTTTTCTGCAAACCTTCACAGTGGCACAGGGGTCCTTTCAGACGATCTCTCGTCATTCATTCCCATTCAAGAGCCCATCTTCATCTCTGAAGCCACTGGTGAGGCAGCCCTTGATGATGGAGATCTCAAGAGACCACCAGCTATTCAGGAACGACCTTACAAGTGCAGCATTTGCCCACTGGGGTTCAAGAAGTCCAGCCACCTGAAGCAGCACATCCGCTCGCACACAGGCGAAAAGCCCTTCCAATGCAATGAATGCCAACGGAATTTTGTCTCCAATGGTGTTCTCAAGGCTCACGTAAAGACTCATACAGGCATCAGGGAACACAAGTGTAATGTAAGTATGAATGCACTGTGAGCAGGCACAAACTTTGCCGCTGCTCAATTTCATCAAATATTTTTTACTTTATGGGGTATGTTCATTAAAACCTAACTAGCTTCAGTTACTACAACAACAACAACAACAACAATAATAATAATAATAATAATAATAATAATAATAATAATAATAAATTCAAACATATGCATAACCTTAGTCAAGCGAGCTAGAACAATCCACCATACTGTAACCATTCTTCGATAAAGTGCTATTTTGAAGGTACCACAATTTATTACAAATTTTGTGAAGATGAAATGGTCTCTACACATCTTTATATGATTTATTGACATAGCAAAGTAGAATAGTCCTAAAAGAGGTTGTTCTAGCTTTATGGCCCTTCTTCTATAGGAAACACTCAGTCACCAATATTTTATCATTTAATTTCTCTGAAATTAGCGTGTTCTAACCTCTGAGACATTCATGGCTATTACTGCTGCATTCAGCAAAGTTTACAGATTTTAATGTTGTGAGTAACCATGTTCATTTATGGCCTTCTCTTTTACTCAACAGCACCTTTGAGTTGCACCTAACATTGTGCTATCACGGAACCAGTATGCTCAAAGTTGTACAAAAATTGAGACTACTATGTGTCATGGCTTTAACATATAACTTTATTATCAGCAATTCGATTATCAGAGAGTCACTGGTGGATGTTGCTTGCATAACATGGCTTCAACCTCTTGATAATTTTTCACTCTGCTTAGTTGAGCCCCTTTAAAAGGAAGTGAAGCCTTGTAATAGAAGAAAACCTGACAATGGATCTGGTTAGTTCTGTACAGTGCTTGGTGTAGCCAATTTGTGGCATGCTGCAGCTTATTGCCTGCAGTAGGCTGCTTGCAATCTTTGAATGCACATGCATTGTGCAAACACATGGATTAGCTTTCTTTCAACAGTCTGAATCAAGTTGTACACTGGCTCTAATGGGTGCAGAAGTCCTCCAAGGTTCCATTCCTTCAATGCATCAGTTGCCAGGTCTGCTACAGCAGTGTCCCTTGGCACAATGGAGGCATACCAGCATAATTCAGTTTGCTGGAAGCACCTACTTTTTGCCACATAGCTTACGATATACTAGTACATAAGGCGAGCATCGCTTCATTGCTTTGTGTAATCAGCATGGTCTATGGCCCCTTCTGCTGCCTCCATGGGAACTGCAGAATTATCCAGAGCTTCTTGTTGAATCTTTTATGTAATGCCTCCTCTATAGAGAGTAGGGATGCCAAAAGTCCTGGCAGCACATTCCTATCTTTCAGGCTCTTGGCAAGGCTCAGGAAATTCATGCACCTGCATGTATCCAAAGAATAGTCCTAAACAGTTTGCATAGGTTTTCTTCCTCCACGAAAATATATAAACACCTGATGATAATGATGAAGGTGGTCATTTGCACTACTGGCCTGCCATACTAGGTATTCCAAAGAAACCTTCAAAGCAGTCCTAGTAAAGTGCGGCATCATCAAGTATTTGAAGCCAATTTTTTCAGTCAAATACTCGGGAGGTCCTTCGTGGCATTGTGTGTCAAAGAAGGCCTTCCAAGGTATCTTGCTCAGGTAACCAAGCCCTTTTGCATGGGCCTCCCATTCATCCAAGAAGCGGGCAATTCTGTCAAGTGCACCTTCTTTTACACTGCCAGGTCTGAAACAGCACAGAAAATGCAATTTCTTTGCACATGGAAAATATTGCAGTAGTAATACCCCAGTGCTTTTGCTGGGAATTGATGTCATGACTTCTGTGAATTGAGCCATTATAGTAATAAAGGTTTTCATTGGTTTAGGATTCGGATACTGTTCTTCAATCCCTTCCTTATAGAAACTCATAATGCTCACTACCGAAGTGCTGTAGATGTAGAAAGCCAGATGTACTTGCATTTTTGTTCAAACACGTTTGGATATATATACATGCAGCCTTGTTAATCTGGGCACAACTTTGAGACTGGTGACGTGGCTGTCAAACTTCCAAGCTGTCAAAACATGATCCCAGTGGACCTGTAACATTTAAGTTTGTTTCGGTAGGTCATTCTGAGGTTGCCAATTTCAGAGACAAGAAAGATTTGAATTGGGAATACCTTGCCTATATAACTATCAAAACCTTGCTTCAACATTATGTTTCACTTGCATTTCAGAAGATGTGCGTAGCCCAATATAAAGTGGAAACATGTATCCTTGTCAGATGGCTTGCTCCATCTTGCACTGAACACTTTTGATGCTTCTGTTAATGCCTATATTATGCCACATTGCTCTATTTCATGGTGCACCATCAGAACAGATACAGTCTTCACAAAGTCCGGCCTTCTCTCTAAGAAGTGTCGCTTCCAGGATGATCTTTGTTGTAGCCCTGAGAAAAAGATACACATCAAGAGTTTAGCACTTTGTCATAAGCCATTACAAGTGTACCCTGGCAACTGTGCAGCATTTGTAAACTTATGTGCTCTGCACCATGTGACGATTTTAACCTAAAGTGGGAAATCTCTGCATGATTAACCAAAGAGTGCAGTAATCTAAACTGGGAAACGATTCCATCTGCATGGTAACCAAGAAGTGCAGTACCATGTAGTGTGCAACAAGCCAGTTAAAGATGCCTGTATTAGCACAATGCAAGTTTCTTGAGTGCTGAGAACTATTGTAAAAGTGGCCCTTGAATGACAGCAAATTAACTGTCATGGTGTGGGTGGCATGTGCTGTACTGCCATATCATACAGCTGCGAGAGTGTTGTGCTCCTGAACTACTGCACATTGCAGCAGTTGCAGCAACATTGAGGAGACCTGAAGATACAGAGTTGTATCTGCCCCAGAAGCTAAAGTTAGTCCAGTTGTTAATAAGTGGGAACTTTGTTCTCTTATTCATTTATTCATATTATTCCATTTTTTAGCGCTTCTGCCTAAATCATCTAATTCCTGCATAAAAAGTAGTTCTGTGTTGGTGAACATTTTAGCCCTCACTTTTGTTTTAACCTTGCATTAAAAGAATAGGGAAGTAGGCTAATGTCCGAGTCGCTCATTTCCTGGGATCTTATTTCCATTACATACAACACAATTGGATACATCCTCTCTGGGCTAATTCAACACCATGTGAACATCAAGTGTTAATTGGCCAAGTTGAAAGAACAATCTTGTGGGCTTATTTTGAAATGCTCATAATAACCTGGCCATGACCATAAATGCAGGCTGAGAAAAATAATCTTTAATGTTATAATATTTTCTTAAGCTACTGTGACAGAAAAATGTTCACACTGAATACAGCCTTAAGCTGCTTTTGAAAGCAAAGCAAAGTTATATTCTTACACTTGCAACTGCATCTTGTTTGTTATTTCAGATTTGTGATGCAACATTTACTACTAATGGTTCCTTGAAGCGGCACATGTGCACTCACACAAGTGCCAGGCCATTCATGTGCCCATACTGTCAAAAGACCTTCAAGACCTCAGTGAGCTGCAAGAAGCATATGAAAATTCACCGTGGAGAGCTGGTAGGCTATGGGGTCCTGGTTTAAAAATTAGTTTGTTAACCCTTTCAGTGTCCGATCTTTTCAGAGGTGACGCAACCCCAGTAGGATGCTTTTTTTGCAGATATAAAACAAGCACAATGGTTTGCTTATGCAGAAGAGAAAAAGAGAAGACATGGATAATGTCAAATGCACTCTTGTTATGGTTCTGACATTCCTATCTAAAAAACGTGCAGCGGACTCAAAACCATAATTGTTCTCGGTACTTTTTTGCAGTGTGAGGGTTAGAATCTGACATGGTCGAAGTTGCCTCTTCCTCGGACAACACACTGTCATCTTCTGAATCTGAGCTTGAGTTGTATTCGGAGTCGGAAGAGCTGCCGTTCCAATCAGCAGTTGAAGTTCCCGCGCGAGCAGCCATCTCAAAGCGATCACGCAGCCATGCTCAGGGAAAGAGTACTTTCATTTATTCTCACTCAGCCAGACAAAGCAAAGAGAGCAACAGATGAAAGAGATACAACAAATAGCAGAGTCATCCTGGAGAAAGCACACCGACAAAAGAAGTACCCTTGTTGCTGGAAAGGAGGCATGGCATAGCGAAAACAGCAGCCCCATCTGTGGACGCACATGCTTCACTGAGAGGAGAAATGAGGGAAAATAGGCTTTTAGAAGTATAGAACTGATAGCAGAACCATCTCTGAGCTCGCCAATTTCGTGTTACTCCGTACATCCAAGTGGAGAGAGGGCAGAATGTATGGGTACGTCACTGTCATGGTGGGGCATACCATGGTGGGAAACGTTCCGGCATGTCAGTAAAACTGAAAGGGTTAGGGATAAGCTGGAACATTATATTTCTTTTGGAATTTTTTATCTATTCTTAGCTTGGTTGTAAGTGACCTTATCCTAAGAACTTAAAAAAAACATATTTCCTTGCACCGAAATTTCGCAGTACCATTGCATTTTTTGGTCCACATGGAGAACACATAGCATGTTTATTTGCCCAATTTATCTGCAAAAGAATGGAAAACCGCCACTGTACGCGCACCTTGCTGTCAGAGAAGAGAGACTGTGCAGATGTGGGAACTGATTATCTGTTGGCAATTAACAGGAACAGTGTAAATAGCAGCAGTGGCAGGAATGTCTCCACAGGCTGCTTGCTTTGACTGAGATCACAAACGGTACTATGCTACATTGTTACAGTGTTACATTGGTGTGCATTGTGGTTTTTACAACTGCTGTTGCTACTGCAGATCCTGCAGAGGAGTGGTTCACAGACCCAAGGGGAACAAGTGGACAGCACAGCAGCTGCTGTTCTCTCTGACTCACTTGTGGAGGCTTTGGTGCCTGTTAACCCTGATGAGGTTATGGGCCAGAACCACAGTGACCTGGATGCAGCAGTCCCTGTTGTGGAGGAGCTTGTACAGGGCAGTTCTGTTGAACCAGGTGATCCTGGTGGCTTTGTTGCACAAGAGGTTTTAGTGCAGGTGAGACAGAGAGTCATTCTACATGCATGTCTTCTCCAAAAATGTGATGGTGGTGCCACTCATGTGAAAGCAAATGACAGTTCTCATTGACATGCATTAAAGGGACACTAAAGAGAAACACTGAATGAGTATGAAGTGGATCCTCTGCAGACGTATAATTTCATTTCATTGCAGAAAATAGTTCATTCTTGACAAGTGAAATAAAGGCTAGACATCCTATTTTAAACATTGTGCACAAACCATGGCACCTAAAGTGCGTGTGGTAACACACATTTCAGGTCATTTTCGCTCTTTTCTTTCTGCCTAACCCACCTTTATTTTCCAGGAAGAGTCAAGAAAGATTCTAGGTTAGATCTTTGCCAGCTTTCGAAAACATTACCTTTCCATGTTAATAAGCAGTTGGCCAATTCCAACAAGATGCTGTCAAAATACTTTCCCAAAAGGGAGCTGCTGTGTAAATTTTAAAGGGGCCCTGAAACACTTTTCAAACTAATAGATTGGCCTCACTATTAAAGGACAATGTCTCACGAATCTCATGCCACAAAACTTTTTCGAATCCTTCAACTATAAGTGGCATTATCTCACCAATACCTGGCTTTCTCTCTCTCTTCGTCTCCGCTAGCGTGCTGGAAGCTACACAGCAGAGAAGCCAAGTGGGCAAAGCCCTGGCCAAAAATAGGGCGTTGCAGCGGTGAAAAGGCTCATCGCGGCACCCCGTGGTGGCTGCGGTAGACTATGCTATATGGCACGCTGCTGCCATTTCGGAGACCACGTGCAGTAGACGCAGCTACACACAGTGCAAAGATGAAATTATTTTTATGTATCTTTGAGATCGCAGTCATATATATTTTGTGTCTATTTAATTCAGAATTAGCAGTTATGTATTACTGTGAATGCTCTAGCAACTACCAAATCAGCCACTAGCGTTGGTGGATCCAGCTGCTTTCGATCACGCTGACTGACAGCATAGTGGCAGCGAGGGCAGTTGGTTTTTCGCTGTTTTCGACTCAAGATTGTAACTTACCTGCTGCATGCAGTGCAGTAATATTTGGCTCACATGTTCACAGCAGCCTCTACGACAAGTCGGCAACTTTTTCTTAGTATCTTCAAAAAGATTCAGGGCCTCTTAGGGGGGTCGCGCGTTTTACATCGCGAAAAATGGCCAAAAATGGATTTTTTGAAAATCACATTTTCAGTTTTTATAACCCTTTTTCTATCTGATACCCAAATATCATCCCTGTAAACCACCAAGAAGTGCTCTAAAAATTCGTTTTATTAGCCAAGGTGGCGAAAAATCTCGCGGAAATCAAGAAATAACTGCGTTTTTCACGCCACAATATCTCCGGAACAGCGCGACCGAGTGCTGCTATCTTGGTCTCGTTGGAAAGCGCATTGCTCCGTCTTCAAATTTGCCGCTTCAGCGATCTCCTCCATACAGAAACAAGAGCACAAAAAGCAAATGATTGAAGGTCGTACCGGAGTCTGCGATTGGGCGCGCCCGCCACGTGACTCCAGCGCGGCTCGCCATTGGTCCGGCGCTCGCGTCGTCTGCTCGGCTCTTTGCACCTCGCGAGTTTAAGTCTCCACTCGCCGTAATCTCGACGTGTCAAAACGGGCGCAACGCGGACATCGCAGTAGCGTGGCCGATCCCTACGCTTGTGGACGTTTCAGACCCGCGGCTAAGCATTCCGAGCATCGGCGACGCGGACTTCGCGACCTAGATTCACGCGCGGAATCCTCGGACATGCATCTAACAGCACTCGGTGTTTCGAATTCGTGACAAATTCGTATCGCGCACGCAATCCTCGGAAACGCGGCTAAACATTTCGCGCATAGGGAGTCTCCGACTCGGCGATCATGCACATCGCGCGCGGACTTCTTGGACCGTCACCTAATCATTTTGTGCATCGGCGCCTCCGACTGCGCGAACAAGCGCATCGAGTGTCGACTCCTCGAGCCCGCGACTAGGAATTTCGTGCGTCGGCACCTCGGACTGCGCGAATAAGCGCATCGAGGGTCGACTCCTCGAGCCCGCGGCTACGCATTTCGCGCGTCGGCACGTCGGACTGCGCGAATAAGCGCATCGAGGGTCGACTCCTCGAGCCCGCGACTAGGCATTTCGCGCATCGGCACCTCGGACTGCGCGAATAAGCGCATCGAGGGTCGACTCCTCGAGCCCGCGGCTAGGCATCTCGCGCGTCGGCACCTCGGACTGCGCGAATAAGCGCATCGAGGGTCGACTCCTCGAGCCCGCGGCTAGGCATCTCGCGCGTCGGCACCTCGGACTGCGCGAATAAGCGCATCGAGGGTCGACTCCTCGAGCCCGCGGCTAGGCATCAAGCGCGTCGGCACATCGGACTGCGCGAATAAGCGCATCGAGGGTCGACTCCTCGAGCACGCGGCTAGGCATTTCGCGCGTCGGCACCTCGGACTGCGCGAATAAGCGCATCGAGGGTCGACTCCTCGAGCCCGCGGCTAGGCATCTCGCGCGTCGGCACATCGGACTGCGCGAATAAGCGCATCGAGGGTCGACTCCTCGAGCCCGCGGCTAGGCATCTCGCGCGTCGGCACATCGGACTGCGCGAATAAGCGCATCGAGGGTCGACTCCTCGAGCACGCGGCTAGGCATTTCGCGCATCGGCACCTCGGACTGCGCGAATAAGCGCATCGAGGGTCGACTCCTCGAGCCCGCGACTAGGCATTTCGCGCGTCGGCACCTCGGACTGCGCGAATAAGCGCATCGAGGGTCGACTCCTCGAGCCCGCGGCTAGGCATCTCGCGCGTCGGCACATCGGACTGCGCGAATAAGCGCATCGAGGGTCGACTCCTCGAGCACGCGGCTAGGCATCTCGCGCGTCGGCACCTCGGACTGCGCGAATAAGCGCATCGCGCGTCGGCTCCTTGTATCTGCAGCTATGCATTTCGCACATCGGCACTTCGGACTCGCAACCAAGCACCCCATTGCGCGTTCACTCTATTATCATATTGTCACGATAGCTCGTAAGAATATCTATCATACCACCCCTTCATAAAGAGAACCTCATCATGAGCTCTGTTCACTAGGCCCCTTGAGCTGGCACACACCTGGCTGCAGAAGTGATTGAGGCATCATACAAAAGTAAAATTCTGGAAAGCACCTAGCAGCTGCATATCTATCACTGGCTCTCTGATCCCAAGTTCCACAGCCACTGTCAGGTGAAGATGACTTGGAAGGCTACTTACACTCAGAGGCTTCATTCAGTAACATGGTCAATTCTACCAAATAAAAAAAAAATGCCTCACTGATTGTAATGGAGACTGCTATCAATCAGGCAGCCTGCATGTACAACTGGAACTATATTCATGCCCACACAGAGTTCTGCACCTCGGTTTGAAACCCAGGCACCATGCTCTTTGTAGAGCATGGTGCCTAATAAAGTTTCTTGTGCTAGTTCAGTGGCCAGTGTGCTATTATTTTGAAAGTGTGCAGTCACACATTTAGTATGGCCATTCTTACAAAACATAGAGCTTCAAAATGGTGCCATTTGTATTGCTGTAGATTCACTTCAGCAAAAGCTACATTTGTTTGAAACTTCGAATGCGTTTATTTCAGTTCGATGTTTTTGCACACTGTACTCCGCCTTACGGGTGTCTTCTGGGTTGTTTTTGGCCAAAAATGACAAGGGTGGTATCATTTTATTTGTATTGAAATGATCTGGGGGGGTGATACTATTTTTATTACTCTTGCACCGTCATGAAAATTACATTCAGGTATAGTAATCGCTGCTAATTGGAAAAAAATGTTTATAATAAATGCAAGATTGTTTTCTTGCCCGCAAAATACTTCCAAATGAATAAAAATAGCATCACCCCCTACAGTAGGTCTTTAGCAATGGTGTCATGCATTTAGTTTTTGGTTTAGCAAGACGAAATCATCAAAAAGCCCCGTAAGGAGTTTGAAATTAATTTGACTTCAGACCTCAATATTTTTTTAACTGCTACAGCTATCAAAAATCTAATTACAGATCTGAAATCAGCACGAAAAATTACCGCAGACAGTGGAGTTTATTAAAGATTCACCCAAAAATAAGAAAAAAAATTTTAGGACCCACGTCCCCCCTTAAATTGGCGTTGCAACCTGTCTATCGTTTTTCTTTCATTTCTAACTTAAGCCTCTGCTCAGGTTTAAACTTATTGATATTTAGTGTTTCAGAAACACAGCAATTCTTGTTTAGCTCCACATTTCTCTTTAGTGTCATTTTCACAAGACCGCACTTCGTTGTTTTAACTGCTGGGGAGGTATTGTGTAAGAGTCCACCTAGTGGACTGTCCATTTTGGCCATTGCCGATTGACTAGGGCCGCCCGTCTCCTCCTCGCTCGTACAGCTGCATCCAATCAGCAGCGGCCGAAATGGACAGTCCACTAGGTGGACTCTTACAGAATACCACCCCTGTTCATTCTTTGCACGAGGTAACTTGTTTTAATATTGCTTTTACTTTTTCTGTATTGGCTTAATATCTAATGACATCTGTTATTCACCTGAGATGCAGTGATATGCTTTTCTCTCTTTCTTTTTTAACTTCCAAGGCGGAGTATTCATTTGGAGAACCTGACTCTTGCCAGCACCTTTTGTTGTATTTTGCTGAAGCGTTGATTTCATTGTGTTAATGATGACGTTTCACAAAACTTGGGCAATTTTTTTACTTTTGTTTATTTTTATGTTCAGGCTGATTGAAAGAGTACCGTATTTTTCGGTCTATAAGTCGCACCTTTGTATAAGTTGCACCCCCTTCAAAATGGCAGTTTTTCCGGGAAAAAACATACATAGCAATAAAATGCAATAAAAAAAATGACCAACCCTTCCCCTACCAGAAAATAGGCATAAGTGAAGCTTGTCCTGTGTGCACCTGACCTTCGTCACAGTTAAAGGGCCCCTGAAACGGATCGGACAAATTTTATAGACGCATAGGGTACAGCTAAAGTTATTCATTCGCACCACAATTTGTGTGAAGTGTCTCATATTAAGAGAGCTACGGATGATTACAAGTTATCCTCCTCCATAGTCATGCATTTTCTCCTCAACTCGTTTGCCGAGTGTTCAGGGTAAGCTCCGCCTTCACTGACTCTGCGTCATGATGGCACGTCGTGTCGTCGACTTCCGGTACTCTAGCAGCGAGTGTGAAAAGCTTCTCCAAACTCTCCGCCAGCTGCTTGGTAGTCCATCCCAAGTGAAAGCTATCGAAGCAGCGTGCATTGTGAGCATTCTGTCACATCGCGAACGTGTCTGGTATTCCGGTAACCGCAGGCGAGCTGGGCATTTTCATGGATGGCTGGAGGCATAAACTCAAGCTGGTGAAGGAACTTTAGTGTAGACGTACCTGAGCGGCCTGATCGGTGTGTAACGCTCTGCACCTGTTGGCACAGAGCTTAACCAGTCAAACAAAGCGCTAATATTGCTCTAAGTAAAATATTTTAGACATTTACAAAAACATTGTCTTGATGATTACACTCCTGCAAAAAATTTGCACCAGCAGCAAAGAAGAATACATTTCGTTACTGCTACTGTGTGTGGTTGAGCTCAGTGCTACCAGGTGGCTGCACCATGCAGACCATTCACGTTTGTGCTTCTGCTCATCCCGAGAAACGGCACGGTCAAATTGCCAGGTCCTGTCCCCTTACGCTTGCGTTTACCAGAATACCGAACTCGCAAAACGCTATTGCGTTCGTAATCCTCCGGTGTAAAGCGACGGCCGCAAATGCACAAATCCTGGCACCAATCAGATAGCGGCAGTCCGATGCGCTGCAGCCAGTCCGCTCATCTGCTGCCTTGCAGAGGGACACGATGTTGCAGCTTGACATATTGCCAGTCGCTACGTTTGCAGCCCACAACGCAACAAAGTCGAATCATGGTGCTTGCGCAAAGACTGAGACCGACTCTGACCGTGCAGCTCTCATCAAAATGGAGCATGTTGTAACACAAGCAGACGACGCTTGCTGTGTTCCGGAAGTGCTTAAGTGTAGTGCGAAATTGTTCTTGTGCATTCTTTTTCTGTTACTTTCTTTTTATGGAAACAAATTAACACACATCCAGCTATTACAAACAACATTTGTTCGCCATAAAGTTGGAAAAATAATTGATGACACGCCCTGGGCAGCCAATCGGATAGCTCGCCTTACTAATGTCATTGGATTAAATGACGTCAAATGGGTAGGGGCGGCTTAAAATTCAGCCGAACGATGTGCTGTGATCGGCAGCAATGTACGTATTTAAAACCCTATAATAAATTACATGCTTTACGCGGAGCACTTAGATGCGTCAATTAATGATCAGAAGGACCTACTTTGACTCGGTACGTTTGTGCAAAATCGTCAAAGTCGTTTCAGGGTCTCTTTAGGTAATCCACTACAGGTAACGGTGCCGGATCGCTTCAGCCTCCCGCTCCCTCAGCTCGGGATCTTCTCGTTACTGTGGGATTGCCTGGGCTTGGGCGGCTCTAACGGCTGGATCGGTGAGCCGTTTCACGGCCTAGTTCTTGCCGCCGGTTGTCGAAGGCTGCCAGTTCCTTGGGGGAACGCACAACGTGTGGCCATCTCATCTGTTTTCTGTGAATGAACTGAACGGAAATGAAGCCGGGGGCGGTGGGGTGGAAGGCAGCGCATGTGAAACCCTTTCCTGCCCTTTCCCTCTCAGGCAGAAGCAAAACGGCTCTGATTGGTTGCGCACGTGGCGTGAGCACGCACCTATACAGCTAGAATCCTTGCTAATGACTTGCGCTCTGGCACCGACGCAGCTGTCTACTCATCAAACCACCCTTTCCTGCAGCTGCTCTGCCCTGGGAGCAACTGGGTTTTATTGCGTGACTACAACACCACCGAAACACCACCACCACAATACGCACAAGCATATTGGTGCCGTTCCTGTAGAATTGCGACAGCAACGATATTGACATTCCAGCCGCATTTCTGCCGTCGTGGTCGCCGTGACATAGTCCAAAGGCAATAACATCGTCCCAGCATGCCGTATGCTGTCATGTGCGAACGAAGGAGTGTGACGGTGAGCCAAATCGCGCACAATGGCGGAAAGTGCGAAGGCAGTGCGGGAGGGAGAAGGGGGAGGGGAGGGGGGGCAGCTTGTACTCTGGCAGCAACTGTGCAGTTTGCGCAGGGGTGCGCGCTTATCTTGAAAGCGATCTGCAGATGTGACAACCTTGGAGTCGCTCGACTCGCACTCGGCCTGCCGCCGTTTGTGTTGCTGCTCCGTACGTGTCACACAGCGCTCGGCAACTCGATCACAAGAAGAACCCGGCACCACCATGGCGCACACACAACCTGTACAAAGTTTCAGAGGAGGTCATCCCAGTGCACTTAGTGTGGCCATAGCATCCAATCTGATTTTGACGGCAGTGTTTTTCTGAAAAAAAAAAAAAAAAAAAAACAACGTATATAAGTCGCACTGTTCTGCAAGTTGCGCCGACGAAAAATTCAGGAAAAAAAATGCGACTTGTACACCGGAAAATGTGGTGCTCAAATGTGGTAATATAAGTATTAGCTCATTGCAGCAACATTTGGGTGCAAACTAGTTGGTTTGCTTTTATTATAAGTGTACAGAATAAAACACACATGATGGGAGAAGTGCTTGACCTGTGCTGTGCATTTTCTTCAGTGCTCTTGTTTAAAGGTGACCTATTTCAGCTTATAGTAATAATATATTTCATTGGTTACCTGTCGGCATAATTTTATGTTGTTTTATTATGCAGTTAAATTGAAGTAGCTTTTGAATACCTCTGTTATATTGTAATTCCTTAGAAAGCTATGTAAACAAATAATGATGCTAATATGTCTTACTTTCCAGGAATTATGGGGATTTATCCACGTAAGGCTAGCTCAGTTTATGGGCTTTCTTTGAGTTTGTGTCACTTGGTTCTCTAGTATGACATCTGAATTCTCTTTAGTGGCAGCTCTTCACTAAGGCCGTTTGACCCTCATAATAGTTTGTGAGCAACTGGCTTGTTTTCACTGTGACTGTAACTCATGATATTAAGAGCATGGAAGCCTGGGCCATTTGTTAATGCTGCATGATAAAATAAAAACTGCATGAGTAACTCTATAAGTCACGCAATAAGGAACACATGGGATAGCTCTGAGCGTGCAACTGAATTTTAATTGAAAAATATTCCTCATCTACGCATCAAGTCGATGCCACATCAACATGCACATAATGTACATTGATAGGCTAGGATGGCATTTGCAGCACTGTTGTAGTTTAAAAATTTATTCTTTGGTTTTGTTTGTCTTTTTTTGCATTTGTGTGCCTAATGGTATCTGTGTAGATAAGGTAGATTTATCATGTAAAATTTTGTTGTGACTTCAGTAGTGTTCTCTGTATTTCCTTATTCATGTGGATCATGTTTGCCACTGATGTCTTCACATACTGTCATGCATTCCCTGATGCTACCTGCGGTATGATTAGGTGTGCCACGAGATATGAACAATTTCTCAGAAAAAGTAATTAAGCTATTGAGCTCAAAGCACGAAAGTTGCTTTGCACTTCTTGTGATTTCACTGCTGTTAAAAAGTGCATTGAAGGTTAAGTTTTCAAAATTTTCATAACGGGTAATGCATGTCTTGTTTGATTCACTTTGTTCACTCACTTTATTTTTGACACAGGAAACAATTTGTACATCTAAATTAACTTCGTTAACACTTCAAACATGTTTAAACTACAGATTGTATAGACTATAATATGCAGTTAATCTATTGCTTTGTCCTCTTTTCTCCTCGTCCCTTTGCCCACTACTGCTGACTGATGTCAGCCTTGAGTTGGACATTTTGGGGTGTTCAGCAAGCTTTTTTTTTTTTTTTTTTTTTCATATTCAACCATTCTATCTCTGTCCTTTTACTGCAAGGTTGAAGGCAGTTCTTGAAGCCAGTTGTTGAAGGCAGTCACACCTATTTTCTAGCATTTTCTTTCTTTGCAGGCATTTGTGTATATGGGGCATCAACATACACAAGTGCATAGGCAGAGCTGGGGAGCAACACAGTGTCACGGACAGTAGTATGGGGAGTAATGCTGCTGTGCATCTTGTGGCGTTGCCGCACTGGTGCAGAGTCATGAGCAAACTGCAGAACAAAAAGGTTGTTCATCCTTAAGTTGTTGAAATGGAGGGGGAAGGCTTTACGGCATGTTTCTTGCCTTAAGCTGTGCAGTGGAGCATGTTTAGGCTAGGTTAAGCCAGAAACTCAATAAAACTTGTTGCTGGGCAAATTGCTTCATAACGCTTAGAAAGAAGATACTGTGCAAAAAGGTACTGATCAAAGTTGAAAATTTTCGCTAGTCTTTGTCTCTGCCTTTTCATTCTTGTGCGTTTTGCGCAGTCTCATTTTCGTAAGTCAAAAATTTTGGGATGCAATCAAGTCTTTGTGGGGCAGCACTGGGCTACTCTTGTGTCACGGCTCTTCCGGCAAGCTTCAAGACTCACTTCTACTTCTCTTAAATTGCTGAGAAACAGGCTACAGGACCAAGAACAATGTGGGCCACTTCTGTAGCAATGTCAAACTTCTCACGCTTTTCACACTGCCTAAATATGTGCTTGATTTTGGCAGGAATGCGAGCTACACAGCTGAAGGCTGCAAACAAAGATCATTTCCCATGACTCAAAATAAATAAATCATAGAATTTTACGTGCCAAAACCACAATTCTATTGTGAGGCACCCCGCAGGGGGGGGTTCCGGAATAATTTGGACCACCTGGGGTTCTTTAATGTGCACCTAAATACAAGTACGCTGGTGTTCTTGCATTTCGCCCCCATCAAAATGCGGTCGCTGTGGCTTCCCATGACTCGAAGAGTAACTTGCAAGTAACCCATTTACTTAGTATACGTTACCAGAAAAAAACTAATTAAGTAGAAGTACCAATAACTGACTCACAAAAGTAGTTTGGAAGTTACCAAGCTACCAATGAAAGTATATATTTACATTGACTTGAACAAAGTATTCAAGTTATGTGCAAGCCTGCCTGCCATTCAGTGTTTATTATTATTATTATTATTATTATTTTTTTTTTTGTATCGTCTAGCATCTGTGCAGCTTTGCTGAAAGACGCATGACACACTTAACTGTCACAGTTCGGGCCATTGCCGTGTCACAGATTTCTGGTGTATGGCGTTCTGTGGTAATTTGTGCATCTTGTGTGAACCAGGACAACTTGCAGCAGTTACAAGGGACCTTGTTTGGTGGCCAGAATGACCAAGTGGACCTTGGACAGGCGACACAGGTGTTCTCACAAAATGGCTTCTTCTCACAAACATTGCCACAGCTCACACTGCAAGTGAGTGTATTTCTATATGTAATTCTCTATTTACTGACTTCTAGAAACTGTGCCACACCATTACATATACTTGTAGTAATATACTTGTGGTAGTATACGTATATGGAGCAGTAATTTATTATGTCTTGATTTGTTTTGTATGCACTTGCAGTGCTTGTAATATAGAATTTGAATATGACAGATGTTCTCAAACCTTTTGATCCTCTCAACCAGGTTACGCTTGAGTGGAATCGGGCTGGTGTTGGTAACATTTCACTGGTGAAAAATGTTTTCTATAGAACGAAGCATAGAAGCTCCTGGCATATGAAACACAAAGATGCACATGAAACCTTCTTTGAGCATGTCTAATACTAAGAGCTCATGCTGGCAGCACATGGACTAATTTCTAGGAGTGCTTAAACATTCTTGCTTAGGTGCCCCATTTCCAGGTGAAGTAAATTTCATGGGTTATCTTTGTCTTTTCTTCAGGGTGATGCCTTGGATGTGGGCACTCTGGCTAACAGTTTTGTGACATCATCACTTGGTACACCAACTGAGCTTGCTTCAGGCACGCCTGAAAATGAGCTGGTTGGTGAGCTCCCAGTAGCCCATGATGATGCTAATCCGACCTTATCACAAGAGTCAACGCTGCAGCAGGTAGCACAAGATGCTCTGCGTGGCACAGAAGTGGATACAGGAGATGATGACAAGCCTTTTGTGTGAGTGGGCAACTTTGCTGTTTGCTGGCAGGTTTATAGCGGGCAAATGCAGCCCTGCTCATGGCAGTAGTCTCATATGTGTGATCATAGCACAATTCCATGTCAAATGTGCTGATGTAATGCTTGTTTTACTTTTGCATTTATAGACGTGCAGTCTTTTATGGACTATGTGGGCAAGCTCAGCGTAACAATGAGCAATCGAAGATAATTTCTAAGTCCAGCACAAATGATGACTTGTTATGAAATTTCTGTGCACAAAATAAGGCGACTTGGTGCTGAAAACTTCATTTCCTTCAACGTGTTTGAAGTATGGTGCCAGCTTAATTAAACCGATGTCATGCTTTCACCATGTGGTGCTAGTTCAGTTATGTGTTTCTAGAGCTCAAGTGTGTACACTCGTACATTAGCCAAAAAGAATGTTATAAGAATATATGAAATGTTTGCTCCTAAAATATTGCAACGTCAGTTCAATGAAGTTTTCAATTTAACCCCAGAATGCCCAATGTATCATTTCTGTTAACCGAGTTTGGTACCTCAAATTCTCACTTAAGCATGGGAAATTAATGTAAAGCCCATAGTAGCATTTTTGACATGTACAAGGAAAGCTTAAGCTGTAGATAGTACAGCAAACCAGTTACTGATTAATTAGCACTGTAATAAATAGTTTATAACTAGAAAAACATTGCTTGCTTTCTTTTTTTATGAATGTACTCTTCATGGCCAAGATTGAAGAGGAACAACTTGTTTTAATTTTCTTTTGTGTGGAATGGTGTTTGGGCTTTGTGGTGTAAAGGAAATTGTGGTGTAAAGAAAATTTTGGCTACAAGTACATATTTATTGAATCCAGGTCTACCTGTACTAAACATTGGAAACATTTGTAGAGGCTCACAAAACTAAGCAAAAATAGCTGAATTCACTTTAAAAATTGGCTGCTATTATTTTATGACTAGAAACATGTTGAACAATGATATTATGGGGTACACATAGGCGGAGAGTTTTCATTTTTTCGGGGTAGGCTGGGGCCCGACCAGCTTTCTGATATATATATATATTTTTTTTTTCTTGCACTAGAAGAAACTTCGTGTGACCTCGAAGAATTGATCTCTGAATTGACGGCGTTATATGAGTATATACAAAACCTCATAGTAGGAGACAGTTCACTTTCACAGCCTGAGTCCTCTCGGTGGTGTAATCTTCCTTTATGCAATTGTCCGATACTTGGCTATCACTAATACTGCTTCACCTTTTCGGCGAAACTGCAGCCTCTCGCTCTCTCTCTGTCTACTTTTCTTTTTCTGTGTGTCCAAGTATAAGCGCTTCTGTGCATGACTGCTGTTGATTCTGATTTCGAGTGAATCCGACTTGGCCTGATTTCTGTTACTGAGTGGATTATACAGTGTTCCCCAACTATCATGCACCAAGACTTAAAGAAAGAGCAATTCTGTAACTCAAAGTAAACCTAGTGCATATTGTTTCCAGTACATTGGAGTAGCCACCAGTAGTTTTTTTGTTACTGAGAGGTAATTCAGTAGTTGCAATTAATTATCTAACTCGAGAAGTACTTTCCTAATCTTCAAAGTATCAATGAGGCATTTGTAGGCACCCCTAAGTGACATCTGACTGCAGTGTTTTCAGCGACATACTAATCGCGTACATTTTTTTCTGACTGGTAAAGAAACCTCACGAAATATGAAAAATACCACGTGAGTGCGCTCCTACCCGCATCGTAAAACAGTGCCCTCAAATAAGCTGATTGAAAGCAACTGCATTGTCTGTCGCAAACCTGAAGAAACAGAGCATCACCTTGATAATGGTACGGAAGGAGCACCAACAGCAGGTTTCGCAGCTATTCCTCCCTTTCATTTCTACGTCACACTTATTATCCTTCTCTCAAGGCCGACTGATCACATTAATAACAAAATCCTCTTGATAACATGGCCAAAGCACTGCTCTGACCACGACAAAATGCGAAAAGCAATGTAATAGGCATAGAATGTTTCAAAATCCCGGCTTTGCCTGCACCGCACTGAAAGAATGTGTGCGAAGCTATTTTTTGTACCCGAAACTTGCTTCGGACCAAAGCCAAATTAAAGTTACCATTTTACTTTTCATGAAAGTGTATATGTGCTTCAAAAACAGGTTCGTGTAAAAAAATAAAAGCGAAATAAACAGACCAGGAAGCAACCAATGTCTCAAGAAAAGGCAAAACCGATGCATTCAAGAAAGTAGATACAGTCAAACCTGCGTATAACGAACCTCTATACAATGAATTCTTCGATATTCCGAAGTTTTTGTATTCCCCGCCGTCACTCCATAGAAGCACATGTATTTGTGACCTCTATGTAACAAAGTGGCAGCAAGAGACACCCTGGAAATAATGAATTCCCTTCGCCAACCACCTAGTGGATTTTGCCCCAAATTGTGTTATATTAGCACGAGCAACAGCCGCATGCATCTCCTGCGGTTGCCCCGCCGACGACGGAGCGCGAAGCGCAGTCATCCCGCTTGGCATGCATGTAGTAGCCCCGGCGACAGCGAGACTTCCGCAGAGTGCTGCTGGCACAACACGCAGGGAAGCACGGAGCAACACGCCCCAGAGAGTAGGGAGGATCAACGCTTGTCCGCACTTGTCTACATGTGCATTTATGCACCCCCTGCGTCCCTTGAGCCGGCCGAGAGAGGATTTGATTATGAAAAGGAAGAGGCGCTACACATGCATTGAGGCACCCCCTGCATCCCTTGAGCCGGCCAGCAACGCAATTCTTGATGATAGTGATCTAAGGAAGGGAAAGACGCTTGATTCTGCAAGCCATGAGGGAGCACAGCAAAGCATCGCTGTGGCCGTGTCCTTATTTCCTCCTCCTTTCAAACATCCCGCCGCTCGTTCTAAGTAACATTGCTGCCGCTTGCCGGTTGCCGGCGGCACGATGGCAGCGCCACTCTTTGGTAGCTACAGAAGTGTCTGCACCTCACTTCGTTAACCTGACACCAGGTGACACTACTAAGAAAAAAAGGATTGCTTTTTATGTCTCGTGGAGTTGTGGTCACTCTTTGTTTCTTCGTTTTTGACGCCGTACGCATGTGCGAGCTGGCTGCTGTGTCCACGCATCCTCTCACTTCGGTGTATCATTCCAAGGATGAGTGCCTTGATGAAGAAACAAAATATTGACTCTTGAAGACAAAGTGGCCATCTTGGATGCTGTTTCTGGAGGCGAAAAAAAAGAAAGATATAGCTGCCAAATTTGGCATCCCAGCTAGTTCTCTGTCTATAATTCTGAACGCAAAAGATGTGATTCGCTGTGCAGTGGAGTCAGATGCCGACTGCAAGAAGAAGCAGAAGCCAGCAACATACACTGACGTTGACAAGGTGGTGTTTACTTGGTTCATGGGCATGAGAGGACGAAATGTTCCCATCAGCGGCGCTGTTTTGCAGCCAAAAGCAAGTGAATATGCTTGTATCTTGGGCTGCAATGATTTAAAAGCAAGTAACGAGTGGCTTCAAGGCTTCAAAAGCAGGTATGGAATCGTTGGCAAAGTAATTAGCAGTGAGTCCTCCTCTGCGGACAGCGATGGTTCCACTTCTTGGATTGAGCCCAAGCTACCAGGCATTTTGGAGTGTTACAACGCATGTGATACGTACAACGCTGACAAGACAACCCTTCTTTATGAATTCCTTTTAAACCACACGCTTACGCTAAAAGGAGACGTCTGCCACGGCAGCAAGCAGAGTAAACGTCGCTTGACTATTTTTCTCTGCGTAAATTCGGACAGAAGCGACAAGCGAGTTCCGCTGGTTATCGGCAAAAGCGCCCTGCCCAGATGCTTTAAAGGGCCCCTCACCAGGTCTGGCCATATTGAGCTGACAAGCGCAAAGCACACATTGCGCGATAACAATCATGTCTGCAGACTATTACATCGCTACGTGCTGCGGAAAAATCTGAAATTTCAATCCGAACACTGTTTCCCTCTTCACTTGTGGCAGCCGCACTCCAAGCTGGACGGTGATGTAATCGTGCCCCTGCTCCTACGTAATCGTGTCCCCAGTGTGACGTCGCTCGTGGTGACACACGACTTCTAGAATTATTCAAGACGTCTGTTATCTGTGTGATCTATTGCTTGAATTTACGAATTGAAGTTTAGAGAAATAATAAAACACACAAATGGAATGTCTGTGTTTTCTGTTTTACTTAGCACCGAAGCAAGAGAGATATACAGTACTTCCGCTTCAGCTCCTTGTTCCCACTGTTGTGCGCTCACATGCACAGGTACCGAAACTATGCCATTTTCTACCATGTTCCAGCGCATGATCACGCTCTGCAATCCGCTTGTTCTGCCTTACTATTCGTGTAGCACTGAATTATACCGCGAGTCATGTTTCCTTGTGCACAGTGCGCAAAATCGTGTGCTGCGCGAATGAGACAACGGCTCGCGTGTGGCGTGGTCAGCAGAAATGCGTAGCACAGGAAAAAAAACAAAAGTGAGGAGAAAAAAAAAATGAAGGCGCGGCCTGTGACGTATGCGTCACATGATTCTCGAGGTCTGGTACAGGAGAACACAGGGAAGGAATTTCGCTTGCGAGGACTAGACGGGGCGAGTGGAGAGAGCGTCTTGCTTGGCAGTGAAACCTGCCTGCTGAAATCATGGGTTCGTGGCACTGAACTATTTCTACCTCGGCTATTAATAAGCCGATTTGAAATTTTTTTTCGGCAGAACGCTCCCTAGAGGACACGTAACAACTTCCAGCGTATGACCAAAATTTGCTATGGGGCCTGGTTAGGGGCCCTTTAAAGGGACACACAGAATGCCTGTGAAATACGTGGTAAATGCGAAAGCGTGGATGACACTGGGCATATTTAGTGACTGGTTGAGAGAGCTTGACAAAGATATTAAGAAACAAGGCCGTAGAATTTGTCTATTCGTAGACAACTGTACTTCGCACCATGTTGAAGGCCTCGAGCTGTCTAACATTGAACTGGAGTTTTTACCCGCGAACTGTACCTCGCTCATTCAGCCCCTTGACAGAGGAATTAACAGTGTGAAGTGCTCCTACCGGCGTAGACTAATCCAAAGGCTGCTTATGAACATTCGTCTTCAGCAGGAAACAAAGGTGGAAATTTTTCAAGCAGTTGAGATGCTTGAAGCATCCTGGCGGGAAACAAGTGAATTATTATGAACTGCTTCAGCAAGGGCCGGCTCACAAAAGTGGTTCAGGCTGTGGAAACTGACAGTGGAGAGGAAGAGCTTTCAGGCCCGCCTGATCTCGCCGAAGCTTGGGTTTCACTGCGTGCGAAATCACTGCTGCCCCGAATGACGTGCAGCTTAGCGATTTTTTGTATGCAGACGACTGCACCGTCACTACCGAAGAGATGGTGGACGACGCGCTGGTGGAATATATCCGATATCATAGTGACGACGACACATCTTCGGAGCTTGATTCATCATGTGCATTGCCTTCCCCGAAGGAAGTGCTGGATGCCATTGACGTCTTGCACTGCGTCGCGGGCTCACTAGACGATGATGGAACAGCGTTGTGTACCTTGATTTCTTATGAGTGTTCAGTGTTGCCGTCCCTCACAAACAAGCAACAGAGCAAAATAATGCAGTTTTTTGCCGCTAAATAAATGCATTGTGGGTGAGTACCTCCAGTTCCCCTTTGTTTAATTTGTGTATTTCTTTTTCGGATTTTAATGCTGAAACTGCATATAATGAAAACCTCTTTCTAACGAAAATGTTCTACATTTGTCAATTTCGTTATTTCCAGGTTTAACTGTATACCACTTCTAAATGAGCCGAATTGGCAATCGGGATGTCTGCACAAAAAAGAAAAAAGAACACCATCAGATTTTAGTGTGCCCTTATTATCTATCAATTGGTAAGCTCCGTTGAACACCTGCCTAGAGGACGTGTTCGAATAAATCTCTTTTTTTCGCAGCTACACAGTACTGTGTCCGTTTTATAACATTTTTAGTGGCTTTCTTTATGACAGATGCCAGAATTCTATGGCAGACATCCGCTATCTTTGCCTTGAACTAATCTGGCATCCGTCTCGATCATGTAAGCACAATCTTTCACATAACCCCAAAGAAAGAAATTGAGTGGAGAGAGGTCAGGTGACCTAGCCAGCCAATTTACTAGCCTGTGCCTTCCAATCTATTGCGCATGAAAAGTCGCATCCAGCCAGTTTCGTGCTCAGCTGCTGCTGTGTGCGGGTGCCCCATCTTGCTGATACCACAGAAAGGGAAGACATGACAGCGGGGCTTCGCAAAGAAACTCATCCACCTCTCCTTCAAGGATTTCGTTCATGTAACGCTGACCAGTCAGTGTGTGATCGAAGATGGGACCGATTATAGCACCGGCATAAATTGTGAACCACACATTGAGTGACCACTGGTACTGGAGCTGATTGCGCTTTATCCAATCGTGTGCATTATGCAAATTTACCTAGGCGTTCCTGCAAAAATTGACTTCATCTGTGCACACGATGTTTCTCAAAAAGTCCGGTGACTCATCGGCTTTTGTGAGGACCGAATTTGAGAAATCTAGACCATTCTACAGGTACCTATCTTCCAAGCATTGGTGCTGGTTAAGGTGGGATGGGTGAAAGGCCATCATTTAGAATCCTCCAAACTGGTGACGTGGAAATTGGTACCTGGGTGGCCACATCCTGCACACTAGTACGAGGGTTAGAGGCCATAAATGCTAGAACATCCATGCGTAGGCTAGGACTCAAAAATGGAGTTCTCCGCTGCTGTTTCTGGAAGCTGCCGGTTTGTCTCAGGTTTTCATAATTTCGGATAATAGGCGATGCATTTGGTCTACCACCACACTTCCATGACTGATATATATTTGCGGCTTTCCTCCTGTTGCCATTTGGAGCTCCCAAGGCAAGGATCATGTTTGCCTTCTGCTCATTAGAGAAAGAGATGGCGACTGGGTCGAAACAAAACTCACCTTTAAACTCTGTACTAACGTTGTCAATTCACTTTTGTGGTGACATTTGTGCACTTTACCTACACTAAGACAACAGCTATCACAGGTTGTTTCCAACTAACACCAAATGCGATGTGTTACTTTGATCGGGGCGCAGCACATAAGGCACTAGCTTGATTGCGATGTTTTTCTTTATTTCGTTCTGGATAACTCAAAGGGACCCTATTCGAGGGCGCTGCTTTATGATCTGGGTGGGAGCATAGTCACGTGGTATTCTCCATATTTCGTGGTGTTTATCAGTCGCAAAAAAAGTTAGTATGCAATTAGTACGTCGCTGAAAATACTGCAGTTAGATGTCCCTTGGTTGTGCCTGCAAATGCCTCATTGACACTTCGATAATGAGGATGGTATGTCTCGAGTTAGATAATTATGATTACCTAATTAAATCTCAGTAACAAAAAAAATTACTGACAGCTACTCCACTGTACTGAAAACAATATGCACTAGGTTTTCTTCGAGTTACACATTGCTCTATTTTTAAATCTTGGCGCATGATAGTTAATTGGGACACCTTGTATATATTTATGACCTTTGCATGCAAGTGACAATGTTTCCATCCCTAATAAATGTAAATTATTAGAAATGTTTTTTTTTTTTTCATGAGTCATTAGCATTGCTTACTGGAAAGACAAGCATTACTCAGACACACATCATTCACGTGCATTTCACACTCCGTTGATAAAAAACTCTTCCGAAATTATCACTGAAGTCTATATGCTTTTTTCATGGTCAGAAATGTGTGCAAAGCAATTTGAAGTGAGGTGAACATACAGCAACGTATTTTTTCTCTAGACATAGGCTATCCGTACCTTTAGAAATAATTTTTAATTGGTTACCTCCTTCTCTTTCAAAAATATAATAAACTTTGTCCTGTGTGTATATTTAAATATATTGTGTATGCACATGGTGTTTACAGTGGAAATTTAAAACCATGTTTAAGTGAGAAAATACGGATGAGGCAGCCACCGCTAGTGCTTCTAATGTGCTTGTTGTCCTAGTGTCAGGATTTGCAGAAATAAAGCGGAAGTACGAATTAAAAGTAAGCCGTTAGCCCGAATAAAATTTCAAGTGAAAAGGTCGAGGCAAGTCAAAAGAAACCTCAGATGATGTGGGTGACAAAGCTCTGGTAATGACACTTTAGGTGTGTCTGTGGGGGGGTGGAATGGGGTGGGGGGGAAGGAGGCGTGGACTTCAGCAACGCAGGGGGTGGGGTGGGGTGGTGGGAATTTGCCCCCCCCTTTCCTCGGAAAACTTAAGTCGGCGCTTATGGGTGTACGTACTGAACATAAGCATGTAGAAGATTGCTTAGATGAATTCTGGCTAAGCCGCCATGAAATTGGTGCAACTATGTAGTCTCAAAAGCTGTTAATGCTTCCAAAGCATGCGGTGCACGTCAGAGGGCGAAGAAGCCTTCAGTAAGGAAAAGGAAGTGTGGTTGTGAAGGCCATGGGAACAAGAATTTGATCGGCAGGAAGTGGCGAAAGACACTGTGACTCTAACTTAACGCATAAATTTTTTGGTGATTTAAAAAAAAGAAGTTTCTACTTTTGGGCCTGAGAGGCATGATCATTTGATAGCAATAAAAATTAGGGGTGTGTAAATACCAAATAGGAAATTTCGAATGTAATAGAATCAAGCAAAAATAAGAAAAAGCCAAATATCAAATTGGATATGAGAAAACGAACGCAAGGTGTAATGCCTATAAATTTTACTCAAGAAAACCAGATGCTGCACATGCCCGGGAGTCTACTCTCATTGCATAGGAGAATGTTGCTAGCTATCAATAACTTTCGCAACTGGGAATTAAAATGTACAGTATGGCCTACTCATGTTGGGGGGGACGCGGGTTTTACATCGCGAAAAATGGCAAAAAAAAATGATTTTTTGAAAATCACATTTTCAGTTTCTATAACTCTTTTTCTATCCGACTCCGATATATCATCCATATAAACCATGAGAAGTGCTCTAAAAAATTTGTTTTATCAGCCAAGGTGGCGAAAAATTTCGCGGAAATCAAGAAAGAACAGCGTTTTTCACGCCACAATATCTCCTGAACGGCGCGCGCGAGCGCCGCCATCTTGGTCTCGTTGAAAAGCGCATTTCTCCGTCTTCGAACTTGCCGCTTCAGCGATGTCCTCCATACAGTAACAAGCGCACAAAAAGCAAATGATTGAAGGTCGTACCGGAGTCTGCGATTGGCCGCGCCCGCCACGTGACTCCAGGGTGGTTCGCCATTGGGCCAGCGCTCGCGTCGTCTGCTCGGCTCTTTACACCGCGCGAGTCTGAACGTCTTCACTCGCCGTAATCTCGACGTGTCAAAACGGGCGCTACGCGTACATCGCAGTAGCATGGCCGATTCCTACGCTTGTGGACGTTCCAGACTCGCGGCTAAGCATTCCGAGCATCGGCGACGCGGTCTTCGCGACCAAGATTCACGCGCGGAATCCTCGGACATGCGGCTAAGCCTTTCAGCACTCGGTGTTTCGGAATTCGGGACAACGCACGTCGCACACGCAATCCTCGGACACGCGGCTAAACATTTCGCGCATAGGGTGTCTCCGACTCGGCGATCATGCACATCGCGCGCGGACTTCTCGGATCCTCATCTAATCATTTTGTGCATCGGCGCCTCCGACTGCGCGAACAAGAGCATCGAGTGTCGACTCCTCGAGCCCGCGTCTAGGCATTTCGCGCGTCTGCACCTCGGACTGCGCATCTAAGCACATCGAGCGTCGACTCCTTGTATCTGCGGCAAGGCATTTCGCGCGTCGGCATCTCGGACCCGGAACCAAGCATACTGCGCGTTCACTCTATGATCATATTGTCACAATAGCTCGTAACAATATCTATCATACCCCCCCCCGCCTTCATAAAGAGAACCTCATCATCAGCTCTTAACTAGGCCCCTTGGGCTGGCACAGCATCTGGCTGCAGAAGTGATCGGGGCATCATACAAAAGTACAATTCTGGAAAGCACCTAGCAGCTGCATATCTATAACTGGCTCTCTGATCCTAAGTCATTGTTAGGTGAAGATGACTTGGAAGGCTACTTACACTCAGAGCCTTCATTCAGTAACATGGTCAATTCTGCAAATTGAAAAGAAATGCCTCACTGATTGTTTTGGAGACTGCTATCAATCAGGCAGCCTGCAGGTACAACACTGGAACTATATTCATGCCCACACAGAGTTCTGCACCTCGGTTTGAAACCCAGGCACCATGCTCTTTGTAGAGAATGGTGCCTAATAATGTTTCTTGTGCTAGTTCAGTGGCCAGTGTGCTATTATTTTGAGAGTGTGCAGTCACACATTTAGTATGGCCATTCTAACAAAACATAGAGCTTCAAAACGGTGCCATTTGTATTGCTGTAGATTCACTTCAGCGAAAGCTACATTTGTTTGACTTCATATGTGTTTATTTCAGTTCGATGTTTTTGCACACCGTACTCAGCCTTACAGCTGTTTTGTCTGGGTTGTTTTTGGCCAAAAATGATAAGGGTCGTATCATTTTATTCGTATTAAAATGATCTGGGGGGTGATGCTTTTTTTTATTACTCTTGCGCCGTCATGAAAATTACATTCAGGTATAGTACTCGCTGCTAATTAGAAAAAAAAATTCATAATAAATGCAAAATTGTTTTCTTGTCCGTAAAATGCCTCCAAATGAATAAAAGTAGCATCAACCCCTACAGTAGGTCTTTAGCAATGGTGTCATGCATTTAGTTTTTGGTTTAGCAAGAAGGAATCATCAAAAAGCCCCGTATCGAGATTGAAATTAATTTGACTTCACACCTCAATATTTTTTGAACTGCTACAGCTATAAAAAATCTAATTACAGATCTGAAATCAGCACGAAAAATTACCGCAGACAGTGGAGTTTATTAAAGATTCACCCAAAAATAAGAAAAAAAAGTTTTAGGACCCACGTCCCCTTTTAAAGGGAACACCAAATTAATATCCCAGCACTGGTTACAGCTCAGTTCATATATGAACGTCTGTAAATTTTTTAAAAATCTATAGAATGTTTGTTGAATACAATCAAGTGCTTTTCTCCCTTTGAAGCTGAAGATATAGTGGAGTTATGTTGTCCTGAATAGTGTCAGTTTAATAGTGCTTCATAGCTGTGCTTCATAGCATTCTATTAGTATTGCTGAGAAAGTTTTGCTTTCTAGTCCTTCCATTTTTCTCACATGTGGGTTCTCTGGGTTATCGTCAAATTGTTAAGGCCAACATACAAAAGCACAAACTGCACATCACATGCCTCAACCTCACCATTCCACGCATAGACATCTGTGCACAGCACAGGTAGGCTGCCCACAGCACAGGCAGTAAAGGGTAGATGTTTTTTCACTGCAAGGTTTGGCATCGTTTGCTACTTGTCAAAGGTTCTGAAATCGGTAGGGCCACTGAAAATTTGTGCATTGCCCACAGTCTGTGCAAATGCACTCAGCGCAGTATGTCAATTCATGCCCGGTGCGTAAATGCAAAGCTAGTCTTGTGATGTGGTGTTTGAAGTTAATAGGAGGGACCAATATGTCTACGAACAGTGTCTGGAACCAATGATAGCCGTACTGGCTGTATGGTGTGTTGCAAAGCTGGTGGCTGTGAACAACATTGGTGCCATCCCATAGACTTGCTTTTGTTGGTGAGGCAGTTTGTTGGCCTTCTGAATGTCGTGCATCCACTGTGAATAGATCTGCATCGATTTGGCATCAAATCGCAACATAAATTGCTGATACCCACGATGTAAGGAAAGCAGCTCTGGCCAGCCTCACTGCATTGGAACAGTGGTTGGAGAAAGTGTGGCGGAAGTTGCACATCGTTTTCGCAAAGGAACAATGGGATAACATGCTAACTTGGGCTGGTTGGTACATATCTGAAGAAAATGAGTAACTGCAGTGAACATGGCGTGACTGAGACAGATGGAACAGACGGGACTGGAGGTCCAAACATCAAATTTGTAATAGGAGCCGCATCTTGGTCGCCTATTCAGGTGAGGTGTGCAAGACCGTTGACTCGTCGGAGCTTGTACAATGCACCGAAGTGGCACATGCAATGCTGGCATCGCGCACAGTGTGTTTGCATACCATTTCCTTTGGCACTGTAGACGGCAATCACTGAAACGCTAGCTCGGTTGCATGGCAGGCTTGTGCGGCTGAGGTGAGGCAAACTTGTGGGTATTTGGGAAAGGGTGTGACAGAAAGTATAGAAAAAGGATGTGGAGGACGATGTGTTACCATGGTGGTGTAGCCTTCCCATCCCGCTTCAAACATCAGGGCCTCTCCTATTTTGTTTCCTACTCCATGGCGACACCTGATGAAGCAGTGTGTGCCTATCACAAAATTTGCCTGCTGGCTGATGTGATAACAAGCCACCAGTCGCTGTGAAAAGTGTGCCGCTGACATGTTCATACAGGCGGCTCATCAGCTATCGGTCTCCAGGTCACAAGTAATGTTTTGATTGCTGTTAAAGTGCCGCTTGAATCTGAGGCGACCAGCTAGCAACTACCACGAGTGTGCGTAGCAAGTTCGTGTGTGTGTTCTCGTGTATATAGAAAGCTTTGAACTACGTGCGGGAACATGAATATTTGGTATAGTCCTGTCACATGCTTACTCACTGCTTCATCCTCCTATTCCACTAGTCTCTTCTTGCACACATATTCTTATTACCAATCCCAGCTCAACCATAATATACTCCATCTTTTCACACAGGAGGCTGACTGTCCAGCCTCCTGTGATGGGTGCTGGTTGCTTGTGTTCTTGCTGTTCTTAAGATACTGCAGCATAGAGCATTGCAGCAACTTAGACTGGCAGATTGTTTAACAGTGCACATGAAGAAGGTCTGGAATTGCCAGCAAGCCCACCTTGATGTCCTAGACTAGCAGTTTTCCATTCATATTACTTTAGCAGGCTCTTCTGTTCTTTGCAGGTGCACAGTCTGTGACAAGCGATTCAAGCGATCTACATATCTGAAGTCTCACATGCGGTGCCACTTTGCACGCATGGCCTCTCAGAAGAATTACATATGCCAGCAATGCGGTGCATGCTTCACCACAGCTTTCTCTCTGAAACGACATGCTGTTAGTCACACGCAGGAGTTGCACTGTGACAGTTATATCTGCGCAGTTTGCTCCCTTGCTGTACCAACTGCTGCAGAGCTTCGACGACATGCTTGTCAGCATCGTGAGTAATCTTCTTGTGCTTTATCTGCAGTTGCTTTGTTGCTCGGATAGAATTTTCTTAGTAGCAGCAAACTCGCGGTGGCTCTGTGGCTATGGCAAGCTGCTGCTGAGTGTGAAGTTGCTTATCTAATTCTTGGCCGCTCTGGCTACACTTCAGGGGGAACAAAATGTTAAAAAATTTTTTTTAAATGCCCATGCTTTTAGATTTACATGGGTGATAAAGAAGCCCAGGCAATCAAAATTATTCCACAACCGTCCACTACTGCACCTTTTGCAGTCCAGTGTTGCTTTGGAACATCGGAACACCATCAAACAACCTATCAATAACAGGAAAGCCATTCTCTCTATCTTTTTGCAGTTCAGTAATTTCGGATGCATTACATTCCAAGAAGGCTACCGAAGTGATGTCTGATTCTCTAACATAATGTTTGTCTCGAAAGTTTCAATTGTTTTCCGATAACAATCTCTTATTGTAGTAGCCTCTGAAAAGATATCTGCAGTAAAGGGATTACTCTTAAATTAATCTTAGCACACCTGCCAACTATTACACTTTTATCATAAAATGAACAATTTTTAGAGCTTGTGTACAATTGTCTTACTTACATAAATAATATCAAATTTTTTTATCCGCATACAGTTTAAAGAAAGACCGATTTGTGTAAACCATCACGAATTCAATTTGTAGCACCAGATTTTTCAGACGTACTCGATTGCATAGGATCTACCCATAGCACTGCCACCCATTGCATAGAACAAATGTATAATGACAGCTAATATTTAGGCTGTTATTACATTAATATTTCATGAATAAACTTCATGAATATTTCCATTTGTGGCACAGATCATTCTGGCTGCTGCTCTTGGGCAGAGTGAACTGCATCCTTAGAAAGCACAGTTTGCAATTTATGTAATAAACAGTCAACAGGATGAGTAGTGGAAGAATTTTTGGTATCTTTTTACCTTTATTTGCAGTATTTTTCAAGTTTTAAGGTTGGCAGGTCTGCGTTAGGTCTTATCACTTCTCAGTACACACTAATGACATTTTGCTCTAACTTCATAGATGCACTTTCTGACATTCCCGTGCAAAAGCTCAAACTTTCATTCTTCTATGAGTACTACTGTGTAGTCCTCTGGTGCCCATGATCAGGTGTTGTAAAGGCTAATACTTGACACTACAGAAATGCCCTACTAATGCATAGTAAAGTGTATCTGCTCATAATAGAGTAAACAGAATTGTGGTACTCTGCTACTGGCAGAGTAAACGTGTCAGGTTGGCTAAATGTAGGATGCGTTATTTCTCACAGAAACTAAACAGTTTGCCTGCTCACATGATGCTGAGAAGCTGCAGTCAAATCTCATAACGAAATGGATGATAACAAACTAACGAATGTGATGGAATAATCGTACCAATTAAAACAGGCATTTAAAATACTGTTTTAACAAAGAAAAAAATACTCTTAAATGGATATAACAAACCTTTTTTAGTTCATAATGAACGTTTTCTAATCCAAAATGAAATGGATTGTTAAAAATAGCAAGCACTGCTCATGTTCTCGCCGATTGCTCAGATATCAGCATTTATTTAATGTGCTGGTAGAGTGCTGGTAGTCTCCCATTCAATACAACGCCCATCGCTAGATGCCAGCATTAAGAAATACTTTTTTGTTGTTTATAAGCATATGCTTGTGTGTGTTGACGAGTGTTGTATGAAATCAGAAGCTTGTACCACTCTACTGGCATGCTCACGAAACACTGTAAGACTCGTTACGCCACTGCTTGAGGGTATATGACAATTGTGAAGATGGATTAGCATTGATAGCTGCATCAGAGGAAGCAGTCATCTTGCTGACAAAGACATGGCAGAAAAGAATCTTTCGTGGTCCTTCTGTGGTAGGCTGCAGACTTCTGCATTGGCCCACCTAGTGATTACTAACAGCATAGCCCCACTGTTTCCAATGGCCATTTTGCACATGCCAGCACCAGGGCGTCAAATTGAACCCAAACTCGAACCGAAAACCGTACCCGAACAACAATTTTAGCCAGAACTGAACCCAAACCCTAACCAATATGCTTAGAATGTGCCTGAACCTGAACAAAACGTGGACTGAAAACAATAATAATGGTTACTGGTTCGACACGAAATGGTTCAAGCATATATACAGTAGACTCTGTTTAAATGGAACCTCAAGGAACCAGAGAAATTGATTCCGTTTATCAGGAGTTCCATTTACTGAGAGACAAAGCTGAAATACGATTGGATGAATACAAAACCAACCAACCATGAGGATGATGTTCCGTTTCAGAGGCAGTTCCGGTTAAGTGATTTCCATTTATCGAGATTCCACTGTGTATATATATAAGGGGCTCAATGGCATATATGGGTCCTCAATAGATAAACGATTCTTCAAAATATTTACTTCTTCAGTCAGCACACCCCACTAGTAGTTTGTGATTACTCCCAAGTTGCATTGCATGCTATAATGTGGATAGACCTAGGCAGGAATACTTACACTTCTGAACTCAGACATACCAGTTCTGTCCCATGGCCAAAACATTGTTTCATGGGCTCTGCAGAATCACCGTGTCTGTTAAAGCTCCCAATTCAGCCATTATGGGTCAGCTTGCCACTATTACTAGATAAACCGTATAAGACACACACCAGCATGTATGGATAGCAAAGATGATAGTGTTCTCTAGAAGGAAAAATAAGAAAACCAACGAGTTCATCAGTACGGCTTCTTGTAACAGTAACACTGCGGTCACTAGTATCAATGCTGTCACCATCTCATTGCGTGGCTAAACGGTGCTTAACAACAGGGGAAATGTCCTTTTTGTTGCGTGCCTTGGTTCAATATGCGTTTGGCACTTCCAAGCAAATTACAGTAATTTTTTATTTTAGAAATATAAATATTTCTAGGACACAATGTGCATGATTTGGACATTTCCAAATCGGCGCAAAACTCTGCGCCACTTGCAGTCGTGTAAGAGAGAATGTCGAGGTATTTAGCATAAACTCTCCTTGTTCATCGTTGAGGAAGATCAATGTCTTGCTTTTACTTAAAAAAAAAAAAAAAAAAAGCAGAACACTGAGTGAAATGTAAATTGCTAGCTGCTTTCTTGGCTATAAACTAGAAGGTTGAAGTTGTAATTTTTGCAATACAATGTGAATGTCGTGCTCTCTCCGAAGACATACAAAGACATACAGAAAGTGTACAGAGGAAAAAAAGGGAGCCAGCACGGAACGGTGCGGCCGCTGTTATCATTGTCGGCACCTCAACACCCGGATCTATGATGCATCCTCAAGGCCCATTCTTATAGTTTCATACGAATACTATGAGGGACAGCAACAGTTCTTCCAGTCTACAGGGAAAGAGTTTGATGAAAATGGAGATGTGCACACAAACAGCCATCGAGTAACGATGTCTCATCTTAGGCAGCCTATTAACTCGCTGTCTCGGTTAAAACAAAGCAATTTATTATTTGACCTGGTGCTTTAGTATTGTCTGTAGCCTTTTGAATGAGCACTAAACTCGACTAAATGCATATGGGATGAGCCTTTCCTCTTTTTCATTTACTTTTATTGTAATCGTGCACCAGATGTGGTTATATTATATCACATCTGGAGTACATATTGACATGTGTATTTGTTTATCTTTCTTTTGGGTGACCACTTTTCACCGTCTAACAAATGTCATCACTCATCGCGGGATGCGCCCCTATGTTTTGGAAGTTTCTCGAATGTTATCGATGGTTCTATCTGCTGTCTGATGTCACTGAAGCTTGCGTAATCTGATTGCATGTATGATGCAAATGGTGTAGAACTTTCTGGAAGACATGCTGGCACCTGTGATTACTCTGGAACCTTCGATGACTCATGTATAAAAGCCGACACGCTTGACCGGCAGATCAGTTAGTCAACTATATCTTCACATTGGAGGTATGAATTAAGTGAAGCCAGCCGTGCTTTCGCGTGCACTCCGCCGCCACGGCTGATATTGTCGCCCGCACTGCGATGACGCTACCAGGAGAAGCGCTGGTAGCAGGGAGTAGTGAATTCTTCATCTGCCTCGCACTCCAACGGGTCACCGAAACTCGAGATTGCGCAACCTCCTATACTAAATGCATAGGAAGATGTCTTACATGGTGCCATGCCATCTCGGCACGCCCACTCTTTGCACACGCGGCAGATGATCTCTAAAGCAGGGTACGCAGCTGCATATGTGCTCAGCCGTGCGCGCAGCCACAGTCGAGACGACACACACCAACTTACCCCCCAATCCACCCCCTGGCCCACACCTTCGTGGTGCGCACTTGATCACGTTACTAGAAGCTCACTCCCCTGCCTCTCTTTCCCTTCTCTCACGCGGGATCACTTGTGAAGCCACCATCTTTCTTGCCTCACCCTCGCACACTTTCACTCGCATCTAAGACGCAGTGCGCTGGGTGCGATAGGATATTATCACACTTGGACTTTCGGAACATGGTGCGGCTTCACTTCGGCGGATTTGAGAGGTGCATTTGCAAGCAACCGCTTGTAATTCAATCATTTGACCATCTGTGTCCATGGAAGTTTCCATTTTCCATGTATTGTCTCGGCATTCCTTTTTGGTGGCAGTGAAATTTCATTATATTGAAATTGCATACAAACACACATCGTTATATTGAGGTTCTAAATACCTGGTGTTCTATGGACAAGAGGTTACTAAAAGTTAAATACTTCGTTATATTGAGAATTTTGTTATATTCAAGTTCATTATATCGAGGCTTAGCTGTATATAGTAGGTTGAAAGTGAGATGACTAGTGTCTCTGGGGGAGGAGCTTGAATTCACATTAAGTTGAGGTTAGTACTGTTGTTGATAGAGAGCAGTGAATAGCAAAGGAGAAGAAATGTGCACAATTTTAGAAAACAATTCAAATAGGGCTGGGTGAATGTTCAATATTTCGAATATAAATGTTATAGTTCCACTATTAGACTCCAAAATTTGATATATTATGATTTTTTATTTGGGTGAATATATAATGAGGTAGGTATAACTAGTGCCTGTGCGAGGCAGTCATCATCATTATCAGCCTGTTTTATATCCACTGCAGGACGAAGGCCTCTCCCTGCGATCTCCAATTACCCTTGTCCTGTGCCAACAGATTCCAACTAGCGCCCATGAATTTCCTAATTTCATCGCTCCACCTTGTTTTCTGCCGTCCTCGACTGCGTTTCCCTTCTCTTGGTACCCATTCTGTAACACTAATGGTCCAACGGTTATCTAAACGGCACGTTACATGACCTACCCAACTACATTTTTTTCTCTTGATGTCAATTAGAATATCGGTTATACCCATTTGCTCTCTGATCCAGACCGCTCTCTTTCTGTCTCTTAACGTTATGCTTAGCAATCTTCATTCCATCGCTGTTTGCACCGTCCTTAACTTGTTTTTAAGCTTCTTTGTCAGTCTCCAAGTCTCTGCCCCTAGGTCAGCACTGGTAAAAGACACTGACTGTACACATTTCTTTTCAATGACAATGATAAGCTTCCAGTCAGGAGCTGACAGTGTCTGCAATATGCGATCCAACCCATTTTTATTCTATGAATTTTCTTCTCATGATCAGGGTTCCTTGTGGTTAATTGACCTAGGTAAACATACTCCTTCACAGACTCTAGAGGCTGACTGGCGATCTTGAACTCTTGTTCCCTTGCCCGGCTATTCATCATTATCTTTGTCTTCTGCATATTAATCTTCAACCCCACTCTCACACTCTCTCTGTTAAGGTCCTCAATCATTTGTTGCAACTCGCCTGCATTGCTGCTGAATAGAACAATGTCATCCGCAGACCGAAGGTTGCTGAGATATTCGCCGTCGATCCTTACTCCTAAGCCTTCCCAGTTTAATAGCTTGAATACTTCTTTCAAGCACGCAGTGAACAGCATTGGAGAGATTGTGTCTCCCTGTCTGACCCCTTTCTTTACAGGTATCTTCCTGCATTTCTTGTGTAGAATTAAGGTAGCTTTAGATGCTCTGTAGATATATTCCAAGGTATTTACGTAAGCGGTCTGTATTCCTTGATTATGTTATGCCTCAATGACTGCTGGTATCTCTACTGAATCAAATGCCTTTTCGTAGTTTATGAAAGCCATATAGAGAGGCTTATTGTACTCTGTGGATTTTTCGATAACCTGATTAATGACACGGATGTGATCCATTGTAAAGTATCCCTTCCTGAAGCCAGCCTGTTCCCTTGGTTGACTAAAGTCCAGTGTTACCCTTATTCTATTGGAAATTATTTTGGTAAATATTTTATATAATACTGGGAGTAAGCTAATGGGCCTATAATTTTTCAATTCTTTAATGTCTCCCTTTTTGTGGATTAGTATAATGTTTTAAATCTTCCAGTTTTCTGGGAACATTGCAGTCGATAGACAGTTTGTATAGAGAGCCGCCAGTTTTCCAAGCATTATGTCTCCTCTATCTTTGATTAAATCGACTGTTATTCCATCTTCTCCCTCTACTCTTCCTCGTTTCATGTCTTGCAAGGCCCTTCTGACCTCATCGCTAGTTATAGGAGGAGTTTCTGTATCCCGTTCATTACTGTTTCTAATTGAGGTATCCCAACTCCTTTGGGTACTGTACAGTATAGAATTCTTCCGCTGCTTTTACTATATCTTCGAGATTGCTGACGATATTACCCTGCTTATCTTTCAGTGCATAGATCTTGGTTTGTCCTATGGCAAGTTTCCTTACTGATTTCAGGCTGCGTCCATTCTTTATAGCTTGTTCAGTCTTTCTCACATTATAGTTTCGAATACCACTTATTTTCGCCTTGTTGATCAGTTTTGACAGTTCTGCAAATTCTATCTTATCTTACGAGTTGGACACTTTCATTCTTTGTCCTTTCTTTATTAGTTCCTTCGCTACTTGTGAGAGCTTGCCTACTGGTTGCCTTGGCGCCTTGCCTCCCACTTTAATTGCTGCTTCTGAAGCCAGCCTAGTTACGGTTTCATTCATTACCTCTATGTCATCTTCATGTCTCTGTTCTAAGGCGGCATATGTGTTTGCAAGTACCAGCCTGAATTTGTCTACTTTTACCCTTATTGCCTTTAGGTTGACCTGCTTCTTCTTGACCAATTTTACTCTTTCTTTCTTTCTTTAAATTGAGCTGAATCCTAGCCCTCGCTAACTTATAATCACTGCAGTTTACCCTACCTACCACTTCTACATCCTGCACTATGCTGGGATCAGCAGAAAGTATGAAGTCAATTTCATTTCTTGTTTCACCATTAGGGCTTTTCCAGGTCCACTTTCTGTTGCTACGCTTCCTGAAAAAGGTGTTCATTATTCTAAGCTTATTCCTTTCTGCAAATTCTACCAGCATCTCTCCTCTATAGCGTTCCTAGAATCAACGCTGTAGTTGCCAATTGCTTGTTCACCAGCCTGCTTTTCCCCCACTTTTGCATTGAAGTCGACCATAATTACTACAGCATACTGAGTTTGCACCTTTCTCATCGCTAATTCAACATCTTCATAAAACTGATCTACTTCTTCATCATCGTGACTGGATGTTGGAGCATAGGCTTGTACTACCTTTGGTCTATACCTCTTATTAAGTTTGATTACGACTACAGCTACCCTCTCATTAATGCTGCAGAATTCGTTAATGTTGCCCGTTATGCCCTTATGGATTAGGAATCCTACCCCTTATTGCTTCTTATCCGGGAGACCTCTATAGCAGAAGACATGGCGGTTATTCAGCAATGTCTAAGCCTCACCAGTTCTTCTAATCTCACTAAGGCCGATGATATCCCAAAGAGTGTCTGATAGTTCCTCAAGAAGTCCTGCTAAGCTAGCTTCACTTGACAGAGTTCAGCAAATAAAGGTTGACAGGGTCAGTTTCCATTGGCGGCCTGTCCGGACCCAGAGATTCTTAGCACCCTCTGCTGCGTCACAGGTCTGACCGCCGCCTTGGTCAGGTGCTCCGCAGCTGCTGGGTACTGAGGGCCATGGGTTAATTGTAGGAATCATTTGGGAGGTAGTGGCCTACTACTGCACCAGGGAGGCCAATTCCTGTTCTGGTGAGGGAGTGTCTTTGTTGAAGCTTAGCGGGCCTTCCTAATTTGGTTGTACCTGGATTAGTATAGACCCACTTGCTCTCGGCGTCTTTTACCGGTGTCAGGCATCACTCCAAGCCTACAGATGTTGTGTGCTGGAAGAGGTGAATTTCAAAAAAAAAAAAAAAAAACTGATAGAAGGATATGAACTTCCGACTATGGCAACCGAGCATTCGACATACCTCAGTCGGATAATCCCGTAGGTGGCGAGGCTACCTTATCACCGACAAGTATGATCCAGAGGGCCCTACGTGCCCAAAAACTTTTGATTTATCCGCGATAGATATGTTTTCCTGATCACGATGGGTAACAAGGCAAACATGGATGCACGAGGCGATGCACGAGGCAAACATCTATATAAATGTAAACTGTGTGGCAGGTCAAAAAGCCTGCTGTTTGCTGTTAAGAAGAAGCTTTAGCTCGGGTGCTCCTATCTAAATACATGTAAAAGGAGAATTCGTTTTTCTCGGCAACCACTGGACCAAATTTGGCGAGGTTTGTTGCATTTAAAAGAAAAACGTAAAATCTAGTAACTGTTGGCTTCAAATTTTTTATTTATATCGTCAATTTTTTATTAAAAATGGGCAAAATGGAAAATTTCCAAAAATCAAGACTATGAAGTTTACAACTCTAACTCAGCAATGAAAAATAATACCAGAATTCTATGAATTGCATCTAATAGCATATTTAAAGCGGACAAAATTGATATGTTACACGTGAATCTTTGAAAACTTTGTAATATGAAAATACAGGTTTTGCAGAACCCTTGTGCACAATGTAACAAATTCACATAAGATATAAAATGACATATCAAATCTGTCCGCTTTGATTGACCTAATGGATGCCATTTACAGAACCGTGATATCTCTTCTTGACGCGGAGCTAATTATTTGTAAATTTAATGCTTCTATTTTTTTCAACCTTTCGAAATTTTGAAAATTCTTGTAACAAAATTGAGGCCCTAAATCGAAATTCCGCTTCCAGGAGGCACTAGAATTTAACTTTCTCTATCAAATGCAACAAATTTCATCAAAATTGGTTTAGGGGTTATCTCAAAAAAACTTTTTTGTCTTTCAAATGTATTTGAATAGTCTGCATTGAAGTTGGCCTCGAGCTAAAGCTTCCTCTTAACTCCAATCAGTTAGAGTACTTAGCCCTTTGTGCAAGCTCTGTTCCAAGTGAATTAATGTTTTGGCTCCAGGAGGATGCCATTGCCGCATAAGTGAAGTCAAGCATGTAGAACTTGTGGTTGTCCGACGAAAAAGTCTCTTTTTTAATGTTCTTGGCAAACTTTTAGTACAGAATAAACTTGGGTTCACCTGGCGGAGTCCACATGCTATATTTGCATCAGTAAAATAGCATATAGTGGTGTGTACTACTAAGTTAAATTTAGTCACCTTTTAGAAGAAATGATACCATTTTAAATTGCAAGTTATGGTTTCAGTGGAACGTTGTGTGCGTATTGGATTGTGCGTCCTTACTGTGTTCTCTTGTTTTTATTTTGTTGGTCACATGAGCTGCAGTCATTTTTCGAATGCCTCCCATTCTTGAGCTATGCAATTGGTCTTATGTTCATTTACCTCCACATTCAGACCAACGGGTCTCTACCAGCAACTTTCTTTCTTTTCTTTTTTTTACCTACTCTGTTCTTATTTTCCTCTTGAATGTTTATAAGGTGTTCGATTCTATTGTTTAAAGCCAATAATTTCCATATATTCATATTTGATTTTTTTTAAATTTTAGTATTTAAACGCCCCTAAATTTAAGACGTTCAAGAATGAATAGGTGTAATGTTGTTTGAAATGTAATGTAACAATATGAAAAACGAAACAGGTTTATGTAAGCAAAGGATCTTTAAAAACCATACCGGCAATTTATGCTGCAAAGTTTACTAAAACACATTATGATGTTTTCTTTATTCTGCCATCTCTAACAGTCAGAGAGATTCATACTTCCTCTTCGTCTCTGCCCTGTCCCTCTTCTTTCATCTCATTCATGAAGTCAGTCTTGCTCCTTTTCTGGTTGTTACACAGGCCCCCCTTGAGCGTCAACTCTCCTGGGCTGTTAAGCAACCACATTGCCGACCGTTGCCTTCTCTGTCACGTTTTTTGGTCCACTGTACCAAATGGATTTCAAGAATCCTTGTTGGCTGGTTATCTTCAGCATGACATAAAGACCTGTGAAAGGAGCTTTTAAGCTTTGTAAACCTCTTTGAACCAGAATACAATCTCCAACTTTGACGTCAGGTGCCTTTGTGAAGTAATCACAGTCATAGTTGTGCTTCATGGCGACCTTATATTTCTCGTACTCTTCTACCGATTTCTTGCGCTCTTGAAGGGTCAACACGTTTGTGAGGCCAAGGAACTGATCAGCTGGAAGCCAGTTCAATTTCCCATCGTAAGTGAAATATGGATCCCAAAGCCGTATGAGAGTGATTATGGTGATTAGCAGCTGCTTCAAGAGTGCACTTCCAACCACCTTGGAATTCCAGATAGAGTGTGATAAACTAATTTATATCTCTTATCGCTCTCTCGGCCAACCCATTGGCTTTCAGATGATAGGGTGCAGCAAAACGATGTTGTATATTTCGTTTAGTCCACTGTTTCAAGCACTCACTTCTGAAAGCAGGACAATTGTCAGCCACAGTGACTTCGACATTTCTGAACATTTTACGACTGAGTAGCAATATGACACTGTTGGCATCCTCTTTTCCTGCCCTACACGTAACCATTCGCATGCATTCGTTGATCGCCAAAAGAAATGCTTGCGTAGTTCTCACTCCCTCCCGTTTTTTCTTGAGCTCCGCGAAATCAAGGTGCACAGTTTCAAAAGGCTTGCTTGAATACTTTGTTAGGATCATTACGCTCCCGCGAGGCTTGAATTTTGCTTTGCTGATTTGGCATTGGTAACAAGTTCTGGCATATTCAGATATATTCTGCTTCATTGTGCTCCAGTAGAATTTTTGCTTGATTTTCCAGTATGTTCTCCAGAAACCGTCATGGCTACCAGAATCATGGGAGTCATAGTAAAGCTGCAAGATTCTTACGATGCTCATATTAGGAATGTGCAGTCTACCATCCTTGAAAGCCATATCTTCCGTGCCGTCCCAGAGAAGTTGGTTCACATGCCTCTCGGCATTTGGAGGTATCAGTAGCCTTGACTTTGTGTAGGCATCATGCAGCTCCTGTCCTAGCCTGTGAGCAACGTTGACCGTCCGGCTTCACTTAATGCATTTAACACCTTGGACAAGCGCGAGCAGTAGTCGTCATATGTTTTCGAGTAAACAATGATGTCATCCATGTAGATGTTGCTGAAGTTACCTGTGAAATCACGAAGCATGTTCTTCATCATTCTTTGGAACCATGCTTCAGAATTCTACCCAAATGATGGCCTGTTATATTCGAAGACATTCAAAGGCGTGACAAAAACTGTGAAGTGTTTGAACTTTTCTAGAGCGGAACTTGCCAGTATCCTCTGCAAAGATTGATTTGGGAAAACCAGGAAGAACCACCTGTTTCGTTGATTATATCATCGATTCTTGGCATTGGGTAGGGAAATAACTCAGTCTGACAGTTTACGAGTCTGTAGTCAGTACGCATTCTAAATGTCCTGTTGTCTTTGGGCACTATATTAATCGCTGACGCGAACGAAGGTGCAGAAGGCTGAATAATCTCAGCGCTGAGTAAGTCGTGCAATTCTTGCTTCAACCATTTCTTCTTTTCGTAGGACATGCCATGTGGTTTCTTCCGGACAGCAGTCGTGTCCCTGAGCTTGAAAGTCACCTTTAGAGCTTTGGCCCCTGGTGGATACTGTCCGACGCATATTAGTTGTGGGTACTGGTTCGGCATCTCTTCATTTGCAGTTACTAGCTTTGCTTGCACTCCAGCACCTGTATGTATTGTTTCAAACGAGTGCTCCACTTCTACATCATCCCGCCACAATATATTTATTTGCATCCTTTCCAAGTCAGGACAAGCCAAGAGAAAACTGTATGCAGCGTCCTGTATAATGAGTGCCTGAACATCCTTCTTGCTGCCTTGGTATTCCACACATACCCTCGCTCATCTATCAGTTATTTGAGAGGTTCCGTCGTAGCTCCGCGCATCGACAACCTTGCCGGTGAATGTCTTTTTTGGAGAAATCAGTCGGGGGGTTGACAATGCTGACCGATGCCCTGGTGTCAGACTTCGGTTGGCCTTCCGTTGATGGTTATTCAGGCGTAGAGCAAACCTTCTACTGACTTTGCCAAATGAACTGTTTCTTTCTGTGCTGCTGGGTAGAATGGAGCGCCCTGATTTTCCCAGTCATTCTGCTCAGGATTACCCTTTAAATCTGATTCTTGCACTGTGGTGTGACCACAAGAATTGTTGCAGCAAGAGTACCTCTGGTTACACATTAAACTTATGGCAGGTGATCGGCCGTTGCCGTTCCTTGTTTGGTAAAAGGGTGGTAACACATTGGTGGAAATATTCCTCAGGGAATGCCATAGTTGTTCTACTGTTGCGTGTAGTCTAGGAAGAACTTTGTGCTGAGAACTCTTCATCATCCCATGAATTATTAGCATGACTATGGATGGTTCAGATAGGTTCCAGTCGGCAAGTTGCAAGAATAGTTTTTCAGAGAAGTAGTCAACAGCTGTTCCCTCTTTATGCTCGAAAGAAATAGCCTTGTCCCAACATTCAATAGAATTCTGGTCAAATGCATGAATGAAACAGTTTTTCCATTCGACCCACAGCTCCAATGCATGGTTTGGTATCCTCAAATTGAACCATTTCCTAGCATTTCCCGCAAGAAAACGATGCATATTGTTGATGCGATCACATTCATCAGTCCAATTATTTTGCAAGCATGCATACTCAAAAAACTGAAGCCAGACCAAGGGTCTCAATTGTGTACCGTAAAAAAAAAAATCTGGAACTACCACTTCTCGCGTTGCATGCCTTGGGAAGTTGAATGCTGGCATTAAAACCCTCAGCAGCTGTTCACTTTGTTGCATTAGCTGCTCCTGTTTACACAAAAAGTGCTGCACAACTAGGCTAACTTCTTGCTCCTTGATTGTCACTATGTCATGGCTACTTGGTCTGTGGACCCACTGTTCGAACTCGGTCTCCTGCACAGAACTCTGACTGAACCTTTGAAGTCCATTTCTTCAAGGGTGATGTTAGCCTTGTGAGCTAAAAACATCAAGAAGTCCAGTTTGCTGACCTGTTCTGGAAGGTCGATGGCAACGTCTCCGTCTTCCTAGTATGTCTTGGCAAGTAGATGGCTGTCTTCATGTCGGGTAATCATGAACGAGACCCACATATCACAAAGCTGTGCAACTGCACCTAAATATAATATTCCGTTTATTCTGCCATCTCTAACAGTCATAGAGATTGATATGTCCTCTTCTTCTCTGCCCTGTCCTTCTTCTTTCTTCTCATTCACGAAGTCAGTCTTGCTCCTTTTCTGGTCATTACACCTATGTACATGTCAAACACAATGTGCACACTTAATAAGCACGGGATGCGCTTACTGTGTGTGCACTATTCTTTTTTTTTCATCATGTCTATTGTTTATTTAGTAAACTTCGGACCAAAATTACTACCTCTATTCTTTCAACATTCCAGCTAGCCTCTAGAGCAGCTTTGCTGGACTATACATGGAAAAAAGTGTCATAATCTTTGCAATATTGAATATTGCTGCATGAGTTTTGATCAGACAGTGTACAGCCAGCTTATAGTAACGTATCAACCACATGATAGCACTTACTGGGCCTATCGCTGCTGTCAAAGCAGAAAGCATAAAAGAAAGAAAACAATTACTTGCCACGATTCAAACCACTGACATGGCAGCTTGTGCTAGTGTACATACCAACATACCAAGCATGCCAGTCACAAAGCTGCAGCCCAAGTGCTGACTGCTGCACTACATTTTCTGGTGAATAATGTGTGCACCCCTGGAGTTCAAGAACTCTCGAGGCTTTCTCAAGCAGGTACTATTGGCGACATATTGCCCACATGAAATGTGTCTGGTGAAAAAGAGTAATGTTGCCTGACAGTGTCTTGCTTTCAGCAAAAGGTGAGGAAGTTCTTGTACTAACAGGTTTTGAGTTCTTCCTTCTTGTTAAGTGGCTGTAAAGGTAGAATGCAGATACTATATTACTGCAACAGTGCTGCTCTAGCACCAAAAATGTGCAAAGGTGCACAGAAGCCCATTATCAGTGGTGAGCTGGTCTTGGATGGAGGTTCCAGCATTGAAAGGACAATGGCAATCGAGATGCCAGTGAAACATTTTCTTTGATTAGAATATAATGAGATGATGTTCCATAGTGTTTTGATAAAATTGTGTTTAAATTGAGGAAATTTTCAGTGGCCTTGAAAGTGAACTGGACAATTTATCACCCTTCACTGCACAGCACACTGGCCAGTAAACTCTTAAAATAAATGTTTGCAGCCTTTGGGGCGTATCTTGTCCCATAACAATAGCGCCATCTGTCTTGCCTGCATTTTTTTTTTTTTAACACTTCCAAGTGTTAGGTGCCCGGTACTTCCAAGTGACGAACAACGGCATGCGTGTTATCGGTGTGGCATAGCATTCTCAACACGAAAGCAGTGAGTGCAGTGTTTTGAAGAAAGGAAACACAAGCAAGGCTCATTTCACACTTCTTTATTTTTTTTAACATTAGGTGCTTCACCTAAGTATCATTGATCAATTGCTCTAGTGGCGGTAAGCACTGATGGACGAAATTCAGCAGTACGTTGACGTCTTAGTGTATTCAGCTAGATTCAGCAGGTGGGACGACGCATGTCGCAAATGAGAGAATGCGGCAAAGACACAAAAGTCTCTTCGATGTCGAAATGCGATCTCGAAAGGTACATGGCTACTCACTTTGCGTGAGTTAGTTGCGATGACACTACACTTCTTGTAGTTGTGGGTGATTTCAATGTGGATGTGTCAGGACTGAAAAGGGAGCTGTTTACGCGTTTCATGTTAAAGACACTTCGCTTACGATGCTGCACTGATCCAACCCATTCGACCTCCCAGCAGTGTACATGCATCGATTTGACATTATCAAAGAATGTGCCTGCAGTTGCAAGTATGCTGATCAGTGTATATCATAGCGACCAGAAAGCCATTGTGACCGTCATTACTAACTGACAATGAGTGATGCAATAAAGTCTTTACCACAAGTTTTCTTACCATAATGTTTACAGCTCCACTGGTCATCCACCTTCGCAGGGCAGAATTTTTTTTAGTAATTCTCTCTTTCTTTTTTAGATGCAGCTGACAAAGAAAAGGCAGCTGAAGACTTACCGGCTGAGAACACGGAGCCAACTGTGGCTGTTGATGAATCTCAAAGGGTGTCAAAACGTCTGGCTGAGAAAGTGAATGCTTCAAGCACACAACGTAAATTTGTCAAATTTACAGAGGAGCAGTCAAGAGAATTGGCACAGAAGGATCCTAAAGAATCTACTTTATCTGTTTCGGAAAGAGCCCTGATTGCTACTGCTGCTGAAAAGGATCGGGTGAGAACATAAGCATCAAGTATGAAATATTTGAGCATTAAAAACTTTGGGTAATGGCTATGGTTTGCAGGTTTCACTAGCACAGGGATCTTCAAACTTTTGGGCCAGAGGGCTAGATTGCCAACAAATAGCAGTGTTGAGGGCTTAAAAATAAAGAAATAAATGAAAGATAGTGAAAACAAACGTGTAAGCATAAGTAACAGTACTGGGCATACAGTAAAAATCTTATTGCCATTAACTCGCATACTTTAATTCAAATAATTGGTTACTTTAATTAGTTGTGTTCACCTTCTGTCATGACGTCCAGAAAAGGAGCAACATAACTAGTATTTTATTATTAGAATTTTGCTTTTACCACCAAGTCTTCGTGGGTACATCTTCCACTGCACTAGCACATGCATTGTCTCATTGTTTTAAACGGCCAGTCGTTTTATTTATCTCTAAGGGAATTTAAAATATACTAGGTTAATTTTTTTATCATAATGTATGATCAAAATGACAGTAGATAGATAATTACAGATAATGACAGTAGTAGTGAGTAGTGGACAACAATGAAAACATTAGTTGTCGCATTTTGTTCACTTTGCTAAAACTAAGCCTTGTTGTACGTTTCAATCGTGAGGACCTTAATGGTGTGCAGGAGACACAAGAGTGGGAAAAGCCACCCGTTGCTGAGCACCCCAACCGATGTGATATGTGCCCCAAGAGTTTTCGGAAGCCAAGTGACTTGGCACGGCACATACGCATCCACACTGGTGAGCGGCCTTTCTCATGCGAGATATGCCAAAAGTCCTTCACGGTGAAGTCCACTCTCGACACACACCGTCGCACCCACCGAGGCGAACGCAACTACCCCTGCCACATCTGCTCTTCCTTTTTCTCCACCATGGGCAGCCTCAAAGTGCACATGCGGCTGCATACAGGTTAGTCAGCTAGGTCTGTTTAAGTCCATGAAACCTGTCTCATTTCTTAGATATATGATCATTGCTTATTGGCAGTGTTGACTTTCATCTACCAGAGAAATTGTTATCCTTCAGCTTGGAGCAGGAGATGGGAGTGGAAACTGCACTCTCTGGCATAGTCAGACAATTTCTTGAGTGCACTTAACATCAGAAATCTTGCTTCGCCAGCACCATTTGATGACCAAAAAGGCGTAATGCAAATCATTTGCAGCAATGAACACTTACTTCTCCAGGCACCAAGTGATGCTTTCACTTTTAACATCATTCCTTGATTTGGCAGTATCCACTTTCTGATGGCCAAATCAAAACACAACACAAACCTGGCACAGCATTGATGGCTTGGTTTCCTAGTCACCGGACACTGCCTCTTGTTGATTGCACTCTTTACACTAGTCCTTGTTGTGACATTATCTGGCCGTTTGTATGATGCTGTACAGAGTGAGGCTATCTATACCCAGTGATGACTTTCTATGGCATTGAAGTGAAAGCTGCAAGCTTGGAGCTTGTGCACATGTATCATATCGCCAAGTAGTCTGGATTGTTTTCTCGTCCTCATGGGCTTATTTCACTGTCGCAGCACCACAGCTGTGGAACAACAACAAAGGTTTTAGTGGAAAAGTTTGTGATGACTTTGCCTTTTTCCTATTGCCACAAGCAAAATTTTGCTGCTTTGAGAAAAAAAAAACGCACTCATTTGAGAAGTCCACCTACTGACATTTCTACAGTGAGGCCTCCCTGCTGGGCCTACGAATGTAAAATTGCCATATTGTCTTTAGGAAAGAGAACTTTTATCACAAAGCCTTTGTGGTCAAGGTAAGAGTAGAGGAAGCACAAGCCTTCATTATTCAAATGAACTGAGCCTAACTGAGAACTTGCAAGCAACAGTGAATTTATGGTGAGGCGAGGGGAATGGATGCTAGCATGTTATCTGCACTGCCGGTTTTGCATCTGCACAAGAATGTGTGCATGCGAAACCCCTATAGGCCCATATTTTCATTATCTTGATCCTAAAATTGGTCTTTACTGGATAATTTGAGCTTGCCCAGTCAGCACGCATGCGCCTGACCCTTATGGTGACCCAGATAGTGACCCAGGTAGTGACCCAGATAGCGATCCCCTTTAGTGGCGACATCTTTCCCAGGGGAGCTCAGGGGACAGTGAGTGCATTGAGTACATGTCATCTCTTGTCAAGAACACCTATTTTCAGACCACCCTAGGAAGATTTTCAAGCAATAACCGTAGCTCACAATGTTGGATTGTGGTATTTACCCAATTCTAATGCGCACCTTCTCTTAAAAAGAAAATTGCACCGAAAGTTGTCTGCTATAATAGTACATAAATACAGTAGTTAAAAAAAAATGTGTTACTTTCTACTACAACATCCCTGATCCATGCGGTTCCATACTGTTTTCACAAAAAAAAAAGAGAAGTCTGGAAAAACAAACATGTAGTAAATTTAGCATCTTTTGAATTACAGTGAAACCTCGTTAAACCATAGTTGGCCAGAGCTCTGAAAAAGTATGTATTAAACGGTAGTACTGCTTAACTGAAATAGCATGAGATCACCCACTTACCTGTCAGAAATGGGAACTCAGAGAGAGTGCGATGAAGGGGCAAAAACATGCAGTATTTATTCACTTCGTGCAACAAAAGTGGTATTTTCGTTTCATGTTGCAGCGGCTTAGCAGCGACGACAGAGGCCTTAAACTCAAAGCTGCGAGCCAGCTTTTCAGCCAGCCCCCTCTTCTCGGCAAACATTTGCATGACAGATTCCTCATTTGCATTGAATATTCTCTGTGGACGGGCACGGTAGCGCTGTAGAAGTCGCGGGGCGCCTTTTGCATTGTAGGGTGCTGTTCTTGTGCCAATTTCATTCATGAGGCTGACATAATGCATATACGAGCGGTTATATATGCGCCGGCAAAATTCTCTGTTTTTCTAATAAAGAGTCTCTCTCTATCTCTCTCTCTCTTTTGCCACTGTCGGGCCTGAATTTGTTGCTTCCCGTGTCGTCTTTATCACTGTCGTAAGGCGACGCTTTGGCAACAGCAGGGGTTACGATGGCGAAAAGTCTAACCTCGTAGCTGACATCTTTTCGTTGTTGCAGCAGCGCTGCCAAGCAACTTCTTCGTATTCCAAATGCCACACACCGTAGTCAATGGTAGATCCCTGTCGCATGCCAGCACCGGTTTCTTCGTGCCACGTTCGATAGTAGAATGATGTCCAATTTTTCTTTTATGCTGAGCACCCGATGTTTTTATCCGAGCTTCGTCGTGATGCCAGCCCTAGCTTGCACGACGCCGCAACCATGGCCACAATGCTCTCTGGCACGGTGCTGAAATGATGTTGATGTGGCTTTAGGCTCAAAAGTATAGGGAGCTTGGAGGCCGTTGTTCCAATCTCTGAGGTTTGTTCTACCAGGCCGCTCAATAGGGATGACGCACTGCCGTGATTGCACAACGAAAAATGAAAAAAACTATGTGCTACTCGATACGTGCACAATAAGCTGGTGTGGTTTATGCGGATGCAACACGTGTTTTGTTCAATGGCCGCTGAGTCAGAGTTGACTTTACTACTTTTAAAATGAAACTATTGTTTAAGTGGGTACGGTTTAACGAGGTTTTACTGTACCATGAAACATTACACCATAATGAATAAAGGAAATTAAATGTATCCTGAAGGTGTAATACCCATAGAAAAATGTCAGCAAATTAAATTATGGGGTCTTAAGTGCCAAAGCCAAAATTTGATCATGAGGCACACCGTAGTGAAGGACTCCAAATGTATTTTGACCACTTGGGGTTCTTTTGCATTTCACCCCCATCGAAATGCGGCCACTGCGGCCGGGATAGGATCTCGCATCCTCAAGCTTAGTAGCACAATGCCATAGCCATAATGCCACCATGGCAGTTCCTTTGCATGAAGATGAATGAATTAAAAAATTGAAGCATTTTTGTGTGCGTAAGTACTCAAGTAAGAGACAAGGCAATATCATCACAAAAGCAAGGACTAACTATACTGATTTTCAGTGTTGCCAGTAGGATGCCAGCAGAATCTGGCTTTGTTGCGATCTGCTGCTGAGCACAAGGTCGTAGGTTCGATTCCGGGTTGGGGAAGTCATATGTTGATGGGGGTGGAATACAGAAACATGTACTGAGCTTTGTACATGCATTACTATACAGAAACCCAATTGGCCAAAATTAATCTTGAGCCCTCCAATACAGCTTCTCCCACAGCCCTTGTGTTTCTCTGGGACATTAAGACTCATCATTCAAGCAGTCAATCCATTACTCAATCAGATAATCACAAGAAATTTGACCTCTTTCATCAAATATTGTTAATCTTCAGAAGTATGGCTACCACCAGGAGAGTGCCAGGTGATGTGGAAGGTTTGAAAGGTGTGGTTTACAAGGTACCTTTGAAGCAAGGAAAGCTGTCCATAGACCAAGCACGATCTGGGTGCACATAGAAACATGAAGTTGTTAAATCAATATATAGTAGTTGATTGCACTTACCAGTGCAGTATCGTGTCGGCCCACCCGTTTGAGCCGTTGCTCTATGGTAATTTGAAAGTAAAAATTCAGCACAAAACCCAGGACAACCAGCAAAGAAGAGACTAGACAAGCACTGGCAAGACAAGCAGCGCCAGTGCTTGTTTCGTCTCCTCTTTGTGGGTTATCCTGGGTTTGGACTGAATTTTTCACCTTCATAAGAGTATGTACCAACTAGCCCCAATTGAAGTTTTATTGAAGCTCTACAGTAATGTTGTTGCCTTTGCGAAAAAATATTGCAGTGACATTATAATGCAGTAAATGTAATGAAATTAAACTGAATTTTGCACAGTTCAGAAGTTAGTACATAAACAACAAGTGTGGAATGTTCAGTAATACCATATTACTCATATATGGCGTACCCTCACTCATTTAAGGCCTGCATCCCCTCATTTGTAAATGTTGGGAGCAGGGAAAAAAATTCGCCAATGGCCATTCGCACCAGCACAAACACCAAACCAGACAAAGTTCACTTCCCATGACAATGAAAAGAAGGAATAATGTTGAACAACCTTTCCTGTGGTAGGTCATGCAGTGGAAACTCAAACCTTCCACGTCAGAAATGGGCATTTGTACACACCAAATGCACATTTTACAGCAGTGTACATTGCAGTTATGTACTACATTAAATGCAATGTTGGCAATACTTTGGGAACTGTTAGCATGGAGAAATAATGAATTTTCTTATTGTGTTTTGGTGTGTAGCTGGCAGTTGAGGCATGCAATATTCAACCTGCATATGCACTTAGCATTGTTCACTCTTCAATTCCAGCCTGAACCCTAATTGTATTTTACTGCTACTAGGGCCTATAAGTAGGGTCCTTCGTTTTCTGGTTTTACAGGGTTTGTATAAGAAGCATTGGGAAATGTTTCGGAAAGATAGATTTATTAGATATATTGCTACAATGCCTCAAAAGTCTTCAAAGCACATCCCTTGAGCATCTACGCACTTTTGCCAACAGCTTTTCCACGACTTGAAGGCAGGTGGATTCTGGAAGGTCCTTAAGGGCACACGTACAAGTTTCTTTGAGGGCACTTAGGTTTCCATGGTGGTGTCCTTTGAGGGAGGATTTCACTTTTGGGAATAGGAAATACTCTGCTGGTGCCAAGTCAGGGCAGTAAGGGAGTTTGGGAATTGTCGCAATGCTGTTTATCATCATGTAGCCGCTGACGTTGGTGCAGATGTGGCTGGTTGCATTGTTGTGATGCAATTTCCAATTTCTGGCGCTGGCTGGCCTCAACCGGTTGACCCTTCTCTTCAGTCTCCTTAGCACTTTTAGGTAAAAAGCACCATTATCTGTCTGCCCCTCAGGTACAAATTTGTAGTGGACCACCCCCTTTTGCGTCAAAGAAAACGATAAGCACGACTTTCACTCTGGATTTGCTCATTCAAGCCTTTTTTAGACGAGCTGATGCCGGAGTGTGCCATTTGGAACTTTGCTGCTTTATTTCCGGGTCATATTCAAATACCCAAGTTTCGTCTCCCATGATTATGTTGTCCAAAAAGCCGGGATCTTCTTCAATGTGTTACAGAAGGTCTTCGCACGCAGACACTCACCTCTGCTTTTGCTCGTCCATCAAGGCATTCGGGACGAGTTTAGCGCGGATCTTGCGCATCGCCAAATTTTGAGTTATAATACTGTGCGCTGTCATCCTATCAATGCCAATTTCATCTGCAACCACCTGCACACTTAAACGACGATTTGAATGCAGCACTTCATGCACACGTTGCACATTGTCGTCGGTTCTTGACGTCGACGGCCTTCCAGCGCAGGGCTCATCCTCTACACTCTCTCAGCCATCTTTGAATAGCTTGTGCCACTTAAAAACTGCAGTTTGTGACAAGCTTTCATCCTTGAACACTTGGCGAATCATGCCCAATGTCTCCGTACCTGATTTCCCTAATCCAACACAAAATTTGGTGGAGTAGCGCTGTTCAATTGTTTGTTGCATTTTGTGCTTGCACCCACTACTTTTCAGTTGACTCTACGGAAGTCCACTGAAAACACAATCTAACCTGAACGGACGCTTGCAGGCGACTGGTGCTTAATGTGTTTTGAAGGTCACATCCCTTAACACTGTGCATGCGCGGTGCATGCACAGTGCAAACGTGCTGTGACGTACAGTAATGTCGGAAAACACTTGTTCCCCATACTTTCTAGACAAACCCTGTATGTTTCTAAATATTGGGCGGCAAAATCGGGTGTTATTTTTAAATAGGAATATCGAGGAGAAATAGTTTTTGTTGTCTGGTGACCCAAAGTTTGGGATTTTTCTGGAAGTTTCACAAACAATTAACTGAAGCAATGGTCTGCTTTTGGACACCAACATTTCATTTAAACAATTAAACTCACTCGCAGCAACATATAATGACAAAAATAAATCTTCTCGAAGTCATGTGATGAACTTATCTATATAGAAATCCCCGTTGGCCAACTTTATTTGCACTTTTATTGTTATAGCAGCTATAGGAACACACCAGGTGAATTTTTGTCATCGCCATGGCTGTGATGTTTCGTGTAAAGTCCAATGCGTTAAGATCCTGTCATGCTCCCGGCACCATATGCTGTAGGTGCGAGGGAAAACGTAAGGGACGAGCTGAGAAGGAAGGTGGCTTGATGTGCACTGTCTTTCCGCTCAACCACTGTTGTGCGCGAAAGGCGGTGGAAGATAAAAGGTAGCAAGTCAGTGTGCTAGCCCAATTAATGCTGCGCGTGGCACGACTGAGCGTGGCCATGCGCTCCCTATCTTGGAAGTAATCTGCAGCGGGTACAAAGGCTCCGGGGCCTGAAATGGCTTGTGGCTTCGTGTGTCCTGTGTTCTTGCACACCTAGTGTTGGAGGTAACGTAATTAAGTTTCAGAGGCACATTAAAGCTAGAGGCAGCACGAAGCATTCGCTCACTACTGCTGCTGCTTTTTTCATGCCAGCGTTCTCACAGCAAGTGTCCGGGTTCATCAAGTGAGATCTGATCATATTTTCTTTTGCACGCATGACCGCTTGTTAATTTAGTTAGCAAGTGAAAATTTACTGCACCATACACGACCGATAAACTACTAACATTACTTAGTATAGCTGTCTAATAATTTGCTCTTGCAATCAATGCTTCCCCTTTAGGGGAAAACTGCAACTTTTTTAAGAAAGCCACATGAACAAAAGAAATGCAGATGTGCTTGGTGACACCTTGTTTACTTTGTTATCTGCACTTACTTTAAAAACAAAGGGGGACAAAATGACAAATAGTAGTGCTTATAGGCATACTTTGTAAGAGACGTGATGCTTTTTCTTATCTTACAAGCTCTTGTTGACATACATAATCATTCACATTTTGAGCATTTGTGTGTCTATATTATATCAGTTGGGCCTTTGAACTTGCATACCTTAATTGGGAAAACAACTCAAAGTGGCAGTTGCTGTCCGTAATGCAGAGCAGTGTCAGCGCTGCTTTCGCTAGGTTAGGGTAGCGGGCAATGGTGTCCTGCCAGTAGGCCAACATGTGAATGCTCTACTCGGGGCTTCATTCTCAGAAATGTTGTTCAGACTCATCCTTTAGAGAAAGTACATCAGTATTGACGTAACTTGGCAGAGAGGCATAGTCAATGAAGGATTACTTCCAACAGGCAGCCAAAACTGCACTGAGTCGCCATACATTAAGATTATTGTCATCTGTATCATTGGCATTTCTCTGCAATGTCATGCCCCCACTTCATGCTGACATTGTTGCAATATTTATCGCAATAGAATATATTTGTTCCCATATAGTATGTATATCTTGACCACTTGCTCACATAAGGCAGGCAATGTTGACTGCTTTTGTAATGCCTGTTGCCCATCAGGCAGGGCAGATCTTTGGGGAGAAATCGGGTTTAACCCAATTTTCATAAAACTTGTTCAAGGTGCAAAAATATGGCATAATCGTGTTTTAATAAAGGGAAAATGACACATCCACCCAGACGTAGCTAAGTGCGACAAAGGAAACCCGTACAGGTTCCTCGAAAGAAAACATTGCACTTGAATAATTTTTTTTTTCAGCTGCGAAGCTTTTCTTTTAAGGAGCCCGTATGGGTTTCCTTTGTAGCACTTAGCTGCGTTTGGGTGGATGTATCATTTTCTCTTTATTAATTACTTCTCTCCACCTTGCAGGTTTCGGCAAAACTAGTGCGTCATAATCGTGTTTTACTTGAAAACTGAAGTACCCTACCTATAAACTACTTTTCTTAGTTATACATCTGTTCTTGAACAAGAGCTCAATCTGATCTTGCTAGCCATGAACTGGCATGTTACCTTGTAGCGAGGACTTGAACCCTTTTTTCCCTCTACTTTGGTGGTTTTCGTACACTAAGATAAAAATTTTCAAGTACCTTTTTAAAGAATGTTGCCTTGCTGACCTCAGGACAACATTCTGGTGGAATGTTGGATGAGTCCAGTCATGGTGGCCATATTGGGGGTATGCAAAGATGCTTGTGTGTGCATGTGAAGAAGTGCCGTAGGGTCCAAATTGATGTAGAAGCCTCACTACCACATCCCTCATAGCCCACAGTGCATGCTGCTTTTGGATGTTAAACTCCAAAAATTGTCTGGCACTTTGAAATGGTGCCATAAGTGTAACTATAAGAATGGTTTTCACGGGCAACAATGAGAGGCAGCACTTCATCATCATCAGCAGCAGCAGCCTGGTTATGCCCACTGCAGGGCAAAGGCCTCTCCCATACTTCTCCAACTACCCCGGTCATGTACTAATTGTGGCCATGTTGTCCCTGCAAACTTCTTAATCTCATCCGCCCACCTAACTTTCTGCCGCCCTCTACTACGCTTTCCTTCCCCTGGAATCCATTCCGTAACTCTTAATGACCATCGGTTATCTTCCCTCCTCATTAAGTGTCCTGCCCATGCCAATTTCCTTTTCTTGATTTCAACTAAGATATCATTAACTCGCGTTTGTTCCTTCACCCAATCTGCTCTTTTCTTATCCCTTAACGTTACTATCATTCTTCTTTCCATAGCTCGTTGCGTCGTCCTCAATTTAAGTAGAACCCTTTTCGTAAGCCTCCAGGTTTCTGCCCCGTACGTGAGTACTAGTAAGACACAGCTGTTATACACTTTTCTCTTAAGGGATAATGGCAACCTGCTGTTCATGATCTGAGAATGCCTGCCAAACGCACCCCAGCCCATTCTAATTCTTCTGATTATTTCAGTCTCATGATCCGGATCCGCAGTCACTACCTGTCCAAAGTAGATGTATTCCCTTACCACTTCCAGTGCCTCACTACCTATTGTAAACTGCTGCTCTCTTCCGAGACTGTTAAACATTACTTTCGTTTTCTGCAGATTAATTTTTAGATCCACCCTTCGGCTTTGCCTCTCCAGGTCAGTGAGCATGCATTGCAGTTGGTCCCCTGAGTTACTAAGCAAGGCAATATCATCAGCGAATCGCAAGTTACTGAGGTATTCTCCATTAACTTTTATCCCCAATTCTTCCCAATCCAGGTCTCTGAATACCTCCTGTAAACACGCTGTGAATAACATTGGAGAGATCGTATCTCCCTGCCTGACGCCTTTCTTTATTGGGATTTTGTTGCTTTCTTTATGAAGGACTACGGTGGCTGTAGAGCCGCTATAGATATGTTTCAGTATTTTTACATACGGCTCGTCTACACCCTGATTCCGCAATGCCTCCATGACTGCTGAGGTTTCGACTGAATCAAACGCTTTTTCGTAATCAATGAAAGCTATATATAAAGGTTGGTTATATTCCGCACATTTTTCTATCACCTGATTGATAGTGTGAATATGGTCTATTGTTGAGTAGCCTTTACGGAATCCTGCCTGGTCCTTTGGTTGACGGAAGTCTAAGGTGTTCCTGATTCTATTTGCAATTACCTTAGTAAATACTTTGTAGGCAACGGACAGTAAACTGATCGGTCTATAATTTTTCAAGTCTTTGGCGTCCCCTTACTTATGGATTAGGATTATGTTAGCGTTTTTCCAAGATTCCGGTACGCTCGAAGTCCTGAGGCATTGCGTATACAGGGTGGCCAGTTTCTCTAGAACAATCTGCCCACCATCCTTCAACAAACCTGCTGTTACCTGATCCTCCCCAGCTGCCTTCCCCCTTTGCATAGCTCCCAAGGCTTTCTTTACTTCTTCCAGTGTTACCTGTGGGATTTCCAATTCCTCTAGACTATTCACTCTTCCATGATCGTCGTGGGTGCCACTGGTACTGTATAAATCTCTATAGAACTCCTCAGCCACTTGAACTATCTCATCCATATTAGTAATGATATTGCCGACTTTGTCTCTTAACGCATACACCTGATTCTTGCCAATACCTAGTTTCTTCTTCACTGCTTTTAGGCTTCCTCTGTTCCTGAGAGCATGTTCAATTCTATCCATGTTATACTTCCTTATGTCAGCTGTCTTACGCTTGTTGATTAACTTCGAAAGTTCTGCCAGTTCTATTCTAGCTGTAGGGTTAGAGGCTTTTATACATTGGCGTTTCTTGATCAGTTCTTTCGTCTCCTGCGATAGCTTACTGGTATCCTGTCTAACGGAGTTACCACCGACTTCTATTGCACACTCCTTAATGATGCCCACAAGATTGTCATTCATTGCTTCAACACTAAGGTCCTCTTCCTGAGTCAAAGCCGAATACCTGTTCTGTAGCTTGATCTGGAATTCCTCTATTTTCCCTCTTACCGCTAACTCATTGATCGACTTCCTATGTACCAGTTGCTTCCGTTCCCTCCTCAGATCTAGGCTAATTCGAGTTCTTACCATCCTATGGTCACTGCAGCGCACCTTGCTGAGCACGTCCACATCTTGTATGATGCCAGGGTTAGCGCAGAGTATGAAGTCTATTTCATTTCTAGTCTCGCCGTTCGGGCTCCTCCATGTCCATTTTCGGCTATCTCGCTTGCGGAAGAAGGTATTCATTATCCGCATATTATTCTGTTCCACAAACTCTACTAATAACTCTCCCCTGCTATTTCTAGTGCCTATGCCATATTCCCCCACTGCCTTGTCTCCAGCCTGCTTCTTGCCTACCTTGGCATTGAAGTCGTCCATCAGTATAGTGTGTTTTGTTTTGACTTTACCCACCGCCGATTCCACGTCTTCATAGAAGCTTTCGACTTCCTGGTCATCATGACTAGATGTAGGGGAGTAGACCTGTACAACCTTCATTTTGTACCTCTTATTAGGTGTGACAACGAGACCTGCCACCCTCTTGTTAATGCTATAGAATTCCTGTATGTTACCAGCTATTTCCTTATTAATCAGGAATCCGACTCCTAGTTCTCGTCTCTCCGCTAAGCCCCCTGTAACACAGTACATGCCCGCTTTTTAGCACTGTATATGCTTCTTTTGTCCTCCTAACCTCACTGAGCCCTATTATATCCCATTTACTACCCTCTAATTCCTCCAATAACACTGCTAGACTCGCCTCACTAGATAGCGTTCTAACGTTAAACGTTGCCAGGTTCATATTCCAATGGTGGCCTGTCCGGAGCCAGGGATTCTTAGCACCCTCTGCAGCGTCGCAGGTCTGACCGCCGCCGTGGTCAGTTGCCAAGTGCAGAGGCAGCACTTAGTTACTGGCATTGTAAAATACTAATGCAAAGGCATATGTGAGGGACTGCATGCTCTAGTCTTTCGGTGTTCAGCTATATATTTACCATATCTTCTGGTGTATAACTTGCGGCTTTTTTCTGAATTTTTTGTCGGTTCGTCTTACAGAATGGTGTGACTTATATGCATTTTTTTTCTTTTCGGAAAAAACTGCCATCAAAATTGGATTAGATTCTATGGCCATGCGAAGCGCACTGTGTTGAACCTCCTTTGGCAGTTTCTACGGGTTGTGTGCGGGCTATAGAGGTACCAGGTTCTTCTTGTGACCGAGTTACCAAGCGCCGTGTTAGAAGGGTGGAGCAGCAAGGCAAGCGGCGGCAACCGCGAGTCGACCAACTCTAAAAGTCGTTGGATCGGCAGATTGCTTTCAAGATATGGCACAAACCACTGCGCAAACTATGCAGTTGCTACCAGAGTAAAAGCCACCCTCCCTCCGTCCCAAGCTGCCTTCCCGCTTTCCTCCCTTTTGCGCGATTCTGCTCACCATTGCACGCTTTCACTCGCACATACAGGATTGGACATGTGGGGACGATGCTTTGGCCCTTAGACTTTATACAGAACATCGCACCAACCACGACAGCAGAAATGCGCCTGGAGTGTCCACATCATTGCTATCACAATTCTATACAAATGGCACCGATACGCTTGCGCATGACCCGCATTCACGAAGTGAAACATCACTGTATATCTTTTAAATCGCTTATTGAATGAACAGGTGCCTTATACATCAGTGTGACTTATATACGTCTTTTTTTTCCTCTTTTTTTTAATCCTGAAAAACTAATTTTAAGGGGGGTGCGACTTATAGACTGGAAAATACGGTATCTTCTTTACATCCTTGAAGTTTACAGTGTTCGACCGCGCTTTCCATCACTGCTCAAGTCCTACAAAGTGCATAGCAGAGTTGATCTTGCTACGGAAGGCCCTGACCAATGATGGCTACCCACCTAAACTGCTTAGGGAGCAAGAGTGTCATGCCTCAACACCCAACCACCTATGGTGCCAAGAAAAAAAAAAAAAAAACGCACTGCCATTTCCTATGCACATGTCATGAGGAAGGCTTTCACCAGAGTGTTTATAGTAGGATACAACTTAAAAAGAAACAGCAGTTGGCAACCAAGGCACACGGACTGCATGACATTGTGTTACTCCGCTAGCCAATCACATAAGCAAACAAAGTTGTCGTCATGTGATGTTTTCAGAATGGCGTCGTATTTGATACCTCCGGAGCGTCTGCTGTTCCTGAAGAGTCTTTTCATCGGCGGAAGCTATGAGGTGTGCAACATACGTGGACAAAGTGTATGGAGTCTGAGCATTTCACTCTTCAAAAGTCTGCGGTGCCATTCATTTCACTGCTGAACCCATTTTACTCGTGACACTTCACTGTCAACTGAAGTGAAACTCGACAGTAAATAATTGCAGTGAAGCAAGCATTTTATTTCAGTTCATATAAAGAATTAGGCTTTTGCCATTCCACTATAAAAGACGAGTGAAAACGTATAAAATTACGTGCTTATAACTTTATTTTTGTGGTTACTGCCTTATTTAGGTAACAGGAAAAGTTTGAAGTACGAACTATATGCAGCCTCGTGGAAGAACAGTGGCTGGCGGTTATGAGGGTGTGGGCAATACTTTACTGCAGACTTATGTTTTATCCGACTATAATGACTACAACGTTTGGGCAGCACATGTCCCTTCTAGCAAGTTACCTGGTCAACTGGTGTGTATAAAGGGCCCCTTGGCAAGATTGCTTTATCCTAGTTTTTGCGAGTACTATTTAACCTGCCTTACAATGCCCACACATCAGACTTTATTTCCGAAAGCAAATATAATGCCCGTGTTTAACCTTTATCATTACAAGTTAAGTCAAGCTTTCAAACGGGAGATAAAAGAGAATTTAAAGTTTCTTCATGAGTTATCTAATCTGACCAGGAACACACATTCTTACATCACAAGGTGTACGGAACAGTGGAAGGCAGTCACTCCGCGTGCCAATTATTCTACACAAAAGATATCATACACACTACCAATGGTACACTTTTAAATTTGTTTCTGAAATCAAGTCTTGATATTTATATAACTGATGTACAAGCTTTACGTCAACATTTTGTCTCTCAATCTTTCTTAAATAATTGAAGAGCGTTTTTCAGGTAATTTGTGTTTTTGTGTTTATTTTTTGTGCAAATTTCACATGTGGTCAATTGCTATGTATATGTATCTCCTGTTCAATCGCTGTTTGCCTTGTAAAGGAGGCTGCGGGCTCTAGTCAAGTCGCTTGCCTCTAAAGCAACTTTTACCCGCAGTCTCCTCCATCACTGATGGAAATGAAGTTATTATTATGTATAAAGTTCCATGCAAAGAATATGGTGCATCCTATATTAGCAAATCTGGAAACTTCAGAAGGTCCCTAAAGCAGCATCAATACGACGTCGCAGAAGGCGACACTGTTTCGAACACATTACCTGAGCACCATGAGATACCATGGACTGGGACTTGACGCCTGTTATCGCCACGGAGAAGCTCTTACTTTCATGTTTACTATTAGAATCGCTGCATATTGACACGTGGACTTGTTTATCTTTTACGGGCGAAAGCTTTTCACCGTCTAACGAATGTTATCGGTCTGCGGAGGGCGCAGCTGCATGTATCGGAAGTTTCTCAAATGTTATCGATAGTTCTGTTGTCACCGAAGCTTGTGTAATTTGATTGCATGTGCGATGCGAATTGTGTAGAACTTTCAGGAAGACACGCGGGCACCACTCATTACTCTGGAACCTTCGATGACTTGTGTGTAAAAGACGATGCGCTTGACCGGCAGATCAGATTTTCGGCGATCGCCGACTGTGTTTGCTGCTGTCGCCGTCCTTTGAGTGTAGCCTGTTTTTGAGGGCACAAGTTTGCCCAATAAAACACTAGTTTCGTCATTCCCAGTTTTGCTGCTTTCTTCAGTGTCGCTAGAACGTGACAATCAATAGACGACGTGCCAAGCAATTAACAGGACACATGGTAATCTGCCCAGAATTTATGCCCGCACAGTGCGCCATCTCGCCCGTACTTGAGCAAGACAATTTTAGTTGCTGTCATTGTGAACAAGGGACTGGTATGGACCCCAAAATGTCAACTTTTTGGCTTTTCATTGTACTCTTGGCAAGTGTATGTTTTAATTTCATCGATATATAGTAGTGGTACAGTCTCCAAATGTGCTTGTTTCACTCCCTCTTTTACTTGCAGGGTCCCGTCCTTTCAAGTGCCCCCACTGCGACCTTCGTTTTCGGACATCTGGTCATCGCAAAAGCCACATTCTGACACATTTCAAGAGTGGAGGCGTGCGGCGCCGCAGTCGTCTGCAGCCACGAGAAGAGAAGGCTCCACAGGTGGCCATTCTGGAAGAGCCCACTGATGCAGAGGGAATCATGGAGGAGATACAGCTGCAGCTAGCTCCAGGTATCCAGATTACAGGCCTCAACCCTTCTACACAGACAGTGCAGATTGATGCCACCTTCCTGCAGCATTTGCAACAACTGCAGCAACAGGGCAACATCAACATCTCCATAACTCCATCAGCAGACTCCAGTGGTACAGATGTGGAGCAGCAACTAGATGCTGCATCATTTCTTATTCAGCAGGATGGTTCTGGTGGTGGCTCAGTAGTACTTGACCAGTCGCTGCCTCTGGTTGCATCAGAGGGCAAAAATGGAGCAGTGACATTTACAGTGGTGGAGCCCACTGGCCCAAACCAAGAGCCTGCAGCACAGGTGGCTGCTGCTGAGCTGGGCCTTGATGAGCTGGCTGCAGCTGAAGGCAGTCTCATGGAAAGCACAGTCATAGATGCAGCTGACCTGGTGGCACCTGCAGCCATTACAGAGGGTGCCGGGGAGAAACGTAGGAAAACGGCGGATGATGGGGATGGAGCGCGGGTTCATGTGTGTGATCAGTGTGGAAAATCCTACAAAAGGGCCAGCCATCTCAAAGAGCATCTAGAGTCGCACAAAAGCAAGGATGATAAAGGGAAGAAAGCTCCATACCAATGCCAAGAGTGCCCTAAGGCATTTGCAAAGCCTAGCCAACTAAAGAGACATGAGCGAATTCACACGGGTGAGCGACCTTTCCAATGCAACCTGTGCAACAAATCATTTAATCAGAACAATGCCCTACTTGTGCACCTCATCAAGCACACTGGTGAGAAACCTTTCAAATGTGATGCATGTGGGAGTCAGTTTACTCAGAAGTGCAACCTTATGGTACATATCAGAAGGGTACACAAAGGAGATGAGGCCACTTCCAAAGAGCCAGAAACCTGATGTGTGACGTGTAGTTTCACACTTCTCTTTACGTGAATGTGCTAACAAAGTGCAAGTATTTATTTTGAATGTTAAAACCTGGTGTGAATGAAAGTGGTTTCAAGTGCTGTAGTATATTTAAGTGTTAAGTCCCTTCTTATTCCTTCTTGATATAAGTGTATTGAAGTTTTGTTTTGTCAGAGTCATCTTATGCAACAGTGCAGAAGCTAGCCATGTAAAATGATAGAACTGTTTCTTGTTATTTGCCAGCTTTACAGCATAGCCTCTTCGATGTGCATAACTCTTCAGTGTCTGTCAGCACATAATTACAAATCCATTGTTGCCTTCCCCTCTTAGGTACCCACACCGTGCAGCATCTTTTTCTACTTATTTAGGTGTCTTGTTTTGTTTCTTTACTTTCTGTCTCTCTGTCTTGCATGAGGAAAAATTTGCATGGGGTAGCAGATGTGTGTAAGGTGGAAATATCTTTCCCTATTGCATAGAACAATGTTACATTGCCTTTACAAGATAATGACAAGCACCGAACGTTCTAGCCGCATGTAATACATCTAAAGTGGAATAAGTAACTCGAAACTATACTCCATCACTCCAACACTGCGCAATGCAATGCAGGAAAGCCATGGCTGGTGTCAGCCAATCTGGAACAAAAGCCAGCTGCTGGTTTCAAAGAAGGGAGAAGGACTTGTCCACTCTGTGCTACTGACTCTTCTGTGACCATTCCACTTAACTTATGTTGCGCAGTAGATTAGTGGATCACAGTGGCGAAGCCCTTCTTCTGGTTTTCTTTCCTGGTTAGTTGACACAATAGCCTTCCCTGCATGGGATGGATTTGATAAGATGTAGCATGAAATCAGGTTCCTTTTTGTCGCAGCTTTTATAAAGGTCATATCATTAGTAAACAAATGGGGCATTATATTTGTTTTTGGTTACTGTTGCAACGGTCAAATGAATCAACTTTCATTTCATTTCACTTATTTACCCTCAAGGCCAAAGGCATTACAGAAGGGGGTGGGTACAAAAATTTGAAAAACAAGAAAATGCAGCAAAAAGTTAGTGTATAACATATCTAGGTGGCTCCTGAAGTAACAGTATTAGCTAAGGTAGTGCGAAACAGGCAATTGTCTTCAATGGTGGCGGTTGGTCCAGGAAGGTGGTTCCAGTTTTATGCTGTACAGAGAATGAAAGACTGAAAACAAAATTTTGTTCGACAAGAAATGAGTGTAACTTTATATTGGTGATCAGTGCGGGCAGAGACATGTGAAGGTTTGGATATCAAGATGGATCGCAAGTAGGGATTGTGATAATAAATTTTATGAAATAAACAACGACAAAAATACTGACGGCGATAATCGAGCTGAGGCAGGCGCAATGTATTTTTCATAGATATTACACTGGCTGCTCTGCTGTAATTTCCTGTAATAAACCGTGCAGCGTTGCTCTGAACGAGTTCAAGAGATTTAATTAGAACTTCAGTCCCTGGATACCATATTGAAGCAGCGTATTCTAATTTTGCCCTTACTAAAGTGGTGTGCAAGAGTGTCTTCAGTGAAATCGGGGCGGATGAATAGTTGCGACAAATGTAGCCAAGCGTGCAGTTGGCGTTGGTAACTATTTGTTCAATGTGCAGGGACCATGAAAGTGAAGATATTATGTGAACATCTAAGTATCGGTATGATGTTTAGGTTTCAAGCAGTACGTTGTTAAGATGATAGAGGGCAGGAAAAGATGCCACACAGGAGACACGCATAACTTTGCATTTAGTAGTGTTCAGTTCCATGTGCCACTTCCTACACCATGCAGGCACTGCATCAATATCATTTTGTAGCATGTTAATGTCGTTATGGTCTGTAATTTCACGAAAAACAATGCAGCCATCGGCAAACAGGTTAATATTAGACGAAACACAAGCAGGAAGATCATTAATATAAATCAAAAAGAGAAGGGGACCTAATATGCGGCACCCCAGAATGAACAGGGCTAGAAAAGGATTCTTGGTCATTACATGTTACATACTGCGAGCAGTTCAGAAGAAATTGTTCTATCCATGAAAAAAAAAATTTAATATCTATGTTAAATTGACTAAGTTTAACCCTTTGAGGGTCGATTTTTTTCGCCATATGCGACCGCCCAGGGTCAATTTTTTTTATTGCAAATTCCAATTCTTCTTGGGGACTTATTTCGAAGATTTACCTTTATTTTTCTAGGGTGACCGTAAAGTGAGAAAAAATATTTTGCGTTGGCATATACCGTATTTACACGATTGTAAGTCGACCCCCCTCCCCCCCCACCCATATCGCGTGACAGGAAAAAAAAAAAAAGAGCATACCCGAGGGCACATTCGATAACGAAAATTTATTAGTAGCTGACATGGTCACTGGACTACTCGTCTTCACTAGTGCTGCCATCGTCACCGTTGCTACGGTCCCACAGCGCGTCGTCGTCTAGCGAAATTTCACATTTGGCAAACGACCGCACCACGACATCTTGTGGAACAGCAGCCCACGCCGAATGCACCCAACCACACGCAGCCGTCAGGGAGGCTCTTTTGACAGGTCCGGTTGGCGTAATTTCGCGGTCTTCTGCCGCCAGCCACTCGTTGTACTCACGGCGGAGCAGGTCCTTAAAAGGCGAAGGTCCGGGCTTGGTTCATGACCATGTCGCACTTCACTGGCAGGGACCGATCACGCATTTCAGTGACGTACGCCGCAAGCTTAGCCTGCAGCTCCGGAAAGCGTCCAGACTTCGGCACGTGGGAAATTTTTCACTTGCCGTCACAGGTGAAAATTTCGCTTCGCTGCAGTCGCCACTCTCGCACCACCCGTTCAGAAACATCGAACTTGCGGCCTGCTGCGCAGTGATTTGTTTCTTCGGCGTAAAGGAAGGCAGCCCCCTTGAACGCTGTTGTGAACGGGTGCCGAATGATTAGTGGGCCTGGAGCACTCATGACGACTGAGGCAGGGGGGGTGAATCTCCGCATGGCTGCCATTGGTTGTTTTCGAGCAGACGCTCTTTCGACGCTAGAGCCAAGGTCCCCTTCAGTTAGGGCCCTAACCAATGGGCGACGCAGAAGCTAAATGGCGGCGCACACGATTGTTTACGTTGTCATGGCAACAGGAATAGTAGCCGCGCGACACCTCCTCTTCCAAACGTTTTTTTTTTCTTTTTGTTTGTTATGCCGACCCGCTCCGCTCACTTTCACCCTTTCCCCCATGCCGCGCGCGCCGCTTACCCCCCCCCCCCCGCCTTTTACTTGTACACGGCGCGCTTTTTTTTTTTTTTTTTTTTTATCGCGGGCGTGCTACGGCGCACCACGCGCCAGCTCGCAAGCAATGCGCGCGCTACGCAGCGCATTGGCATTGCTTGCGAGCTGGCGCGTGGGCTATGCGTTGGCACGCACGCAGTCTTGCCCATACTTATATTATACCAGCATGTGCCGGGACATAAAAACAATTCCACTTCCAACACAACAGATGTTTAGTCTCACTTTATTGACTTCGTTTCCGAAAACAGATTTTTCTTATAACGTGGTGAGATACACGCTCAAAAAATGAGCAAAAGTGAAAGGTGCATGACATATACAAGAGTGCTAAACACAAAAGTTCACAGACGGTGGAATAACAAAAGAAAGCGCTAGAAAACGCGAAGGCCGTTTCATGTACACACACATAAAAAAAAAAAAGATGTTTATATAACGCCCTCAAGACTGAAATGTAGACGAGCTTCTGATATATGCACTAAGATATTGCACAAAATTGGACGGCGTGTATGACATAGTCATGACAACTATAAAAAGTGAAAACTCACTGGTAATGGCAAAAACAATGACACGCAATATACCTAAAAAAACAAAATGTTAACATTGATGGAGAGCCATACCAAAAAAAAGAGCTTATAAATCTGCACGAAAGTATATGAAATGCGTGATATGTTCATTACTGCTGAATAAATTGAAAAAGACATGGCAGAACAAACATTGTGCTAAAAACTGAAATACACATTATTTTGCACTTCGCCACAACTTGAGTAACGGTGGCAAGGGGAACAGAAGGTAGTCGGCCTTTGCAGCAGCACATAGAAAACATTCGCAGAAAGGCTTATTCCTCAATCAAAGACCAGGTAAAATAAGCCAACAACACGACTTTTCTTTCGACCCGAATGCAATGCTTAGCAATAAAATTACGTCACTTAAGGCACTAAGTCGGTTCCTACTGGGCACTCTCCTTTGTATAATAAACACGAACTGCAAAAATCTGCATGTAGGACACTTGCAATGCTCATGCTTTTCAGAAGAAAAAAAAAGCGTATCATGCCTACACATGAAGGTTGTTCGCGTGATTTTCCCATCGGCGGTTAATGAGATAGTACACAAACACGAACAGTAATTTTTCAGCTGTTAGTACGTTTGTAGAACGTGACACACAGAAAAAGCACTGAGGGCGCTATGGAAAGCTGGGCAAGTTACTGAAGTTGGACTTGGCACAGAAAAACACAAGTCATAGACCAGGTGACAATGAGCAGGAACATGTATTTTTCAGCTTTCTCTACCGGCAAGAGGCAAGTGTAGCACAATCAAGGTGCAACAACGTCCGGAGCCTCATGAAGCACACACATGGACAGGGCTGGGTTCGTGTACATGCGCCTTCTGATGTCCTTGGGTCTGAGCGCTCACCTGTTGTCTTTAGGCACCCGGAACAACCCTGCAGGGCTTGTTTTTTGAGGTATTTGTGTATCACTGCACGATGCACGAGCGGTACGAGTCGTGAAACGGGTGAAACATCGCGGAGCACAAGCACACAGTTACCGAGGACCACGAAACTGACGAAACTACCCACGCCGGTGAACGCACAGCAGCGCACGCTTCGCGATAACAGCAGATAACGAAACATGAAACGTCATGCAGCGGGCTGAGCTGGCGCCGGGCCGGCGGGGCCGCATGGCGTGCGCGGAGGGAGTAACGAGGGAGGGCGATTGGAGAGGAGTTGAGGGGAAGGGCTCGGCCACCACGATCGGCCCGCGTGCGCGCGACGATCTACGAGGCCATGCAAGTGAAACGGTTTTTCGGGTTCGCCCAATACAGAGATGGCACCAATTACCTCTGCCACCGAGACCGGGGAGTTTCCACCCACTGACTGAGGAAGCATAGAAGTAGCACGTAGCCGGCAGTCAAGTGGAACGCGTCAAACAAAGCTAACCGCAACGGGTAAAGAGAAACCCGCGAGCGGTGTCTACTCCCGCAAGCGCCGTCGTTCTGAAGGTGGCGCCGCGAATGGGAACAGCGGCGCTCCCATCAACTATCGACCCCCCCCCCCCCCATAATTGTTGCGTGCACTGTAAAACTCTCATAAATGTTGAAAAACCTTCCGGAAAGCGAACAAACACGCGGAATAGCGAAAAGCTACGGATAGGGCCATAGAGCAAACATAAAATTGTAACTACGTTGTAGCTCCCGTTGGTCTCGCTTTTTTGGCGGTGCCATGTTTTGGTTTTGATTGTAAGTCGACCCTCCACTCCCCCCCCCCCCCACTTCAGATTTTCAAATTTAAAAAAAAGTGGTCGACTTACAATCGTGTAAATATGGTAAGTACTCTTAATTGATGAATAACAACAATAAAAAAGTAAATAAACTTATAAGAATTTAAAATATGATGCATTGTTATATACATAGTTCAAGGCTTTGAAAATGCACACACGAGAATATTTCGCAAGACTCAAATGTTCCTGCTCTGAACTCTAACATGTACATTCATAGCGTAATCGAACTGCTTAGGTGCGCGCACTCAAGAAAACCGTGTGGTTTTGTGCCCACCAAAAAAGCAAAACGTGTGACAAACTTCTGCTAATCTTATCGCCAACCAGAGGCAATTAGTTTTCGCGAGTGTCAAAAAAAGAAAAAAAGAAGCAACAGAAATGCATGCACGGCGGCATCCTTCCTATGCATACCCCTGTGAGCACTAAACGAGAGCGAAACAAGCGGTTGCCCTTTGAGCAATTAGTAACAAAATAGCCATCAGTTTTGCAGGCGCAAGAAGCCCAAACCACCGCCCGCCCGCGCGCGCCCCAATGCGCGAGCGGTAGTGTAATGACGCGTAGGAGCAAACTAGCTCTAAAACAAACTATGCAGCAAAAACTGAGAGAGGCAGGTGTGCGAAAAAAATTCCCTGTATTCCCACATAGTGGCAGCACATGACAGAAAAGAAAAAATTGAGAAATTGGCGCGCTTTTTAATTGTACAGACGGCACTGTAAATATACGGCACCGACCATTTTTGGACTTATTCGCGGCACCATATATTTACGTCATTGACCCTCAAAGGGTTAAAGAGAAGTGATTTATGGCAGGCTTTATTGAATGCTTTCGAGAAATAGAGGAAAAGGCAACCTGCACATGAGCTGCGATCTAGAATGAGATTAAGTTTATGGGTGAAACAGAGTAACTGAGCGTCGCACAAGGAAGTCTTCCTGAAACCTTGTTGATAAGGTGAAAAAAAAAAAGAATTTGATTCAAGGAAAGTTACTAAATGTGAGTACAAGATGTGTTCGAGGATTTTACTTGGTAGGTTTGTTAGTGATATGGGTAAATAATAGTTAGGCGAGTCCTTTTACCGGATTTATGGATGGGCACCACCTTCCCGACCTTCCAATCAGCAAGGATTGTGTGGGTGTCCAGTGACTGCTGAAAAATATTAGCCAGAATAATAGACGAATACAAAACAGTGCTCCTTAGGAACTTAACAGTAATAAGGTCAGAGCGGGGACTTGATGACACTTTCAACAATTCAATTATTTTGGCAACACCATGTGGGTCAATTATAATGGTATTCATTGGCAGGTACTCATAGTTGGCCTCACAATGAGGCAAATTACTAGAAGAGGTTACAAAATTTTTACAGAAAACACTTGAGTGCAGATGGGCAATCGACATTTGGTATAGGAGAGCCACTGGGTTCGACTAGCTGAATGGAGTTATATTTGGGAGGAATAATAACGCGCCAAAACTTTTTAGGATCGTTATTAAGCATTGAGGGCAATGTGTATTGACGGTAATTACTTTTTGCATGTCTTAGTTCGTCAATGTAAGCACTGTAAGCGAGCTTATAGAAAGCTCTACGCTGTTCGGAGGGAAAGCGTTTAGCTGCCCTGAAGAAACGTTTCTTACGATTAGATAGCCGTTTAAGGCGGACGTTGTACCATGATGCTTTTGGGTTAGAACGAAGACTACTCAAGGGAGTGTATTTTGTCGTCATCTCATGCACTTTGTTCTTGAAGGCGTTCCAGTTATTTTCAACCGTTCTTTCATTAAAGTTGTATAGGAAAGGGCCAAGAAAGCGGAAAAGTTCGATGTTAATAATTTCAAAGTTTGCGTTGCGGTAGTCGTGTATTAGTTTAGTTTTGCTGATTGTTTTTGTGACAGGGATGCTAACTTCAAATGAGAAGAGCAAGTGATTGCGAAGTCCTGGTAAGTAAGATACTTCAGAGACAAGTTTGGGGTTGGTAGTCAGCACTAGATCGAGGGTATTTGTGCTTCCACATGTGATTCTAGTGGGCCCTACGAATTAGTTGGGATAACGAAAATAAAGAGCACAGGTCTAAAAATTCGATACATTGAGTAGAGGACAAGATTAATGCCGGAAGTATGGCAGTCCATGAAATTGACGGGAAATTAAAATCGCCTAATAAAAAGAGCGATGCATAGGGGTGTCGTGTGGTAACAAAATTTATGGGTGAAGCATTATATAAACCTTCATTAAATTTATGGGAACTTAAACATCCATTAACCTAAGGCTAGGTATTTGCTAGTGTAAAGTTTTGAATATGAATCTAATATACTTTTAATATTCATATTCAGTGAAAACCTGTGGATTCTATAGCTTTAATGCATTCGACACAATATTGAGAACCAAATAAAAATTCGAGAGTACATTCTCAAGCACTACTTTTTAATTTGATTTTCTTTGCAAGGCTCATCGGCATAGCAGCGTGGTGGCTATAGCCATAATTTGTTATTGGCAACCGTGCAGCAGCAGGCATTGTTTGTTTATGTCAGTTTTGGGACCATTTGCCCAATTTCATACTGCTTCTCACACTTATGCCATGGCATACTGCACTTTTAGAGTGAGCTCTCCACAGGCCAATTTGTATAATGGAAATGCTTGCAATTAGAAAGGTAATATTACATTAAATGCACATTTACACAAAAGGTTTTGATAGCATACAACACTGCCAATGAACCAGGCAGCTGTCAGCCCTGTCTCCCTCCCACAAGTGGGCTAGAGGTGAGGTGGCTTATAGTGGCGTAGACACCTTTCAGCTGCGGTCCACAAAACCCCTGACAAGGAACTTCTCCAAGAGCAGAGAATGCAAAATGGGGAATCAAAAATCTGACTTTTTCCGGAAACTGTCAGGAAAACCGGTAAAGAGGTGATGGCCTTGGAACTTTCACAATGCAGTGAATGCAGCAGCACGCAAGTGCATCGTCATCTGAAGAAGCATGCTTTTCACAACCAAGCGCACCTCATTATTTTTTGTCTCCACCTTTACTTCGCTTGTTCCTTGTCATTTATTCTGCATTCCTGGGCCAAATATCTTGGAGGTAAAGAAAATAATGTTTGATGCCATAGTATCGTAGACAGGTTGGTGGTGAGGCGGTAAATCTGAATTAGCGATTGTCAAATTAACAAATATTAACCGTAATTGGACACTAATTTTTCATTCTCAAATAATTGACATCTCAGTGTGCTAAATAAAAAAGTTGTGGTAAATGCATTTCTTTATTCAATTTGTATTTGAAGTTAAATATTCATATTCTAAAAATTTAATAGTTATACAACCCTACTCAAGCTGTGCAGTATGTGCCTGTTTTGTCTGCCAAGCTGTGAGCATGGAACAGTTCCATTTTTCATTCAGTTTGAGTAAGGCCTTTTTAATTGATTACATGATTTACATTCATACCCAATACTTACACGGTTCAATGACTATGCTACGTACTGAAATCTGTTTTTGTAAATTACTTGTTTGGAGTCTTTGAGAAGTGCTGGCAACATGACCCTATATAACAGGAAAAAACGATATATTTATTCCAGTGGTGTGCAGATTGCTGGTAAATTGCTGGCCCATTCTCTTGACTGGTACTGAAGTCATTGCTCAGACACGGCGATCTTGAAAAGTACTGCAGAATCGAGTATTAAAGGCAGCACACAAACATCTTGTCTGTGTTCTAAGCAGCACCAGCATATGGAACAATGGTACTTGATACACCTGTATCTCGTCTGCTATTGTGTCCGAGTTGGATCACAAGTTTTTACCATGTTCGCATCGGAATGAAAAAATGTTCGCATCTGAATGAGATGTAAAGAAAGCTGTATGTTATCTTGATCTTTTATGCATTGGTTGCTACATTGACAAGTTAGAATGATTGGCACAGCATTACTTCGTGCTGTTTTGAGTGCGGACCAAGTGTTGTGACATGTTCCTTCTGGAAGCGGATTACACTCCATCTTGGTGAAGCCTCAGAGGTGCCAACGGCTCAGTGACAAACCACAGGAAGCAGCTGTGCAATAACTGTGGGGCTTAATTCTGTCTCTCTTTCCAATTGACACCACCTGCAGTTCCATTTTTCCCTGCTGTTTGTGGGACTACATAGACAACAGGTGGCTTGTGGACCTTGCTGAAACATTTAAAATGCATTCAAGTAAATGCTAGAATGTGCCTGTGTATATATATCATTATAAATGCTGTGAATATTTTGTAAAAAGGTTGTCATATGTAAATATTTTCATACAATGTTAGTATTGTTATAAGTGCAACTTGTATATCCTGTATATAAATATAACACTCTAACCATGTTATGTATGTGCTCGTACAGTTGATCCCGGATATATCAAGCGTGAACATATTGAATGATTGTCTATATCAAAGTCTTAACATGCCCTTGGATATCCCATGCAAAAGTATGCCACCGTACTATGCCTGTATAAACTCGCGTTCACCGGCACATTCAATATAACGAACGCTGCACCGCACCCCTCTCTCGTGGCTTGTGGCCTCCGAGATTCCACCGATGCCAATGCGATCTCTGAAGCCGCACCAGCCCGCACGGCATGCTGGAGGGAGAGGGAGAAGTGAATGCACGACCTGGGCATGACCTCCGAGATTGCACTGGGGAGACCTCCGAGGCCAGGCCCAGTAGCGAAAGAGAAGTGAATGCACTAATCTTTTGGCACCACAATGTGTAGCTGCGCTGAGCCGCGTAGCATGGCGTCACCCGTGCAGGCTTGCGTGTGACCCCTGAGGTTGCGCCAGGAGATCCTGGAGGGCAGGCCCAGCTGCACCTGCCTGCCTGTGGGGTGTGCTACGCAGTAGAAGTAAATGTGCTAATCTTTCGCACCGCGGTGTCTAGCTGCACGGCTCGTACAGCCAGGCACGCGCAAGAGAGAGAGGTCAGTGGAAAAGTGCGATAGCTCATGCTCCTTCTGCACAGGCAGGCAGCTACGCGTGGCGGTGAGAAAGACCAATGTTGCTCGATGACGTATTTGTTGCGGGGACGTGGGAGTTTTGAACTGCCGCGGCGAATGAGTGCAAAACCCTGCGGAAAGCGATGTACTCGGTGCTCAATGGTCGGGTATTTTTTTTTCTTTTAGAAACTAATCTAGTTCGTTATATCCATTGGCAGCACAATTTCACTTCGTTAAAACAAGATTTTAAATACATGGATCTCTATGGGGATTTCAAGGAGAATTTACTTTGTTGTATCCCATTTTGTTATAACGAGGTTCAAGTGTATTTTAATGCGCGCAAGGTGCACCAGTCTTGCAGCCAGGCAATGCAGGCTATTTACGGTAACATTGCAACAGAAGGTACATCAAAAACCATCCTGCAGCGCGAGTTGCGACATGTGTGTGCAAAAATAACCCTTGCAGATGCATTTCAATTCGGGCGACTCGTAAGTAAAAGACAGCAAAGCTGTACAAAGAAGTTTTCACACCTTTTGGAAGTCAGAGGTTTGTTTTGCTATTGCCTGAAATCTAACCAATACTTTGTAAACACTTCACTACATTGTAGCTTAGTACTTTTATACTGTTCGTTATATCTGACACAAGCTTCTGTATACCGGCTCTACCGAAGCCGGTGTCCAGTTGCACATTCTCACTGACACCCTGGTCAAACTGCCGCATACTTAAAAAAAAAAAAAAAAAATATGGTATGGCATGAACATACTCATAGAACAGATTGTATTTAGAAGTATTTTATTGCTTCATAGACGATCAAAATCGAATAACAGCAATGCACCCTATATTTTGTACACAGCCTGGAAAATGCTTGTCCAGTGCACTGTAGTTCCACAAGAATCACAAAACAGTAACCCACAAGCTTGACACATAGACTTACATAGACAATGACATCGATGTAACAGCATGTACAAATTATGTCACAGATATGTACACATGTAAAATGGATATGCAACAGATTGGTATACATATGTACATTGATGCTCTAGTGACAAACATGGGAATGAGGCATGAATATGTACATTTAAAGTATATAAATGTCATTGCTACCAATAAGAACGAGTGCATCCACCTACCAAAACCAGGCAAGCTGAAAAACAAGTTTCATGTGCCCATCAGAGACGAACAGAAGGACCGGTCCATCGCCAGAGGAATTCCTTTACACTGAGGAAGAAGAGCTCCTCCAAGAGAACTGATAGAAGCTCGGAATGCAGCCATTCTAGGATGGCAAAAAGCGTGGTGACGACTGCCTGTGGGAACTGCATCGCAGCATTTGTGCCATAGGCAAAAAGCACCAGCAATAACTAGAAGCCACGTGAAGCAGTCCCATGGACAATGGCCAAAAGAAGTGAAACAGTTTATTCTAAGGCCACAAAATCCAGCATTCTCACAAAGGCCTCAGAGCATGCTGATTTGTCTACTGAAGGGGGCAGTTCAGACATACTGCTGATAAAGCTTACCTTAGCCAAAAGGCCCAGAAACAACATCTGCAAAATGCTTGTCGATTTCGATCCCTCCTAGCTGACATCCCTACGTGGAGCGGGTGAAACGTACTCTGAGGAACAAAAATTACTGGCTAAAAATTTAGCCAGGATTACTGGCTAAAATAAGCCATGCAATGAAGTTCCCTATTTGAGTGAGGTATATGCAAGGTAGCTTTTATTTTATAATCATTGGTAAACATTTCGAACGAAATTCTGAACTGCGACGGAGGCTGCATTGCTGCTGTTTCATTGACCTTTGATACTGTCACACACCGGACTTCACGGACAGCTTTCACCATCGCTGCATAAAAACCATTGCAGAACTCCCTTTAACAACTTTGCTGTAAAATTAGAAAACTTTTGTTCATTCAACATGGCATTTGCTGATACAAATAGGTAAATTCCCATTTTTCATGGTCTCGGGCAGTTGCCCAAGGCATGCTTAGTTTTCAGATGAGCTTCAAAGAGCTGTATTTCGAATTATCAGTATACCCAACTGCTTTGTAACACCCTTTCGGTATGAAATATCCGGGATTGACTGTATGTGCATGTGTCTGTTCTTTCTTTATCTTTTTTCTCACCTGGGCAAGTTCAGAAATGAACCAAGCTGTGCTGATATGTCACAGTGTTCTTTTGCAAACTACATCCGTCGGTTGTCATGTTTTCTTGGCAGTAAATAAAATAGTTTGGCAATAACGTGCTAAGCTTTTGTATTACTGAATCTAATTTTAAGGAAGTTCAAACTCCTTCCAAGCACTCTTATAATTACCCTGTTCGATCATTGCATGAACACACATGAATGCATTGCATGTGTACTGAACTGGAACGGAAAATTAATTATTTCACTGAGGCACCCCTCATTTCTCTAAATGCAATCTGACTCGCAATATATATGCAGCAAATTCTGGCCCAGATAGGAACACTAGTTTTTTAAAAAAGGTTTATCTCTGACATAACCCAAAAGAGCTAAATGCTGCTCTCAATTGATCATGCCAAACTACAACAACCAATTCAAGACTTGTTCTTAAGTTGTAATATTTTTATAACTATTTTGTTGTTTCATGGCATCGCTCATCTGCGTGACTTCAAATTGAGACCAATTGGCATACAAAAAAAGTCTAATCAAAACCAGCTGTCATTTAAGGTCCCATTAAGACCAGTAGATAATTGTAGATTCCTAACAGTGCCTCTGGAAGCCCCTGGATTACCGATCGAGCGTCTGTTCAGTCAACATTGTTCCCTTCCGCCCCTATTTTGCTCAACGACACAACACGATTGAGCAACATTTCCCCTCAAATATTTCCCAATGGGACACACTACGAGAAACATTTGGAACTGTACAAGCAACAAGGCCTAATTGGAATTGTCTTAATGCCAATTGTATTTGCAATATAATGTCCTATTCGAATGCTAAATACCATCTGGGCCCATAACATTGTGCACTTGGAACTATCGCAACACCAATTGGACCCATCTTGGTGTCCAATTGGAACCAGTCAGACACAAAACAATTTAAGTGTGGTGTCCTATTGAAAAACCATCGGACCCATGTTTATTTCTTTACTGGAATTTCGATTAGTCTATCAGCAAGCACTATCGAACTGTACAGGCATTATTCACAGGCAGGTGCAGGGCTTTTTATTAGGGGGCCGAATTTCCTTGCAGTGCCCCCCTCTCCTCCCTCCTAATTGACTTTCTTTTTTTGTGTGCAGTCCACCTTGGGACATTTCACGGATATTCAATGTGAAATGAAAAGCCACCTATCATAGTTAGTTATATACCGTATTTTCGAGATTCTAAGCACCTCCCGATTCTAAGCACCCCCCTCTATTTTCGCGAAAAAGTTTGGAGAAAAGTTTGCATGCGAATCTAAGCACCCCCCTATTTGTTAGGAAGAACGCGTAGCCAAGGCCGCCAAACAAGCTTGCTCACTCTGGAATCATTGCTCGATGGACCTGCAGGCACGCGGTCGATGCTTCCGTTCGACGCGTTTCGCGGCCATATGACCCCGGAGTTAAAGACAAAGCTTCGGAACATCAATAGCGACTAGGTTGTGATTCCGGGTGGCATGACGCCAGTGCTGCAACCCCTCGATGTTTCAGTCAACAAGCCCTTCAAAGCCAATCTCCGACAGGAGTAGGAAGAGTGGATGTGAAACCCTGACCGGAAGAAGACGCCGACGGGAAAGCTGTAGAAAGCGTCCCCATCAACCATCGCAAAGTGGATTTCGGACGCATGGAAGAGGGTCCAAGTGGACGTTGTGGTCAAATGATTTAAGAAGTGCTCGATCACAAACAACTTCGACGGAACGGAAGACGACCTGCTGTGGGATACCGAGAGCAGCGGTTCAAGCGGTGTGACGAACTCGAGTGGCAGTGATAGTGACTGAGAATCCTACACAAGCGGTTGGTTCACTGTCTGCACTGATTTTTCTTTTGAATGTTTGCAAAATAAAATGTTATTTCTCGCACCCGTCGCAGCGAAAAGAGAAAGCGAGGGGGGGGGGTCATTCTAGATTTTTCGTATCTAAGCACCCCCCCCTCACTTCGGGCATCGCGATCGTGAAAAAAAGAGGGTGCTTAGAATAGAGTAAATACGGTATTCAATAACTGCTTATCACACTTATCACAGCTCAGCTCAAAGTACCTGCAACCATGCAGTACACATTATGATACTAACTGGTGCAAAGAAGCAATGTTGACGGGTTTCTCTTTTTGTACAAGAAAGTTCACAATGTGTTGATTGTCATGCATTCATAAATGTGTAGGTTTCTTCTCAAAGCTCTCCTTAGCACAAAGGCACCTTGAAACATTTACACCTTATTTATTCAAAAAGAAAACTTCCATAAAGATCTTGTACTATGCTTTTCAAGGCAGTAGGCACTGACGAGTCGGGACACTAACAAACATGGTTAGTCAGTAAAGGTTCTACCGCCTACATATCCTTTCGCCTTTAATTTAAAGGAAAGGCCTGCATTATTTTGACTGATTCTGAATGATCGAAGCATAGCTGACAGGCAGCACAATTTCCTGTTCTATAGTAGGCAAAAGCAACATTAAAGGCCATCATGGACATGGAACTGATGACGACATTAGATTTGCACCCTCCTTTCCCCTCCCTCCTTCTAATAGGCCAAGGTGGGGCATCATGTTCCGGGTGCATGCTTCTGGGGGATAGGGGCTATCTTGGTGTGCTCCCGGATGGTGGGGGCCAGATAGATTGCTTGTTCATGGCCTTTGCCCTGTGTGGGGTAGCCTAGGTGCACTAGGACCGCTCTTTCGGTCTCATTGGCTTGTGAGGTGGGCGTCTATAGGATAGGATAGGAATAAACTTTTTTTGTCCAACAGTTATTGATGTTGGTGCCCGGGGCTTGGCTGCCAGGGGTCCATCGCCCGAGGAAAATTTTTCGAGATCCTCGGCAACGGCCCTGGCCCGCTGGACAGCCCACTCCTGGTCTTCGGGTGCCTCGCTCAGGAGGGCGGCTTGCCATCTCACTGAGGCGCCCCGCTTTAGAGGGTCCTGATGTTGTCTTCTTCCTTCATCCTTGTCCTTCTTCCTCATGGCATTGGCATTCCCAAAGCACATGGGCCATATCGGCCCGTTCGTGCTCGCACCAAGGGCAGCCGCGCGACGGGTGCAGCACGGGCCACAGGCGGTGCTGGTGGTAGGGGTTGGTGAAAGTGCCCGTCTGCAACCGTCTCAGGTCGACCACCTGGGACCTGTCTAGGCGCCCGTGGGGTTATGGATATTTTCTTCGTTCTTTCCTATAGTGGCCAAGCACCTCTCTGTACGTTGCCGGAAACTCCTTGACATCACAGTCGGCATCCGCGTGATCCCCAGCTCCGTCCGCCGCGATTTGTGTTGTGTTGGTAACTACAGCGGCCGGGCCAGACGGGGTGGCTGCCGCCGTCACTCTTTTGCTGGGGTCCCGCACAACAACGGCAGCAGCTGCCCTCTGGGGGACCGCGTCGCGGCGGGTAAGCAGCCTCGCGACGAGGTGGGCACGCTCGTTGTGGTTGGGTGGAGTGTAGGTGCGTCTTCGGCCATTAGCATTGTTGTCATTATTGTCGCGGCTGTTGTTGTTGTTATTGCCAAGCTCCCCGATGTGCGTGGGGAACCACTTGAGGGACTTGTTTGTAATCGTGCCAGATCCGAAGTCCCCGGCCTGGGTGTTGATCATGCGCGCCACATCGGCGGACACCCAACCTTTGGTGTAGTTCCGAATCGCTGATTTGGAGTCGCTGATGATCAGGTTATCCTCCGCATCTCCATGGAGTACCGCGAGGGCTATGGCCATCTCTTCCACTGCTTCTGCCGACGGCAGCCTCGCTGATGCCGCGACTCGGATCGTTCCCTTTGTATCTACGATTGCCATGGAGAAGGCGGGCGCCGCCGCCATCGGCCAGCCGTGTCGATGTTGCCGCTGCTGCTGCTGCCATTTTTGTCGTAATAGTAGTAGTGATGGTGGTGCTGGTAACTGCGGTTCGTCTCACACGTTCCCTTGTAGCGGCGGTGGTGGTCGACGTCCCTCGTCGCCATCAGAGTCACCGACTGGTCGCGGGTACCTGGCTGCATCGACAAAGAGGACGCCTACTCGTCTTCCATGCTTCTCGAGGATTGCTACCGCCCTGTGTATAAGTCTTTGCACGTCATGCACCGGGTGCATATTCTTCGGCATGTTTTCCGTCTGTATGGCGTCCCTGACTTCCAGTAGCAGTGATTCCTTCAGTCCACGCGCCTCGTGATATCGAATCCCGAGCATGTCTAGGATTCGTCTTCCCGTTACGGTGTTCGACAGCCTCTCCAGCTGCGCGATTCTCTGCGCCTCGTCTATGATTTCTCTTATTGTGTTATGGAGTCCTAGGGCTTCAAGCTTCTGTGTGGCTGTTCCCGGTGGTAGGCTGAGCGCTTGCTTGTATGCTTTCCTCAGAAGTATGTCTATTTGATCTTTCTCTTTGGGAGTGAGGGTTAGGTACGGGGCTGTGTAAGGCGATGTGGCTGATTATCAGGGCCTGTACGAGCTGTGTTATGTCGTCTTTCAATCCATATTGTTTGGTGGTGATGTGGCTGACCGTATGCATAATTTGGAAGGTGGTCTGCTTGAGACATTGGATGGTGTATTCACCTCGGCTGTCCTGTTGTATGTGGAGGCTGAGGATGCGGATGCGGCTTATGGTGCATCCAGACAATGGACCAAATCCAGATTTGCAGCGTTGGACGGCACGTCACGTGACCCCACATCAGCAATTTGCTTCGTCTGCACCTTGTCCGTTAGTAGCGCAGACGGATAATGCCATGGAGGAAGTAAAAATATAGGAGCGAGCATAAAGTCATGCAGCCAGCCTTGGTAAACGAACACTCCGTGAAGCCACAGTGGTGGCCCAACACGACTTCTTGCGTCAATATCACGGACGAAGAATCAAGATTTGCCGAGGCATTTGGTTCCCAGTAGCTATTCCGGTAGTTTTTATTCGGTGCGCGCTTGTTCAGCTGCCTTGCCGTGGCTCTGTCTGCAGAGTGGGAACACTAAAACTAACCGCAAACTTTGACCTGCGATCACGTGTCGGGCCACCAGGTTGGCTTCAGTCGCATTGCAGTATGCTCCCTCCTACCATTTTCCTTCCTCAATGGATAATGCCAACCCCCTTTTCACATCTGGATTCTGGCAGGGTAAAGCTGCAGCTATGGCTTATAAACACGCAGTGTCTGACAACGAGTACACTTTTCTCCTGCTCGAGGGCAGCCACATGGCAATCAGCATCAGTCGTTCATTTGTTGGCATATGGTTCAGTTGATCTCAGTGCTTCATACTTCACGTCATTCGTAGTGGAATGACATTTATACAGCTTCTAATTAACAATGAATTTGTGCAATGATGCTGCCTTTTATTTCATCCACATCGTGGAAGAGTTTCCTCGATTGTGGAACCTCAGCCATGCAGATTATGCGGACACTGTAAAGAAACAATCAATCTGAGAACAGATCATCGAAGAGATGAAGGAGAATTGGCCAACCTATGGGTCATACAGCCTCGGTAAGTACTTTGACATATTCCAGTGCCTGGGAAAGCGATACGATGTTACAGCAACTTGAGACAATGCATTTGCTGTTCCGTGACTGACATTGAAAACAATGCAGGGGCCTTATTTTGCAGTGGTGCTTCTGCTCTATTATAAGCCTTTCTAGTCGTGCATCGCCCACTCGTGGGTGTACCGTCACTTTGACCACTTATGAAGCATGAAAAATATGAAGAGGCAACATGGGTAAAAGCATCACTACAATATAGATGCCCAGGCTGCAAGAAGTGATTCAACCAGAATAGTGACAACAGAGCGTTCAGTAGCAATGCATGATGCCACGCGAGTGTTATTAATTACTGTACTTTACTGCAGAGTTGCTGAAAAGTTTTTTTTGATAATAAGAGGAGAATGTGCCGGTTGGAGTGGAAAATAAATGGAGCAGACTAAGAGCGGCCAACCCGCCAGCAACGTCTCTGTAGGCCGATGGAAATTCTTCAAGGCGTTGAAATTCCTTGATGCTGTGAAAACTGAAGTATGCCGCTCATTAATGGGCCAACCTCGGCAAAAGATGGCCAAGCCAGAAATGGTATGTTTTAAGCAACTCGTTGCCAGTCTTTTGAAATATTAAATATTATTTCAAGATGCACCTTGTGCCCAGAAGGGCGATTCAGTTGTGTTCAATAATGACTGCACGTTTTGTAGCCATATTCAGATGCATCCAATATTACGCATTACGAGAATGAATTTGGTCCTGCCAAGCATTAATGTAATTGCAGTAAAATGTTTTGTTTTTGCTGCAGGCAAAACATTTCGTTCTTTTGCAATTTATTTGTGTCTTAACCCCTTTGTTACAGCTTCCTGTGGCATGTCGCTGCTGAGATACAAGAGGCGGCCGCAGTGGATGAGGCTGTCTAGATGATGAAGGCTGCACCATGCAGAGAGAATGAATCCAACACCAACCTCTTCGCACCACCAAGTACATCCATGTTAAATAATGTACCAACCCGAAAAAAAAAAAAGAGAAATTGCAATCCCCTTTTGCCACCTGAAGAAATATGGTTGCAGCGACAAAAAGTGCTCGAGAAAATAACTGTAAACATGCAGCCAGCACAACCTGCACTGTTCCATGATGCTTGTGAACACTTTGGCAAGCTTGTCGCTGTGACCATGCAGGCAATACCCAAACCAAGGCATCTGTCATGCCAAATGTAAATGCTGAAGGTTATGGAACAATACATGCAAGTTTAATAAAATACAGGAGAACTAAAATGTACATTCCATTTCAGCGTTGACAATTACATTCACTTCCGAAGTTTTCTGTAGATGCTCACATACGAGTGGGCAAATTGATGTCATTGAAGAACGAACAAAGTTTATCACGCACTGCAGCACAACAGCACCAATTCTACCATGCGACGCTGGTTGCTCGGACAGCAGTTACCCAGCAGGGCTTGTTTCGACACTTAAGTCTGGCATTCTGATGACATTGTTGCCGAGAAAGTTGTGCAGCAGACATGCCACACTGACGATGGCAGTCGCTCTCTCTAGAGATGCATTGATAACTGTGCAAACACCGGAAGCAGTTCACCAATATGCCGAAAACATCTTCTATGACACGGCGAGCCCTTGACAACCTGAAAAGTAAAGGAGATGTTTGACCAGATCATGAACTGCACGCTAGAGAAATGATAAATATGCTACACCACCTGCCTTATAAAGTCCAACTAATGACTGCAGAAATTAAGGCATCCCTGAATATTTGTAGCCACTAATTTAGGCAATAAGTTGCTTACATCGTAAACAACTTATTTCATTGAGTTTTCTTTGTGATTTCTGTCAAATGACTAATAGTTCCGACTTCTCGAGGGAGCATCGGAGACCACTTGTTTTTGCATATTGCTGGACGACATCGGTCGTTTGTTGGAGAGCGTATTGTTGCTCTCCTTCGGAACCAGTGGTGGTCCAGATACTGATATCACCGGCATACATTGCGTGCCTGAATCTTGGTATTGCATCGACTGTGTCAGGTAATTTCGTCATAGCAATGTTGGGAAGGGTGGGTGACAGAATAGCACCTTGTGGGGATCCTTTGTTGCGAGTCGGTAATGTCGGGGTTCTGAGCGAGTCGATGCCTATTGATGCCTATTCCTTCAGCTAAAGAAGGATGTCATGGGTAGGAAGGTTGGGCTGGAATCCAAACATTGTTTTGGGAAAGAAGTCGCTGGATTCTAGGTAAGGTTGAAGTTGCTTCAGAATGGCATGTGGGGGTTACCCTGACACTCTCCACACGTATTGGATCTGCCCCTGATCACGTTCATCACCATTCTACTCAAGAAATTCTACGTCCCCCACAATGCCACTTGGGAAAATTGGACTGAGGCCGCACAACGGGACAAACAGTCAATGCTCTGGCCTCTCCTAGTTTCTCGCATCATCCATATCCAAGAGGTCACGCCACACGTTTCTCCTCACTCCAGGCACCTTCATGGTCACATCCACTTGTATACAGAATGGCGATGCCAAAAAAGCATCGCCACAAATAAATGCTTTATTATTTAGACTAATACAAATGTGTATTAGGATTTTTGCTAGGGGGAGCACAAGGAGGTTATATCATATTTATATTTTACATTTGTAACCTTCTTGGGTGAGCACCATGCAGCTGCATGCCTACAAGAGTTTTCAGAATGCTCGCATGGGAAAAAAATCAATAAAAAAAAATGGGCAGACTAGACTCTAGCTGGCATCTACATGAAGCGACGCCATGCAGTTGGTCACGCTTTCTTCCAAGATCTGCCTAACTATGCATGCTTCTTCAGGCTTGGGGCACTGTATGAAAGAGACTAGACATCTCGTATGCTATACTTTTTTTTAAAGACGCGTATCATATTTGAGCTGCATGCTACCATTGTACATTGTGCTGCATTTTTACCCTGCTTTTTCATCTCGATCACCATGTGATTTTAGCATGTAATATGGTCGAAATACGAGTATGATAAAAGTTTTTTTTTACTATATTCGGTAAGCTACATACAGTCTCAGGGAAACCTCTAGCTCCTACATGTTTATGTAAGACTTTGACACGAAGCAAGTATATGAGCAGCATTTCACACGAACAACGAACACACACAGCAACATTAGCGTAAAATGGGGTTACTTGGTGAGATTTTGTACGTTTTCATTCTCTCGCTGAACAATTAACATAAAGGCGAATGAATAATGGCACAACGTTGCTAAAACCTTCCCTCACACGACGGTATGTTCTACAAATCTGCAACTTTAATACAAACACCTATATTTAGGTTAAAAGCTGTCACAAAGTTGCCCCGTCGTGTGGGGCAACTTTGTGACAACGTTGTTTTTAGCTGAATATGATTGGAAAAAAAAGGGGCTGGCATAAAGTTACCCCATCAAAAGTTTATTTGCAATATCTACTGTTGGTTTCTGCTCTGGCAACATTACAATTGTATTACAAATTATTCACACATGTACCTCCTCAATCAAGATCTTTTACCTCAAAGATGCCTCGCTTGCCTACCGGCCTAGGGAATTCAATTGTGTACAAAATTTCTTCTTTTGAGTACAACAGTGTTTTCGCGGTCCGGCCATCTCCAATTCTTTTTGGTCCTCTCCATAGTGCTGACGATGTACCCCTCAGGTTTGACTTCCATCACTCTTCCCGGGAAAAGTTGTCCGAAGTTTACTACAACAAAGTCATCCCCCTTGAAGGGGCTTTCTCCGGAACCCGTATCGCGGACCCTCAGGACGTTGCTAGTATTTGGAATCGCGGAAGCGGTACGAGTGTCCATTTGCGATAGGTTGTGAAGACTTCCGGAGAGTACCTCGGAATCACTTGTATCTGCTTCCAACCACCTTTTGTTGTCGCCGTGCTGACCATCTGAAGACGATTCGCTGTCACCGATTTCTTCTGCGCTGTCGTCCTCAAGAGAAGATCTTCCTAGGTCGTCTAGCTCTGATACCGGAGGAAAAGCTGCCCTTCTTTCCGGTTGTCGGTTTTCCCATCCTGCTGGCTTCTTCTACTTCGGCAACCGATATGCTTTTCCCCACTGGTACATTGAGCATCTTCCTCCTCTTGGTGGCCCGCTTTCCAGTCACCTCTTTTCTTAATTCCTCCAAAAAGACGTCCCCTACAACATCTGTCATGGATTTCAAGCCTTTCTCGAGGACTGATTTAGGAAGCAGTTGGAGAACCTTGGTCTTGTCCAGGGGGAAAATCCCGGTCTTCCAGAATCCTGACTTCAGGTTTGTTTTAATACTTTCCTCCAATTTGATCGTCATTTTTTTTAGTCGACCGGGCAATTTGTCCTTTGGCACGGATGTGCAGTGGCTTCCAGAGGTTGACTCTTTCCATTCCGCCAAAAGTGAATGCCAAATTATTTTTAGGCTATGAAAAACGGTGACATCGAGAGGCTGCAGTAGATGAGTCTCATTCGATGGGAGCGTGATAAACTTTACATTATTTTTTTCCCACAGACGAAGCACTTCGAGGCTAATGTGGCAACTCAAATTGTCCCCGATTAGAGCTTTTGGACCATCTTGCTTTTTCAATATGGGGAGCATAGGTGACATGAACCAGTCTTTGAAAAGTTGGATCAAACCAACCAGATTTCGTTCGATTATACCGGGCCTCCTCTGGTCCATTTTCTGTCCACGTCGACCCAAGCTTTTCTGCTTTGTAATTGATGTAAAGCGGAGTCAACTCTCCCACAGCACTTCCACAAACCATAATCGAAGTACAGGCTTTTGATGCATTGAATTTTTTCTGGATACTCGGCTCCTCTTCTAGTTATCACTTTTTGGCTCCCTGGATCATCCTGTACATTTGTTTCGTCGTAGTTCCAAATGTTTTCGTCCGGAATACCATCTAGCTCTTTCTCCAGATGGCCGAAAAACATGTCAATTACTTCTGCATCCGTTGAGGCCCTTGCATATGTGATGTTTTTTGACACGCGTTCAGAGAGGATATCTTTGTGTCGTTTCATGAAAGAGTTTGCCCACTCCTTACCGGGAAAGTTATCTTTGAAAGCAGACACTTTTCTTCCCGTTCGGTAGAGATACGCCTTCACCACAAACTTAGTCATTGGGAAGCCAAATGAAGACATTGCGATTGCATGAGCAATCAACCTCTGCTCCTCCTCTTCTGTAAAAACAGGTTGACAACCACCTTTTTGAGCCGGTCGAACGACTAAACCCCGAGCCTCTTTGGTCTTCAACCACAAGGTTTTCCGATGATTATTGAACCTAAGAGGAAAAACAAAACACATAAGACATAGGTAACGGTAATGCATAGGTAAGGGCCTAAAAACAAGAAAAAGAAAGTTGTTTTAATAGTACTCGCAAACCTTTCAGATGCTGCCCTCAATGACAATTTCTTTGAAAGGACCAACTGAACGGCATTATTCAACGTTTCTTGGGTATAATTTTGATACGGCCGTGCACCAAGCTTCCTTTTATAATTCCTCATCTCTCTTAAACGCTGCAAAATCAACAAAACAACATATAATTTAAATTAAAAACAGTCGGGTAACTTGCGACAGTTGGCGTGTCACAGTTACTCCGCGAAGTATCAACATTTCAGTTTCCTTTCTATTACCTTAAACAGACATGACTTGATTAAATTTATATTACAGTTTGTTTTAGCCTACATATTAACAATCAGAAGTAGTACATACCTGTTTTCGCTGTTTTTCTCGTGCGGACGGGTCGAGCACACAAAGTTTACGGTGCTTCAAAAATACGCGCCAAAACACCAACTTCGCGACTTCACGAGACGTTCATTTGAGGGATTGCCAGTACGTCGTTTGTGCGCAGGCGCCAGTAATAGCGGGCGCGAGAGAAAGTCTGGGGGCTTTTGCTCCTCGAATGTATGTGCTACGCAGGAGGTTAGTTAGCGCGTGTTGTAGGCGTGTGTCCCTAGGCGTGCCGGCAAGCGGAGTGGGGTCGAATTTGTTTACGCTCGGACGCTGGCTGCTGGCGCGGTGAAGTAGGTGAAGCAGCCAGCTAAGTCGTGGCGGATCGTAGCTTTCTCGCGCGTTACGGCGATGTACCTTGTAAGTAACATCACAGATGTTTCTGTGAGATCAGTAACGACCGTAGTGGTGCCCGGGCCGCATATATCGAAAATCTCGAAGGCAGAGCGCCTTAGCAACCGCGGTTGAACCTCAAGTGGCTGAAAGGCCGCCGGTAACGATGACTGACCCGGCCAGTACCAGCGCCGCAGGCGCGAGAAAGTCTGTTCGACGTACCGTCAGAGGGAAAGTTCTGACTGCAGTGTTGCATAAGTCGCGGGGCGCGGTAGTGCTGAACAAGTTGGCGGCTGGACGTGCACTAGGGTTGAGGATTGGGCGAGTTGGTATTGCATTCTAAAACTGGTTTAGCGCAACATAGAAAGGAAGAAACAAGCCAATTATGCAAAAAAGAGCTGAGGCGTGCAGACAGGACACAAGAGTAGAGAAGTAGACAACACGAACGCCGACTATCAACTGAAGGGAGCACTGAGGCGAAAAAAGAAAGACACAAAACTCATCTGCGCAAGCTCAGGAATGGTATCACCATGTGTCAGTCGGGTATACATGTGCCGGTCTACGTGAGAGATAACTGTTAAGGCACTTAATCTGTTCCTTGTGTAAAGTAATCGAAAACTGACTCGCACGCACTTCCACCATTATAGATATGCCATGTCTCTACCATATAAGACGCGTATCTTCATTATTATGCCTGTACAATATCGCGCATTCAGCTAACTCTGGCGTGCAGTTACAATCTTGGCAATGTAGCGAAAGATTAACCGGTTAACAACCTTTTATGTTCCATTAGCCTCTGATTGATACAATGTCCCGTTTGCCCTACGTAGAACTGGCCACAGCTAAGGGGAATTTTATAAACCACACCCATACGACAGTCAGTTGTTCTTATTGTGCTTCACTGGACAAATATCTGTTCTCTTTTTGCCTTTTACCTGCTCCTTTTTCCTCTGTACGGCAGCGCATATCTTAGCTAGCTTATTGGGAGCAGTGAAAGCAACATTAACATATCTACTTGCAACTTTTTTAAGCCTGTGCGACACTGAATGCATGTACGGAATAGCCACTACTCTTTTTTTTTTTTTTTGCTATTACTGCTTTCTGTAATCACGTCCGCCCCCCTCGAAACCGACTTCTTTAGGCGCTCAGCCACAGTGGCCACTGCTACACTGGGATAACCTGCTTCTAAGGCGCCGGACCTGCGCATTAAAGCTGGCGCTCATTTTGTGCATGCAGGATCTGGTGAGAGAAGACTTAAGGCATGACATGGCAATAGCGTTTTTTTTTTTAATTAAAAATTAAATTATGGGGTTTTACGTGCCAAAACCACTTTCTGATTATGAGGCACGCCGTAGTGAAGGGCTCCGGAAATTTCGACCACCTGGGGTTCTTTAACGTGCACCTAAATCTAAGCACACGGGTGTTTTCGCATTTCGCCTCCATCGAAATGCGGCCGCCGTGGCCGGGATTCGATCCCGCGACCTCGTGCTCAGCAGCCCAACACCAAGCGTTTTTTTACTACTTTGGAATGCTTGGATTGAAAGTTTAGCAACGGCTTCGAAGATCTTGGGGAGTACTAAGTAATAAGTAAGAGTAATAAGCTAGGTAAGATATGCGCTGCCGTACAGAGGGAAAAGGAGCAGGTAGAAGGCAAAAAAAATAAGAACAGATATTTGTCCAGTGAAACACAATAAGAACAACAGTTTTACTGACTGTCGTATGGGTGTGGTTCATAAAATTCCCCTTAGCTGTGGCCAGTTCTGCGTAGGGCAAAAGGGACGTTGTATCAATCAGAGGCTAATGGAACATAAAAGGTCGTTAACTGGCGGATCGCCTTCTAATCTTTCGCTACATTGCCAAGATTGTAACTGCACGCCAGAGTTAGATGAATGTGCGATATTGTACAGGCATAAGAATGAAGATACGCGTCTTATATGGTAGAGGCATGGCATATCTATAATGGTGGAAGTGCATGCGTGAGCCAGCCTTTGATTACCTTACATAAGGAAGAGATTAAGTGCCTTAACAGTTATCTCTCTCGTAGACCGGCACATGTACCCGACTGACACGTGGTGATACCATTCCTGATCAGCTTGTGCAGACGAGTTTTGTGTCTTCTTTCTTTTTTCGCCTCAGTGCTCCCTTGAGTTGACAGCCGGCGTTCGTGTTGTCCACTTCTCTACTCTTGTGTCCTGTCTGCACGCCTCACCTCTTTTTTGCATAATATTTATTTGCCTTGTTTGACGCATTATATACAGTGACTTTCTTAGATATGTAGATTTATTGGAGACTTATACGTATATTTAAATATCTTGTAGCAAGGTTTTGTGTATATGTGCAGTGAACTTTAAATTGTTTCCAGTGACACTTTGCCCCTTATCAAGCTGTATCTTCGCATTTGTATATTCCATCGTATCTTCTCATTTCTAGCTAGTATACGAGGGCCAGTCAAATGAAAGTGAGTAAACCAACCCCGCGCAATACTGGTTCGGTTCATTATCTGCGAGGCATGCGCGTAGCACACAGGCATCTCTCACTTCGAAAACCGACACGCAGGTGTGAGGATAAATGCTCTTTAATGCTCTCATACACTGGGTTGAACATGGTTGCGGGACATAATGGACGCTCCAAAAGTTGAACAGCGTAGTGTCGTCAAGTTTTTGACAGCTGAAGGTGTTTCCAATAAACGATATTAGTCGCCGTATGGCTGCCGTGTACGTTGAACGTTGCATTTCATTGGCCACTGTGAAGCATTAATTGGAGCAAATGGTTCAAAGAAGGACGTGAAAGTTGCAAAGACGATCCAAGACCGGGCCAAACTCCACCGTGCAATCAGCCCCAACGTATTGCAAAGGCTAATGAGCTGATTAGACAAGAATGGAGGATAAGCATCGATGAACTGGCAGAGAGTGTGAGCTCAGTCATCGTTCGGTTCACACCATAACTCATGAACATCTCGGTTATCGGCTTTTCTGTGCGCAATGGACGCCCAAGATTTTGAACCACCGCTAGAAGACGGAGAGGTTCGGCGCTGCCTTGACTCATATGATCCGGTATCACAATGAGGGTGACGACTTCTTGTCTGAAATTGTGACCGGGGACGAATCATGGCGCCACTATTACGAGCCTGAAACACAACGGCACTGCTTACAGTGAAAACATTCGAAGTCACCGCCCCCAAAAATCTTCTTAGAAGAGGCCGTCATTTCCGCCGGAAAGGTGTTGTTGAATTTTTTTTTTTTTCGATCGTCAGAGGCCATTACTGAACTGGATCGCCATTACTGGATCGAATTTGCTAAACCTGGAGACACTATCAATCGTTTCGGATGTTGTGAAACGCCGGATCGGCTGCGTGTCGCAATCAAGAACAAACGACGTGGAAAATTGACGAATGGGGTCATCTTGCTCCACGACAATGCCCATCCCCACGTTGTTGATGTGGCTAACACAAAACTGGCAAAGTTCAAGTGCGAAACGCTGCAACAGCCGTCAAACAGCCCAGACCTGTCGCTCTGCGACTTCCACAATATTAGGCAATCGAAAAAAAACAGCTCAAAGGAATCAGATTCGTGTCGGACGATGACGTGAAGGAGTCTGTGACATACTTTTTGAAGCAGCAACCTAAGAAGCTTTATGACACGAGAATCACGCGACTCGTCAGGCAGTGGGACAAATGTCTCAATGCTCATGGAGACTACCTTGAAATGAAGTGCCCCGTTTGTCATATTCGCATTGGCTCACGTTCATTTGACTCGCCTTCGTATATTTTGCAGAGCTCCTGCTTTTTATATGTGCTCTCTGTTGAGACTATAATTTCGGCGCAATTACTCACAATACACGTGCGGTGACAGCTCCTTTTGCGCAATACATTGGAACGAAGGACAGCGTCATTTATATTTTTTCCTGGCTGTTGCATCTGTACAAAAATGTAAACAAGGTTCTTGAATGACAAAGTTTCATTAAAATATTTGTCCTCAACTTCTTCATTTCACGACATTTTTCATATCAGCGGCATGCACTGCTTTGCTGGTTTCGAACTGATATAGTTCTAAAGTTCGTGTGATATTTTCTTTATTTATTAAATAGACAAAAAAAAACATGGAAGCATTGATATAAGTTATTTCGGGCACAATTTTTGGGACATACGAGTATATTCTTTTATGAAAAAATACATATTTTACTTGTCTTGACAGTGCGTAGCGTTCGAAAATTCGTTTGCAGCATCAATTGCAATGCAGTTATTATTTATGTATTTGATCCCTCGACAAATTCTGTAAGGAGGAGGCCGAACTGCAACGTGAGCCCCCCGAACGAAATTCCTGGCTACTCCACTGATCGGTACAAGTCGACACTCGATCCCGGACGCTTTCCGCTTACCTTTCTTTCGTATTCAAAACGCAGTTTTGGGTACGGGTTGACCTCCGTGAGTTTTCCGTTCGGAAAGTGAACCCAGCAGAGCCAAAGTAAAGTACGCCGAGAGGTCTTAATGTGGTGTCGTCCATTATGCACCGACTGGGACGCCCCAGAGCGGCACTGACCAAGAGCCGTTGGAGTCACCTGGTGTTATGCCTATTTATACATGCGTCGCCATGATTAAACCATGTGAAACCATAGATATTACGAGGGGTTCTTCGACCGTTCACTTGTTCCTTCCATGTCGTCAGTCGACGACCTGCGGCGCGATCCCCGTTGTTCTACGGCGTCTCGATCCTCCGTCGCCGCGCAGGCCGCCGTCGACGACATAACATATTAAACGGCACTTCTACGCTGTCATCGCAGGCATGCAGCGCGGGAAGGCAAGACGCATAGCATCGCGTATAGGTTAGGACAACAAAACGAGTACACCCATCCCAGCAATACAAGGATCGCAGGACACTCTCATGAGCAGCTGCCTCGTTCGCTGGTTGTTGGTGCAGTCAACAATAGACGGCACAGTGTCACTCGGATGGATAACCTTTGTGCATCCCACTCAGAAGATGCGGTAAAAACACGTCTAAGGCAACCACCTCAGCATATTCGGCAAGATTACGTATAAAAAACAATATGCGAACTCGCACCACAAATGAGTGCAGGCATTTTCTCCCATACCCTGCAGTCCTCAATAGAAGGCGGCGCCTGGCTTGAGTTCACGCTGTCAAGGACAGTACACATGGTGCGCGCACGGCAGCGCGACATGCATCGTTGCTATTGACGAGGGAGGCATACACGGCCTGAGAAGTGATCTCAACCGCCTGCGCAGCACGTATTTCAGCCGGGATCAGCGCAAAGCAGTATAGAACAATCGGGGCACCCCATGTGTAGAAAGTTCCTACCAAATTTAACAGTGCCGTTGAACTTGTGGCCACGGAGTTTGAGCAGAGTGGAGAGCGGCGTGCTGCAACGTCGTACGAGGAATATGTATCAGTGCTCAGTGGGATCATGCGGCGCCATATATGCATTGGTGTATGGTCGGAAAGCACGAAGAAACGGATGGTGGGGGAGAGAGGTTGTGGAGACGTGGCGCGCGAGACGCCAGGCAAACGAAGAGCATCGACGAACACTCAAAGCCGGGGATGCGGAGTCCTCAGGAATTACCTGGAAACACTACATCCAGCCCAAGAGAGTAATGCAGGCGATGGTGCAGGCTAAACTTGCGGAGGCGAACGTGCGCCAAATGTTCGAGCCTCCGGGCCGACGGCAAATCGACTGCGCAGAGTTTCTGGTGATATGTCCGGTTCTTGGATAGACAGAACCGGTACTCTGTGCAGACAACAGATGTAACAGGCCAGCCAGTCACGGACCTCAGTTAGGAATGCGTAACTTACCATTTTGAGAGAATGTACTGGTTAAATGCAGCGGAGTTTCCATGTACAATGATGCAGTCGGAACTGATCGACCGAGACGATGATAACGAGAGACCAAGGTGGGAGTTTACGCTTTCCAACATTGATCGTGCAATATCGTGCATCCGCACACAAACAGCGTCTGATCAGGACGGCATCTCGGCCCGCCTTGTGAAAGGGTCCCAACTCAAGAGAACAGGTGGCCGATTTATTCACGGGAATCCTAACTGGAATGACAATACCTATAGCCACTGGCGCCAGGGCAGAGTGTCCCTCATTCTGAAATGCGGAGGAGAAGCAGAGAAGCTCTGAGACTACCGACCCATAACGGTAACAAGCGTCCTCTATACAGAGTCGGGCTTTGAAGGGATGGATTGAAGGCTGGGCAGAATCTGAGTGTCGTCTCACAGAGCTACAGAACGGTTTCAGACGAGAACGACGCTTGGAAGACAGCATATTTTTCATCGTCCGGGCTGCCGAAATAGCAAGAAAGGAAGACAGGTCCTTGATACGAGGGCGCAATCGGGAATCTTTGTTCGGCACGCGCGGTGCAACCGAACGCGTGCTCCGAAGTATCGCTGCAACGATACCCGATTTCGCCCAGGGTGAACAGAGGACTGAACAGAGGCTCACCGCAAGACCGATCGAGTACGCGCGCCCGCTGCGCTAGGGCAAACCGGTAAGCAGTCCACCAAGCGCGAGAACGAGGAGTCGCGGGAGCAAAGGTCCCATGTAGCGAACTCGGTGCGGACCCCATCATAGAATAAAGAACCAACTTTGGGTCCATAAAATCGGGCCTGTGAGCATCAGCCGCGGCGATGAAGCGCTCAGCGGAAGAGAGCTCGGGTGGAGAGGTGAGATAGAGATTCTTGGTTTGGGAAGGAAAAACATGGGGTAAAGTGCAGCGCAGTAACTGTCTGTCAGATGAGGACACCTCAACCGCGCTGTACAAGAGGGAGAGGGAATTGAAAGAGGGGTGAAAGAGACGCGGCGGCGGCGGCGGCCAGAATGGCGTGCGCGGGCAAGTTGGTGACCTTCGCTTATGTGGCGCGGTGATGCGCCTAGTCATGATGAAGCAGTGCTTCCTGCGCGGCGAGAGCCGCGTCACACATTTGACGTACGTTGCCGTCGATAGCTGGGCACTGGACAAGGAGGGCACGGAGTGCAGCCGCGAGAGCGGCTATCAAAGCGTCCCTGGGGTCGCTGCTCGGAGCGGTTGAAGGGCCGAGTGATGGCTCAGCGGCGGCTGTCTGGATGTTGCGGCCGCGCAGGGCGTCACTGTAAGATCGGCCCTGCGGGGTGCGAGATGTGGACGGAGCGGCTGTATGCGGCTCGGTCGATGCGGCGCCGGCCAGCTCTAACGCTTTCTTGCGCGAAAGGGGCCGCTCGGACGATGACAGCAACATGGCCGCCTTTCTCTCGCGCTGCCACTCAGGGCAGCTCGGCTCAGTCGTCGAGTGACGGCCGCCGCAATTAATGCACCGTGGCTTCTCTGCGGGGCAGTCTCCAGTGGCATGCGACTCACCGCAGCGGGCGTCGTAGAAACAGGTGGCGCCGACATGGCCGAAAACGCCGCAGCGGTCGCATTGGAGTGGTCGGGGCAGACGAGCACGAACGGCGCGCAGCTGATTGAACAGCCGCATGCTTGTGGGTACGACGCTCCCGACGAAGGTTACGGTGACGCTCGCGCCACTCCGTGAACATGACAGCACCGCGACGGGGGCCTCAAGGTTTTCGCGAAGCGTGCGGGCGTCGAAAGAAGTGTCGACCCCATGGATGACACCCACACAGGAGTTGCTGTGTAGCGCCTTGGGGCGCACCGCCACGCCGCCGATGTCGCACACTTCGAGGAGGGGCGCCAAGTCGGCACCGCGCGTCACGTCAGCAGCCACCACATTCCGGCGGAAGTTCACGCGAACGCGTCTCACGCCTGGCACAGAGGAGAGCTGGGCAGCGATACCGTCCCTTGAGAGTGCGAGAAAAGTCGCTTTGCGCCCGATGGGACGGTAGAGGACCGTGACGGCGGTATCGCGAGCGACGCCGTCGTCAACGGGTGGGGTGTACGGCTCGAAGTCGACGAACCGTCGGTAACGGCGTCTCCTTCTTGCGGCTTGTTTTGGCTGTACCACTGCCGGCTGGCAGGCTTGGGCGTCCTCGGCGGCCGCGAGCAGCAGCGGAGAGTTTCTGGGGGTGAGCTCCCCTGTTCCCTCAGCAGCTGGGGCAGGGGTGGGCGCTCTCGGCCGGCTCTCGTTGTACGAGGGGCCGTCAGCTGGGTCGTCGTCGTCGACGGGAGCAGCCACCGCCGCCGAGCGCGAGCCCTTCTCCGCCGCAGGTGCAGTGGGCTCGGTGTTGGTGAGCGGGGGCGACGAGCAGGCCGCCGGCGACAACAGTGGTGGAGAAACCGGCCGGTCAGGACTTGCCTCGGGCGAGGTGGTCGCGTCCGTACGGGAGGACGTAGTGTCGGCACCAATCATGCTTGCGGTTGGCAAGAAGAAGGTGCCGGCACTCTCGTCGGTGTCGCCGGTCGACGGGCAGCTGGCACCGTCGTCGGTAGAGGCAGCCGAGGTGGGGGCCTCTGCGGTGGTGTCCGTTGAAGCGGACGGTGCGGCGTGTTGGCCGCTGGGAGTCGTCTTCGGCGCATCAAATGGAAACGCGCGGAAGGGAGCATCCAGGGCAATTGGGGCGCGCGCGGAAGGCGTCGCACTCACTTGCGTAGGCGGGCATGACGGCATGGAGCTCGTCGAGTCAGCCGACAGTGCACGTAGCGTACGTGCTTTCAGCCCGCGCTCCCATCCTAACGCTGGAGACGATCTGCCGGTGCGTGGTTGCTGTCCACGTGGCTGGTGCTGCCGGGCTCGTCCCCAGGTAGCACAAAAGAGATACGTAACGTTTTCGTAGCGTTTATCCAAGACGATAAAAACGGGTTAAAGAAGACACGAATGAGAGAACTTCGGCGGGAAAACGTCGTATATCTCTGCTAATGTCCGGCTTAATTACTTTCGTGAGACGATCTAGAACAGGTCTGCAAGACGTATTTGAAAAGCTGGTCTAGAAATAGGATTGGGAAAGACACAAGTAATCCCTTTGGCAAAACTATTCGTAACCAATTTCTAAACGTTTTTAGGACGTTAACAAAAAGCTGGTCTAGAAGCGGTCTTGAAAGGTTTACGATCACCTGAAGCTAATTTTCGCGGGTGACGGGCGCGATCAGACATCGTTGTTCAAAACACGCGTTTAGTTTCACCTCACGCGACTGGCCTATGCCGCGCAGACGTCGTCAGCGGCACCCGTTGACACGGCCTAGGCCAATCGCGTGAGGTGAAACTGATCGGGCGTTTCGAACAACGATCTCCAATCGCGCCCCAGATGAGTCGAAGCGTCGGTGTTGACTGTAAGAGCCACGGCGCAGTGCCAAGCACTGTTCCCCGCATGGCCGGCGCATCCTCTACCAAGTCGCACGAAAATGAGCCTGTTAGGAATAATAAATCCTTAATACCGCCTTTAGTAAGCTACGATGCTTACAACCACAATGGGAATGACATCCTGCAAAGAACAAATGGCCACGTCTTGGCAGGTGGCCAGACCAAGCCCTTCATGCCAAGAGTGCATGAAATGAGAACATTGTGACAAAGCAAAAACACTTTATTAAAATGTAATGCTTATGCAAGGTTCGAACAAACTGTGTGAGAAATGCAAATAGAAGTAAAGGTACATCAACAATGACAGAAGTCGCAGAAAGGATTCGTAATGAACTCGAAAGTGAACATTCACTAGCACATAAACAAAATTCCAAGTACACATACAAAATTGAACAGAAAAACCTGGAGTGTACTAAAGTGCCTAATTTATCATAGTAAAGTGCACGTGCTATTAGATGGACTAGAGTTATGCAGAAGTGACATCGGAGCGAATGGAAGAAGTAGACTGAAAAATGCAAGAGTATGAATCGGATGGTAACTGCCTCCAAGCAATGTTACCTATCAGCTAGAAGCTTGAAAAGAGCATAAAAAGAAGTACCACCGCATACCATTCCTGTGACAGAAATAAAAAAAATGGGAACAATGCAAAATTGGAAATATTGCCTTTAGGATATATCAAAGAAGGTAATGGCGAGAAAAAATAACCATACAACAAAAAAGCAAAAAGTGAAATTAGTACAGAATACTTAAACGGGGGATTCAGTGTAACAAGTGAACACTACTGTAGTACAGCGAACGATGAGACAGTAATGCTGCATCTTGCCACTCCAGAACGTGAGAAATGAATATGCAAGCCTCATATTAGAAACTTACATAAACATGGAAATAAACTGGAATGCACTGGAAGCTGCATTTGTGTAACAAAGGAAGCAATGGTCATAATAAATAGTATGTGTTTTATCTAAAAAGCCCTTTACAAGAGGCAAAGTTGTACCTCTCTGGCAAAAACAAAGTTGCAACGAATAATTTGCAAACCAGCAAATACATTAATTAGCACACTGACATGTCACACTTTGCGCACATCTCCAGTCTCCTAAAGTAAAAAAAAAGCACTCTGAATGAGAAAAACGTTTAACGCATGTAGCCCATGCAGAGCAAGTTCTTTGCCAGTTCACTCACACTTTCACATCCAAAAACATTTGCCACAAAGTCCAGGCACAGTTCCACTGATGTTTACCAATTCACCCCCACTTTCACGTCCAAAAATATTTGGCACACAGTCCAGGCAGAGCTTCATAGATAAACAGCTTGAGAGCACCCTACTGATTATTGTGCAGTCCCGCTGCTGGAAATAGAACTGCCGCATATGCTGGTAGTGGTTTCAATGTAGACACACTTGCTGCCCTGGACAGGTATGCTCAGATATCTGCACTGGTGCTCCGTTTTGTCGAAGTAGACACATTGATGCACTACGCTGGTAATTAAAATGTATTGAATGCACAAGTATTGGCTTCACCAGAGAGATTTGCCCACATACCACCACTGGCATATATATATGCACTTGCTCTTCACTCAGTAGCATTGAACTTAAAATGTTCCCTATGTGGGAGCCATGTGTAAAACCGGTGTCACACGACCACTCTCGATCGCGATCACGCCCGATCCGGATCGAAATTATCGATGCGACTGGCTCACTCTCGTAGCTTGCGCAGAGGAGCCAATCACGACCGAGAAATTCGATTTGTAACGGACTGGATAGCGGCTAAAAGAGCCCCGTGTGAAACCGGTATCAAATAATGCACAGACGTACGCTAGGAAAATGTGTTGCACAAGGACAAAGAACTGCGACATGCCCTGTTGTGCGAAGCGCGCGAACAGAACACATGTATATATATATAAAAAAAAACTGCGAGAGCGCTTCGCGAACTCCATGCGCACACATGGCACCCGCACGAACTCGCCAGGCCGCCGAAAGCGCGAAGGGCGCACAGCGTACATTCCGACACACGTCCCAAACTGCAAACAATCGTACTACCTAAAGCATACAAGTTATTTTATACCAAGGGCATACTCGACTCATGTATGCAGTATCCACAAGCGAGTTATGCAGCGTACATGCTGTATCCATTCGCCAAATAGTAAAATTGATAACAAGCACAAAGCTACAAGGGACTCAATACATTACTACCATTTGAGGCGTCAAATAAAATCGAATTTGGCCGTTTCATATATTGGACACAATATATGGACACATGTGGTACCCGGTAATACCATGAAATACCCATCACGTGGGTAAAGGGGGCGAAAACACAATCGAGAACCTGAAGCGCAAACGATAAAAGCACGGTATGGTGCACGCAAAATTCTGTCAGTGCGCTGTAGCGCGAGGGAAGAAAATAGGGCGAGCACTTGACCTCACCTTTTGGGATACCGCACTAGTACTGAATCATTAAAAAAAAAGCCTGTTTGAACCAGTTCCCTTGTCTGCAACAGTCTTGCTAAACGGGAGACTAAAATACCACGATGACGGCTCTATATTGCGGAGATCGGCAAGGTGCGCACAGGCAGAAATTTTGCCGCCTTTCTTCGCATTCTGCAAAATGCTTTCTTGTTAGGATCACGCATAGCGGCCGATCCCGACGCTAGGGACACACAGGCACGATTTCGTCCCTCTAACTTTCGTCCTTATACTGCCCTTAACGCCTTAATTACAGCGTCAGTGAAAAGGCACCTCACATAACATGACAATGAACTTGAAGAGCTGATTAGTGCCCTCCACTCCGCGCCCTCCAATTGAAAACACTACTGATTTCGAAATTAAACTACACAAACAGATCGCACAACCCAAACTAATCACAGAATGTCGTTTTCTTGACAGCAAAGCACTGCAACACTTACATGACAAAGGGCAGCGGCAGCACATTCAGAACAGTCGCAAACAGACCATAGTGCCATGCGAGTGCGATAACGCAACTATGCCCGGCTTCACGAATAACATGGCCGCCTTGGTCACATAACAATTGAAAACACTACTGATTTCCAAATTAAAACCACACAAACATATCGCACAACCCAAACTGATCACAGAATATCGTTTTCTTGACAGCAAAACACTGCAACACTTACATAGCAAAGGGCAGCGGCAGCACATTCAGAACAGCCGCAAACACACCACAGCGCAATACGAGTGCGGTGACGCGACGACGCCATGACGACGCGACTATGCCCGGCTCGCCACTTGAACATCGCCCCCGAGTGCTCCGTGATCGCTGCGCATGCGTGAGGTGAGAGAAGGTGAGAAAGGAGAACAACTCTTTTTCGCAGGATGTGACGTCACATTGTTGCTTGTTTTTACTTTTTTGAAAGAGCTACTCTCGAACGTAGATTAGCCATTGCCGTCGTGTCGGCTGCAAGACGTTCTGCGCGCGCTTGGCGCGCTTTTGTGCGTGTCGAAAGCGTATAACGTGCGCGATATTCGTGCGAGCGCAGTTTGACTTGAGCAATCGTGGGTTTGGACTCCGTGACATTTGCTTTCGTCATATGCGAGTTAGGGGCTTGCCGACAGGTAAACCGCCGCTGTACTTAGGTGAATACCTTGTTTTTCGTGGTACTGAAATAAATAGCGCTTCGCTGCGATGGTGACTTCAATCGAGTGCGGTAATTGCTGCGCATTACGGGCGATTTAATTGCACAGTACGTGCTGCATTATCGGTGCAGATAGAGAAAACTTATCCTGTGAGCCTTACTTCCGTCAGTCAGTCGGTTAGATGTTTCGCTCTTATCCAGTGCACATTTCTTGATATTCACTAACGATCTGCTTCAAATATCGACGAAGTGTCTATTGATCGTGCAGATGTTTTTTTTTTTATTCACACAACTGGCGATGGGCAGCAGCGTTACGGCCGTGAGTTTTCCTTTCGAGCAAACCTTTTCAAATTGAAGTTTTCGCTCATGTTCGCGAGATAGCAAATTTAAGTGTTACACCCGCTGCTGTATTTTTCGATTCCATGTGACCTAGATTTAAGCTGCCTCAGGTTGTATTAACGCGCTCAGAGGCTTTTCGAAAAATAGTTGTCACCTGAGAAATCAATGCAGTGTGCCAGTTCTTTTGGAATGGTGCTATTTGTGAAATTGATCATATTTCCCCTAGTCATGCTCAACTACTTACTGGTCAGATGCTTTTCAGTGGCACACGGATCCGTGTGCCACTGAAAAGCAAGGAACTCATTTCTCAATTGTTGCAACATTTCTTTTTCATTCCATCTTCAAGAAATTTGTTTACTTCTTTTCCTGGTCATTGTGGACTTGCACACATTGAAGTTTTGGATAGTTTGGCAAAAGCATTGCATAGTGGGCCTGTAGGGTTTTTTTTTGTATTTAGCGCATTGCCCTTCTGACTGGACAAATTAAGTAACTGCATTACAAATATTTCACTTCCTTGGAATGTCTGTTCCATGTGCCTCATAACAGTACACGGTTGAATTTGGCACATGCACCTTCATATGACCAAGTGTAGGTTTGTATTGCAATGGAAATAAGAACACGAGTGCTTCAATTGTCTTCATCACATTGCTGATGCCTTCAATGTGTGAAAATGGCTTGTAACAATATTGCTGTGTTTCATGTGAGGATATGGAATAGAATAACTTTCTTCTTTTATGCTGAAGGTATTCACCCCTTTTGCCTGTTGGGCTTCAAATCTTGTAGAAAATGGTGTGAGCAGCCTGGTGTGTGCCTGAAGAGCAATGCTAGTTTGTGCATGATCATATTGTTGCTGCTGGGAAGATGACATCTTAGGCACATTTTTTTCATACAATTAACACAAATGTTTCCATCTTTCCCCTTGTGGCTCAATCGTAGTATACCTGTTCGTTTTTCAGTTACCTTGTTGTTTATTTTTCTTACATATCAGTATTATGTACTATCAAGTTAGTGGGAATATAAAGCTATTTGATGTTGTATCCATGGGGAATCCTAGCCGATCCCTCATCATGGGTATGTGCCATATGTCACAGGCAACAGTCATCCTAGTCTCTCTTCTTGTGGTAAAAGTATCCCAAAGCCTATTTTGTATGCTTGCAGATGAGTTGAGATTTACACATCAATGCCAGCTCACAAAGCATCTAATACGGCAATCAGCCAGCCACCTCCGCAGATGGAGAATTCTGCAGTTTCCAATCATACTGTTTCTGTTGTCTTTGGCAGAGATTTTGATTGTACACGGCGGGAATAAACTGTAGGACCATAAAAAAACTTGTGATGACAAGGGCCATATATGGTGGAAATTATAGTAGATTATGACCAGCATTAGCTCAAGCCCTGCTAAAGGTCTGTGGTATCTAAAAAAATAATAAAGTGCTGGTTTTCATATCTATAGCTGCTGTGTGCATTAAGCTCAAAACTCCCTTCTTGGCAACATAACCCAGGCATGCCCACTCCAAACACACTTGCACATGCACTTTGACAGCATCTGCTTTGATCTACCTAATTGCATATCAGTAAAGATGGGTCTAGTTCACTAAAGACTGACAATGCTGCATTCGAATGGAACCAAACCGTTGTCGAAAAGTTCTTGAAACCAGTCAAGCAGGTTTTTGAGAACTTTTAATCTGGCAAAATTACAAAATGAAAGTTATTTGAAATAAGTGATGCAATGCTGATGAGGTTTGGGCATGCATTTCAAGGTGCTTGGCCTTCATTATCTCTAATCATAGTGAACCTGCCAAATTGGCAAGGATCTTGAATGAATTCTTAACTAGGCCCAACTATTTTGTTGCTGCCCTATATTGTGCACTCTTCCTATATAGGAAGAGTGCGCAACAAAAATCTTGTGGCTTCCTGTTATCACAACACCCTATAACTTCCTTAGATGTAGGGCATTTGATATTCACCAATAAATACTTCCACAGGATTTAGATGATGCCTTTAAAGATGTGTCCCTCATGCTTACATGTAAAGGAGCACTGACATTAAACTTTTGGACTGAATTTTTTTTATATTAATCTGGTTCCAAATGGCAGCTTTTATGGCCACACCATGCCACTGAAAGCTGCATGTGCTTTGAGCGATTCTTGATGTGTGCTAAGACTTGCTTCACTAAATAAATTTTCTTATGACTCTTCTCAAACATCTAAATTCAAATTAATTTACTTCTAGTGTTCTATAAGTCACAACCACGATACGATTACGAGGCATGCCATAGTTGCAGACTCCGGCTTAACTTTAATCGCCTGAGGTTTTTAACATGCACCCACTCCACAGTGTGCACCAAGACAAAGACCAATGTTGTGCTGCATAGTGGTCCTAACATGCTCAGTTTTCAATGACCTAATAATGGCATGGCTTACTCATGAACAACTGCAGCATGCATCATTTGTTTGTGACCTACCATGCAATGTTGTCACCAGATTATGGGGCCATACTGCCTTTGGCACATGTTTAAATGTTGGCATTAAGGATATATTTGTTGCGCATAGAAGGAATTTGAAGTTTTGTAGTGTAGTTAACTGAATGACAGCTACACACGCATAAGAAAAAAATTGTGCCAGGACTACTTAAACTGTGCAGTGTTTGAGTTTGACCAATTCTTGCGATTTTGCACATTTCGGATGACTGCAGGTCATTCATTACAGTTATACCAGCTTTTGTACTTTTTAGACATGCTGTTTGCCCCGGTTTTATACAGTGATCATAGATAGCCACACCACACCATGTTGGTAGAAGAATTCAGAATTTTAGTAAAATGGGGTTGCTCCATGTTGAGGTGCACCAGCATGTCATAGTAAGTGGAAGCCAGAAGCAGCAGCATTTTAAGGTATTGTGCCACACCATGTAAAGTCAAATTATTGTGCCCCCCTCCACTCTCGCTGGCAAAACCTGCTGGTGAAGCATTGTGAGCAAGCTTTCGAGGTATGCTGCGCTCTTTCCAAAACAGCATCCGAGGCAGCCATCTATTTTGCCTACAGGACGAGAAGTCCCTGGCCAGGAGTGCATCGAACATACGGAAATAGCTGTCAACTGTGCTGCTGAACATCTAGAGATTTATAGTTTTGACCTCAGGTTGCAGAACACAGCAATGCTATAGCAAACAGTGTAGTGAAAGCTGTTTCACGGCTCTACCACGGCATAGCCAGCACTGCATGCATATACTATACACAAGCATGAGGTTTTAGCAGCAATACTTAACAGTAAATTGTATTTGTACAACTTCACTCTGTCTTTAACACTGCCAGGCTTTAAAATACATGAGAAGAGGTCACTGTCTTTCATTTGATGTGTTTATACAAAAAAAGTGTGTGCATGGAAGGGGTTCATTAAGGCTCCTTTGTCAAGCCAAAATGCTTCCTGGCATGATAAAGTGAAGCCTTGTGCATTTCAGTCTGCAGTTGCTCACTGCACTTTCAAAAGCGCAATCAGCACAGAGAGCACAGGAAAACACACAAGCAATGGTTCAGCAATTTATTTGAAACATATGCAACTTTGTTTTACAGAAAGACCACATTCCAAAAAAGCAACCACATGCTATGTAGACAATACAGCCAACTTATGTTAATTGTACAGATGTTAACATGCCCTGCCTTTATATGTGGAAATGTTTCAAGTCTCAAAGTGTGCCCCTACTTTGTAGCTTAATTGTCCTTGGAACAATGGATGATTCAAACAAATGCTAAATTTAGCACCATTGCCACACTGATAGTAGAAGACTACATATTAAAATGGCAACTTCTTGGAGAACAGAAAAGGGTGTATAGTAAACTTCCAATAATCTGACTCCGGTTAATTTAATTTTTTCAGTTAATTCGAACCTGGCCGACGCCCATGCATTTCTATGGAATTAAACATTCATCATTTCGATCCTAAAACTGGCATTTGCCGGATAATGCGAACTTGACCAGACCCCAATAATGACCCCTTTTAGTGGCAGCCCATGTCTCAGTAGAGCTTAGGGGACAGTGAATGCGTTAAACAAATGCCATCTCTCTGAAATGCCTATTTTTGACCCACCCGAGAAAGATTTTCAAGCAGTAACGGTAGCTGACAATGTCCGATTGTGGTACTTATCTGATTCTAACGAACACTTTTTGTTTTCGAAGGACATTGAGACGCAAATTGCCTAGCTGTGCAATCGATTGCGAAACTAAAACCGTGGTTGCACCATTCATATGCTTTACCACATATCATGGCTGTAATACGGCGAAGCTGGCTTTGGAAAATCAGCTGGCATTCTAAAAAATGAGGTACGCGTAGGTTTCTACTTTGGTTTGGAGTTAAGTCATTTCTACTTTAGTTTTATACTGTGGACAAATAGAACAGAATAGAATAGAATAGAATAGAATTTGATGCACATTCGTTTCAGAGGCGTTTTACTCAAGCACATATTGCCAAATGAATCAACAGTGCTTCAGCAGGTTTTTGCATCTTAATTCGACCCGTCAGTCTCGTGAGGGTAGAATTAATGGAAGTTGATTGTATAAATTGCGTGATGAAGCACCAAGAAAGTTACCTTGCTCAGGTAGTGAAAAAGCATGGAGAAAGTGCTTCACACAACATCCACCAATGTTCTGTTGCAGATGCAAAAGCTGCCTCCCTTATCTGGAACAGAATAAATTCCTTTCGAAGGCAAAATAAAAAACAGAAAGAGAAGTCATCAAGGCATTCCACATCCATCTTATTCAGTCTTTACAGTGTTGCTACATCACCATTTGCTTAGCCTCCTATGCCAAAAAAAATTGTCGAAAATAAAATGACCTGATTCCCATGTTTTTCACCACCCAAGCAGTGTTTACTGTCAATTATTACTGCTTTCTGTAACCTCACCTGTAAATACTGTATGTTAACCTGTATGTTAACACTGAGCTATACGATAAGCTTAGTGAAAGTTAAAAAAGAATACTGGATGTTCATTTCTGTTTTTTTTTTTTTTTTTAGAGATAAGAAGGGGTGCTTAGAAGCAAGCCACATTTGCAAAATGCTTGAATAAACAGCAACTACCCCGGTCATGCGCTAATTGTGGCGATGCTGCCCCTGCAAACTTCTTAATCTCATCCGCCCACCTAACTTTCTGCTGCCCCTTGCTACGCTTCCCCTCTCTTGGAATCCAGTCCATAACCCTTAATGACCATCGGTTATCTTCCCTCCTCATTACATGCCCTGCCCATGCCCATTTTTCTTGATTTCAAGTAAGATATCATTAACTCGCGTTTGTTCCCTCACCCAATCTGCTCTCATCTTATCCCCTTAACGTTACACCCATCATTCTTCTTTTCATAGCTCGATGTGTCGTCCTCAGTTTAAGTAGAACCCTTTTTGTAAGCCTCCAGGTTTCTGCCCCGTAGGTGAGCACTGGTAAGACACACCAGTTATACACTTTTCTCTTCAGGGATAATGGCAACCTGCTGTTCATGATCTGAGAATGCCTGCCAAACGCACCCCAGCCCATTCTTATCCTTCTGATTATTTCAGTCTCATGATCCAGACTCGCGGTCACTGCCTGCCCTAAGTAGATGTATTCCCTTACCACTTCCAGTGCCTCGCTACCTATCGTAAACTGCTGTTCTCTTCCGAGACTGTTAAAAATTACTTTAGTTTTCTGCAGATTAATTTTCAGACCTACCATTCTGCTTTGCCTCTGCGGGTCAGTGAGCATGCATTGCAATTGGTCCCATGAGTTACTAAGCAAGGCAATATCATCAGCGAATCGCAAGTAACTAAGGTATTCTCCATTAACTCTTATCCCCAATTCTTCCCAATTCAGGTCTCTGAAAACCTCCTGTAAACATGCTGTGAATAGCATTGGAGAGTTCGTATCTTCCTGCCTAACACCCTTCTTTATTGGGATTTTGTTGCTTTCTTTATGAAGGACTACGGTGGCTGTGGAGCTGCTGTAGATATCTTTCACTATATTTACATATGGCTCGTCTACACCCCAACTGCATAATGCCTGCATGACTGCTGAGGTTTTGACTGAATCAAACACTTTCTTGTAATCAATGAAAGCTATGTATAAGTGGTGGTATTAAAATTAGATCTTTCGTCTCCTGCGATAGCTTACTGGTATCCTGTCTAACGAAGTTACAACCGACTTCTATTGCATACTCCTTAATGATGCCCATAAGATTTTCGTTCATTGCTTCAACACTAAGGTTCTCTTCCCGAGTTAAAGCCCTATACCTCTTCTGTAGCTTGATCCGACATTCCTCTATTTTCCCTCTTACCGCTAACTCATTGATCGGCTTCTTATGTACCAGTTTTTTCCATTCCCTCCTCAAGTCTAGGCTAATTCGAGATCTTACCATCCTATGGTCACTGCAGCGCACCTTGCCGAGCACATACACATCTTGTATGATGCCAGGGTTAGCACAGGGTATGAGGTCTATTTCATTTTTAGTCTCGCCATTAGGGCTCCTCCACGTCCACTTTCGGTTATCCCGCTTGCGGAAGAAGGTATTCATTGTCCGCAAATTATTCCGTTCTGCAAACTCTACTAATAACTCTTCCCTACTATTCCTAGAACCTTTGCCATATTCCCCCAATGACTTTTCTCCAGCCTGCTTCTTGCCTACCCTGGCATTGAAGTCGCCCATCAGTATAGTGTATTTTGTTTTGACTTTACCTAGCTCGATTCCACGTCTTCATAGAAGCTTTCGACTTCCTGGTTATCATGACTGGATGTAGGGGTGTAGACCTGTACGGCCTTCAATTTGTACCTCTTATTAAGTTTCACAACAATTAAGACCTGCCACCCTCTCGTTAATGCTATACAATTCCTGTATGTTACCAGCTATATCCTTATTAAACAGGAATCCGACTCCTAGTTCTCGTCTCTCCGCTAAGCCCTGGTGGCACAGCATGTGCCCGCTTTTTAGCACTGTATATGCTTCATTTGTCCTCCCAACCTCACTGAGCTCTATTATATCCCATTTAATGCCCGCTAATTCCTCCAATAGCACTGTTAGACTCTCCTCACTAGAAAATGTTCTAGCGTTAAACATTGCCAGGTTCAGATTCCAATGGCGGCCTGTCCAGATCCAGAGATTCTTAGCACGCTCTGCTGCATCACAGGTCTGACTGCCGCAATGGTCAGTTGCTTAGTAGCTGCTGGGGACTGAGGGCCGAGGTTTGATTGTTCTATTCATACAGAAGGTCAAGGACTGGCCAAGTACTGCACCAAGGTGGTCAATCCTGCTCTGGTGAGGGAGTGCATTACCGGTTCTGGTCACCGGGGTCAGGCCACCAGGCCTGTTTATACAGCTGTATCAACATGTGGATTTTTTTTTATCCAGTGGAAAATTGCGTGGCACCGGGATTTGAACCACAGTCCTTTTGCACGTGAGGCAGATGCTCTACCTCTACGCTATCGCATCGGGGCGCAAGTAGTAAGTAATTATACAGAAAGCGTTTTATTTACTGTAATTGGAGGATTGGAGCAGATTAGTTCGACCACTCAAGGAGTGGGAATGGTTCAACTGTCAGAACCCCAACAAAAGGACTGGAATCACATAAACCACAACTCTGAAGGAATGAAGTGGGAATAGAATGGAGCGCCCCACTCTGCAATTCTGCACCATGCCAATATATCCTGTTCTTGGGCAATGCCAGCGCAGCTCTAGAACCACAAAGACGACCGCACTACCAGGGCGAAACACATCGAAGGCCCGTCAGCTGCTGCATGAGCACGTGCTGCCAACGAGCAATCCTACACAACATATTATATATATATATATATATATATATATACACACGCGCAGTGCACAGACTGGTACCCTAGGTAGGGGCTAGGACTCGCAAAAACTATAGTGTTCTCCACAAATGTGACGAGTACCAGGCCACCAAACTCCTTGCCCTGTGCACGTTGCTGTCTATCTTCATGAGCCTAGATCCTGATGCAACCACTGGTGCCACACTGCTATTTTCAAAGGCCACCACTAGGTGAAGCGCCAGGGACCGCCCAGGCCAGGGGTCATCGGCTTGGTCCGATACACAAACGACAGTAAACTTCGAATTGACAGGACTACGAATTGGATTAGTAAATTCTTAACTAACCGGTACCAATTTGTAACTACTAATTAACTTTCTTCTCCGCGATCGCTAGTAAGATCTGGTGTGCCACAAAGCTCTGTATTGGGACCAATTTTATTCCACCACAAACATGGCTCCACACAATAATTTTGTTTGAAAACATATGTGAGTGCATATGCTTGTATTGGACAGCGAGAATGATTAAGAGTCAGTAAGCAATGTCAAATACATGCAATCTGGCTTACAAAACAAAAGGAACTGGTCACTATTTAGTAATACTTTTCCTTTGTGTGAAACAACTTCACCCTTGAAAAGTTCCTCATTTTCCCTTCAACATGGCGATGTGTCGCCTCGCGCGCGATCTGGATCGGATACCCGACCTAGGTTACACGCTCTACGCAGACGACATGACGCTGTGGACGAGCAGAGGTTCACTAGGGGATAAGGAATATACGCTCCAAAGTGCAGTATTAGCGGTGGAGAAATTTTCTAGACGGAGTGGCCTGAAGTGCGCACCCGAAAAATCTGAGGTTATCCGGATACACACGAAAGGCTACAAATCCAGAGGATCGATTAACATCGTGGTTGAGGGCCGATCAGTCCGAGAGGTACCCACGATGCGAGTCCTGGGTTTGTGGCTTCAGAGCGACGGGAGAGCAGTACAGACACTCAAGACCCTCAAATCCACAGCCAACAACATAGCCCAAATGATATGTCGCGTGACGTATCGAAAAGCGGGAATGCGAGAAGACGATACCCTAAGGCTCGTACAGGCTTTAGTGGTTAGTCGAATAACGTATGGCTAATCGTACCAAATCCTGAACAGGGAGGAGGAAAAGCAGGCTAACACAATAATCCGAACCGCTTTCAAAGCTGCTCTGGGCCTGCCTAAATGTACTTCAACGGAGCGCATGTTAGCTTTGGGAGTGCACAATACTTTCGACGAACTGAGGCAGGCCACCCTGATGCGACAGAGGGAGCGCCTCAGCTTCACAAAAACTGGTAGGGCAATATTGGCTAGACTCAATATGCCAGCATACCCCATTTATCTCACAGAGCAGGCCGTACCTCTCCCTCCTTCGATTAGATCCAAAATTACAGTAGCCCCAATTCCAAAGAATATGCATCCCGAGTACAACAAAGAAAGGCGCAAAGCGCACGCACAACACATTCAATCAGCCTACTCTAATAACCATAGGTACAACACGTACTACACAGATGCAGCTCTGTATGCAGAGGCGACCGGGCAGCGCTACCAAAGGAGGTACGCCCTGGCAGTCATGAACGCTATCAGCCAACAGCATATTACCGCGTCGGCCACGGCGGGATCCCCCACCTCGGCTGAAATATTAGCAGTGGCGATCGCACTCGCTCACGCGGAGCGTTCGCAAAGGCCACGCGGGGGTACAGGGGAACGAAAAGGCTAACGCGTTAGCTCGAGGGTTCACTAACCGAGCGACGGCGTCCTCTTCTAACCCCAACCACCCGCACTACCCCTCACAAAATTCCACCAATTTAAATGCCAAAGACATCCTTGCTGATCAGCGTGGAGTCCGAAGAAAATACCCGCCGCCTCACCCACAACTTAACGGCGAAGAGGCCGCCGATTGGCGTAAAATACAGACCGGGGTGTTCCCCCCATTTAAAGTTGCTAAACGCCATGTATCCCACTCGTTATAGGGCCAACTGTCCTTGGTGCGGTGGCATACCTACCCTAATACACATAACCTGGGAGTGCACTAAGCACCCTCATAGGCCAAATACCAGTAGGACAATGGAGCAGTGGGAGGCACAGCTCGCCAGCTCCGATCTGGCAGGACAAAAGTCCTTAATTAGCCAGGTCAAGCAGGCGGCAGAGGCCAGTGGGGCCCTAAACTGAGAGGCTCCGACCACCCCTCCTTCAAATCTTTACAATTTCAATAAAGTTTCTCTCTCTCTCCTCATTCTACAAAGGTTCATATAGTGAAATATAGAAATATTTGGATGTATTTGAGTTATCACCTGGCCCAAGGAACTTCTAGTGGCAGCCTGTCTTGATCTCGCAATTCCTGGCACTGCCCAATATACAGCATGCTTGACTGCTGCAGTGGTCAAGTGCTCTGCAGCTGTAGGAAACCGAGGGATAAGGGTTGATTGCACAATTTATGGCATTTCCAAATTTTTAACTTAGTACCATCTCTATACTATGTCGACACTATGCCACTAGACCATTGCTGTGCTGCAGTCATCATAATATTAATTACTCATCGTATACACAAGCTAGACAACTGTTTAAGCAAAATTTTAAACTGCGCGAGTAAGACAGGACGTGAACTGAAACATAGACACACACAAAGCACAGGCTTCCAACTGGTTTTATTTTGTGAAAGCAAAGAATATATAAGGTACTTCAATATAGCAAAACAAGGAGCAATTGCAAATAATTTGTGCACGAGGTATTGACGAAAAATATCAAGGCCATGTATGCATTAAGAGTGCAGGAGAGTCTTAATGTGCCCATCTAAGACTTCAATTCTTTCCTTGAGAATCTCCTCTTGCAGTGTAGGAGCTGCGACAGCAAAAGCTGCCTGCCTTATGAGGAACAGAATAAATTCCTTTCGAAGGCAAACTCAAGAACAGAAAGAGAAGTCATCAATGCATTCCACATCGCTAAAAGGTGTGACAACTAAGTTAGCTCACCTTCTTGATCCCTATCAAGGAAAGAAATAGAATTCTTAGATGGGCACATTGGGACTCTACTGCGCTCTTAGTGCACAGGTGGCCTTGCTATTTTTTGTCACTTCCTCGTGCACAATTTCTTTGCGAATGTTCTTTGTTTTGCCATTTTGAAGAACCTTATAAACTCTCTGCCTTCACCAAACAAAGCCAGTCGGAAGTCTACACTTTGTGCATGCATCTATGTTTTTGTTCATGTCCTGTCTTCCTCGCAGAGTTTAAAATTTTGCTGAAGCTACGAGCTGACTAGCCCAAAACATGCCTTACTTCAGTGTACAGCTGGGCTTGTTGGTAAAGCTACACAATGCCAGCTCAAGTGACCACCGTGTGTGTCTGCTCTTCCGTGTTCCCATGATGTGGCTCAGCCTTGAGTGCATGTGTAGTTTCAATACTGGCTACTATATTTTAACGACTAATACAATTTCTATCTTCAACTTCCAGCCAGACAGAGTACATCATACTACATTCTGAACATTGCTGCAGTGCAGCAGGATTTCTGTCTAATGCATTGGCCTCTACCACTAAATGCCTGAGAAAATAAAAAAAGTTATGTAGATTCCAAGCACAGTGGGGATTCATGTTACAGGAGGCATACTGCAGGTAAATGGCTACATAGTGTTGGTTCGGGTTCTTCCAAACATTGCAGTGTTGACCAATGTGTTTGTGTATGGTGAGTGATTGCATATATGACACAAGCTTTGTGAGGAGAGTACGAATGCAAAGGCATGGTTTCTTTGCCTCTTTCCTAGCACTTTGTGGCGGCTGCTGTTTTGACGAGTGGAAAACTTGGCTTATGCAGTATGCGCAAATGGGTTTGAGACTTTTAAGACCAATTTCCTTGAGGCAAAGTTTAGCATGGAGTCAGTTTTGTCACAAGGAAGTTATTCCTATTCACACATGCCTGTTTTGTTTTTTGTTTTTTCATTTAGTTTCAGGTCCACCTAAATTATTGCCGTCATGACAGCCGTCACATATTATATGGTAGCATCAATCTTTGTATTAATCATTCGAGTATTGAAATCTAAAAGCTTGCAGCAGTTTAAAGGACAGGAGGACAAGAGGAGAGAGGAGAAGAGAGGTTGCAGTGTAACAGAAATAGGCAAGCACTAATTGAGCGACAAGACCACTGGACACAGGAAAAGCAGATTTAGCTGAAACACAGCAGCCTGTAAGGAAGAGACGGAACATAATTCTTTGTGAAGCTTAGTCTGCATCAGTTTTATATACCATCGGAGATCATGAACATGCCAGAGGCAAAGCATACTGTTACGGGGATGTTGGGAGTATAGAAAGACTGTATTTACAATATATATTGTCACGTGGTAGTGACGGTTGAGAAGGCAGCAAAACTATGATTAACGAAACAAGCGTTTTATTCGGCGAACTTGTGCCCTCAAAAGAGGCTACACTCAAAGAAGGATGGTAGCGGCGAACACGATCGGCGGTCGTCGAAAATCTGATGAGCGGGTCAAGCGCGTCGGCTTTTATACATCTGTCGTCGAATGTTCCAGAGCAGTCACTGGGACCTGCGTGCCTTCCACAATGTTCCACATTATTCGCGTCGCGCACACATGCAATCAGATAACACAAGTTGCAGTGAAAGACAGTGGACGGAACCATCGATAACATTCCAGAACCTTCTTTTACATGCAGGCGCGTCCTGTGCTGTGCGATAACATTTGTTAGGCGGCGAGAAGTGTTCACCCAATAAAGATAAAGAAGTACACGTGTCAATATACAAGATGAGGCAGAGTAGTTAAGATGGCTGACCACCATCAGCACGCAGCAGCCAGCGTGCTGCGGTCTTCTTCCTCTCTTTTTTCATCCTTCCGTAACAGGACCCCCGGGAGGTGAAGCGCCGTCTTGGCTCATGGTAGGCAAAGAATCGCGAGCGAAGTATGGCTTCAGCCACGAAACATGCACGACGTCAACAGGCGTCAGACTTGAGGATGCATCAAACTGAAGTGGCGAAATCTCGTAATTTACGTTGTTAACTTGACTTAGGACTTCATAAGGCCCTGTGTAGTGAGAGAGAAGCTTCTGGGAGAGGCCAACCCGACGACATGGTGACCAAAGGAGCATCCAAGCACCTGGTGCGAACTTAACATCGCGATGGCATCAGTCATAACTCTTTTGGTATATGCTGCGGGGCTAATAAACGAGATCGGGCGACTTGACATGCCCTGTGAGCGCGATCGATGACTTCATGAGCATGGTCAGTTGCAACACGTGGCACAGAAGGGATTATGGTGTCAAAGGGCAAAGTGGGGTTGCAACCATACAAAAGATAAAAGGGTGAATATCCTGCAGTGTCACGTCGGGACAAGTTATACACAAACTGCAGTAAGGCCAGCGTGGTGTCCCAGTCGCGGTGATCGTTGGAGACCTACATCGACAGCATCTCTGTGACTGTTCGGTTGAGACATTCCATAAGACCGTTTCTTTGTGGGTGGTAGGCGGTGGACAGCTTATGCTCAGTGGCACAAGAGCGGACGAGGCCGTCGACAACTAGAGACAAGAATGAGCAGCTGCGGTCTGTAATAACTGTCGAGGTGCACCATGGTGGAGAATGACGTCGTGGAGGAGAATATCGACGACGTCTGTTGCACAGCTAGTCGGCAACGCCTTTGTTATCGCATAGCGTGTCGTGTAATCAGTAGCGATGGCAGTCGACTTGTTAGCTCTAGTCATCGTCGGAAAAGTGCCAGGTAAGTCAAGGCCTAAGCGAGAGAACGGTTCACAGGGAACTTCAACTGGATGGAGTCATCCGACAGGTGGTAGGGGAGGTTTCTTCCGGCACTGACACAATTCGCAAGTTGCGACATAACAGTGCACAAAGCAGTAGAGACCTGGCCAGAAGAACCGGCGTTGTACATGATCGTATGTATGCAAAACTTCAAGGTGTCCCACCGTCGGTGCATCGTGAAGTTGTTCAAGAGCAACAGATTGCAGATGATGAGGACGGCCAAGGAGCAACTCAGGGCCATCAGCGTTCATATTGCAGTGGTAGAGGTTGCCGTTGCGCGGCAAGAACATGCGGCATGTGCCGTCAGTGCTGTCGGAGTGATTGCACTCCGGCAATGATGGACTTTAAGGACTCGTTGCGTTGTTGTTCGGTGCGCATGTCAGTCATGTCAGTGAAAGCCATCACGCAGGTCACCGGATCATGCACAGAAGGATCAAGTGGATCCACGGGGTGACGAGAGGCAGTTAGTGTCCTTGTGGAGGCATCCAGTCTTGTAATTGAAAATAAATGAAAATTCCTGGAGCCACAAAGCCCAGCCACCAAGCCGTCCTGTCGGGTCCCGGAGGGAAGACAGCCGGCAGAGTGCGTGGTGGTCTGTAACGACCGAAAATGTACGGCCGTACAAATATGGCCGGAACTTGACGACAGCCCAAACTAAAGCGAAGCACTCCCACTCGGTGATGGGGTAATTTCTCTCGGCAAGTGACAGCAGGCGGCTGGCGTAAGCTATCACGCACATCGTACCATTCTGTTGTTGATCGAGAACAGCGCCGATGCCATGGCCGCTTGCGCCAGTGTAGACTTCGGTCGGTGCAGATGGATCAGAGTGGGCAAGTATGGGAAGGGTGGTCAGAAACCTGATGAGAGCGGCAAACGCATGAGCCTGCTCCGGGCCCCATGAGAATGGTGTGTTCTTCTTTTTGATCTGTCAAAGGCCGAGCAATGTTGGCAAGGTTTTTGATGAAACGATGAAAGTAAGAACACAGGCCGAAGAAGCAGCGCACGTCATAAGCAGAATGTGGCACAGGGAAACTGCGTATGGCACGAACTTTTTCCGAATCTGGTTGGACACCGGATGCATCAATGAGGTGCCCCAACACGGTAATCTGACGGTGCCCAAATTGACACTTCGTGGAGTTGGAGGCCAGCTTTTCAGAAGACCGCAATAATGGCAGTGAGTCGGGTAAGGCAGCTGCCCAACATGGGAGGAAAAACAGCTTCGTCAAGGTAACAAAGACGGGTGGTCCATTTGTAGCATCGCAGAAGAGAGTCCATCACAAGTTCAAATGTCGCAGGTGCATTGCATAGGCAAAAGGGAATGACTTTGAATTGATATAAGCCATCCGGTGTGATGAAGGCTGTCTTCTCCAACTATTTCATCAACCGAAATCTGCCAGTAGCTGGATCGAAGATCGATGGACGATAAGTATTTAGCTCTGTGCAAGCAGTCCAAGGCGTCATCGATGCATGGTAGTGGGTAGACGTCTTTTCGCGTGATCTCATTTAAGTGGCAATAATCGACGAAAATATGCCAGGCACCATCTTTCTTTTTTCACACGGACGACAGGCGTAGGGCTGGCTGATGGCTCGATGACCCCTTTGCGGAGCGTTTTGCCCACCTCTGATTGGATGACTCGACGTTCAGCATGCGATGCACGATAGGGACGCTGACAAATAGGATTTGTGTCTCCAGTGTTTATATGGTAGTGAACAACAGATGTTCAGCCTAAAGGCCTGTTGCCGAAATCAAAGATTCCACTGTACGATTCAAGCAGGAGACGTATGTCCCTGGCCTGTGCAGAGGTGAGGTTAAGTGCAGTCATTTTCGCAAAGTCGTCCATTAAGGAACCAGAGCTGGGCGCTGCGATTGGCACTAATAAACCACTCTCAGAATTCAGACTCACAATATCAAATTCAGAACCACTAGAAACGCTGTCCAAGAACATGCTGGCCGGAATCACTTGAGGGCACAGGCTCAAATTCAGAAGAGTTAAAACAATGTCATTATTAGTAACCGTGACCGGTTCAAAGCACATCGATGATGAGGCGAAGCACATATTCACCATCAGGAAACTGTGGCTGGGCGGTCAAAGTGACGTAAGTAACTGCTTCGAGTGACAGACGCACATCACGAAGCGAGCACAAGTGCGGTGGGGCGGTGCTCGGAGCATCGGCGAGTTGAGGCAGTTCTAACTGAAGAACGTCGGCCGTGCAGTCGAGGAGAGCAGAATGAGTGGATAAAAAGTCAAATCCTAGAATAACGTTGTGAGGGAAGATGTTGCTCACAGTAAAGAGAACAGAAGTAGGGCGGCCAGCTATACTTGCAGTACACATTCCAAGAACCAGCATTCCACCGTCAGCCATATGAAGCACTCGGGCAGCTGCTGGGGCGAGGACCTTCTTTAAACGACTATGCAGGCTAGCACTCATCACAGGTATGTGGGCTCCACTGTCGATGAGTGCTTGGACAGCTATGCTGTCTATTTTAACGCCAATTACACTTCTCCTTGTGTGCATAGACAGAGGATTTGCTGCAGCATTAGGCAATGCAGCACCACCTCCGAGGGCTGCATTTCTTAGTTTTACGAACGGGTGCAGCCAAACGCCACAGGGGACGAAAGGCGACGTGGCTGTGGCGAACGCGAAGATGGGCGACGTGTTTGCGGTGAACGAGACTGGTGTCCGTGCGGCGATGGTGAGCGACTGTACCACATGTTCCTAGCAGAGTTGGCGCTGTTAGATTCGGCGGTGGGCGAAACATCGCGGGCATTTTCATCACAACGGCTCAGGTTGGTCGGCATGCAAAGTGTTAAGGGCCACGAGTTGTGACAGTATCAGGCGACATGACCAATGTGGCAGCAGGTGAAACATATCGGCTGGTCGTCCGCAGTTCTCTACTCAGTCGGGTTGCGATAACGCGGAGAGAAGCGTCGGGGTGGAGCAAAAATAGTAGAAGGGCATTTGTTAGCTCTGGGATTGGCAACAGCACAGACAGAACGTAAGCCAATGTTTTCAAGTTCCTGGTGAATGATGGCTTGTAAGAAGGGGGCTGAAAATGTTGTAGCATCAGGGATAGGCAAACAGAAATGCAGGCGCCATCGCATCCAGTTCACGTCAACGATTCGCACCACATCCTCCGATGGCGACGCATGCTGCTGTGTGGGTTGATCTTCACACGTTGGCGTTGCAGCAGTAGTGGGAAGTCTGGCGAATGGTTGCAAGACGCATCGGCTTTTGGCGTGCTGGAATTGTTGGCACTCTTTAAAGATAACATCAACTGTAGAGCAGCTTTTGCACATGAGCAGATTAAAGGCGTCGTCAGCAACCCTTAAGCACACGCCCGACCTTCTCAGCTTCTGTCATGAGTGATCGGGTTTGCTTTACGACAAAGTGCCAGCATGTCTTGGATGTACAGAGATAGGACTCCGTGGGAGATTGGGTACAGGAGGCCTATTCCTGTTTTGCGTCAACTTTACGGCCGGCTGGTTTGCCAAACAACTCTGTCAACTTCTCTTTGCATTGGTCCCAGCTGGTTAGCTCCTTTTCGTGGTTTTCATACCACACCTTTGCCATGCCTCTTAGGGAGAACAACAGGTTAACTAGCACATGCGTGGGGTCCCATATGTTGATTCCGCTCACACGTTCGTATATAGCCACCCACTTTTCAACATCGGTGCCATTGGTCCCACAGAAAGTTCCAGGATCCTTGGGTTGCGCAACCACAACATTGGCTATGCCCGATGACAAGGTACAGCAAGATGCTACTTTACCCCCAGATGTCACCTCTTATGACATTTCAAGGCAGCGAGACTGAGACTGCACTGTATTCAGGGGCACTGACAACCATGATGTAGAGGATTGACTTTCCCCCTATGTACAACACATCAGCAGAATAAGAACGAGGAAATGCCCCACACAGGTGCATGGCACTAAACTGGACGCACTACCTGCTGTATGCAAGAGAGAATGAGGAAGAATGAGCTTCCCGTTACTCCTGAGCACCTACCTACAACTGCTTTTATGGGCACAGCATTGAAGCTGCAATTGAGGTAATGCCTAACACCACATGAAATACAAAGCACACTACGTCAACACAGAGAAACCAAAACAACTGCACACACTTCTCACCGAAATAGACACAACACCTGCTTTGTTGCGTCTGAGCTGAAACGGGTGAATCCCAAACTCTGTGTCACATAACATCTGAAAAAATTAGCTACGAGAGAACCAATGAGATTAATCTGGCGCGCTATGCATGCATCTTTAGCCTAATGGGTAAAGAATTGGGCTGCTGCACGAACGACCCAGATTAACGACCCACTATCAGGCACGTTACTAACTATTATTGAGCCTATCTGACTGGATGTACGAAGAAGCCAGGAGACAGCTCATGATAATGCTTTGCATAAGAGACAACGAAGCTGAACCCACGTTTTCTGCCTTGTGCTTGCAATGCTCTACCAAGTGAGCTTCAACGGCAGTTGTCCCAACGTCAATTTTCTTGGATAGCTGCGCATATGTACTAAGCAAAGCCGTGGGAGTGCTAGGCAGCAGCACTCACAGTTATGATGGCAGACGTGTAGTATCCTTTAAAACACCCACATTGCAAAGCACATGATCTTAGAAGCTGACAACTGGCTAATAAACACTCGTTTTCTACCATGAGGCCCCAAGGCAGCCGAAATCAAAACATTTGTATCTTATGAGCAAGAAAAATCAGGGGAATCATGCAGCTCAATTTTTTGTTTATAACAAGCATGTGATGGCAACAGACAATGAAGCAACAGTGACTATATAGAAAAATGGGTTAGAGCTGACGACAATCATTGGCAGCTCACATTATAATGCTTTCTCTAGTTTATTGTCGCAAGACATCTGGCAGCAAATCCTCTAGATTCTTCTTCTACTATGTCTTTTGCAATTGAAATTTTAAATGTGTGTAATACTTCATGGCAACTTAGAACACTTAAATGGTTCAGCATCTCCATACCTTAAATTTGTGGACCAGCTTTGTCACCTTTCTAGAACAATAACTCTCTGGTGTCATACATCACTCAAAGCAACTAATTCTCATTCAAACCACTACTTATTAAATCTACCTTTAGATGAGCAGTACCTGCATTAGATGCAGCTGCATACCCTTTTAGCAAATGGATATACATACCACGCTCAGAGTGAGCATGGATATACATACCACGCTCAGACTGAGCAAACCAAACAAACCAACAGCAACCAGTACTTGTGTCCATTTGTCTTCAACGAGGCAGAGACAGGCCAGGTCTCGATAAACACAACAAATATAAGGTGCAGGCAGAGGAAATAAGCAGAAGCTGTAAAGACAGCAGCAAAGTGAAACAAATTAGACAAGTTTGCAGACAGTCAGCGATCTGGGCCGAGGACAATTCACAACGTTACTGCCACAATTAGAAGCAAATGCTCCTCATGCAACAAGAAAAAACACGTTTTAGCTGTAAACAGCACGACTGCGCGGGGTTGGTTGATATTCTAAACACAGCACATACAACAATTAAAGCAGACACATTACTTGTGTCATCTGTCTTACTGTTTTTACAATATCGGTCACGGTTGCAAAGCTACGCACATGATCTATGAACGAAAGCAACGGTCGTGCATATAAAGTTTGGTGAGCCGATTCATACTCATATATGTTTAATTTTGAAAGTTCCCGTAAAATTTTAGTGATAGTAGTAGCAGCAGCAAAGTGGTTTCGTTTACCAGCTCGCTCACAACGTACGCATTGTATGATTTAACTCCACGGCTCGCAAAGGAGCTACTAAGAAGCTTTAAGTGAAGGAAATACGCTTTCGTTATCTCACTGCAACGAATGAAAGCCTCTGACGCCCATACCGCGGTCAGCAGTGAGAAAGGTAATTCAATGCAGCAATGCGCTGCATGGGTAAATAAGAAGGGCATAGCGTAGTCATCCTATAGAGATGGAAAAAAATAGACTTAAGAACGCGATAAACATCATAGGACTACATCCACGCTAGTTGAGTGCATGCATTTCTGGCGCGTGGAAGATGTCGCTGTTTTTTTGTTCATTTTTTTACATCGGTGCAACGCATAGGAACTGCAGCGTTGAAGGCACGAACGAATAAATTATACTGCGATCACTGCGGCACCTGCGACAACCGTTTCGTGTTCCTTCGAATTTCGAGATCACATCGACCACAGCTCGAATGCGCAACCGGTTTTTTACGTGTCAGCAAGAGAACGGGTAATCGCACAACACTTACCGTTGTTCCAAGTACGTCGCGGTAGCACCATCAGCTGGGCAACAAATGTCATCAAGCCCACATCCATACGTACGCGCGCGAACGAGACGCGAGCCGTGCCGTCTGAGTTTGAGAGTAGTTATTTCATAAAAGCAAAAACAAACAACAATGTGACGTCACATCCGGTAAAGCCAACTTGTCCTCCTTTCTCACCTTCTCTCAGCTAACGCATGCGCAGCGACCACGGAGCCCTCGGGGGCGATGTTCAGGTGGCTCGCCCGGCATCACGAATCACGTGGCCATCTTGGTCACATGATTTGACGACGGTATCGCCACCTTGCGCAAGGTTGGATCGCGTTGATGGTTTGTTGAATATTGTAGAAGCCGCTAAAGAGGCTGACGCGCCGTGGCGTGGCGGTGGCGCCTTGAGTCGTTTTCAGAACGTATTCACCCCTCGTTTTTAAGCTGCCTGGCTTCCAACGTTATCAAAACGTATTCACCCCTCGTTTTTAAGCTATCTTGTTTGGGACGTCTTTGATGCGTCGATTTTGGTCAAAAATCCGTTTCAGACGTTGAATCCCGTAATACGACGTTTTCAAGACTTTGTGTGCTACCTGGGTCGGTGCTCCGAGTCGTCGTTGAAGCCAGGAACTGACTTCTTCGGCCTCTTCCCATGCAGCTTCTTCGGAGGCTCACCCATGAGATGGGGTCTCCGTGCAGTAGCGTGGCTCATGAAATCGTGCCAGCTGCCGTGCGACAAAAAAACAAATAAAACGAATGTTTTGACAAACGTGACAAACATTTCATTTATTTTTATTATTTTTTTGTCGCTACCGCCCTCCCCCCCCCCTGAGTATCTTCCTATATTTATTCCACTGACAAGGGAATAAAACGATAGTTGCAAATAGCGCTCTGTGGTGTGTGTTTCTCTTGTGTGTGTCTCGTCAAAATGTTGCCTAATCCAACCTCTAATATGCTATACCGACATGCGCGCCCAGTCGTCAACCTTGGCAAGTTTCGGCTATAGGAACGATGTCGACAGTTCGGCGCGCCACATTTTCTGTGCTCCCAGCAATGCGACGCTTCGATCGGCGTGGAACGGCGATTCCACGTGCCGACCGGGAACTCTGCGAAATCCACGGCACGCGCTCGTGCCACTGCTCCCGCGTTCATCGTCGTCGTCTAGCTTCCACAGATCACTGCGTTGCCGTTCATCATTTCAGCGTAGAATTTCAATTTATTCGTCGTAATAGGGAGGCCGCGTTTACGGGGGTATGAGCCATTGCTTAAGGGAGTATGAAGGAAGGAAATCAACTTTATTCAAGGCCCTACAGGCCACAAGAGCTTTGGGCTCTCATGGAATGGGCGTCTCCCACGACGGAACCGGGAGGTTGAGTTTCCTGGCAGCGTCGTGGACCTGCTGGACGGCCCAGAGTTGGGGAGCGAGCTCTTCGATCGCTCCGCATTGATTCTTCAAACTTGCGCTTGTCCGGTTCGGAGTTTATGTGAGCTTGAGATCACGGCCAGAGGAACTGGTAGACGTTAAGGGATGTATTGCAATTGTTGCAATAAGACTTGTCATAGAGCTCAGGCATGTAGTGGTGTAGTCTGTTTTGCGTGGGGTATGTGACTGTCTGTAGCATTCTGAGTGTAACCGCTTGAGCTCGAGTGAGCGTGTGGTGTGGCATGCTATACTCTCTACGTTGTAAGTATTAGTGTTTAGTGATTTCATTGTATGTAGTGGGGGCATCCTTGTTCTACGAGTGGTCGGGTGAATCCGCGCAGTCTGTAAGCGCGCGCGCAGCCTCGTGTGCCGCCTCGTTAAGGTTGGGGACGTCGCCGATCTTTGGTCCTAAGTGTGCCAGGAACCAGTATACGACGTGGTTATTAATCTCTTTCTTTGTGACAATTCTGAGAGCCTTTGCGCAGACCGTGCCCTTTTGGAAAGCCCTGATAGCGGCTATGGAGTCGCTGTTGATGTGAGAAAGATTGTCGTCGGTGAGCGCAACAGCGATCGCAGCCTGTTCAGGCTTCCTTGCAATTACCATGGCTGCATGTCTTCCGCGGCTGTCCACAACCGCCACTGCGAAAGCTTTGTTTCCCGCGTATGCCGCCGCGTCCGCAAAAGCTGAGCGTTCGCGGTTCGCCAAGGCTTGGTTAAGGAGGAATTGTCCTCTCGCTTGTCATCTGCCCTTGTTGTTTTCGGGGTGTAAGTTTCTGGGTATAGGTCGGACCGTGATTTTGGCGCGGATGTCCCGTGGGAAACCATGAGCCACTCATTGTCTTAAGTAACGGACAGATTTACTTTTGAAGAATCACAAGGGGCAAATGGCGGGTGAAGGCTGCTAACCACGCCGCCGAGCAAACTTGAGACATCGAACGCAAGCGACAACGGCGGACTGCGGGCATACCGTCAGTGACGTCGTTGTCTCCGTCGCAGCCGATTGTGTATGTACCTCATAATTGAGAAATACTTTAATGAACCCTCGGGATAAACTCAGTGATAAACACAGGGCCACACGTTTCAGCTTCTCTGGTTAACCATATTCACGGAGTGAAACAGCCGACAATATTTTTTGTGGCTTGTGTGTTCTCATCTGAGCTAATCAGCTAATAAAGATCAGTTGAAGTCTGCACCTGTGTTGTGTTCTTCCTTCAGTCCTCGTCTTTTGCGCTGTGCAAACATGTCGATATTGAATCACCGGCTCGCCCAAAGTTCCATCTTATGGTCTTAGATTGGTCTCCCTGCTGTTGCCCTTGGAAACACGCGCGCCTTGCGTTTTGTTTGTGTTCTTTTTCGTTGGCGTAATTTTTGTCAGCGTGGCTGGCTTGGCGCAGCGAACGTTGCACGCTGTGTTTCCTGCGTAACTGTGTTGTGCTAGCGCTGTGCCGTGCTGTACGTAGCGCATATAACGGCAGCAAGAAGCCTGAAGATGGTTATGCAGTTTTTATGATGCCACAAGGAAAGCGTGACGGCTTGCGCAAGAAGCAGTGGCTGGACAGCAGTGGTCGAAATAACTTTGTTCCGACAAAGTGTTTGCGATGTAAGGCGCCTTTCTTATTGCTGCTATCAAAGCATTCCGGCCTGCTCATCAGCGTTGTTGCTGCGACAATTTGTGCGTTGCGTAAACATATGGGGCTGTCCTCAGTATGCTGAATATTCTGGTGGGACTCCATCACCTAGGACGTCGTCAACTGTTATATTCAGTCGGCAAGAACCGCCAAGAAAAAAAAAACCGAACACAGAGGTATGTGCCACAAGCAGTACTAGATCAGATGCACAAAGTAAAGAATCTTATCATGTAGCAGATAAATGTCTGGAGTCAGGCATGTACGCAGGATTTCGGGGGGGGGGGGGGGGCAACCCAAGTTAACTTTTATGCAAATGAGGGTACTTAACTAGTACAAATGTGAATAACGTCCACCATTCGTCATAAAAACGCGTAAACCCACAAAGGAGAAATGAAAAAATATTTACAGGTACGCCCAGTGCGATACACCTCTCCTTCACTTGGCAAACAAGGAACTACATCAAAGGGACTTGCGCAAGAAAGAAGCGCAGGAAGAACACTGCCAAGGACAAGTAAAGGAGCCAAAGTGTAAAATAAAGATTACTCTAGTAGAATACAACTTAAAAAAAAAAACAGCAGTTGGCAATCAAGGCACACAAACCGCGCGGGGTTGTTTTACTTCGCCAGCCAATCACAGAAGCAAATAAAATCGTCGTCATGCGGCCTTTTCAAAATGGCGTCGTACTTGATACCTCCGGAGCGTCTACTGTTCTTGAAGAGTCTTTTCATCGGCGGAAGCAATGAGGTGTGCAATAGACATGGACAAAGTGTATGGAGTCTGAGCATTTCACTCTTCAAAAGTCTGCGGTGCCGTTCATTTTACTGCTGAACCCATTTTACTCATGAAACTTCACTGCCAACTAAAGTGAAACTTGACAATAAATAGTTGCAGCAAAGCAAGCATATTATTTCAGTTCAATAAAGAATTAGGGTTTGGCCATTCCACTATAATAGGCGAGGCAAAAGGTACAGAATTACGCGCTAATCATTTTATTTTTGTGGTTACCGCTTTATTTGGATAACAGAAGAAGTTTGAAGTACGAATTATTTGCAGCCTCCCGGAGGAACAGTGGCTGGCGGTTATGAGGGCGTGGAGAGGCTTCACTGCAGACTTCATTTGTATCCGACTATAGTAGCGGTTTTTGAGTTAGCTCTGGAAGAACTATAGAGAAATATATATTTGCGGAACCGTCACAGTTCTTTTGGATCCCTCATTTATGTTCTACCAAGTGCCGCAAATGACTCGTATTGTTATTTGGGAAGTTACGTAATGATGCGTGGCTGCCAGTCCAGTACAACCTCGTAGAGCGCAGGACGCTGCGATTCTAGACGTACTACGCCCACCGCGGAAGCTTAGAAAGACACTTACATAAGCACAGCAGAGAAGTGGCTACGTCAGGCGGCTCGACTGATAACTGTAGAAGTGTCATTCAAAACACAAGGAATTGTTCTCCACTTCCGGCGGCGTTTTTTCTACTTCCTCTTTGAATAAAAAGATGTTGATCAATTTTCATATTTCTTTTCATATTTTCATACACAACGGTTAAATTTGTTAACTTTCGCTTTTTCTTCCTGTTTGGCTGTTGCCTCGATTGCCGACAATGGATTCCTTAGTAGATCGCTTAATTTTCTAACACCTTGCGGCTCTTGTTCCCGGTTGGCAATTTTGCATGAAAAGTGCTCTACAATTAGACAAAAATCAGACGAGGTAACGGATTGCATTCATATTGCTTATGGATTTAACGGTTATTGCAGGGTTTGATGATGGACGCTGTTTCGCATTATCTTATTTTTCACCTTATCTAACCCATATCGCGGGTATATGGTTCCGAGAATCTGTCAGCGTCGCGGCGAGCCGTTACTCGAGGAAATAATGAAGCAAAAGGAAAAGCTAAACGCAATTGACGTTTTCTCTGGCCCCAACTTGTTCCACGTGCATACAGACCAGCTGATCACGAACCGAATCCCTTTCTTGGTCCCTGGATGAGTCTAAACGAAGAAGGTTGCACTAACGAAGCAACAGCGAAGCGCGTGACCGTCGAAAAGATGGTGACAACTGAACGCATCTCGAGTTAATCACGTGCGCACCGAATCGATGGGGAAACTGGCCTTCACACCCCCCAAAAAATGCCGATAACTACCGCCATCCAAAAGGAGTGAAAAAGGCAGCAAAATGTTGACCGCCGAATTGCTGTCAAGTTTCAACATTGATTTCGCGGCGCTTTAAGAATGTGTGTGAAAATTGGTGGCGTGGGCGGGGAGGGGGGGGGGGGGGGTATGCGTCTTAATTTCGGGGGGGGGGGGGGGGGCTCCCCCGAGCCCCCCCTTGGGTACGTGCTTGTCTGGAGTATAGAACTCGCCTCAAAGCTTCTTTTACATCACTATGTCCCATTCATACGGCTTTAGGAAAGAAACCAGCATGCTGTTATCACCATTTTTCCGCAACATTTTCTACACCAATGGGCCGCGCAACTGGCCCGGAATCACGCGCCTACATCGACTGCTCCGGCCCGTCCGCGGGAGCCAAGGAGAAAAAGCGTGCCGTTTGCATCGCACACAACCAGCGCGTAATGAGAATCGAGGAGGAAGGCGACGCGCAGAGGAGAGTGTCAGTACTTTAAAATTATCAAGTGGTTTAAGCAGTGTCCAGAACTAAGCGACGCCTTGAAAAGTGGAGCGCAACAACACTGCAAAGCAGGTGACTGCCAAAAGCGTCAATGAAAGACCGGGGCAGAATTGTATTCGTGGCAGTGTGGGTCTGCGTTGAGGGCCCGAAGTCGTCCACTCATCGTGGAGCACACCTTTGTATTTCTAAGTCGAGCCTTCGCCGTTCAGCGTTCGGTGTCGCGCAGGGGGGCATGTTACGGACTTCGCCGCCAGAGGGCGCTATGTTAAAATCAGGTGTCTTGTTTGGATTTTGTGGCGAATGGACGTGCTTTTCGGGGCTCCGTGGCGGCGACGAAATCGTAAGTGTTTCTGCATGCTTTGAGCTTGCTTCTGTTTTTTATTTGCTGATTTTTTGCCTTTAAGTAGTAATTGGGTGGTTTTCTTTTGCTTTCCTTGTTTTTTTGTCTCTCGTATTTCGAGTGCGCGGGTGTGCTTCGTGTACATATGTTATTGCAGGATGGTTAGAGAGTCCTTTCGTGCCACGTGCTCCAACACGTGCAGCCGGGTGGGACGTTGAGTATTTGTAGTCTTTAAATGGTAGCTTGGAAGTGGCAAGACAAATAGCTATTAGTGGTTTTACTGTGCGTGTTTTGGTAGGAAAGTGAGAGCGTGGCCGCGTGGTTGAGCGCGTGCGAGAGCGTGTCATACCTTCTGTCTCCGCGGCATTGATTGTTTTGGAAACAGTGGTGAGAGTTGCTTTGCGACATCTGGAGGATTTGGATCGTGTGCGTATCGGTCTTTGCTAAAAGGCACGCGCTCTGCATTGATATAGTATTATAATATTTGCATCAGTAGTAGCATTATTGTAGTATTGTAGCATTTGCAAAAAGCCGTGCAATACATGGCGAGAAAGACGCTAAAGCAAACAGTGCGCGGGGGGTCCCTCAAGGCAGATGAGGAGACGGATGAGCACGGAGAGGGCATCGAATCAACCGGCACACAATGTGATGCCGATACTAGGTTGCAGAAAATGGAGGCTTTCCAGGAAGAGCTTCGCAAACAGGTGCAAGAGCTCAAAAATGAGCTAAACAGGGAGCGTGATGCACGGAAGGTAGTCGAAAAGAGACTTGAAGCAGCCGAGGAAAAGCTGAACAGGGCCGCCATTGTGAACGAAAACGTGCGTGACAATGGAACGCAGACCCCCGACGCGACAGGCGAGGGGGGGTCAGCGAAATACGTTGAACGCATGCAGGGTGATGAAGGGTTTCCTGGAAAGAGCAGCACCTACCTTGAGGCCGCCACGCGGAAACAGCAGGAGCCCAGGGGACAATGCCCCTTGTCGAGTCCGAATCACGCGGAAAAGGACAAAGGGAAGCAGGGCGAGGTAGGAGAGAGTGAAAGGGTGATTATCGCTGGCGACTCAAACCTGGCTGGGTGCTCAAATGCAATTGTGGAGAGGGTGAAAGGCGACAAAAGAGTGGCGGTAGGGACATTTCCAGGGCGGACACTGAGTTCTGTCATGGAGCGAGCAAAAGAAAAGCTCGCAGAAAATGCCCAAGTGCGCAACCTTGTCATAGTAGCAGGTGGGCTAAATGACGTCCTAAACAGGAAAGGGACGGGACTAGCCCAGCGCTTGGAGAAGGGGGTGGACGACTTGCGCGAGCTATCCCCTCAGGTTCAGATCGTGGTGTGCACGATGCCGGAGGTGCCTGTACGTGACAGTCACATACAAAGAGCCGTAGCGGCTCTAATGAGGCAATATGGAAAATGAGCCGAGAGAAAGGCTTCGAGGTTGTCGAAGTAAACAGGGAAGTGAGAAGTTGTGGTGGTTTTAAATGAGACGGGATCCACTTCAATTACAGGCTGGCACGAGAAGTGGGCTGGTGACTTGGTGGTCGCGCTGTTGCTTTTTTAAGGGGCCCGCGGGCGCTCAGGAGGTCAGAGTAGATAGTAATGAAGAAGGTCTCCTAGGGGAACGTCAGAAGAGCATCGCCGTCGAAAACAGAAAAAGGAGGAAAGCAAGAAAAAGAGCTTTCTCAAAGTTTCTTTTAGGTTCTTGGCCTAATGCAACCAGCGCAGCACTGGTAACAAGAGCCGCTATAGCTTTTCTCCAAGCCACTGGGCTGGACGCACGGCTTTAGAGATACCACAACTCTGTGAATTTGTATATACGCATCTCTTCCTTATACCATCATCATTCATCAGCCCTTTCCCTCCCCGTCTCTTTTCCCCAGAGTAGAGTTGCAGGCCAGAGCAAGTTTTTCTCTCTCTCTCTTCTGCATATTAATATTCAACCCCACTCTTGCGCTCTCTCTGTTAAGGTCCTGAATCATTTGTTGCAACTCGCCTGCATTGCTGCTGAATAGAACAATGTCATCGGCAAACCGAAGGTTCCCGAGATATTCGCCATCTATCCTCACTCCTAAGCCTTCCCAGTTTAATAGCTTGAATACTTGTTCCAAGCACGCAGTGAATAACATTGGAGAGATTGTGTCTCCCTGTCTGACCCCTTTCTTTACAGGTATATGCCTGCGTTTCTTGTGTAGAATTAAGGCAGCTGTAGAAGCTCTGTAGATATTTTCCAAGGTATTTACGTAAGCGTTCTACACGCCTTGATTACGTAACGCCTCTATGACTGCTGGTATCTCTACTGAATCAAATGCATTTTCTATGAATGTTATATATAAAATGTCATCTATGAAAGCCATATAGAGAGGCTTATTGTACTCTGCGGATTTCTCGATAACCTGATTATTGACATGGATGTGATCGATTGTAGAGTATCCCTTCCTGAAGCCAGCCTGTTCCCTTGGTTGGCTAAAGTCCAGTGTTACCCTTATTCTATTGGAGATTATTTCGGTAAATATTTTATATAATACTGGGAGTAAGCTAATGGGCTTATAATTTTTCAATTCTTTAATGTCTTCCTTTTTGTGGATTAGTATAATGTTGGCATTCTTCCAATTCTCTGGGACCCTTGAAGTCGATAGACAGTTCGTATAAAGGGCCGCTAGTTTTTCAAGCATTATGTCTCTTTCATCTTCTGGTAGTCCATCTTCTCCTGACGCTTTGCCCCCTTCCATATCTTGCGAGGTCCTTCTAACTTCATTGCTAGTTATAGAAAGAGCCTCTGTGACCTATTCATTACTACTTCGAATGGAGGTATCGTGGCTGCTTTGGGTACTGTACAGGTCAGTATAGAATTATTCCGCTGCTTTTACTATATATTTGAGATTGCTGATGATATTACCCTGCTTATCTTTTAGTGCATACACCTTGGTTTGTTCTATGCCAAGTTTCTTTCTCACTGATTTCAGGCTGCGTCCATTTTTATGGCTTCAGTCTTTCTCACGGTATAGTTTCGAATATCACTAATTTTCGCTTTGTTGATCACTTTTGACAGTTCCGCGAATTCTGTCTGATCTCTTAAGTTGGAGACTTTCATTTTTTGTCGTTTCCTTATTAGGTCCTTTGTTACTTGGGAGAGCTTGCCTACTGGTTGCCGCGGTGCCTTGCCTCCCACTTCAATTGCTGTCTCTGAAGGCCTAGTTACGGTTTCATTCATTACCTCTATGTGATATTCATCTCTCTGTTCTAAGGCTGCATATTTGTATGCAAGTACCAGCCTGACTTTGTCTGCTTTTACCCTTACTGCCTCTAGGTTGACCTGTTTCTTCTTTACCAATTTTACTCTTTCTCTCTTCAAATTGAGGTGAATCCTAGCCCTCAATAATCTATGATCACTGCACTTTACCCTACGTATCACTTCTACATCCTGAACTATGCTGGGATTAGCAGAAAGTATGAAGTCAATTTCATTAATTTCTTGTTTCACCATTATGGCTTTTCCAGGTCCACTTTCTGTTGTTACGCTTCCTGAAAATGGTGTTCATTGTTCGAAGCTTATTCTCCTTTCGGCGAATTCTACCAGCATCTCTACTCTATAGCGTTCCTATAATCGACGCCGTAGTTGCCAATTGCTTGTTCATCAGCCTGCTTTTCCTCCACTTTTGCATTGAAGTCGTCAATTACTACAGTATACTGAGTTTGCAGTTTTCTCATCGCTAATCCAACATCTTGATAAAACTGATCTACTTCCTCATCATCGTGACTGGATGTTGGAGCGTAGGCTTGTACTACCTTTATTCTATACATCTTATTAAGTTTGATTACGACTGCAGCCACCCTCTCATTAATGCTGTAGAATTCGTCAATGTTGCCCGCTATGTCCTTATGGATTAGGAATCCTACACCGTATTGCTTAATTCTTATCTGGGAGACCTCTATAGCAGAGGACATGGCCGTTAGTCAGCACTGTATAAGCCATCAGTTCTTCTAATCTCACATAGGCCGATGATGTCCCAAATCATGTCTGATAGTTCCTCAGAGTACTGCTAAGCTGGCCTCACTCGACAGAGTTCGGCAATTAAAGGTTGACAGGGTCAGTTTTTATTTGCTACCTGTCCGGACCCAGAGATTCTTAGCACGCTCTGCTGCGTTACAGGTCTGACCGCCGCCTTGGTCAGTTGCACTCCAGCTGCTGGGTACTGAAGGCCATGCGTTAATTGTAGGAATCATTTGAGAGGTAATTGCCGAATACTGCACTAGGGAGGTGAATTGCTGTTCTGGTGAGGGAGTGTCCTTGTTGAAGCTTAGCGGGCCTTCCTAATTTGGTTGTACCTGGATCAGTATAGTCCCACTCGCTCTCGGCATCTTTTGCCGGTGTGAGGCGTTACTCCAAGCCTGCAGATGTAGTGCACTGGAGGAGGTGAATTTCAAGTTCCCTGTCGTCAAATTAAAATTTAAAAGGACCCTTATAGAAGGATTCGAACTTCTGACTATGGCATCCGAGCATTCGACATAGCTCATTAAGGTAATCCCTTAGGTGGCGAAGCTACCTTATCGCCGACGAGTACAGCCCAGAGGGCCCTACGTGCCTAAAACCTTCTTTGGTTTATCCGTGATGTGTTTTCCTGATCGCGATGGGTAACTTAATTAATAGAGAGTTTTAGAATAGGGGCCCCAAACGTTTTGGGGCCCCAAAGAAATAGCGTCGAAGCCACTGCGCATGCGCGAGACGCAAACTGCGTTTGGGTTTTGCGTTGGCAACGCTATTTCACCGATTTAGCGGGAGCTCAAATAGCGTTCCCAAAAGCTTTGCGTCAACAAACATGGCGGCACCCATCTAAGCGACGGCTCTAACCTAGCACCAAACTGGGTTCGATTCGCGGTAATGCGTGAAGTTCGCAAGCTAGGAGAAGTGACTGCAGTTATCGCTTTCTCTCAACTAGCGTGTGTTATGAAGATTGATTCATTAGACGCCGCTGGTTCCGAATTCGAGTGTGGATTTTATGGCTCGTAGGCCTAACACGGCTAAGCTTGGGTGAAGGCACGTAAAGTTGGTTTTGTTGCTCCAAACTAAGCACAACTAATTGTTTGCTGCTTGAAGAATAACCTCTAAATTGTAATTAAACGCGAATACACGCAAGTCAAAATTACTATTCATATCATAAGATGGTATATTTTATTTAATTATTTTTAATCGTTTTTCTTAGACGCCGTAGTGGCGCTGTCAGCGCAAGGCGCTATCTGCAAACGCAAAGCCCTATTCTAAACCTCTTCACTCGTGCGTGCCCCAACGCTAACACCCGCAAAGCTCTTTGGGGCCCCAAAATATTGGGGCCCCTATTCTAAAACTCCGTAATATAGAACGATTTCTAAATGGTTCTGGCATCGTAGTTCCGGAATCGCACGTGCGTAGACGGCCGTGAAATCAACTAGGCCAACCCTACAGGCGTACCGACGACCTTTCACAGTTGCTAATACATGCCTGTGATCTACAGGAGTACAAACGGAAACTCGCGAAAACGAATATAAGTGAAAATGTAGAAATAACTGGACGCAAACTACGACTTTTTTTTGATGAAAATCTGTATGTGAACTTGGCAACTGTTGTCATTACATTATTTTTTCTTATTGTTTGCGTGCTACTGCAAACCTTCTCATCAATTTTTCTGTTCCTTTAGTGCTACAACTTTTTTTTTGGGGGGGGGGGGGGGCTCTCACTAAAAAGTCAGCGTGAGGCATGTTGGTAGAGGAGTCAGTTTAACTCCAATAGTATATCTCAAATGCCTGAAAACATGCTTGAATTATCCGCGGTATACGAGTTTTGATGATCGCGGCAGGTGGCACGGCATAGTATTTCTAAATGGTTCTAACATCGTGGTTTCGGAGTCTCGCGTACGCAAGCGGCCATGAACGCGGCTAGATACACGATATGTTGTCGGCGGAATTGAACAGCACTTAAAGGTAGTGTGGAAAAAAAGAAAATAAGAAAATGAAAAAACCCAGCGCTTACCGCGAATTCACTAGTCGCGTCTGGAGGGATGTACACCAAACAGTTCACGGTCTCGGCTGCCTGTCTCATGCATCGGAGCTTTCCGAACGACAGACAGTGACATTACAAGACCAGGGAATACCTCGCGTAAAATAATATAAATACCTTGGTATATGGAAAAACGAAGGCAATAGATATGTGGAAACACAGGAAAAAACAATAACAGTAAAAAGGAAGAGAAATGCGGCCATAATGGAACACAGAGCGCTATGGGGATACAATTGGTAGGAGATGTTCCGGGGTACGTGGAAAGGTGTAATGGTTCCAGGACTTACATTTGGAAATGCGGTTGTTTGCTTGAAATCAGGGGTACAATCAGGACTCGATGGCAACCAAAGATCAGTGGGACGCCTCGCATTGGGCGCTCACGGGAAGACTACAAATGAAGCTGTGCAGGGTGATATGGGCTGGACAAGTTTTGTAGTGAGGGAAGCTTGCAGTAAAATTAACTATGGAGAACGACTGAGGAATATGGAAGAAAGTAAATGGGCTGGTAGAGTGCTCAGGTATTTGTATAGGAATAACATTAATTCACAGTGGTGAAAAATAACTATAGGAAGCTTACCAGCAAGTATGCGGCCTGTACGTATGATGAACAACGCAGCAACAAAGAACGTCAAGCGGAAAGTCAGAGAGGCTGAGATAATCGCACGGGTGGCGGCAATGGAAAGGAGACCTGCCATGAGTTTTTTCCACTTAAGAGGAAAAAACGAAATCAGGAAAGAAACAATTTATGATAACTCAAAGGGAAGCTCATTACTTTTCGAAGCGAGATCAGGGTGCCTTAGAACACGCACTTATACAGCGAGATATAAGAAGGAAGAAGAAGCATGTGCTTGCTGCAGTAAAGCTAGCGAAACGATGGAGCATGTTGTATTCGAATGTGAAGATACCTGCCCAGCAGTCGATTTAAGTATTACTGGCCTCCTTGAAGCCCTTGGGTTCAGTAAGAGCAAGAGGAAAGTACAGATGTCCGCAGTAGAGATTAGTAAGTGGCGATTGTAAGATTGGTAGAATAAAAGTAGGGACACGACAAACAACGGAGGCGTACAAAAACAAAGTTTACAATAGGGGTCCGGAAACTTTGGTTATGAGAATTGATCGTAGTTTCTTTTTTGTTTATTTAACATAGGTAGGACATTAGGCAATAAAATAACAAGAGCTTGGTGGAGCAAATCACCGCCCCGTTCCAAAGGGGACTCTCATAACATCCATCCATCCATACATCCGGGGCCCAACCAGGATGGGAGCGGACCAATCAGAGGGCGCGCCAGGGGAGGTGGGAGGAGAGGGGTATATGTGCAGGTGTTTCGTCGGCGCGAGCCCCTTTCGCCTCATGGATTCCGCAAGGCACGAGCAGCAGTGCCGACGTCGCGCTAGTCCCGAGCTTCGAGAGCGAGAAACGCAAGCAAAGCGCCAGCAGAGGGAAGCCGCTACTACCGAGGATCGGGAACGGGAAGCGCAAGCCAAGCACCGGTGGAGGCAAGCCAGCCCCCACTTTCAAGAGAAGGCAACCCAAGCCAAGCGCCAGCAGAGGCACGCTACCAACTTCGAGGATAGTACACAGTAAAATAATTTACACCCTAAAAGTGAATAAGGGTGTAAACTTGTCTATAACTCACACCCTTATGGTGTCCGTTATATAGATAACACCCTATAAGGGTGTGAGTTATAGACACATTTACACCCCCCTTTTTCACTTTTTAGGGTGTAAATTATTTTACAGTGTAGGCCGAGCAGAGACGTCGACCCAGAGGGCTCCGATAGGTGGTTTAAGAGAGAATTCCTCGACCGTGAGTGCGGCCACAGCTGCAAGCTGCGAGATAGACTTGTGGTTTGATCACAACCTCACGCAACTGAAGAGTGAGCGCAATCCCGAACCGAAGCTCGAATCTAGCAAAACGACGACAAGGAGACAAAAGACTTCAATGAAAATCGCACTAAACACGAGTTCAAACTTACGAAAACGACCACCAGCTTCGCTGTTTTGACAGCTTTCACTGCGTGGAACTGGCCTTACTTTTTTCTTGTTTGCTTGTCTTCAAAGCGAAAGGCACCACCTCATCATCATCATCATCAGTAGAGGCGCTACGAGGCTATAAAAAATTCACACTTTCGTCCGAAAGACGAAGCATCGATTGCGATAGGAAATTAGTAGGCATATCCATAATAAGTAAGGATATATATTAGTTTTATCGGCCGTATAATGTTGTAAACACTCGCTTCGCAATGGCACAAAAGTGCTCGGCACTACGTTGGCCCGATGTCACTGGCCGACCTGACCGAACTCGGCCTATGGGCCTTATTGGGATTGGAGCGGTCGTAGTTGTAGGGAGGACCTTGGGACGACAGGGCTAGGCGAGCAGGATTTATTAGCAGTATTTACATTTTAGACAAGACATATACATCGACAGTCTAGCGTGACTCCCATATGGAGCCCGCAAGACTAACATACAGCAAACAGCTTACGAGCACACAGCTCACTACGACGAGCACACAACGAGCACACAGCTCACTACGACGAGCACACAACGAGCACGCACTAGCAACCGACAACCGCTGCTTATAAGCACTTGGTCCCCCCTTGATTCCAAGTGAACGGAAACGTTCGTCCAGTCATCCTTCGACGTCACCGTTCGACGTCACCGAAGATGACCCGCGCTTTTGTAGGAGGCGGCCTCACATACTCGTGTTGCACACACACACAGGTGTAAAGGTCTGGAGCAGACGTCAGAGGGGCTTCGTAGAACTCTGCTCCGTCCCGGGTGACGCGGCCGGGTACCACATTCCTGAGCTGACCCCACGCCACGTGGCTGCCGGTTATCCGCAGTTCTCTGAAGTGCGCCCCTTCTGGTTGGATTGGAACACGTGCAGCGGGCTGAAATAGCTGGCACGTTGCCACCCCGTACGGCCATTCCTAACAGCCTATGGTCAGTTGCCGAGCGCGGCCCACATTGGGGCTTTGACACTGGACTCGCGTTGGTCGACGTTATGGCCAGCGACATTGGGCCCACCTGAATGACCAACCTGGCCAACTGTTAGCCACAGTAGGTCCACGCTTGTCCCGGTGTTAATTAGCAAAATTTGGTAGGCCGCTCGTTTATATACGTATTTGTTTTTATACCAGGTGTTTCTTTAGCTGCACCAAAATTTTAAAAATTGCCTGTGGGAGATAGCACAATTCTAACCCCTGAGCTAAATTACACGACGAGGTGACAATTACTTCTTCGAGAAATCAAAATGCTTAATTCAATAATTAACATAATTGGACTAATTGACGTTTTTGATTAATCACCCTACAGAACATATTTCAATCTACGCATTATATCTCAGGCGAGTTCGCAAGGTGCATCAACTTGGAAGGAATTCTCAAGACTACAGCAGTTTCGAGATACATTTTGAAGTGTCGGACGAAATGAATTGGCGTTCCAGTTACGTTTGTGTTCAGTGCATAAAAAATCACTTTCATAGCAATGTAAGTGGAATAACAGTGCATTTTTATCGCAAGTTTGACGGCACATATCTTGAAACCGGTGCCATATATTCTCAGAATTCGTTCCAAGTGTATATGCTTAACAAAATTACTGACTACATTAACAAGCATGGTGTCAGCGTGCACAGACGAACATGAACGAACGCAAGCAAGGCAGATGACGAGTATCGTGGTGTGACAAAAGGGTGTAATTTTGCTTAAGAGTGCAACCTTAAAACTGTTGCACCCTTTGGGGTGTATATTTGTCCCACAATGATAATCATCATCTGCCTTGCCTGCGTTTCCTTTCTTGAAAATGCCGCGTTCGCTACTTTCCTGTCGAGAATGCTGCGCCACACTGATAACGCACATGCCGTTCGTAACTGGGAAGTACCGGGCTCGCAGCGTTAAAGTATGGAAACGCGGGCAAGACAGCTAGATGACGATTATCGTTGTGGGACAAGATAAGCGCCAAAGGGTGTAAATTTTTCTAAGAGTGTGCGAGAAAATGCCTGCACTCTTACAATCTTAGAAAAATTTACACCCTTTGGGGCGTATCTTGTCCCACAACAATAATCGTCCTCTGTCTTACCCGCGTTTCCTTTCTTTAACGCGGCGAGCCCGGTACTTCCCAGTCACGAACGGCATGCGCGTTATCAGCATGGCATCGCATTCTCGACAGGAAAGTAGCGAGCGCCGAGTTTTCAAGAAAGGAAACGCGAGCAAGGCAGATGACGATAATCGTTGTGGGACAAATATATACCCCAAAGGGTGCAACCTTTTTAAGAGTGTAGGCAAAGTTAACCCTTTGGGGTGTATCTCTGCCACACAACAATAGTCGTCATCTGCCTTGCTTGCGTTTCCTTTCTTGAAAACGCCGTGCCCGCTACTTTCCTATCGGGAATGCTATGTCATGCTGATAACGCGCATGCCGTTCGTTACTGAAAATAACCGGGCTCGCCGCGTTAAAGAAAGGAACTGCGGACAAGACAGATGACGATTATTGTTGTGTGGCAATTAAAAGGCTGTAATTTTGCTTATGAATGTGGAACTCAGCAAGGAAATTTAGCTTTAAGAGGCTCAAGGACTGATATAGCTAAAGGACCCTTCAGCGAAATTTTAGTTTAGTCTGGAAGTTAAGTTTCATCTCATCCGGCACTCTTAAACAAATGTACATCCTTTGGGTCGTATCTTGCCATCCAACAGAAATCGTCATCTGTCTTGCTTACGTTTCCTTTCTTGAAAAGTTGCGCTCGCTACTTTCCTGTCGAGAATGCTCTGTCGTGCTGATAACGCGAGTGAAGTTCGTGAAATGGAAGTACCGGGCTCGCAGCGTTAAGGGAAATGCGGACAGGACAGATGACGATTATCGTTGTGTGGCAAGATATGACCCAAAGGGTGTAATTTTGCTTAAGAGTGAGGGAGAGCACTTGTGCACTCTAAAAGCGGTGGCACCCCTTGGGGTGTATATTTGTCACACACGGTATACACACTCTAAGAAACGTTTACACCCTTTGGAGTGCCCCTTGTGCCACACAACGATAATCGTCATCTGCCTTGATGCGTTTCCTTTCTTGAAAACGCCGCGCCCGCTACTTTCCTGTCGGCAATGCTATCATGCTGATAACGCGCATGTCATTCGTTACTTGAAAGTACCGGGCTCGCAGCGTTAAAGAAAGGAAACGCATCAAGGCAGATGACGATTACACTCTAAGAAAAGTTTACACCCTTTGGAGTACCCCTTCTGCCACACAGCAATAATCGTCATTTGCCTTGATGCGTTTCCTTTCTTTAACGCTGCGAGCCCGCTACTTTCCAGTAAATTAACGAACGGCATGCGCGTTATGATAGCATTCCCGACAGGAAAGAAAACGCATCAAGGCAGATGACGATTATCGTTGTGTGGCAGAAGGGGCACTCCAAAGGGCGTAGAGTGTAAGAGTGTATCACCCTCAGTCAAACAGTTTCCTGTCGGGAATGCTATGCCATGCTGATAACGCGCATGCCGTTCGTTACTGGAAAGTACCGGGCTCGCCGCGTTAAAGAAAGGAAATACGGACAAGACAGATGACGATTATCGTTGTGTGGCAAATATACACCCCAAAGGGTGCAACTGTTTTTGGAGTGCACGGACGCTCGATCGAAACTGAAACCATATAGAAATACATTCAACGTATCCCCGTGGCACTCTGTGCTTCATTATGGGCGAATTTTTCTTCTCCTTTGCGGTTATTGTTTTTTCTTGTGTTTTGTGTATCTATTGCCTTCGGTTATGCCGAAACTTTGTGAATTGAGCGACAATGCTCGCGGAGCGACCCATCGAGACCACTCATAATGATGATGATGATAGCAATGATAGAACCCGCGTATGGTACCCCGCATGGAGCCGGCCAGCCGACGCTGCATATAGGGTCCCAGTTGGTTCTTTATTTTAAGGGGTCCTCTAGTATCATGACTGTGTGGTGGACGGACGTACGCAAGTCGCGGTAGTTGTAACTTGCCGTGTAGCTTTTAGATTGCGCAAGGACACCTTAGCACTGCCGTTGTTCGCAGTTGCAAAGGCTACGAACTCCATGCTAGTTATCGCTGTACTGCGGACCATTTTCTCGAGAGTATATAATATTAGGAACTTTGTTTCTGCAGTCATGAACTCTGCACTGAATGAGTCTCCTCGCGACATAGTAGAGGAGAGTGATGCTGGTTGCGGAGTGAAGAGAAAAGCCGAAGAACCTGTCACTGGTTTGGACATAAAGAAGGCAAGCCCGCAGATCTTGAGTTCGGAACCTCGTGTTATAACCGTGCATGCTGACAGCTGCCAGTAGTCGATGGCCATTTCAGTTGACGTTTACGCGCGCCTGCGTGTAGCGTGCATCAATATTTGTTGTTGTTGCATCAATATTTGATCGTTGTGCATGTTTTCCTTCTATTTTTCTTTCTTGTCAGAAACTGGTACGTAAACCAAAATCCGCAAAGTTCCAAACTGCTGTACTCTCGTAGATGGCTTTGAATGGAAGAAAAACGTGCAGTCCTCATTTAAAATAATCACTGCCAGAACGTGCAAGGCGGTTTGCATTTGTGAATATTGTGATTTGTGCTTTTAGATTAGGCAAGGGCAAAAAGAGCTGCGGCCCGGCTTTGGCAGCGACAGATTCGACGAGACAGAATACTACTTTCAGCATGGTAAGTAACAGTATTAACTTAGTTCCCTACGCTGTGACGCATATGTGATGCATTTATGTAACGCTTTTCACTGGCGTCTTTCTAGGTCTGCGGAAAGTGTACCCTTACTATTTCACCTACACTACATTCTGCAAGGGACGCTGGGTAGGACATCTTCTTGTCGATGTGTTTACCAGGGAGTTCAGAGCTCATTCAAGAGAAGTCTATGTAAGTAGTTGCGACTGCTCGACAACCAAATGTGTAGAAAACAATTTGGGATTCGTGATACTGTACAATTTATTATGGTGCATTATATATCGTGTTATTGAAACCTGACCATCAGAGGCTTTTTAGTGCTACAAAATTTTAAAATGAAACTCAGTGATTTTAGAAGAAAGAAGCTCAAGTTTCATTCCACTGACAGTCAGTGTATACAGGAATCGGGAATCCATCTTTGGTATTGCACTGCTAAGAGATGTTCATTGCTGCTTTTACAGCGCTAAATTGTGGGTACAGCGCTCTTGTGGGTTCTCTTAGCTTGAAAGTGGTATGAATTTTTCCTCTGCCTTACTCATGTTTGCTAATGCAGCTGTACAGGTGCATGTACAGGAATCAAAAGTATTCATTCTGTTCTGACATGTGTAAGTGACATTTACTGGTACCTCTTATGCTTGAGGTAGCATTGTGGAATGTGAAGTTCAAAACAGTTGTGAGCAAAAGCTTGGGCACGATATACACAGCGAAAAAGTTCTTCAAAATTTAAGCAAGCCCAGATTAGTTGTGCAATGTGAATGTGCAACAAATGCAATGCACAGTCACAATTCCACGTTTGATGGCTGTGTATGAAGTAGCATTTCGTTTTTGCTGATGCCATGGTCTCCAGGCATTTGCTCCTGAGGGTATATGTAGCAGCGCATGCTGAGTAAGGTTGCTTCAGACCCACAGTTTCCTCTAAATATAGTCGCTTGAATCTGGAGTAACATCCAATAAGGCTTCAACCAAGGCTAGTTGGTACGACATCGTTAATTTTACTGTGCTAGAATTTCACAGAAGCAAAATGAAAAGTACAAGGACGAATGTGTGCAATATGAGCGCACATGTTTGTCCGTGTCCTTTTCATTGTTGCTTGTGTGAAATTCCAGCACACTAAAGTGATCAATCAGGAGAACATTTTGGACATGACAATAGACTGGAGCTGTGTAGCACCATACTGCAATATAATGTCCTACATTTGTCGAAGGGACAAGTCTAAAAGGAGCACTGACAATGGAATTTTTTGTCCTGCTCCTTTGCTTTTTTAGATAGCACTTGGCTTCATGATTACAGTATCATGCCCGAATTCCTCACTCCAGGGGGGTTGGTGGCTCATCAAAGTGTGCAGAGAATGTGATAGGGGGGCCTCTGGATCCACGAGTGATAGCGCAACGAATAATTACATGGTTATGTGCAATGCGGCTCGTGAAAAAGGAGACTCATCACATCACTGAAAGTGGAGGTGTTGGTCATGTGGTATCATAAACAACTTGAGAGCTTGCCAGTCAGCCTGCTGTGATGCTTGAAGGCCATACAGTGACCATGTCACCGAAAGCTGCCAACTTTTCCATCCAATTGTGTGCTTTTCAAAGAAATGCAGATGGAAATTCTCTCCCCTCTTGTCCTATGGAGTGCTAAATAGACTTTGCTTTCGAGAGCATGGCCGTGGTGTGTTTGTGTGGTGTGTTTGTGTGTATACGCGTCAGTGATATCGGGTACCACGAGACCATGACAACTGGTGACGTGATCAAGTCTCCTTTTTCACATCCAAAGCAATATTGCTTATGATGCGCATTTTGAACAGGTCTCATTAAAAGGCAACATAATTATTTGTTGCACACTCATGTAGTTGAAGCTCTATAGCGTAATTACTGGGTTGATGGCTATCCAAGAAGGCACTAAAAATGAGACTAAAATTTTCTGCACTCTTAAAAAACATTGCACCCTTTGGGGCATATCTTGTCCCACAACAATAGTCATCTGCCTTGCTTGCGTTTCCTTTCTCGCAAACTCTGAGCTCACTACTTTCCTCTTGAGAATGTTTTGTCACACTGGTAACGCACATGCCGTTCGTGACCTGGAAGTACCGGGCGCAGTATTAAAGAAAGGAAATGCAGGCAAGATAGGTGATGACTATTGTTGTGGGACAAAATAAGCCCCTAAGGGTGCAAACTTTTTTTAAGAGTGTCAGTACTCCTATAACTCATATTTACAACAAGCTTTTAATAATGAAACATTTCAATGCTTAACATTGCACTGCAAAGAGACATTCATTGCTGCATTTACATCTCTAAATTGAACCCTTGTCTGTTATCTTAGCTTGAAAGCGGTATGAATTCTTTCTCTGCCTTACTCTTGTTGGCTAATGCAGGCTGAACCCTATACTGCACATTCATTGTTCTTATGCAGTCTCTCATGTTTCATCTGAGAGCCACTAACTGGAACTGAAAAAACAGTGTTTCTTTTTGTCTTCCTTCTTTCTGCTCAAAATCATAACTTTATCTGCAAAGCAAAAGTACTTGTGAAATATTCAGAACAAGGATATTGACCATCTGTAGTGGAGCATATCATGCATGCAAAGATGAACATGTGCTGTGCTGGTTTTTGCAGCCTCTTTACTATGTGTCTGGCATGATTTTTCATGAGTGGTGGCTAGCAGGGTCGCTACAGGGACATTGTCCTCTCCGCTTGCTGATTGGGATGCATCTTGCTAACACATGGTGCATTTTTTGTGCACAAGACACTCTGTCTGGTCTGCTGCCATGACAGCTTGCTTCATATATAGTGATGTCCCCTGTGATTAAAAATATCTTGCCACACCATAAACAATACTGGCCTCATGCTCATTTGCGGTGGCCCTTTTGGTTGTAGGACTCTCTCAGAAGAAAGGGGCAAGTGGGGGAAAAAAGGAGTGCATTGGATGCATGGAAATGCCAGGAAGTGGCAAACTTGTGGTTGGCATCTTCCCTGGAGGGCGAAGACAGATTAAAGACACATTTGACATATGGTGTTTCATTTGTCATAATTCATTATTCTGACAAACTAGTCCCTATAGGTACTTTCACTAAGGCATACAGTTAAAACCACAGTAAATAGTACTACTGGCAATTGCTGAAGCTGCAGCTGAGGGGATACAGTACCACTCTGCATTGGTATCAGTCATATGTTTCTGTTTGCTTTATTTGTTATATTATGTGACTTTTACAACTAAGTGACCTTTATAATGAATGGTTTTGGACGCCTCAAGCACTTTGTTATAAAGGCGTTTAACTGTATATCTAACAGAGAATATGGGCTGATCCCAGAGGCAGTGCAGTCAAACACAGCATATCAAAGCACTCGCGTTCGCAGGGAAAGAATGTGAGAAAGTGGTTCGTGAAACATGCACCCGACATTTCGAAGAGCGGCTTTGGCACAAAGGAAGCATGCATACAGTTGTGGCATAATGGTTACAGCATTGGGTTTCTGTGCTGGGAGTCAGAGGCTCGAGCCCATCATTGGTCACGCATTTATGTATAGCATTATAGGCAGACTTCACCCGCTTTGGACGTTTATAACAGAAAACTCTAGGTAAATTGAGCATACGCAAATGCATTACAGTGTGCACGAAATCGCAAGTTTGTAAGAAATACAAAGTATTGATTAATCAGAGTGCGCAAGGTCACCTGTGACGCATGCAGGCACAACTGTTGAGATGCGACAATCTAAGTATGCTATCACATACTTAGAGAGTGACGCGAAGTTTTGGCCTAGTTTTTTTTGTCAAGGTGGTCCTCATGGCTTATGGTATCAGAATTGTTTATTTATTTGGAATATTGCACTTTCTTTGTGTGTGTGTGCATGAATATGTCCGAATATGTGTTTCATGCCAAATTGTCTTTTATACTGTGGTCATTGCCAGTGGCACTCATCTGACAGTGCCTACACTCCATGAGAGCAGCATTCCGGGCAAATTGGTAATCCATTACTCAAATGATACTTCGCAACAAAAAACGACACAGACGTAAGAGAAGACGACACACCAAGCGCAAACTTTCAACTAAGTTTATTGCACCACTGAATCGATTTTATACATGTGAAGCAGTGTAGACTGCGCATGCGCTTAGCATTTTCATGTAAGCGCATGCGCAGTCTACATTGCTTCACATGTATAAAATCGATTCACGATAAAATCATGGTCAGGCTTCCCTGTAATTAATTGACATAGGTAAACCTACTCCTTCACAGACTCTAGAGGCTGGCTGGTGATTGTGAATTCTTGTTCCCTTGCCTAGCTACTCATCGTTATCTTTGTCTTCTGCAGGTTCATCTTCAACCCCACTCTTACACTCTCTCTGTTAAGGTCCTCAATTATTTGTTGTAACTCGTCTCCTGTCCTATTGAACAGGACAATGTCATCAGCAAACCGAAGATTGCCGAGATATTCGCCGTTGATCCTTAGTCCTAAGCCTTGCCAGTTTAATAGCTTAAATACTTCATCCAAGCACGCAGTCCTTCATCCAATAGCATTGGAGAGATTGTGTCTCTTTGTCTGACCCCTTTCTTTATAGGTATTTTCCTACTATTCTTGTGTAGAATTGAGATAGCTGTATAATCTCTGTAGATATTTTCCAAGGTATTTATGTAAGTGGCCTGTGCTCCTTGATTACGTAATGCCTCTATGACTGCTGGTATCTCTACTGAATCAAATACCTTTTCATAATCTATGAAAGCCATATAGAGAGGCTGATTGTACTCTGCGGATTTCTCGATTACGTGATAAATGACATGGATGTTATCCATTGTAGAGTATGCCTTCCTCAAGCTAGCCTGTTCACTTGGTTGACTAAAGTCCAGTGTTGCCCTTATTCTATTGAAGATTATCTTGGTGAATATTTTGTATAATATTGGAAGTAACCTAATGGGCATATAACTTTTATATTCTTTAACATCTCCCTTTTTGTGGATTAGTATAATGTTTGCATTCTTCCAGTTCTCTGGGACCCTTGAAGTCAATAGACACTTCATATAAAGAGCCGCCAGTTTTCCAAGCATTATGTCTCCGCCATCTTTGATTAAATTGACTGTTACTCCATCTTCTCCTGCTGCTCTTCCTCGTTTCATGTCTTGCAAGGCCCTTCTGACCTTATTGCTAGTTATAGGAGGAGTTTCTGCAACCTGTTCATTACTGCTTCGAATGGAAGTATCATGGCTCTTCTGGGTACTGTATAAGAAGAAATAGCTGAGGAAATTTGTGTTGGTGCTTTTCTAATGTCAATGGAACTGCTATTGGCAAAAACTATAATTGTAAGAATTAGTGGTAACCTTAAACATACATCACTATGTATGAGTTTGGGATGTGTCTTGCCAATGTTTTGTCACAATGTATCTACTCAACTGAACTATTTGTTTGGAGTCCTGTGTATGTTCTTCCATGGTGAGCATGATTTTTTTTTGTTTTTTTTATTTGTGTTCCAGGAAAGTGCTATAAAAGCTGGCCTTGTAACAGTGAACAATAAGGTTGTAGGCACAGACTATCGTCTCAAAGACAATGACCTTCTGGCCAACACTTTGCACAGGTAAGCATGGTAATTTAAATTGTACTTAAATTATGTGAAGTGCAAAAGTATTTTTGATTATCAAGTGCAAAGTGTGCTTGATGTGTTTTAAGGTGATTGCCCAGCCATTTTACTAACGAAAACAAACGGTCTTGGGAGAAAGTAGGTGCCCACTTTTACTCTTTAAGCAGCAGCAGCAGCAATAAGATGAGCACTTAGTTAATCCTCAATTAATTATCAAAACCATCACTTTCAGATAATCCTGCTTTGATGCCAGAACTCACTGGGCAGAGCACACATTAACAATTGCTGCTTCCCTGTTTACTAGAAGATCAGAGGGGTGTCTGCATGTGCGAGCTTTCGCTTGGGACTAACTCATGGTGACGAACAATTGCCCAGTGGGCTATTGCAGTGATGGAAATTTGCGGCAATTGCGCTAAACTGTGTCGTGAAGGAAATGCTGCTACATGCTGCAGCAAATTGTCGTTTATCGCAGGTATTGGACTACGCCTGCACCGACACGCACCTGCTCTGAATAACCTAGCAGGCAAAGAAAAAAAAAAAAGAAAGTTTGTGGTGAAAACCAATTTTGTTGCTTTTTATGAAGACGTTGAATAAGCGATGCAAAACGTGCAAACTTGGTATACTGTAGTCATATGCAACTTCAATGCAAAAGTGGGGTGAAAAGCAGGCGGGTGAACAGGTAATTGGCAACTACGGTGTCGATTCTAGAAGCGCTAGAGGTGAGATGCTGGTAGAATTTGGAGAAACGAATAAGCTGAGAATAATGAACACTTTCTTCAGGAAACGTAGCAACAGAAAATGGTCCTGGAAAAGCCTTAATGGTGAAACAAGAAATGAAATTGAGTTTATACTTTCTGCCGATCCCAGTATAGTGCAGGATGTAGAAGTGATGGGTAGGGTAAAGTGCAGTGATTATAGGTTAGTGTGGGCTAGGATTCACCTCAATTTAAAGAGAGAAAGAGTAAACTTGGTAAAGAAGAAGCAGGCCAACCTAGATGCAGTAAGAGTAAAAGCAGGCAAATTCAGGCTGGTACTTGCGAACAAATATGCAGCCTTAGAACAGAGAAATGATGATGAGATAGAGCTAATGAATGAAACCATAACTAGGCTGGCTTCAGAAGCAGCAATTGAAGTGGAAATCAAGGCACCAAGGCAACCAGTAGGCAAGCTCTAACAAGTAACAAAGGACCTAATAAAGAAACGACAATGAATGGAAGTGTCCAACTCATAAGATAAGATAGAATTCGCAGAACTGTCAAAACTGATCAACAAGGCAAGAATAAGTGATATTCGAAATTATAACGTGAGAAAGACTAAAGAAACCGTAAAAAATGGACGCAGCCTGAAATCAGTGAGAAGGAAACTCGCCATAGGACAAGCCAAGCTGTATGCACTGAAAGATAAGCAGGGTATTCATTTATTTAAAAAAAAATTTTTATGTCATCAGCAATCTCGAAGTTGTAGTAAAAGCAGCAGAAGGATTCTATACTGACCTGTACCGTACCCAGAGCAGCCATGATACCTCCATTCGAAGTATTAATGAACAGGTTACAGAGGCTCCTTCTATATCTAGTGATGAGGTGAGAAGGGCCTTGCAAGACATGAAATGAGGAAGAGCAGCAGGAGAAGATGGAATAACAGTCGATTTTATGAAAGATGGAGGAGACATAATGCTTGGACAACTGGTGGATCCCTATATGAACTGTCTATTGACTGCAAGGGTCCCAGAAAACTGGAAGAATGCAAACATTATACTAATCCACAAAAAGGGAGATGTTAAAGAATTGAAAAGTTATATGCCCATTAGGTTACTTCCAATATTATATAAAATATTCACCAAGATAATCTCCAATAGAATAAAGGCAACACTGGACCAACACCAAGGGAACAGAGAGGTTTCAGGAAGGGATACTGTACAGTGGATCACATTGATGTCATTAATCAATTAATCGAGAAATACGCAGAGTACAATTAGCCTCTCTATATGGCTTTCATAGATTACGAGAAGGCATTTGATTCAGAGATACCAGCAGTCATAGAGTTATTACGTAATCAAGGAGCACAGGCCGTTTACGTAAATATCTTTTGAAAATATCTACAGAGATTACACAGCTATCTTAATTCTACACAAGAATAGTAGGGAGATACCTATAAAGAAAGGGGTCATACAAAGAGACACAATCTCTCCAATGCTATTCACTGCGTGCTTGGAAGAAGTATTCAGGCTTTTAAACTGGGAAGACTTAGGAGTAAGGATCAACAGCGAATGTCTCGGCAACCTTCGGTTTGCACATGAGATTGTCCTGCTCAGCAACACTGGGGATGAGTTACAACAAATTATTGAGGACCCTAAGAGAGAGAGTATTAAGCCTGTTTTACATGCAAGCGAAGGCGGAGCGGCTGAGCGGCACCGCGGCACATAGACGCAGCTTCGTTTCACATGCTTCGTTGTGGCACGACGTGTGCCGCTGTGATCCAGAGTCTTGCTTGTGAAAAGCGCCTGTGAGCCGTTTCAGCAGTCTTCGAGAGCTGCGCCTTGCTCCACATTTCCATGTTTTGGCACATTTGAGCTGCGGGCTTGAACGGAGCATTAAGCTGGTGTTCCATGTTCATGCCTGTAAACCTTGTAAAAAGATAAAAACACCGTGTATCGAACGGTGAATACAACTTTTTTTGTTCACATTTACGTCTCTCTAAGCTGTTTACAGGCGACCGCTTAAAAGTCTTAAAAATTAAAAAGGGCGTAAAACTTAGCCGCATGGAAGGAAATTAATGGGTTGCTTCGTATTTCCGCGATCTGGCCTTGAAGCATGTGCACATCGGCCAACAGCTCTTGCTTTCGAATACCACGAGGCGTTTGGGCGCCATCTCGGCCACCCGATCCAAGAGGCCTATGGGCGGCTTTCAAAGAAGCTGGCGTCTCTTTTCACCCCTAGGCATTCGAGTACAAAGTCGGCGGCCTTTGTACAGCTCGGGGTACTTCACCTTTTAACTGACCAACCAAACTATGAACACGCTAGCTCAGAGTTGTAAAAAAAAAAAAAAAAAAAAAAAAAAAAAAAAAAAAAAAAAAAAAAAAGGCACCTACATGTGCTGCAAACAAAACGTATGGACTGTCGTTTCATCGCGTCTGTACGGACCCATATGTGGTCACCATCGGGAGAAAAAAGAGGCAAAAAGAAAACAGTACGTGGGGACAATTTGTCTCCAAAGAATGGAACTTGAAAACGACAGCTGTAAACAAGTAGCAATTTTGAGGCACCAATGGACATGGCCAATTCCAGCTGCGCCAAATTTACTTTATGGAAATATGCATCACTTGCAACGACGAGTACCTTCGGCTTCAGTCCATAATTTCTTCTCAAAGAACCCTCCTCTTTGTTGCGAAAATCCTTCATTTTAGCATCCCAAACAAGTGGACACTGCACAACTTGAGTGATGAACAGCTCGTTGAAAACCGCGTGAGGCATTGCAAACTGGTAGCGAACATTGTCTGATACAAATGTTGTTTGCTAGAACCGTCTGCTCGAGCGGGCGAGTTCCCCGGTACCCCGCGCCGCCCGCGCTTCGACCACGCCCCTGCGACGTCATCTTACGTCATTGTTCAAGGCGCTCCACCACTGGTTGCCGCTCTCGCCGCTTGCAAATTTTTCCAAATGTTGCTATCGTGGCCACAGCGGCACATGCCGCTCGGAAAACTGGTATTGCGAAAGGAGGCTTGCGCACGCAACGGGCGCTGCGCCGTTTCTGGCCCAAAATCGCTTGCATGTGAAACAGGCTTAAGAGTGGGGTTCAAAATTAATATGTAGAAGACAAAGATAATGATCAATAGCCAATAGGGAAACAAGAGTTAGGGAAACAAGAGTTATGGATCGCCAGTCAGCCTCTGGAGTCTGTGAAGAAGTACTTTACCTAGGTCGATAACTCAAAGGGGGCCCTGATCATGAGAAGGAAACTTATAGAAGAATAAAAATGGGCTGGAGTGCATTTGGCAGACATTTTCAGAACTTGACTTGAAGCTTACCATTATCATTAAAAGGAAAGGTGTACAATCAGTGCATTCTACTGGTGGTGACATATGGGGCAGAAACTTTGAGACCGACAAAGAAGCTCGAAAACAAGTTAAGGACCATGCAAAGGGCAATGGAGCGAAGAATGTTAGGCATAACGTTAAGCGACAGGAAGAGAGCGGTGTGGATCAGAGAGTAAACAGGGATAGCCGATATTCTAATTTACATTAAGAGAAAGAAATGGAGCAGGGCAGGTTACGTAATGTGGAGGTTAGATAACTGGTGGACCATTAGGGCTGCAGAATAGGTGCCAAGAAAAGGGAAGTGCAGTCGAGCACGGCAGAAGACTAGGTGGGGTGATGAAATTAAGAAATTTGCAGGCGCTAGCTATAATCGGTTGGCGCAGGACAGGGGTAATTGGAGATCACAGGGTGGGGCCTTCGTGCCTCAGTGGACATAAAATAGGCTGATGAAGACAATGCCACCAGTATGAAGAAAACACCTAGTTTTCCTCTGTGTTGTGCTTTGTTGAAATAATCTCTAGTTAATATAATGCGATGGTCGTGGCCGCAGGGGCACTTCGCCTTCGCCCATCCGTGGCCTGTCACGCACCCTGATGTGCATCATGTGTTGTCACGAAGTGGGCGTCGCACACAGTTTTCTTAGTTTGGAGCTTTGCTCCTAGGCCGTTCCATCTAGTAAGCACACAGGCATATATTAGTTGAGTTAGCAGTAGTTCTAAGCGAAATACTTGATACCTCACGCTGTGAGTAGCATGCGCTTTAAGCGCATGAGCTTATCCAAGTGCATTATTATGAATGGGCAAGAATACGGCACTCGCACCATATCATTAATAAATTGGGCAGCTGTACATATTTGACTTGTGGTCACAAGTTTAGAAGATGAAACAGATAACGAAGCCAAGGACAGCTTGAGGGGAATTAACTTTTTATTGAAATGAAGAATTAACTGTGAATTTGTGATTAAATATCTTCCTCTACATTATTAAAAAATGGAGCAGCAAGTTACAGAAAAAAACATGCATCTTACTATAATACATAATGGGTGCGGTTTTTCAGAACTAATTCATACAGCATTTTCTTTTTATTAAATGCACACAGAGCTTCCTCTTTGCACCAGAGCAGTAAGTTACTGCTCGAAAGCATTGTTTCTGGGCTTCAAACAGCAAACATTTCTGTTCCAAAAACACGTATTTCTGCTTCGAACTGCGATTTCTCCTGCTCCTAAAGCTGCTTAACACTTTCCTGTCCGCGGGAAAATAAGCAGTTCGCGGGTGGTCTAGTAAAAAATTTTTTTGTGGCTGCACCAAATGTTAGGTATTGCAATGTATAGTATCAATGTGTAACAAAAGGAATGTGCTTTCTAATGGTATTATTTGCAAGCAAACCTTTATTACCAGTTCTTCGGTAAAAATTACTTAATAAAAAATTTGTAACAACAATGTCAAAACTCCGCAAACACGTCGATGCTGCTTTGCACCAAGACAACATAAAAAAATTCGAAATATACATATTGAAGAAAAAGGCCGTATACAACATTCCTGCAAATATAAACTTTCTATCTGTACCAGTTATTTTTTTTACAAAGGAAAGTGTTATCCCTAGTGGCTATCTTGCCACCGCACAAAGCAGTTGCGTAATGTGGTGAAGCACAAGTTTGCGGAGCACGTCTCGCAGAAAACGTTCGTTTTTTGTTCAACCTTTCGTTCTTGATAACATAATTCAGTTCCTGTATCTTTGTAGCTTCTGCGGCTTGTGCTGTTAATCTTTAGGGGCACTTGTAGCGGGAACAGCAGGAGGAGCCTTGGGGTCTGGATGTTGTTGCTCATCAAGTCCTATGAGCTGCTTCACCAGCTCTAGCCTGAAAGTGAACTGATTGAAGTGCGAACCTCTTGACAATTCAGGCACTTTCACGCTGTCGGTGCTCATCAAATAGAATAAAGCTGTTTACAACAGCAATGTCTATACTGTGGAAAAACAGCGTTTTCCACCAGCGCACGCACTTCATCAGAATATTGTATGTCTCAATTAGCTGGTCCGATTTATCGACGCTGAGCATGCCCACATTGTACTTGTCAATGAGCATCGACCTTTTCACGGATACTTCTTCCCACTTATCGTTCACTTTCCTTCTGCGCTTCGCAAGTACGAAATTGTTGGCTGTGTGGGCTGTCGACATCATGTGGACAACACGCTTGTCCTTCCATTGCAAGTATAGAACGTCCTGATCCCGTAGCCACCAAACATCTCCTCTCTTTGCTTTTTTATCCCATTGAGTGTCCTTCAGCTCGGTTGGAAAGCCCCGACGATCCTTGCGCGTTGGGCCACAAGCAAGCGTCTTGCGCTCCAACAAGTGTACAAACAAGGATGTCGACGTGTAAAAACTGCCTTAATAAATTATGTAGCCTTGATCCAGGTAGTCCTCTGCCAGGTGAATCACAACATTTAATGCCAGCCCCCGTGCACTTGGTGCTTCACACTTTCCCATGTATACACTGAACAGTGTAACCAGATTTGGAGTTCGCCAAAACCCACAATTTATATCCCCATTCGATAACTTTGTCCCGCATGTACTGTCTAATTCCGGATCTGCCTTTGGACTTTACCATCCTCTCGTCAACGGAGAGGCTCCGATCAGGTTGAAAAAAATTGAGCTGATGAGGCGTTGATGTGCTTCACCAGCGAAGCTACGTGATGCAGCTTGCCATGGGATGCGGCTGTTGTCTTCTCAGGGTTGGACACACTGAGGAATGCAAACAGCGCTTTGATTCGATTTCTTGGCATTGCCGAAGGCGGAAGAAGACCCGAAAATAATTTCTGCGTGTTCCAGTAGCAGTGCACGCGTGGCATTTGTATGATACCCATGTAAATGAGAAGCCCGATAAACTTCTTCATCTCATCAGGAGTCACTTCTTTCCATGATCCGTCTCTCTCACTGTATGACTACTTCTCCAAAATATGCATCCACGCTTATTTATTAATCATGTTGCATATCTCTGTGATTATTTCTGCCGTGAAGAACAGCGAGAAGTCGAGGGCTCTTACGAAGCGCCACGTGGCACTGTGGAGCGCAATGCCGAGCTCAACTCCCGGCCGTCTTGTCGTGCAAAACTCCACTCTTTGGGCAGCCGCCGACAAGTGGTCCTGTCCAAACTACGTTGACACCCTGCAGATAAGAACCGCGACCTTTAGAACACACCGAATGTCATTAGAATTCGCAGCACTGAGTGAGCAATCTTTATGCAAGACAGTGGACTTTCTGCTGCATGCAAGAGAATAATATGGGGCTACGCCTGAGAAACACCCAAGGGCAAACACCTTTGGGAAGACTTGCAAGACCAAAGGCTTGAACTCATCCCGAACCCCGCCGATCCTACACGCAGAGGGAACAGTGCTAGTGTAGACATGCTACCAGACTTCTCGTTTGTCTTGAATGTAACCACAGCGCACTGGTAAAATACGCAGGAATATTTGGGGAGTGACCACTCGTTGATCGAGATCATGATAGATACGGGCCCGAGCCGTCGTGGGACTAACCTTGAATGTAAAGGCCGTAAACGCAAACTCGTTGTGTGAGACGCATTCCGCAAGAAACGAGAGGAAGGGGGGTGAGGTGACGAGCCGATTACGGACATAGACGAATGGACCGAGATGCTCGGAAGGGACGGGGCGTAGACGCGGCGACGAGCGACATTCCTTGCGGGAAGGCGCGTCTGCAACGAGGAATCACCGGAATTTGAGACGGCTCTGTCCGGCATGCCGCAAGGCTCCATCAGATCACCATTACTCTTTAGTTCTACTCGGCCTACCCGAGAAATTAACAGAAGTAGACGTATCGCGTCACAGTCTCTACGTGGATGGCATCATTCTCTGGGTTCCTGGGGGAGGATGTGATGGTCACGTCGAGCGAACGCTACAGGCGGTAGTAGATATGATTCAGGACCAATTCCGAACTGTTAATCTACAAACCCACAAGCAGAGTCGTAAAACCCTGCGCGACGAGGAATGGGAATACTCCAAAATACGCATTATATCGGCAGACGGTACTCCCATACCGCATGTAGACAAAATTAGAATCCTGGGGTTACAGTTGCAGGCAAATGTCTATAACGTAGAGGCGGTGCGAAGACTTCGTCGTGTGGTAGATGACACAATCCGACTCTTGCGTCACATCACGAATAGATGCAATGGTAAGTGTGAACACTGCGCGATCCGTCTCGTGCAGGCGTACGCGATAAGCCGCATAGCGTTTGTTGCCCCCTGCCTGATGTAAATAGGGTCGAAAAAAAAAAAAAACAAAACAAGGTCAAGTGCATGATACGAAAGGCTTTCAAAAGGGCGGTTGGCGTTCCACTCAGTGCGAGCACCGACAAGTTTCTAGAGTTTGGACTCCACAACTCGCTTGATGAGTTAATTGAGGCGCATGACATCCCGCAATATGAATGATTATCCAAGTCAAAGACAGGTCGACGCATCCTCGAGTCGCTCGGCATCACACTCAGCATAGAGAAAAGACTGCAGTTCCGGCCTCGATCCGCGACCGCCTGCTCATTCTGCCGCTTCCCAAGAACATGCACCCAATGCACTACATTGGGAGATGCAACAAACTAGCAAGTGACCTTCAAAAGAAGTTTCGCAACAGCAACGAGGCAGTGTACGTAGACGGCATGCAGTATGGAGAAGGGAGAAGCACACACACGATCGAGGTTGCAGATTGCATGGGTAAGTACCTTGCGAGTGCCACAGTAACCACGGCACACACGGAGGCGGCCAAAGAAGCCGGGATAGCACTTGCACTCGCCGCAGTGCCGAACGCTGTGATTGGGACCAGCGACTTGCAGGCGGCAATCCGCGGCTTCGCGTGCGGCCGCGTCTTGCTGGAAGCGGCCCACATACTCCAAATTTGTGACGGCGGCGACTCAATATTGCCCTCGCAACCCCAAAATTCTACGGTCTTCCTCCTCTGGAGTCCGGCACACACCGATGGCCTGCTCGCGGGCAACGAGGTGGCCCACGCCACGGCTCGAGGTCTCGCACGCCGAGCCGCCGCAGATTATGTGGCCGCCACCTCCACCCCCAAGAGTGGGACATCAGATCTGCCCGATTGGGACACTACAACAGAAATGCAGCAACAAGGATCACAATGGGCATGGGGTGATCGCCTGACCACGTTCAGAGACCTCGCCCAACACTACAGACTTGAAAGACACACATTCCCGCCACTGCACGATAAATTAAACAGGAGCAAGGCTATCTTTAACCTTATGCTTACTCCAAACACATACCTACCCTAGCCCGGCCGTCTTACACCACTGTTACCCAGGATTATACCCAACTGATGCGTATAAAGTGTGCGTACAGAGAGTAACGCTGCGACACATGCTCTGGGAATGTGCTGGCAACAACGGTACTAAAACCGCCGCCGTCTGCGATGCGTCCACAACCGCAGCCATTACCAGCGTACAGGAAGCCTCGAGATCGCTTCTTCCTTGCGCTGCTTCCAGCTGCGGGGGCCGCCGGATAACTCCTCCATCAGCGTTCTAAGTTCTCAAATGTTCAGAGTTGGAAGACCAGCTCTGGGCCCTCCGGCAAGCCGAAGATGCCACCCGAGTCGAAGGACTTCAAGCTGCCACCTGAGGCCACCATAACCAAAACTGCCAGACTATTCTTTTTAATAAAGTTTATTTTCTTCTTTTTCAATGTTTATGGTAGTATTGTGTACAGACGACTAACGTTTTCTTATGTTATAATAATTTTACAGTGCCCCTTTAATGGTTTCTTCTCGCATCTTTCCCAGCACCTTCTTATTTGCTTGTTGAGTGGTGTTGTTAACAGCTGAACTTCCCTTCGACTCTGGATGTGGACCTCTTTAGTGTCGAGAAAAGTAGCAACAGCTGGGCTGTATCAGCCAGAAAGATAGCACTTTGGCACAAAGTGGGCTTTTAGGTCCATGACTTTTGTCTTCTCTGGACATGTTGCCATGTCTTGTTTAATTCAATGGGTGTTCAACATTAATTGCCAGAAATTGCGTTTTTGGATGCGGAGGAAGTGCAGCTCACTAACAACTTTCTGAAGCAAGCTAAAGTTATGGGCATGCTGAATGGGCCTCCATCTTCTGTATTGTACACCACACACACACACACCTATTTCAGTTTGTCTTGTGTTCAATTAAAGTGTTGCTTCAAGCATATAATTTTGGTATTTAAGATATGCCTATTGAGTGTCTGAAGATTGATTAACTGTTCATGGTCTAGTCCATTCCATTTTGACCACCAAGCATCTGCAAACTTTTAACAGGCATGAAGTTCCTGTTCTTGGAGCACCCATAAAGATACTTCATAATGCTGATGACATGATTGTTGTTGATAAACCACCATCTGTACCTGTAAGTATGCAAGCCTTGTTCTTTTTATGCACATTTCTAGTAGTGGAAATCCCATAGCGAGTCACATTGCATAGTGTAGTAGTTTAGCAGTGGTAATTTTCTCTAACTTTACTCTTTGACCTTGTTCCCTGAGGTTCATCCATGTGGAAGGTATCGTCACAACTCTGTTATTTTCATCCTGGCCAAGGAACATGGCTTGCAGAATTTGCACAGTGAGTGTCCACATTACTAGTCAATAAGTGAGCAGCTGATAGTTCGTTTAGCAGAGGAAGGACCTCGCATCATAAAATTTGCTAAGATTGTTTCATAAATGGGCATCAAAGACATTGAAGTGTGTTTCACAGTTGTCTAGACAAGAAGTGCACAGCACCCTATGCAAACTGAATCTGGATGAGTGCAAAAGATTATGCTAGATGCACATTGTCTGTTTCGGCTGTTGTGACGTGCAACAATGCATTGCACGCTGTGCTGGCTGAAACTGGTGCCGGTCTCCTAGTGTAACGCTGTGCATTCATCGCAATTCTGACAGCAAGCTGGCTAGAAGTGGGCATATTTGCAGGTACACAATCACAAAAGACAACACATGCGCAATGCCATGTCTCGACACCAGGTGCTTGCTTCGCCAGAGGGTGCAGGAATGCAGTTTAGCATGTGCTCGCTGATCCCATAATATTTTGTACCCGCCTGTACTCATGGTATCTTTGTGCCAACAAGTGTAGTGTCAGTATTTTATTGCTTAATAATGCTTATATGTATGAGCCCTTACTAATGGGCACATACATACACATACACTGGAAAACTAAATTTTTAAAAAATTGTGATTGCTCACAATTTTAATTTCGGCAAACAATTAATTTATCTTGCGATTAAGCTCTGTGCAAGCAACTTTTAGTTGCCAGTCACAGGGGCATAGCCAGGGGAGCACACTGGGAACATGTGCCACGTCTCTCCTGAAATGATACAAAACACTGGGCCATATTTTGATACTGTCCTTCATAAAATGCAAAGCACTTGAATTTCTACTTGCACGCTCACTGTCCCTCATGAGACTGCCAAGGTATTGATTGATATTATGTGGGACTTCCGCAATTGGACAACGAAACTTTGCTACTACACAGTGAACACATTTCTAAACGTGAATTTGTTTCGTCGTGTATAAGGACAAGAATATAAAACTGAGCGCGTTGGATTCCTGTCTGTGTCTGTTCTTTGCACTACTACATCATGTGTATAAGTACGTCTCATTGCACATGGATATTTTGAGGAAAGACAGGATTTCCAAACAATGCATCCACAGCACACAGCTTGCCTCTAATTTATTTCTGGCATGTTCACACTAGCTATTCAGGACAGTGTGTGTCAGACTTCAGCAATGTATCAAATAAGTTGGGTCAAAGGCTTCACAAGAGGCTCAACAACTTCGAAGTAGCAGGGAAGACGTGCACTTGGAGAACAAGCATCAACTGCCTTATCTTTTGTGGAAACCCTTCCACAATTTGTGTGCACAGGATTGCTTTCAGTGGATTACTCTGATGGCAAGAAGGGAATATATACACACTGTGGCAATGGCAGATTTGCATATGGCGCGCACTCCTTTAGATCGAGCCCAAACAACATCTGTCAAACATTCATATTCCATGCAAGCATACATCCAACGCTATTGTGGAATTTTGTTGTATGAACCATCAAGAGCTTAAAAAGTGCAACCTGTAGATCTTCAAGTACAGTAGAACCCTGTTGATACTTTCTTTAGGGGACCCACTGATAAGGAATGTATGATCTGGTAAAACATCTGATAACGCTTGCAGCTGCAGTACTGATGGGAGAACAAGCAAACTCTTATTTGAAGCTTAATAGAAAGTGAACAAACTGTTGAAAACTCGACTCAGTAAAGCTTATTATCATTGCCTGCCTGTTAGATTGAACATTAAACACGTCGTTTGGAGCAGTCGTAGCCTTGGGTCGCACTAAATGGAGCTCGTAATTTCCATCTGGCTCTTGGGTCGAATCTTGAATAGCAGCAGCCTCTTTTGAGCACTCACAGCCCTTCCATTTCTCTGCAGCCTTGTATATTGAAGTAGCTATGCAAGGTGTGCAACCAGCAAAAGCCTCACTGCATTTCTTGTAATCATTGGAATTAAGACAGAGAAATCTGCGATTCTGGGATGTGACGGTGCTAAATCGAGATCAATGGCTGTCAGAAAAAAAAAATGAAATCTAACCTGCCAGCTACAAAAAAATTTCCCTGTACAGGCAACATACACTGTACCAGTCACTTGCTCAACTTATTTGATGTGCTTTGCTGTGTCATGTAGATAATTTGGACTACTCTGTAAAAGTGAAAGTAATGCACCCCTCCCCCCAACCCCTACCATTTTCAACTACTTTAAAGATATCTATGATGTGCACAGCTGCCCTACACGATATGACTGGTTTTAATGTGTTCCTGCTCAAAAGAGAGTGTGTCTTGTTGGTTATTGTGACAGACATCTCATATAAATGTGCCATGCTTTCTTTTGTTTAGTTTATATTTTTGAATTGGAGATTGCTGAGCTTGGCAAATCTAAATTGGAAGAAAATTTGTGCACAGCAGACAACTTGTTGCATGCACATTTGTCATCAGCATTTTCTTATAAGCTTAAATGTCACTGAGTGGTTCTAAGCAGTTGACTTTTGCTACTATCCAAAAAGCTCCAGGCAAAGGATATTGACATTAGCAGGATCATTCACCAACAGTACAGGAGGTTGTGCCAGTATATTGTGCAGCTCTATTTCCAATATTTAAATTTTTGCCAAAATCCAACATCTGGTCTTTACTTAAATTGAATGTGGTAATTGTGAGTCAACACGTTGGCCCTTGCCAACAGTACAGAATGATTTGTGTCTAAGCTCATTGGTGGTTTATATCGCGATGAATTTAGTAAACAGTGTGGACAGGTGTTGTGTATTTTTCATTCAGCTGTTCTCTGCGTAATCTGCTGAATTGCCAAATTTGATGCGCCAGAAGGGAGACAAAAAAAATAAAAAATGGACAGGACGTTACAAGCTTTCAAATATTCTTTCTCTTTTATGCCATATTTTCACTGGATCCTCAGAACTTGTTTTCACAAGACTGTTGAAAATTTTTAAAGATAGAGCAATTAAATTGCTTTTGTATAGCCAGATTAATAGGAACAGTGGACATGAAAAATAGGTAATCTGGTCAGCATTTGTTAATCAACTACAATCGAACCTCATTATAAGGAAGCTGCATCTTACTGAAAATATTTTCAGTTAGGCAATATTCATTCTAAAAATACATTCGTTTCATGCTGATCTTGGCAAGAAAATTTTTATATATACTACTTCATTATATTGGATAATACATTATATCCAGGTTCATTATATTGAGGTTTCACTGTATATTAATATTAATTTTACACTTCGGTAGCTGTTAACAATGGAAGGTTTAGAGCTGCTGACAGTTTGATGTAGTACCAGTTTTCAAGATGAATTAGGTTTTCCTTAGCCCTGTAGCATGAACAAACCTCTTTTCCTTAGAAAACTGGAACTGAGCACAGGGAACTGCGTGTGCAGAAATTGTCAGCTGGTAACATCTTTTGACGTTTCGCAGTCTTTGTGCTATGTAAGCCAAACCATGTCTTATTCTCTTTCACAATACATCTTTTGCGTCCTTGGCACGCTTCGCAGTCATTGTCATAGCTTTATTACATGTAGCTCTTACGCACTTTACAGTGACCATCTTTTAGGCCCCTTTACAGCCCTGTCAAATCCATTGCTCATAATTTATTGCTTTACTTTGATCTCATTACCATTGGCCTGGCACTTTTTGGTCATACTTGGCCCTTGCGCCACAAAACACTATATTCATCATCATCGACCCTTGTCACTAGCTGCGTGGCTGACTTTGTCAAGAGCTTTGCTTGGTAGCACACGTTGCATTGTGCTTCCTAAGCTGAGATATAAAACATTTCCGAATTCTTTTTCTCATTGTGCTCCCACCGCATCATTGGAAACAATGATCACACTCCTTCTGACCATTAAGTTATCCAGCATGAAAACAGTCAGTGGTTACTTGTTCACTTCTGGTGTGCATTTTTGTTTTCACCGGATCAATATGTAAATAAGTTTTTGAGTACAAGAAGTTTCCATTTTTATTCGAAAAACGCCTCTTTTAACTTTTTTTGAACAAAGTTGCCGCATAAAAGAACATCCCTCCCATTCGCCTTCAAAAGAAGTCATACTTGATAACTACTGAAGTGCCACCTTGGATCCATGATGCCTGATTGCTACAGTTTCTCTCAGAATACCATTCGTATATATGTATCCTAAAGAAACACTAAACGCAAATATTAAGTCAAGCTCAAGTGATAGATTAATGCTCGACAATCTCTAAGGGGTCAATATTATCACAAGCAGAGCCTTAGTAATGGAGAAATTGAGGTAAATGCAGGGCATGATTAGAGACTCTCCTGGGACAGTCAAGTACTTGCCCAGTGACTAAAGCACTCCTCATTTAAATTCAATCTCTAGTAATCAACCACTCATTATAAAAACATCATTGTATATTGCATTATAGCATGAAAGAAAATGCTACTTGTCTGGTTCTATTTCATTTTTAGAAAAAAACTTATTGACAAAACACCTAATGCTCCCTTGACAATGATGCAGGCGGTCGAAAGGTTTAGTTTTCTCTTGACTCTGTTTTCTCTCGACTCGACTCTGCTCAGTGGCTATGGTGTTGGGCTGCTGAGCACGAAGTCGCGGGATCGAATCCCGGCCACGGCGGCCGCATTTCGATGGGGGCGAAATGCGAAAACACCCATGTGCTTAGATTTAGGTGCATGTTAAAAAACCCCAGGTGGTCGAAATTTCCGGAGTCCTCCACTACGGCGTGCCTCATAATCAGAGTGTGGTTTTGGCACGTAAAACCCCATAACTTAATTTTTTAACTCTGTGCTGTCTGTGCTTTTAAAAACGTTTGAGTAGTTTTGTTATCGTGTAGTGCCGAGTTGATTTTGCGGTCTCGGTAAACTCGCACAAACTGCAAGTAATTAATCAAGGGAAAATCAGACATGCACCTGTTCGTAGCAGTTTGTTCAAAGGAAACCCATATGGAAAAATTCGTCCTGGTCCGGGACTCCAACCCAGGACCACCACCTTTCGGGACAGCCGCTCTACCATCTGAGCTAACCAGTCAGCTAGCAGATGGCAGGGCGAAGTCAAATTTGTCAACAACTCGAAGCAAAGGCAAGAGTTTGACGTAATAATTCTGTGCAAACCTGCAAGGTAGAAACAAGTAATTAATAAAGGGAAAATCAGACATCCACCCATTCATAGCAATTCGCCTTCGGCTTTTCTTTCGAGGAATCCGTATAGGTTTCCTTTGTACGAATTGCTACAAACGGGGGGATATCTGATTTTTTCTTTATTAATTACTTCTCTCCACCTTGTGGGTTTCCGCAGAACTATTATGTCAAACTTTTGCCTTGCCATCTGCTAGCCGCCTGGTTAGCTCAGATGGTAGAGCGGCCGCCTCGGAAAGGCAGTGGTCCCGGACCAGGCTAAATTTTTCTTCAACTGCGAGGCTTTTCTTTCGAGGAATCCATATGGGTTTCTTTTGTACGAATTGCAAAGAACGGGTGGATGTCTGATTTTCCCTTTATTAATTACTTCTCTCCACCTTGCAGATTTCCACAGAATTATTACGTCAAACTTGCAAGTAGCAGAGAATTCCACTTCCATCTGATGTCGTGGGATGCCCGAACAGTCCACGCCACTTGACCAAAAGCAGCTGCAGTGGTAAATCCTCCGCTCTGTTGTGGCTCAGTTTGTCCATGACCGGGCATTTGCGTTTTGTGCAAAACACCATACCGCTGTCTGTCGGGCGCCGTTTTACTCACTGACAACCGCAAATCGCGCTGGTAGCGTATGCACTGTCACCACTCCCCAGTTGGACGGCGGGAGATTTGAATTCAGACCTTCCGGATGCAATTTTCTCATGAACTGAGTGTTTTCTTGGCATGAAACAAGAGTTGCGAGGTTTCTGGAATGGTATTTAAATTTTCCACATCGAATTAGTATTTGCCTTTAGTGTGCCTTTAAAGGGGCCCTGAACCACCCCTCAGGCATGTGAGAGTCCGTGGGCAGCATATGTTGCTGTGAACATCTCAGGCAAGTTTTGCTGTCGTGCGCGGTGCGTGGAGCTCGCAAGTGGATTGCAAAGTCACCTTTCTCTCAAACGCTTCGTTTTCAACCGAAGGTCCTGTCCTCACTCTTCTGGACACTTCATTTCGTCATCGGACGCTTTATTTCATCATTCCCTTAGATGGCTGCTGTTGGCAGATGTCTGTCATCAAGCTGCGGTCGGCTACATGGCGTAGATACCGCGGCCGCCAAAGGGTGTCGCCAAGAGTCCACTGGCTAAGCGCACTGCGGCTCGCTGAGGACAGCTGTGTTTGACTTATGTTTAGCGCATCGTAGGCACCAAAGGTGGAAATCATGGCGTCTACGTTAACATCTAAAATGAAATTTGAACTGCGCGCCACAGCAACATTCATAAGGTGGAACCTTGTGGGCACACCCAGCTGTGCAGCCTTCGCAGTATAAGGCATTGAAGAAAGAACGGGAGCACAGCGGAGGCTGTGTTTGATTGCCAATAACTCTGCTTCTGCTGAATGCATTGAAGTACTTTTTACGGCAAAGTATTTCTCTAATAGCCTATTTGCACTTCAAATGCCTTTGTCCACTTTAATAAAAAGTGGTTCATGGCCCCTTTAATATACTACAGGACGAAAGCAGTGACATGAATTGGGTCACTAATGCATCATGGTCACATGTGGTTTTCTTCCATTGCCATTGTGTACCAGCCGCGGTGGCTTAGCGGCTGTGGTGTTGCATTGCTAAAAACATGGTCATGGTATTAAATCCCGGCCTCGTCACCCGTTTCAATGGGGCTGAAATGCAAAAATGCCCATGCAACCCCGTGCAGTGGGGGCACGTTAAAGAACCCCAAGTGCTAAAAATTAATCCAGAGTCCTTCACTACGGCATGCCTTATAATCAAAGCATGGTTTTTGCGCATAAAACCGCACAAGTTATTTCAATTTAAATTGACATTCCAAAGATGGACATGTTTTTTATTCTGTTGACAGAGTGCACTAGCCTGCCTTGAAGAATATTCGTGAGCGAGTTCTTCATTCACTGCTTCAGATCATTGAGACTTAGAATGTTTGGAAATTCTTCACATGGACCAAAGAAACAAATCTGTCGATCTTGACAGCCATGTGGCAGCTTTGGTTTCCTGTCCACTAGTCTGGAAACTTTTCACTGAGGAACTAGCAAGATTGAGTGAAAAAAATTTTGCAGATTCCATGCATCTTGGGAATCGGTGTTATGTGAAACATGTACTGTTATGAACTGCCCCCATGCACTTAATTTGTATGTACAGCATCTGCGGCAAAACCGGGTGATTGCTTATCTCATTCTAAAAGGGAAAGTGCAGTAGTCACTTGGGTTAAATAAACCACTTGCTCCGCAACAAATGAAGCAACTTGTCTTTTTGTTCAGCAATCCTCTATACATGTACAGCATACAACAAAACCAGTAGTGTTCCACTGGAAATGCTTTGGCCAAAGTAGGCGTGTGGTTCTCAAGTGCAACAGACACTTCCAAGCCAATCCATAACCAGTCACAAATGGTGCACACCATCCCAAACTCGTCCTCCGTGATGTGCTTGGCAAAGTACTTGTTGGCTTTTCCTGCCTGTTCAATGCAAGCTGCTGTGTGCATTGGTCTATACATCGCTGAAGATGCTGCTGCTTGCTACGTTAAAGCCCCAGGAAAAAAACTAAAGTAGCGCCATTCGTGTCAGTGTGCAGGCATCTCCTCTCTTGTGTGATTTGTAGATTGTAAATCAAGTTAGTCGTGGTGCGACATTCGTTGAGCAAGGCCCTCGGCTGAGAGATGGGATGGTGCAATTATCCCACTAGGGAACACTGGGGCGGTGCGGCTCGGAGCGGTGTAGTGGGAGAGGTTCGAGAGAAGGAAAAATGCAAAAAGGTAACGCTGAGTACGACAATGGAATGTATGTAGACGCAAGTTGCGTGATTTTTGTCGTGTCTTAAAAGTGTAAGAATATGCCGTATTCAATCAGTCAATTTACAGAAGTGCTCGCACTGTGTTTAGATCCACAACATGAAGCCCCTAAAAAAGAACTACCTTTTTTTTTTTCAAGGGCTTTAAGCTCGCAGGTTTGTGCTGATGTTGCAGTTACCACTTGTTCGCTATTTTAGAGGGTACACCGTGTCATGCAAGTGGTTGTATAGAAGATTTAAATCATCGAAATGCTTGTACTGGCAAAAACCATCCCCGCAAGCAAGCAGGACCGGATGCAAGTGTGCTTGCATGCAGACACACTCAGCGTTGGCGCTCCTGAACGCAGTGCCACTGCGCTGGAAATGGACATCCGGGTAAGCTCGGTGGCACTGAGAAATCGCGCGCTTTTAAACGTGACGCACTATGCTTTTAGAAGGTTGAGCAAGCACCCCATCTTGAATGTCCACTCACGATGCAGCACGTGCGCCGAGGCAATGGCAGCACATCCTTGGGACGAGGGACGCTGAAGACGCAACTCCCGAGCTAGCAAGCATGCGCCAGTCGAGCCCGGCAGTGCTCGTGGCTCTCATGTCCGCAGTTTTCTTGTAGACACCTTTAGAGGCGCTGCTGCAACTGCTAGGAGAGGAGGCAGAGACGAAGGGGCGCAGCTGGCGCTACTTTAGTTTTTTTCCAGGGGCTTTATGCTACGTTGCATTTTTGCACCATCTGCCATTCACTCTGAACTGTTTTGATTACATAAAGACACTGTTGTGAAGCTGCACGATGTTCTTGCACTCTTCAAGTTCAACAGTTGCCAGTTATCTGCACAACTGGCGGAAACACTCTCAGAATGTCAGGCCGAAAGCACAAGAGGTCACCTGGTGGTGTGGCATTGCAACTTTGAACATGGCCTCAACATTGGGCAATGTACGTGAGCTTGCACATGTGCATTCATATTAACAAAACATTGTGTATGTAGGTTTTCTGTTGTTTGGCAGAATTAAATACTGTCAGCATTTGTTGAAACACCAATTGACGGGGAAAAATAGCACCACCACCTCTCATTTGTAGTTACTTAAGGGACACCAAAGAAAAAAATAACTTTACATGTATTAGGAAATTATGCTTCTACCATACCAAAAAAGCCACTGTTACCGTGAAAGGAGGCTTGATGAGCCAGAAAGGACACAAAATTGAAAGGAAGGTAATGATGCTGCCTTAAGGTTCCCGCAGCAGGTTGCCATGACATAATGGATTTGACAGTGTCTACAAGGGTCTAGCTAACTGCTCACTGGTAAAAAAAGGACTACATTGCACTCTGAAGAAACCAAAGACTTGACCTAGCAAGCTTCAAGAACTTTTTCTCCATGACCTCGCACTGACGTACCGACGCTAGGATTTCGGTGCGAAATTCAAGAAATTGAAGTTCGGACTTAATTTTTTCTTCCATTACTGAACCTGTTTCTGCAAAAGTGATGAAAATAGTAGTTTTGGAAGAATACTTTATCGATGTGAACTTATTCAAGGGTTCTCTTTAGTGTCCCTTTAACTCCGTAAAGAGCTCCTCACCAGGCCACATAGCAAATTTTGGTTATGTGCTGGAAGTTGTTACGTGCCCTCTAAGGAGTGTTCTAACACAATAATTTTTCAGATTAGTTCAATAATAGCAGAGATAGAAATATTTGAAGTGTGAATCTATGATTTCAGGAGGTGAGCGTCACTGCCAACATTGACACTCTCTCCACTTGCCCCGTGTAGCCTCCGCAAGTGAAATTCCTTCCCTGTTGTCTCCTATAACGTAACCAGAGGATCATGTGGCAAATACGTCACAGGCCCCGCCTTCTTTCTTTTTCTCTCTCTCACGTTTTTGCTGAGTAGCGCACTTCCAATGACGGCCTTGTGTGCGAGGTGTTGCATTGGTCTCGTTTCACATAGCGGACGATTTTGCACGCTCTGCACGAGAACACCTGATTAGCGGTATAAGTCAGTACCACAATCACAACCACTGAGGCAGGCTCAAGAGGATGAAGGAGCGTGATCGCAGTGCTGTAGCGCTGTAGAAAATGACAGTTTCGTTCTGTACACATGCAACTGCAAGACGTGGGAACAAGCAGACAAAATGGAATTGCATCTCTTGCAACGAAGTAAAACAATAACATCCAGACATTCGGTTTCTGTCTTTTGTTATTTCTCTAAAATTTAATTTGTCTATTGAAGCAACAGATTAAATAAATTACGGATGGTGCCTTGAATACTCGAAGTCATGTGTCACTATGAGTGACGTCACAGCACGGCCATGTAAATAGGTGCACTTGCACAATTGACATCGACTGTCCAGCTGGGAGCACAGCACCTGCAAGAAGGGCAAACGGCATTTGATTTGAAATTTAAGCTCTTTCCACGGAGCGTAGGGATGTAATACTTAGCAGATACAATTGTTAGCACACATTGTGTGCACTGCGCTTGTCAACATAAAATGGCCAGAACTCGTGAGGGGCCCTTTAACTCCACGCATCGCAAGGGGTGGTTGAGGGCACCTTTAACGACATTATTCCACACAAAAGTTCCAATATCCCGTTTAGTTATAGACAAGCCTACTTAAAAGTGAATGAGTGAATGAAATTTTAAGGGGCACTAGGTCATCACATCAAGTGATCACATCAAGTGATCACAAAGGTGACACTTCAAAGAAACAAAAGATATCTATGTAGTAATAAAATGTTTTATGCTATCTATGAATGCATTATTTCACTCAAACGATGCTCGATTCAGAATGTTCTTCCAGGGATATTTATTATAGAAGCAAAAAAAAGTTACACATGCTTGATGTATAAATTCGAAATAACATTTTCTGCAATAAAAGAAAATCACCTTTTTTTTTAAATTCTAGGACTTGGAGTTCCTAACATTTCGACTGGTACTGATTAATAATTTATTCAACCCTTGGAGACCAGATCCTCTCAAATTGGGAACGTAATGCCTCCCTTTGCTCCAGTTTTCTTTGAGCCTCAACATATTGATGTAAAAAGTAATTTCTGCAAAATAATGAAACAGTGTTAGCATTCAATGTTATAATATGCTAGAAGGCAGGATGTAGTCTTGTACAGTACTCGGATGAATATGCTTCAGATAATCACATTTACATGTAGAGCATTCAAATTAGGTCTTTTTTTTTTTTTTTTTTTTTTTTTTTTTTTTTGTTATGAGGTTTTACTTGCCAGAACCAGATCTGATTATGAGGCACGCCGTAGTGGGTTACTCCGGAAATTTTGGCCACCTGGGGTTCTTTAATGCGTACCTAAATCTAAATCCACGGGTGTTTTCGTATTTTGCTCTCTTCAAAAATCGGCCGCCGTGGCCGGGATTCAATCCTGCGACCTCGTGCTTAGCAGCCCAATACCATACCCACTAAGCAACCACGGCAGGTCGTTCAAATTAGGTCTGAGCACCCATTCCAAAACAGTGATCCTGTCAACGTGACACTGATTAAATTTGCTTTGGATGAGCTTAGCTCATGAACAAAATTAATCCCATCTTCAAAGTGATTTGAACGAACTTGGCAAACTACTACATAGATTGCCGCAGTGTCAGCATTTGAAATCCACTATTATATCGCTCTTTTCTGTTTTTACTACTATATGTCAGCACCTTTTTGGGGCCTTGAAGGCCGCCTTGATTCAGTCTTCTTGTTCTACAACATAGATGGCAGCCACTTCGTCAGCGCAGCGAAGGCATCTTTATTGTGGTTTTTGTTTTTTGCTACATAGATTGCAGCACTTTTTCAGCATTCAAAGACCGCTTTTTTGGAATTGCATGCTTTTCATCACCTTTTCGCAGATTTGTAACGATGGCGTCTGCTACTGACAGCTCTCACATGAGTCGCGCATGCAAAAGAAATCTGCTGCTCGACTCTGGTAGTGAAAGTGACAGTGGAAGCGACGCAGGGTAAAATAGCGTTTTTCTTCATTTCCAACTGTACCGTTTGTGGCAATAACAAGTACATATATGTTGCATAGTGAAGGGGTAAAATGAGGTTTTCACGTTACAAACATGAAGCAAATTAGTTGAAAAGGCTTTATGGCTTGAAAATAAGCCATAATAAAGCTAGCAAAATAAGGTCACTTTTCGTCAAAATTATAAAACGAACACACCAAGTTGGGTGAGTTGGTAAGTTAACATCTTTTTTACGTATATGTGCAGTGCAACACAGACAAGAGACAAAGAGTGGATGACATAAGCATATTGTCCGTTCATTGCCCCCCGTCTGTCTCATGCTGCACATATACATAAAAAAATATATATAATAAAACCACTTAAGGGGTTAAGAGCATCATAGGGCATTGCTGCACAAGTGTTAGCTAAATGCACTCTTCATGCCCAAGGCTGAATCACGCCAGTTACACACATACGCACAAGCACTTGCAAACCTAGAAAATGTACTAATTGTGAATTGTAGGCATATTCTAGTTTATTCTGAGTGTAGTTTCTCAGTTAGTATCAGTATTGCTTTTCCATGAGTGGTGGTGTATCGGTGGCAGCTGTACACAGGCTGGACAGGCTCACGTCTGGACTGCTGCTCATGAGCCGTTCAGTGGACAGAGCCCGGGAGCTGGAGAATGAAATCAAGGGACGGCTGGTCGCCAAGGAGTACCTGTGTCGAGTTGAAGGCTGTTTTCCAGAGTGAGTTCTTTCTGCATATTTTTTCCCTGGAGAACTATCTTCTCATTTTACAGGGCTAGTGTTTAGCAGCGAGGCACCTTGAAGATTATGAAGTACAGAAGCAAGTCATAGTTAATATATTTGGTCATTGCTGTCCCGGGTTTGTGGAGATAGGTTTGCATAACTGGGGGATGAGGCACGGGAAGGCACCTCGGGCCCCACAGGATCAATGTGATATCTTTAAATACTTTTAGTGCCTTTAAAATGAAATTGGCCACAAGCGCACGTTCTAGACTACCTGACCTCAAATATCATGGTCGGTCGAAAGGAAAATGTTTTTAGAAGTAGCATGGCCACCGAGGAAAAATGGGAACAGTTTAGCAAGAAATTTAATTCTTTCATCACGATGCTAGAATCCACACATCCTATGGCCAACAAGATGCTGCACAGAAGTGAATTTTCAAATTTACCAGACACCCAGTCTCTCCTGTGGATCTTGCCTTGAGTGTCTTTTTTTTTCTAAACTGACGTATCATGAAGGATCTTTGATGATGTCAAGTTTTCAGTGATAATGAGCTCAAGAGTTGGGAGTATTTGCGGGAGTGCATCAAGAGTTACTTTATACTAATCAAAGATATCGAAAAGTGATGTTTGATATGCAGCAACGTTTGAAGGAACCTGGGTTAAATAATAAAATGTTGTCTTTGTGCTGGAGTTTTCGATTCTGTGTTAAGCCTGAAATTTATTGAACACCACTTGTGCACTATTCTTTGGCTGATAGGAAAAAGGGATAGGAACACTTTAAATTGAGAGTGTAGTGTTGAGCATGCAGGCTACCTTTAGGACATAAAAATGCAGCTGCCCCCTGTTCATTGTGCATGCAAGATTTCATATCTGTAACTTAGGTTGCACATAAATGTCTTAACATTGTGTTTTGTCTATATCTTTTGTATCTTTTAAATAAAATTGTATCTTAATTAATGCGTTTTTTAAAACGGCTGTAAAACGTTCCATTTGATGCTTGTACAATTCAATATGCTTGTATTACAGGTCAGTTCGCTGTTAGAGAGAACAAACGAGCATGCGACTCATTTTCCATGCAGCGCCATGTACAGGAAGCAGTGAAAACCAAGTGCATGCATAAAATGGCGCATGGGCGGTGCATGCCACGCATCGTCTGCTGTCCCCCATCGCTTCTCCTGCGTGCGGTTGGGCAACCACACGTCTTGAGCCACGGTTGCAAAAAACTAATTTAAAGGAGTAAACTTGCACTTGACTTGCCAGCTATATGGATGCTAAGAGCATAGGAATGATCGAGCTTTCTATAACATTATAGGCGACATGAAGTGCTGTTTTTCTGGAGGAAACTTCGCATTCGTGTGTTATTGCATGGCAGATCGAAAAACATTCACTTCGGTGATGTACCGTGGCGATTGACTTCAATGAGTGCCGTTTCGCACATGCGCTTGGATTTTGCTGCTTCCCTTACATGGTGTTGTGTGAAGCATGAGCCACGTGCTCACTTGTTCCCTCTAACAGTGGACTGACCTGTACATGAGTTCCATTGGTGTACTACATTAGTTGCATATTTGCAGAAAGTAATGATTTCCTTTAATGTTAATGCACAAATAGTTGACATCCCATTTTTGTAATGCAAGCTGCTGGGGGAGGCATAAAAATATTGATTTGAGAGCTTGATAAGTGGTACATCCCTTTGTATTTTATTGCACACAACCTTCTATTGTGATAAAACATGCAATTATGCATAAATGACACTCCTTCTCTTTTTGTCTCCCTGCTACAGTGGCAAATTGGCTTTGGTGTTTTGTTGAATAGCACAGGGTTGCCGTCTGAATTAGTTTTCTTTTAGGCTGCTTTCAATTGTAATTTTCTTCCTCTCCACTTTGCCACAATGCAAGTTTTTGGCAGTGTTCTTAGTGCTACTCTATTTTCAAATGCTCTGCAGTGACACAGTAACCTGCTGTGAGCCGATAGAGGTTATCTCTCACAAGATTGGAGTCTGTGGTGTGAGCGCTCATGGGAAGGAGTGCAAGACAGAGTTTAAGAGGCTCAGTTACAATGGAAAGTCCAGTGTTGTGCTGTGTAAGTTGATGAGAAATTGTTGCATTTTTGTGTGTTTTAGTGCTATTAAATCCTGGCGACATGGCGGGCACAAGTGCTCAGACACACGTTTTGATTAGTTGACGTCTCACAGGTGTTATGGTGTTGCTAGGGTGAGCCGTTGCTTATGGCCCAGTTAGTTGTTTTCTTTCCCCCAAATCTTTTGATGCAATTATGTATGTTTCTGCAGGTTTTCGTGCTCACTTTAATCCAAGCGCCATCTGATATAATCCCACCGCCACGGAAATAATCTGAATGCCAGACTTTTTATTCTTGGTTCCAAACATTTAATCTTAGTGCCAACGTATTTAATCTCAAATGCAAATAGATTGTGCACAGCTAATTTAATCCAAGTGCCAGCAGCTCTTATACAAGTGCTAATCAATTTAATCCATGCAAGAAAAACATCAAAAATGCCAATTGAAATGGCTGAAACACTGAAATACAGTTACCAGAAGGTGGCAGCACTAATTTTTGGTGTCACTGCTGACATTTATGAAATGAATGACTGTAGCATTTAGCTTGAGGCCGATAGACATGCATGGAGCACTTATACTAAAACTAGATTGCACCAATACTGTCATGCTCTGCATTCGAGGTATCAGTCTGCAGTTATAAAAAAAGACAGTGCTGAGTTGGTTGGGTAAAGAGTCTTATGCGTAAATGTGGTTGCTTGTCTTTTCTGCAATGTGCAAACGGAAAGGCAGGGTTGTATAAATTTTTTTGCGTAATTAATACAAAATAAAAAGAAGGAACCTTTTAATTTGTAGTTTTAAGTTTTTTTCCTGGTCTGAAGTGTGAAGGCATCTTACACCATCCCGCTTTTCCAGCCCAGCAGATGATTTTTGATGCATCTGCAAGAAAGTCCCGAAAGCCGTCAGCTAGCAGACAACAGTAAATTTGTCCCAGAATGCAAACAGCTGCACACATGATTAGCCAAAATTCTGTGATACCAATGAATAATTAAACTGACAGCTGCTCAATTGTTCAGTAAAGTTCTAACCAGATGTGCTTTTAGCCTTTATTCAGTCTCTAAACATGTAAATTAATCACTTTTTAAAACTCTTACCACTTTACACCAATAAGGTCGGTCATTACGTCGCATTTATTTCTATGCGCAATACCGTAGTCATTTATTTGATAAAGGTTGGCAGCGACCACAAAATTTAGTGGGGTCATCTTCCTGAAACTGTATATCAGTGTTTCAGCCATTTTGATTCGCAGTCCTGATGTTCTTTTTTTTTTTTTTTTTTTTTTGCATGGATTAAATTGACTGGCACTTGGGTTGAAGCTGCAGGCGCTTGGACTAAATTCACTATAGTAGGATATAAGTTGAAAAAACGGCAGTCGGCAACCAAGGTGCACAAACCGTGTGGGGTTGTGTTAGTCCGCCAGCCAATCACAGAAGCAAACAAAATCGTCATGCGACATTTTTAAAATGGCGTCGTACTTGATACCTCCGGAGCGTCTGCTGTTCTTGAAGAGTCTTTTCATCAACGGGAGCGATGAAATGTGCAACAGACATGGACAAACTCTGAGCATTTCACTCTTCAAAAGTCTGCGATACAGTTCATTTTATTGCTGAACCAGTTTTACTCATGAAACTTCACTGCCAACTGAAGTGAAACTTGACAATAAATAGTTGCAGCGAAGCAAGCATTTTATTCCAGTTCAATAAAGAATTAGGCTTTTGCCATTCCGCTATAATAGACGAGTGAAAAGGTACAAAATTAGATGCTTATCATTTCATTTTTGTGGTTACCGCCTTATTTAGGTAACAGGGAAAGTTTGAAGTACGAACTATATGCAGCCTCGTGGAAGAACAGTGGCCGGCAATTATGAGGGCGTGGGCAGGGCTTCACTGCAGACTTAAGTTGTATCCGACCATACCACGCAACCTATTTGTGCTAGCACTGACGTTAACAAATGCAATGATGCCAGGATTAATTGTTTGGCACTTGCATTACATAGTCTGGCACCCACATTATTTCCGTGGCACTTGTATTAAAGTGAGCAGGAAAACCTGTAGTAGCCCATGAGTGTAAACTCCTGTAAAGGATTGTACAGAGAGCCTTTGTTTACAAGGCTGGCATGGTAGCTGCGATTACTTGTGGGAAATGTTACTGGTGTTGTGTTTACCTGTGCAACTTCTAAGTTACGACTCATAGTTGGCTATTGTAGAATTTAAGGTTGCTCAAGTGGAATTTGACTGCAGTAATGAAAGTATGTAATTATTTTTCTCTGCCTCAGGCAAGCCATTCACCGGCCGCATGCATCAAATTCGTGTGCACCTGCAGTATTTGGGCAAGTAAAGATACATGCGTTGACTTTATTGGCTGGTCATCCCTAGAGCTGCATAAGTTTAGAATTGCTCCCTTTGCTTAGGAAAAAAAAAACGGCACTGAGAAGGGGAGGAGGTGTGTTTTCTGCAAGAAGTATTGTATGCAAAAATATAAAACCAAATAAAAACAATATAATGTTGTAAAACGTTGAGTACAAACATTGTTTGATTAAAATTTATTGAGAGGCAGGTGAAAGAACAATTTGCACCCATTTGGCTCTCGCAGCTCAAACCGCTCGTGCCAGCTGATGTGATAAGCACCAACAGCAGATGGCTGCTGAGAAGATGTATCGGAGAGAAACATAAGTTGCGCTAGGACTCATAAGAGAAAGCTCAGGAGAAAAATGTGAAAGGACAGGCCGGGCTGCGCAGTCTCGCAGCCTCGGATAGCACAACAGTTTCATGTCACCGAACAGTAATCTGGTTGCAACAATTCAGTTGCTTGGCATGTATGAATGCCTGACAGAACACTCGCAACGCAAGTAATGTTTCGATTTAGGGAGAACCATGAGACCAACAAATGGCATGTGTAAGGGTTGAACCAGCAGCTGGCACTGTGAGGAAAGAACCATCTGCACTAGTGGAAAACAGGCCAAGTGGCAACCCTACACCAATTGCAGAAGCGAAGTAGTAATAGCAATGATTGCAATACTATCCTGTTTGGGTACATATAAAAAGAACAAGCAGTTACAAATTTTCCTGAAGCTGAATGCTTGTAGTACGAAAAAGAACAAGATTAATTATACAGGTTAATACTAATGTATTTGGAATGCAGGTTGCTCCTCCATAAAGCTTCTGCACTGACAGGTTGCCATTTTTTCACAGATTCTCTGATTGTGCAGGGCGTGTTTTTGTGCAAGCCCATGTTTGGGGAGTGCTTTTTGTCTTTATTTTTGTTGCAGTAGTGCCAAACTATCCTGAGGCAATATTTTTGATGGGCAGTACCAGCAGGTCTGTTCCCAGATTTTGTTTCTCCCTGTTACAGACATTACGTGATTATTACATTCTTCTGGTAAATACAATGCACTGAAAGCTCAGATTTTTGTTTGTCAGATCCTTATAGTGTGTGTGCATGACAGGGAGGTAATCCAAAGCACAAAGCTTTATATGTGTCAAATAAAAGTTAAAATTGGCAGACAAAGAAAAATAAAATGGGTGACCACTGAGTTGTTCATAGGTGAGATTTGGCACATTGAGGACAATGGGTAGTTGAAAGTATAGACAGGCATGTGTTGTTGCACCTTTCACACATTTATTGCTTTGATTGATTTTATTCTTGCAGGTTACCCAATTGTTAATGATCCGCTCTACAATCACACAGTTTTTGGATCTCAAAAAGCTAAAGGTGGTCTCACAGAGAAAACAAAAGAACAGGTATTGCTAGCGATCATGTCAAGAGAACTGTATTTTTTAGATCACATTCTGTGGCACTTTATGACATTTTGTGATGTAATTTTCAGTTGGTGGAGGACCTTTTGGAAGTACATAACCTTAAAAAGTGGCTGGGCCCTGAAATGGATTTGACTTCAGGTAAAAAGAAATTTTTGCATGATCCTTTGCATTAGTATAAGAAGTGACCCCGGAGCAGATGGACATGTAACACATTTTAATGTCTTTAAGCAGTTCTGAAGTGTAACTGTAAAACCTTTGCCTTCCAGAGTGCATGTCTATCTTCAGTACTTTCAAATCGATACCGTATTTACTTGCATAATGATCACACTTTTTTGTCGAAGAAATTGACGCAAATTCAGGGGTGCAATCATTATACAGGTTAAATTTCCCGCGAAAAGAAACATTTTCTTTTTTCATCCCGCGTTTGCTGCGGGATGAGAATGGGTCAACAAGCAGGTAACTGCCGCTGTCAGTGTGGGGCACCAAAACAAAAATGGTGGCCGGTGGAGCAAGCCGAAAGCGCCAAATGCGATTATTTTTCTTCTCGTGAGTACATTACGTGCATTGAAACCGTTTCTTCCGTATCAGTAATGAATAATACTGTTAACATCGGCAAGTTTGCGACAATAACGTAGCCATGTCCACTTTGAGGGGACAGAAACAGATGGGTGCACTTAGCTGCCAGTGACATAAAAACACATGGCGGGCATGCTGCTGAAACTGCAGCATTTGTCTTCACTGCTATCCTAATATGGCACGTTTCCGCTAAGGGTGGGCAAATATCTTAGCTGCGTTACAAGCGTCGGTGTATGAATAGAGTACACTTCTAACGTATCAGTGTAAACGTGGCCACTATCATTGCAGCTCGCTATTTGTTGCATGCCCACGAGTGCAGACGAGAAGAATCGAAAGGCGCCTTTTATGTTGTTGTTGACCAAAACCATTATGAAGCCTACAAATAATAAAGCTGAGGCAAGTTTGGGTGTAGTTTTTTTTTTTTTTTTTCATGGAAGTGCGGAAAGTGATGAAAGGAATGAAATGTTGGGTACGTGCAGACCGCTTGGTATGTCTTCAAGAGTCGTTCGTGTAGCATTTGACAGATGGTAAGCACGATCATCATTAGCTAGACTTGGCACACGACATATCGCTGCGACAAGTTCAGGGTGCAATCATTACACGGCAAAGAAAAAAAATAGAATTTTGACAACAAAATTCAGGGGTGCGATCATTACACAAGTGCGATCATTATGCGAGTAAATACGGTAGTTTAACTTCCAGAGCTTCAAGAAAACTGTACTAGGGGAAGCTTACCCATTACTATTAGTAGGGAAGGTTTCCAACCTACACCTCATGTGGTGCTGCTGGTGGCTTATGGGATATACAGTCGCCAACCATTTAATCGGACCTCACGGGGACTCCAGAAATGTCCGAATAAACAGGTGTCCGAAAAATCAGATTAAGAAAAAAAAAAAACAGGGCGTCTACCAACCGGGAAAACCGGGAAATCACAGGGAATTTGAATAGTCTGGAAATACTCAGGGAAAACTCGGGAAATTTGTGCTTCTATCAGGGAAAATTAGCTGTAACTTTATTGAAAAGGAACGAAAGTCGTGTTAATGCTGGCTCCAGTAACAGGAATCCCAACGAATCGTCATTGACGCCGTGTCATCGGCACGAGGTATTGCCAGAGTAGTTAACGACCGATTTTCTAGACACCCAATTTTTCAGACATGCCCGATAATTCGCACAGCTTTGCGGCACCACCATGTACTCTATATAGTCAATGTATATTGCCCTGACTGCAGGTTTGAAATGGCATTATTCAAAGCCACCACCGCCACCATTTTGATTATCTCGCCGCCTCGAACCGGCACTCTCGCACACAGATCCGCTGGCAACCGTGGCCACCGCCGCGGCAACGTTAGGCCTAGCTGCTTCTATGTTCGCTGTTAAGCTTCTTGCCGTGCGGTGCTGTGTTTTTCATTGAAAGAATTCGCTGCTGTCAGCAATGGCACCGACTCCGCCTTTGTAATCCTCGCGATTGGCTACGAAGCTCGCAGAGCACAACACGCTGCGTAATGCCAGTCTTCAAAAGTTAGCTTCGCCTCATCAGCAGTGTTAAGCGGGGAAGCATAAGCGTGGGAAGGGGCAATTGTCACTGGACAGTATGTATTAATTATACACGCGTGCACCCCCGTCTCCTGTCACAGTACAAGCATCGATATGCCTAATAAGTGTACTGGCAGGCCTTAGGAGCTTTTTCGGATGTGTCTGTGGCAATTTTAGCCCTTAAGGGCATTTAAAGATATGCATTTATTCTTTTTTCGCACTACCCAATTTTTCGGATGTTCTTGCGGCCCCTAGGGAGTCCGAAAAATCGGACGTTGACTGTACAACTGACCAAGAGGATGCTTCAAATGATCCATGGGGTGAACGTGTGGCAGAAAGGAGGTGAAAACAAAAAGAGCCGACGCAGTGAGGAATTAACGGGAAAGAAGTGTGCCACCACCTCTTGGAAGTAGCTTGCGCTCAAAAAACAAAGTGTTAGCTGAAGCCGAGATGCAGGTGTCCCTCATCCAAACCAAAATAAACTCTTTAAAGCAGTGAAACCCAATACTGAGATGTTGTGTACAGGCTGAGAGTACTGTATTTACACGACTGTAAGTCGACTCGAATGTAAGTCGACCCCCCACATATCGCGTGACCGAAAAAAAAAAAAAATAAGAGAGCATACCCGAGGGCGCATTCGATAACGAAAATTTATTAGTAGCTGACATGGTCACTGGGCTACTCGTCTTCACTAGTGCTGCCATCGTCATCGTTGCTGCGGTCCCACAGCGCGTCGTGGTCCAGCGAAATTTCAAATTTGGCAAACGACTGCACCAGGACATCTTGCAGAACAGCAGCCCACGCCAAATGCACCCAACCACACGCAGCCGTCAGGGAGGCTCTTTTGACAGGTCCGGTTGGCGTAATTTCGCAGTCTTCTGCCGCCAGCCACTCGTTGTACTCACGGCGGAGCAGGTCCTTAAAAGGCGAAGGTCCGGGCTTGTTTCATGACCACGTCGCACTTCACTGGCAGGGACCGATCACGCATTTGAGTGACGTATGCCGCAAGCTTAGCCTACAGCTCCGGAAAGCGTCCAGACTTTGGCACGTGGGAAATTTCTCACTTGTCGTCACAGGTGAAAATTTCGCTTCGCTGCAGTCGCCACTCTCGCACCACCCGTTTAGAAAAATCGAAATTGCGGCCCGCTGTGCAGTGATTTGTTTCTTCGGCGTAAAGGATGGCAGCCCTCTTGAACGCTGCTGTGAACGAGTGCCGAACGATTAGTGGGCCTGGAGCACTCATGACGACTGGGGAAGCATAGAAGTAGCACGTAGCCGGCAGTCAAGTGGAACGCGTCAAACCAATACCATGCCAATACCAATGCCTTCAAACAGAGAAAAAGAAACCAGCGAGCGGTGTCTGCTCTTTAATGAACTACCGATACTCCCCGCAAGCGCCGCCGTTCTGAGGGTGCCGCCGCAAATGGGAACAGCGGCGCTTCCATCAACTATCGACACCCCCCCATGAGTGTTGCATGCACTGTAAAACTCTCAAAAATGTTGAAAAACCCTTCCGAAAAGCGAACAAACATGCGGGATAGCGAAAAGATACGAGTAGGGCCATAGAGCAAACATAAAATTCTAACTACGTTGTAGCTCCCGTTGGTATCGCTTTCTTTTGGCGGGGCCATGTTTCGGTTTCGATTGTAAGTCTACCCCCAACTTCAGACTTTCAAATTTAAAAAAAGGGGTCGACTTACAATCGTGTAAATACGGTATGTCAGGACAGTTGAGGTTGACTTCCCAGCTGCTGAGAGAGAATCTTAGTTGTGACAAAGTTCAGGCCTCATACCGATGAGCTTGCTATCAGTTGATAGAAATGGCTCATATTCAAAAATATTTACTTATGTATGCATCTCCTTTTCATTCGTATTTGAAAATGTTCGACTCAATTTGGAATGAGTTTTACCATTTCTCTCGCTGTGCATTGCACTAACACCTTCCTTCTGTTTTCTTTTTAAATAAAATAGATATTACTCCTTACTATTCAAACTGGATTAAGTCTTTTTTTTTTTTTTTTTTTTTTTTTCGACATGCTTATTTGAGAGTGACAGCATCGGGCAACATGGTGTCAGCCTGTCCTGACATAAAACAAAATTCTGGCTCATTCAGGGAATTTTGAAAAGGTGCTCAGGGAGAACCTGGAAAATACAGGGAATATCGAATTGTCAACTTGGTAGACTCCCTGAAAAAAAAGAAATCCTTTATTTCCACGCACTTATTCGGGCTCCGCAGTAGGCTTGAAGAAATCGTGAATGCGCCGTTGCACACTTCCGTTTACACGCAATCAGATAAGCCTGAATCTCGGAGAGGGTCGTACGGTCACTATAGGCGGCTGAAAGCACAGTCACTGCTTGAACACGCTCCACAGGCGACGGCAGCGTAGCACATGGTGCGTCATCTTTCGAATGGGAGTCTCATCGTCCGGCGGTGCAACAGAAACCTGACGAATGATCTCACCGTCGTGGAGTTCTGCGCATGTCAGTACAGCAGTGTCAGCGCCTGTAAAACTGTCAAATAAGATGGTGTCCGGAATCGCAATGCAACCACTGCACAGGTCGCAGCAGAACATTTTCGGCGGCAGTAGGGAGCACATCGGAAGGCGACAAATCCTAGGCCTCCCGGCACCCGCTGGCCGGCATTCCCCAGCGCAGTCTGCGCGGGCACAGTCAGCGCCATTAGACACTAGACGTGATGTTTCCGTATGCCGCGTTAGATCACCGCAACCTCGACACAGCACACAAAACAAACCTCATTGCACCGTCACGCCGACACCAGTCGTACAAACGAAAAACGTCGCCTCTCGCAGCGTCGTGCACGAAGAAAGAAACAAATCAGCTGCTGGATTGTCTTGACATGGCTTGCTAGGCTGAGAGCGGAACTGCTGTAGCCACGAACCAGGCAGAAACGATGATGATGAGCGGGGATTTGCAGTAGCGCCACTTCGTGGGGCAGCAAGGAGGCTCTGTTCAAAACAAAAATGGCATCCAGCAAGTCGAACCGTGCACCGGCCAGAGTCTGTGCATAGTGCTCTTGATCGAGTTGGCTCAAGGAGCGTCCAAAAAAATCAGACGAGAGGTTGCAAGGTGTCCGAACTTTCGGCAGTTGTTATACATTATGATCTATGGGGAGAATGGCAGTGCTGCGAAGCAGACCAAATAATCGACCATGTCCGAATTTTTGGAGTCCGAAAAATCAGTCGGCGACTGTATCTTGGGTATTGACTAGTAGTGCTTTCATACATGTTTTATTGTTTTGCTCTGCTTGAAGCACATGTTACTTACAGGGTGCTGCAAACACGCACCAAGTTTTAAAAAATATAGACAGCCAAACATTGATATTGTTACGCTCACAAAAGGCGTTACTTTGAAGCAGGGTAGCGTTAGATGCGATGGCCTTGATCAGCTGAGCGCCTGTCGAGATTCAGCTAGCCAGCCACCCGTCGTCTTCTTCGTTCACCACTCTTCAGTGCCCCCGCATACTTTTTGTTGAGGCGTGAACCCACTATGCACGTAAGAGCGTCACAATATTGTCGATAGCAAAGTTGCACTTGCAGCAAAAGAACTTTGTTAAATTGTGACTTTCGTTAATTTGAGGTTTTCATGTTTCAGCATTAAAAACTGCCTCACAAATTCCCAGAGCATTCCAGGGGGATAGTATCTTGTCAGTAAGCACTTAAAAATAAATCGCAGGAAGGTCGGGCCATAATAGCGGGGTTATGAGCTCTAGCGCGTGGCGATGCAGATCCGAGAGCAATGCATTGATGTGGCTCATTACATTAGCAAATTAAAAGCAACAGTGTAAAAAGATACAGTATTTGTCCTGAGCAAAAAAAAAAAGCTTAGAAGTTAGTTTCTCCAGGAAGGCAGAGCATTGCTGGTGATATCAAAGAGACAACTGCACGAAGTAAGGTGCATTGTTTTATCAATGTCACAAGCGCTCGGGCTAAACATGCACAGATTTCACCTGATGACCACAACTCACTGTCACAGCTCGAGCAAACGCTTTGCACCATGTCTCGTAAACTTGAGATTATGTGACTGCTAACACTAAATGCACAGGAACACAATGCGCATCAAGGCACCAACCATCTCGACTCGGCCTTTGCACCTCCTGCAGAATACCTCGAAAATGCAGTGCATTGCTGTGGCCCGCGTATGGAAGTGCCTGAGGAGGAGAGCTTGGAGGAGAGGGCATATAGGAATGCGTCTCCTGCCTCCCTCCCGTTTCCCCCTAGTGCCTGCTTGATCACGTTACCACGTGTTCACTCCCTCCTCATCTCCCTTGCACACAAAGAATTGTCAGCTCTCGTATTTCTCTGAGCGCTCCAAACTGCCCTGTGGCCTCCACAAGTTGTTTACCAACGTGACAAATGGCACAGTGGTGTTTCCTGCCTACTGCGTCCTGGCGTGTAGGCTTTGGCAGAGTTTTTACTGCTTAAACTTTTCATACAGGAGGAATGCTTGAAATAAGGTTTACCTCAGCCGACATTTTTATAGATTTTTGAGATTTGCTAGCCATACCACCTCCAAGTACATGCTTGAAATGGCTGAAAACGTCATTAAATTGAAACCATATCACGAAATTACATCAAACTTGCATAAGAAAGTATACTCTTTTCAGTTAAACTAAGACTGGGAAATGAAAATAGTTTCTTAGATTGCAAATTTTGTTATATCGAGGTCCGACTATATATACTGAGGCCTTCTTTTTGAAACCAATTGTATGTTTCCAGCAGTCATGTAGAGAAGTCACCAGTATTTCTTATGCTAGCTAACTAGTTAGTGATGATCAGTTATTTAACCTTTCAAAAATTACACTAATACCTTACTATTAACAAAGTTGATAGCAAGGTAGCAAGGACCAGTGATGATCAATTATTTAACATTTTTAAAATTACATTAATACCTTGCTATTAACAAAGTTGAAGGGGGACCACATTTCATTATAACAATTGTCTGCATTCATGTCCTATATTGGCAGCCAGGAAAGGCAAAGCTGTCTTGTTAGTTACCACTCGGTAACCCGACGCAAAATCTATCTGGGCACCACTGAAGGACTGTGACAGATTTTCGCAACTTCTTCGTCAGTGAGATGACCTTCCTCTAATGCAGCTGTCAATGCTCATCCATCTTCACCGTTGCCATGTGTGCTCATGTAGTGGCACAATAAGTCTTGCACTGTTTTGTGAGTATGCCAGCAGGGTGCTGCAAGCCTTTGATTTCGTACAACAATCATCGCCGTACACAAGTGGACGCTTGTAAACAACAAAAATGTGTTTTACGCTGGTGTCCACTGACTGTGGCATTGCACTCAATCAGAAACTATAGCAGCACTTCACCAGCACGTTCAAGGTGCAGATAAGCTAAGCTGAGTGTTCACCAAGAACATGAGACTATAACGAGCCACTAAGTGGATTGTTGTCAAATTCCCTGGGCTGGGCTTGTACAACGGATTATTACAGCCATGGTTAGAAGGCGCAGCATGTATAGTGCATCTACCTTTGTTACGAAAGCCATACACTCCTTTGACTAAGGCTGCATTGACCAGTGTACATTATAAGGCAACAACGGTAGAGTGCAACCCGGCTACGGTGCCCACACAGCAGTGTGGCCAGATTGGCACGTTACCAGGCGATTTGAACTGCTGATTCAGACAACTTACAAACAGAATTGCATGCCTCCGGGTTGCAGCTTAATCCGCACAAAATTATCAGAAAATCTTGTCTGAAATGAGAAATATTCGGTATGTCTTATCAAAATTTTCACTTCTTTAAAATGGGGTTTTAAATGCGTGGATTTCTAGGGGAATTACAAGGGAAATTATGATTATACTTTGTTATAACCCATTGAATTATAACAAGGACTTCTGTAATTCAATGAACAAAATTTCAAGTTTTTGTTTGCCACTGAAAACACGAGATTCATTCATTACTGGCCTGGCACTGTGCCTTGGCTCTTGTTGCTCCATTTAGGTGTAATCATGATATCACATTCAATTTGAGCTACTATGTACACAACTAACATAGGCAATTCTGTTTGTATTCAGAGGCAAACATAGATCAAGTTGCATTGTCATGAGGCACATGAGATTTTCAAGAAATTGTATTTATTATGTTGAATAACACTTTCAAGCAAAGCAACTCGGATGAATAGCAGCATAATCAAGTTGCATGCATAATACTCAAGACTTTGTGAATTAGGTTTCTGTGAATTTTAAACTAAAGAAACTTAATGGGCACATAGTGCAAGTTTCATGCCATAATTTGTGCACTGAAAGAAAAAAAACATACTTTCCTCTGCATTGTAAAGGGCTTAATGTAACAGTCTTGTTCTAAACGTTACTGGAAAGGTAGTGTCTGTACAAGCATCCCGTTAAAGTTGTTGCTAAAGGCGTTACGTTGTAAATTATCCTAAATATTAGCATAGACTCTCTACGACTTCTTGTACCATTTTCCTAATTGTTGCACTGCATAGGGATTACAGAGCACACAAATAGGTGCAGACTGAGAAATGCTTTGCTAGCAAATTAGCATGCATGCTCCAACACAGTGCATCCAGGTTCAGGTCCAGGTGTTTTTTACTTTTTGCCAACATTACCAGAGGACAAAAACATTGTCAGTAGTCACCAGTGTGAAAACAAATTAGTTAGTATTTTAGTACTTGTACACACAATGAAAACAGTGTTTATTTTATATAGTAATGAAATTTATCTTCCTGGCAAACCAGTATAGCAATTGATGCCCACAGGTGGTAAGGTGCTAATGGCCTCATGGGATGTGCTAGGAAAGACTAATACCATGTTGCAGGTGCATAAATAAATTTCCTTATTTAATGTCAATCAAGCAGCTTTATTGGTGCAGGTACTAGACAAAGGTGGTCCTACATCATACCCTTGCAGCAGCCCTGATTTTATAACTAATTTTGTATTACAGGTGTTTGCTATGGATCATGCTGCTGTTGATTTGTTAAGTCTAGTCAAAGCTTGATAATTCAAGTCTTAATAAATCACATTTCTGAATAATTCAGATTCATTATTATGGCCTCACCAAAGATGCATAAAAACGTGTGTACAACAACCCATTGATTCTAATGAAAACTGGTGATACTGCCCATCATATCATTAGTACTGCGTCTCGCTGTGTGTTCACTTTCGTGGTTTAAGTAGAGCCAGGCAGAGCACAGGGCTCTTACATGGCTGTTACAGAAGAGGAGAGCTGAAACACAAGATCATTAATGGCACAGAACTTTTTCCTTCATAGGGATGTAAAACATCTATATAAACAGTATTCCAATCTTGGAAACGCTCTTTATTTTATAGCTTTGACACTGGCTTTAGTTAAATCGAAAGGCTCATCATCGTCGTCAACCTACTTTTATGTCCACTGCCAGGACGAAGGTCTCTCCCAGTGATCTCTAATTACCCTTTCTTGCTCTATTTGATTCCAACTGGCGCCTGCAAATTCCTGATACCATCACCCTACCTAATTTTCTGCCGTCCTTAGCGGCGCTTCCATTCCCTTGGCACCTGTTCTGTAACGCTAGTGGCCCTCTGGTTATCTGCCCTACGCATTACATGGCCTGCCCAGCTCCATTTTTCTTTCTTTTCTTTTTTTTTTTCTCTTTATGTCAACTACAATATCGGCTAACCCCGTTTGCTCTCTAATCCACACCGCTGTCTTCTTATCTCATAAAGTTACCACATTTGCTATGGGCCCCTCACCAGGCCCCATAGCAAATGTTGGTTACACGCTGGAAGTTGTTACATGTCCTTTAAGGGGCGGTCTGCCTCAAAAATTATTCAAGTCGGCTCATTAATAGCCGAGATAGAAATGTTTCAGTGCCGCAAACTGATGATTTCAGCAGGCGGGCTCCACTGCCAAGTGAGACACTCTCTCCACTTGCCCCATTTAGCCTCTGCAAGCGAAATTCCTTCCCTGCGTTCTCCCATACCGGATGTCAAGGATCATGTGACGCATACGTCACGGGCCCCGCCTTCATTTTTTTTTTTCTCCTCGTTTCTTTTTGCGGCGCTGCACACTTTTGCTGACGCCGTTGTGCGCGAGCTGTTGTCTCGTTCCGTGCAGCACACGATTTTGGGCACTGTGCACAAGGACGCATGACTAGTGGTATAATTCAGTGCTACACGAATACTGAGGCAGAACAAGCGGATTGCAGAGCATGATCATGCGCTTGAACACGGTAGAAAATTGCATAGTTACGGTACTTTGCGCACCTGATTGCATGACCGTGGGAACCAGTAGACGAAGCAGAAGTACATCTCTTGCTTCGGTGCGAAGTAAAACAAAAAACACACAGACATTCCGTTTGTGTGTTTTATTATTTCTCAAAACTTATTTCGTCAATTGAAGCAGCAGATCACACAAATAACAGATGTTGCCTTGAATAATTCTCGAAGTTGCGTGTCACCACGAGTGACGTCACACTGCAGACACGAGTACATCACTGTCCGACTTGGAGCACGGTTGCCGCGAGGGAAAGGGAAAACAGCGTTTGGATTGAAATTTCAGACCTTTCTGCGACGTGTAGCGATGTAATTCCTTGCAAACACGATCATTGGCGCACATTGTGTGCTCTGTGCTTGTCAACTCAAAATGGCCAGACCTGGTGAGCAGCCCTTTAAGGAGCCCCTCACCAGACCCCTCACCAAATTTCGCTTATGCACTGGAAGTTATTACGTGCCCTCTAGGGAGCATTCTGCCTCAACAATTTTTCACATTGGTTAATTAATAGCCAAGATAGAAATATTTCAGTGCCATGAACCCATAATTTCAGAAGGCGAGGGCCACTGTCCCGAGAGACACTCTTCCACTTGCCCCGTCTAGCCTCCACAAGCGAAATTCCTTCCCTGCGTTCTCACATACTGGAACTTGAGGATCGCTTGACACATACGTCATAGGCCCTGCCTTATATTCTTTTTTTCCTTGCTTTTTTGTTGTGGGGCGCACTTCTGTTAATGGCGTCATGCGCGAGCTGTTGCGTCGTTTTGCACAGCACATGATTTTACGCTCTGTGAAAGAGAACATCTGACTAGGGATTTAAGCAAGTGCTATATAAAACTAAGGCAGACACAAATGAGAAGAAAGGGGGTTAACTGGGGGGGCCCAATCTTTATTAGTCGTATCATAAGGGTATGAACATATTTGTTCGCTTCTTATGATAAGGCAGACACAAGCAGTTCATGGAGCATCATTGCACGCTAGAACACAGTAGAAAATGACATACTTCCGTTGTCTACGCACGCGCGACTGCTCAATGCGGGCACAAGCAGAAAAAACTGTAGTACATCTCTCTTGCTGCAGTGCAAAGCAAAACAAGAATATGCAGACATTCGGTTTGTGTGTTTTATTATTTCTCTGAACTTTAATTCGTCTATTGAAGCAACAGATAACAAACAGATAACAGATGTTGCTTTGAATAATTCTCGAAGTCACGTGTCACTATGAACGATGTCACAGCAGTGCGATGTTCGTAAACTCAATTGCACGATATACGTCTACTCTCCGGCTGGGAGCGCAGTGCCCGTGAGCAGAAGGGCAAACGGTGTTCGGTTTGAAATTTCAGCTCTTTTCGTGGCGCGTAGCGATGTAATACTTAGCAGACACGACTGTTAGCATGCATTGTATGCATGGCGCTTGTCACCTTAAAATGGCCAGACCTGGTGAGGGGCCCTTTAAAGGCACCCTGAAACGATTTTGCAGATTTTGCACAGATGTACTGAGTCATTAGGGTAGGTCCTTGTGATCCTTGACACATTTAAGTGCTCCTGTAAAGCATGTAATTTAAACTAAGATTTTAAATTTGTGCATTGCTTCCGATTGTAGTGGCACCGCTGAGTTTTCAGCAACCCATTACATGCTACATAGCTGGCGCACGTGACATCACTTGGACGAGCTATCTGATTGGCTACCCATGTTGTGTGATTGATAATTTTTGCAACTTTATGGCCATAATAGTCGGAAGGCTGGTTAATTTGTTTCTATAAAACAAATAAAGGGAAAATCAGACATCCACCCGTTCGTAGCAATTGCTACAAAGGAAACCCATACGGGTTCCTCGAAAGAAAAGCCTCAGGGTTGAAGAAAATTCGTCCTGGTCTGGGACTCGAACCCGGGACCACCGCCTTTCCGGGGCAGCCGCTCTACCATCTGAGCTAACCAGGCGGCTAGGAGATGGCAAGGCGAAGTCGAATTTGTCGACAACACGAAGCAAAGGCAAATGTTTGACGTAGTAGTTCTGCAGAAACCCGCAAGGTGGAGAGAAGTAATGAATAAAGGGAAAATCAGACATCCACCCGTTCGTAGCAATTGCTACAAAGGAAAGCCATACGGGTTTCCTTTGTAGCAATTGCTACGAACGGGTGGATGTCTGATTTTCCCTTTATTCGTTACTATATACGGGTTTCCTTTGTAGCAATTGCTACGAACGGGTGGATGTCTGATTTTCCCTTTATTCATTACTTCTCTCCACCTTGCGGGTTTCCGCAGAACTACTATATAAAACAAGTAGTAACAGAAAGAATACACGACTATTTATCACTACACTGAAACACTTCTGGCACCCAGCAAGTGTCGTCTACTTGTGTTGCAACATGCTTCGTGTTGACGCAATCTGTGCGGTCAGTGTTGGTCTCGAGCTTTCTTTTCGCAAGCACCATGGATTGCCCTCATTACATTAAGTGCTGCAAATCTTGCACTCGGCAACATGTCAAGCTGTGGCATTGTGTCCATCTACAAAGCAACAGGCCAGCAGTGTGGCTGCAGCTCATCGGGCTGTCGGTATCTAATCGGCGCCAGGATCTACACATTTGCAGCTGTCACTTTACACCTGAGGATTACTGCCACAATAGAGTTTTAGCATGTCTGGCATTCTGGTAAACACAGATGGACTGGGCATTTTGCCAGATGGGCGGAAGTGCAAACATGAGCGGCCTTCAAGGTGCAGCCACCCGGTGGCACAGAGCTCAACCAGACAAACAAAGAGGTAGAATAGCAATGACCAAGTGTGTTCTGCTTTGCTGCTGGTGTAAATTTTTGGCAGCAATGTAATCGTGAAAACGTTTAAAATGTTTTACACTTGGTTACAGCAATATTAGATCTGTGTTCGCCTGGTTAATCTCTGCATCACCAGGTGGCTACATCATGCAGGCCACTCACATTTAGGCCTCCGCCTATCCCTCAAAACGCCCAGATCACCTGCGTTTACCAGAATACCAGACATGCTCAATGCCGTCACCGAACGCTCTCAACGCACGCTGCTTGGATAGCTCTTGCTGGGGTTTTAGCAGAGAGGTTAAAGAGGCTTCGCGCACTGACTCCAAGACACTGGAAGTAGACGATAGGACATCATATCATGACAGAGAGCCAGTGAAGGCGATGCTTAGCCCAGATCGCTCGGCGAACAAGTTGAGGAGGAAAAGCATGACTAGGGAGGAGGGTAACTTCTAATTGTCCGTAGCTTTTTTAATTTGAGACGCTTCACTTAAATTGTGGCGCAGATGTTTTATTGTAGCTGTACACTGTGCGCCTACAAAATTTGTCCGAACCATTTCAGGGACCCTTTAACTTGTTCTCGAGCTTCTTTGTTAACCTCCAAGTTTCTGCCTCGTATATTAGCACCGGTAGAATCCAATAGTACACTTTTCAACAACAGTGGTAAGCTCCCTTCCAGTTAGTATTTGGTAATGCCTGCCACAGGCACTCCAAAACATTTTTATTCTTCTGTAAATTTTCTTCCTATGATCAGGGTCCCCTGTGAGTAATTGACCTAGGTAATCATACTCCTGCAGAGACTCTAGACGCTTACTGGTGATCATGAATTCTCAAAATTATGTTCTGGTAATTTTTTGTTAGGTAATGTTCCTTTAACTCTGTGGTTACCACTAAACTGTGCTCATTTTCATTGATTTTATGTCTTAACATTTTATTCTACTGCTATACATGAACTTATAGCCTGATCAATGGTGGTTTGAATGGATGTGTAACAGTAATAATTGCTCAGACAATTTTTGATAATTCCTTTGTGAAACTTCATAGAAGCACCTCAAGGAGCACGAATGAAAGTAATAATTTGCTTTTTTTATTGTAAGTACTGAGAGTTAAAATAATCGGAAATATGCAAAACATGCACCTGGTTTCTAGTTCCCAGCTTTTCTAAGTCTGATCACACCAAAAGATTTGAAAACGCATAAGTTCCTATTGTAGAGGGAGCATTTGTTTTTTACTCATTGCAGCAGGCACCTGGTTTGTGCTTTACTAAATTGTTTAAGCTCACGAAGCAATGGTTGTCAAGTCGAGGAGCATGTAGTAGCCTCCTTATAATTGATTATTGCATTTGATAAATTTTTCTGTGCAAGCAAGGTGGACTAGTGTGCATTCAATTGACGCTGGAGCCTCCCCATGCTGCTGTACAGTGCTGTACAGAAATGTGGAATGTTGCACAATATTTTACACTATAAATAAGAGCACTTGCGCAGGTGGTGTTAAAATGCAAGAGATTAGACAGCTAGGGAAGCTTTGGTCGAAGCTTGGTGCGAAATGGACTGCGTGCTTTTGTGTGAGTGAAAACCTCACACGATGGGAAGGATTCCTTGTACTAATAATTTTTACATACGCTGTCGAAGCACTGAGGCATAAAGGCAGCCCACATTGGGGAAAACAAAGTTTTACTTTATATTAGCCAAACACAATTATCAAAATAGCATGCGCTCATGAGCATCTACCATTGTTTGAGACATCTTTAAAGCAGCCTATATGTTGGATCAAAAAACTGACAAACCAAGAGAAGTTTGTTTATCTTCACAATTGCTGGTAGTTAAAAATTACGTTGCCAAGTCGACCGAACTGCATATTTTGTGTCACTCTGCTGAACCTCTAGGAGCACTAGAGGTTAGCTTCGACAATACCTCCACTCGAAGTTTTATTTTTCCAGGTGCCCCAATCTACTAAAAATTGTCAAATCAGATTGATCGATTTTCATAGGCAGGGTAACAAAAGAGTTAAGTAAACCTCTACAATTCATGCCTTGTACAGAGTTGGGACTCCTTTGCCAAACTGTGCCAAACACAGAAAAATGACCGAAGTTGTGCCACGCTGCGCCAGAACATCTTCGGCATGTGTGACCCTGCAGTGGCCACAAACAGCTAGCGGATTCGTTCTCCGACAAAGAGTACAGCCGTTCACATTCCGCACACCGCATGACTGCGCCTCCTGCATAGTTTCTCATAATTTACGTGCTTGTAACGCTGGACTTTTTGGCGCTTCCAGCAAGTGGTCGGCATGCGCATGGCCAGTCCCGGCTGTCGTTGCTGCTGTCAGAATGGCTAGGGCAGCTGTATCTAGATTTTACTAGAATATGGTTGAGTGGGCCGAGTGGCACAGCGTTCCCTAGTTGAGGTGCAAAACAATGAAAAGTAGGCCGAGGGCATTGCGAGCGAGGTACATATTAGGGAGGCACATGCTGCAGTGGGTTCAGTGGGCAGGCATCTCTGTCCACAGGGCCGGTATAACATAAAACTATTCAAATCTGCTTTTGTGTCCATATGGGCGAGGCCTCAGCCATTTTGACCTATCACGAATGGCTAATGACGGATTTGGAATAAAAACAGATTGGGATAGTTTTACTATATGTGTATCAGCCCAGGCTCGATTGCGGCTCTCTGGGTCTGTGGTGACATATGGTGACCTAGAAATTGGGTTACCACGTCAGTTGGACCGCATAATTTGAGAGCATTTTCTGCTATCATTATGAGCATCGGCACGGAAATATATTTGTTAAATGGCAGTGGCACTGATGCTTTTGACTTTACCGGGAAGCATGTGCCATGCCACCGCTCCACCCGCTCTTCCGTATTCTACCACGCTATAGCTACAAAGCGTGCTTCTACCGCCCCTAATTCTGATTGGCTTGCAGCAAGGTGAAACTATTTCTGTTATGTGGAAATGGATTTCTATAAACCACAGTAGTTCATAACTCTGGCTTCTCCGTATCCTTTATTGGTGAAGCGGATTTCCAGGCACTTACCAACACTGTCGAGACATTAAAGAAAAATGTATTTATAAATATGTCTCTGGCTGCTTTTGAAATTTTGGACTCACTATTCCAGAATGCATGTCTTTTGTGATTGCTACAACTAATAAAAAATCTACAGGCACATTTACCAAAATTTTCATGCACTAGACAGTTTCAGTATCAGGGTAATCTGCTTCAAAATTCAGCTTAAGACGTTGCAACACTGCACTCGTGTTGGTTTATTCTGTGTTCCGTCAGGGTTTGGAAGTGTGCTGCCACACTCCACATTCTGTTATTCCACCAAAATTCAAGTTGGCCTGCTCCAAACTGCTTCTAAATTACATCTTATCTGCTCTAAATTGCTCAAAATGAAATTTGGTCTTCTCCAAGCTGCTCCAGAATGCAATTTTGTGTGCTCCAAACTGCTCCAAAATGCAATTTTACTTGCTCCAAAAATCGCTCCAAAATGACTGGGCAGTCCCACCCCTCCTCGTAGCACTTGGCACATGACTATTGTCACTTCTCTGCTTTGGGCACCAGAATATTTGCACAGATGTGGTGTGTATGATGCACACAGCCATATTCATACCATAGTGTGCACCTAAACTTCTTGCCGTAATGCAGATGAGCACCCAACATTAAGCCAAACAAAGTCCAAAATGATGTAAAAGTCAATGCTTACATGGATCAAGAGATCAGGCGATATATGAAGGCATAACTTCTTAAGCGTAGCATGCATGCAAATGACCAGGAGTAACTAAGCAGAATGTGAAATGGTGTTAAGATCAGTTTTTGTAGGCTTTAATTTAAATACAACATGAGCATTTTTTGTCACTCTAAAGATGGAAGCAGGTTTAAAACCGTGCTTGGTTTCAATATGGCACAATACTTCTGATACATCATTGCACTGTATGTGCGTGTAATTGGCCTAGTGGAACATGTTTTGCACCACCAACATGGGAATGAGTTCCAGATGAGAGCATCATTTGGTCTTTCCTAGTGTTCCTTAGCAAGCATCTCTTTAAAGTAGCAAATAATAGCTGTTTCGCTATATATCCAAAAACTGTCAATGTTATTTTTCTCAAAATAAATGGAACCTGCATTAATGTAAGATAAAAGATTGCCTGCTAGTGAAACTGAACTCTGCTTCCCTGCTCTTAACTAATACTATTTCCTTTCTTTCTAAAAAGATGGCTGTTTGCCAGAAGATGAGGGCTGTGGTGGTGGTGACACAATGGGTAGATGTGAACTCTTAGAGAAGCCTGCCACCAGCCATTTCCCAGAAAGCCTAAATCACTACTTGGAAGGTGCAGAGTCTGTGACATTTCGTGCCATGATGGAGAAGCAAGCTTTTGACAAGGTGAAATTTGTGCGTCGCCAAGAATGCTTGGAGTGTCGTTGCAAGTACAAAGACCCTGAGCCCAAGGATCTTCTTATATATCTGCACTGCCTGCGCTACAAGGTAACTGTCAAATTAGTAAATATACCATACTCACTGAAGTGACCGCTGTGTGAATGTGGTATGATGGTATACTGCCGTCAAGCCCGCTTATAATAATATTCACCATGACACAGGATTCATTCCTCATATTTGAGTATTTACAGTAAGCGGATTTCCTAAATTAAAGCAAAAAATTTTAGGTTGCAAACATGCAATAATAATACACACCCAAAAATTTCAGCCTCTAGATTGTTCAGGGCGCACAAGCAATCACTGCTTAGCAAGCACTTGGCAAATCAGTGCTTCGTTAATGAATGTGGCATCTTTGTTGGTCATCTAACTACAAGTGAAAATGTGTGAAGAGCTTTAACTAATGCCTATAGGAGTGCATCATATTAAGATTCCGGCAGTATGAGGGGCAATCATGTAGGGGCAAAGAAACATGCGTGAAGTGCAGTGCCAGCGACCATCCATCTGAAAACTGTAACGCTCTCCCACGCTGTGTAAACTGCAGAGGGGATCATGCAGCATATCCACAATGATGTCCCTGTTGGAAGGAGGTGATTGCCCTCACAGCAAAAGAGAAGATTTCATTTTTCGAAGCAAGGAAGAGGCTTTCATTCTTACCTCAAAGAAGCTATGCCAATGTGGCACAGCAGGGAGCAGCGCCACGTCTGTAGCAACTCCGTCCGCCCCCTTGCTGGCAGCAGCTAGTGCTGCTCCACCATCATCCAAGACGGCCCTGCAGACAGCTGTTCTGCAGGTCTTAAGACTAAACCAAATGCCAAGGCCCAAGATGCATGTCTCGGCGCCTGGCTCTTGATTATCCGGTGCCTCAGAGAAGGCGATAAAGGTCGATCCCAAAACCTCACCGGCATTGACGCCAAAGGAATAGCATTCTTTTGAGCGCTCTAAGAAGGACAAGCTCCTTGTAACTGCACTGAAAAAGGGACAGGTAACCTAATGGTTACCGTTCATCAAACACGTATTGTTTCCTAACGCCTTAAATTTTTAAGTTCACACACATCAGTACATTTTTCATTTTACAACCATGGCTTTCATTGTACACTGGAATTGCAGAGGTCTCATACACGATAGAAATAGAAATCTCACTTTACGCATTTTGCCATTTCATAGTGCAGCTGTTTATTATCTGCAACACTCTACGGAAGAACTACTCATTCCTGTTGCCATCATTTCATTATGTTTATAAGTTCCTTGGCATGAAAAGCCCTTTGCATACCTATACACCTTCCTGAACCACTTCATCAAAACAGCATGCGGCAATGTGATTATGTAGTTTTATTTCTTTGTCTCGCTCCCTTGCTTGCTTTTTTTTGTTCTTATGCAGCACTTATCTTTCTTTTTCTTCATGGTTGGCCTAGCCATCTTCCTTAAATGTGCTACTGTTCTCTACTTGCCAATGTTTTGTATTGCAACTGTCATTATATTTTTAATTGTACTGCATGCTCCCCTTACTTAATGCCTCTCTTGACCTCTAAGGTATTGCTAAATAAATATATTCCAACTTGTAAACACAAGGTTACATGAAATCACACATTATTAATGCACCTTTCTGCTGCCAGTATATGACATACTGTGTTTGGGTCCTGAGCAAAAATGTTGCACTGTGGCCGCTGTTTACAGAAACATGTCATTCTGCTCATTCAGGGGTAAATAGGTTCAGACCTGCAATGCCTTTCATGCAGTTAATTGCATCATATATTGTGACATAAAAGTATGTTGCATCAAGTTGCATGACTTTGATTCATTTGAGATGCACATCTTTGATTCATATGTTATGCACAAATTTTTTATCGTGAATGTGGGCAGTTGGAGAATTTTTTCTAGCTTTCATAATGTTGCCTGTTATGTATGAAACAGGTTTTAAATGTGATGAAGAAGCTGAACAATGGCCAGAATCTGTGCAATTAGCCCGTCTATGGCAGCCTGCCGTCAGGCTGTCATGAAAGTTGCCCAGCAGTGTCCATTCTTTGTGCTCTCACCAGTCTAAAACATTGACGAGCGTTCAACTGAGGTGCTTCAGCTCTTTTAGATTGAGAGTGGCTTTTGATCTGGCTGCTGAGAGTCAGAGGAGAGGAGCCACAAGTCGAATAATATACTGTAAATTAGAAATGCCCGTCTGTGATGACAGATTTTTGTGTCAACGATCTATGACCTGATCGTCCCCCCAGTAAGAAATTTCAATAATAGCCTAATGACGGTACCGACAAAAAAATGTATGCTCACTTTCCTTTTTATGGTTGCTGCTTGCATGAATGTTTAATAAGTTATTCATGTTACCCTTACAGGGATCAAACTGGGTGTATGAAGCCGCATGGCCATCATGGGCAAGGGAGAACTGGACTGATGACTGATAAACGTCACTGCTGTGTTCTACCAGGCCTTTGTCTTTATCGCAAGGAAGTTGTTCATACGTAATTATGTTGGAAGGATGGAAGCAGACCTAATGCTTTTATTAGGCGAGGTCACGGAGAGCAGCCACCAAGAAGATCTGAAATGATGATTATGCATCCTCGATATAACAAGGTATTTAACTTTTCATAATATCTTGTCCATAGAACACCATGTAATTAGAACGTCAATATTACGAAGTGTGTTTGTATACGATTTCAATATAACTAAATTTTGCTTCCGTAGCGATGGAATGCCAAGACAATAAATAGAATATTCCGTGGACGCAGATTGTGTAATGATTGAATTACAAGCGGTTGCTTGCTAACGCACCTCTCAAATCGCCCGCGGTGCAACAAGAGCAACTGCCGAAGTGGAGCCTCATCGTGTTTCGTATAAAGTCCAAGTTTGATAAGATCCTATCGCTCCCCACGCACTTTGTGCTTTAGGTGTGAATGAGAATGTGAGGGTGAGAAGGAAAGATGGTGACTTCATGCACGAGTGCCGTCTTCCCGCACCAGAAAAGGAAAAGAGGGGGAGGAGAGCTCGAGAGATTTCTGGCTCGTGTCTCGGCAGTGGCTGCGCATGGCTGTAAGCACAGCTGAGCGCATACGCAGCTGCGCACCCTGCTTAAAAGGTAATCTGCCGCATGTGCAATGAGTGGGTGTGCCAAGACAGCGTGGCATCATGTAAGCTGTCTTCCCACGCGTTTAGTATTAAAGGTTGCATAATCGCGAGTTTCGGTGACCCGTTGAAGTGAGAGGCAGACGAAGCATTCGCTCCTAGCTACCGGCGCTTTTCACGATAGTGTCGTCCCAGTGGGGGCGACACTATCAGCTGCGGGGGCAGAGTGCACGCAAAAGCGTGGCTGGCTTCGCTTAATTCATACCGCCTATGTGAAGACATCGTCGACGTGGCATGAAACCGTATCGTTCATCACCAACTCCCAAATTCATCAAAATGAATTGTTTTCTCGTTCAAATTTGCTTTTTTCGATTGCCCAATAATTGTGAAAATTCTGCTGCCGTTTCCCGTGTAAGAAAAATCGATTGGCGACTGTACTTACTTGCATAAAAGGTTGACTTTCAATATAATGAAGCAAGTTGCTGATTTTACCTACTTCGTTATATTTAGGTTTAATTGCTTACAGATGAGAAAGATAAGGTATGCCAAAACCACTCACAATATATATATGTATGCCAAGCATCATAGAACGTTTTTAAAGGGGAATTCACTGTATTATTGTGCACAGCTAATGGAGGCTCTGATCAGTGTTCAAAATAACTGAAAACTTTGAATGCCATTGTCTTGGCTGTTGTACATTAATATAATAGAGTCAGAACTGTGTCTGCACCTTCCAATTTATCAAACATACTAGTAGTGGCACCCACTCAATGGTTTGAAAAATTGCTACTCCACCATTAGTTTGGAAAATTTTCTTTGTAGAAAGTTGGATTAACAATCAAGGAAGGGAGTATTGGTACCACCTATAAGAAATGGCAATTTGCTTTACAGGACAATTTTTCAATGACATGAAATGGACAATGCAGCCACACTTTACAGTGCATGTCGCTCTTGCCTCATTCTATATACAGTGCCCACTTGCGACAAGCAAAACGAGCTATTTCTGCATCATCAATTTGTAACCAAACATTTATATTCATGGCACACATCTTTAGTCATCGTCATTATTTTAATACTGATATATTTTATGAAAATTACAGCAACTGATTTTAACCCTCTTTACAGCCATGTACATCCAACATTCACAGTTCATTTCACCATTTCATAAACAATTCATTGGAAACTCATCACCATGTGCATGGCACTTTTTGGCCTTATCTGACCCTTGCACCATAAAGTGCTATACAGTTAAACCTCAATATAACAAAGTCGGTGAAATCTGCAAATTACTTCATTATATCGAAATTTTGTTCTATTGAAATTCGACCTTTTTTATGCAAATAGGTACAGTCGCTGATCAATTTTTCTTATACAGAAAGGAGCCGCAAAATTTTCAGAATTAACAGGCAATCAAAAAAAAGCAAATTTCAATCACAAAGGAATTCATTTGGATAAATTTGGATGTCGTCAACGATATCTTTTCGGCGGCACGAATTAAGCAAAGCCAGTTACGCTTTCGCATGCACTCCGCTCCCGCGGCTGATAGCATCACCCGCACTGGGACAACACTATCATGAAAAGCACCGGCAGCGGGTAGCGCATGCTGGGTTGCTTGCTGCGACTGATCATGTTGCGCATATCTGTACACTTAGCTGAATTCTGCGCGATGTTTACTGTTGCTAAGCTGAACAAAAAAAGTTCTTGAGCTTGAAGCCAGACTCGACAAGTGTTCTGATGATTTGGTTGACGCTATCTTTAACGAATTCATCGTCAAAGCATAGCTATCTGGTGTGAACTTCACTGACATTAAACAAATGACTGAGCTGGTAGTTAGCGTTGAGCACATGAATGACCTCGTGGAAAGCTTGCAATAGGAAAACGCCTCACTGATTGTGGAGAACAAGGTATTAAAAGCACAAAACGTGGCACTATCTCATAAAGTGCAATCATGCAGACTATAGGTGATATTGATTGCAAACTGGCACCCTGAAAAGCTGGTACAAAGAATCTGCTTGCTCGCTTCTGCTCCTGGACGAAAAAGGCCAATTTCGTGAGCAAGGCTCAGAAGGCTAAACTGTGCCTAGAAGACATTGGATTGTCTGGAGCCACCAATAGCCCTGTCTACATTAACGACCACCTCCCACCCGAAAACAAGGCACTATTTTCTCAGGCACTCTCCCTAAAAAAGACGAATAACTGGAAGTTGTTATCGACTGACAACTGTCAAATCAAAGCCAGAAGGACTACAGAGAGCAAAGTGCTCTGCATCACTTTCGAAGCTGACCTATCCAAAATCTGTTAGCAGACCACATTCACTCTGAAATTTTCCATCTGTTGCAACTCTAAGTCCATCCACTTATGGCTATCTACTTCTGAATTGACCAACTCAACAGCTTTCTTTCGCCTGTCTCCTGCTCTGCTATTCATAATAATGCAAGAAGCGTCCGTAAACATTTTGACGACATACAGCATCTTCTCTCTGCTCTTGACAATCCTTTTTCACTTATCAGTATCTCTGAAACCTGGCTTTGCGACGACGACAAAAATCTGTTTTGTCTCTCTTCATATAAGTGTGAATACTCGCATAGAGCAAGCAGCAGTCATAGAGGTGTAGCTATTTATATCAATTCTAACACATACTGTAAACGATGACAGGACATTGAGTTAAATGTAACTGACTGCAAAAGTATCTGGGTACAATTCAACCACGATTTTCTTAAACTAGACAACAAGCGCTTCATCTTTGGATTCATTTGTCAATCCCCGTCCTCGTCAGTCATTAATTTCTGCGAAGCCCTTCACAAAGTATAGCATACATTAGCTCTTGATCACACAAATGTAGTGATTATGGGTGATTTCAACATTAACTTACTTGACCTCTCTTCCACTAATTCTTTGAATTATTTCAGTGTTTTTCGGAGTTTTGGATATGAATGTTTCTCTCCCCACTGGCTGCATTAATGGTGAAAGCATCCTAATTGATCATGCACTTTCTAATCTATCACCAGCGCCGGATGCAGGGGTTCTTAATGTCGACATCACTGATCATTACTCGGTTTTTCTGCTCTTCAACTGTAACGCTACTTTAGACGAAGTGATGAAGTCGTTCTAATTTTTAAGAAAGGTGACTGCACGCTAATATCCAACTATCGACCCATTTGCATACTGCCTTTTCTCAGTAAAATATTCGAAAGGTTACTTGAAATTCACCTTACAAAATACCTTGTACCTTGTAAAGATTGTATCACATTCGCAATTTGGTTTTCGTTAAGCATATCCCAGTGACCTCGCTTTGTTATCTTTAACCGAAAAGCTGAAGAAAGCAATTGATGGGGGCTACTATGCAGGTTCTGTATTTGTAGATTTCACCAGAGCATTCGATGCTATCAGCCACCACATTCTTTTTATGAAGCTTGATGCAATAGGCATAAGTGGTGCTGCACTCTCATTAATAAAAAATTACTTACTCAACAGAAGTTAGGTTATAAATCTAGACCCCAAGGTTCTATTCTCGGCCCACTTCTTTTCATAATTTATATAAATGATCTGCCAACTTGTCTTACTACTTCAGAATGCTTACTTTATGCAGATGACACAACAATTGTTATCACTGATAAATGCCTCGAATCTCTGACACATAAACTAAATAACGACCTGGCAAGCTTGGCAGCTTGGTGCTTTCATAATAAATTGCAAATTAATCCCACTAAAACATGGCCCGTTGTCTTTTACTCTCACCAATGCCTACATAATTATGTCCCATCAGGATTTTTAAATCAATTTGCAATTGAAGCAGAAGAAGAGGCTACGTTTTTGGGAATTGAACTGGACCGTCACTTGAAATTTCACTCGCATGTTGCTTACCTGTGAAGAAAAACTGCTTACGGCATACATGTTTTAGTTCAGTCCCCTGATATATTTTCTCAGCCTACATTACTTTCATTATACTACGCTTTTATTCATTCCCATATTAATTACTGCATTACATCTTGGGGCAGTACCTACAGCAGCCACCTTGTCTCCGTTAAAACTTTACAAAATCAATCCATACCCGTGGTCCCTATCGTAGTGACACGAAAGCACTCCTACATGCCAACAACATCGTAACAGTTGATAACACTTTCAAATACAAGCTAGGTATATTATTATTCAAGCAAATCAACAATCAGCTTCCTCTGTTCATCATCCCTCAATCCAACCCAGTGAATACCAACTTGACAAGATTTGCACATAATCAATTTTATTTTACCTTCAATTCATACCAACTATGGCAAACAAACGGCCTACTTCACTGGAATCCGTATCTGGAATACGATACCACCAGCAATCAAAATCTCTCAATCAGTTGGCAAATTCCAAAATGAACTGAAAACTTTCCACACAACCGTGCCATATTCTGCATAATTGTGGTTACTTTTACTTCATTTTGTTGTCCCTCTCCCTATCATACCTACTTGTCCACAACCTTTTGTTGATGAAGCATCTCATCAAGGGTTGTTTTACATTGCTGAATAGAGATGTGACTTCTTTTTGTTTGCTTTTTTTTAGTTTATTTTTGCTGTTTTTCATCCTGTAACCATCCGACGACTGCTTAGAAGTGTTGAATTACCATTGTTTCTTACCCCGTCTAATTTTGACTTTTGGTTCCTTGGTTTGCTGTTCTTTGTTTTTCTTTTTCTGCCTGCGATGTATTTTATTTGTTTTCGCTGCTGCAGTTTTTTATTTCTTTATTATTATTTTTTTTGCCTGTGGTGTATTTTATTGTTTGTGATTGCTATTGCTGTTTGCTGCTTCAATTTTTCTACATTCACTAGTATAGGAGGTCCTGATTCAGCCTTTGACCATGAGGCCTCCTTCTGTATACACAAATTATGTCATTCATTTAATGCCTAAATAAAACCACTGTGTGGCTGCGTATGTGCTCAGCCGCACTTACAGCCATACACAGCCACTGCCGAGACGTGCGCCAACTTACCCCCACTCCGCCCCCTCGCGCGTGCTTGAGTGCGTTACCACAAGCTTGCTCCCTTCCCTTCTTTCCCTTTGCTCGGGTGGGAAGGAGGCCCTCGTGAAGCCACCATCTTGTCTCAACATCGCACACTTTCACTCGCACCTAAAGCACACAGTGCCCAGGGCACTCTAGGATCTTTGGATTTTATACCATTTCACTCGCACCTAAAGCACACAGTGCACAAGGCATGATAGGATCTTATCGCACTTGGATTTTATACTGAACATGATGCAGCTCCACTTCGGCAGCCGCTTGTAATTCCATCATCTGACCATCTATCTGTGTTTGTGGAAGCTTTTAGTTAATGTCTCAGCATTCCTTTGCAGTTGCAGTGAAATTTCGTTGTATTGAAATCGCATGCAAACACACTTCGTTATATTGAGGTTCTAAATACATGGTGTTCTATGGACAAGAGGTTATGAAAAGTTAAATACTTTGTTATATTAACGTTTAACTGTACATCATCATCAAAAAGAGATATTTCCACTTTCTGCTAAACAGATGTTGAATTTAATTCTGAATGTGAACTTTCAAAGACATTTAGCATGTCCTGCCAGTCAATTTAATGGGAGTTTGCTGTACTTTGTACTTCCCTGCATTGCTGTAGTCAGCACTTCTGGCATCTGCTTACACTTTGTGGTGTTCAAGTATTTACTGCAGGGCAGATACCATAGGTGGAGAGTTTTCATTTTTTCGGGGATGGGGGATGGGGGGGGGGGGGGGGGTATGCTGGGGACTGACCAGCTTTCTGAACCCCATATATATATATATATATACATATATATATATATATATATATTTCTTGCACTTGAAGAAACATTGTGTGACCTCGAAGAATTGAGCGCTGAAGTGACGGCGTTATATGAGTATATACAAGACCTCATGCTAGGAGACAGTTTAATTTCACAGCTTGAGTCCTCTCAGTGGTGTAATCTTCCTTCGTGTAATTGTCGCATACTTGGCTATCACTAATACTGCTTCACCTTTCCGGCGAAACTGCAGCCTCTCTCTCTCTTTTTCTTTTTCTGCGAGTCCGAGTATAAGCGCTGGTGCGCATGACTTCTGTTGATTCTGATTTCGACTGAATATGGCTTGAACTCATTCTGGTTACTGAGTTAATTATAGTGTTCCCCAACTATCATGCACCAAGACTTAAAAAAAGAACAGTTGCTTTACTCGAACAAAACCTACTGCATATAGTATCCAGTACAGTGGAGTGGCTGCCAGTAATTCTTTCATTACCAAGGTTTAATTTGGTAACATCAAATAATTATCTAACTCGAGAAGTACTGTCCTAATTTTCAAAGTGTCAATGAGGCATGTGTAGGCACACCAAAATGACATCTAACTGTGGTGTTTTCAGCGATGTACTAATTGCATACAATCTTTTCCGACTGGCAAAGAAACCTCACAAAGTATGAAAAATACCACGTGAGTGCACTTTCACCTACATCATAAAGCAGCGCCCTCGAATAATCTGATTGAAAGCAACTGAAAGCCTGTCGCAAACCCGAAGAGACAGCGCATCACCTTGGCAATGGTATGGAAGGAGCACCAACAGCAGGTTTCGCGGCTTCGCAGCTATTCTTTCCTCTCATTTCTACATCACACTTACTATCTGGCTCTCAAGGCCAACTGATCACAGTGATAACAAAAGCCCCTTGATAACATGGCCGAAGCGCCGTTCTGACCACGCACCAAATGCGAAAAGCAATGTAATAGGCATAGAATGTTTCAAAATCCCAGTTTTGCTCGCACCACATTGAAAGAGTGCGTGCGAAGCTATATTTTGCGCCAGAAGCCTGCTTCGCACCAAAGCCAAATTAAAGTGACCCTTTTATTTTTCATGAAAGTGTATACGTGCTGCAAGAACAGGTTCGTGTAAAAAAATAAACAGACCGGGAAGAGACCAACGTGTAGAAAAAAGGCAAAATGATGCATTCAAGGAAGTAAATATACCACTTCTAAATGAGCCGAATTGGCAATCGGGATGTCTGCACAAAAAAGAAAAAAAAAGACACGATCAGATTTCAGTGTGCCCTTATCTATGAATTGGTAAGCTCCGTTGAACACCTGCCTAGAGGACGTGTTCGAATAGGTCTCTTTTTTCGTAGCTACGCAGTACTTTGTCCGTTTTATCACATTTTCAATGGCTTTCTTTATGACCGATGCCACAATTCTACGGCAGACATCTGCTAACCTTGCCTTGAACTAATCTGACGTCCGTCTCGATCATATAAGCACGATCTTTCACATAACCCCAAAGAAAGAAATCGAGTGGAGAGAGGTCAGGTGACCTAGCCAGCCAATTTACTAGCCTGTGCCTTCCAATCTATTGCGCATGAAAAGTTACATCTAGCCGGGTTCGTGCTTGGCTGCTGCTGTGTGCTGGTGCTCCATCTTACTGATACCACAGAAGTGGAAGCCGTGACAGCGGGGCTTCGCAAAAAAACTCATCCACCACTCCTTCAAGGATTTCGTTCATGTAACGCTGACCAGTCAGTGTGTGATCGAAGATGGGACCAATTATAGCACCGGCGTAAATTCTGAACCACACATTGAGCGACCACTGGTACTGTGGTGCCGATTGCGCTTTACCCAGTGTGGATTGGAGACCCTCCAATAGTGTGCATTGCACAAATTTACCTAGGCGTTTCTGCGAAGATTGACTTCATCTGTGCATACAATGTTGCTCAAAAAGTCCGGTGACTCATCGGCTTTTGTGAGGACCCAAATTGAGAAATCTAGACCATTCTACAGGTACCTATCTTCCAAGCATTGGTGCTGGTCAAGGTGGGATGGGTGAAACGCCGTCATTTAGAATCCTCCAAACTGATGACGTGGAAATTGGTACCTGGGTGGCCACATCCTGCACACTAGTATGAGGGTTAGAGGCCATAAATGCTAGAACATCCGTGCGTATGCTAGGACTCAAAAATGGAGTCCTCCGCCGCTGTTTCTTGAAGACGCCGATTTGTCTCAGGTTTTCGTAATTCATGATGATAGCCGATACGTTTGGTCTGCCGCCACACTTCCATGACTAATATTTATATTTGTGGACTTCCTTTTGTTGCCATTTGCAATCGCGAGGCAAGGATCATGCTTACCTTCTGCTATTAGAGAAAGACATGGTGACTGGGACGAAACAAAACACGCCTTTAAATCTTTGCACTGACGTCGTCAATTCGCTTTTGTGTTGATAGGCTTTGTGGAAAAAAAAAAAAAAAAAACATCCGTGCTAAGACAACAGCTATCACAGTTTGTTTCCAACTAACACCAAACGCGACATGTTACTTCGGCCGGGGCGCGGCAGATAAGGCACTAGTTCGATCACAATGTTTTTCTTTATTTTCTTTATTTCGTTCTGGATAACTCGGAGGGAGCCTGTTCGAGGGCGCTGCTCTATGATCTGGGTGGGAGCGCAGTCACGTGGTATTCTCCATATTTCCCAGGGTTTATTTGTCAGTCGAAAAAAAAAATTATTACGCAATTAGTACGTCACTGAATATGCTGCAGTTAGATGTCCCCTGACTGTGCCTTCAGATGCCTCATTAACACATGGATAATTTGGATAGTATGTCTCGAGTTAGATAATTAATTACATTTACCTAATGAAATCATAGTAATGAAAAAGTTACTGGCAGCAGTACTGTAAACAATACGCACTAGGTTTTCTTTGAGTAATGCATTGCTCTTTATTTAAATCTTGGTGCATGATGTTTAATTGGGACACCCTGTATATATTTATGACCTTCGCATGCAAATGACGATGTTTCCATCCCTCGTAAATGTTGTAAATTATTAGAAATGCTTTTTTTTTCATGAGTCGTTAGCATTGCTATATTGGAAAGAAGCAATACTGAGACACACAACATTCACGTGCATTTCACAAGCCATTGATAAAAGACTCTGCCGAAGGGATCACGGAAGTCTGTGGGTTTTTTTGTTTTTTCATGGTCAAAAAAGCTTGCAAAGCAATTTGAAGCGTGGTGAACATGCAGCAACATATTCATTCTCTAGGCTTAGGCTATCCATACCTTTAGAAATAACTTTTAATTGGCTGCCTCCGTCTCTTTCAAAAATATAATAAACTTTGGCCTGTGTGTTTATTTAAATATATTTTGTATGTGCATGGTGTTTACAGTGGAAATCTAAAGAAGTGTTGAAATGAGAAAATACGGATGAGGCAGCCACCGTTGGTGCTTCTAATGCGCGTGTCCTCCTATTCTTAGGATTTGCAGAAATAAAGCGAAAGTATGATTTAAAAGCCGTGCAAGTCCGCACCAACAATCACGCAGTAAGCTATTAGCCCCAGTAAAATTTCAAGTGAAAAGGTCGAGAAAAGTTAAAAGAAACCTCAAATGATGCGGGTGACAAAGCTCTGGTCAACGTTACTAGACTAGCTTCAGTTTTCAAACTCGGCGCCGTTGCGCGGAACCGCCACCCGACCGCGCCTTCGTGGCGCTGCAGTCGCACCCAGCTTCACTTCCTCACTAGCCGGCTACGCGGGCGGGCCTGTGGGCGGGCCTACACGAAAGCGGCGGTGGCGCGTGGATGGAGGGTCTTTAGGCGGGCCGGATTAACCACGCGGTGCAGCGTTGGTGCATTCTGTGGTTCGTTGTTGACGGCGAATTTCAGCAAGCAGGTCATCCGCGAAACTGTAGCCTTTGCAGAGTTTGTTAAGAATATCAGCAGACGATGCCGACGTGCTGCGTACCTGGCAGCATGGGCGGCTATCGAAACGATGTCGACAGTTAGGCGCGCCACTTTTTCTGTGCGCCCAGCAATGCGACGCTTCGCTCGGCGTGGAACAGAGCGATTACTCGTGCCGACCGGGAACTCTCTGCGAAATCCACGGCACATGCTTGTGCCATTGCTCCCGCGTTCGTCGTCGTCTTCCACAGCTGGCTGCGTTGCCGTTCATCTTTCCAGCGTAGAATTTCACTTCTCTTCTGTCGTCGTAATGGGGAGACCGCGTTTACGAGGGTATGAGCCATTGCTGAAGGGAGTATGAGCCACTCATTGTCTTACGTAACGGACAGGTTTAATTTTGAAGAAATTTAATTTCGAAGAATCACGAGCTGCAAAGGTGGGCGGAGGCTGCTAACCACGCCGCCGAGCAAACTCGAGACATCGAACGCAAGCGACAACGGCGGACTGCGGGCATATCATCAGTGACGACGTTCTCTCCGTCGCAGCCGATTGTATGTGTAACCTCATATATGAGAAATACTTTAATGAACCCTACGGATTAACCCAGTGATAAACACAGGGGCTGCACGTTTCAGCTTCGCTGGTTAACCATCTTCAGGGAGGGTTTTTTTTTTTTTTTTCCTGTGTGTTCAAGCACTGGCCTCATCTTTCTTTTTGTAGCGCTTCTTTGGCGTGGTGAGAAGCCTTGGTGGGGATGAAGATCATCCTACGATGACGCACTTTGGCCAGATCTTCAGGCTCCTGAGCCTAAACTGCGCGAAACGTTAAGACGACAAAAAGAAACACTACATTTAGAAACGCAGCTTCTGCGCTTCGCTGTATGCGTTTCTTGATTTTGTACAGTTTACCCTTCTTTCAGTATGAACCAACTGGCCCGATAAATCTTATTGCTGTAGGTGGATATCGCTTTCTCTTGGTATCACTAATTCGGACAAGGGAGAACGCCAGCGAGCGTGAAACAGGCGCAAACTGCCCGTCCGCACGAGCTCGAGGCTGCGGCGCTGCCATCTGGCGGCTGTCACAGAAGTGGCGGCAGCGGCTGTAAGCGCGCGGGCGGAGAGTTTTACAACTGAAACTAGTCTAGTAACGTTGGCTCTGGTAATGGCATTCTAGGTGGGAGGGGGGTCGGCATCCCCCAGGGGGGGGGCCTGAGCCTCCGCCCCCTCCCCCCCCCGGAAAACTACGGAGGGGGCTCGGGCCCCGGAGCCCCCCGTAGTCGGCGTCTATGGCAGATACCCACTCTGTGTGCATTCATTGTAAACATTTAACACTTTACAAGCTTACTGAACCTAGATAAACTGACAAGAAATAGTTCTGTATCTTGTAAGACCATTCTGTAGTAGATTTTCAGGAAAGGTCAAGATCTGCATGTCATATGCATGGTTTGTACTCTTCCTTGAAGTCCTTGACCCTTGACTTTGTAAAAAGAGATTCAAGTGCCCTTAAAATGCTAAGTGTGACAATTAATGCACTCCTTAAATTCCTTGAAAACAGGTTGAGGGTGACTTCTCAACATTGAAAGTTACAAACTGTGCATCGGCACTATGTTGTGGAAACTCTATCAGGAAACGATCCTATTTTCTCTTTTGGGTGTTTCGCTAAGCGATTGCAGTCTGGTGTGTCCACAGCCACTGATGACAGGCTTGTTTATATTGCCATTGTGGTGCTAGACAAAGCCAGACCAAGGTGTACCACCATTTTTGTTGTTTTGCAAGTTGGTTCACTTTGCAGCCATCATGGCTTCATTGTATTTAGGCCTGTGCTCTAGAAATGCCTGGAAGAAAGTATGTTTTAATCATTTGGCTTGAACATGACAATTATCTTGGGGTGAAGCTGAACTTTACTAAACCTCGAGTGAATGACCTACTCAGTGAGTTTCGGTAAGCGATATCAGTCTGGCATGTGCACAGCCACTGATGACAGCCTTGTTTAAATCACCATTGCTATTGCGGTGCTGGTGAGACCAAAGCGTACCACCATTTTTGTTATTTTGCTAGTTGGTTCACTTTGCCACCATCGTGGCTTCATTGTTTTTAGCCCTGGGTTCTAGAAATGCCTGGATGAAAGTATGTATTAATCTTTTGGCTTTAAGATGAGTATCTTGGGGTGAAGCCGGACTCTACTAAACCTCGCTGAGTCAAGTACGCACTCTATGAGTTTAGCTAAGCGATTGCAGTCTGGCGTGGCCGCAGTCGCTGAGCACAGTCTTGTTTAAATCACCAGTGCCATTGTAGTGCTTGTAAGCTCCACGTATCACAGTAAGCTCTAGGTAATGGCACCGGCAAGCATGGACAGGACTTCCAGGGTTATTAGTGCACCCTGTTTTGGAATCTGAGCAAAAAAAAAAAGTCAAATCTTTTTGCCTAATGTTTCAACGATGGACACTGCTCTTAATTAACATTGCTGAGATTGCTCTAGCCCCCTGCGATTCACCACTGCAATGCTGCAACATGTGCATTAGAACCAATAATTGAAAAGGTAGCTAATTTTAGTTAATGAACTGACTGTGACAGCTACTTTGCCGCCTAGTGACTGCCATGTTGAAGGGAGGAGTACTAGTTAAAATGCATCAGTGAAATCTTATTCTGTTTCTTTTAAAATGAATCACCAGAGATAGGGTGACCTATTACAGCGAAGCTGTATATAGCTAGGGTTCCATGAATTTTCCGTGTTCATGCGTTAACAATAAAAAGGTGAGTGTGGGCTGATCCTGGAGATGTGAAATATCGGGCCGACCCGTGGCGTAGGTGAAGCAGGCTTCAAGCACTCCATTCCTAGTAATAATAATAATAATAATAATAATAAATGAAATAAATCAAGATGCACATTTTTCGTGTTTGTGCATCAACAATGAAAAGGTGAGCATGCGCCGATCCTGAAGTACACGTACCACGAGTAAGTACTTCGAGACAAGGCTGCATGGAGAAGCATGCTAACAGATTTGTGTGCTGTGCTGTTGGGGTAGTCTACGAGATTTCTCTCAGCTGCAGAAAGTCATATGTAGGCCCATGGGAGGGCCTGAATGATCAACTGATGGAGCATTCCAACAATCTAAACAAATTTGATGGTGCGCATATTAGCGTGCATTGCAATGTCTACGCGTGTGAGCCATACTTTACGCGCATTTCCACACGGGTCATTCCACGCCAACTGATCCAGACTTTGCGCTCAACCATCTTCAGTTTCTTGAAATGAAATCATGGCCTATTGCGTTACTGTGGTTTTGTCTAAAAAAAATTTTGCGCGCTGTGGGTGCCATCTTAAATTTGCAAACGATTGCAAACCTTGTCTAACAAAAAATTTTTACAAAATAAAGTTTTTACCAATGACTACGAAACTTGTTCATACATATACAAGAGATTGTTTTTTACTTATATATATATATATATATATATATATATATATATATATATATATATATGTATATATGAACTTGAACTGAATTTGACTTACTTTTGTTTGATATAAAACACGGAAGAAGGTACCAAAAGGCGATAATTCGAAAATTTTTATGAAATTTTGCGTTCTCACAGTAGTCATTCCAATTATATATTTTCTTAGTTGTCCAGAAGGTGAAGAAGCTAATAAAAATGTTTCAGAGATAAAAAAACGTAACGCGTATGAGCAAAAAAAAATTCCAGACTTGAGAAAATTTGCTTTTTGAGGCATATTCAGCTGTCATTTGCATAGTGAGGTGGTCCTAGCAAAAATATGAAAAATAGTAAGTTGCACAGTAACATGGCATTTCTTTCTGAAAGTTCAATCAGAACAATTTTTTGTTTTCAGCGAGAAAATTAATTCTGGAAGTTGAGTCCTTGCGTTCAACCCCAGCGTTGTTCCGTGCTTGCTCTTCACTGCAGTGCACGCTAGAGCCGACGTCAAAGAGACGCATAAGAAACACTGCACCGTGTTCAAAGTGGAAGTTCTTTATTCGCTTTTGAAAACTTCGCTGGCGTGTTCATTCATATTTTGCCACTTTAAACTCTTGGGTCGCTGAGTATGACGTAAGTCCCGTATGCACCGTTGAGAGGGATAAAAAAACGAAAAAATAGAGGGATATCGTGCATTAGAGACATATATAATCGCTTATGATGAACTCGTCGCTAACCGCAGATGTCGATGGCTGGTCGATGCCATGACATGAATACACACATTTTTCAGTGCTTTCATGAAGTTTACTGGCTTTCTTCATTGCGTACTACTCCCGAGCCTTCAGTACTCGTTTTCTCTTCAAGGGGCTTCTCTCCCATGACCGTAAGCGTCTCATTGACGTCAACCCCTATAACTTCCGGGTTACTGCAGTGGTCAGATTGGGCATCACTGTCTTGCACTGTCGGTTGAGAAGTTCCAATTTCCTGCATGCTATAGCACCGCCGGCTGCAATTCTGGCAGAGCCGCTCTCTCGGAATAAGCCCCAAGGAAGGTAGACTGTCGGCGAGGGCCGTTGTAATCACCCCGGTACCCCGGCATTTCTTGATATGCTTGGAGAAGGGATTGCTGCAAAATTTCGAAGCCATTAATGTGGTGTACTCCTTATTGTACACGTGTTAGTGATGGGTATATACCGTTGTGATATGAGTCTGCTTAGCCCGCAGAATAAAGACTCGCGCCGATCCGTTTGAGACAGGTCTTCCACATTTATGGTTCTCAACTTTTTTGTCTGTTTTGTTTTGTTGCAGTCTTTTGACCCAATTGATCAAGGAGGAAGTTCACAATCTGCGAAAAATTATTAAAAGTAAAATACACTTTGAAACAACACCTAAATGCCTCAAACTAGCATGCACTGAAAATATGGCAGCGCGTGAGACGCAAGCAGCATACTCTTGCCGTTTGCATTTATTTCTCAGGCAGCGAAATGGAGCAGCAAGACGCGAAAGCAGCAGGAACGCAGTTTTGTGGCACAAAAGTCGAAGCATGCGAACGAATCTTGTACTTTATCGGCACACCTGTTGTAAAAGGGCAATATAGAAACTTGGAGGCAAACTAAAAAAAAACGCAACGCATGGAAAATCTTGGTAGCAGGCGGAAATGTAGAATCGCGAGCTCGTTCGCCTTGACTTGTTTCCGCCATGGGCACTGCCATGACGGAAACCGACTCCGTTTCGCCGAGACAGTGAAGTGCGAATCCCTGCCGAAGGGTAGCTCTGTACTGTTTACGTTGAGGTGCACTAGCCAGTCTGCTCGAGCTCGGACCGAAAGCGGCACCTGCATTTGATAGCGCTTCTCGCAGCTGCGGGATGAGGAACGTGGCTGCAGAAGTCTTGGCCCGCATCTACAGTTGCCGTGCGGGGTTTCCTGATCCTCCTGCCACGCTGCCGCTTCATTTTTCGCCCTTCAGCAAGTACCCGTATTGCCGAAGCTGGCAGCATCCAAGCCTAGCGTACAATTGTATTCCAGCAGGGGAGCGCTGGTTCTGTGTATATTTCCAGCCGGTGACAAAGTGTGCTGCAGTGAAGAGCAAGAACAGAGGATTAACGCTGGGGTTGAACGCAAGGACTCCCAGAATTTTTTTCTAGCTTAAAACAAAAATTGTTCCGAGTAAATTTTCAGAAATAAATGCCACATAAAGGTACTGTGTAGCTGACTATCTTTCATATTTTTAAATGGACCACCTCACTACGCCATTGACGGCTGAATAAGCCTCAAAAAGCAAATTTTCTCAACATTGGAATTTTTCTGTTCACATGCGTTATGTTTCTTTATCTCCGAAACATTTTTATCGGCTTCTTCGCCTTCTGGATAACTTAGACAAATAATTGGAATGACTGCTGCGAGAACATAAAATTCCATAAAAAATTTCGAAATTCCACGTTTTTGTACATTCTTCCGTCTTTATTTTGAACAAAGGTAAGACTAATTCAGTTCAATTTACTGCGTATGAAAGAGCAATATATTTTTATGAAAATCTTTCATAGCCATGTGTAAAAATGTTTATTTTGTAAAAATTTTTTGGTTAGACTACGTTTTGCTGCCGCTTGCAAATTTAAGATGGCGCTCACAGCGCGAAAAAAAATTGCGCCAAAACCAAGCTGGGTTAATGTTTTTCACAGTAACGCAATAAGCCATGATTTTTTTTCAAGACATCGAAGATGGTAGAGTTCAAAGTCTGGATCACTTGGCGTGGAATGACCCATACACACTCTTAAGCAAAACTACACCCTTTTGCCCCACAACGATAATCGTCATCTGTCTTGTCCGCATTTCCTTTCTCTAACGCGGCGAGCCCGGGACTTCCCAGCAACGAATGGCATGCGCGTTATCAGCGTACATAGCATTTTCGACAGGAAAGTAACGAGCTCAGCGTTTTCAAGAAATGAAATGCGGGCAAGACAGATGACGATTATCGTTGTGTGGCAAAAAAATACACTCTAAATGGTGCAAACATTTCTTTGCACTCAGAAAAAATTACACCCTTTGGGGCTTATCTTGTCCCACAACAATAATCATCAGTCTTGCCCGCGTTTCCTTTCTTCAACGATGCGAGCCCGGTACTTCCCAGTCACGAACGGCATGCGCGTTATAAGTGTGACGCAGCATTCTCGACAGGAAAGTAGCGAGCGCCGAGTTTTCAAGGAAACGCAAGCAAGGCAAATGACGATTATTGTTGTGGGACAAATATGCACCCGAAAGGGTGCAGCCGTGTAAGAGTGCACACTTACAAAAAATTTACACCCTTTGGGCTTATGTTGTCCCACAACGATAATCGTCATCTGTCTTGCCCACGTTTCCTTTCTTTGACGATGTGAGCCCCGTACTTACCAGTCACGAACGGCTTGCGCGTTATCAGTGTGACACAGCATTCTCGACAGGAAATTAGCCAGCGCCGAGTTTTCAAGAAACGAAACACAAGCAAAGCAGATGACGATTATCGTTGTGGGACAAATATACACCTCACAGGGTGCAACCGTTTTAAGAGTACACTCTTGACCCGCCGTGGTTGCTCAGTGGCTATGGTGTTAGGCTGCTGAGCACGAGGTCGCGGGATCGAATCCCGGCCTCGGCGGCCGCATTTCGATGGGGGCGAAATGCGAAAACACCCGTGTACTTAGATTTAGGTGCACGTTAAAGAACCCCAGGTGGTCGAAATTTCCGGAGTCCTCCACTACGGCGTGCCTCATAATCAGAAAATGGTTTTGGCACGTAAAACACCATAATTTAAGAGTACACTCTTAGACAAAGGTACACTCTAAAAACAGTTGCACCCTTTGGGGTGTATATTTGTCCCACAACGATAATCGTCATCTGTCTTGCCCGCGTTTCCTTTCTTTAACGCTGCGAGCCCGGTACTTCCCAGTCACGAACGGCATGCACGTTATCAGTGTGACGCAGCATTCTCGACAGGAAAGTAGCGAGCGCCGAGTTTTCAAGAAAGGAAACGCAAGCAAGGCAGATGACGATTATTGTTGTGGGACAAATATACACCCCAAAGGGTGCAAACTGTTTTTAGAGTGTGTCGGGAACGCTATGTCATGCTGATAACGCGCGTGCCGTTAGTTACTGGTGTAATGCTTGGGGTCGGGCATGAAATAGATGGCAGCTGGCCCATGCCGTCGTCCAACTCGCCCACGCTGAGGACGTTGTTGAAGAGAGAGACTTGTTCTCAACGAGAACGAGAAATATGGGATTTATTTACAGTACATGAGAACGTTACAGTTCAGTCTAGCATGACTGAAAGAGGAATGCAGCCGCGCCACGGCTGCTTGTAGATACTCTGTCCTCCCTAGGTGAAGGAAGACGGCCGTTCAACCGTTGACCAATTCGGAGCGTCCAAAGTCATCGTAGCCGACCCGCCTTTGAGGAGGAGAGTTTACACACTCACTTCCGCTCAGGTTTCACTAACCACATCGAGGTGAGTGGGTTCTCGCAGACATGGTGCTGCCCCGAGCAGGCGCCTCTTTATGCCAGAGTTGACTCCACAGAAAGTGGCCGCCGCGTCTGTCCATTGACTGACGACTTCTAAGCTGCGTGAGACGGCACCGCAAGATATCTTCCAGGAGCTCCCCTGCTCCAAACAGACCGTGACGGTGTCGACGTACACACTAACAATACTTGCACCGCCGTCTGCGTCCAGACATCTCGGCGCCATTCCGTTCGGGACACGGCGCATTGTCCTCCTTACAAAACGAGTCACCGCCGTAGCCATGGTGGCGCCGATGTCCTGTTGACTCGGCGCATCGTTGTTTTTATAAAGTGAGTCATCGCAGTGGGCCAGGCAGGTTTCGTCGGTCGCTTCTCCTCTGGTTCGCAAGCCCCCGCAGGCCGTTCGTAACAGCTCCTCCATGCACTGGAAAATCTCGACTGGCCAGTGCTGATAACCGCTAACGGATGGCTGGTGGCAAAGGGGGGGGGGGGGCAGGAGTGCCTTGGCATGCAGCGACCAACTGTGAAATGATGACACCGCCCCAAAACATCCAACAAGGACAGGCAACCGCAAAACTAACCCCACAACACGGCTCTGCGCCGAGTTGACGTATTTTGGATCTCACTTTAGACCCGCTAGGTTTCAAAGAAAACATAAGTGCAGAAACAACAAATGCTGCATTTCGCTACGCCAATTTGGAAGGAATTTTGTGCTGACAAATTGAGCAATCATGGAGGGAGTCCTGCTAAATGAGAGGGGATCTTCTTGGCTTTACAAAATTAACAATAACAACCCCAAAATTTAGGTGGGATCTCTCAACGCAGGATTCGAATTAGCCTGCTCAAACCATCCGCATTGCTATGCAACCTTCCCTTATATCTAACGGATAGTTGTACTCTTGGAGAGATGCTCCATCGGAGCAAGCGGCCATTTTTGTGTGACATTTGATTGAGCGACGTCAGAGGACAGTGGTCGGTCTCGAAGATGAACCTCGCTCCGTACAAGTAACACGACAACTTCTGGGCTGACCAAACTAAACAAGCACATTCCTTCTCCGAAGCGATGTATGCTTCCTCTCTTACAGTTAGTTTACGGCTGGCATAGAGGATAGGATGTTCCTCGTTATCGTCGCCGACCTGACTAAGTACCACGCCCATACCTTTGTCGCTTGCGTCGCACTGAACTATGAATTCCTTTGCATAGTCCGGTGCGCGAAGCACAGGACGAGAAACAAAGCGTTTTCAAATTTTGAAAAGCGTTCTCTTTGTCCTTATCCCAGTGCACGCTATTCGGTGCTCCCTGTCGGAGGGCGTCCGTTAAAGAACCTGCCATTTGCGAGTAATTCGGAATGTACCGTTGATAGTACCCCACAAGTCCCAAAAATGAACGGATGTCTGTTTTAGTGCGCGGCTGTGAAAAATCTCCAATCGTAGCTGTAAATTTCAGCTCGGCCGGCCGTCTCGTGCCCTGACCGACAACATGGCCCAGATAAGTAACCTGCGAGCAGCCAAACCTACACTTTTCCGCCTTCATCGTTAAGCCGACTTCCCTCGACCGTGAGAACACCTGTTTGAGGTGCGATATGTGTTGTTCCCAGCTGTCCGAAAAAATTGCTACATCATCAAGATATGGCAAGGCGAACTCCTGCAAGTCTTTTAGGACAATATCCATTAATTTAGAGAAGCTAAACGGCGCGTTCTTCAGCCCGAAGCTGAGGGCGAGAGGGCGAAAAGTGCCTACAGGTGAGATAAATGCGGCATATATATAGCGGCTGGTACTTCCTGAAAGGGGAACTTGCCAGTATCCCCGCACGAGATCTATAGTTGAAATGTATTTAGCAGCGCTAACTCTTTCGATTCGTAGCTCAATGTTGGGTATCGGGTACAGCTGATCCCTAGTGATGTCATTTAACTTCCTGTAGTCAACAAACGGACGAGGGTCCTTGTTAGGGGTTTCTACCAGTATTAGCGGTGTCGTGTAGTCACTCTTAGCAGGCTCAATAACTCCCAACTCTAGCATGTGCTGTATCTCTGCCTCCATAATTTCTCTCTGTCGTGGAGACACCCTGTAAGGCTTTGATCTTACGGGTTCGGTTGATGTCAGCTCTATTTCATGCGTTATTAGTTTAGTTCTGCTTGGCCGATCGCTGAATCTGTCGAGATGTTCTCCCAACAGCCCTCTTAGTTCATCTAGCTGCTCGCGTATAAGAGCGTGCGAGCTTACCGAATGTTTTACTACTTCTAGGCTGGTTTCAGGGTTGGAGGTCGCCTTATACTCATTATAAACTCGGTTCTAGTGTCGCCCTGCTACTTGATGGCAAAGTTAACGACTCCGCTCCGCTCTACGTACGGCTTCATCAAATTGCAGTGGTATATCCTCGCCTCCTTGCTGTGACTGGGCATTTTCAGAGCATAGTTGGCATCTGAAAGTTTGTGCAACACTTTAACGGGTCCGTCCCAGTGAACTTCAAGCTTGTTCTTTCTTGAAGGTTTCAGGATCATTACCTGGTCTCCGGCGTCAAACGTACGAAGCCTCGCATTCTTTTCGTAATAGAACTTGGCGTTCTTTTAAGCTACTCCCATGTTCTTTTCGACTAGTTCGTGGGTTGCACTTAGCCGTTCCAGCAGATTTAGCACGTACCCTACCACTGCTGGACTCTCTCCTCTTTCCTCCCACATCTCTCTTAACATTCTCAGTGGAGAACGGAGTGTCCTCCCATACACTACTGGTCCCATACACTACTTCTGCTGGCGAGAACCCTGTAACCTCATGAGGAACTGTTCGCAAAGCAAACATTTAAAGTGGCCCAGTCCTCCTTGTGCTCGTATCAGAGCGCCCGCAAAACTCGCTTAAGCACTGAATGCCACCTCTCTATATAAACTATTTGACTGAGGGTGATACACTCTTACACTCTAAGAAAAGTTGACACCCTTTGGAGTGCTCCTTCTGCCACACAACGATAATAGTCATCTGCCTTGATGCGTTTCCTTTCTTGAAAACGCCGCAACCGCTACTTTCCTGTCGGGAATGCTATCATGCTGATAACGCGCATGCCGTTCGTTACTGGAAAGTACCGGGCTCGCCGCGTTAAAGAAAGGAAATGCGGACAAGACAGATGACGATTATCGTTGTGTGGCAAAAAAGTGTAATTTTGGTTAAGGGTGTAGACGGAACCGTGTATCAACTTTACCCCGAACTTTTGCGAGAATGTGGAAGTCAGTGCGCTGGTGAATACAGACCCTTGATCCTCCTGAATTTCGGCTGGAAACCCAACTCGTGCGAATACTGTCAAAAGCGCGTCTACTACTTCGGTGGAGCTGAGCTCTTTCAGAGGGATTGCTTCCGGAAACTTTGTAGCCGGACACAGCATGGTAAACAAGTACCTGTAACCCGACTTGGACTTTGGTAGAAGCCCTACCGTGTCTATCACAAGCCGTCTGAAAGGTTCTGAAATTAAGGGTACTTCCTTTAGTGGAGCTTTCCAGGTTTTTCCTGGTTTACCCGAGCGCTGGCAGGCGTCGCATGATCTTACAAAGTTTTCTACGTCTTTGAAACAGCCAGGCCAGTAGTATTCCATAAGCAATCTTTCCTTTGATTTGTTTATGCGTAGGCGGCCAGACGACCCATTTCCATGACAGAGACTCAAAAGGTCCTCCCTCTACTTAGTAGGTACGACTAACTGATATAGAATCCTACCCTTTCGGTCTCTGTAATGCCGATACAACAATCCTCCTCTCTCTTGTATCGTCACGTTGCGCCTAGCAATGCCTTCTTTAGCTGTGTGATGTAGTTTAGCTAAGCTGTCATCTATCTTTTGCTCGGCTGCCAGTGACTATGTCCACACGTAAGAGCTGATCAAAGTTCTTTGAGGCCGGTGATAGTAACGACCCTGTCTCGCTTGCGATTGCGTCAACTGGCTCTTCCTGCAGGCGTGAATTTGACACCCTAGTGATCCGCTCTCATTGAGCTGGTCAGCTGGCATTGTTTCCTCAACCGTTTTTTCGTCCCTCGAGCTTAGCTCGGATTCGGTTACTGAAGTTACCTCTTTTGCTACTTCCGCTGGAGCAGCTTTTGCATTTTCAGCCGAGAGTGACGCGATTTTACGAGCTTAATTGGCGTCGCGTCAACGCCTGTACTACACCCTCTCCCAGTTTAAGCCCTTTGTCACGCAGTAACTGATCCGACCGATTCGACAAAATGTAAGGGTAGGGCAGCGAAAAAAATTTGGAAACTCCAGCCTCGGTAACGAGCTCCCCGAACGGTCCACTGATTTTGACTTTGGCCATGGGCAGACACACGCTGTGTTCTTCTACAACCTGTTTGATCCATGCTACTTCTCCAGTGAAGTCATCTACCGTCACGTAAAACGGATGGACAATGTCCATAGTGGCGGCACTGCCTCGTAGCACCCGGCATGGTTTGCCATTAACTTGCAGGTCGTGAAGATATGGGCTTAAAAGTTCCATATTCTCGTCTTTTTCATCCACGTAGGAGAAACTACGCTAGGCACCCCGCAGTTTACTGCGATATGTCCGAGTTGGTGGCACTTATAGCAGTGGATCGGTCTAAAAGATTCGAACTTTCTTTTCTGCTTTCTCCTCGCTCTTTTCTGAGGGCTTTTCCTCCACGTCTTCAGGCTCCGGTCGTCTAGTCTGCGAACCCTTTTTGAACGGAAATGGTTTCCACGGTCCCTTTCGACCGTCCCAATTACCGTCCTCGGCGTTCAGCTTTCTACGCGTTGGTTACTCTTCGGCTAATTCAGCCGCCCTTTCCACAGTGTTTACATTTCCTCTGTCTTACACCCACATCTTCACAGACTGTGGGATGCTTCTGTAAAACTGCTCTAGACACAAGCATTCAATAATCAAGTCTCTGCTCTTGTTCGCTTCCGCGCTTTTTAACCACTCGACTAGGTTTGACTTTAAGCCATATGCAAACTCTGGATGCCCCTCACTATCCTCCTGCCCGTGCTTCTAAACCTTTGCCCAAAATCTTCAGCAGAAAGGCGGTACTTCTTCAAAAGACTAGCCTTAACCTTCGCATAATCATATGCATCTTGTGCACTGAGTCTGGCGATTACTTCCGCAGCCTCACACGGCAACATAGACAGCAACCGCTGTGGCCATGTACTCGGACCGAAGTTCATCTTCTCGCAAGTCCTTACAAAATTTCTGAGGAACAATCCTATGTCGTTCCCGACCTCAAATGGCTTTAACAGCCTGTCCATGCGGTATGATTCTGCCTCACTTGATCGTCCCATAGCCCCTTCACTTCCTTGAAAGAACTCCAAACGTTTTCTTTCCAGCACAAGTTGCATTTTTCTCAACTCGCGTTCATCTCTGTCCCGTTCTACTCTCTCTATGTCCCGTTTCTCTCTCTTGCTATGAAGTTCTAACCCAATTTCAATGTACTCCTCACTGGCCTGTTCTGAAATCAGCTTCGATAATTCCCATTTTAGCATTTCCTTGCGTACCTCCAGGCCCAGTTCCTCACGAACAATCAACAATTGGTCTCTCAGCAGTGTCCTTAACTCCATGATTGCTGCTTTACTGCCGTGGTCCTGTTTGCTAAACATACCTAGGTAAACAAAACCTATCTAACAATCAACAAACCAGCTTCCCTACTGTTCTAAACAGAACAACCATAAAATGAAGCCTAGAGAGTCAAAGCAAGAACCAAGCACTGACCGCAGACACAGCACCACGTCGCAAAGTCCATCTCACCGCTGTCAGCCAGTTGTAATGGTTGGGGTCGGGCATGAAATGAATGGTAGCTGGCCCATGCCGTCGTCCAACTCATCCACGCTGAGGACTTTGTTGAAGGGAGAGACTTGTTCTGATCGAGAACGAGGAATATGGGATTTATTTACAGTATCTACATGAGAAAGTTACAATTCATCAGTCTAGCATGACTGAAAGAGGAATGCACACCCAGCAGCCGCGCAACGGCTGCTTATAAACACTCTGTCCTCCCTAGATCCGTATGTGAGGGAAAACGGCCGTTCAACCTTCGACCGATTCGGAGCGTCCAAAGTCATCGTAGCCGACCCGCCTTTGAGGGGGAGGGTTTACACACTCACTTCCGCACAGGTTTCACTGACCACACCGAGGTGAGAGGGTTCTCGCAGACAATGATCCTGCCCCGAGCAGGCACCTCTTGATCCCAGAGTTGACCCCGCAGACAGTGGCCGCCGCGTCTGTCCATTGACTGACGACTTCTAAGGCCCGTGAGACAGCGCCGCAAGACATCTTCCAGGAGTTCCCCCGCTCCAGACAAACCGTGACGGTGACGGCGAATCCACTAACAGTACTTGGTCCGCCGACTGCGTCTAGACATACTGGCGCCGACGGGCTGTGGACGAGACGCATTGTCGTCCTTACAAAGCGAGTCGCCGCAGCGGGCCGTGCAGGTTTCGACGGTCGCTTTCCCGAAGATCGCCAGCCCTCGCAGTTCGAAGGTAACACCGCGGATCCGGATCATGGGACCGAAATAATCAGAATGGGCTGGGGTGCGTTTGGCAGGAATTCTCAGATCATGAAACAGCACTTTGCCATTATGCCTCAAGAGAAAAGTGCATAGCAGCTGTGTCTTACCAGTACGCACCTACGGGGCAGAAACCTGGAGGCTTACGAAAAGGGTTCTACTTAAATTGAGGACGACGCAACGAGCTATGGAAAGAAGAATGATGGGTGTAACGTTGAGGGATAAGAAAAGAGCAGATTGGGTGAGGGAACAAACGCGAGTTCATGACATCTAAGTTGAAATCAAGAAAAAGAAATGGGCATGGGCAGGACATGTAATGAGGAGGGAAGATAACCGGTGGTCATTAAAGGTTACGGACTGGATTCCAAGGGAAGGGAAGCGTAGCAGGGGGCGGCAGAAAGTTAGGTGGGCGGATGGGATTAAAAAGTTTGCAGGGACAACATGGCCACAATTAGTACATGACCGGGGTAGTTGGCGAAGTATGGGAGAGGCCTTTACCCTGCAGTGGGCGTAACCAGGCTGCTGCTGATGATGATGAAACACCTCCAGCTCTCCTAAATATCCAGTGTCGTCGTGACAAGAAAATGTGACTTGCGCTTGAGTGTAGCGACATCTTGTGCTTCAGCCAATATATTAGTACTTTACGTACTAATATATTGGACACTCTAAAAGATAGCAGTCTATGCCACCTAGAGCTCGACAGTGCACACACGACAATGATGAGCTAAATCCTGTCTTGCACCGACAAGGTGGAGTTTGCGCTGACCATGTGCAAATGCGTTAAAAGGGAGCGGCTGATGATGATGATGGCCTCCTTGAGGCCCTTGGGTTCAGCGAGAGCTGGGGAAGAGTAAACATGTCGGGGGGCGGGGCGGATGGGCACGTGCCTGCACCATACATTTTCCTATAAACTCTATGGTATGCACAATGCTAAAGTGGTAAAAACTATCACGTATGTCGCGAACGTCTAGTCCAAAGCCACGCCCCGTATACGTCCTGCAAGGTGACACCCTGTAGAAAATGCGGATCTTAAAGGCTATGCGTTTGCTGGTTAAATGAGGCGGAAGCAGCAAGTGGGAAATACGTAATAGACGTCGGTTTTTGGACGCCAACGAACTGGGTATTTTCGCTTCATCGAAAGACTGGTGGGACAGGTCTATGCTGTTCTTCGCGCGTTCATCAGCTGACCAATGGAGGGCCCGGAACCGAGCTACCGGACAACGCGGCAGGCATCTAGTAAAGGAGGCATTGAGCTGACTGACTGCGTTCGAAGCGAGTTATGGGCTACTGTCACCGTGGTCATTGTCACAGGATGCTTAACGAATAAAGCGTTTTTCTCTTTTTCCATGTTCGTTTTGTTGTAAAATTCCGTGCAGAGCGAACCAGCCAGAAGTGGAAGAGTCACGTCATTTGCAACAATTCTATTTCCAGTTGCAGGTTGTTCACATATCTATCCACGCACAAAACCGCGCAGACAACGGACAGCGGCACAGCAGGCACAGCTTGGCACAGGGTCTCTCAGCAGTGTCCTTAACTCCATGATTGCTGCATGAGTGTCGCCTTTGGTCGTCGACAACGCGGACTGTGCATACCTGAATGAGAGGTGGTTATATTGTGCCGTGTGCAAAGTGCCTATATCAATTTTCGAGAAACCAAACATGTCGGCTGTCATAGTTAGCACCGTTGATAAGTACCGCGAGAAACTAAACTTTATAAGCCAAACAATTTGGAAAAATCCAGAGTTATATTACCGTGAAGTGAAAGCCCACGATTATCTCACGCAAGCACTTGAAGACGAAGGCTTTCAGGTCCAGCGAAAATATCACTTGGACACTGCCTTTAGAGCTGAATATTCAGTGGGGTCAGGTCTGTATAATTATCTGTACTTCACATGTTGTTTAGTGGCTTTATTCTTTAAATTGTTTCTGTAGTGCGTCGCTACCCCTGGAGGCGAAGCACTGCTGCTCTTACGTACGTCCAAGCATAACCCTGTTTTGCCGTGTATGTATGTGTGTGTGCAATACAGGTGGTCCCGTGATTTGCATCATATGCGAATACGATGCGCTGCCTGTAGTTGGACATGCCTGCGGGCACAACTTAATAGCTGAAGCAGGGTTTGCCGCTGGAGTGGCCGTGAAGGAAGCGTTGCGGGCCGATCCGAAGCTGAAGGGCAAGGTACCACTCGCGCTGCAATGCGCGCCCACCCTTGGGTCGCCCTTTTATCATCTTGCTTTTCATGTGCATTACTAGTTCTCTGCTCTGTGCTGGACGACGTCGAGCCTATCTGTTGCGGTGCGCTTTGCTAGCTGCTTGCCTGAGATCTTGGGAAAATGACCTGCTGCATTTTTGGCGCGTGAATTGATCACGATAGCGAACCTGTAACGAGCGTTGGTGACGGGTCGCCTTTCACACTGCATATCTGCTCACCTTTTGTAATCTTTTGATCGTGTACATATCTAAAAGGAATCCACTTCACTGCCGATTTTTTGCATTTAAAACTCTATATGTAACTCACACGATATCGTTATATGGTCGTCAGATAATAGCATAGTGGCACTATATCCTTAAGGAATTAACAGTTGTCATTGCTAATACTTTTCACTGTTAAAGCATGTAGTTGCTTGGTGCCTGCTGTGTTTTAGTTGGTTGTGCTGTTTCTTCTGCTTCGATCCTTATGGAATATGTGAATTGCTTGAAACAAACTTTAACCTTATATTTCCAACTCTTCAGATTGTTGTCCTTGGAACACCAGCAGAGGAAAGTGGTGGTGGCAAAATTGACCTGATTAATGCAGGTGCATTCGCTGACATAGATGTGGCCATGATGGTTCATCCCAGCAGAAGCAATGAACTGGTTCCACTATTTATTGGTGTTGGCCATGTAAGTTCCTTATAACTGCACATAAGTATAAACACTTTGGGGCTGCTATGTATTGATGAGTGAAAGCAAACTTTTTTTACAGAAACTGCTAAGTTGTGAGCCATATTTATCTCTATAAGAATGGAGTTGCATATTTTTGCACTGTTAAATTGTGTCAAAACGATTTTCATATTATTGAGTAGGCAGTAAATTGAAGTTTATATTACTCGCAGTCGAGTCAATGTGACTAAGAGGTAAACAGGTAATAATTTAGTTTTCATTTCCGACATAAAACCAGACGGTAAAGTTCGCAGCTGACTTAGCAGTGAGAAACTCTGTTCACGATTGCTAGAAAACGTCATGTGTGCAATGCTATATTTTGTAGACGAACTACTTGGTCAAGATATGTTTTATGTGTTGAGTTCCGTGATTGACAGCCATAACTAAAATGACTGAAATAATTAGTCTAACATAAGACCCAAATATTTAATGGGGTCAAGCAATTCAAGCACACAGTTATCAAGGTGAAGACTTAAAGTGACATAGTTAATATACTTATGTGCCAAGTGAAACAGCATAAATGAGAAGAAAGGGGCTTAACCGAAGGGCCTGATTTTTATTAGTCATATCATAAAAAGCCAACAAACACTGACACCAAGGACAACATAGGGCAAATTACTTGTGCCTAATTCATGAAGTAAAGAAACTATAAATTAATGGAAGTGAAAGTGGATGAAAAAACAACTTGCTGCAGGTGGGGAACGATCCCACAACCTTTGCGTTTTGCGTGTGATGCTCTACCAATTGAGCTGCTGCAGCACCGTTTCTCCACCCATTTTCTTGGGTATTTGTTTCCTAGTAGAACCCTGGGAGTGTTAGCCAGCGCCATCACTCGCAGACCTAGGCGGTGGATGTGGAACATCCTCTCAGCAGCAGGCGTCACAAGAACGTGATCTTTTTGGGTGAAGGCAATTGGTCAATAAACCCACACGTGCTACCTGAAGGCATCAATGTTGCCAGATTCAAGACCCTCGTTATAGATTCGAGACCTTCGTGAGAGCCCTGGTCTACGAAAACAGAAGAACTCAGTTTTGAATGAACTGTACAGCTTGCTGCGCTCCGCATATCATCATCATCAGCCTATTTTACGTCCACTGCAGGACGAAGGCCTCTCCCTGTGATCGCCATGCAATTAACACTGTCCTGCGCCAACCAATTCCAACTAGCACCCGCGAATTTCCTCATTTCATCGCTCCATCTAGTCTTCTGCCGTCCTCGACTGCGTTTCCCTTTTCTTGGTACCCATTCTGCAACCCTAATGGTCCAACGGTTATCTAACCGGCCCATTACATGACCTGCCCAGCTCCATTTTTTTCTCTTGATGTCAATTAGGATATAGTCTATACCTGTTTGCTCTCTGATCCAAACCGCTCTCTTTCTGTCTCTTAAAGTTATGCCTAGCATTCTTCGTTCCATCACTCTTACCACGGTCCTTAACTTGTTCTCCAGTTTCTTTGTCAATCTCCAAGTCTCTGCCCCATATGTCAGCACTGGTAAAATGCATTAATTGTACACCTTCCTTTTCAATGATAATGGTATGCTTCCAGTCAGGAGCTGACAATGTCTGTCGTATGCTCTCCAACCCATTTTTATTCTTCTGTGAATGTCCTTCTCATGGTCAGGGTTCCCTGTGAAAAATTGACCTAGGTAAACGTACTCCTTCACAGACTCTAGAGGCTGACTGGTTATCCTGAACTCTTTTTCCCTTGTCCGGCTATTGATCATTATCTTTGTCTTCTGCGTATTAATCTTCAACCATGCTCTTATACTCTCTCTGTTAAGATCCTCAATCATTTGTTGTAACTTGTCTGCAGTATTGCTGAATAGAACAATGTTATTGGCAAACCGAAGGTTGCTCAGATATTTGCCGTCGATCCGTACTCCTAAGCCTTCCCAGTTTAATAGCTTGAATACTTCCAAGCACGGAGTGAACAGCATTGGAGTGATTGTGTCTCCTTGTCTGACCCCTTTCTTTACAGGTATCTTCCTGCGTTTCTTGTGTAGAATTAATGTAGCTGTGGAATCTCTGTAGATATTTTTCAAGGTATTTACGTAAGCGTTCTGTACTCCTTGATTACGTAATGCCTCTATGACTGCTGGTATCTCTACTGAATCAAATGGCTTTTCGTAATCTATGAAAGCCATATAGAGAGGCTGATTGTACTCTGCGGATTTCTCGATTGCCTGATTAATGACATGGATGTGATCCGCTATAGAATATCCCTTCCTGACACCAGCCTGTTCCCTTGGTTGGCTAAAATCCAGTGTTGCCCTTATTCTATTGCAAAATATCTTGGTGAATATTTTATATGCTGGGAGTAAGCTAATGGGTCTACACTTTTTCGATTCTTTAACATCTACTTTTTTTGTGGATTAGTATAATGTTTGCATTCTTACAGTTTTCTGGGACCCTTGCAGTCAATAGACACTTTGTATAGAGAGCCGCCAGTTTTTTCAAGCATTATGTCTCCTCCATCTTTGATTAAATCGACTGTTATTACATCTTCTTGTGCCACTCTTCCCCATTTCACGTCTTGCAAGGCCCTTCTGACCTCATCGCTAGTTATAGGAGGAGTTTCTGTATCCTGTTCATTACTGCTTCGAATGGAAGCATTCTGACTCCTCTGGGTACTGTACAGGTCAGTATAGAATTCTTCCGCTGCTGTTACTATACCTTCGAGATTGCTGATGATATTACCCTGCTTATCTTTCAGTGCATACATCTTGGTGATCTATGCCAAGTTTTCTTCTCACTGATTTCAAGCTGCATCCATTTTTTATGACTTCTTCAGTCTTTCTCACGTTATAATTTCGAATATCCCTTATTTTCGCCTTGTTGATCAGTTTTGACAGTTCCATGAATTCTATCTTATCTCTTTAGATGGACACTTTCATTCTTTGTCGTTTCTTTATTATGTCTTTTGTTACTTGGGATAGCTTGCCTACTGGTTGCCTTGGTGCCTTGCCTCCCACTTCATTTGCTGCCTCTGAAGCCAGCCTAGTTACGGTTTCATTCATTACCTCTATGTCATCTTCATCTTCATATATGTGTGCAACCAAGTGATTGCCTTGTGCTGCGTACCTGGCCACAAAGGTATAAAAGGCAACGTAGCTGCTGAGGAAAACGCTTTGTCAGTGAGTTTTAGCGACATAGATGCAAATATCCCCATCCCTTCCACACACCTAAAGTCTTTTCTACGCTGTAAACTAAGAAATCATTGGCAAGGAGAGTGGGATACCCAAGCATTGAATAAGCTACACATGATAAAAACCAAAGTATAAGGCAGAAAACAGCATGGTACAAGGATGTACTTGTTTGCCGATTAAGAATAGGACGCACTTACGGTACTCACTTATGACAGGGGGGGATCTTATGACTTGTAGTAAGTGCGGCAGTGTTCTCACAGTCCTCCATGTTATTCAATGCCCTGCAACATAAGCAGAAAGGGAAAAGTATTTCCCTTCTGGATATAGCGAAAATATAGCTCTTCACTCGGCATTTTTTCTTAGCAATGAACCGCTTTTTAACCTGAAATTAGTCTTACAGTTTTTAGCTGAAACAGACACTCCGAAAATAATTTGGCCAGGTAATTTTTAGCACACGATTAACAGCCCTTGTATACAAGGGCTTTCTTGAAGCTCTAGTGTCACTGCTCGTGGATGTGTGGAGACCTTCATGTTCCTTGTGAGCCTTCTTCCTCCAAGGACCGTGTTAGCTTGTTCCAATAACCGTGTTAGCTTCTTCCTTTAATGACCGTGTTATCGCCTGCGCCAGCTACTTCCTCTCTCTGCCTGAGCGCAATTACTCAATTACTGAACCTAAGTGTCTTGCACTCATTTGAGCGGTGACCAAGTTCCGACTCGACTTAAATGATCAACCATTTACAGTTACCACCGATCACCATGCCATTTGTTGACTGACTCCACTCAAGGATCCCACTGGTCACCTCTGTCTCTGGGCCCTATGCCTCCATAAATACAGATACACAAGTCATGGTTTACAATGGTTACAGTGGTTTCCAAGTCATGTTTACATCAGGACACTGACTGGCTGTCTTGTTATCCTGTCGATGCACCAGATGTTTTAGTGAAGGCTGCACCAATCGGTGTTCTCTCGCTCTCTGCCTTTAAAGACATTGGCACTGAATAATGGCACGATGAATCATTATGGCAGCTGATCCAGCGCCTGCTTTCTGATCCGTCCGACCCATCCCTTTGCATGTTTGTGCTCCAGAATGATGCCCTGTATTGCTGCAGCATGCACCCCGGTGGGCCCGAGCTGCTGTCATTCCGTTTCATCTTCAAAAGACTACTCCAGCAACTGTATGATGTTCCCACCGCTGGGCATCTTGGCGTCTCTCGGATGTATGACCGTATTTAGCAACGTTTTTTCTGGCCCAGTCTCAACCGCTGTGTCCACCGCGTGTGATTTGTATCAATGCCAGAAAAAACCAGCTATGCCTCCAGCTGGTCTGCTGCAGCCTCTGGACGTACCGACCGCCCTTTTTTTTTGCATTGCCGTTGATCTCCTCAGACCATTTCCAATATCTAATGTCAGAAATAAGTGGATTGCTGTCGCTATGGGCTGTGTAACCCGCTATGCCATTACAAGAGCCCTCAGCTGCGCTACAGACATAGACTAATTGCTTCAAGACATCTTACCCCACGGCGCACTTTGTCAACTTCTCACTGATTGCGGATGATACTTCGTTACCAAAGTCATTGACGACTTACTTTGATCATGTGCGACTAAACACAAGCTTGCTACAGCCTACCACCCTCTAACAGGCTGACCGAACGTCTGAACCGGACAATAACTGACATGCTGACCATGTATGTTTCCTCCAATCATCATGACTGGGACACTACTCTATAATTTCTCACGTTTGCTTATAATTCCTCGCGCCATGACACAAACTTCGCTTTCCGCCACACTTGACTCGCCAACAGAGTAAGCTCGTGACGCCATAGCCACAGTGGTCCAAGTACGCCATATTGCCCATCTTCGTCTTTCTGCTTCACATACACAACAGCCAGAAGTTTCGTTACGACCAACTCCATCACGATGTGTACTACGAACCAGGTCCCCTTGTTCTAGTTTGGTCTCCATCTCAGCGTGTTAGTCTTTCAGAAAAGCTCCTATCACGATACTCCGGCTCTCACTGCATCCTACCCGCTGTGGTTGCTCAGTGGCTATGGTGTTGAGCTGCTGAGCACGAGGTCGCAGGATCGAATCCCGGTCACGGCGGCTGCATTTCGATGGGGGCGAAATGCGAAAATACCCGTGTACTTAGATTTAGGTGCCTGTTAAGGAACCCCAGGTGGTCCCCCCACTACGGCGTGCCTCATAATCAGAAAGTGGTTTTGGCACGTAAAACCCCATAATTTAATTTTTTTCCCTCTGACGAGCATAAAGCAGGCAAGTTTGCAATTCATGTGGCGTGGCTTCTATCCATACATCATTATCATCAACCTATTTTAAGTCAACTGCAGGACGAAGGCCTCACCCTCCGACCTCCAATTATCCCTGTGCTGCGCCAAGCGATCCCAACTTGCACCTGCGAATTTAATTTCATCGCCCCGCCGTAAAACCCCATAATTTAATTCAATTTTTTTTTTCACTGCATCCTCCACCAGGTGATCCCTGTTACACATGAAGTGGCTCCACTCGATGCAGCCGTGCCTTCACCTTCCTCAGACACCACCCACGTCAGCCGCCTTAAACCATATCTTTCTGGAACAAGTGAGCCACACCAATAAGGTGCTTCTTCCGCCAGGTTAATGTGACAGTGTGTAGTGTTGGAACAAGAGGGCATCAAGGAAGATTTGTAACTAATGCTCTTTGGTGTGCATTGGCTAAAAAGCTATTTAAATAGACCGATGCCATTAACGCCATTATGCCCTAAGCCATTAAAAAGCGATTTAAGTATACGTACAGTTCATCATCATCATCAGCCTGGTTACGCCCACTGCAGGGCAAAGGCCTCTCCCATACTTCTCCAACTACCCCGGTCATGTACTAATTGTGGCCATGTTGTCCCTGCAAACTTCTTAATCTCATCCGCCCACCTAACTTTCTGCCGCCCTCTCCTACGCTTCCCTTCCCTTAGAATCCATTCCGTAACTCCTAATGACCATCGGTTATCTTCCCTCCTCATTACGTGTCCTGCCCATGCCCATTTCTTTTTCTTGATTTCAACTAAGATATCATTAACTCGCGTTTGTTCCCTCACCCAATCAGCTCTTTTCTTATCCCTTAACGTTACATCGATCATTCTTCTTTCCATAGCTCATTGCGTCGTCCTCAATTTAAGTAGAACCCTTTTCGTAAGCCTCCAGGTTTCTGCCCCGTACGTGAGTACTGGTAAGACACAGCTGTTATAAACTTTTCTCTTAAGGGATAATGGCAACCTGCTGTTCATGATCTGAGAATGCCTGCCAAACGCACCCCAGCCCATTCTAATTCTTCTGATTATTTCAGTCTCATGATCCGTATCCGCAGTCACTACCTGTCCTAAGTAGATGTATTCCCTTACCACTTCCAGTGCCTCACTACCTATCGTAAACTGCTGTTCTCTTCCGAGACTGTTAAACATTACTTTAGTTTTCTGCAAACTAATTTTTAGACCCACCCTTCGGCTTTGCCTCTCCAGGTCAGTGAGCATGCATTGCAGCTGGTCCCCTGAGTTACTAAGCAAGACAATATCATCAGCGAATCGCAAGTTACTAAGGTATTCTCCATTAACTCTTATCCCCAATTCTTCCCAATCCAGGTCTCTGAATACCTCCTGTAAACACGCTGTGAATAGCATTGGAGAGATCGTGTCTCCCTGCCTGACGCCTTTCTTTATTGGGATTTTGTTGCTTTCTTTATGGAGGACTATGGTGGCTGTGGAGCCGCTATAGATATCTTTCAGTATTTTTACATACGGCTCGTCTACACCCTGATTCCGCAATGCCTCCATGACTGCTGAGGTTTCGACTGAATCAAACGCTTTCTTGTAATCAATGAAAGCTATATATAAAGGTTGGTTATATTCCGCACATTATTCTATCACCTGATTGATAGTGTGAATATGGTCTATTGTTGAGTAGCCTTTACGGAATCCTGCCTGGTCCTTTGGTTGACGGAAGTCTAAGGTGTTCCTGTTTCTATTTGCAATTACCTTAGTAAATACTTTGTAGGCAACGGACAGTAAGCTGATCGGTCTATAATTTTTCAAGTCTTTGGCATCCCCTTTCTTATGGATTTGGATTATGTTAGCGTTTTTCCAAGATTCCGGTACGCTCGAAGTCATGAGGCATTGCATATACAGGGTGGCCAGTTTCTCTAGAACAATGTGCCCACCATCCTTTAACAAATCTGCTGTTACCTGATCCTCCCCAGCTGCCTTCCCCCTTTGCATAGCTCCCAAGGCTTTCTTTAATTCTTCCGGCGTTACCTGTGGGATTTCGAATTCCTCTAGACTATTCTCTCTTCCATTATCGTCGTGGGTGCCACTGGTAATGTATAAATCTCTATAGAACTCCTCAGCCACTTGAACTATGTCATCCATATTAGTAATGATATTGCCGGCTTTCTCTCTTAACGCACACATCTGATTCTGGCCTATTCCTAGTTTTTTCTTCACTGCTTTTAGGCTTCCTCCGTTCCGGAGAGCATGTTCAATTCTATCCATATTATACTTACTTATGTCAGCTGTCTTACGCTTGTTGATTAACTTCGAAAGTTCTGCCAGTTCTATTCTAGCTGTAGGGTTAGAGGCTTTCATACATTGGCGTTTCTTGATCAGATCTTTCGTTTCCTGCGATAGCTTACTGGTATCCTGTCTAACGGAGTTACCACCGACTTCTATTGCACACTCCTTAATGATGCCCACAAGATTGTTGTTCATTGCTTCAACACTAAGGTCCTTTTCCTGAGTTAAAGCCGAATACCTGTTCTGTACCTTGATCTGGAATTCCTCTATTTTCTCTCTTACCGCTAACTCATTGATCGGCTTCTTATGTACCAGTTTCTTCAGTTCCCTCCTCAGGTCTAGGCTAATTCGAGTTCTTACCATCCTATGGTCACTGCAGCGCACCTTGCTGAGCACGTCCACATCTTGTATGATGCTAGGGTTAGCGCAGAGTATGAAGTCTATTTCATTTCTAGTCTCGCCGTTCGAGCTCCTCCACGTCCACTTTCGGCTGTCCCGCTTACGGAAGAAGGTATTCATTATCCGCATATTATTCTGTTCCGCAAACTCTACTAATAACTCTCCCCTGCTATTCCTAGTGCCTATGCCATATTCCCCCACTGCCTTGTCTCCAGCCTGCTTCTTGCCTACCTTGGCATTGAAGTCACCCATCAGTATAGTGTATTTTGTTTTGACTTTACCCATAGTTATTCCCATGTAAATATTATCACATTTTGTAGCCTTGCAGAAAGTCCACATTGTGTAAAGTTTCAATTGTTTGTTCCAAAGCTGCTCAGTGGCCATTATATTCCTGAAAATGCAATTTTTCATAACAGGTAGCCATATACTAAGTAGACTGGATGAGTGCATATAGAATATACGCTTGTCCAGTCTACTTGTTTCTTTCTGTGTGTGTATATTAAGTTCGCACTGCAAACATGAATGCAAGTGCCAATATACTACCTTGAAGCAGTGCTGCCAACTTTTTTTTCGTGTGTGTCGCTAAACTGAGTAAAAGAATTCGCTTAATTTTGCTCCAAGGTCACTAAAATTTTTGCTAGAACTGTCAAGTGAATATAGGTGTTTTCAGAACACTGAAATATAGTGTAACATGGTGTAATGCATATACCGAAACGTTTCGTTTCACCTAGTACCCTTGCAGGTGAGGAATAAACAGTGAATTTACCAGCAGGTTGTAGATTACATTTATTGTACTAATATGTTTAAAGAAACAATGCAGCATGAAAGTTTTGAAATCCTGCGCACCTTCAGAATTTAAATATACTAATCCAGCATGTCAACTGATTTTCCTAGCACAATGATATAAACTTGGGCCACATTATGCCTGCAAATTTTCTTGTTTTTGACACTTTAGGAGAGCTAAATTATGCAACACGATTTTAGTCATTGTTTACACAGGAACGATAATTACATGGCCGTTATACAGATCAAATACTACATTACCAGCCCTTGATTCACCCAAAAACTTTGACAATTACGGATTTGTCCATTAGCCATTAAAAATGGAGGTGCTGCATTCAGATTTGTTTGAACATGCCAGTCCAGCCACTCTTATACGTACGCATTTATACAGTTGAACTGACCTATTAGTATTCACCTGCTGCGTTCTAAACTTCACTATAAATTTTATTGCAATAAAATATAGTAATTTATTTACTACTACACTTGCAAGTGCACACTAATTGAACAGAGTTAGTGAAACTACAGCACCCGCAGCATTAAGACCCATTCTAGTAGATTTTATGAATAAAAAAAACTACTTTGTGAGCACAATGTGAAGCCTACTTTCCACGGCACAATTAACCACAGCGTATAGCCTCCGTGTGTGCAGACCAGCATTGCTTCATCATGATCACAGAGCCCATGTGCCTTACGGGCAATTTCGGCCACCTTTTTTAGCTTTTGAATAATAAAGTGAGTTCTGAAAATCATTTTCTAAACAACTTTCTTGACTTCAAAGTCACGAAAATATCAACAATTGTTCTGTCACGGTGCTAAAAAAATCACTAAATTAAAAATCCAGAAGGTCGCTAAACAGACCAAAATGTCACTAAGTCAAGTAACAAAATTGCTAAAACGACAAAAGTTGTCAGCTGTGGACTTTGCTGTCAAAACTATTGCTGTTTACATTGTCATGAACTAACATAATGCAAATCATGGTAGACTACCAGTACATTCACAAGTAAAGCAACAAAATTCTTATCCTACTGTGGTGGCTTACCTGCGATTCTTATTATTATGTTTTCTTCACAGACCCATGGTAGCATACCATGGAAAGGGTTCATTTACCATCAGGCACTTTTAAGAAAAGGTTAGCATGACATTTTTTTTCTTTGCAGATCAGTGTAACATACCATGGAAAAGCTGCGCACTCATCAGGTGCCCCTTGGGATGGGATTAATGCTGTGGATGCAGCAGTCATGTGTTACAATGGTCTGTCGTATCTTAGACAGCATATCAAGCCAAACTGTCGTGTAGGAGGTATGCATTTATATTTTCATTTCAATTCATTTGTTTTACCTTAAGGGCTCGAAGGCATTATAAGGGGGGCTTGTTCATGGGTTAAAATCACCTGTTTGAACAAATAAATACAGAAAAGATGTGCATACTTTGTAGATTTCAGATTTTTTTTACTCAATAAGTACACTAAAAAATAGCGAATTATTATTTTCTTTGAAGTTTCATATATGAATTCTACGACATTGAGAAATTACTGCTATACATCCATCCAAAACACCATTGATTGCAGTATACATTGTGTGTGTGTGTGTGTGTGTGTGTGTGTGTGTGTGTGTGTGTGTGTGTGTAATATATATATATATATATAATGTATATATATATACATACGTGTATGTATGTATTGCATTATGCTTTCTGACTACTATGTCTTGAATTATAATGTTAAAACGTAAAGGCATTGAAAATGAGCACATTCCTAGTGTAATGAAGGAGTTAAGGCAGTACAATAGTATCAGGCAGTAGGACAGTTATAATTGTTGATTGATGGCAGTGTTCTTGTTAACGGGACTTCTCACTAGGCCCCATTTTGTTTGGTACGGCCAAAAAAAAAAAGAAATGTGGGCAGAGTGCTAGTATGACTGAAATTATCAAGTGAACCACATTCCTACCAAACGATAGCAAGTATTCGCTGTACCAATGGGTCTTGGAACATAACAGATATGGCAGGGTGGCAAGTAAGCACCTACTAGACGCCAAGCAGATGAGTGCAAATGAACAGAAGAGCGTTTGCCCTTGCTGTTGGCTAAGGAGGCTACACAGAAGTACTGAGAAAGGGTATAGATAATGCCACACCCTACTACTGCATTAATGTGAACACGTCTTATGTTATACAGCACCAGTACATTTGTTGCATCAACAGACTTACTGATTCGGGGAGTATGGATCAAGAGGATGGCAAGCAGATGCCTAGCAGACAATGCAGTGCGGATTAACACACTTTGTGGGGCCTTTCCAATTGGCTAAGAGGAGGAGAAAAAAGGGGAAAACAGGGAGCTTAGCCACTGTAAGCACCGCCTGATATTGGCTAAGTCCTGCTGCTTCCACAGTGCTGCATGGATCTTCTACTGAGATGGAGTAAAGCTGTGGTGCACTGGTTGATGGTACGTTTCACACCTTATCAGCTCTTGTCTGGTGGGATTAGGCGTAAGGCAGAGTGGGAGAATAAAACAGATTGTATGTTGAGGAACACTCGGAAAGACATGGGAATGGTGCTTTCATGTAAATGCATTTCCAAATCACTGAATTGATAAATCTATCAATTAATCAACAATCAATCAATTAAGCCAACACTGTCTAAGGAGATATCACAAAAGTACATAATCGTGCTATAGAGTAAGGCTGTGTATTGTCTTTCTCTGGAAATCTTGAATGCAATCAACATTTTTTGTTAAATGTGAAACATATATTGGTTTAAAGAGTGGTGTCAAAATGCTTTCAAGTTTGCATATTAGATTGCACAGCATCTTGCAGCTATGATGTTGTGTAGTATGATTATAGAGTACAACATTGTGGTAATGCATTGGCTAGTAAAGCTCAACTTGCACATTTCTATTGCATATGTGAAGCTGTTTGGGCAACTCTAGTAGTCGTTTCTTCTAGATGGAACTCTAGACGTGGATAGGTTTTCTTGATAGAACTTTAGCCCAGCTTTCTGTTCCCTCTGGACAAAATGAGTGAAGGGGGATGTAGAAAACGGGCAATTGGAAATACTTGGTAGGGGCCTCTATTTTCCAATGGACGCTTAAAGAGAGGCTAACGTGAATATCAGTTTTGCATGTATGCTGTAGACTATGTTGTATGCCCTATTCTGATGGGTTAATTAATGTATTTCTAAAATTTGGGAGTAGAAATGGCTGTCAACTTCATCAGCACAGGCATGAACTGCTATGAGCCACAAGTCAGTAACATGTGTGTAGTTGGTTGATACTACTGTCATATGCCAAAATTCAGTAAAACCCTCTTACATTCCATGTTTATAGCAAGCCTACTTACGTCAAATTTGTACCCGGGAGGCTTCAAAACAAATGCAAGAATGAACAAGTCCCTACACCAGTCCTCTCAAGTAGCACACTGATCAAATGCTTCTTGTGAAACACTGCCTGGGCTCCTTTTAGTATGGCTTCTTGCGATTTACAATCCAGACCTTAAGTGGTCCCCCAACTCCATCCCAGGAGGTGATTTTGAAACCATGTGATGATCCCAGCATGAAGGGATGGACATGGGATACATCTGTACGTGCTAGAATCAATTGGTTCTTGAGCTGGTGTATTCCTTGGTTTGCAAAAATGACACTCTACCTCCACTGCCAGCCTTTTATGTGCACTCAGAAGTGAGAGTTCAAGAGCCATGTGTTGAGTACTTTTTATGCATGCGCCTTCTCACCCACATACATGTAGGGCAACATTAGCTAGTTACACTTAACTAATGAAGCTAAGCCCTGAGCCAGGATAGTCGTCAACTGTCAACAATATCACCAGCACCTCATTTGTGATTGGCTTGTGTTGTCATGCCACCAAGAGTGTAGAAAGCACTAATGGGCTTCTTGCAAATAGTGTTTTTTCAGGAATGTGTGCTTAATTAAATGAGCATAAACCGCTCAAAACATAATGTGAGGAGTCTGGATTCAGTTTTTTTGGAAGGGAATAAGTGAAGTATAATATCTGCGGAACTGTCACTTTAATTAGACTGAGAGTGACGATCGTTATTTCCTGAAATTTATCCATTTCAAGTTCACTAGAATAGTGCGGTAATTTCAAAATTATTTATATGAATTTTTACTTTTGTATGCAGCTATATTTACTGATGGAGGTGCAGCAGTTAACATTATCCCAGAACGTTCTGCCATGGACATCTTATACCGTGCTCCCACTGTGAGCATGATGGCTGAATTGCGCAAGAAGGTCATGTCTTGTATCTCTGCTGGTGCTGAAGCCACAGGTTGTACCATGGAAGTGACACGGTCCTTTAGCTTCAAGCCAGTTGTTACCAACTCTGTGCTCGCACGACTTTACAAGAAGCATGCCGAAACACTTGGTATGTTCTGAAAATGTGCTTCAGAATCACTTCTTTTTCTTTGTTACAACCCATACCTACATGTATGCAGAGGCAGAGTTTTGAGGCTGCATCGAAGCAAGGTTAGGCATATTATGGGTATCAGCTGTTTAACAGTCGTTGCAAGGGCCACATGTGTATCTCTGTCTGAATGTCTGTTTTGTGCATGAAAATTGTTGTGTGCCAAAAATTTTGCCTTCACCTATCATTTTGACTTTGTGGCGTTCAGCTGTGCTCATACCATTTAGTAAAAACTTTCATCTGTTTGGCAAATAAGTAGGAGTGTTTGAATAGTCAGATTTCGTAAGTGAATATGAATATTTGAGAAAAATAACCTTCGTATGTCGAAGATAGAATAATTGAATATTGTGTGGAGTTTAGTTTGGTACAATAATGAGGCCTATTTACATTGTTTGATACATGGATGTGACGCCATTCGCAACTGTACATCCAGTCAACTAAGTAGCTTGAAAAGTGACGGTAATGAAACAAGGGAACAACATGTCACCAGATGCACATGGAATGTTGTGTTTATTGAAGGAGAGAAGTGTGATACTATAGCACTGCACATTGTTTTAAAGAAGGGCTGCACAACATACAGGCCACAGGCCTGTGAGTGCATTATTATCAGCCTGCGGATGGAAGTCGCACTACTGTGGTATGCTGGTTGCTGCTATCAGTGCATCACCATATGTTGAGAAAAACAACAATATTGGTGCCAAACACGGTGCCCAACATTAACTGTAGACGGTGCCAAGCGCATTAAAATTAAAAAGATGCTGGAGCATGGGTTCTTTTGTTGGGAATAAGAAAGGTGTGCGACCTCCAAAACTGTTGGTTATCTGCAGAAAGAGTGCAACACTATCAATGAGTTGAACACGCACTTTCCCAGTATGTTTCGACTGAATGATCATAGGCAGCAGTAGCTATAAATTAGTGCTCTTGCCTTTGTCCGCCTGACTTTTCAATGTTCACAAATGTTTTCTTACACGGTAATGCACCGTGAGCAAGTGTTAGTCAAGGTTATTTATAGATCTAGTAGCATTTGGACCCATGGTGTCGGTCGAGCTTTTGTATACTGTTTATATGAGGATACAAACAGCATGCCACACTTACACATTTAAAGAAGCACGGAATAAAGTGACCAGCGCTTCGTGGGTTGACTTCTTTATACGCTGGTAGCATGACTTGCAATATCGGTAGTTTTGCCACTGTACTTCCCTCATGATTGCTACAATTAACCCATGGCCCTCGGTCACCAGCAGCTGCAGAGCACCTGACCAAGGCGGCGGTTAGACCTGTAACGCAGCAGAGGGTGCTAAGAATCTCTGGACCGGACAGGCCTCCAAGGGAACTTACCCTGGCAACCTTTAACACCCGAACTCTGTTGAGTGAAGCTAGTTTAACAGGACTCTTTGAGGAACTATCAGACATTTTTTGGGATATCATCGGCCTTAGTGAGATTAGAACTGGTGAGGCTTATACAGTGCCGACTAACAGCCATGTCCTCTGCTATAGAGGTCTCCCAGATAAAAAGCAATGCGGGGTAGGATTAATAATCCATAAGGACATAGCGGACAACATTGATGGATTCTACGCATTAATGAGAGGGTAGCAGTAGTCGTAATCAAACTTAATAAGAGGTATAGATTAAAGGTAGTACAAGCCTACACTTCAACATCCAGTCACGATGATGATGAAGTAGATCAGTTTTATGAAGATGTTGAATTAGCGATGAGCAAAGTGCAAACTCAGTATACTGTAGTAACGGGCGACTTCAATGCAAAAGGGGGGAAAAAGCAGGCTGATGAACAAGCAATTGGCAACTACGGTGTCGATTCTAGGAACGCTAGAGGAGATATGCTGGTAGAATTCACAGAAAGGAATAAGCTTCGAATAATGAACACCTTTTTTAGGAAGCATAGCAACTGAAAGTGGACCTGGAAAAGCCCTAATGATTAAACAAGAAATGAAATTGACTTCATACTTTCTGCTGATCCCAGCATAGTGCAGGATGTAGAAGTGATGGGTAGGGCAAACTGCAGTCATTATAAGTTAGCGAGGGCTAGGATTCACCTCAATTTGAAGAGATAAAGATAAAGATTGGTCAAGAAGAAACAGGTCAACCCAGATGCAGTAAGAGTAAAAGCAGACCAGTTCAGGTTGGCACTTGCAAACAAATATGCAGCCTTAGAACAGAGAGATGAAGATGACATAGAGGTAATGAATGAAACCGTAACTAGGCTGGCTTCAGAGGCAGCAATTGAAGTGGGAGACAAAGCACCGAGGCAACCAGTAGGCAAGCTCTCCCAAGTAACAAAGGGCCTAATGAAATGACAAAGAATGAAAGCGTCCAACTCAAGAGATAAGTTAAGAGACAGAAAAAGATTGGTTTGGATCAGAGAGCAAACGGTATAGCCGATATTCTAATTGACATTAAGAGAAAAAAGTAGAGCTGGGCAGGTCATGTAATGCACAGGTTAGATAACCGGTGCACCATTAGGGTTACAGAATGGGTGCCAAGAGAAGAGAAGCGCAGTCAAGGATGGCAGAAGACTAGGTGGGGCGACGAAATTCGGAAATTCACGGGCAGTTGACACAGGACAGGGGTAATTGGAGATAAGCAGGGAAAGGCCTTCATCCAGCAGTGGACATAAAATAGGCTGCAGATTATGGTGATGTATCTCCTACTTGTCTCTTTTAACAGCAAATGCCAGAATTTTTTTTCTGTCCGTATAATAGTAAAAAAAAAACTGCGAAGGAAACTGCATCTTTTTCAATAATTTTCATCATCAGATAATGTTTTTGAATCTATAGATAGATGTTCATTTACATGAAGACTATGCAACACCAAATTTTCATTATGTCGAGCACCTTTTGGTAGAGTGAGTGAGAAAACTTTATTTCAAATCAGAATGATTCGCGTCCGGTGAGTAAGTGGGCTGGGGCACCCACTGAGGTTACGGTCAAGAGTTCTTGCCTCTCGGTGGCTTCCTTGGCCCGCTAGACTGCGCAGAGTTGGTCTTCCAGATTCAACCTGAGCAGCGCAGCCTGCCATCGCGCGTGGAGGCTGTCGATGGAGGCTTCTCTCTCATTGTCCTGTATTAAGCCCTGGCATTTCCATAGCATGTGTTCTAGCGTGGCTCTGGTGCCACAGTATTTCAAGTCATTTGAGGATGAGAGAAAGAGCGTCCACCTATTTTGCGACCATTTAGTATCAGTGAAGCCGAAACGCTGCAGTTGGATGAGCTTTAGTTGCAGTGTTCGATGGAGCTAAATGCTACGCTGTAGAAGCACCCCCTCTGTTGGCCTTGCAAGAACCTTATAGCAACAAACGCAGAAACACAGCTAACATTGTCTTGAAACTGGCATCTCTTTTCGGGAGCACCTATATGATATACATCTGTGATCTGACATTCTCTTTGATAATTTTGAACAAGAGCTGCCTTCAGTCTTAAGCGACCAATGTGACATTACAAGGTATGCCGAGAACAGCAATGAGTGCAAATATACCAGACAGTTTTCTGTAAGAAATGAGTGCAGCATTTCTCACCAAATTGTGGCATGTGTGTCTCCCAGAGAAGCTGGTTTTGGCCCTTGCTGGTTTGAGTTGTGCAGCCTTGTTTTAAAGGGATGCAAATATGGTGATACTAGTTAAATAATAAATTGCTTTGGCTATATCAAGACAACAAATTTGTATACAGGTTGCCTAAAAGCGAAGCATTCTTAGTGAATGATTGGAAGTTATCGCGCTGAAGTTATCTGCCTCGTGTGCTTGCTCGAGAACTGGTGCCTCTGCACAAAAATCACAGCTCCCTTACAACAGAATCAGTCAGAACACTCCTTTGCATCTATCTCTGTCCCTCGAGACTCCAGTAAGTGTTGTTAGCCCTTATACTTGAAAATAAATTAATGTTCAATAAATTTCAAATTGTAAATTTTCTAATCAAATGTGAATAATATAGCAAAGGACTATTCGATTCATACTCAAAATTTTGAAGATTCACGGATCCCTACAAATAAACCTTCAGTTATCAACTGTGTATTGCTGTTATTCACTGTTGCCAGCAATTTGTAAGTGACAAACAGATAGTGTAAGGACAGTAGAAAAATGTGGTGCGTTTTGTCTCATTCACTTGTATTGGTGGCCTTAAAAGGCTGTAAAAGTGGTGGCCCTAAAAGTGTACGGAGCACTTGAGTGAACAAACATTTCTTCATGGCAAAAGCATGCAGCTTGTACACACAAGCACAGATAGTATTTTCAAATTCCTGAATGCATGCTCTGGCTGAGAATATTATTTTCCACAGCCCCCATGCTCTGTGAGCTTTTGCAGTAAACTGTACATACCTACAGCACATACGTAATTGCTGCAATAGTTTTGCTCTATGGAAATGTTGTTACTGTACGAGGAAGTAGCTTTTCTGAACAGCAGTATAAAGTTATCGCATGTACATTTATCCCAAGTAATGTGTTTTCCTCCGTTCTTTTGGCAGGTGTTAAATTTGATGATGGCAACAGTGAGGCCAACCTTTTTGTGGCTTCATCTGACATGGGCGATGTGTGCCACACAGTGCCCAGCATTCACCCTATTTACCGAATTGACTCAGCAGGACCAAACCACACAAAGGAGTTCACAGATGCTGCAGGCCATCCATCTGCTCAGCCACCAACACTAGTTGCTGCTAAAGCCATGGCTTTAGCATGCCTTGACATTTTGCTCAACCCGGATGTGCTCATACCTGAAGCTAAGGCAGCATTTGCTGCTGACATGGAACGATCAAATCGCAGCTGATAACCATCCTTGAAATCTCTATACCATAAGAGTGGTTGATATTGCCTGCGATAAAAAATGCACTTATATATGTAAAATGTTGGTTGGCAAAGGTGTTCACTGGTACTAGCAACAGTTATTGAAGGCTCATTATGTAGCGTAGTGGTTAAATAAAGTTATGGGTTGTTTGTTATTAGACTCTTGTGTTCTTAATTCACTTTGTGCCCTGTACACAGCAAAAATACATGACCTCCTCTAATGTTCTTTGCAACACAGGCTCTCCAATTGATGCTCATGCTGCTGTTTTTGTTATTGATGTTATTCATTTGAGAATTTCGTAAGTTAAGTCATGTAGTTAGTCATGTAGTTAGTCATGAAGCGGGCAGCTTGACTTTTACCCGGTGATAAATAAATGTTCAAATCCTAGATGAGGATGTTAGTGAGAACAAAGCTGCCATAGTTATCTTGCTCCAGTACTGTTTTAGAGCACAGCTCTTAAGCACCCGTTCCTGCAGCAAGCGTTGGTGTCAGCGTTGTCCCGTGCGTAACGAAGCGAAGGATGGAAGTCAAAGAGCAAATGTGGGGTGCCGCGGGAGATGAAACACATGAGGAGGAAAGTGGAGAGGAGGGTGCAGCGAAACCATAAGGTGGAAAGCTGAGGAGGCTATGGTGATAGCGTGAGAAGAAAAGCGTAGTGTGATGATGATGGCCATAATAGCGCGCATTGTCTGGGGAGTCTGTCGGCAATGGCTGCTGTGAATCACCCATGCATCATGCACACACTGGCTCTCGCGATCTCCACATTAGCGAGGTAGTCACACCACACTTCGCTCATTTGCAATGTGCCGCATGAGACAGATTGTCCGTGCCAGCCAATATATCGCAAAATGAAAACGCATATAAAGCTGCGCTCAAATTTCGCATTAGTGAGTATTGTTGTCATCTGTGAATTTCTTTAACATGCTTTTTCTAACACACAAAATCCATAGACCCTTTGCAAGATCTTCAAGTGAGGTTCTCTGCCCAGTGAAACGACTGGCATTTACCACGGTGTCTAACTCAAGGCGGATGTTCGCACAAAACCTACGCATTTAATCCCCAATTCTTGGGTGCTGTTGAGCTTCTGTAGACCTTCCATGGCACAATATTTGTGTGTAAGAGCCACACACTAAGAGATGCTATTTTGTCTTGCTAATGAAGTTTTGTGGTAAAGGAGTAGCCTGCATGGATGTTGACATTGAGGTTTTGTAAAGGACCATAAATCATGTAGGCCATCCACAGCCCATTGTTTTATTTGCAAAGAGCTGTCTGCCAGGCAACTCAAAAAGCAATATTCGTTTGTTGGGTGTTGCAGTAACCCTCAGCTGCAGCTGCACCAATCTCAACACAGTGCATGTTATGTAACTATGTTACTAAATTTAGCGACTTTCTCACTAAGTTACGAAGTTTTTTATTTTTTAGTCACCTTAACGAAAACTTTGCCTTTCAGGAGTTTTCATGACTTCTTTTGTGACTTTTTTGGCGATGTATGTAGCCAGTAAATTGCCCTGGGAAAATTCCTTGAGAGACTTTGGCTATATTCAGTGCCTCACCTACATTTTATCCCTAGGGGAATATATCCACCTCCATTCATCAATGCTTTTAAAAACCTACCAAAGAGTTTATTACTGAGCCATCAGAGTTTCAGTAGAGAGTTTTAGAATAGTTTTTGGGCCCCAAAGAGCTTTGCAGGTGTTTGCGTTGGGTCACACAGGAGTGAAGAGCTTTAGAATAGGGCTTTGGTGTGGCTTTGCATTTGTGGATAGTGTCTTGCGTTTGCAGCGCCACTATGGTGTAAAAAAAAAGCTATTGTAAATATTAAAATAAGATATAACATTTTACGGTAATAAAATTAATCTTAATTTTTGCATTTAATTACAGTGTAGGGGTTATTCTATTAGCAGCAAGCAATTTGTTGCATTTAGTTTTTGAGTAACCAACTTCACGTGCCTTCATCAGCCAAATTAAGCTGTCTTAGGCATACGAGCCATGAACTCTACAATCAAATTCGGAGTCGGCAGTGTCTAATGAATTAATCTTCATAACATGCGTTAGTTGAGAGAAAGCGATAACCGTAGTCACTTGTCCTAGCTTACGAACTTCACGCGTTACCTGGAACCATAGAGTTTCTCACTATAGCGCCTAGAGGGAAATCTAGCGCCACCGTCTATGGGAGTTTCTTAAGGGGCGCCGTGCCATCATGGGAATGACGGTATATGTGTCTGCGAGGCTTGTGTTGGCTGGTGTTAAAGGCTTCATCTAAAACGTGGATATGGCTACAGAAATAATGCATTCTTAAAGTAAAATCTTCATAAAGTGGTTCAATTCACCATATTACATCTTTACTAACCTACAATGCATGACCAAGTGAAAAAAAGCAAGAACAGATGACCAGCTGTTTCAAAGCTGGTGTGAATCTTTTCATCTGTCCTCCAACTTTAGCGGCATGCTGATACTTTTCACGTATCATATAATTCTACACGCAATAGCAAGTCCTCATAGTTAAATGAAACATGTTTTTGCGTAATAATAAAGCTAAAACAGCTTTTTACGTGTTGTTTTAGTAGAAAATTAATCATTGTAACAGAGGGAAAGGTGCTTGCCAGGTGCGTCTTCAAGGTGTCCTGACTCTCCCGAGAACGATGCCAGTCCGAAGCCACAATATACCGGCATTCCCATCGTTCTCTCTCTCGTGCATTCCTATGCATACCACTAAAGTTCCTTGATTATTTGAAAGTAGCGACACTCTTTGAACTCTGCCGCCGCTGCGCGATCTCCTCGCCTCCTCCTCGCCCCTCGCGCGTTCCCCCTTGGCAACCAGTTTTGCCCCCGTTTTTCTGCACGACGATTGGTCTCCCTGCCGTTGCCCTTGGAAAACGCGCGGATCTTGAGTTTTGCTTGTGTTTTATTTTTCGTTCGCGCCATTTTCCTCCTGAGCCAATGCCTGAGCACAGCTGGCTCGGCGCTTTAGCTCGCCGTAGCGAACATCGTGCGCTGTGTTTCCTGCTCTATGTGCTAGTGCTATGCCGGGCTGTTGCGCATATAAATGCAGCAAGAAGCCTGAAGATGGTTATGCCATTTTTATGATACCACAAGGAAAGCGTGACGGCTTGCGCAGGAAGCAATGGCTGCATGACATTGACCAAAAGAACTTTGTTCCGACAAAAAACAGCGTTGTTTGCGAGCTGAGGCGTCTTTCTTATAGCTCGTAGCAAAGCATCCCGTAATGCTGCATTTTTTTCTCATTCTTCCGGCCTGATCACCAGCGTTTTTGTTGCGGTTGTCCTCAGTATGCTTAATATTCTGGGGCGGCTCCATCACCTCGCACGTCGCTAACTGTTGTTATTCAGTTGGAAGTGCAGCATTATAGATTCCACTTTGTGCCCTGAAAAAAATAGTGGCAAGTATACCCTTGGTATTGCAGGTGATGAGCGTTAGCTAGTCAACATTGAGTTTTTTTTTTTTTTTAAGTTTTAAGACGAAAGCCTTTAGATCTCTATGTTTCAAGGTCGCGCTGTAAACTGGGAGTATCACGTGACCCAAAGAAGGCCAGAGGTGACCCAAAGCATGTGCCCCCTGCTAGGAATGGCTGGACGGGGTGGCAACGTGCCAGCTTTCAGCCCGCTGCACGTGTTCCAATCCAACCAGAAGGGGCGCACTTCAGAGAACTGCGGATGACCGGCAGCCACGTGGCACGCGGTCAGCTCAGGAATGTGGTACTCGGCCGCGCCACCCGGGACAAAGCAGAGTTCTACGAAGCCCTCTGACGTCGGCTCTGGACCTTTACACCTGTGTGTGTGTGCGGCACGTGTATGACAGCCCTCATCCTCCAAAAGGGCGGGTCATCTACGGTGACGTCGAACGATGACTGGACGAACGTTTCCGTCCACTGGGAATAAAGGGGGGACCAAGGGCTTATAAGCAGCGATTGTCGGCTGCTAGTGGGTGCTCGTCGTCGGGAGCTGAGTGCTTGTTGTCATGCTAGAAATGTACTAGTGAGCTGTGTGCTCGTAAGCTGTTTGCTGTAGGTTAGTCTTGCGGGCTCCATATGGGAGTGACGCTAGACTGTCGATGTATGTCTTGCCTAAAATGTTAATATGTAAATAAATCCTGTTCACCGAGTTCCTCTCTACGACCTTCAACTCCTTCAAATGGTGGCAGCGGCGAGATTGTCCGACAAATCCCTACACCCCCTGTATAAGAGAATGATTACCCAAAAGTTAGTTAATGAATCATTAGTGATTGACATAAGGTGGATTATGGAGGATTAAGGTTGATTAGAGTGTATTAAGAAGGATTAAGATGCATGAATAAAGGTTAAGGTGGGTGGATGAGGATTAAGGCAGATTATGGTGGATTAAGGCGAAGGGTTGATGAAAAGTATTAAGACTGATTGGGGTACATGAACAAGGATTAGGGAGGATTAAGGCGGATAAAGGAAGATTAAGGTCGATTAATGTGGATTAAGGTAAATTAGGATTGATAAAGGAGGATTAAGACCGATTAGGGTAGATTAAGGTGGATTTTGCATGAGAAGTGATGTAGAATGAGGGGAAAACCAGACGAGTTAACGGGTGACAGTCATATTGCCTATGAGTTTTAAGGGTTATTGCAGGGTTTGATAATGGACGCTGTCTCGCATGATTTTATTTTCCGCCTTATCTAACTCATATCATGGGTATATGGTTCCGAGGATCTCTCAGCGTCGCGGCGAGCCGATACTCGAGAAAATAATGAAACAAAAAGAAAAGTTAAACGCAATTGGCATTTTCTCTGCCCGCAACTCGTTCCACGTGCATACAGACCAGCTGACCACGAAATGTATCCCTTTCCTGGTCCCTCGATTAGTCTAGACGTAGAAGGTTCAACTAACGAAGCAGCAACGATGCGCATGAACGTTGAATAGACGGTGACAACTGAATGCATCTCGAGTTAATCGTGCGGGCACCGAATTGATGAGGAAACTGGCCTTCACATCCCAGGAGACGCCGACAACTACCGCCATCCAAAAGGGGTGAAAAAGACAACACAATGTTGACTGCTGAATAGCTGTCAAGTCTCAACGTTGATTTGGCGGCACTTTAGAAAGGTGTGTGAAAAGTGGTGGCGTGGGCGGAGAGGGGGGGTATGCGTTTTGATTCCGGGGGGGGGGGCCTTGGGTACGTGCCTGACCTCATCCTTCGCAATGTTGCACATTCGCACAGTGGAATTCGTATGTACAACTATATCTGCGCATTTCTTCAAGATCGCACAGCCACCGTAGGAATGGGACCGCATCGATCCAGTGCGATTCGCCTTGTAGGACGCGGGACACCCCAGGGCTCAGTTCTTTCCCCTACTCTATTCAATATCGCTCACGCAGGGTTCCCCCGACTACTCGACCAGATACCTGATGTCGCCCACGCTATTTATGCGGACGACATTACTATCTGGTCGACACGAGTTTCCGACGGAGCCATCCAGAACCGACTGCAGCAAGCAGTCAACACAGTTTCCGAGTACGCGAGAAAATGCGGCTAAGATGTGCTCCGGAAAAGTCGGAGCTCATAATCATTCGCCCCCGCAGCCGTTCCTCTACTCCCCCTATCACTGTGCACGTGGATGGCATACCCATACCACAGGTTAAGATCGTGCTCGCATCCTTGGCCTACGCGTCCAAACGGATGGCAGGTCTAACTGTACTGTTGCCCTTCTATCCAGACAGATTGAGCAAATTCTGGCCATGATCTGGAGGGTCTCCAACAGGCGCTCGGGCCTTCGAGAAGAGGACCTGCTGCGCTTGGTGGAGGCATGCGTGATCAGCCGGCTTACATACAATGTCCCATTTCAGCAGTTGAACCAAGCGCAACAACTTCGCATAGAGGCAATGATTCGAAAAGCGACGAAGCAGGCCCATGGCCTCCCAAACTATACTTTCACACGCCATCTCCTTAACTTAGGGACACATAACACACTAGGCGAGCTGCTAGAGGCGCATTGGGTAAGCCAGCGCCAGCGCCTCCTACTCACTCCTACTGGCCGCCATCCCTGTCTGAAACCTGTCCAACGATCTTGTCGTCAGCGATACGCCAAGCACTGAGTTTTCATCCATTGCCACGTAATATGCACCCCGAGCATGACAAAGGACGGCGCAAAGCCTGTGTACGATACCTTGGCCACATGCTTGCAAACATCCCGGAAACACATACTTTATACACGGATACATCACACACACTGAAGAGGGCTATACCTCGGTAGTTTTGGATGGCACCGAATCCCTGAGAGCAGTGGCGTAGCAACAGGGGGGGCCGGGGGGCCGTGGGCCCGGGTGCAAGGGGCCAGTGGGGGGGGGGGGGGGGGAGGGGTGTCATATACGTCTGACACCCTTTCCGCCAGCTACACGGGGGGGGGGGGGGATGACAGAAGACCTATGGGCCCCGGATGCAAGACGACCTAGCTACGCCGCTGCCTGAGAGACTCTGCTGCAATGCGCGGAACAAATGCCGCTTACGGAGAAATTCTCGGTGTTGCTCTTGCAATTCGATACGCCATCCGTGTTCCTGAGGAAGTGTATATATTGATGGACTCGTAACAGGCATGCCGGGCGTTCCTATCAGGACATGGCATCCCGAGAGCGGCGCACCAAATTCTCAAACAGATCCCGCAAAATGCGCCGACCACACTTCCCCGCATCCACTTACTCTGGACCCCTGGTCATGCCTCGCTGCCGGGTAACGAACGCGCACATGCGGTTGCCCGAGAAATTTCGCTCCGGGCGGCTCGGCATGGTGAGGCCACTGGTTCAGGGTGGGGGATCCCTTGTTCCGTTACAAAAACATCCTACGTCATTATACACGCATTCGTCGCGCCCACGCCGCACCACCGCCGTCCATCTCGCGAGAGGAAGCGGTGGCGTTACGCCAGTTACAAACCGCAACTTTTCCAAATCTTGGCTCTCTCAATAAATTCTACCGGCCCACACTGTTATGCAGATCGTTGCCCTGGCTGTGGCAGCTCGCCCACAATCTTCCACGTCACGGTTGAGTGCACTGCAAACCTTTTTCCTCCCTTGCCAACTCTCCTTTACCCCCTACGTAACAAAGAGCTGTGGGACGATGCCCTCCGCGACGGACCTCCCGAGGTCCTCCGAGCTGTGATACAACGGGCTCGAAACATCGCCGGAATCATCTTAGGAACCCTGGAATGAGGGTTCCTCCCACACTGCCCAGGTGAAAATGTTTTTACTTCCAGCTGGATTATGGAACTGGAAATTTCACCCAGCTGGATACTTTTCTAGCTGGGAAGGCAGCTGGAAAAAATCCAGCTGGGTGAAATTTCCGGTTCCATAATCCAGCTGGAATATATCCCAACTGGAACGTCTTCCAGCTGGATCCAGCTGCAAGAAATGCCAGCTGTAATTCAGCTGGAAGAGGTTCCAGCTAGAATCTCCAGCCAGGACTTTGCGTCTATAGTTCACGAGGGTTGCGATGTGGGCTTGTTGGTAATGCATCTTCAAGGGGAGTATGGTAGCGCGATTCAAAGACGGGACAAGAGAAGACACAAAGGGACACACACAGCGCTGTGTGTGTCCCTTTGTGTCTTCTCTTGTCCAGTCTTTGAATCGCGCTACCATACTCCCCTTGTAGTTGCGCCTATAAACTCACAGTCCGGGCTGGCACACAGCACTGGTCGCCATGGTGTTGAGCCATGCCCAGGTGAAATCCCAGGGTGTAACCTCGCATCAAGCAGGATACAAACTGGCTAGAACTCGCATGGATCAGCTTGCTGTCGCAAGTCACAGTTAGTTCCTAATGTGACTGGCCACAGGACCAACTGGTCCGGTGAAAATACATGCAGGCAAAACAGCATGGTGCTGAAACTTGAAACCCTTTATTTGAACACTTGCAGCAAGGATTGTGAAAGCATATCTTGCAGCTCCCCAAGGTGTGAAATGCACTTGCACATCGCCTTGTACACCATCTGAAAGAAATATTTAGGCATAGTGAGTGAAATTTAAAACAATCATGACTTTAATCCACTCAGTTCTAGTAAACAGTGAGCTTTACCAAAATCACGTGGATTGTATCGACAGCCTTTGGACAGTACCACAGTGTACCTTCATCACAGCCCCTTCTACAGTTTATGTGGCGCAAGGCCTCAACCTGAGCTCTCACGAGGCTCTCAACCTGAGCTGCAGGAGCTATGCAATGATTGTTAAATTGTTTAGCGCCATTGAGTGTTGCTTTAGTGTAAATAGAATTCAAATGAGCTCATTTGTATTTTGAACTTGGTGTGTGATGTAACTCAGGCTCCCAAGAAGCATTCTTCTGCTGAATAACACAAGAGCTTGAGGGCCAGTCTTTAATGTTATTGCTGTTTTGCACCAATTCAAAAGCCTGCCATTCGAGGCTACGTGTTTGCGAGCACGCACTTGCAGTGAAAGCACAGCATAAATGTGCTTCTATTGCGTTGGGCAGATTGACATATACGCACTAGTATTTAATAGACGTTTGTGCAACATTGGGCACAAACACTGCACGGCACTATATTCAAATGGGCTATTGGAGACAAAAGGGGCTTACGCAAACTGGCAAGCACTTCACATATGCTGCGTGATAATTTTTAAGTTTTATGCAATTTTTAACAAATCGCCAGTTGAAGATACCGTAATTCTAGTCCTTGAGCTGGGTCCTTCTGAGGAGATTACCTGCACGAAAAATCGAAACAAATATTGAACTAATTTTAAAAATTCAATAATTAACTTCCTAATTTATTACATTACGGCACATGTCGCAATCTACGAATTGTAGCCATTGAGATTGCCAGGCGTATCCACTTGGACTTACTCTCCAGAATGACACCAGTTGAAAATATGTGTCATGAAACTCTCCGTAAAATTTGGTCTACTTACTTTTTTAACAAAACGCTCTTTTATGTATTGGAGCACAAAAGTAACTGGAACGCCCATTTATTTCGCCTCGCACTTCAGAAAATTATATATCGAAACTGGCGTAATTCTGGAAATTCATTTAAAGTGGATGCATCTTGCAAACTCACAGGCTACAATTCGTTAATTTCAATATGTGCAGCAAGGTTAATTTGTCAATTTTTGCTAATTACTTGAAGATGTCTTTCGAGTTCGCCTGCTAATAATGTCCACCTCTTCGAATAATTCAGCTCAGCGACAAGAATTACGATATCTGCCACAGGCCATTTCTACAAATTCCGCAAAACATAAAAATGATCAACCTGTATACGAACATCACGTACAGCAGGGACCTATGACATCATGCTCAAGCGTGCCAACATTCAGGATAAAAACAAACATTAACTTACGCTCAAAACATAAGCAAGTGAAATAATTACCTCCAAATTGTAGAATCCGGGCTGGAGAAAACGGTGCTCTTCGATCCGCACTGGTGAATCACAACACCACAAAGTACAGCAATAACAACCGTTGATACCCGCTTGCCTGTACTTGTAACGCCGTCCAGAGAAGAAACTGTCCAAAAATATTTACTTCATGCGCAAGATCATGCAGGCTCTTCACAAAAACTTGATCACACGCACACCCGAGAGACTCTCGTTGTCTCACAAAATTGCCTCGCCGTGACAGATTCCGCCATGTGCTGTACGAAACTAGGGCCACTGTGGCGTCGTCATATTTTTTATATTCGGGCTGCATCTGTAATGCTGCTGTTTGCTGCGAATAAAAATCCGAGCTTTTCCGAGAAATGCTTATATTGCAATACCAGGCTATTATTTTATTATTAGTGTCAAAAGAGCACATCAAGACAAGATACGAGACTAAAGCTACTAAGCATTTAACAAAAATGGCGGCGATTGTAGCGGCGTCGTGCAGGAAGGAAAAGATAGGAGCAGCGGTCATTGCAGCCTGATGACTGCTGAAGGTGCCACATGTTAAGGCTCTTTTTTGTTAGGGAAGGAATTGCTATGCTGTAAACACTAGCCGTTTGCGCAACGGCTCATCATGACCAATCGGGCAAGCTCCTCGCTAGACGACGTCGACAGTGTAGCAAGATAACACAGTGTCGATCAAGAGCGCGTCGCTTTTGTCTACTACAAGTAAGGTTCAATAAAAGTGGCAGTTTTCCTGGAAATATATTTTTTGGCAACTCCTACTTTCGATTGCAATCGATCCCGATCGAGCCCGATCGCGATCAAAGGTACCCTGAGTGACGAGCATTTCCATGCAGTTCATGCAATTAATTACGATTGTTGTCACAACACAAACGAATAAAAATATTTTTTTTTTTTTTGCTGCTGCTGCAAGAGTAAAAGCTCTTCGTTCTGATACAAACACCACCTAGGGCTAAATATGGACATGTTGCAGATACAAAAAATGTCAATGCAAGTGGGAAGCTCCACTTTCCAGTCGATAGATTCTACTTCCGGCTGGAAAATGCTCCATCCAGTTGTTTCCAGTTGGAAGCGCTGTTTCCAGCTAAAAAATGCTGTATCCAGTTGTTTCCAGCTGAAGCTGGAAAACTTCCAGCTGGAAGTGCTGCTTCTAGCTGGAAAACTAGCTGAGGTGGATTCCACTTCAAGCTGGAAAGTGCCATTTCCAGCTGGCTCTGGAAAATTTCCATCTGGAAGGGCTGATTCCAGTTGGAAACCTGGCTGGGAAGACCATTTCCAGCTAGAATTTCAGAGCCCATTTTCCTCTCGCCATTCAAATATTAATAATAAAGATGTTTTACTCTCTCTACCCCACTTTCAGTGATGAATTCCACAACCGCACACTTCAAGCAAATTGGTCGATCTTCCAACAAAAAATCACCGACCTTGCTAATAACCACATTCCAGTTGTTTCAGTACCTACTAACAGCAATAAACCTTGGTTCACAAAAAAATTATCAACTTTAGAAAACAGGAAAAAACGATTTTTTCGGTCGGCAAAGCAAACCAATTGTGCTGTGGTCTGGGACAAATATTTACAGGCAGAGAAAGTTTATCTCTCACCTATACGCCGCGAAAAACACTCCTTTTTCCATGACATGTTGCTTCGTGTACTAAGCACTAACCCCCAGAAATTCTGTCAATTTCTAAACCCCAATTTGAAACAGAACAGCGCGGTTTTCACGGGGACATGTTGCAAGCAAGGAGAAACGACACGGACGAGCGCGGTCCCCGTGAAAACCGCGCTATTCTGTTTCAAATATGTCTTACCAACTCGCCCAAACGTCTGTTCTAAACCCCAAGCCACCGGATGCTATCACTATCGCTGACCATAACGATATAGTAATCCCCGAAGAAAAATGTGCCGATGCATTTAACCGCGCGTTTTCATCTGTATTCACCACTGAACCTGATGCTCTGTTACCTATACCATCGTCACCTGTGCAATCTGTTATGTCACCCATCGAATTCACTGAGCATGGCATAACGGCAATAATTGAGAAGCTAAAACTCTCATCGTCATCGGGGACGGATGACATCAACTCTAAACTGTTACAAAATACTAAACTCATCTGCGCATCGTACTTTAATCTTCTCGCAGTCTTTATCCTCCTGTAACATCCCCGTCACCTGGAAGAAAGGGCAGGTCGTTCCAATCTATAAATCAGGTAATAAAAACTCACCTCTTAACTACAGACCGATTTCCCTAACCAGCGTACCCTGCAAGATAATGGAGCACGTCATTTTCACCCGAATTATGCACTTCCTTGACACTAACTTCTTTCACCCATCCCAACATGGTTTTCGTAAGGGTCTCTCGTGCGAAACGCAACTTGCTATGTTCGTCCATGACTTTTTTACACGTTAATCTCGATGCTAACACCCAAATCGATGCCATTTTTCTGGATAATGCTAAAGCATTCGATAAGTTACCTCACCAACGCCTAATACTCAAGCTCTCCCAGCTGAACCTGCACCCTGACATCTCAAATTAGGTTATTTAATTTCTCACTAACCGATCACAGTCAGTGCATGTCAACAATCGCACCTCCGCACCCCTCCCTGTAACATCTGGCGCAACGTTACTAGATGATCTGGCGTCCCACAAGGAAGCGTTCTAGGCCCCCTACTTTTTCTTATTTATATTAACGACCCTCCCCTTAATGTTTCCTCTCAAATCCGTGTGTTCGCTGATGATTGTGTCATCTACCGCGCAATTACTAATGACTCTGACCACATTATTTTGCAAAATGACCTTAACAAAGTGCAAGACTGGTCCATGCACGACTGGTTAATGACCCTTAACGCCAATAAATGTAAGGTCATGTGCTTCACTCGCCGCCATCAGCCCTTATACTCACCGTATAATATTACTAATAGTACCTTAGAAAAAGTGGACACATTTAAATACCTCGGCGTCAACCTTTCGCTAACTTAGACTGGTCTGCTCATGTAACGCGCATTACTGCCTCCGCTAACTAAAACCCCTTGATAATTTGAAAGTAGCGACCGTCTCCTCCTCACGGCGCTTTCCTCCTCGATTCTCCTCGCCCGCCGGCTGCGCACGGCGCGCTTTTCCTCTTGGGCTCCCGCGGACGTGCCGCAGGATTCTATGGAGGCGTGTTATTTTGGGCTAGTTGCGCGCCCCAGTGGGGTAGAAAATTTTGAGAAATGCTAATAACAGCATCGATAATGCTGGAGGCAACGTTTATGAGGAGGTTGACTTTTTCCTTAAAGCCGTATGAACGGGGTATACCGATGTAAAGGGAGCTTTGAGGCGAGTTATATACTACAGACAATTTTTCTGCCACATGATCAGATGCTTTACTTCGTGCTTCTGATTTAGTATTGCTTGTGGCACATCCCTTTGTGTGTGGCTCATTAAGCGAAAGCCTTATACCTCTGTTTCAAGGTCCCGTTGTGAGCTACAGAAAATATCACGTGACCGAAAAAAGGCGGGAAGCGAACCAAAGCATGTGCAGCCGCGTATAGATGATTAATGATTAGCAAAGTAATGATTGATCAGTGATTGGATTAAGATGAATTCGGGTGTATTCAGGAGGATTAAAGTCAATGAAAGTGCATTAGTGTGAATGAAGGTGAATTAAGGTGCATAAAGGAGGACTAGGTTGGATTAAGTTCGATGAAGGTGGATTAGGGTGGATGAAGGTGCGCTATGGACGATTATAGTGGATTAGGGTGGATTAAAGTGCATGAAGAAGGATAAGGGTGAATTAAGAAGGATTAAGGTGCATTAAGGAGGATTATGGTGGGCTAGGGTGAATTAAAGTGAATGATGGAGGATTACGGTGGATTAGCGTGGACTAAGGTATATGAATGTGGATTCGGGTGGATTAAGGTGAATTAACGACGATTATAGTGGATTAGGGTGGATTAAAGTGAATGAGGGAGCATTAAGGTTGCTTAAGGAGGATTAAAGTGCATTAAGGAGGGTTAGAGTAGATTAAGGTCGATGAAGGTGAATTAGGGTGCATTAAGGAGGACTTCCGTGCATTATGGTGGATTAAAGTGAATGAAGGAGGATTAAGGTCGATGAATGTCGATCAAGCCCGGCAGAAGTAGATGTCCCAGGGGATTACCACGGAGAAGGTGCTTCCTTGAACTTAAGGTCGGAGAACTTACCATCCCGGAGCGCCCCAGTATCAAAATATTGGGGCTAGACTTTCAGAACACGCTGCGCTGCGGGCTCATGTTAAAGAAACTCCAGAGGGCGACCAACTACACACTACAGCTCATTCGCCGGGTGGCTAATCGGCACCAGGCATGGGCGAGGACGATCTGCTTCGGCTTGTGCAGGCATACATAACCAGCAGAACCATGTACTCGACACCATATGTCAAACTCGCAGCCACGGACTTAGCCAAATTAAACACCATGATCCAACGAAGCACAAAGGCAGCCTTGGGCCTTCCGGACCACGCGGCCACCGCAAGGCTAGAGGCCTTAGGCATGCATAACACGATCGAGGAGCTCTTAAACGCTCACCACACAGCCCAAGTCCGTCGTCTCTCGCTAACCCCGGCTGGCCGCACAGTCCTCCGGAAGCTTAGTCTCGAGGCTATCCCCGAGGGGACAGAGTACATTACGATTCCGCGAAAGGTCAGGGGGCATATTTATGCCCCACCTCTACCCCGCAACATGGACCCCGAGTTCCATCAGGGCCGTCGGCAGGCCCGTAGTGAAGCCATTTGGCGACGCTACGGCTCGCAAGATGGAGTGCTCTACACAGACGCAGCCAGACACCCTCGGGGCGACCTCATGACCGCGGTGGTAGCGGATCACAACGGAGGACTGATAGAACATACAACAATCACGGCTGGCCGAGTGGTGGAAGCGGAGGAAACCGCGAATGCCATGGCCATGCATGCGGAAGCGAATACCGTCATCAGCGACAGCAAGCAGGCCATCGGCAATTTCGTCCGTGGTAGAATTTGCAAACAGGCGTACCATGTCCTCACACGACGCCCCCTAAGCGGCTTGAAAACCCTCGTGTGGACCCCCGCTCACGCGGCTGTGCCCGGCAACGCGTCGGCTCACAGTTTGGCTCGAGATCTCGCGCGCCGAGCCTCGTCCGCGGATGCGGACGGCGTGAATGAGGAGGAGAGACACGAGGAACCCTGCGAGACTTATTATGAAATAGCTCATCGGTATCGCTTGAGGCGTCGCGCGCTGCCACCACCGGCCAAGCAACTCGACAAAACGCAAGCGGTCGCGTTTCGGCGACTTCAGACAAATACATACCCACACCCAAAATACATTAACAAAATCACAGGGGGCAGGGAAAGCGACAAATGTAGGCTCTGTTCAGAAACAGGAACACAAACACATAATGTGGGAATGCACCTCGCTCCCGTTCTCTCATCCCCCCGTCAGCAGCGAGGGCGGAAAAGGCCAAGCAGGCCCAGCGCCTTACTTGAGCCCTAACCCTCAGCCACGTCCCTCTTTACCCTTCCCCCTTTCAATAAAGTTTATCACCACCACCATGAATGTGGATTCGGTGAATTAATGTGCATTAGGAGGGTAGACTAATCGGTCTTAATAATCAATGAACCCTAATTCACCTTAGTCCACCCTAATCCACCTCAATTCTCCTTCATCCACCTTAATACTCCCAATCCACCTTCATTAAACCTAATCAACCCACATCTCCCTAACACACCTTAACCTACCCTATACGGTCTTAATCCTCCTTTATCAACCCTAACCCATCATAATCCACCTTAATCCGTATTCATGCACCTTAATCCAACTTAATCCAGTTTAATAGTCCCAATCAACCTTAATACACCCTAATCCACCTCTATTAAACCTAATCCAGCTCCGTAGTCCCTAATCCACATTAATCTACCCTAATCCATCCTAATCGGTCTTAATCCTCCTTTATCAACCCTAATACACATTAATCGATCTTAATCTTCATTTATCCACCTTAATCCTTCTTCATGCACCCTAAGCCACCCTAATCGGTCTTAATACCCTTTCATAAACCCTTCACCTTAATCCACCGTAATCCGCCTTAATCCCCATCCACCCACCTTAATCTTTATTCATGCATCTTATACCCGTGTCACACGGGTGTAGAATAATTAAAGGCTACGACCAACGCTCTGTGGAGGTCACTTCGCGAGTGCGACTACAAAAAACTGCTGCTGCGTGAGTCTCTTTCGGGTGGCGGCGTATACAGCGGCCGCGGACGCAGGAGCCTCGAAGGAACGATTCTCACTCGTCGGGGTTCGCTTCAAGACTGAACGTTTATTTTACAAAAGACATCGCAGTGACTAGAAAAGGAAGAGAAAAGAAAATACAAAATACGAGTTGTCCGTTGGCCGCACCGACGCCTTCGTCTTTCTCGGAAGCGCCGGCCATTCGCGCCCAGCAGGCGGTCCGCCGAAAACACGGGCACGGATGAGGTTGCGGGTCGAGGCGCCGGTCGGGACACCAGCCCAGCGGGGCGCCCCCTCGTCCGTTCGCCGGCTCCCTCTTGGTGCGGCTCCCTCTTGGTGCGTCGCCGGGTCCCCAACCACGGTTGCAGGAAACGCGCGACGGTCGCTACCAATTCTCAACAACCTCCCCCGCAATGAGCGTCGGCTCATTCCTCCCCTAGTTCAAGCGGGTAGAGGGCTTGGACCGGTCGTCTCAGCAGCTTTCGGTCCGGCAGAGAAATCTTGCATGCTCGAACTCGGCCATCCCTTCCAGGAAACGTTTCGACAACCCGGCACAGCTTCCACATCTGTCGCGGGACCTTCTCCTCCCCGAGTAGAACAATGTCCCCTTCCCTTATGCTTCTCTCTTTTCGCTGAGCGGTAACATGAGCAGAGCGAAGTTCTAGTAGGTATTCCTGCCTCCATCGTTTCCAGAATGAATCGACAAGTGTCATGCGGTGTTGCCAGCGTCTTGTGAGCGCAGCCTTCGTAGATTCGCTGGAGACCGTCTCTCTAGTGCTAGGCAAACTTGTCATTCGGCGCCCTATTAAGAAATGCGATGGCGTTAGGGGCAGAAGCTCCCCCGCGTCCGAGTGAAGGAACGTGAGCGGGCGGGAGTTCACAACCGCCTCGATCTGAGTGAGGACGGTAGTCAAGCTGTCATAAGGTAAGGCACTTCTTCCGAGGACCTTTCGCAGCGCTGTCTTAACAGTTCGCACCATGCGTTCCCAAAAACCGCCCCACCACGGTGCTCTTTCTACGATGAACTTCCAGGCGATGCGGTTGTCGCCCAAGTAAGCCTGCATCTCGCCTCCCTTTATAGCGTAGAAGAGCTTTTCCAAGTCTCTCGACGCTCGCTTGAACGTTAGAGCGTTGTCTGAATAAATTTTCCTGGGCATTCCCCGCCGGGCCACGAACCTCTTGAAAGACATAAGGAAAGATTGTGTTGTCAAGTCCCTGACGAGTTCCAAATGCACAGCTCGCGTAGTGGCACATGTGAAGAGGGCTATATAGGCCTTGTAGGAATTTCCAAGCTCGGTATAAAGTATCGGCCCTGCGAAGTCCACTCCAGTAATTTCAAATGGCTCTGATTCACGGATACGGTCGTATGGGAGCGGTGCAAACGGCTCATCCGCGGGGCGGCTGCTTTGTCTTTGACACGGAACACAACGACGAATGATTTTCTTCACGGCCTGTCTTGCTCGCAGGATCCAATATCTTTCGCGAAGTTGAGTCAGAGTGTCCCTTACTCCAGCGTGTAAAAGCCGCCTATGCTCCCAGGCCACCAATAAGCGTGTAAACGGATGCACAGCGGACAAAATGACTGGGTGCCGCGTCTCTTCTTTATGCGCGCTATTCTGTAGCCTGCCTCCAACTCTCAATAGGCCGTCGCTGTCAATGAATGTAGTCAGACCCGCGATGGCGGACTTACGATTAAGTGTCCCGGTAGAGATTAGAGAATGGATGTCCTTCCCAAAGGTTTCTCTTTGTGATACTTTCAGCCAGTAACTCTCGGCCTCTGCTAACTCTTCCGCTGACAGGCTTCCCCTTCGCTTCTCAGACGCGTTCCGTGCGTTATGAAGAAAGCGCATAACCCATGCGGTGACACGAAGCACCCGTGTCATTGAGCTCTTGTGCTCAAGATCCATGAGAGGCATTCCGTCTACCAGTGTCACGGTGTTCAGCACGTGAACTTTCCGGAGCTCTTCGGTGCAACATTCAGCTTCAGGGGCGTGTGAAGGCATCTCTTCGTACGTTTGAACACCTTTTAGCCACTTCGGTCCCGTCCACCAGCTCTCGCTGACAACCAAAGCGGAGGGCAGCAGTCCCCGTGTTAACAGATCTGCTGGATTTTCTCTCCCCGGGCAATGTTTCCAAACAGCGGGATCAGTTAGTGCTTGTATCTCCTGTACTCTGTTGCTCACAAATGGTTTCCACTTCAGCGCGGAGCTCTTAATCCAGCTCAAAGCGACACTAGAGTCGGACCAGCAGTGTAACTGAATTGTTGGTATGCCTAGCCGTTCGATCAAGTAGTGGGCCAGGCGTGCGCCGATCAAAGCACTCATGAGCTCCAGCCGTGGTAGTGACAAACGTTTGAGTGGGGCCACTCTTGATTTAGCCATCAGCAAAACAATGTGCACTCCCTGATTCGTCCTCGATTTAATATAGGCAACGGCACCGTATGCCTTTGGACTCGCGTCGCAGAACACATGTAATTCCGGCTCTGCGCTGTCGTTCTTTATGTCCTGCCCCAATTTTCTAGGAACGGAAGCATTTCTTAAGTCAGGGAGCTGTTGACACCACTTGTTCCACGTTTCGAGAATGTCTGACGGAAGTGGGTCATCCCATTGAGCCCCTCGTTCCCATAGGCTCTGAAACATAATCTTAGTCGTGATAGTGATGGGCGCAAGGAATCCAAATGGGTCAAATATGCGAGCCGTCGCTTGTAGAAGGAATCTTTTTGTGTCCTGACGCTGTTTTAGAAAGTCAATCAGGGAACCCATTTCAAACGTGAATTCATCGGTGGTCGGTCTCCACTCAACGCCAAGGATCTTAGTTACGATATGTGCTGAAATTCCGTGTTCGTCTCCAGACTCTTCTGACCATTCTGCTGCAAGGTTTGGGTCATTGGACTTCCATTTTCTCAAATTCATGCCTGCCATCTGAAGAATATGTTCCGCCTCCTTGCATATGCGCATAGCGTCCTCTAGAGTATCGGCACCTGTGACCAAGTCATCCACGTACACGTCGTTGTTTAGCATGCTTGTTGTCTCCGGAAAACTATCCTTTGTGTACTCTAGATGGTGCTTTAGTGTCGCGGCGAGAAGGAACGGACTGGATGTTGCGCCGAACGGGACCCTCGTCATCCGGTACTCTCTGATTGGAGGGAGAGCTCGTCCCTGTTTTGGAGTACTTTCATACCAGAGGAAACGAAGGGCGTCCCGGTCATCCTTTTTAAGCTCAATCTGCAAGAATGCCTTCTCGATGTCGGACATGATCGCCACATTGTGTACTCGAAATCGAGTTAAAATATCCGACAGATTTGGGTTCAGATTAGGCCCGGCGAACAGGACGTCATTTAGAGACAGTTTTCCCGGCGCTTTAGATGACGCATCGAAGACGACCCTTAAGCTTGTGGTCTGACTGCATGGACGGGCCACGCCGCGGTGAGGCATGTAATAAACGGGCCCTCTTGGGGACTCACCCAGTCCGATGACCTCTTCTGCGTGTCCAGCAAGCACGTAGTTCCGAACCGCCTGGTCATAATCGCGCATAAGGTCATTGTTGCCCATCAGTTTTGTCGTCAATGACCTGAGCCTACTGAAAGCCGTGGCTTTGTTGTCTGCCAAATCGCCAGCATTCTCTTTCCAGGGAAGGGAAACTTGATATCGGCAGTTGTTTCTGGAGACGTTCTCCCGAAATTCCCGCAAGACTTGGTTGTCTTCCACGTCGGCCTCTCCTTCGTCGACAATGCCAATGTGCTCGAGCTGCCAAAACGATTTCAGTTGAGCGGCAGTGTCGTCTTGGTCTTCCTCGCCGATGACAGCCACGCGCAACACTCCCACAGTGGACACGTACGTTGCTGTTGATTCTGTGGTGTGCGTTGTCCCCTGCAGGGTCCAGCCAAAAATGGTCTCCACGGCTACGAGACCGCTGTCCAGGCGCCTGACACCACCGGTTGTGACCTCCCAGTAGTAATCGGATCCCAGCAGCAGCCCTATCTCTGCTTCATCTTGCGTACTGTCGGCGAGTTCGAGGCCTTGCTCTTCGAGGTAGTTGACGGTGGAAGCTTCAGGTGCTGGCACGATGTCGCAGCAGATTTGTGGGATCTCAAGCGCTTCAACGCGGATCTTTTTTCCGCTGTGTCGACTGCACAGCCATAACTCCACTCGGCGGCACTTCATTCCTGAAGACGGCTTGTCGTTTCCAAATGTCATTATTTTCAGGGTCTCCTCTCCCATCACACGCAGTTCCATCTTCTGTGAAACCTCTTTCTTGACAAATGTGCGCTGACTTCCGCCGTCAATCATCAGCCTGACCATCGCTCGCTTCTCCCTACCCTGAACCCACGCTTGAGCCGTCTGCAGAAGGACACGGGTTCTCTTCTTGGTGCCTTCGACTTGCAGCGAAGACTGTACGATTGTCTCAGTGAGTACAGTCTTCTTTTCCGACTTTCCTGTTGCTGGTGGTCGATTCAGGTTACACAGGACTGCAACGTGCCGGCCGGAACATCTCTTACATTTAAGCCATCTTGAGGTGCGGCATTCGTATGCTCGATGACCTGCCTTGGCGCACCTAAAGCAGAGTCTTTCCCGCTGCACAATTGTCCTCTTCTAATCCGCAGTCAAATCAACATCACAGTCGGCGGTTAAGTGGCTGCTCGCTTCGCAAAATTTGCACAGTGTTTCAGCTTTCATGACGGCAGTTAAAACCGATGCGGACGCCTTCTTTTCAGGAATATCCTTGCGGATCGAGCGACTCAGCCTGTCGGTGCTCAGCTGTTGACGGATTCCACATTCGGCCCTCTCTCGACTTTCTACTTCGGTCTTGAGGAAACTGAGGAAATGTTGAAGATCATCTCCTGGCGCGACTGCAGATGTTGTCTTTTGTCTGAAGTAACCGAGGCAAAGCTCATTCGGGATGTTCTTCCGTAGGACTGTCAATAAAAGCACTCCATAAGTGCTCGACGCCACACCCAATGCCTCGAGACTCCGAACCCCCGTTTGTACCTCATCATAAAGGGTCCGCAGCCTCTCGGTGTCGAGGACGTTATGGACAGGTCGGATGTTGAGCAACCTCGACATATGTTCTTCAATGATAACATCGTCCTTTCCGAATCTTTCGACCAGTGTCTTCACTGCAATTTCATAATTTCGGTCACTGAGTGGTAGCCCGTCGATAGCGGCTGCTGCTTTGCCGGTGAGATAGCTCGTCAAGTACTGAAACTTGTCAATTGGATGTAGAGCTGGATTCTTGTGGATGGCAGACTCGAACTGATTCCAGAATCTGTGCCATGAGCGCAGGTTTCCGTCGAATTTGGCGATCTCTAGCTTCGGAAGTCTTGTCGTTGTCGACGGTAGCTGAAGAGTCGTCGTAACTGCATGCTGGACGGAACCTGACTGTGCGACGTGGTCAGAGTTATTTCCTGTTTCTGATGGTGTGCTTGACCTTGTTTCGCTCGCAGCTCCACCTCTCAGTGCCCTTCTTATCCTTGTTTTCAAGTTGCAAATTTTCAAGCTGTACGCAGCGCACTCTGTTAATACGGTGTCGAGCTCTTGTAGGTCAACTTTCTTTTCTATGGCTTCGTTGACTGCTTTAAGCTCTTCAGCTTGTTCAAGAAGGATGTCCAAATGTTCTTCAAGCTCACCGGTTGGTGCTTCCGTCGCTTGAAGTAAGGTGCTGGCCGCTGCGATGGTAGTGTCGATGGCTTGTCGCAGGGCCGCTTGCTTCCTTTGTAGTCGCTCCATGATGCAGGCGAAGTTATTCCAGATGTATCACTCCCGGGTTTCGGCACCAGAAAATTGTAGAATAATTAAAGGCTACGACCAACGCTCTGTGGAGGTCACTTCGCGAGTTCGACTACAAAAAACTGCTGCTGCGTGAGTCTCTTTCGGGCGGCGGCGTATACAGCGGCCGCGCACGCAGGAGCCTCGAAGGAACGATTCTCACTCGTCGGGGTTCGCTTCAAGACTGAACGTTTATTTTACAAAAGACATCGCAGTGACTAGAAAAGGAAGAGAAAAGAAAATACAAAATACGAGTTGTCCGTTGGCCGCACCGACGCCTTCGTCTTTCTCGGAAGCGCCGGCCATTCGCGCCCAGCAGGCGGTCCGCCGAAAACACGGGCACGGATGAGGTTGCGGGTCGAGGCGCCGGTCGGGACACCAGCCCAGCGGGGCGCCCCCTCGTCCGTTCGCCGGCTCCCTCTTGGTGCGGCTCCCTCTTGGTGCGTCGCCGGGTCCCCAACCACGGTTGCAGGAAACGCGCGACGGTCGCTACCAATTCTCAACAACGGGCGTTTGGAAGGCCTTCCAACCGATAGTCAGTTGACTCAAAGGTCAAGTTCGAGCTGCTAGACGGGCGGTTTCGAAGGCCGCCGAGTCAATAGTCTATCGAGTCAACGGAGCACCCTACAACTCTATCGAAATCTCGATGGCCTTTGAGCAACGGAAGCGGAAACAGCGCGAACATGCACTCTCGTTCACAGTGCGCTCGTACTCACGGTTAGAAAGAACAAATCAAACCAACATGCTCTAAAAATACTATATATGAGTGTTATTAATTATTCAATAAAGTATTTCTGCAACTTGACACGTGCGAAGTGCACATACTCTCGACAACAGTGACATGCTTGTGTTCATTCCCTTCTCCACGTTGTCTGGTACACTCTCCCTCTACTCCATGTGCTGTTTTTAATGTATGAACAAAAAAAAAATAAATTATAGTGCTTTTAAGTGGTTTTAATGTTGTTTCACTTTTCGTGACATGAAAACCAAGACAAAGATCCGCAGCGGCACACAATTCTGCAAGAATCGCCTGAACCACTCCACGGCCTTTCAAAAGTGCCGTTAGCAGCGCGACAACTCCTTTGAGTCAATAGAGTTGTGGCGTTTCGAAGGCCGTCGACTGGAAGGCCTTCCAAATGTGCCCGTGTGACACAGGTATTAATCCTTCTTAGTGCACTCGAATCCACCTTAATCTTCTTTAATACACTCTAATCAACCTTAATCCTCCATAATCCACCTTATGTCAATCACTAATGATTCATTAACTAACTTTTGGGTAATCATTCTCTTATACAGGGGGGCACATGCTTTGGGTCACCTCTGGCCTTCTTTGGGTCACGTGATACCCCCAGTTTACAGCGCGACCTTGAAACATAGAGATCTAAAGGCTTTCGCCTTAAAACTTAAAAAAAGAAACTCAATGTTGACTAGCTAACGCTCATCACCTGCAATACCAAGGGTATACTTGCCACTATTTTTTTCAGGGCGCAAAGCGGAATCTATAATGCTGCACTTCCGACTGAATAACAACAGTTAGCGACGTGCGAGGTGATGGAGCCGCCCCAGAATATTAAGCATACTGAGGACAACCGCAACAAAAACGCTGGTGATCAGGCCGGAAGAATGAGAAAAAAATGCAGCATTACGGGATGCTTTGCTACGAGCTATAAGAAAGACGCCTCAGCTCGCAAACAACGCTGTTTTTTGTCGGAACAAAGTTCTTTCGGTCAATGTCATGCAGCCATTGTTTCCTGCGCAAGCCGTCACGCTTTCCTTGTGGTATCATAAAAACGGCATAACCATATTCAGGCTTCTTGCTGCAGTTATATGCGCAACAGCCCGGCATAGCGCTAGCACATAGAGCAGGAAACACAGCGCACAACGTTCGCTACGCCGAGCTAAAGCACCGAGCCAGTTGTGCTCAGGCTTTGGCTCAGGAGGAAAATGGCGCGAACGAAAAAGAAAAACACAAGCAAAACTCAAGATCCGCGCGTTTCCAAGGGCAACGGCAGGGAGACCAATCGTCGTACAGAAAAACGGGGGCAAAACTGGTTGCCAAGGGGGAACGTACGAGGGGCGAGGAGGAGGCGAGGAGATCGCGCGGCAGCGGCAGAGTTCCAAAGTGTGTCGCTACTTTCAAATTATCAAGGGATTTTACTGCTAACCAAACACTGGGATTCCTGAAACGCCATCTGCGTCATGCACCGCAACACGTCAAACTACTAGCATTCAAGACGCTCGTACGTCCGGAAATTGAATACGCATCCCCCATCTGGTCACCACATCAAACTTACCTTATCAATGCACTTGAAAGAATTCAGAATCGTGCGGCAAGATTCATTCATTCTTCGTATTCTTACAACACTACCGTATCACTACTATAAGTACAGTCCGCCTTAAACACGCTATCATCCCGGCGTCGCATTCATTCGTTAATCCTCTTTCACAAGTTTTATTACAGTTCGCTCCATCATGCGCCATATGTGTTGGCCCCACCCCCTCGCCATTCCCTGCGTACAGGGCATTCCTTGCAAGTAACCCGTCCACGCAGCCGAACTACAACCTTCTCTGCATCCTTCTTTTGCCGATCATCAACCGACTGGAACGGCCTGCCCCGTCATATATCCGAAATCACCTAGCTGTTCAACGACGTTTGCTGATAAAATTAAGCGTAATACTAATATTCTTCATTGAAATCATGTGGCCACTAATTAAAATGAACATTTGTAAACCCCCCTCCTTATGTAATACCCCCATTGAGGGGTATTTAAGGAAATAAAAGTGAAGTACCGCTCGCGTCCGCACTCTTAGGTTGTTGAGTTCGTCTTCTGTAGTTCCAGGCTCCAGTCCGTGTATGACTCCCTTAAGGAGGTTGTCAGGCGTGGAGATGTAGGTTGTTGTAATCGCACCGCTGGCACGAGTTTTTGGGGTCTCGGTGCTGACGCCCGTTATTGCCAATGGGTCGCAAGCCGCAAGGGTAGCGTTGGCCTGGCGGCCTGGGGCACTGGAAGCATCCGAAGGTCCCGGCAAAGCAAGAGAAGACTGGTAACAGAACAACTTGTTTATTCTAACATAGCAAAAGAGCGGCCGGTCAGTTCGACCGAAGTGGAGAGACGGGAGAGCACGTAACTCAACAGTACAAATCGGAGCCTCTCTCCTGGCGTCCGGGGGCAGCTGCTCTTATACCCTCGGCGTCGCGGTCCAAAAGAGAAGGTCACGGGATGAAGGTCGCGGGATGAAGGTCACGGGACGGCGGAGCATGACCCCACGACGGCGCGAACTGTCGAGCCGAGAGACCTGCTGAACCGAGTGTAGTGACGCATCGCCAACCTTCACTTGGGGAGCTCCGCTCCCCTGATGCCGCGCTTTGACAAGCGTGGGCACACACACACACACACACACGAAGACACGTGGCACTGAAACACGCCTGGACACGCTTGGCGGGTAGGCGCTGCGGCGGCGTCGGACGGGCCAAAATGTCCGCCGCTTTGAACAAAGCCCCGGCGTCCGTTGCATCCGCGCCGGCATTACCGCGCGTTGTAGGCGAAACGTAACAGACCGCCCCGCCGGGGGAAGGAGATCCCGATGGTCAGGGGACTGCATCCGCTGTCCGGAGGGATGTCGCTCGATGATGCTCATAACCGAAGTTGGGCGTCCTTGGGCGTTTCTTGAGCGCAGCGCACAGAGAAGGCCTCGTTCTCACGTTCAGGTGCACACAGGACACTGCAAAGTGACTTCGGGAGAGTTGACATTTTTGTTCTCGTTTCCGGCAAGCGTTAGAACCACGCCAAAAGTCAACCGCTCAGTCAGCAAGCACGGCACAACCCTCACTAAGCCCTGCCAGGCTCTTCCCCCTTTTATACTGCTGCCTAGTTCCTTACAGTAGTTTAGCAGCACTCAGAACGCGTCCACAAATCGGAAAAATTGCACTAAAAAGCACATCATCACTTTGAAACACTACACAAAAGCAATAGGTTAAAAATCCTGCCTCAGGAAGAAAAACATCAGTAACAAGCAATTTTGAGGCTGATTCCCACGTTAGGGGCTTCGACTTAAGCCATCGGCGTTACCGTTGAGACTCCCCTTTTTGTAACGCACCTCAAAGGAATATTGTTGCAAAGCGAGGCTCCAGCGCAGGAGGCGGCCATTTTTGGGAGAGATGGTCTGCAGCCATTGGAGAGGGCAGTGATCCGTTTCAATGATAAACCTCGAGCCGGCTAGGTAACATGACAATTTCTGAACGGCCCACACGATACACGCACACTCTTTCTCGGTGGCGCTATACGCCTGCTCACGACTGGTCAGCTTACGACTAGCATACAGGACGGGGTGTTCTACTTCTCCATTTTCCCGTTGGCACAGTACAACGCCCATGCCTCGCTCACTAGCATCACACTGAACAACGAACCCTTTTGTGTAGTCGGGCGATCGTAGCACAGGCTGGCTTGTTAGGGCGCTCTTTAGGGCGCTAAAAGCTCTTTCCTTCGTCTCATCCCAGACGACTGTTTGCGGCTCTGTCTTTCTTAGAGCATCCGTCAAGGGAGCCGCGATATCAGAGTACCTGGGGATGTACCTCTGATAGTAGCCGGCGACACCTAAGAACGACCGAATATCGGTCTTCGTGCGCGGTTGCGGGAAGTCTCGCACAGCGGCCACCTTTATTTCAGAGGGGCGGCGTCGACCCCGACCAATCACGTGTCCGAGGTAGACAACCTCGGCCTGTGCTAACTGGCACTTGGGAGCCTTGACTGTCAAGCCCGCATCGCGCAGGCGGGTTAGCACTGCCCGCAAGTGCGCCATATGCTCAGGCCAGGATGCGGAGAATATCGCTACGTCGTCTAGATACGGTAAAGCGAATTCTTGCTGTCCCCGCAACACTTTATCCATGAGGCTTGAAAAGCAGTATGGCGCGTTCTTCAAACCAAAACTCAAAACTTTAGGACGGAATGTCCCCATTGGTGAAATGAACGCCGCATACCTACTAGCCTCTTCTGTAAGTGGAACCTGCCAATAACCCCTGACAAGATCTAGGGTGGAAATAAACTGAGCGCTACTCACTCTCTCAAGGCGCTCCTCGATGTTAGGGATCGGATAAATTTGATCCTTAGTGATGGAATTAAGCCTGCGGTAGTCGACGCAAGGACGAGGTTCCTTGCCCGGTACCTCAACTAAAATCAAAGGGGAGGTATAATCACTCTCACCCGCTTCAATAACACCGAGCTGTAGCATTTTCTTTACCTCAGCCTCCATAATATCGCTCTGGCGGGGTGACACCCGGTACGCCTTGGATCGTACTGGCTCTGGGGAGGTAAGTTCTATGTCATGAGTAAGGACAGAAGTCCTACCAGGCCTCTCAGAGAACAGACCTTGAAACTCTTGTAAGAGCTGGTGTAGTTCGGTTTTCTGCTCAGGCGACAGCGATGCTTTACTTATTAAGTCACTAATGACTTGATCGGTGTCTTTCCTGTTCGTCACTGAGCCTAGTCCCGGAAGCTCGACCGGAAGCTCTTCTAACTTTCCCGCATCGGGAATTTCCTCTCCAGTATCTGGTGCCTTTAACGCTACAGGCTCAATTTTATCCCGTTCGGGCGTGCTCTGAATACTAGCTTGCTGCGCCTCTGACCCTTTCTCATCGTTCAACAACGTCGGCCCCGCAACTACCGCCTTTGCAGCGAGCTCCCGAACCTTCGATCTGGTTAAGGCCTGAACGCTAGCCTCCCCAAACAAAAGCCCCTTCTCGCGCAGGAGGTGATCGGACCTGTTTGAAAATAAGTACGGGTACTGGGGGGGCAGCATAGATGACACTGCGGCCTCCGTCTCAAGTGCTCTTTACGTTCGCGCTCATCTTTCTCTTTCTGTTCTTTAAGTTCGCGCTCCTGTTTCTCTTTTTGTTCTTTAAGTTCGCGCTCCTGTTTCTCTTTTTGCTCCTCCCTCTCCTCAATGGTCTCAAGGCATTCCGACAGCTCGTCATCCTCAGCTTCTAACTCAAGAATAGCCCTTAGCAGTTCTGGTTTTCTGAGTTTGTCTGAGACATCCAGACCCAACTCTCTCGCAAGCTCCAGCAATTTCGGTTTGCGCAACGACTTCAAATCCATGGCTGCTCTGAATGCTGCTTTCTCTACTGCCTACTATTGTCTTGCCGCAAACTAACCCGGCAGCAACGACAACCCCAATTACCAGTTCTGTTTCTAACACTAACAAAAGCCTGGCAAAACTCAGAAGAAGAAAGTCCCGCACTCACCAAACCTCGCAGCCAAGACTTCAGCGCAGTCGTTCCGCTGCAGGCAACCAGTCATCACACAGGGCTCGTTGCGCTGCTCCCGGATGGTCGTTGTGCTGCTCAGCATACAGTCAACCGCATCTCTTCGCTGCTGGCCTCCGTTGTCGCGATCTCACCGCTGGCAACCAGATGTTGTAATCGCACCGCTGGCACGAGTTTTTGGGGTCTCGGTGCTGACGCCCGTTATTGCCAATGGGTCGCAAGCCGCAAGGGTAGCGTTGGCCTGGCGGCCTGGGGCACTGGAAGCATCCGAAGGTCCCGGCAAAGCAAGAGAAGACTGGTAACAGAACAACTTGTTTATTCTAACATAGCAAAAGAGCGGCCGGTCAGTTCGACCGAAGTGGAGAGACGGGAGAGCACGTAACTCAACAGTACAAATCGGAGCCTCTCTCCTGGCGTCCGGGGGCAGCTGCTCTTATACCCTCGGCGTCGCGGTCCAAAAGAGAAGGTCACGGGATGAAGGTCGCGGGATGAAGGTCACGGGACGGCGGAGCATGACCCCACGACGGCGCGAACTGTCGAGCCGAGAGACCTGCTGAACCGAGTGTAGTGACGCATCGCCAACCTTCACTTGGGGAGCTCCGCTCCCCTGATGCCGCGCTTTGACAAGCGTGGGCACACAAACACACACACACACGAAGACACGTGGCACTGAAACACGCCTGGACACGCTTGGCGGGTAGGCGCTGCGGCGGCGTCGGACGGGCCAAAATGTCCGCCGCTTTGAACAAAGCCCCGGCGTCCGTTGCATCCGCGCCGGCATTACCGCGCGTTGTAGGCGAAACGTAACAAGGTGTTTACAGAATGTCTCTTGCCTCGCAGCTCCTTGATCCTCAGGATCCGTTCCGCTGTTCGTTCTTCGGGTGTGCGTGCTATGACGATGTTAGAGCCCGTTGTTGCGTACTCCAGGGTAGCGTATCGTACTGCTGCCGAGAAGTAGCGGCGCCTGCCTATCGAAGCTCGACCGACGTTACTTATTGGGTAGCGTCCCGTTGTCGGCGGGCTGCAGGCATCCGGTAGACCATGGCGACCAAGCAAGGGCGAGACGATTTCTAGTGCAAAACTTGCACGGTTTATTCAAAGGTAGATGAAAGAAAATGAGAAGTACATGAAGTGATTAAAAGTACATTTCGGAGCTCCTTAAATAGGCTCTCTACAATCGTGGGCGTGATCTTGCTTTCGTCGATGTCACGTGACCGGCACAGAAAGAGGGCCCCTCCTCCTCTGGTTATACCGAGCCTGCTGAAAGGAAGAAGTCGTCCCGCCTCCGGGAATTGTAGACAACTGTCCGCCTCTTCTGCGCGTTGCGGGTTCGTGGAAGCTCTCTTCTAGGTCCAATTCGAGGAAAGGGTCTCTTAAACTCGCACACCCACACACACATACACACACAAAAGAGGCCTGTACACTGCGGGGCTTCCGGCAGACAGGCACACTCGAAACGGTCATGGCGAATTAGAAAGTCACGCTTCATTTCGACGAGGCCTGGTAAAAGGTCCGGCGAGAGAAAGTTCTTTCTGCACGTGGATCAGGACGCCCACAATAGCAGGCGAAGTCACGCCTCATTTCTACGAGGCAGGGTGAGATGGTCGGTTGAAATTCCTTTCAACACGTGGTGTCAGACGCCAACCCTAACACCGTCCGTATCCGCAGCATGAAATCGTCTCCTGTGATGTTTGCAGGTCCGCCACACGCCTGGACTATGGCTCTGGATACCTCATGCGTCCGCAATTCCCGAATCACCAATCCTGGTTTCGGTCTAATAATGATTTTCATGTCATTCTTGGGTAGAGAGGTAGAGAGGTGCCATGCTTCGTGGTTGGGGTGGTTGACCCCGCCATTCGACTCGGCGGTCCGCGCTTCTTTTCTGATTTTCTTGGGCGTTCGTAGGGATAATGCAATTTGCCACTGACCTTGCTTGCTGATGTCTTCGGCGTTCTCAGCGTCGGTGGCGGACTCCTCGTACTTCACCTCGTCAGGCGAGAGAAAGTCGTCATCAACACTCGTGACTGCCTCCGTTTGATCTTCGGAGTCCTGGTCCTCAGGGGACCTCAGGGGACGTGCACCGCAGCCTATAGGATTATATGAGATATAGGACTATACGGATTATAGGATTATACGAGATTGTACGAGAGAGGAAATAGAATGAAGCTACCACCCCCAGATAAGAATCTCAGTAAGGAAGAACAGGTTATATGGAGAAAGCTGCAAACCTATACATATAACAACCTGCACTTTCTCCATAAAATTCATGCCGAAAGATATACGGACACATGCCCATGGTGCGGAGCCATGCCAACCTTAGACCACATCTCATGGGCATGCACGGCATATCCACAAAAGACAAACACTGAAATTACGGAGCACACACAATGGGAGGCGGCGCTGTCCAGTTCACAGGAAGAGGTCCAAAGGGCCATCATCCGACAAGCAAGACGGCGCGCGGAAGCCAGTGGGGCCCTTGTCTAGGGGCTCCACCCATTCAGCGTTTTATTCTTCAATAAAGTTGTTGTTGTTGTTCTTCTTCTTCCGTTCAGAACGCGCAGCGAAGACGCACAAAGACAGCAGCAAGAGGGCGTTCAACGAGCGCGCCCGGGGCTCGCGTTTACGGCGAAGCGTTCGTTGAGGCGACGTTGCATAAGTGCGGCCGTCAAAAGTCGCGAATGGGATTCTCGGGATCGTCTTCAGACTCGGTGCAGCCGAAGAGTTTGGCGGCCTATGACTTGACAGGCTGTAGTCGCGGGCGCCGCGATGTTCGGCTCGCTTTTGCTTCCCCTCTACCGCTCGCTCCGAGAAGCCGTTGCGAAACCTGCCGTTATGTTTCACGCTTTCCTTCCTACCTTCGAAAGTTTCAGAAAACTTTTTTTATTTTTGTTCAGCGACTGCTTCCCCACAGAAGGCGCATGATTGCAATTCACTGCGGTAAGTGCGCAAACACAGCGTGATTCTGCGACACGCCCGCCCGCTGCTTTCGTGCTATATAGTTTGAGACATTTATTCCGAATTGGTCGCGCTGCCGATCTCGCGACTCTTCGGTCTCCGTTAAGAGTGGAATCTCCATCGCATTGCGGTTCTAAGAGCGCACGTTAATGTTTTCGGCTCGTCGTCAAGTCAAGACCCCAAGGGCTTGTGTTTTGCACAGCGCAAATGAACGGCGTCGGTCAACGAAGAGCATCTCCAGATTCGCGTCGATAGAATACTACAACCTTGGTGACGACGGACTTCCTCCGGTGCCCGGTGAATATACGCTTGACCTATGTGAACTGGCTAGTTGGTTCTCAGCCAGACGAGGTGGAGCGCTCACTACTAGGCAGTGCGTGCAGCAGGAAGGACGAGCAGATAATATCGATGCTGGAAGCACTGCAGAATGCCAAGTTCAACGTGGAAACAAGGAGGGGCGCATTGAGTTTGATTGCTGCTGTATGCGACTTTTCCTTTTTAAATTTTCTGTATATCTGGTCGGAGGTTCTACAGGAAGTTAACGAGACACAGAAGTACCTGAAGACTGCAGTAATCAGCCTCCAGCACTGCAGCCAGAAGCTCAAATCGTTAAGGATGCTCCTGGAAGAGCAGCGCGTTGAAGGTGGGGAAAAGGTCATCGCCCAAACCACGGCAAAATGTGAGGAAATGGGGATTGAGGTACAACAACGGGTTACGTGTCACGTTATTTTTGTATTTTGCTTAATGACATAATTAGTCAAGGTTATTTAACCAGAGCAGCATTCCGGGCCAAGTTGGTTATCCATTACTCAAGTATTATTGCGCAACAAAATGTGACACGGACGTAAGAGAAGAAGAACCATGGAAGAAGGAAAACATGCTATTCGCAGTTCGTTTTCTTCATGTAAGCGCATGCGCAGTCATCATCATAAAATTTTGCTTTATTGTAAGAATCTACACTGCTTCAGTGGCACAATAAATTTATCTGAAAGGTTGCGCTTGGTGTGTGTTCTTCTTCTCTTACGTCCGTGTCTTTTTTTGTTGCGTAATAATACTTGAGTAACGCAACGAAGCTATGGGGAAAATTCCGATTAGAAAGTTGCAGAGCGGTTTGCAAAACGTCCGAATAAACAGCTTCTGTCTTTCCGTTGGTCTTTCTATATATTAGAGTTTTTCAGCTTAGTGCGCATGGAGGTGGAAAACTGTTTATGAAGGAAACTGTTTTCCTTCCTGACATCTGAGAGCTTCTTTATTCTATGATGTGAACATATGTGAGTGCGACAGCGCAACATGCGGGGCCTTGCGAGTCCTGTGAGTGAGTGAATAAACTTTTATTGGGTCCAGCAAAACGCGATGAAACGCGCACCCGGCTAATCCCACGACGGGACTTCGCAGGAGCGAGCCACATGCACTCTTCCTTGGTGAACCTGGGGCCCAATGACCCGCACTCCCAGAGCATGCGAGACAAAGTAGCCAAAGTAGCAGCCTCACCACAGTCCTGCGAGTGAGTGCAAAACGCAATGAAACGCGGATCGACAGGTCTATAGACCGCCGGTCCGATCGCGGACGCGCTGGACAGCCAGGATTTAATTGGTAATTTGGTCATAGATTTCAGTCATTTAATTGGTCCATGATCTGGTCTTCAAAGACGGACGTCGCAGGAGCGCGCCCCGCTCTTCCTCGTGAACTTCGATCGGAACCAACGGCCCGCACGTACTCCCAGAGCATGAGACAAAGTAGCAGCCTCACCACAGGCTACGCAAGAACAATTCGGGTAAATGTCAGGATATCTGCTGTAAGGGACGCCGGCTTTGGGTTGGAGCTATAGTTTGCAGGAGTCTGAGCGTGACCGCCTGCGCCCTGCTGCTTAGGTTGGAGTGACGCGGCGGGAAAACCCTTCGTGACCCTTCTCCAGTGGCGTAGCTAGGTGGCTAGGTCGTCTGGCACCCGGGGCCCATAGGTCTTCTGTCACCCCTCCCCCCTCGGGTGTAGTCGAGGAAGGCGAGGATATATCGACAATTTCCTGGTTTCAGCACCAGTACGGCCGCCTTGGATACCGCGCACGTCCCCCGGGTCCCCCTCTCCTTCGCTTTATTTCCCAGAGATCGCGTATGCAGCAGGTAGACACGCTGTTTTTTCTGCGCCAAATAACACAGGGTACTGCACTGATAAATTGTGATAAGCGCATGTGTACACATCTTCTGTCAGACTGTAAGGCTTGGCAGCCAATACAAAGGCGGCATCGTGGAAAAAAATATGGCTCACGTCACAAGTAACAAAAAATATCTTTATAAAGTCTTAATTACCAATTTTAGCGGCAATATTGCACTTGCAAAATTGAAGCCCGACATTCATATCTTGCCCAACAACAACTTCACAAAAATCGCCGTAGGTACTATGGCGCGTAGTATTTTGGCTGTGACCCGCCGTGGTTGCTCAGTGGCTATATGGTGTTAGGCTGCTGAGCGCGAGGTCGCTGGATCGAATCCCGGCCACGGCGGCCGCATTTCGATGGGGGCGAAATGCGAAAACACCCGTGTACTTAGATTTAGGTGCACGTTGATGAACCCCAGGTGGTCGAATTTCCGGAGTCCTCCACTACGGCGCGTGCCTCATAATCAGAAAGTGGTTTTGGCACGTAAAATCCCATAATATAATAATAATATAGTATTTTGGCTGTAGGCAGCCCTGAACGAAAACGAAAATTAAATTGTGTGTCAGCGACGCTGATCTCCCCACCCTATTAGAAAATGCCACCTGCCTCCCTGCTGCGCGGGCCTATTCGGGCCTTAAGAAGGCCGAGGGCAGGGTAGACAAACTTGAGGTAGACATGCAGCAACTCAAAGAGGCAGTACAACTGGTGGCCATAGTTACCCAGCGTAGCGCGGAGGGTAGACCAACTCTCAGCCCAGCTCAGCCAACTAGTCACCCCAATGGGAACTAGAATGGACCAACTGGCAGAACAGCAAAAGCAAATCCTTCTGCGGTTGAATCATGGCCAGACTCAACACTAGGACAAACACTATATGGCATTGGAACTCTAGGGGCTTCACAAAAAAAAAAAAGAAACGTTATCCAAGCCCACCTTGCGAGACGCGATGGTCCCGACATCATCGCGCTCCAAGAGTGTGGAAAAAACGCTAAACTGAGCGGATACAAAACGTACTCAGGCCGGTCGCCAAACACTCAGACTGCTACGCTGGTGAAGCGAAATATCACCGTCATACAGCATGAGGTAGGATGCACGCAGATTGACTACGTGTTAACGGAGATTATACCGCAGAGGAGGAAAGAACGCAGCCTGCTAGTCCTGAACGTCTACAGCTCTCCTAAACTAAGGAAAGGCTGTGGCTTCAGGGAGCTCTTTGCCAAAGCGCAAGCATTGGCACAAGGGCAGCAGCGTCTCGTAATAGTAGGGGATTTTCATGCGCCACACCAAGCATGGAGATAACCACTCCCAGATAAAGGGGAGGGAATTATGGGACGCCTTGAAGCAGTGCAATTTAACACTCCTCAACGATCCACTGGCACCGACCAGGCAGGGGAACAGCGTGTCGTACGACACCACCCCCGACATGGCCATGATCGGAGCGGACGTTGAGGCTACATGGCACAACACTAGAGAGAACCTAGGCAGTGATCACACAATCATAGAGATCGTTGTCCAAAACGGGGTCAAAATCAAACGTGAGAGGAAAACACTCAAATCCATCAATTGGCAATCCTTCCGCGACAACGGAGGGGGTTGCGGGGAGATCACCGGCATAGCTGAATGGACCAATAGCATCAAGCAGGCGTGCAAGGAGGCTGTGGAGGAAATAGAATTAGATGAGGAACAAGACTGGGTTGATAGCCACATGAGACAACTGTGGCAAAAGAAAAAAGAGGCAGAAACCGAGCTCGCCGAAGAAAGGGCAACCGTAACTTGAGAAGGAGAATAGCAGCTCTCAACAAGGAAATTGAGAGCATTGCCCAAACACTAAACAGACAACAGTGGAACGACATCTGCGATAGACTAGACGAGCAATTAAGCTCCATCACCACCTGGAAAGTATTGAGGCACCTCCTGGACCCAGACAACACCAAAGCAGAGATCATGCAGGAGAAAAATGCAAATACTAACATACAATTTCCGGGGGTCGGAGGAGGATATGATTAACCAGATAAAAGAGGAGTACATACATAAGGGAAACAAACACCGAAACATTCCCCGACTATAGCGGCGAAAACAACGAGGAGCTAGACGAAGCAATCACCATAAGAGAGGTCCAAGCTGCCTTAAACAAGCTCAGAGCGAAAACCGCGGCTGGCCCAGATGGGGTCAACAACAAGATGCTGAAACCTCGATGACAACTCCCTTCAGCAACTAACGGCATTCATGCAAAAGTGTTGGGAGCAGGGGGAGATACCCGGGGAGTGGAAGAAAGCAAATCTAGACCTCATCCCCAAACCAGGGAAAGAACTCAAACTAGAGAACCTTAGGCAAACATCGTTAACCTCCTGTGTATGCAATTAAGCTCATGGAGCACGTCATACAGAACAGGCTCAACGGATACTTGGAAAGTAAGGAACTCTACCCAGACAGCATGGTCGGATTCAGACAACAAATCCACAAACGACGTCATGCTACAACACAAAGAACAAGTATTGGAAAGGAAGACTAGTGACTCGAGAGTCATAGTGGGACTGGACGTCAGCAAAGCGTTTGACAACGTCAAACACAAAGCGATCCTGTCACACCTCAATCACCTAAATATAGGAGGCAAGCTATACAACTATATAAGCTTCCTCACGGACCGAACGGTGAACATAGAAATTGGGGGCACAATAAGAGAAAACATTAAGCTAGGCAACAAGGGAACACCGCAGGGATCGGTGCTATCCCCTACCCTTTTTAACATTGCAATGATCGGGCTGCCAGAGAGACTCAGAAAGCTAGAGGGCCTCTGCCACACTCTCTACGCTGACGACCCCACCCTTTGGGTCGACAGAGGTGGTAGCGATGGCCAAATAGAAGACACCCTACAAAGGGCAATCTGGGAAACGGAAAGCTATCTGAGACCCATAGGGCTAAAATGCTCGCCGGAAAAATGGGAGATGCTAACCATGAGCAAGCAGCAGGTCAATATCCAGCTCCTGGTCAACAACACTCCGGTCCCAAGGGTGGACAAGGTCAGGATACTGGGTATTGTTAAGAACGGCCAGCTGCAGTGTAAAGTTTTGCCAACCCGTTGCGACTGTGGAAGCAACATCTCGGGAGCATCGCCGCCAACCTCTAGCCACAGCGTGACTAAATCGACTTTGTGTCGGGGAACAAGACGCGCATCCCCCACTCTCCGTCGCTTCAGCTAGGATGCGTTCGATGAAGCAGGCTTTGTGCTGAAACCGCCGCCAACCTCTAGCCTCATCGCCGTTGTGACGGAATGAGTTCGGCGGGTCAACTATTGTTCCCAAACTCCCCAACGCGGACCTGATCTGCTACGGGTGCGCGAGTTGCCGCGGGAACGCCGTTTTGCGCTGCTTCCCACGCACCGACCAAGACGCAAGATAACGCGCTACCCGGAACGGCTCCGAGTTCTACGGGGATCCTCTGACGTCGGCTCCGGACCTTCGCACCTATGTGTATGCGTGTGTGCATGCGTGTGTGTAGACCGTCCTGCCGGGAGGCGGCTAGTTTGCGATGACTAAACGAACGTTCGCATCACCTTGTATCGGGAGAGGACAGAGTGTTTAAAAACCGCTGTTGAGCGGCGGCTCAGGTCACTCTCTCTCAAGCAGTCATGTTAGACTGATGTACTTTCAAAACCAGTCATGTTAGACTGATATAAATACTGTAAATAAACCCATATTCCTCGTTCTCGATGAGAAGCAGTCCTTCCCTTCATCAACGTCCCCAGCGTGGATAAGTTGGACGACGGCATGGGCCAGCTACCTTCTAATTCATGCCCGACTCCAACCTTGACAACGGATCACGAGCGATGGGAATGAGCCCCCAATCATAACAGTATGTGGATACAAGAAAATGGGAGAAATACCGAAACGATAAACAGACTAGAAGCCACGACCAACCAAACTTGCAGGCTTCTCAAGAGGATAGCAAACAAACATGCGGGGATGAAGGAGGCGAACCTACTTAGGCTTGTCCACTCTTTGATCATTAGCCGAATCACCTACGCTATCCTGTACTTAATTACAACTAAAACAGAGAGAGACAAGGTAGACATCCTCATCAGGAAAGGTGTCAAAACAGCCCTAGGCTTACCACCGTGCACATCAACCGAGACGATCCTCAACCTAGGAGTGTCAAACACCCTAGAGGAAATGTGTGAGGCGAATCTCACAGCACAATATGTCAGATTAACTGGCAGCAAAACGGGCAGATCCATCCTTAGGAAACTGGGCTACCAGAGCCCAGAATCGCGAGAGGGGATAACCACCACCCCCAAAGGAATTACCAACAGGTTAAGAATACCCCCCCCCCCTCCCAAGAAACATGCACCCCATACACAACAAGGAACGCAGGAGAAGCAGAGTCCAAAGACTCCAAAGCTCCCTCTTCCAAGACCAAGGGGTAGTGTACACCGATGCGGCAGAGTACCCAGAAGGGCACTACGCTGCAGTAGTAGTGAGCGACAAAGGCGAGCTAATCTCGAGCTGTAGCGTGAGACACTCTTCACCAGAAGAGGCAGAGATGGCGGCGATTGCCCTGGCAATCACAAACCCATCAACCAGAATAATTATCACCGATTATAAAACTGCAATCAAAGCCTGTGACACCGGCAAGGTGGCCAAAGAGGCCGGCAAAATTCTGCAGGTAGGCAAGGAGAACGTACCCAACGACCTAATTAGAATAATATGGGCGCCCGCCCATAGTGGACTCACTAGGGGACGAGATCGCCAAGGAGGTAGCCCGAGGACTCACACACCGGGCCCCAGCGCAGGCAGACTACTTCCTGTCCAAAAAGCGAGACCTAACCACATACAGAGAAATTCTAGAACACTATAGAATGGGCAGGAGAACCCTCCCTCCCCCCCATAGATCTCCCACAAAGAAGGAAGTAATCTGGCGAAAACTGCAGACGGGTACCTTCCCAAACCCGTATATCCGACACAAATTTAAATGGCATCCTGAAGTGCACTCTTCCAAAACATGGAAATAAAGAGTCATGGGAATCCATCCCTCCGTAGCCATGAAGAACAAGCCCAGGCCGCCGCCGGAAGCCAACTAATTCCGGCCGACGTCTAGGGGGGAGGTAGACGGTGAAAGGGGGAGCTGCGTCTCACCCCGATCACCCATACTCCCTGACAGGCGCAAATAAAGTGCTTTCTCTCTCTCTCTCTCTTCATTCTGATCAATCAATAAAGCCTTCTTTTTATTTGCTGCTGTACGGACAAACGTGATTATCCGAGCTGCGGTACCACCACAAGATTGGAAACAGAACAGAGCACGCTTCGCGTCGATTCTTGGCGTCACAAAAAAAAAAAAAAAAAAGGCCGCGATGAAGCCCGTGCCAGCGAAAGCTTGCACTGTTGGTCTGCACTCGCAATGGAGAGGATTGAGGGATCAACGTCACTGGTCCACTATTTCATATTTCTTTCCCTGCTGCCATACTGGGCGCCGCCCGCAGTGCCAAAGCACTGTAGGCTGTACCCACGAAACACGCAAGCAGCTATTTGATGTCTAAAAGATGTCTTGAACGGCTAATTCAAAAGCCTAATAGCTGTCTTGATCAAGACATTTTGTAGCCATGGACGTCTAGGTGTACTTCAGTAAGCCCTGCTAACGTTACGCTAAAAGTTGGCTAATGGACAGCTTGGCAAGAACAACTGAAGACATTTATTAGACATTCCCTCAAATTTTTGCGGCAGCTGTTACAGTAACAAGACGTTTTCCCACAGTTACAATTTATTTTAAACGAGGCATGGACATCAGAAAAAAAAAAGTTTATATTGTCGGATAGAGTGATGCACAGGTAGTTTTTCCAGATGTGAACCATGGGAATAGTGTAGTAAGACCTCATTGGTCAATTAGTGCTTTTTAATTAGACTAATCAATTGAATGCCGCCTGTAAGAATTATTTTGCAAATGAAACAAGATCTGTATTGTATGATGATATCATTCCAGTGTTCACCCATTGACCTAAACAAGAACATCTCTGCATGAAACACGTCATTATTGACAAAACTTCGCCCTGCTGGGTTCCCTCCAAATTGAAATAGCCTCTAGCAAAGAAAAATTGTCAGTGATGCTGCAGTTCAGGCAAAAATTACATCCTGGTTTCAGCTACAGGGGGCACAATAGCATTACACCAGTATACGAAACAGAACACTGTGCTGCAATGAGTTAAGAAATAAAGGATAGTACACATCTGGAAGAACACTCTGCGAACCACTCTAACTAGCAATATAAATATATTTTTTCTGATGTCCATGCTTCTTTTAAAAGTAAATTGTAACTTACTTTGTGGGTGCCTCTTGTAAGTAACGCCACATGCTTGCACAGCATCAAGCAGAAATAATGGCCAGTTCTTCGGCATATCAACCATTAGTGAATTCCTTGTACGTTGCATGTTACCAGAACTGAAAGATAAATCATGATATGCTGTTATTTTTTTTCATAAACTGTACGATGAGCTTTTCATACATAAAAGATGAGTGCAAGCGAAAATGCAGCAAGACATCAACTTCACACCATGTCACATACTCATACTTTATTACCTAATAAATTAGAAAAGACGCAGAAAGTGTAATCAACAAGAGTGACAAAAAGCAGCAAAGGTGATTATGGATAAATCTTGAAGATGATTGCCGCCGCTGCCAGAGTAGGCCAGCCTTCGTAGGAGAGCACTTGCTGCCCACAAAAGCTTGCTGTCACAGGCCACGCGTGACGGTTCTTGTAGACATAGGCAAGCAATACCTGCACAGAAGAGGAAAAAGAAGGCGAGGGAGGAAATGGGAATATTGGAATCGGAACTTCAATTAGTAATATGTGCTAAGTAAGAAGTTTGCTCACATTAAAAATAAATTTAAGCACTCCTTTCCCTTAAATTATGGGTATCTTAAGGTAAAAAGGTTAAAGGTTAAGGTTAAAATGACTAGTATATTTCCTATCATCAGAAGCCAACAAACACTGACACTAAGGACAACATAGGGGAAATTACTTGTGCTTGATAAATTAATGGAAATTAAAGTGGATGAAAGAACACCTTGCAGCAGGTGGTAACCGAACCCACAACCTTCGCATTTCGCGTGCTATGCTCTACCAATTGAGCTACAGCGGCGTCGTTTTCCCATCCACTTTCTTGGGTATTTATGTGTTCTAGTAGAACCCTGGGAGTGTTAGCCAGCGCCACAACTCGGAGACCTTGTTCCTGCCATATAGTCATTAAGTTGCATAGCAGAGTCAGCCTTTAAATTATTATGGTGTTTTGTGGCTAAAAAGCCACTTATCAACCCGTGAAACAAGTCTGAGAAGCTTCCTGCAAAATATAATCAGTTTAAAACAGTAATTCACTCTGCAGGTAAATGATGTACGAACTTAATTAAAAAGTTAAATAGCATTTTATATTGTTAAACTAAAAGTAAGTTTGACATTTTGCACTGCCTAGCTGTTGCCTTCTTTTCAAACTTAAACATGACACAGTACAGAGTAAGCAGGTAGCATGCAAAGGAGGACTGGTGATAAAATAGTGTTCCAAAGCAACACTCCTAGCTGGATCAATCACTTTTGTTGATATATTTTCATGTGACCCCAATTGGTTTAGGGCAATACCTCACACAAATGGTGCAACACCTTGGATGATGCGTCACACAAAATTGAAAGTATCTCATGATGTGATCAAACGATAACATTGCCCACTGTCTTGGAAGTGTTAACATGCTGTTTGGGCAAGAAAGTGCAAAGTGATTCATATAGGTAGCAAATTCATCAGAGCATCTATAGCCTCAGGTAATTCTGAGAATCTATGTTGACTCGCAGTTGAGAAGCCACTGCACACAAAAAGGTGTATTCAAGTAATGGTCCATGCTGAATAATTTCCCACCTAGTGAAAAGGCAAATGTGGCAGGCTAATGGGCTAGGGCAAATAGATTGCTAAATTCTGATAACACCTCCAATGATATTATTGAAATAGGTGATAAAAAACAGCACAGGTAAAATTGCAGTTATGACAAAATTTTAAAAGCACCTCTGCAAACTGCTGGAACCCTGAGCATCATGCCTGTTCTACATGCACATATGTTGCAGCGCAATCTACATCTCAGACGCAGACGCCTCCACACATCACTTTGTGATCTCCTCACAATAAGGTTAAAAAACAGTCTGGCACAAGCTACCTGATGTGATTCATTTTGCAAGCGCCAGCCAAGTGCTGATGGTGGTAGAGCGAAATTGAAGTTTGTCCTTGTATGGAAGCCTCGGCCCATGTTTTATCAATTCTAGCGGCAAAGCACACCTTTTACAGCCCACATAAATCTTAAATTACACTGCTTGCTGATGCTGTACAGTAAATTCCTGTAAAGAAACTAAATCACACAGAAAACATTTAGAATACCAATTCAAATACTGGCTTGAATACATTTGTGCATTAGGGAAGCAAGGTGTAATGTACACTGTTGTAGCAAATTTTTACTCATGTATGGTACACTTGTATGACACAGCAGAGTTAATTTTTGAGTTCTTACATAGCAATGACTACCTACAGGTACATTTTGTAAGGCTTAGGGAAACTAATTATTAGTAGAACTGTGTATGTACACTGGCACTGAGAAATTGGTTATAATAGTGGCAGCTTATAATGGACCAGCGCAAAAAAATGCCCGTTTGTGAGACACCAACTAGCTATTTTACCACGAAGCACTCCCTGGCCTTAACCCATATAAAAAACACTGGGAGGACCAGAGAGGGTACAGTACATTGGCTTACACTGATCATGATGTCCCGTCATCCAGCTAGCGCCAAGGTACAAGAAGGATGTCCAGCTGTCTATAGAGTGAAAGGAACAAAATAAGATAGCATCAAGTCAGTTGAAAGGCAGATTTGCAATTACAACTAAGGTGACCCAGTCACAGTCATTCAATAATAAGTGCCAAGCTGTCGTGTTTTCACTCCCAGATGAAGCACCTACTAGGTTAAAGGTTTTGCTGCTTATTTAGAACAAAACACAAGTGAAATTTGTACATCAGCAGACGATTTAATTTGGAATTGTATAGATGAAGTAAACATAGCAGTTATATTTTTTGTTTTGCTATAAAGTGGGAACGCTACAAACTGCATAGTCACTGACACACACGCGCGCACACGCAAGAACAAAAGGACACAAAATAGGGCGAGTTCAGCCTGGTTCAGCATTACAGCCAGCGCGTCGTCTTCGAATGCACTCCTTTCGGTTGGTTCGTGCTACGTCAACCACAAAGACTAACAAGCAGGGCAAAGTTCTGACTGGTGTTGCGGAAGTCGTGGAGCGCGGTAGTGCTGAACGGCTGAGCACAAGCAGAACCCTCGTATAAAAGTAATGACGAAAACTCGCAAGGCAGAAGAGCCCATATATCAAGAACTGTCGCGGGTAACACCTAAAAATATTCACATTGTAACGAAAAACGAAGTGCAATGTATTTCACTTACCGGAAAAAGCGTTATCCGAACGTGCGACGTACAATGACGCAGCGAGGAAGGCGGCGAACGCAGATCCCGCCATTGTGGTAGTAAGCCGTCGGCGAAAACACGCAATACAGCCGATGTCACGAAGCACTGATGCAAAACACACGGCAAACAGCATCAGCACAGCTAAATGACTCCAATTAATATCCAGTATGAATGTACGGAACGGCTTAGAATGACGCACAACTGGCATAACGAACCCACGACCAGCCCACGACCGAGACATTGCGGGCGGCAGTGGCCGTTTTTTCAAACTTCCTGCCTCCCAGTGTTCCCAGCACAGAATGAGATGTCCGACAAATTTGGATTGTGTCGCCGAAGTGATCGCAGCGCGGTGGCTTTGTGACACCGCTGTGCAACGCCGGCGTTTCGCTCCTGCTGCTGTCAGTATACGTTCTGCGCGAGCATAGAATGGCTTCCAGGCGTCGTGTGCGCGCCCCGTATGGAAAACAATAACACGCCCTTGATTGTTGAAGTTCTGGTGTGAAATTATTTAATATCAAAGCCAATTAACTTATGTTGCTTCCAACGAGTTCGATTTGTCTGTGGCGTCTTTAATTCGCTAACGCCGGCGGCCAACGGTAACCGCACTTTTAACACGCCGTTTGGCATTTTATGCACTTTTAGACAAAAAGATCTAGAAAAGTTCTTGAGTTAGACATTCTGAATGCGTTTACCAAAACAGACTCTAGTGACACCAGTAGTGGGTTTTGCCGCAGATAGAATATATACTAGCATATTCCAAGTGCTGAGGTTATGTTTAGAAGAAATTCTATTTTCAGTCTTATCATAGACCAATACGTCTATAGCCGTTTGTAGCCGTTTCAAGAAGTTTTTAAGAGGTTCTGTGTTTCGTGGGTAGCACCCAAAACGATTTTGTTTAAGTTTTTGTTGAGTTAATAATATGACTTTGAGTCCTCAATTCTCGAATTGAAGTACTAATTAAGGGATTATTCAGGATATGGTTATTACTATCTGCTATATTTTTCATGCTACCGAGTTCCTAGTAATCACAAAGACACATAACTTCATAGAATATCGGGAAATATCCTTACAAAATTCGCCTTCTTTAAAATAAAATTCCGTGCAGCTGACACAGACACTGTATTTGTGACATGAAGTCACACAACAACAAAATGATAAAGAAATGGTTAGCTAGGACTAGGAGGAATATCTTTTATTCAACACCGCGAAACTGATAAAAAACAATTACAACGATTCAAAATTGATAAATCGAACATTGTATACATATTGCCGATGCACAAACCATGGTGGGACATCGAGCCTTCTGCACTAATGACCAGTATAGGACACATTTCCTTCTAAAGTTCTTTTTTCGACACTTCGATCGCTTCTGCAAACTCATTAATTACAGTAGTAAAGTTTATATTTTTTACGTGTTCTTTTTCTATGGTCAGTATCGCCAAATTTGACAGCCTTTCATCACTCATGGTAGAGCGCAGACACGTTTTGATCAGCTTTAACTTGGAAAAGTTTCTTTCGCATGATGCAACTGACACGCAGCTCGTGAGGAACAAGCGAAAGATAACGGTAAGATTAGGGAGGGACTCAAAAGAAGTTCAATTTGGCGATAAATTCCAGGAACTGTTGTGCGGTCCATGTCCCCGTGACATCAAGGTGATTTCCAGCGGCCTTGAGGTGCCTTCGTAGCCGGAGGATCTTTGGGACGATTTCTTCGACTGAAAATTGGTCATATATTTCAGTAAGACTCGACGTCAGTGTTTGAAGCGTTTCCACACTTTCAAACATCAGGGAAACAGGCTATATGATGCTGAAAACCAATGTCACCTTCTCCATAGCCTTGGAGCGGGTGTCCAGCTCTCTGTGAAAACGATCAAGTCATTCAGACATTGCCCTTCCGGTCTGTTCTGTTAAGATCAGGCCAGCGTCCCCTGCTCTTTCTCCTGACATCTTCTTGCGATATCTACTCACTCAAAAAAAAAAATAATAAAGTGGTTATTCAGCGATAAATGCAAGAAAAATGCGTTAGAATTTCGTCGCACCTCTTTAAGGTCCCGGATTTATTGTTTAAACCGAGTTCAGCACACAGCAAAATGTTGTTCCGGAGCCGTGGGAGCCATCCGGAGCTCACTCAATTAGGGTGACTCAATGCTCACTCGACACACATCCTACCTCGTCGTGGAGCGACGTGCACATAGAATAAAGAACCAACCACTTCCTCCGTGGAACCAACTGACGGTGGTCAGGAACAGACCACCTTCATATATATATATATATATATATATATATGCCGATGCACTTAGACGACGCGACCAAATGCATGTTGATCACTTTTGTATGTAGTGCACTTTCTTTGTGTTGTCTTGTCACAGAGCTTCTGCACCTTTTCTGAATCCAGCAAACCTAATAGCACAGTCTTTCGCGGGGAAAACAGAGAAATATATGTGAGAGGGCAACTACTACCAAACTCTATGGACACTATTACAGGTACACAGGTACACATCTAGCGCCGCTATGTTCCCAGCATGCACGGAACGTGGCAGGTCATTTCTAGCATGGCCTCCGAGATTGCCAGTCGCACAAGCTTGTCGCGAATCGCAGACGCTGCTGTAGCACCTGGGTAGGGTGGCTAATCTGTCAGGGTGTCACCGCGGGCCGCTGGCGCATGCTGTGGCGGCTGTGACCAATGCATTGGTGCGGCAGTGGGCTGTTGGCGCAGGTGCAGTGTGCTACCAGTTCACTGCGTGCACGCTAGCGTTATGGTGGGCGCTTGTAAATCTTCGGTGGTTGTGCAAAACCGTCGTAAATGTGGCTAAGGCTGATATTGTGGAATGCGTGACATGCGCCCCAGCTGAGGAGCTTCAAAATGCATGTCCGTGTCAGCAGCAACGACATGTCGTTTGGTGGGACTATGAACCTAACGACAAAAAAGGAAGTACGTATCTTCTCTAGTAAACGCGAGTTGACATGTTGCATTTCCTCGCTCATGTGCATGCGAATCACTTTCATGTGAAAGTGATCTGAGCGCCAGTTTCATTTTCTCGTACTGTGCTGCCACGCATGTCGAGACGCTTTGCGCTCGACACGATTGCGCATTTTTGGTCGTCTTCGAAAGGATGTAGGCAGTGAAGACGAAAACGGTCATTAAAAAGAAGTTTCTGCATAGTTTGTGTAATTGCGGTTGTGTGCTCAATGTTAGTCTTTAAATTGTAGGTGTTCTGTTTCACCTGCAAACAGCGGCACAAGTGTATTGTGTACGCATGAACGCTTCAGTGACTCTATTTCTGGCTTGTGACAGTATTCGAAGCCCCCTTCTACAAAAACTAAGGGCTGATCTGTGAACTGGTTTAAAGCAGCGTTTTTGTGCACCATGCATTAAACTTGCGACATGAGAGTTTCCTTTCTGCAGCATAACGCATGAATTTGTGTTTGACTTTGGTCTGGGTGGGTGCTGTATTAACTAAACTACTTGTAAGGCTACGAAAAAAAAAAAAAATTGAGCGTCTTGGTAAATTTCCATGTGCTGTAGCTTGCAAGAAAGTGCTATGGGTACTTGTCGGCACCATCAAAAAGTGTGATAAAAAGAGACGTAACGGGCTTGTTATGCTCCTTGTGCAAGCAATTGTTGGTTGATTGTTAGAGCAGCAGTGTTGGAAAGATTCTAATGCCCAGTAATAGACAAAATGGAGATGTTCAACACTTCTGCTGTTTGTATGTGTTGTAACCAGACTTATAAAACACCGCTACACATGTGCTGCAGAAGAACCACAGTGTGTATTCTTTATCCATCCTTGTAAATTTTAGCCAGGGAAGGCTAAGTGATGTAATTTTTTCTGTGCTTAATTGTGTGAGAAAGAAAATATTTTATTGAAATGAGGTCTTGTAATGGTGCACTGTATGCTTTTGCAGGTGGAGCACAAGTGGAAAGATATTCCCAATGGGGCATCTACTGTTCCTGCCAGTCGGTTTCACAGCTACCATGGACGTAACCTCATTTTGTGTGACAACAACATGGTTGCCTACCGCAAGACGAGCTTTGCCCATGCATTGGCGTTCTCTGAGCAACCACTCCTTCCAGGCGAAATCTTCCTTCTAGAGATAGCACAAAATGAGCGAGGATGGAGCGGCCACATGCGACTTGGCTTAACTCAGCATAATCCCGGTTGCCACTTCCCACTGCCCCAGTATGCTTTGCCAGATTTAGCCAATATGGGCCACTCCTGGGTTTTTGCTATTCACAACTCGGAACTGGACTCTGAGCATCTTGGCAGTTCACCTTACGAACGGCTTGACCCTTCCACATCAGTTTTAGGTATGTTTCTTTTATCTTTCTTCCCAGCACAATTGCATGTGTGCATGTTTTAGCCAGTTAATCCATATTTAGCTATTAGCATAGTTAATCCATAGTTTGCCATTGTTCTTTGTATGGGTTCATTTCATTTTGTTAAATGGCTATTTTTTTTTCATTCTTGTCACTAGTAATGTTTAAAGGGCTGGTAACTTTTAGACCCGCCGTGGTTGCTTAGTGGCTATGGTATTGGGCTGCTAAGCTCGAGGTCGCGTGATTGAATCACAGCTACAGCGGCCGCGTTTCGATGGAGTCGAAATGCGAAAACACCCATGTACTTAGATTTAGGTGCACGCTAAAGAACCCCTGGTGGTTTAAATTATTCTGGAGTCCCCCAGTACATCATGCCTCAATCAAATTGTGGTTTTGGCACATAAAACCCCATAATTTTTTTTTATTTCTCTTTGTAAAGGGTGGGACGAAGATCATGTTGTTAGTGGAAGACAATTTTGGATGTAGAAGATCAAGAGGCTTGTTATCCCACAGTTTTAGCACTCGGAAAAGAACATTTTGCCAAAAATAGCAATCACTGAAATGAGCTGCAAACTATCCAGCAGACAGTTGAACCTGCCCCGTATGGAGTTCGCTGCATGTGCACATCCAGTTTGGAGTCTTCTGTTTCAAGTTATCCGCACCTGTTTATGGTCGAACCTGCCTGTAATATTGGGACAAAGCTTGCTTCTGCCTTTGTGGTTTGAATTTGCTGAACTCTAGAAAGTGGGAGGAGTGGACAACCTTACTTTGCCAATAGCATCTGGAGCAGATAGGTTGTACACCATAAGTAGGAGGACAAGGTGTTATGAGTAACTTTGCAATGTAGTGTTTTTAAAAGATTGGGGGGTGCGTGCGGAAAATGCAGATGGCAAGCAACCTCCATTGAGAAAGTTATAGAAATGCAACCTCTATAATAAGCAACATATAAAATTGAATAGTTTCAGCTGTTGAATGTGATTGCAGCACAGTTGATAGTGATAGTTGGTAAAAATTGACCAAGACATTGTTGTGTAATTGCAGCACTGGGTGCACTTAAAGGCCAACTACAGCAAAATTTTGGGCTGCGTTATATGCCTAAGCTCAGATAGTGCAAACATAGAGTGGCCTCCATACAAAATTTTGCATTTAAAATATGAGTGGATGCATCACAAAAGGCTTGCAAAAGTATGTGTTCTTGACTTAAACTGGAAAAAAAGAACAGAAAAAAAACCCCCACCCTATTATTGTTTGCTGGAAGTGATGCATGACTGAGAATGTGCGACTCCTCAGCATGTCCTCCAAGGTTAGACATCTCCCATGCCCATGGTGCGCTGAGAAATGTCGCTGGTGACATGCTGAAACTTTCACCTTATCCATTAACCACTAAGGGCACACGTCTCCTTAAGTGCTATTTAAAGGCCACTAATAAGAAAATTACACAATTACAATCCCGGCAGCTTTGCTCAGATTGCTTCTGAAGTGATATTACTAATTTATTACCAATTTAGCCAAAATTCATTGCAGTTGGCTGCTGCAGCATCTTTGCCATGTTTGCAAAGTTAGCACGGTCTGTGATACATGTCAGTCATACATATCAGTCCCACGTCTTCACATAATGCGAAGACGTGGGATCGTTCCCTCCCTGCGGCAAGTTGTTTTTTCATCCACTTTCATTGCCATTAATTTATCATTTCTTTAATTTATTAGTAAGTACAAGTAATTTCCCCTATGTTATCCTTGGTGTCTTTATTTGTTGGCTTCTCGTGATATGATTAATAAAAATCAGGCCCCTCAGTTGACCCCCTTTCCTCTCATCTCAGTCTTGATGTCATAAAACAAGCCATTGGTGGGTGAACACAATGCAGTAAAATTGTGAAAGTGAACCAATCTCTAATGCTGCTAACAAGGCAAGAGCACATAAGGCTAGGACGCGGTGCCATAGGATGGCAGGGCCACCTGAAGTGCGCAGTGCTCATAGATTAATAAGATGCATTGGAAGAACACATGTTTGGAAATGTACCTGAAAAGTGTACATATCCATGTCATGTGTTCCAGTTTGTAAGGCAGGGAAGAAAGTTGGTGAAACTTAATAGTTTTTCTATCTTTCTACCCCAAAAACATCCATTCAGACTTTGTGCTGTGAGATGTAGGGATACTACACAACTTAATGCAAGTATGGTCATTGCCCACGAACAGCTACTGCAGTATGAATATAGTGGAATAGATCTGTAGTTCGCTGCGAGCATCAAGTTGGTCACATGCCGCAGACTTCTGCAATCGTCAAGAGTGTGTATTATGAGTCAGTATGCATCAAGCCAGTTACCAGTTCCGTTCTGTTGGTGCCTTTGTTCAGATGTAATTTCTTGGATGCTGCATTGCTATTTCCAGCACATTTTGCTGATTTTACAGAATGTGTTTTGAAGCCATGTAGAAAGGTGTTATGGAACCATGTTTTCCAAAATAGGGTGTTGCTTCACTGAAAGCAGCTGAGTATGTACGGTATTTTCCGGACTACAAGTCTCGCTCCCCCCCCACTCCCCCCCCCCCAAATTTTAGTCAGTGTTTCTTGTACAATGGTGCGACTTATATGTGCATAAAACCATGTGCGCTGGCGCGACCAGTTACCAGTATGAGTAGCATTCTTTCCCTGAGCACGCCGCAGGAGCAATGCAAGCGACTTGCTTATGACGTCTCTAAAAGTTATTCAGAGGCCGACGAAGGTGACCCATCGTTGCTGCCGGCCGAAGTAGCTGAACTTTTATACTGTCAGAGGACAAGGTCTTCGATGATATTTAGTGAAGTGCCAGGAATGTTGGATTTCAGCACCTGAGAGGAGTGTTGGTTGAAGCTTCTTTCTGCTAGATTTTGTGGCTTGTAAAAATTTTGTTTACAACAATTTAGTGCCCTGATATGAGTAAGTAGAGCATTTCGCGATGAGCCTACAAGCATGTATAATCCCGTTCCATCATGTCAACCCAGTTAAAATAGGCAGTTTTTTTATGCACCGGTGCGACTTGTATACCAATTTCATCTTTGAAACTTGCGAAAAGTTGGGGGTGCAACTTCTAGTTCGGAAAATAGGGTATTTGTGTTTGTTATGTGAGAGAGAGAGTAATAACATTATCTTTAAAATTTTGTTTGTTGAAATAGCTATGCAGCTTTTTTATAAACAGTGCATAATAAATTTGGCCATCATGAAAGGAAACTTTTATTTAGCAGCAGGTCTCAAGAACATTAATCACTTACTCTTTCCCAAGAGGAGGTGTAGGTAAAAGAATTTCATGTTTCACAAAGTTTTCTTTTCTTTTTTTTGTCTTACAAAATTGTGTTTCATTTACTCATCCTCATGAAATTTGAACTGAAGGATGTTTGACTCTTTCCTTACCATGGCCATTGAACATGTCATGAGTGACCCATAAGCATTGTGCCTAATCTAAAAGCTCCTGGCCATCTACAATCTAGTTTAAGGAGTAGACTTCAGTTTTCTTCGTAGGTTTTTTTTTTTTTTTTTGCCATACTGAGGGTGGTTGTCAGCAAGCACGCAGAGGTGTGCACTCAGGACAGCGAGCACTCAAATAGCTGAGTGCTGAGCCCTTGCGAAAATGATGTTGGTCTCACTATTCTGCTGTGTTCTGAAATGATTGTTTGGATGCTACTAGTAGCAGTGAGTCTGAAGATGTTATCAGATCATGGGAGCTTATTTTGGACCATAGAACCCTGCAAAAACAGCCGAGACTGTTGTCATCTGCTCAGTGGCAAGTTTGATTTTCTGCCTATTGATGTCTAATTTTTTTGTCCCATTCAGATGCTGTAGAGATGTTGGAAATATTGTAGGCCTTATTTACAGTGCGTCTACAGCATATTACAGAGCTGTGCTGTTATGAGCCCAGCAGAGTGTGATGTTCTGCCCAGATTTTTGGCACCTACCAGGAAGCGGAAGTTTCATTAGGCTGAAAACACTTTTTCTATTTCACATCCTTGATCAGCTATAACATTGAAACTATCATGTGTTGTAGACAGTTTAGGTGGTAAAATTTTGTATATTTTGAAATATTTTAATGTGATTAGCATCCTTTGTCTACTTCAGGCATTTTGAGCCTATCTATCTTTTGTAACCTCTTATGCCAACCCAGTGCCCCAAGTTGTCTATGAGCTTAGGCCACTATGTATGTGCTCATGGTTGTGATGCCATCATGGTCGTTCCAGCTTTGTCATCTGACTCTCGTCATGCCGTCGTCATCATGCCTTCTACGCCGACCTAGTGGGCCAAGTTGTCTAATTGCTTCAACTACTAGGTATTTGCTCGTGGTGGTGATGCTGTCATGGTCATTCCATCATTGCCATTTCAGCATTGTCACCTGTCTCTTGTCATGCCATTGTCATCACGCCTTTTATGCCTACCCAGTGGGCCAAGTTGTCTAATAGCTTGGGCCACTCACTAGGTATGTGCTCATGGTAGTGGTGTCGTTGTGGTCATTGCAACATTGTCATTCCATCTTCATTAATCGCCTCTCGTCATATCGTCATCATACAAGCTTTGTGATACAGTAGAGGCCGTCGTGCGCTCATCGTCATCAGACTGTCCTCATACCATTGTCATGCCATCGTTGTCATTGTGTCATCATCATACCATGGTCAGGATACCATCGCGGTCATTTTATTGTCATAATTGTCATGCCGTTGTTGTGACGCCGTCGTTTCACATTTTCAACACTCCAGTAACTCATCCCATTGTTGTCCTGCCATCACTGTCGTACTGTCTTCATTGTTCCATCAATGTCAATCCTTCTTCATTCAATCGCGATTATGCCGCTGTTGTCATACTGTCCTATTCGTACCATCATTGTCATTCCAGCTTCTTAATCTAGTTGTCATACCGTCGCGATCATGCCATTGTCGTTATACACTCGTCATCCCAATGTTTTCATGTCGTCGTCACGCTGTCACCATTATACCATCATGATCATTTAGGAATTGTCATCACGCCATTGTCGTCATACTACCTTTGTCATTTCATTGATGTTATTCCTTCTTTTTCATTCCATAGTCATTAGTGTATCAGCTTCATAAACTAGTCCAGTGGTTTCCAGCTATGTATATGTTGGGGACCCCTTGTGAACTGGTGGAAGTGAGGTGGGGGGCGGGGGGGGGGCGTATAAGTTAACACAACCATGCGGCGGGAAACAGGTTCCTTTTTTGTTACCTGGCAAGAAATGGTCAAACAATAGTGTCATGTCAATTCAATCTGGATAGCTTGCCAATACTTCGTGCGGTCATGCTTAAGCAGTTTCATATCTGCAGCCACATTCAACCTGTTTCGGTATTTGCTTTTCAAGTATACAAGCCTGAAAGAAGCATGCTCGCATGCATTTGTCGTAGAAAACTGCAACAAAAGCTTTACAGCTATCTCACGAAGAAGGGGAAACATTTCTGTAGTCTTCAACCAGAATGCCTCAAGGCTAACATAAGCAAGCCCGGAAAAAAGAAAAAGAAATTCTGTGGCGTGGGTTCCGTGAACCCCCAAAAATGGCTTCACGGAGCCCCATTTGAGAACCATTGCAGTACTTGTCAGGCCGCCATGCTCAAGTGTTACTATGGTGAGTCAGAGCCATAGCAACATGGGAGGGTACCGGATTATGCCACATATAACCAAGGTAATGGAAATCTTACAATGGCTATAGATGTTAAACATATTTTACTTCAGAAATTCAGTGTTGCTATAACGCTAATCGCATTACGATCGACAGTAATCTCGTTCATTGAACTCATCACACAGGAGTTCTGTTGTAATTTTCTTTTATTTCTGCATCTTTGTAACATTGTAAGCACTTCCCATATAATTTTTTAAAAGTTTGCATTTCACTAATTATGTTATACATTATGCACTGACATGTGTCTTTCAGATTTCTATCTGTAAAAAACACATTTCTTTAGTTTTCTTTTGATATCTAGCATGTTATTATGACCATGATTACATATTCAATAAAAAACAATCCTAAAGCCTTCAAAAAAGGGCATTCTTTTGATCATGGTATGATCACGCCATGGTCATTGAATGTGGGTGGCTCAAGAGTGCTGTGCTTGATTTCATGGCTCCTGGCATGCTTACGGACTTTCTGTGCCATTTATGACATAGTGTAAAGAGTAAACTTTCATTTCTTAGTAGCCTTCTTCTTGTCCATGTGGCAGCAACCTTAAACGAGCATGCGGATGTGTGCACCTTGTGATTGCAAAGATGGCGGGCTTTTCACAGCTGGGTCCTCATGTGGGCATCGTCAATCTTGTGATTCTGTTGCACCCTCAAATGATTGTTTGGGAGTCTGAAGATGATATCAGATTGTGGGGTTTAAGTCGGATGATGGAGATGACCAGCAAAATCAGCCTGGGCAGTCACGAGCTGTTTGGCTTGCAAGTTTCATTTTCTACTTTTTGATGACTAACGAATTTCCTGTGGCATAGAGAATTCATAAAAATCATCGCCCAAGAAAAGAACTGGACGAAGCGACAGTATCTGGAATCTGACTATCCAAACAACTGCACACACGCTTAATTGAAACGATGGCAATCTCCCGCCAACTTACGCAAAACGCCAGAAGCGATTATTGATGCCGATTTAAGCTGAAGGTTTTATGCCTCTCAGCTCGGTGAATAAGGCTTCCGTGTGGGAGCCGAAACGTTGAAACATTTTTTAGACAACCGAATTTTGGTCGGTGTTCTGTTTTTCTTCCTATTATGCTATTACTTCCCGATCAGATGAGATTTCATCAAATTCTTAATTTAATTCATAAAAATGTTTGAAATATTATATTTCTTATTTATGGTATCTCTACAGCATATGGTGGAGATTTGCTGCACCCTGCCAGCCCAATATTTGTGACACCCACTGGCAAGAGGCAGTTCCTACTAGGCAAAAAGCATTTTTTATAGCACATGTTGCTTAGGAGCTAGAACATTGAAACTTTCACTGGTTGTAGGTGAAAGTGCAATTGAAAGTAAAACATTTGAACGTGAAACAGTTGAAGTGAAAACATTACGTATACTTGAGAATATTTTTTCTTTTATTATTTTTATGTTATCAGTGCAGCATTGTAAACATTTCTTGTACTTTTCAGTGAAGTTTGTTTTTCACAAATAATTTTATGTACTGCACCCTAAAATGTGTTTGAGATTTTTATCCTTGGAAAGGAAGTTTCATGAGCTTTTTAATGATATATAGCATGTTATTGTAATCCTGATGTCATATTCGATAAAAAATCTTACTAAAGCCTTAAAAAAAGGGGGAGGGGAGGCATATTTTCCATGGTAACGAAAAAGTTAAATGTGCTTGTGTTACTGTTTAATCATTTTGTGTTGGTTGTACTTGAGCACCCCATTGATCACCATTGTGTGTTCTGTCCACCACTACAATACTCTTGGTGAGATCTCTTATTCTAGCAGATATTGACAAAAAAGCAAAGGATCTTCTAGGGGTGCTTAGACATGCTTTATCATTGTGGTATACCACCTCGAGCAATATGACCACGAAAAGTCAGATGAATTTCAAAAGCATGCTACATATTAGCTTGTCAGATTTGAATCCACAAATCACGAGTAATCAATGCTTAAATTGATATCAGTGTTCGTTGCATTTGTGCAAGTTGCTTTTGCACCAAAAAACCCGATGCAAGAACAACCACCTCTCAGTGTTCCCTTTTTGCTAATGATTGTATTTTGTAGTTTTGGTTTGTCTTAAATTTCAGTGTGCACTTTTTTGGCTCATTGAAAGTTGTTCCTTAACTCTTTCCTTACCTTTACAAATGTGCTCATTTTTGGCATTTTTATGTTTCATGGTTTTATTTTGAGATATATTAGTCTCAATGTATACCATGACACATCAATTTGCATCCTGTTCAATAGTGCTTTGATTGTAAGTAAAGCAGAAATAATTGGTTAGAGAGTTTTTGAGAGATTGAGATGTAAAACTTCAAAGTGCCTCAATAAGCATAAATGAAATTAATAATTTGCTATTATAGTACTAAGAGTAAAAAAATGAAATATACAATATTTGTGCCTTGCTCTGAGTCCCCAACTTCTGTAAGTGAGACCATTCCGAAGAAAATATTATGCAGCTCTGCTGGTGTGAATTCTAGCCATATTTATGCCCATGCTGTGTGGGAAAGCCATTAGTTTGCGAATGTGAAAATGGGTAAGCTCCTATGGTACAAAGAGCACATGTTTTTACTCCTTGCAGAGAGCACCTGCATCTTTTTTTACTCTCTCTCAAAGCAACGGTTAGGTTGGGGAGCATGCGAAAGCATCCTCATACATTGTTATTGTGTTTGATTAGCTTTTCTGTACACACACTGGAGTAGTCATGTGTGTAGAGCTGGGGCTTATTACAGTTGGCATGTAATACCCCGGGCAAGAAGGATCGTCAAACCACCATGCCCCATCAAAACGGAGGGTGGATTCCTAATTTTCTATGGTTGTCTTGAGCAGTTACCGTTCTCGCTGGCGCCCCGCAGTGTTCACGGGCCCCTTTCTGTGGGTGCGGGTGAACCCTTTTTACAAACTGTGCGACTCAAAGAGGGACCCTTTCCACGAACTGTCAAGCTCTACAGGAGAACTTTCGCAAACCAATGTCGCCTAGAAGAAAGGATAAGCGCCTACGATCCCGGACCTGCGGGTTGCCACCTGCAGAGGTGGGCCCATCCAGGCTCACCGAAAGTCAGAGCAGCTGCAAAGCCATGATGAGGACTTACAACGTCACCTGCTGAGTGCTACCTGTGGAGGCAGGCCCGTACAGGCTCACCAAAAGTGAGAACAGCTGCAAAGCCACGACGAGGACTTACCATGTCACCTGCTGAGTACCCCCCTGCGGAGGCGGGCCCGTACAGGCTCACCGAAAGTGGGAGCCGCCCGTCCACAACCAGACTCAGTGCCTGTCACGTGACATTGACGTGAACGAGATCCCACTTACGATTTTAGTGAGCCTATGTAAAGGGGCTCCGCAATGTACTTTGACACTTCATTCTCTTCTTCTTGTCTTTCACCAACCATTGAATAAACCGTGCAAGTATCGCACTAGAAATCGTCCCGTCCTTGCCTGGTCACCATGGTCTACAGGACGCCTGCAGCCTGCCGACAATGCCACGCTACCCAATAGTAACGCTTGATATCAGTTGAACATAATCACCAAACAACACACACTCCTAAGCATGTACTGATGTCTAAGACATTTTAAAAGAGCATAGACATTGGGATAGAAAATTATGCAACCTGACAAAAGCTTCTGTGTCTTCACTACTGCTGTCATTTAAAAATGATTTTGACGAGGCAGTTAAAGTGCAAATTTTGCATGGTTTGTTTGCGGAAGTGCTAGTAGAAGTGGTGGCATTTTGACGATAACTCCTGCAGAAGTTTTATTTTTCCAGACTCCCCATTGTGCCGAAAATTATCAAATCTGACCAATAGTTACTGTTGTCATTTCATACGGTGCATGGCTTTACTTGTGGTAGATTTCCATTGGCAATGCTTAACAACTTGTCGAAAAACTGTCGAACAAATGATATGTTTCGGTGGTTGCGGTGCAGTGTGCATTGATTGCAGCCAGCTTGTGTGTGTGTGTAAGCATTTAGAATTTTTTTTGTAATGTTGGCTTTTATACAATATTCTATCCAGTTTGTTGCACTGTGCAAAACCCAGGGAGTGTTTATTTCTCAATGCCATATGTGTAAAATTGGCATTGAAGAAGGCGTTTAAATAAAAACACAATATTGTTGTGCTATATACATAAAGGCTTGCGAAAAGAAATGAAAGTTTTGAAAACATAAAATAAGATGAATCATTTCTTTAAGTTTCATAATCCTAAATTGGAAAAAAAGAAGTGCTTTTGACAGAGCCATTTAAAGTGGCCATGACACCAAATTTTCGAAGGTGAAATATGCATTGCATGGGAAAACGAATGCATCCCACAGCAAGCTGACAAATTTTGAGTGCATTCGGTGTGGTAAAAAAATGGTAATACCTGAATTTTTTTATACTGCTTTTAAACTGCCTGGCAACACTAATAGATGACAAAATGAAGTTCCACTGCCGGCGATGGCTCCCTCAGACTACTAATGGAAGCCTGTCCCAAAGGCCATGCTTTTGTGTATTGCAAGTGCTGGAAATGATTGCTAGAGCCGGAAATACATCATGGTCACCATGCGTGGTTTTGTTTTCACATGTGCATCTTGCCAGTCAGCCCGAAATAGTTTCTGAAGGTGTTCTCTGGTTTGTGTTTTAAGCTAGTGAAAGAATTGCAGGCACAATGCGCTGTCCGGAGAATTCAGGAGCTTTTGCTCACTTCCAGGGGAAGGTTTCAGTTGAAGCACTTGTACAGCTGTGGGTATGCACCAGTTCAGTACAGTGTGCACATGGTTTTAGAATATTTCGGAGCAAACGACACAGCATTGATGCACTTTTTGATGTCACACAAGTTATGCCGAAGTGGTGGTTGCTGTTGGTGTGAGGGGCTTAGAGGCAGCAATTACAAACTGAAATTTCTGGTTAGAAAGTGTGCTGAGAGCTCAGTTGCCTAATGGTGTTCAACCATTAGGCCACTCCGCTCTCAGTTCCAATGATAGACTGAGATTAATTGCTACAGCAGTGTCATGCCCACTTTGGGTAACTCATTTAGTGACTTTAAGTAACTAAGTGATGACTGAGAAATTTATTTTTCTCACAGGCTTTCCTAGGCATAGGCTTACTGTAGGTCAAATAAATGGAAGTGAATTTGTGTATTGAATTGGGCTACTGGTCTGTTTGAATTGTCTGTGCAGGCACTGGTGAACACATCTACACAAGCCGGGGTGTTGTCCCCCGAAGCATGTTGCTTCCGACAAAGCGACCTAGGGCACCTGTGGGTGGTGAGGACGGTGTCACAGACTTTTCTGGTGAAGGGACTTCAATCAGCTCTGGCCTCGGCAGTTGTGGAAAGTAAGTTGCTGGCATTTGAGATGTTCCATACTAACACAATGCAATCAGCCCTTTGAGGACACATCTGTGTCATCAGTTGCAATAAAACGAGATTTAATGTAACCTAACTTTTAGGCAAATAGTTCTGCAGAAGTCTGCAAGGTAGAGGGAGTTTCATGATGTGAAAAAATTTTTATCCACCTGAAAGTAGCATGAAGCTACAAAGAAATGCCCTTACATGTTCCTCTGAAAGAAACCTATTTTTTGTGTGTGTGTGTGTGAACTGTGAACAGATGTTGTAGCATAGCAGAATGTGTGATCCACTACACAGATTCTTTGTTAAGTGGGTTCACCTGCGCACGCTCTGGTGAGCATACAGGTGCACATTGTGGTAATGAATTGTGCATCATGATGTAATGAAATATGCTAACGTGCAGTGTGCTATCCTGAGGGGCCTGGTGCATGTGTCCCAGTGCAGCTGTGTTTGCAGAGGTGACACCGCATGGACATTCATTGCGATAACATATTAGGCCATTGAGCCACATTGTGCTGCCACCATCGGTTTCGTATTTGGTGCCTACAATGCCACCAAAGTGGACAAGCAAAGCTTTTAGCAAGAAATTTTGTAATGGCTTTGCCTCATCCCTGCTGTATCTATCAAAATGAAGTAATGAGTGGTAAAAAATAAGTTACTACTATGCGACTTCTGGTTTTTCGGTGTGCATGTTTGAATGCCCTGGCTCTTTGACATGCTGTTTAGATGATATGTTTCTGGTAGGCCTACAGATGGTTGAAATCATCATACAGTCTTAAAAAGAATCTCTTTTCCACTGTCTTGTGGAAAAGCCTAAATTGGGCAGGCTGGTAGCTGCGTGAACTAGCACTTACGTCAGCACAATAATACTTTAAAGGGAATGCCTACCTCCCATCTTTCAGTGCACTGTAAAGCATGTGGGTGTAAGCCTTTCTTCGATAGAACTAAGGTTATCGTCAAGCTCAAAGACAAGCAAGCTCAAAAACTTGCAGAAGCCTTTCACATACAAAAAATACGTGCTCGTCCTGTGTCGTTTCTTTTTGTGTTGCCACCATTTTCCGCGCTGATTCAAAGAGTTGAAAAGAAAATACTTTTTATCACAAAACTTTAGCATTTGAAGTAAGACTAGAGAAAGTGAAAGCCTACTGCACTATTGTGCTGAGTGCAATAGGAGGTGCATGAACAGCAGCAAATTTATAGTGAGGCAAGAGGACTGGCTGCTGTCATGTTCACTGTTCTGTCAGTTCCGTGCACTCATTCTTTCTCCACAAATTTGTTTGAGCCACATACAGTCACAAATACTAGTGTATGTATCTTTTGGAAACGTTGTAGCTAAGGAAAGATAAAATGCAGTTAAACCTCAGTATAATTAAATTGGTAAAATTTGCACTTTACTTCGTTATATCGAAATTACATTACAGTTGTTGACGAATTTGTTTTGCGTGGCAGGGGCCATAAAATTTTCCGAATTATCGGACAATTGTAAAAAACAAATTTAATTAACAAATCTAAGTTCATTTTGTTGAACTTGAGAGTCGGCAACCAAATATACGGTTTCATGCCGTGTAAACGATATCTTCGCATCTACAGTTCAAGGCGATGCTTTCCTGTCCACTCCGGCGCTGCGGCTGATAGTGTTACATGCAATGGGATGCTGCTATTATGAAGAGCGCAGGCATAGAGGAGTGAACGCTTCCTGTTTCTCTGGCTAAAATGCGTCTCCGAAACTTGAGATTATGCGACCTTCAGCACCAAACATGCAGGAAGACAGCGCACATGAAGCCATGGCCATCTTGGCTGTGCCCTTGCCACAGGTTACTTCCATAATAGAGCGTGCAGGCCGCGCATGTGCTGAGCCGAGCTGAGAGCCACACACAGCCACGTCCGGGCTTGTAGAGGAGACGCGCACTCACCTGTCCACAACTCTACCCCACCCCTAGCTTGTGTGGGAAGACAGGCACGCATCAAGCCGCCATCCTTTTTGGTTCACCGTCGCGAGTTTTCCCTCGCACTCGCAGCATACGGTGCAAAGGGTGTGATACCATCTTATCACACTTGTGACTTTATATGGAACATGATGGTTAGAGGGTCTTGTTGCTATGCTGCTACACTTGGGTGGCAGCTTTCTGTCACACGGTGCGCGATTTGAGAAGTGTGTTCGCAAGCAGCTGCATGTAACTCAACCATTTGACCATCTATGCCTGCAGCAATTTCCATTTATTGCCTCAGTATTCCTTCACGGCGGCACTGAAATTTTGTTATATTGAAATTGAGTACGAACACACTTCGTTATATTGAGGTTCAAAATACACGGTGTTGTATGGACAAGAAGTTATAAAACATTAAGTACTTTGTTATATTGAGAATTTCGTTATGTTGACATTCATTATATCGAGGTTTAACTGCATTCTACTTGACGCCCTAACCAACCATCAAATTTTACTGTATCATGTGGCTGATCTTACATGTGAACTTTGGCTCTGTAGCTTTGGCTAGGCCACAGAAAGCTGTTGCCAACTATAGTCTTGTCTTCATTCAGCTTGACAAATTGCCTGACCTTCTGGGTGTCTGTTAGCTCATGTTTCTCATATAGAGCAGTGTAAATAATGCAACAAAACATCATCTGGCAAAGGGTGATGAGTCAACACTAAAAAAGAAAAATTCAGTTAAAGAAAATATGGTCTTATTGATGTGAAAAGACATGTATAGGTTACTGTATTTAAGGCTTAACTCTCAGAGAAATATTTGTGAGGCTTGTAGACAGATACACAGCACTACTAATGGTGTAATGTGCCTGCTTAAACGTCTGTGCACACAGACACGGCAAAGGAGGCATAACTAATTTGCATCATGGTGCTGTCATATGCACTGACATCTGCTACAATCATAGGTTTTTGAAAGGACTCCACAGCGCAAGTTTCTGTCAAATCATTAAAGTCCTGTCGTGTTGTCCAACTGAGCATACTAGTGATTAGGCCATTAAATCTCATGGATTCCCAAGAAAACTGATTTATTCGTCATCTGCATATATGCAGTCCTATCATTCCTTCAAAAATAGTTGCTTCACTAGCTGCTTGAGATATGACATTTACATTTGCTTATAGAAGGTGATTTGCAATAGACTGGCAAGGGAACAAGAATTCATGATTGCCATTCAGCTTCTAGAGTCTGTGCAGGAGTATGTATATCTCGGTCAATTACTCACGGGGTACCCTGGTCATGAGAAGGAAATTTATAGGCATTACGAAATCCTGACTGGGAGCTTAGAACAGTCATTGAAAAGAAAAATTTTCAATCATTGCATTGTACTGGCGCTAGCATATGGGGCAGAAACTTGGAGGTTAACAAAGAAACTTGAGAACTAAGAGCGATGGAACGAAAAATGCTAGACATAACGTTAAAAGACGGGAAGAGAGCGGTGTGGATCAGAGAGCAAACGGGGATATAGGATATTCTAGTTGGCATTAAGAGAAACAAATGAAGCCAGGCAGGCCATGTAGTGCGTAGGGCAGATAACCAGGGTACATTAGAGTTACAGAATGGGTGCCAAGGGAAAGGAAGCGCACTTGAGAATGGAAAAAAGTTTGGTGGGGTGATGAAATTGGGAAATTTGCAGGCACAAGTTGAAATCAGCTGGTGTAAGACAAAGGTAATTGGAGATCGCTGGGAGAGGCTTTCGTCCAGCACTGGACTATTATATTATTAATATTAGGCTGATTATGAAGATGATACTGATGATGATAGATTGTTTTGTACCATGAAAGCCATGAAAGTACTGCATTCACTTATGACTTGTTTACTGTCATGGACATAGGAAACCTAGTTTCGACTTTGGTGTCACTATGTGCTGTTCATCTATGTGTTTTTCTTGCATATCAGCAACATTTCAGAGATAATTATTCAACTTCCTTTTCTGTTCGTTCTGCCCTTGTGGCTTTTGCTGCAGGTCAAGCATTCTTCCAACGGATGTCGGAAGTCGAATTGGTGTCATGTATGTGACCAGGGGTCAGTCAGCTGATATGCACTTCATCATCAATGGGGAAGACCAGTTGTATGCAACAGATATCCCTCACCAAGATGCCCCTCTCTATGCTGTTGTAGATGTCTATGGCACCACCAAGCATGTTCGCATTGTGCAGCTTTATGGTGGTAAGTTTTGCCTGAATTTGTTGTTTTGTGACATTTTGGGGAGCGTTAAAAGTAGAACTCTAGTTGAGGATGTTGCCAGGCATGGTGTATAGTGAGTTTTGCACTTTGTAAACCGAACAGAGCTAGGCATGAATTTCAGTTGTTCTGCATTGAGGTTTTCTAGTGGGAAGAGCAGCAGCGGGAAACACTTGGTACACTGCATCTGGTAATTTCTTTTTTTTTCAGTCCCAATTTCTATGGATCATTCTTTAGGGCTCATACGTGGCATGTGCTAGTTGTACACATTGTTTTCACTTCTCATGTAGCAAGGATGTCAGGCACATGTGCGTTAACAAAATTTGTTGCTGTGCTAGTTGGTTCGTGCTTAACAACTGAATACTGGTAAGTGCAATTCCAAGATGGGACAGAAGATGGGCACAGAAGCGCTTGTCCTGTGCTTCTGTGTCTATCTTCTGTCCCGTCTTGGAATTGCGCTTACCAGTATTCGGTTGTTAGGCACATGTGCTAAGTTGTGAGCATATTTTTTTTTGCTTCTCATGTAGCACAGACATCTGGACCATAACCGTACTTCATTGTTTGCTTGATATGAGTGCCTTGAATTTAACCATACACCACCATTAGAAGTTATCACCCGGATAAAAGCATAGCTCACAACTGCACTTGATGCTATGTAGCGATTTGCTAAACGCATTGCTAAGCACATTGTTCTAGAGCTTGAACTAGCTCAAAGTTCAAGCCCATGTTTGTCCACATTAAACTGGCTTGCTTTCAAAAGAATTGCACTAGCAGACATGTAACGGCATGTAATGGCTGTACAAATTACACTAAAGCATTTACTACTTATTGTATGCCAGATCATCTTTATTATGATTTTACAAAAAGCCTCTCAATTTTGCATTAAACGAGCATGAAAAGGTGTGAAGTACTTTTTAACTGTAAATTTAACATTGCAATGTATAAGGCTTGATTGCTGTCAATGCCTAAATTTCTCTTAAAGGGCCCCCGAAACACTTTTTTTAAATTATAGAATGACCTCACTATATATGTACCCCCCCAATCTCTATAAGCCGAGTTATCGTACCGATACCGGGCTTTTTTTTCCCCCCTTATTTTTTGGTCTCCGCTAGCTCGCTGGCAGTAACGCAGTGGAGAAGCCAAGAGGGAAAAGCCCTGGCTAAAGGTTGAGTGTTGCGATGGCGAAAGGGCTCGTCGCGACACCCCGCACTGGCCGTGGTAGATTACACTATGCAGCACTTTGCCGCCATCTCAGAGGCCACGTGTAGTAGGCGCAGCTACGTGCAGTGCAAAGATGAAATTATTTTTCTGTCTTGTTGAGATTGCAGACATGCATATTTTTTATCTAGTTAGCTCAAGATTAGTAATTATATAGTACTGAGAATGTTCTTGTAATCACAAAATCAGCCAGTAGCGTTGGTCAGCCAACAGCTTTTGATCGGCTTTTGATGACGGCATTGTGAAAGCGAGAGCAAGTGTCTGTTTGATGCTTTTGACACAAGCTTGTAAATTTCCTGCTGCATGCAGTGCAATGATATTTGGCTTACATGTTTACAGAAGCCTCTTTAACAGATCGGCAATTTTTTTTTATCATGCTCAAAAAGGTTTTAGGGCCCCTTTAATAGCTCTAAATTTATTTTCATTGGTGAAATGTCAGGTCATCAATTATCCTTCCACTCTTACATAGTTTTCCTCACATCATCTTGCAACTTTTAATCTGGTGATCGTGCTAGTGTTGAATAAGGATATAGTGTTTAAACAACTTTCCCTTTCTTCAGTGTAGCATGCCAGGCAGTCCTCTCTTGCCAGTAAATGGTGCGATAAATGTGTTGTTAATTGTGTGCTGCCCACAGTGGTGGCATCTTTGCAGAGTGCCTGTCGTGATGCCATCCTTCAACATATATCAAGCTGTGCTGTGCGGACTTTGCCACTTCCACGCAAGCTCAAAGAGTACCTGTGTTATCACTCATCACGGCCACAGTAAGCACTTTGCAGCGACTCCAGCTGAAGACCACTACTTCTGCCTCATAATAACAAAAATCCTTGATAATTTCAGAGCTTTTTCTCAAACAAGTTGTTATTGTTGTTGTTGTCTTAGATAGGATTGTGCCTATGCAATTCCTGTCATAAGGGCTTTCTCCCTGTGTGCCATGCAAATGGATCTTTTGTTATCTGTGCAGTATTGAGCTGTTTCATAATGTTATAAAGTCTGTTATTTATCTTGCACATAATTAAATCTAAGACGGACTCTGCACAGTTACTAGTGGTTGTCTTCTATAGTTGCAGTTAGGTTTTGAAGTATCTTTATCACTGTATGCCGCACTTTTTGAGGTGGTGGTAGCTAAACGAAAAGGAAGCACGAACTCACAAATTTCGTTAACATTTCTGGTCTTAGGGACCTGCGCTACGACATTTCTGAATTGTGCTTTTATGTGTGGGCACCCCTAAGCCAGAATTTTTTCCAAGTAGTGACCAGTGATTGTTGTGCAGAGTATTCTGCAGTGTGTTTAGTGAGCCTATTGTATTTTCATATGCACTACATTACCTAATAGCTTAGCACCAACTGCTGAGCATGTGTATTATGGGATTTTTCCACTGTAAACCCTTGTAGGGGCAATATATGAGTTGTGTCCAGCCACCATGCTATCTTTGAGCATGCTTTCTAAGCATCTTTAGTAAACTGAATGTTAAATCTTGCTCTGCACTGTGCTGATGTTTATTTTGTAAGGTACTACTGAAGACAGTGAAATGTAGGCAGTAAAAGCCTTGTGGAGATAATTTTTATGGCTAGTTACATGGAGAAATATTATTGAATATTATAGTTGCTTGCACTTGGGAAGTAAGTTGTTTGAGTGATGTGAAAGTAATACATTATAGTTTTATGTCTGCCTGATTTCTGATGTTTGTAGAATAGTGTGTGTTGACTGGACGTTATCTCAGCAACGTTCAAAATGTCAAACCTGTTAGAGGCGATAATAGAGGGTTTTGAAATTCAGGTGGAAGTTACTACACCCCATGTTCGTCCACATGCCCTTATTCAAATAATTGCCTCTCTCTCTTTTTCTCTCTCTTTATTCTTTTTTTTTTGTTACTTGCCACACTTACTCCTGACCTGGAATAAAAATATGGTTGTTGTCAAAGCCTGTTGCTATCTTGAACAGCAAGGCTTTGAATTTTTGCAGTTGAAATCTCAGCGTTTAGGTTGTTATCAATTGTTATTGTTATGAACTGCTTGCTGAGATGTGCCAACATATAGTAAACATATATTTACAGAGTACTGTTGTTGGGTAGTTGTCTGTAAATACTAGCTAACACTATTTATGCCTCTCATGTATGTATGTATGTGTGTGTGTGTGTATGTATGTATATATGTATGTATGTATGTATGTATTTGATCCATAGAGTGACATAATGAGGTTGTGGCTGTGTGAACTCATGGGTCTGTAGTTTTTGTTCACTTGAGGTCACATGCTGCAATGGTCTCGCACAAGGCGCATTACTTCAGCATTGTTATATTGCCATGTAAGTGCTGTGGCTTGTTGGGTATAAAATAATAGGTGCTCTGTAAGCATCACTCAGTCAGTCCTACTGTACGACTTTGCATGATTAGAATAGGCACTATTGTTGGACATCTTCTTTGTAGCTTGTTTGAAAAGTGCATGTATGCTTGCAACTTCAATTTTTGAAGGCTTTCATTATGAGTGGCGTGTTGACTTGAGCACAGGTACAAATGAATGTACCGTAAATTAACCGGAGGACACAGCTTTCTCATCGTGAAATATGGCCAAGAAATAAATTTTTTAGAAATCAAATGCCATATTTATTAGATTATAAGGTGGTCATGATTATAAGCCAAGGGTGCTGTTGGGGAATACGAGAAAATTAACTTAGCTATGTACACTAATATAAGGCGATATAGAGTAGCTGGCAGATTATTCAGAGTTGGCAGGGATTTCCTGAAATACCAAATAGAAGCCCCGGGAATGACGAGTGTGGGTTATATGCGAATTTCGCTTTGAGCTGTGGCTTTACGGTAGCATTGCACGTGTCTCTATGGAAAGCGTACTTCCCAGTCTTCAAATTTGCTGCCTCGGCCGGCTCCTCCAGGCAGAAGTGAGTGCACGAGGAGCAAAAGTTTCAAGGTCTTGCGAAAGTTCCTGATTGGCAGCACCCACCGTGTGACTGCAGCACGCTTCCCCTTTGGTTCCCCTAGCAACTGGCATGAAGATTGTCAGCTCTTTTTACTGATGAGCCACTGAACTCTCACAAAATGTCAAGATCAACACAACATAGTTTCAGCATCAGATCTCGCCTGTAATAATGTCCCGGCGACCGTTAAAGTAGAAATACAAGACTGTGCATAAATGTAGCTGTTGTAAATGGAAGTCGCCAATAACTAAAATGTAGGCTGCTCCTGCAACTTTTGAAAACAGTGCCAGTGACATGCAGCACAGTGTGGACATGCGGTCCAGCACCTTAAGCATGCATGGAACATTGTATACGCGCATAGACAACTCCGTTCGGGCACATTGGTAGCCGTGTTTTGTACCAGCAGAAACTTTCGATCATCGTTATGTGCATATTGCGAACGCTGCAAATGCTTGGCCTGGCACATCGTGCAGGGTCATGACGCCGTCTACCAGCATCAGTAGTATAATTCCGGTTCTGTTACAACCTTGTTTTGTCTCACTGGAAGCATCTTGTGAACATGCTGAGACATTTAAATGTCTCTAAGTGCGTTGCTGGCGACAGCTCAAAATGATGTGGACGGGTGAGGATGAATCATTTCGGACTTTCGCCCGAGTGTGAATTCTTTCTTGTACAATGCACATTTCTAGATGCATTTCTCAGCAGCGCTTTGTGCCAACAATGCACAGTCTGGACTAAAGGTTGAGCAAGGTGCAAAGCATGCTTTGGCAGTGAAGATGGTGCTAACTATTGCAGGATGCAGTGCAGTCGTTAATGAGTGGTTGTCACTGTGAATGGAAGGTAGCAGGGATTTTGAGGTAAACCTTGGAGCAATGCAAGCTATTAAACCTACTGGGAAAGGCGCAACTGCACTGACTGATTTTAGTTGGTGATGAATGTCTCACTTTGAGGGTTACACCACAAAAGGTTCCGAAAACACCTCAAGGTAGAATTTTAGCTTGATGGCAAGACTGCTGTGACTTATGTTTTTTCTGATGCTTTTGTGAATTAGGTGGAACCAGCATCCACAAAAATGTGACAGTGGTGTACGATGGAACGTGGATAACACGTCGTCATACATCCCACATAGGTGTGGCACCGCGATAGTTTTACACAGGGTTGGTGTTTGACTGCGTTTTGCTGTCGGACTGCTGTCATGGGTGTACGCTAGGATGCACATGTGTGCCAAAAACTGTTGATGCTAACTATGGCTAAATGTATGTGGAGGCAGCACTAATACTATTCAGGCATTCAGTTGAAAAGTACGCCTTGAGCTACACAAACATTGTCTGTGGTGGCGATAGCCAAACTTTCTTGGCACCGTGTGAGTGCAAGATTTATAGTTTATAGCCCTCACAAAAGAAGACTACGTCAACCACGTAAAAAAAAAAAGGGATGGGAACAACTCTAAGGAGAAAGAATTAGTACAATAAAATGTTTTCAATATATCACTGAAAGTTTTATGGAAGCGTCAGGGAGGCATTCTTAATCTTTGTGCCAATTTTATCAGTATTTATCAAGAGACAAGAAAATTTGTTCTGAAAGCTATGTCCCCCCTTTAATCCCATAGTGCAGCCTCGGTGTTACCTCAGCATTTCCTTTTCGTATAGCAAAAGTGACCATAAACATGTCAGAAACATTCTACACTGTAGCTCTGGCATAACAGCAATGTTTGAGCAGCATTCAGCAACATATAAACTGGCTCGAGATATCTTGTCTTTCGTTAAAGTAACTTGCATGTCAGTTGATTCATATGTGTAAGTGCTTGTGATTTTGTTGCTTGTGAAGTTGTTACATCACTTTGGTTAAAAATGTCTTGTTTATGAAATTCAGACCAGTCCACTTGTAACAATACAACATGATAGTATGTCGCTTGTGATTATTTTTGTGTTCCTCCATGCAAAACTGAAAAGCATACTGGGTGTCCCAGCTAACACAGTTATAGAGCAACTCTTGAGCCTCCTGTGCAGATGAAACCTACTGTATGTTTTAGCAACCTCCTAGAGAAGTATTCAGTACTTTTGGTTTTATTGAAATAGTAATTTGTACTGATTAATTAAAATTTTTTAAATTATTAACTTTATTGCCCTAGTTTCAAGACAAGGTTTCTATAGCACATTTGAAAATGCCACCTTCAGTTGTGCGCTTCTGAGTAACTCTTTCGTTCGACATTAAAAAAAAAAGCTGTTATAGCATGCAAACGGCAGCCTGCGGCACCTTTTTAGAATTTTCATGGGCTTTCTTACAAGCATGGAAAAAATAGAGATGGAAATGATAACACATTGTAAAAACTGAAAGTAATGGTTTCATAGATACTCTACATATGTCGTATTGACATTGTGTAATCACTAGAGTTTGTAAATAATGAGTACTAATTACTTAATGAGAACACAACAATACTGTAGGCTTCTTAAGGAGGTTGCCAACACCATACACTTGGTTCCATCTGCACACAAGGCTTCATATTTTGAAAAAACGCTAGCTCCATGTTAGCTGGGACACCCAGTATAAATCATACATTTCATATTGCTCATCAGATGCTGCTATGAAATTTCGTTCATTGCGGAGCTGTTTTAAGGGAAGGTTGGCCATTATGTGAAGTAAAAATTCCACCAATCAAATGGTGCTGATGTGGACCGGTGCTGTCTGAAAAACCCTTAGGTATGTTTTGAAAGTCAGTGTGGATTTTTATTCAGTCCAGATTATTGCCAACGCCATAAGTGCAGTGACTGATTGAGTGTCGTAGACAGTGGAATAGTAACAGCTTGGCCTGCTGCTGAACAAAGCACAAAAATTACTTTTCTCCGCATATCTAACGCCTTTGTGCACAATTTGGTTACATTGTTAAATTGTGAAGTATAGCTTTGTTCATGTTGTCATAGAACCAAGCCATTTGATGAGGTGCGCTTTTCAGACACCACACTTTTTAAAGATAATTGACAATTTTCAAAGATAACTGAACATAAGTGCAGCCCCAACACCATTTCATAGATATTTGTGGGTGAAAGTTTTAATGCGAGTGCAGAAATAGTGGTAACCTAGCCATTAGGCACTGTATGTACCCCAACAGATGTGGCTTGTTGTTGAGACTGACTTAATTTTATAGATTTTTTTTGTTGCATGTTCATATAACATAAATTTGACAGTGCTTTATTTATGCTTCACATCCCACCCCCCCCCCCCCAGATACATGCATTTCAAAACATATCTCGGATGAATTATAGCTATGGCATAACTAGCCAAATTTGATACTGTGTAAATGAAGTGGAAAAAAATGAATAAAGTTAGACTGTAAAAAAAAAAATGACTGCTTTCAATCAATACATTTAGGCATGCTTTGTTTGAATGCCCAATATTTTTATTGGAGACTCTTTCAGCTAGTATTACATGTTCATATTCACTTTTATTTGACTCGTTCCATGTGTAAAGGGATTGGCAAAACTTAACACTTAGATTAAGACTTGAATGTGGTGTGAATTTTGGGTATATTCTTGGCGTGGGTATTTATTTGTCGCTGTGTCTCAGTCTTATGGTCTGCCAAAGGCTTTTAGGTCATTAAACAAGACTCCACCATGTTACAGTAGTTTGGAACCGTAGAATGTGTGTTACAGCAATTTAATAAATGTGATGTAGCAGTGGACAACAGGCAGGAGTGGATCCCATGACTTCACAGTACCAGACCAGATGGTTTATTTACCTTAGGTGGGAGCTGCACAAGAAGAATTTTAAAGGTACCTGTTGGCAGTGGCTCAGTGGTGTTCTGCTTTTGAGCATGAATTTGGCTTCTGGCCGCTGTTGCCACATTACAATGATGCAACAACACCTGTGTACCGAGCTTTGGGTGCACGTTATGGAGCCCCAGTTAGCCAAAATTAATTTGCAGCCATCAGCTACAGTGTCTCCATAGCCTCTGCTCCTTTTGGACGTTAAAACCCTTCAATCGGAATTTTAAAGGTACAGAAATTAAACATCAGAATGTCATTTTTGTTGTCATCTAAGAGTAAGAAACATTGCAGCAACATTTCATTAATGCTCTAGTCCAGTGATCTGAGCTTCACTGCAAATGAGCCTTTGTAATTTTCTAACATTTTTGAAGGCAAGCTCATTCAATATACAGACTAAGAGGGTATTAAACTGAAAATATTTTGTTGTACGCTAACATAGCTGATGACCTGAGTGGACAAGCAGCATTTTGTTTGTACACTGTACCAACTGAGTGGCAACCAGTATTAGTGTTTGGGCGTGTGCACTATTGTTGGCTATGTAAGTGTAACTCTGCGTAGCTCACAGCTCGTGACTTGTAAAAAAAATTTTTTTTTGCCATTCCTATTTTTACCTTTTTTTTATTGTTAGTGCAAAAAATGTATTGATACAGTAGCCATTATTATCCGCTCCTGACCAAACTAGGATAGAATTTTACTTATGTTTTTGTTTTTCTATTCCTCTCAACTTACTGAAAGTTCTAATTGTTACGATTATCTGTGGATACATCGGGCATCCCTAGAATTAGCACATCTAAAATATGTGCTTGTCAGCTTTTCATTAATCATTAGTTTAAAGTGAATAGTCTGAGGGTGCATCTGTGCTTCACTTCAGTGCACTGTGGACCAAATGTATCAAAATAGCATGCAGTTGAACTGTAACAATAATTTTGTCTCTGACTGTAGAACACGTCGAGATACTCCCAATGTGCAGTACAGCACGCCGCTTTTTAACTGCTGCTTTCATTAAGAAAACTGTAAAGTGATAGAGAGAATGCCTAGGTCATACTTGACATAGCACATATATTTCAGTTCCATTCCTGTTCATGCATTGGCATTGGCCCAAGCAGCACCTGTTTGTGTTGTCGCTAAAGTCAGCTGGTGCAGAGTGGTGGGCAATAGGAATGAAACATAGTTGAGGGAGAACCATTGCAGTATACCAGCCATGCTGCTCTTAGAAGGGCAAATTTCAGCTGCTCTTTGTGTGTGCCCTAGGAGGCTGTTTGCAGTCTCCATGAATTTCCCTTTTGTGATGCAAAATACCATGTGGCCATATGTAAATAGATGTTTTTTGTTTAAGAAATGTAGTGTTGCAAAGTATAGTTTGATTTTATAATAAATCACACATGCAGAGCTTGACATTTCAACTTCTGTTAATTTGACCTTGATACCGATGAAATTGATGGAATTATCCATCTGGTCTAATTAACTCTTTTCTTACAGAGCCATAGGAAATTGACCAATTTGATCAGCAGCTTTTCGACACATTGTTAAACATTGGGACAGGAACTCTTCCACAATCAGTGCTGCCATGTACCATATGAAATGAAGACTGCGCTTTTACTTTTGGTCATTTGGCAATATTCGACACATTGAGGAATTGCAGAAAAGTAAAGCTTCGACAAGAGGTGTTGTTGAAACTCGCCTCCAGTGATTGTCGTACTTCTATATAAAACAAGACATAATGTGCACTTTGGTCAAGTTGGATACGTAACTTTTAAGTGACAGCAGCAGTGAAGACACGGGAGTTTCTGTCAGGCTGTCTGATTTTCTGTTTCAACATCTACACTGTTTCAACGATGCCTCAAACAGGAGTGCACATTGTTTTTATTATTATGCTCGACTAATATCAAGTGCAACTTCATTTTTTCCTGCTGTAGTTTGCGTTTGATCATTAGTATTCCCACAGTGTATATGCTATACTCATGGAATGAAGCATGTCAGTTAACAACTGCATATACCTTTGTTTCCACTGTCTCGAGTTAGTGTAATACTACCCTTGACAGACGGGATTTGAACTAAGGGACATCTACTGGAAAGGTGTTCACATAGGTGACACACAACAGAGTAGTATTTTCTTTCTGGTAAGGATCCCTTGCAGAAAGGGAGATATCTGAACTACTTTACGGGTGCAAAGGCATTGCCTCATGCCCAGCTAATCAACAACTCAAACGTTGAAACACTTCGTAGTCTTGGTAATAATTTATTTGCTTCCAAAAATTTTTCCTATGGTTAGCAGATGCCTAATTTCTCTCGCAGTGAACTTTGATTGCAGCCATACTTTCAAACGCATGCAACTGTCCCCGTCGCAGATGTAGACACCGTAGCATCACCACACTCGCTGTGGGCTGCTTCATTTCATTTGTTTTTCTGGCTATCCAGTTTCGCTGGTGCAGCATTACAATGAACTGGAATATATGAGCAACGTACTGTTTGCTGTGCATTATCACACAAATTGGTGCTCGTAGTGGTGGCGTTGTCATTGCTAACTATTGAATGCATCTAGCAAGCCGTAGTTCTACCCTTGGCAGTCCTGGAGCGCGCGTCTGGTCAGAAGTCTGACGCGCATTCTAGATCAGCCATGCTCCAGCACTAGCAGCGTGCTTGCTCATTCTGCGCACATTGTTGTTAAATGAAATTTTAATTTCGCTGCTAACAAGAAATCGCACTGACAATAACGAATAAGTGAATTGTAATGCTGCGGCACGTCCTTTATGCATCATACTTTCCCTTTTTTTGCTGTATGCATTCTTGTTTTTTGTTTTGCACTGACCAGATCCACAGTTTTTTAGACCGTGCCGTACTGTGTGTCACTGGAGAAACTCCTTTTATTATTAAATGTGCTGAGAAAACATGTTACAGGTGTACTTAATGCATCCTCTGCACCAATCTCGTGTGGAAAAAAGAAGAGCAAAAACAATTCCATCGCATGTAGTCTGGTCTCGACGTTTGCTGTGTGTGGACATTTGATAGCGTTGCCACCACCACCACTGTCATTGTAGCTGCTGGTCGTGCCGCTGGTCACAGTGCACAAAAAGTCACTTGTTTTTTAGAGGACTGCAAACCCCCCACTTTTTAGACTGCACTTATGATATCCTCAAAGGCAACTTTGCCAAGGGCAGGCTGAAAATTGGGATTTTCAGCATGAAGTAGCTTGTACTTAACGCATTCAGTACCCATAGCATCACCGAGACGGATGCTGCAGCTCTTAACGTGACAGTGTTAAGGGCCCCGTGTCGCAGAAAATCTGGTGTTGGCATCCAGTGTCGACTGTCATTTTGGCACAAAGAATTTCGAACCATGCAGGCCCTCCATGTAGTGCAAGGAACTTACTGAACTAATTGAATTTCTCAAGGTATAATACGTCAAAAAAATCGTAAAGTACGACTTACACACAACCTACAGACATGATAGTGTCGGATTGTAATTTAAATATATAAGAAAACTTAATTTTCTTACGCGGAAACTCGATACACAAACCCCTTTCCCATGGCTTCTACCATTCATAGAGCGGCCACGGCCTTCGAGATTTGCGCACGGCCCATTCCTTGGAACACGTCCAGATGGCGCTCCCCTCCGCTGTATCGTGGCCCACGCAAGAGGCCGTGTTTCTACCAGAAAGCTCGCCTTCATACATAGCATTTCCCGCCAGCGTTTCGTGGTAAACATTATGGTTGCATAAGCTGCAGTTGCCGGGAAGCATGAGAAGTAGTCGGGGATCTTTCAATGCTATCGCATTCTACTCTTAAAGGCAAAGCTTAAGCGTCCTCCAAATTTTTTTAGTAACAAATTTGCACTTTCTGAAATTATGTGCAATAGGTTTTTTTTGGCTTAGCCCATCCCTGTGCTCAACTGATTATGTGCATAGCACTGAGCAGCACGATTTCATACTTATTGTTGCTTTCAATGAACATGATCATTTGCTGATGGATCGTATTCCCATACAAGGCGTTCATAGTTCCTTGTTCCATCCTGCTGCAAGGATTGTGTGATTGCTTTTACGTTAGTTAGAACTTAAGGCATGTTGCTCTCAGTCCTTCCACATCACCGTACGCACTACAGTACGACAAGGAAAAATTTTATATGCGATATTGCACCTTATAAATTCGACCACACGGAGTGCTTCAATTGTGTGGTGACCATATGAGGCTGGAAGTGAATGATAAAGCTGGCATATGTTCCGCTGATAAACTTGTATCTCAAGCATGTCCTGCACCTTCCCACCCCATGCTTTCTACTTCCTAGCCTACGTTTTTTTACTTTTGTTAAGCACAGCTGATAAAACCTTTTGCTTGAAGTGAGAGAAAATGCAGCAGCTGCAAGGCAGTGCCTCGGCAATAATTGGTTCCCTTTCTGTTGGTTCCCCCCCACTCATTCACACTATAGTATAGTATCAAGTAGAAAATTGAATTTTATTGAACACACCTTTACTTTTTTCTATCTTCATATTGGCAGTGAACTCCTACATTCTCCAATCAGTGCCCCAGTAGCAATCTCACCAAGACTTCCTCTGCCAGGGCCAGCGCAGACATCTTGGTACTGATCAGTCGAGGTACGATTATCCATCTAGGACTGATTTCAGAATCTAAAGAAAGCCTTGGCCCATAAAATGTATGGGCACTGGCTGGGACCTTCTGGCAGGATCGTATTAACAGGTCCCTTGCTGTAGATTTATATTTTTGAGGAATTTTATGGTTGATGAGCTAATGTGACTTCAAGAGCTATGCATATGTATGCAATAAATGTATTGTACAATTGAAATGGGGTCTGTACCTGCATATCACAGTATGCAGCAGGAATGATTGAAGTTGCATAAGAACTGCTTGTTATGACATTTGTAGTGGCTGCTTTGCCCCATGTAGCTCTTATCACTTGCCAATGGTATTTAAGTGGCAGTCTGATATGGTCAGACATGATTGGATGTAACTAACTACATGTAATTTTAATCTATTCATTTATTTCTGGTAATTTTGTAATTGATCGCTCACTTTTTTTACTCAGTAACGCTCACTGTAATTCATTTGCTTTTTCCAGTAACCAATTACTATATTGATGAGGTCAGCTATAACAGGCAATGCAGATTTGAGCACTTCAGTTTGACAGGAACTACAGTAGAATGCTCGCGGTCATGCAAGGTAGCGGCCTCGTGGATGCACAATGTTCAGAGAGCCAAACCCTGGTACTCGGTATTTGTTTCCTCATCTAAACAGTTTACCGGATGTTAGCCGATGAAATGAACTGGTGCTGCTCTGGCTCGATAGTGATGATCACTTCATACATTGATGCTACAAAACCATATACAGAATATTTTTTTCAGCTTTTCGTTGGCCCTACCAGAAGCTTCTTCTCTGGGCCCCAGGAACAATAAAGCACTGCGCTTCATAGAGGATCGAGAGGCGAGCATAGTGGCATTGAGTAACCACAATCATTATATATGGAACGTGTTCGTACGTTACAACACCGCCCTTCCCTCCAGCATGCACATCAAGCAAGTTTTAAGCATCACTGCTGATTTGTATACGTCAAAACGAGGGAAGATGACTGACAAAAATTTTGAAAAGTAATTGTTGGTGAAGATAAGCATGTGAATGGCTGAAGAAGATGCACTGAAGAACCAGGCCAGCTCATTATATGTACTGTATTTGCGCAATGTTAATAAAGGTTGGAAAGAAAGTAATGTAAGAGTAATGATTACATTTCAGTAATCCCTCAATTGCTTTCGTGGGTCACTGTAATTGATTACATTATTTAATGAAGTGATTGCGATCGGTTACTTTTTTTTTTGTAGCATGTACAAGTCTGGATATGGTGTCAATTTAGTATTATGCTGGCTGTTCATGACCTCTGCTTTTTAAATTTCACTGTGCCTGCAGACTTCGTTAGTGGACATTGCTAACATTTCACATGCTGAAGAAAAAAAAAAATCTTGGAGGACGCTTAAGCTTTGCCTCTTAAGAGCGGAACATGATAGCGTTATTGGGCCCTATTGACGCCAACACCAGATATTCTGCGACACAGGGCCCGATAGAGAGCAATTTTAGGCCACTCCTGATGGGAGTGCAGGACAGAGCAATGCCTCATACCCTGATAAGGCAGAGGCTACAACCAGCAACTCGCCAATGGCTCATACCGCCGTTAGCAAGGGAAAAGGGGTTTGTGTTGGAGTTTCTATGTAACAAAATTATGTTTTCTCGTATATTCAAATTACAGTCTGATGCTATCATGTCTGTAGGTTGTGTCTAAGTCGGACTTAACAAACTTTCTGATGCATTTTACTTAGAGAAATTCAATTAGTTCAGTAACGCCTATGCACCACGCGGGGGGCTTGCATGGTTTTAGTTCAGGATGATTTTTTTCTGATGAACAACACTGCCGACAGAGGACGCCGACACCGGATTTTCTGCACCACAGGGCCCTTAACGCTATTGCGTTAATACTACGTGAATTAAAGAGATAAGCTGCTGAGTGCCTGGAAAATTTTGTGAGTGAATTGAAGGTGTTGTGGTGTGAATTTAAATTTAGTATCATGACAGTGACACATTACCATAGTGTACTACACTAGACTGGCCTCATTTGCCAGATACTTTTGCTTTTCTAGATCTGTGGCAGGGTGAAGTGGGCGGTTTATGAACATGGGTTGTCTCGAGTAGCTTGGATTGTTCCTACCTGGTTCCTGTCATTTGAAGTTGACAACACACTTTAACATGTGGGTCCAAACCAGACCTTAAATATATATTCGTAGTAGTACGGAATCATTGGCAATGATCCATTGAGCTCAGATGCATTGCACATCACTTAAAAAGAATACACTGCAGAAATCCCCATTGTGTAAGTTTCATGCTAGGAAAAATTGTAGTCTCTCAAACCGTACCAGAATGTTTCAAAGGGAGTGGTTGCAGTCACCTGAAAATAGAGTTCGCGTCTGAGAGAAAATATTTCCCGTTTCGGTCGTTTACATGTCAAAATCAATTGAGTGAGAAAGGTTTCGGGTTGCTGTAGTGATGCATGCTACATGCGTTAAATAAAAGCCGTCTCATATATATATATATATATATATATATATATGTACACACACACACACAACGGTATTTTTTTTTCTTGACTCATTCGTTTTTATTTTTCAGACTACTAGAGAGAAAACGCGTCTTTTGCCCCCTTCAATTCTCGGCCTGCCCCATTGGTACAACGTTGACTCTATACTTTTGCGTAGTTTCATTCGTCTGCTGCAACATGATCATGTGTGTCCTTATTTCTGGATTTTGCTCTGCTTGTGCGTTGCTCTGTATACCTCATTACGTACGTGTGACGCTGCGTTAGTGTTGAAAAAATACTCTCGCACTGGTGCGCATCCGTAGGAAATTTTGATACCATTGATACTGTGTAAAATATACTTTGCATGCTTGTTGACATGCACACGTACGTCTACAGCACTCTTACCTGACAAGAACTGTACATGCTGCAGTGCTTTTGTTCCCGTGGCAATAAATGGATGCTAAACAGTATGCTGCGTTGCGTCATTGTCTTGTATTGTTGACGCACTGCAAGTCAGTGCCTGAAACGATAACTATTTTGTCATTTGAACCTTTTTGCTTCGAGAGTAACGCCTCCCATATGAAGTGCATCACTGGAATTATGCCAAAGTTTTCTTGTCTTGCGTCTGCATTAGAAATCACTTCGCAGGACCTTTGGTATGACTCGAGTCAAACGCGCATTTTGTTTTATCTAAGTGACCTGGTTGTGTAAATCAGCAATGTTTATCGGCATGAAGCGTAAAGAAATAAAACGGAACCCTTATGATTTTTTTCTACAATAGTTTCATTCGGTCGCCGATACGCATAAGTGCTGGTGTTCACGAACACATGCCACCAAAAACCTCGCTGCAGCATGCGCACGCCAATTGCCTATTCCCAACCCGCCCCGTGAGTAGGAAGGCAGTGACGAAGGAAAGACCTTGCGCAACGCTGGCGTGTCCATCACTGGTCAACCAAAACCACGTGGTCCGCTTTGCGCGACTCCATTGGATGGCGGAAGTCTGACGTGAACAGAACAGCTGGTCCGTCCGTCTAGATCAAAACAAACGGCATCCCCACAGAAGGCAGCAAAATGGCTGACGAAACTGGTAGCTCCGTGTCAGGGTCGGAACTGGCAGAATCGACAAGCGACGAATTGTTGGCTGAACCTGACGGACCCGCTAAGAAGCGCTTCAAGGCTGGCGAAAGAACGCCTGGCAAGTCTGACAAATTGGAGCACAGGCTGGGCGGCATTCTTTGCTGCGCGGTCTGCCTGGACCTGCCCCGCACCGCCATTTATCAGGTACGTGGGAGATCAGCTGATCGCAGATCCAATCCCAGGCTCGTAACAGCTTCCTCCCGCCCTTGTGAACGTCGCGGTCGAATAAACGCGGCGCTTCACGGTCGCTCATTCGACGGAGTGTGCGGTTGAGAGTGGCGGCGTATTAGTGTCGCATTGTAGAGATGCAGGTGCTTCGTCGTAGATGTACTGTACATGTACATGTATATATAAATTTCCCCCCTTGCTTCCTGCCTTTTGTCCTGGCATATGTTTTGTGTTTGTCTGTTTAGGCTTCTTTTCTATATAGGCATTTCTTAAGAAATGCATTCACATTCATTGTGTTTGCGTTTTGTGAATTGAAATAGGGACATCAGCGATGCGAAGTGTTTTTCGTGCGGTGTAGTGTAATATTTGACGTCAATTATTGCTTACTGTTAACGCGATAGCTTTACTGCTGAGCAACTGCGGCTGTCACTTCTCAGTTAAGTTCTTTGGTTCCTGTCGTGTGCTTTGCCGAGCTTAGATGATTGCTGCTCTCCAGTTTATCAGTGGCTCGAACATGCGCCTGTTGTTGAGTTCTGTGTTAAAAAACAATGTGGACTGAAAGACATTACGTAACGTGCATTACCGGGACTTGTGCCGTCGCACGCGTTGCCAACTGTTCGAAAGACGAAGATGCACGGGCCTTTTACGAAGACGTGTGCCCTTGGTCACAATTATCACGCACACACGGACTGTCTGTACAATTCTGTAAAATAATCACTGGTGGTGCAATAAACACAACCGAAGCATATATACGGTGTTGATTCTATTGTGTAGACTGTGCATATGCAGTGCTGCCTTGGCTACTTCAAGTGGCAGTTGGGACTGCATGTAGCAGAAGGCAGCTTATGCGATGCCATTACATAGTCATGGTTTGACGCTTCATAGGTCCCCTTCGTGTGTGACACATATAAATTTATAGCATGCTGTCTTGCATGCATTGTTTACATTGTGGTCTAGAGCCACTGCCATTTACTGATGTAATGTGGTTCATCATGCACAGCCTGCCGGAAGATATGTCATCCTTGTGTAAGGGAAAACTAAATTATTAATGGATATCAGAGTTCGCTCTGTGAGAAAGGGTAAGTATACATTGCCAAAGAAGAAAATTACAATAAATTTTTTGTTTTAAGAGTGTGGTTCAAAGTGAGTACATCTCATAATGTGGTTGGCATGGGCCTTGACACAGGGAGTATTCATCTAGAAGCTGCATGCCCTTCGGATGATTCAACTGTAGCTATTGCGAGCAAGAAGCATAATGCATAAAAAAATGGAGGAATTAATCTTTGTTGGGTTCTTGGACACATGCACTTGAATAGTCTCCAATATGGCAAAGGCACCCTTAATATATGGTAGTTATGGGTAGTCTAATTACAAAATGGGCAGATATTGGGTACCGTTTCATCCATCTGCTTTGCAAGCCTAATTGCAAAATAACCCTGTTTTAATAGCAGTATGAACATACAATGAATTGGTGGACCTGAAATTTAGATACAGATTGAGGTGACAAATTCTGCACAGATAATTCAAAGGGATGTAAAAGGTATGGGACTGCACTTGCACAAAGAGATGAACACGGTATTGTTGCTTGCGGTTCTCCAGAAGATAATTTTTTGGCATTATGCTAAACCAGTTATTAAACCAGGTGAACAGTTTCATATGTTTGTGTGCATGGAGAACCGAACACTGCTTATCTTGAAGACACATGTCTCTGGATTGAGGACTGCACTGTCAAATGGCATGCTTTGTTCTATCAAGGAGCAGCATAGTGTGCTGTGTAGCAGGGACAGGCTGTGGGACTGCCTTTTTTTGACAAATTAATGTCTCCAGGTAATGTAGAATAGGTAAGTCATGAAGTTGTCATAAAGGTTTTTGTCTAAACTTCTAGTAATACAGCTTGCTTTTATATATCTTTCTGCCTCTTTCAGGTTCATAGACCAGAAGATCCAGTCGAGCACACTTGCCCTAGCTGGGGAGCTTGCATGTGTCTGTGTACACAGTCTGTGACACTAACGCACTTGACTGTTGGCCTTTAGCATCTGGTGCAATAGTAGCTCTTGCCGCAACATTTCCCCCAGGACTTGGACAGGACTTGGTTGTGGTCAACAGTATTCTTGACACACTATTTTATTTTTTTATTTTTTTTTTTTTTTGTTTCTGTGCTGCTGCCATGTGTGTACAATTTAGGGTGTTTGTGGTAATGCACATAGGTGCTTCAAGTGCCCAGGCTCAAGGCTGGGCCTTTCTGTGCTGTTGTCTGACCACTTTTGCTGCAGTTCTTTTTCCCACTTGCAAGGTTTTCTAACGGAGCAGCTTCCCAAGAGGAGAGCATTCCACAAGGGCAACAGTGGTGATTTTCCTCTCCCTGCTGTGGTTTTGCAGTGCACCAACGGCCACTTGATGTGTGCCGGTTGTTTTACTCATCTCCTGGCAGATGCGCGTCTCCGTGACGAGACCGCCACCTGCCCCAACTGCAGGACAGTCATCAGCCGTGAGCTCTGCTCACGAAACCTCGCTGTTGAGAAAGCAGTCTGCGAACTGCCGACCGAATGTCAATTCTGCGCCAGTGAACTTCCCAGATCACAGATTGAGCGCCATGAGGCAGAACTCTGCGAAGAGCGGTGCGTCTCATGGGATACATTTTCTTGCTCCTTTGCCTTTGTCCATTTTTTTCTTGTTTATAAACAATGGCCATATTCTTGATCAATCACTTATGGGGACATGATTTTCAGTGTGTGTTTGTTGGCCAACTTCAGCAGATGTGACAAAAGGAATGGCACACTTCCAATCAGCATTATTTTCATGTCTCAGAGTTTCTGAGTGGATTGAGAGGTTGCCTATAGCAATACAGAAGCTTTCTGCTGGAAGTTGTCATGTAAAAGTGAATGTAGAGTAATTATGCAAGAAAACTGCTGCAGGTGTCAGTGTCCTGCAGCAACTGACATTGGCAGAACATAAAGAAAAGTAATTTTAGTTAGTAATGGCAGCATTTTTCACTGTGAGTAGGGTCATGAAGTATCCTTGAGACAGAAGAAAGGGCCAGTGAGTGAACGTGGCGTAAGCTCACTACAGGTCACAGTTTAGCATTGAGCTGGAGATATGAGGGCCACTGTCTTGAGAAACTCAATTGTTTTTGAGCCCCTCACTGCATGAATATTTATTTTCTTGTGAAAAAATTGGACATGCCTTTGTTTAGTTGTGATGTGCCTAAACCAACGTCATTTATAAAGAAACTCTTAGTTACAACCTCATGAGCCAAAAATTCTTGCATATTATATATGATACACACCATGCAGTTATGAGCTTATATATATAAATTGATCTGTGGTTTTACATGCCAAAACCACGATATGATTATGGGGCACATCGTAGTTCAGGACGGATTAATTTTGACCACCTGGGGTCCTTTAAAGTGCATCCAAAGCATGGTACATGGGTATTTCTGCATTTCACTTCCATCTAAATGCGGCGGCTGAGCGGTGTATCTTGTGACAGTGCAAAAAATATTGGAACTATTGAAAAAACTTGACATATTGCTTTTGAAAATGGAGTACATTTCTCACAGCGGCAGCTAGTACAAGTTCATTAAAATTTTATGCCTTTCTAGTAATTGATAACTTCATTATCTAGGCCAGATCATTTATAGGCCTTGGTTTTATGTTAATTTTCTGCTTTGCATAGTCTTGAGAAGTTTGATGCATGCCCCCCAAAAAACCTTGTTTGTTGTCTTCTGAGAGTTATTTGTTGTTACTGCTGTTATTAGCTCTTGGAAAGTGGCAGGCCCAACGGTATTTTCATAGTAAGCACACCTGACACTTTTACTTTCTTATATACTATACACCATTAATGGTACCAGGAAAAAGCTTTAGCCCATACAAACATACCTTGCCACCAAGTTTGTTCTTTCACAAGGAAAGAAATCTCTACTGTCTGCCACAAAACCCACAACTGCATGCTGTACCATATATGATACAGCAGTTGATGCTTGTCTCACAGAGCCACCCCAGTGTATTTCTCGATCAAAGCCTCACACTAGGCTAATATACTGTAAATAATTCAGTACCTTAATTTTTTGTGCACTATGTTCAAGTGTATAAATTGTGAAATAACTTGTTTATTTATTGACTTCTTGCACATTGAGTGAAGAGCTGCCACCATACAGCCTTTAAAGAAAAAGTAAGTTAAAAACGATCTCCAATGCTAATATTGCTATGCATTTCATTGCTTGAGAGGACATAGATTCTGGGTGAATATGTAGGATATTCCTCCTTTTTGATTCTGTTTTGCTAGCAATAGTAGTTCTATGTGTATCGTATATGATACACCATGCAATATGGGGTTAGACATTCAGTTCTTAGAGGATGGTTCCTTTTGGTCATCCAAGAACAGCTGTTGTAATTTGTGATTTTCTTTTTTGTATTGGTGTATACCATAGCTGGATTGCTGGTATATCGGCTCCAAATAAATATTTGGCTTTATTTTACACTAAGATGTAAAAGACTCATATTGTGAAAGGTTGGGAAGGAGGTAGGAACTGCAATGCAATTTGTTGTATTCTTGGTGCATCATGGGGTAGTAGTTATTAGAAATAATTGATTTGTGATCTCGAAAATGACATTGCATCTATAGCTGAGCAACAAAAGTGATGGTGCTTTTCGTGTCACATGGGGGGTGGTGCCACAATTTTTCTGTTAGGGGGGTGGGGGATAGCATAATTTCCTTTCGTTGGCGGTGGAGGAGGTCACTACATTACTTGGCATGGGCGCCAGGCAAAAATATTGCAACCCCCAATTTGCAACATGTGAAATTGTAATTCTTAGTATATAGTGTTTTATATTTAATTGGCTTGAATGAAAGACTGCGAGGCAAGCATTAGAGGCGGGCATGTCCAGCTAATACTTGCTGGTAGAGAAAGAACACATGGTGGAGCCTTATCCTCAAATGAGAGGGAACGGCATGTGTGCAAGATGTGAATAAATTCTTGGTCAAGTGACAACTGCTTGGCTGTTCCTAAATCAAGCCCGAGCTCAATGCACAGTGAAAGCATTTGTTACGGTGGTTTGAAAGCATGCTAAAGCTTGAAGAGAGATCAGAGAAAACATTGGGATACTTGCAAACTTGAAAAGCGCTTGTGTGCTATGATGTAATGAGGGCCACTGCTATGTTATTCCATTTGTTGTTTCGTGCTTCTTTGAGGCATTGATTTTCAGCGTAGCGTTTACACCATGACACCCATATAGAGTAACGCAAATGCTAGCAAAATACGTAATGAATGCCTTGCTTACAGTAGAATGCCGCTTCATTTAGTTTTATATTACTTTCTGTGGCCAATTTAAAATTTGAATTCCTTGGTGAGGTGCTAATCTTGTGTTTGATTCTATAAACATAAAGCACAATCTTTCCATTTCCACCATAAAGAGCAGCTGAAAACTTTTTCAAAACCACGAGCTTTCATCTCATTATTATAATTTCTCATCCCCTGAAAACGAAGATCATAGCTTAACAGGCCACAAGTCACCGCAAGCTGCTTTAATTTAACAAAAACGAGTGGCAGTGGCTGCAGGAGATGCTGTGGCTTGTTTAACGGACTCTGACGGTGAAGACGATCGTGATGTCGTCCGAAGTATTGGTGAGGCACGTAATTCGAATATTACACTCGTGTGACCCCTATGTTGACTCAACTTCCTCGCACCCAGTCTTTCATTACTGCGAGCACACTACGGGAATGGAGCTTCGATGAAAATTTCAACTGCAATTGCAGCACTGCTACACGCACAATTGAGAAAATACCTTCAGGAGTTTAATTGTACTGTGGCAGCATTCCAAACCCCTGTAAATCTTCCAAGTTCCAAAACCTGTTCAGCATACCTATAATGTTGCAACGTGGGTCGGTAAATTCAGTCCTTTTAAGTACTCGAATGTTTGCTATACAATCACTTTGGTTTTAAAAATGTGTACGTTGAAAGCAAAGCATCCAGCCTTTGTTAGTGTAGATGTTACTCTGCCGTGGTGCTACATATAAATGGTCATTATTTGCATCTGCCACTTTGTTTAGCCAGACTAAAGTCTTGTCTTTGTGATGCTCTGGACAGCACTGTTTACCTCTGTTAAGAGTGAACTTCACTATATGAATGCAATATATAAGCTGAACCTGTATATCTTTCTTTTGTATCATAAAAAAAAAACTCTTTCGTTAACTGGTATGCAAAGCTTGGTCCAAAAAGCATGTCAGGAGTACAGAATTTCCGAATGGTTTGCACAGTGTGTAAGTGTAAAGTCTACTGCATGGCTGACCTGAGCTTGAGTTGAGAGAGTGGCATGTGAATGCAGGTTGACACGCTGTCGCTACAGTCGGATTGGTTGCCAGTGGAGGGGCCCATACCATGAGCTGGAGGTGCACACCCAAGTGTGCTCCCATCCTCACAAATCAGGCGGAGAAGTGATGGAAGCTCTTGAGCTCATTGACCAGCAGATCCACAAGGAGCAGATGCTGTACAACACCATCTTTGAACTGCTGTCATTTGAGAAGATCACTTTCAATGGTACTGTACGACTGTACTTGGCAAGAGCAAACTTAAATGGCACATTCTGGACACACTTTTGCATTTTACTTGGTTGGACTGCAAGCCAACATGCCGACCTTGTGTGATTGCACAGATTGCACAGTGGCATATTAGCAACAGTGCAAAGTGCGTGGATATGTAGGTTATTGTTGTTCCCATACCATGTATCGGCACAGAAAGTTGTTGACAGGCCATCAAAATTCCAGGAGACTTTTTGCTGGCACGTCAGAGGCATCATGCTTGTGTTTCTTTTGCATAGACGGTCATCACAATTCTGGTTCACCATATTGGAGTGCAGGCTTATCATGAATGTTGGATATCGTGAAGGCATTTTTGTGTTGGATGCGAGTTCAATATATTGAGGTTTGACTGAATGTCCAGCTACTTTCACCACCCAAGACCACACATTTCTGCTGGTGGGTGAGCTGAAGACACCCCAAAATGAGTTGCCAGAAATAGTTTTTTCTGGAAATTATTTCTGCACATTTATATTTTGTTACGAAAGAGCAAAAAGTTGCTAACATTAATGTCTGGCGAAATTGGCAAATGATGCAAGTTCTTGCAATCCAAGGAGACTGTCATCACCTGTAGAACAGAATGAAGCCATTCATTGTTGTAAAACATAAAAGTTTTTTTCATGAGCTTATTTTCTTGCTCTGCCTATATGTATATATATATATATATATATTTAATTGCCTTGTGAAGCCATTGTAACGATTTCCTATGACTGGCTGGAATTTACAGCAATAACTTATCAGGGTAAGACAATGTTAGTCTAATACACGTGCACAGCATCACACGTCCCATGTCCCCATGACAGCACCATCCTAGCCTTTTTGTGGTGCTGATGATTGCAAATGCTCCCGCTATTTTGTGTCTAATGGCACATTCGGCTGGTCATTTTCAAGTGTTCTGGCAGTGCGCATTACATTCGGCTGGTTCTTTTGGAGTGGCTGGTTCTTTTCTTTCGACTTCGCCCTACCATCTGCTAGCCGCCTGGTTAGCTCAGATGGTAGAGCAGCTGCCCCGGAAAGGCGGTGGTCCCGGGTTCGAGTCCCCGACCAGAACGAATTTTTCTTCAACTGCGAGGCTTTTCTTTCGAGGAACCCGTATGGGTTTCCTTTGTAGCAATTTGCTACAAACGGGTGGATGTCTGATTTTCCCTTTATGAATTACTCCTCTCTACCCTGCGGGTTTCCACAGAACTACTTTGTCAAACTCTTGCCTTTGCTTCGAGTTGTCGACAAATTCGACTTTGCCCTACCATCTGCTAGCTGCCTGGTTAGCTCCGATGGTAGAGCGGCTGCCCCGGAAAGGCAATGGTCCTGGGTTCGAGTCCCGGACCAGGACGAATTTTTCTTCAACTATGAGGCTTTTTTTTTGAGGAACCCGTATGGGTTTCCTTTGTGGTGGATCTCTGATTTTCCCTTTATGAACTTAAGTTTTGATGCACAAGTTGTGGTATAGCCTGCAGTGCTTGCGTGCCGAAACTAGATGTTGTGTTTGTGCTGCTGCCCATCATGTGTCCCGGTTAGATTTTGGACGTAGAATGAACTTCATGAATGACCCTTGTGTGGAAGACCTTCTGTGCAAGTGTTTCGACATTAACTATTAACATCTGCTATCTGTGATTCGACTGTGGCCTTCAAGAGTTGTGTTTAGTGAAATAATTATTTACTCAGAATTTCTTATGTTCACACCTGGGTGTCGCACGAATGAGCTTGTAAGAATAATATTATGGAAGAACAAAATGGCAGTTGATGTTTCTCTTCAATAATATCAATTTACATTAATGTTGTTCACATAAGTTCTGGTGTTTTCTAGAACCAGCTCAATTTCAGCATGTAGGAACACCACTGTATCTTTCATATCAACATACCACGGCACGATAATATGAAGCTGCACATTCTGAAACATTTTGCAATAGTTGTTTTTACATAATTTACATGCTTGTTTGAGCATGGTCAGCAGAAGTGACCACTGGCACTTGTACTTAAGCTGCTGGCAAGTCAGGCTACTGTGAATGATTCCACATTCAACAGTTTAAACGAGCTTTTCGAACTCCATTGGAAAGCATTGGTCCTTTCCGAGACTTCTTCACACAGACCAATTAAAAGTGATGTCAAATTACTGCTAATGATATGTAGGTCAACTGTATATGATAGTTGTCAGAGCCTGTGCTGTTAGAACATTTGATCAGCTGTACCTTCTTCAAAAATGTTAGTAACAATGCACCATTGTTAGCCTCCGTACCATAAAGTAACAACCGTCAGAATTACTGGCAAGCTTATGCAGTTGTGCTGTGGGAGTAGGCTATAACCACCACGCGTGGATATAGCCTCGTAGTCAACAAAAGTGGTTATCGTGGGAGGATGATGCAATACTGAAGGCATATTAGGGCTAACAAGTACAAGGCATGTAGATCAATGCATGAGCCAGAATGGATGCACTTATGCCATGTAAAAGATATCTACAGGAGTTTTGTTTCATCAACCGTGCCTGCAATACAATACTGTCCAGAGTTCTACTGACAGTAAGTGGGTGTTTACCAACAAATGTTTTTGCCTGTGCAATGGCAATACCCACTTCGGCCAAGTGTGTACAGTGAAACCTCATTAAACCGTAGTTGGCTGGAGCTCGGAAAAAGTACGTACTAAACAGTGGTACTGTTTAACCGAAATAGCATGAGCTCGCCCACTTACCTGTCAAAAATGGAACTCGGAGAGAGTGCGATGAAAGGGGAAAATAACATGCAGTATTTATTCCCTTCGCGCGACAAAAGTGTTATTTTCGTTTGATGCCGCGGCAGCCTAGCACGACGGCAGCGGCCTCAAACTTACTGAAGCTGCGTGCCAGCTTTTCAGCCAGCCCCCTCTTCTCGGCAAACACTCGCATGGCAGATTCCTCGTTGGCGTTACGTATTCTCCGTGCACGTGCGCAGTAGTGCTGCACAAGTCCCGGGGTGCCTTTTTCATTGCCGGGTGCCGGAGTTTGGAATACTTTTCGTTTGTAATAGTTACATTATCGCGCCCCTGTTCTCGTCGTGACGATTGCATTCATGAGGCTGACGAAGCGCGCAGCTTCTACCCCTGTAGGGCCTGAATCGCCTGTCCTGTCGCTTTCCGTGTCGTCCTCATCACTGTCACTAGTCGACACTTCGGCAACAACAGAGGCAACGATGGCGAAAAGTCTAACTTCGTAGCCATCATCTCTTTGCGGTCTCAGTAGCGCTGCCAAGCAACTTTTTCGCATTCCAAATGTCACACACTGTAGTCAACAGCAGATCCCTGTCGTGTGCCAGTGCCGATTCTTCGTGTCATGTTCGATAGAATGGACAATGTCTAATTTTTCTTCTATGCTGAGCAGCTGGCTTCTTTTTTATCTGAGCTTCAGCATGACGCGAGTCCTCGATTGCGCGACGCCACAATGCTCTGGCACAGCGTCAAAATGATGTTGATGTTGATTGGCTTCACGCGCAAACGCACAGGGCACTTGGAGGCCGTTGCTCCGATCTCTGAGGCTTGTTGTTCTGCCGGGCCGCCCATGGAGACGACGCACCGCCGTGTTTGTGCAACGAAAAGTGGAAACGCTACGTTTTAACCGATGCGTACGCAATAAGCTGGTGCGGTTTATGCGGATACAAAACACATTATGTTCCATGGCTCCTGAGTCGGGGATTTTACTTTACTACTTTTAAAACGAAACTACTGTTTAAGCGGGTACGGTTTAATGAGGTTTTACTGTACAATAAAAGTTGGTCAGTCACTCACTAAACATGACCTGTGACTGATGAGTTGCAGTGTGGCACTTGAGGGATGTGGCTTTGACAAGTGGGTTAGCAAAGAGCATTAACAGCGGCAGTGTTGTACCTGCTTGTTTGTGGAAAATGAGCAGAAATGCATAGATGAAAGACTGGCAAACAAGAGGATAATTTTTTTGTAGCATCGCGTGGGTCTTTCCCGTGTCTTTCCTGTGTATGGGTATTTCCTGTAAAGATCAGGTGCTATTTGTTCATTGCAATAGGCATAGATGTATGCTGTTGGCTCTCCTGTAACATCCTTCGAGGAGGCATTATGGCTGGCATTTGTCACCAGAGAATGACAATTGGCTTAACCACATAATTGGTGATGTTGTCTTAGGTAATACAGTCGGAACCCACTTGTAACGATACCGGTTTTGACAATATATTGGTTATAACAATGAAAACCTGCTGCACCGTCAACTTTTGTATGTTTTCCATAGTGAAATAACCACTTACTACAATGCCCCGATGCTGCATTATCGATTGTGACGATGAAGGCTGACTGCTGGGTGTCTGAGCCGAAAGGCAATGAAATTTGAAATCTTTGAAAAGAAAAAAAGAAAATAAGAAATTCGAGCTGCTGCACGATGGCCCGCTGCTCCAACAGCTGCCGCGTGCTCACTTTCCAGCCTTCTCCGCACGCCTCTCTCCCGTTACTCTTCCAACCCTCCAAACACGAATGGGCTGCGCCCATAGCTCTACGCCGTGCCACCCTCCAAAACGCGAATGGACCGCGCGAACTGTGCTGCTCCCAGATTGCTCGCTTGCTCCTCATTCTGTACAGTTCTGCAAGCAGCTTAATCGCTGCATTTGTCTTTGTTGGCTGTGTTGAAATCGTTCCTGGCCACGTGGTTTCTCAGGCTCGTTTGACTCGCCACTGAAACGAAAGATGGCTGATCAACCTGCTGATCATTGGCAATGCACGACATTGCAGGTGGAAAGAATGCGCACGACTATAGATTTGGAAACTAAGTGCTTCTAACTGATGAGGTGATCGTTGCGAACGTGCTTGTATCGGATAGCGACGGTGACGACGGCAGCGATGACGCGGTAGGGCAGGCTGCCTCAACGTTGGCCTCACAGGAGGTCTGGCAGATGATTCAGTTCCTCCGGGGCTTCATTTTTGCGAGGAACCCTCCACTGCACTACCTGGAGCACCTGGAGGCAAAGTTCTGACTGGTGTTGCAGAAGTCGCGGGGCATGGTAGTGCTGAACTGAGCATCACAAGTTGGCGGTTGGACGTAATTATATTTATTCAATCGTGTATTTTACTAATTGTAGCAACGTGTCATTATTTCGCGTCATTGCTGGCACCTCCAGGACACCAAAGTGGCAACGGGGACACCAAAGCTAGAACCTGGACTGGTTCGTGGGTTGGGGCTCGCCGAGGCCTGCGCGTGCAAGGGGTGTATAAGATTGGCTGTCCACTATCGCGGACACCCAATTTTTTGTGCAAACATCCCCTGGCACTCTTCGATCTCCGCGGCCCCAACCCACGGGCCACCCTGCTTCTAGCTTTTATCCCCCCGCCTGCCTTATTATAACCTCAGGCGCTCTCCTGAGGCCTCCGTTTACAGTTCCATGTCCCCTCCTGGAGTGCTTGTAAAAAATCCAAGCTATCGTCGCGACGAAAAAAGCGACCCGCAACTTGTACAACACCAGTCAGAACCTTGCCGCACCTGGATCCCTTGGAGAAGGATGTCGGCAAGCTTCGCGTAAAGCACGAAAGATTGATAACTATAGGGTTTTCTCGTGCAAGCCAGTGAGAAGTATGTGGCGAGATGCTTGTGGCGATCTTGCCTCAGTGTTTCATCTGGATTTCTCAAGCTGACAGGCTGCTGCGGCAACCCTCTCACATTTTTTAAAACGCCCCTTTTGGGGCCACCAAAGCGATGCCTTGGTGGGGCTCGCATAGCGCTTGCCACCTGTAAACCTTCTTTGCAGTTGTTATAGCAGTGCCATTCTTTAACACCGACAGCCACGGCTTGTTACACGCGATCTGAGCGCCCAGGTAGCAGTTAAACGAGTGAACACAATCACCAGCCAGATGGAGGAACGTTATGGGGAAGGGCACTGGCCTCCCTGCCATTATAGTTTTCTCACATCTACTCTGCCATCCTCCTATGTTGATTTTTTCATGCAACCCGGTTATAACAATTATCGGTTATAACAATGGAATTTTCGTGCCACTTGAATATTGTTATAAGTGGGTTCGACAGTATGGGAACATGCGTGATCTCAATATTCTGACTGGCATTTGTATGAAAGGTTTTGTTTGTATTATGTGCATCATACACTGGTTTGTTGTATGACTGTTTGTGGTCAGTATAGTTACCTACAATTTTCCCTGAACAGCTTTTTAAAAAAATTTTGCACTCACTGCTGCTTTGTTTGTGCTCAAATTTTGCATCAAGGTTGCATATGATTTGAATCGTTCAGCATAACTCCTTGCATGTTGTTTGCCTGCCTTGTAAAAAAGAAAAAAAAAAGGAAGTGGAATCCATCATTTGGCTGTCCTCACTGATTTATGAAAACCAATCTTGAAAGCCATGCTCTGCCATACTGCAGATGTCAAAAGGGACCAGGGAATATCATGGCCACTGTTTTAGGAATAACTCTGCGAAGGGTGCAACCAAAGGCAACTTTGAATTTTTTCTTGATTAATGAGGCAAGTAACAGTGGCAAGTGTTAAATTGAACAATCCAGACCATAAAATGCAATGTTGATGCAAAATTTAAGGAAACATTAAACTTGGTAAGTGAAAAAAAGAATTTGAAAGTTTTTAAGGGGAAAATGCAAATCAATGTATAAATCTCTTATCTTCCAAAAGGGATGAGAGAAATTGGTAAAAGTAGGGGTCTGATGAAAAACTTATTAAAAATTTTCAACTTCATTATCAGGTTGCATATCGGCAAGCTGTGGCCACATAGTTAAGATGTTTCTTGTCAAGGTTGCCTTCTTTTTATGGGATTTTTCTTCTGTTACATTGTGGCACAAAAGGTTTCCTTTTGCAAAACTTAACACTAGAAAAATTGGGTGTTATTAATTTTCCTTTTGCACAGCTGTATCAAATTTACTTTTGTGGCTAAATGAGTATGGTTTTCAGTGTATGTTTGTAATGGCTGTGCCATTTTTTCCAGATTTGCAGTTTAAACCATACCGCACAGATGAGTTCATTCACAAGCTGTACTATGAGACATCTCGCTTTACTGCCTTTGGCTCACAGTGGGTTGTAAAAGCACGTGTGAATGACAATCAGCGTGATCCGACACAGTCTTGTGAGCGCACCCTCAGCTACCACCTTGTGCTCAAGAGCAAAGCTTCAACGTAAGTAGCACCTCTGAATTAAGCCATTAAGAAAAGGTCACTGGTTCATTTCTTTATTAGAAGCCAAGCCTTGGCAAATTTAGTAGACGATCGCTTACACTCCAACACTCACTCGTACTTGTGGGTACACACTCAGTCACGCTTGTATCCTGTTGCTCTCTCTGGCCTTCGCATCCACACTGACATTTACTCGCATTCTTCAGCACTCATACGTGCATCCACTTTAACTCGTCAATGCTCATGGCCGCCCGTACTCCCACTTGAAAAACAAATGTAAAGGAGTGCAGTGCCATCAGCAATGCGACGGGCATACTGTATATTATTCAGAATGTGTAAATATGGATAGAGTCCTATGCTATATATGTAGGATCCTTTGTTTTCAGGTAAAAGCTGATAATTCCAGATTTTGAGTTAAACCAAATTTTTCCCTAAAGTTTACCCCCCCCCCCTTCGTAAAGGGGTAATAATAAGTGCAAGGGTTACATAACCAATGAACGCTGCCCACCTTGTGTAAGCAAGTGGTCAAGACCATTAGTAACATTACAAAAAATAAACATAAAATTCAACAGCTGTAACGTGCTATGAAGCAAACGAGCAAACGTAGCGCTGACGTTGCTCTCTGTTGTGAACAGTAGCTCTGTTAAGAGGAAGCTTTACTCTACTAAGTTACGTTACAAAGAAGGGTGGCAGATTGGTTTAGTGGGTATTCCATTTATTTTGTTGCAAGGGAGCATGGTGTGAAGCAGTAAAACAGGACAACAGACAAGGACTAAAGGCACAACAGGATGGCACAGGAATGCTCAAAATGCATATGATAACATAAGTAAACAAGGGCTTGTAAAACAACAAAAAGCATCTCGCTTCTTTGAATCATGCCCGTGTGCATTACCTAAAAGTGCAGAGAAGAAAGTATTTGTTCATGTGGTTGCTTTTAAAGGTGTAAGTAATGCTTACGAACAAGGATTTGTGTAAAAGAGTTTGTCATATGACTTGTGAGCAGCTCTTTGTCATTGCTTATTCCTGCGAGTGATTGCGTGAATTAGTCATTTGTGAAAGTTACTAGGAAAATCTCAAACTTTGGGCAAGAAGCAAAAACCTCGACTTCTTTCTCGTTTTCCTTTTTGAAGGTAACAGATTTTTACCCCCCAAATTAAAAAAAAAAGATATGCAGCCTGACAGCAAAGGACTCTACATACGTGTTGCAAAAGCGCTTAGTTTTCTTGCACTTTGTTGGTTACTACTGTAGCATAACAAAGGTGTTGTTTGATATGTCTTATTTTTGTGATGGATGAAGAAAATACTAAAAGAAAGACGAGCATCTTTTAAGCTGGTGCCAATGGTGTTCTATGGGGGAAGCAGGAATCGAGCATTCCCATTGACTTATGCCTAAGCCCCAGGATAGTACAGGCCAATGTGTCAAGTATAGTCAGTTATACTGAGCAATAGCAAGTGAATTCTGCCAATATTAGGAGAGGTAAAAGTGGATCTAATGTATGTTTGCATATTGAGTGTCATTTGTTTGCAACAGTCTGTGGCCAAAATACTCCTCACATAAGTTGCTTGCAGACCGTTTATGCCATGGCAAATTTTTTGTTTTACTTTAACAATAAGTTTGACTGCTACAATAATATTAGAAGTGTGCATGCATGAGATTGTGAACAAGCTCAAGTCTACATTACCTACACTAATGAGAAAACATGCAATCTGATCAGAGGAATATTTGTGGGATGGGAGTACATAAAGGCATTTATGTGAATATGATGGAACGGCTACCTTAATCCTGTGCCCTGGACAGTTCTTATACCCATGTCACACTGGACGTTTTAATATCATTAGATTCGAATTACATTTGGTGCAACGAATGCCATTTGCCCTGTTGTGATGCTACACAGGAAAAACTAATCTCATTCGGTCATGATATCAATGGCAATCATTGCAAAAAAAGTTGATGTGAAAAGTACAATGTGGTATGTGTAAAGTGTCTCAAAGTCAGTCTATTTATTTTTATATAAATATGGTCTGTCACTTCACTAAAACACTCATATAAAGCTATTTCCAGAATATCTGGTCACGATAAGCCAAAACAAGGCTTAGCCAGCTTAGTAGCCATAGACGACAAATTGAAGACAAACAATATGACTGACATGGCAGCGCTGAATGACAACGCTCAGTTGCAGCAGGTGAAGCGGCTAGTTGATGTGTACTTTGCATTGCAAGCGAAGCATACTAATTGGAAGAGCCTCCATCGTCTTTAATAGACACAGGTGCCATTCATGACGCCAAAAACACACGTGCACATAGGCGCCCCATCGTTTACAGTATGGCTGACTAGCAAAGCTACGGCAGTCAGATGCAAGTGAGGTGGAGAGTAAATACATTTTGTGACAGCTGGCCATATGGCTTTTCTTTCTCTAGTTAAATGACAGGTGCCTTAAACCAAGGAAAATTATCTTTTTTACACGAATGCTTCTAAAATTATGTATGGTAAATGTCATATTTTGCCTTGTTTCTGGAGTAGAGAGTATACATTCGCTTCGAGTGTGAAGCTGAAAGAGCTTCTCGAACTCATTCGATTGTGGAAGTCATTTGATTATATAATGGCATTAAATATGACTGTGTAGCAGCCAAATAATATCATTCAGTGCTAATTCCATTCGATTCGAGTGACATTAAAACGTCCGGTGTGACAGGGGTATTACTCGGTTAAAATGTTTTTCGCAAGTGCCAGGGACTACGTAGTCTTTGTCATCCACATGTTTGGCCACTCTTTCTAAGTGCCAGTAACGGGCTAGGCTTGTCCAATCTATTTTTACATTCTCACGAGATCACTTTTTAGCTGTAGGGGTAGGAGGCTTACAGCTCCATTTGTCCGGCAGAGATATAAAAAATTGTGACTGGCAGTTGCATGTTGCCGTGCCCATCGCGAAAGTTCGGCTTTCATTTGATTTAGCCTCCAAGCTCCGAAAATGATTTGCTTCTCTGTGAAAGCATTGACAGTGATGGCAGTGTTTTCAGTGCTATAGATGCCGCCAGTGACTCCGATGTCGCCAACTGCGACTATAGTTCTGATAGGGCGCGGCAGTGGACGAAGTGCGATGGACATAACCTGGTTCTTGTTATTTCGAATTTCAGGCCCAAGTTTATGCTATTTTATTTATTTGTCCATACTGTGAGCCCTTTTCGGGCTGCTACAGGGTGGGAAATACAATCTTATAACAAAACAGTGGCATGCGCAAAAATAATTAATCAGTAATTATATACAAGGCATGTATAAGTACAGGGCACACATACACTTATGATTAGTAAAATAGCATTTCCAAATTTCTTTCGCAGGAAACCACAGAGTCAGCATTTTCGAAAATCTCGGAATTAAGTTTGTTCCAGTCAACAATTGTTTTAACCAAAAAAGAATGCTTAAAGACATCAACTCTGGAGGAATAAGGCATGAAAGCATAGCTGCGATTACTCCTTGGTGATATTCTTCCAGGAGGTCGCAAGTACAGGCTGGGATCCACGCTTAGGCTTCGCGTTTGTAATTGGAAAATGAATTTTAATCTAGCAACCCTCCGGCGCTCAACCAGTGTCGGAAGGTTAGCCCTATCAAGTAACCCTGTAACTGATTGTGTTCGATTGTAGCAGGAAAAGATAAACCTGGCAGCAAGTCGCTGTACTTTTTTTAGTTTATTAATGATGTACTTGCATACTCTAGACTAGGGCGAACAATTGCCCGATATGCACTTAGTTTTACATCAGAACTGGCAAACTTCAATTTCCTTTGTAACAAGCCGAGCTTTCACTGTGCGGATCCACAAGTGATCGCCATATGACGGTTCCATTTTAGATCATGTGTTATAGTTATTCCAAGATATTTCATTTCTTTTGTACGTTTTATTATATCGCTGCCAATAGCATAAGAAAAAAGCGAGGGTAGTTTCTTATTTGATATAGTCATGCAAGCAGACTTCCTAAAGTTAATTTGCATATCCCCATAAAGTACACCAGTCATTAATAATCTGCAATGACTCATTCAATAAAATTTGTTCACTGGCGCTGTTTACCCGGTAGAACACCAAACAGTCTTCAAAGAGTCGTACTTCAATCAGTAGGTTAATGTTCATGGCGTGAGAAGACCGCGCCACCCGATTGGTTGAGCTGGCTGGTGTCGTCGAGGAGGAGGAAACGGCTGAACACTTGATACTTTCTTGTAAACGACTTTACCCTGCAGTTGAATGTAACGGGGAGCTATTCAAAGCTTTGGGTTTTAAGGACAGTGAATATAAAATAGACTTTGAATAGGTACAAATAACTAAATGGAGGCTATCTGATTGGTAGATAACATAACGCAAAAGTAAAGGAGTAAATACATAGGTATGCATGCATATAGTACCGTTCAAGGCTAGGTGGCGTGTGCCGCCACCACCTGATTCAAAGGGTTGAGCCTAATTCATCCATCCATCCATGCTAAGCGAGCCGGCCCGCGCGCCGCTGTCGCGCTGAGACGCCATTTTGAAAAACTACGTGCAGCGACTGAGAAATGCAACAATGCCCGGGTCAGCGAGAAAGTTTCATACGCTGAACAAATTCGGCAGAAAGCGGAAGAAATCGATGGTTGGTAATTTTAAAGGTCGTCGCACTTCCCCAAGATGTGGTGAGGGCGATGTAGAGGCTACATAGAGTGGACAAGGCATCGAAGTTGGCGACAACAGCGTGGGTCCAGCCTGTGCGCCACCTCGTGAAGCCGACAGCAACCGCCATGACATGGTGATGCTGCAGCCTTCTGATGTGGAGCAGAACAGGATTCGAACCGAGGAAGAACTCCAGGAACTCGCGTCAATGGCAGCGATGAAAGGAAATCGGATTGTTTTAACCGAGACAGCGGGGTGGGTTGACAGTACGCTTGACGAGACTGCATTCACCATCATCAATTTGTATCTGCAAAACCAGCTTTTGAGGTTTGCAAAGTACACAGCGTGTGATAGCGGCAACGTTGAGTTCAAGAAAGGTGAGCGAGAATATGGCCTCGCTGTGAAACTTACGCTCTCATGTTCCAACTGCGGAGACATCGCGTGGAGCTTGCCGCACATAAGCGCCGATCAGACGGTGAACCCGTTCGTTGTAAATATTTTGGCAGCGCGTGCTATGCAGCGCACTGGGAACCAGCAGGCAGCACTTAATGATATTTTTTCGGTGATGGAACAACCGCAGTCTCCACTACAAGACGTGGTAGAACTACGTGAAAAAAAAATTGACCCCTGCAGCAATTTGTGCGGCTGAAGAAGTGATGACCAAAAGTGCATAGTCGGTTTAGCAACTATACAGTGTGCTGAACCTGGGAAACGCTAACAACATCGCTGTATCTTTTGATGGTTCGTGGATGACACGTGGACACTCATCCCATATAGGGGTAGGCGCAGTTGTTGAACTTTTCTCGGGGCTAGCGCTGGACTATGTTTTAGGCAATTTTTGTGCTGGCTGCGAGCGGAGACTAAAGAAGGATGACGCAATGTACACAGCTTGGAGGGCTAGCCATTTATGACAGAAGAACACAGACAAGAAGGTTGGAGAAATGGAGGTGCAAGCTGGCCTTCTACTTTTCGAGAGGTCCCTCATGAAAAATGGCCTTCGCTACACAACAGTGCTATCTGATGGCGACAGCCGCACTTGGTTTGCAAGAGGCTGATGTCTATGGTTACATAAAAATTGAAAAAGAAGATTGTGTTAACCATGTGCAAAAGCGTATGGGCACAGCCCTGCACAACTTGATCATGAAACACAAGGGGACAGAGAAGCTTGGTGGCAGAGGAAGGCTCACGGGTGACCTCACAACAAAGTTGAGCTCTTACTATGGTTGGGCGCTTAAATCGCACAAAGGAGATGTAGAGGCAACTCGCAAGGCTGCGATGGCGACATATTACCACATTACTTCTAATGATAAAGTTGCTAATCACAGTCTGTGCCCAACAGACCCAGGTTCTTGGTGCCGGCAGAATGCAGCAGCAGCCAGAAGCGAGCCTACTCCCAAACACCGGTATAACTTGCCACCTCATGTGTGCAAAGCATTGCTTCCAATTTATGAGCGCCTCTAGGAAAGGAAGCTTCTTGAGTGGTGCCAGAGAGGTAAAACTCGGAACAATGAGAGTTTACATTCCATAATCTGGCCACTTGCATTAAAGCAACGCCATGCATCATTATTTACTGTAGAAGCCACTGTGGCAGAGGCAGTGTTGCGATTCAACGCAGGCAACAGGAGGACATCGGCAGCAATCCTGAACAAGCTCAGCCTGAATCGCAGCCCAATGAGCTACAAACGGATAGCTGAGAAGGACAAACGCAGAGAAAAAGAATGTGCTCAGAGTCATTCCTTGGCCGACAGTGTTCAAGGGGCACTGAAGAGACGACATTTAAACAGCAGCAGGCAATTAGACTACATTCCTGGTGGTTATTAGGAATGTATGTGTGTAAATATGTGCAAAACATCTGTTAATTTTCATTAAATTTTGTGCTGTTTGTTTTTTGCATTTTTCTCAAAGCACAAATTTTTGGCTCCATGCAATATTGAGGCCTTGATATCTCAACACCTAGAACAGTTAGAACTGAAATTCTTTTTGTAGAATGAAGTCTAATGTGTACTCTATGAAAGATAGCAAGCGGATTTCTTACCTTTCATTTAAGAAATTATTTTGCTACATTACGTGCCATATGGTTGCCACATTTTGTGCGCTTACATTCAATAGGCTGTAAAGTATCTATTAATGGTCACATCAAAAAAGTGTTTGCTATACTTCAATCCTTACTTCTTATGCTATCTAACCATGCCTTACAAATAATTTTTATTGTGCCATTTATCTTTAATTGAGGCCGCAAACAATGGGAATGAAATGTTAATTTCCTTAAGAACTAATTGAGCTACACTAAAACTAAGTACATATTTGAAATCGGTGCACAATAAGTTGCACGAGTTTGATTAGTATGAATGGGAAAATAAAGATTATTTATATAGCAGTGTGCCCCCTTAAAATATGCCCAAACACGCTGCACATCATTTTCCTGAGGTATCGTGTCAAGAGCTATCTCTAGATTATCGAGGATTGGTGTGACATCTGCCCTTCAAAAATTTAGCACATGCATATTACAATGTTTGGCAAAACCCTTATCGTCTATCCTAAGGGTGGCTGCTATGGTTTTATGGTCCGATATTCCATTTTCTACATCGATTTGGCAATCAAAGCTGTCATCCGATAAAAATACCAGATCAAGTATTGAGTGGCATTGGCCCTGTATTCGCGTTGGTTCATTTACCACTTGAATTAGACTGTTTTGCCATTATTTCCAACATACAGTCCCCGTGTAGCCTATCGACAGTACTTGATATGCGTGCGTTCCAGTCAACACCAGGCAGGTTAAAATCGCCCATTAGTATTAACCTACTACGTCTGTTAGTTATGCTTACAATTTAATCATCAAGCTTCTGAAGAAACGTTGAGGAACTGCCAGGGGGCACGATAAATAACACCAATTATTAAAATGAATCTATCCATGAATAATTTGCACCAATTGCTTTCGTGATCCTCAATGACAGGAAGTGGTTCGTACTTAATTGAGTTCTTGATTAACAAGGCAATGCCACCGCCCCTTGTTGCCCTGTCATTACGTACGACATGAAAAGAATTGGGGAAAACTTCTTTAGAATGACAGAAAGTTGAGCTAGTTGGTAAGGATTCATTATGCAAAAAAGAGGTGAGGCGTGCAGACAGGACACAAGAGTGGAGAAGTGGACAACATGAACGCCGCGTTCGTGTTGTCCACTTCTCTACTCTTGTGTCCTGTCTGCACGCCTCACCTCTTTTTTTGCATAATGAAAACTTCATTTTTAATGTCGCGTTGTAACCACGTCTCCGTAATGCCAACCACGTGCGGGTCATGTATTAAAGTTAGGAATTGGAATGGTTCGTGCTTATTAACAATGCTTTGTGCATTTATATTTAGTAGCCTTATTTCTTGGGGCTTCTGTGGTCGCGAACACTCATGCGGCCCAGATTGGCTGTTAGTGCGTGCTTCGGCCCGTCTGTTTGCCATCAAGGCCCATGTATACGCAACGTCGCCGATAAATAGTTTGTCATGCATGAGTTTCACCCTTGCGCCAGACTGCCGATCCGACTGCGCTGAACGCCAATGCCTTGTTTTTGCACTGTTTCTTTTGAGTAGTCATCAGATAGTGTTATCTTCGTATCTTCAGTTTTTTGCAGTTCTTAAAGATGGCCATTTTCTCACTGTAGTTATATAGCTTCAGGATAATGGGTCTACCTCGGTTTGCCTGCTTTTAGCCGAGCATTAATCCTTTCCACTTAAGGACACTGCCACACCAAGGCGGTCACCAAACACACCCTTAATTACTTTGTCTTCTATGTCTTTGTGCATCTCATTTGGGCGCTCCAGTAGACCAAAAACCATAATATTGTTGCGTCTAGCTATATCCTCCAAGTCATTAATTCTTTGCTGCTGTAATCTGATAGCACACATTGCGTTCAAGTGCAAGTAGCTTAGTGCATGACTGCGCCACTGTGTCCAGTTTTTCCTTGAAACGTGCAAGTCTATCTCCATCAATGCCTGCTTGTCCAAGATAAGTTTAAGCATATCCTCAGTTGAGGGGCCAGGATCTCTATATCTCGCTGCCACCAAAAGTTGCAAGCAACATCACAATGTGCACAAAATTTCAGAGCATTTCATTGGGAGTGGCAGCACAATTAGACAAAGATGATTAGAACAGAAACCATAAACAGGAGAATAGTAACCAACCTGCAAAGCAAGCCAGCAATGTCTTAGCGACATGGTCACTTCGGTGCTGCCGCTCCCACTGAAGAGAAACGGACGCAGGGAAGGCTTCATGCACTCCGGGAACCCCGTAGATGTGCCTCCGATTGGTGGGCTCCAGTTGACGGTCAATGTGACGTCATCGGAAGCAATCGGCGATGAAGATTCCAAAACATAACATGTGCTGCCTGTAGTGCTTGACACTGCACTTGTTGTGAACTTACTATGCTCATGTAATACATATTTTGAACCTGTAAAAAAAATTGCTATCTGGATGTGCAATTAAAAAAAATGTCATTTTCTGAACTCTTTGCTGGCACTTGAACAGCGCAGTAAAGCAAATACTGTGAACTGTGCACCTGTGGAATTCAAAAAAGACGCTATAGGCAAACACCGGATCAATCTAGATTGTTTGACTAGCCTTCTAGAAGCCTTGCAAGGTTTGTTGTATGCCAGGAGATGGACTTAGTTGCAGAGAATATTGCAACTGAAAGGGTTGCAAAATGAATCCGCATTTTAAGCTGCCCACAACAAAAAAACTGTCTTGTGTAGCTGCACTGGTGATCTCGGAGGTCATGCTCTTGTTGGTCGCTACAGTCTCCGAGACAGAGGCTTACCCAGAGAGGATGCCATACTCCTTCCTGTAAAATGTGCTGACAGAATGGTGTGAATGATTGAGTTCTGTAGGAAAATTTGTGAGTGCATTTTCTTTCCGTTTGAAATGCAACTTTTACTCTAGTCTAACGTGCCCATCGTGTCTTTCATGGGTAGAAATGTGAAATGCAATACCTTTGATTGTTCCCTTACCTGATTTTCATAAGATACAGAATCGGCAATGTGTTCTCACTTGATAAAAGAAAGAAACTCTGAGGCTTCTGAGGCTGCTGGAGGTGCAGTTTGGATGTCAGCTATTGGTGGTGTCCAAAAATGACAAACTCCTGGCACCTACACTGCAGCAAAACATAGCTTTCAATGTTGGGAGGTGGGATTTGAAAACCACGGATTGCAGTTTTGGTTTTGTACACAATTCTAATGTGCTAAACGTATTTTAGTGAATCTCATAGTGTGGCTGGTCCCAGTGAGCTGGAACCAGCCACACTATGAGATGGGTGATAAAGAAATTATACAAAAGACAAATGGAAATTAAAAAAATTGGGGATAACGCAGCCTGATGTTGTGCACCTGATGTGGTTGCATGTCTGCTTGAAAATGACAGGCTATGTAATTCACACTTCTGGTAATTCAGACATCCATAGTCCCCAGGGCTTTACATGAATTAACAGAAATCTACTAAAGGTTAGAAATTTAACGGACAAGCAAACTTCCTACCACTGTGGTTAGGCATGACTAAGTCATGAAAGAGCTTGACGATCAAAAGAGGGAACAATCTTAGTGAATCATAAGTGTGCACATTGCCCTTTTGAAGAGAATGGCAGATTGCTGCTGTGACATTTGTTGTGCCAAGAGCAGAAATGTTGAGGGCTGCAGTGCGTTATGCATAGCCTACAAGTGAGTGCACTAGTGGAAATGCAGCGGTGCTGATGTATTCTAAATATTGAAGAAAAGTGAGTGGACTCGCGCTGATGCTGCACTGTGAAAATGATAGATTTTGAGCCGTGTTGCTGATGTATAAAGAAGTCAAAGTTAAAAAAACAATTGTGTAAGGCTTACCCATGTGCCATGTGCTTACCCAGCAGGCATTTCTTAGATACACTACAACAAAAGAGGCAAAATATTTTGTTGCGAGAGCCTTTGGAACATAAACCATTTTTACACTGAAGCTGGTTTGAACAGAAACCAGCTCTCTCGTCAGTGCTTAGTCACAGCACGTCCTCATGTTTAAGAAGTGGTGGTTTTGTGAATTTTACGCTTAAGCAACCATGAAACCTGTGTGTTTTGCATCTTGACATTGATTTCACACATGGCTTTTTCACCATGTATTACTTTTCGGAGTATGAATTTAGCCCGGGAAGTGATAAAGGTCATGGGTGCCTACCTTTCAAAAGTTCATGGCTACTCGCCTTCAGGATAAATGTGAAGGTGTGTCCAAAACAACCTGTTAGGGCAGCTGTTAATTGGGTACTGTGCCGTGTTGAGTCTGTTAAAATATGCATAGCAACTTGATGGTGCTTTTATTGCTGATTTGATTTAGTGGAAGTTTCGTTCAAGCTGCTCCTTACAATGGGGTTTGTTTCTTGCCATGTAGCACTATGGGCATCCACTACATGGTGCTCAAGGGCCCATTTGGAGACCTCAAGGTGAATCCGCGCCTCTACCAGCATGAATTTACAGAAGCTGCCATGGAGAGTCCGTATCAACCACTGCCGTTGCTGGACTCTGCCGAATGTAACAAACTGCTTGCTGCCAAAGCCTTCAACTTTCGCCTCATCATGTTTCATGTGACCAAGTGAAACTGCCACCAGTCATCCAGATTTCAAGCACACTGTATATTTGACTTCTCTTCTTCCTGAAGATCTGTATCAAATCCCATGTGCCACAGATTACTTCTGCCTGGTGGCTTAATTTAGAACCATTCCCCAATCCCTTGTGTCACACAAATATATCCACTTTCCTGTCTATTGTGCTTTTCTCATCTCTGTAGTCTTTTGATGACAAATCACCATGACAAAAATTGTGCGCACCAGCAAAGTAGTCACAAAGGCATGTCAGGGTTCGGTCAGGATATACCCATGCCGAGAAGAAAGCTGCACTGGTGTGTGCAGTGTAAACTTCTATGTTGATGTTCTACTTACATTAATTCAGGCTTTAGGTTGTTGGGCACTATGACGCAGGTGCCACAACAAAAAGCATCTATAATGAAAAAAAATTGCTTTGTTGAATGCAAGTGGAACAGACAAAACTCGCTGTAAAGTTCTTTATGGTGCTGGTTTTCAACGTTACTTGCACATTGGAACAACCATTTCAAAAATGGTGTTTATGAAGCATCAGAGTTGATGCACAATACCGTCATTGCACATCATAGCCTTATACGCTAATGCATGATACTGCACTCGACAAATGCTCGCACAGCCACCACCGTCGAGACCAATATACCAAATTTGTGACGAGTCTCGCAACACTACTGCCGCAAAGGGTGCTGGTAGCAGCAGGGCTGAAGGGTTATGGTAAGAGGCATTTTTTTTTTTAACCCCATGACAAACTGGCTTAGCATCCACAATGGTATTCTCGGTATTCCCTTCAAGGCTGCCTTGAACCAAAGTACAGTGCAAAAGTGGTGAGGACTAGGTGTTGGGCCAGCAGGGCCCGTGTACATGCACTTTGAACACCGCAAGATCAGTCTTTTGACCATTGCTACACTGAATACTTGCATGTATGAGCAACCTTGTTGATATGCAAGTCTATTGCCCTGGGCACTGTACTCCCAACATTAGCAGCTGCTGTCACTTAAGCTTTGTTTGCTACAGACAGGCATAACGGAGGCATAGTTGCTTTTATAGAGCTTGCGAACTGATGAATACATTGCTGCACTAACATGAGCTTTGTCTCATTTTCCCTTAATTATGTCTCTCTACCTTGTGGGTTTCCGGAGAAGTATTACAGGAAAATAAAGACTAGTAAGAACTGATGGGGTGAGCGCTCGACCTATCGTTTCTTGCTAGTCTTTCCACGTCTTTATTTTCCAGTTAGTGCAATAATGTATTCATTAGGGCTCAACCAACTCGCACAACAACAAGTTCTCAACTTGTGAACTGAATTGTCTCTAGGTTGCTGGAGTGATGGTGGGTTTCACACAGCTCGTTGCTGAGCATGGTCCACTTACACAGCTATCTCAAACCCACACTTTGCAGTGCACCTTTTGATGACTTAAGCAAATGCAGTTGTATTTATACTGTATTCTAGACAAAGTTTTAGCGAAGCATCATCTGAAAAGTATGTGTTTACCGTCGTTAAAGACTAGAAAACTCTCCATTATGCAGTTTTAATTCACGTATATTGTGAAACAAAAGTGGAGTACACAGCACTGGCTTTTGGTTCGTATTTAAGCTTTTGCTGCTAGAATGCTGCCATTTCTATAATGAAAGCTCACAGACATCCAGTACAATCTTGAATGAAGGTTGCATAATATTCGTTTTAGGCTACAAGCAATCCAGAAAGAAAAGCTCCTTTGCCCAGGAAAAGGTTCTATCACAGTAGCGTACAAGTTAATCACAGTACTTTAAAGTCAACAATGAATAGCACATTTCACAATAGAAAGCAGAACTTGCTTTGATGTCAAGATGCACAGCACATCAACACTCGACGCCTCTGCCTAGGCCACTCCAGTGATCAGGTACACACAGAAAGTACTTGTCCATTGCCTCACAGAACCGAACTCTATAAAGGTTTGGCCAGACGATTGTGGGAAGTTTCCCATGGCCCCGAAGAGTCACAGTTGACTTCACCACCATCTCAAGCTTCTTGTCCCAGGTGAAAGTACGTATGTAGTCTATTATACCAACCACCAGCTCTTTCCGGTCATTGTCAAAGCCAACAAGCAATGAATAATCCATGACAGAATTATCAGATAAAAAATTTGCATCATTCCTGATAGCCAGAGATAGGACAGTTTTGGAATGTGGTCGAACATACAGAGGAGAATCGCATGTTGTCTTCAGCAAGTTTTCATCTAAAAGGACCACATCGCCTTCAGTTTGTGAGCGTGTATTTACCATACGATTACGCACAGAACCCTTGAGGTCAAACTTTTGAGCAATGTTACGCTTGTAGAAGAGGTTCTCCATGACCAGGAGGTCTAGCTTTGATGCAGCATTGGTGGCAGAGTTCTTGTACCCGATGCGGAACACACCAACAATCTTGGCCAATACGGTGGGTTGCCTGTCGGTACAAGCACTGCTTACATATTGAAAGTACAGGGGTGCAAATTCAAGGAAAGACTGAACCTCGTAACGAGACATTTGCTTCAAGATAAAGCGGTCATCATGTGTTTTGCAGAATGAAGAACCAGACTTCCCACCTTGTGCACTCCAAGACACGCACCGAGAAAGTGAGTGGATGAAGCGATCTTCTCCATGAGGAAAAATGAGACATCGCAATTTTCGGAACTGTTCAGCAAAAAATATGCGGCAGTAAAACTGTGATGTTGCATCACTGAACTGGGTTTCAATGTGCATGTTGGGGTTCTTGTGTCCAGTTCGCTTGTCTGTTTCCTGGCTGCTACAAAGAGCCAGATCATTAAAATCTACCATAGCATTCTCTGCAGGTGCTTTTGTAGTTGGACTAGGCTGCTCACGCAACTGATTTAGAGCTGTTGTCAGAGTTGACTGCAGCTCTGCAAGTTTCTGTTCGTAATCCGTGGAAGCAAGAGCATGAGCGATAATAGAGCTGGGTTCCTGGTCATATATAACAATGGGAATTCTGGCACCATGAGACACATTAAAATGGTCTGATGCAGGAAATGGGCTTTGAATAGGATTGCTTCCAGAGCTAGACAGAAGCTGGCTGATAATGGTTTTAACAGTTCCTCTTTTTTCCTGTTTGCCAGGTGTGTCATCATCTACTTTGGATGCTGCGGACAGTTTCGTACGATTTTCAAGCATGCGTTCTGCACCATCGGAACGAGACCGTTCGTGGCTCCTTAAGGCTGCGGACTTCTTTGACTCTGTGCTATCGTCCAACCCTGGTGCTTGGCTATAGCTGTCCTGCTTTGGAGTACTTGTGTCTTGGCCCATAAGGCCAGCATATATCCCTGGAGAAGCGCCGTACATACAGCTTGAAACTGATGAGCTGCTACTGGACACCCGTAGTGCTGTGCCAGTAGGAGGACTAAAGCTGTCGTCGGGTAGGAATGCAACATTGTCATCCCTGATTATATCCAGCATTTGATGTGGTTCAATGCTGAAGTGGCCCTCCACAATGTCTGCATCTCCAGCAGAATCACTATCTCCCAGACTGCTGGCTGTGTCTATGCTTTCATTGAGTTCATGTTTGGCTGAACCTGTCTGGTCATCTGAAAATGCTGTGGTGTCAGCTCCAAGTGAAGATGTGGGCTTCTTCATTTGGCTTGATTTTGCCAGCAACTTTTCTTCTCTTTTTCTGACTGATTCAAAGTCTTGTAACCTTTTGTTCCAACAATTAACAGCATCTGCAATGTAGTGTTTTAGTAAGACAAGGCTGTCATTGATTTTCCAGGCCAGTGAACATGCCTCATTGAGGACGCACGTGTCCAATGTAGATGGATCTTGTGATTGGCACTTCTTCAAGTTTGGTGATGTCAGCTGGAGCTGAATGTCTTCTATTTTCTCTTTAAAGGCATTCTTCTCCGTTTGCTGCATTTCCATGAGGTCTGCGGCAAAAGCTTCATATTTAGTAGCCTGCACCTGTGCCCTAAGGGAGCACAATGTCTCAACGACAGTGTTATAAACCCAGTAGCCTTTAAGTGCCAAGTCCCGAATCTCATCAACAACTACACTAACTTGAGGAATTTCATCAACAATGGAGATCACAGGTGGAGGCAAAGCAACTTCCCTAATTGCGATAGGTGAGTACTTGAAAGATGCCACTACTTGCTGTGAAGCAAAGTATTGATAGTGATCATGGTGCAAAGAATGTTGGCACTGCTCATGTGAGCCCCTGCATGTGTAGGCATGACCATGAAAACGCAGCTCCAAGTATTTGGCAAATGAAAGTGACCATGTTTCCTCACTCATTGTAGTAAGTGGTGTCACAAAGCGACATTTACGGCACCAACTCCACATGAGAATAGAACTCTGGGCCGTGGTTGGTGGATTGTCTAAGTGATGCAACAGAATTTGAATACAACCATTTTCATGAACAAACTTGCGCACATGCTCCAGCATGGGGGTGTCGCAAGATGTATTGGGACATGTGTAGGATGATCGAAAGCAATAGCGCTCTAGGAAACCACCAAGTGGAATGTCATTGCGACCATAAAAGTCCATATTGACCACCCATGGATTGACGCAGAAGTATGGTGCATTGCTTGAAGTTGGTGAATAGCTACAGAAAAGCACAGCAACCCTTTGATGGTTGTAGGGACTGAGAGCATCAGTTCTGCCATCACAGATGTGCTGGTCTGCTGTGGCCCCAGCCCCATTGGTTGGTGAATGTCCTGGCAAAGTTTCAACCTTGCCAAAGTTGTGATGGCAAAGGTTCTGGATTCTTCCGCCACGGGCCCGAAAGTCTGCTAGCAGTGCTTCTGCTTCAACTGATTCCCAAAAGTATGAAAGCTTCTGATAAGTAAAAGGGTGATATGGAAGAATGACCACCTTTTCCAGCATATTCTTGGCACTCAATGTACTCAATGATGAATCATCAGGTTCCATTTTGTTCCACACTTCCTCAGTGTCACATGTTTTAGGAGACCAGTAAATTTCATCAGAGAAAAACTTGCGCAGTTCACAGCGGCGACCAGCTTCAGTCTTCAGGTAGGGCACTGTGAGCCTAATAAAGGGTGAACAACACAGAATTGTTGAATCCAGGGCTAACTTAAATGAGTTACTTAGTGGCAGAACTTGCGACTTCAATGAAAGTCTGTGCTCTGTGACTGCAGCTGCATCTTCATCCGAGTTTAACAAAGTGTGGAGTGGATCACTGAAGTCTTCAACACAGCTAATCTCTACTTTTCTTGTACTGTCCTCTGGCCCCAACGACACCTTCTGTTCTGTGTGGTCCGATGCAGCAAGGCTTTCATCATGCATGGCACAGTTCTCTTCAACTTCATTTTCCATATCATCCTCGGTAATGTGTAACCGTGCTGGTGGTTCAGCATGCTCATCCATTAAGAAAGCCAGCTCTAGTCGCCAGTTAAAAGCTACATACAGCATGAAACGAATTATGTTCTTGACTTTCTTTAGTTCAGTTCCCGAGCCTCCTCTCAACAGAATAGTGCATCCTAGTGTGCTAGTGCATCCATCGAAAAACAGAAGTGTCTTGAATCTATTTGATGGGAGTAGATAGGTCTTCACAAAAAAGTTTTGGCAGGAACCCAAGTTAGGCTTTCGAAGCTGGGCATCTATGGAGCTAACAATAGCTGATTGAGTGCACCGTGAAACTCGTTCCATAACCGATGGCTTCACATTGATTGCTAGAGTAACATCCATCTGCAAAAGCTTTTCTTGTGCCAGCCGAGACACTGTTTTTTCAACAAGAAGCAAGTCTGGCTGAAAGACCTGTATCTTGGCAACAACGTGCTTGAGATACTCGCATTCTTGCATAAGAATAGGGTCAAGTGAGGAGAGCTTGTTTTCAACTCGCTGGTACACAATGGACGAGCCCACAAGAAGAATGCGTGGGTTAGTCAACTGTTGTCGCATCTTCTTATGAACAACATTCTTTGTGCAAACAACGCCATTGACAACAGCACATTCAGTTCTGTGTCCCCCTGGAATCTTCTTTATATGAACATACTGCCGAATATCCATGTCATCATCCAGGTGCTTCACATCAGGTGTTACAGTGCTTGCGACTCTGTGAATAATTGGCAACACTACCTCAGCCCAAGGCAATGGAAGCCCATCAGCTGCTAGAAGCTGGTTCAACAGGTCTTTCTCAAGCGCACTATAGGCCGAGTTCAAGCTCTCTTTGGCTTCTTTCACCTTTGTTTCATCAAGCACAGACTTTTGCTGGCCAGAGTTATTCATGCTGCAGCTTGCATACAAAGCTCCACTGACACAGTCATCTGCAATAGTGCGATTACAGATTTCACTATTTATAGCACTTCGATGGGAGTCCCAGCGGCTACGCCTTGTGTCCTCAGGTTCTTCCTCCTCTGGGGATATGGCCAGTGAGTCACGTGGTCTTGAGACAGTTACTCTGGATTCTTTCAAATCAAGATTGAGAAAAAATGTTGATGTTGATGCTGCAAGTCGTTTCTTTTCCTTGTATGGCATTGAACTGTCCAAGCGGTCAGTTGGCATCTTATCTACTCTGAGTATGTCATCCATAACGGCAAAAGGAGAAAGGCTGCCAGCAGGCTGAATTTCAGAAACCCAAAGAGGATCTTGATTCTCCTCCACAACTTCATCAGGAGGGCTGTTCGAATGGCTTGAGCCAGCATCTGTCTGATTGTCTGAACCAGGCTTATATAGGGAATAGGCATCAATAAAGATTGGCTCATGAGGTAGCACAGGCTCCAGGAAATTGCTATCAATCAAAGCCTGTCCAATTGAAATTGCCTCCCCTCGTGAAGAGACTTTCCCCTGTGCTACAAGCCAGTCCACAAGTTCATTCCCAACTACACAATTGCTGTAGGAATGAAGGCGGTGCCGGTGGGTCTGAAAAGAGACTCCATGAACTGGGTGTTGTATCTGAGACCACAACTCACGAATGAACATCTTGTCGTAGACAGGCGTCCTGCCTGGTGAAGGGGTTTGGAAGCCAGACTTGTCTGAAGGGCTGTAATCTTCCGTGTCTCCCTTTGGAACGACTAAGGCTTCTTCCCGAAATCCCACTGAAGTCTTTCTTCTTCCTGATGAACCCCATGTGCCAGTATCAGGTGAAGTGGAGTCTTCCTCTTCCATGCGCATCATACCCAGCTTATTCTGCAGATCCGACAGGACTCCACGCAAATCAGCACTCAAGTCCAGCGATTTGACGTAGGATAATACCACCTGACAACAGTACATACAAACCCGCAAGTCTCCTCTATATCCGATTATTTTACCAGGAATCTCACGGTTACAGCAGCGGCTGCAGAATATCTGGCCACAAATCCTACAGTGGTGGCGCCGACGAAAAGTTGTGAACTTGTCGCCGCATTCGTAGCACTCCCTGCAGTTGCTGTCCGGCATCCAGTATTGTTTGAAATCTGCGTCTTTGTACGCATTTGGGGCCACGATACCGCGGTCCATGATGTGCGCGATACGACTCAACACACCAGAGAAACTGCGTGTGTACAAAACGTCCAGTTCTCCTCTGCCCTCGGGAGGTGGTGGCGGTACTGTCTGTGGTTCAGCAGTTAACGCACGTGTAGCAGCTATCGGAGAGTCGCATTCAGTCCTGGCACTGGGCGATGATTGTGGAGCAGGAGCAACAACTTCGTCTTCGGGGATGCATTGACAGGGACTCTCTTCACGCACTTCAGGCACTGCGGGGTCCGCGGTAGGACCAGTTCTTGGTGCTCGTGAAAGCTTGAAGAACCGGCTCAGAGAAAACCCACTCGCTTTAGTTTTCATGTCGGAGCTAAGAGGAGCAAACTCGGTGAGCGAAGTGGGCGAATCGAGTTTCTTCGCTCCGCGACGGTAATCAGCGGGCTCCATTTTGCACGCCCCGTTGACAGGCCAGCTGTTTTCGATGCACGGCTAGGACATTGCTTGGGCTTGAGCGTGGTTGGTCTGTCTTATTGCGATTGGTTTCCTGCCAACATATGAGCACTGAGTAAGGAAGACCCACAGGAGCGTCAAACAAACCATGTCCACGCACTAAGCACACCGAGTACTGCGCTAAGCGTATGAACGGTATGAATGATGAATGAAATTACTCTTCCCCACACCGTAACTAGAGCCGTAGCGGCCATAGCCATAGAACCGTAGCGGCCAACTGGGCCAACATGGGGCCAATAGCCACCTCCGGCCTCCCAGCCCTCCGCTGGCTTGCCAGCCTTGCCTTCTCAACAGAACAAACACCAACTGGAACTATCCCTATCCCTGCCGCGCGAGGACGCCACATTTTAGGTAGTAAGGGTGTGCGAATATTTGAAACTTTCGAATAACGAATCGAATAATATCCTATTTGATGCGGTGTTTGAATTGAATAATCACTATTTGTAAATGTGAATATCTTTTGAATACTTTTCGAATTTTCAAAACGTCAAGTGAGCACAAATAAACATAAAATTGGACCAAAAGTACATGAGAGAAAAAGAGAAAGTAAAACACGAGAACTTGCGTACACTCAAAAAAAAGTTTACACCTTTTGCGGCTTATCGTGTCCCCAAACTATAATCGTCATCTGCCTCGCTTGCGTTTCCTCTCTTGAAAACTGCGCTCGCTACTTTCCTGTCGAGAATGCTGTGTCAAGATGATAACGCGCAAGCTGTTCGTGACTAAGAAGTACCAGGCTCGCAGCGTTAAAGAAAGGAAATGCGGGCAAGACAGATGACGATCCCTCACTCTAAAAAAAGTTTACGCCCTTTGGGTTGTATTTTGTCCCCAAACGATAATCTCCATACGCTTTTTTTTCTGCTATATATCAGTTAATTGCTGAATGTACTGTAACTTATCTTTTCGATTACTTTTCCAAAGTTTGAAACAAATTTCAGCATTAGCATTTGTTGGGCGTGTTGGTAAACTGACTTGGAAAGCATATTTAGCGCCAGTGAACAAGGACGGAAGGGAGAGGACTCCACAATGCGCTAATGTGGTGTAGTCTCCCTTCTGTCCTTGTTTGCTGGCACTAAATATGCTTTCCAAGTTGGAAACAAAGAAGTCTACGAAAACTCAGAATCTGCTACACGAAAGTTTTGGCCACATGTACGTTCTTCTTTCGCTTCGCCCACTGCTTGTGTATTTTGTTCTACTGAAAAAATGTACATTTCATGCGCAAACATTCATTTTATGAAGAAGCAACGATCGATCGATGCCCAGCAAAAGAATGGGACATCTTATGGACATTCATTACATATGAACTGATGACATAGCGCGATATAGTCGCACCAACTACAGGCACCAACTGCATAGCATCGTCGATGTCAAAATCATAGAAGGGCGTATACAATGTGAAAGTTTTGGAGGGCCTACAATGCGCGCCTAATATACAAACTTTATGGAAGTCCAATGTACGTCTGAAGTACTGTTTTTAGAGACGTTCTATGGACATCCAATATTTTGTCCGCTGTATGTCTGATGAATGAACTAAATAGATGTTCAATGGACATCCAAAACTTTGATGCCACTGTACGTCCCTTAGATTTATGTCCATTTAAAGCATGTCCATAGGATATCCCATATTTTGCTGGATGTTTGGATCAATCCGGCACATCTATTGGATGTTTGTGGCTACCTGGGATCATATTTATAACACGCATGCTGTTCTTGACTTGGAAGTACCAGTCTCACAGCATTAAAGAAAGGAAATGCAGACAAGAGACATGACGATTATTGTTGTGTGGCAAGATATGACCTAAAGGGTGTAATTTTATTTAAGAGTAGTGGAGCAGGCTATACACTCTTAAAAAAGTTTACACCCTTTGAGGCTTATCTTGTCCCACAACAATAATCGTCATCTGTCTTGCCCGCGTTTAGTTTCTTTAACGCTTCCCAGTCGCGAACGGTTTGTGTGTTATCAGTTCGACACAGCATTCTCGACAGGAAAGTCACGAGCGCCGAGTTTTCAAAAGAGGAAACGCATGCAAGGCAGATGACGATTATTGTTTGGGGACAATATAAGCCCTAAAGGGTGTAAACGTTTTTTTAAAGTGCTCGTGCACTCATAAAAAAATGCTTAAGCCCAATGCACGCATAGATAAGTGGCACTCCTGTTCTTGCCTCAGTGTTCTGTACTGGCGCTCCCTATAGAAACCGACACATTTAAAAAGGCTCTGCAAAATAAGCTGTTCGTTTCATATAGGACATAGGTACAACTAGTACTTTTCACTATCTAGTGTTTCTTACGCTTTGGTTTTAACACTGCTTGCTATGTGGTGCGATATGGATTTGTTGAAGTTTATGTATAACATTGCAAAGTATTCTATCAAGTAGTAGGTATAATTTCTGCTAGGGCATCTTTGGTCCAACATTACAATGAAATTAACCTGAAACGTTTTCTTTAGACTTGAGATCTCAACTTTTTTCCTCCCATTGTATTCACTTTCAATAATGGTACATACCTGTACTGACATTATATAAGCGCAACTGAGATCTTAAATGTGTTAGTGTGACATGCGTGTTAGAAATCTGCCAGGCAGACAGTATGATTCACCCCAAGGTGAGGATGGAAAGCATTCTGCTCCTTGGGATGCACTGTTGATGCTGGGAAGTTGAGGCATTGTTAGGCCCTTCATGAAACGCTAGCTTCTTAATGAGCCACGTCAACCCTAAGATCTAGCTTCTTTTTCTCTTCCTCTCTCTTAAGTGGTGCTTGAGGCACATAAAACTGCTGAAGCTTTTTCTTTTTTCGTACCATTCTCCTATATGTTTCAATTTAGCCACCACTGTCCTCCAAAAGTGGCCTGTACTTGAAAATATACCACTTCTCAGATAACAATACCACTAAGTGTCAGATATTTTTGAAGTGTCACTTCATATTGCTCTTTTTGTAGCTCTATTCAAACACACAAGTGCTTGACTACCCATCTTGTATCCTTCAGAACGAAAATCAAGGCCCTGAATTGACAGACAACACTTTCCAAAGGACCGAGTGCAGACTGCAGGATACAAGAAAAGGGGCTACACAGCAACCGTGCACCTTAAAGTCGTTGAAACATTTCCAGATTTCAAGGCAAGTAAAAATTATTTTCAATGTTTAATATTAGCAATTACTATATCATATTTGCTTACACTGCAGAAACAAGGCTGCCGCATTTCTGCTTGCTAAGCCTGCAGGCACCTTAAATTTTATACGTGTTCTAGAAATAATTCAGTGCAAAACAATGCAATGCTCTAGAGGGTTGACATTATGATACCAAAATCTTTATAAATGGTACTGTTTGCACCACTCCACAAACAGCATTAACAGTACTAAACATGATGACTTTTATCTTGAAATTTACTCTGATGTTGTCAGCTCTAGCACGATAGCCTCTGATGCAGAAAAAGGAATAGTGGTATGGCACCTCCGTTAACATGTACAGAGTCCCTGCTCAGATGTGGCACAAGTTTTTTTTTCCACCACCATTACAAGTGGTCCAAAAAGTTGTCACTTTTAAGCCAAAGCAAAAAAGCAATGTGACCAAGTAGGTCACATGATATTCAGAACTTCCAGATGAGAATACATATTAGAGGGCCCATCACCAGGTTTGGGCATTGTAAACAAAAAAGCGTGGTGCTTAGATTACATGGTGGCAATCATGTCCCCAAAGTATGAAACAGCTGTGTGGCAAAAGCCCATTTGAAATTTCAAACAGAAGGCCCTGCGCACTTGAAGCGAGAGAGCATGAGAGAATGTCACATGCAAAAGTACCTCTATGCAAGACGTGCTGCTTGCAGCGTCACCGATTTTAGTGCGTGACCTTGGTTAATCATCTAATGTGGAAAAGAGAGTGAGAAGAAGAAAAAAGGAGGTGGGGCTTGTCACATGAACGTGATGCAGTCCACCGGCTTTGGTATGATAGAAGGCAGGGAAGCAATGCTGCTTGCAGAAACTAGTCGATGCAAAGGGGGAAACTGTCTCTGTTGACAGAGATGCCCTGCCTCCTGGTGCCATCATGACAGGAAAGTTCAATTTCTTCTACCTTGTCCAGTAATGAACCAATTAAAAACAATAATTTTGGTAAAATGCTTCCTAGACAGTGCATTAGAACTACTAGCGATTACACAAGTTTTGCAGTTTGGCCTAGTGAGGCGCCTTTTAATTTTTTCTTACCATAAACAAGAGCCCTCCTTTTGGCTATGTCGGGCTCTGTAATAACTAGTAAATTCAAATAACTAGTAAATCCAAATGTGCAAAATGTCAGTGTGCACAAAGATGTCCACTTTATCTGTACTACATGTGGGAGGTGTAATCAATAGATTAATCAGCCTGCTTTGTCCAGAAAGGAATGATGGAAGGTCACATTAGCCTGAAAGCTGTGCAAGTTGTCTTTTCTGTAGCTCAAAAGATGGCAATAGCAATCAGCAATGCTACAGAAAGGAAATCGCATATGCCACAACAGTTGAAGATTGTAGTACCCATACGAACCCCAACATCTGTGAAGAATAATTTGACATGAAAAGTGCAGCTACACTACTGCAAAAATACAACTACTCAAGCAGAAAAGCTGCGTCATTACAAACAACATATTCAAAGAAGCACACTATGACATACTATATACGTTCTTGCTGTGAAACAGTAGAGTAGAGAAAGCAACAGAGAACAGTATTGCATAAAAATGTTGCAGGTCAGTAAAATATGAGCCAAACAGTTGCCAATTTAAGACATTTGTATCTTGGTATTGATGCTGAAGTAAGCTAAAGGCTATGTACTTAGGACTGGTGCCTATAAAAATGCAGGTGCTACAACAAGCATTATAACTGGTGTGGCCCGTACATCTGAATATACTCTCTGCTGTATCTGATTTGCCGCCTACTGTACTCTGTCACACCTCACATTGTATTGAAATGAAAAATTGTAGGCTGCTCGACAGCAGCATGAAGGTACAAAATAAGCCCGTATGAGTTTCTCAGGAAGAAACCATTGCAGTTGAAAGAGAAATTCACCCAGGTCCGGGGATCAAGCCTGCGATCAAATCCATTACGACATTGTTGGTGTGCCGTCTGAGTTAACCAGGAGGCTAGCAAATGGCAAGGACAAATTAATGGTAACTCAAAGCACAGGGCAGCTGAATATAGCATAACTTTGTAACAAAAATAGGACAATTTTAATATTATAGATGCACTGCAGCAGTAAGCAGATGCAACTCTTTGTTGGGCTGTGCCTTAAATATTTACTCATGGTCAATTGGTTCTCAAGTTTATGTGATGCCATTTGCTGTCTCTACATCTATTTCACAGTTTCCTGTAACCGTAGGAACTTTGAATTGCCAAGTCAAGGTAGCAAAGGCAGCTCAACTGACAAGACTGTCTGAAGCCCTTTCATCAGGACAGCCTGTGCCATCTCGGAAAATTATCTTCTTTAATATGACCAGACTGTGCTGTCACACTTAACATGGTTTTTTGCAGGCAATTAGTGTTGGACAGACTATAGATGTGAATGTTAGTCACAGAATTAATGACTTTGTGCGTGAAGGCATCACATCAGTGCAAGAGATGAAAAAATGCATCAGTTATTGTGTTCACGATGTCCTTCTTGCAGGAAGGCAGCCTCCTGATAGTAGTTATGCATTTCATGCTACAAACAGACATAGCAAATGACATTCAACTTGCACTGAAGAAAGAAAGGTGCAGTGATCTTGATCAGGAAAATGCCATTCATCTGGTTGAGGAGCATCAGAAGCAAAATTTAGATGCTCATTTCTTTGTGTGCTCATATAATGAAGGCTGCAGCTCACCTTGCAATGAAAGTGAAACTGTTGAATGGGTTTCACAGCAGCATAGGAGCACATTCCTATTCTGTTTTCAGTCATAATTCATGAGTGAGCTTTTAGAGAAATATGGAAGCAATGTAGTGTGCCTCGATGCTACAAACAAGTCTACTGATTATGCACTACCACTTTTTTTTTTGTAGTGAAGATACCAATGTCTTTTATGACAGTTGGAGCATTTGCAGTCCGATTTGAAACAAATATGTACTTGCATCAGGGAAGCACGTGAAATATTTAGGGCATGGAATAAGAATGTGGCACCCGAGTATTTTATGATATATGACTACTGCCAAGCAGAGATAAGTGCTATCAAGTCAGTCTTTCCCCACAGGAAAATTCAGCTTTGGGATTTTCATAATGAGCAGGCATGGAAGCGATGGGTGCGTTGCAAGGATAACAGAGGGGAAAATAAAGACAAGGTCTTGCCACTTAATGCAGCGTTTGGCCCATGCCACCTGTTCTAATGCACTCAAGTCTCTCAGAGAGTCGGTATTCTGGAAAAACATAGGGTTCCAGGAATATATGCTTGCACATTGGATACCCATGTCAGAAATGTGGGTTAAGTACCACAGGCAGCAATTTGCAGTCATGTTTACAACAAATAGTGAAACAGAATCACAAAACAAACTCCTAAAGGAGTTTTACTTGGAGGGTGGGCGTGGCAGGAGGAGTTCGACTGGACTCATCACTGGTTTAGTGAAACAGTTCTTCCCTGACTGGCAGCAGCAGTTCTGTCAGCAAAATATTTTGTGGTCTGCATCATACAGAGTGTACCACGAAGGTATTCCAGGATACTTGCATAACAGACCTCCAATAGCAGTGAAGCACAGAATGAGCAGGCTTCACACAGCTATGTGCCACAGCAAGGAAGCTGTGGCCAGTGGAGACAAACAAGGCATTTTCAAAGCAAAATCCAGTGTGCCTGGTGAATTTCATACTGTAGACTTTAATTGTCCATCTTGTTCATGCCAAGACTTCGCAAAGAGCAAGCTGAGCTGCAAACATTTCTGTGCTGTATTTAATAACAACCAGGACTTCATGTTCAATTCCCTGCCAGAAAGTTACAAATTGGGACAGCTCCTCACCATACATTCTGGTCAAGCAACGCCAGAAGCAGATTCCAGCTACCAAATGCAGAAATTAAAACCGACTACAGTCTGTAAGGAGCCACTCCTAGAAGGAAGTCGCATGGCTTATCTAAGATCAGGCGCTCTGTTCGAGAGACTGCAAAAATAGTGAAAGGGCTGTCAGTATGTTGTACAAATAGGCATAAGCTAGAGAAGGTCCAGTTTCTCCTCCTTGAGGCCCAGAAGCCCTTGGCAGAGGGTGCACCTACACCTGGTTGCATTATAATGGGCGGCTCCCCGACCAAGGGCTGCTCAGGAGAAGAAAAAAGCAAGCTGCCAAGGTCAACATCATTTCGCCTGTCTGCCATAAAGAAAGCTAAAAGAACTGCATTGAAGCACTGGAAATCGCAGGGCACTGTTGGCTGTAAAGCACAAGGAATGCGAAAAGGTCTGAATCTTGCTCCCTCATTCTAAAGCGCCTTTCATATGCACACACCTTTCAGTCATTTAGCATATTATGTCCACTGCAGGATGACGGCCTTTCCCAGCGACCTCCAATTACACCTGTCTTGCACTAGCCGATTACAGCTTGAGCCTGCAAATTTCTTAATTTCATCACGCCACCTAATTTTCTACCATCCTCGACTGAGCTTCCTGTGGCACTCATTCTGCAACTCTAATGGTCCACCATGTCTACCCTATGCATTACATGGCCTACCCAGCTCTATTTTTTCTCTTATTTGTATGGATTTCTCTTTTCATATGTAAAACCCCTTGTTAGAATTTTTTTCCCATACACTTGTCTATGTGCAAGATATGCTGGATGAGTCTGGAAATCTTTGCTATGTCAACAACTTTCAGCCAGTGTTCCTTTTATGTTATTGTTAAACAGTTCCAGAAATGGTCATGTATGCGTTGCGTATGTGTTTCCATGCATTACCAACAGATGTTTGATCTCCCTGTCTTCTGATGCATTTGCTACAAACTTGTGTAAGCGTTTGTAGACATGACATCTTCATTTGAATCGCCATTGGAATATGAACCTGGCAACGTTTAACGCTAGAACGTTATCTAGTGAGGCGAGTCTAGCAGTGCTATTGGAGGAATTAGACGGCAGTAAATGGGATATAATAGGGCTCAGTGAAGTTAGGAGGCCAAAAGAAGCATATACAGTGCTAAAAAGAAGGCACGTCCTGTGCTACCGGGGCCTAGCAGAGAGACGAGAACTAGGAGTCGGATTCCTGATTAATAAGAACATAGCTGGTAACATACAGGAATTCTATAGCATTAACGAGAGGGTGGCATGTCTTGTTGTGAAACTTAATAAGAGGTACAAAATGAAGGTTGTACAGGTCTATGCCCCTACATCTAGTCATGATGACCAGGAAGTCGAAAGCTTCTATGAAGACGTGGAATCGGCGATGGGTAAAGTCAAAACAAAATACAGTATACTGATGGGCGATTTCAATGCCAGGGTAGGCAAGAAGCAGGCCGGAGACAAGTCAGTGGGGGAATATGGCATAGGCTCTAGGAATAGCAGAGGAGAGTTATTAGTAGAGTTTGCAGAACAGAATAATATGCGGATAATGAATACCTTTTTCCGCAAGCGGGTTAGCTGAAAGTGGACGTGGAGGAGCCCGAATGGTGAGACTAGAAATGAAATCGACTTCATACTCTGCGCGAACCCTGGCATCATACAAGATGTAGACGTGCTCGGCAAGGTGCGCTGCAGTGACCATAGGATGGTAAGAACTCGAATTAGCCTTGACTTGAGGAGGGAACGGAAGAAACTGGTACATAAGAAGCCAATCAATGAGTTAGCGGTAAGAGGGAAACTAGAGGAATTCCGGATCAAGCTACAGAACAGGTATTTGGCTTTAACCCAGGAAGAGGACCATAGTGTTGAAGCAATGAACGACAATCTTATGGGCATCATTAAGGAGTGCGCAATAGAAGTCGGTGGTAACGCCGTTAAACAGGAAACCAGTAAGCTATCGCAGGAGACGAAAGATCTGATCAAGAAACGCCAATGTATGAAAGCCTCTAACCCTACAGCTAGAATAGAACTGGCAGAACTTTCTAAGTTAATCAACAAGCGTAAGACAGCGGACATAAGGAACTATAATATGGATAGAATTGAACAGGCTCTCAGGAACAGAGGAAGCCTAAAAGCAGTGAAAAAGAAACTAGGAATAGGCAAGAATCAGATGTGTGCGTTAAGAGACAAAGCCGGCAATATTGTTACTAATATGGATGAGATAGTTCAAGTGGCTGAGGAGTTCTATAGAGATTTATACAGTACCAGTGGCAGCCACGACGATAATAGAAGAGTGAATAGCCTAGAGGAATTTGACATCCCTGAAGTAACGCCGGAAGAAGTAAAGAAAGCTTTGGGAGCTATGCAAAGGGGGAAGGCAGCTGGGGAGGATCTGGTAACAGCAGATTTGTTGAAGGATGGTGGGCACATTGTTCTAGAGAAACTGGCCACCCTGTATATGCAATGCCTCATGACTTCGAGCGTACCGGAATCTTGGAAAAACGCTAACATAATCCAAATCCATAAGAAAGGGGATGCCAAAGACTTGAAAAATTATAGACCGATCAGCTTACTGTCCGTTGCCTACAAAGTATTTACTAAGGTAATTGCAAATAGAAACACGAACACCTTAGACTTCCATCAACCAAAGGACCAGGCAGGATTCCGTAAAGGCTACTCAACAATAGACCATATTCACACTATCAATCAGGTGATAGAATAATGTGCGGAATATAACCAACCTTTATATATAGCTTTCATTGATTACAAGAAAGCGTTTGATTCAGTCGAAACCTCAGCAGTCATGGAGGCATTGCGGAATCAGGGTGTAGACGAGCCATATGTAAAAATACTGGAAGATATCTATAGCGGCTCCACAGCCACCGTAGTCCTCCACAAAGAAAGCAACAAAATCCCAATAAAGAAAGGCGTCAGGCAGGGAGACACGATCTCTCCAATGCTATTCACAGCATGTTTACAGGAGGTATTCAGAGACCTGGAGTGGGAAGAATTGGGGATAAAAGTTGATGGAGAATACCTTAGCAACTTGCGATTTGCTGATGATATTGCCTTGCTTAGTAACTCAGGAGACCAATTGCAAGGCATGCTCACTGACCTGGAGAGGCAAAGGAGAAGGGTGGATCTAAATATTAATCTGCAGAAAACGAAAGTAATGTTTAACAGTCTCGGAAGAGAGCAGCAGTTTACGATAGGTAGCGAGGCACTGGAAGTGGTAAGGGAATACATCTACTTAGGGCAGGTAGTGACCGCGGATCCGGATCATGAGACTGAAATAACCAGAAGAATAAGAATGGGCTGGGGTGCGTTTGGCAGGCATTCTCAAATCATGAACAACAGGTTGCCACTATCCCTCAAGAGGAAAGTGTATAACAGCTGTGTCTTACCAGTACTCACCTACGGGGCAGAAACCTGGAGGCTTACGAAAAGGGTTCTGCTGAAATTGAGGACGACGCAACGAGCTATGGAAAGAAGAATGACAGGTGTAACGTTAAGGGATAAGAAAAGAGCAGATTGGGTGAGGGAACAAACGCGGGTAAATGACATCTTAGTTGAAATCAAGAAAAGAAATGGGCATGGGCCGGACATGTAATGAGGAGGGAAGATAACCGATGGTCATTAAGGGTTACGGACTGGATTCCAAGGGAAGGGAAGCGTAGTAGGGGGCGGCAGAAAGTTAGGTGGGCGGATGACATTAAGACGTTTGCAGGGACAACATGGCCACAATTAGTACATGACCGGGGTAGTTGGAGAAGTATGGGAGAGGCCTTTGCCCTGCAGTGGGCGTAACTAGGCTGATGATGATGATGATGACCTATGCTTTTATTTATCCTTCACAAACTTCTCACAATATCATGGTGACCTAATTAGTGTGTTGCATATATATTATACAGTAGATTCCCTTTAAGATGAACTCGAAGGGACCATGAAAATTTGTTCGTCTTATCAGAAGTTCGTCATACCTGAAAATAATTGGCAACATGACCAGGTGCATCCAAATATCTTACTGCAAAATGGTAAATGAAGTAGATTTACAATGGGGGACAAAAACGACATAAAAGGCATTAATAGAAATCTGCCTTCAAGTGGTGCTCTTTCTTGGTTTCATCCAGTCTGTGATGGATGTTTGGTGCTTCTGTGCAAATCAGCGAGCAGCCACAAACGATGTCATCTCACCCAATGACTTTAAAAATCCTTTTGTGCCTTCGTGCTGCTGGAAAAGGTTCACTGGGGAGTTCAAGCAGGCATCTGCCGCCTCACAGGTCATCGGTGCGAGCTCCGAGATAGTGTATGAAGGAGCGCGCTGAGCGCGCGGCAAAGCAACGCAACCTAGAGGTAAAGCCTAGGTTAGGTTGAGCGAAGTGGGAAAGGAAAAACTAGTGTTCCTGTGCGGGAGCATATACAGGGACACTAGCAAAAACGAGGCGAAGCGTTGCGGAGGAGGAAAGTAGGCGGAAGCGAGCTGGGTTGACCTCCTCTGGCAGTTGTTACAGGTTTTGTTTGCGATACGGACGTACCGGCTTCTTCTCATGATGGCATTGTCCTCGTGCTCCATACCCTGTGCGTGCGAGTGAAAGCATGCAACGGTGAGCCGACGATGGCGGCTCAATCTCGCGTGCGCAATTGAGGTAATGAGGTGGGGAAGCGCGCCGTCTTCCGTCGCCCGCGTGACACCGGGGAGGGAAGGAGGGTGGCGTCGTATATCGGCCGCGCGCGGGCTTTATCTTGGGTGTGCGTGCGCGCACGAATTATAACGCACTATGGCGAACTTTGCCGAACCAAACATGAGCTCTCCTCGCACTTGCCACCGACGAACGTCGAGTGCTACAAGCATCGACGTACCGCTAACCTGGTCCACGTACTGCTTTGGTCTTCGGCAACGCGAAGCCGCAGAGGCGAGGTCCGCAGAAATCGTGGACGAATGGCTCGCCAAGCACGCCGCTGCCGCGGCAGCGGCTGTCGCGCGATTGCCTTGCGATTGCGGCTGTCTCGCCACCCTGCAACACCCCTTTCACTCCCAGTGGTGCTGTTAGCCAGCCGGAGCCTCCCACCCCGGCCCTCTTGCAAGTTTCACCCTCCTCACTTCCCCAGTCGGCTTGGCCTGCTGGTTCTCCCGAACCAACTTCCGCGGAACTCCCCGTGAGCTCCGATGAGGAAGATATGGATTTATCTTCCTCTCGGAAACGCGGCCGCGACAGCGATGACGAGGGTGACGCCCCAGAGCAGTTGATGGGTTCCACTGCCCTCCCAGAGAGCAAGAAGAAGTCAGCGCCTGTCCCTCCTTGCCCCACAGCTGAGGACCGGGCTGCCGCTTCGACCGCATCTGCAACCAGTACCGCAGTGCCCGATCCTGCCATTCCTGACAGGAACTGCACCCCCGGAGATGCTGTGATTGCCCAGGCAACGGATTCACTTTTAGACACTCCTGCCAAGTCTACCACATGGGCCAAGGCAATCTCGGAGGTTCCCCAGAAACCTCCACTACTGGCTGCCCTCGGAAAGACACCTGCTGCAAAGGTGACAAGCGGCAAGCCACAGAGCGCAGTTGCCTTCCTGAAAGATCCGCCAGCTCCTCCGACAAAGCGCCTTGCCTCGATCGAAAAAGAAGAAGGGCAAGGGGAAGCGACGGACAACTCCAGGTAGCCTGCAGCCTCCAGCGACTGCAACCACCTCGGGCCCAGCGGCTTCACCGCAGCAACAGGCTCCCACCAGCCCCCAGATCGCACTCTCCCCGGCACCCGAGAGCGGCGAACCAGCAGAGGACGCGTTCACCACGGTCCTCTCAAGGAACGCCCAGCGTCGCGCCAGGGCTCTGCAACAAGCCGCCACAACGGCCCTGTTCCGCCCTTCTGTCCCGGGAGGGGCCTTCGAGCGAGGATCCCGCCTTGCGATTGCCGCTGTGCTCTCTGCGCTACCAGGTGTGTCCGCGGTCCGTGTTATAACACAAAAAGAAACATCGTGGCCACGGACGCGACCTCACAGGCCTGCTTGGAGGAGCTGCTCGCCACCACCGAGCTCCGAGGCCATTCCCGTTGCTGCTCGTCCACCAGCTGTCCGTGGAAACAGCACGGGCTTTATACGTTGCATTGACGGCGAGTCTACCGACGCAGAGCTGGCTGGGGCGATCGAGTCCAGTGTCCCTATACTGTCTGCGACCCGCTCCGGCAACAAGGCGACGCTCCGCTTTAGCCGCCCGGTCCCTCCCGAGCACGTGTCCATATACAAGCTCCAGTTCCGGGTGAGGCCTGGAAGACCGCGTCCACTGCAGTGCCAGCAATGTGGCCGATATGGGCACGTGGCTGCAACCTGCGACAGACCTACCAGCTGCCTGCACTGTGGGAGGTCGCACGAGCGAGGAGAAAGCTGCCCAAATGCCGCCCACTGCAATAATTGTGGTAGCAATCACCCTGCTAATACTCCTGCCTGCCCCAGGTGGCAGGAAGAACGCAGGGTGGCAACCATCATGGCGACCGCCCCTACTGCCCTCTCTCGTCGTGCCGTCCGGGCCTCTGTGCGGGAAGAGGCACAGCAGGCGAAAATTCAACACCACACATTGAACGACCACTGGTTCTAGTGCCGATTGCGCTTTACCAGTGTGGATTGGAGTCACTTCATTAGTGTGCATTATGCTAACTTACCTGCCCGTTTCTGGAAAAATGGGCTTGATCTGTGCACATGATGTTGCTAAAAAAAGTCAGGAGACTCCTTGTCTTTCGTGAGGACCCGATTCGATAATGCTTTCGTGAGGACCCGATTCGATAAATCTAGACGATTTTGTAGGCTCCTATCTTTCAAGCCTTGGTGCAGGTTAAGGTGGCACGGGTGAAAGGCCGAGTCGTTTAGAATCCTGCAAACCGATGACTTGGAAATTGGTACCTTGGCGACCACGTCCCGCACGCTAGCATGAGGCTTTGAGGCCATAAATGCTAGAACATTCGTGCATAGGCTAAGACTCAAAGATGGAGTCCTCCGCCGCTGTCTTTAGAAGCTGCCGGTTTTTCTCAGGTTTTCATAATTTCTGCTGGTACTCGATGCGTTTGGTCTACCGCCACACTTCCATGACTGATATATATTTGCGGCCTTCCTATTGTTGCCAGTGACCAGTTTATCGATGGTGGTGACGACCGCCGTTGCTCTGGCGCCGTGCTTTGGAAGCGAGGCGTCCGCGTAGAGAACCTCGGGGTCCTCTTCCAGCAGTCGAGCCAGTGCCTTGGCCCGCGCAGAGCGTCTTTTGTCGTTCCTCCCCGGCTGCATGTTCCGGGGGAGGGGCTTGGTCTTAATAATGTTTCTCCACGTAGTGGGGAGCGGCTCCGTTGTCGGTTGCCGTTCAATTTGCCATCCTATCTTGCGTAGGACGGCCCGGCCGTGCTCTGTCCGGCTCAGCCTTATACTCTCTGGAGGGATAGTTGTGCTTCCACCAGCTCTTCCACCGTGTAGTGGGCACCCATGTCCAGCAGCTTCTGCGTTGACGAGTAGACTGGGATGCCCATGGCGAGCTTTACTGCTTTCCTTATCGTCGTGTTCGGCGTATCGCGGTGCACCTTCGTAAGCTGGAGGTACGGGGCGGAGTACGTTACGCGTGACACGACAAATGCCTGCACCAGGCGCAGTGCGTCTTCTTTGATCCCTCTGTTCAGGTTGGTGACTCTACGGATCATACTCAGGACCTGCTCTGATGTGGTCTTGATTTTGTTGACGGCTGCGTGCGCCTTGCCGTCGCTGCGCAACAGCAGGCCCAGTATCCGGATCTGCTGCGTTGGCTTGATCTCTGTGCCGTCGATGGTGATAATTATATTCGGCGGCGGCTCTTTCTTTGGTCTTCCGGGCTGTACCATGAGCAGCTCCGATTTCTGTGGAGCGCAGCTCAGGCCGCAGGTCGTGGCATACTCGTGGACGGTCGTTGCCGCTCTCTGTAGGGCTTCCTCCGCCCAGGCATCGGACCCGAAGCAGAAGTGGCCGTGGCCCTCGCACTCGCACAACCAGGAGTGAGGACCGTGGTCACAGACTTCAAGACCGCCTACGCAAGCTACCACAAGGGGAACATCTCTCCCGCGGCACTAGCGATCCTCACCAAACGCAAATCACCGGGACGGGCCGTTGAGCTCCGTGTGGGTCCCGGCTCACTCGCAAGTGGAAGGCAACGCACTCGCCGACCACTATGCCCGAGAACTGTCAATCCAGGCCGAGCCAGAACTACCGCACCCCGTGACAAATTACAAAGACATCATCCAAATGTACAGAAGCGGCAGATGTAGGCTTCCCCGTCCGCATCCGCAACTCAGCCGAAGGCAGCAAACGATCGTGCGACGCACGCAAGCGGGGTCGCTAGCGCATCCCGTGCTCTTGCACAAGATGTTCCTAACAGAGCATGAAACTTCATGCCCGTTTTGCAGACGATCAGAAGGCACTCTAGCACACATCCTTGCAGGGTGCACTAAGCTCAAGAACCCCCCACCATCCCTACCCCCACCCTTCCCAGCCCCAACCCCCCCGAGCGATGGGAGACCTTGTTTTCCAGCCCCGACCCAGCTCGCGCTGGCGGCTAGGGGCCAGGAACTGCTGGATGCATATGGGACCTGAGAAGAAGGTTCCACCCCGTCTGGTGCCAGCGCGCACCAACCTTTACTAAGGGCTCAATAAAAGTTGATTCTCTATCTTATTGTTGCCATTTCCCAGGTAGCAAACAAAGTCTTCAAAACGTCGTATTAATGAATTCAACGTCTCAAACAGCTTTTTGACCAAACTCGACGCATTAAAAACGTCGCAAGCAAGATACCTTAAAAACGAGGGGTGAATACGTTTCGAAAATGTTTTCATAAGTCTGGCCGTATCTGTTCAGTTAGCGTGCTGGGTTTTCGACGGCGCTGGTCTTGGCGGGAGAATTCTCCATTTATCAAGCGTCACTAGTGTCAATTGCTGCTGTATTCGCCCTGCATTCGCATGAGTTCGGCTAGGGAAAAGAAGCCTTTTGTGCTGTTGACCTGACGTCAGAAGAGACGAACTATTGCAAACGAAGTTGACACCGCAACAGACCACGAGGAAATGGTGCGCGAGTGCAGTAATATTGAAGCCGCTCTTTGTGACGCGGACACCACATCGACTTCGGAGGAGCGCTGCCAGCCAGTATACTGTAAGCAAAAATTAGCCAAGATGGGAGTTTTATAGGCTTATCAGCCCCAATACCTCCCATGCCTCCCTTGCAATACACTCCGTCAGGAGTGAAGACGGCATATGTCTTCATTATACTCCCATAGGTTAGGAGCGGAGTATAAAAACGACCATGACCCAATTATACTCCCCACGGAGTTTCAGGTCACGTGGTTGGAAACTCCCCATGGGAGTTTTAAATAGCACGGGCGTGTGTGTGTCAGTGCGCGTCCGTGTGAAGCTTGTGAAGCTCCAATGCCTTCGCTGGTTATTTCATATGAGCATTTGCAGAGAGAACGAATTATCAGTGCAGCGAGCAGCTGCAACGACTCATTAGTGCTTTGTGTGAATGTGTTAAGGTTATTTGCACTGCTCAAACGCACTGGAGGACTTCCCTGGGTTGTACGCTTGAAAATCCGCGAGAATGTTTTTGGTGTCCGAGAAAACGCCAAGGCGACAAGATGCCGTGCGCCTGTGCAAGGCATGTTTTGGCTGTGTACGGCCGTTCAATCTGCGAAATCGCGCCATTTGTACATTGGACGTAAAACAAGTCGTGGTATACAACTTTCAGCAGCAGTTCACAAACTTACGGGCAAATTTCAGCAGAACGTGCGACTTCTCCGTCACAGCGACGGATGTTTCGTCGTGTGTTGGTTCCCGGCAAACTTAAGTTTGCGTCTTCTCTGCACTCTGACCTTTGCCATACTACTCAAAAAGTAGTCTAAGTGGTCTACTTTCTGTGCCTTCGCACCTGCGAGCATTGAGAAAACGCAATTTGCAATTTGAACAGCAGCTAAGCGACGCCTGACCAAGGTAAACAACAAACGTTCTTCGAGCGTCAGTATTTCCCTTGTGGCCGTTTCTATAAAGATTTTAGAAGAAGAGTAAACGCATAACCAAGCATAAGAATACAATTTAATAATATAAACAGCTGATAATAAACATACTGAGAATAATAATTACAAAAAGGAAATATAGCTGATTTCCGAAACCAATGCAATTTAGTTTCGGTTTCGCAATACGAGGGTAAGGGTTCAAAAACTCGCTGTAACACCCAAACTAATCGTGATAGGGACATACTGTTTTTTTGCAATATGTAGCTAAATGTTTGGGGTATATTAAAATATATAAAAAACAAAAAATCAAATATTTGCAAAAAAATTGGCTGAAGGCTTAGCTTGGTTAAGCCTGGAAGATTGCGAAAGCAATACCCTTGGCTGCGCCTTGGTTCGGCTGATGGTGTGGACATGGTTGCCCTTTGTTAAACTTATGGCTATACATCATCCGACATAGCGCAAGGCAGCGCGCCGACCACAGCGAGGAGCCGAGCTGTAGCCCCATTTATCCTCCTAGCGTGACGTCACGCCAGCGAGCGCCCTCTGTCGGTAGCGCCGCAGCAGCGGCGCGCAAGGCTTCGCCTCCACCATCGATGCCGCGAGCTGGGGCCCCGTCTCTCGGTCTGGCGTGACGTCACACAGTCACGTGACGCGCAGCTGTGTAAGGAGGCGCCTCGACCACCGATGTGGTATGGGGAAAAAGCAAAGCTGAATCTGCTTTATTTAGGCCACTCTACCAGCTTGTTACCGTAAAAATGGCACCGTTACTGCCTACCATAACTTTCGTTTTCCTAGTCATTTAGTTTTGAAGTGCAATAAGTGCTGGCGTCCTCCCCAGTTTTTGATACTTTAACTCTTGCTAATGTGAATATCAACGAGCAATGATTGCCTACCATAACTTTCGTTTTCCTAGTCATTTAGTTTTGAAGTGCAATAAGTGTGCTGGCGTCCTCCCCAGTTTTTGATGCTTTAGCTCTTGCTCATGTCAATATCAACTAGCAATGATGTCCTCTTTACTCTTTGCTTTACCTTTTGCAGTACCACAAAACTAAGCGGGGGAACTCAGGTGTCACAGAATGCTCTGCTATAACTATGTTATTTCGCAATGACTGTATTGCACCTTGTTTAAGCACTTGTGGCAGGTTTAGATATATTTTTGATGTATTTCATATGGTCCTGGCTAAACCTGCAGCTGGATGAGTTGCTTTCTGTTTATTCTATTTCTGTGTTATTCTGTGTATTTCTATGTCATTATATTTCTGTGTGGTTTGTGCAAAAAACACATGGACAAGAATCAAAAACCAGTTGAGTGCTTGTGCCCGTGTCGTTCATTTTTTCCTTGCCTGTGTGCTTATGCAACAAATTTATTTTCTACAAAGCACTACGTTGCTTACTTTTGTGTGCATCTTCCAGCTTGGAAACCAATATATTGTCTATTTCCCAGTGTGGAAAATCAATACTGAAAATTCTGACATTAGCATACTAGCTGATGCATGTGAACAGATACTCCAATGTATTCCTGCAAAACCTCCCCGATCAGAGAAAAAAAATACTATGGCACCCTACAAAACTTCCCTCATGAATGTGAAAAAGTACTTCCGTAGTTCCCTGCAGAAGCTCCTTGATGGATGTAAACATATACTCACATAGTTCCCTGCATAAGCTATTTGATGGAGGTAAACATCTACTCCCATAGTTCGTTGCATAAGCTCCTTGATGGATGTAAACATATGCTCCCATAATTCCCTGCATAAGCTCCTTGATGGAGGTAAACATAAACTCCCATAGCTTGCTGCAAAAGCTCTTTTATGGAGGTAAACATATACTCCCATAGTTCGCTGCATAAGCTCCTTCATGGATGTAAACATATGCTCCCATAATTCCCTGCATAAGCTCCTTGATGGAGGTAAACATATACTCCCATAGCTTCCTGCAAGAGCTCTTCGATGGAGGTAAACATATACTCCCATAGTTCCCTGCAAAAGCTCCTCGATGAAGCAAACACATACTCCCATAAGTACATCCAAAACCTCCGTTCAGCAGCGGAGTAAATCTTTTACTCCGCCAAACCGGAGTATATTAACCTCCCATCGGGAAATGCGATAGAGGACAAGTCATTTACTCCCATCTTGGATCATTTTTGCTAACACCCGCATGGTCAAAATAGACCATGCGGGTGGTAGCGCTGATTCTGACAGCACATCCTCTACTTCAATAGCTTTGGCTTTTTCATAAACTTTATAATCATTCAATTCTTTCTGACGATTTCTTTCAGTGCCCTGCAGTAATTTTTTTTGTCATGACCACTATATATAGTGGTGATGACAAAAAAATTGAAACGACCGATATGTCACTCTCATCGTTTTGCAAATTCATTCATACCGCGCACTATCGTAGAATGGAACCGTTTGCCATCGCACGTAGGCACTCAAGGATACGCAGCAAAATTCAAAGAGCTGCTACACACTGAGCGCAGTGTCCAACCTAATTGATTTGTTTATTTTTTACGCGTTTTGTTTTCACAATGAGATTATATATATTTTACCGATGGCATGTTAATCTTTCCTCTGTTCCATTTTGTAAGCATTCTCATGCGGTGTATTTATAAGGCTTTTTCTATATTACGCATGAATAAAGGGGTCGAGTTTAAGAGCGAACATCACTTTCGATGGCACCGAAGGAATGCATCGATACATCCGTTAACGGTGCTCATGCAGAAAGTGTAGCGGTGAATTCTACTGTGAGCACAATGTATACAAAAACAATGTGCAGAAACCACCGTCGATGAATGTCAGTACAAGCGAATAGCCCGAATGGGCGAGCGGACGAAAGAACGAGAGAGAGAGCGGGCGAAATATAGTTGGCGATAGAGCAAAAGAACGAACGAACGTCTTCCTTGCACATCAACAGTATTATGACCGACCACTGACCTCTTAACAACCACAAAAACAGCCTGAGACAGTAAGCTATTCGCTTTAATATTCATTGGACTCAACGGTATACGGGCTCGGCACCCTTGGGCGCATAGCTTGGTGTGATCACGCTCGGTCAGACAGGCCGATCGTCTAACCACAATGATGCGGCACTGACGACGCCCGAAATAAAAGGCCTGCGAAATGCACAACAGGAACGGCCAGCTCACTGCTCTGGTTTGAGACGGAGTGGCATATCGAGCAAGCGAGCCAGCGCTCGAAAGAACAACGGAAGAGAGGGCGGCGTCTGGCTTTGCGCGACATAATTCACAGTCGATACACAGAAACGCACAGCGCGCATGACAAGCCGACGCGCACACCAAGCGCTCACACCGCGGCGCTTAACAGCCCGTCAACTAAGGTCGTCAACACAATCCAACTTTACGCAAGGTCGCCATATACGATACATGTCGTCACATAGGTCACATGACCAAGCGTGTGGCGAAGGCTGCCGGGGCGCGTATTTCCAACTGCTTGTAGGTACAGCGGGGCGTGGCACTTGCGGAGACGACGGACGTTTGCGCGCATGCGCGAGTAAGAGCGGGTGCGAGAGAGGAAATGTGGGAAGTTTTGCTCCTTGAAAATACGACTCTGCCTAGGTACTACGGAGGAGTTTCTTGGCGCGCGTTGTATGCGCTTGTCCCTATAGGCTCCAAACTCCACGCTGTCGCTAGAGGAACATGAGGCTATCGACCGGCTTCGAAGCAATCCTGACATCGTCATTCTTCCGGCTGACAAAGGAAACGCAGCTGTTTTGCTTGATAGTGATGACTACACTAAAAAAATGCTGGCACTGGTTAGTGACGCCAATACCTATAGTCGCCTGACGCGTGATCTAACAGGAAAACTGCAAAGGGACTTCCAGAAGCTTCTAGCTGATGACTTCCATTTGGCCCCACCCCAGCATAAGTCACTCTATTACCGGCTACTTTGTCACAACGGATAAGCTCCTGCACTTCATGGCCTACCAAAGATACACAAGCAAGGCGTTCTTATGCGGCCCATTGTCGAATACACTCGCTCACCTCTGTACAAGCTTTCCGGTTTCTTGCAGCGGATCATGCCGCCACTCGTTAGATTCTGTGATCTGTGATTGCGCGACATGCTTATTTCCCTTGTTTGATGCATTATATAAAGTGGCTTTTGTTGTGCCGGCAGAAGTCGCGGGGCGCGGTAGTGCTGAACTTACCGCCGCAAGTTGGCGGCTCCAGGCAACTATATTTATTCGATCATGTTTTTACTAATGAAAACAACGTGTCATTATTTCGCATTATTGGCGGCGCCTCCAGGACATCAAAGCGGCAACGGGGACATCAAAGCTAGAAGCCGCACTGGTCCGTGGGTTGGGGCTCGCAGAGGCCGAAGCGTGCCAGGGGAGTATAAGATCGGCTGTCCGCTGTCGCGGACAGACAATTTTTTATGCGAACACCCCCTGGCACGCTTCGGCCTCTGCGGCCCCAACACACGGGCCGCCCTGCTTCCAGATTTGATCCCCCCGCTACCGCTTGGGTGCCTCGGAGATGCTGCGCCGCCTGCTTTAATATAACCTCAGGTGCTCTCCTGAGGCCTCCGCTTGCCGGTTACATGTGCCCTCCTGGAGCAGTGCTTGTAAAAAATCCGATCTATCGCCGCGACGAGAAAAGCGACCCGCGACTTATACAACACCAGTCAGAACATTGTCTCTTCAGATACAGCGATCACCAAGCGGCGTCCGCGCCCACTGCCTCACCGCGCGGGCAGCCAGCGGTGAGGCCACCATGGTATTAACCAACTCGATCGCACTCCGCAATGCCGGCATGTCTAGGGGACAAACGAATACAACGCACTCCAAGAAACCTCCTCCGTAGTGCCTAGGCTGAGTCATATATTCAAGGAGCAAAAGCCCCCAGATTTTCTCTCTCGCGCCCGCTCTTACTCGCGCCTGCGCAGAAACGTCGAGCTTGGTCAAAAGTGCCATGCCCCGCCGTACCTATTAGCAATTCTAAATACGCTGCCGGGGTTGCCCTGTGAAAGCGGGCCTCTTTATTCTATGAGCGGGCTATGGCGGGCTGTGCTTAGTTCCGCAATTGTGCTCGTTTGGGCAGTCGTGTGTTTCTCACTGTTTTCGGTTGCGCTGTCTGTTGTCAAGCAAATGCTTTGTTGTCTTACTTCGCACTGCGTGTGCAGCGATTTGTTTGTATGGTTTTAAGTTGGAGAGCAGCCGAGTTTCTCATTCGAGAGCGCCGAGTGGAGGGCACTAATTTGCCCTTCAAGCTCATTGTCATGTCGCTATAGCTATATGTGAGGCGCCTTTTCAGTGACGTTGTAATTAAGGCGTTAAGAGCAGTATTAAGATGAAAGTTTGGGACGAAATGTTGCTTTTGGGTGCCTTGAATCGGGATCGGCCGTCATGCGTGAAACTAGCAAATTTTGCAGAATGCGATGGCGGGAATGCCGTGTCTGCGCACATTGCCAATATGCTCTAGACAGCAGCCGCTGTGGTAATTCAGTCTTCCGTTTAGCAAGAATGTTGCAGACAAGAGAACTGACAAACGTGCTCTTTGTTGATGTTCATCACGACTACGGTATAGCGTAAGACATGAGATGAAGTGCCCGTCGTATTTCCGTGCCCTGGCCGACAGCGCACTCGTAGAATATTGTGTGAACCACACCGTGCTGTTATCGCTTGCGATTCTGCTTCGATTCTGTTTTGGCACCTTTTATCCCACGTGACTGGTACCTCATGGTCTTAAGAGGAACTTTGTGTCCAATATGAGACGGCCGAATTCGATGTTCTTCGGCGCCTCGGTATGCTATAGCAATATCTTTCGCTGCTTCTAGCTTCGCCCTTGTTATAGTTTCTGTAGTTCGCGATCGGATACCGCATACATTTATATGTATAACTCGCTAGTGGATACTGCACTCGTGAGTCGTGAATTCCTTTGGCGTAAAATATCCTGTTACTCCAGGTAGTCACTACATTTTGCTGTTTGTGACTGGTGCCGGTCTCCACGCTGCGTGGCCTCGAACTCGGCAGGCGCCGAGCCGACTTCGTGCGTGCGCCATGTTTTCGCACGGAGTTTCGGAAGCGCTCGCGCTCGCGGTTTTTTCGACTTGTGCGCTATCCGTGCACTTCGCGCAACAGGGCATCTGCTGTTCTTGGTCCTTGTGCAACAAGTTTTCCAAGAGTACGTCAAACGGAGGAACCTCTTAGGCATTTAGGGATGTCAGTTCATTAAGTAAGTTGATGGGTAAAAGTACATAGTACTTGCTGCTTAGCGTTCATATAATATTGCCATGTAATGCCGCAGAGAGCTCTCCACATGTCAGTTATAGGCACTCTCGTTAGTGCGCTGGTTTCTCGCTTTGAGAGCGTGCTCTGCCTTCTCTCGCCGATCGGTGCTGGCTACGTGACAAGCAACTGTGTACCCGCCGTGGTTGCTAAGTGGCTATGGTGTTGGGCTGGTGAGCACGAGGTCGCGGGATCGAATCCCGGCCACGGCGGCCGCATTTCGATGGGGGCGAAATGCGAAAAACACCTGTGTACTTAGATTTAGCTGCACGTTAAAGAACCCCAGGTGGTCGAAATTTCCGGAGTCCTCCACTACGGCGTGCCTCATAATCAGAAAGTGGTTTTGGCACGTAAAGCCCCATAATTTAATTTTTAAATTTAAGCAACTGTCTCCGAAATTCTTCCCATGAAAATAGCGCCGCTTCATGATTCACGTACCGCATGTCCTCACTGACTCTTCTAACGCGAAGTATACACTTTGCGAAGCTTCCTTGCCTTGCCCGAGCCGTTGAAATCCGCGACTTGCTCGAAGTGTTCTCACCAGTCTTCCACATCTTCGAAAGTATCGCTGTAGAAGGACTCGGGCGTGCGTGGTGGGTACACGATGAGCTCAGACGATGCCACCTGGCTGGTCATGGTTGCACCGTCGCTGGTAGCTGTTGCCTGCACTGCTGCAGCAACAGGCAGTCCGAACTTGGGCGGGTCTTCTCGGAGGCAGCGGCTTGTGCGCTGGTGTACTGGAGTCAGTTCCCTGGATCCCAATCGCTGAGGGTCGGTGCTCCGCTCTCTTACGAACTGGGCACTGAAAATCATACCCCGAACCTCCACCAGAAATGTAGCACTCTTCAATGAAGCACACTAAACAAACGGGCGAACTTGTGCACGGAAACACAAGGCTAAAGCACTTTCACACAATTTGCAAGCAAAGTTAACAGGAGCATATCAACAGTGAACCGCGTCTCCACAGCGAAGACACTTTCACGCGTCCCGAAGACTAGGAGCGACGCCGTGACTTCTCATTGGACGGGGGGACTCGGGCGCTGCCGTGTGCGCGTGCACAAGAGACACGCGCTATCTCGCCATCCGCGAGCCGTTGCTGGCGCTCTTCTATAATGGCGATGCGATGAGTAATGCCTAGGGGCTTTAGCGATGAGGCGCTTGGAAGGGTACCTCACGAGAGTGCTCGTAACTGGCATGTGGAGAGCTGTCTGCGGCAATATGGTTGATTTGCACAGCAATTTTAACCCATGTATTGCGGAATGGATTTGTGCATAATTAATTGCATATATTGGTACCTACCTGGAGGTCTTAGTTGAAAATGTGATTACAAGGTGACAATGTGTCAATAAATGCAGCAGTATCGGACTAACGCTTGGTAACTTAGCGTGGTGTCTTGAAGGGTAATAAGCAGATGACAGGTGACATAAAACGCGATAATATCTTAATACGTAGTGGCTTTAATACTTGCTTCATTGCAATGTACCAACTGATCGTTCTCATTCAAACCACTGGCATTAACACAGTGGCCCCTGGTCAAAGGGCGGGAGAATATGCGGATATACATCGGGGCATCTTCCCTCATGTGCTTTTAAGGACGTCCTCCAAATCGTTTAAGAAATGCAAGTGATCATATTGCTAGCAAAGGAAGGGCGAGTGAACGCAATTTACATTTTCATTACATAGTTGAAATGCTTAGTATACTTAATGTGGAATCTACATATTATGTGCCCATTTCATTGGACAGCCTGTTCAAAACGATTTCCGCAATACATTTTTATAGTTAGCATTGGTTTTGTTAATTTTAATGATCTGGACGCAGTGTTGTAGTTGCATATTTCGTGCTCATGCCACTTTCATGAGTCATAAATTTAGCATGCCTTTCACATTGTAGCTTAAGTGTGCTGCTACATGTTTCATTAGAAGGTGCAAAAATTTGAGTGTGAGGCCTGCCCACTTATCTGGCAAGCACATCGAGTGGCAACACCTAAAGTTCAGTGCTACCAAGTGAAGAGTGAGCGCAAACATGTGTCAGAGATGGTATGTGGGCAAGCCGTCCTGGTGAAGCCACTGCATCTGCATTCAAAACATTTCAACTACCAACGTAGCGCAAAATGTCGTGTCCACTTCGACGAAATGGAGCACCAGTGCAAATATCTGGGCATACATGTTCAGGGCAGCAAGTGTGTCTACATCGAAAATAGTTCAAGTACCAGCATGTACGGCAGTGCCATTACCAACGGAACTGTAGAGTACAAAGTGCTGCGCTCCCAAGATGTTCATCAGTGGAACTCTGCCTGGACTATGTGCTAAATATTTTTGGATGTGAAAGTGAGGGTGAATTGGTAAAGCATTGGCTCGGGGCTACGTGAGCGAAAGGTTTTTCACATTCAGAGTGCTTTTTACAGTGAAGCTGTTAGCCCCTAGTTGTTAGGCATTTTTTGTGTCCGTGTCCGTTACCGAAAATGTGGGCCCATCGCGGTGGCCGTACAGGGCCAGAAGCGATGGCTCGTACCCTCGTAAGGCAGTGGCTTCAGCAAAGTGAAGCGCACAGTGCATACATTCTTTGGAAGCACGGATGCAACATATAGAACAGCGTACCTTTCAATAAAGAACAAGCGCAAAACAAGCATCCGAGCGACATAATTGATAAGGTGCGCCTGGTAACAATGCGAAGCACGTAGCGCTCCCCGCATACGTTTCCTGATAGCGATTACTGCTGCGCAAGCTTCCACGGCGATGGCAGCTTGCGACGTGGGAAGTGACGTTCCTAGTCTTGAGCACCTGATTTCATTGTTGTTGCAGCAGCACTACGGGCGGCGGTTTGCTGTCAAAATTACCATCACTTTAAAGCAGCAAAGCACTGCGTACCCCAACAGCAGTTGTAGTGGTGGTACTTAACAGCTTCGCTGGACATCCACTTTCGCAGGGCCGGGTGGCGAGCCAATTTCTTTTATTTACTTTAGGAGACTAGAGATGTGTGCAAGGTGTACTAATCTCTTCATGGGTTTGCAAATGATTGATTGCGACCTTATGCCTGTTTTTGTGAGTGGTACATGCATGTGCCTTTCGTACAATGCTGTTTATATAAATGGATTCGTATTTATTATGACCATTGCTCCCTTGGTTACTCAAGCACAGCTTCCTGTGAATCCCGGTTAATTTTCAGGTTCAAAAAATTCAATTATGGGGTTTTACGTGCCAAAAACCACTACCTGATTATGAGGCACGCGGTAGTGGGGGACATCGGAAAGTTGTAGCAACTGGGGTTCTTTAACGTGCACCTAAATCTAATACATGGGTGTTTTCGCATTTAGTCCCCATCGAAATGCGGCCACCGCGGCCCGGAAATTTCCAGGTTTATACAGTGTTCTAAAAATGAGGCTTGCGCATTCATTTCTCGTGTACTAGAGTACTAAGATTGTTTTAGTTATGTATAGCGTTACTCAGTCTCATCGCACTCTGCATTACAGTGATGCTCACTTGTTGCACAGATTTCCTTGTTTGAGTATCCTTTAGGATCATTCACTAGATTGTTTTTTAGTTTTAAGGTTCTTTTAATTCTCTGACCATTACTATATTTGATGTACCGTACAGGCAATATTTTCAAGCTTAACATGTTCCCGTTGTTTGGTTTTTATCACAGGATTGGTTTTTTATGCTATGTGTTGTTATTCCTTTTTGTGTTCTTTTCAAGCTTCTAGGTTATTGGTAACATAGCTTGTACACAGATACCACGCGATTAAATGTCGCATTTTCATTCTGTTTCTTGCAGTTGCTGTGATATCAATTTCTAAATAACTCTAGTCTGTTCATCTGATAGCATGTGCTTTTTACTGTGCAAAATAAGAAACTTTAGCCTACCTCGCGTTCTTGCTGTTCGTCATTGTATGCGTACTTACGAATATCGTTTATGCATGTTCTAGTCATTGTTGATCAATTTCTAGTTCATTAAGAATTGTTTCTAGTAGTTTTATTCATTCTTGATGTGCTTTTAATTCGATTTACTTCGAATTTCTCATATATTTTGCTCAAACCTTGCATAAGTATTATTTTTGCAATAAAGTGTTGCTTTGTGATATGCTGTTTCATGCGCTCTTGGCACAAAAGCGCTGGCCTGGCCGATTGTCAAGACGCGCCCATTTCTTAGCGGGATGTCATTCCCATTTTGGTTATAAACATCGTTGGTAGCTCCGGATTTTCGCCCCGTTTGCTGGTTTTTTTTTCGAACTCTGTTGTTTATGGACCGCTTTGGCGGTTCGTAATTACTACTGGCGCCTATCTACAAGGTCCGTCGTCATCTACACCCTCCTGCTGCGTCGTCCAACTCGAGTTCTTGCGCGGCTTCGCGAGTGCGAGTGCCCCCGCGGCACTCGCCGCGTCGGCGCGGAGCATCCAAGCTGCTGTCCGCTGCGTCGAGGGAGCGGAACATTACCGATGCAACTGCCATCCAAGCCAGGAACGTCTCCGTGGGGACAAGTGCAACGTGTGAAGGCGGTACCCTGAGCATGGATACCACCAACATGGAGCAGAACAGCCCTGCTGTCGTGGCGCACACCTCAGCCAAGAGAACGAAGGAAGCTACTGGCCTCCCATCGGATGAAAATGTAGCTCCAGCAGCCCCGAAAAGACCTCGCTCATCCCAAGGCCTGCCCGCACGACCGACACGCACGTCTCCTGAGTCGCCAACGACATCGTGGTGCAAAGTGGTTATCAAGCCTCGTGCTAGATATGACATGCCCACTCTGCACAACCGTATCATTCAAGCGGCCCTGGACGCCTGCCTCGAGACTTCCCGATTTCAAGGTTTTGCTCTACACAAACTCACTAATACGGTCTCAGTATGGGTGTCTGCTATGGCACTAGTTTATAAACTCGAAGAACTGCAACAAATACAAGTCTCGGAAGAGTGTGTCCTTCCAGTCCAGGCGTACCTCGCCAGTGGTACAGATTTAAGACGCTACGTGGTTAATGGCGTTGACCTTGACGAAGAACCCGAGAGGCTCCTGCAGGAACTATCGTGTCCCACACACAAGGTCGTGGCTGCTCGCTACCTAGGCAGCGGTCGTACGTGCCTAATCACGCTTCAAGGTCCTAATTCCCCACCTGAACGTATCCTGTATTACGGCTGCGTACTGCGCCCGCGTCCGTTCAAGCCTTCCGTTGTGTACTGCTACTCTTGCTTTAGACAGGGACACATGAAATCATCCTGCCCCTACCCACCTAAGGACGACACCATGGAGCCTGAACCGTCGGCATCGTTTAGATGCGGCCTATGCCAAACAAACGATCATGACATCACTTCCACGACGTGTCCTACGAAGTTGAAGACCACCAAGAAGGCTCGACAACGCCATTCTCGACAGCCAGCAAGGACCCCTCGAGATTCATCAATGAAACAAGTCCCTGTGTACAATCGTTACGCCGTTCTGGCCTCGCTGGAAGAGGACGCTAGCCAGGTGACAAAAGCAAGTACAGCGACAAGTGATGCTGCCACTCGTATCTATAGCGCAGCTGCTAGGTCGTCCACTTCACGACCGCAACGGGCATCACAATCGATAGAAGACACGCCGCTTACTTTGGCAGACGAAGAGTTCGAGATCGACGCTCGCCTGGCCAACCTTGAAAAGAAAATCCAACGTCTCAAGGAACGCCGTACAGTGCTCCGGCGTCGTCATGACGGAGCGCGGTCGTCACATTCGCCGTCGACGTCTAGTCCTGCTCATATGGCTAACCCGGCATCTGTGTCGAAACCTCTTTCACCCCAAGAACTCCTGCGCTTCGTTGCGCAACAGCTCCAGCATCTCACCTCGGTTCTACTGGCCAATCTTAATCTATGATGGCTGCTACGTCTTCAAGTGTGCCAGAAGGCATCTTACAGTGGAACTGTCGCGGCATCGCGGGGAAGGTCGGAGAGCTGCGTCAGCGTCTCAGATATGGGAAGCTGCGTGTTTGGGCTCTACTGCTTCAAGAATCCAACGGCCTGCCACCCATTCCAGGATTTGTGGCATACTCATCGCCTTCAATGTTGGATCGCAGGAGTGCTACGCCCGATGTCCCTCCAGGAAATGCTGCAGCGTATGTAAGATGCACTCTTCATCAGACTCGAGTTGATCTTTCACGGTGGTGTACTCTATGGCAAGAAGTCGTGGCCGTATTGGTTCGTCTCCAACGCACGGACGTTATCATCGTTTCATACTATGCCCGCCCCTACAGCGGTCGTGAGGCTCGGTTGTGTCTCGGCTGGCTGGCGCACCTACGACAGAAACATCCTGGTTGCCCCATTATGGTCGCAGGAGATTTTAACGCGCCCCACACCACATGGGGATACGCTATTTCCAGTGCGCGTGGTACATGTGTGCTGGACACATTTATGGACGCCCAATTCACTCTGCTTAATAATGTGTCGGTGCCTACTCGTCGGCGAGACCACCCTCGCGCGCCGCCACACTCACCGGACTTATCTTGGTGGCTAGGAAGGACGACCGTCTCGTGGTCATGTGAACCCGACTGCTGGGGTAGCGACCATCATCCGATTCACCTTGGCTTATCTTCGGGAGGAACAGGCCGCCTCCGCCGACTATGTCGAGTGGTGGACTGGGATCGATACAGGGCGGTATCAGAAAGCAATGTATCCAACTTCATGGTGGACCCGTCCCATTGTCTTAAGGCGGCATTAGTTGAGGCGACACGTACGTCGTGGGTTGATGAATCGCGAACCGCTCCTGATTTGCAACTTCTGCGTCGCTGGGCCTCGCGCCGCCAAGCAGAACTTGCATCAGAACGTGACCCTGCATCAAATACCCTTCGCTTAGAGGCCCAACGCCTTACTGCAGTAGCTCGGCGCCATGAACACCGCTTAGAACGTGGCCGCTGGATGGACTGGTGCTCTTCTCTCGGACCTTCGTCGTCCAATGCCTCCATTTGGCGCACCTTCCGAGTAATGGAACGTGGTCGGCGCCCTCCAGAGCCCGCAGCCTGCGTCCTATTAGCATCGGGCCAGACACCAGCAGTATTCGCAGAAACTGTCGCCCACACCTTTTTTCCGGCTTTGGACACAGCACCGCCTCCCTTCCTTGTTCAAAACTGCCTTCCCGCGGACGCAGGCACGCCGCCTACGCTCTCTGACATCGAGGGTATACAAGCTGCCTTCACTATGGCGGAATTTTTAGCGGCAATCGACCTGTCGAAGCCATGCAAGGCACCAGGACCGGATGGCATACCGTATGAACTTTATAAAAACACGGAACGCAAGGTTCTCGAAGTGCTGTTGGGGGCCATAAACGAAGCTTGGGCTACAGGAGTCATTCCCGATTCTTGGCGGCATGCAGAAATGGTCCCTATTCCCAAACCCGGAAAACCCCAAGATAATATCGCTCATATGCGCCCAATAGCACTAACCTCAACGTTAGGCAAGCTGATGGAGCGTATGCTCGCGACACGTATTACATGGTGGCTCGAGCGGTACTCATGGTATCATCCTGGCCAAATCGGGTTCCGTGCTCATCTAGGCGCAGAGGATGGCCTTGCGTACCTATCTTCTATGGTTCTCATCGGAGGCCGCTCCCGAAGAATTCGCACGATTCTGGCAATGGATATTCGTAAAGCATACGACCATGTGAGTCACGAAGCGATTGTCGAAATTCTCCATTGGCTTCAGTTCCCTAGCCGTGTCAGCACATTCGTCGAAGCCTTCCTGTGCGCTCGCACCTTCTCCATTCGCCTGGCTGGCCAAGCAGCAGGTCAGTTCGTCGCACATCGGGGTGTCCCACAAGGATCTGTGCTCGCACCAGTCCTTTTCAATATTGCTCTCCTTCCACTAGCCTGGAAGCTAGCCACGATACATAACGCACAGTACATAATGTACGCAGACGACATCACTGTCTGGTCAGCTGATCCTGAAATCTGCCACCAAGAACAAACCCTCCAAGAGGCCCTAAACATGACGCACAACTGGTGTGCTCAGATAGGCCTTGGTATTTCCAAGGACAAGACGACGTACATGTCAGTAGCGAACAAGTATGGGCGCCGTCTACTGGCACTCCGGCCTCTTCAGTTAACTCTGGATCAGCAACCATTACACGAGGCTTCAACTCTCCGTGTACTCGGCCTTGAAATGGATTGCTCCGGATCTGCGGGACCATGGGTCAAGAATGCAAAGCAACAGGCTGCAGAAACGATACAGTTGATACGTCGGATTGCGAAGAAATCTGGCGGAGCGAGCACCAACATGGCTCGCCTTCTTGTCCGTTCTGTATTGCAACCACGACTCGTCTACAGAGCCCAGTTTCATCATCTCACGAAGGCACAATGGGCTCGCCTTGAGGCCATTAATAACGAAGCTATGCGGGCCATAACGGGACTACCACGTCTCACTCCGTTGCCAACCCTACAGGCTGAGTCCCAACTCAACACTATTGACGAACTCGTACACCAACGTCGATGCGCGTGCGCCCTAAAGCCATCATATTTCGGCTCGGCTGCTTCACTGGCCCGGTACATGGGACACGAAATAGACAATCCAGCATCTACGAGACCCGATGTAGCTCCGTGGAAAAGGGTCCAATTAAGTGACAATAAGCCTCTTGGTCGTCTGTATAGCCCGGTTCCTCGTCAGGCGAATGCCCATGTTTCCCGCCTTCACCGTGCCGATGACAATCAAGACGATGCGACTCTTGTAGCATACACTGATGCCAGTGTTAATGGCACCATAATTCACACAGCTCTCGTGTGTCCATTGATACCAGAGGCAGGCCAAACGTGCTCGTATGTTGCCGATCCTGCACCACCGGCCTACCTTGCCGAGCTTGCTGCCATACGAGACGGCTTGGCCGCGTTGCTACCTACTGTTCAAGATGCTCGATACTCTCAACTCATCATTCGCACAGACTCGACTCAAGCCATCCACGACATACGTAGGGTATCTCGGTCCACTCTATTGTCAGATAGCATTCACCGTCTTGCTGCCACTACGAATATCCTCATACGCGTCCAGTGGGTGCCTCGAGCAGCCTTGCCGGGTCTCCTTGAAGCAGATATGGCAACCCACCCACAGATTACAACATACCCACTTCCACATTTCCCTGAAGACGCCTGTGGACGACTGATCCGGGAAAAGGAAAACCTCCGACGTACCACACGAGCTCTCATACCTCCGTGTGGGTCAGACCTCCCTGGTGGGTTAACCCGCCGAGAGGAGGTTACGTTAAGGAGGCTACGTGTCGGGGTCGCGCTCACCCCGTCTGTGACCGCTCTCTGGCCACAACAATACCATGGTCCTTACGGCTCATCGTGCCCATTTTGCAACACAGGAATCCAAAATGTGACAGCGACACACCTATTATGGACGTGCCCAGGACTTCATCTAATCCGTCTCCGCCATCTCCGGGCAACAGGCCTCCAGCCTGGCCGCCCACCCGACCTTGAACGTTGGATTCATGGAGCCCACCATCGTTCACTCCTAGATTTTTTGCACGAGTCGAACCTATTCGTGTTTTTCTAACATTTTTTGTATTATGCCTAAGGGCATGCTTTCGAATTAAAAAAAAAAATAAACATCGTTGCCCCATACTAAAGGCGGAATTGCGGATTCTTTTTCGTGGACATGTTTCTTTTATGGTGACTTGGTCGAGGATGCGTCGTAGCACTAGACACCGACGCTTCGACTCATTTGGAAAGCGCGAAAACGAGTTTCAGATTATCGTAAACCTTTCAAGACTACTTCTAAACCAGCTTTTATATAATGTCTTAAAAGCGTTTAGAAATCATATATGAAGAGCCCTGGCAAAGGAATTATTTGTGTCTTTCCCAATCCTATTTCAAGACCAGCTTTTCGAATACGTTTTGAAGAGCTGTTCTAGATCGTCTGAAAAAAAACTAATTAAGCCGGACATTAGCAGGCATGTACGACGTTTTACCAACGAAGTTGTCTTACTCGTGTCTTCTTTAAACCGTTTCTTTTGTCTCGGATAAACGATACAAAAACGTTATGTATCTCATTTGTGCTACCTGGGTTGCAGCTCCTAAGACAAGGATCATGTTTTCTTTCTGATCATTAGAGAATGACATGGCGACTTTAGGACGAAAAGAAAACATGGGGTTTTACGTGCCAAAACCACTTTCTGATTATGAGGCACACCGTAGTGGAGGACTCCGGAAATTTCGACCACCTGCGGTTCTTTACCGTGCACGTAAATCTAAGTACACGGGCGTTTACGCCCCCATCGAAATGCGGCCGCCGTGCGCGGGAATTGATACCGCGACCTCGTGCTCAGCAGCCCAACACCATAGCCACTGAGCAACCACGGCGCGCGCATGGGACGAAACAAAACGCGCCTTTAAACCTTTGCACTGACGTTGTCAATTCACTCTTGTGGTGATAGGTTTTGTGGCAAAGAGTTAAAAAAAAAAGAAAAAGAACCATCCGTGAAATTTATCTACGCTAAGACAACAGCTATTACAACGTGTTGCCAACTAACACCAAAACGCGTTACTTCAGCCGGGGTGCGGCAGATAAGAAACTAGCTCGATCACCTAGTTTTTCTTTATTTCCTTTATTTCGCTTTGGCTAACTCAGAGAGAGCTTGTTTGAGGGCGCTGCTTCATGTTGCGGGTGGGATCACAGTCACGTGGTATTTTTAATATTTCGCGGGGTTTACTTACCAGTCGGAAAAAATGTGTACGCATGTTAGTACGTCGCTGAAAATACCGCAATTAGATGTCCCTTGGCTGTGCCTACAAATACCTCATTGACATTTTGATAATTAGGATAGTACGTCTCGAGTTACATAATTAATTACAATTACCTAATTAAATATCAGCAATGAAGAAAATTACTAGCAGCTACTCCACTGCACCGGAAATAATATACACTAGGTATTTTTCGAGTAACACAATCACTCTTTTTTAAATCTATGGGTGCATGATAGTTAATTGGGACACCCTGCATATATTTATGACATCTGCGTGCAAGTGACGATGTTTCCATTCCTAATAAATGTTGCAAATTATTGGAAGAGTTTTTTTTAATGAGTCGTTAGCACTGCTTACTGGAAAGAGAAACAATACTGAGACACATATCCTTCCCGTGCATCTCACACGCCGTTAATAAAAGATTCTGCCAAAGGGTCACTGAAGTCTGCAGGTTTTTTTCAGGGTCAAAAAAGCACGCAAAGCTGTTTGAAGCGAGGTGAACATACAGCAACGTATTCATTCTCTAGGCATTGGCTATCCATACCTTTAGACAGACAGACCAAGAACTTTAATTACAAGGTCCTGAGAAGCTTTGCCCTAGGGCAGAGCTGCGGACTAGGGCAGAGGTGCGGACCTTTAGAAATAATTTTTAATTGGCTACCTCCTTCTTCTTCGAAGATATAATAAACTTTGTCCTGTGTGTACATTTAATATCTTGTGCATGTACATGGTGTTTACAATGGAAATTTAAAACAATGTTGAAGTGAGAAAATATGGAGGAGGCAGCCGCCTCTTGTTCTCCTAGTGCGCTTGTCCACCTAGTGTCAGGATTTGAAGAAATAAAGCGAACGTATGAATTAAAAGCCGTGCACGCCCGCGCCAAGAATGACGCAGTAAGCTATTAGCCAAAATGAAATTTTAAGTTAGAACGTGGAGGCAAGTCAATAGAAACCGCAAATTGGTGACAAAACTCTGGTAATGACAGTTTAGGTGTGCGAGTTGGGGGGGGGGGGTGTAGTAGGGGATAGGCTTCGGCATCACCGCGTGGGGAAAGCTTGCGCCCTTATTTTCGCCTTGTCGATCAGTTTTGACAGTTCTGCGAGTTCTATCTTATCTCTTGAGTTGGACACTTTCATTCTTTGTCGTTTCATTAGGTCCTTTGTTACTTGGGAGAGCTTGCCTACTGGTTGCCTCGGTGCCTTGCCTCCCACTTCAATTGCTGCCTCTGAAGCCAGCCTAGTTACGGTTTCATTCATTACCTCTATGTCATCATAATCATCTCTCTGTTCTAAGGCTGCATATTTGTTTGCAAGTGCCAACCTGAACTGGTCTGCTTTTACTCTTACTGCATCTGGGTTGACCTGTTTCTTCTTGACCAATTTTACTCTTTATCTCTTCAAATTGAGGTGAATCCTAGCCATCACTAACTTATGATCATTGCACTTTACCCTACCTAACACTTCTACATCCTGCACTATGCTGGGATCAGCAGAAAATATGAAATCAATTTCATTTCTTGTTTAATCATTAGGGCTTTTCCAGGTCCACTTTCAGTTGCTACGCTTCCTGAAAGAAGTGTTCATTATTCGAAGCTTATTCCTTTCCGCGAATTCTACAAACATCTCTCCTTGAGTGTTCCCAGAATCCATGCCGTAGTTGCCAATTGCTTGTTCACCAGCCTGCTTTTTTCCCACTTTTGCATTGAAGTTGCCCATTACTACAGTATACTGAGTTTGCACTTTTCTCATCGCTAATTCAACATCTTCATAAAACTGATCTACTTCCTCATCATCGTGGCTGGATGTTGGAGCGTAGGCTTGTACTACCTTTAATCTATACCTCTTATTAAGTTTGATTACGACTGCAGCCACCCTCTCATTAATGCTGTAGAATTCGTCAATGTTGCCCGCTATGTCCTTATGGATTAGGAATCCTACTCCGTATTGCTTCTTATCTGGGAGACCTCTATAGCAGAAGACATGTCCATTATTCACCAATGTTCTTCTAATCTCACTAAGGCCGATGATATCCCAAACAATGTCTGATAGTTCCTCAAAGAGTCCTGCTAAGCTAGCTTCACTCGACAGAGTTCGGCAATTAAAGGTTAACAGCACCGTTCAGTAAACCACTGACGTCACTGTTATAGGGCGGTAGTTGTTTATGTCTTCCTTGTCCCCCTTTTCCTTATATATTGCGCTCATCCTGCTGAGCCTCCACTCATCGGGGGCTTTACCGTCCATTATCGTTGTGCTCACTACCTCTTTTATTGTTTGCTTAGCTTTTGGGCCCAAAATATTTATTAACATAATTGTGATGCCATCAGGACATGTCCACGTGCTACGAGGAACTCTCTTCTCTGTCCTTTACCACTCTTATTGTTCAAGTGGAGCCACTGCACTAACCGGTCTATCCTCGTCTGATAAAGTACATTCAACGTTTCTGCGTTCTTTAAAATTTTCTCTCATAATTGTTCTTATATGTTCCATATGACCGGGTAGTTGGAGAAGTATGGGAGAGGCCTTTGCCCTGCAGTGGGCATAACCAGGCTGATGATGATGATGATGTGTTCCATTGCCTCATACCCTTCTAGCGGAACACCTTGAGCTGTAACTGTAAACCTCTGCTCTACGCTAGTCTTGTTAATCACGGAGTTCAGATGTGTGAAAAATATCTTAGCTGCTTTTCTATTCTTTTTGTTTACTTCTGGGAACCATCAAGTTATTCCCTTTCGTCTAATCTTCTCATCGATCAAATGGGATGCTTCCCTTCTACAGTTTGCGAAGTTATACTATTTTTGTCTACATGATCTTGTGGTTCACCCTTCTGCTTCGAATATCTGTGTTCCCTGGAGGCTTCCTGACATTACTCTATTGTCTTCTTAACGTCCTCATCCCACCAGCTCTTGGTTTGCGTCTTCTTTTTCCTTTGGGACTGACTCGTACCTTAGCAAGCTCTAGCTCGAATAGCCCTATTAAATTTGCCTATGTCCATTATGTTTTACTATCCTCAGAAATTACTTCCTCAATTTGTTGCGTTACTATTTCCAGCTGCTTTTCCGAGTAAAAAATGTTCATCTTGCCTCCTTCATACTTTCGTTTCCCTTCTAAAACTCAGCTTGCTACGTTTGTGATCACTACCCAGGCTTCTAGAGCCATATTCATCTATGTTCATTACCTCTCGCCTATCATACATACTATGTGACATTAGTGCGTAATCTATTGTCGAGTGCAGGCTACCTACCTTCCATATTATGTGCACTTCACCCTTATCAGCACTGTTACATACAACTAAGTCATGCCTTTCACACATATCCAGCAACATGTTGCCTGTTGAGTCTGTGAACTACTATGTGCGCATTCATGTCTCCTAGTATAATTATCTCGCACCCTCCTCCCAGTTCATTAATGTCACTCGCTATGCATTCTACCATTTCTTGTTCTCTCTCTCTCTCTCTCTCTCTCTCTCTCTCTCTCTCTCTATATATATATATATATATATATATATATATATATATATATATATATATATATATATATATATATATATATATATATATATATCACCAGCCTGGTAAAGCCCACTGCAGGGGCAAAGGCCTCTCCCGTACTTCTCCAACTACCCCGGTCATGTACAAATTGTGGCCATGTCGTCCCTGCAAACTTCTTAATCTCATCCGCCCACCTAACTTTCTGCCGCCCCCTGCTACGCTTCCCTTCCCTTGGAATCCAGTCCGTAACCCTTAATGACCATCGGTTATCTTCCCTCCTCATTACATGTCCTGCCCATGCCCATTTCTTTTTCTTGATTTCAACTAAGATGTCATTAACTCGCGTTTGTACCCTAACTCAACCTGCTCTTTTCTTATCCCTTAACGTTACACCTGTAATGAAGAGAGGAAGAGAATGACATACCGATCATCATCAAGAGCGGAGGGCACGAGACCGGCGCTCGAACACCACCATCTTGTTCTCCCTGCTCACTGTTCCGAGCTACCGCCCGTTTGTTGGACTCGCCCAATAAACTTCCTTACATTTGGTGGATCGTGCTGGGTACGCACATCGCCGGCACCCTGGAACTCCGATCCCGCACGTTGCACTCGACCATGCAAGCTGACGCAGCCCAACAGCCGCCACCTCTCCTGGCCGCCGTTTGTCCCGGCCCGGTTCGCCAGCGAGACCCCCCGGTATTTTCGGGTACGGAAGACCAGGACGTCGAGGACTGGCTGTCGTCCTACGAAAAAGTTAGTGGACCCAGCAAGTGGGATGACGCTGCTAAGTTGAGTACCGCGAACTTTTACTTGGCTGGCGTGGCGAAGCTGTGGTATACGAACCACGAATCGGAATTTGAAAACTGGTCTGCTTTCAAGGAGGCAATATCTCCGTTTTCGGTCGCCCTGCCGTGCGGAAGTTACGCGCCGAGCAACGGCTGCGCACACGGGCACAGGAACCGAATGAAACTTTTACCGCCTATATTGAGGACGTAATCGACCTCTGCAGGCGCGCCGATGCCTTAATGAGCGAAAGTGCCAAAATACAGCATATTATGAAGGAGGGCGTCGACGACGATGTCTTTCAGATGCTTCTTGCGAAGTCTCCTGGCACTGTTTCTGAAGTTGTAACTCTTTACCACAGCTATGACGAGTTGAGAAGGCAGCGGGCTCTCACCCGACGTTCATCTCAGACGTACAATCAACCGCTCGCTGCACTGGACATCATGCCTGACCAGTCATACCTTATCGCACAAATGAAAGAATTTGTGCGTGAGGAGGTGGCCCGTCAGTTGTCTCTCCTGCCGTTTGCTCAGCGTCAGGAGCTCCCACAACAGCAGCAACTGCAGCGACCAATCCCGTTAGCTCCCGTGCTTCGATACGCCATTCAAGAGCAGATTTCCGAGGCCATGCCGGTGCCCATTCAGCAGCAACCTGTCGCCGCGCCTCTTAGTTACGCTGAGGTAGTAAAGCGGCAGCAGCTTCAACAGCCCTCACCACCCCATGGTGTGTCGTATGCTGCAACCCCGATTCAGCCGTCCGTGACATGGGCTGCTCCCATCCCTGCAAATCCCTGGCGAACGCGCGACAACCGGCCGATCTGTTTTGCATGCGGTGGCCCTGGTCATATCGCCCGATTCTGCCGCCGTCGCGCGCCAGGATACTCAGACGCCCGTTCACCGAACTACATGGATCGTCCCCGCTCTCGTTATGAAAGTCCGGGTCCCCAAACAAGCACGTCTTCACGTGACTATCCGCAACGCACGTCTCGTCGCTCACCTTCACCCCGTCGCCGCTCCTTGTCGCCCATGCCTCGTCGACCTGCCCCTGAAAATGAGGGAAACTAGCCCCCGCAGTTCGTGAGGCAAGAACTGCGCTGTCGAAATGCTCAAGTCCTCGAACTCTGCCGTCGAATATTGTCGAAGTTTTTGTAGAAGGCACCCGTGCATATGCTCTTGTCGATACCGGTGCTGCCGTTTCTGTTATAGACGCCACACTTTGCCGCAAGTTTCGGAAGGTGACCACGCCTCTTGAGATGATGTCCTTATGTACAGCGAATGGATACCCTGTTCGGCCTATAGCTGCCTGCACTGCTCGACTTATTATAGCTAAAGAGCACTACATTGTTGAGTTTACCGTCCTTTCATCCTGCTCGCACGACATCATACTTGGCTTGGGCTTTCTATCGTATAATCACGCCGTTATTGATTGTGCCAGATCTGAACTTGAGCTCTTCCCGTTGTGTGACCAGTCCTACAAACCCGCTCATCAAGCCGCACACAAAATAGTCGTCACAGAAGACACAGAAATTCCGCCGACAGCAGCTGTTTTGCTCCCCGTGTTCTGCAACAGCACATGTGATGAAGCTGCATTCTTTGAACCATCACGCCTTCTTCTAAGTCGGAAGCCACTTCTTTTGCCTTATTCGACCCTCTCTATTTCGAATGGAACAAGCGCTCTCTGCCGCACAAATCCTCTTCCATATCCCATCAAACTGCTTAAAGGTGAATCCCTTGGATGCGTGCAACGCATTGATATCGGCCAAATTTTTTCCGTGCAGCAAGATTCAGCTCGACGCGAACTCGACGTCATCAGTGCTCTTACTCCTTCTGATGTACCAGCTGCCGACCTATTCGATTCGTCGATCGCAGACGGACTGTCACCATTTCAACGCTCTGCTCTTTTCCAGCTGCTTTACCAGTTCCGCGACTCTTTCGATGTTGCCCAACGTTCCCTTGGCCGAACTTCTACCATTGTTCACAACATCGACACCGGCTCCAACAACGCCCTTAGCGCGTGTCCACCGCGGAACGACCAGGTTGACGATATGCTTAAACGCGACGTTATTCGCCCTTCACAAAGTCCGTGGACATCCTCTGTGGTTCTCGTTAAAAAAAAAGGATGGATCGATTCGCTTCTGCGTGGATTACCGGCGCCTAAACAAGGTCACTCGAAAAGACGTGTACCCTTTACCCAGAATTGACGATGCCCTTGATTGCCTACAAGGTGCCGAGTTTTTTTCGTCGTTAGATTTGCGTTCCGGGTATTGGCAGGTGCCTTTAGCAGAGGCCGACCGTTCAAAGACAGCCTTCGTCACGCCTGACGGTCTATATGAATTCAATGTCATGCCCTTCGGCCTCTGCAATGCGCCTACCACCTTCGAACGCATGATGGACTCGGTTCTGCGGGGTTTGAAGTGGCGCATGTGTCTCTGCTATCTCGAGGACATTGTTGTCTTTGCGCCAGATTTCGCAACCCATCTCGAACGCCTCAACCATGTCCTGACGTGTCTGAAGACCGCTCAGCTGCAACTAAATCTCAAGAAGTGCCGTTTTGCTGCGTGAAAACTTACAATTCTTGGTCACGTCGTATCAAAGGATGGTGTGCTTCCGGACCCAGTTAAACTACGTGCCGTGATTGACTTCCCCAAACCGACGACTCTAAAGCAGTTACGAAGCTTCATAGGGTTATGCTCCTACTTTCGTCGGTTTGTGCGCAACTTCGCCTCTATAATTGCGCCTTTGACCCAACTTCTAAGCAGCGCCTCCAATATCTCGTCATGGTCTTCTGAGTGTGACCAAGCCTTCTCCACCCTTCGCCGTCTCCTGACGTCACCACCTATACTGCGCCACTACGATCCTACGGCCGCAACTGAGGTGCACGCAGACGCCAGCGGTGTCGGCCTCGGCGATGTTCTCGCGCAACGAAAGCCTAGGTTCGCAGAGTATGTCGTCGCATACGCCAGCAGAACGCTCACCAAGGCTGAGTCAAACTATAGCGTCACCGAGAAAGAATGCTTGGCAATAGTCTGGGCGCTTGTCAAGTTCCGCCCTTACTATATGGCCGCACGTTTGATGTCGTTACGGACCATCATGCATTATGTTGGTTGTCTTCGTTGAAGGATCCGTCAGGTCGCCTTGCCCGCTGGGCTCTTCGACTTCAAGAATTTGACATCCGCGTTATATATCGTTCCGGACGCAAGCATGCCGATGCTGATGCACTGTCGCGGTCACCACTATCCACCGAAACTGCGTCCATATCCACTATAGACCACCCATTGTCAGCTCTTGACGTCGCCACCGTCTCCTCTGCACAGCGCCACGATCCCTGGATCGCTTCGCTTCTTGACGTTTTATCCGAGGCACCCACTCTTTCGACCACTCGAACACTGCGACGCCAAGCTTCGCACTTCAGCATCCGTGATGGCCTCTTGTACCGGCGCAACTACTCGCCAGATGGTAGGAAGTGGCTCCTAGTTATCCCCCGAACGCTGCGCTCTACAATCTGCGCTTCCTTTCACTCCGACCCGCAGTGTGCTCACGGTGGTGTCTTCAAGACGTATGAACGCTTACGGAAAAGGTACTACTGGCGCGGAATGTTTCGCTTTGTCCGCAAGTTCATTCGCGGCTCCCACGAGTGTTAGCGACGAAAAAAACCACCGCATCCTGCCGCAGGTTCATTGCAGCCCCTTCCGCGCCCAGACCGCCCATTCGACCGCGTTGGAATTGACCTTTTGGACCTTTACCTTTGACCGCGGCGGGAAACCGATGGGCTATCACTGCTGTCGACCACCTTACACGATACGCCGAAACCGCTGCTCTTCCCACGGCGACAGCACAGGACGTCGTCTCTTTCATCCTCAAGCGTTTTGTGCTTCGGCACGGTCCTCCTCGCGAACTCCTCAGTGACCGTGGCCGCGTTTTTCTCTCCGATGTAATTCAAGCACTTCTCCACCAGTGCAACATTGTACATCGGACGTGTACTGCCTACTACCCTCAGACGAACGGTCTCACTGAGCGGTTTAATCGGACTCTGGGCGACATGCTTGCGACACATGTTGCATCTGATCAATCAAACTGGGACCTGGTTCTTCCATTTGCGACATACGCGTATAACACCGCTACGCAAGTCACAACCGGGTTTTCCCCCCTCTTCCTTTTGTACGGTCGCCAGCCGACGCACACTATCGACACGTTGCTGCCATACGCACCAGATGCCTCAGAGTGCACGCCCGTGTCAGCAGCGGCCCGTTACGCTGAAGATTGCCGACAACTAGCCAAGCGCTTTACTACAGCCGACCAACAATGCCAGAAAAACGCCCGCGATGATGATCACTCTCCTGCCGCAACATTCGCTCCTGGAGCACTTGTGTGGCTGCTTGTACCACCCTGCGCCCTTGGCTTGTCGTCCAAACTGCTCCCAAATTATCATGGTCCCTACCGCGTCGTCGAGCGTACTTCCCCCGTAAACTATGTCATTGAACCTCTTACGCTGCATGGCGACCGTCGTCGACGTGGACGTGATGTTGTTCACGTAGACCGCCTCAAGCCGTACTTCGACCCTCTTGTACCCACCTGTTAGATCGCCAGCATGGCTCCACCTTTCTCGACGGGGGCAATTGTAATGAAGAAAGGAAGAGAATGACATACCGATCATCATCAAGAGCGGAGGGAACGAGACCGGCGCTAGAACACACAATCTTGTTCTCCCTGCTCACTGTTCCGAGCTACCGCCCGTTTGTTGGACTCGCCCAGTAAACTTCCTTACACACCCATCATTCTTCTTTCCATAGCTCGTTGCGTCGTCCTCAATTTAAGTAGAACCCTTTTCGTAAGCCTCCAGGTTTCTGCCCCGTACGTGAGTGCTGGTAAGACACAGCTGTTATACACTTTTCTCTTGAGGGATAATGACAACCTGCTGTTCATGATCTGAGAATGACTGCCAAATGCACCCCAGCCCATTCTTATTCTTCTGATTATTTCAGTCTCATGATCCGGATCCGCGGTCACTACCTGCCCTAAGTAGATGTATTCCCTTACCACTTCCAGTGCCTCGCTACCTATCGTAAACTGCTGCTCTCTTCCGAGACTGTTAAACATTACTTTCGTTTTCTGCAGATTAATATTTAGATCCACCCTTCTCCTTTGCCTCTCCAGGTCAGTGAGCATGCCTTGCAATTGGTCCCCTGAGTTACTAAGCAAGGTAATATCATCAGCGAATCGCAAGTTACTAAGGTATTTTCCATTAACTCTTATCCCCAATTCTTCCCAATCCAGGTCTCTGAATACCTCCTGTAAGCACGCTATGAATAGCATTGGAGAGATCTTGTCTCCATGCCTAACGCCTTTCTTTATTGGGATTTTGTTGCTTTCTTTATGGAGGACTATGGTGGCTGTGGAGCCGCTATAGATATCTTTCAGTATTTTTACATACGGCTCGTCTACACCCTGATTCCGTAATGCCTCCATGACTGCTGAGGTTTCGACTGAATCAAACGCTTTCTCGTAATCAATGAAAGCTATATATAAGGGTTGGTTATATTCCGCACATTTATCTATCACCTGATTGATAGTGTGAATATGATCTATTGTTGAGTAGCCTTTACGGAATCCTGCCTGGTCCTTTGGTTGGCAGAAGTCTAAGGTGTTCCTGATTCTATTTGCGATTACCTTAGTAAATACTTTGTAGGCAACGGACAGTAAGCTGATCGGTCTATAATTTTTCAAGTCCTTGGCGTCCCCTTTCTTATGGATCAGGATTATGTTAGCGTTCTTCCTAGATTCCGCTCGAGGTCATGAGGCATTGCGTGTACAGGGTGGCCAGTTTCTCTAGAACAATCTGCCCACCATCCTTCAACAAATCTGCTGTTACCAGATCCTCCCCAGCTGCCTTCCCCCTTTGCATAGCTCCCAAAGCTTTCTTTACTTCTTCCGGCGTTACTTCAGGGATGTCAAATTCCTCTAGGCTATTCACTCTTCCATTATCGTCGTGGCTGCCACTGGTACTGTATAAATCTCTATAGAACTCCTCAGCCACTTGAACTATCTCATCCATATTAGTACTGATATTGCCGGCTTTGTCTCTTAACGCATACATCTGATTCTTGCCAATTCCCAGTTTCTTCTTCAGTGCTTTTAGGCTTCCTCCGTTCCTGATAGCATGTTCCATTCTATCCTGATTATAGTTCCTTATGTGAGCTGTCTTACGCTTGTTGATTAACTTAGAAAGTTCTGCCAGTTCTATTCTAGCTGTGGGGTTAGAGGCTTTCATATATTGGCGTTTCTTGATCAGATCTTTCGTCTCCTGCGATATCTTACTGGTATCCTGTCTCACGGAATTACCCCCGACTTCTGTTGCTCACTCCTTAATGATGCCCATAAGATTGTCGTTCTTGTTTCAACACTAAGGTCCTCTTCCTGAGTTAAAGCCGAATACCTGTTCTGTAGCTTGATCCGGAATTCTTCTATTTTCTCTCTTATCGCTAAATCATTGATCGGCTTTTTATGTACCAGTTTCTTCCGTTCCCTGTTCAAGTCTAGGCTAATTCGAGTTCTTACCGTCCTATGGTCACTGCAGCGCACCTTGCCGAGCACGTCCACATCTTGTATTATGCCAGGGTTAGCGCAGAGTATAAAGTCTATTTCATTTCTAGTCTCGTCATTCAGGCTCATCCACGTCCACTTTCGGCTATCCCGCTTGCGGAAGAAGGTATTCATTATCCGCATGTTATTCTGTTCTGCAAAGTCTACTAATAACTCTCCCCTGCTATTCCTAGTGCCTATACCATATTCCCCCACTGCCTTGTCTCCTGCCTGCTTCTTGCGTACCGTGGCATTGAAGTCGCCCATCAGTACAGTGTATTTTGTTTTGACCTTACCCATCGCCGATTCCACGTCTTCATAGAAGCTTTCGACTTCCTGGTCATCATGACTGGATGTAGCGGCGTACACCTACACGACCTTCAATTTGTACCTCTTATTAAGGTTCACAACAAGACCTGCCACCCTCTCGTTAATGCTATAGAATTCCTGTATGTTACCAGCTATATTCTTATTAATCAGGAATCCGACTCGTAGTTCTCGCCTCTCCGCTAAGCCCCGGTAGCACAGGACGTGCCCGCTTTTTAGCACTGTATATGCTTCATTTGTCCTCCTAACTTCACTGAGCCCTAAAATATCCCATTTACTGCCCTCTAATTCCTCCAATATCACTGCTAGACTCACCTCACTAGATAACGTTCTAGCGTTAAGCGTTGCCAGGTGCAGATTCCATTGGCGGCCTGTCCGGGCTATATATATATATATATATATATATATATATATATATATATATATATATATATATATATATATATATATATATATATATATATATATATATATATATATGTGTGTGTGTGTGTGTGTGTTATAATGGGGCGTTTGTGCTCAACACTCCTTATATCAAATGGATACAGTTGCAGAAAGCGAACCGACAATGGCAGAAACCAGTGCAAGCTTGCTTGCTTGTTCCTTCACCTCGAGCTTCTTAATCGTCGTGTTCTTTTCTGTGGGAGCAGCGCATTCTGCTTCTACGAGCAGTGACGGTCTTCTTCATTACAATATTTACATATAATTAAATGTCTCGATTTCTCTTGCAATAGAGCAGGCACACAGCGGCGCTGTCATGCAGTTCAAGTGTACGGGCATTATACAAGCCTTTACGCCAGATCGTGTGTCCCAGCTAACGTTAGCCAAGCAAACGTTAGCCAAGCTGTTAAAAAAAAAAAAAAAAAAACACACGTTGCAAGGTTTGAGTATACGCCATACGGTGTTCGGTCATCAAACTTTAACAGCTTGGCTAACGTTAGCTGGGCCACCCTGTATAATTAACAAGACAAGCAAAAGAACGCCTTTAGGAATTGCTTATACTGTTGCCTTTCGGGTCACTTTATGTGCACTTTATTGTCACTGAAAAAGCCAACTTCATGCAGTGTCGTAAAGCCAAGTTTCTCTAGAATTAAACAAACTTTTCGTGGGTGTTCTGCAAATAAATACGTTATTATGAGAGTATTTCGGGCATTTATCTAATGTGCGGATTCAATCAAGCACTTAAAAAATTGGCATTTTGGAAACGTTTCCTTCATTAAAAATAACTTTTTCTAATTCAAAAAAAAAAAAAAGAAATGCTGCCGCCCGAGAGCATACCAGCCGGGATTTGCTGCCGCACGTGCTCCGGAAAGCGACGAGGGTGGAGGACATTCTCATCAACTACGCCGTAATATTGCAACACTACCGACTGGAAAAAAAGTATATATCCACTACCACATCGAAAATTAAGCAATGAAGAAGCCACCACCCTCCGCAGACTACAAACGAGTCATGGAATCATCATGCATCGGATGCACTCCACAAAATTCTCATACCTATGCCGATATTGTGATGTACCCTATAGGGTACATGACAATATCACACCAACACCACGTGGTCGAGGGTGTATACACCCTCGACCACGTGGTGTTGGTGCGCCCGCACCACGATCAAAACAATCAAGATGAAGCTTCAGAACCGCTACAAGCCATCGAAGAAACGTGGGAGGCAATGTTACCGGCACCGAGCCTGGAGGATCAGCGAAGTCTGGTGGACAGGGCCCGGGCCGCGGCATCAGCCAGCGGCTTTCTGGGCTGAGAAAGCCGCCCACCTTGGGCCAAGAAGGAACACTTTCTCGCTGTTTCGCACAATAAAAGTATATTCCTTCGACTCCTCAAAAATAACTCGGAAGGTAAAGGGTTAAAGACGTGAACTCAAAGGAAATAAGTCTAGCTGCAACACAGAACATTGGTTGCCTTGCTTTCTTGACAACCTCAGCCACTGCAATACGTTTTGTGGTTTCACACCTACTTACCTACGAGCGTGAAAAAAAATATGCACACGTCTTTGGTATAACACAGCAGTCATAATGCACAACTAAATGAATAAAAATTAACTGTTAACCTAAAGAAACCGAGGTGAACCTTCACTAATTCACGAGCAGGTAGCCTCACGCTCCACTGGCTCTTGAAACAGTATGCTGTGAAAGCGCTGATAGTTGCGCGAGTTGGTAGCTATTCCTTATGATACTGCAGCACGCAGACACCAAACAAGGACACAAGGCAAAGGTAACACACAAGCGCTGACTCGCAACTCAGTTTAAGTTCGCAAATGAAGCTATATATATGTATGTATAAACTGCCGCCGTGGCCGTAGCACAATTTGTAGTGCAACGCGCACGTAATGCAGATGTTGTGGATTCGGCTCTCACCATCAGCAAGTTGAGTTTTCTGCCATTCCCATTAGCTTCTAATTTTTGAATTTCAATTAGAAGCTACAAATAATTTATCCTATGCTTTCCGTTTCTTCATTATCTGTTGTTTTGATATAGTTCTGACTAGCAAATACGTGCGAGCGTTCTTGCAAACCGGGCCCCTCGATCAGTTCCCCTTCTTTTCGTCGTCCAATACTTGATAATCGGCTATATTGTGCATATGGCCTACCAATTGGTCTTTCTTGCAGCCTGGTCATGTAGGAGTTTTCTCTCTTACGTTACAACCAGTGATGTTTTTTTTTCTTTTAGAAGGCTCTGTATTCTTTCTAGGGTGCACAAATACCTCTTTAGCGTTTTATCTTCCTTTTCCATAACTTCTGATATTTTTTAAACAACTATTTATTATGGGTTTTTGAACCGTTCGTCAGTATCAAATACCTGTCATTCTCGGAAAGCTTGTTTGCCACCAGGCTTAAAGGTGCCAAACGGCTGTTTGTGTAGTTCTTTTCATGACTGTTGTGATCTAGTGTTTAAAACGATCTTAATTGTGCGTGATAGTTGACTGCCTGTTCAGTGCAAGTGCGTTCCTACTTATACTGAAACAAATATTCCTGATGTATATATGTGCGTCTGCGTTTGTCTATTCGATATTCGATGCTTACTGTTCGTATTCGATTCGTATTTGAAAAAGTCGATATTCGATCATCTACCTCCAATATTTACATACTGGATTATGACAGCTTAAATTTTTTGTTATCTTCAGATTGGAAGGTTACAAATACAGTACGATTCAAAGAACACAAGCAACGTAGTTTTCCTAGCATAAAAATGCATTTAGCCTGCATATTATCCCTAATTTTTTTGTGCTTATCGACATGCGTGGTAGCAGAACTATAGATTCTGTGAAACGCGCTTAGCCGCATGTTGCTAACATGGCAATGGCAATTAAGCGAGCTTTGTACCGGTTAGATACCATATTTTCGCCCTTGATCTAGCTGAAAGCCGCCGTGAAGTACTGATTGGTCTGAAAGGCGTGAGAAACGGAAGCGATTTGTTCAGTCGCGCGTCAACGAGCTAAGCCGTTCCGATATTTACGCTGTTACACAGTCGAGATGTCTTATTCATCTGCTGTGTTCTAAATCTGAGCAGAAAATTTATACCACTTGGTTTTGGTAAATTAGTTCTCTGACACGCTTGCCAAGCGTCTACCAATCGAATGGATTTAGCGACACCGCTGAACCCGCAGCGTTTAAACGCTGCGGGTTCACATAGGTTTTGTAATATTCAATTATATGTACATTTAATAGGTTTTGTAAATTATAATTAAGCTTCGATTTTGTGACCACAATGTCACTGTGACCACTGTGCTGTGAAGCACTATCACAATGTGAAGGCAACCGTTTGTTCATCATGGCCACGGAGCCTATGCGTCGTACAGCGAGTTTCAGCCGCTTGTATGTACCTTTTGAATATTAAACTGCGTTCTAGAAGGCCGTCTTTCAAGCAATCTTTCTAATTTATAAGCTGTTAAAATATCGCCAACAGTTCATTGTAGTCACTAAAAAAAGTTACTGATTGCTAAATCGCAAAGTTCGCGGTAAGCAGATAAAAAAGTCAGAAAATCTAGCGGCAAAATCACTAAAATGGCAACACTGATAAAATATCGGTAAATTATAAAAGCAAATTTGATTTTGTGTGGTTAGACGGCTTCAACAAACACGGGATGATGCAAGCGATGGTAGATCAAACTTGTTTTGTACAGCCTAGCGATAGCTTTCCCAGCAATGCACGCTTGCAAGCCGCGTCCCGCAGGCGTCTCGCGCCGCTTACTGCGGAGTCATCTGCTACAGCACGTGGAGGCGAGGCCCGAAAGCAGGGGATACGTAATAAATAAATCGTGCCTACGTGAGCCCAATTATGAAATAACACTTGGCCTCAGCTGTTGTTTTGTTGTGTTTGTGCAGTGTGCAGCCGACATTGCCCACTTTCACAAGTGTGTGTGCGTAGGGGGGGGGGGGGGGCATAAATGGCTTACCTTTTCTTTTCAATTCTGACTGTGGGGGAAGGGGCACACCTCACCCCGAATCAGTAGATACACCTATGACAAGCGCGGTGTCACGCACGTACAGGCAAATATAAACACATCTCACTCGATGACCACGAGCGCTCGCTGTCGCAACGCTGAAGTGATGAAGACCGCCGGCGGCGAGAAGCGAACGCTTCGTGCTGCCGCAGTTTCACCGCGAAAACATCTTTCACAACCAAATACGTGAAAGTAGTCTTGAAAGCTCTGGGAACCTCAATTGCCCTATTGAGGTTCAATTACACTATTGACAGACCAAGTTGCCCGAATCAATGTCTAGATCAAGACTTGAAAGACTACTGCAGGTTTGCAGAGGTGGGTAAATTTACGAACTGTTACCGAGTACTCTGTGTGCTATATAAATACCAGTGATGAGTGCGCTGAAGAACCAATGTGGCCGAGACTCCAAGGGCAGCTGGTGGAGAGGCCAGACCCCCATTATCAGTGCTTCAAGCCGCTTTCTGTAGACCCGAGTGATCTTGGTTGGGACTCTAGGCGCATATATTCCCGAGTTTCAAAAGTGTGTGTGTGGGGGGGGGGCAAATGACCTACTTTGCCTCCCCCCTCCCCCAGTCCTGAGAGTGGGGGGGTGGTAAGTGCCCCCCTTGTCCCGCCGGTAGGTACGCTATATGGTCCTCGCCCTCCATCTGACGCTGCTCCGAACCGGGGTTACGCGCCGCCCTAGCCATTAGCGCCTCCACCTGCTCTTCCAGCTCGGCCCGCTTTTCCCGTTATTCTTTAAGCTCGCAAGCTGTTTGCTCTAGCAGGTTGGCCTTAGCACCCTCCCTCTCACGCAACTCGCCGACCTGAGTTTCCAGCTCAATCATCCGCTCTCGCTCCACCTTTAGCTGCCCTTTGAGCTCCTCAACACTAGCTGCCCATTGCCCTTCCATCCGCCTTACAGGCCCCTTTAATCCCTCACACAGCTTGCACGCGAGCTAGCCTTCTCGGCGTCGGCTAAACTCGCGAACTCCGTATTGTCGAAATAGCACCGACGTTTGCAAACGTCGGTGCTATTTCGACAGTACGGAGTTCACTGTACTATTTCACTGCTATTTCGACAATACGGGGTTCACTAGCACTGTATACGACAATATAGTGTTAGTGAGTGCATGCACTCACTAGCACTGCACTACTAGAGCTAGCACTCACTAGCACTGTACTAGCTCGCCATCACCCGCGGCTTTCCTAGCCTACCTCTCCATCGCCCGTCCGACTACCTAACAATAAAGCCCGCCAAAATACCTAAACAGAGCACCACGGTAAGCCCTACGGCAATCTCGCTATCCCGCTACCTCCCTACACCTACATGGTTTAAAACTGCCGCCCTACACTGCTTAGACCACGCGCAATAACTCGCTTCCAAGAAATAAGCCAATAAAATACAAAAGCACTTAGCTTCGCTTACACCGATTCCCACATGCAGTGCGTGGGATCCGCATCACACTTTTTTTTTCTTGAGCTTTTGGTGCGCGGCGCTATGCCGGTGATGGTCTGGCGCGCGACTACACGACGTTGATGCAAGTAGTTCAAACGGAAATACGCCCCTCTTGCTTGACTGAGTGCACTTGATATACGTATAATGTACATGGTAAGTTAAGCGTTAAAGGAGGGGTAATATTTCATCTTTATAGGGCAATGCAGACAGCAAGCGCGAGCAACTTTAGCGAATTATAAATGCAAGATACCTATGCCGATCAGCAAAAACCCGCAAAGGGTGGACAAATTAGCGGATCTCTTACGCATGTAGGGCCCTCTGGGCCGTACTTATCGGCGACAAGGTAGCGTAGCCGCCTGCGGGATTATCTTACTGATCTATGTCGCGGAAATTCAAATCCCCTCCCTCTTTTTTCCCCTTTTTTTGAACGATGGTGTATCTGCGTATGACATCCTCCAGTGCACTACATCTGCAGGCTTGGAGTGGCGCCTGACACCGGCGAAACATGCCGAGAGCGAGTAGGGCTATACTAATCCAGGTACAACCAAATTATGAAGGCCCACTAAGCTTGAACAAAGACACTTCTTCACCAGAACAGGAATTGGCCTCCCTGGTGCAGTATTTGGCCACAACCTCCCTAATGAAATGATATCTTTAATGAACCAATGGCCCTCAGTCCCCATCAACTGCGGAGCACCTGACCAAGGCGGCGGTCAGACTTGCAACGCAGCAGAGGGTGCTAAGAATACCTGGGTCCGGACAGGCAGCCAATGGAAACTGACACTTGCAACGTTTAACACCCGAACCCTCTCGAGTGAGGCTAGCTTAGCAGGACTCTTCGAAGAACTATCAGGCATTGCTTGGGATATTATCGGCCTTAGTGAGATTAGAAGAACTAGTGAGGCTTACACATTGCTGAATAACGGCCATGTCCTCTGCTATAGAGGTCTCCCGGATAAGAAGCAATACGGGGTAGGATTCCTAATCCATAAAGACATAGCGGGCAACATTGACGAATTCTACAGCATCAACGAGAGGGTAGCAGTAGTCGTAATCACACTGAATAATAGGTATAGATTAAAGGTAGTACAAACCTACGCTCCGACGTCCATTTACGACGATGCGGAAGTACATCAGTTTTATGAAGATGTTGAATTAGCGACGAGAAAAGTGCAAACGCGGTATACAGTAGTAATGGGGGACTTCAATGCAAAAGTGGGGGGAAAAGCAGGCGGGTGAACAGGCAATTGGCAACTACGGTGTCGATTCTAGAAGCGCTAGAGGTGAGATGCTGGTAGAATTCGCAGAAAAGAATAAGCTGAGAATAATGAACACTTTTTTCAGGAAACGTAGCAACAGAAAATGGTCCTGAAAAGCCTTAATGGTGAAACAAGAAATGAAATTGATTTCATACTTTCTGCCGATCCCAGCATAGTGCAGGATGTAGAAGTAATAGGTAGGGTGAAGTGCAGTGATCATAGGTTAGTGAGGGCTAGGATTCACCTCAATTTGAAGAGAGAAAGAGTAAAATTGGTCAAGAAGAAACATGTAAACATAGAGGCAGTAAGGATAAAAGCAGGCAAATTCAGGCTGGTACTTGCGAACAAATATGCAGCCTTAGAACAGAGAAATGATGATGAGATAGAGCTAATGAACGGAACCGTAAAGAGGTTGGCTTCAGAGGCAGCAATTGAAGTGGGAGGCAAGGCACCAAGGCAACCAGTAGGCAAGCTCTCCAAAGTAACAAAGGACCTAATAAAGAAACGACAAAGAATAAAAGTGTTCAACTCAAGAGATATGATAGAATTCGCGGAACTCTCAAAAGTGATCAACAAAGCGAAAATAAGTCATATTAGAAATTATAACGTGACAAAGACTGAAAAAGCCGTTAAAAATGAACGCAGCCTGAAATCACTGAGAAGGAAAGTTGGCATAGGACAAACCAAGATATGTGCACTGAAATATCATCAGCAATCTCGAAGGTATAATAGAAGCAGCGGAAGAATTCTATACTGACCTTTACAGTACTCAGAGGACTCAGGAGCACTGTATTCGAAACAATAATGAAAAGTATACAGAAACTCCTCCTATAACTAGAGGTGAGGTCAGAGAGGCCTTGCAAGGCATGAAACGGGGAAAAGCGGCAGGAGAGGATGGAACAACTGTCGATTTAATCAAAGATGGAGGAGACATAATGCTAGGAAAACTGGCAGCTGTCTATACGAAGTGTCTATCGACTGCAAGAGTCACAGAAAACTGGAAGAATGCAAACATTATACTAATCCACAAATAGGGCGACATTAAAGAACTAAAAAATTATAGGTCCATTAGCTTACTCCCAGTATTATATAAATTATTTACCAAAATAATCTCCAGTAGAACAAGGACAACACTGGACTTAAGTCAACCAATCGAGCAGGCTGGATTTAGGAAAGACTACTCTACAATGGATCACATCCATGTCATTAACCAGGTTATCGAGAAATCCGCAGAATTCAATAAGCCTCTCTATACGACTTTCATAGATTACGAAAAAACATTCGATTCAGTAGAGATACAAGCAGACATAGATGCATTGCGTAATGAAGGAGTACAGACCGCTTACATAAATACCGTGGAAAATATCTACGGTGATTCCATAGCCACCTTAATTCTACACAAGAAAAGTAGGAAGATACCTATAAAGAAAGGGATCAGACAAAGAGACACAATCTCTCCAATGCTATTCACTGCGTGCTTAGAAGAAGTATTGAAACTATTAAACTGGGAAGGCTTAGGAGTAAAGATCGATGGCGAATACTTCGGCAACCTTCGGTTTGCCGATGACATTGTTCTATTCAGCAACACTGCGGATGAGTTACAACAAATGATTGAGGACCTTAACAGGGACAGTGTAAGAGTGGGGCTGAAGAATAATATGCAGAAGACAAAGATAATGAGAAATAAACTGGCAAGGGAACAAGAGTTCAAGATCGCAAGTCAGCCTCTAGAGTCTGTGGAGGAATACGTTTACCTAGGTCAACTAATCAGAGGGAATCCTGACCATGAGAAGGAAATTCACAGAAGAATAAAAATCGGTTGGATCGCATACGGCTGACATCGTGAGCTCCTGACTGGGAGCTTACCGTTATCACTCAAAAGGAAAGTATACAATCAGTGCATTTTAACGGTGCTGACATACCGCGCAGAGACTTGGAGGCTGACAAAGAAGCTTGAGAACAAGTAAGGGACTGCGCAAAGAGCGATGGAACGAAGAATGCTAGGCATAACTTTAAGAGACAGAAAGAGAGCGTTTTGGATCAGAGAGCAAACGGGTATAGACGATATTCTAATAGACATTAAGAGAAAAAAAATGGCGCTTGGCAGGTCATGTAATGCGCAGACTAGATAACCGTTGGACCATTAGAGTGACAGAATGGGTACCAAGAGAAGGGAAGCGCTGCAGAGGACGGCAGAAGACTAGATGGGGCGACGAAATTAGGAAATCTGCGGGTGCTAGTTGGAATCGGTTGGCGCAGGACAGGGGTAATTGAAGATCGCAGGGAGAGGCCTTCATCCTGCAGTGGACATGAATATGATGATGATGATGATGATGATGATGATAATGAAATGCAAGATATTTGTGTCCTGCTTATTTTGTTCTATAAGATAGCTACCGACCCCGCAACGCCTTACAGTATCACCCGATGCGGGGTGGTTTAGCGGCTATGGCGCTGCACTGCCAAGCACGAGGTCGCGGGATTAAAGCCCGGCCGCATCTCGATGGGGGCGGGGGGGGGGGGTGATAACGTTCGTGATCGTGCACGTTACAGAAGCCGAAGTGGTGAAAATTATTCCGGACTACGGCGTGGTCCATATAGCCAGAGCGAGGTTTTGGCGCGTAAAAGCCCGGAATGCAACTTGTTTAAATGTATATATATATATATATATATATATATATATATATATATATATATATATATATATATATATATATATATATATATATATATATATGTATAGGGCCAGAATTCATCTAACGCGCAAGTAATAACCAATTATATCCTCTTTTAATGTTTCCTGTTGAATGCTCACGATACGTGGAGCCGGCTTGTTGGCGTATAGGGCTTGTTTACGAGGACTCCTCTGCACGTCGCGAAAATCGCAGGTATAGTGGTCACGTGGTATAACAAACCGCTGACACATGCGTCACAGTCAGCCTGGTGTATAGTGGTTGCAAGCTACGCAGTGACCGTATCGCCGAAAGTTGGACGCACGCCGCGTAGGCGTGCGTATAATTGTATTATATTTCTCTCTGCGGTTCTCCTCGTTCGACGCGCGTGATAATAAGCCGCTTCTTTCAGAACTCGTAATGCCTTTGTCTTCCCTATAATCCTCTGATCTAAGTCTTTCAATGCAGCTTCGACCATTGCAGCGACCTGAGCACTTGTACGAAAAAACCCTACGCCAACAAGCCGCGCTCTATTTAGCGCGTATTGAATTTCTCAGGTTAAATGATGGTTTAATTCATGATTGAATGCACGTTTGGGGAATCGAGGCCTTATACCGAGATTACGGACCCGGCAACTAACAAATCAATATATAAAATAAAATAAAGCTCCACAACAATATTTAGTTAGTAAGCTTTCAACGATCCAATTAAGGAAAACATTTAGAGAAAGTTGTGGAGAGGGTCATTGTTAACGCATTGGATAGCCGCACAGGGCGCCCTGAAGCCACCTGAAAGCCATAATTTCGGCTTGCGCGTCATATTTGTGATTTTTTAAAAGTTAGTTCTCGTGCAAAAGAAAACGTTTCGTAGTGGTTCCAAACAACACTCAAGCGAGGGATTCGGCGCTCAGTGCTCCCCCCGAGCGGACGTGCGCAAGGAGAGCTCCGCCGAACTCTGAGAGCTTCCTGTCATCGCTGGACGAACTTTGGCCCGCCGCACTGCGCCTCGCTTAAACATCGGCGGCCTCGGCCGGCCCCAGCCCCCCGACCCCGCGCCGCACTGCAGGCGCTTCGCCGCCGCCGCTGCCGTGCTCGGCATGAATCCGCCGCCCTCGACAGCTACGACTGCGTCGCAGCCTGCGCAATCCACCACGCTGAACCCACAGGGCATGGACTTTGGTGACGCTTCACAAGGAGGATTTACGTGCGTGACCCCTTTAGCCCCACGGCAGGACGAGGCCACCACCATAGTTGTGAAGTTGACCGATGGATTCAACCTCTCCTCAGTAACACCAATCGAGTTGAGCCTACACATTCGTCGGGCGGCCTACCTTGCCAAGTTCGAGAGGCAGGACGCAGTCGTAATAATTCCAACCACCCAAAACCTCATCGCGAAGTCCCTCCGAGCGGCCGCTGCTTCTTCGGTGAGATATTATTTTCTGTTTTCTTCGAAGAATCAGTGCTGTGTTGAGACTTCACTGTTGTCCAGGGGGAACACACATCCCGTGGGATTCCTGTGTGCTAAAGATCACGCACAATATCGCGTGCTTTGGCTGCGCTCCGCAGCGCATCTACGCCTACCACGGCGGTAGGCAGCAAAGAACACCGGCACGAGCCATATGTCCGACAGCGCGTTCCTAGGCGCATGAGTGCCGCAGAATCGGTGCCGCACTCGGAACTGCCACAACAAGCGCCCAATGTCATCAAGCCGGCGACGCTAGTTTTCAACGCCGCCCTACCTTCCAGCGCACCTTCAGTGAATATGGCTGAGACAAGCGAAAGTGAAGCCAAGAAACTACGGGTTGACGACGACAAAACATCTACCTATGATCTAAGTGAAGATGAAGACATAGACTGCGATGAAACGCCGTTCTCCTTGGTAACGTATAAAAAGAAGCGGCCTGAGGGAATTTCAGTTGTTTTTCGACCCTCACAGGAAGGACGCAACTTCTGGCAAGTCAATCCAAACCGAGCTACGTCGGAAATTGTCTCCGCGGCAAAAGAAAAAGTGCAGTCTTTCCGCGTTAATAGCGATGGAAGTTTCTCTGTCAGCGTTACTTCAGTCTCATCTGCAAGACATCTACTGTCGATGAGCGAAGTGGCTGGTTTGGAAGTCAAGCTATTCATTCCGGCGTCTTATACCAAGAATGTTGGCAAGATACGCCATGTGCCAGTTGAGTATACGGAAGGACAACTGGTTGACTTCCTGAAGGATTTTGGAGTGACATCAGCCCGTCGTCAGGCGCGCTACAATCGCCAAGAAGACGGAGCGGTAGAATCACGCCCTCTGAGAACCGTCATCCTCCATTTTAGAGAAGACAAACCAATGCCGCAACGAGTGCATTTAGGTTTCACGAGTCACCCCGTAGAAGAATATCATGGCCCTGCTCTAAGATGCTACAACTGCCAGAGATTTGGACATCTATCGAAGAACTGCCGCAGTCAGCGTCGCTGCAAGATATGCTCTGAAGAGCACAACGATTCAGAGTGCAAGTCTGTGTGTCAGCCAAAGTGTGCCAACTGTGGTGGAAACCATACAGCTTCCTACTCCGGGTGCCCTCAGAGCAGAGCTGCCTCCAGGTTACGCAGACATGAGTTAAAATACGGAAGGCTGCCTCCTCGTAATGCGCCCCCACTCAACCTTGATGCTGTAAGATGCGCGCCTCCAACTCCTAGCAAAGAAAAAGAGCAAGGGGTCCATATGAGCTATTCTGCAGCTCTGAAACACTCAGGTCGACAACGTTCTGACAGTGAGCGGCATGATCCACGTTCAGAGAATGCTACTCATCTTGCCCAGGCTTCGAGTGAAATTCGTCGACCTTCTCAGCAACGCCCTCAGCCATTGACACAGCAACCTCATCTAACATCTGAGCGTCTGCCTCAGCATTCGCCTCAACCACACCAGTCATCCCAGCGACCATCTCAGTCAACTCTTCAGCGACCTGCTTCGAGCACGCATGGAGCTTCAGCGTCGTTTGGTGATTACGCGTCTTTACCTGCAGCACAGATGATCCTGCCCGTGCTATTCACAGCTCTGCGTGCAATTCTAAGTGCCATTCCACAAGCTTACAATGAATAATCGTTATAACAATGTTGTCGTATTTCAGTGGAATGCTAATAGCCTTCGAAATAAGTCAGCTGACTTTCGCAAACTACTAGCTCAACATAACTATCCTGTTTTATGTATACAGGAGGCAGGCGTAAGAGATGACTTTCGTCTTTCAAACTATGTTATATATAAATCATCGCGCGTTACTGGAAGTAGCAGAGCGATGTTATGCGTGAGAAAGGACCTGTCGTCCTATTTAATACAGTCGAGCGATTTAAATATACCGGAGTTCGTAGCATGCAAGATTTCTTTTAGAAATACAAGCGTCACAGTGATCAGTGTTTATCTACAACGTGCTAGCAAAATATCAGTTGACAGCTTGGTGAATGTGTTTGGTATCGCAAACTTACATGTGCTGGTTTGTGGGGATTTCAACGCACATAACGTCATCTGGGGCAGTGAATATAACGATTCCCGCGGAAGCATCATAGAGTCTGCCGCAGAAAAAAGTAATCTCATCGTGTTAAATGACAGCTCTCCAACGTTCTTGCGGGGGTTTCGTTACTCAAGCTGTATAGATGTTACGCTCTGCTCACAAGACCTTCTTGATGGCGTTGAATGGCCAACGGACATAGAAACGCATGGTAGTGATCATTTTCCAATCCTGGTAAAACATCGCCACATACGGAGTGAGGGTACCCGGCGCTACTCAAGATATACTAATTGGCAAAATTTTCGTCACCATTTAAGTAACTCATTGGGTGAAAATCTGAGCTTTCAAAGTTTTGCAAATATATTGTGTGAGTCTTACGAGATCTGCACAAAACAAGTCACTGTTCCAAATGAATACGCTGCAGTCGACGGGGAATATGAATGTCTAAGAGCAATTAGAAGACGCGCAGAACGGGCTTACCGCCGCAGTGGAAAGCTGGATGACTACAAGTGGCACAGAAAGTTCGGTCAACTTCGCGCAGACGCTTACAAAAATTAGGTACGAGAAGGTGGCGAGAATACTGTGCTTCGTTGTCTCCGTTTACTCCAGTTCCCAGAATATGGTCAGTTGTCCGATCCTGTAGTGGTCCAGTTACCCAGAGCCATCCCTTCCGAGCCCTTGCCGTAGCTCGAAGCACTCCGGAAACATCTGTTGCTGACGAATTCTGTCAATTTGTATCCAGACCAGGAATTCCGTTTACTTGCCTACAGTTTAAAAGTTCGAAAACACTAGCAGAACAGAAAGTTCGTGCGTGCTTTATGTCACATCCTCAACTTGACTGTGAGTTTAGTCTAAATGAATTGAAATGTGCTCTTTCGTCATGCCGTACAAAGACAACCGCAGGCCCAGATGGTGTCACGTATATGATGTTAAAGAACCTAGGTCCAATAGGAAGAATGGCTCTTCTGGAGATATTTAATGATATCTGGATAAGAGAGACTCTTCCAGATTCATGGAAATTAGCCCGGGTAATTCGAGTTCTAAAACCAGGAAAGACTCCCCTTTGTCTTGACTCCTACCGACCCGTCAGTCTCACAAGCTGTTTTGCCAAACTAATGGAGAAGATGATAGACCGTCGACTGCTGGTGGTGTGAACACACAAATGTTTTTTCCAATTACATGACCGGTTTTCGACAAAATCGGTATACAATGGATTCAGTATTAGACATTGCCACATGCGTCGAACATGAACGTAGTTGCGGAAATGTGACAGTAACAGTATTTTTAGATATTCAAAGAGCATTCGACACTGTAAGTCACGTATACATCCTTGCTGGTATGTTAGAGCTTGGCCTACACGGTCGAGTACTGCGATGGGTATCAAATTTCTTAAAAGACAGAAAAATATTTATGGAAACAATCGAAGGAGAGAGTAATTATCACAGCATCACGCAGGGCGTTCCGCAGGGCAGTGTTCTCAGTCCGTTTTTATTCAACTGTGTCATGGCAGCCTTGCCACTAAAACTCCCGTCTGGTCTACAGTATTCGCTGTACGCAGATGACATCTGCATATGGGCCTCTGGATCTCATGTACAAGATATTCAAACAACGCTGCAAGAGGGTCTTGGTAATATCGACACCTTTTTAAAAGAAAGAGGCATGAGTCTTTCATACGCAAAGACAGCCGTACTTCCTTTTACTAGACGACAGCTGAATAATTTCCAACTTACGCTTAATGGGCAAACTTTGATGTTTGTGAAAGAGCATAAATTTCTTGGAGTTATTCTTGACCGCCAGCTAACATGGGCTTCACACATCCGCGCAACTGAAAAGCAGACCTATGCAGTAATAAACGTACTTCGGCGACTCGCTGGCACAACGTGGGGGGGATCAGTCTCTTCACTATTACAGGTTCATAACGCACTCATAAAACAAAAAATTGCTTACTCGGCACCTATTATCCATGGTTTATCGCAAACTTCTGAGGAAGGTCTTCAACGTTTACTGGCAAGAGGGCTGCGAGTGTGTCTTGGGGTTCCGCAGGCTACCTCGAGTTCTTTAGTAATTGCTGAAGCTCGTCACCCACCATTTCCAGTCATACGAACGGTTGAAACATGCCGATACATCTATCGCATTTTAACCCAACACGAGAAGCATCCATTAAACCTTGCGCTTACCGAAAGAAACAGAAGCAAAATTCACGATGTTGTTCGAGAACATAAAGTATTATTACCAAGATTCGAATTATTCAAAGTGGATGTTTGTTACCCTCCCTGGATGTTAACATGTCCTCAAATAGAATTATCGGTTGAAGGGATTATATCTAAGAGAGACATGTTCATAGTAGCCGCGCAGCAACTGGCACTCTTCCAAATTTACTCCTTATATCCCCAGTACATCCACGTTTATACAGATGGTTCGTGTCATAAAAATTCCTCGACTTCAGCATTCGTCATTCCACATTTAGCGCTAGAGCAAACATTTAAATTATCCCGAGAGACATATTCCACCGTGGCAGAACTGTTTGCAATCCTGTGTGCTTTGCGTTTCATAACATCAGAAAAACATTCGCAAAAATGGGTTATATTTAGCGATTCGCAAGCCGCTCTCACATTACTACAGAACAATAAGAAAAATTCTTTGAACACTTCGCTATTGTATGAAACATTCAAAGAACTTACAAAAGCAAGCGCAATGAACCACGTAATTGCATTCCAGTGGATACCTGGGCACTGCAATATTCCTGGTAATACTTCAGCGGACGCAGCTGCGAATCGAGCGCACAATAGCACGGAGACAACCGATCTTCCTCTATTGCCTAGTGAAGTCCGTTTGCTCCTGAGACAGATTTCTTGTCGCCTCAGCAAAACTACCTGGTTTGATCAGCAAACTAAAAACTCGGAGTTATACTTTATAGACCCATGTATAAACTTATCAATGCCGGAAAATCTAAGAGACAACAGAAAATTTGAGACATTGGTACACCGCCTGCGTCTTGGTACTGCATTTACAAAACACTTCTTGTACAGGATAAAACGTGTCTCTAGTCCGCAGTGTTCTTGTGGCCATCCAGACGAAGATGTGAATCATATTCTTCTCGAGTGCACGAAATACGATCCACAAAGAAGGGTACTGCAAGCAAATTTGTTGATGTTAGACAGAAGACCATTCACTTTAAAAAAGATACTTGGCCCATGGCCAACTGCGGGCCTTCAAAAAAGAGCGCTCCTTGCTCTGAAAAAGTTTTTAGAGAACACCAGCATTTTGGGAAAATATTAGGTATCAGATGATCCGAATACGCTAAATGAGTAACACAAGCGTTGTCCGTGGTTCATAATTGGTTTATGTGGTGATCGCAATTTTTACGCAATATGTATAATTCTGTACTTGTTGTGCATTACATGTGTTGTGTGTTTTGGCTGTACAAAATATCTGACTTTATATATGCGTACGTGGACTGAACTAATGCACAGAACTTTGCGACTGGTGTACTGTTGGACTGCATATTTTTTATTCATCCAGTGTTCTACTGAGTGCCATATTTCGTGTCGCTATTCTCCCTTTTTACGGAAATTTGTTTCCTTTGCCAAGTGACAAGGAGTAGCCGGTGCCACCATAAAGGCGCCAACCTCTCCTAATATTCACTTCAATAAAAAAAAAAAGCTCATCGCCATCGACACGTACCGTGCATCGGCCACCACCAAACTACTCGCCTTACAGTCCGTGGATGTCTGCGGAAAATCGCACCCTGTGAGTGCGTACTGCGCCAACGACCCACAGAACGCCCGCGCTGTCCTGCACGGTGTACCACTCTCCTTTTCTGAAGATGCCGTACGGGAAGAACTCCTTATTCCGGGCCGAAAAATCCTGTCTTTTCGGCGACTTGGCAAGACGACGGCGTCTCTCATCATCACGGTAGGGGTCCCTGAAATACCAAAGAGCGCCATCCGGTTTTCAGCGGTCTACCGGCTGTACCCACCCAAGCCGAAATGCCTTCAGTGCTGGCATTATGACAGCCTGAAACACAGATCTGATGTCTGCCCCAACGCCTCGACATATTCGTGCTGTAGATCTTGCGGGCAACATTTCCCCCCTGGAACTGACACGTCAACAACTCCTCACGAGTGCGATATGCGCTGCTGCAACTGCGGGGGTGACCACCCGGCTACGGACGCAAACCGCCCACACCGCCGCATTGCAGAGGAGGCACTTCGCCGACGCAAACCACCGACACGCATCAATCCAAATCACCAAGCAGCCCACCACCTCTCACGACCGCCTACTCGAGAAGACTCCGGCGTGCCAACCAGCAACCGGTATTCGGCACTCGACACTGACTGCAGCCGTAGCCGTAGCCGCAGTCGCAACCGGAGTCAAAGTTACAACCGCAAGCCCAGTCAAAATCGGCCCAAACAGAAACCGAAGCCTGCCCACAAGCAGAAGGTGGACTTCAGACAGCTTCAGACAGCTAAATCACAATGTGATCAACACGATCCGCGCCGTCCTTCGTGGCAGCAACTTCCTAAACCTAAGCCTGCTGCTGACGACCCTAACTGGCCTGCGCTACCTAACCAGCGACAGACGCAGTCTACGCCTTTAAAGGTGAGTGGTACAGCTCTCCCAGAAACTGCCCCCACTCCGCAGCCCTCCCCATTGAGCTCAGACCTTCTGTCAGAGGAGTTAGATGCACGTATTCGTCGCATTGTGCAACAAGCGATCGAATTTACTATCGCAACTATAATTACTGAACAGATACAACGCGCCATTCTAACCGCTCTAACCCCCTTGTCAAACCAATTTGCGGAAATTTCCACCCGCCTCCAACATATAGAGGACACTATGCACCCACACAAGCGCCCCATCCCCCATAACCCTTCTGAATCACAACATGGCCACTAACTCTAGGCAAACACCTCCGATCCCAACCCCACCATCCGCATCTCTCACGATATGGCAATGGAAGTGTCGTAGTTTCAGACGTAAGAAACAAAATCTCCTGCAACATATGCTATTCATGAAAACAGAACCGGATATTCTTGTGTTGCAGGAGACCCACGGTGCCTTTCCACTCACTGGCTATGAACATCTTGTTGCTCCTAGTATTACATACAAACAACGGGGCACGTCAGACCCACTTAATCCTACAATGACGGTGACTTACGTCAAGAGCTCCTTGCCCACAATCCAACTCGACACTACGCGTATGAATACACCGACTACTGAGCACGTGAGCACGAGGACAGACGTTCATGGTCACAGTCTAGATATTTTAAACTGTTATTGGACGCCAAACCAAAATATCTGGCCGTTATCAGGCTACGACCCCTCCCAGCAACGCTTAACACCTCACCATACTGTCCTAATCCTCGGAGACTTCAACTGTCGACACCCTTCTTGGGGATATGATAAAGCATCAGCGCTCGGCCGCAAGTTAGACACCTTCATGTCAAACTACAAAGTCTCTCTCTTAAACGACATTACCTCTCCCACCAGATTGGGGAACTCACGTGAGGACACAAACCCTGATCTCACTTGGTCAATCAGCCGCTACAACATTCAATGGGAGAATACCCAAGACACTCGGGGGAGCGATCACTCTATTATTGAGATCCGGCTTCCCTTGCGTAAACAAAGGTCAAGTAGGACACCCCGCCACAAAACCATCTGTCTCGTTGACTGGAACAAGGCGCGTAAACGACTCAACTGGAAGAGATTGATGAGAACACTAACCCCACAGAATGGACAAACAATGTACTGCAGGTTGTGTCCCAACATGCTTCCCGCATTGCCGCCACAGAAGATCAACCCCAGGTCGACACTCACCTCTTAGCCCTCTGAGAACGACGCCGCAGGCTGGTAGGCTGGTGGCACCGTGCAAAGAATAATAGGACGATCCAGCAACGTATACACACCATAACTCAGGAGAGCCAAAAATACGCTGACCAACTGGCATCTCAAAGGTGGTGGCAAACATGTGAAGACCTCAATGGCCAGCTTCACACACCTAAAGTACGGCAAATCTTTCGCACTTTCATGGGCCAAGCCAAACCTCGCTACGCCCTCCAACGATATCAAATGCAGACCGGGCGCTCAACAGGAGAAATTATCCAAGAACTGCGAGCGGCATTTTATCCGGAGTTCAACCCACCACCACTTGCACCCTTTCCGCAATCACCAACCAAGACAGAAAGGATTGACTCCGCATTTACACTCCAGGAGCTGCGGTCAGCACTCATGCAGCTCCGACGCAATACAACTCCGGGTCCGGATCAGATAACATATACCATGCTCCGCAACTTGCCCGAAAACCACCAGAAGCACCTTCTACAACTCATTAACCATGCATGGGAGACGAGGAACATTCCACAGTCATGGAAGGAAGTTTTAATTATTTTCCTCCCCAAACCTGGAAGACCTTCCAACACGCTTAAAAACCTTCGACCGATATCCCTCACATCGTGCGTGGGAAAATTGATGGAAAAGATGGCCCTGACGAAACTAGAATGGCACCTTGAGAGCCAGGGCCATCTCCCGGACACACTCATCAGCTTCCGCAGGCACGTATGCGCCCAAGACGTGGCCCTGCAGATTACCACAGATGTCTATGATCACCCTAGCTCGGCACAACTCCGGACAATTGTAGGCGTGGATATCAAACGTGCCTTCGATAATGTCCTGCACCAAGCCATCATTGACAACCTAGCAGCCACCAAACCAGGAGAACGCATGGTTCGCTACGTCTGCGGCTTCCTCAGTGCTAGGCAAGTGCGCTTCTTGGGTCCGGACACCCAGCCATCCACGTGCTTCCCTATAAACCGAGGAACGCCACAACGTTCCATTCTGTCACCGACTCTCTTCAATTTGGCGATGAAGGACCTCCCCGCAAAGCACAACCTCGTTACAGGTTTACGCCATACAATATACGCTGACGACATCACACTTTGGTGTGCCACCAGAAACCCAGGCGAACAGGAAGCCACACTTCGAACCGGCTTAGACATCGTCGACACCTACATACACCAGCTAGGCCTCACATGCTCCCCGGAAAAATCAGAGTACGTCGTCGTACTGAATTCCTCTACGTGCAAAGCAGCTGCTGAACGCGCCCACCTCACCTTGACTATGACCGGCGAACCTATCCCGCGCAAAAAATCCGTCCGCATCCTCGGATTTCTGTGGCAAGAGAATGGACGTAGTGCGGAGTGGCTACGGCGCATTCTCCATCAGGCAAGTCAAGTCATACACATGATGACAAGCGTAAGCAAGCGCCACACAGGCCTGCGTGAACACGAACTCCGTAAAATTGCTGAGGCAGCAATCTACTCCCGAATCCTCTATGACCTGCCATACGTTGCACTTACACGCACCCAGACCAAACGACTCGAGACTTCTTTGCTAAGATGTCACCGCATTGAAATGGGTGTTCCCAGGTACGCCCGTAGCATCGATGTTGAACGCGCAACCCTGGACAACACCTTGGATGTGAAGGTCCAAGCCCACCGGGAGTCTCAGCATCTCCGTTTGAGCACCTCGTCCCAGGGACGCGCCATCCTGCGAATGTCGGGACACGACACTTCACCACTTCCACCTCTTTCCATCGATCCTCCACCATGGATATCTACCCCTCGAATCCGAAGTCCGACCGATACCCCGGAATATGCACTCCGAACGCAACGCAGGCAGGCGACAGGCGCGGGCGACCCATCTAACTGACCCAGCGCATGACACCTACTATGCTGATGCCGCCTTCTCGCCGACCGCATCCAAGACGGCAGTCATCGGCCCTCAGGGTGACATCACTCGTTGGCATAGCGGAGTACCGTCTCCAACCGACGCCGAAATCCTTGCCATATCGGAAGCCGTTACTATTCCCCCTCACTCCACGCCAACCATAACCGTTCGCTCAGACAGCCAGGAAGCCCTTCGTTCTTTCGCAAACAACCTACTTCCCTGTCATATTGGGGCATCCCTCGCGCTACACATGCAACAGCATCCCTAACTTCACGTCCTCTTGGAGTGGGTGCCGGGCCATCAGGGGATACAGGGAAATGAGCGTGCTCACTCCCTCGCTTGCGAGTCTAAAAACCGAGCGCTGCTATTCCATGGCCTGACACCTATTGCGCCAGAATGCACCGCGCTGAATACCACAAGCAAAGCCGCGCTAGGCTCCACGAACTGCGCTCGTCTGCATGTACCCGTCCGGCCCCCGATTCCTCCTTCACCCGCCACGACGGCTCCCTAATTCGTCAGGCTCAAACTCTAACATTGGCGAATGACGCCATGCAACACATTATTGAACAACGCCGCAGCCACCCGGCATGCCCAGTGTGCGGCGGCTATCCCGACGTTCGCCACACGTACTGGACCTGCCCCCGTGCAGTCCTCGCCTTACTATCTCCCCACCCCTTCCCTGAGCCCATCTATTCCTAACTGTTGGGAGAGCTGGACCACTCCGCCTGAACCCCACCGAGCCGCTTTTTGGTCGCTCCTTGTGCAACACATAAGGCACGTCCAGGGCGCCACCACACCCCCCCGCTCCGTGTGCTACTACATGACCACACGGCACCGAAGTGCGTCTCAGACGCGTCTCATAGACAGCGCCTCAATTTTTAAGTACAGAACATGTATTCGCGAATACATGTTCTGTACTTAAAAATTGAGACGCTGTCTATTTACTGCTTGCTCACCCCTCCGCATGCGCCTCAAGGGCGCGAGCGTAAAACCAATAAATTCAGTTTCCTGGACCCTGCCACTGAAGTGGTCATTCTGAGTGACCTATTGCCCTTCTTGAAATACGCACGTGCTGACTTGATGGCAGTTGTCTGTTAAACGTTCAAAAATTGGACCACAAGGAGGCTATTTAACTCGGCTCCCTAAATCTAAGCCCATGGGCGCACTTGCTTTGCGAATCCCATGCATATATACTTTTTTGGAACTATATATTCTTTTTCGCACCGTAGCTGGACCACAGAGTTGCCGGAACGGGCCGTGCCTTGTATATGTGTACTGTGACACTGTGTTTCTTTCCACAAGTTGCCGCTCTTCTGTCTTCCTTCTGGACCCCTTCTCTATTGTGCCCCCCGCCACCCGATTCAACTTGCCCTCTCTCCCGCTACAACGGCAGCCCACGCACTGGTGCTGCGGAGCGACCGTTTTCTCCCTCCTTGCCTCGGGTGCACGGGAACCTAGCTGCCGCTACTTCCCGCCCCCCTCACTCTCCGACTCACGTCTCCCTGCTCCTGTGTGCTTTTTTCTTTTTTTTCTTTCCTTTTTCTTTCTTTTTCCCTTTTTTCCTCACTGACCTCCTTGCTCTACATACATGTGACTCCGCCTTCCTCTTGCCCTGCATAGCTGCCAAAGGCCGCTGTAAATCTTCCAAGGCGCCGAAAATCAATCACTGTCACAACTGTTCCTCTCGGTTTGATGTATGTAAGAACGACTGGGCACCCGGTCTGGTGTCTTCACTACCAGGGCCGAACTGCCATTTTTTTGTAAACCCTGATGAAGATCGGTCCACCGATCGAAACTGTCGAAATTAAATACTTGTTCTGTTTACCTTGTAGCACCACTCAAGTTCTTTACGTTTGAAAGGTAGCCTGAAGAATCCCTCTTTGCCTACTATATATATATATATATATATATATATATATATATATATATATATATATATATATATATATATATATATATATATATATATATATATATATATATATCCTCGCCATCAGCATATATCTTTAAGTCCACAGCAGGACGAAGGCCTCTCCTTGCGCTAGCTGATTTCAACTTGCGCCTGCAAATTTCCTGATTTCATCAGCCAGCCTAGTTTTGTGCCGTCTTCGACTGCGTTTCCCTTCCCTTGGCAACCATTCTGTAGCAATAATGGTCCACCAGTTATCTACGTACCGTGATCCATACCGCTCTCTTCCTGTATCTTAACGTTACGCCTAACAATTTTCGTTTCATCGCTCTTAGCGCGGTCTTGTTCTGGAGCTTCTTTGTTAACCTCCAAGTTTCTGCCCCATATGCTGCACCGGTAGAATGCAATGATTGTACACTTTCCTCTTCAACGACAGGGGTAAGCTCCCAGCCAGGATTTGGTAAGGCGTGCCGTATGCACTCCAACCAATTTTTATTCTTCTGTAAATTTCCTTCTCGTGATCAGAGAGAGAGAGAGAGATAAGAATACAGGAAGGCAGGGATGTTAACCAGTCAATAGTCTGGTTGGCTACCCTACACTGGGGGAAGGGAGAAGGGGAAGAGAAAGAAGGGAGAGAGAAGGTGTAGGTACGTGTACGGATAGCACTTCAGTTAAAGTCGCTCGAGCAAACCAGAAGTTCTGAGAAAACACAAAAGTGCCTTCACTGCCTTCTGAGCCGATGATCGGTCGGGACGGTGCTCTAATATTGTCTGTTCACTCAGAGGACGATCGTCTAGTTTCCTCAATGTGTCGGACAAATACTGTCTTTGTGCTTGAAATTGAGGACAGTGGCACAATATGTGGCCAATGGTCTCCTCGCATGCGCAAACATCACATGCAGGACTATCAGCCATTCCAATTAGTGCTGAGTAGGCATTTGTGAAGGCCACTCCAAGCCATAACCGACACAGAAGAGACGCTTCACGCCGGTGCACACCGGCTGGAGGTCTGAGTTGAAGTGACGGGTTGAGTCGGTGCAGTCTTGTGCGCCTTGTATGTACGGTATTCCACTCTGCTAAGGAGATAGTGCTTGCCAGAATGCCAAGTTGTCTCGCGGCGTCGGTCCTTGAGAGCGGAATGGGGACGCAGCGGTCTTCTTGGTTTGACGTCCGAGCTGCCTTATCGGCGTCATCATTACCAATGATACCGCAATGACCTGGTATCCACTGAAAAGAGATATCATGGCCTTTTTCTCTTAAGTGATGGACAAGTTCCGCGATTTCGCACGTGAGCTGATCGTGAGTTCCATGTCGGAGAAATGAATGCACACATTGCAAGGCCGGCCTTGAATCGCAGAAGACTGCCCATTTTCTAGGACTTTCAGTATTTATCAATTGAAGCGCGTCGCGGAGAGCCGCGAGCTCTGCAGCTGTAGACGTAGTGACATGGGAAGTCCTGAACCGCTTGGTTATTCCCATTGCTGGTATAACTACAGCGCCGCCGGAACTGGTTGATGTAGTTGATCCATCAGTGTAGACGTGTGTGCAGTCGCTGTATTTCTCGTACAAGAGAAGTAAAGTTAGTTGCTTGAGCGCTGATGATGGCAAGTCCGACTTTTTCTGAAGTCCTGGGACTGTAAGGTTCACTTGAGTACGGCGCATGCACCATGGAGGAATAGAAGGCCTTGCCGCAGGTGTGTAACCTGACCTGAAAGAGGCACGGTGCGCGAAGACAGTCGCACTGAATGTCGTGTGGGGCCTATCTACTGGGAGACTTGCTAGGTGGTGGGTAGGGGTCCGGGCGAAGTGTCTTATGTGCACACGCATTGTTTCAATGCTAATGTGCGTTCTAATAGCGAAATCTTGAGCGACTGCAATAACTTCAGTCGTTGACGCACTCCGCGGTAGACCGAGACATATCTTGAGTGCTTGAGCTTGGATGCTTTGGATTGTGTTCAGGTTAGTTCTGCAGGTGTTGGACATGACCGGTAGGCTGTACTCTCGTGATCAGGGTTCCCTGTGAGTAATTGACCTAGATAAGCGAAGAGGCAAGACACAGCGTGGTGAACTAGAAATTAAATTGACCAGAAGCGAGAAAATGAGCGAGTTGGTAAACTGGCCCATTTTTTTCACTGGTGAAAATTTACTTTCTAGTTCACAGCGCTGTTTCCTGTCTCTTCGCGTGCCTTTGCTTTTGTCCTAGTAGTTCGCACTTCTACTTAGCCATGCTTCCATACCAACTCGCCCATTTTTCGCTTCTGAGCTACATATACCATGCATTACTTATGGGTTTCTTAAGATACAGCCTGCCCGTGCTGGGCAACACCAGAAAAAAAAAATGAATCTTCGCACACTCAAGAGTATACCAGCCCGAGTTCAATACGGACTTGCCTCGGCCTCCACAAGTGAACATCCACAGCAGCCACAATCGCCATAGTGCGTGATCACCCAATAGCAAAGTACATTGCAGTCAACGCTCTAAGAATGCACAGCATACATGTCGCAAGAACACCCTCTCACCATCTTGCTTGCCTGTCAACAACTAGGCCTCATACGAGTTTTAGCCGTCTCCTAACTACTCACGGAGCATCACTACCATCGAATTACGTCCCAGCAGGATGGCCTTCGCTGCCACTGTGGTCTCTGCATTCACTTCGAGTACACCTTACCATTCCAGGCGTCAAAAAGAAGGTACACATGCCGCCAGCAGCATTGAAGCAGGCAGCATTATTGCTACTTCATGGAGTCTACAGTGACCGCTTACATGTTTACATCGGTGCAGCTTTCCGTGCTGCATGTTCTGGAGTTTATTGGTAACGAATCATCGCAGTCATGGCCCATCTTTTCTCACTCGAAGGAACCTCTCCAGCGTGTGCTGTCCCCGTTCAGTCACGGACATAACGTGCAGTTACTCACAGACATCCGACCACTCACGCAATCAACAAGGGGCACATCATCATCTGCCAGTAAATGGATACCGGGTCACTGCGTAATTCCTGGAAATGACAGTGAGAATGACGTTGGCCTACCGGTCCACGACGGTGTCCATAGTATACCAATATGACTGTCGAGAACAGATGCAGCCACGAGGCTTCGCTCCATCGCAGGCCAGCTTACAAAGACTCTGGGCAACAAGAGCGAATTTACCAACGCACGTGTCCACAGATTGGATTCACGTCTGCAACTCCGTGTTCCACCAGGGATACCAAGAGCGGAAGCAGCATTTTTCTGCCGCCTGTGGCTCGGCGTGGCTTTCACGAACGATTACTCCTTCCGCATTGGAATGGCCAGACAGCCCTGCTTGCGACAACTGTGGCTGCGAGGAGACGAACAAGCACCTCATCTGCGACTGTCCCCGTTACAGTGTGGCAAGAAAAGTGCTCACGACCGTGCTTGAAAAACTGGACGATAGCCCCTTAACGGAGGAACAAGCTCTAGGACACTGGTACAGACGGGTTTCAACACTCAGTGCCTTAAATGCTCTGCTCAGGTTCTTAAGGAGTTATGAATGGTGCGACCAACTTTGAAAGTTGTAGCGCGTTGCATCGCGTTATAGTGTGAATTTTTTATCACTTTATTTTTCTATTCCTTCTATCACGTTTTATTCCCTTTACTCCTCTCCCCATCACAGGGTAGCCAGCCGGTACTTACACTGGCTAACCTCCGTCTTTCCCTCCCCTTTTTTCTCCTCCTCCTTACATCGATGGGTCGGTCATGCACTCAAAATCTACATTGTCCAAGCAAGATGTGCAGAGATAAAATTGAAGACATCGCACTTGACATCAACGACGGCGGTCAGACTTGCAGTTCTGCGTGCAGCACTTTATTTGGTCAATCATGAAACGCCCAAGAAATGGTCCACCTTCTACGATTCCAAGGCAGCCCCCTCCAGAGTTTGCTCTCTGTATTACGCCGTGGACCCCACGAGCGACTTGTCCCGGACACAAGAGAAATTTACCCTCGCGAAGTTGAGAAAGGAGATCACATCGTCCTTCAATGGTTTTAAGTCATCGGAGTATCCCTGGAAACGACCAAGCACATCTTCACATGAAAGTAATGATTGCGTCGCTATTCCGATGCCAAGAACAGACGCGGCGGGAAAGCTCCGCACGCTTGCTCGCGAGCTTACCTTAGCCCAATGGAATTCGGTAGTCATTAAAAACCAGCGCCTTTGTTCCCTGGATCCTCATCTGAAGCTCTCCCTTCCGCACGGCTTGCCACGAGGAGAGGTAACTCTCATTTGCTGTCTATGGTTTGTAGTAGTTTTTACCGATGCCTACTTCTACCTCATCGACTGGCCACAAGTCCATAATGTGAAGTTTATGGGTGCAAAGAGACGATAACGCTCCTTCTGCGCGATTGTCGTCGTTTAAACTGATCAGTAAACTAGAGTGTGTACAAACAGCTCTGCTTTTTTTAAAAAAAATCTTCTCTAGATTTCTCATCTTTCGGGCCCTTACCCCATCACCCTGTGCAGTTTCCAACCGGACACTGAAGCTGGTTAACCTATCTGCCTTTCACCTCTCTTTTTTTTTCTCTCTCTTACTAATATCTACTGTTTAGAATGAAGCCTTCAGTCAATTTTGGTTCTTCTAAAAACCTGTCTGCCTATGTGCTGTGAAAACGATCACGAGTCTCGGCTGGTAGAGCACATGACTGGTCAATACAGTAACCATATACATAACAGGCCTTATTTCACAAACACATATACAAAATAAGCACTCAAGACAATTACACATTTAATCGGACTACACATAGAAAAACATAAACTATGCCAGAGGAATGATTCATCAACAACGCTCACGGCCACTACAGAGAGAGGAGAGACAAAGAGGAGGAAAGACAGGGAGGTTAGCCAGTGTAAGTACCGGCTGGCTACTCTGTGCTGGGGAAAGGGGTAAAGGGAATAAAAGGAGAAAGAAGAAGAAGAGGAGAAAAAAAAGAGAAATCGGAAAATTCACGCAGTAACGCGATAGTACGCGATACAACACTCAAAGGCGACCGCACAATTCGCATGTCCTTAAAAACTTCAGCAAAGCCCTCAAGGCCTTGAGTGCCGAAGCCCGTCTGGACCAGTGTCCTAGAGCTTTTTCCTCTGTAAAGGGGCGATTGTCCAGTTTTTCGGGCGCGGTCACGAGCACTGTTCTTGGCACTTTGTAGCTGGGACAGTCACAAAGGAGGTGCTCAATCGTCTCCTCGCAGCCGCAGGTGTCGCAAGTAGGGCTGTCGGCCATTCCAATGCGGAATGAATAGGAGTTCGTGAATGCCATGCCGAGCCACAGGCGGCACAGAAGTGTTGCTTCCGCTCGTGGTAACCCTGGTGGTAGACGGAGTTGCAGACATGAATCCAATCTGTGGAGACGTGCGTTCCTGAACTCATTGGTGTTCCACAGCTTCTGCGTAAGCTCGCGGGCGAGGGACCGAAAACTTGTGGCTGCGTCTGTTCGTGACAGTGGTATTGGTATAACGTGGGCACCATCGTGGGCCGATCGGACGGCATCATCCGCACTGTGATTGCCCGAAATTCCGCAGTGACCCGGTATCCACTGGTAGATGATGTTGTGCCCCTTGTTGATTGCGTGATGGTGGAGTAGTCGGATGTCTGCCACTAGTTGCATATTTGGTCCGTGGTTGAAAGGGGACATCAGACCCTGGAGAGCTGCCTTCGAGACACATAAGAGGGACCATGACTGTGACGATTTGTGACAAACTCTAGAGCAGCACGGATAGCTGCGAGTTCTGCAGCCGTCGATGATGTTCAACGTTCCTGTCTTACAGTACTGCAGAGCGATTACTAGAGACCAGAAAGTTTCTGTAGACTAGAAAGTTTCTCCACTCACTTTATTACCGTAAACTCATAATTAGTCCTGAAACCTACTTAAAGCGCCGATATTCTAGACAAACTAGACATACGCATGTTCACACCCTTGAACCATACTTCGTGGGCACTAATCTTTTCATGCATTCCTTTTTTCCCCGGACTATCAATGAATAGAACGCTTTACCATCTGAAGTCTTTTTGGAAATGGATAACCATGAATTTGAAAATTATGAATCTTTTTCTTCATGACCACAGGATTCAAACTATGATGGCTGTCAATATGACATTGCATATGAATGTATGTGACTAGTGCTTTGCTGTGTTGCATGACTTTGAACTGTATATAGAACCATGTGTTCACTACTTCTATTTTTGTATAGTGTTTGAACTTATTTGTCAGTTTTCTTTGTATTATGCCATCCCTGCTCGGTCTCTAGACTGCAGTATGCTGTAATAAATAAATAAATAAATAAATAAATAAATAAATAAATAAATTTTATTTTATTTCATTGCTTGTCGAATAGCGTCAACAAATACATCTTAGCTGTGCGGGTTAGAAGTGACGTACATGTGTCGCGATTTAAATATATTCAGTTCTTGCGGTCAAAATATCTCCCAAACATGTCAATTTAGGATAACAGCCTGTCATCCGGTACCCTTTTCGGAAGCCTTTTCCTAGTCCATGCATGGAAAAAAGTGAACAAACAGAGCAAATGCTCAGAAACTATTTAGGCTTCTTGAAAAAAATTCGTGGGGTCGCAACATTCATATGGGGACGGCTTACCAGCGAAGCTGTCTATGCTGCATACATTACGAAGTCATACATCTTTTTTTCATACGGCACCACACTACGACGACACAAGCGTCGCCGCGGTCACCGCACCTGCTTCCATGCATCTGCCGCAACCGCTGCTGCAGCCGCGCCGGCACCTCCGACGCGCGTGACGTCATAACCAAAGAAGCACAGGCCACGTGCACAGGCGCCGTCGCCACACTCTTTCCCCTCTCATTAGTGGTCAAACAGGATTTCAAACAAATAAAGCGCACGAAGGCCAAATCGCCACACTATAAGTGCGCTTTCTTATACAGAGTGTCCCAGCTAAATTTAGCCAGAGTTAAAAATATGCAAATGCCACGTAGCTGGACAGAACAAAGATAATGTTGTTTGCGGTCGCTTGGAGATACTCAAACTATTTTTCATTCCACCTAATCAGATAATTAGTTTTAATTAAGCAACTTCTCAATTATAATTAGATGAAAGCTGTAAATGAGAAAATTGTAGAGCGCCATGAAATACTCCCGACACAGCTTTGTTCAATACGTGCTACATAAAAGTTTTTTTGAGCGTGAAAGACGCCCTCGAATACACGAACAGTGCCTCGAGCGGCCAGTCGCGCGGAAATTTCGCGTGCATTTGCGGACAGTATCAATGAAACTATTTTCGTACGAGTAAAGCAAACTATAAAATAATCTCACACCACTGTGCATGTCATACGTCTAAGTAAATTATTCTATCACTTTGAAGTTAACATGAAAGCGAAACGCATCTATGTGCTTTTCAGAGGGATATCTTTTGTTTAACGTACACTGACACCATTTTTTTCAGGATTTCAGACATTACTGGTGCTAAAGAAGCTGGCTTCGCGCTGGCTCTTGGCACAAACCGTGGCAGAGACAGGTCGTTGAGCTTACCGACTCACAAGCGGCTGCAGAAATTACGCTAAAAATAATATCTCACTGGTAGCGCTTTATATCCTACGAATGGCTACCCGGCCTAAAGAAAGCCACGATCATCTGGACTCCCGGTCATGAATCTCTTGTTAGGAATTAGAAGGCCCCATGCCTCGGCTCGAACATACGTCCACCGAGCCTCTCAGCGAGACGATCGTGAAGGAGAATGACTAGAACCCACCTCCAAACAGTTTTACGCCATCCTGCAACACTTCAGACTTGTAAGACAGAAATTTCTCCCGCCCCAAGCATCACTAACGCGCGACGAAGCAGTGTCGTGGAGGAGGCAATTACCAACAAACACATTGCCACATCGTACGTTATGTCACTCGATGCATCTCACGCAATATCCATACACTTGTCCCGATTACAGCGGTTGTACCGTGCCACATAAGCATGCGAAAGAACAAAATCAATACCTTGTAACACACACCCGACCGCACAAAAGTGGGAATCTTTGGTGTCTAACGTCGACTCCGGGAATCAGCTTGATCCGGTGATGAGAGCGCTCCAGGGTCCTGGACTGAGAGCTCCACCCGCGACCGAAGCCTCCCGACAGGGAGCATCCCGGTAGGATTTCGTACCATTAAAATAATTTCTCTCTCTCTGACCTCCTGTTACTGTGAGTTATTCTGAATACTGGACAGTATGCAAAAAACATGGCGCGCGTTCCAAATTACCGTGGACTCACGCACAGCGAAACCATTTGCGCAGTCATTCTCGGCCTTCATTCTCGTGTCGTAAGTAATGCGTGCTCTTACTAAACTTAACTTCTTCACTAGTAGTTGCTCTCTTTAAATGCCCTTCACCCTCGTAACGCAGAAGGTTTCCGGGTCTTGAGAAGAATGTACACGCAGAATACCGTGTTTGTAATTACGGCAACAGAAGCTAACTTTTGGGAATACTGAAAGGATCGGTTGGAGAAATACAATATATTGGCCAAGTGCAGTTCAGTCAAAATGGCAAACTTACCGGTTTTGTAGTCTCGCATAAAATGGTCATTTAGCGCACCAGGACTGGTGCCCTGCCATTCCAACTCGATCCATTGGAGACTCTTTGGCCCCCATTACATTTCCATTCCATCTGTACGACTGGTGCCATAATTTTACTCGGATTCCATTCGGGGTGTTTAAAAATGGTGTTTAAAATTCTGGGTGTTTAGAAACAGATGTTTAAAATCATTTCAACTATGGAGTTGGCACTTCGCAACTCTGCTTCTGACGACTACGGCTACTGGCACAGGTCGCGCCATTATTGAATTTTTTTTTTTGTTTACGTGCCGGACATAACAGATGTCTCGGGGAGAGCGACCTGTGGTCTGGCGCCCATTTCACTGGGGTCCAGAAGCGGCAAGAGGTGAGGTCTCTCCTGCGTTTCCCTCCACGCTTGGCACACTGGGACGGCCGTGCGTGATGCTACACTGATGTTCATCCTCGAATGCTGGGTCAGCGAAAGAGCGCCATATACGAGGCGCAGCCCTATGTCAATACCACATCACCTGGTTCCCTTGTCTAGAGACCGAGGGAAGGACACTGCTTCAATAAAAGCTCGACAGCCTTCGGTGTGCTCCTCCAGTCAACTCTCGTAAATACGTAAAATAAGCCTGCTGCCTTTCGTTTCCCATCTGACCTCTATTTCTTACTTCAACAATGCCCTCAGCGTGAGAAAGCCGACGACGGCATGTGAGGTACGTATCTATCACTTAGAGATACCTACCTCACCTCTTACAAAAAGCGGCACTGATTCGGCACAGTACAACATGAAAAAAAAAAAAAACAATGCCAGCTTCGTATCTTGCTTTATTTGAGGATTACCGAAATTTCCATATGAGATATTTTACTCGCACGGGAACTGTTTGCAGCCGAAAATTTTGCGAGCTCCTGGTTTACAAACAATAGCACACGCAATGAAGGAAGGGAATGAACAAATGAGGGCTGTGACCATATTAATACCTACAAACGGCTCGAACGTTTATTGAAGGTATCTTGGCGGCATCCCGTAAGAAAGTGTGCGTAATGTGCCTTGACTACTTGAAAAGGAACTCGACAAGCTTACACTTGATAAAAGCGCATTCCATCTATAAGTCCACATTCTCAGTAGTATGTGCGTCATTTATTTCACAAGTGGGGCAATGCGGAATAACAGTTCTTTCAAAAATCTCACGCTCAACGACAGCACACACTGCATGAAAGTATATTATGTACAAAAGAAATAATTAGATCTTTTATAAAGTTATGGAACAAAAAGAAGATACAAAAAAAAAACTTATTTCCAGGTATTACACCGTAGAGGGATGTGTACTTCCGTATCTGAGCAGGAGCGAACAAAATATGCACAAAAGTAATAAATTAACGCAGCATCCGGGTGACCGAGCCCGAGCACCACAGAAGTCGAAGGCACGCCGACAGCTGAGTCGGAACTATTTGTGGTGCGCTCAGCTAAAACCGGACCACAGACACTGCAGGGTTCAAAACGAAAAATGGACGGTGACTGCGACTGCTGTACAATAGGTGCATGCGTGTACGCCCGGTTCTGTTGCTTGGTTCAGTCCGCACACTTGGAAAACCGCGCACGCACACGTAATGGGTGATCATGTTCTCGCACATCGCGATGTAGGACTAGAGCGCACCGTCGCCAACCGATGCGGCCACGCGACGGGTTCCTGCCACTGGCATGCGTCCATAGGCGCAGTAGTGCGGCAGAGCTCGAAACAGGCGGCGTGGACGCGCACCCCCGACTGCTGTGCCGCCGGAACGGGAAGGCGCTAGGTCAGCGTCGTGGTTGCCAGGCGCGACGAGTACAAGAACCTCGGCGTTTTCCGCAAACTTCCCAGCAGAGGAGATATCGTCTTGGGCGGCTCATGCGTTTGCTGGTGGTTGCCAACGCTAGGGCGCAGTTCAGGATGGATTAGATACGCCGGGCTGTAAGGAAAAAAGAAAGAACGCGGCCCTGGGGGTTCAGGCATTCACAGGATTCACTACACGCGCATAACACTGACGCGCAGCACAAGTAACAAAAAAAATCTAAGAGAGACGGCTCCCGTCTTTAGAAGACGAGGCTCACAGCGGCGTCATGTTGCAGCCGACGGCTTCCAGCCTGCTGGTGCGACTGAGCTGGCGGAGAGTGACGTACTGGTTGCGCGGCGGTGGAACTGGGGAACCCGGCTGTTGCGGCTGCTGGCCCACCACCACGGCAGCAGAGCGTTCCACGGACTCCACGCGCCGGGCCAGCGACGAGATGGAGTGCAGGCGGCCGCGGTCGCCGATGGCAGTCAGCTCGAGCGAGTCGGTGCCCTCCACCTGGACGCTGGCCGGAGGCAGGTCCAGGCAAGGGGAGATGAGCTTGGTGTCGTTAGCCAGGATCTCGACGATCTCGCACGCCGTGGGCCTCTGCGACGGGCTGCGCGCCCAGCAGCGCAGCAGAAGCGCCTCCCTGCGTGCGGGCCGCACAACAGTGCGCGCACTGAGCGGCGCACGCAACACCCACAATTCGTCCAGACTCCGGACGGCAGAAGTATACCAAAAATTAGCAGCATGCTTTGTCTCAAATAAGTATGTATCGTTTAGCAATAAAGCTGCGCGACTAACAAGCCTGGCGGAGCAGATACCATTATAAGACATGCTGTCTGTCTCAGCATGGTTGTTCATGCAGCGCCAGCCATCGGTGCAGTTTAGCAGATCAGTCGTGGACGACAGCATTTCATGTATATTAGTGAAATCGTAACAGGTACCCAGTGCACGAACCTTTGTTCGAAGCAAATTTAAATCAGTAAACTAAGCTTTCCTTAACTTCCTCACCGGCCTCGAAATTTTGAACAACGCAATTATCGAAGCGTGCTGCAGGGAAAAGCGCTCGGGGCGATGCACTTAGCTTACAGCTCAGGCTTGCAGCCGTTGGGCACGGGTAGGGTTTTGTATCCCTTGACGTACTCGAGGACCTGGTTGTTAGAGAGTCCCTGGTACGGGAAACTGGCGAACGTGATGATCTCGTAAAGCAGCACGCCGTAGCTCCAGACGTCAGACATGGTGGTGAAGATGCCGTCGTTGAGGCTCTCGGGTGCCATCCACCGCACGGGAAGCATCCCGCGCTTGTTGAAGCGGTAGTAATCCGAGTCGTACATAGGTCGACACATGCCGAAGTCGCCAATCTTGACAGTGCGGCCGGCGTTGACGAGGCAGTTGCGGCAGGCCAAGTCGCGGTGTACGTACTTCAGGTCGGCAAGGTAGCTCAACCCACGCGCCACGTCCAGCGCCATGGCCGTCAGGCAGCGGTCCGACACTTCCTCGGACTTGTGGCGCTCGTTCTCCTTAACCAAGTGTCGGCGGGCAAGCAGGTACGTCTTGAGGTCGCCATACAGCATAAACTCCATTACCGTGTACACGGGCTCGCCCGTCGTGCACACGCCCAGCAGCCGCACGATGTTCTTGTGGTCGAAACGCTTCATCATCTCCGCCTCGCTCAGGAAGTCCAGCTGCGAGTAGCGCGCGGCTTTGCAGTTTTGCACGAAGTTATCGCCACAGCGGACGAAGCACTAGAGTGAAGTGAGCGGTACATGCAGAAGAAGCGCGTGCAATGGGAACATGCAGAAGATGAACTTGCTGAAAAGGAAGTGTCATACCTTCTCTTCGATGATGGCACCGACCTTAAGCGTCTTGACAGCCACGGCTTGCCAGCATTGGTCTGTCACTAGCGCCTCCCCACCGTACACAGTGCCGAATGCGCCTTCACCCAACTTGCGGTTGATCACAATGTGGTCCCGTGGCATTTCCCAACCATCCAGGGACGGCAGGTGGTTCGACGTCAGTAGTCCTAGCTCTCGCATGCGCGCCTCTGTCTGCTTCACTTTTTCTTCGTACCTGAAACAATCGAGCAGTCGAAGAATTGGTACGTCGGGGAGCGATAAAAGCTTTCTTGCGCAATCGCATTTGTCACGGCACATTTCTGGGCGCAGTTATAACGTAGCGAAAAATAATGAAATGCGTCACGAGAAGGCTCCGCGATATCAGCACCGAGACATGTTTCAGAAGTTGTCAAAGTAGTTACGCAATACGGGGAAGTTGGTTTCGTTATTTTTACCCAGCATCATTCCAAACAGTTCAACGTGCAGTGACATGCTTATTAGGCTAAAAATAATTTGAGCATCAATGCCACCGCGCTATGTCAATGCAAAATTACTTCAAGAAAACAATGAAACCAGAGAAAGCATAGGGCAAAATAGTTGTGTCGTTTAACCGAGATTTAAAAATGATAAGGGAAAGGAAAAATAAAAGTAGACGGACAGACAACTTGCCGCACGTGGAAGCCGAACCCACATTCTCCGCATGCGGTGCTTGACCAATTAAGCTACCGCAGAGGCCATCCCTTCGTCTACTTTCTCGGGTGTTTGTGTTTGTGTAAAAGATTACCCTTGGGAGTGTTAGCCAGCGCCCCTTCACGGCCATTTAGGCGAGTGTGGAACATCCTTTTAACCACTGGCTAACACACTCAGGGCGTGTCAACAAGCCCGTATAACAACCGTGGTACTACTGTATCTGGAGTATTTCCGAGACGATTAGCAAGGATGACAAGTAGGGGTAATGCTTGCGTCGTCATTCTTATGTTTTCGTTTGTGGCGTATATGGTTCGAGCTCTTCTCATAACAGTGAACTGGATACAACTCTCCCGACTAGCGGTTCTTCACGAAGGCGAATGGGACGCAATTTAAGCGTGGCGAAGAGGAGCGCATACCTTCTCTTGAAGACGACGCAACCACCGATCATGAGCAGCGCGAACAGACTCAGCCCGATTACGTTGGCGACGACAATGGCCAAGTCGCAGCTGGTATTGAGCAGACGGCGCAGCCCTTCAAGTGGGCATAGCACAGGGTCTTCGCCGCCGTCACCCTGATTTCGGCCGGCGGGCCAGTGGATGGCGCTCAGCGATTCCGAGGGCCCCAGAGCCAGCCGGTCACCCTCGTCACCGACGCCAGGGCTGTACGTGCCCACGTGGTGCTGGCTGCCGTTCACCCACTGCCTGATGATGACGTCTGTCAGCCGACTCGAACGATAGAAGCGGACGTGGCCTGTCACGCCGTGGAAGTCGGTTGCGTTGATCAGCCGGATCAGTTCCCTGCAACCATGCCCAATTGGTAACTCATAGCTTGCCCCACTCGCCGCTCATGACTGCGCGCCACATGCAGGTTCTGAGAGATTCTCCTAGTGCTTCTTTACATACCGCGGTCCAAAGGAAATATAAAGCGAGGGAAGCAACAACGGTAAGTAACAATAACAACAAAGCTCGATGAGAGTTTCACTCAGAAGAAGGCTCTACGTCCTATTATACTCACAGGATAAAGAGTGCATTTATCTCCTGGCTTGGGCCCCTTTCTGATCAACATCACCAAGAACATGATCAGCCTATTTTCATGTCCACTGCAGGACGAAGGCCTTTCTGAGCGATCACCAATTACCCGGGTCTTGCCCCGTCATATGTCGATTTTGCTCCGGCGAAGAAGTGCAGTGTTAGAAGCATAGACAGTCAGCATCATGTGGACAGACGGTGCAGACGAACAGCTACGATCCAGGTATTGCTACTGACAGTGTAATGCAGCTATTTAAAAAAAAGACGAATGAAAAACGGTTACGCCAGAAAAAGGCAACCAAAAGCATATGTAGGTAGCCAGAGACGACAATGTTCATTGTTCTAGCACAACGCAATTCACTCCCAACTACTGCGATGCTACATGCTGGAAATGAAAGCTATTCGCCTTAGCGAATCGTGCCACGCATTTAGGAGCGCTACGTATACGGGCGACACAGACGAACAAGATCAAACAGGATAAACGTTTGTTCAAAGGAGAAAGAAAAGAAGGAAGATCGGAGCCCAGCACGCAACATTTGTAATGCTGCTTTGTTTCCTTTCACTCGTTGTTGAAGAGTTTATTTAAATGAATAATAATAATAATAATAATAATAATAATAATAACAATAATAATAATAATAATAATAATAATAATAATAATAATGAAGAAAAGTTTGCCCTCGTAGGGAAGTGTATTCACCAGAGTGCTGAGTAAGGAAGGAGGAGTCCAATTTGAAATTTATCGGCCATTTTCTTGCGTCGCGTAGAAAAAGAAAGAGCGACTGAATCTCGCCTTTTAATTCTAGGAAATGTATTTTTCGAGTCCAAGTTGCACCTACTTGCCATTCTGAACACGCAATAGCAAGAAGAAAAAAATATTCACGGTAATGTTTTATTTGCCTCAAACATAAGCACCCTTTCCTATACTTTGGTCACCATGGGAAAGAAAAGATTAGCTTCGAATAAATACGGTATGCGTCACTAAAATATGCACAGCGGCGCGCGAATGGCGAGATGAGACTCACTTAAATGTTGCGTCCTCATGAATGGAGGACGTATAGCTGTGGTTCTTCTTGAACAGCGCATCAACAGCGAGGGCAAACACCCACACCGCATCGTACGCGTAACCCCCGTAGTCACTGTCTTCTCTGCCCTGGACAAAAGAGAAACCGTCGATAAGCAACACTGCTCGTCAGATAGGAATGTTGCGAAGCCTAGCACGACGGCATCACCCACGTGCCCTAATTACTCGGTACTTCTAAGAATATAGGACACGCATTGTCTAGCTGAAGAAGGGGAGAGCTGCGTCTTATCCAGGACCTATGGAGAACCTGGAACAATGCAACAATACTACTAAAATTCTTCGTTCCCGCGTTTCTTCAGTGGCGGCGCCCGGTCTATATCTACACGTTAGCACCAGGATCGACGGTTTGAAGCGGCGAATGACGAGAGGTAACAGGATCCGACGAAAAGAATCGTTACATTAAATCAACTCTTCTATTCAAACCGCGACGAAATGAGACACGTTCCGTTAGCAGTTTTCGCTGTATTTACACCCTTAAGGTTCGCCGACGTGCACCATACACTCTAAGCAACCGAAGTTTTCAACTACATGCGTTTATAAAGACGGTGCCACCTGGCAGGCAAGGATGGAATCCGCAGTCGCGTATACACAGCAGATGGACACGTCTAAAAGTCAGTGAGCCGTATAGAGCGTATTGCCAGGGAACTATGTAGTTCGTTATTGGCGTAATGTCTAACTCGCTCGAACACAGCTTCGTTGAGGCTGCTCCGTGGCTGTCTACATTCGTTCGATGGGAGAAGATATGGCTTAAGTGGGGGCAAGAATGGGCACCCCATTTCCCTGCCTTCGCGCCCCAACCGCGGCGCCGGTCACGTCAATGACGTCACAGATTTTATGCTATTTTCTAGCACTTCTTTTTTCTTCGATGTGTTGAGGTCTATACAAATCGAGAGGTTGAGTTTTAATTTTTCTAAAGTATTGTAATTCGAGCTCTTTTGTGTATACTCGACCGTAAGTTGGCTCAGAATCACGTGGCCCCGGTACAGGAATCTCGTGACGACGTCGTGTTCGAAAATCACACAATGGAGTTGTTTCGGATAGTAACAAAGTTTGTAATATTCTTTAATCTTTGCAATTATGTTTTAAACTCTAATTAAAACGCTCCTTTTTGTTAACGGGTTGCCTGATCGCGGCTATTTCTTGAGTGCTTCATCTCCGCCTTTCCAGATAACAGATGAAATACGTAATCGCGCCCTCTAGTATAAGCCACGGCTTATTTTTAAATTATTTATTTTATACGATCGTTCCGCGCAAGCAAGCACGAGCTATGCAGGCGCTCCAACGTACCCTGTCTTCTCGTGCATGTTTAAACCCGTAGCAGTGCGAGCCTAGCAAGAGTTTTACCGCTGGGATTTAGAGAGTGCGACTATTGGCAGACGGTGCAGGAGCTACTATAACGTATGTTTCAGACGACGGCTGGCCCGCATAAACAATATTTATGTTATTTATTTCGACGTATCCGGCCAAGGTAGATGAGAAGCACCGAGATGGAGCAACATTTGCTATCGGTGGTAGCAATTTAACCGTAAAATTTTGATCAGATATTCATGTGATGATTACCAAAAATCATTCACATCGTCATTTATATACGGTATCAATACTTCCGTCAGCTGCTTTTGCTTCAGAGCAGCGATATTAGAGGTTGGGGTAGGAAGGAAGGTGGTAGGGTTCCAAGGGATACGGAAGTTTGAAGGGTACATGAATGTGGAGGAGGCTAGCTTGCTCTCATGAACGTATATTACGAGATCATATTCAGCCTACTTCGATGAGCTGATGGCGAAGAAACTAAATCGCCAGAAACGCGAAAACGAGGCGCACACGTCTAAGTGTCCTGGCGCGTTGTGCCTGTGTTTTAGTCGCATTATATACAATACTCTTTTGCCAGTGACACATATAAATGTACAGTGAGCTGAGATATCTGGTAATGAGCCATTATGAACAACAGAGCATTGACGACCATACACTAGTGTGGTAATTATAGAAGGTAGCGCTTGCATTTTCTTGTGGTTTCGTTGTGTGGTCGTTTGTTTTGGGTTCTTTCTATCCTCCTCCTCCACCTGGTTTAGAATGAACGTCCGAATGATTCTTATGCCGAATGTCATGCGCTGGAACTTCTACTCCCTCAGTGCATCGAAAGAGTCTGGCCAAGCACTCCTTCGTACAACACCGCGTGCCGCGAACTTACGCCCTGCACCATTTCGCGGCACCACTTCGACGCGTGACAATGCGCACTGCAGCCTTCACTGCAACTGTTAACGATGTTGCCACTTTCAATGTTCCCTTTCTCCTGCCTGCCCCACTATCTGTGCTCACATTCCTACTGACCGTTGTGCAGGTGCCACTTCCGGACCATAGGCAGACTTTATAGACCTATACAGAGAACCATAGGACTAGGCCAGCAGATCTACAGTCAACGTAAAACTTTTGCGTCTGGACAGCAGTGATAGTGGTTATTTCAGGATTATTACCTCCCGCCAGAATAAGCAAGGTCGACGCGATTGAGCTTGAAATGTACCGGACAGTTACATTTATGAGATTGATAAGCACAGGCTTTTCGCTGCAGTTCAAACCCATGTTCAACTTGTGCCTACAATTGCCGACAACATGACAAAGCTACCCTTTCCGTTCCGCGCCTGTGGGCGCATTCGGCGATGCGGAAGCTTACAATCATTTTTGCTAACTCAACGTGCGTTAAGAAACCCAGCGCAGCAGTTCAGATAGCGCCGTGTTCCTACCTGACCTGTAGCAATCTGCTTGTACGTCGCCTTCCAGAAAGCGACAGTCTTGTTGTCTTGCATGGTGGCATTGTCGTCAGCATACGCCTTTGGGTGCAGACTCATGTAACCGTCGATGGCCACCTTCATCTCGCCAACAGTGCAGTTCACGCTTTCATTGAAGTGCTGATTGTAATACTCGGTGTTATACCACTCCCGATGGCGCTGTTCTTGCTGGCTCAGCCACGTCGGTAGAAACCACTGGTAACCGTCTCTTCCCGTCATGCCCTGCCAAATGCAAGACACGTGCTAAGGCAAGCATGCTTCTATTGCTAATGCAAGTATCGACGGCGAAAATCCTACGCATTGACAACACAACGCGAAAGAACGATTCAGTGTCAAGAAGGTAGAACGGGTGGTTTCAAAGCTCAAATCGTCTCCTGAGTAACATACGGTACTGTGACTTAACGGCCATCCCCTTATGATTGAAGCACATTCATGGTGGTTTTGAAGTCATAAAAGGTCCATTCAACAGACTTGGGCATTTCAAGTGAACAAAAACAGCGTACAGCACAGTCATTCAAATCTAGGCCAAGCATCGACGCTCGACATATGCGTTACAGGAATTCATCAGTTCAAACAAAAGCCCGCGCACGTTCTTTGACAGTGGCACGGACCGCAGTCTACAAGCTAGTCGCCACCAGCAGCGTCTTTTGCGGCCGTGATGTTTGTAGCGGAGTGGTCTGCCACTGGTCGCCCTAAACTCTACAGCAGTTTTGGTGATGCCAGTGAAGCCAAAGGGATGGAACCGTCGCGGCTAGGACTGGACTCGCAGCGTAGCATAACATATGTGTCAAATGGATCTGAACTTGAACTTGTTGGTATGTGATGTATATGACTTCATTGCGAGAAACTGCGAGAAAAATAACCAGACAAGTAAGAAAGTTTCGGCAGTATTTCTTTGTCTCCTAATTTTACACACGTTTTCCCGTAATAGAACATATAGGCCGTACCTCCCCATTTTCCCTTTAAAAGAAGCTAAGAAAAGGGTACATAGTCGTGACGTAACACACTAACACAGGCTCCCCTCTTTCAGAGGTCTGTGGAGTTTAAATGCGAGCCGATGCAAGGATATCGCACACAGTGGACGGCGAAGGAGATAGGCACATGCGCGGCGTATATAGTTTTGTTGCTGCAAAAACACTTTCATCGGCTATTACTGAGCATTTTTGAAAATTGTTGCGGGAGAACGGTCATTAAGGGTGCCGATAAGAGTGCCAGTCGAGACCAAAACGGGGGGCAGTTCTACAGATGTAATTCAGGGGCACTTCAAAACAATAGCGCGCGATCGATCGAATGGCATGTGCAAGTCAAATTAAGGCCTGATTCGAGGCACCGACGTGTTCTCGTTGACTCGCGGTTCGTTCTTGGGCTGCACCGTTGCAGCAGCCACCAGGAAACTGCGCTCACCGGGAGTTGCCGCGTACCTGCCTGTAGGCCTCGCACATAATGGCGCGGGCGGCGTCCTCATCGAAGCCGCCGATTATGATGCGCGCATTGCGGGATTTGAGGTCAGCCAGGTACTGGGACATGTCTTGAGACCTGTGCGTGCCATTGTGCGTGCCGTGGTCGTGGGGAAACTTGCGGTTGGTGACAAAGTTGAGGCCCAGCTTTTGCATGTCGTCGTGCAACAGGTTCAGGTACTCGCTGTACTTGTGGCCGTCCTCGGTGAGCGCTGCCAGGCGCCGCCACTGCAGAGCCTGCAGCATCTTTAGGTACACAAACCTGCGTACAGCACGAGGACGCTGTCAAATGGCACGGTCAATAAGTGATCTCGCGGAAGCAGCAAGTGCAGTACCTTTCTCACTTTGTCCCGCACTCTTCTTGTCTTTTTGGACTTACTGCCCATTGAAAGGGCCAGAGCGTTGACTCGCCGATTTCGGACCCTCGCTGGAGACGGAACGCTAAAGGCGTGCCTTACGCACCTCGAGTGTAATGCACGGCCCGATGGTTTCAGCACATAATGTACTTAAGGTTTCTCTTATACGAAGTTATGAGACCCATTAGTGGCACTAAGGTACACTTAAACGCGGGATGCGCTCGCAGGCGCTCTTGTTTCCAGCAACACCAAGGCTCGCAGGTGTGCGCCCTGAACGGCTTGATGTGACGTTCGAATTTATACTAACCCCTCCTATATTACTCGTTCACCTCTTCTGCTTGGTACTTACAGTTTACCGTTAGACTTCAGTGTCTCGACAATGTTGTTTAGGTGAGGGCTTTCAAGTTTACGTCCGGAATCGGGCACTTATACATGGTACACCGCGGGGCACACAAGGGTGACAGTTGCCTAAACTTGTGGTAGCTTGGAGGGAGAAATACGAGTATATGTATACAGAAAGGCCGGATGTGAATAGCAATCTAGGCCAGCACGTTTGCCGGCTCCAGGAAGGTGAGAAACCAAGTTCGGCAGGCAGTAATACATAACATAATACATACATAATACATACATAATAACACCTAGCGATTGTTTCATTTCCGTAACTTCCATGCGGCACGGCCGCCGCTTCGAGGCACACGCTCGCAAGTGATTCACGCACCTGTATATATGGTTCTCAGGGATGGTGCGGAAGAAATAGGGGTACTTTTCGCGCTTGGAGAAGAGGGCCCCTTCGGCGCTGTAGCTAATGATGGGCGTGTTGTAGTGCTGCGCCACGCCCACGATCGGCTCCAGCGTCTCGGTGCAGGCAGGCCCTGAAAAGAGCACGGCGGTTCCGATGGTGCCAAGAGCGAGAGCCTAACATTCCACATTTTCTATGAAACGATAAGCACGTAGAGAAACATGAGTGATCTATGCCAGAGCATCACGTGTGCCTAAATACAAGAAAGCTACTGATGTTAGTGGAGAAACACAAATCTGTGCTTGAATAGTCATGAAACAGGAGCATGCGACAAAGTGGTTCGTGAGAAAAAGCATCGGTCAATTCTGAAAGTTAAGAAGTTGTGGAAACGGCCAAGTGAGATGGACCGCCTCTCTCCAGTCCTAGCTCCCAAGACAGTGCACGCTCTTCGGGAAGATAGAAAGCGGCTTTAGAGTTTCGGCCGCACTGTTACAGAGTCGACGCGGGCCTCACGTTCGGCGTGCAGCTGATTGGAATAGGACGTCACAGCCTCATTGTCGAAAGCGTCCAGAAAATGTTCATACGAACTATGTGAACTCGGCCCCTCGATATCAAACAGAATTTATATGCGACAGGAACGAATTTAGGACGACTGGAGTGAATTTTCTCTTTCGAAGCTGAACGCTAATATACGAAAAGTACGCAGCCAGCACTAAATGTGGGCGTAGTTAGCATTCCTGACGCTTTGGGTTTTAAGTACTGCAGGAAAAGCGTAAATAATCCCATCGTATGAGACGGATGGAAGATAGGTAACGGAAAGTAAGGTCCCTGACTGTGCGTATGGTGGGCAAGTTACGCGAGATCCCAGCCGTCAGCAACCATGGACTTTACCCGTCGCGTACGCCTACATCATCATCCAAGTGAGGCTTTCTGTTAGCATTATACTACAAGCAATAAAGCTTACCCAAGATGCCGATCAAGCTCTTGTAGGTGGAGTTGGTGACGTAGTTGATGTAGCGCTTCATGACCACGTCCTGCGCACACTGACCATCCTCTTCGAGGATCACAAGCTTGAAGTCCTTGAGAATATTCTCGTTTCGATTAATGCTATCCATAGCCATGCGTGCCGCTGCAACGAAAACAAGCGATACAAACATGTAGTAAGGCGTAGTGAAGCACTGCCATTTCAATTTGGAAAAAACGTGAATGTAGATTATGTTCGCGCAGAGATCACCAGTATGGGCAAAGCACAGAGTGATGGCTGCAAATTTTTTTACGACTGCTGTTACAGGATCATTCCCTTAGTCGTTTTGATGTCCGCCGCTGTACGCCAGCGACCGCTGCAGGAATTCCGAAGTGCCTTGGAAGAATTTATAAAGGTATAAAGAAAAAGTGGGTGAGAGAGAGAGAGGGAGAAAGCAAGGAAAGGAATGGCAGGCAGGTCAACCAGACGAGTGCCCAATTTGCTACCCTACGCTCGGGTAAGGGAAAGGGTGAATAGAAAGAGGAAAAAGGAAGAGAGTGAGCACTGAGTGGACAAAATGCAATTTTGCTCACAATGCTAAGCAGTGATGCTACAGCAGAGAATTCCATTCCCAAAGTGCGCGGTCGCGCTGCTAGCTATGACTGACTGCCGAGTGCAAACTAATTCAAATGTAGAGACAAGCAAGCCCCAAAGGGTGCAAACGTCCCTAGATTGCAGGTTCAAGCCCCAAATGGTGTAAACTTTACTTAGATTGTAGGAACCAAGATAAGCCCCAAACGATGCAAACTTTTCTTACAGACAAGATAAGGGCTTTCTCACCCTATCAAGTGATCTTTTTTTTTTTTTTATTTCCCCAACATATTCTTTTATAACGTTGTTTCTGCTATGAGAAAAGGAGTAGCCGTCACCATTATAAGATGACGACGTCTCTTTCTTTTATTTTCACTTCAATAAAGAAAAAGCCCCAAAGCGTGCAAACTTTTCTTTGAGTCTACAGTCCTGGTCGGCACCGATGGCGCACGGAGCAGGGCCTGGAATGCCCAAGCGCGTCAAGGATGGGTATGCCAGTCAATCAAAATTTTTCAGGAGGAGCTGTCGATGAAAACTTTAAGAGTTTGAATAATTCATTTGTTTTAGCTGAGGTCAGCTTACTGCAAAATATTATATATTTGTAATGTCGAATAATTCTGCTTAAGAGCACAATTTCGTAACTGCGCTCGCAATGTCGAGCGCAGTTACGACGACTGTTGCTATTCGACACAACGCCTGTCGGCGGTTCCGCTTCCCCATAGCAAGCATTATATGCCCACGACTCGTGTAATCCGTATTGTTGTAATTCTACATTCATTTCCTTGTTTTGCGTTTGCTGCTCTGCACCCACCGCTTTCAACCGCAGCTCTGGCTTTCGGTGGAGAAACAGCTTCACAAACATTGTGCGATAGACTGACATTTACATACACGTATGACAATTTGCGATTTGCACATGACAAGTTATAGCATCTAATTTATGGCGATGGCCAAGGAACTAACCTGTAAGCACGCCGCCCACGCGATTATAGATGCCGGACATGGGGAAGATACCGCCGATGTGGAGCATGGGCTTGTCGGCGACCCGTACCGAGAACTGGTGCAATAGGACCTCGTTGTCGAGTAGAAAGTGGCACGCAATCTGGTGGAAGCTCTTCTGCTGCGGCCTCTTGCTCTGGTAAAATTTGAGAAGCTTTTCGTACTCCTGCTGTGTGAAGGTCATCTTCTCCACCAGCTGATAAACGTCTGGCGCGGTGTCCTTCAGCTTCGACCAAGCTACCTGCACGAAGCACGCCGCGGTTGAGCATAGCTAGCCTGTCCGGCTAAATGCAGTCAAAATCGGCAGTGGTATAGGCAGGGAGGCTACTTCGTACGCAATCGGGTTTGTGGGTGAGAAGGATGGCTGCGATTACGAGAATTGTTCATTAAAGGTTTCTCTTGAACTACATCACTTTGGTATACATTAAAGAAATTTCACACAATTATAAACGTGTATTTCTATAGGCCAGAGAAAAATATTCAGCTCTTTCCTAATAGCTATTTTTGTTTCACCGACTGAAGACTGAGGAAGTTGGGAGTATAGAGTCAGAGATCAGTGAATAACTTCCTGAATCTCAAAGGCAACACACCCCAACAAACTTTTCATGAAATAACGACGGTGTATACGACAGGCCAGACGGCCTGTCGTATGGCGTCGTTAAATACTGGCGCCGGAGTTAAAATGTGGACAGAACTTGGTCACAACGGCACCGACTCCAGGTCGACCTCATTCAGCCATCGATGGGGACACTGTTACAAAAGTGGAGTAAGGCATGTTGTTGGGCTAGTCAGTTCATAGATTCATATATTCTTCGCGCAGTTTAAAATTTTGCGGAACAAAAGTGGAGACAGTAAATTTGAAAATCACCGCATAACGATTCATGAACTAGCTGAAAAGTTCAAGATCAGCGTAGGGTTCACAGGAAATATTACTCTGTGAAATCTGACGAAAGGAGTTGGGGCGTCGGGTTCCTCGCTTGCTTTCTGCTTTTCACAAGAAGGACCGAGTGACCCGCACTAGTGAACTTTTGGTTACGCGCCTAAAAAAAACCAAGATACCTTTTTGTAAGATACATTACAGCAGCTGAAACAAGAGTGTATAGTTATGAACTAGAAATTAAATTCCAATCTAAACAATGCAAGCACTAGCACTCGCCGTCCCTTTAAAAAAGGCATGAGGGCAACTTTCAGCTAGCAAGGTGATGCGAACAATTTCTTGAGATCCGCGAGAGGGTGGTGACAGATTTATTGCCGAAAGGTGCCACCGTAACGGGGACCTGTTATAACTTACCGACAAAATTAAGGGAAGCCATGAATATCAGAAGGCGTGGCATGCTGTGAAAAGACGTCCTGCTCTTGCAAGACGATGCTCCTGCTCGCAACTCTCATGTTGCGCTAATGGAAGCACGCTCCTCTAGATATTAAATTCTTCGTAATCCCTAGTACATCCCCGACATTCAAATGTCCACCTCCTTTTAGGTAAGAAATTTTTGAAAAGCAGGAGTTTCCTGATGACGACACGCTCATCGCCGAAGTCACGGCTCTAAGGCCAACCTAAGGACTTCTACAAGAGTCGTATCCACTGCTGCGTAACAAGATGGCAGAAGTGCGTGGCTCTCGGTGGCAGCTATGTAGAGAACGGTAAACAAGTATGCTAATTTTCGTGCTCCTCAGCCAAGAGAAAGTGGGTCAGGGGAAATTTTTATTGAACGCCCATCGTATCTCCAGTCTGTTATGCAATTGTTCTTGAGGGCATGCCCTCACTGAAGGATAGTGATGGAATGGGCAAGAAATAACTAGCGCACGACCTGCGGCCACGATAAAGAAAAATAGGCTTGTTGAGGGGTGTACGTATATTCGGGGTTGCGAATAGCAATCATACCGTATTTTTTATTCAATTCGTGTTCGAATCCACATAGAATGACATGCAAAATTTTCGAATAATCGCTTAGGGCCGAATATATGAGGCAAGTATGTATTCTGAAACCTGCATGAAGTGAGACCTATGCAAGTGGCGGCTGCTTTATAAATCTTGTCACTGACCATAGAACGACGAAATCTATATTTTGGTGCCCGTACGTGTTCACAGTTCCACTAACTCATGATTTATTGTCAGTGACCGGATTTACAATACTTATAGAAATTTACGTGTTGAACCTGTTCAGACGGTTTTCTGTCAAACGCTTGACTACATCAAGTGGTCCCTGTGTACAGATCACTTCAAAAGTCTTCAAACTAAACCATAAGCCACCCGCTCCTGAAGCCGTTCTTGCGAGTGATGGCGGCTTCAGGAGGAATTGTAGCTCCGCAGAAGCCCCGGCGAAAGATCGGTGATGGGAATAGTTAAGTTTGCTCACAATATATTGCAGTAATATAGCATGCCTAATTTATTCTCATGCAGCCTGTCTTGGCTTACGCGAAATTGAGTTGCTTTGGTAGATCCGATCCCGCTTGAATCACTATAGTGTGATGTAGTATCTGAATCATTTTCTAAGTTATATCGGTCACAATCTTCTGTCTCACATTAGCATGCGCTTATACCGCCTGTATTTTTATTAAAAACATGTTGAAATTTCACAAATTTCTTTTTCGGAAATCGTGCCTGTGAAAGACAGAGCTGCACAGCCTTTCAGGTGGATTTCTGGAAGAGGCGGAAATTACCCGCTCAAGAAATCGCAATGTCCAGATGGCTCATTAAGAAAATTCGCTAATTAACATTATAGTTTATTCCCTACGGAACGCAAACTAAAATGAAGACATTGAAGCAGAGTAAAAGTGAAACCATGTCTGCTTAGCAGAAATCCCAAGACTAGCACCACTTCTGCGATCCCCAAAATCTGCTCTGCGCCTCAATTTTGACCAGCTGAGGTTGTTTAACGTGCACCCAAAGCACGGTACACGAGCGTGCTTGCATTCCGTCCCCATCGGAATGCTGCCGCCGAACCCGCGACCTCGTGCTCAGTAGCACAACGCCAAAGCGCCACCCCAGCGTATGGCTATAGATTGAAGCAAATTATGTCAACAACCTACGTGTTGTCAGATGATGACAGACGCGATGAAATACTTCCTGCATCTATTCCCAGCTAAGATCAGATGGACACTGAAAATAATGTGGCCAAATACACGTAATTTAGATCCCATCGACGTGTATTGTAAATAGAGCCGCGTTCACCACGCGAAAGATTGTGAAAAATAACTATAACTTGGACTGCATGGATTGAGACGTTCCTGAAAAGGCTTAACTGAACAAAAAAAAAAGCAGTACAGTATTATTTCGGCTTGTCAGAACAACTTTCAAATTACAGACGTAATAGGTAAATTTACAGAGCCAAAAGAAAAAAGAAATGCCATATAAGTATGACATGTAGGCTAACTTTATTGCCATCAACATATTCCGCAGCATTGCACTGACGAATGATTTCTGCAACTGCTTCAGTTGGGGTTTCTACTGTTCTACTTTGCCTCAGAAGATGCCTTTGCTCAAGCGCATGACGTGTACCAGCTAAGTACGAAATTACTTATTCTTTGCGTTTGCGGTCATACTAAAGCGGATGTCAAATTCATTGCATAAATAATGCAGTTTGGGACACGTTCGTCATCTAGTGGAGGAAGGTAGCGAGTGTGACAACCAAAAGAACACATCTAAGGTATTGCGGCATAGCTACTGTTATTGAGTGGCAACACTATATCGGCAGAGCCCAATAACCTCGAGTCTGGCCTTTCACCACCTTAGCGTGATACGCATGCGTTCCGCTCTTAATAAGGAAGAGTACGTTGAAGCGGCTTAGCTGATCGGGACACGGTACTTAAGGGTTTTCTGCGTATATCTGATGGATCTTTAAATACAGTACGTACGCTCTTTCAGCGAAACTCGGAAGACCGTGCTTAGACACTGTTCCTTGTAATTTAAATGGACAGAATGCTGAACTGCTGTTATAGTGAATGCACTGCTAGCATTTCTTTCCCGATTACTGCGACTTCAGCATAACGACGTTCTAATGCGCACTCCTTTTGATATCCGAAAGCATTTCTCCCGAATACCCTAATTGATTTTTTAAATAAATAACCACTTATCCAACACCACTGTTATTGCCTTTGTTTATTTTATAGCTTTTATTGTTTTTCGACGTTTTCTTAGAAGTATTGCTTTTTGGTTTTTCATGTTTCGCTTGTCGTTCGCCAGAGCTTACACTGAATGTAATTGAGACAACCTTGTGTATACACGCTTATATTTTTCGGACGTGTTCTACTTTTCTGAAAGTTGCCGTTGATCACTTTAAAGAAAACTTGCCCGTTCCATGTTGTTGACTTCGAAGAGACAGTTTGACGTGTCGAGATTTCCCTGCAGCGCACGGTCCTCGCAATGAGGAAAGGCGATGCGCGTGAGATCATGGTTGCTGAATGTCAAGGAACTGGGCCTCCAGTTGAAAAATATCACCGGCTGTTTGCGCTCTAGAAGCTTATTGACATAGGTGTCTAAATGCTTGCCGATCCAGACCACGTTCACACGAAGCTTCAATGTCTCGATCTGGTGCTTCAGCAAGGCGTATGTGCTTTCTGAAATGAAGAGAAAGAAAAAAAAAAGTGATGCAAGAATGGAGGGAAGAAGGGAGGAGGGGGGGGGGGGGGGGCGATAGAAACTGCATTGATAAAAGGACGCATTCAAACATTGCCAATCACTCCGCGGCAACTTGCACGTAACCATGTGATGTGTCTTCATATTCTTTTGTTTGTGTAACAGTAGTCTAATTCATGCGCTATAAATCAATACACGCCGCACGAGCCACCCTACGCTATTCGAACGCATCACTGATACATCGTGAGCAGGACATGCCACAGCGATTAGCCAGCTCTCACATTTACTGCTTGACGGTGCCCTTAGCTAAACATAGTGAGTATTACATTTCGAAGCAAAGAACCAACTAAATGGGATTCGCCGATAAGTACACATGCAATAATTTCTGAAGAACACTGTTGTAGAGTCCGGGCGACGGGATCCACAATAGTTTGCATACGAATCCGACGCGAGCGGGCCGAGACAGAATACAAGAGTTGTTTATTCAATACAAAAACGGAATATACAGGTACTATATTTCACAGTCGGTGGTTCCAAAATCAAAGATAGCACCATGCAGATGCAGGCATGCTGCTTGCGACGAAGCGAGAAAATAGCGCGCAGACACAAAATCTGGTTCCTTGTTGCTTGGCGCTAACCGGCGACCAGGCCCGAGAGAATTTACACGAACCTTGTGAAGTAGGCCGTGCCGAGTGATACTACTCCGTGTATGCATCATACTAGCCTGAGAGGCAGATTGCAGGCGGACAAGCTGATTCCGATCTGCTTTTGGCGTGCTCGTGCAAACGTCTATATGACGATGACTGACGCGATGCGCGCAGAACTGGGCAATTTACCCAGTGCTGGGGCTAAAGCACACAAAAAAGCAGCCTTGCGAACCCACCTGGGAAATCTGCGATGAGCGTGGCGCAAGGCACTCCCCGGCCATCCCTGAGCGGGTCACACAACGGAGACCGATAGACGCCGCTGCGACAGCTAGTAAAGTTGCAGAGGTAGCCGCCTCTGGTCAGATGATCCTGTAGCTTCTCGTCTTGAAGCAGGTCCAGCTGGGACGTCATGTTGGCCGAGCGGTACGAGCGCCAATGGTCAAGCACCATATTATACTTGTTCCAGAATTCTTGGGCCGTTTGTTTCGACACATACCAGCCGTACCTGAGAACGAACCGCGAGGCACGGTGCTCATTGTGGTGTCAACCAATAGGCACACGCTACTGGGAAGAGCCCGCTGTACAGATGCTGAATTACCCCCAGACTCAACGGATTGTTCATATCAGACGCCCTCCAGTGCAGTAAGAATATTTTACGAAGGTAGTTAATCTCGCATACACTGTCACGAGAGCAGAGATGAATAATGTAGCACTGCATTTCTCCAATGCATCAATGACGTGCCAACCTGTTACTTTCGATCATAACAACCCAGCATAGTCGCTAACATTTAGGCGGTGATAATGACTTGGCGTAGAGGCTTCATGACTGCTATAACTGTCAGAATTAGGAAAGACAGTGTCAAAGAGATGAGGACGTGATTATAGCTTAAAATGAGAGCTTCATTTCTCGTACTTAAAATGTTGAATGACGATGACGTGCGATTGGAAAAGCTGTTTAGAAAACGCGACTCCTATTTGGATGCACAAGGCCACTTTCCCCAGCGCAGCAAAACCCTACATCGAACTCACCGTCCGAGAGGACCCAGAGGACCAATGTCCGTGATGCGATCTGTTCGCAGCCATGGTTTGATGTCAAAAGAAGGTCCCATCCAGAGTTCTAGGTTTATCATCGTCTCAGGAACGTGGTCACTGGAGACGTTGCAATCACTGGAAGGCCGCATAGAACGACGAATGCAAGAAACTGATAAGGTTCGGTAAAGCATGTGATTATTGACTGAAAGCTTCTTTCACACGGAGAAAAAAAAATGCTCTTTTGCTTGTCGCATGGATGGGAACGGCGTGGGTTCACTGACGGTGCCCGAATGGCCTCAATTTTTTGCAGTTCACTTACGGTATACTGCCGACGCCACGACTTACATTTCCTTGACCTCTCGCTTCATAAAAAGGTAAGGGTCCGTTGAAACACCGTTTCCTACCCAGCCGTGTGCAGTTTTATACAAAACAATCTCGAGCGAAATATGGCACTTAGTCTGACGAATTAGAAGCCACCGCGAGCTTCCAGCTGCGTCAACTCCTGCGCCGGGTGCGGGGATAGTCTAACAGGTCAGCACCCTCAAAGTTACGGAGGTAATTTCTGCAAAGCCTTTGCGTCCAAACTAAAGCGCTTTGAAGAAAATTGGACACTCGAGTACTGCTTATGCCGACAGGCTCGAACCACAACTGATGCGGCGCACGGAACATCGTGCGGCGGAAAGCGAAGTGCTCCGTCTTCTAAGACACGTCGATCGGACATTTCATAGTTACCAGTTTCTTTGTAGTTATCAGCCATTATAATGCAACGCCAATGACGTTGTCTGGGTCATTATAAGCGAGAAACATTTAGTGGCGCTGTATGGCTGACGTGGGTTGTTAGTGGAAGGGGCGTCTGTGTTTCACTTAGGTGAAAAATTTCCCTTCTTCCGCTTGGTTTCCGACTCTTCGAGCCTGGGCAGTCAATATTCGGCACAGGGAGCTATAAAAATTACGCATAGGAGCCACCAAGGAGACTTCTTGTACGGTGTATTATCGCGCAGATTTATTATGCCACGCTTAGTCTAGTCATATGCTGCCGTTTCATCGTACTGTTTAACTTTTAGCCTGAGATTTCTTTCGTGTAAGTACAGATTTTTTTCCTGTACATATTTTTAAATGTATACAAGCTGTATACAACCACAGCGAAGACAATTTTAAAACTTTTTACTAACGTTACGGATATGGCGTTCAACGCATTCTTTTAAAACGTCAACAGCTTTCTGCCTATATACGTTTGAATCTGTTAGAGCGGCTGCTAAAACTGGATAAGATTTCCGTCTATTTGAACACGACAAAAGGCAACGTTACAACAAAGAAATGGAGCGCATATTGAATAATTATTTCTGAAACATCATGTTCTTCATAATAGTGTAAGTGTACTGCTAGATATCTTTAGGCACAGCTATTTGTAGGGACATTCAGCTTTGTTTTAATCAATCGAATGGATTATGCTCTTTAGCTGATTCTTCTTTGTTGTTATCTACACTGTAAAATATTTTTGTGAAAAAAGAAATAGCAGGGAAAGCCATATGACAAGTTTATTAGCACATTTTTGCTGTTTTGTTGTTCCCTGTTTCTCACTTTTTCTGTAGTTTCACTAACATTTTCTGTTCATGGCTTTTCCGTCATTTTACATAGTAAATGTTGTTACGCACTTTACTCTCTTATGGGAGTAACTTTTACTCCCGTAAGGACGGCAGCTCTCATGGAGTACGAAGGAGTCAAATGCCGAGATGCGGTTGTAACAGGTCACGTAAATACAGATAAGCAAGCTACACAGAACGACGTGACATGTGACATCAAGTATTTACTCCACCGGTATGTTTCCATGCTCTCAGTGGCACGACTTGCCGGGAGAGCAATTGTATCTTTTTCAAACATTAGGACCCATTGGCTCGCGCATATGAGATCTATGCATACGTATGTGGCTGGTAAAGCTGCACACAAAAGTGAATTGAGGATAGTAAAAAGATGAACAAGTGTCATTTCGCTTACAGTATTGATAAAGAATTCACTTTACCGTATAGGGATCAATTCTGTTAAAATCAGGAGAAACTTTTTTAGCAAATACAGAAAGAAATATTTTTTAAAGTAAAAGAATGTTTTTTTTTTCACTGAAAGGAATTTTCAGTAGTAGAAATAGAAAGTTTTTCGGTTTCTCACATTTATTTTTTAGATTGTGTGTATGAAAAATCTCTGCACGTGAATTTACAATATGTGCATTTGTGGAAAACTAACGTAACTGCCGCGAACACCTAATTTAACAAAATTAACAATGTAGACATTCTGTGTAAAAAAAAAAACGCTTAGGAAACATGTTGAAAACCCGAGGACACCTAAGCACTTCTTATCAGTTGTGAATGCGAAAGCATTAATGTCCAATTGAACTGCACAGAGCGGTCCTCCGAGTTTTGCGCTGCGAGTAATGTACCATAGCGGTAGGTGCTGCCCGAGACAGCAAGAAGCAGCAGCCTGCAGTGCCAACGCTGCAAGCCACCGACGCGGCGATGCCCTCTCCCCTCACGCAACACCTGCCGCGCTATCGCGGTGCAGGTATTCCCTTTCGCCCACTCTGCGGCTCTTCTCCGTCGAGGCGCAGCTCATGACGTGGCGTCGCAGAATTGGCAATGCGAGTTTGGGTGCCGTTTCAGTGCTACAGACGACAAAGGCCGACTTTTTCGCTCAATGTGCCACTTGATGCTGTCGCATCAAAAAAAAACAAAAAACGAAGTGACTGTCTTGCTGACCATTCTAGCGTTTAAAACCACTAGGCCCCGGAGGCGCACCGGCGAAATGAGTCATATAAGCTCTTTAAAAGCATTTGCAAACTTTTCTTTCTTTCCGTTGGTATTGAGTATATTTAATTGTAAAATAAAATAATAGATCTCCATGTTCAAGAAGATGGGCATTGACAACGCACCAAAGTGCAATTCATTAGTGTCATTGCTACATTTGATTTTCCAGCTTCACTTTCTCTGCACAATACAGCGTTAATTGTCGATAAAACTGCGCCTTCTGGCAATTGCATTAAAACTAAGTGTTGACTCAAGTAAAAATAAATCCAATTTCTTTTTTTATTCTTTGCGAGACCTTTCCAATAATGGGGTGATAGCACGCCCCCAAGACATCATCGTAATTGGGATGATGCCTTTCACTAACTAGTCCAACAAGTGGCTAATACAAGCAGCAGGTCACATCGTAGTACATGGCATGCTGCGCTATTAAGCTCGATCAGGACCGGATGTGACACATGTGAACGAAGCAGTCAGAAAGTATGCGATCTGCAGTACGTGATGAACAAATGGGTTCCGGAATAAACAAATTGGAACTGTCGGAAGGTCAAATATTGCCAAAAATTAAAGCGCCAGCTGACCTCTTGGTGACGTCTCATTAAAAGACGAACAAGATGTCATTCTGCCCGTCCAGGAAGTAAATGGAAAGATTGGGCGCGTCACGACAGCGCCGCCACAACATGGAGCAACGCAAACGCACAGGAAGCTCACTTGAGATCGGCGCAGCCGGTCAGGCGCTGCAGCGAAGACTCTGGGTCGATGCTGCTCGTTGACCTGATGACTACGTCCCGGTAGCCCAGAAGCTCGGTAACCAAAATATGAAACATATGAGTGACCAGCCGCTGCGTGGGCCTCTGGCTCGTCTCGACGACGATGTTGTGCGCGCGGCCGTTGACGTACATGATGCGGGGCGCCGGCTCGGGCTGTTCAACTGCATAAGGAAGACGCACTCGTCGTTTGCGCGAGTCTCGACAACTGAAGAAATTTTTTTTTTGTGCTTCCCATCAGCGGGGGCCACAGGAAGATATAGCTATGCATTTAGTCGGGAGACGCTTTTTACTGCCGAGGCAAAGAAACGGCGCAGCTAACAGAAATAATTGGGAAGAACGACAACGTGGGCGCTGCCGGCTGCCAGTGTTTTCACGTTATTTTCTCTTATTCCTGTTACTTGGGCTGCTTTCTTGGCACAAATGGCCCGTAAGGAACAAAATGCAGAGAGATAGTAAGTTCATACGTAAACATGTAGGTTAATTAAGTTTCATCTTACAATATATATATATATATATATATATATATATATATATATATATATATATATATATATATATATGCGAGTTACCACAGGAAAACAAAATTTCAGCAACGATACTCTGATTTTTAAAGCAAACGGGATATAACAGTGATGCCGAGGGAAACCCACGTCTTCTCTGATAAGTGTGCTTACACAGACCCTTCACAATACGTCCATACCTTCTTACGATGCGTAGAGACCGCTCATCCACTGTCATTCCCTCAAACATGCTTCGAGCCACCGAAGAAATTTTCCTTTTCACTATCACGCGTAGCATTTCAGCAGTGGCAACGCCAGACCCTCGACTGTGAAGCACGCGTACAGTGGCGCGTCTAAGTGCATCATCGCAGCTGCATCAAGTTGTAAGACATGCCCTCACGATTCCCTTAGAAAGAGAGATAGATAGATTAATGAAAGGGAAAGCGGAGAGCTTGGCGCCGGAGGAGTGCGCCTCTTACTCCAAACTGGTTAGAGCCTGCTGGTTGGATGCAGCTGTACGAGCGAGGAGGAGACGAGCGGCCCTAGCCAATCAGCAGCGGCCGAAATGGACAGTCCACTAAGTGGACTCTTACAGAATACCCCCGCAAGTCCCTCCGCTGCTTGACCTCCGCTGAGCACGTTTGAATTCTTCCTCGCTTACGTGCTGGACAGTGTATTCACAAACAGAGAAGAAAATGCTTGTGTACCATTAACCGCTTTCCCAGGATTATGCCGAAGATACAGGGTGCAAAAGAAAACTAACCCTTTTAAATGGAAGTCGGAACCATTGCCTTTGCCTTACGCAAAGTAAGTTGACTTCGCTGATATGATATTTATGAATTCGACCTGCGTTTCAATTCTTCAGCTGTCACAAGTCTCGTAAAGCGCCAATGTAATGTCAAACACATCAGTCCAACATTTTGCAGGTCAAGACGAGGTTGAACAAGCGAAATTCGATTTGCACAATCTATCTCAGTAAGTAATATTTCGCGCGTTTGCTACAAGCACATCGTACGTACGTGAAAAGTTGTGAAAGGTGGCTGCATGCAAAACGCTTCTTTAGTTTTGTCCTTTATGCATCCGAAGGAAACTCTTTTGACAGAGCCACTCACTTAGGCATGCTGGATGTCAAAACGGGAGAGTAGTCCACACCGTTAGCTGCGATAACCAATCTAAAGGCACGTAATACTGAATTTAAAATAATTCTTTCGTACAGCGAGTAGCGTCTGCGAAAGCAAGGAGATAAACGAAAAAAAAAATAACCCGAGAAGACTCCCTGTCCCACACATGCACGAAGCACTTTCGCAAGATGTAAGACGATGTCAAACGATTAAGAAACGTTTACCACAGGAAAACAAGCAGGGTCATAAGTTAGCTCAACCCGCCGTGGTTGCTCAGTGGCTATGGTGTTGGGCTGCTGAGCACAAGGTCGCGGGATCGAATCCCGGCCATGGCGGCCGCATTTCGGTGGGGGCGAAATGCGAAAACACCCGTGTGCTTAGATTTAGGTGCACGTTAAAGAACCCCAGGTGGTCAAAATTTCCGGAGTCCCCCACTACGGCGTGCCTCATAATCAGAAAGTGGTTTTGGCACGTAAAACCCAATAATTAAAAAAAAAAGTTAGCTCAAGTGACTTTTTTTTTTTTCGTGTCAGCATGCACGTAACGTATTTAAACATGCCACCTATAGTCGAAACAGATCTTTTAAACCGCGCGACTGGTCGCTCGATGCACTTTGCATGTATTCGCGGGCTTCTTTCACGCTCGGAAAAAACACGTTTATGCAGCACGTATTGAGCAACAGAAAGCTTTTCGTGTTGCTCTGCAGTTTTGTCATTGACACTTTTCATCTAATTATGTTTGAAAGGTTGGTTAATTAATTAATTAATTAGGAATAAATAGGTAGTTAGGTAGAATGAAAAAAAAATAACCTGAACATCTCCAAGCGACGGCAAACAACATTTCCTTGGTTCTGTCCTGCTACGTGGCATTCGCATATATTAAATCTCTGGCTAAGGTTAGCTGGGACACCCTGTATAATCGAATTGTATACTTCCCTATACTACAACACTTGTGACATAACGTGCAATGACGAACACAACCACGTGTATTTAGAAAGGACGACGCAACTTCCACTATTTTGAAGATTCAGGTTTCCAGTTTGGGCTGAGAGGTCAGTATTCTGATTCGGGATATGTTATACCTCCTCAAATGATTAATTAGGTAAACGCAAGTATTTATTGTGGAACTCTAGTACCAGCAAATTTGTTGTGTACGTTATTCTCGTTTTTTTTTTTGTCATTCGTCAATGTATCCGTGCCATATCTCAACTTTGTAAGAGAATATCGTATAGTCGGTATTCCTTATCCATTGAGGAAATTTTTTGCTAGTAGTTTTTGAAAGCAAATATCACACTGTTCACGCGTCTTTTCTCAATTTCATTGTGGAACCGTAATAAGGCTTCTGTTTTAACATTTTAGTCGTTTGAGCAATCGACAATCAAAGAAGACGCTTCATGGACTGAACCAGAACGTGTTCCTGTTGAATGGATTTTGTCGTTTGCATATTCTAGCAAAAGCAGAGCGACCAGAGTTCGCAAGACACGTTTTTTTTTAAAGAAATCGAGGGGCGCCAACTGGGGCCGTTTCAAAAGGACTAGTTCATAATCTGAATCAGCAATGTTTTTCCTTGCATGATTGCCCAAAGCAGCCGCTTGACGACACCTTTGGCTACATTTTAAGGACCAGGCAGTGAACTGGCTACTTTTATTGGTACTTTTGTAGGTTTCATGACTACTTTCCAATCTTCGGACCTGGCAACCCTGGCTGAGAAATATATTGGCGTTCCTTTTAACAGTGCCACTAGCGTTTCTCAAGCCCAAAAACAAGTCATCGGTCAAGCCCAGGCCGCCGCCGGAAGCCAACTAATTCCGGCCGACGTCTAGGGGGGAGGTAGACGGTGGAAGGGGGAGCTGCGTCTCAACCCGATCACTCATACTCTCTGACGGATGAAAATAAAGTGATTTCTCTCTCAAGCAGTTCGGGGTGATCTTAACTGTAACGCTGACGCATATTTAGCCGATTTTGGGGGCGGATATCGCATAAGTGACGCGAGTTATAAGACTTCTGCTAAGCAGATATGGCGTCCCTTAGTGCTCAATTTCAATCTCAAAATCTTGACATGCGCCTTAAACTGAATAATTAGATTTCGTTAGGGAATCTCTTTAACTAGCCACCTGGACATCGCGATTTGTCGCGCAAGTAACGCCTGCCTCCTCAGGTAACCCACCTGAACAGGTCCAATGACACTATATGCTCCAGGCGATCTAAAAAAAAAATGTTCGAAAAAAATAAAAATAAGAGACGGTATAGCTGCCCCAGCTGAGCTCTCGTGCTGCCTTAGAATTTTCTCTACCTTAATTCAGTTGTCTTCCAACCACCAGTTGCTAGAAAGCAAATGCAAACATTTAAGCTGTAATACTGTAATTCCTCTAAAAATGGTCAAATTCAAGAAATTTGTTCCACGTCCGACAGCTTGGCGAGCGACACTGATCATTCAGGTGATCACATACTACGGTGTGCGAAGCTGTAGCTCAACACAAAGCGCACTGTGCTGACGTCCTACAGGGAAACGTAGAAGACCAGATGGTTGCTCTTTTATTCTTTTGCGCTCAGCACAGCGTAATCGATGAAGCTGCGTAGGTAACGGAGTGTAGCAGAATAAAGGCAAACTGCTTGTGCGTTCGTCCTCTATCGCACGCTAGGAGGCCACGACCCACTTTCCGCTATGCACGTGACCAGCGTGAAACTGTAGCCGCTACTAAACTGTACCTGAAGTCGTATTATACTATAGATTCGTCTTCACGACGCCTGAAGCGATTCGCATACTTGATAACACGGGCGATGACAGGTCTTGACTGTCATGCAAGTTATATGGTCGAATGGCGATTTCATCCATTGTGAAAGTTGAGCTTGGAGCATGGCAAATGACGAAGATGACCTTGAAACTGCAGCATAACTGCCTTTAAAAGCATATTTAAGCTCATCGTCTAAGCTGCTTATGTTTGAACTCAGCTGACTATCTCAAAGTTAGTTCTTACACGGGGGAAAAAGCGTGCACTTTTGTGAGCAACACATACGCCAGCGGTAGTTATCCCCACGCTACAGTCACCCTCCTTGCGATCCAGTGCGCGACGTTTTGCACTATATTGTGCAGTAGCGTTGTGCGGCCATACTGACCTCCCTTCTTGTAGCAGTTCTCCTGCTGGCTGGGGTCGTTGATGGAGACATAGCGGCACTCTCCGGGCGGGCTAGGCGCGCTCAGGAAGGCCACCAAGATCCACAGGCACCAGGAGGAACTCCTCATGTTAAACGCTCACCCATGGCAGGCCACGAGCTGGGTCGAGCTGCGGACACAACACGAATAGCTGCTCTTGGGAAAGCCGCGCAAGCACCGTTTGTTGCACTGCCTTCACTGAGTAGCGACAATACCCGTGAGCAATAGGGGAGCGACCCCGATTTGCTTGCAAGATATATTATATATATATATATATATATATATATATATATATATATATATATATATATATTATTCGCATGGAGATACATTATTTTTTGCATACCGCCGAATTACATAGATAGTCTTAACTTCTCAAATATTATGATTAGGTGAAAAGTGTAAATGAGAAAATTGTAGCGCACCATGAAAAACTCCCCATACAGCTTTCTATTGCTTAATACGTGATACACGAAAGTGTTTTTCTGAGCGTGAAAGCAACCCGCGAACCCACGCAAAGTGCCTCGAGCGGCCAGTGTATTTTGCGTGTATTCGCGGGCTTCCTTCACGCTCGAAAAAACAACACTGATATGTAGCATTTGTAGCTTGCGGATAATTATACCTGTGGGTCTGGCTTCAATAAAATCAGTTGTTAGTTTGCGCCTGTCTTCGTCTTCCTTTCAGTTGTGCCGTCCCGTTGCGCGCTATGTCAAGATCGTTCTCATCACACGCTAAAGTTTGTTTTATCATTATCTGTGGCTCATGGAACACAAATGTCCGACAGTAACGCGAAGACTATACTGACGGTATTTTCAAGATTCTACCAGCGTCACTTCCTCTGCAAAGTGTTGCCCAAAAGCCGGCTAATCGTTGCCAGTTTTAGGCGGCGGCAACTTGAAGTGAAATAAATCGAGGTTTTTAAGGATGCAGCACACAAATTGGAGGCGACCAGATTTTACTCGCCCTAATGCTACGTGTTCAACGCAGCTGCTATGTAATTAGCAGCCTGATGTTGCGCCGCGAGCAGTTATAGTTCAGACAAAGCTGCTCGCCCTCAACATTTCGTGTGAAGAATGCATCTGACACAACCATAGCTCCGGAGACAGCAAGTAGTCTAAACTTTATATACGAGTCGTCCGAGAGACGTGCAAGATGCTATCCATCGAAAAGGGTCAAAATTAAGTGCATTCATGCGACAGGTACACGCGTCTATGTTTTGTGGATTGGCGAAGAGAACGGTTTCTCAATTTCTGCTCAAACGAATAGGGTTCGAAAAACAGTGCTGCACAAGACTTTCTCAACTATCCTCTTAAACGCAGCACATGTAAAGCTATGGTGCCACGAGTATATTTTAAGCATTAACGGACATCGTCACAGTTGCACTTCGAAGTTCTAATGGACGGATGGGTGGGTTTCGTGCGCGCAGCACGAGCATCGCCACAACGACAGCCGGTCGGTGTCGTTGCGAGGCGTGCCACATCGTCGAAGGCGACGCAGCACAACGGCTGGCTCTTGAAACTTCGTCATGAAACTTGTCTTTCAGACGACCGGTGACAAAGCGTTCGTGAAGCGTGTTACGCGGGCGAATTAAGTAATCAGAATAATAGGGAACACAAAGCAGATGTTCCGCAGAACAGAGACAGTAGCAGAACGTTCATTAATAATAATAATAATAATAATAATAATAATAATAATAATAATAATAATAATAATAATAATAATAATAATAATAATAAATAAGTTAATAAGTAAGTAAATAAATCAAAGGTGTTTTTTAAAGTGCCCAAGAACAACCTCGCGGGTCTTGGTGCTAGCGCACTCGGCAAATCAATGCACAGGAAGAACAATGCAAGCTAACACACACACATACACACGCGCGCACACATAAAAAAAATAATAATTTCGCGAACAGATTTTAACAGCATAGAATGCGTACACGAAGAGAATACAAAGCAACAGTGGAGAAACAGAAAAAAAAAGATTACAGAATGGCGGAACACACAACAGGCAGATATTAGGGTTTTTGTTCAGTTACTGAAATTCCTCTGCAACTCCTTTCAGGAAAATATTAAAATTAGGCATCAAGATATCAGGCACTCTGAAAAGGGGGTTATAGGTCGCCGGCACTCTAGATAGAGCGTTACAAAAATCTGAAGGCTGAAAGGCGCGCTGTTTCCTTGTGCCTTTCTGCGAAATGTAAAAGCGCACACTAGAAAGCACGTGCGAGCAGCAAATTTTTCCATGTATTAATTTGTGAAGAAAACGAACACCCGATTTGTTGCGTCTACAGGTGAGGGTAGGTAACATCAGTGGCTGTGTTAGCTCTATGGAGATGGAAGGCTTTTGACGAAATATATGTTTAAATATAGATGTGAACTTTTTTTGCACATTTTCAACAAGTTCACAATTTGACTTACAAGTGCCGCCCCAAACCAGTACACAATTAATGGAAGGCATGCGCTCTTTATATATAAAATTACAAATGGCCCAGGTTGTTTGAAGTCTCTCGTCTCCCGACATAGTGTGCAGAGCGTTCGAAGTGCACGCCGCCTCGTCTGTTACACTCCAAGGTCCTTCGTTCCCTGAGCTCATGGCAGGAGAACGTCTTTAACGCTACAGGGAAATAAAGTCCTGCTAGTCTTCCGCGTGACGCTTACAAATTTCGTTTTTGACGCATTTATGACCAGCTTGTCTTCAGCGCACCATGACGCAAAATTTGCAATGTCCTTCCGAAGAGCGTCGCAATCATTAACATTTTTTTACCGCTTTGAAAAGATTCGCGTCATCAGCATATAACAAAATTGAAGAGTTCTGAATGACTGCCGAAACGTCGTTAATAACCAGCGAAAAAAGAAGAGGGCCCAGGACAGACCCTTGAGGAACTCCACTTGTAACCGCATAAAGTTCTGACGACTGACCATTTACGCTAACGTAGCAGTACCGATCGCGTAGGTAGCTTCTTATCAGCGCTGTGATAGAGTGGCGCAGATCAAGTTGTGTCAGCTTTTGAAGGAGTATTTTGTGGCATACGACATCAAACGCCTTACTGAGGTCAAAATAAATGACATACAGCTGTCCTTTCTTATACATTGCTTGAGAAGCATGCATCATGAAGCTAACGAGGTTGGTAGTTGTGGAGCGTCCCGATATGAATACATGCTGCTGAGAAATAGTATTTTAATAGAGGATGAAATTAATAATAATAATAATAATAATAACAATAATAATAATAATAATAATAATAATAATAATAATAATAGTAATAATAATAATAATCATAAATTTTTGTGTCCACTGCACGATGAAAGCCTCTCCCAGCGATCTCCAAATACATCCGTCTTGCGTTAGCTGACTCCAAGTTACGCCTGCAAATTTCTCTAATTTCATCGCCCCACCTAACTGTCTGCCGCCCTCGACGGCACTTCCCTCCCCTTGGTTTTTTTTTTTTTTTTTTATTGAAGTGAATGTTAGGAGAGGTTGGTGCCTTTATGTGGTGGCACCGGCTACTCCTTGTCGCTTGGCAGACGAAACAAATTTGCGCAAAAAGGGAGAATAGCGACACTAAATATAACACTCAGTAGATCACCGGATCAATAAAAAATATACAGTCCAACAGTACATGAGTCGCAAACTTCTGTGCATTAGTTCAGTCCACGTACGCATATATAAAGTCCGATGTTTTGGACAGCCAAAACACAACAACAACACTTGTAATACACTCCAAGTACAGGACAGAATTATACATATTGCGTAAAAATTGCGATCACCACATAAACCAACTATGAACCACGAACAACGTTTATGTAACTCATTTAGCGTATTCGGATCATCCAATACTTAATATTTTCCCAAAATGTTGGTGTCCTCTAAAAACTTTTTCAGAGCAAGAAGCGCTATTTTTAAGGCCCGCAGTTGGCCATGGGCCCAGTATCTTTTTGAGAGTGAATGGTCTTCTGTCTCATATAAACAAATTAGCTTGCAGTACCGTTCTTTGTGTATCGTATTTCGAGCACTCGAGAAGACGATGATGCACATCTTCGTCTGGATGGCCACAAGAACACTGCGGACTAGAGACACGTTTTATTCTGTACAAGAAGTGTTCGTAAATGCAGTACCAAGACGCAGCCGGTGTACCAAAGTTTCAAGTTTTCTGTTGTCTCTTAGAGTTTCCGGCATTGATAAGTTTATACATGGGTCTATAGAGTATAACTTCGAGTTTTTAGTTTGCTGGTCAAACCAGGTAGTTTTGCTGAGACGAGAAGAAATCTGTCTCAGGATCAGACGGACTTCACTACGCAATAGGGGAAGATTGGTTGTCTCTGTGTTATTGTGCGCTCGATTCGCAGCTGCGTCCGCTGCAGTATTACCAGGAATATTGCAGTGCCCAGGAATCCACTGAAATGCAATTACGTGGTTCATTGCGCTTGCTTTTGTGAGTTCTTTGAATGTTTCATACAATAGCGAAGTGTTCAAAGAATTTTTCTTATTGCTCTGTAGTAATGTGAAAGCGGCTTGCGAATCGCTAAATATAACCCATTTTTGCGAATGTTTTTCTGATGTTATGAAACGCAAAGCACACAGGATTGCAAACAGTTCTGCCACGGTGGAATATGTCTCTCGGGATATCATTCTGTAATTAATAGACCACCGTTTATCTCCCCTACGGATGACATGGCCTGCCTATCTCCATTTTTTTATCTTAATGTCAACTAGAATATTGGCTACCCCCATTTGATCTTTCATCTACACCGGTGTCTTCCTAACATTTTTCGTTCTAACGCTCGTTGCGCGGTCTTAAATTCTTCTCAAGCTTATTCGTTAAACTCAAAGTTTCTGCCCCATATCTCAGCACCGGTTGAAAGCACTGATTGTACACCTTCCTTTTCAATGACAGAGGTAAGCCCCCAGTCCGGATCTGACAATGTCTGCCGTATGCACTCAAACGCATTTTTATTGTTCTGTAAGTTTTCTTCTTATGATCAGAGTCCCCTGTGAGTAATTGACCTAGGTAAAAGTACTCCTTCACAGACTCTAGAGGCTGGCTGGCGATGCTGAACTCTTGTTCTCTTGCTAGGCTACTGATCACTATCTTTGTCTTCTGCATATTAATCTTTAACCCTACTGTTACACTCTCTCTGTTAAGGTTCTCAATCATTTGTTGTAACTCGTCCCCAGTGTTCCTTAACAGTACAATCATCTGCAAGCCGAAGGTTGCCGAGATATCCGCCGTTGAGCCTCACTCCAAAGCGTTCCCAGTTTAGTAACTTGAATACTTCTTGCAAGCATGCGGTGAATAGCATTGCAGAGATTGTGTCTCCTTTCTTGACCTCTTTCTTGATCGGCATTTTCCACAAGATATGAGCCTATAACTCGTTCTTAACATTATTACAGCGTCTACATGTCACTATAACACATCAGAGGAATACGAGTTGATAAAAATTCGCAGGAAATCTATCACTTCCCGTGTATACGCGTTTACACCATTGATGCCAACAACTATTATGTGGCGAATTCAATGTCCACGAAGATCAAGCGATGAAGGCCATGTTTGGACTTTAAGAGAAAGAAAAAAAAAAAAAACGTTTTAGGGCTATCTTGCGCCGGTGCTCAAAAAAAGTACGGCAGATTTCGGAACACGGCCTTCACTTTACTGCATGGCTCGTTTTTACGAGAAAGGAAGTAGGAATGCAAGTAAACATGAGCATCAGTACAGCTCTTTACCGCAGGCTTGGTGCGTATATAGACTAATTTGTCTAAGCGACAGACAATTATGGACGTTATAAGAGTGAAGTTTTCGAATCGAACCAAATACGAGCATTCGAGACAAACGACGTTCCAATAGCGAATCAAATATGGGATGTTTTCTCATGTTTAAATAAAGTGAAATATAAAGTTGGTATGGTGTTCATCTCCTAAACAAATAAACATTTTGCTTAATTTACGTTAATTTATACGTGCAGGACGTCTGGTCAACTGAGAAGCTTGTAAATGCTAAACAGCTTTTAGTTATCTGGTGCACAATGAGAGTAATGAAACATGAAACCACACGTCACTGTCGATGAACGCAGTGCTGTGGTACCTCGGCGTTAGGTATGACATAGCACCGCACTTTTTCTTTTAAAGAAACCCAAGCATGGTGAGACAGGCCAAATGTTAAACGGATTCGCGTAAACACATTCAACAAGTGCGTAGACCGCTTAAAGACGAGAAGTTCTTTTGGAGTGACTAGAAGTTACCGAGAAGTGTAGCTATCTGCCCATGCGCTCACCAAGGAACTGCATGGTGTCTGTGTGCAACAACTGCGGAAGAAAAATTATGAACAGCCTCCACTTGCGCCGGCGGGGATTCTATGTGCAGACTATGGTAAGTGTCGCTACTCCTTACATTCGAGCAATAACTATTAAAAGATTTCGAATAGTGAATTCGCCGATTTCGGGAGATTTGGTTCGTCGATACGGACGACGAATACAGCCGAAGCAGAAGAAGTGGCCGTGGCCCTCGCACTCGCACAACCGGGAGTGAGGACCGTGGTCACAGACTCCAAGACCGCCTACGCAAGCTACGGCAAGGGGAACATCTCTCCCGCGGCACTAGCGATCCTCACCAAACGCAAATCACCGGTACGGGCCGTTGAGCTCGTGTGGGTCCCGGCTCACTCGCAAGTGGAAGGCAACGCACTCGCCGGCCACTATGCCCGAGAACTGTCGATCCGGGCCGAGGACGAGCCAGAACTACCGCACCCCGTGAAAAATTACAAAGACATCATCCAAATGTACAGAAGCGGCAGATGTAGGCTTCCCCGTCCGCATCTGCAACTCAGCCGAAGGCAGCAAACGATCGTGCGACGCAGGCAAGCGGGATCGTTAGCGCATCCCGTGCTCTTGCACAAGATGTTCCCAACAGAGCATCACACTTCATGCCCGTTTTGCAGACGATCAAAAGGCACTCTAGCACACATCCTTGCAGAGTGCACTAAGCTCAAGAACACCCCCCCCCATCCCTACCCCCCACCCTCCCCAGCCTCAACCGCCCCGAGCGATGGGAGACCTTGTTGTCCAGCCCCGACCTACCGACCCAGCGCGCGCTGGCGGCTAGAGGCCAGGAACTGCTGGACGCATATGGGACCTGAGAAGAAGGTTTCACCCCGTCTGGTCTGGTGCCAGCGCGCACCAACCTTTTCCAAGGGCACAGTATAAAAGTTGATTCTCTCTCTCTCTCTCTCTCGTATTAATTTCGAATATTCGCACACTCCTACAAAATACACATATGGAGGTGCCCACATTTACTTCAACAAATACCATTTCCCTAAGCCTCCCTTATAGACTGGGTAATTACGAAATGCTAACACCCTTACTCAGATGAGGAATGACCGACTCTTTGCTACTGAAACGGCACTTACGGAAAATGAGTTAATACTGGTAGATTTAGCCACTTAAATATAGGTGACGTCTAACATGAAAGAGGCTTGGAACATGGCAGGAAACTAGGTAAAAGCAAAATACGAATGCCGAAGCCAGGATCGGCTTCCAGAAGCTGCGGAGGCCAAACTGTCAAAAGAGATCAAGGCAGAAAAGGCGGGTCGTGCGCTTGTCCCGTCAATTTCGTTCCGTTTGTTGTGTACGTGCTTTCTTCAACTTCTCGCCACCAATATGAATGCAAGCTGTGTCAACAGCTTCAAGATAAGGTTATTGAGGTTCAGGGGCCAAAAAGCTTTGCGCACTCCGGTACTGGAGCATGGCAAAAATGGCTCGCGAAAACGCAGAAAGAAGCAATAGCGCGTTTTGCGTTCGCACTTTGCGTATTGAGCCGGAAGCGCCACTAATGCCAAGAAGCAAACATATGAAGCGGTGTTAAATACTATAAAATAAATGCTGGGCTTAGAAGCCCTTCGTGTTCAATACCAATTCCACGTATTAAAGTAAATAAACAAGAATATCAGTCGGCTCGCAACACCTGGCTGTGGATGTGGATTCATTCCTATACGCTAGAGTATATAACAAATAAAAGGCCGAAAACTTCGCATCTTGCGCCTACGAGCTCTGCGAGCTCTCCCAATCAACAACCGACCTAAGCAACTGTGATAATTTATCGCTCAATGTGTTATCTACGCGAGATGGGAGAGAGCGATAGAGAATACATTCAAATCCGATTATAGTGAGCCCGGGTACTGTGAATTGTGCTGTTTATCAAACACACAAACCTTATTTAGCGATACGTCGAACTCGATTACTCGATATGCTGAACTATCTTTAGAGCAGGAACCACTTCGTTATAACCAGGTTTTTATAATTTGTTGCTTACGAATCGTTACAATTTGCTCACGAATCTGGTAGTAATTCGCTTAAAACGACAGCTATCGTGACAATAAAGGGCAATGTTGGAAGTCTTAGAGTTTTCACCCGTAAAGAAAGGTATTATATACAGCCGCAAAATGCTACAGCACATTTATTATCACGCACTGATTTCACTGGAGCAGCGGTCCTGGCGTGAAACTCAAAGCAGGAGCTTGTGCCTTCATTTTATCCTCTACTTTTGCGGGTCTAACAGTGTGGAGCTGGCAAGCCCGCCCAAAAAGTGCAAGAAAGAGGAACAACTTTGCCTCGCGAGATTTGTTGTTGAGTCGCGACAGCTCGATATTGCACAACATGTGCATGTGGTCAGGAAGAAATACTGTAAGCTTTGTCCCATTCATGAATGTTTCACAATCGTAAGCCACTCCATTAACTGTGCTTTTCGAAGATATACATAGTAAAGCCCTATAATTTAGCGGCCTGAAATGCTCGCGGATCAGGAACTTTGGGCATATTTTTGGCTGCTAAACTTCGCAATTTTGGGCTTGTACCATGCTGCTGCTCACTTGGGCCGTAAAAGGTACTTCACGTGTGTTCTTTTTCATGTTTTTTTTCCTGCGTTTCCGCATTGGTACTGACACAATCACAACGAAACTGAAGCAGGTAAAATATGACAACGTTAATTTCAATAATGTTTGCCAGCTGGCGGACTAATTGGTGATGCATTCTTCGTAGCAGTGTTACAGCACATAAACCAAGAAGGGACAGAGCGCACTGAGCGCACAGAGTGCTAATACCAAGGCCCTCGCCAGACAAGTCCAAGACTATATGCTCATCCGCCGCATACACTAGTCAAACCGGAGGTCGCGGAAGCAAATATCCCCCGTCCGAATCGTAGCACATCTGTGGACTGTCTGCAGCCTCTATCCGCGGCGACAGCCCAAGGCGGGCGCGGTTAAGCTGGTTCGACTATAGAGTGCGCAAGAGTGATGGAGGAACCCCAAAAGGCTGCCACTGAGAGCGCAATGAACGCCACGGTGACGCGTGCTCGCACGTGACTATATAGCCTGGAAAGAAGAATTGGTTTACGTGGGAAAATAGCTTCAGCGCCAGTGACACCAACTTTATATCGAGAGCAATTCTTAAAACAAGGGAGTTTTCCCTTCTGTAACCATGCGTATCATCTTGTTCACAAGAGCCCGCGCCATCTAGTGCAAGTGTCAGCACTTCTACTCACGTCAACTTCGTGGCGCACTTCGTCCCAACATGTCTGCCTTGTCTTCGTTGCTTCGCGAGCGGTTGAAAAAGTAGCTCACATGGTCTGCAGCGGGACAAAAAGGAAACTTCCGGAAGCTTCGAGCCACTCTTACGCAGGTACCGGTTCGTGCCTATTTTAAGAAACGAGAGGTGACAGACAAAATGGGAGGAAAGACAGCGAGGTTAGCCAGTGTAAGTACCGGCTGGCTACCCTGTGCTGGGGAAAGGGGTGAAGGGACTAAAAGGAGAAATAAGAAAAAAAAAAAGAAAAATTCACACAATAACGCTATGCTAGGCGCTACGACATTCAAAGAGGATCGCACAATTCACAAGCCCTTAAACACTTCAGCAGAGCCCTTAAGGCCTTTGAGTGCCGAAACCCGTCTGGCACAGCGTCCTAGAACTTTTTCTTCTGTGAAGAGGCGATCGTCCAGGTTTTCGAGCGCGGTCACGAGCACTTTTCTTGACAAATTGTAACGGGGACTGTCAAAGAGGAAGTGCTCGATCGTCTCCTCGCAGCCGCAGGTGTCGCAAGTAGGGCTGTCGGCCATACCAATGCGGAAAGAATAGGCGCTCGTGAATGCCACGCCGAGCCACAGGCGGGACAGAAATGTTGCTTCCGCTAGTGGTAACCCTGGCGGAAGACTGAGTTGCAGGCGTGGATCCCATGTGTGGAGACGTGCGTTCCTAAATTCACTGATGTTCCACAGAGTCTGCGTAAGCTCGTGTGCGAGGGAGCGAAGACTTGTGGCGCAATCTGTTCTTGACAGCGGTATTGGTATAATATGGGCACCATCGTGAGCCGATCAGGCAGCGTCATCCGCACTGTGATTTCCCAAAATTCCGCAGTGACCCGGTTTCCACTGGTAGTTGTGCCCCTTGCCAATTGCATGTTGGCGGAGTAGTCGTACGTATGCGACTAATTGCAGGTTAGGTCCGTGGTTGAAAGGGGACAGCAGCCACTGGAGAGCTGGCTTCGAGTCACAAAAGCGGGACCATGAATGTGATGATATGTGACCAATAAACTCTAGAGCAGCAAGGATAGCTGCGAGTTCTGCAGCCGTCGATGATGTAATGTAAGACGTCTTAAATTTGATGGTGACAGATTTTGCGAGAATTACCACTGCTTCAGCTGAACTTTTGGAGGAGACAGAACCATCCGTGTAAACGTGGATGCGTTCTTTGTGCTTCTCATGTAGGAATGAAAGCACGGTTTTTTTGAAGGCGAAAGATGACATCTCCGTTTTCTTTCTGATTCCGGGGATGACCAGAGCCTGGAGTGGATGCAGGCACCACAGTGGTAGAGATGGTCGTGCTGCAGGTCCCACCAAGTACAGGTAAGCTATAGCGTAGGAGACCCAGGAAAAGTGCGTTATATAGTTGGAGCATCGCACTCACAGACACACCCCATGAGTTTGCTAAAAGAAATCTGAGCACATGGGCTATCATGACTAGTTTCCTTTTTAGGTAGGAGACATGAGGACTCCAGGAGCAGTATCGTTCTATTATCTCTCCTAGATAGTGGTGCGTCTTCTCGCAGGTAGTAGGCTGTTCATTAATTCTGACAACGTACAGCCTCATTGCTTTGCACGTGAAAGCGACCATACAGCACTTCTCGGAAGACACCTCCAGACCTCGTACTCGAAGATAACCTGACGTTAGTGCGGCCGCTTTTTGGAGTCTGGCGCGCACCTGAGGACGCGTCACTCCTGACGACAAAATGCATATATCGTCTGCATAGATCAACATATGGACGGATTTCGGAAGGGTATGAACCAGGTCGATGAGCACGAGGTTAAATAGAGTGGGGCTCAAGTCTCCGCCTTGTGGTACGCCACAGTAAGCGTTGTGATGACGCACCATACCCTGTTTGCACAAAGAATGACATGTCCTTCAGATAGTTGAATATCCATCGAAATTCATCTGTCTTCCAGTGGAACGCCAGGAGGCTTACGTCACGCATGTCCGACTTTAGACAGTTTGTCTTTACGCACCAATTGCCCATTATCGTGACTTGTGAGCCCAACCTGTCAGCTCCCATCAGACTGTCCAGGTATGAGTGCTTTACGTCCTCTACCCACGGAGAGTGCAGCAAGGTTGTTGTGTTTATACGCCATGACTTGACATATGTACATCACCCAGTGCCTCCTGACGAAGCAAATCAATACGTTTGCTTAACAGTGAAGAAGAAGCTCACGTTCACAATTCTTGGAGCCTATTTATCTCCAACAAGCCGTCTAGATTGTGAGCGCTTACGGGGAATTTTGACATCGACTCCGCAGCCGTGGGTGTTCACTGGTGACTTTAACGTCCACCATTACCTATGGGGAAGCTCCAAAGTCAACTCTAGAGGCAGAACGTTGGTGTCCTTTGCCTATGAACTCGAATTTTGCCTGTCAAATGATGGAAGCCCTACTTATCTGCGTGGATCAGCGTATAGTAGCTGCTTGGACCTAACCTTCGTTTCACGTTCGCTTTCGAGAAGAGTACACTGGTTTTCGGATTTAGAAACGCGGGGTAGCGACCGCATCCCAACCTATTTGAACATCGAAGGTTTGACTAGCTCCAAGTCCTCCAGAACCGTCCAGTGCACCGATTGGCCTAAATACAAAATAATAATGGAAGACTGTTGTCGCGACGGCACCTCCTATAACCTGCAGGGCGCGATAAAGGATGCCATACAAACAACCACGCATTTGCTTTCGAAGAGTTCTTCCCGCACCGATTTCGACATCGAACTAGCGAAACTAGCGAAGATATAGACGCACGAAGTCCAATTATGATTTGAGATTGGCTAGACGAACACAAAAGAAAATAAAGCGTCACATGAACAAGCTGGCTTCGCGACAAGGGTATCCTTTTGCGAGTCCCTGGATCCGCGAAAACCTTTGTCGCTTATATGGAGGACTGTTCGTGGACTTCGCACAACCTTTGGTCAGTGCCACCCGTTTAAATCTCTGGCACTCCATCTACAATGTAGAGATATTGACGTCGCTGAATCTTTCTGCAGAAAGATTGCTGACGAAGCAAATTCTGATGGAACGGGTACGGGAACGCTCGACCACCCACTGTTCTCACGCCATCCCCGCATGGAATGCCCTTTTTCTATGGAAGAACTAGTAGCTGCGCTGGCTTTGTGCAGGCGTTCTTCAGCGCCAGGACCTGACGGCATTACATACCGTGCCCTGTATAACCTAGGAGACCAAGCTCGGAAGACACTCTTGCTCCTGTACAACGACTCCTGGCAGACGGGTACGGTTCCGCAAGAATGGAAGTCAACTCGCCTCATTCCACTTCTCAAAGCTGGCAAGTCGCCTTTGGACATTTCCTCATAACATCCGATCGCACTTGCCAGCTGTGTCGGAAAAACAATGGGTAGAATGATTTTAACACGTCTGGAATGGTACTTAGAGTTTTATGAAATCTACCCAGATGCTATGGCCGGATTCAGACGTGGCCGTTCGTCAACAGACAACGTTGTTGACTTGATAACATTTGTGCAACACCAAAAGGCCTGTAAGCGACTATCTGCTGCTCTGTTTCTAGACGTTAAAGGGGCTTATGATAATGTCACCCATGAAGCCATCTTTAGCACGTTAGAAGGCGTCGGACTTGGTGGTAAGATATATATGTGGGTGTGCAGCTACTTACAGAGGACAGCATTCTACGTGCACACAGAAAATGGCCTGACATCCGAGAATTAGAGTAGCCGAGGAGTCCCTCACGGCGGAGTGCTTAGCCTGACTCTTTTCAATCTCACCCTCTGTGGATTAGTTGACAACCTGCCAAGCACCGTACGACTTTCCATCTATGCGGACGACATCTGCATTTGGGCATCAGGTGTGACACGACTTCAGCTTCGCGCTCGGCTTCAGAAGGCAGCCACAATGACATCTTGCTACCTTCGTGAACAAGGACTTGAAATTTCATGCGGGAAGTGCGCAATGGTGGCGTTCACGAGGAAGCGAATGTCTGCTTACGGCGTATCTATTAACGGGCAACTTATACCATACAGCAGAAGTCACACGTACTTGGGAGTCGTAATTGACAGAGACCTATCTTGGACTCCGCACGTGAATTACGGGAAAAAGCGGCTGACTGCTATCTGTCACCTGTTCAGGTTCCTTGCAGGAAGAAGTTGGGGAGTGTCTATACACGCTATGCTACAGCTGTACATGGCGTTGTTCGTTGGATTCCTGCGATACAGCCTGCCTGCAATATCCAACACCTGCAAGACTAACCTGCGTACGATTCAGAGTATTCAAGCCCAAGCCCTTAAGATATATCTTGACTTACCACGCAGTACATCAACGGCTGAAACCATTGCCCTTGCGCAGGATTACCCAATCACAACGCACATTACCGTTGAGACAATTCGAATGCATCTCGGGCATTACGCTAGGACCCCTTCCCACCACTTGGCGAGCCTTACTGCTGCAAGGTCCTGCTCGACATTTAGCGGCATTGTCAGTGCACATCGTGCGTCGTTTACTTCAGGGTACGCACCTGCGGCCAAGCCAGCGTTTTCTCCGTGGTGTTTGAGCCGTCCACAAGTACATATAATGATTCCAGGACTACAGAAGAAGACAGATCTACCAGCCCCTGCTCTAAAACAGCTGAGCTTACTTCTTTTGCATGAAAAGTACAGCAACCACGTGCACATCTATACCGATGGATCGACTACGTCGTGCAGATCTGCTGGTGCCGTGGTTATACCAACGCGAGGAATGACACTGCGGTTCAAGACATCGCATGTCACGACCTCAACGGCGGCAGAACTAACGGCCCTGCGTCGAGCACTGGAATTCATTGATTCTGAAAGACCTAGAAAATGGGCTGTGTTCTGTGATTCAAAACCGGCATTACAGGGCACGCAGTCAGTTCTCCGACACGGATGCCATGACCAATTGACATACGAAATCGCGAAACTTTACCATCAAGTCCAACAAAAAGGTCACGAGGTCGTTTTTCAATGGGTACCTGGTCATTGTGGAATCAGTGGCAATGATTCCGCCGATAACGCTGCTCGCACAGCACATCAAGAAGAGCATAGCGTTCCAATTCCGCTTTCGAGGACAGACGCCGCAAGGCAGCTTCGACACCTGGCACGCAGTCTCACACTGACCGAGTGGAACTCGCCAAACTTACGACTTACACGACTGCATCGACTAAACCCCTCCCTGCGACTCCGATCTCCACTCGGACTTCCTCGACGTGAAGCTACGCTTCTCTGTCGCCTTTGGTTAGGAGTTGCCTTCACAAAGGCATACTCTACATTAATTGGACTGACTGACAGTGCAGCATGCGAGGTCTGTGGCACCGAAGAAAACATCGACCACCTGCTGTGCCACTGTCCACGATACACCCCAGAGAGACAAGAACTTGCCAAAGTTTATCAAAAACTGGACAATCGGCCCCTTTCTGTGCAGGTGCTGCTGGAACACCGCGCCCATTGCCCGTCGGCCCATAAAGCGGTGAAGGCGCTTTTGTGCTTCTTAAGGACGACGGGCTTGTGCGACCATCTGTGACTTTTAATGCAATTTCTGTAAGACCATACATGTCAGCGAACTCACCGCAATTTCCTTCTTTCCTTCCCTCCTCTCTTTCCCTGTTATCTTTGTTTTCCCCCTTTCCCATTCCCCCGGTGTAGGGTAGCCAACCGGACGTTATTCTGGTTAATCTCCCTGCCTTCTACTTATCTCTTTCCCTCCCCCCATCGAAAAACAAGGCCACCTAGGCCGATATCGCCCAAGGCGCCCAGGATGGATTGATGGGTTACGTTGTCATAAGTCTTTAACGTCCAGGAACATCGCCGCTGACAGTCTCCTTAAGCCTTTTTGTGCTTAACAGACAAGACAAGATCTATGACGTTGTCTATAGAAGAGCGTCCGCGTCGGAAGCCTGCCATAGCGTCAGGATATATCTTGTAGTGTTCTAGATACCACTCTAGACTTGTCAGCACCAACCTCTCCATCACCTTTCCTAGACAACTGGCCAGAGCAATGGGACAATAAGGCGCCACGTCTAGGGGGGATTTACCTGGTTTGAGCAGAGGCACAAGGCGGCTGGACTTCCATGCAGCAGGAACCACTCTTTCACGCCATGAATTGTTGTACGCGTGTAGAAGAGTATGCCGGGCTGTTAGACCGAGGTAGCCAAGAGCTGCGTATGTCACCCCGTCAGGCCCAGGCGATAAAGAACGTCTGAACGCTGCCGACGCCGTTTGCAACTCCTCGATGGAAAACAGATTGTCCATACGAGAATCCCGCGAGATCGGAACGTCATGGGGATCATGTGCGGGGAACGAGGACGGTTGACCAGCAACCTTCAAGCAGAAGTCCTCCGCTACGTCGATCTCTCGGCGACCTTGGCAGAAAGCCAGGCAATTTGAAGGGGTGGCATTGTAGCGGTGATGTTCGAAGACCGCACACCGTTCTCTATATATGTGACAGGGGTTTATGTGGATCAAGGCAATCGCAGAAGGTCTTCCATCTTAGAGACTGCAGGGAGTTGATCCGTCGCTGGATCTTTCTGTATGCGTTTCGCCTCCCTTAGGTCGTAAATGGACTTGGTGCACCTGTACCTTCGTTCCGCGCGATGACAAATTACGCGAAGCCGCTCCAATTCGGCTTCGAATTAAAGAAATTTAGCAATAGACCTAAAAACTCCTGTGGCTTTTTGAGCAGCGTCGTTAATTAGATCCTCGACGTTGCCCCGTAGACAGCGCTGAATCTTTTGGCAAATCTTCTCCACGAGGAACGTGTATTTAGGCCAGTTGATGCGTTAAAGAACTGTGGTAGAGTGTGACTTGCGTATGCCGTCGATTTTAAAATGTTGGAACGTGGTCACTATCATGCGTTTCGTTGTCCGGAAACAATTTCACACTGGCACTGAGACATCTTGAAACAAAACTTAAGTCTAGGCAGCTGCTGTATGTCAACCCCCAGAAAAGTGGGACTTCCATCATTTAAGCAGCACAGTTCATGGTTCGACGCGAAGGATAGTACACGTCTTCCTCGACAATCCATCTTTAAGCTTCCCATAGCGGATGATGCGCATTGAAATCGCCGGTAATAATCAGGTGTCGCTGTGAAAATTGCACTTAGCTTTGCCTTGTCAAATCGACTCGAAGGTGAAATGTAGGCTTCTACGAGCGTGAGTGCGACGTTCTTGCATTTTATAGTCCAACATACGTAGTGATTGTCATCAGGTACCTCTGGGTGTAAAACATAAGTGAAATCGCATCTGACGCAAACGATGACTTTGCTGTGGTCGCTACAGATGGCAGACATGAAAGCTTGATATCCTGATAGGCGGATGGCACTCTCAATGTTTGGATCGCAAATGACGATGATTGGAAATTTGTTCTTGAAAACGAAGGATTGAAAGTCCGAAATGCGGGATTTAAGGCCTCTGGCATTCTACTGGAAGATAGACGCTTCCTTGACTTCTTTAAGTAACGAGTGCAGAGGAGCAGCCGTGGTGCTTCTAAAGACTGGACAGTACCGAATTCAGGGCATCCAGTATTTGAAGCACACCTCGAGCCGCCGGAGTGTGCATGGCAGTCAGTAGTACTCGTAGTGTGTCCATAAGGGCCGTTATCATGGTGACAACTTGTTCGTCGTGGTCTTGGCTGCTGTCAGAAGGTGAAGCATGATTCGGCGAGAGTGTTGCATCTTGCTGCTTTGCTGGTTGGTCTAGCCATGGCAACGGCGGCCACTCCTCACATGAGGCAATGATATTAGAGCTTTTCTGCTTAGGATCCTCGCTGTTAGTATTGCTAGTTGTCTGTGGAAGTGTGTGAATTGTCAGTGGACGCGGTGCATCCTTAGTAATAGCAGTGGATTTCCTAGATCTCCGGCGATATGAACGCCGACATCGCACCTCAGTGGCAGCCTCCCTGTGCGACGAACTATCCCTGACCATTTGCCTCAAGACTTTAATCTCATTTTTCACATGTGGGCAATTCTTTGAAGATTCATCGTGAGAGCCTTGACAATTGGCGCACTTTTCGTTTTCTGTACGAGAGGCGTCGGAGCTGTGCGACCCAGAGCATTGTGATCACATGGCAGCATTTGTGCAAAACGCACTAACGTGCCCTATCCTTTGACACTTCCGGCACTGAAACGGCTTTGGCACAAAAGGCCGTACTACGTGTCGGAAGTGACCGGATCACAGTTGTCTTAATTGTGGAAGGAGATGTCCTGACGAGTCTTCTCTTTACTTTGTGCTTTGCTACGGGCACGAAGTCACTGTCATCCGAGGTTTCATCACTGGTCGCTGAGTAGATAAGTGTCTTCGCTGTCGGCGAGGAGAGCATAGGGGCTTGTTGGTACGGCATATCCGGCTGTGTGTCAGATGTGCTTTTCTAGTGTCCTTGTCGTTCAGCTCGCGCTACAACAAAATAAGATATGCTCGCTGTCGGAGCCCCTCTGGCGACTAGGCTGCTTTCTCGGAGCGACCGCTGTTGACGTGGAAGGAGCCGGCACCCCTCCAGGTGACTCCACGTCGATCTCCGTAGTTAAGGCAGCAGTGTCTCCCACAAAGTAGCTTGAAATTCGCAGAGAGAAAAAAGCAGCGTTCCACACAACACACACTTCGTCGTCGTCCCTTGATTAAGGAAAATCTTTGACTTCAATAATAGAAGCCAGCCAGCACGGGGTATGAGCTGTTCATCTGCAGGACGCTTGCCTACTCATCGCGTTCGCTAAACGGAAGCATAGCAGCGTTTGGTGCAGATTGAGAAACACTGTTAACAGTTGAACAAAATTTCACGATGATATTTTTGGCCAGCTCTAAGTGATCGTCGAATCATAGAATCACAGAATCGATATTCAATAAACCGCTGTGCGAATGAGCGTTAATACATGAGGTTTGTCCGGCAAAGATTTCCGATGAAGGTGGCGTACATGCCGGCCAGGGATAAAAGTTTTTCTTAGCGGACGCTCTTTCCTGTTTTCCAAGCGCCATGCATTCCGATGAGAGATGAGACAGAATTTCAGGCGAACTTTATTGCGCCTCTTCCCGTGTCAGACCAGTAACTCATATCAACAAGTAACCAACAAAGATGCAGTCATTGTAGAACTGTGCAGCTACTCGAGCACACAGAATGGCCTGAAACGAAGGAAAAAGCTCTGCATGGCCTGCGTTCTTACAGGTGCTACCGTGACGAGCTCCACTTTGAGGAAGGCCTGCTACGCAGAAGGAACAAACTGGTCATTCCACGAGCCATGCGACCGGACGTTCTCCGCTTGGTGCTCGCCGCGCAGAGGGAGGAAGAAAAAAATCCCGCAGAATCCATCCCACGATGATTGTCGACGTTATTGTGATTAGCACGCAAGCAATGTAGCGACACAGATCTTTAGTTACAATCTGTAGTAGTCTTTCTGAGATTTTCATAGCTTCAGGTTCGCGAAAGCCGCAAAAAAAAGCTTCACTATACGCAGTCTCCGAATCGCAGACAGTTATGTCCCGCTGACCCTGCAGAATTCGGATTCAGCATACCTGATTTCGAATAGAATACATCGCGATTGCAGAGGCTTCTTTATCAGGCAAAGCTTTAACTTTAGTTGTCAGCTAGAAGAGCCCGCATTCTCACTTGTGTTAGTAAACGTTGACGGTACCGGGTTGGAAACAAACGCCCCGATATGCAATTTCTTTTTTTTTTGTTGAGCGAGTGAGACCGACGTTCCAGGGGCTTTAGTTTAGACAGCAGCAGCACGCCACAGTAGGGGAAATGGGCTAAGAATGCTAATCGCATTAAAATGAAGATAAGGGCCAGGCAGGTATTATATTCTTGTTCGGCATGAACGCCGGCATTTCAGTTCTTGCCAAGTTGTGCCCAAGTAGTGAACAAGCAGAAACGTTAGACAACCGATTCACGCAGCCACGAGATACCAAGTCTGCCATGGCAAGTCGTCATGCTTGACATTTTTTATTATTATGAACTTGATGTTTTCTGGCGCTAGGATCAAGTATGACCAATGTATGGATACAAAGGCCAATCATGTTTTATCCTTGTGGATTCCTACTGGTTCTTTTTGGAGATCCGAAGACTATGATTCGCGTGTAGTATCTATTGGCGCAAGGGCCAAATATGCACAAAAAGCGCCATCCACTAGGGATGAGTTGTAAATGAATTGTGAATGAAATGGAGAAATGAGTTGAGAATGGTCGATGTAACATGACCGTAGAAAGGCTTGAAAATTTCTCGCTGTAAATGGCGTAAAATACATAAGTATTACAATAACGACACTGACTAGTGATGTGTACTATATACGACCATAAAAGTTTTTTTACGAAGGGATGATGTAGTAAAACGTATCGGTGACAGTAACACTAGTGCCTCAACAGGGCCCTTGAACGGAAGGGCTGGGAGGCATATGCTTCAGGAAAATGTTTGCACTGCAGCTACGACCTCCACGGGGAGGCTGTGCTACAAACAACCTGGCCAAATGATATTTAAGATGCCTATTGCTGCTAAAACGTTTAATACTGCTTTAAAATTGTAAAGCCATTCATTGCTCAGAAAAAAGAATGCTGGGTAGAGAGGCATTTGCTCGCGATATGCGGAAGGGAAGTACTTTTGTCTCGGTCTTTCAGTCAGGAGGTAAAAGCGATTGCCGTAGGCATGCCTCATTCTTAATCTAAAAAAGAAGAAGAAAAAATAACACTTCCTGCTGTCTCGCCGTTATCTCGGATATCCAGTTCCCTAATTTTCGTTTGATCATGTGTAGCTTATTTAATACTTCACTATCGCACTGGCTTTGTACTTATGGCGTAAAATGATTTAAGGACTGTGGCCAGAACGAGTATATTGTTTGTATCACTAAAAGCTAATGACATAGCGTTTCCATCAGCAGCTACATCGGCTTTTATGCCTCTGTGGACAGGTACCCAGTATAGGATAATGATTTGGTTGCACATTTACGCTGAGCTTAGCAAGGTGTGTAGTAAATTAAAACAGAGTTCCTATGCTTTTTGTAAGCATGTTAGGGCTCTAACGACGCTCAATGAATCCGTGAACACCATAGCTTTAGTGAGATTCGTTTGCTTTATTTGTTTAACAGCCGAAACTACTGCGTAGGCTTTTCCTGTAAAAATACTTGAGTGGATGTAATGCAACGGGTGCTCAAAACGACAGTTCGAGAGTTGCATAAGCTACACCAATACGAGACTTGGAAGCATCTGTATAAAATTCTGAGCAGGATTACTTCGCCTGAAGTTCTAAGAAGTGTGGGTGTACATGTGTCGCAGGTGCACGTTTTGATAACTTTACAAAAGCGATATTGCGCTTGATTGTCGGCAATTCCCACGGCGGTCGAAGGCGAGTGGGAGCCATTAGGACACTTTCCAGAAGTGGGATGCCTGTTTGTTCTGCCAGTGCTTCCAAACGCAGGCACAAAAGCTTTCATGGCTGGGCGTTTGCGAGACAGAACAAAGCAGCGAAACGGCACAAGCACGCATGCAAATGTACTTGAAACAAGCCCGAACAGCAGCATAAAATATACATATAAAATTACTTTGTTTTATAACGGGGAAATGTTACAGGTGTTTATGCGGGACTTGGCCAGATCATAAATGCGTGTGTGCAGCCTTATCTCCGCATTGTAGCGATTGTAAGCACCATGCGAGCAGTCAAGTAGGCCTGCAATCCCTTACCACTCTCCACTACCGCAGCAGATAACACGACAAATCACGATGCCACGTACCTCGACTGAAAATTCGAGGAGCTAGATAACGTGGCCGCGAGCTTGATAAAAGCAGAGAAGAATCAATACGGCATTTATACTAACAAATCTGGCTATATGGTCTAAATGGGACAAGGTTAGCTGTGTACGGTGGCAAGATAAACAGGAGGGATAGTGTGGGGAATAAGCGGCCGATCCCGAGGACACCATTGAAAGCTCCTAGGAGGCGGATGACGCCCGATTCGAGGGTGAACGCGAAGAGCTCCCCGAGGACGACTCGCGCATCAGGTCGGCCAAGAAAAAGGCCAGTGCGAAGCCCGAGCCGCCGACAAGTGGGCAGAGCAGTCGTCAATAGAACAAGTAGGAAACCACAGTGCATGCGCACAGCGTGGCTTCAAAAGAGCCCTGTCGCTCTCCCTCGGCGGAAAACTCGTATTGGCCCCAAACAACGATTGCCTCTGGAGTATTGCATCTAGATTCTAGACTAATACCCTTATACAATGCAACCACCGACGAAAGTTTTTCACCAACGAAGAAATTACGGATTCTACGTGGCAATCAGAAAGAGACATACTTGAAGCTGTTTCTCAAACCGATTCCGAAGCTCCGCTTCGAGCTACGGGCATGCAGCGGTCTATAATTTGCGGCAGTTCATTTACTGACGTGCCATCAGTCTGCGACAAAATAAATCTGATTCCGTGCATCGTCGCCTGTCACCCGCTAAAATTTCTCGAAACAGCAAATTCGGCTGACAAAGGTGCTGATTGTAAATGCTGTTTATGTAGTTTTTCTTACAGTGGATTAATCGAACTGCGGCAGCAGTACGAAATGGGGTTTTCTGTGTCTACCCGTCCGTCTGTCCTTTCCGCTACGTCACCGTCGTCAGAACACCTATTTTTCAGCTTCACCGCCACCATATGGAGGATGTAGACCGATGACAACTCCTCTACTCATGTGTATACATCAAACTTAAGTGTGTACCGGAATGGAGACTGGGTTACACTCACCGCTAAGAGACCCCCCCCCCCCGAAGTGATCCGACTAACTATAACAACTGCCGTGAAAAAAAGTTGGACGGCGACTCAAATTCCAGTTAAAGTCGATCAAGGTCAATGTACAATATCTTCCTGAACGAGTTCGAGGTAAGAATTGGGCGGAGCTACCATGCACGGCACTCTACACGTCTTCCTCGCGCAAGGGGAGTAGGAGCAGCGCCGCACTCTAAGTGTCTTAACTGCACTACCTTCGGGACCGGCCCTCGTTTCTGGACTGCACATACTCACAGGAATGGCCCACATTTCTTTTTTATTATATAGTATTTAAAAGATTCCTTTAATAGGCGCCAGCTACTCCTTTTCACATTTTTATACGGCACAACCTTCTGGATCGGCCCACATTTTATACTGCACTCACTTCAGGACCGGCCCGCATGTTTAGAATGCACTTCTTTCGGAATCGGCTCACACTTTTAGACTGCAAATACCCACGGGAACGGCCTACATTTCTAAAGTGCACGACCTTCGGGACCGGTGCACATTTTTAGACTGCACTATATTCGGGAGCGGCCTTCCAAAAAGGCTAGAAATCCGGATACCCGATATGGGAAAGTAGGGTCAACTCACTAAGGCATACATTGTCTTTAAAAAAAAAAATGTTGCGTTCATCCGCGCAAGTTAGAGAAACATCAATCAAGCTTATAGTTTACCTTGGGGGCGTTAGCTCTAAAAAGATAACGGATAAACGGATAACGGATAACGGCAGCTCTTTTTTTTTTCACTTTCTTTTCTTTTTTATTATTTTGCGAATACAAGTCGATCGCTCACCTCATGATTACGAGCCTGGATTTTACGCTTGCGTGCCTTATCTAATGCGCACTGAAAATTCAGAGTGTGACGAACACATACACCGGCGCATGGTGGCAACGTCTGTCAGCCGTTTTAATTTCTATGAAAAGCGTCAGATATAATGCTATGCTTTTATAGATTCGCTGTAATTATCATTGGGCATGCTTGCGATTACCGCTCGCGACAGCTGAAAGACGTGAGTGCGCATATTCAAGAAACAGCGCTGCCGTGTTCAACGTCGTGTATGAAGTAAGGGAGCTAAACACGATCGACGTGAATGACGTGAGGAATTGCATGCACTCACACATTGTTTGCATAGAGCCCCACCCCCTCCTTTGCAACTCTATGTTGATTCTAACAATACCAGTATATCCGCGTCGCGTTTTACACGTCACAGAAAACATAGCCGTGTTATGGGTCTCATATGTAGCAGACACACGCGACGACTAAGGCTGCGCGCGTTACGTGTTTTTATTGTACAAGCAATGTTCTCCTGGGTATACATTGAATTGTGCGACTTTCACAGCACCATGCTTAGACACAAAACAAAACAATTTGTTTTTTACAGCTGGTCATACTGCAACGGCTGTCAGCGCGTCGTGTGACATGGATTGCGAAATTAACTGAGATAATACCTGCGAACCGATATATTTCGGCCAGCAGAATCGAGGACTAAACAACAAGAATAATAACAGGGCTGACGCGAATTGCGCTTGGTCGGCAAGTACCTGAGGAGTGCTGGCGCCACCTGCGAGGTGTTGACTTCTCCGCAACGCAGTGGAGCCTGTTTTTACCCCGCTTTGGCGAATAGCGGCGCTAGCATCGCTCGAGGCGGTGCTAAGCGGCACGGGGAAAACAGTGGCGCAACTCTGGCTCCCTAAAGGGAGCCTATACATCAACTCTACGAAAAGCTGGACAAAGTGGTTACTGTACACATCACTATTTTGGTCCCTCTAGAATATTATAGATTTTCACCGGTTCCTGCTGGGAGACGCCGCTCCCTTTTTCGGCGATGGAAGTGGAATCGGTCGAGCACCGTCCAGGCCTACCTACCAGCGTATGCGGGAGCTACTCCAAGGAAAAGGAACTGCCTTCGGAGCCAAGCTGACAGCGATGACACCGAGCTGTGCTCTTCCTCGAGCGACGCCACTTCGGACGATGAAGGCTTCGAAGTCCACACACGACAGAAAGCGAATAGACGAAATGTCAGCGGGTGATCCGCATCAATAAGTCGACTGCGACTCCTACGCCAAGAGCTCCGAAGCGTACAATTCTCTTTGTTCCCGAGACGGCTAAGGAGAATCTCAACCGACTCAACAGACAGGCCATCTCTTTATCTGGAGGCTCTCGCTCCAGGCGAGATAAAATACGTAATAATTAATAACTGCAAGAACGACCTCGCTATCGATGTTACCAGTGCCCCGGCACAGGCGAGACGAAAAAGAAAGAGGCGCGGTTTATGTACCGTCAGAAGTGGCGACCTCAACCGTGCCTTGGGGGAGTGGCGAATGATAAAAAAAGAGTCTCGGTGAAGAGGCAAGTTAGGTTGGAGAGAGTAGAGAGTTGGAGGTGGCCACAGGACTAAGCTCGTGCACAGGTATGCACGCGGCAGGTCCGCGTGTGAGCCAGTCGTGAACAGGTCTCTGGTTGGGAGCGGCAATACGTTTCCGAACAGAATGTGCTTGTGCGGTGTGATAGGGTCGGTAACTTCATGTTGCCGCCATGTTGCGGATACAGGTGGCGCACTAGACATTCCAGACGAAATTGTAGGATGGTTTCCAGAGCAGGTGGTTGTCTTGGACACCGTGCATGACATCGCGACAAAATTTCGGGAGAAGCTGAAGCCCCACATAAGCACTACCCTCACGCCCCCCCCCCCCCCCCCCCCCGGGTACGTTCCTGGCCACAATGTATTATTTGTTTTTATTGTTTTTTTCCTTGACGAGATTGAAACAAAGCGCTCACCGGATGAATTCACAAAATTTAACAGTTTAGCCGGAAGTTTCGTTGCTCAAAAATCAAGGGACTGCTGTAACGATGGCGCTGTGATTGCAGTCAGACGCGTCAACGGCGCCGTTGATACGCCAGCAGAATATGCGCGGTCCATTCTGCTTTCGTACACGGAGCCGATAAGTCACCTCGTGCAACTGACTCGAAAAGAGATTCCGTGCCGATAAACATGCAACAGCGTTCACCAGCGAAGTGTCAGAAAGCCAGCCAATGCGCTCGAAACACTAAAAAAAAAAAAAAGTCGGCTGTGTGGCGATTCCTGCAGACAGCGGACGCGCGCGTCATAGCAGCGCTGCGTCTGACAACGCGCTGATCGCCGAGCGAGTCCCTTGACGAAAGACGCGCTTGAGCAAACTGCGCACAACATCCTCGGGGGCATTATTCTCCTATCGGCTAAATAGAATGTTTAAAGCCAAGTAGCCGATGCTTTCGTACTGAACACTGTCGTATTGACCTGTTTGCTGTCCGTTCTCTATATTTTCAAATATTGCGACTAAGACAAAAAAAAAAAACCTATTGCAGATAACACCACCGTCTTTGTAGGTGAGCTACATGGAGAGAAAGACAATAATACCCGGCAAATCAGCGGCACAAATAAGTATGTACAAAAGTTCGAGTATTGCAGCTTTGAAGCTCGTTATTTTCGAGCGCCATATCGTTTAGCGATTTCCCTGAAATGAGCGCAAAATCTGGGACGCCACTTATTGTCGTAGATATCCACGGTTTGGCCGCGAGACCAACTGTACAAAGGGTAGCTGTAAGGTCTAAAACGAGACTTATTGTACTGAACAATCGCCGAGAATGTTCGCAAACGTCTGCCACCCAAGCGTGAGTTGATGCTTCGTTTTCGTGCCCTATAGCCCACTACCTCTGTCATCTTGTTCATTGTTGTTTGTGAGTCGTTCACGAACGAGACGAAGTGCGAAGTGGCAGTGGGCCTTTCCGAGTGCACGAGCAAGGTCGGGGAAAATCCCCCTAATTTTCTTTCGGCGTTGCAACAATGCGATACTGCAGATAACGAGATAGGTGCGTTTGCGCAGCACAAGAGATTCATTTACAGAGAGTGAGAGTTATAAGGAAAAAGCTGAGAGGCCCTGACTTATGTTCTAGTCAACTCTATCTAAGGGTATGCAGAAGAAGAGGTTCGAGAGAAAAATAATGGTAATGATGTAGGTACTGTGCATAGATGTGAGCTTCGCTCACTCCCTGAATTCTACCGCTGGTACTTACAAAGTTCACAATTACTTTTATCGGTTGGCGATCACGTCGCTGGTCTGGCCACAGGCCTAAGATGATTATCTTCGAAAGCGGCGATAATGAAACTGGCTGACGCGAGTATGCCGTGGATCGAAACAGAAGGCACCAGCTTTGTTGTCTTCGCCACAGTTAATTCGTCGCGGTTTGTCTTTTCCGCATGGCCAATAAAGTGCAGGTTACAAAGCATAAACGTCCCACGAAGCCGATATATACAGGCGGAAACATGCTCAAGCGCGCATATGACGCACCTCCGACCGCTATAACGTGCGTGCTTGCAGCACAATATAGGTACGTCCCATATGTCGCGGTGGAAAATAACGCCGGATAAGACGGTATGCGCGCGAGGCTAGGACAGCGCTTAAAAAAAAAAGAATAACAATAAGAAACGGGCATCACATGCAAGAGAGATGGAGAGAGGGAAACCGATGGGTCCCGTCGTGCTTGTAAACACAAAGCATGTTGAGTCGCGCCGCGACCGCACGAGAACAACTGACAACGGTGCACCGGCAAGCGCAAACGCTTCCACATCGAGCGGCGCACTATCTGCTGGGTGGGCGTGCAGTCTTTTCACACGCGAGAACATCACATGAGAAGGGGGGGAGGGGAGGTGTATCTGCTACACAAGCCGTCTCGGCAGCTTCTGTGAAGTATACAAGTACCACTCTCTTCGTCTGCGTATAAAATCGGAATGTTCTGACTAAAGTCGAGGAAGATTGCGCAGATAGTAATCTAACGTGTTTAATATAAAGCACCTGAACTTTTGGCTGGCCCCTCATGCGGTAGTTACACGTAGGGTGAGCGGTTTTACCCGTTGGTGATGATTTGGTAGATACGAAATTTACGCCCACGAGGATGGAGGGGTCGAGTACCTGACTCGTAGTATAGTTAAGGAAATTCAAAACACTGAGCCGAGCGCTGCTCCACCGGTTAATATCAGATCAAACGTTTCCCTCTCTATTCGCTCAGTGGCTATGGCGTTCTGATGCGGAGTTCGAGGTCGCGGGTTCGAATCCCGGCTGCGGCAGTCGCCCGTAGGTTGCTTGGGGACGTTCACACCCAAAGTCTGATATTTCTTTCTTGCGCATCAGCCGAGAACGCATGTAACGAAGTAGGCAGGGAGGGGAAGCACTGACCTTGTACAATTCTCGATGGAAGCTGCACGCTGTTTTCCATTCTCGCCTTGATCACAGATATCTGTGTTAAATTTTAACTCTCCGGTAGTAAATGCATGAATCGTCTCGAAAACTTGAAACGCTCGCTTCAAAAAGTTAGACCATGCAAACGGAAGGCCGCGACGCCTTTTCACGTTTCATCATCCGCTCCCGTAGACATGCATTGTAACTTGGCAAATGAGCCGAGCTGAGCGAATATGGAAAAGCGCGAACCACGTGGAACGTATTCGTGTTTGCGGCGCGGCGTCAGCGTGTCCACTTGACGCCGCGCGATAACCACGCGGTCGTTATGGCCGCAGCGCGCACACCACAAGATTTCGACATTAACCGCACGAAACAGTTTCCATCGGGAACAACAATGCCGTCATTGCACAACGTTAAATTGGAACATAATCGAATTGAATTTTCTCTTAAGAGGAATTATAGCGTGAAAACTTTTAAGGCGAAGCTTCCTACGACTAACCGATTCGTCCGTGAGCGCCGAAAACGCACTGCAGGAAAGCCAACTTACGCATCTGCGTAGAACACTACAGTTTACATTCGCAGTACCACGCCAGCGTCGACTGGCCGGCCAGTCAGTACCTGATAACGGCGCGAAACGACGGGCTCAGCAAGAGTAGCGTATGCGCACAAAGTTCACTGGAAGCGCAAGTGCCGTCTGCTAGGCCCTGTCCCGATTAACTGAGCTTCCCCGCTTATCGGAAACAGCAAGCGCGGGTGAACGCGGGCTCGTCTTAGGACCTGGAGAAAAAAAATCAAAGCCCATTTCTGCAAGAAAGATGGTTGAACGCCACGCTACACAGACGAACTGTATATATCTGCATTGCATTACGCGCATCACGCAATGCATTCCCGGCCGTCACCGTTGGCAGGCCGCGGGTGCAGCGCACGGCAGAAGAGGCTGCCGCACGCGAACGCATATGTAGAGTCGACCGTGAAAGTGTGCGTGCGTGTAACCAATAGATACATGATCTAAAATAAAGGCTATGCAACTTTACGAAATGTGTCTTCATTCAACTTCAACGTTCTAGAAATACAATCCTAAATAAGCAATCAAATCACATATGCATAGCATCTGGTCGCTCAACATTTCTTGGGTTCGTTGGGCGGGTGTTGGCTTTGGACTTTGATTCAGTTTGCATAGGGGGAAAGCTTTGCGTTCAACCATCTTTCTTTAAGAAATGGGCTTTGATTTTTTGTGCATACGGGCCCTGATTTTTATGCAAACGCTACAGCAGCTAAGTTCCTGCCAAATCCTGCAGATAGACACTTTCGTTAGGCATATGCATATGCATATGATAGGCATATGCATAAAGTAGAAGAAATATTAGTTACGTACGACGTAATGAATACCAACGCCCCTGCTTAATCTAAAAAAAAAAAAGCTCGATAAATAAAAGAGCAGTGGGGATGGTAGCTGGGGAGGCTCAGCGTTGCTGATAACAAGGACGCACGTACCATCAAGGCAACGCTGGATTGCTATTGTATATCTGCAACGAGCAGCCTCGCCAAGAGGTTTTGAGCAAGTGTCTTCCGGGTCAGACGTCAGAAGGCACTTCGCCCACGCTCTCAAGACTATAATCAAGCAGCCGGCGCTGCTGAGAGTTGGTTGCCTTTCCGCGCACCAACTCAGCATTGCAAACCGGACGTCTGCACGTGACACGCCCGTCGCACGGACAAGCGTATGTACCTTTAGCTAAGTGAGTTATCCTAATGTAGTCGGTCGAAACACCGTACAAACACCGTGATGTAACAAAACCGATAGCTTCGGCGCACTGGCTCTTTCAGAAGCGCTTGCGTATAAGGGCTGTTTTGCTAAGTTACATCTATTTAATTGGAAGCTCGAACATTTGCACGAAATGCCATTGAAAGTCACGTGACACGGGTCAGTGAAATTAGTCTAGGCGCATTACTTCCAGTCAGCGCTCTGCTCCAAGCAGATGTGAGGTGATGTACGCGTAGGTCATGAAATTTGCATCTTTACTCTTATCTATTACCAGGATCATGAACGAAATAGATGAAAGCAATCTTGAAAAAGAGAAAGAAATTCGTATCGTTTCGTGTGTGCTAATGGTGAGGCGTTTTGCATACAGCGTTTCTATAGTTTTGTCTTCTTGCGCTTGAGCCAAACTGACGCCGATGTATAAATTGTTGCTGAAAATTGCATAAAACTGCGAGATAATTCGGGCAGGAGGTAAAAATAAATAAATAATGTAGCTTTACGAGTAAAAACCGCCACCTATTTATGAGGCACGACGTAGTGGGGAATTCCGGATTAATTTCGACCACCTGGAGTTCTTTAACGTGCACCTAAATCCAAGTACATTGGTGTTTTTGCATCTCGCCCACTGCCAGAAGGGAATTCTTATGAAGTATTTAAGAACATCTCTGCCTACAGCCGGAGCCGAAATTTAAGGGCAGCAATACAGCGCAAAACAAATCATTAATAAGGTTCCTGTGTTCATTCAATATATAAAAGGTAGACTCGAAGTGCACATGCACGTGTGCGCACAAATAGTTTTTTTTTTCTTCTATTCGACCCTATATTCTCTTCCCCCAGTCCAGGGTAGCAAACTGGAAGTGCGTCAGGTTTACCTCCCAGCCTTCCTTCTCTCTCTCACCACGTCAAAAGCAACATGCATGTACGTCAGTCACATCTCTATGCAAAGATACGATAATAAAACTCATAAACAGCTGCAACCTCAGCAAAAGCATAATGTCAGCAGTAAAGAGCAACGTAAGACTAGCAGCAGCAAAGGCAGGCGAATATTCAGGAGCACGTGGGAGATACCCTTCACTGATAAATGCTTATCTGCAGCTGCTGTGGGCTATATCGTTTTTTCTGTTATTGTTTTTTATGTGCAGGAAACATCACCGAGCAAAAGTAACATTGCACGGTTGGCGTGCATATTATTATTACTAGATCTGAAAACTAACACACCTGACAGGAAAGGGAAAGCGAGGAGCAGGCTGCCAACTACCACCGGAAGGGGCACAACGCCTGCCTACTGTTCAGAAAGGAGGGGACAGAAACACAGAAATGGAAGATAGAAAGAAGGGAAGGAAAGAAAGAAAACGATGACAAATCTCAAAGAATAAAGCAGAACGCACACAGTTCAGGTTACGCACAGTGGGTCACGCTACTAAAGAATGCTAAAATAGAAGAAATAGTGTCTGAAGTCTTGTGAACCTAAGTTAGTTCTAGAAAAGTATGGAAAGCGCGATGATCCTGATCGCGTCGAGACGCACAACCACTGGGGTAGAAACATTCGTCGAGTGTCGTACCCCGCAGGCCAAGAAGATGATAGGCCCTGACCAGCGACATACGCTGCGCGCTGAAAGCGGGACACCCCGATTTCAGGTGCTGAAGTGTCTCGCAGCAGCAGCAAGACGTACACGACGGACTGGCCATACGTCCTTGTCGGTATAGACGTTCGCACACGTTCACACAGCCAACACTTAGCTTGAGCAGCTGTACTCTAGCACGACGAGGCAAGTCTCGACCGCGAACACGGGGCAGGAACGTTCCATTTGCGACGCGCTGGTCTGGATGCTGCTTGAGTAGGTGGCGACGAATCAGCAGACGAGCGTCATCAAGCTTGCACAAAATTTCTGAGCAGACACAGTCGTTATGGGCGCAAGCGAAAGCCAGACGATCAGCCTCTCCATTTGCGGGGATACCTACGTGTGAAGGTATCCAGTGGGCAACGATGGTACCCTCGCGATGCAAATTTGTTGGCAGAGTGAGTAATGCTGCGCACAACTGGACAATCAATCTGCCTGCGTTGAAATCTGCTAAGGGCAGCGCGGGAGTCCGCAGCGTGCTTGCACGGCAATACTTCAAACCACGCAGGTGATTCCAACCTTTAATAAGCTCACGCCGTTTCGAGCGACAGCAGCAAAAACAAAATATAAATGTCCTCGCTATTCGCACTCCACGCAAAGGACTAGACATCAATGGGACACAAAATTCATTTCGTAAACCATCCTTTTTCGCTCATCCTTACATACACATGTATGTTTCTTCAATTGTGAGTTCCAGCTCGCAAACACTTTTACCTAAACAAAGCAAAGGAATCATATCAAGATCGAGACCAATTCATCTGAAGTTGCGTTGTAAGGAATGTCTCAGCTTGGAGCGAGCATTTTGGACAAGGGCTCTTGTCTTCGCCAGTACGAAGGCAAGTCCCCTTGAAATGTTGGCACCGAGGTGAAGGCTCCCTATTTCGTAAACATATTTTTTTTTTTTTCTGCATTTGGTATGAAGAAGAGCTGCTGGAAGAGATCGCAACATATGAAAAAAAAAAGAAACGACAAAATTAGATGCCCTCGCGACCAGGAGATATGGAGATTCGACAAAGGCAGCCGCACTCGAGGTATAGAGGCTACTTCCTGTATCTTACCGATATACTTATTCGAAAACAGATGCGAATCAAAGCTAAGAGTGTAAAGGGTCGTGCAGCATGGCACAAAATTGACAAAACACTCGAGTCACATGCACCGTGCAATAGACAGCATGGCAGTGCAGCAGCTAACCGGCGCCGTCTGGCGGGACGCGTCGCGCAACATCATTCGGCCGCCATTACGAGGGGCAACGAAGCGCTTGGCGATTCCATTTCGCGACGTGATCTCGTCGCAGCACAAGACGCCATACACGCGCCCACAGTATACATACTAGACATGCAGGAGCGATGAGGGGGGGGGGGGGGGGGCGAACGCGCACGAAGGGCAAGGCGACATGGCATCCGTTGCAGTTTGTCCGCTACACCGAGAAAGGAAGCTTCCGTCCTCGCGTGCTCAAAGCACGGGCGTTCGCGAGACACCCACCTGTAACCCCACCGGGACAGCGGGGCGCTGACGGGCGACGGGCGGGCGGCGTCTATGACACGAGTCGTGCTCGGCTGCTGTTCGCGTAGTCCGCGCGGCCGGCGAGTCCACTTGCAGCGCATTGGCGCTGCCGGACGAGATGGACGTCCGGCTGCGGCGAGCGAAGGTGGGGGGAGGCAAACCTATTGTTTTTCACTTGACTGCAGTCGATAAGCCTTGCCCGCACCGATAAGCCTCTTTGTGTTTTAATTCTTCCGGACTGCTTATCGCCGGCTCGCTGCAGGTACGATCAGGGAGCTTGCTATACCCGCAGGCGGGTCTTTTTGTCTCGTTATTCCTGCAGCGGCGCCACTCGATCCTTTGTGTTTTAATCAGTGCCGCAAAGGCTGCCTCGCAGCTGACAACGAGTCGAAGCACGCCGTGCGCGGCATGGCGAACCATGCAAACCTGCCTCGTTTGACCGGCCGGACGCACTGGACACAGCGTAGACAAGGCTCTGCGACCGCGGAAGTGAGAGTTTGATCGGCTTATTTACGTGCGATAGCAGTGGAGACCGCTCCTGCCAAAGCTTGTCGCCGTCCAGCTCGCAACAATGAAGCGCCCGGTGCCAGAAATGTGTCCCGTGCAATGCCAACCGGCTTGATTGCGAACTGCGACGCCACAACACCATCGGTCGAGAAAGTCAAGTGCCGAGGCCCGTTTCCTCATACACTGCATTCGAGTTTCCCAATGTAACAGTACACGCCAGGTCAAACAAGCGCAGACAACGCAAACGAATATCGCATCAAAACGAATCCAGAACAGGTGAACCTGAAGGCCCCGTATGGACGTGTGAAGTGAAACTCGGTTATTCACAGTGTCGGTAGCTTTTATTTTGTAATCATTATGATAAAGAAGACGATTGTTAGTGGTTAAGGGTCCAAGGGCTGCGGTTCCGATACAAAGGGCAGATGGTTATTGCAGGGTCAGGGTTGGCCCAGGGTCATCTATCTGAAGGAGCGATGGTAAGGGGTGTTCTAATAATTAGACTTTTCGTGTTAAAAGGTGCGAAACTATATGGAAAGAAAGGAGGAAAGAGAGCCACATGCAACTAAATTTATTCAAACCGAGCAGTTCACTTTTCAAAGAAAGCACCAGCGTGTGCAAATAGACTGCGCACTGAAACCAGCCAGAATATTAGAGGAAATCAAATTGTAAAAAGTTGGACGACGATTCAACAGGTCGATGAAATAGGGGCGCAGTCACTACGCAGCGCACTCAATCGCGTCACTCAATCGTGAGGGGAGTAGGAGGGGTGCCAGACTTTAAATTTTTTGAACGTACTATCTTCGGGATCAGCCCACAATTTTAGACTACGCAATCTTCGGGATGGGCTTACGTTTTTTAACAGCACTATTGGGGGGATCGGCTCACAGTTTGACGTATGATGACGTGCTAAGCAATTTGAAATAAGTTCCTGGGTTTTACAAGCCAAAACTACGATATGTTTACGAGTCACAACCCTTGCGGGGGCAAAACCGTCAATGTCGTAACGGTAACAGTATCGGGCTTCTGTGATAGACGTTCTCTGTTCGAATCCGGACACTGGAGAATATTATTGATCTATTTGTTTAAAAGTTTCGCCATAAGGGCGAAGCAGCGAATGTGATAGCAACTTGTTAGAATATTAAACGAAGTAATTAAGGCTCGTAGCCTTAGTGGCACTATGAATTGCATGAAACGTAACCTGACTAAGTAAACGTGCGTGGCGTGTGCAGACATATAAACAGAGAAAACTCGATGGCCGCAGGCAGCATCGATTAGAACTCCAGGATCTCGTCGGCGTTGTCGCCTTGTGTCGAGCTCGCGTTCCCGTACTGCGGCATGCTCGCGGGATGTGCGCGTTCGCATCGCGCTGGTCAACTGCACGGTTTTGCCGACGTCATCGCACAGCATGGGCGTCCCGTTCCCACAGCGCCAGCTCTGGGCGCCTCCCGGATGCCGCGTGAGCCACATACGCAGCAGCGCACTGTGTTTGCATCTGAACCAAAGGAGTGGTCTTGGCGCGTACACGGGCCCGCCTTGCTTGAATGCGATTAGCGTGCGATTAACGCGGGGACGATTGTGCGATGTGAGGGACGCGGTACGTTGCCGCAGAAACGCCCAACCGGCACGGTACTATTCCATCCGCCCTATCCGTGGCTAGTACGCGTGGGAGAACGATAGCACGAGCCGGCAGGGTCTGTATGGTCTGCATAGGCTATGTATGGCCTGCATAGAAGTTTGTTCCAGCATACTAAGCTGTCTAACCTAAGGGCTTACAATACAACTTCTTTTGAGCACCAGTCTGTGCGATTGGAGCACGAACTCGCCTAGACATCTTTTGCCACCTGCCATTCAAATTCGGACGAATAGGGAAATCGCAGTTAATGTGAGGAATGTTCTTAATAAAAACGTAAAAACTAGAGAAATCGGTATTTTTGTGCAATTGTTAAATAATTATTACGTGTATTATGTAATCGCGTGGAGTGTTCATACGACACGGCAAGCGTCACAACGCGCCTGGCTTGTAAAAGCCAAATTCTTAAGGATGTACTATTCCGCCTAATGAGCCATGCACCCGTGGCCTAATGTTTAGGGCATCGGACTGCAGTGCTAAGCGTCCTCCATTCAAATCCTGCCGTTGGACAATTACACACACACATATATATGGTTTACCGTGAGCGGTGATATGGCTTTAAGGTGCAGGAGAGAGCCTAAAGGTGAACCCAAGAGAGCCTAAAGGTGAAAGAACACGCTTAATATATTATAAACGTTACGCATCATGAAGGATATATAATAATAGAGTTGCAGATTAGGGGACGCAAGCGGCTTGCTTACGCAAGAACTAGGGGCCACGCTATACTGCGCATGCGGAGACCCTTACGTCTGGGTCTACGCATGCGCAGTACCGTGGCCTCTAGTTTTTGCGTACGCAAGCCGCTTGCGCCTCCTAATGTAAAACTCTCCAATGAGTGAAACTAGAAAATGCAGATACTTTTATCGCGGCCCTTGTTTAGACTAAACTTCTTGAATTCTCTGTTAGACAACTGATTTACTCCTTCTTTGATTTGGCGTTCAGAAGTAGAGAGATTGCAGGACTCGAAGCTCACTTTCATGGCCTTAATACAAGTTGAAAATGCTACTTGATCGTAGTGGAATTGCGCGAAGAGAATTTATTTTTGTGATACATACGTCGCGACAAATCCCCGATCGATTCGAGACATCACTCCCCTTGACGCGATATGTTCACCTAGAAAGATATCTGTTGATGTAATTAAATACATAGTCACCTAAACCGTAACAGCAGAAGTCCTTTAGTATGCCATGGCGCCGCGTCGTATGCGTTTTCAAGATCAAAGACGCCTATTATCATAACAGGCATATAATAATAGTATTATGTAATAGTAATGTGTAATGTATTATGTATATGTAATTATGTAATGTGTATAGTATTATGTAATAGTATAATGTAATACTTCAAAGTATTAAGCAATACTATTTGCGAACAAGTGCTTATCTTGTGAATCATTCTAGGCACACAAGGCTATCGATTATGGACCTTCTGGATTGGAAGCCAGCTTTGGCAGCGTCCAATATACATGTACTCAAGGAAGTGCATACATCTCTAGTTTTAAATTTTATCATTCAGTTTGCACAGATAGCTTCAGTGCAATCAGTTTACACAGATAGCACAGAAAGACAGAAAAACACGCATCAAAAGATGCATGTCTTTCCTCTCTTAGTATATATAGGGATCACTACAGTATCTCTCTGCTGCTCGGAAAGGCCCCCAGTGTCAGGAATTTCAGTAAAAATTCAGACAACCGCATTTACACTTAATTGATCATGTACCAATGTAACGTAAATAGGAGCGCCAGGTATGCATGACGGAGCTAAACCGCTGGCTTGTTCCCAGTTGAAATTTTGTACAGAAGTGGAATTTTGCGGTGAAGGCAGTTCAGTATCATGTTCGGATGCATAACTTGCCTGTTTCGGCCTTAATAGGCGAAATGTACGCGTCAGCTGCGGCGATGACCGACAAATATCGTAAATTTTTGGGAACAGAACCTTGGAGCCGTCTGTCATTGCAGTGTCGAAGCAAGCACGCATAAACGCTCTTAAGTAGTCAAATTTTAGGATTGTTGCTGTTAATAAATGATTCATCCTTCCTGCTGAAATTTTGCACGCGTATAGACCTTTTCATTGGGCGAGGAGAAAAGGGCGCGCGGCGAGCCTTTCCTCCTCTCTGGCTTGTGCGATCCGGCGCGGCGCTGCTTGAAAGTATTGCTTTCGCGTGCTGCGGAACGATTTCGAGATGTTTTAGATCGTACTTGGTGAAATTTACGCAATGTCCGTTCATATAAGCTCGTCAGGGAAGCCTTTCGGTGCATCGGTAACTACAGTACGGAGAAATATCTCTTGGGGGCGCAAACATGTGACGCATATTATCAGTCGCGGTGTGCGTATGTGTTGTGAACTGTTTTGTGTGTATCGGTTTTGATTCAACGAAGACAACTGGCGTCTCTGTATTACCAGCATGAAATGGTAAATCTGCTCACTATCTGATCGCTTAGCGTAAGGACAAAAACAAGAGCGCCTGCTCGTGTACGGCCAACCTAAGGCAACTACGAAACACCTAAGCGGCAGACGCTATCAAATATTTGTGATACACCGGCGTCGTTCTCACGACGATTCAAGTCTAGTAGGCTTGAAATCACTATATGTCTACGGTAGCCTCTTGCATGAGGCCGATGGCGCTGCTCAACACAGCGATCACTGCGGTTGGTGGACCAGCATGATACATATGAATAAGCCATGTACTTCGGCATTGCCTTTTTGCCCTGTAAAGCCATAATGTCCGAGATGGATCCCATAAAAAGAATGCAATGGCTATTTTGAGGACAAAATTTCCGTAATACGTGTGAGTGCGTCGTACAGAGAACGGAACGAACACAACCGAAAAAAAAAAAGTCGGTTATCATAATCTTTGTCGAAAAAGAAAGAACGGGCTAACGCCGCAGTACGACCTCGTATAGTCACGCCGCACAACGTTTACAGAGCTATAAACGTTGATGTCGCATGCTTGGACCATGCGCTATATAGAACAAAGATATCTGTAATCCAGTACCTACCACTGCTTAGGATAATCGCGAAGTATAGTTCACGCTGTAAGGTATGTTGCTATTACTAACCAAACCTATTTTATTCATCGGTGGAAACCTCGCCTACCGAAACAAGTAGTCACGCAATGTAATCTGCTAGGAATAGTTTGAACGCTTGTCAAAGTATAACAGCACAGCTCCTATCGTAGCAGAACGGTACCCGCGTTGCTACGATCGTCGCGTATGTTTCATTGCTCCTAAACCACAGCATAGAACTAGAGGACAATACTGCAATAAAGACCACATTAGTGAATGGAACTTTCAGAAATACACTGTTGATCTTCGAGGCTGATTGTAGGCTTAAACATGCGCGCACACATCGCGCTGCGTGCTCCGTCCGCCTCAACGCCAGCAGAAAGTCCGGCCATACCAACCTATACCACTTCAGTACATCTCATAGAACCGTTTTCCACGTAGAAGACGCCACGTCATACTAAATAGACCGCACGAGAGCGAGAACAAACGCCAAAAACTACCGCCGAGCGTATACCTGCCATGCAAAACGGAGCGCTCGCCCAAGCCAGCATGCCGACTGCCCATAGATGGCGCCACTGCGTGCAATATGGTGGCGCCCATAAAAATACAGTCTATATGGGAGACCCTGTACACTTATAAATAATAGGTGATAGTACGTTCCTATGTTAAGGCGTATTGATTTGATAGCGTCGATTGCAAGAGTCATGTGTGGACCGCTGCCGGCGCTGACACAACAGTCGCAGCGTGGCGCCCGGAGACAGCGAGATGTCTCCGAGATGGCAAGAAGGGCGGTAAAGCGCGCAGCGTGCGGGGGGTCCCTCAAGGTAGACGAGGGGAAGGATGAGAATGGAGAGGAAATCGAGTCGATCGGTAGACACTGTGACGTCGATGCTAGACTAAATAAAATGGAGGACGTCCAGGATGAGCTTGCGAAACTGGTCGAAGAGCTCAAAAATGAGCTCAATATGCCGCGTAATGCACGGAAGGCGGTACAAGGAAGACTCCAGGCAGCCGAGGAAATACCGAGCAGGGCCGTCATTACGAACGAAAATGGTAGTGACGATGGAACGCCGTCTCCATGCGTGACAGGGCCCGGAAGTACCGATGAAGCGCGTGGAACGCGTGGAACGTGGGGTTTGGGCAGGTGGAAGGAGGTTCATCTACCTTGAAGCTACCACAAAGGAAAAGCAGGAACGAAGGGACCAATGCTCCGTGTCAAATCCGAATCACGCGGAAAAAGATAACAAAGGGAAGCAGGAACAGGTCTCGTCCGTAGGAGACAGTGAAAAGGTGATAATCGCCGGTGACTCAAATCTGACTATAGGATCTAGGACGCGATTGTGGAGAGGGTGAAAGGCAACAAAAGAGTGGCGCTATAGGGACGTTCCCAGGGCAGACATTGGGCTACGTCATGGAGCGAGCTAGATAAAGCCTCGCGGAGAATGCACAGGGACGGAACCTTGTAGTAGTAACGGGGGCCTAAATGACATGCTAAGCAAGATAGGGCCGGACTAGCCCAGCGTTCGGCGAAGGGTGTAGACGACTTGCGCGAGATGTCCCCTCGGGTGCAGACTGTGGTGTGCACGGTGCCGGACGTACCTGTATGTGACACTAACGAACAAAGAGCGGTTGCGGCCGCTAATGAGGCGATATGGAGAGTGAGCCAAGAGAAAGGTTTGAGGTTATAGAAGTAAACAGGGAAGTGAGAAGGTATGGCGGTTTTCAACGAGGTGGAATCCCCTTCAATCACAGGCTTGGACGAGAAGTGGGCTGGCGACTTGCTGATCACGCAGTTCCTTTTTTGGGGGGTACAAGGGCGCTGTGGAGGCCAGGGTAAGTAGTACTGAAGAAGGTCCTGTGCGAACCTCGGACTACATCACCGTCAATAACAGGAAAACTACGAAAAGAAGAAAGAAGAGAGCTCGCCGTGCAATAGGCTACATAAACATGGAGGGCGGCAGAAGAAAGGAAAAATTGTTAAATAGTGAGGAGCCTTTAAATAGAGAACAAATAGGCGTGTATACGATTACAGGAACGCACAGAATTCTTTTTATTTCAGAAAGTGCCTCGCATATAGACTTGTCACTATCAGGGTTCATGAACACGCAGCCCGCGGAGCCCTTGTACACGGCCTCCTCTCTTCTGTCGCGATTGCGATGCACATCGCCCATCACTCTGGGGTGTATACGAAATGAATGCTGGAATCGTTGAAGCTTTGCGCGGATGAGACGCAGCCACACGCCGGCTCCGGTCACTCAGCGAAAGTCGGAAGTGATGTCGGAAGCGCATATCATACGCAGGCTCTCGAACCAGTCGGCCGACGCTGCTGAACCCGCCAAAACAGCGCATATGTCGGCGTGAGCCCCTAGTGCGTGCACTCTGGCCGTCTCGGGTGCAGCGTGCGCAACGCGTTGTTTGTCTTCGATAACGCCAGCGGAAGCGGTTGTCGGTGGGAGAAAAAAAAAAAAGGCAGCAGCGGGAGCTAGGGTGCAAGTGACCGCCGATGCGACTACCAGCCGACGTGTGCCAATAAAGAGTAGCCAGGCAGCTTTCCCAGCCAGGCAGCGTGTATATCTAGCACGATCGACGCGATCGGGACAACTCGTCAACGTGCAATATACTTCGACGCGCAGCTTTCTTCAACGTCCGCGTGGCGACATATATACGCGCCCGAACGTGGAGGACTGACAAAACAATGCCCTGGACAGACAATGGAGAAATACAAGCGGCCACCCGCATTGAGACTAGCGTAAAACTATAAATAATGCAGAGCCGCAGCAAGAAAAAGCGACGTAAGACAAATAAATAAATCAATAAAAAGAAAAAATGAGAGAGCAACGAATGCATTTTCTGGTGACGTCAACACTCGCCGCGTTGCCGGTCAATTCGGATTGAGAAAGAACTGTGGCATTCTAACGGCGATTCACTCCGCATGCATACCGTGTCTTCGCATAGAACAAACGCAGCTCAGTTTACAGCAGAACAGTCTACCAGTATAACCTGGATTCATCGGTGACCTGAACGCTGCAGCAATGTTCGCGTCCAAGGGATGCCGACACTGTTCGCGATGATATCACTTCGCGTTGTATACAAGTGCACACGCGTACGCTATAGTACGTGCCACTAACAAATGGAACAAAACTCCGATGTCAAAGTCCGCTATTGTCCGGCCTGTGGCAAGAGGGGCATTGTGCTCGTGAATGAGTGTATAGTAGCTGGCGCAACAGTGCACTTGGGTCACGCAAGAGTGTGACCTTTCCCTGACTTCATGGTTAACACCCATTTAGTTCTTACGCAGAACGGTTGGCGAGCCTCAAAATGACGTGAGCCCTGAATAATATGCGGAATGGAGTGCATTCAACATCGTGAGCTTGCATTCCATTTTATTGGGTCATTTCAGTAGACGGTTTAAAGTCTCACTATCGCCGAGTTTTGAATTCGTTCACGTTTTCTTTTTAAAACAGTTTTTACGCAGGTTACTTCTGACACTTGCGTAGATAAAGCGACAGGCTCAAAGTGATATTTTATTTTTGCGCTGCCAGTTAACCGATGTAAATTAAGGCAGCCGAAGTGCTCATGGGTTCAGTGCAATAACCACGCGTTGTCGAAGTTCATCCATGCTTTCGTACGGCGTCGTTTACAGTTATCGTGACCGCGAAACAGCTATTCCCAGATTTAACTAAATATGGTACTACAGTCCATCTCATAGCTTAACGTGGAATGAAAGATTACTCGCCAAAAATTATCTGCTTTTCAGATTCACTCTCTCCTGTTTATGAATTCAAGCAGTGTAATGTAGCATGTATAACAGCTGATAACGTCACAAAGCCCGGAAAGGGAAGAGATTAAAACACTCAAATTACTACCAGACCGGTTTCAGGTTTATTAATAAGTGTGTCAATTTTATTGCTAGCATCAATTTGTGCACTACCTCCGCTAAGAGCCCAACCAACCCCTTTCCTGTTACACGATCTCGCCTCCTGGAGATGCCGCTTTTCTGCCATTTGTTAGTGTGTGTGGCAGAGCTCGCTTTACGTCAATCAGAGTCACCTTCGCCAAATGGTCGAAAAAATACCCATTATTTTTTAGTTGAATCATTTAGGAAGCGTTCATGTACATTGTTTAGTGTTCACTCGTATGTAGGCACTTTCTTTTTAACTCCTGCGCTGTGTCCCTGACAGGCCTCTTCTTTGCGGCCTCTAATTGAGCACGTAGAGGATTAAAAAAAAAAACTGACGTAAGTAAAACTGAGGAATTGAATGGCCACGTTAATCGCTGCCTTGGCAATCGTGCAACAACCACGTGCCTGTCTTTCTTCTTAGTTAGCAAGGATAGAAAGTGCACGCACGGAGGGATTTAAAAGCACGCGCTCGACATTACCGAGTTAAACGCTTCGCGGGACTTCAGGAGCTTTTGCCAGTTTAAACATATCAGTCGCAATTAAGGCTCCCTGGTCTGAAGTGCTTTGACAAAATTTGCAGCCTGTTTCTGAAGAAAATAAAAAAAAAGAAATGTAAGAAAAATTTGCAAAATCAGTTTTTCACGATAGACGGAAACAAATTCAGCATGTCGCAGGGAGCTTGTGCTACCTTCCGTGTTCTAAACTTCAGCTATGACTGCGTGAAGAACGGGCGAAAAATATTCCGAGATTACAGTTATATCGTCTAAGACATGGTACACATCTGCAAAAACTTCCCTGAGCGGGTGAAGAAGGTTTGGTCGACGTTAAAAGGCCCCAGTTGGGATATGATATTAGAGCGGAGCACCTACAACGTTCGCGCAGACGCACGCATACGGTCCTGCGAGGCACCGTCGGCACTTTCACACAATCCTTTTTAGAACGTGACTCTCCTCACACCGGGAGCTGAATCGGCAGGCGCGCACACAAAAAGCGAAATAGGCGGTAAGACCGAAATAACTTGTCCCTTCCTGCGTCGACGGCGAAAGAAGCATCGTTTAGCGCCCGGTCCTTCGCGTCCCCCTGCCGCCGCCCGACTGAAGCCGTGGAAATCTATTTTCCGCCTCGCCAGTCAAGCGTTTTAAGGCCCGTAACCCTTCTGTTCGCCGCCACGCTCGGAGTAGCGGCTTCGCGTCAATGATGCTTTCTATGCACTCGGCGTGTGGAAAAAACAAACAAAAAAAGAACGTAATGCGCTTTACTGTTAGGAAGCGGGAAACACAGTCCTGAAAGATATTCAGACAGATGATCGTTAATGACAGTCTGCGCTTACAGCTCGGACGAAACAAGGAAGGTTTGATGAAAGTTGCTCGTTGCTACACGCAGCGTCTCGTTGGCAGGAAACGGTTTTCTTAGTCTACGTAATAACCCGGTCAGACGGGCAAATTTACCGTCCCTTTGACCAAGTGTCGCTCGGCGTTAGTTGTCATTCGGAGGCGATCACACGAGAGAGTGAGTGACAGTCGCAGCAGAGAGCGCTCGGTAGAGACTGTCAACTTCGTCTAGCTCCCTGGAAGTGTTTCATTAGCCTCTACAAAAGCAGCTTGAAAGGACACAAGAGCAGGGGAAAGAAAGCGATTAGTTTGGTATTTTTGCGTGCGCATTTTTCAAACTGGGTTTGTCCCAAAACTAACCTAACAGTCTTGCACTTCCGCTGTTTAATTTCAGTGGCCGCCAATAACGCGCTTTGTCTCGTATTGCAGCGAATAGCAAAATTATCAGCAACATTATCGAGAGATTTCAAAATAATGGTAACTTAGTGTTTTTTTTTGTAGCATTCCATAGCCGGCTGCCATCAACTCCGAACGACACAGTTTTGATATGTAGCACCGAAACGTTAAGATGGCTACAATTCCACTAAAGTGCGTTCACTCAAACTGATAAAATTTGCCAGAGTGACTAGGGTAAAAAAAAAAAAAAAAAAGAGAGCCAGATGATTTTTGATTACAGAGAAGACACTGCGCGCGGAGGAGACTGCGGTAATATTGCGATACCGCTTAAACGTCTAGGTTCAAAGATTTTTAAGACCGCCTCCTGCCAAGTTACGAAGATATCATGCACCGCCAGAGAAAAAGAAAAAAAAAAAACGTTATGCAAATGCCAAGACTGCACTGTAGGAAAGAATTAGGCGCCTTCTCAACGAAATTGAAACGAAAACTTCTTTGCGAGCGCTTCATTCTTAACGCTAGGACATTTATGGACGCAATACCTTTTCTTTTTTTTATTGGAACGGGTAGAAAGTAATATGAAGAATAAAAGGAAGAAGGAACGCAAGGTCCGATGACTATACTCTAAAATGCGTTTTTAATTTCTACAGTTTCTCTCGAGATCGCTACACAATTTTAAGACAGACCAGAAAAATCGAGAGAACAACTTGCGCAATGGCTTTTATTCGAGGAAGGGTTTCACATTGGATTGCACCGGGCGCGGGAAAAAAGTTTCGCGTAACAAAACTGTCCAGACGTCCGTCACCCACGAGAGTTACATAGGAGTCCTCAAAACTCGCCATGGGATTCACGGTGAAAATCTGTTACTTTCGGTGTTTGTTTGCCCCCGAAACATAAAGCTAAAAAAGAAAAACATAATTCGTGTCCTAGGGGCATTGCACAGAAACAAACGAAATGGTGAAAACCTGAGATGCGCCGAGATTTAAAATAATTTCCTCCGTTGCGAGAAATTTCCCAGACTCTCCGGAGAGAAAGAAAAAAAAAGTGGGGGAAGGGTGCCTACTTTTTCTTATTCTTCTGAAAGGTCATTGACGGCGTCTACAGTTACACAACGGCTCAGTGGGCTCCCTTTGAGTGCAGTAATCGCGAAGCGCTTCGCAATGCAGTGAACTGAGGTGAGAGTCGAAATGGGTCGCTGGCATTGACTCAGATTTGGCAAAGTGTACGCTACAGAACAGCTACACAGACACCGACGAGCGCTGGCATAAATAAGATGAAGAGGAGACAGTGTAGCGTTCTTTTCGTGCCCTTAGCGACGAAAAAGAAGAAGAAAACGCCCGCTAAACGCCAAGACGGGAGCCGAGGAAGCGGCAGAAAGAGGACAAGCGGGGCGGCGACGAGAGAGACCCACGTGCCACCGAGCTCGAAAGCCCCGGCGCGCGAATCACGTGCGCGCCCGCTCGCACGGAACGCCGCGCCGACCGCATTTTGAGAGCAGGACGCCGCCAGGCGATGTCTTTAGCGCGTCAGCAGACTCTTTTGTTGCCCCCCCCTGGAAAGTTCCTGCACCGAACGGCTTCCGGGATTTTCCAGCAACCCGGTGGCACTAACCTCCGGTAGTGCGCCAGGATGAAGACGGCGCTGCGGGTGCGTGCAGCGCCCCGAAAGAGAGAGGAAGAAACTAGCAAGACATTCTTCGCAGAAAAAAAAAAAGGAATAAGAAAGAAAGAAAGACGTCTAGACGAAGCATGAAGCGGGTGTAAACGAAAAGAAAGAAAACATGGCCGCGAAGGAAAGAAAGGAGAAAGCTTGCGGCATAAAGTTCATACACGACACCGTTTCTCGCGACTGTACCGCCGCCATGACGGGCTCATCAACAGAGAAAATCGGACACTCGCCTCTTTATGCACCCAGCAAGAATATGGGTGCAAGGATAGTGAAACGAGAGGCCTCACACAAAGAACGTGATGACAGCGACGCTATTGGTAACATATAGCGACAACTCTAAGGCGGCGGCGAGAAAGTACTCCATAGCTTGCGCTGTTTACTTTAATGGGATGTTCCTGTGGCAGCAGTAAACCACGCACAAACAATAAAGGTACACTCAGAGCAGGCGATATGGATTTACATGTTTTGATTGTTGTAGTCGCCGATGAGCGCTTTCTCTGCTCGTGCGACTAGATAACATGCTTGCGCGGCCATCGCCCAGTGACGCTTTCACTTGAGAATGCGCGGAATGTTATCCACCGTATGCGGATGTTTCCCTGCATGCTTTTATTTATTAATTTTTTTCTCATTCTAATTTAGCCGGACGCAGTAGGATTTAGGGTGTTGCCAATTATTTCCCTTTTCGCACAGTCAAGATGTACACTGCAGGCTACGAGATACGAAGCTTGCTTATGCGCAAAAAAAGACGAAAGAAAAGGAACTCGCAGGAGTTGCTTACAACCATGTCCTACGCGCGGCGCAGTGGGCCGTTAGGAGCGCTGCATAGTGCGAGATAACTTTCTTAATTGGCAATATTACTCACCAACGACAAATTTCACGCACGTACACCGAAAAAAAATAACGCCAAGTTGGCAGTCATCGCCACAAGAAGTCAAACACGAAACTATACACAGCTTCGACGATAAAGGATCCTGGCAAACTAGTAGAAATGTGAACGTTGACAGATTCGCTTGAACAATTTTTTCCCCATTCAGGAATCCGTCGATGCTTTTCCTGTGCCCGTAACGGGAGCAGAGCGCAGCACGGTAAGAGCGAACGATAGGCCAGAGCGCGGAAGCGCATCGAGAGATCGTCAGAGTATTAAAAAAATGGATTGGCATGCACGTGGCGCTCAGGAAACTGCAGCCGCCTACAAAAGATGATCAGTAAATGCGCGGACACTAAGCGCGGCGGCATATTACATAACGCTCCGTTATCCACGAAGTTCCTACATTCAGCCGAAGGCCGAGCAAAGTATTTGTCAAACTTGGCAGCTTCGCTTAGATTGGCCCTCAGGGATTAATCTTTCAGATGCAGACACCGACCCACGACACAAACAAATAATGCTAACGGCTTCGTCTTTGCGGACGTATAACGCCTCACGCACTTTCATCGAACCACTGGAACGCCAACAACGTTCGAAGTGCAACGATATTGGGCTCAGTGGTTTTTCAGTGGTGTACCAAGAGGCTCTTCATAGCGCGTTTACCTGAGGAAGAAACGCGGCTCCCGACTGGCGTTCGCGCGCACAAAGCTTTTTGCATGACGCTTTTAGTGCACTGAAGAAGAAACTAAAAAAAAAAAGGAAAAACGCTCGCCCCAGCCAGGGCCCACCTTGAAGTAGGCACCCAGAGGCAAGTTTCTCGGGAGGCAGGAAAGAGGGTTCATCGAAGAGTGACATGCACCTGCAAGATACCAGATTCTACGGGCATCAAGCTTCGCAAGGTCGAAATATAGCGTACTTGTAGAACAGTCCTTTATAATGATAATCTTCGTGAGGTTTCGTAGGCTTAATAACGGCACTAAGATGGTAAATGGGCATGCCGCCTACACCTCTAAACCCATTAGCAGAAACACCCCGTAGTAGATCTAACCACTGAACAAACCTGCTTCCAACAATCAGGCCTGAAAATCTCACGTGGTGTAAAGGGCACCTTTTTTTACATCGAAACAAAAGAATGCAGAGCTGGACTCACTGAGCGAGCGTGTGGCAAACTTCGCGCTACACACTTTCACGCATCAATTCATGGGAACTGCACCTGCACTCCGGCCCAGAACAGATAGCTTGAGAGCCGAACTTATGTGAGGCATGCAAAGCGAGGAGGGGACATGCAGTTGGCAAGCGTTATAAGCAGTCATTCGCTCTCTATTGAGACGCGTGTGAGCGCGGAATAACATAATGTAAAGTTGTTTCGCCATCGTCACTCTGTTCTCTCTGGTGTCCCTCTCGTTCCCCGCGCTCTTTCGCCAGCGTCCAGTGGCAGGCAGGAGGGGTGACTCACAAAACGGCCCCCTTCACCTTTGTCACACTTGAATGGACTGCCTACGTGCGAGTTCGGCAATCGCGCCATGTCGAAGGCTGCTGGCGAGCGCGCACTTCGCTGGTGCATGCAGCACAAAGTGCATTCTGGCAGCCGTCGTCCATAGAAAGCAAGCGCCGCCAGTTTCCTAGAAGAGCGACCAGCGCCCAGAACAGTGGCCAGCCCATCACGTGAGTCGCGAGATTGCAACGCGAGCCCCAGGAAGCGGCAGACGATAAGGGCTTCTCCTCAATGCGCGGCCGAGCGCATGGCCGCTTTTTTATCGGCTCTCGCGCAGGAGCAGTGCCAAACTTTTCTTGCTTTCTGTTTCAAGGCTGACAGGCATTTACAAACACACAGCAAATGCAACAGAGCATGCTTGGTGTCGTGGGCGCCGACAGGTGAAGGTTTGCGATTTGAATCGCGCGGCGTGTGCTTGCGAGGCCGCGACATCGCTTTTGTCACTAAGTATGGCAACCAGCGCTAAAACTTCGCGTGCCATAAAGCAGCACCGTAGCACATAGCCGAGCGGTGGAAACAGTTTTCAGTGGCACATGCTGCGATTTCGCGTCACCAATTTCAGCGCCCATCTTGAAGTACATACGTGTGTCCAGGTTCTGGCCTGACTGGTAACTGGCGTGCTAGAACATATGAGCGCTAGCGCTTCTCCAACAGACATGGGTATAGTCAGACCTTGGCTGGACGCATAGAGCTAAAGCAAACGGTGATACAGACGCGCGTCTGGCCTCCGTAGGCTATCGGATGGTGTCAGCATATTTTAGCTGCCCACTCAAACTGCCGCAGCGCCTCCTGACCAGCGCTGCAGTTCCCCATAAGCACAGCGCACTCTTTTTTTTTTTTCTGTTAATGCTGAGAGCAACGTAAGACCACGTAGCCCAGCAATTGGAAGAAACGTCTTGTAGGAGACGTTACACGTTCACACTGTCCTCTAGCCATTGTTCATGTCGAGGCAAGAGCGTCCATGTTTTGCAAAGGCAGTAAAACCCCGAATGCCACACATACCTGAATGCCATACAGGATATGGTGGCGAAGACCCATTAAATATGCGTTCTAACGCTGTCGTGGATCGGGCAAGGCTTCGTTCATCAATTTCAAGCATGCCATCAAATGGGAGCTCGTTTGTTATGTCGAGAGTCGTCTCATTTCCGCGGTATCCCAAGCGACTAGTTTCAGAAGCTCTTGTAAAAAGCTGTTACAACCGCAGCATCTGGCCAGTAACGCGATGCACATAGGAGCGCGACCCGTTGGGTCATTTGTGAGAACCTCTGCAGCTGCTGGCGTGATGTTTAGGGGAAAGGGAACGAGGCGTTGCAATGCACCGTCGCGCATTTGAGAGGTCTACGTTCACGAACAGAAATAAACTATCTCGAGGCAATACATGAGACGCGAGAATCGACACCGGAAGGCAAGACCGATATTAATTCGTAGGCTTGCAGACACCGTGCTTAAAGTGCGGAAGCGCGCGTTCGCATTTCGTCCCCCTGCGATATGCGAACTGACATGAGACACGACACGTTTGCATAAACCTTACAGGAGCGAACCAAGTTAGACGCGTATACAAGGTCATCTCGACTCGAGGTCATCCGCGCTTTTGCATGAAGCCGTTCATGCAACTCGGTCAGTCGTGATCGCGGCGGCACCCGACGCGTAGAGAGGGGCAATGCGTGCGCGTGAAATTGGCTACCATGCAGACTGCGACATCACGAGGTCACGTTCATGGTATTTCCTGATAATTGGAATGCATGCGTCTAGCGGTGAAGCTGTCGCGTGATGATATCACCGCAGTGAGAGCCGAGCGTGACGCTATAGACTCGCAGAGCACATCGGCTAGCGACTATGGCAAGTTCAGGCCAAAGGGGACAATTTTCGCTGCAGCTCAGTATTGCGACCAGGGAACCGAACTACGCGGTGGCGAATGAGTGTGCAGCAGACAGCAAACGGCAGGGCGTTTCTCCCACGCACACGGGGCCCCCAACACCCACAGCGAGTACGGTGTTCTGCTGCACGGCAGGTTCGACTTCCGGATTCCGCTGCTGCTCTTCAGGGCTAGTCGAGTGCCAATAAGCTGCGGTTACGGCACATGTTAATGAACCCCGGGGTGGGGGCTCAAACATTATTTCGGAGGTTCCCGTTATGGCATCTGTCCCTCATAGCTTAGACACTACTTCGGGTGCGCATCTCCAGCATTTGTTGAAAGAACAACGAAAGAGCGGTAGGGGATCAAGGTCGAAGGTATTCAGCTCACCTCGCCTATCTCGAAAGATGCGTCAGCGGCTGACGAGAGGCCCGTGAACGAAGCTGTTCCAGCCGAAAGACACGGCAGTGCCGGTTGGAAGAAGAGAAGGTAGCGGTTGCTCAGTCGAGGCGACTCTGCAGCGGACGCCTTAACTCGCTCGCTCTGGGCAGACACCTGAACTATTCCACGACAGAGAGGAAATGTAGAACACGCAAACAGACTGAGGAAAGGCAGAAAGGAAGCTCGTCTCACTGGAGCAGTGAAGCCAGCTCAACAAACAAAAAATGAAAGGTGACGTTTGTTGTTTTAAAAAAGTTTGCTTCAGAAAATTTGAGGTTTTAAGAGGAAGCTTGAGCTCGGGTGCTCTTACCTAAATACACGTGAAAGGAGAATGCGTTTTTCTCGGCGACCACTGCATCAAATTTGACGAGATTTGTTGCATTTAAAAGAAAAACCTAAAAGCTGATGACTGCTTGTTTCGAATTTTTATTTGGGTCGTAAACGTTTTATTAAAAACTGGCAAAAATCGCAAATTTTCAGGAAACGAAACTATGAAGTTTACAACTCTAACTCGGGAATGAAAAATTATATCACAATTATGTGAATTAAATATAATAGTACATCTAAAGCGGACAAAATTGTTATGTTACACATGAATCTAAAAAAATTTGGTAAGATGGAAATACAGCCTTTGAGAACCCTTGTACACAACGTAACGAGTTCACCTAAGATATAATTAAATTGACTTATTGAATTTTCCCGCTTTGAATGATCCAATGGATGCCGTTTACACAACCGGATATCTGTTTTTGATGCAGAGCTTTTAATTTGTAAACTTCGTGCTTCTATTTTTTTTTTCGAACTTTCGAATTTCTGCAAATTGTTTTAACAAGATTCCGGCTCTAAATCGAAATTCCGCTGCCAACAGTCACTAGAATTCAACATTTTCGCTCAAATGCAACAAACTTAATTAAAGTCGGTCCTGGGGTTATCTCAGAAAAGCATTTCTGCATTTTATATGCATTTGAATACGCCGCGTCGGAGTTGGGCCCGAGCTAAAGCTTCCTCTTAAGTGCCTCCGCAGCCCATGCATGCCTTTCTCTGTTCTACAAAAGGGGGGTGGGGGAGAAGAATAAACTAAAAGCGAAAAGCGAAACGGCTGTCACAACGCAGATCTCAATGACTGCGGCCCACTCAGTCAGTCTAATCACATTAACCACAAACACTCAGCTACACAAGTGACACATTAGAGTTTCTAAACTTCAGTGGCTTTTGATTCGGTGGCAAAATTTCTCGATTCAATGCCTACTCTATGAATCGTCTATTGCACAGAGTTTATCCACATCTGATGTTCCCGGTCTCTGCTGGTGCTAGCAGCGACCTATTATCTTTCACAGTTTTATGTTGGAAGTAGCGAATACAGGCGTCTTTCGTATCGTACAAATCATTCTGCTATACAGGGTGATCATTTTTAAGTTTTATGTAATTTTTTAAATCGCCTGTGGCAGATAGCATAATTCTTGTATTTTAACTGGATTACTCGAAGAGGCGGACATTACTAGCACGAGAAATCGAAACACATATTCAACAAGTTAACAAAAGTTCACTAATGAACTTCTTAATTACTTTGCGGCACATATTGCAATTTACGAATTGTAGCCGGCGAGCTTGCAAGACATATCCACTTGAATTTACAGGATGAGACCAGTTTCGACATATCGTTTCCCAAGTTATGGAACGAAATACACGGGCAATCCACTTACCTTTTGCTTCAATGCATGAAAGAGCGTTTTGTTAAAAAAGTAAATGGAACAACCGTACATTTTTAATGCAAGTTTGATGGCGTATATCGCCAAACGCGTCATTCTGGAAATTCATTCCAAGTTGATACGCCTTGCTAACTCACCGGCTACAACTCATAAATTGCAAAATGTGCCTTAAATGATTAGTTCGCAAGATAATTAGTGCTTTTTGTTAATTAGTTGCATTATGTTTCGATTTCTCGTGCAAATAATGTCCAGCTCTCTGAATAATCCAACTCGCAAGGACTATAATTACGTTATCTGCAACAGACAATTTTTTTCTAAATTCTGTAAACCTTAAAAATGATCACCTGTATGTCTTGTTGCTCGTGCCGGCATTCATGGGGAAATTGCGATAGGCTGTCTTGAATATGAGCAGCGTAAGTGTGCTTTTAGATAGGCAACGAACCGCCTCGACAACTACCATTTCACTATAGAAATGTTGTTCGATCTATGGAGACGTTACGCCCGATATTCGCACAGATTTAGAAAGCTGCATGGTTTGACCTAGATCGAAATACTATACAGTTCGATGCTCCCATAACAGTCAGCCACTCTACCAGTAATACATAGAACGTTAGTACATAGTGGGGTCGTAGCTTGTAAAGGATTTTTTTTTTCTCTGGCCCTATTCATCTGTTATCAAACCCTGGCGATAGCGAAGGAACGGCTTCGAGCGAATCGGTGTTTAATGATCAAAAGAATGGAAAATAAAAAGTACCATTACAAAATACAGCCCCTTCGCAAGAAGCAATACATACAACAAATAGCATAGTATGCGTCTGGACGCAGTCTCACGAAGCACTTTCAATAGAAAGAACCGAAAGCGCGGCATGCTTCTATATGGAATCAGAAGGTGAGAACACATACTACTGCGCCGTAACCGTTCTCTTCATATAAGCTACGCGAGATTTCTCGTGCTTTACGAGGCCGCCGTCACAGAAAAAAATCCTGAGACCACGGCCAACAAGAGAACTGCAAAACACGTGTGGACCACAGAACGCTTACAACGATTGCAAATGAATGTATAGATGGCTTGTAGGGTGGGCTGTATATTTGTGCAGCGACGTGTATTTGAATTATGTCCAAACCATATAAGTCGTATGCCGTGCTATGTAATACGCACATTAATTTTATTGTAATTTCTTCTCTTTATCTTTATTTATTATGTTACGACGGCGTACATAGGATGCAAACCTGGAGAATTTAGGATAAAAGAGCCGGCCCGAACCAAGACGCCATGCATCTCCCCGATACCACATACGTAAACGGCACGCTGCTTTTGCAAACATGGATGCGTCGCAAAACGGCATGGCTGTAGAATCCCCTAACACGGTGTTCCAGTGGGAGCGCATCGTCGTAACACAGTAGCACGAAGACCCGACTAAAGTCCTTGCGAGACCGCGCGGCCGGCATACACTATGACGGACACGGGTGCTGGCATCTATTTACACCACAAGTGGCCGGGACCTTGTATAGGGCTTTGATGTCTTGAGTGTACGCCATGGGCTTCGTCTCTGCCGAGCTTGGTGACCTAGCGCATGCGGTGGCGTCTGCATCACGACGGGTGAAAACCTATCTGTATCGCGACTGAACTATGGGCTGCTACCTTCGCCTGTAACGACAGCTGTGTACGTAAGGAAGACCCCCACGTAAAGGAGGGTTATTGAGCAGTTCCAATTAGAGGGCTTGGCGAGAACAAACTCGGAACGCACTTAGTGCGCATCTTACAGTAAAACAGTCGCATTGATCATCGATTAGAGTTTCCTCTCATCAGCAGTCTGCTAGAACCAAAGCTCCAGTTCCACAGAACCACGGCGATTCCATAGAAGCATCGCAATCTGCTAGAACCTAATTTCACAGAACTAGGCCGCAGGGGTTCTGAACCCTTCCTGTTTACAGAGTCAGTGTTCGCTCCTTTGGTTTAAATACTCTGAAAAAGAACAGATTTACTTCCTCCCTTCTGTGGAGATGCAAAGCAGCGAAATGGACGTGGCAGAAATTACGACACCCGGAAGCCGCTAATGCAATCTTGCTCATACACGCCTCAGAAGCAACGGCTTAACGTCCGCGGGCGCACTGGAAAGAGCGAAAAGCAGACCGTGATAAGATCTCGTCTGAAGGACGTGTTACCCTCTCATCTTCGCTGCCCAGCGTGAGCTCGCAGTGCTTACCCTTGCTCTAATGAATACGGCACGGAGTGAACTTCAGCCTACGATAGCTGTACGTTTTTACCGCACGCGGTATGCTCGGGTGCCAACTTGAAGGGAGTGATTGCTGCTTTAGAATCCGAATACGTTGCCACGTTGCATGCGGTACATGAGGAGGGGGAGGGGGGACTTTAAGAAAGTGTGTCAATTGTGAAAATTCAGCAAATTCTTGCAGTTCTTAACCATAAGCCAACGCGTTTAACTCAGTTTGATCAGTCCGTAGGTTGGTTGCTCTTGGAGTCTTGTGTCGTACAGTGCCCATTTATGCAGAGATTTGATTTGAACAAATTCGCCCATAGCTAACAGGTGCGAACGCTGTGAAAAAATGACAAGGACAACACAGAGTACACGGAACGAGCGCTGTTTATGGGCATAGCAGAACACTTTGGACAGCTCACGGGGTCTTTAAGTGTTGGGCCACAAGCTCGGTTGACGGGAAATGAAAAGGCCGCTCCAGTCCGAAATCTTCGGAGAAAGATTGCCTCTACCCGAGAAAGGCTACGAGGAGCACATAACCAGAAGAACTAAGGCGAATGTTCCCCGTAAAAGAGGTAGCTTTGAGGCTAGAAATATAGAGCGGGTATCTGAAGCGCTGATATCATAGCTGCTTCTGCAGTTCTCATGCGTAAGACACGCCCCTGTGACATAGGCGAGTGTAGCACTATCAGCGTTATCAGCGCCATCACGCTAGCGAGTGCTCAGCCGCAGAAGCTGCGAACAATGCTCCGAGCCCCGGGGTAGAGAAACCAATCCAAAGGTGTCAATCGGATATCAGCGCCGGCCTGCGCGCATGTGTAATCTAATTTCTAGCTGCATCGACGCTGCTAGAGGGCACTGGGATGCAGTTCGGTCAGAACTTCCCTGTTCCAACTACTTTTGTCCTCACCTGTAGACTGTTAAGCAACATGGTGGTTCTCCAGTAGGAACAACTAAACTATAGTGCGAACCTTTATGTATTATGGTCTGATTCTGTTGTGTAACCAGAGTTTTCATTTCAAGAAAAATCGTTGAGTGTGTTACGACAGATAAGTGTGGATACATTCAAGCCAGTTAGGGGCACGTAGCGGCTCTTTAAGAAATTTCTGTGAACGCTAAGTACCCGCGTCCTCGGGAAAGAACAGTTTCTTTCGATTACGCGATTGTCTCCACCTTCATCACGCGATCCGAGCAGATGGAGTGAATGCCAGTGAGTCACTATACCTCGATGTGTGATGGCTGACCTGCAACTTGTGGTGCGCTGATGCGGCGCCGCTTTCGACGATACGTTGAAGCGTGTAAGTGGTCTATCATGGTCAGTGACGTATAGTCAAAAGCATGGAATGTCACTGGAAGAACGGGTGGCGCTTGGGGAATTCTACAGACCCTTCGAAACTTTGGCGTTTACTTTTTCATTCTCTTCGCTTCTCTACAATTCTGCGGTCCCTCACTATTTTGAAGCTTCCACTTCAAAACTATCGTCATATCCAACGTGTTTGGACTCGTTGGCGCAAAAGTCAAAGAATGACCGATCATCGGAGACCTAGCTACTCTGGTTCGCTATAACGTAATCATTGAGCGACATTTAACCTTTTCTTGGAAGTTCACCGAAGGTTCTTGAGAATACAGACTGGTCACACGAGTGCAGACATAGAATCTGTCATGCCAATGCCGGAAGCTGAACGAGCAAGTTACTGAACTTACTGAACGTACAGTCCTCAAGCTCCGAAGAGGAGAGGAAAACCAAACACACAGTGCGAACGCTAGCCAGCGTTTCTACTGCGTGCAGTGTGTTCCTTGTCCTGTATTAGCACCAACAAAAAGTTGAGTTTCATGTGCGTGCATTTTTTTTATGATCTTTCTTTCTGCCCTACCTTCCCCAGTGCAGGGTAGCAAACTGGATATCTATCTTCCGGTTAACCTCCCTGCCTTTCTCATCTCTTTTATCTCTATCTCCCTCTCTCTTCACAAGCCTGCTTGACAAGTAAAAACTCGTTTTGCAGATAAGAACTCTTCATGAGATAACCAGACCGTGAGCAATTGCAACCCTTTTTTTCTCAAGTTCCGCCTACCGAAAACTTTTGGTGGCAGGGATTTTAGTTTTTGGACTACGCTGATCTGTGGTCAGGCCTCGAGCGTTTTTGGCATCTACTGCAAGCAGCCGCTTGTGGTGAATTATGTCGATGCACACGCGTGCGCTGGCGAACTCTGGTTCCTCTCTCCCCCTTTACGCGCGTGCACATTCTGCGCCAGTTCAAGACCTCCAGCATATTACGTTATGCAAGACGAAGTTGACTGTATTCTTTATTTTCGTAACCTTCTCTTACTTTTCGATCCCTTTGCCAATTACACTGGATAACTTCCCTGTGTCCGTCTCTCAAATGTCCTCGGAGACTAAGTTGTCACTTCATTTCGGATGAGTTTGATTTTTTATAAGTTTACGTTTCATTTTATTTTTCTTAATTACACCACGGAGAGAAGGGGAGGGGTATTACATAAGGGTACAGGAATATGTAAAAAAAGAATCGTCACATGGCTTTGACGTGAAGGATTATTACATCTGCTGTAAAGGTCGAAGGGCAGGCGATAAGAGCGTTGTTGTGGAAAAGGCGGTTCCAGTCTTTGGTTACTCTCGGAAAAACATAAGCACCGAATGTTCTAGTGCGGGCACGTGGTCGATCAACCTGTAATGTATGGCTAGTGCGATGACATATGTAAGCGGCAGGGGTGATGTAAGGTATCGCGATTACGTGCAGAATATAATACTCTTATATTAGGTTATCTTATTCTTACGCGCACGCGAATTCTGAGCGTAATAATGCAGGTGCCACGAACATCATAAAATGGCTAACATTCGTTTTGTTATACGTTAAACAAAAAGGTAGCTAATGGAAGACTTCTGGGCATTACGTGCCAAAATCACGATTTGATTATGAGACACGCCGTATTCATTTTGACCGCCAGGGGATCTCTAACGTGCCCCCAGTTCACGGGACACGGGCGTTTTTTGCTTTTCGCCCCCATTTTCCCCATCCCGCGACCTCGTGCCTAGCAGCGCAAAGCCAAAGCCGCTAAGCCACCGCGGCGGGTCAAAGGTAGCTTGTGATACACTTTATAAATTTCACCACGACCTATTCCTGCCTCCTCCGTGATGAGCAACGGATAACTTCGGCAGTTCGGTGCTGCCCGTCTTCACAAAACACCTCGCCATGCCGGAGAGCGGCACGCCGCGGTGCAACCTGTCAGGTGGGAACACGAGCGTCTTTTTTCCCCGCCCTTCTCTCCGCGGCGTCCATGCGTGACCGCAGATTGATGCCCTCGCCGGATCGCTGGGGTCAAGGTGTGCACCTTTCACTCTTCATTGCGGTTAAGACAGACGGCGAAGCCTGCTAGCACGACAAGCGTGTTTCGGCGGTTCGTCCTTCTATACTGCACGAGCAACAAATTTACTTTAGATACGGATGAGCCGGTGATACCAGTCGAGTTGAAATACGAACAGCGTAGATTATAACGTTCGGATATTTTGCGCGATATTGGCGCAAAGGTCCCAGCGGGTTATAAAAAAGTTGGCACAGGGATCGCCCGAAGAAAATCATTTAATGCACGCGAAACAGTGATAGGCGGCCTGACAGCAACGACGCCAGAACGACGCGCACCAGGCGGAGTCGGAATCGACTACTGTTTCTTCCCTGGCGACTTCTTCCAAGGAATCGCGATGATGATAAACAAACGCGATGACGCCTACTAAAGACACGACAAAGGTTGAATGATGTACCGCCTCTACAATTCTACCCTCTTATATGCTGTTCTCGTGCACACTCTCGAGTGCCCGGTTATGAAGCCAGCGTTCTCGTTTACAAAGGCTACGGTGGTATGGAACCAGCATGGATTTTATCCACAGCCACATGTATGTGTAGAAACGATGTATTGAGAAGTGTTAAGTTGTTTCGTTAATTACTGTACAACTTGTTTTGTATCAACTTCGCGAGAAGCATACCGGCAAGAAACATCTCCGCAGACTGATACCGAATTCAAGATAGCTAATCGCGACTCTAAGATATCTCGTACGGAAGTATGGCTTTTTGAGCTAGTTGGTTAGATACAGCAATGCGGATGAAGGCTGTGGTTTTGTTGTCCTCACTGAGGGTGAGTTCGCATCGAAAGCTTTTGAAGCAGGCTCTTCCGTAATGAAAACATGCGAGGGGGTTTCACTAAAGAAAGTAAAGGCTGAGGTGGAAAAATTGTGCTCTCGCCTCAACCTAGCTCGGTTAGGGAAATGTTTGAACAAAAGTGAGGACCTTCACTTAAAAGTAATGTTTTCTGTGAAAACCCACAACCGGGATGGCCTTTCGGGGTGATGGTGTAAGAGAGAGGCACTTGGCAGAAAGCGGTTGCCCGTCTTCTTCAGGACGCGTTGAACATCGATGCTCCGTTTATAGCAAGAAGCTTGAGCGAGGTGGTGCAGTTCTTTAGAACGAAGTGCGACAAGGGCAGATCAGCCTGTTCTATCGACGTGAAGGACTTGTATTACTCCATGCCCCAAAGCCTCTTTTTGAGATGTGTTGAAGAAAGCATTGATCATTTTAGAGTAATTAAGTTTCAAACTTAGACAGGCATTTCAGTGAGCAGGTTCTTAAAACTTCTTACATTATATTTGAATTCAACCTACGTGGAATGCGATGGACACATCTTTCTGCAAAAGAGGGGGTGTCTGCGTGGGGTGATGTCTGGCACGCACACTTAGTGAAATTATGTTTTCTTGGCCCTTTATGGCAATGTCATTGAAGTTTTTATGTCTGAGGTGAAGATCACCAAAATCTTTAGATATGTTGACGATTACCTAGTCCTGTTCGATTCCATTCATGTTGCAAATGATGCAGTTAACATTTTTCCTCGATGTCTTGACAGTGAGGTGGTAAAACATGAAATACCGGTCAATAATTCCATCCACTTTGTAGACTTGACAATTTTTCAGTTATAGAATCATACTTGTTGGGAATATCATCCTCGTGACAGCAAGATGCTGCTTCCGCATCATTCATTTCATTCTAAGCTAGTGAACAAAACAATCGCCAACCTGTGTTTTGACGACGCGCTCCGGAAATCATGCCCCCATAAAATGCCTAGAAGCTTTGACTTGCAAAAAGAGCGTCTATCGGACGCATGTTACCCTGACTACGTACTTGTTTCAGTAGCAGAAAGTGCGCTAAAGAAGTTAAGGAAACATGGCACGCACATGAGAAGTCGTGACAATATTAAAAAAGGTGGTTGTGTCGTATTTGCATAACGTATCCCACGCACTAAAGAAATTTGGATGAAATGTTAAAGTAGACGTATTTTCCGCTCCGCAGAAATTGCTCAGGTTAGGCAGTGCCACAGATCCATTTGTCAAAAAACGCGCAGGTTATAAAAAGAATCATCGGCCCCCTCTTGTGTAATGCGCAAAGAATGTGGTATGTCGTCTTCAGTTATCGTGCGGGAAAGTCGACATTCGGCAGTCTGGGAGATGCATGAATGATAGGTTAAGAAAACATGACCAAAAATTGAACCGATACCGGGGTGGTCATTTGCCTGTGCATTGCGGTGATTGTGGGTCTAAACGCATGTTTGAGAAGTGCTCTGTTTTGAATAGAAATATAAATAAATCTATACGAGAAGTTGTTGAAGCTGCTTTGATAGCGCGGGCCGCTGATAACTGCATCAGTTCCCCTTCAGTTGCTCTCACTACAAGTGAATCTGCGTTCCTGAAAGCGGCTGGTTTTCATGTGCGGTGATTGGGCCTTTTTGGTGTGCGGGCCTACAAATACAGTGTTTTGTCTGGAAATAAACACTCAATTGAAAGTTATGGCTCGTCCTTGTCTCGCTTTTGTCCGTGACTTCCAGCGTTGTGACCCCCATTATAAGATATCTCGTTCGACATCGTCAACAACACAGCACAGCTATGGAGCTATCTTCCGCACTTGAAGGACGCGCCTGAGAAGTGGGTAGTCCGCTTGGAGCCAAATTTGGCGCAAGAGATTCTGCGCAACATACAGGCCAAGAGGTAATACAGTGACATTTTGCTTTAGTAGATCGGAACATGTGCCCAGTGCAGCATCTGCTGGAGAGAGGCAGAGAGAATAAACTTTATACAGAACAGCACGCGAGCGAAGCGAGCGCAGGTAGGTCCTGCATTCTGCAGTGAATGGGCCCCTCAGTCCAGGAGTCCAGCGGCCTTAGCTGCCCTTCTCATTTCGGTGGCAGGTTCGAGCTGGTCCGACGAGTCGGAGCTGGACAGCCCTGCCTCCTATTGCCGTGTAGGGGTGTGGGTTATGGGTATGAGCTCTTGTGCGCTTGCGCATGCCCACACCACCTTGTAGAGAATTGCGAATTCATCGCAGTGTGGGCATTTATAAGGATACAGCGCACGGTGTGCGTGGTGTGGTACAGACTCAAGTGTGGATATGCATTTGGAGTTTCCGCCGTACTACGGCTTCCTCTCCCGTGAGAGCGTTATGCGGCGGTGATAGTGTTCTCCGTGACAGGCGATCTGCTGAACGTGATGTATTTCAGTGGGTACCCGGCCACAGTGGCTTTTTTCGGTTATGACCATGTCAGGCGAAATGTGCATCATTAAGACGTGTCAGACATGTGCATCATTCCTCTCACCCATGAAAAAAGCCACAAGTTGCCATAGAATTCTTTACAGTCGGGGCTCGACCGTAGCATCTCAAGTGTTCCTCCTCTATCTGTGCGCGGATGTGGTGCGCTTTCTATCTCTACCTTCTATCTTTGCTCTTCTTGAGGCGTGATGTCTTTTTCAGAAGGCAACTGCTAGCCTGGTTCTCTATTTTGTGTGGGGTTTTCAGGTTTCCATGAAAAAAGAAAAAAAAACGACAAAGTACATACTGAAGGCGCTTTCCACGGAAACATGGCTTCTATAACACGGTTCGACGATGCAGCGAAGAGGTGAATTCTCTATGCACGGGCTCTGAAGTAAAATACAGACGTACTATTTACTTAACCGGAGTAATGTGGAAACTACTTCAACTCTGGATAGGTGTTGCCTTAAACGACCACTTCCCATACATAAAATTGGGAACGCTAAATGGAATGAAACAAGAAATGAAATTGATTTCATACTTTCTGCCGATCCCAGCATACTGCAGGATGTAGAAGCGTTAGGTAGGGTAAAGTGCAGGGATCATAGGTTAGTGAGGTGTGAGATTCACCTGAATTTGAAGAGGGAGAGAGAGAGAGTAAAAGTGGTCAAGAAAAAACGGGCCAACGTAGACGCAGTAACGATAAAAGCGGACCAATTCAGGCTCGTACTTGCAAGCAAATATGCAGCCTTAGAACAGCGAGATGTAGATGACTTTGAGGTAATGAATGAAACCGTAACTAGGCTAGCTTCAGAAGCAGGAATTCAAGTGGGAGGCAACGTACCAAGGCAACCAGTAGGTATGTTCTCACAAGCAACGAAGGACATAATAAAGAAACGAGAAAGAATGAAAAAGTCCAACTCAAGAGATCAGATAGAATTCGCGGAATTGTCAAAACTGATCAAGGAAAAAATGGATATTCGAGTTTATAACGTAAGAAAGACTCAGGAAGCAGTAATAAATGGACGCCGCATGAAATCAGCGAGAAGAAAACTTGGCACAGGGCAAGCCAATATGTATGCAATGAAAGATAAGCAGGGTAATATCAGCAATTCCGAAGATATAATAAAAGCAGAGGAAGAATTCTTTACTGACCTGTACAATACCCAGAGCCGCCAGGATACCTCCATTGAAAGTACTAATGAACAGGTTACAGAGGCTCCTTCTATAACTTGCGATGAAGTTAGAAGGGCCTTAGAAAACATGAAACGACGAAAGGCGGCATGATAAGATGTAATAACAGTCTATTTAATCAAAGATGTGGAAGACGTCATGCTTGAAAAGCTTGCGGCCCTTTATATGGAATGTCTCATGACTTCAAGGGTTCTAGAGAACTGGAAGAATGTCAGCATTATACGAATTTACAAAAAGGGAGACGTTAAAGAATTGAAAAATTATAGGCCCATTAGCTTACTCGCACTATTGTATAAAATATTCACCAAGGTATTTTTTTAATAGAATAAGGGCAACACTTGAATTCAGTCAACCAAGAGAAAAGGCTGGCTTCAGGAAGGGATACTCTACAATGGATCACATCCATGTCATCAATCAGGTAATAGAGGAGTCCGCATAGTACAATCAGCATCTCTATGTGGCTTTCAGAGATTACGAAAAGACATTTGATTCAGTAGATATACTAGCAGTCATAGAGGCATTACGTAATCAAGGAGTACAGGAGGCTTACGTAAATATACTGGAAAGTATCCACAAAGATACCACAGCTAACCTAATTCTTCACAAGTAGGAAGATACATATAAAGAAAGGGGTCAGACAAGGAGACAATCTCTCCAATGCTATTCATTGCGTGCTTGGAAGCAGTATTCAAGCTATTAAATTGGGACGGCGTAGGAGTAAAGATCAACGACGAATATCTCAGCAACCTTCGGTTTGCAGATGACATTGTCCTGTTCAGTAACACTGGGAACGAGTTACAACAAATGATTGAGGACCTTAACAGAGAGAGTAAGAGTGGGGTTGAAGATTAATATCCAGAAAATGAATATAATGATCAATAGCCTGGCAAGGGAACAAGAGTTCAGGATCGCCAGTCAGCCTCTACAGTCTGCGAAGGAATACGTTTACCTAGGTCAATTACTCACAGGGGACCCTGATCATGAGAAGGAAATTTACAGAAGAATAAAATTGGGTTGCAGCGCATATGGCAGACATACTCAGATTCTTACTGGAAGCTTACCATTATCACTAAAAAGAAAGGCGCACAATCAGTGCATTCTACCGGTGCTAACATATGGGGCAGAAACTTGGAGACTGACAAAGAAGCTCGAAAACAAAGAGCGATGGAACGAAGAATCATAGGCTTAACGTTAAGAGACAGGAAGAGAGAGGTGTGGATCAGAGAGCAAACGGGCATAGCCGATATTCTAATTGACATTAAGAAAAAGAAATGGCGTTGGGCAGGTCATGTAACGCGTAGGTTAGATAACCGGTGGACCATTAGGGTTACAGAATGGGTGCCAAGAGAAGGGAAGCGCAGTCGAAGACGGCAGAATATAGGCGGGGCGATGAAATTGAATTCGCAGGTGCAAGTTGGGATCGCTTGGCGCAGCACAGGGATAATTGGAGGTCGGAGGGTGAGGCCTTCGTCCTGCAGTTGACTTAAAATAGGTTGATGATAATGATGTATGGATAGAAGCCACGCCACATGAATTGCAAACTTGTCCGCTTTATGCTCGTCAGAGGGGAAAAAAATTAAATTATGGGGTTTTACGTGCCAAAACCCCTTTCTGATTATTAGGCAGGACGTAGTGGAGGACTCCGGAAATTTCGACCACCTGGCGTTCTTTAACCTGCACCTAAATCTAAGTACACGGGTGTTCTCGCATTTCGCCCCCATCGAAATGCGGCCGCCGTGGCCGGGATTCGATCCCGCGACCTTGTGCTCAGCAGCCCAACACCATAGCCACTGAGCAACCACGGCGGGTTCGTCAGAGGGGAGATCTATGCGTCAACCTTAGAGGGCTGCCGAACTGTCCGCTTTCTTTATGAGTTATTCTTATACCGCGACTTTCAATAGTGCAGGAGCCTTGTGTCTTGTGCATTTTCTTCCGTCTTTCCTTCTTTTTTTTTAATGCATTACCTAATGAAAGTATAGGAACAGCCTGCATGCATTTCTTCTTCTTTCATAGTAGATTTTCTTTATTTTTTTTAACTGTCCTTCCGTAGCTTCAAGTTCTATTTAACTTTTATTTTGTTTAAAGTATCGATCTTTATTCACTGATAGTGCCTTCGTATATTTAGAAGTGAAATAGGGTAGCACGAAGCAAGCGTTTGCAGCCTCTACCACTCTACAAGCCTCTACCATCTTCTTACCCACCCTTAACAACTATTGCTTTAAAAAAAAGTACCATGTGCGTATAATGTGCGTAGAGGGACAGTCGGTAAATTTATAACACCTGCCACTCTAGGGGAAGTGCGCCGAAACCTGACGTGCATATTATTCATTTCGTCGCTCCGCACGAGGCCACCGCTGTCGGATATCGAACCGGTGAAACTGCGTGGCATCAGAACGCGGTAGGGCAGAGCCGCGGTAGCGGGTGTCAGTGCAAAGGAGGGCGACAGGCAGGGTAACCGACGAGCCCGCGGCGGCAGCAGCAGGAAACGACCGCCGTGGGAACGCGGCTCGGCGGAGGAAAGCCCGGGCACGCGGGCGACTCGATCCCTGCCGCAGCCGGGCGCCAAGAGGCGCCCGCTGCGAAGCAGATTCTGCTGGGAACGCGCACGCAGCTACGAACGGCGAGCTCACCCAAGCGTACGGCGGATCCAGAAAACGCCGCGAAAGAGTGCAAAGGAACATTTGTTGACCTTTTAATATTAGCGCGAAATGTACGCGAGGAGAAGTTGGCGCTTCTTAGTGAGGCGCCGACTGCTCCTTTAGCACCGACGTGTGAGAAAAAAAAAGGAAAACAGTGATTGATCAGTGGGGTTTTATGACGCAAGGGCCTGGGAAGGCCAGACAAGGAAAACATTCAACGATGAACAAAGCGAAAGCGGCACACGTAAAAAAAACAGCTGGAAATTAGTTCATGCGATCAGTTCACTAAGCCTGTGGGGCGGAAATTATGTTATTGGGTAAAGAGCCCACCAACTCGCGAAATTGCAGGCTCTTCAAAGCCTTCCGCACATACATCTTGCACACGCAGTCATCAACGCGCCTCGCAGTCATAAAAACGGATCAAGACTGCTTGACGCGAAGGCTAAGAATAAAAGACCGCACCATGGCACTACTCCACGTTGGAAAGGTCCATGTCGTTACTGCGTCTTCAGGCGGACTTATGGATTCAAAGTTCATTGGGGGATTAACCCCAGCCGTACACGCCACGGGGGCTTAGCGGGCACCGGGGGGGCGGGGGGGGGGGGACCCCTTGTCGCCTTGTTGTAGAGCATCCGCCGCGACTCTGGAAGACAGACGAAATCTACCGCCAGGTGCCTACCGTTAAAGGAAGTAAAAGCGCGCTCTTGGCCTGGTGCTCGGCCATTACGAGATTTCAACGCTTGGAATGCGTTGTTTCTCGCCAACCCGATGGCGTCCTCACCGAATAGGTGATTCGGGACGCCACGTGGAAAATAGCCGCCATGGATGTGGCCAAGATCCTCTTAGGTTTTGTTGCGTCCATCTGAGTCGACGGGAATTGCATGGCGCGAGCTCCTTTCCCAGGATAATTCGCCCCACCAACCACGCACGACGAGGATTGCTCAATACGGGCTTGCTGCACGTGAAGTGTTCGCAGTCTCGCCCTTGCCGCGTCGATTGCGCCTGCGCGGCTACTCGGTCGGCCGCCCACACGCACAGAGGCGCGCGGTCGCGGTGCAATTGCCCAACGAAGGGAACGGTGCCCGACTGCACTCGGACAGGAAGTGCGGCCAGATACAAACGCGAAGAGCGCCGCCGCTGTAAACCGAGACGCATCGAGATAGGCGGCGATGCGCCTCCTTCGTGGCGTTGATTCCTCCGCATCGCTAGAACGGGCCGCGCGCCACTGCGGAGCACCATTGCGCGCTCGGTGGTGCCATTGCCCTGCCCTGTCGCCGCTGAGATCGCGGCGCTTCTCGGACTTCCTCTGACAGTTCCGCGTCGCCCGCACGCTCGCTCGTGCACGGCGCCGTTCAACGAAGGCGCGCGCCAGGAAGGAAGACGCTTTCTACCCCGGCCCCTTCTCTTATTCATTCCTGCAGGAAGAAAGTTGCCTTTACCCGGTGTTGTTAATCGCTTTTGCTTGACGTATATGCACTTTGCACAACACAGGTTACCAACGGGACCGACGGACGACACATAATTGAAGTTAAACGAAGCCAAGAAGAATCGAAGTTTCCAAACGCGAGTAAACATTAATTCCGCGCTCCTGTTAAGATTGCATGGTGATGAAGATAAACGAAAGCCTATAAAAATGCAAAAACAACACGCCGACAAAACGGGACGAAGACCACAACAATCGCATGTCGCGCGTAGTGATCTGTCCCACTGACGATTGTCGTCCTTTTGGTGCAAGTGTTTATCGCGTGCATAAGCACGTATATAGCCCGAGTGCTATAAGCACCATTCCTGAACAGCAAACCCCCCCCCCCCCCCCTTAACAGCTCCTCCCGCTCTTTTATTTAAAAGAAAGGTAAATATAGGAGCCTAGTCACCGCGTATGTGGGCGACGGCAATTTTTTTTCGCCTAATAATGATTAAATGACAGAAGATACAGCGTAGCACAAGTAAAAACTTCCGTGCAATGCCTTGTTATCGTCTGACGAAGCAGACAGTATAACTAACTTTTTATTGCTTCATGGAAGTTGTCCGAGCCGCAGCGTTTGGATACAGCGGGAGAAAAAAAAAAAAAAAGTCCCATCACGGATACCACCGAATTCCGAAGCTTATTGTTGTCCATAGCGTTTGCTACACCAAACTTTGTTTTTTCGAGTTTCGCGAACACAGAGTCGGGCGAGTCAAGGCACTCGTCTAACTTGCGTCGACCTGCCGTCTAACTTGCGTCTAACTTGCACTCGTCTAACTTGCGACCGAAACCAGCGCGAGGAGAGCGTTGGGAAACATCGCGCATTGCAGTAATGTGTCAAGAGGAAATATGCCGGTGGTGTTGCGCAGCGCCCTTCGCGTACCCAGCGAGCGCCCTGCGGAGAGCGACGCTTCGTTTCAGTGAAGAATAACCGAGCGCATCCTCGCTGCTGCCGGCGCGCCACGCAACGTTTCGAGAGACCGCGCGCGGTCACCGGCGCGGAGCCTGTAAAGCGAACGCGTAACACCACCGTGCCTCGGGAGAACAGAGGGGCGTTAGATGATTCGCCCGGCCTCGCCGTTCGAGTAAAATAAAGGAAACGTGGGAGCTATAGTTCACGTCGGATGCCGCAGCGGTGAGCCGTGAATGCAACAATGACGCAAGCCAGCGGGAAGGAACCTCCACAGTTAACGCGTGACTAATGAAGCTCACACGGAGCCGAAGGAGTGGGAGCGGCCGCCGTACCTCGTGCGTCTCATTCACCGTAAACGATATGCTTTCGCACGCAGTTGGACAGCATCTCCACGTGTGCGTTCTTTCACGGGGCGAGTGGCATAAACGGGACAATGTTACCCGCAAGCACCGAATCCACTCGCACGGCTCAGGTCAAGGAGAGCTAATGGCGCGTAAGGCGCGCTATTGGATCGCAGGAAGGCAACAATGCTCGCGCTGTTAGCAATTTGATGGTGAAGTTGAAAGACGCTGAAAAATCTTATGGATGTGTCCTGATCGTCCTACGCCGGCACGGCGGCGCACTCCGAAACGTTCACTGTATGGGACTTCACCTTGATGCAACGCGCTCGGTTCAGTCTAAGGAGGAAGGGTGCCATCTATAGATGGCAGAACAAAAAAATCATGAGCCATCCACTTTGTGAAGGTGGATGACCAGCGAAGCTGTTTAGCGCACGACGCAGAGGTGACCCAGAATAGTGAACAAAGGTACGAGCATATTTATTTTCCTAATCTGTGGTCATCGCGGCGATATAGGGACACACACATTCGCGTATCACCTCTGTTATTAAATGTGTCCGTCACTTAAAGGGCCCCTCACCAGGCCCCATTGGCAAATTTCGGTTATATGCTGGAAGTTGTTACGTGTCCTCTAGACAGCGTTCTGCCGCAAAGTCGGCTCATTAATAGCCGAGATAGAAATATTTCAGTGCCGCGAACCCATGATTTCAGCAGGCGGGCTCCACTGCATAGCGAGACTTCCACTCCACTCGCCCCGTCTAGCCTTCGCGAGCGAAATTCCTTCCCTGCGTTCTCCCATGCCGGACCTCGAGGATCGCGTGACACATACGTCACGGGCCCCGCCTTTACGTTTTTCTTTCTCTTTTTTTTTTTCGGCGATGCGCATTTTCGCGGGCGGCGTTGCGCGCGAGCTGTTATCGTATCGCGCAGCGCACGATTTTGCGCGCTGTGCACAAGGACACATGACTAGCGGTATATTTCAGTGCTACACGAATACTGAGGCAGAACAAGCTGATCGCAGAGCATGATCATGCGCTTGAACACGGTAGAAAATGGCACAATTTCGGTACCTGCGCACGTGACCGCACGACCGTGGAAACAAGCAGACGAAGCGGATATAGATCTCCGTTGCTTCGGTGCGAAGTAAAAAAAAATACGCAGACATTCCGTTTGTGTGTTTTATTATTGCTCTAAACTTCAATTCGTCAATTCAAGCAACAGATCACGCATATAACAAATGGTGCCTTGAATAATTCTCGAAGTCACGTGTCACCACGAGCGACGTCACACTGCGGACTCGAGTACGTAGGCGCAGGGACGTGAGTACTTCATCCTCCGGCTTGGAGCGCGGCGGCCGCGAGAAGAAAAAACGGTGTTAGGTTTGAAATTTCAGATCTTTCGCGGCCCGTAGCGATGTAATACTTTGCAGACACGATCGTTATCGCGCAATGTATGCTCTGCTCTTGTCAGCTCAAAATGGCCAGACCTGGTGAGGGGCCCTTTAAGACAATTAATGGCTCATACCCCCGTAAACGCGGCCTCCCCATTACGACGACAGAAGTGAAATTCTACGCTGGAATTATGAGCCGCAACAGAGCCAGCTGTGGAAGGCGACAACGAACGCGCGAGCAGTGGCGTTTGCGCGGTTGGCGCGGAGAATTTTTTAACAGTCCTGAAAAAGTTGTGCAGGACATGTTACTGCGATAGCAATTATATGGACACTCCAGGCGCATTTCTACCGTCGCCGTGAGGTTCCGTATGAGTGAAAGCGTGTGAGGGTGAGCCGGCGAACGCGGTTCAATCTCGTTAGCGCGAGCGAGGGGCGCGGCCCGGACACGTGCCCTCTCCTGTGGCGCGAGAGGCAAGCGGGTCAGGTGAGGGAGGAGGGGCGTTCTGCGGCGGCTGCTACGGTGCCTCGATGTCCTCCTCGCCCGCCGCTCCATACAGAGTGGACACCACCGCGGCGTCTACTACGGCGTTGGCCACGCGAATCGCGGACGCCGTAGTAGACGCCTTGGGCGGACGCCGTAGGGACGCGTTGCCGGCACTCGTGTGTCTTGAAAGCGGCCTGCGACGTGGCTAATGTACGCGCCCGCGCGGGCCTCATCTTCAAAGCCATCTGGGATGTTTCAAGAGTGCGCGTAGTGCCGCTAGCTTCGTATGCGCTGTGCTTTCGACGTTTCGTACGCGTTGAAGCGACAGATGCACGAAGGTCAATTGGCTCGCGGCTGCTGCCGCGATTCCTAACTCCAGCGTTTTCACAGACAGTTTCCGCTATCATCGAGCGATGTGTGTTCATCTTTACCTGTGCGCGCGTGACAGCGCATTGGTTAATTTAGCGAAAACACTTTGAGGGCTAGTTGGTTTGAATCCATCATAGAATGTGTAAACGCGACTGAACAAGAACGTAGGAAGAAACAGACGCACAAAGACAGCGCTGTATCCGTGTGTCTGTTTCTTTCCACATCCTCGTTGAGTCACGCTTACAAATTCTATCATTGTTAATTCAGTTAGTAAGTGAATGTTTACAAGTTTATACGGCCGATAAAACTACTATCGTTACTTCGTACAGCTATCTACTAATTTCCTATTGCAATCAGTGCTTCGCCTTTCCGGCAGAACTGAATTTTTCTTTTTCCATAAACCTCGTGCTTGGGACCTCTTTGGGTGGCACAAGGGTAGTTCAAAGGCGCGTTACGGGTCCCGAAGGCGTGAGCTTGGACCCTTTTTGCACTATCGCCAGGATCGGCCCACACGATGATTTGTTTTTGTCAACCATCTCGGGACACATTTTCTTTTCCGGATCCTAGCCATAAACAGCTTCGCTATAAAAAAAGAAAAAAAAACTGCACAAGGCAGTTTGTAATACGCTACAAAGTATCGTGTTATTATATTTCGGGATCCGACTAGGTTAACACGGGCGCTACGCGCTTGATTACTGTTTTTTGGGAACCTTGATAATTCCAGTGCACAGTTTTATAAAGAAGTATGATGATGAAAATCAGTTTGATATAGAGGAACGTGGTAATTCGTCTGCACGGATTTAACACAATAGACGAGAGAAACAGCGCGGAAAGGAAATTAGAAGTAGCGAACTGTTGGGACATTTTTCAATAGTTCCTCCACCCGCAAACAAGTGCAAAATCGGTATGTGGTTGAAAAACTGCTTTGGGCACAACCAAAAAGCAAGATCTTCGTTCAAGATCAGCAGCATAAGAAAAAAGTTGCAGTTCGCCCCGAAAGGTGAAGCATCGATTGCGATGCTTCACCTTCGATGCTTCACAGCTATACGAAGTAAGGATAGTAGTTTCATCTGCCGTATAACTCGTAAGCATTCGCTTACTAACAAGCATAGTGTCACGCGTGCACAAGCAAACGTGAACACATCTCACTCGATGGCCGCGTAAACCCGCTGTCAGAACACTGGAGTGAGGAATTTAGCGCGGCAGCAACAGCGAGCTAATTGAACTTCGTGCTGCCTCCCACTTCAACGCGAACTAAGCGTCGAAAACACAGTGCACACGAAGTTATCAACACTCCGCGCACTCTGTCGCCACTGCAGATCGCTTTAAATTGAGCCGCCATCGTCGGCTCACTCTCGCACGCTCTCACTCGCACATACAGCACATGGCACGCGGCGCCGGTGTTATCGCTCTTGTACATTTTACGATACATCACGGCGACGGCGACGCCAACGGCCACGACAGAAATACGCCAGGAGTGTCCATACATTTGCCATTGCAATAAAAGTAAGCATCCTCTCATTTTAGGACAGCGAAGAGGAAGAGCCGATCAGCCAGTTAGCTGCCTGTTTAACGACCACAAAAGTGCACCATATATATGCAGGTGCACCTACGAAAGCACGCGAAATCTTAGAATGTGCCACGTTACTAAGCGCATGTGCGCAGCGACTTTAATGGCCTCAAACGTACTTGCAACGAATGATTAACGCTACACGCAGATATAGTAAAAAGTAATTTGAGTTACTCAAGAGGACAGTTAAGAATACTGCGTTGGTTGTATTCGGGTAGAGCTTACGTGGTTTTTTTAAAGACTTCGCACAATTCGGCTGAAACACCGTGTATAGTGCCTCATTGTTACCGCTAACTGCCTAAATACACAGATAACTCTTTGCCACCCCCCCGCCTCGCCTCCAAGAAAAAAAAAAGGAAACTGCACGGCTCCCATCGCGCACGAACTACAAAGATGCCTAACAGTTCCAGAGAGAAATGAATGTAAGGCCGGAAAACAGTGGCAACCTCCGCAGACTGCATTTGCAAAGAAAGTTGCCGCAGGCGATTACAGCGTGCAAACGCAAAAGCTGTTCCGCACAACGAGAGGTTTCTCGAGCCTAGTGGCCTCAAGATTGTTCGCGGCGTTCCCCACAACTCACAAGCTTTTAACGCGATAGCCTTAAGGGCCCCGTCGGCCCGTGTCGCAGAAAATACGGCGTCGGCGTCACGCGTCGACCGCCTTTGAACGAAAATAAGCATTCGGAACTACGCGTATACCCAACAACGCAGGCCCTCCGTGTAGTGCAAAGACGTTACTCAACTAATTTCTGAAAGTAAAGTGCGCCAAGAAATTGTAAAGCATGGCTTACACACAACCTAGAGACATGATAGCGTCGGATTGTTATTTGAATGTACGAGAAACCTCAAACATAAACCCCTTTTCCAGTTTTTCTACCATTCATAGAGCGGCGCGCCCAGCTCGATTCCTTGCAACACCACCCAGATGGCCCACGCAAGAGGCCGCGTTTCTACCAGAAAGCTCGCCCCCTCCTTCGTGAATAGTTTTCACCGCCAGCGCTTCCCTGTGAACATTACGCTTACATAAGCTGCAGTTGCCGGGAAGCGTGAGAAGCAGTCAGGGATCTTTGAATGCTATCACGTTCCTATCTTAAAGGCGATCGAAGCTTAAGTGTCCTCCAAATTATTTTCGTTTCTCGGTGGAAGTGACAAGTGTGGCAGCGATGTATTTCTCACACCGCAGTAAGACATCAACGTTCAGAGATATACCGGTTCCACATATGTTTGTATAGTATATATACTCTTAATCTCGTTTAACAAATGGAACCTTCCTGCAAATTTTTCCGCTTAACTACATGGAACCGCGTTCCACGTACAAAGTGTATTATATATATATATATATATATATATATATATATATATATATATATATATATATATATATATATATATATATATATATATATATATATATATATATATATATATATATTATACAGCTGTGGCGGACGGAAGCACAGTGTTTAGTGGTAGCGTTGGTTCGCGGCCATACAAGAAGTAAAACGGGAAAAAGCCAGCAGTTTCGAGACGGGAAGAGTTGTATGCAAAGGTTATGTAAGGTAGAGCCAGGTCCCAGTCACGGTGGTCGTCGGAAACGTATTTGGATGGCATGTCTGTAAGGGTGCGGTTCAAGCGCTCAATGAGGCCGTTCGTTTGGGCGTGGTAGGAGGTGGTAAACTTATGCCGTATTGAGCAGGCACGCATGATGTCGTCGATGACTTTGACCAAAAACGTACGGCCACGGTCTGTTAGCAATTGACGCGGATCACCATGCATCAAAATGATATCATGTAGGAGGAAGTCCGCAACATCAGTTGCGCAACTGGTCGGAAGAGCACGGGTTACGGCGTAGCGGGTCGCGTAGTACGCCGCGACTGCAACCCACTCGTTTCCTGATGTAGATTCCGGAAATGGGCCGAGAAGGTCTAAGCCGACACGATGAAAGGGCTCGGCAGGGATGTCGAGCGGCTGCAGGTAACCAGCGGGGAGCTGGGAAGGCTTCTTGCGTCGTTGGCAAAGTTCACAAGCGGCGACGTAACGTCGTACGGAACGGGAAAGGCCCGGCCAGAAAAAACGGCTACGTACACGGTCATAGGTTCGAGATACGCCGAGATGCCCTGCCGTTGGTGCGTCGTGGAGCTCTTCTAGAACGGTGGAGCGGAGGTGTTTAGGTATTACAAGTACGAACTCAGAGCCGTCCGGATGAAGGTTACGACGGTACAGAGTAGGACGAAGTGGCGTAGAGTAGCATCGGCCGGAGAGTGCTCAAAACAGTCGATGAGTGCCCTGATGTAGGCGCCACGGCGTTGCTCGGCGGCGAAATGAAGCAGCTGTGATACAGAGAATACGCAAGAAGCACTGGCAATATTGGAGGAGTCAGAGTCAATAGGGTAACGCGACAAGCTGTCAGCGTCTTGGTGCAGGCGGCAAGACTTGTACACCACGGAATATGAAAATTCTTGTAGCCTCAAAGCCCATCGATGATGAGAGCCAGCAGCGATGAGAGCCAGCAGAGAGCATGATGGTCAGTGACTACAGAAAAAGGGCGACCGTAAAGGTAAGGACGGACCTTCGCAACCGCCCAGACAACAGCAAGGCATTCTCGTTCCGTAATGGAATAGTTGCGCTACGATGTGTGCTAGGAGGCGGCTCGCATAAGTAATAACGCGATCCTGGCCACACTAACGCTGGGCTAAGACGGCACCTACACAATGACCACTGGTATCTGTACGCAATTCTGTAGGGGCATCAGGGTTAGAAGAGTGACGAGACGAGAGAAGGCGGCGGCCTCTCCTGCAGTGCCCCATGAGAATTGTACGCCTTTCTTCAAAAGATTAGTTAGGGGTCTAGCAATTGTCGCAAAATCTGGGACAAAACGACGAAAGTACGAGCATAGCCCTACAAAACTTCGAACGTCTGCGGCTGTCTTCGGAACCGTGTAGGCAGTCAAGGGCGTCGTCTATATATATATACGTGGGATCGAGCGGGTAGACGTCCTTCTTAGTAATGTTGTTCAGATGTCGGTAGTCTACACAGAAACGCCACGTGCCGCCCTTCTTAACCAACACCACAGGTGACGCCCAGGGACTCGAAGAAGGCTCAGAAGACACAGACAGAAGGGGCTATTTACAAGCTATTTACACTGGAGCCAGGCCGACACTCGCCCGCGCCAAGCGCACCGACCAACTTCATCGTCGTTCTCGCGGCGGCTCGTCTCTTGAGCATCGCTCGATGATATCGTAATACTATATATATATATATATATATATATATATAGAAAGAGAGAGAGAGAGATAGGACGAGCACAAACAAACCGCGCGCATTCGGCGTTTTTGTGAAGGCCCGTATAGTCTATCGTGAAGACCCGTAGACCGCACGAATCAGTAACGCGCATAAGGCTTTCTGCGCAGATGTTCTTTGGGAGCACTGACCTAGGCCTCTTATTTGGGATAGTGGACGATTGTCGAATTGGTCCATCACCCTGCACATCACTTGCCTCTTGGCACTCGTGGGCAGATATACGCGTGCGCGCGTCTCTTCCCAGTTGCACGTGGCGCACGTGGGGCTGTTGGCCATTGCATTAAGGAAGGCATAGGAGTTCGTAAACTCAACGCCTAGCCACAGACGGTACAGCATGGTCTGTTTACGTTGTGTCAGCCCAGTACGCATAATAAACGTGTGGAAATGTGTGTCCTAGTGAGATAACCAATGCGAAGTTGGAACACTGCTCCACAACCCTGCGCCTAAAGCCAGTTTTAGGCATGTTGGAAAGATGTCCATACACATACGCTCGTACATGGGTCGGCATATACTCACCCGACGAGTACGCCGAGTCGTTCCACTTATTCCGCCTGCGTGCTCTGGTGAGTGACGAAGGGTGCCGATGCGAGTACGAAAGGGTGCCGGTGAGTCCATGGACGCGAGTACAAACAGTGGCGAATGGTGGTTAAGGTGAGAACAAACGAATTAATGACCGTGACGGCGATTTTCAGTGAACGTGAGCGACTGTCGGCGAGTACATAGGCGAGTGGGTGCCTGGAAGTGATCGCGAACGCGAGTCGATGGGCTCGTGTAGGCGTAAATAAGGAACACGCGAGTAAGTGCCGACGAACGAGTGAGCGGGCACATGAGTGTGAGTGAGCTCATTAGCCTGCATTGGTGGGCGAGTATCGGCTCATACTGCCGACCTATGCATATATAAGCTATACGGAGGACGCGGCCGCCTCTGTAGCTTAGTGGTGCGGAGCCTCGCACGCGTAATGCGGAAGGTGTGGGTTCGGCTGCCACCGGTATTTAGCCACCGGCGGTAAATTGTTTTTTCGTCAACTGTCGTCACCCTTTTAACACTCGTATACATGTCAATTTTAAAGAACAGTTTTCTTTTTCATATACGATCTCGTTATCTTCATTGTCTGTTGGATTGATGTGGTAACTCAAAAAAAAAAAAAAAAGAATCCCTCGGTTCCCCTTATCCTTTTCGCTAGTCACCTGCGCAGAATTCTATTCACTAAGATCACTTGAGGGAAATAAGTCATTCAGCCACCGTGGAAATCATACGGATAGCACAGGGATTTTTCCACGATATGAAACGGCTTCGTTGAAAGCGCATATCGCGGCTTGTTCTCTTTTCCTTTGTGGTTTGCGTTGCGCGCTAATCTTCACTGCTGCGTTTACGTTTACTACAAATTCGCTTCATCGCGCAAATTTTCCAGCGTATAGACAAGTCTCGACACTTCCGAGTGCGCGCGTCGCTGCATATGTGTGTGGTATACTTCGATACTCTATGGGCAGTCGTTCTTGCTATGTTCTGAAAGCAGTCCAACGATAGAAACTGGGCGTCAAAAATGCGTCATTATTGCCGCACAAACAAATTTGCGAAGACAAGTTATCTTTGAGAAGCTTAATAAGAAAACCGAGAGATCGCTCGAACAAGCCAGAACAAATTTGATGCAAATCTACGCCGCTTGAAGAGCCGTGCTTGCACTGCAGATACCAGATTTCCATTTGTTATGCTCCTCCAGCATGAGACATTACCGTCATCTGTGCATTATTATTATTATTATTATTATTATTATTATTATTATTCCTTTTTGTGAAACGAATGACTTACGTTGCATTCTAAAAGACTTTTATTGTACTTAGAGGATGCTAGCTTAGAGTAGCAAGCATGAATAGGTGTCTCTGCTACACGACATACACTTATGTTATTCTTAAGCAAAAGAACTCTGCCGAATAAGAACAAGATGTGCTCTTGTTCTTATGAACAAGAAGATGTGAACAAGAATGACCGTGCACCGACTGAAGACATGTTACTACTGCCTGAGTCGGCGCCGACCAAGCTCTAACGCAGGCGACGAGACACTCGTCCCTCACCCTTTACGTGCAGTGAACAGTATCGGTGTCTGCCTACTGCACATGTTGGTTGTTTTTTCAGAGGTTCGCCCCAAAAAGACACGCGAAGGTCGCGGTCATGAGAGATGCACAGGAAGCGGTCGGCGTTTTCCTGCCTGTTCACGCTTTTTTTATCCATTGTTTATTTGGATGTACACTACATATTTGCCGCCGGACTTTTCGCAATATCCTCGTGTCAGTTGGCGACAGGAAACTGGCCGTACTCAACTTCGCGTTCTATACTCGCAAAATGTTTCCATCCATAAAGGAACACGAGAACAGCAGGTCAAAAAAAAAAAGAAAACAGTTAGTTAGTGGAAGAAAAATTACTGCACACAACAGTTAAAAAAAACAACATAAGAACGCGCAGACATTGAATAGTTACAGGGATAAAGAAAATGCGCTTGGCGTCTGAGCTTAATCTAGAATTCTGAGCGGTGGGCTGGTCGAAATGACCGTGTCGTTATGAACGGATTCGTTGCGATGTGCCACTCGATTCTCCGCCAGACCTATGCGCCTGAAGTTCATCAAATGGCATGTGTAACCTTAAGCGCGCTATCCTCTTTCATCCCGTGCATAAAAGCAAACAAGTGTGAGGCTCTTAGATCAGACGGTGATGCGACTCCAGCCAAATGGTAGCGCTTCTTTCGCCAGGTTTCCGATAGTGAGATAGTAGACCAGCTAAGGGTATTCTGATGAATTTTAGTGCCAATTTACAGCTGATCACGTAGCGTGCAATTCAATTGTACGCGGTAGCCATTGGTTATAACAATACCGAGCGGCGAAAAAAAAATATCTATTTCAGTCGTCGCGTTGCACTCCCAAAGAATATGAAACCTGAATGACGCCTGCGAGTTCTCATGGCGTGTATCCACGTGGTACCTAAGAGGCGCGTATACATAGTAGAGCGTGGCGAAAGTTTAAAAAGAAAGAAAAAAAGAAGAAGCCGCAGACAGAACAGGTTTCGTGTGTCGCCGCCCGTTGATGACAGCAGCGCTGTATATCACGACAAAGAGAATAAAAAAAGATGCGCCCGAAATCGAGGCGTGACGATTACGCGGTAATTTTGAGGGGTTTTTTTTCGCACGAGGTGTCAGAACACTGGCGCCGAATGCACGGTATCGGTAGTCCTCCGCGTGATACAGGAAGGGCGGTTTATTCTTTTATTTTCTTTTAACAACCGTTCGCTGCGGTTACACGGAAGAGTACGTGTGCGCGCAGTCGCAGCGTGACGAGAGCTATCAGAGCCACAGATTGGCAGCCGAGCTCGAACACGAGTCGCCGCTATTGCAGAGCCACACCGACTCGCTCGCGCGCGCGCCGCGGGTGCAGAACGGGGGCGATCTGAGCGACGGGTGCAGCGGCAACAGGTCGGCGCCGCTGCGAGAGGTGGCGGCAGCCCTCCCCCGGAGACTTAACGCGGAGACGGCAGCAGCACATGCTACGCGCTAGTGCCGTCTGGGCCGCGCGGCGCAGACGAGACGCCTTTCTCCAAAGCCCGTAGCATTCTCTCAAGGCGCGCGCGGCCAGTCTTTCGCCAGTCGCGCGGAATGAGCGAGAAGCGAAGTGGCGCGAGACGGGCCCGTCAGCTCGCGAACGCGTTTCGGTAGGTTGAAAACACACACACACACACACACACACGCACACGCACACGCCACACCACACACACACAAAGTACGTGTCAGAGGCGCACATACTGCGCGCAGACGCAGAATTACTTTTTTGCGTAGACACAATGTGGTGCTCGTTGAAATCGTGAAGGTGGTTTGAATAGTTGCCGCGCCAATCAGTGTGCGACTATGCAGCGCCGACACCCCAGGCTGTACAGCTGGAGTTCGAAGAGGTGCACCCAGCGCTCCGAGGCTTCTTAGGGGGGGGGGGGGGGGGGGGGGGCGAAGTATCCACTTCTGCCTTTCCACGTACTTTAGAGCACCACGAGTGCCATACGGTGCTGTACGCCTCCCCCACTGCTCTGCAGGAGTTCTGATCAGATGTTCAGTAGCCTAGAAACTATAGACTGAAAATGGAACTACGCCTACAAGGCGCACGCAATAACCATGGACTGTAGGAAATTTATATAGCAGAAAGCTGTACGCAGTCAGTTTCTTATCTATGTACCTATATATGTGTAAATATATGACAACTGCGATAATTGAATGCGTCATGTAAGAAAGCGAAAAAAAACATTTTGACTGAGTTACCTTGTTCGAGGCGCTCTTCATATGTTAAACATATTGTGCGCCCTCTCAAACCAGATCTCTTCACGGAGGAACGGTGCCACTGATAGCGAAGGTTTGATGGCAAAGCACTGTTACTAATCACATATAAATAAAAATGAAAGAAAACAAAACGAAGAAAGAACAGATGGAAACGAGATGCTTCAGCATCGCCAAGCGCAGGTCTTCAAAACGTTGAGCACAATCATTTCTTAGTCTCCAACAACGACGGCAATTAACTTTACGTCCAGATTACAATTAATACTGATTAGTTGTCTATATTCTCTGATTCGGCTTCCGTAATGACTTAAATAGATTTAAAAAACACAGGCAAATGTATCGCAAAAGTCTCCGGATTTCTTGTGTGTGACAAGCACATGACGTCGACTGCGTGGTTTATTTAAGGGGAGCAAAAGTGAGAAAAAGCCTTCGCAATAGTTTGACCAATTTAGTTGTAGGGCACTTCAGAGATATCGCCCGGTTTAGTTTACGCTAAGTTAAATGCCTGACTGCGATGGAGCCCGCCACAGAAAACTGCTCTTTTTTTACAGGAAGAACATCGGACCATAATTCCATGGTGAGCGCACAAATCGCAACATGCACACCGCTCTCGTTCTAGTATCGCGGTGTGCATGCCTGTAAATATTTTCGCACCTACGACGGCAGCGGAGCGCGCGCGAGCGGTAGTAAAGTCTTCGCTAACGTTCAACGTGTTGAACGCGCACGGTCAATAGACGCAAAGTACTAAACCTACAGCACAATGCTCACATACTTCTAATTTAAGAGCCGCGGAATTCGCACACTGGGAAAGACTCACTCCGCCGAATCCATGGCCAAACAGAAACGAAACGACGCGTCCGTCCCGTGGCTGTGGCTCGAAGCGCGCTTGCTCAAAAGCGCGAAGTTCGATATTACGAGGTTGGCCCGGCCACCTGAGAGCGAAGAAATGCGCGCGCGTGACGAAGCCCGCCGAGCGCGCGGCCTCGGCCGACGTGGCGGCGGCCCGCTGTGCCCGGCCAGCTGATGAACGACGACAGCGACGGGACGACGGTCGGCGCGAAGACAATGGCGCGTCCGCCGCAGAGACACACTCGAGGTCAACAAACAGACCCCAATTTACAACCTTGTCGAGGCACCTTGGCACTCACAGCGCGCGGGCCTCCTATCTGGCCGGCGTGTTCGAGAAGAAAGCGTCCGATGCTTTCAAACAGGGACCTTCGATCTGATGATGAGGCACGCCGCAAATGAGGGACTCCGGATTAATTTTGACGACCAGGCGTTCGTTGGTGCGCATCCAATGCACGGTACACGAGCATTTTTTTTGCATTCTGCCCACACCGGAATGCGGCCGCCGCGGTCGGGATTTAACCCACGACTCGGTGTTAAGCAGCGCAACGTCATAGCCACTGAGCTACCCGCGGGTGGCAAGAGATGCTCGCCAGGATATCTATAGCTGTTCAACGCTACGGCCGCAGACGCCAGCAGCAAAAACCGCTTACGAATGAGAGTCGGGATACTGCAACGATTATATTCTTTCTTTTTTCCCCTTTTCACGCTTTGTCAGTGGTTCGAGTGGCGCTATACGCCTACGTTATCACCAGAATCAGCTGGTCGCGAACGCTGGACGATTGGAATCGAGCGAAAGGAGTCCCCTACATTACACCGGTCCGCCAGTTCGTCACCGATAGCGATGCTAGCGTAACTCCACGTCAGCACTTTGGTGCCTGCGAGAAAAAAAGTGATTGCATCTAAATTACTTTTGTACGCTGTCACATGCGTGTCCAACAATGATTATACAAGCGTCACCAAATGATCGATTCAGCGCTATTTTTTTTTTTCATAGCTGCCCTTACTCTGAATGGTATAGCGCTTCAAGTCCGCCCGTAGTGAATGCTGATTTGCTTTTTAAGTGAACGCCCAAGGTATTGCATGCAAACGTGGTTAAAAAAGTGCACTACAATGGACAGAAAGAGTATGAATGCACAATTGTGAAACGACAATAAAGTAAGTATGCAAGCCACACACATACACACACAAAAAAAAAAAAGCAAAGAACAGCAAGACTCACTCAGGAACGCTATAATGAAGTTGGAAATGCCTTGTTTTTGTTACTTTGTGCGGCAATGCCCAATTCAAGTGTGTTCGATCTACAATCAGCCGGATTTCCCAACCTCGCGACCAGCGCCTCCTATAGTTTCAACAGGAGAGCGCCGATGCACGAATGAATTTACGGTTGCTTAGGTCAACGTGTAGACATGAGACGAACATTTTTTTTTATTATTAAGAGCTTTTCGCCAGACTTTTGAAAACGTAAAAATAAAATCCAAAAGCTCAATTTTGTAAGCACAAGGGCACTGGCCTTCTATTAATAGCCCTCGCATTTGGCATTCACTTTGACATTCTGCAGTCAGTAAGTCCTATTATGTGAGAAAGATGCGATTTACATGTATCCACTTACTGGCACTCTTTGGAGCACAGCTTCTCAAACTGCAGCATCGTGGGCGCACGTACGTGTTCTCAGCGATTACGAAGGGGCCCTCAGAGACCGCTGTGAAGAGGGATATATATATATATATATATATATATATATATATATATATATATATATATATATATATATATATATATATATATATATATATATATAAAGTAAATAATCCTAACCATTGCATATTGAAGTATAGTCTCGTCTTTGTTATGTCACTAAACACGACACCCAGTTTTCTGTCCGAGCTTTAACGTTAAAAAGAAGGAACTCTGCACTTCCACTCTGAAGAAGGACGACCAGCGAAGCTGTGTATGTGGGCCCATTAATGGCGAACTGCACCTCCGCCGCGGGTCGCCCGGCATTGCACTATTTTCGGGATAGGTCCACGTATGGGGAGTGCTTAACGCCTGCTTCACTTCCGGCGCGGGTCATCCCGGCATTGCACTAACTTCGGGATCGGCCCGCGTATGGGGAGTGCTTAACGCCTCCTTCACTTTCGGCGCGGGTCGGGCCGGCATTGCACTATCTTCTGGATCGGCCCACATATGGGGAGTGCTTAACGCCTGCTTCACCTCCGCCGCGGGTCGGCCCGGCCACTATCTCTGGGATCGGCCCACGTATGGGCACTTTTTTCGCTTACCACGCCAACAATGACACGGAAATTTCTCTGGACGGTAGAGGTATACAGCTTGGCTGTAAAAAAAAAAATGAGCAAACGCCGTATACAAGATGAGGTGGTCGTGGATTGACCACTTGATCAGCGATGCCTGTACGCTGGCTGCACTGCACTGCACTCCGCTAAACGACCAGAGAGATTGCGCGATACGATAACGGGCTGTCAGCTGCAGGAGGAGAGATAAGTGAGCGTTAGCAGGCGTTAGTGACCGGTCCAGAAAGCGCGACCCATATCACTTCTGCCACGCGGTGACGATATTGCGTCAGCGAAAAAGAAGAGGGGGAAAACAATACGATCAACTGCGCGAGGCACCGCAGCGACGAGGCTAATGCCCACGTTCGCCAACGCGCCTCTGTTCGATAAGAGACTACAGAAATGCCGTTCAACGCCGGGGCAACCCGCCGTGGTAGCCTAGTGGTTATGGTATTGGGCTGCTAAGCACAATGTCCCGGGAACGAATCCCGGCCACGGCGGCCGCTTTTTTGTGTACTAATATTAAGGTGCATGTTAAAGAACCCCAGGTGGTCTAAATTATCCCGGAGTACACTACTACGACGTGCCTCACAATCAGATCGTGGTTTTGGCACGTAAAACCATTTTTTTTTTCTAACGCCGGTGTTATGAGAGACGCCGTTGTGTAGGACTCCGGATTAATTTTGATCGCCTGGGGTTCTTTAACCGGTACCTAAGTCTAAGTACACGAGCATATTTGCATTACGCGCCCATCGAAATGCTGCTGCAGTAGCCAGGATCGAACCCTCAAGCTCAGCAACACAGCGCCTATATACCGCGGCGGGTTCCTGCTAAAGTAAGACCTTGGAGTTTGTAGGCTCCGGCTTAATATATTCCACCAGGCTGGGACGAAACGAGAACGTAGACCACGTATTCATTTTTGCCCACTGACATGTGAGAATGACAGAGGTATTATTCATTCTTGTAGGGTCGCTATAGTGCGGGCGCCTGTGGCGACCGACTGCGTGTCTTTGCTGCTTTTCTTTTTTTCGTCACGTGCATCCCGCGGCCCATTTACTTAAGTGTCGTGCTGTCAAATGCTTAATAGTTATCCCGGCTTCCTTACGCTTAATTTAACACTTCAGCATCAAGGCAGCCTTCACGTCTCAGTCGCTGATGGAAGAAATTTCAGAGGTACGCTCCCGAAGCACCATGGCAACGTAAGTCGAGCGAAGTGCGAAGTCGAGAGACTTCGCTCGACTTATGACCTAAGACTTACGACCTAAGAGTTTTGTCTGCCATGTGAACTTAAACTTCCGGCGCAGTCGCAGGGCATTTTCACTGCCATTCACCTCAATGTACGTTTCGCTCCCACTAAGCTCGATGAGTTAAGCACATTCTTTAATGAATTCAACTTCCTGTTCGACGGGATAATGTTAACTGAAACGTGGTATCATGAAGGAAGCGGACATATTAAACATGACTGACTACAATCACTATTTTATCAATCGAAGTGGCCGCTGTGGTGGCGGAGTGGCAATGCACGTAGAAAAACACATGCTCTGCGACATAATCCCGGAATTTACGCGCATTACTGCTGACTATGAAGTACTTTGCATAAAGAGCAATATCAACATGTACGTGGCGTTTTACCGCCCACCGTCTGGTGATATGAGTGTATTCCTGGAATTTATTGAAGAAATGTTAGAATACTCGACATTTCACCAGTATAACACTCTAATAGGTGGCGACTTTAACATAAACCTTCTCAAGGATAATTTGACCTCCCGGGCATTCCTTAAGCTTTACGCTTGTGGCTACAATAACGTCATTACTACGTCAGCACGCGTAACGACAACTTGCCAGTCCATACTAGACTTGTTTATCGTCAGCATAGACACTGATATAAGCGCAGCTGGCACGATATGCGCCGGCGTAAGTGACCACTGTCCTGTCTTTATTGCTTTTCCTAAAACTACTGAAAATGAAATAACTTGCCAGGATATCGTTAAACATAGATGTATGTCTAGCAAAAATATGACCTCATTCCGCATGCGTATGCTGGGGGAAGATTGGTCTTCTGTTTACGATAAGCTAGACCCAAATGAGAGCTATCGTGAATTCTTATCTATATTCACTACTCATTACAACACATCTTTTCCTTACGTAAGCACCAAAGCTAACAGAAAAAGAAGAAAACCTTGGGTAGGGCGCGAACATATCAAAATGATCAAGAAACAAAGTCGCCTTTTTAAGAAGTTTTTGCGCACACGCGATATTAAGGAATTTGAGGCCTTTAAAACTTACAGAAACAAATGAACTGCCGCGTTGAAAAAGGCAAATGCCTCCTACTATAACCACATGTTTTCTGACATCTGTCGAATGGCGCCCAAACCAAGTTTGGAAAGCTTTCAATCAGGCACTGAACCGCAAAGCGGGTCAGAATACTTTAACGGAAATAACCATTAGCGGGAGCAAACTTTCTGGTGTGCATTTAGCCGAGCACTTCAGTGAGCACTTTGCTAATGCGGTGCAACCACTGGGAAGCATTGCTCATACTCACATTACTTACCATAACACTGATACGATTTTTCTCGCACCTACACATGAAGCAAAAATAGTATGCACATTTCTTTCTCTAAATAACAGTAAAGCTGTCGATGTCGATGGATTTCAGGTAGAGGCGATTAAGCACGTAATCGACCTCCTTGCTCCTTGTCTAGCCTACGTGTTTATTCTAGTCGTTCAGTCTGGCTGTTTCCCAAATCTCATGAAAATCTCAGAAGTTTCTGTTATATTTAAAAGAGGAGATATTAATGATGATAATAATTACCGACCAATTTCTATAATTCCTGTATTCTCCAAGGGATTAGAGAAAATAATATTCTGCCGCGTAAATACCTTCTTTAACAAACACAATATACTTTCGGAGTATCAGCACGGTTTTCAACGTGTTAAATCTACACAGACTGCCGTATTAACTCAAAAAACTGATAATAACATCGAAGAAAAAAGGCTTACGCTAGGTGTTTTCATTGACTATAGCAAAGCCTTCGATACCCTAAGCCATTACATTTTACTCGGGAAATTAAGTGCTTATGGGGTACGTGGTGTAGCTAATTCATTGTTTAGTTCGTATCTGTCTGAGAGAAAACAATGCGTCTCAATTGCTAACTGTTTTTCGTCTTCTAAAACCATTTCTCGTGGCGTGCCTCAAGGAAGCATTTTAGGACCAATGCTCTTCAATATCTACATAAATGATATTGTTAAGATAAACAATGACGCCTCATTCCTGCTCTATGCGGATGACACTAGTATTTTTATTTCTGGACAAGATCCAACTGAAATTGTTGCTAGAACTCAAAGTGTACTTTCAGATGTGCTGCAATGGTCCACTGGTAATGGCCTACGAATAAATGCGAAAAAAACAAAAGCTGTCTTTTTCAGATCCCGAGGCACTGAAGTCAACGTGAACCAATCATTAACGCTTGAGGGAATACCCGTCGAAATAGTGGAGAAACAAACTTCTGGGCGTGACTTTTTTTGCTCATATGACATGGACGTGTCATATTGAATCACTGACTAAATCGTTATCGTGTGCTGCTGGTGTTCTGTCACGATGTAGGCACTTTCTTCCAGGAAAAGCTAAACTTCAGATTTATCATGCTCTGTTTTCTTCCCATATAAATTACTGCCTGTTAGTCTGGGGCACCACAACCCTTAGTAACATAAATGCAATTCACCTATTGCAGAAAAGAGCACTTCGGTATATTGCAAACGTCCCGCGCAGTAGTTCTACAGTTACATTGTTTACCCGCTATAAGATAGTGTGAAACGCATGTTCGATTTTCGTTTAATGTATGCTTATTTCTTCCCAAACGAACAATTCAAAGTGTTTATTAAAGATTTATCGAATATAAGCATGCATTACACTGATTCACGCACCCGCAGCGCCGACAAGTGGCTTGTTCCTCGTTCCCGCACGACCTATTTTTTGCAGTCTCTTAGATTCACACTGACGTCCCTACTTAATAAATATGAAGAGAAAGACGCCAACTTTTCTACGTTTACAAAAAAAGAAATGCGTGAATTTTTTCTAACTCTTGTCTAATGTCTTTTATACTGCCCGAACATAATCAAGTATGTTTCATTACTCTTTGTAACACGTTTATTTTCGTCATTTTATGATATATGTTCACGTGAACATTGAATATTTCAACTATAACGTACAACTGTTCTGGAGTGTACTTATATATTGACTTTATTTGTTCTATTGCTCCGTTGTTGTATTTGCACAACCTGTTTTAAATTTTTTTAAACTGCATTTATTACTTGATTATTCTAAATTTGTTTTTGAACGTATGAATCGTGATACCGCTGTCATGTGCGTGAGCCTTTATGTATTTTCAAGTGGTGTTACTGCCGCTTTTCGCCTAAGGGACCCTCAACTGTCGTTGGAAATAAAGATTTTATTGATTGATTGATTGATTGATTGATTGACCTCGTGCTACATCTAAGTGGCGGAGGTTAGATGCGAAGCATAGCCGAGGAGCGCCCTAGTCGGCTAGAAGTAGGGCAGTAAGGCCATGAGTAGAAATGTGAAATATCCTGAAAGTTTCATCATCATCATCAGACTATTTTATGTCCACTGAAGGACGAAGGACTCTCCCTGCGATCTCCAATTTCATCTCTCCTGCGCCAACCCATTCCAACTAGCGCCCGCGAATTCCCTAATTTCATCGCCCCACCTAGTCTTCTACTGCGCTTCCCTTCTCTTGGCAAGCATTCTGTAACCCTAATGGTCCACCGGTTATATAACATACGCATTACGTGACCTGCCCCAGTTTTTCTAAATCTTAATATCAATTAAAATATCGGCTGTTCCCGTTTGCTCTTTGATCCAAACCGCTCTCTTTCTGTATCTTAACGTTACGCCTAGTATTCTTCGTTCCATCGCTCTTTGCCCGGTGCTTAACTTGTTCTCAAGCTTCTTTGTCAGTCTCCAAGTTTCTGCCCCATATGTCAGCACCAGTAAAATGCACTGGTTGAACAGCCTCCTTTCCAATGATAATGGTAAGCCTCCAGTCAGGAGCTGACAATGTCTGCAGTATGCGTTCCAAACCATTTTTACTCTTCTGTGAATTTACTTCTCATGATCAGGGTTCCCTGAGAGTAATTGACCTAGGTAAACGTACTCCTTCACAGACTCTAGAGGCTGACTCGCGATCCTCAACTCTTGTTCCCTCACTCGGCTATTCATGATTATCTTTGTCTTTTGCATATTAATCTTCAAACCCACTCTTACACTCTTTCTGTTAAGGTCCTCAATCATTTGTTGTAACTCGTCTTCAGTGTTGCTGAACAGGACAATGTCATCTGCAAACCGAAGGTTGCCGAGATATTCACCGTTGATCCTTACTCCTAAGCCTTCCCAGTTTAATAGCTTGAATACTTCTTCCAAGCATGCAGTGAATAGCATTAGGGAGATTGTGTGTCGTTGTCTGACCCCTTTCTTTATAGGTATCTAGTACCGCAAGGCGGAGTGTTGAGCCCGACGCCATTCAACCTAGTGCTCGTTGGCCTAGTCCGATGCTTGCCCAACACAGTTCAGGTATCAATATATGCCGACGATATCTGCATTTGGGCGTCTGCTGTAACACGACTGCAGGTACGAGCACGGCTATAAAAGGCAGCTACGCTAACATCACTGTACTTGCGAAAACAGAACTTAGAACTGTCTTCAGAGAAATGCTGCCTTGTTACATTCACTCGGAAGGAAATGAAGCGTTACACTGTAAAGGTCAATGGGCAAGCAGTAGCAAATGCACGGAAACACCGCTTTTTAGGGGTAATTATTGGCCGCGACCTATCATGGAGCCCGCATGTGTCATACCTGAAGAAGAGTTTATTGACAATAATACATCTCAAATTTCTCGGCGGAAAGTCATGGGGCACTTCGGTGCGGGTCAAGGCTGCAGCTTTATAACGCCTTGTTCCTCGGTTTCGAAAGACACAGCCTCCCTGTGCTTGGGAACACCTGCAAAACAAACCTGCGTGTACTCCAGGGACTACAAGCTCAAGCCCTAAGGACGTGTCTCGGTCTTCCGAGGTGTGCGCCTACAGCGGCAACGATTGTCATAGCTCGAGATCATCCAATATCAACGTACTTGGCAACCGACGCTCTCAGGGCGCATATTCGGCACGTTGCCCGATTACCTTCTCACCATCTTACCGCTCTACCCGCAGAAAGGCCACACACAACTTTCAGTCGTATAATTGATGCCAATCGTACCTCATTGCCGTCGAACTACATGCCTGCAGCAAGACCATCCTCACCTTTATGGTGCCTGCACAGACCTGACATACGCCTCACCATCCCAGGAATCATGAAGAAAGCCAACACGCCGTCGTTTGCCCTTAAGCAGGCCACATTAGAACTTTTACATGAGGTGCACAGTGGCCGCGTACACGTTTACATCGATGGTTCAGTCACATCTGAAAGCGCAGCTGCCGCTGTGGCGATACCAAGAAGATCCGTCAAAATACAGCTAAAGACGTCACATGTATCATCAACAACAGCTGCTGAACTCGTAGCCCTGCGTGCGGCTCTTCATTTCATTAAGGAGGAACCATCCCACGCATGGTCAGTCTTCTGTGATTCCAAGGCAGCCCTACAGAGTGTACTCTCTGCACTGCGCCATGGATCACATGAGCAGCTCGTCGCAGAGATCAGAGAATCCCACCATCGACTAGTTGACGAAGGACACGATATAATATATCAGTGGTTGCCTAGTCACTGTGGCATACATGGCAATGATCGAGCAGACGCAGCTGCCCGATCTGCCCATGACGGCGTCAACTGCGTTGCCATTCCTCTTTCGAGAGCCAACGCAGCGAAAAAAACTTTCCGCACTTGCGCGTGACCTGACATTAGCCCAATGGAATTCATCTGATTTCACAAGTGCACGCCTCCATACCCTGGACCCTAATTTACAGCTCCATATTCCACCCGAGCTTCCACGACGTGACTGCACCCTTCTTGTCCGTCTATGGCTTGGAGTAGCATTTTCAAATGCCTACTCTTTCCTTATCGGAATGGCCAACAGCCCACTGTGTGACTTCTGCGGGTGCAACGAAACGATCGAGCATCTTCTTTGTCAGTGCTCTCGTTTTAACCCACAAAGAGCAGTCCTCTCAGCCACCTTAGACAAACTGGACAAGCGCCCAATGACAGAAAACAAGATCCTTGGAACCCGGCCTACGCGAACATCAGCGCGATCCGCTATGAAGGCGCTGCTGCGATACTTGAAAGACACGGGACTTTCTGACAAATTGTGACTGTACACTGTGTGACGTAGGACTGTACGTGACACTGCGTAAGACTAGGAACGCCCTTGCGGGCTGCGTGACAGTGCCCACAGAAATAGTTCGTGTGTACGTGCGTGTGTGTGCTTAGGTATTTTTTTTCCTTTTTTTGTCCTTTCTTTCTCACCTATTGCATCCCCTTGCCCCTCTCCCACTACAGGGTAGCCAACCGGAGATAATCTCTGGTTAACCTCCCTGTCTTTCCTTTGCCTTTCTCTCTCTCTCCTACTTTTCTTGTGAAGAATTAAGGTAGCTGTGTAACCTCTGTAGATACTTTCCAAGATATTTACGTTAGCGGCATGTACTCCTTGATTACGTAATGTTTCTATGACTGCTGGTATTTCTACTGAATCAAATGCCTTTTCGTAATCTATGAAAGCCATATAGAGAGGCTGATTGTACTCTGCGAATTTATCGATTACCTGATTAATGACACGGATGTGATCCATTGTAGAGTATCCCTTCCTGAAGCCAGCCTGTTCTTTTGGTTGACTAAAATCCAGTGTTGGCCTAATTCTATTGGAAATTATCTTCGTGAATATTTTATATAACTCCGGGAGTAAGCTAATGGGCCTATAATTTTTCAATTCTTTAACGTCTCCCTTTTTGTGGATTAGTATAATTTTTGCATTCTTCCAGTTCTCTGGGACCCTTGAAGTCGATAGACACTTCGTATAGAGAGCGGCCTGTTTTCCAAGCATTATGTCTCCTCCATCTTTGATTAAATCGACTGTTATTCCATCTTCTCCTGCCGCTTTTCGCCGTTTCATGTCTTGCAAGGCCCTTCTAACTTCATCGCTAGTTATAGAAGGAGCCTCTAACCTGTTCGTTACTACCTCGAATGGATGTATTGGGGCTGCTTTGGGTACTGTACAGATCAGTATAGAATTCTTCCGTTGCTTTTACTATACCTTCGAGATTGCTGATGATATTACCCTGCTTATCTTTCAGTGCATACATCTTGGCTTGTCCTATGCCAAGTTTTCTTATCACTGATTTAATGCTGCGTCCATTTTTTTACTGCTTCCTCAGTCTTTCTCAGGTTATCGAATATCCTTTATTTTCTCCCTGTCCATCAGTTTTGACAGTTCCCCGAATTCTATCTGATCTCTTGAGTTGGACACTTTCACTTTGTGTCGTTTCTTTATTATGTCTTTTGTTGCTAGGGAGAGCTTGCCTACTGGTTGCCTTGGTGCATTGCTTCCCACTTCAAGTGCTGCTTCTGAAGCCAGCCTAGTTAAGGTTTCATTCATTACCTCTATGTCATCTTCATCTCTGTGTTCTAAGGCTGCATATTCGTTTGCAAGTGCCAGGAATTTGTCAGCGGAAAAAAAAAATAACTTAGAAGCATCGGTACAATACCCTAAATTATTATAGCAGCTACATAGAAAGAAAAAGATTCAAGACGTTTCAATAGCTACAGCGAGACAATCGCATTAATTCTACCAAAGTTATCTGCGCTTCTTAATTCACTCATATTTTTTTTTTTGTTCCTTTGGGCATTCTTATCTGCCGACGATGAAAAGCTGCGCTTTCGGTGTTTTATGGCGAATCATGGCTGCCGCGCTGCCTGCGCACCATAGCTTTTAGGATAATTTTATACACGATTAGCGTGCGTTGCTATGCGGTCAATATCACGCCTCGAGTTCGCAAATTAAATAAGAATTATGCAGATCCCACGCACTGTGCATATCAGCGAAAGCGAGGCGTTCATCAGCCAGCAAGGCAAAATGGCGCATTACGACGAGAGATCGACTGCAGATTTCTGTGACGAACGCGTCTCTCAGCCACCATGAGTGGAGGACATTGCAGAGCAAGGCGATTTTTTTTTCGGCATTAAAACGCGTTGATTCCCAAAACACGACGTGCCCGACCTTGTATAGAAACGCGATACAGCACGCCGGGGGAGAACGCCGCGATTTTCGGCAACAAACGCGTCCCGTAAACGACTATCTTCATCGACAAGAATGCACCCCTTGCTTCTTTTAAGCAAATTGTTACTATGCGACACGGCTAACGCGCGAAGCTTCCCAGAGCGCGGGCTTGTATGAGGGAAATTCTTAAGGTTGTTTCATTCAGCTTTTTTTTTTTTTTTCGTGCATTCGTCCGTGGCCTAATGGCTTCTGTGTTGGGGGAGCCGGGTTCCAAAACAACCATCGGACATGCAATTTTATATATTGACTGTTTCTACGAAGACTAAGTAATTTGGTAAAATGGTGATGAAAGGTGTATAGCGCAGAAAAGTACGACATATACCTAAATGCACTTCGGAATTTCGTACTGATTTGTGTCGCATTGACACATACCCACGGGCCAAGAATGTATAGTCCGAATATAGCAACGTTAAGAAAATTAAAGAGGCCGCTGAATACCGCACTTTAGAGAGGCCTATTAGCCGACATTATATGTATAGCTTTCATGCCACGACATAATGTTTTATATCGCTGAACAGGAGTTCACTCACTGGCACTGTATTGCGGGTCGATTCCGGGCTATACAAGCCAGTTTGATGTGTCCAGTTTGACGAGAATGCATTGAGGGACGCGAAGCCCGGCATAGTGTAGGGAAATAAACCTTCGCTTTAAAATACTGCACAAACTGGATGAATTAAACGACAGGTGGCATGAATGATGGATGTACTTCCGGAATCGTGCACATTCTGTGTTTCCATGTGTTGACGTGCTTCCGTAATTTTCGTTTGCGTGTTTGCAATGTGCCACTCTTGAGAGGGCTTCCAATTACACCTGCCCAAGAACACTTGTACTTTGTAAACAGCGGAACTGGTGTCACCGTGCTTTTCCCCCCTTTGTTTGTAGTATTTAAAGCAGCTTGTTCTCATTTATCATGTCAGATAAGAGCAGCCGGCGCCGCCTACAGGTGCCAACGTATCATGAGACGCGGATAAACAAAAGTTATCTTCCCGAAGTGACCCCGACGCGCTTCACAGGATTTACTTGAATGTTCCTATAGTGGATAAATTTTACTCTGCCGTTCGCCGCTTCCTATGGTCAAGACAAGAACACGAGAAAGAAACGGAACACAAGAACACAAGACAAGAAACGGAACACGAGAAAATAGTTCCCATTTTTAAATTACGCTTCCTTCACCCACAGCCTTCCACTTCTTTCACCCACAGCCTTCTTATCTTCGTCAGGCCAGTCCACAGACTTCTCTGTCTCTTCTTTTTCTACTCTCCCCTTTCTTCATTTCTCTCTTATTTACTCGCTAGCCACGGAATATATTTCAGTTGGCCGACGTTACGGTGCCTCTCGGAACCCTTCAACCTTTTTTTTTTCTCCTATCGTTATTTATTTCGTTGAGATAATGAGTCAATCAACCAGTACAATAAGTCACATGGGTGGCACTTCTACAGACGACAAATAAGATGATGGAACAGCTCGCTCGCGATAGGGCGCTGTTATGATCGGCCTGGAATTAGACCTCTCAAGTGTGGGAAACATTCCAGCTCGCTTTCCCGTGTCGACGTAATTGCCCTCATCCCCGAGAAAGTGTCCCCCCTATGGCCCCTGCCACACCCTGAGTGGACACGAAGGTGAGGACACAAAGAAAGGAGAGGACACGAAGGAGAAGACAAGACTGCGCTATACAAGCAGGCAATGACACCTCCCCACCTCCCTGCGTGCAACCGCAAGCAGGATTCGACTACCACAAGACCACGAGAAGTGAATGGCCCTTTCGGTGGGGACCTCTCCACCGATTGTATCGGTTGTACAAGAGTGGTTATGTAACACCGTCCTGGCGCCCATGTTAGCGGAACCTCTCGAGACTCGGATAGAGTCACAACCATGTACCAATGAAATGAATACATTCTATTTTTTTTCATCATCACGATGCTCGCCTTCGCCGCCGTCTGCTGATTCTTGTTGTGAAGACCCACCCCACCCGGTCGAGATCGTATATCAGCGCTCTGGTATTCCGGTTTTACGTTGCTAACATGCAGGATATACGCAAATGCAACCGCCACAGCCCGTGGCTTGTCCTACGCGTAACTCGTGCAGAGAACGCGGTCATTGTGCAAGGGATGCGCGCACAGCCAAGTCGTTTACCGCACGCGTTGCCCACGATTCCCAGTGGTGTAACTGCAGAGGCATTCTGACGGCGGCGCGACATACAGAAGCACGGCCGCGGCGCTCGGGACTGCCTGGCGCCGGCGGCCATTCGCCCTTCCCGCTGTGTTTTTTTTTTTTTTCTTTCCAACTCGGAATGCAAGCGTGTACGATTTCAGAAAATGGCTCCTGCATGATAACTAGGCGCTATGGGGGGCTGGACTGACGACCGGGCAGCAGCCGCGGGCGAGCCTGTGGTGTAAATGCCTCAGCTGGACGCTCTAAGGCGCAAATTAAGGCCTAGAAGAAAAAAAACAACTGAGCGTTGCAAGCATGCTTCTGCCCGCGTTTACCGCCGTCATAAGTTTACAAATATAAGGAGCGTCCGAAAGAAAAATTATGCATCCCGCGGTTCAGACGAACAGTCCTACAATAACATAGTTTAGTAACGTCTGCTGCCGGGCTAATCAGGCACGAGCACAGGCTTGCGCACCTAAGCAACCTAATTTCCTGCCTGCATGATCAAGCGGCAAGGATTTTCTTTTCTTTTTTTCGCGCGCGGACTGAGCTATCGATAATGACATAGGGACCGAACTGGGCGTTGTCGCGTGATTGCCCATGCGGGATCTAATGAGACTTGGTGTTCTCACGAGCAAGCACGTGGCATCGCCACAGATGCACATGAACGCTTCGTGGCTCATATTGCTTGCCATCCTGCGCGTTCCGGGATACCTAAATCCGAGCTCCTCCCGCTACCGATGTACAATCGCCGTGGCGTTTTGCTATCGAGCGCGATGTCGTGCGTTCAGCTGCGCGATTTCGGTGAGCATTGAAGCATCCCAGAAGATCAAAGTTAGACCGGAGTCCTCCAGTGGGGTGTCTCTAATAGCCGGCGGGCATCTAGGAAATTTAACCAATTCGTTTTTCGTTTCACTTCCGTGCACAAAGCACCAGAAGCGTCCAGCGTTGGCAATGCGCTTATGTACGAACTAAAGTCTGGATTTCAAGCTCACCCATGCGTCGCACTTCACTTCAACCTCGGTGCATATGTCGCCTGCCGGCTTTCAAAGAAATACCGCTAAGTTTTTGTTAAGCTGCGTTGGCTTCATTAAAAGAAGGTTCTAGCATATTATCGAAATCGCTCCTTGCTAGCCAAGCAGTTGTAATGCCGCGAGATTCTGAAAACCGTCCTTGCAAACAGAAACATGCTTGATAATGTTGGCAACCTGATAATCGCTGAAGAAAAAAAATCATCTCAGGCAGTATCGCATATCTGTTCCGGGCCTGCAAATAAATGCTTCGCACTGAATGCCACAATGTGTAAGATTTACATGGCTTTTTTTTTCTTTCGTAAGAACTACTAAGTGTTGCGATAAAAGCCGAAAGTGACAGCGTTCACACGTCTCTATCTTATTTTTTTTCGATGACACGCTTACCCAACCCACAGCTGCGAAACAACAGACTTACGTTGACATACCTTACGCTAACATCTCTTCTAGTAGGATAAGTGCAAACAAGATTATCTGTGACGCACGCAAACGGAGCCATTGTTCGTTATCTCGGTCTGCGAACAATAGGTCAGCGTGAGCGTCCGAAGCGCAAACCTTTCTTCTCTTTTTACCTTCGAACCATGACTTCTTATCTTCAGTCACCGTAGGCATCATTTATAGTGAGGATCTTCGAAAATCACGCAGTGCTATTCGAAAACTCGCACAACTTTGTAGCCTGCAGTGCGCAGCCAGAGCACCCTTCCATAATGTACTTGGGCTGGACGCCCAGCGAAACATTTAACTCCATAATTTGGAAGCCTCTAGTGCGTTAGCTGTTCCCTAAACCGCTTGAGTTGATTTGCAACATGCACAAGTACGTGCGGTGCATTTCTCACGAAGAGAGTCGAAATATAACCGCATTTCTGTAGATGTGATAGCTTTGCTTATCGCACCGCAAGTAACACCGCTGATCAAACAGATCTTCCAAAAAGTGTTACGATGGCATTATGAAAATGTAATGGTGTGGCTATTTGTTAATAACACTCAACGCTAACGAATATTCAAATCCACGTCACATTTATTTATTTATTTATTTATTTATTTATTTATTTATTTATTTATTTATTTATTTATTCAAGTACCTCGCGGGCTCCAACTTTAGTATTATGTGAGGGGGGTTTACAAATTTGGGTGCGAACAAAAGCAGTTCGAACATTGTTATTTGAACATCGTTATACAATAGCAAATACACAGACAAACTGGAAAATGAAACGAAAAAGAAACACTTCCAAAACAAAACGCGGTATACTTTTCTTTGAAGATAACGGGGCCAGAGATAAGAATAATGTTCTACGGAAGACCATTCCAATAGTTGATCGCGCATGGCAAGACTGATGACTTGAATGCGGTGTTTTTTTCCCGAGAGACGTTTGAAACTGAGGTGATTATGCAATCGGTACGATGTGCGATTCGGCTGTGTAAGGGGTAGGGTAAATGGATGATGGCTATAAATAAGTTTACGAAAGAGGCACCCTAAGTGCGATTGTTCTGCGAGAATCTAAGGACGGTAGGGACAACGATGTCTTAATGTTAGTTATGCTGCAATTACGGCTGTAGTCTCGTGCAATAAAACGAGCGGCACGATTTTGTACGCGTCCAAGGGAATGAATGAGGTGTTCTTGATGAGGTGACCAGATGGAAGATGTGCGCTCAAGTTGAGGGCGAACAAATGTTTGATAAGCGAGTTGCCGAGTCGAAGTGGGTGGCACGCCTCAGAGGTTGCCCTTTAAATAACCTAATGTGCGGTTAGCTTTAGCAGCGATGTTTTCTATGTGGGTTGCCAATGAGAGATTAGGTAAAAAAATGAACGCCGAGGTACTTATACGATAACGCAAGGAACTGGATTGTTATTAAGTGAACAAGTATATAGAGAATTGGATCGATCGTTTACGGCCAAATGTCATTAATCGACATTTATCAGTGTTAAGGGACATTTGCAATGATGAGCACTAGGTAGTAATGCGGTAGAAATCTCCCTGGATAGCTATATGGCCGTTAATAGAGCGGATTTTGTGGTAAAGAATACGATCATCGGCGAACAATATGATTGCCGAGGTGACGTTTAATGGTAAGTCATCAATATGAATTAGAAGCAATAATGGAACGATTAGGGTACGCCAGATGATACATCATTAAGGGAAGATGAATAATTATCAGCTGAAGTGAACTGTTTACGAAAGGATAAGATTACTCAAGAAGTTATGGAATCGAGGCGCAAAGAAGATAGCTTTGCTATTAGACGAGAATGTGGAAAGCGATCGAAAGCTTTAGCAAAGTCGAGGAATAAACAGTCTATTTGAAGATTTTCGTGCATTCGCAGAAGTAGTTCTATAGTAAACTCAAATAGTTGTGTATCATATGATAGCCGTTGCAAAAAGAAACCATTGCTTTCTAAATGTAGTGCCATGTTAGAAGCAATGATAGGTTCGAGAAGTTTGCAAGATATGCATGTCAGTGATATTGGGCGATAGTTAGCAACGTTAGTTCGGTCGCCAGATTTGAAAATTCGAATGACTTTTCCAATTTTCCACTCGCATGGTATATCTCACCTGTAGAAAGAGATTGTCGAAAAATATGACTGAGTATGACGCTGGACTGAACCATGGCATGTTTCAGAATTTTTGAGTTAATACCATCGACACCACATGAACTAGTTATATTTAAATTAATAATCAATGATGCAATGCCTTTAACAATAACGTCTATGGGGGGGGGGCTCATGTAGGCAAAGTCATAATCAGGTGCCGATGGAATATTGCAATAGTCTTCCTTCGTCAACATATTGGTAAAAAAGTTGTTAAAAGTCGGAGGGCGTTCCCTTCGAGCGATAGGGTCACCAGCCTCACCAACCAGAGAAAAACATGCAGACGTTTGAGCAGGCGAAATTGTTTTCCAAAACTTTTGGGGATTGTGTTTAAGGAGGGACTGAGGATCTTGTGACATGAACTTGTCTTGCTTTTCGGAAGGCCGCACAATATCTTTTGTCAGAGTTTCTGTGTTTTTTCATGATGCTGGTGTTCCGAGCCGTTTAGCTGTTTTCAAAAGTCACTTTTCTTGTTTAGTAGAGTTACAAAGATTCCTGTGGCACCACGGTTTAGATGAGCTAGCACGAAAGCATATGGGAGGCATACAAGTGTTCATCAATTGAGTTAATTCCTGTTTAAACTGACGCCAATTTTAATTAACAGATCGCTGCAGGGGAACAGGAATGCAGCAAAGAATCGCAGAAGTTCCGCTCCCAAAGTCGTAGTTTGCATCGTAGTTTGCCCTGTTATAATCAAAGATGTGTTTGGACGTTACGCTGCGTTGGCGAGAGGGCATTTTTACGGTGAAATGAAATAGTTTGTGACCACTGAAACCGTCTGTGAGGATGATCGCCCTTACATTGTCGGGAGCCGATGTGAGAACCAGATCTAATATGTTAAGACCACGCGCACGTTCGTGAAGTAGTTAAAGAAAAGTGTAAGCTTAGTTCAAATCACAAACAAAAGATCGAGTCACAAGCCGGTGCAGTTAAGGTACTCCAGTTATTATTTGGGTAATTTAAATCACCACATAAAAAGATTTCGGCTTGGGGTGGGAAGTTTATCCCATCTCTGAGGTTGGCACGCAGATCGGTCACGAAAGCGTCTGAACTATTGGTTGGTCGGTAATAGATTCCGAGAAGGGATTTAAATGACGAAGACGTGATGCAAACCCATACAATTTCCAGGGGTGATGAAATATTAACACGAAAAGAGGAAGTATAATTTTTTATGGCTATTATTACCCCACCAGCCCTTTTGTTAGGTCTGTCATTCCGATAAACAAGAAAATCGCAGGAATCAGGTAAGATTTCGTCGCCTGTTATATTTGGGGGCAGCCACGTTTCAGTAAACGTTATGTCCGAGTTACTGTCTTGTAGATATGAGCACTGTTCGGTACGCTTTGGAAAAATGCTACGTACGTTGGTGAATGATCAGGAAAGCCGAGGATGCCTAGTACCACGGCAGTCAGGCTGGGGACGATTGTCCGACTCGTGTGAAACCGCTCTACGTTTCCGCTATCGAGTACATTCTGTGACTGTCAGAAACAGGGTCAGACGTGTGTACAGTGTCGTTCATGCGCGGTTTATCAACGCGAAGCTTGAAGGACCCGCCCCTAGTCTTTGCAAAGCCTATAGTAACTTTTTTTCTGGCCAGATATGTTTGAAAGGAAAAATCTTCGCGCCAAGCATACTGCGTGTCGTTTTCGAGGATCAGCTGTTCTTTAAAGTTCGCGAACTTTACGGTTACCGGCCTATATTTCTACGATTTATATTGACCGAACCGATGGGCTCTTTCGATTTGTGTTGCTTCAAGCGTAGAGGCAAGGTGCTCAGCAAGAAATTCGAACACTTTTTTTTTTCCGAAGTGGACCATGGGCGCTATAACGGGAAGCTACTTCAAACTTTTCTATTCCAATTGTGCAATCACCCCTCCGCGATTGGTCAAACACTTTTTTGGACAAGCCCCACGTCGCCTGTCTGTCACGAAAACTCACTAAAAATGCAATAGCTCCTCATCTGGTATGACGTTACACACTGATTATGCATGACTGGACCGAACAAAAGAAGAATAGTTATGATTCGACGCCTTTTTGCCATTAGACCTCGGGTATTGGTCAAAAGTTTTAGGGCTGCACCCACTTCACCTACCTGTCACGCGACGTCGCAAAACCACGAAAACTCACCGCGTCAAAGTCACGTGTACGCGTTAAAGATGCATTATTATGCCGAACAAAACTTAATTTTTTTCTGAATAGACACAGGCTGTCCCGTCCCGAAAGGAATAAAAGATGGCTGCCGCCGATCGCTTAGGCACTGGCTACTCGCACCTGCCGGAGAGTATGGGTTTATTTGCGTACAATAAAACGTTTTGCGTGGCCATGTAACATTTTCGAGCACTTTCAGCACGTTTACGACTTCGCTCTGCCAACTCTTCTTTGCTGAGGATCCGTTTTAGCGGCATTCTTAACCTTCGGTTGCATGCCGCCGTGATTTTCGACCAGCCATCGCAAGCTAAGTAAGGGAAAGCGGACCAATCGCAGACGCCGCGGCATCACCCTCTTCATCCGGTTATCGATCTTCAGTGCACTGGCTCGGCCCCATCGAATCCCTCTCTACTTGAGCGTGCTCCTCGCCTCTTGTCGGCCAACTAGATAAGACAAGCCGCTCAGTGTAGGCAATGTTATTCGTTTTTAAAGCAAACAAAAGTGACTTCCAATAAATGAGGAGAGCGTTTGATTGGTCTGTTGAGACAACCCTGCGGGTGACCGCCCAATGCTTGCGTCGGCGGTTACGCAAATTTGACGTCAGGAGATTGGAATAAAAACATATTGGAATAGTTTTACGTTATAGGGCCCCATGTCTCGGACTGGTCGTCTGGAATACAAAAGAGCAGATTTGAGCGGCGGAGTCTGTTTTCAGCGTCATCACAACGAGTTAAGTTTCTTTAATTGGTCTTCTATATTTGAAGGTCCCAATGCAGACTGTTGTGTAGACGGATTAGCAATCATTGATTTCGTTTGTTACGTGTCGACCCCAATTCCGCTAATTCTGGAAGATGGTTGTTTCAGCTCTACGTGCACCGAGGCCTGCCACTGCTTTAGGGCGCGTAGGTCATTCATGATACCGTCTTGGCGAGATTCAATTCTCTGGACTGTCGCAAGGACAGTTGCAAGTATGCTTTTCTGACTGGCATCGGAAGGACTGGGATTCAATTACACGACTCCAGAAAGCGTTCGGAGCGTTTAACGTCGCAAAGCACCATCGGGGCTATGAGAGAAACCGTTGTGTAGGTCCATGGATTAACTTTGGCCACACGGGGCTCCTTAACGCGCACCTAAATCAAAGTACGCGGCCGTTTTTTCCCCCCACTTTGTCCCCATCGAAATGTGGTCGCTGCGGCAGGGAATCGAGCCCGGTACCTCGTGCTCAGCAGCAGAATGCAATAGCCAGTGAGTAACAGAAGCTGTGTATCACGTTTCACTTGCGTTCTCTTGCGTAATCAGTACCATGTGCCTCTCGACTTGGTGCAGTCACCTAAACCGACAGGGCGACCCTCCTTTGCCTCCTTTCCCTCCTTTCCCTCTCTAGGCGCGCCCAGCCAACGCCTCCTATAGATAGCACAAGGCGGGTGCACTTCGATCCATGACGTCAGGCTACCTTCCTTGACAGCCATCGAATCTAGCGGGGAGAGAGAGACATTTATTATGGTTGCAAAATATAGTCTAACCCGAGTAAGCCGCGATGATTTTGACGTCATCGCTTTTGCCACACCGGGCTTGTCAATGGAAATTTCGGTCGAAGTATATCATGACGTCATAAAGCAGAGTGCTCAGGCCTGCTATCTGGGAGTGCAGATTTTTGGGCTAGTTGGTTCGTTGCATCAATTGAAGTCACAGCGCTGGATTGACACGGACAAGAAAGAAGACAGGGCGCGCACTATGACTTCGATTGCTGCTATCTGGGAGGCGTTGGCCATGCTTAGCGTTCGCCGCATGCAGTGCCACTATACAGTTCGTGGAAAACTTGCAAGCTTGCTGCTGGCCGGGGCTTTTTAGTCCCGGCCAACAGGCTTTCGGTGTGGCTACAGCGCTGCTCAGTGTTCACCGCACGATGCCGTTGGACCTATCCTCGCACCGTAGCCCACCAAGCGAAGCGCGGAGTTCAGCACGTCGATCGTGCTTCCAGTTAAATCTGGGTCCTGCATATGGATTTCGATCCTCTTTGCCTCTGGTTAGCAAAAATTTGCTTGCCTTTCCCCTTGGAGCTTTTATGGACGCATAGCGCAGGACAAGTTCACCGTTGTTAGATCCCATTACAGCAAGCGCGGTAAAGTGCAGAGACAAAGCTTAGAGAGGGCCCTAGCTCGACTAGTGTCATCGTGGTTTCACTTAAAGGGTTCCCTCTTTATCATGCCTCGCCCCTTCACTTTCGCTATAGCTAAGGTGAAGAAATCTCTTAACAGCGCGAATCGGTAGCAGCTCTCATTGAAGGTCAGAACCAAACGTATGCAAGGTAGAGAGAGTTGCTGAATTATTTCAGTTCCTTTTTTTCATCAGGTCGCAAAAAACAGAAAAAGCAAAAAACAAGAAAGAAAGACAAGAAAACGGCCGTGGCTTAGCTTGGTTAAGCCTGGTGATTGCGAAGCAATAGTGTGTTATTCTCGGATCAGCTGGTAGTATGGCTGGTGGTAGTCTTGGGTTATGCTAGTGTTACGGCTTACAGTGAATCATCTAAGAGGAAGTCATCCGTCGAATCCGTGTATGTCGACAAACATTTCCCTCACCAGCGTGAGGGCAATCGTACCATCGTAACATCTGGCTGTATGACTGCCTTGGCGAGAGGAGGGGAGCTGTTTTATACAGCTGGTGTGGCGTCACTCTGACCGTAGCGCCCCTGGTGAGAGGAGTGGGAGTTAGGCCGCCGTTGGTGGCTACCGCCTCGCCTCGCGACGGCGTGAGATGGGGCCCCGTTTTTACACAGCTGGTGTGACGTCACACCGACCGTAGCGCCCCTGGTGAGAGGAGCGGGAGTTAGGCCGCCGTTGGTGGCTACCGCCTCGCCTCGCGACGGCGTGAGATGGGGCCCCGTTTTTACACAGCTGGTGTGACGTCACTCTAGGTCACGTTGTGTGACGTCACGCAGCGAGGTCACACTAAAGGTCAATGGTGCCTACCACCGCCTCGCCACGGAACGGGCTGAAGTGCGACCTAAAGTAGTATTGCTTCGCAATAAAGGAAAACAAATCCTGGGGGAAGGTGAAGAGAGGGGCAGGAGTCAGTCAAGTAGAAAGTACCAAAGGTAACATATTTACTTTTATAGTTAAACTAGTAATGAGTATTTTATCTCCCGCCTTTAATAAGTTATCCAATGTCGTGCGTTTTAGTTTAAAGCTTTCTTTACGCAAAAGTTGAGCCAGGTGGGAATCCGTAATGCCGCTACACCGCAGAAAGCAAATGAATGCGGTGCTCCTGCTGTGCGCAACGACGTTTATCGGGCGAAGGAAACTCGAAAAAGCTTCCTTCGTGATTAGGAATATTTTATGACAACAGCGATTAACTCGGCACCACATTAAGTGGCGAGCATCCGCTTCAATCATTCGAAGGGGACAGTTTCAACATGTCGCATACAGCGGGAAGTGACTGTCGGGCTTCGCAACCATGCCACGTCTAGCTATGATGGCTGAAGACCACAAAACGCTCATTGAATTCACACACAAGGGCTTTACAGCACACAAATAACACGTATGCACAGAGCAAGCATACTTCTTGCTCCGTGCACGTATGAAACAGCATGCCTATAGTAGCAAGCCTTCAGCGAATTGAAAAAAAAAAAAGAAAACTCGGTACTAGACAGGATACAAGCATCCAGGAACGACGACCAAAATCATTAATGGTTGCTCAAACTGCTCCTTAAACAGTGAATACTACAAATCAACCTAAAACTTCTCAAACATGAATCACAATGATTATAAAAAACGAGACAGTGCTCAATCCTCCCTGAACTGCTCGAAATGTCTGCTTCGTCAGTTTCTTGACAGATGGAGGGGAGGTAAAAAAATAAGAACGATGGACGCATGAGGGTAATCCGCGACGTGCCTTACTCAAATTTTTACAAAACTGGGCGTCAATGAATAGTTAAATATAACTTCGATGCACAAGACATTTCTTATTTATATTGGAGCGAGAATATGTGCGAACGACAGCGGTGGAAAACTGAAGCTCAAACATTCTGGGATATAGATCGAAAAGTGGGTACATCACTTGAACGCTTATAAAATAAATTGTCCAGCGCTTTTTCTTTTCTTTTTTTGGTAGGACTAGACGGACTTCCTGAACATCGTCATACGAGTGATAACTACTCAGTCAACAACAACCGAGCCCAGTTTTAACGGCCTCACTTACTCATCGTGAACGTTGAGTTACTACGAACAATGGAAGCGCATTTAATTGTATAGTACGCGGGCAAAGGGTTACGTCAACCAGTCTAGCACAGCCACGGGCTGAACACATGACTCTACTAAAGGCTACAGCAAGCGCAAACAGTCATCATCATCGTCGTCGTCGTCATCATCATCATCATCAGCCTGGTTACGTCCACTGCAGGGCAAAGGCCTCTCCCATACTTCTCCAACTGCCCCGGTCATGTACTAATTGTGGCCATGTCGTGCCTGCAAACTTCTTAATCTCATCCGCCCACCTAACCTTCTGCCGCCCCCTGCTACGCTTCCCTTCCCTTGGAATCCATTCCGTAACCCTTAATGACCATCGGTTATCTTCCCTCCTCATTACATGTCCTGCCCATGCCCCATTTCTTTTTCTTGATTTCAACTAAGATGTCATTAACTCGCGTTTGTTGCCTCACCCAATCTGCTCTTTTCTTATCCCTTAACGTTACACCCATCATTCTTCTTTCCGTAGCTCGTTGCGTCGTCCTCAATTTAAGTAGAACCCTTTTCGTAAGCCTCCAGGTTTCTGCCCCGTAGGTGAGTACTGGTAAGACACAGCTATTATACACTTTTCTCTTGAGGGATAATGGCAACCTGCTGCTCATGATCTGAGAATTCCTGCCAAACGCACCCCAGCCCATTCTTATTCTTCTGATTATTTCCGTCTCATGATCCGGATCCGCCGTCACTACCCGAGAACAGTAACCCGAGAAAACTTCGTCGGTAGTCTGCGCTAGAGAGAGAGAGATGAAAGGAAGGCAGGAATGTTAACTATTCAGGAGTCCGGTTAGACACCCTTCGCTGGGGGAAGGGAGAAGGGGAATAGAAAGAGTCGAGAAAAAGAGAGATGGTGGTAGAGAGTCTGCTCAACATGATCTAGAAACCATAGTGGCCATAGTTATCGGCTCTGCGACGGAGGAACCAATCTCGCTCTCCCTTTCGTTCTTTTCTGACCGGTGATAGCAGACTTATCACTCACGGTTCGGTAGCAGCGTCGATTTGGAGACGTATGGCGCGAAACATAAGCAAAATAAAAAGACAGAGCCGGAACATTTTTATAGGGGAACGTAAGCAGAATTGAAATATGCAAGAAGATAATAAAGATGAAATAAAAGCAGAAGGCACATGTGCTGCCTATACCACGCCATATATGATCCGACGGTATAGCTAGTGATGTCGAGTATGGTATGGTAAAGCACTAACGGCAAGCTATAAAACGCCCGTGTCACTCATCGAAAAAAAGAATACTTGCATTACGGATAGAAGCAGGTGCAGTGCCTCCTTTTCAGAGGACGGTCGGCCACCCCTACGGAAACGCGGCTTCCGAGGCCCAGGAAGGTGTATCGGGGGCTACAGCGTCTCTTTTCGGAAAGCCGCGCGTCGAACGCTGCGGCAGCCCTGTGCGCGGGAGTGTTCTCGCGGGGGAAGCCTCCACGCATCTCGTGGGGCATCTCGCCCGCGTTGCACACACCTTCTGCTCTGCGTCAGACTTAGAACGGCACGGCTCAGAAGGGGACGCACACGACGACGCCGTCGACGTCGCGCATGAAAACGAAAGGCTTTCCGCTGGTGCCACGGTTACGCCAGCCACCAAAGACTGACAAGGCCATGTCTTTTTCACGGGCTGTGCGCGCGGAAGTCGAGCTTGTTAGGCGCGGCCCATTTATCGGTCTACCGGGTGCGCGCAGATATTGTGCGCTAGCATATCGAAGCCGCAGCTGCCGACAAGATTACTTACTGCAGCGTATAGATTGGGTAGGACCCGAATGAATTCAAACCCTCGGCTGGTCGACTGTCTTCTGCAGATCGCGCTGCTAAAGTTGTGGGGACTCGAAAGCAAAGGTCAGGGAAGCGGAACTGCAGCGATCTCGCATAAAACAAAAACACAGCCCGGCCGTGCATGTGGTTCATTGGGTCTGTAAAAAAAAAGAAATAAAAAACTCATGTGTTGGGCCCTCTCCTGGCGTTAGAAAGTTATCACATTAGGCAGCTCGCGTCGAAACGCTACTCTGAGCAACCTGTCTTCGATTCGCTAAACGTGCTAAACTAAACGCGCCACAATGAGCGGCCTCAGTCGAGTGAGCTGCTATCGCGTTATTCGTGAATGACGGCATGCTATTGACATAATAATCAGTGCAAGTGCCCCCCTCTATACGCTGCACATTTCCATGACATAAATGAAGCGCTAAATTTACTATTGTTTATTTTACCCGCCGCGGTGGTTACGGCGTGGCGCTGCTGAGCCCGAGGTAGTAGCTACGATACCGGCCGCGGTGGCCGCCCTTCGATGGGGCGGAATTCAACAACGCTCGTGTACGATGCTGTGTGCACCTTAAAGAACCACAAGTGGTCGAAATTGACCCTACGTCCCCCAATACGGCGTCCTTCATAACCTTATAGCACAATCACATCGTAGAATTCTCGTTTCTGGCGCGCTGGAAATACATAGCACTGTAGTGTGCTTGGCAATTTATAAAGCCCGAAAATGAGTTCATGAACGCTAAGATCTTGGCCGTGCGTGCGGGAAGTACTTTCCGTTCCCAGGCTCTCTGATGTGCAAGGCGTCTTGCACATCACGGCGACTTTATAATGATTTAAGGCTCACTCGCATTTATGGCAACACAAACGCATTTAACTTCTCAGCTCTACCACGAGCGATTCGGTTATGGAATTCGCTTACATAAGCGAATTGAGCACTGTCGCTCAAATGAGCAATGATAAATTAAGACAGCTACTGAACCTACAGTCTTCATCACAAATATATTCATCGTACATATGTCATGTCATATAATACGTGCCACATATGGGTCATGACTTTATTTTTGTTGTTATTATTGTTTCCATTTTGTTTGCTTTATGTGCTCGCGCTATGTACGTTATTTTCCGCGAGTGTTACATCGCTTTTTATTTTACCATGAATTTTACTTTTCATTCCTTTCCTGACAACTCTTTGTATCGATTTAGCGTTTTTATTTGTTACACTGTTTTGCAAGCACGTGATCATTATAAACATTTTTAGCTCACATTTTTTAGCGGTCATATATCTGTTTTCTCTTGTCATTTGTTCAATGACGCCCCCCTTACTCAATGCTCCCCTTGGGGCCTCTAAGGTACTTTGAAATAAATAGATATATTCGCATTTGCAAATTACGCCGCAATATTTCCACGTCTTTCTCAGTTTTCTTAAGAGCTGTATAAATACAGACACGGTGCATTCCAAGACACCCTTAGATGCCATCCCCATGCACACTCCATTTTTCCTGACTCAATAAAACAAAGCTGCCATTTGTTGTATTGCCTACAACAACCTGCGTAGCAGGCACGTGTGCTTACCTATTTCTTCTACATCGAACGAAGCAAGAAAACATCCCAAACAAGCAAGTGAAACGCCAAGATAGATGTTCATGCCCTTGGTTGTACTTTTCTTAGAGCTGTTGAATGAGCAGCTGTATGCGCAGATGATACGTCAGAGTGCCCGCGGCGGCTCCTAATCAGTTATCTCCGAGTCGCCACCAGGGCCCGGAGTACTATTCTGGACATTGTCGAATTCCACCATATTGTCAAATTCTGTAATGGCGGCATTTTTTAATGTCATTCCTGACGTTCTGTAATGGCAGCCCTCTGGGCCAACAAGAGCTGATCAGACGGCGAATTCGACAATATGGTGGCATTCATCGATGTACAGAATAGTACTACAGCCTCTCTGCGCAGTATGCCGGACAACATGGATGATAAAAGACATGTTTTTTGCCGGAAGGTAAAATACACACAAAAGGAAGACACACGTGTATTTTAGCAAGTACCAACTGGGCCAACAAGCAGTTATGTTGCAATATGGATGAAAAGGGTTGAGAAACGGAAGACATCTTTATCGAAAGGAGCGACCACGAATACGAAACTACATACGCCATAGTTTCGCAATCACTTCGTTTCAGTCGCTCCGTCTTTTCTCTCGCTGCCAGCTTAATTGCCCGAAGACTATTTTGCAACAATGGACGTTGGCGTTATTCAGTTTGCTGGGGGGCGTTGATTGCGACCAGACGCATGCCAAATACAGCAAGAGAGCATTTTCTGAATTACCTTCTCTGTGGGTGGACAGCTTTCAGGATTTTTCTGCTAGCGCAAAATATATGCTGTTACCAAGTGGGAAAAATCGCGACCGCATAATTCACGATCACCTTTCTTAAGAGAATTTTGTCGAGTCGACTTGAAAACAACGTCTCACACAATATAGAACGCACTGATAACACCACGAAGGAAACCTAGCAAATGCAAAGCGAGCTGAAAGCGTTTAGAACTAGCAGAACGTTAAACAACGAACTATACGGGAGGCGTATGCAGAGAAACAGGGAAACATATTTACTACATCACCGATTGTACGAATGCGCTACTTATAATGCAGTATCCACAGCAGGACACTGACGGTACTCCCATTGCTAATGCGGACATTCGCACATTAAGAAAGCCAGATTGTGTCAGCGTTTATATCTTCTATACGCTGTATTAGCACACAAGGAATGACATGTGGAAGAACGAATGACTGTTGCAGACGTTGTAGAGTAAGACGTTTTATAAGAAATTTGTAAAAGACGGTATTGAAATAATCCAACACAGCTGAAACCACACTAACTTGAGTTTAAAGTACAGCTATCGTTACATATTAGTACGAACCACTCTGACATTTTACATGCAATATTTTCTTCAGCAATGATACGGTAAATTAAGTGCTTCTTAAACACGGTAAAAATCCTCTCGGAACAATACCACACGCAGTCCAAAAATTTCACGCGTTTTCCGTAACATCAATTCTTCCGGAATCAATACCGATTCCACGTTTACGAATCTTTCGAAAAGCTGGAAACGGTAACGATATGGGATCAGTGGACTAGCCTATGACAGTTTATTATGTCGAACGTAACATCAAAACGTTACGAAGGCGAAAAGGCTGTTTCTGACACTTTAAGGGTGCACGGTCAAGTAGCCGGTTTGTAACTGTCATAGGCTAGTCCACTGATCCCATATCTTTACCGTTACGAGCCTTCCGAAAGATTCGTAAACGTGTAATCGGTATTGATTCCGGAAGAATTGATGGTACGGAAAACGCGTGAAATTTTTGGACTGCATGTGGTATTGTTCCGAGAGGATTTTTACTGCGTTTAAGAAGCACTTAATTTACCGTATCATTGCTGAAGAAAATATTGCATGTAAAATGTCATAGAGTGGTTCGTACTAATATGTAACGATAGCTGTACCGTTAGAAACAGGCGATCTCATTGGTACGTGACCAAAACAGTTCGCAGTGTGTGCTTAAAATGGCCATAAAGCCGTCGTGGCAAATCTAAATTGCAAGACCGGTTGATAAAAATGCTTTTGGACAACCTAAGTACATTCAAATAACATATCTACATAAAGCAAGGACATTTACATAGATAATTTCTATGAGATTCCAACCCAATTTCTCTGGATTTTCCACTTCTCCCTCCTAAACACGGGGTAAACCTGACTCCTGCCAGAAGGCCGCCTTCGGACGCGAACTGTTGCGACATTTATGGAATCATTTCTCGAATAATTGTAAACAGGCTATATAGGTCGCAGAAAGAATAAGACCGAATACACAAAACAAGGTCTTGCTGAGTGATGCGTTTCAGCCGCTTTTTCAAGTGCATGTAGCTGTTGACAGTGTCGATACCACTGTTTCCACGCTCTGAACAGCTTTACAGTGTTTGGCTAGAGAAATCTATCGGCAAGCTTTCAACCGTAATCGATAAAGACGACCAATCCAGACCATTCGGTTCACTGGTATCGAATAGTCAGAAGATATTCGCAAATCTAACTTTCAGTACTTTTGACTACATGTGCACCAAACGGGACAGCGACGAAGCGAGATATATTTTACAAAGCTCAGATCAAGGCGATGAACTATTTAAGGTGATTTCCAGCGAACTGTTGAATTATAAAGCACGCGCCGCAGGTAGCAAGTGTGGATGAAATTAAAGCAATAAATATAATCACGTCTTCATTGCACGTGGCACGAATAGTGCCTCCTCCCCAGCAGTAAAACAGCACAAAACAAAACGTTCACCAAGCCTTCATAGCACGTCGCAAAGTGTACAAAAAAAAAAATGTATACTAAGGAAAAAAATGGTCGCTCGTGTTTGCCAACGCTGTCGCTCGTTTTCGTTGCAGAGGCTGCCCCACACTTGGCAACATTGTTGTTGCTAACGCTATCGGGAAGTGTTACTGGATGTTTGCCAACACTGATGTTTACGAAGACGTTAAAGAACTCTTGGAAGCTTGTTGGCCAATGGTTGGCAAGCGCGTACCGCAATGTGAGGAGGTCTGCCTTTGGGTTATGTTCCGGAGGACCTGACAAAAGCAAAACGCTGAAATACAAATGTTGAAGCACAAATAACTGATTGCCATGAGTGTAGTGCGCTCCACGATCGCATACGGTACTCTAAAACGATTTATTCGCGTCATATGACAGCTCCGCTGTTCCATACACCCAGCAAGTCGAGGGATACGGAAATGATGTGAACGCAGACACATTCACGCAGACAATAAAAATGACGAAAGAAAACACTTCAGAAAAGTTCAACAGAAATGTTTTGTGACTCATAGTGAAGAAGAAATATATCGATCCACAAAAAGTGCGTTCTAATTACTTCAGTTGGTTTTATCGTTAAAAAAATGAATGAGTGACAGTGAGCATTGCCCAACGGTGTCCATGAAAATTCTCCGTTAATATAAAAAAAAAAAACTGGAATGGTATTCTCCGAGTTGTGGCTAAAATAAAATAAGAAAGCGAAGGGCCCTATAGGTACACTTCCTGAAGACGGTTCTGCGTTGTCTACGCAGACAGATAGCGCACTAAGCGAAAGCCGCCACCGCCGTAGCTCGAGCGCTATCACGTGTAGTTAACATTTCCGGATATCCGGTAAAGGGACAGGCGCCGCCGTTCGTCTGGTAAGGTCGTCCGCATTCGCACTCCTCGGAGAAGGCGACAGTTGCTGCGCAGAAATTTGATACCCGCCGAGAGTCTGGAGAAGGCTTGGACCGTCCGAACCACAAACGCCACCGACGACGATGAATGCCCTGAAATAGCGCGTCTCGCAAAATACACTGCCTGTCTCTGGCACAGGCACCGACAGTGTGCGCTAAACGATGTGAGCGGACTGGCAAATGTGACGTGGCCGTTTCTAGTCGCAAACTTGTACAGCCGCCATCAGACGTCTGCACGAATACGCGTGGCACCGATTCGCTTGGCCTTACGAACAGACACTCGCTGTGCAAAGGCGACACCGGTGGTTTTAGGAGAAAGAAGCCAGCAGTTACAAGACGCTGCGTTGTGAGGAATCACTCAGCGCTCCGGCACGTTCATGTAATGTTCGACCTCGCTCTGCACTCGGATCGCGACCATAAAGGTAGAATGAATGGCTTGCAGGAACCCAGCGTCTAAGCACGAGCAAATCCCGACTTGGACTCGACGTTGCCCCCCGAAATCTCGGGAAAAGATAACACCAGCTCAACTTTCGTACTGCTGCTGTCACGCGACACGTGTGCACTCGCTCCAAATCTAAATGACGCGCTGATGCGAGCTAGAAAGGAAGTGGCTACAAGCTACACTCAACTGCTCCTGGCAGAAATGAGTCATCGTCGCTCTTTCGCAAGGCTGCGCAGTATGTGTGCAATGTGCGGAGGCAGTGGAAAACCTAGGCACTGGAAATTCCGGCGTATATGAGAAGACACTGTATAGTGAAGGTGACCACCCTCGCGTAAACATAAAACGAAGAAAAGGTTTAGAAAAACAGCGAACTTAGAAAGTTGGTAACGAGTCGTAGTTAAACAACAGCGTGAAACTTAAGACACGAAGAGAGAACGGCACAGAAACTCCCGTCTTTTCGTTTCTGCGTATTTAGTTCTTTCTTTTATTTTCTTGTCCGGTTTTAATTTTCGCACAGTTCATGCACGAAGAAAAGGTCGCATGATGTACACCCGAGAGAAAGGTGGTTCAGCGCGGACGAGCAAGATGCACCGTCAAAGCAATGCTATGGCGCTGCCTCTGAAAAAATAAAAAAAAAAAGTATTGCTGGTCAGTCCGTTGTCCTCTCAACTTTGCGGCCCGAGCAACTTCCATAAAGGCCACAATAAGAGTTTCCAACGTACGTTGCGACATGATTCAAACCGGAATCTTCAGACTGTGGAAACGTATCTTTAATAAATCACCATTCAAAGTACGCGCTTCATGTATGCGAATCAACCGCAATAATAAAATATCATGGCACACTAAACAAAGTTGTATATATCACATATCGTATATCCGGCTGTATGTCGAGACTGAAAGAGTTAGAGATGAGTAGTTCGAGATTCTTTTCTACAGTTACTCTTTTGTTTATCTGCGATTGGAGACATTTTACCCTTTTCTCCGGTGCAGAGCAGCAATCCGGACGACGCGTCTGGTTAACCTTCCTGCTCTGCCACTACTTTCTTTTCTTCCCCTCTCTCTCTCTCTATCTCTCTCTCGCTCTCAATAAGAACGTTGTACCGTGCCTCCCTATGGTTCTCGCCCGCGTTTTGCTGCCGCTGTCGAAATTCACCCAAACATGCACGCTTTTATTTATTTAACGCAAGCTATAGCTGCGAAAAATTGTACGTCTGTAGTTTTGTGAAGAGACAAGTGCTAATGTTCTTCGCCATTCTTCAGCCTTCGTCTGCACTTTCTCTCGCTCTCTCTCTCTCTCTCTCTCTCTGTGAATTACAATAACGGGGGTAGAGAGGGCATGATGAAAGCCCGTCTCACAGCTTTCGCTAGGAAGCATCTCAATAACCCTTCAAATAAGGCTGGAATTGGTGCGAGATCATTCGGTTTACTGCACTGGTTTACGCACGAATTGCAAGAAGGGCGAACAACTGCGCAAACTGTCAGCTGTTTATCCTTCGCACGCGCACTTCAAATATACAAGGGGCCACAATGAGAAATAAAAAGACCTGTGCATAATAAGAGATAAGATGTAGTCATATCAGCCCTTCTGCTTTTGCCATGACAAGGACTGCTTTATACGCATAGTTTTCGTCAACGAATTTACAAGCTGGTTCTCCCAGCGCCACTGAAGGCGGCTTCGAGGATTTCTTGTGCTTTCTTCGAACAGCAAATATCCAATGTCTTGGTTTCTTGGAAGACAGGATTGCAGCCGCACTATGCGCAGTGCACCGCCAAATTCCCTGGTGAATGGAGCAGTCGTGTGCCTGTGCTCTCTAAACCTAATGCAGCAGCCCGTCTGCAACTATACATGCACGATTTCCCGCGTGTAAAAGGAATCTTAGTCACCTTTTTGTCTACGCATTCCAAAATCCTATATGTCTGCTTTATAACGCATTTAGTTGCTAGTCCGTTCTTGTCTTTCGTGCGCAAAGCAGCCCAGTGAACCGAATCAGAAAGCAGCTGCTCGTTGCACCGCAGGATACCTATGTCAGTCCAGATCATCGATACGCGGCCGACCTTTATACGACTTCAGCAATGCGTTAGCGTTTGCGTTTATTTTGGAGAATACTTACCCCACCCTCAACAACGAGCTCATTAGTGCCACCTGTAAATATTTACTCAGCCGGCTCAACAACAGCAACAACGACGACAAATACGTTCTTTTTTCTCTCTTTCTCTCGCTCGCTCGCTGCGCACACTTTGCATTCTGAGCCGCGGACGCCGAGTGGTTTGTCGCTAATAATCCAATCAATGGGCAAGTTTGCTTACACTTAACGGACACACCTGCAGAGCAAACAGTTATTTCACTGGCTCACTGACGTATTCTGTGTCAGCGCAATGTAGAGCTAGGTCGACTGTCCTGTACTCCATCAGCGAATAAAAGGAGTTGACTCATTGACAGCGCATGTTATCAGGCACGATTGGGCGTCGTATCGGCAGCTAGCTGGAACAGCTTAAAGAGTCACTGAAAAAGAAAGCCAATGCCTGCGTCGCAGCGTCGAAGGGCAATGAATCCAAGATATTGGTTTTCCTCCGTTCAATCGGGACAGTTTTCAACTAATCAGAATCGAAGCAGGCCCGGAGACTGCAATCGACGCGCCATGTAAACCTATGGGAGACTCGCGGACACAGCCGGTCGTCTGCACGGCAGGCGTTTGCCCTGTTGGTCGCGCTAGCCTCTGCGTTCTAGGTACTTTGGGCAAGTGCACTGAGGAGCCTACAATAATTTCCTGGCATCGAAGACTGCTCGCCCAGAAGCATTCGATATAGAGAAGCAGAAGCTGTGATTTCAACGTATGAATACAGCAACATTTAAGTAGTACTTGGATGCGGACAAAGCGCTCTGTCTGCGACCAGAGGCGGTCGTTGCAAGTGCATGTAATTGGCTAGCGCCCACAATACGTGCGATGTATGTTCCACGACTCTCAGACTCTACAAAAGCTGTCGTTGTCGTCGTGCTGCGCAGGACACCCAGACGCAAAGGCATCCAAGCCCATGCTTCCAAACCCAGGCTTCGAAACCTAGAGAACAAGAGATCCTAAAATCGTTTAACATCATTTAACGTTCGCTTTAACTCGCCAGTACAGAAAGAAAGAAAAAATCAAAAATGCTCATTAATTGCTCGTTCAGGTGACAAGGCGTGTGTTTGTGCTTTTGGCGAAGGAGTTTCAAGGACAGCTCGAGCAATGAGTCATGCCACCAAGTGAGAGAAGGCTGGCTGGCCCGAGACCAAGAGTCCGTCAGGTTTGCTGGGACAACTTCAGGTGTTAACACGGCGATCAAGTGCTCCTTTGTAATCTGCGGGTCGCTAAAGCGATCATCGCTTTAGATATTCTCGCTACGTAATGCCCCATTCCGTAGACCCACGGGGTCCGTTACGGCTGCTAGGTTTCTTCCGGAGAAGGCAGACGCGACGTCCTGTCATCGCTGATGTTCGTTAGTGACACATTAGGCGCCTTCGCCATAAACCCCGCCGGCGACGAAGATGAAGATCGCCGCTACAATATGTATTCTACCACTTTGTTTGCTTGCTTGCTTGTTTTTTGTTTGTAGACGAGTGCGTGTGTGCATGGAGAGAGGTTGTAGCGCAGCATATATGGCCCATGTATGACAAAAACGCCCCTATGTGCGCCGTATTCAGCTTTTACTTTTCCAGAGATGATTAAGAATATCTGCGAGGGTTTACGCATTTGACGCGCTCTACTCTTACGTTTCTCAATGCGTCGAACACCTTTCTGGCCCCTCGCTAGGTGTTTCCGAAAGGAACCAACATCGCTCGATAGCGACGTACCTACTCGTCGCTTTCCTGCGGGACTAGTTTCCCGTACGATTCCTCGATTATTGGTTGATTCATGGTGTTTAATGTCCCAAAGCAACAACCATGAGAGAAGTCGTAGTAACGGGCTCCAGATTAATTTTGACCATCTAGGTTTCTTTAACGTGCACTTAAACCTATGTACCGAAGTCTTTTCTTTTTTTTTTTCGTTTTTTTTGTCATTTCGCAATCATCGAAACGTAGCCGCCGCGGCCGGCAACCGAACCCGTGACCTTGTGCTCATCAACGGAGCGCCCCACTGAGCCACCGCCGCGGACGGACTCTTGGTGACACTCGGCCGCGTTTTGTGTGTGTGGCGACTCATACTAGATTGTCGGACTAAACCCGCCTGTAGCTCGGGGTGGCGGCGGGGGTGTACCACTATTACCGCCATTATTATTGACGGTTCCGCTATGTGAGATGCAGCAGCTGTACGTAGAAGGCGCACACATATTCGCCTGAACTACTTATAATAAGCGTCACAAAGACTATCGTCATCATCTTCATTATCATAAAGAAATTTCAGCGCACTGCAGGACGAAAGACTTATCCAAACCGCCTTATTCTTATAGTTACCCCTGCTCTGCGTGCGAACAGCCGATCTGATCCTATGCCTGCAAACTTTTGCACCCTCATCCGTGTAATAGATTGCCGTTCTTGGCTGCGTTTCAGTTCACTCGGCGCCAATTTTGTTACCCTTGTAGATCACCTACATTACACCCAACTCCGCTTGAATTCACTCAGAGCACAAAATGAGGCGAAGACAACGCTGATGCTGGTCAGGATGGGTATTCCAGTCCAGTGAAAGGTTTGACTTGGTCTTAATTTGCGCCCGAGACCTTACTTCAATACGCATAGCAATGAGCCCAACAATGTGCGCTGCCATTTCCTCTTCATCTAGAATATCAGTCATACCCGCGTTTGCTCGCTAACCTACCGCGCGGTATGTTTGTACTAGCAGAAAGACTATCAAAGTACACACACACACACATATATATATATATATATATATATATATATATATATATATATATATATATATATATATATATATATATATATATATCATGTCCACTCCAGGGCGAACGCCTCTTCCAGCGATCTCCAATCATCCTTGTCTCGCTCTAGCCGATTCTAACATGCGCCTGCAAATTTCCTGATTTCCTCACCCCACCTAACTTTCTGCTAGGTGGCTTACTGAAAGCAGTGATGAACAGGATACAGAGGCTCTTTTTAAATCTAGTAATGAAGTTCGAAGTGCCTTGCAAGACATGTCCCGGCAGAAAGCGGAAGGAGAAGGTGGAATAACAGTATTTAATTAAAGATGGAGGAGATATCATGCTTAAAAGGTTGTGGCCCTTTATATGCAGTGCTTCAGAGAGAGAGAGATAGAGAGAGAGAGGAATACAGGAAGGCAGGGATGTTAACCAGTCAATAGTCTGGTTGGCTACCCTACGCTTGGGTATGGCAGAAGGGGAAGAGAGAGAAGGGAGAGAGAGAAAGTGTAGATACGTGTGCGGACAGTACTTGAGTTAAAGCCGCTCGCGCTTCAGGACTTCAAGTGTGCCAGACGGGTGGAAGAATGACAACATCATACTAATCCATAAGAAGGGAGACGGTAATGAAATGAATAGTTATAGGCCCATTAGCTTGCTTTCAGTATTAACCAAGATAATTTCCAATAGAAACAGGGTAACACTTGACTTCAACCAAGAGAACAGTCTGGCTTCAAGAAGGGATATTCTACAATGGAACATGTCCATGTCATCAATCAAGTAATGGAGAAATCAGCGGAGCACAATCAACCTCCCTATATGGCTTTCCTTGATCATGAAAAGGCATTTGTTTCGTTAGAGTAACAGCAGTCATGGAGAAATTGCGTAATCAAGAAATACAGGAGGCATACGTGAATAGCTTGGGAAATATCTACAAATATTTCACAGCTACCTTGTTTATCCTAAAAAAAAGTAGAAAATGGCCTATCAAGAATGAGGTCAGGGAAAGAGATACGATCTCTCTAATGCTAGTCACTGCATGCTTAGAAGAAGTATTCAAGCTATTAAACTGGAAAGGCATAGGAGTGAAGATAAACGGCGAATATATCAGCAACCTTCTGTTTACAGTTGACATTGTCCTGTTCAGCAACACCCGTTATGAATTACAACAAGTGATTGAGGGCCTTAGCGGGAAAAGTAAGAGTAGGGTTGCATATTAATATGCCGAAAACAAAGACAATGTTAACTAGCCTGGCAGGGAAACAAGAATTCATGATTTTCAATTAGCCTCTAGAGTCTGTGTAGGAGTACGTTTATCTAGGCCAATTAATAATACGAGACCCAACTCACGAGAAGGAAGTTTACAGAAGAATAAAAATCGGTTAGAGTGCTTACGGCTGGCATTACCGAATCATGTCTGGGAGCTTACCACTGTCATTTAAAATAAATGGGTAGAATCATTACATCCTACCGGTGCTAAAATGTCGGGCAGAAACTTAGAGGGTAACAAAGAAGCTCGAGAACAAGTTAAGGACCGCGCAAAGAGCGACAGAACGAGAAATGTGAGGCGTAACGTTGAGAGACAGGAAGACAGCGGTGTGGATCAGAGAACAAATTGACATAGCCGATAGTTTAGTTGATATTGAGAAAAAAAAATTGTGCGGGGCAGGCCTTGTATTGCGTAGGGCAGGTAACCCCGGTGGATCATTAGAGCTGTAGAATGGCATGGATGTCAAGGAAAAGGCAGCGCAGTTTAGGACGGCAGAAATATATATATATATATATATATATATATATATATATATATATGTGTGTGTACGCTTGCGCCCCGACGTCGTCTTTGTTATCACTCATCACATAAGCGTACCATCAGCTACATACAAGGCAAGCAAGGAAGCACGAAAGCCCATCACCAGCAGCGCGGTACCCTCAAGTCGCCAAGTGGTCGTGCGAAGGCTTGAAAGGGTCTGAAGGCGAGCTCGTTGGTATGCATCCATGGTAGAAAAACAGCGCTGAAGCACGGACAAACGGAAGAACACAGGTCAGCTACCGTCCTGCGTTTCTTCCGTCTGTCCGTGTTTCAGCACTGTTTTTCCACCGTGTCCGAAGGCTGGTGTATATAGCATGCAACTATATACTCAGAGCAACTGGTGAATACATCGGATGATAGCGAATAGAAAGCTCCATAGTTTGTTTTTTCTTTCACCACTTACTCGGCCTATTTGGCTTCGCAAATCCGTTTGATATCCCTTTAACCCTTTATGTGTGGTTCACTCATGCCATGGTGCAAGTGCTTAATGATAGCCGCCCCCTCACGGATGCATGCAAGCTTCCCTACGAAAGGTTTACCTAGCTTGCTCATCGCCTGAACGGAACATTTTACAAGTTCAGCGCAGAGGTTGACGCAACTTGTCTTTCATATTGAAGCAGCGTATCACTAAGACATTTTGACTGTTGTTGAATCGTTTACCTAAAAATAACGAGATAACACCACCAGGAGGCGGGTCCAACGGGACACGTTGGAAAAGATATGATGCACCCAAACCCCAGCCATCAGCCACCTGTTCTTTCTTTTTTTTTTTTTTTACCGATAATGCAAGTAATTCCTACTATCGATGTGCCGGAGAAAAAAAAAATCAGTTTCGTCTGCTGTTTTGAAGCACGTTGTGGGAAAAACATCTCGTCGCTGGTTCTGCTACAGAAACAGTAACGTTCTTTTACGAAAACCTGCTTAAATTGAGTAACATAGAAAAGGATGCATTCTTAAGGTAGAAATGTTCGAATTCGCATATTCTTGCTCCAATACATATAATAATGCGCCAATGTTACAGCAGAAGTATCTTACAGTATACGACTTTTCTTTCTTTCTCTTTTTTTATGAACATCTATGGAAAATCCAATAACCTGCCCTAACTGTGCTTCAAAATTCCACTTAGCCTGTTTCAGCTCACGCCTGGGTTGCACGAAACAAACAAACAAAAAATACAGCACTGAAGCATTCATAATGATTAACCTTACTGATGAGGCAATACGTTATGCATCTCTGGCTCTGACAGCTGTCAGATGGCGAGGCTAGCAGTAACAATGCGAAGCACAAATAACGTTTATTTCTTTTATCAATTCAGGTGCGCTTTCTATGCCTGAAATGCTTTATTTGACAACATATTTATGCCCACAAAGCAAACTTTTTTCATTTCTTTGTAATTTCGAGAAAAGTAGGCAGCGAGCGCACAGGCCGCTCGAGGACCTTTCACGGGCTTCTTCCACGCTCGGAAAAACACTTATGTAACACGTGTTGAGCAACAGAAAGCTGTATCGAGAGTTTTTTTTTTTTTTTATGTCGCTCTACAATTTTCTCATTGACACTTTTCATCTAATAATATTCGAGAAGTTGATTAATCAATCAAGACTAATTATCTAATCAGGAGGAATGAAAAATGTAGTTTCAGTATCTCCAAGTGACGGCAAACAATATTACTTTTTTTCTGTCCAGTTACGTGACATTTGCATATTTTTTTTAACTCTGGCTAAAGTTAGCTGGAAGACCCTGCATATCGCTGCACGGTTGACTTTGCTAGGCATATCACATCTAACGATCCTTAATTGAACAGTGTTGAACAGCTGCAAAGCGATGTTGAACAGCTAGAAAGAAAATTGTCATCACACAGACATGCTGCAATGGACAAACTGCTGCCAATTACACAACAAGCGTTCGAGATCAATCTTTCGCACGGCGGGAGTCCTACATGTGTGTATTATCCGTAGGCGCGGTTGTAGCGAGTGAGTGCGGCACAGGCGAACTGACGAGTTGGATGTATTGAAAAGTGCTTGTCACACCAGAAGCATCGGAATAGAACTTTTGTCTCATGAAGCACGTCGCTTAACAAAACGAAAAAAGTACGAAATCACAGGTGAGAAGGTCAGAACAAACAGTGCAACGCGACGTCTGCAGCAAGTTCATTGTACCCGGCCATGTGCCGCCGCATTTCACTCCCGCCCTCCACCAGCGCACGCAGCATCGTCAATGCTACTCGCAAGTTAGCATAAACGACGTCATTCACGATTTTTTTTTATCAGCGCCCTCCGGCGCTAGGACTGCCAGAAACACAGGTAGCGCGAATATAAAATCGAAGTGTGGGAAACGCTACGAGAATATCCAATACTACGCCTGCAGCTATATTGAGAGAGACATGTAGGATGGATTTGTCGATACGCTGTGCCCCGAGCGGCAGATTTCCGATACTAGACGTTTCGCGCTGTTTACTTCTATTTGCTGCAGACCGGAGAAAATTGAAGCCTGAACTCGCAGCTCTCGCGCACGTAATGCTGCCCAGAGGCCACAGTAAAGAGGATGGGAGAAGAGCTACTGGCGTTTTATAAAATGTGCGTTTAATATTCTCGGCGTTCACTGTGGCTTTACAGCCTCTTTTCTGCAGTTCTGGTAGGAACGTGCGAGTGGACAGCAGCCCCGTGTCGATTAATTATTATTGCAAGAATGTTTACGTGCATCACAACTGGAGGTAACGTTCGGTGGCTCGCGCTGTCGGAGACAACCGACAAGTGCGATGGCCTGACACCGAACTGCCTATGACACGGAGCGCGGGAAAGAGACGTGTCTTTTGGCACCTTAGATTGGAATCAGTTTGCTAAATCTATAACGCCAGACATTATATGTTTTAAAAAGAGTGTGAAACTTGAGAGAACACACCAAACAGACAAAGTAAATCGAGTCCAGACTGTGTGACAGACTTGACACATTCGTGTGACTGTTGCTAATGGTTGTTCTTACCGTGCAGACGACAGCAGCTTTAACGCGATGAGTTTAAATATATTAAGTATGCGGGCGTCGAGTTTTTCATTTCACGGCCAGTAAGCTGATATTTCTTAACCCCATAAAGCCCAAACAGTGTTCGGCATCAAGGAAATTCAGAACAACGTCCTCACTTTTATTTCTGGCTATGGATAGTAGCACATTCGAAGGAAAAACAAAATGCTGTTCGAGTAAAAAATTAATTAGTACAGTAATCGAATAATAAACAGCTTCCTGAACTACACGCAACTGAAAATTCGCTCCAGCAGATACGAAAAAGCCACTATGCTTGGGCTTTGCAGTAAGCTTGCCGCGCTCAAATCAAAACTTGAAGGTCTCAAACAGAGTAGCGAAAGCGTTACGTTCTACTTTGTGGAATTAATCTCGTGCTGCCTTTGTCGAAAACGACTTCAGCTTAAGTGCAATGACGGGTGACAGCCTACGCGTCTTGTACATACGTCCTACGCTCATGCAATCTTTCTAAGACATACGCTTCAAGGGCTTTACCTATCCTGGCGGCAGACCAATAATCGAATTACATGACAGTGAGCTCAAATTATCTGGACACTGGACCAATCATGTAGCGAAAAAGAAAAGACGCAAGAAAACAAACTTGAAGCATTCATGCGTTAACATGCTGATTACAGTGAATTCCCAGAATTACGGCACCTAAGTGACGGCCGTATAGCTATGGTACGCGCATCAAGCGAGACATAGTATCACCCGAAAACCGAAAAGCCGAGTCACGCGGTCTGTTATTCGGACGCCGTATTTAAAAGCCTTAGCCCTGCTGCTGTTGGCAACGTGAAATTGAGTTTGTTTTCATCGGAAAAAAAGCACGGAACGCGCGCTTTTGGGAACTGCGGCCATTTTTTTTTCTTTCGGGGGAGCTGTTTGCGGGCCGCTGCGATAACCGTGGCTCGCGGCGATGTTCCCACGGGATGCCCCGAGCCACGGTGACAGGCAGTGGTGGTGACGGCAATTCTCGAACACATCCGAGGCCGCGATCAACACCCCAAAATGTGAGTGCGACATTGATGAATCCGCTTTAAGCGAGTCGCCGCAATTAAGGACAAAGAACAAGAGGCACGCTGCGCACGAGCGCACGCCCAGCGTATCTCTTCTGCTTTTGCCGTTCTTACTTTTCTGCGGGACTTGGACACATCAGGGTTTCGAGCCCAACTCCTCCTCGGCCTCACCTGGCCGCGGCTTGACGCTTCGGAGGCCTTCCTCCTCGGTCACGGTCGCGGTAATCCCCGAGGACGCGGCGTCTGCGATGTCAACACGGCTGCGGTGGTGTCCACGTGCGGAGCTCAGCACGGGCGCTCGGAGTAGCCGCTGTGCGTGGGGCGCCCGACGCCAGCGGCGCTCAGCCTGGGCCCGCAGCGGTACACGAAGCCGCGCGCACCGCGTCGAGCGAGCGATATGGGCGCGCTAGCCGCGCCTGATAAACCCACGGGTGGCCGATCACGTTGCGGCGGCAGCAATAGCCGGCGCTTGCCAGCAGCAGGCCACGAGTGCGGCTGTGTCGGGACGCGGGTCGCCGCCGCGCCGCTCGACGCCGCCGCGCGGTGACGTCGGGCCACGTGACGCTGGCAGGCGGCTGCCGCTCGTTCGCCGGTGGCATGCTACTCGGCGCGCACAACCACTGTGACACCCAGGGCGCTGGCATCGAGAAAACGGGTGTAGGAAAGCATCGGTGTCACGTGCCGGCCTCGCGACGGCACCGAGCAACACCCGCGATTTCTCGGGTCGCAAAATTCGGCGAGACGTTCCTGTCGGGTGCGCACGCGTAACACAAGTGTTTACCGAATGCAGTTTCAATCGGAACAACTGCGATCTTTTTTTTTTTTTTTGACATGCAGAGGAGGACTGCGCAATCGACCACAAACGTGTATGAACGAGACCGATCATACGTTCACTCTTCAACGTTTGCTGTAGACTCACCGAACCCATTCTCGGTATCCTCACGCGCCAGCGTGAGGATACCGTGAGCAAAAGTAGGGCTCAGTCACAAAATGTTTTTTTTTTTTTACTTTGAGGGACACTAAGGAACAAGATTAAGGAAGGTCAGACTGGTGGATTATTCTGTTTCTTCCATAGGCGGTGAGTTTTCATTTTTCCGGGGCGGCGGGCTCTCCGGGGGGGGGGGCATATTTCCGACCAGCTTTCCGAACCCCATATTATATATATATATATATATATATATATATATATATATATATATATATATATCTGTCTCTTGCACGTGAAGAAACTGAAGTGACGGCGTTATATGAGTATGTCGGGGGCCTCATAGTAGGAGACAGTGCGATTTCACAGCCTTAGTCCTCTCGGTGGTGCAATCTTCCTTCGTGTAATTGTTGCATACTTGGCTATCACTAATACTCCTTCGCTTTTCCGGCGAAACTACAGCATCTCTCTCTCTCTCTCCCTCTCTCTCTTGCGAGCCCGAGTATAAGCGCTGCTGCGCATGACTGCTGTTGATTCTGATTTCGTGTGAATCCGGCTTGGTCTCATTTCGGTTACTGAGTAAATTATACAGGGGGTCCCAATTATCATGCACAGAGATTTACGGAAAGAGGAGTTGCATTACTCGAAGAACTCATAGTGCACATTGTTTCCAGTACAGTGGAGTAGCCGCCAGCAATTCTTTCGTTACTGAGATTTAATTCAATAATTGCAATTATTTATCTAATTCGAGAAGTACTGTCCTAATTTTCAAAGTGTCAATAAGGCATTTGTAGGCACCCTAATATGACATCTAAATGCGGTGTCTCTCAAGGCCGACTGATCACATTGATAACAAAAGCCCCTTGATAACGCGGTTGAAGCTCCGCTCTGACGAAGCACGAAATGTGAAAAGGAATGGAATTGGCATAGAATGTTTAAAAATCCCGGCATTGCTCCCACCGCATCAAAACAACGCGCGCGAAGCTATATTTAACGCCAGAAACTTGCTTCGGACCAAAGCCAAATTAAAGTGACGGTTTTATTTTTCATGAAAGTGAACACGTGTTGCAAAAACAGGTTCGTGTCAAAAAATAAAAGCGTAATAAACAGACCAGGAAGCGGCTAACGTGTAGATATAAGGCAAAACCGATGCGTTCAAGAAAGTAAATATACTACTTCTATATGAGCCGAATTGGCAATCTGGATGTCTGCATCAAATAAAAACACCAGATTTCAGTGTGCCCTTCACACTGAAATACGTCCTCAGCCTGGAGGACGTATTCGGAGGACGTATTCGAATAGGACTCCTTTTACAGCTACGCAGTATTGTGTCCATTTTATCCCATCTTCAGTGGCTTTCTTGATGACCAGCGTCAGAATTCTACGGAAGACGTCCGTTATCCTTGCCTTGAACTAACCTGACGTCCGTCTCGAACATGTAAGCACGATCTTTCACATAACCCCAAAGAAATAAATCGAGTGGAGAGAGGTCAGGTGACCTATCCGGCGAACTTACAGGCCCGTGCCTTCCAATCTATTGCGCATGAAAAGCCTCACCCGGCCAGTTTCGTGCGCGGCTGCTGTAGTGTGCTGGCGCTCCATCTTGCTGATGCCACAGAAACGGAAGAGGTCACAGCGGGACTTCGCTGAGAAACTCATCCGCCACTCCTTCAAGGATTTCGTTCACGGAACGCTGTCCAGTTTTTTCAGTGTGTAATCGAAGAAGGTGGGACCGATTATAGCACCGGCGTAAATTCCGAACCACACATTGAGCGACCACTGGTACTGGCGCCGACTGCGCTTTACCCAATGTAGATTGGAGTCCCTCCAATAGTGTGCATTATGCAAATTTACCTAGGCGTTTCTGCGATAATTGGCTTCATCTGCGCACATGATCTTGCTCAAAAAGTCCGGAGACTCATCGGCTTTTGTGAGGACCCAATTAGAGAAATCTAGACGATTCTACAGGTCCATATCTTCTAAGCATTGGTGCTGGTTAAGGTGGTAAGAGTGAAAGGCGGTCATTTCGAATACTCCAAACTGATGACCTGGAAATTGGCACCTGGGCGGCCACATCCTGCACACTAGTATGAGGGCTTGAGGCCATAAATGCTAGAAAATCCGTGCGTAGGCTAGGACTCAAAGATGGAGTCCTCCACCGCTGTTTCTTGAAGCTGCCCGTTTGTCTGAGGTTATTCACAATTTCTTATGATAGTCGATGCGTTTGGTCTACCGCCACACTTCTATGGCTGATATATATATAGATATATATATATATATATATATATTTGCGGCCTTTCCCTTGTTGCCATTTCCAGATCCCAAGGCAATGATCATGTTTACCTTCTGCTCATTAGAGAAACACATGGCAACTGGGATGAAACACAATGCACCTTTAAACCTTTGGACTGACGTTGTCAATTCCCTTTTGTGGTGATAGGTATTGTGGCAAAAAAAAAAAAATCTGTGCATTTTATCTACGCTAAGACAAAAGCTATCACAGCTTGTTTCCAACTAACAGCAAACGCGATAGATAACGGCAGATAAGGCACCAGCTCTATCACGATGTTTCTCTTTATTTCCTTTATTTCGTTTTGGATAACTCAGAGAGAGCCTGTTCGAGGGCCCTGCTTTATGATCAGGGTGGGAGCGCAGTCACGTGGTATTCTCCATATCTCGCGGGGTTTCATTGTTTATCAGCCAGAAAAAAATTAGTACGCAATTAGTACGTCGCTGAAAATACCGCAGTTAGATGTCCCTTAGCTGTGCCTTCACATGCCTCATTGACACCTTGATAATTAGGATAGTACGTATCGTATGAGATAATTAATTACAATTACCTAATTAAATCTCACTAACGAAAAAAATTACTGGAAGCCACTCCGCCGTACTGTGGACAATATGTACTAGGTTTTCTTCCAGTAACCTATTGCTCTTTTTTTAAAATCTTGGTGCGTGATAGGTAATTGGGACACTCCAGATATATTTACGACCTTTGCATGCACCTGACGATGAATCCATCCCTAATAAACGTTGTAAATTATTAGAAATGTTTTTTTTTCATGAGTCGTTAGCATTGCTTAATGGAAAGAGAAGCAATACTGGGACACACAACATTCACGTGCATTTCACACACCATTCGCAAGATACTGCTGAAGGGGTCACTCAAATATATAGGTTTTTTTCATGGTCAAAAAAGCGCGCAAAACAATTTGAAGCACGGTGAACATATAGCAACATATTCATTCTCTAGACATAGGCTATCTATACCTTTAGAAATAATTTTTGATTGGCTACCTCCATCTCTTTCAAAAATATAATAAACTTTGTCCTGTGTGTATATTTAAGTATATTGTGTGTGTGCATGCTGTTTGCAGTGGAAATTTAGAACAATGTCGAAGTGAAAAATCCGGATGAGGCAGCCGCCGCTAGTGCTTCTAATGCGCGTGTCCTCCTCTTGTCATGATTTGCAGAAATAAAGCGAAAGTATGAATTAAAAGCCCTCCACGTCCGCGCCAACAATGATGCAGTAACCTATTAGCCCCAGTAAAGTTTCACATTGAAAGGTCGAGGAAAGTCAGAAGAAACCTCAAATAATGTGGATGACAAAGCTGTGGTAATGGCACTTTAGGAGTGTGTGTGTGTGTGTGGGGGGGGGGGGGGGGTGCGGCATCGCCCGGAGAAATCCGGAGGGAGCTCGGGCTTCACCACTGAATAACAAAAGCTCACATCAACTGCGCAATTTTACTCTTGCGGAATGCACGCTATCTACAACTGTGAAACCGCCCACCTGATATGCAGATATATACAAACCACAGATTTCCTGCAATGAAGCGAAGGAAGGCATAGAATAAATTCACTGTATTATGGCTAGTATAATCTACGGGGCGTAAGATGGGGTCATGCTGGCGCAAGACAGGGGTCATTGGAAATCTGTAGGAGAGGCCTTTGTTCTGCAGTGGACATAAGTAGGATGATGATGATGATGATGAATCTACGGGTAAGGATTGAATATGTAATAAACTTTATCTGCAGGTATATATGAAAAGACGAACACTTTCAAAAATCTTTAAAAGTTGGCTGTGGCAGATGTCACAATTCTAGTTCATGAGTTGGCCTACTCGAAGCGGCGGACAATACTTGCAAAAAAATTGAGATGCAAAGTCGACTAATTAATGAAAATTCACTAATTAAGTTTCTAACTAATTACATTATGGCCCATATTGCAATTTACAAATTATAGCCGTGGAGTTCACAAGGCGGATACACTTGGAACGAATCTTCAAGGAGACACCAATTTCGATCGAGATATAAATTCCCGAACTTAGCGGGAAAATGGATTGGCGTTCCAGTTAATTTGTTAACAAAACGTCATTTCATGCACTGAAGCACCCAAGTGACTGGAACGCCAAGCATTTCTCCGCAAAGTTCGGGACTTTATATCTCGAAACTGGTGTCGTCCTGAGAACTCGTTCCAAGTGGATACGCCTTGCGAAGTCCACTGCTAGAATTTGTAAATGGCATTATGGGCCATAAGATAATTAGCTAAAATGTTAATTAGTGAATTCTTGTGACTTAATATATATGTATTGTGACGCGATCAAGGAGCCGCACTAGAACACGCTGTGGGGCTAGTTGGTTCATAGCTTTCAACAGATGAAGCGCCAACATTCCTGTCATTGTTCTCTCTTCATGAGTGTGCTGTCTCTGTTGGCGCTTCATCTTTTGAAATCAAGGAGACTCGGAGACAGCACCCGTTCCTAGCTAGGCCAGCTGTTCTATTTACTTTCACCTCCTTTTCCTTCTTTTCCCCAAAAGCACCGCCGAACCCCAGTGCCGTTCTTCCACCTCACACTCGGCCACGCTGAGGAGCTGGCAGACAAAAAAAGAAACGACAGTTCAGTCCAATGGGCGTAATCTTTTCTTGAAGCACAACACGTGCACCCGCGAAGTTATTTCTTTTCCGCCTGTCGGGGAGTGCAACGCTTGGATCCGAGGTGCTAAAGCGCTATGTACTATCTCCTACAAGCTTGGTAATGGTGAAAGGCCCCTCGAACTTTGCGAGTAACTTCTTGCCCGGACAGTTGCCGCCTCTTCTCACTCACGCCTCGTCGCCGATGGTGTACGCAGGGGCAGGCCGACGGCAACGGCCAACGATTCTGTTTTTCTTGCGCTTGCGTGGCTTTTTCCTTCACCGCAGCTCTGATCTTCTGGCAGGCGACTGCGCGTCTGTCAGGGCGTGTGAAGCTAACGGGAGCATCTAGCCTGAGGACCGCTTTCAGCTGGGGCAGCTTCCCATGTACGATTTCATACGGCGTCACACCGGTAGACGTCTGCAGCGCCCTTTTAACCGCGCACAGCCCCAGCTGCCGGAAGGTGGACGTCCCAATGGGCCCCTCCTTTCTGTATTACTTTTGTATATGGAGCGAGTCTTGCCTGACGGCTCTGGTTTGTTCGATCAGTAAGGCCGTTTGCATCGGGATGAAACTCGTATGTGTAATGGTGTTACACTCCAGCCTTGGAAATGTACTTTCGCAGTTCCAGGCTGCGAAATGTTGTTGTGCGATATGATATCAATTTATTTGGCAAGCCACGCCTCCATTCAAACCTTATTTCATAAAATTGACTAAGTGACCGGATGTCAGGGATGGTAAAGCTGCCACTTCCACGCATTTGGACAGATAGTCCACAGCTACAATGATGTAGCGGTTTCCAGCAGTGGTGGTGGATAGCGGCCCTATGTAGTCGATGCCAACAGTATGAAAGATGTTTTCGGGTATCTCAACAGCTGTTAACAATCCAGGTTGGCACCCCAGCACCACAGCAGTCGCTTAAACTGTTGACACGCTTCGCAGCTGGCGAAGAGCGCACGTTGCTTTGCATCTTCGGCCAGCAGACGCGTTCTTTTAGCTTGCGGAACGTGGCTCGTTAGCCGATGTGCACTCCTTCGGGATTATCACGAATGTTTCGCACTATTTCTGTGCGAAAACATTTCGGAACCTCCAGGAGGTAACGTTCTTCCGAGCGGTCCTTCTGCCACTGACGACGGTACAGTACACCATCGCGTGTTGCAAACATCGAGTTTGTTTTTGTGCCAGTTATAGAGGCAATAACTGTCGCGAAGTCTTTGTTCTCTTGTTGCGCTTTGGGCAAGCTTGGGCAAAAAAGATGTGATTTTGCTTGTTTCGTTCCGAGCATTCGAGGGGGTTGCGTGATAAGGCATCGGCGATGTTATTCAAAACCCCGGCACGATCTTGCACGTCGAAATCATGTTCTTGAAGCGTGGTAATCCACCTGGAAAATTTGTACTTTAGCTGTTGCTTGGAAAACATCCCCGTTTACGCAGAATTATCAGTTGCCACGGTGAATATGCTCCCGAACAGATATATTGTCGGAATTTGTCATCCACGCTCCACACCACTGCCAGACATTCCAGCTCATTGGAGTGATAATGGCGCTCGATCGATGTCGGAGAGTTTTCGGCTAGCATAAGCAACGATGTGCTCGACGCCATCTAGATCGCGTTGCACGAGTACTGCCCCTAGACCGACTTGGCTAGCATCGGCGCGCACTTCAGTGGGCCAGTCATCATTTAAGTGGCTAAATATATATACTTGTCAGACAGTCAGCTTCTGCTATATCGTCCGTTAAGCGTTTCCTTGCGCGGCGCCCCACTCAAACTGCGTGTTCTTTTTAAGGAGGTCGCTCAGGGGAGCTGCGATATCGAAGCGAAGTGTGGAATAAACCTCTGCAAATATGAGGCCATACCCATAAATGGCTCAACCTGTTTCAAGCAGGATGGTGTGGGATATTCCGACACTACCGCTATGCGCTCCGCGAGGGGATGAATGCCGTCAGGGCAAAGGTTATATCCAAGGTACGCTATCTTAGAGAGACCGAACTGTCACTTCTCGCGGCTTAAGCGGAACCCCGCCTCATAAAGTCTGCACAGCGCTTCATCCAAATTGCGAAGGTGTTCGTCCTCGATGTTGCCAACAACCAGTATGTCATCTAAGTAGACCCCACATGCTTGGTTCTTCAGAGAGCCTAGGACTAAATTCATGGCGCGTTGAAATGTACTAGAGGCCGTTCGCAGCTCAAATGGCATGCGATTGAATTCATATAAGCCCGACGGAGTGCGAAAGGTTGTCTTCCACTTGTCTTCTTCAGCGACGTTGATCTGCCAATACCCTGCACGTAAGTCGAGCGACGAAAAGAACCTGCAGTGGCGGACTGTGTCAATAGCGTCGTGAATGCGGGTTAAGGTGTAGGAGTCGGGCGTCGTACACTTGTTAAGCTGCCTGTAATCCGTGGAGAAACGCAAGGACCCGTTTTTTTCTTTTTTCGCACGAGCACGACAGGCGCTGCCCACGGACTAGGGGCAGGCCTAATTATTCCTTGGCGTCGTGTCCAAGACGTCCGCAAGCAAAGCAGCCCCGGCGCGGTGAGATGATTGGGGATTTTCCGGCGTGCGGCTCGCCGAAAGTGAGACGGCGTTGAGTACGCTGCTGCAGTTCCGCGGCCTTGTGAGCGAAAACCAGAAGTGATATCTCAGGAAACTGAGGTGACAGGATGGCAGCATGAGTAGAGTTGCACAGTCCGTCGACCACGTATTGACACGCAGCTGGAGACGGCCATGTGAGGCCGCAGTCGTTGAGGGGTCGGAGCTTATCGGAGACATATAGTTAGTGACGTCTTCAGTGGGAGCTTGTCGACGCAACCGCATACGCATGAACTGGTCATCGTATGTGGATGACAGCGGGCTGAAAGCACGCACTAACGCTGCACTCCATTCAGTCCCAGTTTGGTGATCACCACCATCGTATCGATGCCATGCTTTGGCGGAATCGCGAAGTGGACTCTCTACATTCGACATTTTAACGTTGTCAGGCGAAGAGTGCCAACGGGCTATGGAATTGATGGTTTATAGACAGAGGGTCGGATTACCAGGAAACCCCCGAAACTCTGGAATTTCTGTGAGCGATGGCGGAGGCAGTGCAGTACACGCCAAGGCTATGGCGATGGAGTTGTTGGCGTCTTCGAAGTACTTGATCATGGCAGCGATTGCCTGTGTGAATGCGGCGAGGTCACTGGAAGCCGCATTCGCGCGAGAAGTGTTGACATCTGGTGGCGTTGCTGAAATCGCTTGCGGTACGGAACAGGAAACAGAGCCCAAGGGCCCTAAGGAACCTTGACAAAATCCACTTTACTAAAGATTTTTCATTCTTCCAAGTGGCCTGTGAAATCTTGAATGTGTGGGAGTTAGTCGCTCGGGGAAGCACCTTTACACGTTTCAAACTGAAGGCATTGCATTTGACGATAGTTGGAAGATTCCTTTTTTAAGGTCTCTTTTATAAACAGTTTAGCAGCAGGAGTTATTTTTCCTGGCTATTTGAAAAGCGTTAAGCGCTGTCTCTTCGTTGGCGGTGAACGGGCTCGGCATCGCGATACTCATTGCAAAGAAATGTGCCTTCCAGGAGCGCGATCTCCGTCTTGGCAACACCAAGCTGGAAACGTTGCTCGTCGAGATCATACCCTAAAGCTGGCTCAAGAACAGCGTCTACGTTATCAATATGTACTGCTCTCCTAGGGACAACCGGCAGACCTTCTACAGCCTAACGACCGAGGCATCGTCCAAGGCGAGCGACACGCCGCTCGTTATGGCCGGAGATTTCAACGCGCCGCACGAAGCCTGGGGCTATGTGAGAGGCATACCCAAAGGCTGCAGACTCCTGCAGGCAGCGACTGACAGCTCCCTAGAACTGATCACCGACCCCCCACGAGCATGGGAAACTCGCTCTCGCGAGACACCACCCCAGACCTGGACTTCTTCAAGAACGCGCCGGGAGCGGAGTGGCACAACTTACAAGGGAGCCTGGGCAGTGACCGCTACATTGTGGAAATCTCCCTGCCGGTCAGTGCGGCCCCGCAGAGGGCCTTCGAAATAGTCGACTGGGACGCCTTCCGCAAGAGAAGGAAGGACGACCATGAAGAATACGAGTCATTTGAGGACCTCATAACGAAGCTCAAGAAGGACGTAGCTGCGATCACCAAGACCGTCGAAACGGACCTCAAGCTCGACCGCATGGACGCTCGATTGGCGCACCTGCTCGAAGCCAAGAATTCCCTCACGGCCAGATGGAAGACGCAGAAGCTGAATCGCAACCTCCGAAGGAGGATCACGGCCCTCAACCGCGTGATCGAATCGCACTGCAAAGAGCTTGGCCAGCAGCAATGGAACGAAGTATGCGCGTCAGTCGACGGACAGATGCGCGCGGGAGGCAAGTGGAACCTCCTCAAGCAGTTACTGGATGACACGCAGTCCAAGAGAAACCACACTCCGGCCATCAATAGGCTGGTCCACAAGCTCAATAGCGAAGGCGCATCTACGAACGAAGTGATAGACGAAGTCGCGCATCGCTACCTCCTCATCGGGCAGTCCGGGCCGGAAGATTACCCGGCCTACGGCGGCAAGGCGGACGAGAAGCTCGACGCCCCCTTTTCCATCTCGGAAGTCAGAGCGGCCCTTCAAGACCTCAACGAGAAATCGGCCCCCGGGCCGGATGGAATCTCGAACAGACTCCTTCGAAATTTGGACGACGGCTCGATCGAACTGCTCACCAAAGAAATCAATCAAGTCTGGGAGGCCGGCATCGTACCAGATGCTCGGAAGGAAGCCACAGTGATCCTAATTCCGAAGCCGGTCAAGACACCAGCCATAGACAGTATGTGAACCATTTCGCTCAAGTCTTACGTGGGCACGGTGGCGGAGCATGTCATCCACAACAGAATATCGAGGCATATCGAGGAACGACACCTCCTCCCGCCGAATATGGTCGACTTCAAACCCTCACTGTCCACTCAAGACGTCATGCTACTGATCAAGAGGCAGATAGTCGGCGTGGTCACGAGAGACGTCCGAGGCATCTTGGCGCTGGACCTCGCCAAGGCTTTCGACTCGATCAAACACAAGCACGTCCTCGACTCTGTGACGAGATTGAACCTTGGCGAACGCTTTCACGCGTACGTCAGCTCAATCGCAAGGCCACGATCAACTTGGGCCAGATCAAGTCGGACGGATACGCGCTGGGAACCCGCGGCACGCCGCAGGATGCGGTGTTATCATCACTGCTCTTGAACATCGCCATGAGACACCTATCGGTCCGACTCGACCGCATCGGGGGCATCAATCTCAATCACGCTCTCTACGCGGACGACATCACCGTCTGGGTGCGGCGGTGGGTCGGGCGCAGCGGTGGAGTAGGCCCTGCAAGAGGCCCTGCACGTCACGGAATAATTCATCGAGGACACGGGACTGGTCCTCTCGCCGACCAAGTCGGAACTCTTGCTGTATCGGGCCGACAGAAAGGGCCGCAAGTTCGACACGACGCTGGACCAAGTACCGATCGAATTCAGAACGAAGACGAGTCAGCGCATCCGGAGAGTGGATTCTCTCAGGGTGCTCGATGCTCTCAGGGTGCTCAATGCAAAGGGCAGCAACGCGCAAACGATCGCGTGCCTGAGCGCGAAGACGGAGAACATGCTCGTTTCGCGAGTGACGAGCAGGAGTGGTGGCATCAGCGAAGCCAACGTCCTAAGGATCTACCACGCCTTCCTCACGAGCCATATCAACTACGTGGCTTCCGCGCTAAACTGGTCGTGGTCGGAGGAGAACAAGATCGACGCACTCATCAGGAAGAGCATTAAACGAGTACTTGGCATCCCCGTGACGACCAGCACGGAGAAGCTGGTGCAACTCGGGATCCACAACACTCTGAGCGAAGTCGTAGAAGCACAGAAAACGGCACAGATCGTTCGCCTCTCTACCACCAAGGCCGGCCGCCGAATACTCGAAATGGCGGGTCGGGCAGCCATGGCCGAGGAGTCGTGCGCCGTCCCACTCTGCTGGAGTGAAAGGGAGCCTTTGGCCTTTCGAGTCCCCCTTCCAGAAAAAAAAATTAAGTTATGGGGTTTTACGTGCCAAAACCACTTCCTGATTATGAGGCACGTCGTAGTGGAGGACTCCGGAAATTTCGACCACTTGGGGTTCTTTAACGTGCACCTAAATCTAAGTACACGGGTTCGCATTTCGCCCCCATCTAAATGCGGCCGCCGTGGCCGGGATACCCCAAGGAACGTTCACCCACAACACAACGATGCCCGGCGCGCAGCCAGGGCCTCAGCACTCATCAAGACTGCCCTGCAGAACCCAGAGCTCTCGTCCTTTGTCGACGCAGCGCAGTATCCCGGATCAAACTCGTACGTGGCCAAGGTGGTTGACCACCAGGGCAAGATCCTGAATGCAGCGTCTATTCACCACTCGACGGCGTCCGTTGCAGAGCAAGTCGCAGTGGCGCTGGCTCTGTGCAATCCCGGGCGCACCCAGATCTTCACGGATTCCAGGTCGGCGGCGATGGCCTTTCTCGCCGGCTCGGTCTCGGCCGAGGCTGCGGCGGTGCTGAGGACCCGCAAGCCAGGCACGGCCCGTCACGTCATCATTTGGTTCCTGGCTCACATGGGCCGGAACATCTCCCCCGGCTTGATCAAGCCATTGAGCTGGCCCACGACCCGGCGCGAGGTTTCGTCAACCGCGCTGGTCCGAGGGGCCCGGCTTCGCAGGGGATCGACCAAACCACGGACCGGCTGCTTACTTTCCACATCACTGCTCACCACCAGCTGGGACGCAGGCAGTTTCCGGCTCCTCACCCGACGCTAGGCAGACCCTAAGTCTCGGTGCTGAGAATGCTGACGGGCTCCTTTCCGTCTCGATCCAGGCTGAGCCACTACACCCCGGGTGTGGATCCCCGCGGCCCCGACTGCGGCGAGGAGCGGTCCACCTTGCATCACATGTTGTGGCAATGTTCTGCGTTGCACCACTCGTCTTTCAACAGGCAAGAAGACTGGGAAGAAGCCGTCAAGAGCGACGACCTTCAAGTCCAGCTTCGGGCTGTCCAAAGGGCCTGCGACAGGGCTGAAGATCGGTCTTCCGCCCCCGGCGCGGGTGCGGCCCGCGACTACGTCAACGTAGTCCCTTAGGACTAAATAAAGTTTCTTGTCCGTCCGTCCGTCGGTCGGGTCGGGTCTGTCTGTCTGTCTGTCTGTCTGTCTGTCTGTCTGTCTGTCTGTCTGTCTGTCTGTCTGTCTGTCTGTCTGTCTGTCTGTCTGTCTGTCTGTCTGTCTGTCTGTCTGTCTGTCTGTCTGTCTGTCTGTCTGTCTGTCTGTCTGTCTGTCTGTCTGTCTGTCTGTCTGTCTGTCTGTCTGTCTGTCTGTCTGTCTGTCTGTCTGTCTGTCTGTCTGTCTGTCTGTCTGTCTGTCTGTCTGTCTGTCTGTCTGTCTGTCTGTCTGTCTGTCTGTCTGTCTGTCTGTCTGTCTGTCTGTCTGTCTGTCTGTCTGTCTGTCTGTCTGTCTGTCTGTCTGTCTGTCTGTCTGTCTGTCTGTCTGTCTGTCTGTCTGTCTGTCTGTCTGTCTGTCTGTCTGTCTGTCTGTCTGTCTGTCTGTCTGTCTGTCTGTCTGTCTGTCTGTCTGTCTGTCTGTCTGTCTGTCTGTCTGTCTGTCTGTCTGTCTGTCTGTCTGTCTGTCTGTCTGTCTGTCTGTCTGTCTGTCTGTCTGTCTGTCTGTCTGTCTGTCTGTCTGTCTGTCTGTCTGTCGGTCCGTCCGTCCGTCCGTCCGTCCGTCCGTCCGTCCGTCCGTCCGTCCGTCCGTCCGTCCGTCCGTCCGTCCGTCCGTCCGTCCGTCCGTCCGTCCGTCCGTCCGTCCGTCCGTCCGTCCGTCCGTCCGTCCGTCCGTCCGTCCGTCCGTCCGTCCGTCCGTCCGTCCGTCTGTCTGTCTGTCTGTCTGTCTGTCTGTCTGTCTGTCTGTCTGTCTGTCTGTCTGTCTGTCTGTCTGTCTGTCTGTCTGTCTGTCTGTCTGTCTGTCTGTCTGTCTGTCCGTCCGTCCGTCCGTCCGTCCGTCCGTCCGTCCGTCCGTCCGTCCGTCCGTCCGTCCGTCCGTCTGTCTGTCTGTCTGTCTGTCTGTCTGTCTGTCTGTCTGTCTGTCTGTTAAGCGCCTTTCGATGCTTCGGAGTTATGCAGTTTACGTGGCTATTATTCACTAGGCAGCTGCTGGCGCAGGTTCGCATTTTGACAATCGTGCTTGGTATGAAGCCCTTGTCGTGCGTAACAAGCGTTCCGGTTTCCATTACTGTTGCATTAAGTGCCGTCGTCTCGGACACACTGTACACACTGCACACTACATGCGCTGTACAAAAGAAAAAAGAGCCAGATTATCCACTTGGTGGTCTCTTTCTTAATAGATAACGCACAGATTATTCAAATAATTTAGTGGACATTCCACTTGTTCTACCCTTATCAAAACACCTAAGAGATCGTAACATGTTTTAGCTGACAAGTAACGTTATCAATACACCCCGTTCATGTGCATTCTACTGAAAGTGTGGCAAATAATGTATTCATCTCGGAGTATTAGAAAAGAGACATTGCAGACTGTTCCAAGCGGAAATAAATTGCAATTCCTAATGTGATTGTTCAAAACTGCAGTCACTATTCTGAGCATGTTCGTTCGAAATGGGCATATTGTATTAACACCAGAAAGATGTGCATAGTACAGCCGGGTATCTTTGTCTCAGTAATTATTATTATAGGAATCGCTTGAGTTTCTCGCATTTGTTTCTTATTTTGATAAGTACACTATGTGTCATATGAGCCTGTCTTGAAACGAAACGTACCGTTGCTGGTACCAGCGACCATTACGGTTGTCTAACTGCTCATCATACTGTAACATGATGAGAATCAGAATCAGAATCTGTTTTCATTGAGATGATTAGAAAGATTACAAGATGTTAATATACAGAAGGAGGTCCCGAAGTCAAAGACTGCAATGGGACCTCCTCTATAAAGTAAACGTAATAAAACACAAATTACAGCAGTTTCAACAAATCGTTAACATGGAAGAGTTACAGGTTTTATTATGAATAGCATCACTGAAGAATTACATGTGCATAACTGTAATGAAAAAAGCACTGTAACATAACCTCGTTGACAACTAATAAAGTAACAGCGTAAGCGACGTGACGAACACAGTATAATTTGCTAACTCGAATGTATATGTAAGGCAAGGACATCAAACAGAAACCTAATGGTATGAAAATGAAAATGAAATGGAGGCACCCTGAAAGAATGGTTGCGAGTATGAATTAGGCATCAGTATTCGACAGAATGTAATCTGTTAGTTGTTTCTTGAATTCGTGAATATTAAGTGTTTGTGTATCTAATGGTAGTGTGTTCCCGAATGCGATAGATGAAAAATGAACGCTTTGCTTGCCATAATTATTATGTATTTTGGGTAAAATGAAGTTCCTATTTATTGCAAACCTGGTAATATTAGTATTTATTAGAGAAGATTGTGGTATGAAGCTATTGCATCGCGTCTAATTGATTTGACGGAACAAAAAGGTACCTAGGTTATATTTAACGAGTTGTGTGACTGAAACAATGTGATTAGTTCGTAAAAGATATGAGGCGTCGTGCTTATATTGGCTAAATGTAATTATCCTAATAACCTGATTCTGTAGGATTTGCAATGTTTAAATGGGTTACGTAAGTGTTTCCCCAGCAAGTAACGCAGTAGTTAATGTGGGAATGAATAAATGAAATGTATAATGATATTAATATTTGATGATTAAATATGTTTCGTGCTTTTAGAAGTACCCTGATCCCGTAGGTAATCTTCTGTTTTACTTTGGTTATTTTTCCAATAAATTTAAAATTTCTGTCTACTTCTATACCAAGATAATTACATGAAAAACTTGCAGGGATAGGACTGGCGCCAAGAAAAATAGGAGGAATGGAGTGAAGTGTTCGTTGGTCGGAAGTAAATACAACAAATTTTGTTTTCGACCGGTTTATCTGTAGCTGGTTAGTATGGCACAACTCCAGCAGGCTGTGCAAATCGCCATTAAGGTTAGATACTAAAATTGTAAGACATTTATCGGAGTTAATGATAGTAGTATCATCTGCATAAAGTATACATTTCGAAGAAGAGAGGCTGTTAGGCAGATTATTGACATATAATAAAAATAAAAGCGGACCCACTATGGAACCATGGGGCACGCCAGTATTAGTGAACATGGTTTTAGAATGAACGCCTTAAACAGTTACTACCTGCATTCTGTCTATTAAGTAATTTTGCAGTAAAAAAAGTGCTGGGCCGGTAATTCCTAATTATTCAAGCTTACGAAATAAGATGTGATGATTTATTTCCTCAAACGCTTTACTTAAGTCTACAAATACTGAAGCTACATAATTGCCTTCATCGATAGCGAGCTTTAGTTGATCGGTTAGTGCAACAAAAGTAAGTTCGGTCGAGTATCCCGAGCGAAAGCCGTATAGGAATGGTTAGAGAAAGTTAACTTTTGTAAGGTAATTAGTTAAGCGTTTTTCTATAAGCTTCTCAATTACCTTGCTAAAAAACGGTAGTACACAGATGGGGCGATGATGACGTTAATGATGAAACATTAACATGGTACTGATTCGTATTGGCATGTAGTCTTTAGTCAGAGGTAAACCAAGTTAACTAGAGACATAAGTGATGAAAGCAAATTATATATAAAGCTGCTAATGAACCATAAAAAACTCATTGAATAGTTTTCCCACACATAGTTGCATCTGCTTTACGTGTGTGCCTTTCTGTGCCCTGGTCTTCCATGCTGTGCTCGTGTTGCCATGAATTACGAACTTGCCCGAGCCCTTGTCAGCCTTATTAAACAAGGGATTCAATTCAGTTGAATCTAATAGTGAATGCCAAGTGACTGACGTGTTATCCCTTTTATCTAAAAATTATGGGCTGGCAGTTACTCGGCAAGCAATAAACCACAATATTTTTTTTTTATTGCACTAAATCTGTGGGTGTCATAGAGTGCCAGGGAATTATCAAGAAAACAGCCAGGGAAGACTTGGAAAAAGATCAGGGAATTTGAAAATGTCATCATAAGTATGCGGTCTTGTCATATGCCATACAAGGTTTCCAGAGAATCTCTCTATTAAGCATATTTTTTTAAAACCGTTTCACCTCACAAAAAGTTTAGTCAAATTGGCACCATTTATTGAAAAAGAAATGAAAGTGAAGCATACTGACATTAAATTTTTTACTAAATTTTTTTGCGTGAATTAAAAGTGCTCAACCTCGAAGCCCTACAAAATGTACTCATGTTTGAGAGAACCTTAAATGATTTACTGGGGTAGCATTCATTCGAACTATAGCTTCAGTTTGGTTCTGTTACGTTTCGCCTACAACGCGCGGTAATGCCGGCGCGGATGCAACGGACGCCGGGGCTTCGTTCAAAGCGGCGGACATTTTGGCCCGTTCGACGCCGCCGCAACGCCTCCCCGCCAAGCGTGTCCAGGCGTGTTTCAGTGCCACGTGTCTTCGTATGTGCGTGTGTGTGTGTGTGCCCACGCTTGTCAAAGCGCGGCAGCCGGGGAGCGGAGCTCCCCAAGTGAGGAGCCAGCAGGTCTGTCCGTCGGCGGGTTGGCGATGCGTCACTACACTCGGTTCACCATGTCTCTCGGCTCGACCGTGCGCGCCGTCGTGGGCTCATGCTCCGCCGTCGCGTGGGCTCATTCCGTGACCTTCCTTCTGGCCCGCGACGCCGAGAGTATAAGAGCAGCTGCCCCCGGACGCCAGGAGAGAGGCTCCGATTTGTACTGTTGAGTTACGTGCTCTCCCGTCTCTCCACTCCGGTCGACCTGACCGGCCGCTCTTTTGCTATGTTAGAATAAACAAGTTGTTCTGTTACCAGTCTACTCTTGCTTTGCCGGGACCTTCGGATGCTTCCAGTGCCCCAGGCCGCCAGGCCAACGCTACCCTTGGGGCTTGCGACCCATTGGCAATAACGGGCGTCAGCACCGAGACTCCAACAACTGGTTGCCAGCGGTGAGATCGCGACAACGGAGGCCAGCAGCGAAAAGATGCGGTTGACTGTATGCTGAGCAGCACAACGACCATCCGGGAGCAGTGCAACGAGCCCTGTGTGATGACTGGTTGCCTGCAGCGGAACGACTGCGCTGAATTCTTGGCTGCGAGGTTTGGTGAGTGCGGGACTTTCTTCTTCTGAGTTTTGCCAGGCTTTTGTTAGTGTCAGAAACAGAGCTGGTAATTGTGGTTGTCGTTGCTGCCGGGTTAGTTTGCGGCAAGACAATAGTAGGCAGTAGAGAAAGCAGCATTCAGAGCAGCCATGGATTTGAAGTCGTTGCGCAAACCGAAATTGCTGGAGCTTGCAAGAGAGTTGGGTCTGGATGTCTCAGACAAACTCAGAAAACCAGAACTGCTAAGGGCTATTCTTGAGTTAGAAGCTGAGGATGACGAGCTGTCGGAATGCCTTGAGACCATTGAGGAGAGGGAGACGGCAAAAAGACAGGAGCGCGAACTTAAAGAACAAAAAGAGAAAGAAAAAGAAGAGCGCGACCGTCAACACGCTTTGGAAATGAAGCGTCTCGAGTTAGAGATGGAACGCGCTCGTAATGGAAGTCAGGCACACGGTGCAGGAGAACGAGTATTGTTCAAAATGACTGACCTGATGCGGCCGTTTAAGCTTGGAGAGGACATTGGTTTGTTCCTGGTTAACTTTGAGCGAACGTGCGAGAAGCAGGGGTTCTCTCGGGAAACGTGGCCACAGCGCTTGCTCACTTTGCTACCCGGCGAGGCGGCCGACGTAGTCGCTCGCTTGGAGAGAGAGGAGGCAGAGGATTTCGACAAAGTGAAATCGAGTCTGCTAAAAAAGTACAGGCTGTCAGCGGAGGCGTTCCGTCGGAAGTTTCGGGAAAATGAGAAAGGCAAAAGTGAGTCATATACAGAGTTTGCCTACAGGCTTATGTCAAACATGCAGGAGTGGCTCAAAGAAGAGAAAGCGTTTGGTGACCACGAGAAAGTTCTGCAGTGTTTCGGGCTAGAACAGTTTTATAGTCGGTTACCTGAGAACGTGCGGTACTGGGTCTTGGATAGACCAGACGTTAGTACGGTGGCTAGAGCCGCTGAGTTAGCCGAGGAGTTTGTGACGCGTCGGGCTCGCGGAGCTAAGGACGGTCAAAAGGGTGAATTTGGCTCCAAGTTTGAGAGGCCGAAGTTCACACCCATGAGAGCAAAGGGGGACACACGTAGTTCGGATGCAAGTGAAAGCAGTCCGACCGAACGTACGGAGACGGCGGCAACCGAAGCCGAACGCAGAAAGCGGTTCGAGATGAGGCAAGCGCGCGTTTGTTATACGTGCCAGAAGCCGGGTCACTTTTCGGCGCAGTGTCCAGAAATAAAAACAAAAGTCGTGTTTTTGTCTTTATGCAGCACTGACGAGAACATGAAGCTTCTCGAGCCTTACATGCGAGACCTCCTCGTGAACGGGAAAGAGTGCCGAGTGCTTCGCGATTCCGCAGCTACAATGGATGTAGTTCACCCCTCTTACGTAGAACCCGATATGTTCACGGGCGAGTGCGCATGGATCAAGCAAGCAGTGGAAGCTCATAGCGTGTGTCTGCCGGTAGCAAAAGTGCTTATTGAAGGACCTTTCGGAGCACTTGAGACGGAGGCCGCAGTGTCATCTATGCTGCCCCCCCAGTACCCGTACTTATTTTCAAACAGGTCCGATCACCTCCTGCGCGAGAAGGGGCTTTTGTTTGGTGAGGCTAGCGTTCAGGCCTTAACCAGATCGAAGGTTCGGGAGCTCGCTGCAAAGGCGGTAGTTGCGGGGCCGACGTTGTTGAACGATGAAAAAGGGTCAGAGGCGCAGCAAGCTGGTATTCAGAGCACGCCCGAACTGAATAAAATTGAGCCTGTAGCGTTAAAGGCACCAGATACTGGAGAGGAAAATCCCGACACGGGAAGGTTAGAAGAGCTGTCTCCAGATTTGCTCATCGCGCCTACGTCAGACGGACTAAACAGGTTGCTAAAAGTCAGCCGGTCGGCTTTGATAGCCGAGCAAAAGAAGGATGGCAGCCTAGAAAACATACGCTGCATTGTCAAGGAAGGTATCGCCAAGAAAAATGCTCGCTTTGTGGAAAGAGGTGGGGTCCTGTACCGGAAGTATCTAGACCGCAGGGGAGTGGAGTTCGATCAGCTGATCGTGCCTCAATGCTATCGTCAGGATCTGTTGCGCTTGTCGCATGGGGGTTCGTGGTCCGGACACCTAGGAGTTAAGAAAACTAAGGACCGTCTCTTGCAAGAGTACTATTGGCCAGGGTGTTTTCGGGACGCAGACCACTTTGTGAAGACATGCGACACCTGTCAGCGGGTGGGCAAGCCAGGGGACAAATCGAGGGCGCCGTTGAAGTTGGTACCTATCATTACGGAGCCTTTTAGACGGCTCGTTATTGATACAGTGGGACCTCTGCCGGTAACAGCCACGGGGTACCGACACATTTTGACTGTGATCTGCCCAGCGACAAAGTTCCCTGAAGCAATGCCGCTTAAAGAACTCAGCTCAGTTGAGATAGTCAATGCACTGCTGTCCATATTTGCGCGAGTTGGTTTTCCTGCAGAAATCCAGTCAGATCAGCGTACAGTGTTTACTAGCGCTTTGACGACAGCCTTTCTCGAAAGGTGCGGGGTAGGGCTGTTACACAGCTCAGTGCACCACCCCCAGTCGAATTCCGTTGAGAAGCTCCACTCCGTCATGAAGCGCGTGTTGAGAGCATTGTGTTTTGAACATCAAACTGACTGGGAGCTGTGTCTGCCTGGAGTGATGTTTGCATTAAGGACCGCGCCGCATGCGGCTACGGGGTTTTCGCCAGCTGAGCTGGTGTACGGTCGCTCGCTGCGATCTCCGCTTCGCATGCTTCGAGAATCATGGGAAGGCAGGGGCGACGACCCAGTCGTGGTAGAGTACGTGCTTAAGCTCCTCGAACGCTTAAGAAGGGCACAGGAGTTGTCAGGTGAAGCAATGGCAGAGGCCCAGCAGAGGGCCAAGGTTTATTATGATCGGACAGCCAGGGCCCGTCGTTTTGAGGTGGGCGATGAGGTCATGATATTGCGCACATCGCTAAAGAACAAACTCGACGTGCAGTGGGAGGGCCCAGCACGGATTGTTCAAAAACTGTCGGACGTTAACTACGTGGTGAGTCTGCCAGGAAAGCGGAAAGCACAGCAAGTTTACCACTGTAATCTGCTCAAACCCTATAAGCAACGGGAAGCAGTGGTGTGCATGATGGTAAACGTGCCCGAAGAGCTTCCGGTCGAGCTTCCGGGACTAGGCTCAGTGACGAACAGGAAAGACACCGATCAAGTCATTAGTGACTTAATAAGTAAAGCATCGCTGTCGCCTGAGCAGAAAACCGAACTACACCAGCTCTTACAAGAGTTTCAAGGTCTGTTCTCTGAGAGGCCTGGTAGGACTTCTGTCCTTACTCATGACATAGAACTTACCTCCCCAGAGCCAGTACGATCCAAGGCGTACCGGGTGTCACCCCGCCAGAGCGATATTATGGAGGCTGAGGTAAAGAAAATGCTACAGCTCGGTGTTATTGAAGCGGGTGAGAGTGATTATACCTCCCCTTTGATTTTAGTTGAGGTACCGGGCAAGGAACCTCGTCCTTGCGTCGACTACCGCAGGCTTAATTCCATCACTAAGGATCAAATTTATCCGATCCCTAACATCGAGGAGCGCCTTGAGAGAGTGAGTAGCGCTCAGTTTATTTCCACCCTAGATCTTGTCAGGGGTTATTGGCAGGTTCCACTTACAGAAGAGGCTAGTAGGTATGCGGCGTTCATTTCACCAATGGGGACATTCCGTCCTAAAGTTTTGAGTTTTGGTTTGAAGAACGCGCCATACTGCTTTTCAAGCCTCATGGATAAAGTGTTGCGGGGACAGCAAGAATTCGCTTTACCGTATCTAGACGACGTAGCGATATTCTCCGCATCCTGGCCTGAGCATATGGCGCACTTGCGGGCAGTGCTAACCCGCCTGCGCGATGCGGGCTTGACAGTCAAGGCTCCCAAGTGCCAGTTAGCACAGGCCGAGGTTGTCTACCTCGGACACGTGATTGGTCGGGGTCGTCGCCGCCCCTCTGAAATAAAGGTGGCCGCTGTGCGAGACTTCCCGCAACCGCGCACGAAGACCGATATTCGGTCGTTCTTAGGTGTCGCCGGCTACTATCAGAGGTACATCCCCAGGTACTCTGATATCGCGGCTCCCCTAACGGATGCTCTAAGAAAGACAGAGCCGCAAACAGTCGTCTGGGACGAGGCAAAGGAAAGAGCTTTTAGCGCCCTAAAGAGCGCCCTAACAAGCCAGCCTGTGCTACGATCGCCCGACTACTCAAAAGGGTTCGTTGTTCAGTGTGATGCTAGTGAGCGAGGCATGGGCGTTGTACTGTGCCAACGGGAAAATGGAGAAGTAGAACACCCCGTCCTGTATGCTAGTCGTAAGCTGACGAGTCGTGAGCAGGCGTACAGCGCCACTGAGAAAGAGTGTGCGTGTATCGTGTGGGCCGTTCAGAAATTGTCATGTTACCTAGCCGGCTCGAGGTTTATCATTGAAACGGATCACTGCCCTCTCCAATGGCTGCAGACCATCTCTCCCAAAAATGGCCGCCTCCTGCGCTGGAGCCTCGCTTTGCAACAATATTCCTTTGAGGTACGTTACAAAAAGGGGAGTCTCAACGGTAACGCCGATGGCTTAAGTCGAAGCCCCTAACGTGGGAATCAGCCTCAAAATTGCTTGTTACTGATGTTTTTCTTCCTGAGGCAGGATTTTTTTTTAACTTATTGCTTTTGTGTAGTGTTTCAAAGTGATGATGTGCTTTCTAGTGCAATTTTCCGATTTGTGGACGCGTTCTGAGTGCTGCTAAACTACTGTAAGGAACTAGGCAGCAGTATAAAAGGGGAAAGAGCCTGGCAGGGCTTAGTGAGGGTTGTGCCGTGCTTGCTGACTGAGCGGTTGACTTTCGGCGTAGTTCTAACGCTTGCCGGAAACGAGAACAAAAATGTCAACTCTCCCGAAGTCACTTTGCAGTGTCCTGTGTGCACCTGAACGTGAGAACGAGGCCTTCTCTGTGCGCTGCGCTCAAGAATCGCCAAAGGACGCCCGACTTCGGTTATGAGCATCATCGAGCGACATCCCTCCGGACAGCGGATGCAGTCCCCTGACCATCGGGATCTCCTTCCCCCGGCGGGGCGGTCTGTTACGTTTCGCCTACAACGCGCGGTAATGCCGGCGCGGATGCAACGGACGCCGGGGCTTCGTTCAAAGCGGCGGACATTTTGGCCCGTTCGACGCCGCCGCAACGCCTCCCCGCCAAGCGTGTCCAGGCGTGTTTCAGTGCCACGTGTCTTCGTATGTGCGTGTGCGTGTGTGTGCCCACGCTTGTCAAAGCGCGGCAGCCGGGGAGCGGAGCTCCCCAAGTGAGGAGCCAGCAGGTCTGTCCGTCGGCGGGTTGGCGATGCGTCACTACACTCGGTTCACCATGTCTCTCGGCTCGACCGTGCGCGCCGTCGTGGGCTCATGCTCCGCCGTCGCGTGGGCTCATCCCGTGACCTTCCTTCTGGCCCGCGACGCCGAGAGTATAAGAGCAGCTGCCCCCGGACGCCAGGAGAGAGGCTCCGATTTGTACTGTTGAGTTACGTGCTCTCCCGTCTCTCCACTCCGGTCGACCTGACCGGCCGCTCTTTTGCTATGTTAGAATAAACAAGTTGTTCTGTTACCAGTCTACTCTTGCTTTGCCGGGACCTTCGGATGCTTCCAGTGCCCCAGGCCGCCAGGCCAACGCTACCCTTGGGGCTTGCGACCCATTGGCAATAACGGGCGTCAGCACCGAGACCCCAACAGTTCCCAAGAGGTGCCTATCTGTCGTGCCATGACACAGAAAGTGCTCACGTGGTATTTCTGGTGCTCATCTGGTATGCCTAATTTGCAACCGTGTCAGCATGCCCAAGAGGCCTCATTATCTACAAGAAACTAAGAAGTGACCATATGTGATAGGAGGATGTGGGCCCAGGCCTCAAGCACACAGGGATGGCACAATGAACACAGAGAGGCTTTAATGACACGGGGACGGGACTAGGATAACGTACACGATAACACACACACAGTTCCTTTCATAAATGTCTGTCGCGTAAGTATCGTCACGCTCAGCGTCAATGTAGGAAGGCGTCCGATAGCGCGTCGGTATCACACACTCACGGCACGAAGAGGCGCAGAGATGAATCTCGAGCGGCGAGTGGCGCAGGTGCTGGAGGCCGGGGCGGGTGCCCGGCACACGACGAGCCACTCGCGCGACAGCAGGGTCGGGACGTCGGCCCGCCACAGGGTAGACCGTTCGGAAGGCTTAGCTGCACCGGAACATGCCGGTGTCGGATGCTCGCCCAGCAGTGGAGCAGGCTGGTTGACGACCAAGGACAGCCCGGCCTGTTCTGCCAGCACACCCAGGAACACCGGCCTTGGGTAGATGACTGCTCGGCTCGTTCGGAAGGCCAGCCCAGGCAGCTCAGGCAGATCGCACGGCTGCCGTCTCCGCCCAGACACCGGCTCTTCTCTTCCTCTTCGTCCGTCGCCGCCGCACAGCAGTCACACGCATTCGGCCGCGACATTCAAACAGTCCAAACTCCTATCACATTTCCCCCCAAGTTCAAGAAGTCGAGGAGGGTAGCACTACGGAGTATCACAAGTCACACAGTTCAAATTATTACTCTCATGACACATTAGTCCGTGTCCGTAGCTATTCTACTTAGATAGTCTGCACCAACGTTATCACATCCACGAATATACTCCACATGAAAGTCATAATCCATAAGGAGTAAACTCCAACGTAGTACGCGACTGTTGACGTGCTTCGCCGAATTTAGGTATCGCAGCGGTTGGTGGTCGGACTGCAGGGTGAATGGTTTACCGTAAAGGTACACATGAAATTTCTGTACAGCCCACACTATGGCGAGGCACTCCCTCTCAATTGTGGAGTAGGCAGCTTCACGTGGCAAAAGCTTCCGGCTAGCGTAGGACACGGGATGAAAACGCCCGTCGTGTTCTTGCAAAAGAACTGCTCCGAGACTTCTCGAAGAGGCGTCCGTGCGTAGCACAAAGTGTCTGCTCAAGTCTGGAGCCTTCAGTATAGGCTGCTGTGACAACAGCTCCTTTAATCGCATAAATGCCTCTTCGTGTGATGTCTGCCAATTCAGCCGGTTCGGAGAGCCCTTCTTCGTAAGGTCGGTGAGTGGATGGGCAAGCTCAGCGTAGTTCGGAACAAAGTCCCGGTAATATCCCGTTAGTCCTAAGAAGGCCCTGAGCTCCTTCTTCGTTCCAGGTCGTTTGGCAGTGTTGATCTTGTTGGCGGTGTCTTTCAAGGGCTGTAAAACGCCTTGCCCTACCACATGGCCTAAGAAGCATGTTGTTGGGGAGCCGATTTCACTTTTGTTGGGTTTTATGGTTAGTTTGGCTGTGCGCACTCTGTGAAACAAGCAATTTAATGTCTTTAAATGCTCTTCCCATGTTTTTGTTGCCACAAGAAAGTCGTCGAAGTAATAGTAGACGTGAGGTATGTCTCCGACAACCTCCCTCATCAATCGGTTGAAGACAGCAGGTGCTGTCTTAATGCCAAAAGGCATGTACTTAAATTGGTATAGTCCAGAGTCGCATGAAAATGCAGTGGCTTCTTTGGACTCAGGGGCCATGGGTACTTGCCAGTACCCTTTTGTGAAGTCAAATTTAGAAAAATAATGACTTCCAGTGAGCCTGGCAAACATCAACTCTGCTCTAGGAATGGGCTCACAGTCGGGAACTAGAATTTGAATAAGTTTTCGAAAGTCTATGCAGAGGCGCACTGTGCCGTCTTTCTTTTTGACCACCACAATGGGTGCCTGATATGCTGACTTTGATTTTTCTATTATACCTAACTTCAGCATGTCCTGGACTTCTTTTTCCACGGCATTTCTGACAGCAAATGGCATGGGGTACTGCCGGACCTGTATGGGCGCAGTAGTAGTCAATTCCAAATGACATTGCAGGACATCAGTCTTTCCAGGTAGATCAGAGAATATATCGTCGTAGGTTGTAAGGACAGCTTCAACTTGGAGTCGCTGGTCCATAGTCAGTTGGTTCGAAATGACGACGTCTTTTGATGTCTGCGTTCGGATAAGTGACGGGTAAGGCGGCGTTGTCTCTGCAAGCTCTAGCCCTGTCGCGTCATCTGTACCCACCGTTGTCGCTGTTACCTGAAGCAACTCGCTGTTGGGTCGCTCTTCATATTTTTTCAACGTATTTATATGAAATACCGTTGTTCGGCTCCCAAGGTCAACAACATAGTCCAAAGGACTTTTCCTTTCTACAACGTTGAAAGGTCCCTTCCACATAAGTATCAACTTATTCCTTTCACCAGGCAGTAGAACAAGTACTTTGTCTCCAGGATTGAGCTCTCGCATCTTGGCTTTCCTGTCATAATACGTTTTCTGTTGCTGTTTCGCTTTCGTGAGCTCTTGCATGGCGATGGCGCACGTACGCTCTAGCCGTTGACGCAGTTTCATGATGTATTCGTAAGAAGATTTCATGTCGTTATCCAAACGGGGATTTGTCCACAATTCCTTTAGCACAGCCATCGGACCACGGACATAGCGCCCATACAACAGTTCAAATGGCGAGTAACCGATGCTGCTCTGTGGCACTTCTCGGTACGCGAAGAGTAGCGGGCCTAGGTAGCGGTCCCAACATTTAGGTCGCTCTTGGCACATCCGTCCGAGCGCACGCTTTAGCGTGCCGTTAAATCGTTCCACTAATCCATTTGCATTGGGGTGGTACGGCGTGGTAGGCAATTGCTTAATTGACAGGAGACGACTGAACTCCTTCATCACAGCTGACATGAAATAGGATCCCCGGTCGCTGACAATCTCCCGCGGCAAGCCCACTCGGGAAAACATTTCGACGAGTCCTTCCGCAACAGTTCTCGACTCGGTAGATGGCAGGGCGACAGCGTCAGGGTATCTGGTGGCGAAGTCAACCATAGTGAGGATGTAACGGTTGCCTTTATCTGAAGTTGGGGATAAAGGACCAATAATATCGATGCCTACGCGAGCAAAGGGAGTGTCAATTACAGGCATCGTACCCAGCGGAGCGCGTCCTACTAAATGGCGCGGCACCGTTCGTTGACAGACGTCGCACGATTTAACAAACCGTTTCGTCTCCGACTGGACCCCTGGCCAGTAAAATTCAGCAACAATTCGATCCACCGTTTTCGTCACACCCTGGTGACCGGCGAGGATCCCTTCATGAGCCAATTTCATCACCATCCCCCTGAGATATTTTGGCACGACTAGCTGATCTAGTATTTTCCCACCTGACACTGTGTGCTTCCTGTATAAAATGTCATCCTTTAAGTAATATTCGCTTGCGCGGCCATCCGCGACCATAATCTTGCCGACCTTTTCGAAGCATCTCCTCAGAGACCCATCGTTCCTCTGTAAAGCTTTTAATTTGCCTTGCTCTATTCCAGCGACTGCGGATGGCGAGACAGGCAGTGTAGGCAGCGACCGTATCTTCATTTCCTTTGTCACAGCAACGAGCTCGGTATCAGACTCGTAGTCTTCTGTATGTCCCAAGGAGGCGGCTGTGTTTTTAGCTGTGGACAACGTTTGGCCCTCTACGTCTGGTAGCTCTGCTTGAGCGGTGGATGACATCCGGTTGGCAGGATAATTCGTCTTGTCGCGGTTATGTTTCAGCGGAGACCATGAATTGGCCGGGTCATCAGGTGCACGGGCACCTTCAATGTTTCCCAATACCACATCATACAGGGGATCTCGCATACATTTAACTCTTGCAACGCCGGTAAAGAATGGACTCTCTAAGTATACTATCGCTTCCGGTAAGTAGTGGATTGTGCGGTCCAGCAAGAACACGGGACTTTTTGTTCCTGTCATTTTGTCCTCAGGTACCAAAGAGAGTCGCACGACCACGGTATTGCAGCCAGTGTCTCGTAAGACAGACACCGGTTGTGATTCGAGAAAGCCTCTTCCCACTGGAAGATTTCCACTGTCACATCTGGGGCCTTGTCGCATTAACGTCATGTTGACTATTGGGACCGTTTCGCCACCTTGAAGCACTACGTATCCGCCACCATTTTCTGTCGGTTTTTCAGCTTGCGACGGAGCCAGAATACACGAAGCTTGTCCTTGATTTTCCCTTCTTGAGGCTTCACCTCCTTGTCCCTTTCTGCCAGACCATCCGCGACCTGTAGAGTTCTTTTTAGTCCGGGACCAGCACTCCGAAGCTCGATGTCCTGCTTTATCACAAAGGAAGCACCGATTAGTTGCACGCGGCATCGCTGTTGAAAGTTCAGTCTTGCGAGCAGAGTCTAACACGACCTCCTTGCATAACTTTTCTCTACCTAGATTGGTCAGGTTTTGTGCCTCTATAAAACAATCGGCATTCTTTGACAACATAGCGAGGGTATTACAGTTCCTTTCTTTCAGGAACACTCGCAGCGACGCAGAACATCTTCTCAAAAACTGTTCAGCAATCATGGTGTCCCTGAGGGAGTCGAAGGTCCTCTCAATATGGGACATTTCAAGCCAGTGGTCAAAGTAGCCCGATATTCTACCTGCATATTGTAGGCCAGTCTCATTGTCTTCGGGCCTTGCGTTTCGAAACTTTTCTCGGTATCCCTCAGCAGTGCACCGAAAGCGCTGAAGGAGAGTAGCCTTCAGCTGGTCGTAGTCTAGGGCTGCATTAGAATCAAGCCGTCCTATGACCGTCAACGCTTCTCCTGTCAGGCAGAGGCTGAGGGAGAGCGCCCATTTTGCGCGGGGCCATTCTTGACTTGTTGCCACTCGCTCAAAACGTTGCAAGTAAGCGTCTAAATCATCCCGGGCTTCGTTAAAGGGCGGGATCAACTTATGAGGACTGAATAGCTCAGGAGCCGCCCTGGTAACCGACTGTTCCGTAGTGCTGTCACTCTGTGCGCTTTGTACGCCAGCAGTCTTTTCCTGGAGCTCGATCTTGAGCTTTAGCACTCGTTCTTCCGCTTCTAGTCGTAGACGCTCTTGTTCTGCCTGCGCTTCGGCCTCCAGCGCCTGCGCTTTCGCGTCTTCCCGATGTTGGGCGCGCTGGTCGCGTTCCCTCACGATTTCTGTATCAATCCAACGCTTTAACTCCGCTCCTGTCATTCCTAGCTCTTTCCCTATGGCGTACAACCTCTCGATCTCCATTGCTCCTCCTGTGCGTTTGAAAATCCTGGCAGGCTCGCCAAAATTTGTGATAGGAGGATGTGGGCCCAGGCCTCAAGCACACAGGGATGGCACAATGAACACAGAGAGGCTTTAATGACACGGGGACGGGACTAGGATAACGTACACGATAACACACACACAGTTCCTTTCATAAATGTCTGTCGCGTAAGTATCGTCACGCTCAGCGTCAATGTAGGAAGGCGTCCGATAGCGCGTCGGTATCACACACTCACGGCACGAAGAGGCGCAGAGATGAATCTCGAGCGGCGAGTGGCGCAGGTGCTGGAGGCCGGGGCGGGTGCCCGGCACACGACGAGCCACTCGCGCGACAGCAGGGTCGGGACGTCGGCCCGCCACAGGGTAGACCGTTCGGAAGGCTTAGCTGCACCGGAACATGCCGGTGTCGGATGCTCGCCCAGCAGTGGAGCAGGCTGGTTGACGACCAAGGACAGCCCGGCCTGTTCTGCCAGCACACCCAGGAACACCGGCCTTGGGTAGATGACTGCTCGGCTCGTTCGGAAGGCCAGCCCAGGCAGCTCAGGCAGATCGCACGGCTGCCGTCTCCGCCCAGACACCGGCTCTTCTCTTCCTCTTCGTCCGTCGCCGCCGCACAGCAGTCACACGCATTCGGCCGCGACATTCAAACAGTCCAAACTCCTATCACACCATATCAATACAATCAATCCATCTGCCTTCTGTTAAAGTTATGGCCAATGATGCATTCATTTAAGAGCACGAGAAAGACATTTAAATCTGTATTAAGGAATATAAATTGCAATATTTGGCCTGGTGCTGTAATACTCCAGTCACTCTTCTGAGCATATCATTCTGCGCGGGCATATTTAATAACGAGCCAAAATATGTACAGACAGTCCACCTGGGTAACCTTGTTTCAGCAATTGATAAAATGATCATTTGGGATAATTACAATAATGTCATACATGAACGTGTCATAAAAGCAACGTACTGTTGCTGCAGCACCAGCAGCAGTTGTGACTGTTTAATTGTTAATCACGCCATAAAATGAAACATTGCATAATAGTATTGATTTGTATTGACAAGCAGCCATTGGACACAGTTAAACTGCATTGAGAATTGACTTAAGTGGTTTGAGCAAATATATAAGCTGTTTAATGAACATACAAAAAATAGACCATTGTTATTTTTGCCTCACATTGTTGCATCTACGTATCTGCAGCATACACTTGCAGCACCTTTGCAACATATGACACGAAGGTCAAGGCCGGCCTGGTGACCGTGCTTGCCAAGGAGAAGTAGTCTGTAAATCTGTAAATAGTATCTTTCGATCATAGCGTAAGACCAGCGTTTTAAGAAAATTAATATATAGTGGAATAAAAAGAGTGTATTCAATATCGGTGCACCTGTTCTCATTTTTGCATTACATGATTCAGCACTAGTGGAATTGTTTCAATTTTTTTTTCTGTTTATGCAACATATGAGAGTGCGGCTGGTTCAGGAGCATTATTAGGCTGTTGACATTAATGCATAAGCGCAGATGAGAAGCAACAGGTGCACGTGCATAAATTTTTTTCCACCATATGTAAACAAAAATTTAAACTAACTTGTAGATAGCAGATAGCTAGCCGATTTCATTAAGAGTATGCACTGCATATAAATTTAATATTTCTTAAATGTGCTTGCGCACAAATGCTCATGTAGCATTACATTAAGATTCGCGACTACATGCATTTGAGATTTTTCGACTGTTTCCGCATGCACGATTTTCTGTGTACAGTTATCCAGGTATGTTCCCATATGCCTGCTGGATGCAATAATTTTTTATATACATTTCCAATAGACTGCTTATTAACAAACCCAGCAGCGAGTAAGTAATCGGAACACAGTTGGCAAAATGTGGTTTATATAGCTAGTATATAGGGTGTCGATCCCGACTATTTTAGCCAAGGTGGTCAATGAAAATAAAGATTTAAAAAAAAATACGATCAGGGTGTCTACCAACCGGGAAAACCGGGAACCCTCAGGGGTTTTGAATAGCCTGGACATACTCAGGGAAAACTCAGGCAACTTGTGCTTCTGTCAGGGAAAATTAGCTGTAATTTTATTGAAAGGGAACTAAGGTCGCCATAATGCTGGCTCGAGTAAAAGAGAGAAATCGTAACGAATCGTCTTTGACGCCGTGTCGTCGGCTGGAGGAGTTTCCAGTGTACAGTCAACGACCGATTTTTGGGACATGCCCGATAATGCGAACGGCTTCGCGGCACCACGTACCCCATAGTTTCAATGTATAAGAACGTCTGGAATTTCGGACGCCATAACCCTTCGCCGTCCGATTTTCCGGACTTTCTGCCGCGACCGCAGGTCCGAAACGGCATTAATCAAAGCCACCACCGCCGCCATTTTGATTACCTCGCCGTCTTGAACCGGCGCAGTTGAGTGGTTGTAGGCTACTGGTGGGATTAGCCTTGCAGTAGCTGCCGGCAATTGCTCCACACTTAAAATACATAAATCATATAAATCAGACACAGACCTCACAACTACACAAAGTCACTCCTAAGGTCACCATGTGCAGGCCAAATTCGTATCCTGCAGGTAATTTAAAACAAGGCGAGAACCCTCCTTTCTATCTAACTGGTTCCCGCGTGGGAAAACAATGTCCTGAAGAGAACTGTGGGGAATTCCTGTCTTCTTGAGGGACTCGAATAACACACTCCTTTCCGCGTTATACAGAGTACAGCACATAAGGTAATGTTCTATGTCACCGCACACACCACACGTTGAACATAGTGGAGACAACGCCAGGCCAGTCTTATACATCCACGCAGGGGTACGAGCAGAGCCCGTGCGAATGCGGAGCAGTAAAGTGGCTTAGTTTCTTTTGAGACCCTTGTTCACACATGGCTTGTGAGGTGAGCTCCACAAAGAGCTGAAGTGGCACGACACCGCTTCTCTGAAGAGTCTCTTGTCCTCTTGAGGCACTTTTCTCAAAGGATTCCCAGACAGCGCTCTATGGGCGAGGCTGTCCGCCATCTCGTTACCTATGATACCTATGCGCGAGAGCACCCATTGGAATCGTATGGAGAAGCCTTTGATATGGAGATTGTGGCGCACTCGCATGCAGATCCGCTGGCAGCTGTAGCCACCACCGCGGCAGTGCGAGGCCTAGCTGCTTCGACCTTCGCTATTAAGGTTCTTGCGGTTCAGCGCCATGTTTTTCATTGAAAGAATTCGCCGCAGTCAGCAATGGCACTGACCCCGCCTCTGCAATCCTCGCGAGTGGCTTCGAAGCTCGAAAAGCACGGCGCGTTGCATAATGCTGGTTTTTGAAAGGCAGCTTCGCCTGATCACAGAAATGTTACGCGGCAAAGCATACGTAATGTATTGCGGTGAAGCTTAACAAGCATGGGTTACGGGACACAGTACGAATTCCTTAATTACACCCGCGTGCACCCGCCGTCTGCTGTCAGAGTACGAGCGCCGATAAGCCTAATAAGTGTACTGGCATGCTTTCAGACCTTTTTCGGACGTGCCTGTGGCGATTTGAGCCCTTAAGGGCAGTAAAAGACATGCATTTACTTTTTTGGACTGCCAGATTTTTCGGACGTTTTCGCGGCCCCTAGGGAGTCTGAAAAATCGGACGTTGACTGCACAACTGAAGAAGCGGACGCTTCAATTGATCCGTGGGGCAAACGCGCGGCAGAACGAAGACGAGAACAGAAAGGACGGTCGCATTGAGGAATGATCGGGAAAGGAACTGTGCCGCCTCTTCTTTGAAAGAGCTTGAGCTCAAAAATCAAAGTGTTGGCTGACGCTGAGATGCAGGTGTCCCTCATCCAAACCAAAATAAATTCTTTAAAGCAGTGAAACGCAACACTGAGGCATTGTGCGTGGACTGGGGGTATGTCAGGACTGCTGAGGTTGACTCTCCAGCTGCTAAGAGAATCTCACTTGTGACAAAGTTCGGGCCTAATACCAATGAGCTTGCTATCAGTTGATAAAGATAGCTCATTTTCGAAAATATTTGCTTCTGTATGCATCTGCTTTATTCATATTTGAAAATGTTTGACTTGATTTGGAATGGGCGTTACCATTTTTTTTTTCGAAGATATTTTATTCGGTGTGCATTTTAATAACGCCTCCCTTCTATTCTCTTTTTGAATAAAGTAAACACTACTCCTTACTATTCAAACTGGATTAAGTCGGTTTTTTTTTATTTCTTAACGTGCTTACTAGAGAGTGACAGCATTAGGCGACATGGTGTCCAGCCCGCCTTGACATAAAACAAAGTTTTGTGTCACTCGGAGAATTTTGCAAAGGCACGCAGAGAAAACCTGGAAAACTCAGGACATTTGAAAATATCAACTTGGTAGACACCCTGACGAAGCAAGATATACTATTACCAAAAGACCTACAGGTCAGATCTCTGACGGATGAACACCATAGGTCTTAAATTCGGATCTTACTGCACCGTCTTTTTTTACATTATTCTTCGTTGAACAGCTTCACTAAACGTATCTTAGCTGAGGCACTCTGTATCGACAATAGTTGACAAATAGTGTAAGGCTAAAGTGTATAGATTAGCTATAGACTGGTCTACAGGAATTGTCTATAGACAATCTAAGGACTTATGGCCTTACACTTTTTGTAGACTAGATTATAATATGCGGACAGCCCTCGAAAGGGAACTCCGTGAAGAAATTAGGGGCATGAAGGCGAGCGTTGAATACTGCAGTAAGAAGTTCGACGAAATGTCGACGCATTGCCTTGAGGCTCGAAAAAAAAATTTAACTAAAAGCACAAAACGGAGTTGTCTCGACAGAGTGCAGCAAACTAAACAAGCTGGATCTCTAGAATGACCGGAGAAGTATACTTCCCTTCAACAATATTGGCGTGGTAGAAACATTGAAATTAAGAATGTCCCGGTAATTTGCGATTAAAAGTTCATTGACTTCCTTCAGAATATTGACGAAGCTGTTGGTGAACCTGTCAAGGAAAGTGACATAGATCTCTGTCAGCGTGTTACTTCTAGAGATGCTTCTTATCCTCGCATAGTTGTTCACTTCAGAACCGCTCGAAGCGCGATGCACTTTTTGAAAAGGCGCGAAAGAAACGTCTATGTACAGCTGCTGCCGGTCTCCCCGGAACGTCGCCAATCCATCTTAATGAGCATCTTTGCCCACACTTGAAAAAGCTACTCGGATAGGCAGTTGCACGGAAGAAGGAAATAAACTGGTGTTTTGTTTCGTCAATAGGCAGACAAATATTGTCACGACGTCAAAAAAAACAGGCCGCAGGGCCAGGATGCTAGAAACAAAAGCGAGCTCTGTATCCAGAGACCACAAGAGCCGACGCGCCAACTTCGTCTTCTTTGAAAGGGAGCGCGGTCGCTGCTCGCGTTCCTTAATTCCTTTTCTTCTGTTCTCCTGTAAGCCTTTTGGCATGACATTACCCTCTCTTCCTAGAAAGCACCGTCCCGATATTTTATCGTCACGGCAACAGGACTAGGACACGCTTGCGGTGCAGTGAATTCACACGGACAAATAGGGCTTTATCCGGACCACATGCACAACCTCCGCTAGATGCCGTCAACGCTTTGAGCAATGCGGACTATCGGGAGAAACTTCACAGTTGACATCAGTAAGCCGCCGAAGAACTTTATACGGCCCAAAGTCGCGCCTTAACAGTTTCTCCGAAAGGCCACGACGGCGAATGGGAGTCCAAACCCAAACTCTCTATCCGGGCTCGTAGGAGGCTGGTCGGTGACGAAGATTACAGCGTCTCGAGTCGTAATCCTGCTGCTTTTGAATACGTATGGAAGCAAGTTGTTGCGCTTCTTCTGCACGCTGCGTGAAGTCTTCAGCCTCCGTTTCGATGCCATCGCATCCATGTGGCAGCATCGCATCTAGCAGAGTTGTGACTTCACGACCATGTAGGAGACGGAACGGTGTCATTCGTGTTGCCTCTTGCTGAGCCGTGTTGTATGCGAAGGCGACATAGGGCAAGATTTCATCCCAGTTCTTGTGCTCCAAATCCACGTACATGGAGAGCATATCCGCGAGCGTCTTATTCAGGCGTTCTGTCAGTCCGTTGTTTGCGGATGGTAAGCCGTTGTTCGCCGGTGAGCTGTTCCGCTAAGTCTTAATACTGTGTCCGATAGCTCGGCTGTAAATGCACTTCCCCTGTCAGTTAATACTACTGCTGGTGTGCCGTGCCTCAGTACAACATTCTCTATAAAACATCGGCGTAATGAGTAAGGTAGTATGTGCATGGCTACGATAATCTATCTGTGACCCGCAGCAGAAGTTGGGAATGGACCTAGAAGATCCATTCCGACTTGAGCAAATAGAGTTTCGGGCACTTCAACAGGATGGAGGAAGCCTGCTGGTTTGACTGCTGGCACTTTTCGCCACTGGCATTCAAGGCATGTTCGGACGTATTGTTGAACGGTCGCCGTGAGTCTTGGCCAACAGCATTTTTACCTCACCCTACACAGCGTTCGTGTGTAGACCCAATGACCGGATGTTGCTTCATCATGGCATGCCTGTAATACTTCACTCCTGAGAGGTGTTGGGACGACGAGTATGTAGGCGTTTCCGTGCGGAGAGAAGTTCGCCTTATACAAGACGTCGTTACGCAAGCAAAATGAGGGTAGCCCTCTTGCAAAACGCCTTCGGACAACGGAAGTGCGACTCCCCGAGAAACTAATAATGGGTTGCAAGTTCGGGTCGTCGCGTTGCTGCTGTGCGATTGTAGCTTTGTTGACAACTCCGACAAAGGCTGCTTCCTCGTTATCTTCTGCATTGGCAGGTTCGAATGGGGCACGAGAAAGGCAATAGGCATCTGTATGCCGTTTTCCCTATTTATAGACAATAACCATGTCGAATCTTTGAAACTTAAGGCTCCAGCGCGCCAATCGTCCTGGTGGATCTTTTAAATTCATCAGCCAACAAAGGGAGTGGTGGTTACTAACAACATTAAAGGAGCGGCCGCACAAAAACGGGCGACATTTCTTAACGGACCACACCACTGCAAGGTACTCTTTTTCCGTGGTGGAATAATTTGCTTCGTCACGGGAAAGGGTTCCACTTGCATAAGCTATTACTCCTTCAGCGCCGTCTTGCCACTGCACGAGTATTGATCCTAAGCCGGCATATGTGACGTCGGTTTGAACAGGGCGTCTTCGTCAAAGTGTCCGAGGACTGGGGGCTTTTGGAGGCGTTGCCACAGCTCGTTGAACGCTTGTTGCTGTTCTTCACCCCATACGAATGCAACGTCTTCCCTAGTGAGGCGTGTCAGCGGTGACGCAATTCGTTAAAAGTTCAGAATAAAGCGCGGTAATAGGCGCACAGTCCTAAAAATTCTCTAACTGCCTTTTTGTCAGATGGCGCTGGAAAATTTGCAACGGGAGCTATTTTTTCGGGATCAGGCTCTACACCTTCATTGCTGACCGGCAGATCGGGTGGCTTGAAAAATCGCATGTGGTCGCCTCAGGTGCACGTCAAAAGTTGCAGAAAATACAATCACATCGTCCAAGTATACTAAACACGTTAGCCATTTGAGGCCTGAGAGTACCGTGTCCATTAGCCGCTAAAATGTTGCCGGTGCGGAGCACAAGCCGAAGGGAAGTGCCTTAAATTCACAGAGGCCCTCAGATGTCACGAATGCAGTTTTTTCTCGGTCTATTTCGTCAACTTCTATTTCCCGGTACCTGCTCCTTAAATTCATCGACGAGAAATAACGTGCATGTCGCAGTCTATCGACGGAATCGTCTATACGAGGTAGCGGGTAAACGTCTTTCTTGGTGATGTGATTGAGCTTGCGGTAATCAACGCAGAAACGTGGGCTGCCATCCTTTTTTTCTTATTAATACCACTGGTGACGTCCAAGGACTCATCGACGGCTGAATAACGTCGTCTTCAATCATTCTTTTTACCTGACTTTCTATTGCTTCACGTTCCCGTGGGGCCAACCGATACGGGTTCTGCCGTGTGGGCCTGGCTGTACCATCAGTGATAATTCGATGTTTGGTCAATGGTATTTGACCAACTCTCGACGTCGACGAGAAGCAGTCCTGAGACTGACGTACAAGCTCCAGGAGGCTTTGTTTCTGCGCAGGCAGCAAGCTTGGGCCAACATCGATGGATAGATCTGGAGGCACGGGAGGCAGGCTGGTGGAACCACCTTGCTCTACAGTGAAGCATTCTGTGGCCTGACAACTCTTCGACGTACGCGAGTGTCATACCTCTTGTAAGATGCCGGCGCTCATGGGTAAAGCTTGTTACGAGAACTTCTGTGCGTCCACAGTTAATGTTGACGACACGTCTTGCAATGGATATGCCATGGCTGAATAGCAGTGCCAGAATTTGTTCGGCGACAGCGTCGGAGTTGCTCGGTATGTCGCATGTCACCGGCTAAAGGGAGCAGGAGTGCGGTGGGATGGTCATGTCATCATCGGCGACGCGTAAAGGTCTACGTCGCTACTATGTAGAGAGTACAACTGAACCTGGGCCCATACTAAACGTGACCGACTTGTCCGGAATGTTTATAACGGCACCGTATTCACGCAGTAAATCCATTCTCAAGATCAGGTGTTTGCAGCACTCCGGCAAAACGACAAATATAGCAATGGAGGCCGAGGCACCGATATTAATTCTAGCGGTAACTTTGCCTGTGGGTGTCATCAACTGGCATCCTGCAGTTCTTAAGTGGGGACCCGTCCACGAAGTCTTGACTTTCTTAAGGCAATCGGCGAGTTTTGGGCTTATTATAGAGAAGTCCGCGCCAGTATCAACTAGCGCTATCACTGGGCGTCCGTCTATGTAAACGGCGAGGTCGGTGCTAACAATTTCCATTGGAGTCGGCGACGTCGTATCGTCCGGTCGTGCTGATGGCGTTGGGGGTATTGCAGCATCTCGACGGGCGGCAGCCTTCCCCTCAGCGGTCGCTGCTCTTAGTCTCCCCGACGAGGACTACGGGACCTGCCCCGGACTACATCGGCGTAACTGCGACGGTGCGGTGAAGTGCACGGTGCAGGTGACGGAGAGCGGAGTCGACGATACGGCGAAGCAAATGGCTGTGCTGGCGTGGATACGCTGGTATCGCATTGGTTGTCCCAACGAGCGCGATGGAAGGTGGTTGCAAATGCCTGGTATCCAGGGTCACGATACGGGCAAAAACGGTAAATATGGCTGGCTTCCCCGCAATGGAAGCAAAGTGAACGTCGGCCGACGGAGCGCCACAAGTCCATCTTGCGAACAAGTGGTCGACTAACGGGCGGCCTTTGCGACCAAGTTGTAGTAGTCGGCGCAGGGTAGTAGGACGGCGTTTCCACGGCCGCATTAAGCTGTGGGGTCGGCGACGGCGGCGGGTGAAACGGAGGGGGTTAACTACTCGTAAGCACGAGGCAGGGATGACGAGCTGTGCGGCGCTGGGGTTGGATGACGGACGGCCGACGCGTAGTTTGTAGACCGCTGGTCTGGTAGCGATTCGGACCAAGAAAACGCTTGCCTGATTTCTTGCCGTACAACCTCTACGACAGAAGCCACCGAAGGTTCTTGCGGAGTCACCACAAGGTTGCGAAGCCCCTCCCGAACGACCTCGTGGATGAGCTCACGCAGGGAACACTCACTGCCGGCAGTCAGTGCGCTGATAGAGTCGTTGCTCGGTCGGTCGTGCTGGCGGCACCGTTGTTGAAGGGCTCGCTTGATCGTAATAGCCTCCTTGATGAACTCCACAACAGTTGTAGTTTCTGTAGTTTACAACTACAAATCTGTAGTTTTTCGCCCGAAAAGAAAAACCCGTTACGATGGCCTAAACCTCACTTTTGGTTTATCTACAGTTGATATCGTACCTGTAGTAAAAAGCCTGGGTGTTCTTTTACAAGAAAACGTACTTTGGAATACAGAGACGGAACATATTCACTCTAAGCTCTCTCGCGCCGTTGGCATTTTATCGCGCCTGCAGTTTCTCTTGCTGCTAGATGTAAAACTCCTGTTATAGAATTCCCTTTTCTTATCAACATTGACCTACTGCCACGTTGTGTGGGCTACCACTACAGTTTCTAACTTATCTAAAATACACAGCTACAAAAGAACATGTGCGAATAATTACAAACGTACCAGGTGACTTACATAATAAACACAATTTTTATGTCATACTTACTCCCACAAGACATAAACTACTTAGCACACTGAAATGGTGTGTAATTATTGCATTATTACAAGAAATATATTCTTTGCTGGTATTGTATGATGGCTCTGCTGTGTGAGATGTGTTGTCTGTGCTGCTGTTGCATTGCAAACGGCGTGCAAGCCTTGGTCAAGCTTCAAGATGGCTTTTTGCTTGCACACCCACATCGTCAACTTTGTAAACTGTCTTCTCTCTTAGTGCTGAAAGAAAGTGACTTGACTTGAAATATGCAGCGCAATACCAGGAACGGACACCGAAACAAGACGCAGACGAAGTACAACACAGAGGTAAACGATTTCCGTTGGTATGTGCTACGCTGTCGAGCAAGGACAAGGTGGAGTGCGGGACACTATATTATAGCACTCGCGGCTGCCAAGAGCGATATTCCTGGGAACACATCCTTCACAGCGGCGGTGACCCTTGCGACGATGCCGCCACCCGTCCCGTTGGCCAGGGACGAAGCAGCTCAGCTTGCCGCAGCGTTCTGCCACACTCCGTGCCTTGTCGACGACCTCGGAGAGGACGTTGCTCCCAGCGCGTTGGTAGAATGCATTTGGCAAGCTGTCTTCAGCGTGTCTTGCGGCGTCGGCGCTCTGATAAGACTCGCCAAAATGCCAGGCCCCCCACGTGCCCGGATGTGATGTGTCTGCGAGACGCAAAATTTTGACCACGAGCGTGTATGTCTCCAACATTGCAGGGGCCGCTGGCGGAGAGTGCGTGCCAGGAAATTATACTGCTCGATGAAACGTTCGTCACAATTTGCACACCGAAACTGCTGAAATTGCTGCTTTCTGCACTCACTGCGTAGTTCGTGTCTAACAAATTGGAGCGTCGGGAATGCTGCTATTTTCTTATACCGGGTGATTTATTTTAACGTTAACCGAACTTTGTTTTTAAAAATATCGCCAGTTGCACGTAGCACGAATCTGCTTATTCAGCTGCGTTACTCGAAGAAGTGGACATTACATACACTAAAAATCAAAATGTATAACTGATTAACTAATATAGTTTCACTAGTCAACTCTTGAACTATACTTTAGCGCACATAATGTAATATACGAATTGAAGCGTGTGATCTTACGCGCTCATGCACTTGCAACTTAGCACTAGTTTTAATATAGGCGCTCAAACTTGCGGTAAAAATGCACTGTTGTTCCCCTTGCTCGCTTTATTCTAGCGGACAAACATGGGGCTGTCCGTTTCCCTTCCGTATATATAGAAGCCTATGTATGGACAGCAGACGGGAATTCCACTTTATTTACAACTTCACTGTGGACGACGTAAGTACGAAAAGTTAGATGAAACTCGGCGTAAAGTTAGAGTCGTTTTAGTGGCTAATTTTGATATAATGTTTTTGATAGTTTTGATAAAACAAGAGTTACAGCCGTTTTCTGTAACCATACATGGCCGTCTACGGAGGGAGTATACTCCCTCCGTAGACGGCCATGTATTGACAGCAGACTGGAATTCTGTATAACGTTTACAACTTCACTGTGAACTACCTAATTATGACAAGTAAATTAAACTAGGCGTAATGATAGAGTCGTCTTAGCGGCTTATTTCAGTATCATTTTTTTCTCAACATACCTACATTAGATTGAGAGCTACAGAGCATTCACGAGAAACTGGAGACGAAAATGTTTTCGTGTCTACGCGGCGCATGGACGGACGGACATCGACCACCAGCATCGCTGTAAAACGTGTATGCCTGAAACCGTAATTTTCGGGCATTTACCGCTTCGAATACAAGTCAACATTTGGGCTGTTCGTACCTGCTTGATTGGCAGCTCGGAAACCGTTTGTATTGGCTGTATTTATCTCGGGGGATACAACTGAAGGTTAAACACGTGAGTGACTAGTTCACTGTACTCCTGCCTTACACTGTCACTGTATCTGCTTCGAAATATTTATACGTATTGAAGTACCCCGACAGTTTCAGCACTTAGAAGGCTCCTAACTGTTTAATGCGTTAGCATTCTTAGGGCAACTCACGGACTTTGCGGGGGCTATCTACCTACCTATGTAGGTATGTACGTACTGTACATACCATTTCACAGCCTGAGTCCTCTCTCTGGCGTAATCTTCCTTCGTGTAATTGTCGCATACTTGGCTATCACTAACTGCAGCCTCTCTCTCTTCTTTTTCCGTGAGTCCGAGTATAAGCGCTGCCGCGCTCTTTGCCAACTGAAGCTAATCTAAGTCAATCTAAAAACTTTGGCTCTAGCCCGCTCCTGGAACAGGCAACTGTCCTCCCTGAAACGCTGCTTTCCGCAGATGACGACAGGTAGCGACAGAAGTTTAGCTTGCGCCGTCGCGTCAGCAGCTCGATATCCATAAGCGCAGACAAACTTGCACTTTTTTCTTAGAAACCAAGCAATTAACTGTGCCAAGTGTTATACTAAACGAAGTCGACGCCGAAATGTGATGGTTCTGCAAAATTTGAGCAAGAACAGTGCAGCGGCGAGCGCAAAATGTTTTTTTTTTTTTTTTGAACACGCGCAGCCAAATATTCAGGACCCTGTACACCGAAAGGTATATATAGGTTGTGCTGTATTTGTTACAGCGAACACGCTAGTCCGGTCGGTGTCTTTCACTTCTTCAGTTAGTGCATTTACACTATCTGATAACTTATCTATTACAAGCATGTCTTGAATATGTCCTGAATTTGTACCATTTTATTTACCGCGAAGTGCTTTAGCCATCTGTTATCCTCTTCGCGCCACGCAATTAGTAAAGCTGGTTTATTTCACCATAATGTTCTTTCCTTCAATTATTGTTCCTGTTCTTTAATATATTCCACCAACAAGAAGCGGGTGTGAAGAGACACGATATTAGTAAAACTTCCTTACGCAGCTTCATGTTGCAGATCGGCGGCTCTATATGAAAAAATTACGTGTTACTTTAGAAAACAGTGTTGCAGGCAACAGTTAACCTGGCTACAGTTCCATTTAGTACCAGCCACCAAGAGCGATGGGCGCACCAAAGCAAATAAAGGCATCAAATTGTACTGTACCGACTTTCTGCAACAAAAAATGAGCGTACGCCAGCGACCGCGCAACGAACGGATGTCCGCTAGCAGACGACGCACTTCATGACAGCAAAACTGAAGACGCCGTTCTGTAGAATCCATGCCTCAAATATACATACGTGGCAAAATGGTATCAATATAAATTTGCACTTGAAATAAAGCACCATTCTAAAAGCGTACATGCGCAATCGGTCTCAGCGCCCGCAGCGAAAGTACGTTGAACATTCCGCGGAGCGTGTCTGCGACGCAATTCGCTCGCGGCGCCCTCGCACAATTTTTCTTCACGCGGTGCCTCAGCGGGACACTCTATCGGACTATATCAGTGATTGAGAAAGATTTTTCCTGTTGCTTTTCTCCACCGCAGATTCTACTCCCTGTGTCCGAAGAATGCGAGCGATGGGCACATAATGTATTAACTATTAAGGTCTACCTGTTTTTGACAAATGGCACCATAACGTTAGTTAACATTTAAATTAGTTTAGTTTTTTTGTGGAGAGGTGGGAGGACGAACAGTAAACTGCAAGATTCTGCACTATTTTCTGTGCTTTTATTTCACATTTCAATTGGTTATACGTCTTCTCGGTGTTCGCTCGCCGCTTCTTAGCTTGGTTACTGCGGGGTGGAGCAGTTTTATTAAAATAAAGTTTCTCTCTTTTTCTCTCTCTCTCTCTCCCGTCCGCTCCGCGCGCTCCGCGGAACTTGGTGCCGTGTAGGTGCTTGCGAAGATGTCGGCGACCCTTGCCTTCAAAGAGAACTTTGACTCTGAGAAAGCAAAAGGTAACTGGGCGAAGCCAAGCTTTAGCTTTCTTATACTGGCACTTTTCGCTACCTTGCACGAACTGAAGTTCTTGTCCTTCAATGCAACGCAGGTGCCCTGGAAGACATTCTAGCTGCGTTTGACCAACCTGAGAACTTTGCCAGACTTCAAGATGCAAAGGATCTTGCCGGAAATGACATGCTCAAGCACATGCAGATTGTTTTCCCACTTTTAACACAAATAGAAATGACTGTCATCGAAAGCTACGGCTTCACACGCGACGGAGAAGGTACTGTAGATATGATGGCACACGTCGCTATGCCGTAGGTTTGCTGTTCCTAGCACGAAAGCGTAAATATCGGTTGCAATGCTTTGAGCATCATTTGATCGTACCTTGAGCATGCTTCGATACAGACATTTAACCCGGGAGCTGTTATAAAATGTAACGCAATTTGTTCTCTAATGCGAGTGGGACATAACGTCTGTTTACTTTTCTCTGTTAGGTGTGTTGCAGTTCGCCCAAATAATCAAGCAAATGGAAAGGGAGCATCCTGAAATTGCACGGCTGAATGCGGAGCTCCGAGCACATTTCATCCCTCCGATGGTACCGCCGTCGTTGCCTGACAACTGATAACTTTTTTACAAAGCAGGGACCGTATTTTCTAACGAGCGGTTTCATTATTGGCTGACGACGCCGTGCCACCGATCGCTGGCAATGGCCACTCGGTGCGACGCACGATATTGGAAAATGAAATGGAACGTTCCAAGATACGGGCTGGTTTGCCTACAGTCGCCATTCAAGTTAGTGCAATGAAAGTTCAGTTTTATCATGTATCCATGCCGCCAGGCAGCCTGTTTATTATCCCTTTTTTTTCTTTTTAGAGTAAACAATGTTCACCAGTCATAAATGAGACTGCCTGCATTGCGTGATCGGGTGTCTCAAAACAGACTGCCTGCTCTTACCTGAATTATTCTGCTTCTGCCGCCAATTGCCGAGACCCGCGTTAACAATAATTCTCCCTTAAAACCAACTGCCTATGTCGCGGCTCGCAAGGAGCTGTGCACTACGTTGCGTCTGCTAGCGTACGGTTTGTTCAAGAAACATCGGTTCATTCAATAAACGTCGCTTCATTTTTAAAGTACTGTAAATGATACATAATCATGTTGTTGATGTAGCTCTTCTAGTTGGTGAAATTTTTGAAAAAACAAATGTTTTTTTAATGTATGGTGTGCCATTCAAGATGCTATAAAATATTTGTTAAAATAAAGAGTGACACGTACAGTGACACAAACTGTGTGTCGGAATGGTAAACATGTTTATAAAAAAGACTGGTGGGCGTCGCCATGCTCAATGCTGTGCTGTGGCAAGTGCCTGCTGGTTGTGTTAAAGCAAGTGCGAAGGAGCAGCTGGCACAAGCCAGCTGCTCCTTGCAGCTTCCTTTATTACATGTGGCTTATACAGCTTACTTTAATACATCCTCTATGCAGCTATTCCAGTTCAGAGAGCATGCCTCTTCAGTGCTGTAAAACAATGAGCACAGCATTTTTGCAGACAAAACCGGCTCACTTGCATGACCATCATGGTTACATACACCAGAGCCCAGAATATCACTGGGCCTAACAGGTTCCACACATGTACATGTAGACATATACAAAAGAGCAAATTTCAGTAAATTAATTTTTAAACATCTAATGGAAAAATTGTCTCCACTATTGCACCACTGCCTATGACCGACCAAAACCGACCGACCCGGCTTGGGTCAGCTGACTGGGTGCACTTCTAAGCTGAACTGCTGAACGCAAGACTACTTTTATAATTAAATGTACAGGGGCAGGAATGCGCGTATATCTATTCATGCGTTCACCATTGTCATGAGGCCATGTGTCTGACCTGGAAAAACAATTTCAACAATGGCTTGTACAGACTATACAAGACAGTAGCTGCACAATGTACAGCTACAAGCAACTCTGTACTATTTTATATGGCAGTGTAATGTGCATAAAGGGACCACACAGCTCTTGTCTCAGCACAACTGATTTTACCTCAGATCCCTTCTGTCCAACTAAACAAATTTAGGAGAATATTTGTTTATATTAGACACGACTCCCAAACCTTCACTGATATTCTTTGGAACTAATTGAAATGGTTTTCCCTGGCCCATGTCCTTTTAAACCTTTCCTTTGCCTTACCAGTGACATTAGCTGAAGCTTTTGTCACCTTTCACCAAACGTTTGCTGCTCAACATATGCCGACAGATTTAATGTATGAACATTGAGGCAAACACTTGATGTCATGCCCTAATCCAGTGAGGGTTTTTTAACAAAGTGAATAGTTTCCTACAGGAATGGCGCATGAGCTTTTCTGCTAAAAACTTTACTGTTCTACCATTCACAGTACAATGCCTGAAGGACTTTAAGATCGCTGTAATCGTAACCAAAAAGATAGGTTAATGAGGCTCCATGCTCGGCATATAACACTGTAGTCTAGGCTGTTCTCTCGATTTGTAAGACTATAAACGAACTAAATAAGAGTTTGTTGTATTTTATACCTCTTTCTTTGTATACAGTGGTGCCTTGCTGAGTGAACGCTCCACTCAGTGAAAATTTCTCGGAGCGAACCAGGCTCACTCGTTCTCAACTTGCAGAGAAAACCTAGTTTCTCTTAATAGACTAGACGCATTGTGCACAGGCATGTGTGCATGTTTTCTGGGCCTCCGTGTTCCTAGGCCACCATTTTCCCTCACCTAGCCTCACCTTCAGAAATGTGCTACAGAGAGGCAAAAGTCTGAGGGTCACTTCCATCCTTGATGTTTAAAGAATGCCAGGACCGAGAAAGTTCTTCACAGCAGTGTCTTCTGCCTCATCTAGCCGACATTGGTGAAAACATTAGCGTAAATAGTTCCCTTTCGTCCACCATCTCTCTCTGGATCTCTCACATCGTCCATCTCTGATAAATACACTGTATAATTTTTTTCCCTCCAATGTGTTGCAATATTTTCTGCCTTTTTGCATGATTAGCAAAAATCCAGGAACAAACTAAATAGGCTTCCCACAGCAAAGAATGAGAAAACATGCCCCACAGAATGAATGTCTCGCAGAACAAACCTGCTCTTGGTACGAATTAAGTACTTTCTCTGTAGCTCCACTGTACCTTCATTTCATTCTGCTTTGCTCTGTAGATCTTTTGTCCTGTAAAAATATCTTTTTTGTTGAAATTTCAACTATGAGAATCGTTTCCAAGTCCTCTTAACTGCACTGCCGAAGGTTGCTGAAGGACGTCCTTAGCAATCTTGTCTTGATAGTTATGTGCTGGATGTAGTAAAACATAATCACTTTCTTGGTTTTGTTCTCAATCAGTGCAGAGCATGAATCCAACACTTTGAAACATTAGAATGGAAAAATTTGTTCAGATTCTGAGATGTCTGGCTGAAATGTTGTGTAAGCTTCATGCATAGCCTGGTGAAGCTCAATTTCACTTTAAAGGATCGATTTCACTGCTAGTACTTTATAGGCTAGGGCGTTGCGCTGCTAAGCATGAGGTCATGGGGCCAAATCCCAGCCACGGTGGCCGTATTTCGATAGGGGCGAAATGCAAAAATGCCCCCATGCCGTGCATTGGGTGGACGTTGAAGAGCACCGGGTTGTCAAAATTAATCCAGAGTTTCCCCACTATGGCGTGCCTCATAATAAGATCGTGATTTTGGCACATAAAACCCTAGAATTAAATTTTTTTATTACTTTATATAATGTGTCATGCTTAAGAACAGTAGTGCTTCCTCAGTTTGCCTTGAAGTTATGAAGGCAACATCAAGCACACTACTCATTGCAAAAGTGTGAGAGCCTCCAGTGGCCATGCAGAGGGAGAGACATTACAACACTTTTTTCAAATATTTGCTTAGCATAAACACAATCTGCTCTCAGAGGAGCTGCCACTAGAAGTGGCTGTGATCTACATTCACGAGTAGTCAAGTACACTCAAGCACTTCTACAATGAAACGACCTGTATAATGAAAGATTAATTCTGTCCCGGTTCTATGGTGAAGTGTGCGATGCACAACATTTACAATGAAGTGACCTTATAACATATAATTTCGGGGGTCCCATGCACTTTGTGATAAAGGTGTGTGACTATACAAAGCAACTTCCATTTTTGAACTCTATGTTGACGCACTACCAGCACGAATCTATTCAGAACTAAGTGTTTTGTAAACATAGAAAGACGAAAAAAATTCAAAGTTTCACCATTCATGGTACAGAGAGCGAGAACTCTTGAATGAAATGCAAAGATTTCTGCTGGCATGTGTATAGTTGCCTACATGCTACTCTACACGGAGCATTTTAATGGCGCACAGTTAATTGTGCAGCCAGCATCCTGGCAAGAAATGATACACATGACTCGTGCACCAAGGAGATTTCAGCACGTGCTTTCGTTATTTGCAATTAGCAGTACAACACACGTTTAAGCTCTGTCAAGTGACTGCATGTACCACCACAGAACTGTACGCAATTTTGGAAGCTAGCATGTTTACTACCACGAGTCAACGTCCAGAGATGGGTGGTGTGTAGGGTAATAGCTTGCATTTGAACTTTTCTGCAGCATACAAAGTGCATACAGTAAAATCATCCTTAAAATTACATTTCTGTGGGTCCTCAATCACACTGGCATATTTCAAAATAAAAGAGCAGACAAACTGGTCAAGCATGTACACAAGCATGGAGAATAATACACATTCTTGCTTTTTACTCTTGATATTAGGAACATAATACAACAATTTCTTGTGAAAAGATATGCAGCATGATTCAAAGAAGAGGACAGAGGATCTATCCAGTATTCCCCAGACCCTGGACTGAAATTCAGTGAATTATGAAAGATTTTATTAGCGTGGACATGTGTTTAAAATTATAAGGGACAATTTTACGTATAGCGACACTGTCATTGTTTTGCCTTTCCTTTCAGTCTCTCTCCTTGTCAGTATGTTTAGTACCCCTGACGCACAGGCAAAAGTAAACTCCTTTGCAGTAAGCCCCTTTTGTTACTCTGAAGGACCCTTTGCAGAAAGGAGTTGTGCCGATTACACACGGCACTGCACTAACTTCTTTAGGTGGATCCTCAGATGAACGCTGGGGAAAAAAAAAAAAAAAAAAAAAGTTACCGCTTTTTGTTAGAGCAGCAAGAGAGAAAACATTTTTAAAAAGCTCCGTATGTACACTACATTTAGCGATTGTAGAGCCGAAAAACATTTCTTTTCCATCGTCGATGACTTATAATGCACATATTCATTTATTTCCTTCACATTTTTTGCGCTTTTGCTATGCACGCTGTTTATTATGGTGCTGCCATGGTACTGCCCACATTTCTGCTGTCCTTTTTCACGTTTGTGTTGCGATACGAGCGACGTGATGTGCACGTTTGAGAGTATAGCTAAAGTAAATCTTCACTGTTCCACAAATCACATTACCACTAAAAATGAAAACATTTTTGCAAGGTAAAAACAAAAATACTTATGGGGCACTGTAGTTTTGTGACAGGTTTCTTTCTGTTGACGAGTTGTGCACGCTGTGCGCGAGAGTAATGCCCTTTCCACTCTAAAAGTAGATGCGCGATCTCCTTTCCCGAAAAAGAACTTCTTGCTGTGAGGGAGACACTCCTTTATCGTGTTTCACTGTACTTGAACACCTTTCCGGTAGATGTCCCCTTACCTAAAAGACTTTATAGAGTGCCCGTGTGTCAGGGGTATTAGTGTTTGCAGATGCTTAAGTGTCCTTTTCATAATTTATGTTTTATTTTTTTTTCAAAGCAAATTGCACCTCAGTAAGTGAAGTAGAGTAGCCAGAAGCATGGTGCTTTGGACCTGTCCTGGTGAATCCCGGTTAACCCTGCCTACCTTAGTCAAAGTTTTACCATTAGGCATCTTCACAATAACCAAGCTGACACTACCATAAGCCAGCTAATATGGCCTGCAGAATGGCATTTCTACTGTGTGCACCAAAATGAATTCCATAGCAACCTGTTAGATGAAGGAAGATTCACAAAAGGAAAAAGGGCTAGTATGAAGCTACAAATGAAGCCCACAAAGGTGCCCCAGGTAGCTTCATGCTACAGTGGATGCCAACCTTCATGACTTCACCTCCAACCTTCATGACGATGCTAACCTGTAACCACTGAATTTTCTATTCACAAGAATTCATGAGTACTGGTGAAAGTAGCACAGTTTTATTTTCTTGTTTACAAGTTTCGAACGCAACAGCAGGTGCAACATTTTAGCTTAATTCCTTGATGTGCAATTCTTTATTGTGATGCAAAAAAAAAAAGAATACATCAACCTTTTCATGGGCCAAATGCCTAACCAGTGACCTTTTATAGTGATGGCTGTGATGGGCTCACTCTCCTAGTTGTTTTGTTATTCACCAGTGTCCATCACAGGAATCCCAAGGCACCTTTTGAGAAGATATGAAGGAAAATATCTGCAGTGCTCCAATAGGATTTGTACTTCAGAACCTCAGATCCATCTTCCAGAATCACAGTAGACATAAAAAATGAAAAATTATATATTAGAGTACACAATGTCACTCAGGTGGCCAGGCTGTTTCAGCTAAACCACTGGATCATTCACCCGAATTTCACAGACAAGTGGCATTTGGCAGTAAGATTTGTTTGGTACTATTACTAATTATGGGAGCTACACCCTGATGTTCTGTCCAGAATAATTTGAAAATACATTGTTGCAAAAATAACTAATTGGTGCATTAGTGGTACCATCTCTCACAGCCATCCAAACCCGAGAAAAAATTTTGCTCTTGTCTACACATGATGCACATTTCCTACTGAAACTCAACAGTGTACATTAGACTGCCTTGCTAAAGCGCCCTCACCAGATTTGGGCATTGCATACAGACAACAACAATGCATAAATCATGTGCTCATGATTGTGTCTGTAAAGTTTCAAAGCACTGCACGGCAAAAAAAATAGCTGAAATTATTGACGAAAACCTGTGCGGCCTTTCTCTTAAGAGAGCTTTGCTTCCTGCTGGACAATCAAGGTCACATGCATAAACGCATCTTGATCAAGCACACTTCCCACAATGTTACCGAATATGGCACGTGACCAGTATATCAATCCAATGCAGGACGTGCAAAACTGCCATTGGAGATGCACCGTGGAGCAGATTTGAACCTGATGCAGTCCCTTAGTTCCAGTATGGGAGGAAGCAGGGAAGGAATGTTGGAGACACCATAGTATTTCATACATAGCAGGCAATGCCGCGGAAGCTGTGCAAGTGGTGCAGTCATACAGGTCTCACTTTGCGCCTTTTACAGCGCAGTCCTTTTTGATCTGCAAAGTTTTCTGTGGAAGACCCATCTCATATATGTTATACCTACAATTCGTGGGCACAAGTTTACTACAAATCACAAATGTACTTTGTACAAATGCACTTATGCACATTTGTGCTTCCAGTATGGGCAATATACTATATTTTAGTTGCAAGTACAGGTGATGCACTATGACCACTAGTCAGAGAAGTGTGTCCCCCAACTTGATTGCTGGTAAATAGGTTCAGATCTGCGGTGTCTTTCATGTAATAAGGCATGCTTCGCAACATAAAATTTATAAGACTTAATTTACAACAATATTAGCTCTGTGCCACCAGGTGGCTGTGACGTGCAGGCTGCTCATGCTTACACCTCCGCCCATCCATTAAAATGCCCAGCTCGCCTGCGTTTACTGGAATACCAGACACGCTTGGCACTGTGACAGAATGCTCTCAACATAAGCTACTTGCAGGGGCGTAGCCAGTGGCGGGAAGGGCTCATGGGGCTCCAGCCCCCAGCCCCCCCCCACCAAATTTTTTGTGCTGTGATGCACCGCCGACCAAACAACCCCCGGTGTCGGAAATCATTCTGGATTTTGTCTAGAATGTATTTTTCACGCTTGAAAAGACATTTCAGCGCAAAGATTGTGAACTCGGGCTGGATTTAGTGGCAACGCCCATGCATCTGGAGTCGCATAGCGCAAAGATCCCCATCCGAGCACAAAGTTTTAAGGGCGCTTTGATGGCGAGCGCGCTCGTCGTGGCATCTCGCAGAGGCTGCGGTATCTACGGACCGCATGGATTCCAATTCCGAAACTTTATGGGTATAAAGATCACCTAAACTTTTGATGTGAAAGGTGCATTGACATTTACAAAGTCGTGCTTTACATTTTCAATTCCGGACCTTTGCGAGTTAAATGTTCTTATAAACATTTGATGCCAAAGCTGCGTTGACTTTTCTAAAGTCGTACATTGGACCATACGATGAGACAAGCCAAATCAACATACTATCACACAAGTTGACAAAGCCTACAGCAAGGTCCGATGAGACGAAGTGTTGTGATAGTTCATTTGTGCCATCATGTCACAGAAAAGAAATCAGCATTTTTTTCACCTGCGCCAAAGCATCCATGTCAAGACACTAAAGCCAGCAAAGGTAACCGTGTTCTTATTTATTTTTTCTACTTTGACTTTTATTCGCGAAGACACATTGAGCCTCTTCAATTTTGTTCTCGCTACCCGCGGGCTGCCAGAGGCAGCCAGAGGTCATGCGTTTTTCACGTGTTGCCCTGACAACCACGTGATGCACTTTGGTGCGCATTCATTTTTCTCTGGCCGAGTGGATTTTGGCCTTGGAGAGTTTTGGATGCTTTCTGGCTAGCAGATGGCAAAAAGAAGCAATGGTCGCTCGCCACCATCATTGTGGGAACTCGACAGATTACAACGCGTTCGCTTGAAGGCATCACCATCATTTCAATCTTATCGCAATGTTTACGGAAAGTCTTTTACCTCGCTAGTGTAGGATAACGAGCAGCATTCATATGGTTAGTTCTCTCTGGGCCAAACGTCTCAGGTTTTCTTCAATATTCCTTGGGTAGCTAAATTGGTGCCCCAAGTAGGCATTCAATTGTGGCCAACATGCTTTCCTTTGCGTTTCTTCATTTCGATGCCTCCAACCCACACAGTGACGCAGCGAATTTTCGCGTGGTGAAAGATTCTTTTACTTCTTTTGCGAAAAGTAATGGGCCACGGAACTTTTCAGTTGCCAGATACTCTTATTATGTTATTGCGATAGCAATTATATGCACACTCAAGGTGCATACCTGTAGTCGCCGTCATGTCCCGTATGAAGTCCAAGGGCGATAACATCGACAGCGCGTGCCGCATGCTATATGTGTCAGTGAAAGTGCAGGGGGGGGGGGGGGGGTGAGCCGACGTTGGTGGGTCAGTCTTGTGTGCGCAACAGAGAAAAGCGGGGAGGAAGCGCGCCGCCTTCTGTGATCTGTGATTGCACAACGTTTATTTGTCTTGTTTGACGCATTATACAGGGTGTTTTAGCTAACTTTAACCAGAGTTTTGACCACCTGGTGATTTTTAACGTGCACCTAAATCTAAGTACACGGATGTTTTTGCATTTCGCCCCCATCAAAATGCGGCTGCCGTGGCCAGGATTCGATCCCGCAACCTCGTGCTCAGCAGTCCAACACCAAAAGTCAAGAGGGTTGAGGTCGGGTGACCTTGCAGGCCACAGGACAGATTGTTTTTCCCTATCCATTGCCCTGAGAAGGTAACATCAAGCCATGCTCGTGCTTGACTGCAGCTGTGGGCTGGGGCCCCATCATGCTGATACCATATTGCGTCAAGCTGGGCTGGTGGCATGTTGCAGCAGAAGTCTGCAACTGGCCCTTTGAGGAACTCACTCTTGCCGGCCAGAGTGTTGGTCAATAACACTGGGCCAATGACTGTGCTATCGTATATTCTGCACCAAATGTTAAAAGACCACTGATATTGGTGGCGGGATATTCCTAGCCAGTGCAGATTTTGCTCACTGCAGTAGTGTGCGTTGTGGATATTTACTTGGTAACTTCGGGAAAAGTTTGCCTGGTCAGTTCAGAAACCTTGGTGAAAAAGTCAGAATCCTGCTCCTCCTGAATCAAAATCCAACTCGCAAAGTCGAGTCTCTTTTGGAGATCCTCCAAAAGAGACTCCCAAAAGGACCTCCTCCAAGAGACTCCCAACGCCTACGTCGCTGCCCTGTAGCCTTTTAAGCGGCAGCGTGCCTATGGCTGTTTGTGTGTGGAACATTGGGGAGCAGTGCAATCACGACGCGCAAGCAGGCATGTCACTTGGTGTTTTGTATTTCGCAGGCACCATCAGTAAGCTGAAATACACTAATATTTAAAGATGTGTAGAAAGACAGAAACTGTTTATTCGGACGTTTTGCAAACCGTTCTGCGATTTTTTAATTAAAATTTTTTTCCCAGCTTCGTTGCTTCAGAAGTTAGTTAATCACTCTTGACAAATTATCATATTAATCAAAGTACAGAAATACCGCGACACACTGCATACCAAAGTGAACATGCATTTGGTCGCGTCTTAGAGTGCATCGGCATATGTTTAACTCTGGCTAAAGTTAGCTGAAACACCCTGTATACAGCGACTTTTGCTTAGATACGTAGATTTATTGGATACTTATATGTATATTTAAATATCTTGTTGCGAGGTTTTCTGGATACATGCAGTGAACTTTGTTTCCAGCTTTTATCTTCGCATTTGTGTATTCCATTGTACTTCGCATTTCTAATGTATATTTTGCAGAACTGCTGCTTTTTATATGTGATCTCTGTGGCGACTACAATTTCAGTACAATTACAATACACAACCGGTGACAGCTGCTCCTGTGCAGTAAATTGGAACAAAGGACAGAGTCACTGAGATTTTTCCCTGGCCGTTGCATATGTACAAAAATGTAAACAAGGTTCGTGAATGACAAAGTTTCATTGAAATATTTGTCCTCAACTTGTTCATTTCACGGCCTTTACATTTATCATATCAGCGGTATGCACTGCTTTGCTGGTTTCGCACTGATATAATTCTAAAGTTCGTGTGATATTTTCTTTCTTATTAGACAAAAAAAATTGAAGCATTGATATCCGTTATTTCTGGCACAATTTTTGGGACATAAGAATACATTCTTTTATGAAAACATACATATTTTACTTGTCTTGACAGTGCATAGAGTCCAAGAATTCGTTTGCAGCATCTTTGGCAATGGCAATGCAGTCAATGCAGCTAATATTCATGTATTTGATCCCTCAGCAAATTCTGCGAGGAGGCCAAGCTCCAACGTGTTGCCCGATGCTGTCACTCTATGTGAAAAAAATTAAAGAAGAAACTACTCTATCCAGATTGAATAATAAGGAGCACTGTTTATTTTATTCAAAAACAGAGTAGAAGGGAGAGGTAGCAAAATGCACAGCAAATAAAATGTCATCGAAAAAAAAATTGCAAATAGAGTGGGACATTCTCAAATACGAATAAAAAGCAGGTGCATACAGAAGCAAATATTTTCGAATAAGAGATATTTCTATCGAGTAAGCTCAGTGTTACAAGCCTCGACCTAACTTGGTCACAATTGACATGCTCTCTCAACAGCTTGTAAGTCAACCTCGACTGTTGTGCCATACTCTCAGCCCGCGTACGACATCTCGCTGTTGTTTCACTGCTTTAAAGAGTTTAGTTTGGTTTGGATGAGGGACACCTGCATCTCGGCATAAGCCAACAGTTTGTTTTTTGAGCTCAAGCTGCTTCAAAACGGCGGTAGCACGCTACCTTTCCTGTTCACTCCTCAATGCGTCAGTCTGTTCTGTTCTCGTCCTTCCACCACTCGTTTGCTCCATGGACCATTTGAAGCATCTTCTTGGTCAGTTGCAGTCAACGTCCAAATTTTCGAACTGCCTAGGGGGCACGAAGACGTCCCGAAATTCGGCCAGTTGGAAACAATGAATGAATGTCTTTTACTGCCCTTAAAGGTTCAAATCGCCATGGGCACATTCGAGAAAGCCCCGAAGGCCTGTCGGTACATGTATTGGGCATATCGGTGCTCGTACTGTGACAGGAGATACCGGGTGCACGCGTGTATAATTAAGGAATACATACTGTGTCCCGTGGCAATAGCCTCTTCCCATGCTTATGTTTTACCGCAATACTTTTGCGTATGGTTCACCAAGTAACATTTATGTATGGAGAACCGGCATTTGCAACGCACTGTGCTTACCGAGCTTCAAAGCCAATCGCGAGGACCACAAAGGCGGAGTCAGCGCCATTGCTGACAGCGGTGAATTTTTTCAATGAAAAACACGGCACCCAATGGCAAGAAGCTTAATAGAGAACGTCGAAGCAGCTATGTCTAGCGTTGCCGCAGTGGTGGCTACGGCTGCCAGCGGATCTGCGTGCGAGAGCGCCAGTTCGAGGCGGCAAGGTAATGAAAACGGCAGCGGTGGTGGCCTTGACTAATGCCGTATCAGACCTGCGGTCACGGCAAAAAGTCGGGAAAATGGGACGGCGAAGGGTTCTTGCGTCCGAAATTTCAGAAGTTCTGATATTGACTCTATGGGGTACGTGGTGGTGCCACGAAGCCATCCGAATTTTGGGCATCCGGAAAGTCTGTCGTTAACTGCACACTGGCAACTCCTCCAGCCGACGGCAGGGCGTCAAAGACGATTCGTTACGATTCCTGTCTGTTACTCGAGCCAGCATTAACGCGACTTTCATTCCCTTTCAAGAAAATGACAACCAATTTCCTCTGATAGAAGCACAAATTCCCCCAAGGTTTTCCAGACTGCTCAAAATCCCTGAGAATTCCCGGTTTGTAGACACCCTGAATTTGCACCGTCGGACACAAGAAAAAAATTCATGGCAAATGTCTTATGTGCATTCCAAATGACAAATGTGCTTTGATATGCTTTGCCGCACTAGACAAAATGTGTGTTATGCCCAATAACAATGCTAGACGCTCGACAAGAGACTATGCGTTTTGTGAACGGCGCCAAGATGAGATGCCTCCGTATGGTGCGTCGCAAGGGTAGTGATGGTGGTGAAAAACAATGTTTGTACCATCCTGTACACTCGCTTTCGTTGTGAGGCAGTTTGTTGGCTTCCTGTGTGTCGTGTGGCATCTGCGAATAGATAAGAGTCGATTTGGCGTAAAACCGAAGCTTTTGTCGCGATACCTGACCGACCTTTCAAAGCACTACCAATTAGGCCTAACGGCCAAGGCAGTGTGCCATGGCAAAAACTGGCTCATGGCCGATGTGACCGGCAAGCTTTCCACAAGCAGTCATGGAAAGCCTGCCGCTCTAGTATGTTCGTATGAGTGGATAACATGGTGATCAGCTCCGAGGTCATGAAAACGTGTTTTTGACAACTATCGAAGCAAACTACAGCATTCGTGCATAGAGATTGACAGATTTAAAGTTATGAACTGCATGTGCAAATGCGTAAATCTGCGTGCTGGAATACGCGTATTTGATACAATCTCGTGCCTTGCAGTGGCTAATCCTATATCTTTGCATATAGACACTCCTTTCATCGCCATTTCCTTTGTTGGCGTCAAGTATAGGAATTGTTTCGAGTGACCCTTGTATCAAGACAGGCCTGCCTAATAATCAGATTGTGGTTTCGCCACGTAAGAACTCCAAAATTAAATTTTCTTTTGTACTGAAACAAACAAACTGAGCGCCGTGGTAAGGCAGCGTGCAATGCATCAACCTCAGCTGAGCATCACACTAACTATACTAAATACTGAGTAGCTAATCAAGCTGCGAACTGAATTATTTGAATGTTCACAAATCGATTCGTATAGTTGAGTACTCTGAATGTCCGATTTTTCGGACTCCCTACACTCTTAAGCAAAAGTACGCCCTTTTGCAACACAACGATAATCGTCATCTGACTTTTCCACATTTCCTTTCTTTAACGCAGCGAGCCCGGTACTTCCAAGTCGCAAACGGCATGCCTGTGATCAGCATGACAGCATTCTCGACAGGAAAGTAGCGAGCGCAGTGTTTTCAAGGAAGGAAACGCAAGCAAGACAGATGACGATTATTTTTGTGTGGCAAATATACACCCCAAAGGGTGTACCTTTGTTTAAGAGTGTAGGGGCCACGAAAACATCCGAAAGAATGAATGCACGCCTTTTACTGGCCCCAGGGCTCAAATCGCCGCAGGCACATCCAAAATAGCTCCGAGGGCCTGCCAGTACACGTATTAGGCGTATAGGTGCTTGTACTGCGACAGGAGATGGCGAATGCACACATGTATAATTAAGGAATACATACTGTGTTTCGTGACAATTGCCTCTCCCAATTTTTGGTATACTTCACTGCAATACTGCGTGTATGCTTTACCGTATACTCTGCTGTATTAAGGCGAAGCTGACTTTTGGAAACTGGCATTATGCAACATGCCGTACCTTCCGAGCTTCGAAGCCATTTGTAAGGACTAGAAAGGCGGCACCATTGCTAACAGTGGCTAATTGTTTCATTGAAAAACACGGCGCCAAACTGCGAGAAGCTTGGTAATAAACGTCGAAGGAACTAAGCCTAGCGTTGCCACGGTGGTGGCTATGTTGCCAGCGGATCTGTGTGCAAGATAATGAAAATTGCGGAGGCAGTGGCTTCGATCAATGCCATTTCGGACCTGCGGTCATGGCAAGAAGTCTGGAAAATCGAACAGCAAATTCGTACCGTGGCAGTGCCGCGAAAGCGTCCAAAAAAATCGGTCGTTGACTGGAAACATTGCATGGCCGTGATAACGCGAAAATACCGCACTTTCGCGCAGTTGGGGCAAATCGCACTTGAGTGGGCGCAGCCAGGAGCAGGTAAGTGGAATTGTAGCAAAATGGCGCAGTTGGACCACCACTGACTTTGTGTCAGCGCCACTAGATGGCATAGCATGCCTAGAGGGAAGCGCGAGAGAAGCCCGACAGGGCACACACACTTTATATATGACGTGTCTCAGTGGTGACCTTACGGTGTGTCACTACATTGCTTGAATGCTAATAGCATTAACGTTGACATTCACAGTGACATGAGTTCTGCTGAAATTTTCTTTATATTGGAAAACACTGTCAATTGCCAACCATGGATAGAAGTATCGTCCAATATGCATTGCAAGTCAGTCTCCATACTTTCACAGAAAACACCACCACATAAAGGCTTAATTCCACACTAAAAATGTAAAGAAAAATATTTATTCATATAATGACACTGAGATCATGTTTCCTCTTACATATGTAGCAGGATTAATGTATAAGGATATCAACCTGCTTATTACTATCACACAACACAAATGAACACACGAACAAGATCATGAGAAATATGTAATGGACATGCTTTTTGTAAAAACAGCATTTTTTTTCAATTAAGAACACACCTTACAATACAAAAAATAACACGCTTAAATTTAAAACAGTTTTGCAATGTGACTGAGTAGATTAATATGCTTCAATGTGTACTTGGCACATCAGTAAATGCTTTAAAAGACATGACAAGTTGACTGGAGAATACTTTACAGAGTAAAGAGTACTTTGGACTTTTTCAGATATTGCACTAAAAAAAAGGGGGGGGGGGGGAAGAGAAAAGGATTGAAAAAATACTCCTTCAGGCTGCACCTCAAAGTGCAATAATTATCACAGTTAGAAACAGTGAAAATATGTGTGCTGTACGAGGTTACTTTCTGGCCCTCTCTTTTTCAAATTTTACCTTAACAAGATATGTCATCTTCACCTGGTCAGTATTGTACACAATATACTCATTATACAAAAGGGAGGTATTTAACTGTTGACGCCGTATCAGCTTCCCACACGCCAGCTTGACTCCATTTGACCTGCAAAGACAAAACAATAGCCTACACTTAATGTTCATGCTCACAGAAAAACAGGAAGGTGTATGCTAACTGCAAGCACAGTAGAATCCCATTAATATGACACCAGTTGTCACATTTTGCCTGACTGCAAAATGTGCTACATGTTAGTGTAGTCGGAGCACAAGACCTACACATATTTCATGCAATGAACTAAAGAAGGCTAGAAGGAAAACAGAAGAACTGAAGAAATGGTCTAGAAATGGATAATTCCATTCCAGCTGTCTCAACCTTGTTGCTCGGCTATCTACGATTTCTGTTGGAAAATTTTAGATCCTTCAGTAAAGCACAAAGTCATTTCATGAAATATATTTTGTGAAGAAAATTTATCACCAGCTTGAGCACCATGAAAAGTTTCTCATGAGGCACAAAAGTGTGTCGTAAAAGGCATTGCCAAAAGTGGCAGTTTCATCCAAATGGCAAAGCATTGATAGCAAATGGCAAAGTATTTGAAAACTACATGAAGTAAGGTTTGTAGTTTTACTGACCATACAAATTGCAGTAAACATTAGTTTACGAGTTAAATGAACAAGCATGGTGTTACACACTTCATCATCATCATCATCAGCCTAGTTACGCCCACTGCAGGGCAAAGGCCTCTCCCATACTTCTCCAACTGCCCCGGTCATGTACTAATTGTGGCCATGTTGTCCCTGCAAACGTCTTAATGTCATCTGCCCACCTAACTTTCTGCCGCCCCCTGCTACGCTTCCCTTCCCTTGGAATCCAGTCCGTAGCTCTTAGTGACCATCGGTTATCTTCCCTCCTCATTACATGTCCGGCCCATGCCCATTTCTTTTTCTTGATTTCAACTAAGATGTCGTTTACCCGCGTTTGTTGCCTCACCCAATCTGCTCTTTTCTTATCCCTTAGCGTTACACCCATCATTCTTCTTTCCATACCCCGTTGCGTCGTCCTCAATTTCAGCAGAACCCTTTTCGTAAGCCTCCAGGTTTCTGCCCCATATGTGAGTACTGGTAACACACAGCTGTTGTACACTTTCCTTTTGAGGGATAGTGGCAACCTACTGTTCATGATTTGAGAATGCCTGCCAAACGCACCCCAACCCATTCTTATTCTTCTGGTTATTTCAGTCTCATGATCATGATCCGTGGTCACTACCTGCCCTAAGTAGATGTAATCCCTTACCACTTCCAGTGTTTCGCTACCTATCGTAAACTGCTGTTCTCTTCCGAGACTGTTAAACAGTACTTTAGTTTTCTGCAGATTAATTTTCAGACCCACCCTTCTGCTTTGCCTCTCCAGGTCAGTGAGCATGCATTGCAATTGGTCTCCTGAGTTACTAAGCAAGGCAATATCATCAGCGAATCGCAAGTTGCTAAGGTACTCTCCATCAACTTTTATCCCCAATTCTTCCCACTCCAGGCCTCTGAATACCTCCTGTAAACATGCTGTGAATAGCATTGGAGATATCGTATCTCCCTGTCTGACGCCTTTCTTTATAGGGATTTTGTTGCTTTCTTTGTGGAGGACTACGGTGGCTGTGGAGCCGCTATAGATATCTTCCAGTATTTTTACATATGGCTCATCTACACCCTGATTCCGTAATGCCTCCATGACTGCTGAGGTTTCGACTGAATCAAACGCTTTCTCGTAATCAATGAAAGGTATATATAAGGGTTGGTTATATTCTGCACATTTCTGTATCACTTGATTGATAGTGTGAATATGGTCTATTGTTGAGTAGCCTTTACGGAATCCTGCCTGGTCCTTTGGTTGACAGAAGTCTAAGGTGTTCCTCATTCTATTTGCGATTACCTTAGTAAATACTTTGTAGGCAACGGACAGTAAGCTGATCGGTCTATAATTTTTCAAGTCTTTGGCGTCCCCTTTCTTATGGATTAGGATTATGTTAGCGTTCTTCCAAGATTCCGGTACGCTCGAGGTTATGAGGCATTGCGTATACAGGGTGGCCAGTTTCTCTAGAACAATCTGACCACCATCCTTCAACAAATCTGCTGTTACCTGATCCTCCCCAGCTGCCTTCCCCCTTTGCATAGCTCCTAAGGCTTTCTTTACTTCTTCTGGCGTTACCTGTGGGATTTCGAATTCCTCTAGGCTATTTTCTCTTCCACTATCGTCGTGGGTGCCACTGGTACTGTATAAATCTCTATAGAACTCCTCAGCCACTTGAACTATCTCATCCATATTAGTAACGATATTGGCGGCTTTGTCTCTTAACGCACACATCTGATTCTTGCCTATTCCTAGTTTCTTCTTCACTGTTTTTAGGCTTCCTCCGTTCCTGAGAGCCTCTTCAATTCTATCCATATTATAGTTCCTGATGTCCGCTGTCTTACGCTTGTTGATTAACTTAGAAAGTTCTGCCAGTTCTATTCTAGCTGTAGGATTAGAAGCTTTCATACACTGGCGTTTCTTGATCAGATCTTTCGTCTCCTGCGATTGCTTACTGGTTTCCTGTCTAACGGCGTTACCACCGACTTCTATCAATACACGCCATTTTAGGTGTATGGCTGCACTTAACGTTCAAGAAAAATGTCTTGCTCTCATAATGAAGTAATGTGGTTTCATTGCGATAAAAATTATATGGGAACTCTAGGTGAATTTTTGCCGCTGCCAGTAGTGTGAGGCTTCATATAAAGTCCACGTGCGATATCCTATCGTGTACCGTATGCTGTGGGTGCGAAGTAAAATGTGGGGGTGAGCCAAGAAGGATGGTAGCTTGATGAGTACTTAGTGTTCCGGGTCATGTAATAAAGTGTGTGCAAGTGTGTTCGATTCGGTTCGATACAACAATCGAACACACTTGCACACACTTTATTACATGACCCGGAACACTAAGTACTCATCAAGCTACCATCCTTCTTGGCTCACCCCCACGTTTTACTTCGCACCCACAGCATACGGTACACGATAGGATATCGCACGTGGACTTTATATGAAGCCTCACACTACTGGCAGCGGCAAAAATTCACCTAGAGTTCCCATATAATTTTTATCGCAATGAAACCACATTACTTCATTATGAGAGCAAGACATTTTTCTTGAACGTTAAGTGCAGCCATACACCTAAAATGGCGTGTATTGATTATGAACTACAGTCGCACACACTTATAAAAATATTCAAGTGCGACGAAAATTCCATTGTTATAACCGATAATTGTTATAACTGGGTTGCATTAAAAAAAAATCAGGATGGGGGATGGCGTAGCTGTTCTGAGAAAACTATAATAGCAAGTAGGCCAGTTATCCCCACCACTTTCCTCCATACGGCTTCTGTGTTGACTCGTTTAACTGTTTTAACTCTGCTTACCGCACGCTGATCACATATTATTAGCGAACCGCGGCTGTCAGCGTTAAATAATGGCACTGCTATAAAAACTGCAAAGAAGGGTCATGGGCGGCAAGTGGCATACAAGCTCTGCCAAGGCATTGCTCTAGTGGCCCCAAAAGGCGCCTTTTAAAAAATGCGGGAAGGTTGCCGTGGCAGCATCTCGGCTTGAGAAATCCAGAAGAAATGCTGGAGCAAGATCGCCACAAGCACCTCACCACGTACTTCTCACTGGCTTGCTTTACGCAAAGCTTGCCGACATCCTTCTCCAAGGCATCCAGGTGCTCCACGTAGTGAAATGGAAGGTCCTTCGCGAAAACAAGACCATGAGAGACTGAATCACCTACACGACCTCCCGCAGGGACAATGTTGAGGCAGCCTGCCTTACCACGTCGTGGCTGCCACTGTCGCTATCCAATGCAAGCATCTTTGCAACCATCGATCATCAGTTAGAAGCACTTCGTTTCCAAATCTATAGCAGTGCGCTTTCTTTTCACCGGCAACAACGTGCATCACGATTGACACTGGGACTTGCGCTCCTTTACGACAACGCCCCTATCATGTGTCACGTGTGGAGCGTCGTGTAATTACGGAGCAAGTTGACGACATGATTCAGCAGAGAGTCGCACCTTCTTGCAGCCCTTGGTCCTCTCTTGTTGTACTGGTCAAAAAGAAAGATGGCTCTATTAGGTTCTGTGTGGACAACTGGCGCCTCAACAAGATTACTCGCAAAGACATCTATACTTTTCCTCGAATAGACGACGCCCTCAATTGCCTTCAAGGTGCCGAATTTTTTTCTTCTCTCGACTTGTGATAGGGATATTGGCAGGTCTTTATGGCGGAGTTTGATCTTCCGAAGACGGCATTCATTACACCGGATGGTCTATATGAATTTACAGTGATGCCTTTCGGACTTTGCAATGTGCCTGCAACATTCAAGCATATGATGGATGGCATTTTACGCGGTCTGAAATGGAAGATATGTCTTTGCTATCTCGATGACGTGACCTGGACAAACTACGTGTTGTTGCCGAGTTTCTGAAGTCTTTTACCATCAAAGAGCTTAGAAGCTTTGTCGGCTTGGCCTCCTAGTTTCGTCTCTTCGTACGAAATTTTGCCTTAATCATAGCTCCGCATACGAAGCTCCTTGCCGACCCCAGCGACCTTTCTCATTGGACACCGGCCTGTGACAACGCCTTTGCGACACTGCGCCGCCTACTTACTTCGCCACCCGTGCTATGCCATTATGACCCTGCTGTGCCAACTGAAATACAAACAGACGCCAGTGGTACCGGCCTTGGTGCAGTTTTTGCGCAACGCAAGCCTGGCTTCCCTGAGTATGTTGTGGCATATGCAAGATGTGCCTTCACCAAGGCGGAAGCAAATTATTTGGTCACTGAAAAAGAGTCCCTTCGCAATTGTATGAGCACTAGGAAAATTTTGCCCCTATTGGTACGGCAGGCCTTTCAACGATGTAACAGACCATGACGCACTCTGACAAGGTAAATACATTTATTTTTTTCCTCTCAAAACAAAGCACAGAATGAGAGAGGACTGAAAGGAAAAAGCTCCCAAATACAGCTTGAGGACCCCCTACGCCCCACAGAGCAGCAGTGTGGTATACACAACAGAATTCAAAATCACAATACCCGCAATCTATTGCATAATTGTAATTTAACACGTAATCTATTACATTATTGTGATTTTACACAATTAACACAATTACACAATTTCTCGTCAATTCCCACTGCACAATTCTAACACCAACGTAGACAAAAATACAGATAGATAGAATTCATTCAAGTCCCTTACAATGCAAAAGGATAGAAAGTTGGGCGAGTTGGTATGGTAACAAGATCTTGGATTGTAGCGCGAAGTTTAATAGAAATTTAGTTGAGAGTTAGCGCTTGTCCTGTCTGCTCCTTTCTGTGTCCATGTCACTTCGCGCTACAATCCAAGGTCATGTTCCCTTACAATGCATTGTCAAACAGTTACATGCTGTTATATTTATAGCGCTGTCCTGTCCCTGTCTTTTTCAATTGCGCTAAAGGCCTTGCCATTTTGAGTTATACAGGTGAGCTATTTGGTCGAAGGCTCAAAAAGATTTATCAATTCCATGAAGGTTTGTGTTGAAAGCGACCTAAGAGAAAAACGATTATCTTCGAGAACATTTAGGTACCTCGGCAGATTGTATGATAAATATTGTGTGCAGTATTTGGTGCGACTTAACGGTAAGGTGCATGACAGAGTGACATACATCATATGTAGGTTCATGACATACTAGCTGAAACATTGTTGGCATAAGGCTATTGTTCGTTGCTACAGCAATTTTGTAAATGCAAAGCAGTTTGAACACATACAAGGTAGTTAGTCTTAAAATATTGAACTGCCTGAAATATTGTCTGGTGCGAGCATTCCACAGTACATTAGCTATCAGTCTTATTGCACACTTTTGTGCAATAAGAAGGCGCTGTTTATTGTGCTCTGTCATCGTAGCCCAAGCTGTGTGGCAATAAGTAATCACTGGCGCTATATATGAATTATAAATGAGGAGTTTAACCTGTGTGGGAAGGGTTAACCTATGTTTACATAACACGCCATTTAACCTGTTCATTTTAACACGAATATTTTCAATTTGTAGGTCCAAGATAGTGTCTCAGAGAATACAACACCAAGAGATTCTATACTGGGTACAATATCAATCTTGCAATGACCTAATAATAGTTCGATATCACCACTTACTACTTTATTTTTTGTCCTATATATCACAGCCTTTGTTTTATTCGTATTAACTTTAAAACAACTTTTATTACACCAGTAACGCAAATATTCCAAAATTGGTTGCCACGGAGGGATAACTCAGCTAGTGTGTTTCCTGTGGCGAGCATTGCAATATCATCAGCGTAAGCTACGAGATGAACCGGAAAGGGGGTATGAAAAATGTCATTTATATACACTAAAAGCAACAAAGGCCCTGAAATCCTTCCCTGAGGTACACCAGACAAGATTGGCTCAACATCTGATGAGGTTTCATTTAAACACAAAATGTGTTTATGGTACTTTAGGTAAGACTGTATTAAAGCAAGACTTATGCCCCTAATGCCATAGTGACCGAGTTTCTGAAATAATAGAAAGTGGTCAATTAGATCAAATGCTTTGGATAAGTCTATATATACCCCGAGAACAAGAAGCTTTTCTTCAAAGGCGGCAATTATAATTTATTTTTGTCTAGTCAATGCCATTTCAGTGGATCTCTGTTTTCTAAATCCAAACTGGTAGTCAGAAAGAACAGAATGCTTACTTAGAAAGTTATTCAACCTGCAACGAATAATTCTTTCTAATGCTTTAGACAGTACTGGAAGAATCGATATCGGTCTGTAATTGGAAAAGTCAGAAACAGAACCACTTTTTTGTATGGCAACAACCTTTGCAATATGCATTTGTTTTGGGAAGATGCCGGTACTTATACAAAGGTTATAAATATATACTAGTGTCGGGGCTAATAAGTCTATCACAAATTTAAATGGTTGGATTTGAAAACCATATTTATCCTTAGATTTACTTGACTGGAGGTTTCAAAACACTAATATTATTTCTGTTTCAGTAGTTGGAAACATGAATAAGGTTTCGCACAGGCATAACCGAAAGGAACATCTGGTGCGACACACAGCGATTTTGTAATATTAATGAAAAACCTATTAAACTGATTGGAAAGTTCCTTCCCGCATAGAACTTCGCCTTCTTTTTCAATGAAAGGACGGCGTGACCGGAAGTTAAGCAAGCGACTTAGTTGGCCCCATTGGTCTCGGGCACTGTTTCTCCAGGTGGGGTCAAAAAGATTGCTAATGTATTCCAATTTCGCCCTCTTCAGTTCTCGGTTTAACTGATTATGGTATTTTTATATGAGTCTAACTTTGCAGGGTCTCAAGATTTAATGAACTGTGTAACTAACTTGTCTTAACTTAATGTAACTAATTAGTTCTGCTGTTATCCATGGTTTTCTATTTTTGCATTTTCTTGCGTGCTGCAGAGGAAAAGAAGTGTCGTAAATAGCTTTCATTTATCAATACATAAATAGGTCATTTATTGATAAGACATATTTCCAGTCAGTGGCGGAAATCGTGTTCCGAAAGCTGCTCAAGGTGTTCAGATCAACGCGGCGATACTTGAAATCATGCGGTCTACGAGTGCTATCTGATCTAACATTAACGAAAGTGAACGTTCGGAGGTAATCACTGATGTCACGGGCGACGGTCCCTGCATCTATGTTAGACTTATCTGCATTTGTGATGATAACGCTGATATGCGCTGGTTGGCTGCACGTTGCTGGTTGGCTTCCCTAAAAGATCCCTCTGGTCGCCTCGGTCATTGGCCTCTTCGTATACAAGAATTCGACACTCATGTTGTTTGGCGATCCAGGCGCAAGCATTCTGACGCAGATGCGCTCTCTCGATCACCCGTGAAATCCAACGAGAAGCGCACCTTCAGAGGTCGACTTTTTCCTGAATGCTCTCACCATCACAGACATACCTTCAGAACAGCGCAAAGACACGTGAATTGCATCCCTCTTGCAAGTTCTCGGCGCCTCTTCACCCGCTAGCCAACCCCGTGCCCTTCGTCGACTAGCCATGCATTTTGCAATATGCGATGCACTTTTGTAGCGCCACAACTACCAGAATGACGGACATAAATGGCTACTAGTTGGCTACTACTTGCGGGCCGATGTGTATGCCTACTTCCATGCTGATCCGCAACTGCCCAAGCTGAGGGGGCTGAGCATGTATCAGCGGCTCCGCCAACACTACTACTGGCGTAGGATGTACACATTTGTCCATAAATATATTCAGTCCTGTTCTGCATGTCAACAACAGAAGACATTTAACCATACACCCAGTCGGCTGCAGCCTCTATCATATCCAGCCTTCCCTTTCAAACGCATTGGCATCAACCTTTATGGACCGCTTCCGTGCTCTGTTGCTGGCAATTGCTGGGTAATTGTCGCAGTCGACCATCTCGCATGATACGCAGAAACAGCTCTACTCCCTTGCAGGTGGTGCTCATGACATCGCTTCCTTCATATTGCATCGTTTCATACTCCGTCATGGTGCACCACGGGAACTGCTGAGCGACAGAGGCCAAGTGTTTTTGTCCAGCGTCATACAAGTGCTCCTCCACTCGTGCTATATCGTTCACCGATCATCTACAGCCTACCACCCTGAAACTAATGGCCTCACAGAATGTTTCAACCACACGCTGGAGGAGATGCTTTCGATGTACTATATTGATTCTGACCATTCTAAACGGGACGTCGTTCTCACCTTCGTGCCTTACGCATATAACACCGTGACACAGTCCACAACTGGTTTTTCCCCATTTTTTCTTTTATATGTCATGAACCGTCCTTAACTTGACACAATTTTACAGTACTGCCCGGACGCCTCTGAATTCGGTCCAATTTCCGACGTCGCACAGCATGCAGAAGAGTATGGTCAGCTGGCCCACTCGTTCACGTCCGACAGCCAAGCCCTCCAGAAAGGTCGGCACGACAATGATCAGCATGTGCAGAGTTTTGCCATTGTATTTCTCGTGTCTCAGACTACCATTCCACTCTCCTGGCCTCACTCCCAAGTTTGCTGCCAAGTACCACGGGCCACACCGCGTCATCAAGTGCGGTCTCCCGTCACTTATGTCATTGAACCGGTCAACCCCTCCTCGGACAAGTGCCGCCTTGGTCGCGACACAGTTCACATCAGCCACCTCAAGCTGCATCACGACCCTCTCATCCTTTCACCGCCTTGAGTCGCCACGATGGCTCCTCTTCACCACCGGACTTATTGTAATGAAGAAGAAGAACAGGAAGCAAGCAGGAGAGGGGCGCTATCATCAATGTAGGACGCGAGCGCAGATCACGAGCTGTTGGCGCCTACACCGTTGTTCCCTTGGGACTGTGTTGGTTTTTCACCTGTCGCTTGCCGTCAATAAATCCCCTTATCACAAATTATTACTTTCAATCATGTTTCTTCAGATGCTTCTTTGAAGTTTCACATAAGAATTGTCAAAAAATGTCTGAACGGTTATTACTGCTTTACCTCCATTCAACACCAGTGATCAGGCTATAATGTTGTGCATCATGGCATACATTGCGACTACATCTTGAAATAAAATGTTACAACATAATAGCACCAAAAATTAGAATATTTCCTGTGGTAACGGAAGAGTCAGAAACACAAACAATGTTCCATGACAAAGGCCCCATTACACTCTTAATATGCTTCACCGCACAACAACACGTCTGTATTCCGGCGAAGCTGACTTTGAGGAAACAGCAAAACAACTGCACCGTGACATGGTTATCAGGACTGACGATCACAAACTTCCAGCATTTTGCACTTCCAAATTTGCCTCTGCACCGCAAACCTACATGACTACCGATTCAAATACAACATAATATGTGGGAACATTACAGGATGGTGACATATCAAATGAGAACATAATACGTAGGAGTAAATAGGCTTTAGGTTAGGACTGCGAAAACACTACAAAACAGCCGGGAAAATGCAACTGCAGGACATGTGTCTACAGGGTTCCATTGCACTATGAACAAATAAATAAATAAAAGAAGTCAGCAATGTAACTTTTTATTTACTTTATATTGCTGAACTTCACATGTATCCAGCAACGGTGAATGTGACTGGTTTGGTGTTACATTGCTTTTAATAATAACTTCTCTTCATTTACCACTGTTTATCCTTACTTTATAAATTTACTGGAGAGGTAAAATAGCACAACAGGGTATATTATGTAAATTCTCCTGAAACTATTCATATCCTGCAGCAATGGCCACCACACATGATACTTTGATGGGTTAAACTTTAAAGGAATAAAACATATAAACAGTAAACTACATTTAATGTGCCAAATTACCTACACTAATCTTCAATATTCAGTCATCTACAACTGCTCCTGCAACAGTAAGCAAGTAATCATGCTTGTACAAACTCAGTTGTAGTGTTCAATCTACTACCGCAGTCACTTCATAGCCTAACACTTTGAAGGGCAAAGACAAATATGCAGCACCGTGGAATACACCCCAAATGTTCTATGCCTATTTACGGTGCCGTATGTATGTTTGAAGAACGCACCAATTTTTAACTCTCTGCTGCCCAGCAAGTGCTGCCACATTGTGTGGATACAATAATTTTTTTTCCCTCCATTGTCTCTTGGTTTTAATCCCATGGCTTGTTTACACCGACACGTCTGCGACCGCTCACGCATCTGCATAGGCGCACAGCAGTTGGTTGGTTTTGTCTCGCGGGATGTTTCCGTTTGTTGCGCCTGCAAAAACTGATACCTGGTTTCTAATCCCTCAAAGGGTCAACACTACATGCTCGCTCGTTTATTGCTCACAGATAATTGCTCACAGCACCTGCATGTTCACAAGCAGGCGCTGCTTGTGCCACCGTGTAGAAACGAGGCTGCCATGTCTGCGTTTCTCTTCTTGAGACTCGCTAAAACTGACTGCCCCTCGTTGGCAATGGGAGAAAGGATTACTGCAAGTTTCTGATTCGTTTGGTTTTTCCGATGGGCGCACAACCATAGTTTTCTTGCATGTGCTCACATACACGGTTCCATTGTACTATGGTCATGCGCACCGGTTGCTCTTCTGCATGTTAGTAGAGCGGCTATTCCTTCAATGCAGGCTACTGCCCAAGTGCCAAATTAGAATGTATCTATTCCACTGTATCTACTTTTTAAATTCTTACTATAAGCATTTATGCAAGCTCCTCTGTATTCATGAATAAACAATGCATGTTTACCAAGGGGAAATATTTTTTTGCCACTTTCTGGTCACTGTACAAAAATCGCAGTGCTTTTTTTTTTCGAAATATGTAACCTTGAAGATTTTAAATCTGCAATAAAAAAAAAATCGACCCCGGGGGGGGGGGGTTCAATTTGGCAAAAAAGAAATTACCTTCAAAGGCTTAACATGCAGAGAAGCTGCAAATGGCACTTGTTTCTCCACAACTGGTCTACAGGCAGGTACACATAAACCTACAACCTACAGTGCACATACATGTATAAACCAAGTTGCTAAACCATTAAGAAGTTCCACAAAACGGAATGTGCAAGTAAAGAAAGAGAAAATAAAGCGACTTACATAAGGGCATAACCAGCCATCTCTGGAATGTGTGCACCAATGCCCATTACACTGTTGATTCCAGGTGGCAACTTGTCATATGTCTTGGAGTGCGTTTCTGCCTTGACAGTTCCCAGGGATACCTGCATTTTTAGAAAAACTAGACAATGTAGCACATGATTAACTGTGACATTGCAGAGTGAATGTGTGCAAGACAACACACACATGAGTGTAACGTTCCTAGTTAAAGGACACAATAGACATAAAGCATTGCTATGGAACTGGCGTCCATCTTGTCTACCTTTATCATAACTTCATTCTCTTCTCCTGTACCCAGGTTTCTGTGCTTCTTCATCTTCTATTCGAAGGATCATACCGCTTCAGTGAGTATGTATAAGTTCAAGACGTTGAAACAAACTTGTTTTTCAGCATGGACATGTGCATCCTTTCTTTTTTGCAGCAATTATATCTCAGAGCAAGTACCAATTAGGTCAACAAGTTCTTCTGGAGAATCAATGGTATTTCTTCAGAACAGTTTAAAATTGTGATAGCATCATTCACAACTGCGCGGCACCAAATGTTCTGAAGCATCTAAAATTCATCAGCACCGAGTGTAGGCTGCAAATATGCAACAGTGGTTGTCTCACAAAAGTAATATGGAGATAGCATTGCTAATTTAAGCTCTAAAGCACTAATTACTTAGGATACCTTTTTTGGAAATACCTTTTAAAAGGATAGTATTGAGTTAAGTTCTCTGGAGGATTACACTTATGAAATACCAAACAAATCAGTCTTATCGTAAGACCAGAGGCCTGGCAAGTGAGACGAGATGCAAAATCAAAACATGGGTGACAAAAGCTCAAGTGAGAACAACACTAAATCAAATTTCGACTGGTAAAGTATTCTTTCAAATCTCATAAGTGCAACAATCAGCAAATGGCTTGCGCGTAAAGGCGGCACTCGAGAAGCCACCATCTATCTTGCCTCACCCTTGCACACTTTCACTCACACCTAAAGCGCAAAGTGTGTGCAGCGCGATAGGATCTTATTGCACTTGACTTCATACAGAACATGATGTGGCTCCACTTAGGCGGTTGCATTTGTCACGCCACATGCGATTTCAGGGGTGCGTTTACAAGCAGCCAATTGCAATTCAACCATGTGAACATCTGCATCCACGGAAGTGTCCATTTATTGTCCCGGCATTCCTTTGCCGTGGAGGCGAAATGTCATTCTATTGAAATCGCATACAAACACACTTCATTAAATTGAGGTTCTAAATACATGGTGTTCTATGGACAAGAGGTTATGAAAAGTTAAACTTCATTATATTGATAATTTCGTTATACTGAAGTTCATTATATCAAGGTTTAACTCTATTAGACTGGCTCAGAAAGTCGCAAAAATGGGAAGCGTCATGAACTAGCAATGAAACCTTGGTACATGAGATGTATGCAATCAGATTACTGTACGTAGGGCGGCTGTTAAGTTCTCCATACCTAGTTAAAAATTGCAGTCTTTCTATTACAGACACTTGCGCTTTACGCGTATTAGAAGCAAAAGAAACTCACACTAACAAGCAACACTGCGTTTGCAGCAACAAGTGGAATGGCAGAGCTGTGGTATCACTCGTTGCGTGGCGGCGCACGAGTGCTTTTGTTCCCACGCCAGTTGCAATTGAGCATTTCAAGTTCTGTGTTCCCCTTGCAAGATACAAAATGCCATCAACCTATTGTGCTGTAAATGGGTGCCACCGTTTCATGAATAGCACCAATGGCATATCCTAGTGCTTCCCACAAATGAAAGTGTGCAATTACTATCGCGTTCACCTATCACTGTTTCCAGCATACAACTTCATGATCACAATCACAACTGCAGATAGAAAAATTCTGATAAAAAAGTTCCACAATGTGTGCTGTATTACCACTGCAGTATTGGAGACTGACCAATAATATCTCCATTGCACTAAAAAAGTCCCACAAAACTGGCTGTCAGTTCCTTCAAGAGCTTGAAACTAGGTATGTGGTGTCCATCCCTCTGTCAGTTTTTTTCTGTTAGGATGATGATCACAATGGCTGTTCGTGTCACTATCAAGCCATTGTAAACAGGTCAGCTCCTTATCCTGATCATCTCTCGCCATTGGGGAAATAAAAAAAAAAACTAGGGAGGACGCTTCAGCTTCACCTTTAAGAGTGGAATGTGAGAGCATTCCAATATCCCCCGACTGCTTCTCACGCTTCCCAGCAACTGCGGCTTATGTAACTGTAATGTTTACCAGGAAACATTAGCAGCGAACGCTATGCATGAAGGCAAGCTGTCCAGTAGAAATGTGGCTTCATGCGTGGGCCGCGATGCTGGTAAGCTCCCTAGATAAAACAAGTTTGAAGGCAGCGACACTCATTATACTTTGCGGCGTCCTTCTCACTCTCGCACTAGCTCTCTTTTCTACTTAATCAGAGTCTGTGATTGGTGCATTACTTGCATATGATGTGCTAAATGGCTAGAGGTAGTATTTAATATATTGCAAAAGGTTCAAAACTAGTGCGCAAGCACTAATTAATGTCCTTAGATTTTCTGCTAGAAAAAAATATCTAGAGACGTCAGCGCTAATAATCTTGTCGGATTTTTGCCGGAAGGCACAGTCGTAGCCAAGACATAGAATGGCATTTCAAAGTGTGCTACGGCAGCTGACATAAAAAAGTACACGGCACTGTAATAATCCGCACGAGAAGCTCCTTGCAGCTCTGTGGAAGCTACTGGCGCCTTGGACATATAGGAAGGCGAACACATCAAAATGTTTTCGTCCGAGTTTTGTTGCCTGCTATCGACACCTGTAACGTCCCAAGTGTCCGCAGCCGCATCGTTGCACAATACGCAAATGGGGCGTGGTAGCAGACATGCGAATTATATTCACCTTTTGCAAGCATCTGCATTCCCATACCTTGCAACCTTGGCTCTGCTAAACACTGCTTATGAGATAAAGTATACTTCACTGAAGACAAGTTTTTCTTAGAGTGAAATGCTGCCTGCGTCGGAGCCCCAAAACAGCTGTATGACCTGACCAGCTGTCGGAGCGAACACGCAGCCAGATGCCCGCATCGGTGATACACCCCAAACAACAAATGTTTTGGTGCTGTAACAAGAGGTTGCGTTTACTCGAATCCTGGGGCTTTCTTTGAGTTACAGTACATTTTTTCTCAGCAGTTCCTTCAGGCTTACTTAGCTGACAATAGGGGGCTAACGTCCTTCTGAATATGCTAGCCCATGCCTGATCATCTGCTCGGTACCTAGTTGGCGTTTGCTCCTTGCAGTCATCGTGTACTGTACAAGATAGAGTAGAAAATAATATGTTCCGCATGGTCAACACATCAGCGCTAAAGCTGTGGTGCCATCAGCTAGATGAAATTCAAACCTCTTTTATACCTCGACATCGTGTCTGTAGGCCTAACAACGTCAAAACAAAGAGTTGATCGCAATAACGACAAATCATACCTAATGTCCTGCCCTCAGCATGAAGTAAGGCTAAGCGATGGCTGATTTCATCTTTTATTTCTTGCGGAGTGGAGAGCAAGTAACAAGTGTGAATTTGGATTGAAGGGGGCGCATGCAAGGGTGCATACGAGGCACCATGGCTAGTGGTGTAAAAAATAAAACATGCCCAACGTTGCTAGTTGGACAGCATGCATTACGCTTCTTCTTATACTATAGCTTATATTTTGAACTAAGCAATTGCTTATTGTATGTGTGATTTACTTCTATAAAAACATACATATTTATATATTTGGTGCGACAACTCACACCGAACATTTTCTTTTTTATTCACGCCCTCATTAATTTTAACCCTTCTTGTGGGCACTCCAGTGCAGTTTGGGGAAGAGGAAATTAGCAGGAAAGGAGGAGTGGCGCTACCTTGAAAACTTTTATCTAGGGACCTTACGATGTGGCAGAGGGGAGCGCCATCTAGAGGTGTTTTACAAGGAACCAGCTGCGCTGCTTTATGGCCTCTGAGCTGTGCGCGCACTGTCTGTTACACGGAAACTATAGTGCAATTATAGTGCGGAAATTATAGTGCTGCTATGGCCACCAAGAGTTGTGTGCGCCGGTGCGCACAAATCTTGGTGGCCATAGCTGCTTTATGAATGGTAGAAATGCTGGAAAAGGGGTTCGTGGTTGAGTTTCCGCGTAACAGAATTATACTTCCTCGCATCTTTAAAATTACAAACCGATGCTGTTAAAGGGAACACTCAAATGTGCATATCTCACTTTACTGGTGCCCTAGCTGCAAGTGGCTGCAGACGCTATGCTAATGCACTGCACAGGCATGTCGAAAGGAGTCAGAGCTACCAACCACAAGTTATTTGCTGCCAATTTAACCCTTTCGCTGTCGGACCTTTGTGGCCGTTACGCACCCCCAGTGTCGGCTTGGTTTCAGGGAACGAGCATAACAGGGAATGAACATAGCAATTTATTTTTGATTATGATTGGTATACAAATAACGTAGTCAATGCTATATGCACATTTCAGTGTTCTGCAGCTGCTGTTAGTAAACATCATCATCATCAGCAGCCTGACTATAAAATCCGTTCAACATCCGAATCTGACGATGCGGAACCCTCTTCCTCGCATGCGCCTCTGTCCGAGTCCGAATCCGAGCTCGGCTCGTATTCTAAGTCAGAATTGAGCCACCGCACCAATGAGCAGACGAAGGTCCCGCGCGCTCAGCCATCCGAAAGTAACCGCGCGCTGGGAGGATGCGCTTTCAGTCGCCCGCACAACGGAGAGAAATGGGACGTTGCGTGATCAAGAAGACAGAGGGAGATGGAAAAAGGCTAAACAAAGTTCGAAGGGCTTTACGTTTACTGCTGCAAGCCGGAAGCGAGGGTTCGGCGAGAGAGCGAAAGCAGCAATCGAGTCACTCTTTTCAAAGAGGCAACGTCACGTGCGCCTGAACTTGACGCGACGTAGCAGACACACCAGCAGAAGAAAAATAAAAACCTTCAAACCAGCGGAGATGGCAGAACAACCCTTGAACCCATAACCACACGCGCGCGACGCATGATCCAGCGAACGCGGAGCCACCGCGCCACTCAGCAAAGAGAAAGTGGGGAGTGGCAGTCGCACCGTACTCTTCAATACATGGATTAACACAGGTCGGGGAGAATATACGAACTCGTAGAAAGAGTCAACAGATGGCATGGCCAATTCAGGTGCGCCAGCTTTGCGCTCAGGCGCGAAATTTTGAACGCACGATAGAGAACGTACCGGTACGTCAGTGACACCGTATGGGGAAGCGCGATGACGTACCGGTACGTCCGTGACAGTGAAAGGGTTAAACAATCATACTCTTGTGAGGGAAGGAAATCGGCACATACTCTCCAATCTGTACATGCCGTGAAAACACGACATGCTGGTGAGCTCATGTGGAAGCTTTAGTGCCATGCCACTACCTATTTTTCATATTCTTCACAGCTTATTTCACTATTGCAGTAGCATAATTTGTTAATACTTCAACTAAATTCTACTCTTTACAGTCTCTTTAACCTTTTCCGTACAGCAGGAAGTGGCAAAAGTACATGAAAGTTCCCAGAGATTTAAAAAAAAATGTGGCTTTATGACGACTATACTCATCAACGGTAGAAAAAGTGTTAAAATTGCTGCAGCAGCTCCTCAGATACTACTATGATTCTGGCACACTCTAAAAACAGTTCCACCCTTTGGGATGTATATTTGTCACACAACAATAATTGTCATCTGTCTTGCTTGCGTTTCCTTTCTTGAAAACGCTGCGCTCATTACTTTCCTGTCGAGAATGCTCTGTCATGCTGATAAGTACCGGGCTTACAGCGTTAAAAAAGGAAATGCAGGCAAGACAGATGACAATTATCATTGTGTGGCAAATATACACCCCAAAGGGTGCAAGTGTTCTTAGATTGCAGCATGTAACTGTTAGTCAATAAAGTCATTGCAATAAAGCCGGATAACCAGTGCTGTAAAATATATTTAAAACTTTCATTGCTCCCCCATAAAACAGCCAAAATACAGAAAGACAGTACCATGAAATCGGCAGTGTCGCACAGACTTTATCAAGTTGCAACTTAGAAAAAAACAGTGGAAGTTTTGAGCCCCTTTCTGTCAAAAGAAATGCAAATAGACTAGGAGAAACAAACTAGTGCAAGACTTTAGACTTAGAAATAAAGTAGTATTGAAGGACATATTGAAGTACTGGAGGAAGTACAGTAAAAGCTCGTTATTCAAATTCCGCGGGGATGCTACAAAACTTGAATTATACAAAATTCGAACTAATGAAAGTCAGAAAGAACATCACTTGGCTAAGGCGTATATATAGTCCGACGTAGCGTGAACACGCGCACGCACATGCTCCGTCACGTTGGCGAGAAGAACGTCTACAGTTCAAAACCACGGCGCAGCCAACGTAACCGGACGCGGCCAATGCGGCCCGACATAGAGGTGGCTCTTGCTATATCCGAGTGTTCATCGCGCCGACTGCGTCGGCCCATAATACATTGCGCGTAATGAAAAATGGGCGCCCATGCCTCTTCGCCACAGTCGCAGACAGCTGTTCTATGTGTTCAAAGCGGCACACAGGTTAGAGATTGTTGTGTGCATGCTCCAAAGAGAACAGCCGATGATGCACATGTGGAAGCCTGGAGGGGACGCAGGGCCGCCAACTCAAGATAAATTTTCCAGATTAAGGTAAATTTCACGTCTATATTGGGAATAAGGGGAATCTTGCTAATTTAATGGAAATTTTGGGCTCATAGCTGGAATTTTATAGACAATTTATGCTTTTTTTTCTCGAGATAACATTTGAATATCAGCGGCTTCGGCTACTTTTGGGTTATTCCCTCCAGCCGTTTGGCCGTTTGTTGTGTGATCATCTGGCAACACTGGAGCATTCAAGCAACTTTTCTCAGCAAAAATTTGAAAAAGAAAGTTATTAAAGCAATACTGTGTTCTGATAAGGTGCATTACACCAAGCCTAAAATGGGGTTTCATTATCAGTTTGGAGATCCCGGTAACACTTCACCTTGCCAATTTGCTTCGGCCACGGTTTCAGCCTGCAGAACTAATTTTTGCGAAATTTACGCGAGGTGCGAAGGCTATGTAATAATATTTCTCATCGTAAAAATGGAAGTGATGAATAAAACAATTAATATTTTGTATTTTTTGCCCAAATCATTAGCAAAATTTGTTACTGGGCTAGCTGATTCATGCTTAACAACTGAATAATGGTAAGCGCAATTTTAAGCTTCTGTGTCTATCTTCTGTCCCGTCTTGTAATTGCGCTTACCAGTATTTACTTGTTAAACACAAAAGTAACATGCACCAGTCTTTATAACAAGAAAAATTTAGCATGCCTCCAATTCTTACAATCAGTAAAAGATGTACCTGCAGGGTTTACCTACACTGACTGGAAATTTTTTACTCTTTACGTCTATCTTTGTCACTCTCAGACAGTTCATTACCACTATAGGCCACATGTCGTCCTCCAAGCAGTCCACAGTTTGATATTCAGCACATCCTGAACGACTCTGCGACTGTCACAAATGGTATGGTGACCCATGCCTAGTTCCCTTTTATGAGCTTGTGGTGCGAGTAGGGATGGCCAATGAATTTTTTAATCGATTAACAATTAACAATTAATCATTCATCATTTTAGCCTTTAATATATCAGTCAACATTTTTGCCAGGCACTTTTAAAGAGGTCGAAACACAGTTATCTACTTCTATAGGACCTTATTTTAATGTTTAAGAAGTGGAACCAAGTTTGAAACACAAACGTTTGATAAAGGATAATCTTTAATTTGTTAAAGACTAAATATAGTTGGCACTAGTGGCTTTTGAAAAGATAAACACTATATGTTATAAAATGACACTTCGTGCAGAATTAAATAAGATACATGACACTAGTGAACCCCTGCACAGAGAAAGGTGAAGTCCAACTGAAATGTGCAAGAAATTGCAATGTGCTCATGGAAAAAGGAAATTACTGGTTTAGGATATTAAATCACATGCTCTTTTCTACAGAGCAAAGGAATGTCAATTGGCTGGGATGTTTGGGTGAATCCGACATCTTCTTTGAATGGCCACACCACCAGCATGCAAGAATAGATGATTCGACGCTACAGACTTTCTGAAAGCAACATGAACTCCATCACTGTCAAATACATACTCCAAACTGGCACATACGCTGTGCCACGTTTTTAGTGGAATGGGAGTGGCACGACGATCAATGACTGCATTATTATAATATGCCTTGGACTGCGAGGGCATTTCAAGTTTGCAGCTTCGGGTGGCATGGGCAGTGTGGGGGAAAATAGGGGAAGCACTCGACACGGCATCACTCAGGACTCGAAAAAACAGACTGCAGTCGCTCTACCAGAGCCGCACAGTCACTGCCCATGCACCGCCATTCCAGTAGGATTTCAAAATTTTCGCACCACTCCTATCAAATTCTCAAAAATGATTAGTCGAATAAGTCTATCAATTAAGTTGATTAAATGAACGGTGGACATAGATGAAAATTAGTTTTGCAGGATACATTTAATCGACTAATCATTCGATATCACCAACCTTAGGTGTGAGGCATGCAAAACTCCAACATTTAAAACACATGTGGCTCTATTGTAGCTTGCTGAGCAAGTAAAATAACTTTTCTTTTAAACGAGCCTCAATGATGGAAGCTGCACACTGTCATCACCAACCTAGCAATAACTTGTCTTCATTTTACGATGACACAAGCTCTGACACTAGGCTATTGCAAATAGCCTACTTATGGGTTTACTTGAAACTCTCGCATGGCCAGGCCATAAATTGGAGTTTTCAGCAGAAGATAGCTTATCTACGATGCATCTACTGTCTCCTAGTGCTGCCAAACCAATGTTACAGCCATTACAGTTGGGCACGTGTGGGCTGGTCTGTGTTTTATGACCAAATTCAGGGTGAAATTACCATATAGTGCGGAATATAGGTCGAGGTTTCTTCAAAAAAATATTACTAAAAGGTCACCCCTCGAGTTATATACCGGCCCTTGGCACAACCTGAATAGTCGTCTGGCAACATGTAGGAGCGCAGACCTTTCGGAATTCGCATTGTTATCACCTCCTTGGTGACCGACGCGGCCCAACGTTAACGCGGCCTACGCAGTTGGGCCGATGCCATCTTCCCTTTTCGTGCAGCAATCGTTCCTGGTGTTGCTAATTTCCCGACAACCCGCAAAATGAGTACGAGTACTCGACGTCAGTTCACCGCGGCGTTTAAAAAGAAAGTCATCGAATATGCTGAAATGCATGGGAACATGTCTGCCCAGCGGCAATTTGGCGTCTCGGAAAAAAGCATCCGGTACTGGCAAATGCAGAAAGTCAAGCTTTCTGCCTGCAACACGCGAAAGACGTCCTTTCACGGGCACCGCGTGGTGCACTCGGAGCTCGAAGACAAGGTGGCGGATTTTGTCCACGAGCATCGTGCCAGATCTTTGCCAGTGACAGCGGAACTCATCTGCATCAAAGCTATCGAGATTGCCCGAGAATCCGGACTGCCCAAGGAACAATTCAAGGGCTCCATTTGCTCAGTTCGTCGCTTCATGCGACGCAAGGAATTCGGATTTCGACAGCGCACATCAATCTGCCAGAAGCTGTCAGAGGCATACGAGGACAAGCTGGCCGAATTCCAGCGCTATGTTATCCGTCTCCGGCAGCAGCATGGCTACATGTTGGGACAGATCGGCAACGCTGATGAAACGCCGGTGTGGTTCGACATGCCATTGCCACCACAGTGTGCGAATGCGGCACAAATGAAGTAAAGCTTCTTTGTACGGGGTACAAGCATTCGCACTTCACAGCAATGCTTGCGCTTACTGCAGATGGCAGAAAGTTGCCCCCATACATAATCTTCAAGAGGAAGACAATGCCGAAAGAGGCTTTCCCGCGGGATGTTGTCGTTTGCGTGAATGAAAAGGGCTATATGGACAAGGCCCTCATGCTCAATTGGATCAAGACCGTCTGGAATCGGCGACCCGGCGCACTCCTGCGGTGTCCGAGCATGCTCATCTTGGATGCCTTTCACAGGCACTTGACAGCAGGTGTGAAGCAGGCACTCCGTGACAGGAGGACGGAGCTCTCGTCATTCCTGGAGGCATGACGTCAACACTTCAGCCACTGGACGTCATGCTCAACAAGCCTTTAAAGACCGTGTCCATGAACAGTCTAATCAGTGGATGGCCAGCGACAACCCGACGACCCCAACCGGCCAACTGCGTAGGCCGCCTCTCGCCCCTGTGGCCACATAGGTGTCGCAGGCTTGGCGCTCGCTGCCCGACGATATGGTGGTGCGGGCATTCAAGAAGTGTTGCATTAGCAACTCCTTCAACAGCACTGAGGATGACATGTTGTGGGACGCAGCCACTGAAAAGCAGTCGTCTTCGGATGAGAGTTCAGACAGCTCAAACAAATGAGCAGGTGACGAGTCTGGCAGCACCACTAAATAAAACGAAGTTCTGTGACTTATAATTTTTATGTTGACTTCCTTGCTTCAATGTAAGGGGGTCGACCTATATTCCGCATTATACGGTACGAAAGGCTTGGCTCATATAGATGTATAGATGCCGGCCAGGACTTCAGTCAGAACAGAATTAGTCTAAAGTACAGTCAAACCTCGATACATTGAACACAGATATATTGAATTATTGCGCATATCAAACACTTTCTATATCACCTGGAAAATCGCCTGCATTTTTTATTTCGAACGGGGTTGGACATTAAAATATATCGAACTCCGCCACCCCAAACCACGTCCGCTCTGTTGACAGGCGGTGAGCTTTCCCGCAACACCCTCGAAGATAGCGGGAGCGCGATGGGCACTCCCAACTGCTGCGCACTATAGCTGCACACATCGATCGCACCGAGGGTGCCATTTGAATGTAGCAGCGTACGCACGCAGCGGCTTGGCTAGTTCGACGTCAACGACACATTGAATTTGCTGCACTGGCTCCTCCTGGGTGCCGCGCTCTCCGCCTGCTGCGCCTCACGAGGACTGGCGGCTTGCATACACAAAGATGCGCGACAGTGCGCACTCACTGGGCTCACTCATGGACACCTTGGCATACGCCACTTAACACTTTGTTATTGACACTGTTTCAAAATGCTTCGATTGACGGACGTGGAGATCGTAGCAGAAGTAGCGGCCAAATGAAGTTGCTGCTGAGGTTGATCCTGCAAGCACTGATGTTGCCCCGCTCCCACTTTAACTGAGGCTGTAGCTGGTTTGGCCCTTCTATGCCACTACTGCGGCACAATAGAGGGCACTGGCCTATCGCTTGTGGATTGTTTAGACTATGTTGAGGACTCCTCGTGTTAAAGCTCGCAGCTGCCAATAAGAAGCAGGCTACACTGCTGCAGTACTATTAGCCAAATAAATGAATACTTTGTGTGAAGCTTTAAGTTAATATTTACTGTGCCACGATTGGGGCGCGATCAGGGATCGTTGTTTTGAGCATGCATTTGGTTGTGCCGCATGCGATTGGCCTAGGCCATGTCGACTTCACGCGGCTGACAATCGGCACAGCCTAAGTTAATTGGACGCGGCGCAACCGAACTCGCGCTCTGAACAACGATCCCCGATCGCGCCCTTGGTTCATTGATTGATTTGCGGAAGTTTTTTATGCGTTCTTTACATTATTTTATATACCAAATTCTGGCTATATCGAACTATTTCACGATCACCACACTGTTCGATATAACAAGGTTCGACTGTAATTAAAAATCTGCATTTCCTTTTTTCCTCTTTTTTGTGCAAAATCATGTCTATATCCATGTATCATAGACATCTAGCAAATGACATAAAATTATCAAACAAAGACAAAATGTTAATGAGTTGCCCTTTTGTTCGTCACCCAGCACAAAACCTTGGTTGCAATTACCAGAGTGCACCATTTGTGCAGTTCTGCCAGTGAGGTGTGGCTGAAGAAAAGGTAACTGCTGTGGTGCTAAACAATATTTTTGATGCTTAGAGCTGGAAGGTTGTTCACCTCGCAAAGAAGCAGCAGCCCTTCTTCCAGTGGTTCCCGGAGACAATAGTTTGCACTCTTGCTGACACAGTCAGCAAAGTAGACACCTTTGCCAAACATGTAGCCATTGACCGGGACATGAGGAGGGGCAATGCACAGTCCTTTGCTCAGAATGCCTGCGATGTTTGAGCACCGTGAGCCGTGCCACAGCATTATGTGGTTTCCAACAGAGACAAAGTTCTCGTTGTAGGATGTCTTCTCGATTCGAAACACATGCTGCAAAACAATCCGGAAGCCAACATGCGTTGATCCATGGGTGTTCTTAATGGCCAGCTGAATGAGCTGAAAAATAAAGAGGGAAATGAAATATAACGCTTCATTTTATGTCTTCATTTATATGCCACACTAAGAGCGAAATTCAGACTAATAGAGCATTAGGGAAGAACTGGGTAACATTATATGCTGTAGTGGGCCATAGCTTTGCTTTACTTCATAGACAATACTGCAGTAGCACTCACTGCATACAGAGACAATAAAAATAAATAAAATGCATGCAGCAACGTTTTGTGTCATCTCAGAGAATGTGCACACAAGCGCAAGACATACTGCTATAACAAAACATCTACATTTGTATATCTATACCAGAAATGTGAAAGAAGTAACACAGTCAGTGCAGATATCATTGAGCGGTCGCCCTTTCACGGAGAACTGAAGTCAGACGTAAACATATCGCCTCCATTGTTTCAAACTTCTTTTACAGAATGCCATGTTGTCGAACGGTGCGTGAACAGCCAATGAGACTGTGGCTTGCTAAAAGGGACAAAGTTTATTGTGCTCTTGCTGCCACAGTGGTAGGATAAAAGAAGTGCATATACGGTGTGGGGTTTTACATAGAAACGGCCATGGAGCTTCACCAGTTGCCCAGATAGCCACAAACATCCAATAGATGTACCGGATTGTTCCAAACATCCAGCAAAAAAGGGGATGTCCTATGGACATCCTTTGCATGAACATAGATCTAAGGGACGTAAAATGGCATCAAAGTTTTTTTTTGGATGTCCAATGAACATCCATTTAGTTCGTTCATCAGATGTACAGCAGATAAAATTTTGTATGTCCATGGAACGTCTCTAAAAACAGTACTTAAGATGTACATTGCACAAAGTTTTAAATGTCCATGAAACGTCCATAAAGTTTGTACTTTAGACGTGCATTGTAGGCCCCCCAAAGCTTTCGCATTGTCTACACACGCTTCTATGATTCTGACGTGGACGAAGCTGCGCAGTTGGAGCATGTAGTTTGGTGCGACGATTGCACGGTATCTTCAGTGAACATATAATGGATCTCTCTAAGAAAAGTTTACACCCTTTGAGTCGTATCTTGCCACACAACAATAAACATACTTCAATATGTCCTTCAATACTACTTGATTTCTAAGCCTAAAGTCCTGTACTAGTTTGTTTCTCCTAGTCTATTTGCATTTCTTTTGACAGAAAGAGGCTGAAACTTCCACTCTTTTTTTCTGTCTAAGTTGTAACTTTGATAAAGTCGGTGCGACACTGCCGATTTCATGGTACTGGCTTTCGGTATTTTGGCTGTTTTATGGGGGAGCAATGAAAGTTTTAAACATATTTTACAGCACTGGTTATCCGGCTTTATTGCAATGATTTTATTGACTAACAGTTACATGCTGCACTCTAAAAACACTTGCACCCTTTGGGGTGTATATTTGCCACACAATGATAATCGTCTTCTGTCTTGCCCGCATTTCCTTTTTTAGCGTAGTGAGCCCAGTACTTCCCAGTAATTAACGGCATGCGCGCGCGTTATCAGCATGAGGTAGCATTGCTGACAGGAAAGTAGCAGGCACGGCATTTTTAAGAAAGGAAACGCAAGCCTGGCAGATGACCATTATTGTTGTGTGGCAGATAAACACCCCAAAGGGTATAACTTTTTTTAGAGTGATGTCCATAGACACCCCCCCCCCCCCCTTTTTTTTGCCATTAATGACTTCTTTAGTTTCGACTCTGGACAAGTAATCGAAAAAAAAAAAAAAAAAAAAACAAGGTACAGCATGTTTGGGAATGAACTGACATATATAGTAGAAAAAAACTGCATGAAAATTATATCCAGGCACTCTACTTTTGTTGAGCACCACCACACTTTTTTAAACAGTGGCAAACTTCCCGTGTGGAAGTTATTGCGTGGCCTCCGACACTTGACACTCCATCTCGGAGGCCATGTGCGTCGAAAGCATGCTCGAAAGCAAGAAGCCGGAAGCACGCCACAAATTTTGCACTAAATGAAAAATGGTGTTTAAGGACGTCAGAAAAGTTAAATGATTTAAAGAGATATTATGCAGCATTACTGTCTAATTATTAGTTATTCTCACAGTATCATGCCTTTCATACGTCACCATAAGCACAGCAATTGCAATGACACAGCAAGCAAGCATATACGGGCACTGTGAGCTTGTGTTCCAGTGCTGGTGCTGAGCTGTGCTGCTCTATCCTCTGCTCCCTGAAGGGCTGCAGAAGATAGCAAGATAGCGCCAACCTTTCCAGTCTCACAACGAACCACTTTTAGGTTGTGGTGCTGATGCTGTGACACTTCATTTCTTATTCTTGCATTGTCTGTCTGCATGGTCGCCAGCAGGCACATGGTTTTCAAGGTATGTCGGCAGTTTGTTTTTGTACTTCCTTCTCTTTTATGCCGGTAATGAGTGCTTAGCACGGGCCAGAAGAGCTGACGCACAACGCAAACGCCCAGTGGTTTCGGCAGTACCCTTCAAGTCATGTTGGTAGGGTTTCTTCTTGGAATACCGTATTTACTCGCATAATGATCGCACTTTTTTGTCAGAAAAACTGACGCAAATTCAGGGGTGCGATCATTACGCAGGTTAAATTTCCCGCAAAAAAGAAAAATTTTTTTTTTCGTCCCACGTTTGCTGTGGGATGTGGGTGCGGGACACCAAAATAAAAATGGCGGCCGGCGGAGCAAGCCGAACGCGCCGAACGCGATTTTTTTTTCTTCTCGTGAGTACATTACGTGCATTGAAACAGTTTCTTCCGTATCAGTAATGAATAATATCGTTAATATCAGCAAGTTTGCGGCAATAACGTAGCCATGTCCACTTTGAGGGGGCAGAAACAGATGGGCACGCTTAGCTGCCAGTGACATAGAAACACATGGCGGGCATGCTGCGGAAACTGCGGCATCTGTCTTCACTAATATCATAATACCACACGTCTGCGCTAAGGGTGGGTGAATATCTTAGCTGTGTTACAAGCGTTGGCGTATAAATAAGGTACACTTTTAACGTATCAGTGTAAACGTGGCTACTATCATTGCCGCTCGCGATTTGTAGCGTGCCCACGAGTGCAGATGAGAAGAATCGAAAGGCGCCTTTTTTTTTGTTGTTGTTGCTGACCACAACCATTATAAAGCCTACACATAATAAAGGCAAGTTTGGTTGTACCTCTTTTAGTCATGGAAGTGCGGAAAGTGATGAAAGTAATGAAATGAGGAATCTACTTAAGAATGTTTGGTGCGTGCAGACCGCTTGGCTTGTCTTGATGAGTCGTTCGCGTAGCATTCGACAGATGGTAAGCGCGCTCATTATTAGCTAGACTCGGCACACGACACATCGCTGCGGCAAGTTCGGGGTGCGATCATTACACGGGAAATTTAAAAAAATCGAATTTTGACGACAAAATTCAGGGGTGCGATCATTACGCGAGTGCGAGCATTATGTGAGTAAATACGGTATATAGCTTTGCAGTGCTCTACTGCTTGCAAGGACAAATTTTATTGTCAGTGGTACTATTTAAGCAGATGCCTTAGATCTGCCTGCGTGATAAAGATCCTATAGGTGTGGATTTATACTCTGGGATTTTAACCTAATCACTTAATTTAGAGAAGCTGAAAACCGGTTACTTTAGGCGTCTTAAGTTACCTTGCATGTATTACCCACTCATTCAGAAATGTGCCTTAACTTGAAGCCCATGCTTGATTTGGTCGCGATAAATCCCGATGTAAACGCGCCAAAGGGGAGACAGTGAGTGTCTTTGGCACGTTCTCACCTGTCGTTATAGTGAATGTCAAGCATGGGCTTCAAGTAAGGGTGCATATCTGATTGCGGGGTAGGTAATAAGCGATGTGTTTGCATAGTTGTAAAAGATTCTGTCCTCTTTTTCAGGTTTAGGATGCTCAAGCCGGCCAGCAAGAGAGTGGTCTTCCAAGTACGATTTGCCCTCCAGCCCTGCATAGCATCGTACCGTGTTGCCTTTAGGAGTGCTTACAAATTTTCTTCCTCTTTTGAAGCTGGTAGTGGTCTAACTTCTAATCACGATAATAACTACAAGGCTAAACCTATCTTCAGAGTATAAAAATAATGTTCCCTTTGAAGTGGCAGCCTTAAGATGAGCACTCACTGTAACATGTTTCCTTGGTAGTACTGCTGCGGGGGCCAATGCAATTAACCACTGCTGCTATGTTAAGCGCAGTGTATGAACACTGACCAGATAATGCTACAGGGATGTAGATTAAAAATTAAATTATGGGGTTTTACGTGCCAAAACCACTTTCTGATTATGAGGCACGCCGTAGTGGAGGACTCCGGAAATTTCGACCACCTGGGGTTCTTTAACGTGCACCTAAATCTAAGTACACAGGGATGTAGATGTAGCAGCTCGTTTTCAGCATCAGCTGAATCAATGCTTTGGCCTTTGGTGGCACCTGATTGCATTTTAAGTAGTGCTGTATGTTTTCAAAAATGTGACAAATATAGAATCCTATATAGAATATAGAAATAGTACCACTGAATGAAATTTCTCCTTGCAAGCAGTAGAGCACAGTGAAGCTTTATATAATGCGCAAAAAGACTGACTGTTCAAGAACACGTGAAAGTTCATGCCTTGTGCCTATAAATGATACAAGCACATAATACTGCATGCTATACACAGGAGCTATGTAAATGTACAGAGGTGCATCAAAGTGCACAAAAGATCACTTAGCTCCACAGACAGCCCTTACTACAAAAGACCTCCACTGGCAGACAGAACAAAAGCGATGCATGAACGGTGACTACCTCAAAACATCAAGCACCACTATCGAAAACATGTGCCAGAACCACTGAAACCATTGTGCCGTTGTGCACAAAACCTGCAGACCGCAAGAAGCACAATAGAAGAAAGACCAAGACGAGTATGAGAAGCTGAACTGAAACACCGGACAAAGGGAGACAGACAAGAACATCGCTTGTCTATCGCCATTCGTTTCGGGTTGCAGTTCAGCTGTTGCAAACTCGTCTTAGCCATTGGCTCAGTTTAATACTATTCCGACAAGAAACACTGCCGACACTCCTTGAAGGGTACTGCCGAAACTGTTGTGCATTTGCGTTGTGCATCAGCTCTTCAGCCCATGCTAAGCACTCATTACCGGCATAAAAGTGAAGAAAGCAAAAACAAACTGCCGATATACCTTCAAAAACATGTGCCTACTGATGACCGGACACCACTGCAGACATGCCAAGAATAAGAAATGAAGTGTCATAGCATCAGCACCGCAACCTAAGAGTGGTTCGTTGTGAGAACGGAAAGGCTGGCGCTAACTTGCTATCTTCTGCAGTGCACCAGAGCACAGCTCAGCGCCAGCACCGAAACTCTACCAAAACACAAGCTGGCACATGCCCGTATACGTTTGCTTGATGGTTGCGCTTATCGCGACGTAAGACAGGCACGCGACTGTGAGAATAATTGATAATTGGACAATAATGCTTCGTAAAATCTCTTTAAATTATGTCACTTTTCTAACGTCCTTAAACATCATTTAGTGCAATATTTATGGCATGCTTCGGGATCCTTGCGTTCGACACACATGGCCTCCAAGACTAAGTGTAAAGTATCGGAGGCCACACAATAACTTGCGCACGTGAGAGTTGTCACCATTTTAAAACGTTTGGTGGTGCTCAGTAAAAGTAGAGTCCCTTCATATAATTTCTATGTGTTTCTTTTTCTGCTATATATCAGTTAATTGCTTAATGTACTGTACAGTAAAACCTTGTTAATTCGGCCCCCGTTAATTCGGACACGCTGGCTGGTCCCGTCAAATATGTACATAACCCTATGGCATGAAACTCCCGCTAATTCGGACATATTTCGTCGTACTTCGGTTAATTCGGACAGTTCGCGGAGCTCAGAGGCACATGAGGCATATAGGATCGGGTGGCACTAGAGGGTGTTCAAATCACACCGCCAGCAATGGCGTCTCCAATTAGCGTGGGGCAATCTCAAAGGCCATGCTTGCATGTGCTGGGAGTGCCGAAAGGCCGGAAATACGTCAAGGCCACCATGTTTACTTTATTGCTACATAATAGACAAACCTACGTCAAAAAAAAATTAGGCGGCAATGACGTACATCTGGCTTTGTAGTCGCTTTTGGCGCTTGACACTACCTCTGCATCGCTATGGTTATCGGCACGGCAGTTATTGGTCTATGCTAGCAACCCTAATCTATACATACATGTTTTTTTCTTTGTACACATGTATTGCTTGCTGTCCGCCGCTTCCGACGTTGTCTTTTGCTTTGCAGTTGTGCGGTTGCGGAGTTGTGCAGTTTTTTTTCGTTGTTGTTTTTATCGTGTTTACCGGTTTGCGTAAGGTGCGTGTGCGAGGACGGCGGAATTATTTTGTGTGTGTGTGTTAAATTTTGTTTGCGCTTTCCTTTTTTCCACTTATACTTTCTTTTTTCTGGACATTGTGCTTGTACCCATCACTTTGTTGCCGTGTCTAGCCGCGCCACGCAAGCCATGCCACCATGTGCTCTCGTGCCCCACCGAAGCAGGTGAAGTATGAGGTGAAGGATTTGGCAGCGAAAGTAGAAATATTGAAAGCCATGAAAGTAGGGGTGCCTCGGCAGGTAATAATAAATAAATGCAATGTGAAGAGAAGCACGCTCAGCACGTACAGTCAAACCCGGCTATATCAAACTCGCAAAAAAACGCCTATCAGTTCGATATAGAGCATAATTCGATATAAGCCTGCTAAATAATTGGATGTCATAAAAGCACGTACCATTTATAAAATCACTTTATTAACGAAACTAGCTTAGTTTGGCATAAATTAGTCCTGCATTTTCTTCTGCTTGGGCAATTTCGCTGCCTGCGACGCACGCACTTCCCCACGTTGTCTAAGAAGTCGGAGCAGCTGAGGCCGCAACCTTCCGCATTCGCGCAGAAGCGCCGGACTAATGCGAGTGCACCAATCACTACGGAGGATATGGGCAAAGGACCGTAGTTGCTTTCCTCAATGTGCCTACTGTCATTTGTGCTCGGTACGATGTCGGCGATGTAGTCTTCGTTTCCGGGCTCTACCGTGGTCGCGACAGCATCATCTGCACTCACAAACTCGTCCACCATTGATTCGAATGTCCCGGAAATTTTGTCAGCTAGCTCCAAACTTCGGCAACACCGGCAACGGCTTCGTCGCATTCATCAGAATTTACAGTCCTCACCGAGCACGCGGAAACCGGCACGTATGAAGAACCCCTCGTACACGGCCGTGCGTATGCGTCGGGCGCCATGGGCACCGGGTTGCGAGTCTGGCCACTTTAGCCCTAATCGTGCCGAGAGTGCTCCTCGGAATCTTGCACGCTGCGGGGACATCCAACTTCTCATCGCGTTCGACGCGATTTATGATTTCGAGCTTCACGACGAAAGGCGAATTCTGCCGCTTCATCACGGCAACACTGCGGGAGAAGGCCCACAAGGCGCAAACACAATAAACCAGAGAAGCAGCCAGACAACTCGCACTTTCGCCATCTTGCACGAAGAGAGCACGAGAGCTTCTGATTGGCTGTCTGAGCAAGCGCTGTAGGCGGGCCAGGATCATCTTTTGCTGGGGAGTGTCGCTAGATAGTGATCTAAAGAAAGGAAGGACGCTTGATTCTGCAACCCGTGTGGGAGCACGGCGAAGCGTCGTCAGGGGAGAGGGGTGGCAAGTGAAAGATGATAGAAAAAGAGGGAGGATGGTGGCCTAATAGACTCCACTATGCGCGACACGGGGAGTGTCGACGGCTCGCCCGAACAGCCCGAGATAGCGCGGTCACGGTAGGGAGAGCGGTTGGATGAAGCCGCGCCGCCGGGTTTCCCCGCGAACCGCGAGGGAAAGCCAACCTCTGGGGGCACTTTTCCGCCGCTTGACGTTCGATATATCGGGAGTCACTGCAATATTTGTTCGATGTAAGCGTAATTTTTGCTATATATACTCATTGTAACTATACTGTGACCAGAAATTGTTCGATATATAGAATAATTCGATGTAAACGGGTTCGATATAGTCGGGTTCGACTGTACGTGAAAAATGAAGTGGAGACTCTTCAGGCGTACGCCAGCGACAAGTTCGCTGACAACAGGAAGAGACTGCGAAAGGCAGTGCACCCGAAACTCGAAGAAGCGTTGTTAAGATGAATTGCCGATTCGCGCGATGTACAGCTGCTTTTGAGTGGCCCCCTTATCTGTGCGCCGGCCGAAAAGTACGTGTTGAAGCTCAGCATTGAAGACTTCAAGGCATCAGACGGCTGGATGGACCAATTCAAGTAAAGACACGGCCTGGTCTACCGAAGCGTATGCAGTGAGAAAGGGGCTGGTGAATGAAGGCGTTGTCGAAGATTTTAGGGTCGGATTACCTGCACGCCAAGCTAATTATGATGCCTGTGACATTTTTAACGCAGATGAGACAGCCCTCTTCTACAAAGCCCTGCCGGATAAAACCATCACATTTAAGGGGGATCGTTGCGTTGGCAGTAAACGACGCAAGGACAGAATAACAGTTTTGCTGGCTGCCAACATGACTGGCACAGGGCAGCTACCACTATTGATAATCGGCAAAGCAGAAAAGCCGAGATGCTTCAAAAGCATAAAGAAACTTCCCGTAGACTATCGCTCGAATCGAAAGGCGTGGATGACCTCAGCGATATTTCAGGCCTGGCTGCATGAACAGGACCACCGCTTTTGTGCAAAATCGCGCAGCGTGCTAATTGTTCTAGATAACTGCAGTGCGCACAATAATGTATCGGGGCTGACAAACATATAGCTGCTTTTTTTTCCGCCTAACACAACGGCTTCCCTGCAGCCTCTGGATCAGGGAATTATTCAGTATGTGAAAGGCCGATACAGAAAACAAGTGCTTGAGCGCATGTTGCTCTGTATGGAGGCAAAGAAAAAATATAATGTAACTCTGCTCAGTGCAGTGCATACGGTGGCGCATGTGCGGAGCAACGCGCCGCCTGCAGTAATTGCGAACTGCTTCTGACACAGTGGCTTTGTCCGTGATGGTGATTCTTTGGAAGCCGGGGATGCGGATGTTAACCAAAACGCCGAGGAAGATGACAGTCGCTTCGACAGACTTCTGCCTCCGAACGTCCCGCTGGACGAATACATCCACATTGATAGTGACGCTGCCGCTGCCGGTTGCCTCAACGACGATGAGATACTGGATGTACTAGGCGACGAACAGCCCGACTCTGATAGCGAAAATGCGCCCGTCATGGATGCGTGTGAAGTGCTGCGCTGCACTGCTAAAGAGGCCAATGATGCCCTTAAAGTTCTGGAGGACATCTGTGTTGTTTCTCCGAACAGTCTGCGCAGACTGCACCACCTACAACAACTCTGAAAAATTGTGCTTTCCGTGCAAATTTCTCGCTCGCAACAAGCAACAATAACCAGTTATTTCATGAAGGTATGTTGATGTTTTAGGCATTTTTTTAGTTATTACTGTCGAAACCTCGTTAATTCTACATTCGGTTAATTCGGACATATTTTCCAATCTTGTGAAATCCGAATGAACGAGGTTTTACGGTACCTTGTTTTCCGATTACTTTTCCAAAGTTGGAAACAAAGAAGTCTACAAAAACTCAGAATCTGCAACACGAAAGTTTTGGATGCCATGTACATTCTTCTTTCGCTTCGCCCACTGTTTGTGCATTTTGTTCTACTGAAAAAACTACATTTCATGCGCCAACATTGATTTTATGAAGTAAAACAGATCGATCGACGTCCAGCAAAAGAATGGGACGTCATATGGACATCCATTACATGTGAACTGATGATACAGCGTAATACAATCGCACGAACTATATGCACCAACTGCATAGCATCGTCCATATCATCATAGAAGGGCGTATACAATGCGAAAGCTTTGGAGGGCCTACAATGCACGCTTAAAGGGACACTAAAGGTTACTATTAAGTCAACGTGGACTGTTGAAATACCATCCCAGAAACCTCGAAACGCTTGTTTCGTGCCAAGGAGAGATTTATTTTAAGAGAAAATGCGTTCTGAAGCGTCCGCGTACCTCTAGCGCAGTTCAAATCGCCCGCCCTCCGATCGAGGAGTACTGACATCATGGTCTCATAGTGACGTTGCGCCATCGGTGAGTAGAACGGCGTCCGCAGACGGCGCTACGGCTTTTCTGCGCAAAACGCAAACGCGCGGCCAGAAACAGAGCCAAGACAGAGCCGACAGCAGAGCGAAAGCGGGAGTATGGTGGCTAGCGGAAGGAGAAACGCGCGACCATGGGGCTCTTGAATTGCCCAGGGGGCGCTGCGAGAAAGGTGCTAAAAAGCGCCCTCTGTCCTAAAATGGGTCGTACCAAGCTCGGTCGTCTGCTTTGGAAAGCACGTTTACAATATGGACCCGCCACTTTCGGTTGTGTTGTAGCACGGCCTGCTGCGTATATCGGGCGCCGAAGATTTTTTCAGGGGTGGCACGCTGCGTAAAGGCAAGAAATTATGCAGTGCCGAATACGTGTACGCCGTTCAAGAATTAGGCGGCGAAGTTTTAGCACGGTGTCAATCGCAAGTGAAGCGAGTCGCGTACGAAGTGGAACTACAGGTAAGGTTTGCACGCTAGCTGCTAGATTCAGGTGCACAAACGCGAGGAAATGCGTGCTATAAATGAATCCACAGCAGCGATAAGCAGACATCATGCGTACGGAACTGCTCGAGCACACGACGGTACGCGCCGCGATGTACGAACTGCTCGAGCGCACGATCGTACGCGCCGCGACGGCAGCGGTCTTTCAACATGCCGCCAAACGGCGGGCCTCCTGCAATCTTTGTTGACTGCATGCCGCTAAACTGATGCAATGGATATGAGCTCACACGTACGTGCGAGTCGTGCTGTAGTGCGAGCTTGTGCGCTGCTCGCTTGATGTAACTTTTAATGACAGCGCTCGAACATCAATGTGCTGCAATCAATACTGCCTTGCTGCACTGTGTCAATGTGCTAGCTTGAGATCAAGGATGAGCGCATTTAACTCTCTTAACCTGTGCTGCTCGTAGTGGAGTAGTGAATTGTCATCGAATGAGCCCGACCATTTGTGCTCATTTGCACATACTTCACCACTTCGCATCGGTCGAATTGTTAATTGTCGCTGTGGCCGGGTCCCGAATCGTGAATTACCAGCCATGCCTGCTGCTATGTCGGTCTGCTGTCGGGACTGTAGGTGCAAAAGACCTAAATTTCGAACGCAGATAATCAAGCAAGCTTCAAGACAGGCGCAGCAGTCAGCATGGCACGAAGTTTCGCTTACTCAGCGCGCCCGACGCGCCACTACGTGAGGGCTTGAAGGAAAACGGTAGAATCTGATGTTGGGATTCAGGCCTTCTTGTTCATGGCAGCCCAAGACGCAGAAGTAATGACGGTGACGCCTTTTCGAGGCTGGGCTAGGTCTCTCCGGATCGGCATCACCGATTCCTTCTGCTCCCAGCATTACGTCCCACGGCACACGGAGAGTCCGTTTTCATTAAACTATAGGCTGCGGCGAGCTCGCAGCATGGTCGGCGTGGTCTGCGAGAAGTGACGAGCCTTTTCGCACTCGCAACAGGGCATAAAAAAGTGCGAATCGACGCAAAACTCGGCCTAGAAACGTGCTTCGCCACAGCCAGGGCTCAATACGACCCAAGCTGGTACGACCCAGATGTCGTTTCCCGCACCGCCACCAGGCGCCGCTACTATACCTCAAACTCCAGCGCAAGACGCCCATAAGCTGGTACTTCATTCTATGACGCAAACTTCGATGCTCGTAGCAATGGACCCTGACACCGACAGATAGGCTCGCGATGGTGGGCTCAACTTCAGCGATTTGAGCACTGACGAGCGTGACGTGCTGCTGAGGGCTCGCGCTGCCGGCGTCGTTGCGTACTACGACGGCGGCCTCGACACCGGCTCTGCGGAGCGGGAAAGCAACGAGGGCTTCCCATGACATCACATGGACGTGGCATTCTCGCTGCTTGTTCCAAATGAAAGTTTCGCGAGCCAGCAGAACCCTCACAGCATGACGCGATAACCAAACTACTGAAACTCCAAAGCGTGCGCGGCGCAGAGTCGAGCGAAAACGAAACCTTTCGAACACCCATATTACTGAAGGGTAACGTCAAAATGTTATTTTTTCTTAGAATCGAATAGACGTAGACAAGAAGCATTTTTTTTCGTCTTATAATCGAATGACATGATATTTTTAATACGAGTAGTTGAGTATTAGTAACACAAATTATGAGGAATGCTTTCGTCATCGGGCTAGTACCGAAATGTCGCTGGGGGGTCTCAAATTGTGTCATGCATTTACCTCAATTTCTCAGTTACTAAAGCTCTGTTCGCGATTATATTGACACCTTAGACGTTCTAGAACATTGCTCTACCACTTGAGTTTCTGGTAACCTTTAGTGTCCCTTTAAACTACAAACTTTATGGAGGTGCAATGTAGGCCTGATGTACTGTTTTAGAGACATTCTATGGACATCCAACATTTCGTCCGGTGCGCTGTACGTCTGATGAATGAACTAAATGGATGTTCAATGGACATTCAAAACTTTGATGCCATTTACGTTCCTTAGATTTATGTGCATTTAAAGGATGTCCATAGGACGTACCCTTTTTTGCTGGGTGTTTTGATCAATCCGGCACATCTACTGGATGTTTGTGGCTATCTGGGTGGGTGCTACATGTATTTTTATTTCTAGGTAAAAACCAGAAAAAAATTTCCACTTATGCTCCTGTCTCTTTTATGAGAAAACATTGCACAATGATCTCGTTTATGGCCTAGAACTCCCAATATTAAGTTTCCACAACCCACCGAATCTAGGAAGAAGCTCACACTTGCGTTCTTATCTGACCACACTGGTTACAAATGAAGCAGGTTGCTGCTTCGCGATGAAAATTGTTTCTATATTGATTCTAATCAGCGGTACAATATCAACAGTTAGTAGGATTATTTCCTTAAATTTTTGTGCATGTGCTTTACGCAGCCTGGTTCAGATATTAAACCATGAATCACAGCTAAGCAATACGCTTCATCGGAGCACTCGCACAACTTCACGGAACACACTGAAACATTTTAGATTGTCACTCTCGGATGTGGTGCTTGACATAATTATGAAATTCAGTGCTTTACATTACTGCATAACAAACACAGAGTGAATTAAATTGTTTTTATTCACCTTTAAAATATTCTGCAAGAAACTGTACAGCAAACTCCTCTACCTCGCACTGAAGTGACTTAATGTCCGCTAGTAAAAAGTTCAGTAATAAACAAGGTGGAGCATGCATTGAGCATAGCATTCAAACTGCACATTGCCCAATCATGTTTAGGATGCCAGAGAGGTGAGAAGCTATTGCATCTAGACAAAAAAGAAGTTCTTGTTTGAATCAGGCAGTAACATGCGCCACCCTGCCAAGTTTGCTTCAGTTATTAGTGCTCGTACAGTGCAGGAAAAAAAGAGAAAGTGCAGCATCCATCTCTGCAATATACACACATTTTCCATAAATGCTTGTGCGGCCGTTGGTAGCACTTGCATGTCAGAGAAAGGTCTATTTACATTTGCATAGACATCTTGTGGCTACTTTTTAAGTAAGCAATCTGACCAAAAAAAAATCTCAGCTTCGGCTGAATATATTCTTCGATAAGCATACTGAAGAGCATGCAGAAGGCCCCAAGCAACTTTTTTTCGGTTCTAATATGGCAGTCAGTAAAGTTAAACCTTAATATGACAAAGCCAGTAAAATCGGCAATTTACTTCATTATACTGAAATATAATCTTTTATGCAAATAAGTACAGCTGCTGATGGATATTTCTTACATGGAAGAGGCTGCAAAATATTCGGAATTATCAGGCAACTGGAAAAAGCAAGCTTGAAGGAGCAAAAAACAGTATTTTGTTGAACTTGAGTCAGTGACAAAGGATATGGTTTCATGCCGTGTCGACAATATTTTTACATCGGTGATACGAAGATATGCCAGCCACGCTTTTGTGTCTACCCTGCCACCGCAGCTGATAGTGTCGCCCACAGTGGGACGACACCACCATGAAAAGCGCCGGCAGTGGGGAGCGAATGTTTTGTCTGCCTGTCGCTTCAATGTGTATCCGCAACCCAAGACGCAACTACAACCTCTAGCACTAACTGTATGGTAAAACAGCGCACAATGCCATGCCATGTAAGCTCGCCCAGCTCAGACTTTCCATACGTGGAAGATTGCGTCTAGATCAGGATGTGTGGGCTGCGTATACACTCAGCCACACTGATAGCCATGGGTTTGGCCACGACTAAGCTAGAAAAGGAGACGTATGCCAACTTGCCTCTCCCTCCCTGTTTGCCACTTTCACTCGCACCCTAAGCATACAGCGCACAAGGCGCAATAGCATTTCATCGCACTTGGAGTGCATACTGAACATGATACTGCTCCACTTCGGTGGTCGCTCTCGGTTGCGCACACAATTTGAAAGGTTCGTTCACAAGCAGCCACATGCAATTCAACTATTTGACTATCTGCGTCTGTGGAAGTTTCCATTTGTTGTCTCGGTATTTCTTCGCAGCAGCAGTGAAAAGACGCTTCAGTGCATCTTCGAAACTCGAGATTACGTAAAATTCAGCATTAAGCACGCAGCAAGACAGTACAGATGATACCACTGCCGTCTCAGTACGCATATTCTTTACACGCATGACAGATAACCTCCAAAACGGCGCGTAAGCTGCATTGCGCTCAGCCGTGCTGACAGCTATGTGTAGCCATAACCGTGCTAGAAAATAAGATGCCACACCAACCTGCTCCCCCCTTCCCCTTGCGTGTGCTTAATTGCGTTATCGCAAACTTGCTCCCCTACCCCCCTTTCCCCTTGCTCTCGCAGGAAGACAGCTCTCAAGTCACTATCATTAGTGGCTCACCCTCGCATGCTTTCACTCACATCCAAATCACACAGCATACAAGGCAGTAGAGTATCTTATCGCACTTGCAGTTTATATCAACCATGACGCTACTACACTTCGGCAGTCCCTCTCGGTTGTGCAACAAGCGATTTCAGAGGTGCGTTCGCAAGCAGCTGTTTGTAATCCACTATTTGACCATCTGCATATGTGGAAGTTTTCATTTTTGTCTCGGTATTTCTTCGTGGCAGCAGTGAAATTTTGTTACATTAAAATCGTATATAAGCACACTTCATTTTACTGAGGTTTTAAATCTATGGATAAGAAGCTATAAAAAGTTAATTGCTTCATTATATTGAGAACTTTGTTGTACTGAAGTCATTATATCAAGGTTTAACTGTAACACAAGCTTCCTAAAATGCAGGATAAAATCACCGCGCCCGCTGTCGCTGTGGAGAAGCGATGTCACATGATCCAACTTTCTATGCACGAACTGCAACACCAGCGCTTATAGTGGCTTAGCAGCACAAATTAATATACTGAAGCACATGGAAGGCATCATTTGAAATTAGAGCTGTAAACCGCTGCAAGATCCCATATGACCGCTTGGTGTGTCACATCTACAAGTGCACATAGCATGGCAACGCTTCAGAATCGCAAGCATGGTACAATCATGCTTAAAATGCACTGTGTACATATTGAGGCACTCTCAAAAAGACATGTGCAGTCACGTGTAAAGTGGATTCAGAAGATGCAGAAAAATAGATGTATGGGCGTCTGCACTGGCAACACCATTGTTTTAAAAATATGAACTTTCTTTTTAGTTGTTTCTGTCAACCTAATCCCTAGACATTGGTGCAGTATATTTGAAATGGTACACTTTGCTTCCACACCTGAAATGCAAGTTTTCTCAATCAAGACATAGAGTCATACATTAGTGGACGCAACAAAGCTCAGAGAAACATTTGAAATTTTTGCTCTCTTCTGCTGATGTCCGTTCTCAACAACGATGAGTATACAAGAAATGTGTTACAGGTTTTTCAACAGGCAGAATCTAACAGCTTGAACCTAAACTGCTGTATAATGTTGCCTGACATTTACAGCAATAGTTCTTGCAACTCAAACTGAGGTGCTTTGCATGCATGGCATAAATAATAGTGGCACATTATTTCGCAAGAGAGCACACAGCAAGAACTTTTTCACCATAAAATACCTTGTAATCAGTTTCTGTGGAGTCCAATTCAGTCAATTCACAGTTGAGTGATCTGTAAAGACGGTCGATGGGGCTCAGATTCCCAGTCAGAAGTTCCTTCTTTAGAAGTTCCAAGGATGTCTGGATACCCTCCAAAGCCTGAAATATGTATCCTAGCATAAGTTTAATCTTTTAATCACAGTAGATAAGTCCTCCATAAAAGCCAAGTTCAGGCATATACGCTTCCAGCCAACACTAATTTTCAGTGAAACAACTTTACTGTAAGAATTTTAACTTTTGTTTTCCTGGGTTAAAGCAATACTAGAACCTGCCCATAGTGAATGTACAGTGACCTGCATTTTTATTTCAACTTAAAAAAAGAAAAAAAAAGACTTGGCACATACTTCTGCTTTGTTCCCACTCGAATTTCACAACATGATTGCTTTTTTTCATCTGCATCATTCAATAAAACACTTCCATCATTGTTTGATGATGATGATGACGATGATGCATGGTGTTTTTTTGGCGCAAGGGGCCATCATTGTTTGCCTTGTTCGTCTCGACATTTAGTACCCAACAGGCAGCGAAACCAGTTCACATATCTTCAAAAGCTTGCTTTCGTGATGGCAAAGTGCACACAGGATGTAGGTTCCCCTTTCCCCAACACTTTGGTGAACTAGACAAGCAAAAATGAATTGCTTCATTGAACAATGCAGACGAAAAATGTCATCTTGTTGCAAAATTTCAGTGAAAAATGGAAGCAATAAACAAAATCTTTCGAGTTATTAGACTAAAAAACACAGGTCACTGTACAAACCATTACTAAAGGAATCCACATCAACAGACTCCCAGCTCACCCCTGCCCCTTGAGGCCACAAAAAGTGCATGCGAGCAGCCATGCAAGTGCACGAGAGCTGTGACAGATGAGAAGGGAGAACGATGAGCGGGGAGCATGGCTTGGCATCTGGCTTGGCTAGTGAGCTGCAGCCAGGTAAAAAGTAATTGCAAGTGATACTGCCAATGCTGCTCCGTTGCCTCTATCCTGATAGTATTTCCAAAGTCGAGATAAGAGGTGAAAAACACACGGGTTGAAACCACAGCTGGAAAAAAATTTCGACTTGACCAATATTTTGAGATACTGGATTTGGAGTTGAGGGTTTACTGTTATGCAAAAAAAAAAGGTAGAATTTCAATATAACGAAATTCTGATATGACAAAGTGACAATTTTACCGATTTATGCACGAGGACACTTCACTAACACTGTGCAATAATGTGCGAGTGGTCACTGTGTAATACACCTCTGCATCTGCTCACACCTGGCTGAAGTGGTAATGAAAGAGTAGCCACTCAACAATTAGAACACTAGTAGTGCCATTGCAACTGTCCACTTTGTGAAGGTGTACTATAGCATCCGACTGGAACTGAGCATTAGCCACTATTTGTCTTGTGCACCTACCTCCAGCAGTATCATTTTCTCTTGCACATGTTCATTTGTACAAATCATCTCAGGCCTTTGCCTTCGCCTGGAAAAAGCAGACTCTTATTATAACATGCATTATTACAACTGTGACTTTTATCACTCCTCTGGGTTCACTTTCAACTGAAATAACCACACATACGTAAATGAATGAGGAACACAGGTGTAGAATTCGCTACAGGCGTCCATGAGTTGACTTTTAGGGCACTTCTTGTTAATGCAATCTTCAACTTTGTGAAGTGCCTCATAGCCTGCTTGAATCTGCTCCTTCGTGAGCCTGCCTGTAACACAACACATACGAAGCAAACCAATGCACTAGAGGTTGTAAAAACACATACCTCGTGTGCCTTTAGCAAACATGGACATAGGACTTACCTAGGGGCATTTTTACCACATCAAACTTCAGGTCAATAAGAGTTTGTTTCATTGTCTTCACATCGCATATGAGATGCACGAGTTTCTGAAAAATTTATAACACAGTAAGCCAGCTGTACCTGCTTGTGATTGGAATAATAAGCATAGATTAAAATGGTCACCCAACCTGCAAGCTGGGTGCGAGCTTGCTTTTTTCAATATTCTTGGAAATATCCGCAACAAGACTGTCAATATGGTCTCCATGGGACTCCTTAAAATGCAAGTTTTTTCAGTGTAAATCTTCGACCTTCCAGCTGCGACACAAATGTACTTACAGGATGACTGTAGTCCATTTTGAGCATGTCGTACTTCCCCTTGTGTTTTGTGAATTTCATTTTAGTGGCCCATACTGGCCACTCGTTGCCAGTTTTCAAGTGGAATCTAAATTTAGAAAGAACATTATGTTGTCATTGCTACAAATTACAAAAATTTCACATAAAGTTCTCATCCAAACAGTGAATTAAATACGAAAAGCCACTAACTTTTCTTCAAACAGCAACTTTGCTTTCAGGATGTCATTCTCACAGCAGACCAATTTTGATGCTCCCTTTTCTCCAACACGGCCCCAGCGAAACCATACGTAGTAATAGTCGTTGTACACATCCTCTACCAGCTGCATATTATAAAATTTGTTCCGATTCATTTGGAGGCATGACTGGTTCAGTACAACATTATAGAAGACCCCACAGTCACCATAGATGGTTGGCGCAACCAATTGTTCTGCACACAGTGGATCCACAGAGGGAAGTTGTTTTCGAACTGGTGCACTGGTTCCTGCGGCTGTTTTCTGGCAAGTGGTCTCTTCCTTTGCAGTTCTTTTCTTGCCTGCTCAGATATAAAATAAAATAGAGAAGAACACAGGAGGAAGATTAACCAGCTGGTTTTCAGCACTGCATAAACATAGAAACGTGAAAGAGCAAAAAAGCATACATTGCAAAAAACCATCATTAACAAACTGCGTTTTGTTGCAAAAACGCAAATACACTACACCACAGAAAAAGCACAGGAGTGAATTATCAAAGCCAGAAAATGTGCAGAGAACACTTAGACTGATGTCACCTACATATTGCAGTGTACCAATGTGAGTCTTTGCAACAAAATGGTTGTTTTGTTAGTCACCACCTGTGTTGCCTGCCTTCACCTGCATTTTTGTGCTGTTCATATAAGGCATTGTAAAATACTCCAACATAATGCGTTTATTGTGAAAACTTATTTATTTATACATATACCTAGTAGTTTCCAGGGTTTATAAAATTATGTGAGAAGGGTTGTACAGAACAAAAGCGTGTATATTGTACATAGCACAGAAAATACTGAATTTGAGCAAATGTACACAAATTTAGTATAAGGAAACTGAAAACAATTTCTTGAAAACAGAAGTACCGTGTTTACTTAAATGTACACTGATACTTTTCTTAAAAAATAATTTTTTAATGTTGGGGGTCATATAGTAGATCTGATGCTACAGATCGGGGAAGAAGCTACACCTGCTAAATGCAGTCGTCACGCCTCCATTCGTCACACCCGCCAGCAGCCCAAATTGGCCTGTCCGTGCCGGAGTGAAGGTCGGTGCAAGGCTACGACTTTGCACGCCTGTTAATAGCCCAAATTGGCACGACCACACCGGGGATCGGAGTCAGCGTGCGTTACTCCTGCCTTCTTGACACTCAGGGAGGGGCGTACATTTCTGACCGGGCGCACCGAAAGGGGCAACCAGCTCACCGACGCCGGGATTGGTCTCCTGACGCCGGATTGGTGCAAACCAGGAACAATGACGATGCAGGCATAAAAAGCGGATCCAGATGGCTGAGAGGGGACGCTCAGAAACAGTGTGACTCGGACATGCTAAGACACTACCATAGTATGCTCCAATAGTTGGAGCCATTTTGTATTCTCAATCATGTAACCTTTTTGAACATATTGCTTTTTCTTAATTCTCTTAAAACGTTGTTCAGAACCTTTTCTCCCGGCACCTGGCACGGCACCACCAATGGAAACTTCGTTGGCCGCACGGATCCCCGACTACGCAATAGTGGCAGTCAACGGTGAGATTGACCTTACGGAACTTGGGACGCTCTGGACAATCGCAACAGTGCGTAGAGCATCGCAGCTTAAAAATGAGGAGCAGCTGCTGTTAGGTCAATCAAAGCTCACAGAATTAGAAGCACAGGAACTGGTAAAATACAAGGGAATGAAAAATGGCAGCATCCAAGAACAACAAAGAAAGAAACGCAAGCGTGACAATGTCCCAACGACCCTGAGAAGCGATTCTCAAAGTCATAATCTTGAATCCGAACCAACCGATTGTCCTGAAGTAACTAGCAAAAAAAAAAGCACAAGACAATGGGCAATGCCTCAAATGTCATTGACTTGTCGAGTAGCCCATTGTCCAGAGCACAACGAAATCTCCTTTCAAAAGGTCAAACCTTTTGTCCGGCATCCGGAAGGATGAACAGAGTTTCAAGTGTTCCAAGATTTCAATGATTTCGCGAGAAATTTACACCCAAGGGAGTACTTCTATGATCGTACCACTGCAGAGGGGAGTTGTGATCAGCTAGATGGACTCTCCGATAAATCATGGACACCTGGTGAGGCACACAATAAATATCTGGACATGTACATTTGCGCGATTCAACAAGACATTAGAAAAGAGTATGAGAGGCATCGTACCATCTGCAGCAACCTTTCAAAAGAGGACGAGGAAGCGCTGCGAGCCTTGCATGACGATCAAACAATTGTCATTAGGCCAGCGGACAAAGGTAGTGCAGGGGTGGTACTTGACCAGACTGTTTACATAGCCGAAGGTTTTCATCAACTGGACAACTCTTACTAAAAATTCACAAAATAAACAATCTCGGCCAGCCTATCGTTTCCAGCAATGGAACAGTAATTGAGAAAATATTCAGCTTTATTGACATTCTCATTAAGGAAATTCCATCTTCATTCCCCTCGTACATTAAAGACACAAATCACTTCCTTCGGAAGGTATCAAACCTGGTAGTACCGGCGGGAGGCTACTTAATCACTATGGATGTTGCATCTTTGTACACCAGCATACCCCACGCTGAGGGCATAGATTTTATAGTTTCAGCCTACGCTGGTTCCAGCCAATTAGAGAAAGATACAGTTGAGACTCTTCTGAATTTAGTACTGAAATATAATCACTTAGAGTTCAATAACAAGCATTATCTGCAAATCAGCAGAACCGCCATCGGAACAAAGATGGTGCCAAATTACGCAAATATATTTATGGCATCGTTAGAAATCCCCTTCCTCACAAATTCGGCCATAAAACCAATATTTTACAAGAGATTCCTGGATGACATTTTCCTTGTGTAGGCCGACAGTGAACAATGTCTCTTGCACTTCATTTCCAATTTGAATTCTCTGCGCCAGTCAATTTGCTTTATGCACAACTTCTCCCAAGATAGTATTCACTTCCTCGATGTCACTTTGTCACTGAGTGGCAGTCACACTTCCACGTCCCTATACAAAAAGCCAACAAATCATCGGCAATATCTGCATTTCTATAATAGCCACCCAATCACTGCAAAACACTGCAAAACAAGCATCCCCTACTTCCAAGTCCACAGATACAGGAGAATCTGTTCTGAATCTGCACAATTTGAGAGACACACAGAGGAACTGAAATCCGCTCTTGTAGGCCAAAAATATCCTCCACAAATAGTCGACAATGCCATTGAACAGCTTAGATTGAGTACATGTAATGGGAGAAAGGGTGAGCAATACACTACCAGTGCTCCACAGGTCAATGCCATTCTCAACCAACATTTTAACATCATGAAACAGAGCATCCGACTTGCTACTATCTTCAAGCGGCCGCCTCATGTGGCATATAGAAGAAACAAAAATTTAAGGGATTTGTTAGTCAGGGCGAGGACACAGATGCCCGATGCACCCAAGGGTTGTCGCCCATGTGGGAAGCTTCGTTGCAAGGTTTGTCATCACATGACAACAACAGACACAGCTGAGGCATCGAACTCGTCCTTTGTATATAAAATTAACAAAAATCTTGACTGTGATTCCAGTAACGTCGTGTACAAAATTCGATGCGAGGTGTGTAAGCAGGAATATATTGGACAAACAGAGACCCCTTTTTGCCTGCGGTTAAACAATCACCGCGAGCATGTGAAAAGTTTCCAGAATTTACCCTTCTCCAGGCACGTTCCGCTGCCAGATCACTCCTTTGAATGTGTGAACGTCGTGCTCTTGGAGTCTGGTTTCCAACACACCCGTGCACGCAGTGTATTGGAATCGAGAGAGAATCATTTTTCATCCATAAATTTGGAATGTACGGTAAAGGAATTAACGAGTCCGGGACAGTTGACGTGCCTCCGGGATATGCAGTAAGAGTGCATGGGGAGTGCGAATACACGTTGTCTACTCGAAAATTGAGACGCTGGCCATTGCTTGCTGCTCCCTCTGCGTGCGCCTGGCGAGTGGAAAACTAATAAATCCAGTTTCCTCTGCCCTGCCACACAAAGATATTTTAAAATTTTTTACAAAAAATGAATCCCTTTTCATCCCATGCTCATATTGAACGATGAACCATTTGTGCCATATGAAGATACCTTTAACTATTTAAAAGCCACAGGAACCCTACAAGAACTGTAGCACATTTCATGTTCTTATATTTTTACTTGGCCATCTACACCATTTTACCACATTTGAACAAATAAGCTCATTCGAAAGGTAGTGACTACAGTGACTGGGCCGTCACTATAACGATGTCGGTATTGGAGGCGAGCATAGTTTCACACAACTACGGGGGGCGAGGGCTTACAGAGTCACCCTCTGTCGGAAGCGCCTCTCTTGCGTAGTCTGAGGGATAACGCGACGCACCCCTCATAGGTTTGGCTATCGGCGCTAAATAAGGATACTATGCGGGAGCCCTCGTAGACACTTTTGCAAGTACTTTCGAAATGGCAGAAGTATTCTACCTTTAAAATAATCGTGGACAAACATAAAGCACAGAATGGTTTACAGACACTATCTCTTTACCTACTACGTGCAGTAAGCTGGGACACTGCGCGCGGTCGCCGCAATCGATTCCCCCAAATCGGTTTCTTGCATGAAAGGTAGGCAATAGCTGAGAGAAAACTGTGAAATATGTCCTTATAGTGAGCTATCTGTGTAACCAAATGGAGCAAATCAGAATGAAGCTTCAATGCAGCGATCGCACGGGTTTGCGGTGACCGACTGCGCGTCTGCATGCATGTCGGCGCACAATGTTTCGCTTTCGCTGTGAGAGCGTTTTCGCACCGTGCCGTGAGCTTTATGCCGCAGTATATGAGCATTTGACCGTACGCAAGCAATCATTGTTACATGGGTACTATACGAGCTGTTCAAAAATAATTTCGTTATAGCTAGGCTTCGACGTCTACGGCAACTTGTGATGTGCCGTCGCGACGATTCAGTCTTTTTTTTTTTTCTTTTTTGCTGAAGTCTTGGAAGCTTCAATGTAATTATTTCTCAAGTTGCATCGCGCTGTATGTTTGTCGGTCTTCTAAGCGAGCAATTACCAGCTGCTTCTTTCTATTAATCCAGTACAATATTCATTGTCTGGTGCTACACAAGCATGAACATATGCCATGCCTTTTTTTAATGTGCTTTTTACAGTTCCCTTTCCATTCTAGTGAACTTTTTTTCTCTCTTTATTATTACCATCATAGGTGTTGCAGTACATTTGCAAAAGACTGTTGGACCCAATAGCCGCAGGCTAGAGGATGGGTCCGGATATGTGAAATATAATAGACATTCGGTACAAGCATAGGGGGATCAATACAGGGGATGAATGCAACACATTAGCATGTTAAAAACAGAAAATAAATTTACGGCATGCATAGAAATTATTACCAGTTACATAAATTATCAAACCACAAACAACAGAACCCCAAGCAAGAATACAGGCACAAGATCAGTGGTTTATAGCTAATAAATGGCGCTTGGCCGAAATTTTGTGTTTCTTATTATGGAGGGTATGTTGTTCCATGTCTTAACTCCAACACATTCAAGTAGTCTTGTGCCATATACACATTATGTTCAGGAGCCAGGTTGAAATTTCCAGTGGCAGTACTTCTGGTAGCAGGTGATGATGAAAAAAATATGGACACAGGGAAAGCACGATTACGTTTCACAACACTGTTTACGTGGCTAGCTGTTTTATGCTCACGCATAAGATCGATGGCAATATGTTAAGTTGATTAAACAGTAACCTGCTGGGTGTATCGGTTTTTAAGTGAGTCATGATTCTTAATGCCCGCTTTTGTACAACCAAATGGAGCATAACGGAGTGAAGCTTCAATGCAGTCGGGCCCCGTCACTGCAGCGTAGATGTTAAAGTGCCGGGCCCCGTCACTGTAGTCATTACCAATTCGAAAAACATGTGCGTGGCGCATTATAGCCTGCACGGCTGCTGCGCCATTAAAACCCCAGATCATCATCATTAATGCAATGGTGCAACTCATTTGGGGGATCAGCCATGAATCGGCAGTACTAGCGTTCGAGAAAGTAAGATTATCGGCAGGTATGATTACCAGATCTTTTTCGGCGTTCGAGGCGTCCATCGGAATGGAAAATAGGAAACTCGTCGTCGCTGTCACTGACAACGTGCACCGGTGGCAGATCGTCATCGCTGTCACGTTCTGAATCAGAGTTTATTGTAATAACCTCCTGCAACTTCCTGCATGATGGAAAAACAAGGTATTATACGACAGCTCCGTAATTATATGTTCATACTTAAATCACGAAAACTTCGTTTAGGCAGAGGAAGCGACACTCAGCATTTACCGAACAGGACAAGATTAGTCAGTGGTACGGCGTATGCACTAAAAGCGTTCCAGGCAAATACCGAGCCAGCGCACATGGAAAACAGCAATCACACTAAGCAAAACTGAGAGCTTACTGTGGAGTGTGGTGCGTCGGTCCAGCTTCTGAACGACGCTTCGGCATTGTGCAACCACGACGATCGAACACGACAACCAGTTGAGCAAACTTGAACAAAGACGGTGCCGACGACACTTCACGCCTCACTATAAAAGACGAACGCCAGAAGGCAGAAAATACAAGTTGGCACACGCGAGGATGGCGATAAAGTAATTTACTTTGCTTGCTTACACTCTAGTTACGTATTTTAGTTCGCATTCAGACACATTTGGCGTCATGTACTCACATTTTTACGCGCCATCGTTAGATGTTTTGCAAGTTTCGCGCGTTATCAGAGCCTCAGACTCAGACGTTCGTCTGAACAGTGTGAGCGCTTTTTCTACGGAGGCAAAGCGCGCACAAGTGAGAGCGCTTCTGTAAAGAGTCCCGCGTTTTCATCCATGTTAGTTTAAGCTGGGGACCGAAAAGAAATCATAAACACTTTGTTAGCAGCACTCAAATAAGGCAAAACACACAAGTGAATGTAAAACTTTACTTATTTTGCGGCTTTTCCCTTCCGCGTCTGGGCAAACGCGTAACCGTCGCACCGGCTGTCAAACGCTGGCGTACTACTTGGCGCGGTAACACATGTGCAGAAGCTCCGCCCCCGTCATAGCTCCGTGTTCCTCACTATAAAACTCTATGGGGTGGCGCACGGGGTGGCGCATGCTTTGCATGCTTTGCCGTCACCACGCTACACTGTAACCACGCTTCCATCGTGGCAGTGACGCGTGCGACGACGAAAAAAACTGTGGCGGCGCTGCGATCGAAGTGGATTGGACCGCATTAAGGTCGCGCCGTTGAAAACTGCTGGCGATATTTCTCGGAAGAGTCATTCGTACTACTTCGCACGCTATCATATCCGTTCAGACCGCTGAAACGGCGTTTATAGTTACATATGACATGCATCTATGCCTTAGGACAGATGCCTTTCTTTCTTTTCTTTATTTCAATTTTTTTTTTTATGACGCTCGGTGATTGCGCGTGCATAGCGGCCGCAGTGTCGGCTTTCATTTTACTGTGCTTTGGAGAACAAATATTTTTCTTATTCCTCAAGCAGCATGTATCTCTCGTGTGTATCTGAGTCTCTTCTCGAGTCTGATTTCTGAAAAAAACGTTACGCTTACTTATATTTCATAGCTAAATGTAATGCCGTTCCCAACTGTACATCCGCTTGACTACAGCATATAAGCGGCTGCTTTCAGTTATCCGGTGCACTATCATATAAGGACAGCAATTAAAGGAACGGCATGCAACACGTAGAGATAGAGACCCAGCTTTTAATGGGTTGCAGACATAGTGACTGTCAAAAGAATTTTTTCCTTGCCTGAATCAAGTTAGCAGATTTACAGGGTGCCCCAAAACAGGTCGTATATTGAGTATGACAGCTGGGAACTTGCTCAGCAGAACCGATTAGCACCCGTGTGTTCAGGAACTGGTGCACCTCTACGCAACAGCCACGACCCCCCAGCAACACAATCATTCGAAATAAGAGTCCTCACTTGCATCGGCCCCACTTCTAGACTTCAAATGTGCTGTTGTGCGTTACAGTCGACCGGAACCAGCTATTCGATCATTTTACAGCGAAGCTGTGTACCTCTACCATCCAAGGAAATTTTCGTGTCGTTGTTGGCGTGGTAAGCAAAAAACTCCCCATACGTACGTGGGCCAATCCCGAGGATAACACAATGCCGGGCCGACCCGCGGCGCAGGTCAAGCAGGCGTTAAGCACTCCTCATACGTGGGCCGATCCCGAAGACAGTGCAATGCCAGGCCGACCCGCGGCGGAGGTGCAGTTCACCATTAATTAAGGCGAACTGCACATACACAGCTTCGCTGGTCATTCTTCTTCACAGAGTGGAATGGCACTCAGTTTTTTTTTAATAGTGAATTCCGAAGTCGAATACGATCTGAATAGCAAATAGCTATAACATATTAATTCTATGGCTAGAGCTATATGTCAAAGTATAGTTTAGAGATTTAGTTTAAAGTTTAGTTTAGGTTTAGAGATTTTCAAAATGCATGACTAGCACACGATGTCTCCAAGTCATATGCTTCTAGCCATTGTGAAGACAATTACTTAGAAAAAGTGTCCAATTTCGAAAGCATTGCCAGGTAGGAATACATTGAGTTAACTAGGGGGGGGGAGGCGGTTCAATATGGCTGGCTCAAATTAAAATGAACAGAGCGAGTAACAAAAATAAAATATATTCTGTTCAAAAGACATAGCTGTGCATTAAAGTTGTTTTAAAGCGAAAATATGTAAGTCTGAGAAGAGATTACATAGCTTTATTCAAGCGCAGCAAAGGTGGTGCCACATGCAGCAGTGCCGTAAACATGTTTCCTTCGGTGCCGTTGCGTGCTCTTTTTTGCTGGTTTTGAAAGCTTCGGCAGCGGTGGCTTCGGCAGTCAGGAAGGCGATGATATCAAAAATGTCCGGGGAGTGGGGGAGGGGGTGAGGTTTCAGTACCAGCACAGCCGTCGTGGATCTCCCCCCTAACTTTGTTTTTGTACCCAGAGATCGCTAATGTAGCAGATATAAAGGCTGATTTATTTTCTGCACCAAATAAAACAGGGTGCTGCACTGATAACTTATGATAAGTGCATTTGTACATCTGCTGTCAGACTGTAAGGCTTGGCAGCCATCACAGATAGCTTTAATTAGCAATTTTAGAGGCAATATTGCATTTGCAAAATGAAAGCCCTCCAGTCATATGTTGCCCAACAACTTCACAAAAATCGTTGTAAGTACTACGGTGTGCAGTATTTTGGCTGTCGCCAGCCCTGAACCCAAACGAAAATTAAATAGCCTGTGAGCGACGCTTATCTCCCCAAACCTATCTGAAAATGCCAGCTGCTTCCTTTCTGCACGCGCACCAATGCTATGACAATTACCAGTTCTCTTATAAATTCTGATCCATAAAGCCTTTCTTTATTTGCTGCTATTAGCAAACGTGATCATCCGAGCTGCGGTACCGCCAAAAGATTGGAAACGGAACAGAGCGCACTCCTCGTCGATTCCTGGCATCACCATGCAAAAAACGAGAAGGCTGTGATGAAGCCTGTGCCAGCGAAAGCTTGCGCTACTGTTTGTCTGCACTCGCAATGTAGAGTATAGAGAGATCAACGTCACTGGTGCACTATTTCATATTTCTTTCGGTACTGCCATATTAGGCTGCCCATAGTGCCAAAGTACTGCAGGCTCTAGCACCCAAGATGATTTTGTTTAGAGAAGAAGTTTTTCTTGAGTTAATGATGTGACTTTGGGTCACCAATTCCCGAATTACAATGTTTCCTATATAATTGCTAATTAAGCAGTTATTTAGGATATCTTTATTAATTATCTGTCATATTTTGCACAATACCGAGTTCCTAGTGATCACAAAGAGACATAACCTGATAGAATATTTGGAGATATCCTCACAAAATTCACCTTTTTGTAAAATTCCATCTTACTGAAACAGGACACTGTGTTTGTGACACTTGCCGTGGTTGGTCAGTGGCTGTGGTGTTGGGCTGTTGAGCACAAGATCGCAGTATGGAATCCCGGCCACGGCAGCCGCATTTCGATGGGGGTTAAGTGCGAAAACACTCGGGTACTTAGATTTAGGTGCACGTTAAAGAACCCCAGGTGGTCGAAATTTACGGAGTCCTCTACTACGGCATGCCTCATAATCAGAAAGTGCTTGTGGCACGTAAAACCCCATAATTTAATTTTAATTAATTATTTGTGACTTGAAGTCACACAACAACAACAGGAGGAGAAGGTGGAGGAGGAAAAAAAAGAAAGGAAAGCTAAGAAGGTCAACCAGACGCGCATTCGGTTTGCTACCCTAAGCAGGGGAAGGAGTTTAAGTGAAGAAAAGAAAGGAGAGGGAGGGAAGAAGGTGCTATCTGTGTGAATACATGAGGTTGCATGTCCATAACTTCCCGCTTATAATCGATCACTGAGGCCAGTTGATTTCATGAAACGTAGCAGTGCCCACGTTGCTTTGTAAGCCTGTGATGGGTGGTGCCATGGTCCGAGAATATTAGTCTCTGAAAATGGTCTGCTGCCTAATTAGTTTAACACCCTCCGATGAATGTCGCGTTCAATCTCATAGTGATTTTAAAAACGCAACATGCGCTTGATCGTCTCTTCAACATTTGCACGAGTCACAAATCGGTGTGTCAGTCATTCCAAAAAGGAGTAGGCTTTCGTAAAAGCCACCCCTAACCAGAGGCGGCACAGTAAAGTTGCATCACGGTGGGAGAAGTTCAATGAAATCTGCAGCTTCAATGTAGGATCCAGCCAGTGGAGACAGCAGTTGGAGATAATCGAGGTTTCAGTCTTGATTTGAGCAAGTAAACGACTCCTCGCAGCATCTGTCCTTGATAAGGGTACGTATAGGAATTGTCAGGGTTTCATTATAAACTGACCGGGCGGCATCATCAGCAAGGTCATTTCCGACGATGCCACAGTGCCCCGTATGCCATTGTAAGATGGTGTCATGTCCATTTATGGGGCTTTATGGAGAACCTCTCTGGTCTCGAACACCAGTTGTTCATGGGTCTTGTGTCGTAAGGCTGACTGCAGAGAGAGGGAGAGAGAGAGAAGGATGCATAGAAATGCAGGGATGTTAACCAGAGGTTGTTCCGGTTGGCTACCCTACACAGGAGGAAGGGTTAAGGGGGATGAAAAGAGAAAGAGAGTGGAAGGGGGACATAGAGAGAGAAAAAGACGAGCACAAACAAACCATGTACACTACAGAGCAGTAGGGGGCAGTGTTCTTAAAGTCTATTGTGAAGGCTTGAGACCGCAGGAACCTTAGTAACGTAAGTAAGGCCTTCAGCACGGTTGTTCTTTGGGAGCACTTACCTAAAGCTTTTAGTTCTGATAGTGGACGATTGTCCAACTGGTCCTGCACTCTGCACATCACCTGTCTCTGGGCACTACCTCGCGGGCAGACACATAATGTATGTGAGCGACTCATATAGCTATTGCATTCGTCGCACGTGGGGCTGTTGGCTAATCCAATAAGGAAGGTATATGAATTCATAAATGCAATGTCTAGCTACAGACAGTACAGCATGGTCTGTTCACATCGTGGTAACCCAGGCGGTAGGTGCATCCGTATGTCCAGAGACAATGAGCGCAAATGATACATAGTGAAAACGTTTGAGTCCCACAGGGGCAAAGTACATTCACGAGACATCAATTGCAGCCTAGCCGCAGCGTCTGTTCACGAAAGCGGAATCAAGACAAGTTGACCACTTTCATGTGCTGATTGGGTGGCTTCGTCGGCATGGTCATTCCCACTGATGCTGCAATGTCCTGGAAGCCATTGAAAGATTAGGTTGTGTCCCTTATCATGGCTGTGATGATATATCTGTCGAATTTCGGAGGCCAGTTTTTCATTGGGTCTGTGGCGCATTGGGCTTTGTGTGCACTGAAGGGCTGCCTTGGAGTCACTAAAGACTGTCCATTCTTGCGGTGGTTCTTGATTAATGAAATGAAGTGCAACAGGGAGCGCCGCAAGTTCTGCACCCGTTGATGTGGTCACACATGAAGTTTTTCATTTGATTTCTTCTGATTTTGCTGGGATGATGACTGCAGCAGCAGAGCTGACGCATTTTACCGAACCAGCTGTGTAGACATGTTGCCGGAATCTGTGCAGGTTGTGAATGTGTTCCAAAGCTGCTTGCTTAAAAGCTTGTGCAATGTAATTAACAGCGGCACACACAGCGGCAAGTTCTGTTGCCGTAGAGGTCATTATATGGAACACTTTGAATGTAATTATGACTTGTAAGGCCGGGATGATAACAGCGCCTGTGGAGCTGGTGGTTGAGACAAATCCATTGGTGTAAATGTGCGTTCTTTGCTAATATGCTTCGTTCAGTAATGACAGTGTGAACTGATGTAGAGCCACTGTTAATTGATGGGTCTGTTTCGTAATTCCTGGAATCGTGAGGTGTACTTGTGGCTGTCGTAGGCACCAGAGGGGTAACAGTGGTCTTACTGCTGAGGTAAAGTCCGACAGAAGGTAGCCTTGATGTATTGCAAGAAGTTTGAAAAATGCGGATTGAGGTCTTTGCGCTGGCAAAGCAGCAATATAGTGACTGGGTACGCGACACAGATGTTGAATGTGTGCTCCAAGGTTGCCAATCGTTATATATGTTGGCACCAAGTACGTAGTCTCTAGCAATCATGTTTGTTGCGTGAGTCGAGGCACATCGTGGTAGTCCAAGACAGGTCTGTAGAGCTTGGCCTTGCAAACTTTCGAGGGTACAAATGTTTGTTTTACATGTGTTCGCCAAAACAGGCAAGCCGTACCGTAAAAAGCCCAGAAACAGTTATCTGTACAGCTACAGCAGGGACCATACCGACGTGCCCAAGGTTTTTCCGCACAGGAACCTCATTACATGTACAATCGAAATTAGTCTCCACTTCAGGTAGATGCAGTGGGGCCTCCATGAAAGGCCCCTGTCAATAATCACACCTAAGAAGTGGTAAGACTTCTGGTATTTTAAACCCTGGCTATTGAGAGAAACAGGGTATGGTGCCATGGGTCTGCGCATAAACGTGATTAATGCGCATTTTTTGATGGACACACTAAGTCCTTGTTTGCGGAGATACGAACAAGTTCGGGTGGCTGCCCGCTGAATTCTTACTCGTACTCGAAGACGAGTCACCGTAGAAGACCAAAGACAAATATCATCAGCGTACATTGATACGTGGATTGTCTTGGGTAATATTTCAGCTAGGCCAACCATATAGTTAGGTTAAAGAGAATAGGGCTCAGTACCTCACCCTGTGGAATGCCAGCGTGACAACAACAAAATGACGAAGAGACGGTTAACTATGGCTAGGAGACAGTGTTTTTATTCAACACTGCGAAACTGATGCAAAACGAATGCAAATGATACAAAGCTGATAAATGAAACGCTGTATACATACTGATGAGACACAAACCATGGTGGAACATGAGCGCACTGCACGAGCGCACTGCACATGAAATGTTCTGCTAAGGCGAGTAGTTCAGTGATCACTTGGCGAATAAAATTTTTCAGCCCGCACATTCGTGCAATTATTATACAGGAAGTTGATAAAGCTGCAGCCGACAATTCTGCGGCACAACACATCTGGTACATGAGCTTGTGCTGCTGGTTACCGGAGCATTCTTTGCCATTTGCGCCCAGTCAAGCAGGCGGAAAGACATATTAAAGACTCCCCCCTCCCCTTCTGGCACCCGGGGCCCACGCCCCCCCCCCCCCCCCCTGTTACTACGCCACTGCCTGCAGCTGAGGCCTCTTTTGTATAATGATGACAGCAAGGAGCAGAAGTTTATGATGCTGTTTCAAGGGAAGCCACAAGGGAGTAAAACAAAATCAGCAGCTCATAGGGATACATATGCAACATTTAATGAAAATCAAACTTTTAAAGTGGTCCGAAATCTGACAGGCGCTGCATTCTATTATGAGTGCAGAAAAAATATCACCTTTACACATTAGCTAAATGAAACTTCCAATTTCAAGGTTAAGAAATGAAGTACTGTGTGATTCGTTTCAATGTTCCTGTGTGAACTGTAAAAAGCCTATCCACAAATCATGGTGAACTTTAAATTACTTTTGCGTGCATTGTTTTGGTTGAATGTGTATAATTAATTTAAAAAAAATTTGTTTAAGATAACATTACTGTCAGTTGGCCTTTATTCTGTTTATAATGAATAGTTTCTGCGCTGCACTATGCCAAGTGACTGTCGACAGAGCTGCGTCGCTTGCAGTGTTGTCACAGAGTAGTGTGTAGTCAATATAGCCTGCATTTTTTTTTTTTTTCATTTTTCTTGTCGCGAGCATTTGATTTTTTTTTTTGAGCACCTGTTTTCACTCGGAGGTCACATTTGAAATTTTGTGAAAGCAATCACCATTCATATGACATTCTACCTTTCTCACTGCAATAGGAAAAAAATTGGCTGAAGCGATTCATAGGTGTCATGGAATGTGAGCTTGAAGTAATGTACGGTTAAGTTGGCCGCAGAGACAAAGCAATGACAATAAATTTGAGACAAGAAACAAGGCTAAAACAAGGTACATTTTGTTTGTAGAATAGTGAGCTATCACATTTAAGCTGTTTCCTTTGAATAAGTCAGTGCAGCTTAAGGTTGTTAATAGCCAACATGCTATTATTTTGATAGTCTAATTTAAGTAGTCGTTTGTGCTACCTGCATCAGCTGATCAATATTTTCTCAATTTCAGAAGCAGCTAGGAATGACCTAACGTGGGCTAATATCCTGTCACACTATCAGAACAGTGGCAGACTGGCTGACAACACTGCTGCCTGAGCATCATCTGTGCCTCAAAGGTAAATGCGATGCATTTTATAGCCTTCATTACATAGAATTCCTACAGTGTTTTCTGGCATATAGCAGCATCATCATCATCATGTTTTATGTCCACTGCAGGACAAAGGCCTCTCCCTGTGATCTCCAATTACCCCTGTCCTGCGTTAAGAGACAGAAAGAGAGCAGTTTAGATCAGAGAGCAAACGGGTATAGACAATATTCTAATTTACATCAAGAGAAAAAATGGAGCTGGGCAGGTCATGGAATGTGCTGGTTAGATAACCGTTGGACCATTAGGGTTACAGAATGGGTACTAAGAGAAGGGAAATGCAGTCGAGGATGGCAGAAGACTAGGTGGAGTGATGAAATTAGGAAATTTCGCGGGCACTAGTTGAAATCTGGCATATATTAAAGTGAGCTATGCTTGCATTTATTGGTGGGAAACCTTGTCATTTTCAGTTCAGTCATAAATACAAGTCTAACTTGCCAAATTGCAGTGTTTAAATGCTGTAAGCATCAGGAAAGGAATTTTTATGGTGTGCTATTTGTCAGTAAGAAAAACGGCCTTTCCCTTTTGAAATTTACAATATCTAATTTGAATTTGATAAGAAAACAATGATCGTAAGGTTGTTTGTATTGTTTGTGCTGGTGAAAGAGCACTTAGATTTTAGGAGTTAACCACAAAAATTTTGTCGCGTTTTTATGCCAAGAACAGATAGCTGTAAACTCAGTAATTATGCTATGGAGCCTCAGTTACTAGTTTAATAATACAGTTCAAAACATGTATGAAGTGTAGTGCGGCTTTCGATGTGAAACAGAAGTCTATTCATGTCACCAATACTCGATGTGGCAGTCTCATATAGTACCAGACACAACTGACGTTATGACCATGCTGCAAAAACAGAGATCATTCAACACTTGACAGGATAGCAGGAGAGAGAGTCCTTCTACATTGCAAAAAGAAGCGTGCAATCGGAAGGGTCAATTTGACGGCTTTTAGTGACGAGGTCATAATATCGCCATCAACTACTGCACTGAGCCAACTGTCTCAAGCTTGAGTTGTTTACGACACCGTATGAATTCCAACTATGGTTTCGGTGATGTGAATAATCTCCTGCTTCACTTAATAAATAGTGCTACACTTCGAGTACATTTTAAACTAGCTGCATAAGATTTGATGTAATAATTCTTTGTGCTTCTCAAGGAATTGAGGCTCCATGTCATAATTGTGGGGTTGGCAGCTACCTAAAAAGCACAAAAGTGGGCACAAAATTCTTGTGTCAGTACTCTCTTAATGAATTCTTCCCAGATGCATTAATTTATTTTAAAAAAGATTAATAATTTTGATGCACAATTTGCTTTACACTGTTGATGTCATGTTTTAATTTGTGCAGAATACTAGAAGCCATTGAGCCAGCCAATCCCAGTGTAAGCAGCTGCATCTTTCCCTGAGGTGGCATGGAGAAGGAAGTCCCGTAGCTGTGATCTCATCGACCAACTTTTTGCATGGGAGTCCCAGTTGTCCATAGCAGATTGCAACAAAGTATTCCAGGGTGAAAATCAAGCCGTTCCGGTTAGCGGAAATGGTGGGTCTCCTATTCAAAACATGACTCCAGGGCCCTCAATGAGCTTTTTGGGCTAAGCCAGCTACAGTTCAGTTGTAATTCCAGTTGATAACTTTTGAAAGTACCACAAATTGGTTTTGTGTGTGCGTGTGTGATATGGTATAATTTTTGCAGTCATGACTTAGGAAAAACAAGTCTTTTAGAATGTTGGTTACTGGAAATATATATTCAAGAGAGCATTGTGAATGCATCTTTGCTACATTTTAAGCTTACAATTCAGTTCAAGTCATAGCCTGTACTTTTTCTGGACTCGTTGTGTTATTTGAAAAGAAAGTCCACTACCATTTCACGATGCTCTAAAAAAAAGTTAATCGGTCCTTGTACCCATTTTATAAACAATTGAATTACCATTTTAACTCAGACACTTTTATTTTTGTTGCATTGATAATTACAATTTCTAAGTTCTTTGTAAGGAAGTTGCATCTACTAAGGACCTACTCCATTAGTCATATTCATAGCAACCACACTGAATCACATTTGTATTTATGAAATAAAGTGCGCATTTTTTGCTGCTCCCTTAAGCATTGATGAGCCATTGTGCAAGGTTGTGTCTGTATAGAGACAGGAAACAGCCTTTCTACGTTCTGTTTTATCTTCCTTAAAATGCACTCTCCACACACTTGCACTCACTTCTGCGACCATTGGTACTGCATGCAACCATTTAGAGTGCAGTTTACCTGAGGTGATAGTGGTATTTATTGGATGTATTCTGTCATGGACATGGTATATGTGGTTCTTGCATTTGGATCCATGCATTTTCATACCAGCGCAAGTCTGCTGGCATGTAATATGCATATGCAGTGGAACCTACTCATGGCTTGTGGAACAAGGTAAATAGAATTGTACATTTGTTGCACTATTTCAGACAGACATGCTTATTGCATGCATGGTATAGTATGCTAATACTGATCCACTAGTATCACAAAACAATGGTGCTTTCTGACTCTGAAAATGCAGAACTATTTACAGGCATGGTACTTGAACATTGAGAATGGCTCAACAAAATGAACGGACTGCAATGCATTATGTGCACTCAGTGTATGCTTAGGCTGGACTGCTAAACTTGTCTACGTTGTATCTTAAATTCTTAAAAATAAAAGAGCATGATGAGAAGTCACTTTCTTCTGCTGCACATGTGCAGCGGCAGATGCCATACTTAGTATGAAGACCTCCAATAATGTTTCATTGCCAACTTTGGTACACATTAGAGCTGGTTAGCGCTAATGCCATTTGATCTCTAGAAATGCTTATATTTGCACGAGCTTAGGCGAAAACTGTTGTCTTGCAGTTCAAGGAGCAGTTTACGAGTAGCAGGAAAACAATACATAGAGCACAAATACATTTCTTTATGAACGTTGGAGTAACTATTTTGGTACTGGTGCTATTGACAAAAAGTATTTGATTTCACTGTAGTTATTATTTTGTTAAGTGATTGTCCATTTGGTATTTTTGCAATATTACAGTGACATGAAATTAAAGGCTTGACAACAGCTCAGTTGGTTGGGAATTGACTTGGCACAAGAGAAACATTGACCCCAGTTAAAGAGATAATTTTACTGTGGTTGTTGCCGTTCTTGTGTTTCTGTAGTGACATGTAAAATAAGAATTCAACCTTCCAGGATCGTAAACATTGTAAGTAGAGCTAACTATAGCCCCTGTGAAGCTGGAACACGCCTGGACATTGAATGTCTACACCGCAGCTACAGCAGTGGCAGTGCTTCCCAACATGGCTGCTAGCTGTAAGTGGAGGGAGCATTGGCTGACCTACCAGCTGGCTTGTAGAGGTCTAGGTCTAGAGCACAGCTTATAAAAGATGGCTACTAGCTGTGGCCTTAGCTAGATTGAGCTGGAAGGTAGACGCCTACTAGCTAGCTGCGTGCTTCCTGGTTATATGAGAAGTCGGAGTAATCAATCGTCATGGCAATGGTTGAGTCAAGGGCTGCATGAATATGAGACTGATCGACACCTCAGCTGCGAGGAGACACCGTTTACTTGCCGGCAAAGCGATCATGTTGGACTCTCGGATGGAAGCGTTTGGAAAAGGTTCACCAGGTAAGAGACAGCCGGACCGGAAGTGTTTCCACCCTACTTTAGCACATTCTGTTATACACAGATATGCGCTCTCGGCAAAGGTCGAGTCCCCCTTGGTGGTCCAGTTTTCGGGCATTCATCTTCATGTTTTTATGCGTGCTCCTCCACACAATAGGTACGTAAATTCTACCGATGAATTACAACAGTCAGTTGAAACCGCTTCAACGACATGGTATAGTCGTGCGCACGGAGCATCGTTTGCCTCAGCGAATGAAAATTGTGAGAAAGATGAGATTGCGAGGAAATATTTCAAAAAGAAAAACAAAGAAATAAAAAATCACCACCCAAGCACTCCGTACAGATGGTTAACCAGCGAAGCTGAAACGTGCGGCCTTGGTGTTTAACACTGGGTTAATCCTGACGGTTTATTAATGACGGCTTGGTAGGCTGCCCGATCCTTGGTGCGCATTGCTGCTTGCGCTCGGCTGCACGAGCCTGTTCTTGTGTCTGGGTTGCATCATTGGTACGGTGTAGATGAGCTATTTCCTGGTTCTGCTCACGACATTGCTGATCGAAAGCTGCCTGCTCCTCAGGAGTAAATATGACACTTGGCCTACCCATTTTGGAGCCGGAGAGAAACTGCTGCACGTGCACTTGGCTGCGACGGAGAAAAATGATTTCATTACTGGCGCGGTCAATCGCGCGCCTTCTTTTTTTCGCGCAAGTGCATGGGGTTGCGCCGGAGGAGTTTTTGGCGTACAGGCGACAGACGGACGAATGAACCGGCTAGCCATATACAGCTTCGCTGTAAAACGGGCAATGGATAGGATACCTGGAGAATGAGGACACCCTCAATTTGAGCGAGAACTTGTGATAATCATCATGTACAACGTGTCAACACATATCAAGGCTGAAAAAAAAAATGAATACGATTAAGGGCAAGAGTCTAATATTGGTGTCACATGGTGCACTTTCGATTGCGATTGAGCCAGATTAGTCAAGCTAATTTTTCAAAAGCGAAATGACACATTTACACATGGTAATGCTTGTAGAATATACAGGCTACCAGCCTGCTTGTATGACGTCACAGCTCAGTGTGCACAGGCTTTGCTCTATTTCTGTGTTGGATATGCCAATGCCTCTTCGATCACGTCTGTGCACTTCGATGGTGCCATGATGCTAGGTAGTTGGACTGATAGCCATAAAATCAAATGAGGACATTCACAAAAAGTGAGCAGTGAACATGATTGCCTGGAAATTTAACAAGATAAAACACAATAAATAAAGGCACATAAATGCCTGAAGCCACATGCACAAAGATCAGACGAATATCTGTGCTACCCATAATTTCCACAGCAGAACCTCTATAAAGTTTACGGAGGAGCTAGGTCGTATTCCACAGTAGCTGAATGATCACAACACTACATATTCTTCCAGTAATTTTAGTAGGAAACTGTGCCACAGCCTGTGTCAGTCAACTGGAAGTGCAACATTGCAAAGGCACATGTTCATGTGTTGATTATTTTTCCGGAGTTGTACACTTGGTTAGCATGCTGGCACATGCCTCACAGCTTCCACTCGAGTGCCACATAATGTGCAACAATCAGGGTGTCTACCAATTGTGTCTAGAAATACTCAGGGAAAACTCAGGGAATTTGTGCTTCTATCTGGGAAAATTAGCTGTAATTTTATTGAAAGGGAACGAAAGTCGCGCTAATGCTGGCTTGACTAACAGAGAAATCGTAACGAATCGTTTTTGATGCCGTGTCATTGGCTGTAGGAGTTGCCAGTGTACAGTCAATGACCGATTTTCCGGACGCCCGATTTTTGGGACATGCCTGATAATTTGGATGGCTTTGCGGCACCACCACGTGCCTTATAGACTCAATGCATAAGAACACATAACATTTCGGACGCAAGAACGCGGTGAAGCGTACGTAAAGTATTGTGGTGAAGTTTAACAGGTGTGGGAAGGGGCAATAGTCACTGGACCCAGTATGTATTCCTTAATAATACATGCGTGCGCCCGCCATCTCCTGTCCCTGCATGAGCGCTGATATGCCTCATAAGTGTACTGGCAGGCTTTCAGAGCTTTTTCGGTTGTGCCTGTGGCATTCGAGCCTTTAAGGGCAGTAAAAGACATGCATTAACTTTTTCAAACTGCCCAATTTTTTGGACGTTTTCGCTGCCCCTAGGCAGCCCGAAAAATAGGATGTTGACTGTACTACTGACCAAGAGGATGCTTGAAATGGTCCATGGGGCGAACGCGCGGCGGAACGTAGACGACAGCACAAAGGACTGATGCATTGAGGATTGAACAAGAAAGGAAGTGTGCTGCCGCTTCTTTGAAGGAGCTTAAGCTCAAAGAGCAAAGTTTTGGCTGATGTTTAGATGCAGGTGTCCCTCATCCAAACTAAAATAAACTCTTTAAAGCAGTGAAACGCAACACTGAGGCATTGTGCGTGGACTGAGAGTATGTCAGGACAGTTGAGGTTGACTATCCAGCTACCGAGAGAGAATCTCACTTGTGACAAAGTTCGGGCCTCAGAACAATGAGCTTGCTATCAGTTGATAGAGATAGCTCATATTAGAAAATATTTGCTTCTGTATGCTCTGTATGCATCTCTTTTTATTCGTATTTGAAGATGTTTGGCTCAATTTGCCATGGGCTTTACAATTTTTTTTCGAAGATATTTGATTTGCTTTGCATTTTACTAACCCATCCCTTCTGTTTTCTTTTTGAATAAAATAAACACTACCTCTTACTATTCAAACTGAGTTAAGTCATTTTTTTTAAATTTCGTTGGGCGACATTGTGTCAGCCTGTCTTGACATAAAACAAAGTTCTGTGTCACTCGGGAAATTTTGCAAAGGCACTCGGGGAAAACCTCGAAAACTCACTGAGTTTGGAAACGTCAACTTAGTAGACACCCTGAACAAGTCTAGAATGTGCTGGCTACTCGTGGCAATCAATTGAATCAGCTTTCACAAAAGCGAGCAAGCTTGTGGTGAAGCTGCGGAGTCGTTGCGATCACATCATTCCAACTTGCTGCAGGAGTGCGACTATGCTGCTAAAATTCACTGGCTGGGATTCCAGCATGTAGGCAGCTTATTATTGGCTAGTTACTTGCATGGGAGCATATACAACAACTATAAAACGGCCATTCTCGGCTTCTACTTCTTTAATATTTCGAGCCAGAGCGTTTAAGCTAAAGTCCATAGCAGAACACTGTCTCCAAACATGTCCCCGTCGCGATGTGCTGGGACATGACCCTAGATAAAGTATTGAAAGGAATAGAAAGAAAGCAAGAATGATAGTCTGGATGTATTTTTTAGTGCGAAAGCGTACAAAGAAGCTGGTGTCCCATTCAGGGTAATAGTATCGGAGAAAGGCACATGGTAGAAGTCCATTGCAATCTACTTATTAGACAAGCTTAACCTATCGAAATTAAAGATCTGTTTATCATGAAAAATTCCGAGGGAGTTTTAGCCTTTGTAGAGGCCAACTGTAATGCGGGACTAAAGGCCTTCTCAGCAGATGTGAAGGACCTGAATTATTCTTTGCCGCAGAATTAATTGTTGTGTTCAATAATGCATAGATGAATTTGGGGCCGTAAGATTTAGTACGAAAGTGGGCACAACTGTTGAATATTTTTTAGAACTTTTAGACTTGTACATGAAGTCAATATTTGCACAAAGAAATAACATTCCGTGCCTTCAAAAACAAGGGGTCTATATAGAATTCTGCTTAGCACCTGTTTTAAGCAACCTATACTTAGCTAAGCTAGACAGAGACCTGTATTCACGCGTCAATGAGACAAAAGTTGTTAAAATATTTAATTTGTTGATGATTTTTTAGTGTTTGTTAATGTTAAGCTAGACAACTTTGACACAGAATGTTCAACTGTTAGTAATTTTATACGCGAGTGCCTTTGTCCACTGAAAGTTACGTTCGAAGAGCCCATAGAACGAAAGATCAAGTTCCTTGACATTAAATTTACCTTCGGTGATGACCTAACATGCTCGTGCTACAGTCCCAGGACAAATAAACCGTTGTTGTCATATCATTCAGCCCATTCTCAATTGATAAAAAGAGGAATTGCAAAAATGTGTTTCACTAACGCACTTAATAAATCATGACATCATTGCACTGACGAAGTGTTCACACAACAGGCCATGCGCCTACATGATGCAGGTTATCCCAGTCAGGTTCTGGTATCAGTTGTAGAAGGAATACTAAGGCAAGCGTAGCAATCTGGGACCTCTGAATGTGTGGAAGGAAATAGTAGCCATGAGAAAAAAAGATCAACAGTTACACCCTATATCCACAGGTTTTCGCACGACCTAAAAAAAATTGCCTGCTGAGGTAACACTGATGTTGTTTTTTCTGCACTTAACAAACTAATCAGCTTGTGCAGGAACACAAGACCAGAAAAGAAAGAAAGTGCTCTTAGTTCGCAAGTAAAACAGAGGAAAAAGTTTAGAGATTGTAAGGCTTTGATTATATATTGTATGCCGTTATCGTGTGGAAAGTATTATATCGGGCAGTAGGACAGATGCATTAATGATAGGTTGTGCGAACACAAAAACAAGGTCGACAAAGTTGCATCAGATGGGTTTCTCTCCTTTCATTGTAAGCAGCATTAGTGCTCCCCTCTCTCTGAATCAACAACCATTACTGGTATAAGTAAGTGCTAACCGATTAGACTTATAATAGAAGCTGAGCAGATAGTTGCCCTGGGAGAGTCCTGTATCAGCAAACCGTCATTGGCTCTCTCTGAAAAAGAATTGAAATTTTTGCGCATGGCTTAAGATATCACTTCTAAAAATGTCATGTTTTGAACTGTTCATCTGGCTGTGACTCATGTTGGCCGAGTGTATCACTCCTCGATAAAGAACAGTGTTGGAAGTTTGCGCTGTGTACGTTTGTGTGTCTTTTGTCCTGTCTTTTAATCGTACTACCGTACACCTATTCAAGACGCGTTACCAACAAGCCCACATTGCAATCCTCGTGAACCCATATTAAGAGTTATATTGGACTTACCAGTGGCAATTATATGATCTGCAGTGAAGCTGGCCACACAATTGAAAGTAGCAACAATGAACGCAAAGCTTTTATTTTAATTTTTAAAGGGACAGAGAAGAATTATTTAAACTGTTAGTAAATTACACCAAAAATGCCACTCTTACCGTGAGAAAAGGTTTGGTAAGCCAGAAAAGATACAAGAACAAAAGACAGGTGGCACAGCAGCCTGGAAGTTTCTGTACTAGCTCACTGTGATGTCATGGATTTTGATTACACCTACTTGGGGCTAGTTAATTTTTTCTCAGAAAAGATACACTACATTGTATACTAAAAGAGTCGAAGACTGAACTTGGCCAGATTGAACAAAATTTGAACTGATTGTACTAAGCCACAGCAGTCCAAATACAGAAATGTACCTTGAAATCAGCTATGTTGAGTGATGCTGGGAATGTAGAGTTGGGACTGGCACCACTGCCCTTGAAGCCCTTTCACTTGAAGGTGATAGTAGGGGTGAAAGCTACTCAGATCCTCCTCAAGGAAATTTGTCCAACCTGGTGATGTTGTGGGCACATGTGGTACAAAGTACTGGGGTGGGCATATGTGAGAATATAAAAGCATGTGTGTCGAGTTGAAGCAAATTTCTATGGGCTAGGAGAAGGGATGAGGAGTCAGGCACAAGAGGTATTGGCAGATGCATGTTCTTCGTTTTGTCGTGTACTTTTTTTATCTACCATGTCAATGAAAGGGTCAGAGCACTATCCTTGTACCCAGTGTAGATGAACGTTGAAACATGAATCACTATGAAGCTCTTGGATTTTTTCACACAGTAATAGAGCTTTAATGACTGACTTCACCTGTTTAATGTGATCAACAGCAGCCAAATACGAGAGGAGCCAATGTCTTGACAAGGGCACTTGTCTTTATCAGGGCAGACAAGTCCTTTTGTCGAAATGTAGGCTCCAGGAATAGGATCATCGTGTTCAGCCACTGTTGATCAGTTCAAGTTTCCATCTTCCTGTGAAACCTTTTATTTGTTCAGCTGTTTAATGACACTCAAATACTAATCACTGCATAGTATGTGTACTTGTATGATGCTTGATAAAGAAGACGTTGCTGCCTCAATAGCATCTAGTATGATTTGAAGTTGAGTCAGATATATTTGTCATGTATTCCTCATTTTCTTGAATAGGTAAATGTGTAAGGCTGACTTATGCTATGCTTTCACCATCATTTCTAACAGCAGTGCCTGTGTACACCATGCATTTGTCCAAGGAAACATCAGTGTGCATTGGGCTTATGTTTCTTCTTGCAGGTGAGTGATTTGTTGCCTGTCAAACAAGCAGATTCTAAGGAGGCAATGCAATGACCTGATGTGCTGAAAGTGATGTGTAGCAAAAGGAGACAGAGTTCTACAAAAACTGGAATATGTCTCTAATTTGCGTGCTCACTCACATAGAGCTGTCAATTACACTATAGTGTTTAGCTGAGCGTGTTCTTGAAGAATAAACAGAGGCGCAATATGTGGGAGGGCTGTAATTGTACTCATCACATGTAAATTAATGACTTCAAACTGGTACCACCACTTAAGTCTGAGTTGCTAAAATTGAGTAAAATTTCAAATTATTGAAACCGAAATGAATATTATATGGCATAATATTCAATTGACTATTAAAAAATATTGAATATTTGCACAAGCCTAGTACATATAAACTTAATCAGAACAATATTTTCCCACCTCACTTAACAATCTAATTTGCAACCTTGAGTGTGCACTGTGCGATGCGTTCAACAAGTACTGTGTCTGCACTAACGACATGATATTTTAGCGTAAAAAGCGGAACAGAAAGATTCTAAGTGACAGAAAAGCAAGAAAGGTGGTACAAGTAGCGCCGTCTTTCTTTTCTGTCTGTCACTTGTCATTCAGGTCATGTCGTTCAGCAAACACCAACTCGCCCAAGAAAAATGTGTTTGCACTGCCTGCCATTGCAGCATTTGCCGTTTCACACAAGTGCTCTCTAATTCAGTGTAGCCTTGCACCATTACAAAAGAAATGGAAGCACGTGTTCTTCACAGGCACTGCTGAGCGAGCATAATGAAATGATTCCTTTGACTCAATTCTGTTTCATTCTTTTCACCCCCTGCTTCGAATAAGCCAATGCAGGTAAAATGTATGTAGGGACCAATTGAGCCAATGGTGCTGTGCAGGGAAAAGAATTAGAATATAATTATTGCAATATTCCAACTCTGCCCTGTATAATTCTGCCACCACAACCAGCAATTGGAATGTTCTTGCACAAAAAAAGCACTATAAACTATAAAATTTATTGACATCATTTATTTATTATTTACAGTGTTGGGAGTCAGCCTTCATCACATAAGCTTTCTTAGCTTCTCAAGCCTGAAAAGTAAGAAAAGGGATAAAATGGAAATGTTTAAGGCAAACTGCAGCACATGCACAAGCATAAGTACAGCATCATGTAATAGTAACCGGCATATACAGGGTTGTCCCAGCTAACTTTAGTCAGAGTTTAAAAATATGCCAATGCACTCTGAGACGATTTGACCAAAAGCATGTTGCTGACTATTGTATGGAGTAAGTCGCACTATTTTTTTGTGTTCTGCCTAATTGCATTAGTCAAGATTAATTAACCAACTTCTGAAGCAACTAAGTTAGGCAAAAAATTCCAATTAGAAAGTTGTAGAGAGCTTAGCAAAACATTGGATAAAACAGTTTCTAACTTTCTATTAGGCATTAGTGCTTTCCCGCTTACTGCAGATGCCCGCGGAATACAAAAAAAAATACCACGTGACATGTCCGCTTGCGCGCCGTGATTGCAGCGAATGCTCCGCATACAAACAAACATAGCATTCAGCTATGTTCCCATGTGATCAAGACCTCATGTAAACAAGAAAATGCGCGAGGCGTGCACGATCGAGAACAGTATATAGCTGCCCACCACGGCAGCTTCCCCGCAATACTCGCCCGCCCATCTCATGTGAAAACGCCGGCACGCACTCAGTTTCTCATTTAAGTACCAGCAAATCTTCTCCGGGGTCATCGCACGCGGCATTCACAGCTACCACCGCCAATCCTATTGCGATAAGCATCTTCGCCTATCCGTTTCACAATGCGTGGTGCTGTTGCATGCATAGCGCACCCTGCTGGCTTCGCCGCCGTTCCCTTCGGCAAACTGCGATTGTATATGTTTTCCGGCCGCTAGATCCCACGTTAAAAAGAAGAAAGAGGGGGGGGGGGGCCACGAAGCGCACGCGATTGATAACATTATATAGCTGCTCGTCTCCCGTGAAAACGACGGGGCGCACAGTTTCTTATTCCAGTACTAGTAAATCTCCGCCTGGGTTGTCGCACACTGCATTCACAACTGTCGCCATCAATCCTATTGCGATTAGCACCTTCACTGCCTTCAGCTATGTTTTACAGCGCATGGTGCATAGTGCCATTGGTAGCGTACAGCACGCTTTCAGTAGGCGATAATCCACTGTTCCTTGCTGCAGGTGGGGCGGTGTGGACATCAGGTTTCGCTTCGGGGGTGTCCGGCATCCCCCACCAGCTCGATTTCGTTTCGGTTTCCCGTCTCCTCCTTAAAACACCAGGCAATAGGAAAACAACAAAGCGCGTCTAGGGTTACCGGAACACCACCAGGGGCGCAATTGGAGATCGTTGTTCGAAACGCATTTTCAGTTTGTGTTTTGAACAACGATCTCCGATCGCGCCCCAGTAGTTAACAATAGTTGAGCCTTTCAAATTTTGGTTACTTCGGATATGTTTTCCCAGTTAGTACGTTTTTCTCACTGTTTCTTCCAAAACGTATGAACAAGGTTCTACTGTATATTTGTTGAAAGGTACCGCACTCACTCCAGTGTGTTCTAAGTTTTGAAGGCCTTGCAGGGCTCATTTAATGTGTAGTACACTAAGAAGCTATTAACAGTGATGCAGAAGCATGTGCAAAAAATTGCTGCTGGCGTATCAGTTCACAGGCTTAGCACTGCATGAAAAGTGTGCAAAATAGAGAAAATGCTCATAAAAGAAAAAGAGAGAAGGCTGCAAAGCACTCGGTGTGTTTGGTTGAATTTTGAAAAAGTTTCGTGAAGATGATGAAAAAAAATCAGCAATGAAAGGAAAGATTTGCTTTCAATTCTGTTCACGACTGGAACCTCTGGAACCATTAACGGAGCACTGACATGACGTTTAAAAATTTTCGCTCTTTAAGAAATGAAGGTACACAACCTCGAAACACTAGAAAAAAAATAATAGCAAGGGTCTCGGAGTGCCCGATATAGTTTGGTTGTCTGTTATGCTGCTACTCATTATGCAGTTCGATGTAGCACAATTGAACGAGTCATAGTGAGTGGCAAAACAGTGCAATGTTTTGCTCTTATGTGACCACCTTCTATGTCACCATGTCATGACACATACACCTCCTTACAAATGAAACCAAAACTGGTTCGTAGAAAAGGTATTATATAGTAAATTATTTAGGGTGCTTTGAGGCTTGTGAGAATTGGTTTTTGGGTTTCAAGGTAGAGGACTTTCATTCAAAGTAAAAAAAACGGAAAGTCGAGAATGTCACGTCAATACTTCTCTAATATGCTCTCTTTTATTTTGCCAGTCACGGAATAGTGCCATTTTTTATCACATTTTCCAACTCGGGGAGCATACATGACAATAACTGATGGAGAACCCAAGTGTTTTTGCATTCCACCCTCATGGAATGATGACACCACAGCCAGGAATCAAATCCATGACCTCATGCTCTGCAGAAAAATGCCATGGCTACTGAGCCATCGTGACAAGTAGGCCTATATATGAAGCTGAAATACTTGACAATAAATGGGAATCTTTTTAAAGATCCAATGAGGGAACTCTGCTTCACCACTGCCTCTAAAAAGGATGTCCCTCTCTTGTTTTCTAATCTGCCACAGCCACTGACACAATGAATCAGGTGCTGGCTTTGGGATTGGAGCCCAAGGTTGCGGCAGTAGTGATAGCAGAGGCATTAAGCAATAAGCCAGTGTGGCCTAGTTTAGCAAGCCAACTGCAATCACTGCCAGTAGACTGAAGAAGGAGCACATTCACTGATTTCCTACAGCGAAGTAAATATATTGTTACGTGTAAAAAGACACAGACGAAAGAGACTATTTACAGGCTATTTACACTGGACTGGAGCCAGAGCGCCAGGCCGACATTCACTCGCGCCAAGGGCACAGACCCACTTCGTCGTCGTTCTCGCGGCGGCTCGTCCATTGAGCATCGCTCGATGATATCGTAATACTACCCCCCGGCAGCAAAAGCGCCGTCACAGTGCTGTTAAATATCCAAGGGGTGTGGAGAGTTGTAGGGTTTGAGTCGGGCGACGTGGACAATGTCACTGGTTGTCACAGCAGAGGACATAGTGGGCATGGCTAGAACGATTTCATAGGTGACATCGGTCACTTGGTGAAGCACGCGATATGGGCCTGTGTAGCAGGAAAGCAGTTTTTCACAAAGGCCAACTTTACGCGATGGTGACCAAAGCAACACGAGGGTGCCAGGCACAAAATTGACATCACGGTAACGGAGGTCGTAGTGCTGCTTTTGTTTCTCTTGAGAGACTTGCAGACAAGCGCGCGCAAGTTGGCGAGCGTGATCAGGATGGGCTATAGCATCACGGGCATAAGCGCTAGCTGATGCTGTGGTGGACGGAAGCACAGTGTCCAGTGGTAGCGTCGGTTCACGGCCATACAAGAGGTAAAAAGGAAAAAAGCCAGTAGTGTCGAGACGGGAAGAGTTGTACGCAAAGGTGATGTAAGGTAGAGCCTGGTCCCAGTCACGGTGGTCGTCTGAAACGTATTTGGATAGCATGTCTGTAAGGGTGCAGTTCAAACACTCAGTGAGGCCGTTCGTTTGAGGGTGGTAGGAGGTGGTAAATTTTTGCTGTATTGAGCAGGCACGCATGATGTCGTCAATGACTTTGGCTAAGAATGTACGGCCACGGTCTGTTAGCAATTGACGCGGAGCACCATGAATCAAAATGATATCATGCAGGAGGAAGTCCGCAACATCAGTTGCGCAACTGGTCGGAAGAGCGCGGGTTACGGCGTAGCGGGTAGCGTAGTCCACCGCGACTGCAACCTACTTGTTTCCTGATGTAGATTCCGGAAATGGGCCGAGAAGGTCTAAGCCGACACGATGGAAGGGCTCGGCAGGGATATCGAGCGACTGCAGGTAACCAGCGGGGAGCTGGGAAGGCTTCTTGCGTCGTTGGCAAAGTTCACAAGCGGCGACGTAACGTCGTACGGAACGGGCAAGGCCCGGCCAGAAAAAACAGTGACGTTCACGGTCATAGGTTTGAGATACGCCGAGGTGTCCTGCCGTTGGTGCGTCGTGAAGCTCTTCTAGAACGGTTGAGCAGAGGTGTTTAGGTATGACAAGTAGGAACTCAGAGCCGTCCGGATGAAGGTTACGACGGTACAGAGTACCGTCGCGGAGGACAAAGAGGTGTAGTGTGGCGTCGGCCGGAGAGTGTTCAAAACGGTCGATGAGTGCCCTGATATAGGCGTCATGACGTTGCTCGTCGGCGAAATGAAGCAGCTGCGACACAGAGAATACGCAAGCAGCACTGGTAATATTGGAGGTGTCAGGGTCGTCAACAGGGTAACGCGACAAGCTGTCAGCGTCTTGGTGCAGGCGGCCAGACTTGTAGACCACGGAATATGAAAATTCTTGTAGCCTCAAAGCCCATCGACCAAGCCGGCCTGTAGGATCTCTTAGCAATGAGAGCCAGCAGAGAGCATGATGGTCGGTGACTACAGAAAAAGGGCGACCGTAAAGGTAAAGACGGAACTTCGCAACCGCCGAGACTGCAGCAAGGCATTCTCGTTCCGTAATGGAATAGTTGCGCTCTGATGGTGTGAGGAGGCGGCTCGCATAAGCAATAACGCGATCCTGGCCACGCTGACGCTGGGCTAAGATGACACCTACGCCATGACTGCTGGCACCTGTACGCAATTCTGTAGGGGCATCAGGGTCGAAGTGGGCGAGAATGGGTGGTGAGGAGAGAAGAGTAACGAGACAAGAGAAGGCGGCGGCTTCTGCAGTACCCCACGAGAATTGTACGCCTTTCTTCAAAAGATTTGTGAGGGGTCTAGCAAATGCCGCGAAATCTTGAATAAAACGACGAAAGTACGAGCATAGCCCTACAAAACTTCGAACGTCTGCGGCTGTCTTCGGAACCGGAAAGTCTCGGACAGCGCGAGTTTTGTCGGGATCACGCTGTACTCCGGAGGCGTCAACGAGGTGGCCGGGAACAGTAATTTGGCGGCAGCCGAAACGACATTTGGACGACCTAAGTTGCAGCTTCGCCTTTTGAAATACATCAAGTATAGCTGTTAGACGCTCAAGCTGAGTGTCGAACGTGGGCGAGAAGACAATGACGTCGTCGAGGTAGCAGAGACATGTAGACCATTTGAAACCTCGGAGCAAGGAGTTCATCATACGCTCAAAGGTGGCAGGGGCGTTGCATAATCCAAACGGCATTACTTTAAATTGGTATAGGCCATCAGGTGTGATGAACGCGGTTTTTTCTCTGTCCATATTGTCAACAGCAATCTGCCAGTATCCAGAACGAAGATCAACAGAAGAGAAATAGCTGGAACCGTGGAGGCAGTCAAGGGCGTCATCTATACGTGGGAGCGGGTAGACGTCCTTCTTAGTAATTTTGTTCAGATGACGGTAGTCTACACAGAAGCGCCACGTGCCATCCTTCTTCTTAACCAACACTACAGGTGACGCCCAGGGACTCGAAGAAGGCTCAATGATGTTTTTGTCTAGCATTTTGTTCACTTCACTTTGACTTACTTGGCGTTCCGACGCAGAAACTCGATACAGTCGTCGGTGAATAGGAGTAGCATCGCCAGTAAGAATCCGATGCTTGACCGCGAGCGTCTGGCCTAAAGGGTGATTGTCGAAGTCGAAAATATCTCTGTAGGACGATAATACTTGGTAAAGGTCTTCAGCCTGCGCAGAAGACAGGTCCGTTGCAACCATTTTCTGTATCTTGGGATCGGCGGCCGAGGCTGGCACGATGAGCCTGCTAAGCTCGCAAGAAGCATCGGTCGATAAAGTTGCCATGTGATGGTCGCCGAGACAATCAACGTTGGCAAGGCAAATACCTTGCGGAAGAATTTGCTTTGCCAATCCAAAGTTAAAGATAGGCATGAAAGTGCGGTTCGCAGTAATTGTAAGTATACTGTGAGGCATGGTAACGTCATACTGTAGTGGAATGTCGGGCAGAGGAGTGACGAGGTACTCGCCATCAGGGACTGGTGGGGAAGACAAGAGTTCAATATAGGCTATTGATTTTGGCGGCAGGCGAATAAAGCCGGTGGGGCGTAGGCAGCACTGGGGTGCGTCAGAAGGTTCTGCGAGAATTGGCAACTCAAGGCGAAGGGTACTGGCAGAGCAGTCAATAAGAGCAGAATGCGCGGAGAGAAAATCGAGGCCAAGAATGAGGTCGTGGGGGCAATGAGCAATCACGGTGAAGAGGACAGGAGTGTGGCGGCCGGCGATGTTAACACGTGCCGTACACATGCCGATAATAGGCACAGTACCGCCATCCGCAACGCGGACGACGCGTGCCAACGCTGGGGTGAGGAGCTTGTTCAGTCGTCGTCGGAAGGCAGCACTCATAACAGAAAGATGTGCCCCTGTATCGATGAGTGCCGTGACAGGATAGCCATCAACGTCAACGCTAAGAAGGTTTTGGTTCGTGTTTAACGTGAGCAGAGGATTTGAGGGCAGTGTCGACAACGCAGCTTCACCTCCAGAAGCTGCAGTGCCTAGTTTTCCGGCTGGGCCCGGGAGGCGATAGGCGGCGAGGTTGGGGCAAACGAGACTGACGGCGTCGAGGTGAGGGCGAGCAGCTGTAGCGGAGGTTCGGAGCAGGGGCATCAGCGGCAGTGGGTTCATGGCGGGTGGCATAGGGAACAGAAGGTCCAAAGGTGCGGGAATAAGTGGCGGCGTATGTCCGAGGAGGCGATCGGTTGCGGCAGTGACGAGCGACGTGGCCGATGCGACAGCAGAGGTGCGCCATTTGGACGGGTTGCGGCGAGATGTGGTAGAAAAGGAGTGTCGGGGACGAGGAGGGCCGCTAGAAAACTGGGGAACGCTGGCTTGAGATGTTGAACACACGGAGTTCAGACCCATGTTCTCAAATTCCTGTCTGACTACGGCCTGAATCATGGCAATCGTGGTTGCTGGCGGATCGGGAGGCGTCGTGGAGAAAGCTGGCGAACAGGTGGCCTCGAGCTTGTGGCGAACAATACGGGTAACGTCGTCACAGGTGGTGGCCTGACGCGGTCGGCCCTCACATGTCGACGTAGCAGCGGTGTTGGGTAGCCGCGTGATGCTGTGTGTGATACGGCGGCTCTTGGCTTGTTCAAGGCGACGACATTCTTTAATGATGGCGTCGATTGTCGAGACGTTGCCGAAAACAAGCAAATTGAAAGCGTCATCGACGATGCCTTTTAGAACATGTGACACTTTATCTGATTCAGACATAGCATCATCAGATTTGCGGAATAGAGCCAAGACGTCGAAGATGTATGAAACGTACGGCTCTGTAGATGTCTGAACACGAGACGCAAGAGCCTTTCTCGTGGCAACCTTGTGGCCAATGGGGTCGCCGAACAGTTCCCGTAACTTTTCTTTGAAAGTGTCCCAACTGCTTATCTCGTCGTCATGCGTCTTGCACCACACGCGTGGGGTGCCGCCAAGATAAAAGATGACATTGGCGAACATAATGGTTGGGTCCCACCTGTTATTAGTGCTGGCATGTTCACATAGCTTGATCCATTCATCAACGTCCTGTCCCTCCAGGCCAGAGAACACACCAGGGTCGCGATGTTGGGCAACCGTGACGATTGGAGCAGTCAGACCAGCCGAAGCCGTTGCAGAGGCAGGCTCATCACCGGGAGGCATGGTGACAAGCTCGATGTACCGACCACTCCGGAGTTCCGTGGCGAGGACGGGGATCGCTGACCTCCACCAGAATGTTACGTGTAAAAAGACACAGACGAAAGAGACTATTTACAGGCTATTTACACTGGACTGGAGCCAGAGCGCCAGGCCGACATTCACTCGCGCCAAGGGCACAGACCCACTTCGTTTTCGTTCTCGCGGCGACTCGTCCCTTGAGCATCGCTCGATGATATCGCAATAATATGAATAGACGTGGTAAATTCTTCACATGTACAGAAGCTAGAAGTGAGCTTATGCGCATGGCGGTGAAAAGTGAAAAGTCTCTATGTCCTTTGTGTTATTCTGTGGTATGAAATCAGGAAGCAAATAACAAATTTTCTGGGAACACAAGGTAACAACGAAAGAAAATGGAGAATCTAGTTGTATACATCAAAGCCACAAAATTCAAAGCATGAAGATGAAAATTTTGGGGCTTTGACATACTCATGAGGACATATAAGTTGAACTTCAAAAATTTTCTCTAGCAGGTGTTTTTCAAAAGTTGTCAAACTTATCCAAAAATGTAAATCTTAAATGTCAGCAATGCAGCCTCCTTTACCCATGGTAATGTGCAGTGCAAATGAGGACAAAGAAAGAACCACAAAGGACAGTCATAATCCTGTGTGGTTCTTTCTTTGTCCTCGTTGTTCATCCTGCCCGTTACCATGAATCAACAACAACTCGCCCTATTTTCCAGTTTTACCCATCAGCAATATTGTGAAATACTTGATGTGTGCACTGTTCTTGCAAGTAAGCATGTATTAAAAGCATGATAATAATCTTCAAATAGGGTTGAAGATTAATATGCAGAAGACAAAAATAATGATGAATAGTCGGGCAAGGGAACAAGTGTTCAGGATCGCCAGTTAGCCTCTACAGTCTGTGAGGGAGTCCGTTTACCTAGGTCAATTAACCACAGGGAACCCTGATCATGAGAAGGAAATTCATAGAAGAATGAAAATAGGTTGGATAGCATATGGCGGACATTGTCAGCTCCAGACTGGAAGCTTATCATTATCACTAAAAAGAAAGGTGTACAATCAGTGCATTCTACCGGTGTTAACACATGGGGCAGAAACTTGGAGACTGACCAAGAAGCTCGAAAACAAGCACCGCTCAACGAGCGATGGAACGACGAATGATAGGCGTAACGTTAAGAAGCAGAAAGAGAGCGGTTTGGATCAGAGAGCAAACGGGTATAGCAGATATCCTAATTGACATTAAAGGGACCCTGAAATGATTTTGACGATTTTGTACAAACGTACCGAGTCTTTAGAGTAGGTCCTTTATTATTAAGTGGCGCATCTAAGTGTCTGCGTAAAGTGTGTAATTTATTATAGGGTTTTAAACATGTACATCGCTCGGCTGAATTTTAAGCCGCCCCTACCCATTTGACGTCATTTTCCCTAATGAAGTTAGTAGGGTGAGCTATACGATTGGCTGCCCAGGGCGCATCATCAATAATTTTTCCAACTTTATGGTGAACAAATGTTGTTCGTAATAGTTGGAATGTTAGTTAATTTGTTTCTATAAAAAGAAAGTAACAGAAAGAGAATGCGCAAGAACAATTTCTCACTACACTTAAGCACTTCCGGCACACAGCAAGCGTCGTCTGCTGGTGTTACAATGTGCTCCAGTTTGATGAGAGCTACGCAGCCAGAGTCGGTCTGTCTTTTCGCGAGTACCATGATTCGACTTTGTTGTATTGTGGGCTGCAAACATAGTGACTGGCAATATGTCAAGCTGCGACATCATGTCCCTCTGCAAGGCAGCAGATGAGCGGAGTGGCTGCAGTGCATAGTACTGTCGCTATCCGATTGGCGCCAGGATTTGCGCATTTGCGGCGATCACTTTGCACCGGAAGATTACTACCACAACAGCATTTCGCGAGTCTGGTATTCGGGTAAACGTAAGAGCAAGGGGACAGGGCCTGGTCGTTTGACCGAGCCGTTTCACAGGATGAGCAGAAGCGCAAACATGAATGGTCTGCATGGTGCAACCACCTGGTAGCACAGAGCTCAACCAAACACAGTACCAGTAATTAAGCATATTCTTCTTTGGTGCTGGTGCAAATTTTTCGTAGGAGTGTAATTGTTAACACATTGTTTTTGTAAATGTTTAAAATGTCTTACACTTGGTTAGAGCAATGTTAGCTCTTTGTTTGGCTGGTTAAGCTCTGCGTCAATGGGTGGTTGGACCGTGGAGACAGATCAGGTAGCTCACGTACGTCTACGCTAAAGTTCCTTAATCAGCTTGAGTTTATTCCTCCACTGTTCCGTCAAAACGCCCAGCTCGCCTGTGGTTGCCGGAATACCAGACACGTTCAGCGTTGCGACAGAATGCTCGCAACACACGCTGCTTCGATAGCTGTCACTTGGGGTCGACTGCCAAGCAGCTGGCAGAGAGGTTGGAGAGGCTTCACGCATTCGCTGCTAGAGAACTGGAAGTCGAAGACACGACGTGCCATCATGATGCAGAGCCAGTGAAGGCGGAGGAGCTTAGCACTGATCACTCGGCGAACGAGCTGAAGAGAAAATGCGTGGCTATGGAGGAGGGTAACTTGTAATTGTCCATAGCCCTCTTAATATGACACGCTTCACACAAATTGTGGTGCGAATTATTAACTTTAGCTGTACCCTACGTGTCCACAAAATTTTTCCAAACCATTTCAGGGGCCCTTTAGGAGAAAGAAATGGAGCTGGGCAGGTCATGTAATGTGCAGGTTAGATAACCATTGGACCATTAGGGTTACAGAATGAATACCAAGAGAAGGGAAGTGCAGTCAAGGATGGCAGAAGACTAGGTGGGGCGATGAAATTAGGAAATTCGCGGGCGCTAGTTGGAATCGGTTGGCGCAGGTCAGGGGTAATTGGAGATCGCAGGGAGAGGCCTTCGTCCTGCAGTGGACATAGAATGGGCTGATGATGATGATGATGAATAAAAGAAATTACTGCATATTTCTTCATACTTACTTTTGCTTGACTGAAATTTTACTTGCTATTTTACATGTGTCGTTTTGCACATTGCACTTATCTTGCACTATGTGGTGTTTTTTTCTACTTCTTATTAGGGCCTCCTTCATGTTTAAACCAATACAGTTGCCGACTGATAATACAGACATGCTTATTCCACCCTGAAAGTCTGCTTGGCACAACTTTATATGACCCCCATCGTGGGTGTCACGGTGGCAGTGACATGGTTCTTAAAATTAAATTGTGGGGTTTTATGTGCCAAAACTAGTGGTGTGCGAATACTTGAAGATTATCACATTCGATTCGAATCGGTTAGTATTTGATTTCATTTGAATGGCACTTTTACTATTATAAGCCAACAAACACTGACACCAAGGACAACATAGGGGAAATTACTTGTGCTCAATAAATGAAATAAAGAAACAATAAATTAATGGAAATTAAAGTGGATGAAAAAACAACTTGCCGCAAGTGGGAACTGAACCCACAACCTTCGCATTTCGCGTGTGATGCTCTACCAATCTGGTAGAGCATCGCACGTGAAATGCGAAGGTTGTGGGTTCGGTTCCCACCTGCGGCAAGTCCACGACCCTGCGGCAATTGCCCACGACCCTCATGACGATTCACCACGCATCAATAACTGCGGTGACGATGCTTGGGCACAGTGTGCTGCTCAGCGCAGTGTGGCGTATACTCGCCGGGTCCGGCCGCCTTCAGCACAGTTTGTCGGACAAAAAGCGCCCACACTCCATGACCTGTGCCGCATTCGGTAGTGCAAAACGCCCTACGTATGTGTCAAACACTTTTCAAGTGTGAGATATATGCACAAAACCCAAAAGAAAGCACAAAACTAGTGAGACTCGTGCTACTCTACGGGACGACATATTTTCCATACTACCCAGCCAACTACGTTGACCGCCACCAGGTCGCACCATGGTGCATTCAAAACTCAAGCGCGTCAGCCACATAAATGGATACTTATTAAAGCTATGCAATAAAATAAACTTAATCGATGAACTTGGTACATGTTACTGAATCTGTAGGATGAGCAGGTACTATTTAATTATCAAAATCATAGGAAGCCTCATAGTCAGCAGGGTAATCTACTCGCTGCCATACCTGTTGTGAATAAGCATGCACCGCTGACACGTGTTTGTTTTGTTAGATTCACCGGCCATGCCTGCTCAGGAGCCGTTACGCGTGTACATGCACAGGAAAGACGAACTGACGTACAGCCACGGAATTGTGTACTGGGGCCATCGAGCGGTTATTCCAACAAGTTCGCGGCAGTCAATCCTGCGTATGCTGCATGATGCACATCAAGGGATAACGGCTACGAAGAACCTGGCACGTTCTGTTTTCTGGTACCCAGGGCTCGATCGGGACATTGAGAAGCTGGTCAACACGTGTCCAACATGCATAGAATGGGGCAGCATGCCTCCTGCCCGACAACCCGTGCCTTGGCCGGACACAGAGGAGCCATGGTCTAGGGTCCATGTCGATTTTGCGGGTCCTGTGGAAGGTAACATGTTGTTGATCGTGGTTGATTCCCATACGAAATGGATCGAGGTTACCGCCATGAAGACCGCCAGTTCGACAAAGACAATTGAAGCACTGCAGACTATGTTCAGCCGGTTCGGTTTGCCGAGGACCCTGGTGACGGACAACGGGCCGCAGTTTACTAGCGAAGAGTTCAGGGCATTTATGAAGCGCAATGGCATCGCTCATTTGCGGACAGTTCCCTACAAACCGCAGTCTAATGGCCCGGCGGAAAGGGCAGTACGGACTGTCAAACAGGGGTTAAACAAAAACACACGTGGCAGTTTGCAAGCTCGGCTGGACCACTATCTTTCGCATTATCGGCGCACTCCCTTGCCAAATAGGCAAACCCCAGCTTTTATGCTTCTCAGATATCAGCCACATTCTTTATTGCACACGTCGTGTCACGACCATTCCCTTCTGCAGGTGCGTAGTTCAACCACTCCGTAGTTCAAGAACTACGGAGTGGGTGACAAATGGAAACCAGGCGCGGTAGAATCCACCGAAGGCTTGCGAATGGCAACGGTAAAGACTGCAAATGGGGAGCAACATCGCCGCCACCTCGACCAGCTAAAATCCAGGAGGACCAGCGTGGGAGAAGAAGCGGTGGAACCCGAGGCTCCCATGCAAGTACCAACGACTAAAGGCAGCCAGAACACAGCGGCAGACTCGCAGTCTCAACGACACGACAGCAGTCACAGTCAGGCTCAAGTAGGAACCGACATTCAAACGCCGTCAGACGGGAGGGCTGAAGCCGAGGTTGCTACCAGCAAGCCGCAAGTGACTGACCGGGCTGAAGTGACACTGCGTAGGTCAAAGCGGAAGCCCCGGCCCCCGGACCGCTTCACTCCTTAAGGGGGAAGAATTGTTGTGAATCAGCATGCGCCACTGACACGTGTTTGTTTTGTTAGATTCACCGGCTATGCCTGTTGTGAATCGGCAGTGGCTGCAGTGACGTCACAAGATAAAGACTATAAAAGCTACACTAACCTTTAATAAAGCGTTCGTTCTTTGCCAACTGCTTCTCGAGTTACTTCAATACTACCCCATGATCAAGGGCGAAACGGAACAAGCAGAGACAATCCTGCGTAAGGCCTACAAGACGGCACTCCACCTACCAAGAAACACGCCGAACGACAAGCTGCTACAGCTAGGGATTAGCAACACCTTCGCCGAACTAGCAGAAGCACAGCTTGGAGCACAGTTTCACCGACTCAGGGCTCCTGACAAGGTTAGGTCGCGACCCAAGGAGGCATCTCGATCGATCCACCGATATACCCGACGAGATCAGTAAGACCCTGCAGGTCAATCCCATTCCGAAAAACATGGATCCAAATCTCCACGCGGCCAGAAGGCAGGCGCGGGCAGGTTATGTGGAAAGGCATTTAGCCAAACTATAAACACGGTTTTCACGGATGCAACACTGTATCCATGGAATAGACATACAAATTACATTAAGGCAGCTTCGGTAGTGGTTGACAACGCAGGCAAGCTAATCACCTGCGCAACTACACGTAGCGCCAGGATAGTGGAAGCGGAGGAGGTCGCTGTTGCGCTGGCGGCGACTGAGGGCTATCGAAAAGACAAATCAATGGTCATTTTAACGGATTCAAAAGAGACATGCAGGAACTACACAAAGGGTAGAATCTGCAGGGCTGCCTTAGCTATCCTCCGCAAGGCAGAACACCTCAGACACACTGCAACCCACAAACTAATCTGGATTCCGGCACACACGGGGATAGAAGGAAATGAAAGGGCAGACAGCTTGGCTTGCGAGATCACGTACCGAGTCGAGCGGCCACACGCCCTGGGACAGCACTTCACCGTGGAGATCGGCTATTCAGAGTTACTGAACTACCACAGAGGCAAGAGAATTAGATACTCCCCACCACACAAAGCCTTAACACAGCAAGAAGCAGCTAGTTGGCGGAGGCTGCAAACGGGAACTTTCTCTGACTTACATATACTAAGCAAGATGTATCCTACACAATTTAGGAACACATGCCCGTGGTGCGGGGCAACCCCCACGCTTTACCATATAACCTGGGAGTATAAACGTAACTACACATTCCACCAACACAAATCCCCGAGTGCGGAGCAGTGGGAGAGCCGGCTCACCAGCTGCGAGCTCGCCGCCCAAAGGGCAATGGTGCAGCACGCAAGCGAAGCAGTGCGGCTCAGTGGAGCCCTGGACTAGGGGCCCAAGCCTGCTAAGAAGGTCAAGCGTCTACAGCGATGAAGACGAAGACCGAACGCTAAACCCTTAATGGACCAAATAAAGTTTTCTCTCTCTCTCTCTCTATTCTGTAAGCACTGGCTGGGTAATCTTGAGACTCTACAGGTATGTTTTTGGAAACTACAAGAAGCTACAAAGCTCAACCAAGACATTAAAAGGCAATGCAGCAGGCAGACACAACAAGAGATACCAGTGTTACTATGCAAGACAAACACAGCACGCAATGCTGCTTTGCTGCTAGCAACAATTTTTATATGCACAACAATATAGAAAAAAGTTAATGAATGTTCAGTGTATACCTTGACATGATGTCTTTATAAGAGGGTTCTTTCTCGGATTTTGACAGTTCTTCACTTGAAGTGTCACTGGTTTCGCTATCTTCACTGCTTTCATGTCGAGAGCTCTTTCTTGCTGTTGCATGTTTTGCATCCTTCTTGTGTTTCTTCTTCTTAAGTTTAGACTGATAAAAATAAAAAGAATAAACTTGGCATAAAATCCACAATATTTTCAAAAGCATAGATTAAATGAGTTTTCTAGACATACCTTGAGCTTTTTTTTGTGTTTCTTCTCACTCCTTGACTTGTGATCTTTTTTCTTGTGTTTGTGTGAGTGTTGTAACTTAGATGAACCTTGAAGGATAGCTGACAATAGAAAAGCAACAGGGATTAATCACCTGCAGAAAATGCATAAGTACATTAACTGCACAACAGCACCAAAGACAAAAATATTACATGCCATTTACACACTGCAGCTTAGTTCTATGTAAATTTATACAGGTTGCATTACAGTACACCTATTGCGTTCCTTACTGTTCATTACAACATTCAAAGAGACATGTTATAGAAATTAGAAAAGTCTCAGGAGCTAAATTTACTTTTGCCCACATGTGAAGAAGATAAGATGATCCTCTGTGCCTGATGAAAGTGCTGTCCCAGCAGTAATTGTTCTTATGTTTTTTCATGCTGGAAATGATCATGGAATGAACACTCATTTTTATGAACCAGACCCAGTGAAGGCAACAACACAAGCAGTTTTTTTTTATAAAAGTAAAAGATGCTAATAATGCGAAAGGTCTGCAAGAAACTTCAGATATGTGCTGCTTCAAATATGACATATTGCCAAACCAGCCTTCAAAGTAGTGCTACAAGGTGCATACCTCGCTCCGATGGTTCAATGTTGTTAAAGCAAGGCCCCCCTTGTGGTGGTGGTGGTGGTGGCATGGGGCCATACATGCTGCTGCTGGACGTTTGCGTAGAGTGTTGGGACGACGTCGTTTCACCTAAGGCAGCGCAAGCCACTGTGCTGCTTGCTGGATTAGAGGGCATGTCTTGCAGTGGTGCTGGTGGCACCCTACGATTGAGCTGCTCAAAGTCAAGGTTGGCAAAGACTCCGAGGGCAGGTCTTGGAGGTTGCTTTACTGCTTCAGCCGGGCTTGCTTTTGTGTCAGTAGCCCCTGAAACGGCCTCCTCTCCTGTAGTTGTCTCTCCTAACATGGGTTTCCTATCTACATGATCCTCATCCTCATCCTCTGATGATTCTGAGAAGATTGATTTGAAAAATTCCAGAGGTGGGCGCTCCTCTTCAGGCGTGTCGCTGGAGACCTGGACCAGAAATAGGTTAAAGTAAGAAAACATATTTGGACCCATTGCTGACAAGCACACAGAGACTAGCTCGTGCACAATGGAACATGGAACCAGGCTGCTGCATTATCACTGCAATGGTTTTTTGTTTTTAAAGCATCAGTGTTCACATGCTTAGGTTATAAAACATAGTGGCTTTTCACCCACATGGCAAGCAGTGCGGATCAGTAAGTCATCAGGCGGAGTGGGGTAGCGCGAAGTGGGATGAGAGACAAGGGCGCCGCACCACTCAGCCTCATGGAATACCAACTAGCCTCAACCATCATTTTCTTAAAAGTCATCATCTAGTATAAATTTATTTTTAGATATTCTGGGGTTTTACGTGCCAAACCACAATTTGATTATGAGGCACTCCATAGTGAGGGACTCCAGATTAACTTTGACCAGCTGGGGTTCTTCAACATGCATCCAATGCACGGTAAACAAGCATTCTTGGATTTCGCCTCCACTGAAATGTGGCTGCCACGGTCGAGATTCAATCCCATGCCCTCAGGCTTAGTAGCGCAATGCCAGCACGCCACCATGGAGAGTCAAGTCATCATCTAAATAAGCATACTGTATTTACCGGAATCTAATGTGCACCTTTTCTCAGAGAAAATAGGTCTGAAAATTGCCTGCACATTACAATAAATACAAAGCTAAACTACCGTCACAGCCATGAGACGCAGCGTCATCATCATCACAAAATAGTGACAAAGCAAGCTTTTGTGAAGTTTGCTGCTGGTTGATTTTGTGCTCAACTACAATCTAGAGTGGTATTCCTGGCCAATAACTGTCAGAGATGCTATCACTTTCACGAAATTTTGCACGACTCTGCACTGGATGCGTCGCTGTAATCGGCTTCCAGCGTTTCTGGCGCTATGCCAAGCTTTTTAGCTGCGTACAGTACCATGAACGTTGTCGGACACACACTTCGACAAGTTCGATGCAGTCTTGCAAAAGTTATAGCAGTGTCTCTAAATGTGATTGCTCATGAATACCACCTCTGTGTGCTTGGTATCTGCAGTCAACCAAGTGTAAATGGCAATGATGATACACTGCTTTTATACTGTAAAAGCTCAGTGCTCTTAAAGAAAAAAAAAAACATCTGTGAAGGTGTGTCAGTTTTTCTGATCTTGAACGTGGGGTGCATACTACATTTTTCTTTTATGAATTGGCTGCCTGTTACATTCAGTTGCACATTTATTTAAAAAACTGGGTGCACGTCAGAATCGGGTAAATACGGTAATGGCTCATTTGAAGTGCTTTCATTACATCAATAAACTAATAACATTAATAATTACATGAATTATTAAATTTCACTTTATGTTCGCTAATATGAATAAGCTGTCAGTGGTTTAGACAGGACTCAATCTTGTGTGTTGGGGGGTGAGGGAGAGTGTGCAACCCAGTGTTGATTTTAAGAGGTGTTTCTCACTTGCTTGTAACCCGTTTCATGATTTAACACAAATAATTTTCCGCTATTTTCTGACACCAAAACAACACCCTGCGCATGCAATGGTCAACCGTGGTCACAAGAACACTTGCCTCTTCATCATCAGACTTGGATTCCACTGTACTTGTCATCGCTTCTGCACCTGAGACAGCAGGTTCAGTAACCGGCACAGGTCCTAGAAGGGAAATGGGGGATTTTGCAATCAGCCACACTTTTCATGATTGTAGATTTTCAGAAAATCTGTATGGGGAGGCCACAATGTTTCTTGACGTAAGCACATTGCTATTCAAGTACTACCAATTAAAATACTACTATAATATGAAACAATGGCAGCAAGAATCACCATATTAAATAAGGTAGGGCTCTCTTCTAAGATGATTAAGTCGTGGGTGCATTTTTGCATATTAAATAAAGTCCGAGCATAAGCGCAGGCTTAATTCTGACAACAATATACAGTAAAACCTCGCTAATTCGAACTCTGTTAATTCAAAATCCTGGAAAATTTGAAGGTTTTCTGTGGTCCCGTATTTCCCTATATAAATCTGACAGAATAATTCGAACCGGCGGCCTAGGCCTACCCGGTTATTTCGAAGATTTGGGGTGCTTTGCGGCAATTCCCGAATTCCATTTCACTGAAAACCAACGAAACGACAGCCATTCGGAGCTGCGAGGCGACGCCACATAGCAATCGTGATTATTCATAGACAAAGCGCCCGACCTGTAGTACTGCTAGCACAAAAATCAGTCCACGGTACGCCCCGTGCACCGCCAAAACGCGCGCCTGCAGAGAAGACATGCTTCACTGCAACGCAGTGGGCATACCGGTTTTTGTTACATGCTCTCGTACCCCCCTCTGCACACTCCTCGTAGTCGCAGCGGTCGCAGCGTCAGCGCGTGTTCTGTGCCACTGCTGCTGGCTGTCATTCGCCCATTCTCTCTCCGCGCCTGCAGCGACGTGTGTGTGCGCAACGCTGGTCTGTGCCGCTTCTTTTTGTGCGGTGGTTAGGGATGTTGCAGCTAGCATGGTGTTCTTTTTTTTCTGAACTGTGCAGAAGTGCCAGTGAGCAAAGATGCCAACGTATAAGACTTTAACGCTGCAGCAGAAGTTCTGCTTGATGCAAGAAGCAGGTAAGAACACGTGTTCCAAGACCAAGTTGGCTGAAAGGCACAGCGTGCTCCTGTCGACGATGTCCACAATATTGAAGAACAAGTAGAACGTACTGGAGGCCTACAGCAAGACATATGCTTCAAAGCAGTCGTTAGTATGGGCTCCCACGTACCAAGATGTGGAATCAGCTTTACTTAGCTGGCTGCAGAAAGCAAACGCAACCCACCTTCTCGTCAATGGAACGATACCGCGGGAGAAGGCCAACGACTTGGCCCTATAACTTGGGCACGAAGAGTTCAAGTGTAGCAATGGATGGTTCAGCCGTTTTAAAGAGCGCAATAATTTGACCTTTCTAGCCGTCTGTGGTGACAGCGGCAGTGCAAACGAGAGCGTCGTTGACGACTGGAAGAAACACACACATTGGCTCCGTTGCTTAGTGAGTACGGTGCAGACGATGTGTGCAACCTTGACGAGGCAACCCTTCTTTACAAGATGCTGCCCACAAAAACGTTCGCAGCGAAGGACACCGCGGTCAGGGGTTGAAAGCAGGGCAAGGAAAGAATTACTGTTCTTTTCGGTGAGAACATGTGCGGTAAACACAAGCTACCGCTACTCATAGTTGGAAAGAGTGGAAAGCCTCGCTGCTTTAAAAATGCATGGCTGACGCCAAGGGATGAGCTTTTCTACCGGCACAACAAGAAAGCCTGGGTCACAGGCGCAATATTTGAAGATTACGCTCGGCAGCTTGACCGCAAGTTCGCAGTCACAGGCAGGAATGTACTCTTCGTTGTTGATAATTGCCTGGCGCATGGTGACATCCCACACCTGAAAGCTATCAGGATGGTATTTCTTCCTCCGAACACCACGTCGATCTCGTAGCCAATGGACCAAGGTGTCATTCGCCACCCGAGGAAGATTTACCGCCACCATCTGCTCAAGCGCATGCTGGTTGCTACGACAACGGCAAGGAGTACTCAACTGACCTACTTGGGGCCATATGTCTTCTCTTATTGTATATGCATGGAAGCAAGTGGAACCCACTTTGATCATGCGGTGTTTTGAACATGCTGGCTTCTTGAAGGAAAGCACTGTCAATGCTGATGCTGGCTATTCATGTGCACTTGATGAAGAAGGAGCAGAGTATTGCGACCGCATCAATGCACTTTGCGCAGAGGATAGCGAGTCCGGTGCAGTCGGCTTCGTGAAGTATCTGAACTTTGAAAATGATCAACAAATGTGCTACTCAGACTTGGAGAGTGAAGCTACCACTGATGCGACCATGTGCGATGACAGCGACAATGACGACATTAACAAGCCCTCCCGAGCACTCGCTCTCGGGGAAGTTATCGGATCGTTGAACGTTATCCGCAGTTTTGTTGAGTGCCACGGTGGAAATTCTCAAATGCTGCACGTACCTAGTTGGCCAACTAGAAAACATGACCTCTGGAGCCTCAAACTACAGTACACGGCAAACCAGCATCTCTCATTACTTTAAGTAATCCAAAGATCGCCGAATAAAGGTAGTGCATTCCTGCCGCGAAATTTTTTGCCTGGGTTGCATTTTTTTGTGTGTTTGTTAATTCGAAAACCCACTTAATTCAGAGATTTTTTGCAGTCCCTATGACTTCGAATTAACGAGGTTTTACTGTACAATCGAACCCATTTATAACAATATTCTAATGCCAAGAAAATCACACTGTTATAAATGATAACTGTTATAACCAGGTTGTACAAAAAAAGCAGAGGACAAACATCCAAACATCTTAATTAGACAGAAATAAGTACAGTCGAACCCACTTATAGCATAAATGTTTTTAACAATGCCCAGGTGTAAAAAGGGGTAGCTGCTGGAATGTGAACTTTTGTGAGTGTTCTATGGTAATATAAACAGCTTACGAGAATGTTCCCATGCCGTATAATTGGCTATAAATTAAATCTGGCTACTGGGTGTTTGTGGCTAACAGAAAATGAACGTGAAATCTAGGGGGGAAAAAAAAAGAGAGAGCTGCTGCACACCCGCCTTTGTGCCGCACTCCCTGCACGACAAGCCTTCATCCCATCATCCTGCGCATTGCCGGCCTCACATGCTCCTCTCCCGTATTTCTTACACCTCTGCATTACGTGAGTCGACTGCACCGTGCGTAGGGCAACGAGATGAGCTCGTGCTGTGCAGGATATGCGGCACAAAGGCAGGTGTCGTGGCTTACAATTTTTTCCCCCTCTATTTTCTTTTTTTTTTGTGTTCAAGTATATTGCATTCTTTTTCCGTTTGGCACACGCATCCAGCAGCCAGACTTATATTTTTATAACTGATACTGCGGCGTGGGAGCATTGTAGTAAGCGGTTTATTTCCCCATAGAACATATACAAAATTTGATGGTGCATCGGCTACTCATTGTTATATCCGATACATTGTTAAAAGCAGTATCTAGAAGTGGGTTCAACTGTAATACCCTTGTGGCAGTTGTGAGACGTTCTGGATATTTAAATGTCTGTACAAGGGTATAAAATGAGCTAAGATTTGGTATATCTGGCTACAACGTTCGATATGTGTTGATGTTGCCCACTTTCAGGTGATGCAGAGAGTGGAACCATACCTGCTGGGCATGGCACTAGCATCAAACAAAATTAAACAAGAACTTCAAGATGGGCAACTTCAGAGAATGACAACCTCGTTAGTTGTTTGTTGACGTAATTTCCAATACAGTCGAACCCGGCTATATCGAACTCGCAAATAATGCCTATCAGTTCTATATAGAGCATAATTCGATATAATCCTGCTAAATAATTGAATGTCATAAAAGCACATAGCATTTATAAAATCACTTTATTGATGAAACTAGCTTAGTTTCACATGAAATAGTCCTGTATTTTCTTCTGCTTGGGCAATTTCGCTGCGTGCAATGCATGCACTTCTCCACATTGTCTAAGAAGTCGAAGCAGCTGAGGCTGCAACCTTCTGCATTCGTGAAGAAGCACCGGACTAGTGTGAGTGCACCAATAACTTCGGAGGACGTGGGCAAAAGACTGTCATTGCTTTCCTCAGTGTGCCCACTTTCACTTGTGCTCAGTACGATGTCGGCAATGTAGTCTTCATTTTCGGGCTCTCCCGTGGTCGCGACACCATCATCTGCACCCACAAATTCGTCCACCGTTGATTTGTCAACAGCTTCCGCAAATTCTGACAGCTCGCTCCAAACTTCGGCAACACCCGCAACGGCTTTGTCGCATTCATCAGAATTTACACTCGTCATCGAGCACGCGGAAGCCAGCACGGCTGAAGCAATTTCGGATGAACCACTTTCACATGGCCGTGCATATGCATCGGGTGCCACGGGCACCGGGTCGCGAGCTTGGCCGCTTTAGCTCTAATCTCCCCCTTATTCTTCAAGATCATGCTGAGAGTGCTCCTCGAATATTGCACACTGCGGGGACATCCGACTTCTCACCGCGTTCGACTCGATTTATGATTTCGAGCTTCCTGACGAAACGCGAATTCTGCCGCTTCATCACGGCAACACTGCGGGAGAAGGCCCACAAGGCGCACACACAATGAACAAGAAAAGCAGCGAGACAACTCGCACTTTCGCCATCTTGCACGATGAGGGCACAAGAGCCTCGGGTTGGCTGTCTGAGCAAGCACTACGGGCGGGCCAGGATAATTTTTTGCAGGGGGGTGTCAACGGCTCGCCCGGGGCAGCGCGGTCACGGTAGGGAAAGCGGTTGGATGGAGCCGTGCCACTGGGTTTCTCCGCCACCACAAGGGAAAGCCAACTTTTGGGGGCACTTTACCGCCGCTTGACGTTCGATATATTGGGAGTTGCTGCTATTTTTGTTCGATGTAAGCATAAATTTTGCTATATATACTCATTGTAACTATACCGTGTCCAGAAATTGTTCGATATATAGAATAATTTGATGTAAACAGGTTCGATATAGTCGGGTTTGACTGTATACTGAACACCCACACTGCACTGCTCTTTCTAGAAATAGAACAAAGCTTGTACATAAAACAAAATCCAGGATAACCCCTTGCTCAAAGACCACACACAAATAAACAGAACCATGGAGAACTTGATATTTCTGTGGATAGGCTTAGAGTAGATGCTTTACACATCTATTTTACTCCTTTTGGAAGATACAGTTAAACCTCAATATAACGAAATTCTTGATATCACGAAGTATTTAACTTTTCATAACCTGTTGTCCATAGAACATTTTTGTCCATCTTGTCCAATTTGAACATCTTGTCCATAGAACATACAGTATTTAGAACCTCAATATGATGAAGTGTGTGTGTGTATGTGATTTCAATATAATGAAATTTCACTGCCGCCGCAAAGGTATGCTGAGACAATGGAAACTTTCGGACGCAGATGGTCACATGATTGAATTACAAGCTGCTGCTTGCAAATGCACCTCTCAAATCGCGCACCTTGTGACAAGAGCAACCACCAAAGTGGAGCCGCATCTTGTTCCGTATAAAGTAGAAGTTCGATAAGATCCTATCACGCCCCACTCACTGTGTGCTTTAGGTGCAAGTGAAAGTGTACGAGGATGAGACAAGAAAGATGGTGGCTTCATGAGTGCTGCTTTCTCATGCGAACAAAGGAAAGAGGGGGAGGCGAGTGAGTTTGCGGTAACGCGATCAAGTGTGCACAAAGGGGGAGGGGCGGAGTGGGGAGTTAGTTGGCGCGCTTCTTGATCTCTGGCATGCGTCTTGGCCGTGGCTATGCATGGCTGTAAGCACGGCTGAGTGCATACACAGCCGCGCACCCTGCTTTAGAGGTAATCTGCCGCGTGTGCAAAGAGTGGGCATGCTGAGTCGGTGTAGCACTATGCAAACTGTCTTACCGCGCATTTAGTATTGGAGGTTGTGTAATATGAAGTTTTGGTGGCCCATTGGAGCGAGAGGCAGATGAAGCTTCACTCCCCGCTGTTGGTGGTTTTCCTGATAGTGTCGTCCCAGTGCGGGCTACGCTATCAGCTGCGGGAGCGGAATGCATGCAAAAGCGTGGCTGACTTCGCTTAATTCTTAGCGCCGAGGAGATAGCGTTGATGTACGTGGCTTGAAACCGTATCATTCATCGCCAACTCCCAAATTTATCAAATTGAATTGTTTTCTCATTCAAATTTGCTTTTTTTGATTGCCCAATAATTCAGAAAATTCTGCGGCCCCTTTCCATGTAAGAAAAATTAATCGGTGACTGTAATTATTTGCACAGAAGGTTGAATTTCAATACAACGAAATTTTGATATAACAAAGCAAATTGCCCATTTTACCGACTTTGTTATATTGAGGTTTAACTGTATAACAGAAGCCTGAAAGTCTGATATCTCGATCAAGGAGCCCAGAAATACGTACAATGGAAATTAGTCTTTAAGAGCAGCGGTGCACACATGGCATTGTCCAAAGTATTCAATTAAACCTTTGCTGATGCAATGGCTCACAGGCATTCAACTATGTGTTGATAAATGTGGGGAGCTCCAAATTGCATTTCATAGTAATAAATGCTATTTTCTGCATTAAAAGTGAAGTCTGCAATAACACCATCTGAAAGTACCAGTTCTCCTACAGGGCTGTATTCTGTATTCATGTCCTAAGGGCAGAATGAACACTATGCCAGTCTGCCAATGCTCATACAAGCACTCCACAAGTGATGCTTCAGTGCAAATTTGAAGACAGTATATGATACATGAAAAGCCACAGATAGCCTGTCAAGTAAACTGGGCTAACAAGCCTTCCATTAACAGATTATGTTATTATCGAAGACTGAAGGATACAAGGAATTGAATCAAGGCTTTGTGTCAACTAAACTACATTTAGTTATGACAAAGTCCACACCTTCATGCTCTTTGGCTGTTTCATTAGGCTTTTTATCTTCATTCACAGGTGTCAAAAAGTTAAAAATGGCATGCTTGTCAACTGCAACGGTTTCCAGGCCAACTTTGCTGCAGCTGTGAAAAAAAGAAAGAGGCAAGGGCATCAGCTGTAAGTTTCAGAAGAAAGCAGCAGCTGTAGAAATTACAGTTTACATTCCTGCATCTTGAGTACAGTAAACGAAGACACATGGTGGCTAACACAGGCTTTTTAATGATACTGAGCTTAATGACACTAACATTTTGTTTTGAGACAAGTAGCAAGCCACACGAGTGGTTCTTGAAGCTTATTTTTTCATCACGAAAAGTGATTAATATGTTAGTTATACATGGGCTTCCTTGTCGTAAAGAAAAGATTAACTTCCTTGAAAGCACGCGACATGTCATGATTTGTCTCTTGGATCTTTTTTTCATGGACTTGTGGGACTGGTGCATACGCAGTTTTTCATTTAGGTGTGTATATCTGCATTATTAAAACCTGGTTGTGAGCAGAGTGTGTGTGTGTCTTCTTCCTCGTCTTAGTCTGTTGGCACTCACTTCCCAAGATGTGAAGTATACAAATGGAAAGCACAAGGCAAACTACTATGGTAATCTTTTTGTCCCTTTTTACAATTAAAGTCATACGGTTAAAGGAGCTACAAAACATTGCTGTCACCAACCTTGCATAATTCTGACAGCAGATAATTTAAACGTTCATAGTACTACATAAAAGACCAATTTCTGCCAATAAGGAATGAAAGAAATGCTTGAATGCACCCTCATGCACATGAAAAGCTGGACATGCATAACTGATTTAGTACAAGGAATATTTTTGGCATTAGTATAATATGTGCTCACAAATATGTGCCCAACATCTTCGGACTCTATAAACTCATCATTCTTAAGTTCAAAGGTTTGCACACAGATGAAACAAAGAGGGCTTACTTTGGATATGGATTTGGCACATTGAAGCATCTGCACAGAAGGTCAGTTGGGTGCCATTCAAATTCGTCATGCGTCAGCTTTCCAAACATGCCTAATTGAGCTGCCCTGGTGGCATCTGCAGTTTCTTCCTGCATGAAGCAGCGCAATATGAGTGACAAACATATGGGGAAAGAATGCCAGGCGCCACGGCAATAGTACTATGACCACCCAAGAATGCAGTGGCAAATACACTGCTGTCCATCCATGCGAACGGAATTTGTATAAGTGCGCCAGTCAATTAAGTTTGTTCATTGCCGTGACATTGCAAGGAAAGCAAGCTACTTTTAATATCAGTGTCCCTCATGAACTACCTTATAGAGCACAGAGGGCAAGTGCAGTGTGGTATGGTGGGCAGAGCTCGTCATTCATTTTTAGTTTGTCACCAAGAATAGACTTTATTGATCTACAGCCTTACTTTACAGAAAGGTGAGAAGGTGAGACATAAAGGACAGCCCACTTGCATACTGTATACAGTAGACTTTCGTTAATCTGACTCAAGCTAATTTGATTTTTCAATCAATTCAATCCAGAATGAAAGTCCCGGATGGAAGCCATGCATTTCCATGGGCCAAAACATTCAGTTCTTTTCTATCCTGAAATGGGCCCTCACCAGATAATTCAAACTTTTCTGGTCGGCACAAATGTGCCTGATCTAAATGGTGACCCCAATGGCTGCAGAATTTTGTTTTGGCAGCACTAGGGGGCAGTGGGTGCATTGAGGACATATCATCTCCTGCCAAAAAATGCTATTTTTGTCCGGCCCTAGGAAAAATTGCAAGCAAAAAATGGCAGCGCACAATTAATGATTACAATATTTACTTGATTCTAATGGATGCCTTTTCTCCCCACAAAAATTGATCCAAAAATTTGTTCGCGGCATGCAGCTCGATACAAGATCAAGACCACCTTCATCCCATCAGAGCCAGTGTCGTCACCATTGCCATCACAAGATGTTGACAGAACAAGTTCTTGTGTGGAATGGTGACGACGACGCAATGCTCTCAATGTTTGATTATAAATGTTCATAAGATACGTTATTTTACAGGCTAAGCTAGTGGCAATAAAGCCATGCCACATGTTCTTGGCATTCCGAAGGATTGAATACGTCGTAGGACAAACTAGCGAAGTGGTTAGTCTAGGCATGGGCTACCATCCTGCTTGTGATTGTTGCAGAGTTGTTCGAGAAATCTGGAATACCAAATGTGTGGATCATATGGAGGGTGACATGTGTTTCTTAGACAGCGATAAAGCCATTTAGCTCTGCATTAATCACTGCCCTTCAATCTGTTCAGAACCTTGCTGCCCAATATGTGCTAACTAGTCTCGCTATGCCAGCGTTTCTTCAATGAAAGGTAAGCTTCATCTGCTGACACATAAGTCATGTAGCAAGTGCTTCTGCTTAAACCTTTCACAAAATTTATTAGACTAATCTAACACTTAAAATGAAAAATGATCTTTTCCTCCCCACAGATTACATGTCCTTGTGGGTCAATCATAAACTCAAGGTTGAAATTCCATTATGCTGCACTAACACTTGCCATGCCTCTTTTTTGCCAAAAACAAGCAGTGACTGGAACCACCGTTCCACCTCTGTCATTGCAACCGAAGAACCTGCTGCCTTCAAAGTTGTGATTAATAATTTATTGTTAGACCACTCCTCTCTGTAATGCTCTCTGGCCCTGAGAGTATGAACGTAAACAAACAAACAAACAAACAAACAAATAAATAAAGTGCTGCCTGAAAGTGACGATGATGGACATTAACTGTAAATAAGTTTACATTTTGAGATGATAAACGTAAACGATTTTGGCTTTTTCTGATGGCCAGAATTAAAGGCATGCTAAATTTTTCTTGTTAAAAAAATTGGGTGAACATTGTATTTCTACTTTGGTTAGGCGCTCTAGTATAATTTCTGAGTCAGCTTCCTACGTTGAGCCCATAAGAAGTGCGTGCATGTTGGATTTGAGGGCGTTAGATTAGGTAAGTACTGCCAAATGCAGCAACGGTTTGTTTGGGCATTTTTGCTGCCTATTTCTTAACTTATTGCGTCAAAAAAAAGAAAAGAAGAAGAAAAACCACTTTTATCAGTACAGCCAAGGTTGAATTAATGGAAGTCGACTATGTATGATTAAGCCACTTGTGAGGTGCAGGACATGACTCCACTCATAGATGACTTACCCAAAAAGGGAACAATACTGACTGTGAATGACTAGTATGTGAATGAGCCCTGTTACCTAGCTTTTTATCCTAGCTCATGCCTGACCAGTAATCCTGTAATCCTTCACATGGGGCGACAGCAGGGTAAGGTGCGGTTCAAAGAAAAGAAAAACAACAAAAGTACAAGAAATATGATTTGGCAGAAAGCAATATCATGCAGTCATACTAAAGAAAACATGAGCTTCACCATAAAAATTCAGCTCTGTTTCGGGATTTTGGTTGCAGACTCAGATTCAGCTCTGACAAGAACTGATTTGGTTAAGCAGCACACTTGAAAAAACACACTCACACAAACATGAATGACGAGAACATGCCATCTGCTATGAAAAAATTGCACTAACTAAATAGGATGGAATTAAAGTGAACACTGCAATGCTGAAGCCTATATTTCTTCCCTATACCACACCCATGGGGAACCAACCAAATATCCTAGAAGTGTCTAACACAAACAGGATGTGGGCTTAGCCAAGCTTAACTGGGGCTGTACTGAATGTAATGCAAGCAGCAACACTTATGACGAAATTCAGTGGGAGAACAGGAGCACTCAAAAGCACGCTGAAAGTGCTCTTTCCAGGTGCGGCGTGTTTCAGTGGTAGAACAGGAGTGGGAGCATCGTCATGCAGTGGTAGAACAAGAGCAGTTTCGCTGCGCCGAGAGCAGCTGGGAACAGTCCGCACTGCTCTCGCCTGAAAAGCGGAGTACGAAGAAAGTCAGGTGATTCAAGACGTCATATCCTCCTCATTTGTATTTATTTTGCTTTAGCCAGCGAGCGTGGCGCCAATGGCGGCAGCCAAGCGTAGTCGCTGTTTTGGCCCCAGTGACTTTGACGTCGTTGATATGAACGAGCCTCCCAATGATTCAGCGACAAATACTGGCATTTCTAGTCAACCTTGCTTCTCATTGGATACGTGGAGTGCAGCGGCAGCAAAGCGTCTTTGCCTTGCTGAAGTGCTTGAGACGCTCGATGGTGACAGCAGCGAAAGCTACTGTCACCAGATGCGTCGGAGGATGCATTGGCATTGCACAAATGTATGTATACACGGCCGTGAACCAGTGAATACCCGACAACCACAACACGGTTACACGTGTTTTGCCGCTCTCCCACAGAGAATGCTGGGACGTCGATTGCTTGTGTCACATGGTACATTTCTCCTCACACGTCCCCTTTCAACCTGCTCTCTGAATGTACGCCACATTCCAGTGGCGGTTCGAGTGTTCCGGCTCTCACTGCGCTGCCACCCGACTCCGCACTGCACCGTGCTCTACTCCTGTCCTCTCAATGGAATTCGCCATTAGTCCTAGAATGAAGCTGAAAACATTGTCATGAAACTTGCAACAGTGAAATTTGAAGACTCTGCTATATGAAAGAGAAAGCTGTCAGCTACCTGAATGCAGCACAAAGCTGTAATGAAAACCCTTAGAGATTTCTAGAAAAAGAGAGAGAGAAAGGGATAGAGATAGATAGATAGATAGATAGAGAAGAAAAACAAACCTTTACCTACCTCCACTCTGAAAACTGGATACGGAGCTTAGCGGAACAGGGGAAAAAGAAAATAAGGAAGAAAGGATGACAACAAACCAACATACCACTTTATCAACGGGCACATCAATGGTGTCATCATCCTTGAGTGTTCTGGTGGAGATGAACCGAGATCCCAGGCCCTGGCTTGGCTGGCAGATCATAGCTGCCCTTTGGAACTCTTTGCGTTCTCTTTCCTTTTCCCACTCTGTCATGCTAACTGGTTGCATGGCTGAAAATACTTCTACAGGAAAATGTGCAAATATGAGTATGTCACCATTAACCTGTGCAATAGTTTTTGTGAGGCAACAGCTAGGTACCGTACATACTTGATTCCAATGTGCTCTCAATTGTAACACACACCAAATTTTTCATGACCAGAAATAAAAAATAGGGTGCCCTAGATTGTAACACGCACCCCAATTTTGAGACTTCAAAAAATAAAGAAATGCAATAACCTTGATTGTTCTCACACCAACTCATAATAACAGGGAAAATAGTGATTTCTTATCAATTGGAAAAAAAAAAAAACTTTATTGTATTCGAGTCACAATGTCTGTTTTTTCAAGGTTGGCCACAAGGTTAATCAAGGTGCTGCCTGGGTTTGTCTGATGCAGAATTGTTAGACTATGCCACGGTCCCAATTACTTGGCTTTTGCAGATGGTTTACTGTTGCCAAAACTGTCATGTGCTCAGGCTAGATGGTCAGCTAAGTACTTGCAGAAATTACCTGGCCATGCTACTATAAATGCTGTCAAATTAACATATCGGACAGGTTAAGCATGGAGCATATTTAGTTTGTTCACAGCGAGAGTACTACTGCTGTGGAAAGCATGCAGGATGCTGCACTGACATTAAAGAAATTATGTATAATTTCGTATTTATTTATAAAAATGCTGGTTAATTATACATTACAATCTATTTAAGCAGAATACAAAAAATGCTGGAGGCTTCTTCTGGCAGTTTATAAGAACATACAGTTGGCTACATCTGCACAGAAGGCATTGGTTGCTTTTTAAACTTGTTGCACATTGGCTGGGACATTCTGGATATACCGGCTGCCACAACTAAACATTAACAATAAAGAAATGATAGAGGGCTCGACACAAATGAAACTAACTTATTCACAAATAACGTTTGTGCAAGTCATGAATATATTTTTCATTGTGCTTCAATAATTATTTCACAAACAATTTATTTTTTTAATACACAGAAATAATCACCAAGGGCGTGAATACAAAAACTGTAGAGGATGCCAAGAGCAGTGGTACCACAATTTTTCAAAGCGTGTTGCTAAAGTGAGTCATAAAGGTTGCTAAATTACTGGTGAATTTTGCTGCAAGGCCGCTAAAATTGCTGCTAACCCTTTTTAGTAAACCTTACTTAATGTAGGCATTTTAAATAGCATGGGAACACTATCTATAGTGGTCCAAAATGTTTGCCAATATACTATAATATAGGCTAATGTGGTGTAATTTACTTACCAAAATGCATAAGTTTTGTCTGGGCTCCATGTAGCTAAGCAATGAACAGTGAATTTACCAGAAGTGTGCAGTGGCCTATTACTTAATTATTTTACCTTAAACAACAATGGACGATGACAGCTGAGATTTGGCGTTTACCTTCAGATTGCGAGGTTACAAATCCAGCACGATTCAAAAGAGCAGGAGTATTAATCTGATTTTCCTAGCATGCAAAGGCACTTGGTCCACATTATCCCTGAAAATCTTCTAGTTCTTCGCACTCCTAAAGGAGAGCTAAATTCTGTGACATTGACTAGCTTGAACATTAACGCAGCAATGACAATTACTTAATTAAATGATGGGTTTTACGTGCCAAAACCATGATTTGATTATGAGGCACACTGTAGTGCGGGACTCCAGAATAATTTAGACCACCAGGGGTTCTTTAACGTGCACCTAAACCTAAGCACACAGGTGTTTTCACATTTCACCTCTATCAAAAATGCGGCCGCCGTGGCCGGGATTTGATCCCATGACCTTGTGCGTAGAGGCCCAACACCATAGCCACTAAGCAACCACGGCGGTGATGATAATGACTTGACCTTTGTGCTTGTTAATTACTACGCTTAAACCCCTTGGTCTATCCGAAAGCTCCTCGCAGTAATGATTTGTCCAAAAGCCATGAGATAAGGAAGCAGTGTGTTCAGACTCGTGTGAAAAAGCCAAGCCGCTGCAATACCTAGGTCTTTCGACAGGCCATTTGTCTTACTGTTCCCCTGCTGCATTCTAAATTCTGACCATAAAACTGATTGCAGTGTGTTCACCAACTGAACGTATTTATGAGAGGGCAAAACACGAAATGTTAAGATGTATTTAAGTTGGTTTCGTAAAGAATTAAAACACACACATGCATGCATGCGCGCGCGCTCACACACACACACACACACACACACACACACACACACACACACACACACACACACACACACACACACGCACGCACACACACGCACACGCACACTCACACCACAGAGAGAGAGAGAGAGAGAGAGAGAGAGAGAGAGACAGACAGACAGAAAAAAAACATACATTTAGAGAGCACACTGCGAATCGTGTGAATGCCACCATGCTATGAAACAGTGTGAAGACCAGGGTGTCGGAACAAAATGTTTTTCATTCTGGTTTTAATTTCGTTCCACTGAAAAAAGTTTCATTCCAGTTCTGCTCCAAAACAAACAAACAAAAAAATAAATAAAGAAGATCCGTAACGGTTCATAACAGTTTTGGTTCCCATGCAAAATTTTTCAAGCAATGTAATGATAGAAACATAATTCAGTTGAACCTTGATATAATGAAGTTGTACTTGCAGTGAAAGACTTCTTTAAATCTCCAATTTCGTTAATTTGAGCTTTTTAAATTTCAGCCTTATTAACAACTTCACAAATTCCCAGAGCATTCCTGGTGGACACTATCTTGTTAGTAAGCACTTATAAACAATTCGCAAGGTTGCTCCATTGTAGCATGGTTACGAGTGCCAGCGCGTGAGGGTGCAGATTGTGCTATGAGCAATGCATTGATGGGGCTCAAGGCGTCCGAGATTTGTGTGCTTTGCATCAAGTGGCACTGTAAATCTTGGACGCCATGGCTGACTGTGCTTAGTGCCTGCAGCCGGCATCCACAAATTAAAAACAAAAGTGTAAGAAGACACGGATATCCATCCTGGAAAAAAAAAAAAGACAAGAAAAGACACAGAAAGGAGACAACTACACGAAGAAAGGTTCGTAGTTTTATCGGTGTAACACGCACTCAGGTAAAAGATCTCACTTGATGACCACGAACTTGCAGTCACAACACCAGCGAGTGCTTCGCACCGTATCTAGGAAACTTGTGATTACGTGACCACCAACACTAGAAATGGGGGAACACAATGTGCATCAAGGCACCAAAAGTGTCGGCTCGCACTTTGCACTTGCTATGGAGATTACCTCCAAGATACGTCGCGTGGCTCGTATCTTGGCCAGGTAGGCTCCCATGCTCCCGCCCCCCCCCCCCCCTCCACCCCACCCTCTCCGCACGTACTTGATCACATTATTGTGCGTTAACTCCCTTGAAGGAATCATGTCAGCTCTCGTGTTTCTCCAAGCGCTGTGAGCTGCCGTTGGCCCGCAACCATGGCAAGTTGTTTACCAACGTTACAAACGGCGCAGTGGTGTTTTCTGCCTACCACGTCTCGGCGCGCATGCTTTGATGGTGTTTTTTCGACTCAAACTTTTCATGCAGAAGAATGCTTGAAATAACTTTTGCCTCGGCTGACATTTTTATAGTTTTTTGCTAGATTTACTAGCCACACAGGCCCCAAGTACATGCTTCAAACGGCCAAAAACTTCGTTAAATTGCAACTTTGTCACAAAATTACTCCGTTAAATCGTGAAAAAAAAAAAAAAAGTAGTTTTCAATGCAACTAAGATTGGGAAATGAAAATAGTTGGTTACATCATGAATTTCTTTAAATCGAGGTTCGTTATACCGAGGTATGACTGTATTTATTTTTCTCAATAAATGAATTCTGAATTCTGAGATCATACTCAGTGCCTTGAGTGAAAGCACTGGCATGATCTCAGAAGCAGCACATCATTGAGTGTACTCGCTGAAATGCGAGGCTGCTGTTCCAATAAAATGAACTTCAATGACCATAAATAAACTGTAAAACTTCGGTAACAAAGCATTGTATGTGTAAAAAACGAAATGATAAGCTCTTCAGTGCATAAGCCCTGGGTTTTGCTATGGTGCCGATCTGCTAATTCACTGAGCGGCAGGCTTAGATTAGTGGAGTGCTCGATCAGCTATCGCTCGCACTATCCCAGCATGAGATATGTGTTAATGCTGACATTGCGTGATGTCGTCTGTTTCGGATTGCCGACTTTAGCCCGGAACCAAAAACCGACCAAAAATATTTCAGTTTCACTCCGAAACAAAACAATAAATACTGTTTCAGTTACGTTTTCGTATGGGTCAAAAATATAGTTTTTTTTTTGTTTTTGTTCCATTCTGACACACTGGTGAAGCCTAGCGATGCGAAGGCAATCATTGCTTCATCATAGTCACAGAGCCTACATGTCGTACAGCCAATCTCGGCCACTGACAGGTAGCTTTTGAATAATAAAGTGCATTTTAGAAGGCAATTTTCGAAGCAACTTTCCTAATTTTGAAGTCACTAAAATGTTGTCAATTCTGTCACGTCATAAAAAAAAAAGTTGCCGGTCACTAGACAGAGAAGAAAATCACTAAAGTGACAACACTGGTCAACAGACCTTGCAATGAAAATAAGTTACACTTACCAAGTCTGTTTGAGTTCAAGAGGGTCAAATACTGCTCAAATCGCCTTTGCTTTGCCTCGTCCCGTGCAAATGGCTTCATGGGTTTTCCTGGCTCAGAGACAGGAATAGGTGAGGCTGTGTCAGAAGACAATGCTGTTTGAGAAACAGGCGGACGTGGCTGAGCTTTGCTGGAATTGACAGTTTCTTTCACAATCTCAGTGCTGCCAGTTTTCTTGATGCCTTCAAGTCTTTCCCTGTCAGCTGGCGATATGAGGTCAAAGACAGATCCTGGAAAGGATGGTATTACTATAAAGACAGAATGCTGCATGCCTGTTGTATTATAGTCCATACAACACAAAGGGGGAGAAATATTACAAGGCACCAATAATATTTCACAATACACATGCTCATAAAACTAAAGATGCAACGAAAGTAACATACAAACACATTCACCAAACTACCATCAAGAATGCCTGTAAAATATGTAGGCTAATAAGATAAAGCCACTAAAAATTCTTGTTCATAAACACAAGTTCTGTGAGACAAAGGTGAACTTACAAATAACTCAATGTAAAGCAATTTTGCTGAATGCTCCTGAGATGTTGCCGGAACAATTTGTTTCACTACCTGAATGCTCAGTTTTCTTGTCCTTGCAAAGGTCACTTTTGGGTTCTTCAAAGCGCCTTCGTTCTTTCCTAGGGGCCTTGTGGATAGGTTCAAAATCTGCGGGAATTTGTGGTGGTGGGTAGAACTTCATCACTATTGGTGGCTCTTTAGCGAGGTGAAAGCCTTCCAGCATCTTAGTCAGTTGATGTACAGGCTTGCTCCTTCTCCCTGAAAGAAACAATCAAATATGTTGGCCAATGTGCAGTAATAACTCAACTACAGATATTCATACAAACCATAGGCAATAAAAGTGAGACACAGGGCAAACAGAATTCTAAGAGGGCCCCTCACCAGGTCTGGCCATTTTGCGCTGACAAGCGTAGAGCATACAATGCGCACTAACGATCGTGTATGCAAAGAATTACATCGCTACGTGCCATGGAAAGGTCTGAAATTTCAATCCGAACACCGTTTTTCCTATCCCTCGCTGCGACCACACTCCAAGCCAGATGGTGACGTACTCATGTCCCTGCGCCTACGTACTCGTGTCCGCATTGTGACGTCACTCGTGGTGACATGTGACTTCGAGAATTATTCAAGGCAACATCTGTTATTTATGTGAGCTGTTGCTTGAATTGATGAATTGAAGTTTAGAGAAATAATAAAACACACGAAGGGTATGTCTGCGTGTTTTTTGTTTTACTCTGCACTGAAGCAAGAGATATATACTTTCGCTTCATCTGCTTGTTTCCACGGTCGTGCAGTCACGTGTGTAGGTACCGAAACTATGCCATTTTCTACCGCGTTTCAACGCGTGATCGCGCTCTGTGAGCTGCTTGTTCTGCCTCTGTATTCGTGTAGCACTGAATTATACCACTAGTCATGTGTCCTTGTGCACAGCGCGCAATATCGTGCACTGTGCGAAACCATACAATCAGAACAGCTCGTGTGCGACGCAGTCAGCGAAAGTGCGCAGCGCCAGGGGGGACGAGGAGAAAAAGAAATGAAGGCAGGGTCTGTGACATATGTGTCACGTGATCCTTGAGGTCCAGTGTGGGAGAACACAGGGAAGGAATTTCGCTTTCGGAGGCTAGAAGGGGCGAGTGGATAGAACCTTGCTTGGCAGTGGAGCTCACCTTCTGAAATCATGGGTTTGCGGCAGAATGCTCCCTAGAGGACACGTAACAACTTCCAGCATATAACCAAAATTTGCTATGGGACCTGGTAAGGGGCCCTTTAAAATATGAGAATAGGAATGATAGACCATAGCCTCGCACTCGCACTCGCACAACAACCTCTGCTAAGCTCTAAATTGTGTCACTATGTACTTGCTGAAACCAGCACAGGAACATATCAATTGAACATATGCAATGTGGTACCATGAAACTCTACTGAACTGTTGATGTATTGTGGGCTGTTTCTCTCTCACAGACAAGAGGAGTTAGGACCAGTTTACATGGGTAGAATTGGTCAGTGCAGCGCCAAAAAGCAATAACTGTTGCAAACAGTGATTGTCTCCAGTAACACATTGGCTGCAATGCGTTAACCAAGTTTGCAAGGCTTACCACAGCTTATGATGCAACACTTCAGCCTTGACATTGTATAATGAGGCTTTTACATGCACAACACAATAAAATAAGCGAAAACACACTGCAGTCCAGTACTGCTAACAGGGTAAACCAGAGTGTCTACCAAGTTGACATCTCTAAATTCCCCGAGTTTTCCTGGTTTTCCCTGGCTGCTTCTGCAATATTTCCTGAGTGACACAGAACTTTGTTTTATGTCAAGATGGGCTGACACCACGTCGCCCAACACTTTCACTCTCTAGTAAGCATGTTAAAAAATACAACTTAATCCAGTTTGAATATTAAGGAGCAGTGTTTATTTTATTCAAAAAGAAAACAGAATGGAGGAGTTAGTAAAATGAACAGCGAATAAAATATCTTAGAAAAAAAATGGTAAAACCCATTGCAAATCGAGTCCAACATTCTCAAATACAAATAAAATGAATAGGCATACAGAAATCAATATTTTTGAACATAAGCTATTTCTAACTAATAGCAAGCTCATTGGCATAATGCCAAACTTTGTCAGAAGTGAGATTCTTTCTCAATAGCTGGTAAGTCAACCTCAACTGTCCTGACATGTGCTGAAGCAATATAGCAAGGTGGGCGAGTTGGTTAGGATTCATCATACTCTTGGTAACAGTGCAAAGAGACATGCAGAAAAGGAAGAAACCCAACAACACGGGAGCCCGTGTTGTGTTTCTTCCTTTTCTCCGTGTCCCTTTGCGCTGTTGCCAAGAAAACGATTGATATGCCCTGACATACTCTCAGCCCTTGCACAATGCCTCAGTGTTGTGTTTCACTGCTTTAAACAGTTTATTTTAGTTTGGATAGAGGGACACCTGCGTCTTGGCTTCAGCCAACACTTTGTTTTTTGAACTCAAGGTCCTTCAAAGAAGCGGCGGCACGCTTCCTTTCCCGTTCCTATCCCTCTATGTGTAGTTCCTTCCTGTTCACGTCCTCTTTGCGCCGCACGTTCGCCCCACAGACCATTTGAAGCATCCACTTGGACTGCCTAGGGGCCGCGAAGACGTCCGAAAAATCGGGCAGTTTGAAAAAATGAATGCATGTCTTTCACTGCCCTTAAGAGCTCAAGTCACCACGGGCACATCCGAAACAGCTCCGAAGGCCTGCCAGTAGACTTATTAGGCATATCGGTGCTCATACTGTGACAGGAGATGGCGGGTGCACGCGTGTATAATTAAGGGATAATACTGTGTACCGTGACAATTACCCCTTCCCACGCTTATGCTTCACCGCAATACTTTTGCGTATGCTTCACCGCGTAACAATTCTGTACTAAGGCGAAGCTGACTTTCGGGAACCGGCTCGCGCAACGCGTTGTGCTTTCCGAGCTTCGAAGCCAATTGCGAGGACCAGAAAGGCGGAGTCGGTGCCATTGCTAACAGAGGCGAATTCTATAATGAAAAAATAAACACGGTACAGAACGGCAAGAAGCTTAATAGCGAACGTCAAAGCGGCTAAACCTAGCGTTGAAGCGTTTGTGGCTGCGGCTGCTAGCGGATCTGCGTGCGAGAACGCCGGTTCGAGGCGGCGAGGTAATGAAGATGGCGGCGGTGGTGGCTTTGGTTAATGCCGTTTCGGACCTTCGGTCACGGCAAAACGTTCCAAAAATTTGACGGCGAAGGGTTCTTGCGTCCGAAATTTTAGACGTTCGATACATTCACTCTATGGGGTACGTGGCAGTGCCGCGAAGCCGTCCGAATTATCGGGCGTCCGGAAAGTCGGTCGTTGACTGTACACTGGTAACTCCTCCAGCCGACAACACGGCGTCAAAGACGATTCGTTACGATTCATCTGTGTGACTCGAGCCAGCATTACCCCCACTTTCGTTCCCTTTCAACAAAATTCCAGCTAATTTTCCCTGACAGAAGCACAAATTCCCCGAGTTTTCCCTGAGAATTTCCAGACTATTCCAAATCCCTGAGAATTCCCGGTTTTCCCAGTTGGTAGACACCCTGGGTAAACGCACACCAGATTGGACGAAGATGCTGTGTAGTGGAACGGCCACCTTACAAGTCCCATTCTTTCAAATGCAGCGGCTTCATTACAAATGTTTGTCAAATGTAGTTTCCTACATCTAGTGTTCCTAATGCCATGTGTCCTACACATGAAAGTTTCCTGATGTGCCATGTAGCAGCAGCAGCAGCAGCAGCAGCAGCAGCAGCAGCAGCAGCAGCCATAAATGACAATTGAAAATTCCACAGCCAGTGAATTTAATGGACACTGACATTGACCATTATTAGAGTTATCGGACGATCTTGCCGCTGCCACCATTTGTAAGGGTTGAAGGTCGTAGAGAGTAACTTGGGAGGAACTAGGCGTACAGGGTTTATTTACAGATATTTACATTAGAACAAGAGATACATCGACAATCTAGCGTGGCTCCCAAATGGGGCCCGCAAGACGAGCAAACAGCACACGAGCACACAGCTCACGAGCACGATCACGAGCACACTGACGAGCACGCTGACGAGCACATTGATGAGCACAAGCACACCCTCTAGCAGCGACAAACAGCGACAAACAGCGACAAACACTCCGCGGTCCCTAGATCCCTAGGTGAGGGAAAACTGCTGTCCAATCGGACTGTCCATAGTCGTTGGGGCGTAGTCGACCCGACTTGGAGGAGGAGGGCTCACACACACACGTACGCACTTTGGATTCCCAGAACCCGAGTTGAGCGCGTCCCCGTAGCCAAGTGGTCACGCCTGACCCCAGCCGGCGCCTCTAAATTCCAGAGCTGCCTTTCTCCTGTAGTCGCCACGAGTGTCAGCAGACTGTGACGAATCCTGGGGCCCACGTACTGCGAAGCACCCTTTTGTTAGGGAAGCTCTTCTTGCCACTGAAGTAGCACCATGAAGACCCGGCAAATCAACCAACAATACACGGGGCGCCAAACATGGCCTGCCCTGCTGCCGTCGCCGATTCTCCGAACGAGGTGCATGGTGGATTAACGCTGCCGTAGTCTGCAGTTCTCCGAAGGAAGTTGATGGTCGGTTAGCGCTGTCGTCCTCGCTGGTTCTCTGAAGGGTGCTGCCACCGCGGGTCGATCGAAGCACGTGCAGCGGGCTGAAAAAGCTTTGCAGAGCAGTACCCCTGCAGGCCGATCGTAACACCATGTTACAGGGCTATAAGTAGCGCCTCACACAGCCACGGTCATGACAGAATATGCACACCGGCAACATCACCTATATTATATTGCACTGCCATGTCAAAGTACGCACTGATCCCTTGTAGATAAAGTGAAGCAGAAGTGCTTCCAGTCTGCTCAGCTTTTTGGCCATGCAGGGCTGTTGTGGTGGACTCCACAAAGAGGCAAAATGGTTCAGGACAGCCTTCCTTAATGGCTGCTGGATATACTGAGGCATTTTCTGTGTTTTCAATTCAAATTTACTATTTCACATAATGATTAACATTCTGACAATTATGAAATAGAAAAGGAGGTCGCAAAGTCAACAACTGGGTTATTGGGACCGGTTCACTTGGATGTCAATGCGTGGCACACAAGACAGCTACCCATCCACGTTTTGGATGAGTTGAGCCAAATGCACATGCCAAAACAATTTTGCATATGTTAAATTTAGTGACTTCTTTCTTTTCCTACAGGGGCCATATTTTGTAAACACCAATTTCATTTTTTTTTTATTCTTTGTTCCTTATTATTTGTCATGCCAAGTAGTCAATCCAGAAGATAATGGTGGCATGGTGGCATCTGAGCCAATAAAAGGGGTGAAAAGAATGGAATATGCAGTGAATGATTATAAAATAAACCTCAGATCTTTGAACATGTGTGACAGACAGTGCAGTTTCGTCACTCTATGTTGATAGCTAAAAGACGTGAGCATTACTTGCATGACAAGCCACAATGCTCACGGAGCCTAATTACTAAGTTTCATAAATTCACTTTCTAACTTTTCCCTTTGAGCACATGTTACAATTGCAGAAATGAAGCTAGATAATAAGGAAGTCCTTGAAGAAATCCTGAGACTAGCATTAGTTTTGAGATATGTGGCCTCAAAATATACTAAAGTATGCACTCGAGTTCCAGTTAGTATCGTCCTGCAGAGTGTGAGAGAGACTTCTTTCTTCCTGTCCTTCTCTCTCCCTCCTTCTCCACACTGCTGAGTGATGCTCAGATTCTTGCTGCACGCTACACTGTTACGGTGAAGCCAGCAGACTTCCCACTTGCCTTTCAACAGAACTTTTTCTCTTTCTTTAGGGAAACCATTAAAGAAGTACTGTCATGACATTTTCAATCTGCCATTTTTTCTTTGCATTAAATGAACATCCACAGAGATGCTATCTCAGACTAACAGTTCACGAGTTTTCTTTTAGGAGTGACAGCATCAGATATTCTTTTCTTTGTCCAATCTGTAGAACAGTGAAACGAGTAATTTGCCTGACCTTGTTAGTATCGAAAGTAATGGTGATTTTTATTGTGCTTTATGTTTGTGATACCCCCTGTACATACTCCCTGCTGTGATGCCTGCAAAGGCGAAACAGGTAACTAACTAACTAACTAATAAGTAAATAAATAAATAAATAAATAAATAAATAAATAAATAAATAAATAAAACCCTAGAAAAAAATACTGAAAAGCATCGGAGTGCCTTAAAGGGCCTCTCCAGGTCTGGCCATATTGAGATGACAAGCGCCGTGCATACAATGCACACTAATGTTCCTGTCTGTCAAGTATTACATCGCTGCATGCTGTGGAAAGCACTGAAATTTCAAACCAAACGCCATTTTCCCTTCTCCTCGCGGGCGCTGCACTCCCAGCCGGAGTGTTGACGTTTATCGCACAAGTGCATCTACGTACATTGCACTGCTGTGACGTCGCTTGTAGTGACACGTGACTTCGAGAATTATTCAAGGCAATATCTGTTATTTGTATAATCTGTCGCTTCAATAAACTGATTGAAGGTAAGAGAAACAATAAAACACACAAACCAAATCCTTGCGTGTTCTTGTTTTACTTCACACAGCAGCAAGAGAGATGTACTTCCATTTTGTCTGCTTGTTCCTGCATAGTGTAGTCGCGTGCGCAGACAACGAAAGTATGTCATTTTCTACCGTGTTCCAGCGCACGATCATGCTCTGTGAACCACTTGTGTCTGCCTCAGTATTCGCGTAGCACTGACTTATACAGTAAAAGGTCGTTAATTCGACAACTGTCAATTCGGAAAATTCGGACGGCTCTATTGGTCCCGGCCAAAGTGCATGTTAGTCTATGGGACCAAACCTTCATTAATTCGTCAAAATTCGGCCCCGCACCGCTTAATTCGGACAAATGACAACGGCTGCCGCTGCACGAAAGTGTGGTAAAGCAGCGCTGGCACCACTGGAGTGAAACCGAAACCTGAGAGGCATCGCCATCGTCATCAATTAGTGGGGGCGATCGCAGCATCACCGAATGTTGGTGTCTTCTTTCTTCGCTCTACTGCGCCTTCGACGCCATTTTCCCTTGTGTTGCCAAGTCGGCATCATCTCTTCTTGTGGAGTTTTCTTTTTTCGTTGTGACCGTGTTTTGCATGTCACCACCATCGTGCACTACAGTGATGGCAACGCCGGCAAAGCGGCAGAAGTACGAAGCCAAGAAGTTGGCAACTAAGGTGGAAATTTTGCAGGCTTTGAAGAATGGCGAATCGCGACAGTAGTTATGACCAAGTACAACGTGAAGCATAGCACGTTGGGAACGTACGTGAAAAATGAACAACAGATTCTTCAAGCCTTCGAAAGCGAGAAGTTTCATGCATCAAGAAAGCGGTTACGAACCACAGCTCATCCTCAGCTCGAAGAAGCTTTGCTCCAGTGGGTTATTGAGTGTCGCAACGCGCATCTGCCTTTGAGTGGACCTCTCATCATGGCACACGGTGAGAAGTACGCTGCAATGATGAACATAGAATCGTTCAGAGCTTCAGAAGGGTGGTTCGCAAGGTTTCGGGAGAGACACGAACTTGTCTTCAGAAGTGTGTGCGGCGAAAAGGCCAGCGTTGACGAAAGCGTGACCCCACAGTGGAAAAATGTGAAGCTGCTTGAGCACATCGCCACATATGAACCAAATGACGTGTTCAATGCAAATGAAACTGCTCTATTTTTCAGAGATCTGCCCGACAAGATGGTGACTTTCAAAGGGGACCCATGCATTGGTGGAAAGAAGTGCAAGCAAAGGATAACTGTGCTTCTTGCCGCCAATATGACTGGCATGGAGCGCTTGCCACTTGTTGTCAACAGGAAAGGCGCATAAGCCAAGTTGTTTTAAAAACATCAAAGGCCTTCCTGTCGAGTACAGAGCGAACAGGAAGGCTTGGATGACCTCGGACATTTTTTTTAGGCTGGCTGCGGCAGTTAGACCGGCACTTCACATCTAAGGACTGCAAGATAATTATGGTTGTTGACAACTGCAGTGCACATAACTGTACAGTCGAACTGAAGACCGTCAAGGTAGTTTTTTTGCCGCCCAAGACTACATGTGCCTTCCAGCCGATGTACCAGGGTATCATTCAGTACGCGAAGCCGAAGTACTGAAAACACCTGCTACAGCGAATGATCTTATGCTCAGAAGTTGGAAAGCTGTATGAAGTGGACTTACTCGGCACAGTGCAACATCATCGCCCATGTGTGGAAAAATACACCTCCGCAAGTCATCGCCAACTGTTTTTGGCACAGCGGTTTTGTGAGGCCCGAGCATTCGGCAGTAGCCGACGAGGTGTCAGCCGTGTCCACCGATGATGACTGCCCGACCTTCGATGCTGTCCTTCCCACAGATGTGACCCTTCAGGACTACATCGCGATCGATGATTGCGTCGCCACGACTGGTCTCCTGACCAATGAAGAAATTATTAACGATGTCATGGGCGCCCGGGAAGACCATGATTCAGACGAAGAGTCATGCGAGGAGGTGCAGCAGCGAACTCATCGCACCTCATGAGAAGCCACGGAGGCGCTTTTGATATTGAAGGACATTTGCCTGAGCACGTCCGACAGTTTGCGGGCTGTTAGCCATTTCGAAGAGTTAAGAAAAATTGTCATGTCAGCCGGAATCTGCGCGAGAAAGCAGACGACTATTGCAAAATACTTCAGTAAATAAAGGTATGCTTCTGCAACTTGATTTTAATGATGTTTTTCCTGTTCATTTGTTAATTTGGTATTCGGATAATTCGGCCATTTTTTCCAGTCCCCCGAGATCTGAATTATCTAGCTTTTACTGTACCACTAGTCACATGTTCTTGTGCACAGCGCGCAATATCGTGCGCTGCGTGAACCGAGACAATAGCAACAGCTCACACGCGACACCGTCAGCAGAAGTGCGCCATGAAGCAAAAAAACGAGGAGAAAAAAAAATGAAGGCGGGGCCCGTGACGTATGCGTCACGCGATCCTCAAGCTCCAGTATGGGAGAACGCAGGGAAAGAATTTCGCTTGCGGAGGCTAGATGGGGCAACTGGAGAGAGTGTCTTTCTTGGCAGTGACCTTTGCTTCCTGAAATGATGGGTTCGCGGCAATGAAATATTTCCATCTCGGCTATTAATGAACCAATTTGAAAAATGTTTGTGGCAGAACGCTCCCTATAGGACACGTAACAACTTCCAGCGTATAACGGAAATTTCCTATGTGGCCTGTTGAGGGGCCCTTTAAATAATTTACTATAACACATTTCTAAGAACCAGTTTCAGTATCCAGGAGGTGGATGCATAATGATGTCATGGTACCTTGTCTCACTCTGTTCCTGCGATTACTGCGGCTGCCAAAGCCTTGTGCAGCCACAAGAGCTATGCGCTGCACTCTGGTTATTTTTTTTTAATGAGCAGTGTAATCATACCTAGCCTTATTGCTACATGATGTCAGCAAATTTTGCTCTGTGTCATGATGTCATGATAATGTCAATGGTGCCATGTGTGGAAATTTGAGAACAAATTATGTATCAATATATATTGTGCTTCCCCAACCTTCATACTTGTTAAAGTGCCGTCCTTTTAGATGTGAAAAGTATGTGGTAGCATTTTGACAATTTTGAAGTAATGTGTCAGTACTTCTCCGGAGCCCCAGTGCATTTTGTAACCTATTTCAAAACTGTTTAGTTTCAGAATTTCCACTAAGCATATATGACCTCACTACAGCCTGGCTTCGAAACTACTATTGTAACATGTGCCTAAGGTGAACAATTTATCGGCTATTTAGAGTAAATGTGGTAATTAGCTATCTGAACACCGTAATTTGCAGAGCAAGTAATGCTCGCCTATTCATGCAAAACATCTTAATTAAGAGGCTGAACTGTGCTACAGGAGGCTGAGGCCAATTATTGAGGGGGGGGGGAGAAAAAAAGCACCCTCTCTCCTTCTCTCTCTCTCTCTCACACACACATGGTGTGTATACTATAAAGCAAATGCGAAAACACAGTGCTTGTACCCACTTGCTTGTTCCTGTACGTTACTGCATTTAACATTCTTAAGTATGTCTTACCAACAAGTCCGAACGTCAATGCTCATATGCAAGAGGATGTGCTAGTACTTGTGACAATTCTTCTTTTCAATGGCTTTATGGGCTGACATTTAAAAAAAGAAATATGTACTGGTGTTCCAGTTAGTATCACTTGCAGTGTGCTCTACAATACACGAAGGGATCTCAATTACTTTTGTGGTCTGGGCTGAGGAATTTGAAGCTTGACTTCTCCAAATGTGACATTATTAGGTTTATGAATAAGGAACAGCCTCTGGTTACCAACTATCACATGGATTGTTTGCTTCTGTCTGTTGGAACCGAATGTAAATATTTAGTAGTAGTTCTTGCCAACACTTTGTCTTCCAATACTCATGCAGCGCAGTTAACAGTAAAAGCTAGTCAAGTACTAAACTTTCTGCAAAAAAACTTCCGAAATACACCTATGGTAATGAAGAAAACTTTACATGTCAAACGTCCATCCATTCCTAGAATAAGCTTGCACCGCTTACTACCTTGCTATAAGCCAAATATAGATGAATTAGAACATGTTCAGGAACATGTAGCCCATTTTGCATGCAGCGTCCATGACTCCACAGAAAAGATGCAGTGATATTATGAGAAAGCTGGGGTGGGCTTTACTACTGGAAAAATGTAAGTGCTTCAGGCTGCAACTTGTTTTTTTCGCCATCTTTCAAGAACCAACAAGGTTCAAACAAAAAACAAGTGTGTGAGGGAACGCAGCTACCCCCCCCCCCCCCCCCTATGACCATAGCTTGACAGTCTGAGCCATACAAATGCTCTTAATTGCAATTTTTTTTCTAAAACAATACATGAGTGGAACCGCTTCCCAGAGGAGATTGTTACTGCACCGACTTTGCCACTTCCTCGGCTCTTGCAGCAGTTCTTATTCAAACACTCACAAAACTGTTTTTCATTGTTATTCCAGTTATTAACTGTACTTCCTCTGTGTATAACTCAATACCATTGTTGGCATTCTCTTTCTTTCTTTATTCCTGTTCTATAATGTGATCTAAATGCATGATGCGTTGCTCTTGCATTCTACAGTGCTTCTAACAATGTTATTAAATGTGACACATTTGTATGATGTGGTATGGCCTGTATGTAATTATAACTTGTACTTTGAGTGATTACTCCCCCTACAATAATGCCCTGAATGGGTGCTGCAGGGTATCTGTAAACATAAATAAATAAATAAATAAATAAATAAATAAATAGACAGCTAAAGAAAGCTCAGCAAGAAGCTAAGGATTGTGTGATAAGCAACAGAAAGGAATATGATTTGCAAATGGTTAAGCAATAGAAAAGTAACACTAAGGACTAGGGATCAAACATGGGTAGGTAATGTCCCAGTTGTGATTATTAAGAATAGACCGAGTTGGATAGGTCATATAATGTGCAGCACTCATAGTCAGCAGCCTATTATAACACACAGAATGTGTGTTAACAAAGGGTCAGAGTAATAAATGTCAGCAGAGGATTGGATGAACTGATGAAATTACAAAGGAATGGGGCAGGCTTGGTTGGTGGCGAGCAATGCCAGTTAGTGGTCTCTGGAAGAGGCCTTTATCCTGCACCAATGATGAAAAAAAAGCACTTTCTTGGTTACTTAGATTGGCTGAGAAAAAAACACATGCCCTATGAGAACCTTAATACTCTGCTTGGAATGCTAGGTTGCAGTTTGAAAGTGGCCAGACTAGTTACTAAACATATAAGAGACATTACAATTCATTCCTATCCATGCATGCTTCAGATTTCGTTAGTATCAGCACATACACAAAATGCTATCCAAAAGAAAGCCAGTGAGCTTAGATTCATACCCTCAATGGCAGGAAGCACTTTGCGAGGCTTGTCCTCAGGTTCGTCAGTTACCTCAAAACTGTACTGGGACATATCTTCACGAGCATAAATATCGCTGTCATCCTCTTCAAAAGCCCCAACACCGAATGCCTGAAAAGCCAGCATAAAGCATTAAAGAAGCTCACTTTTTCAATTACAGCGATGCTGTATATGTCTACCCTCCCATAAATTTTTCAATGCCCATGTGTCAAAACTCTCACGCCTTCTTTAAGGAGGCAAAGCACACCAGTAAGCCATGTGCTGACACCTGGCGTAGCAAGAGGAAAGCTAAGAAACCACCCAATACTTCATAATGCTGCCCTCAATAAGGAGGCGGAATAACCAGCAAGGCATGTGCTGACATCTGGCGTAGTAAGAGGAAAGCTAGGAAACGGGTGGCGAGTAGTAGCAAAGATCGTGCCCGGGAGGCTGCCCGTAAGTGACGGGCTCAACAGGAAGATGGGTGCCACAAAGCGGAGAATGCGGCGAAGTGGCGCAAGTACCACGCCAGTAAATTGCACGAGCACAAGGGTGCGTACGCAAAATTTCAGAGGGACTTTCTGGACAGACATTTCAGATTCAGTTGTGTGGTGTGCGACAGAATGTCATTCAAGAACGATTTGATGGTGATTGTTAACATTTGAGATGTTGCGAAGTGCGAACGTAATGCAGTTTTGACAGCTACCCCAGATCTTGACTTAGCCAGCTGCTAGGTTTGGCTGCACCGAGGGAGTGCTAATGGCCGTAGCATGCATCGGTCATTTGGTGTGACAGGTGGTTGCTAACAAGCCATATGCTGCATTTCTGCGCCTGTGCAAAGAACCAAACAGACAGTATGTTGCGTGTGCTAGTATGGGGAGGCCACGCGTAGTGTGTACTGCTGAAGAACACACTGCTCACAAGGCCCAACCTCGGGACCGCAGATGCGAGAATGAGCGAGAGCTGCGGGCGGCACGAACCAGCAACGAGCGTGCCAAGGAGGCTGCCCATAAGTGACAGGCTCGAGCAGAAAGTCCCCCAGATTGCGAAGCGATTCATGCGATGCAACGACGGAGGTACTGCCCTTAGAAGGCTGATACTTACAGCAGTGTGGATGCGCAATTCCACCGAGACTTTGTGGACAAAACATTTGGTTTCAGTTGTCGCATGTATGACTGATTGTGATTTGAAAACGACCTATCAGTGATTGGAAACATTTCTTACCAAGATGTTGACAGTTCCACTAATCATCCACCTTCGCAGGGCGCCTTGAATTTTTATGTACATCTGCCTTCCAGACAACAAAACATGATGTTCTGGAGTTTATCTTTTTCAACAGGTAACTTCTGCAGGAGTATAAAAAATGCCCTGCCTTCTAGCTGGCTGGCTGGTACACACAGTCTAGCTCGTTGCAACGGACTCTCATACAACAAACTTTCGGACATAACGGACCATATTTCAGCCTTAGTTTGCTCTACCTATTTTGTTAATGCAACGAAGTTCACTTTTAACGGACCGCGCTACAACGGATGAAATTAGAGGCAATTTTTTTCAAAATCAGGGGTATAAAACATACTTTTGCTGTGTCGACACAGGCTGACAACTGCCTTGCAAGGGTCAACCGACTATCGCGGCTCAATATCGTGCGCGCGAGGGAGGAAGGCGGGGCAGAAACGCGCCATCTTTAGCGCGCAATGCACAGGAAGGGGGGGAGGGGGATGAGGCGAGAGAGAGGGGTGTTCTAGTCTGGTGGCTGCTGCCGTACCTCGAAAGTGATCTGCTATGTGGACAAAGTGCATCCAGTGCTGGTAGCTTCGTATGTGCTGCGCTTTCGATGTTTAGTTCGCGTTGAAGCGAGATAGCACGAAGGTCAATTCGCTCGCTGCTGTTGATGCGCTTATCTTGCTTCATTTGCTATCACAATTGATGCTTCGCCTTTCAGGTGATACAACGACTTTTTGTTTGTTCTTTACTTTGAACAGTCGTCACTCAATCTTTGCAATATTGAAAAGTTGTTAGACATCACGACTAAAGTTTCAGAAGTGAGGCGTTTCAGATATTACGGACTTTGGATAAAACGGACGTTTTTTGTTAGGTTATCAGGGTTCATTGTAATGAGAGTTGACTTTAATCACACGAAGACAATGGGTGACTGTCACAGGTGTCAACTATGGTGGCATGAGAGGGCACAAGCAAGCAAGGTCAGGGGCTACACCAAGACACAGTACTAGTCTACACACTAGAGCAAACGGCCAGGGGACAAGACAAGACACAGGTCCACTCCCACCCAGGGGCCAATTGCCAGTGCCTGGTCCCTTCCTCCTTTTATAGCCCTTCTTCAGGGGTGTGGGGCCTTGGGAGGAGGGAGACGATACCCTTCTGGTGAAGGCAAACTGGTTCCTTCATGATTGGCAAGGCTCGGGTGGCTTCCCCTGTCATGTAGTCGCGCAACTGCCTGTACAGTACACTTCTCGAAGGCCAATAAGATTGGCCTTTGCTAGATAATTCGAACTTGACCAGTCAGCACGTACGTGCCCAACTCCTTTTGTGACCCCGATAGTGACCCTTTAGTAGCGGCATCTGTATTGGAGGGGCTTAGGGGACAGTTAGGGACAGTTAGGGGGCTTAGGACATTGAGCACACATTATCTCTCGTCAAAAACTTCTATTTTTTGGCCTACCCTAAGAAGATTTTCAAGCAATAACCATAGCTCACAATGTTTAATTACGGTATTTACCCGTTTACTCGTGGTCCGGTGAGGGTCGAGTTAATGGAAGCTGACTGTATTTATTTATTTTTTAAAAACGTGGATGGTGTATGCTGGGTTACAACATCAAACTGTGACTAAATGGGCTTGCAAAGTGCATGTTATTCCTCATCAATCACAGTTTCAGGTGCACATTGACAAACTTGCATTAGCAAAGCGCAGATACTAGACAGCTTGGTGAAGCTTCTGTTTTTGCTGCGGCATGGTATTGTGCCATCATCTAGTAAGCACTGTTATGGTTCACTGTGTGCAGCGATGAATGGAATGGATGCCAAGCGCCTGAGACTTCACGTGCTTAATCGTCACACTTGTCAATGTGGAAAGACTTGTGTGTGCGACGGGATTATGCACTAGTGCAAATCCTACTCTCCTTTGTCCTACCAAGGTGTCTACCAAGTTGACATTTCCAAATTCCCCAAGTTTTCCAGGTTTTCCCCGAGTGCTTTTGCAAAATTCCTCGAGTGACACAGAACTCAGGGAATTTCAGGGAAAACAACTTAATCCAGTTTGAATAGTAAGGAGTAGCATTTATTTTATTCAAAAAGAAATCAGAAGGGAGGGGTTAGTAAAATGCCCAGCATAAAAAAAAGTATTTGAAAAAAATGTAAAACTCATTGCAAATCATGTCGAACATTCTCAAATACGAATAAAAAGGAGATGCATACAGAAACAAATGTTTCCGAATATGAGCTATTTTTATCAAGTGATAGCAAGCTCATTGGTACGAGGCCCAAACTTTGTCACAAGTGAGATTCTCTCTCAACAGCTGGTGTGTCAATCTCAACTGTCCTGACATGTCAGCCTGCATACAACGCCTCAGTGTTGCGTTTCACTGCTTTAAAGAGTTTATTTTGGGTTGGATGAGGGACACCTGCATCTTGGCGTCAGCCAACACTTTGCTTTTTGAGCTTAAGCTCCTTGAAAGAAGTGACGGCATGCTTCCTTTCCTGTTCCTTCCTCAATGCGTAGGTCCTTTCTGTTCTTGTCCACCTTCCACTGCGCATTCACCCCACGGACCATTTGAAGCATCCTCTTCGTCAGTTGTACAGTCAACGCCCGATTTTTCTGACTCCCAGGGCCGCGAAAATGTCCATAAAATCGGGCAGTTCGAAAAATGAATGCAGGTCTTTTACTGCCGTTAAGAGCTCAAATCGCCACAGGCACATCCGAAAAGGCCTACCAGTATATTAATTAGGCACATCGGTGCTTGTACTGTGACAGGAGGCGGGTGGACGCGCATATAGTTAAGGAATAGACGCTTTGATTAATTCCATTTCAGACCTGCGGTCAAAGCAAAAAGTTCGGGAAATTGGACGGTGAAGGGTTCTTGCGTCCAAAATTTCAGACGTTCTTATACACTGACTCTATGGGGTACGTGGTGGTGCTGCAAAGCCGTCTGAATTACTGGGCGTCTGGAAAGTAGGTCGTTACTGTACGCTGGCAACTTTTTCAGCCAACAACACGGCGTCAAAAGACAATTCATTACGATCCCACTCTATTAGGCAGGCCAGCATTACCGCGACTTTCGTTCGCTTTGAATAAAATGACCGCTAATTTTCCCTCATAGAATTCCCTGAGTTTTCCCCGAGTATTTCCAGACTATTCAAAATCCTGGAGAATTCCCGGTTTTCCTGGTTGGTAGACACCCTGTCCTACGTTCAACCCCTCTATGCCTGGGAGTGGTTTTTATCCATATTCCTCTGTGTGAGCTGACCAGTGTGCTGATAAAGCCCTCTACCAGGGAGCAAGAGAGAATGAGGTTGCCCTGATGGTGTAGGGTATAAGGAGGCCTGCGAGATGCCACATGGACATCTTATCTGCCCTTGTGTGCAGGAGTAGTATGCTGAACGTTTCTGTACTTTTTGTCTTGGAGCGCACCGCTCACCTGTAATGATGTATTAAGCTTCTGTTATTTGTTTTTACATCACCTCATCTTCCTTGCCAAACCCTCTCAGATGGTCAACCTGGTTTGAGCTCCAAGCAGATGCTGTTTAAGGTCACAAAACCTTGTCCCCATAAGAATGGGACACAGGCGTTTTTGCATTTCACCCCATCGAAATGCGGCCGCAGCAGCCGAGATCTGATCCCGCGACCTTATGCTTAGCAGCGCAACACTACAGCTGCTAAGCCACAATGGCGGGTAGCATGTATTTGTAGAATGGCTGCTGTCGCCTTCAAGATTTCTGTGCACACCTTTGTGTAATTTTCTCAAATTTTATGCCTTTGCGTGATTATACATGGCGCACAAGAGGTTTCAGACCAGATGACACAAACGACTGCAAACACTAAGTATGACTTGCAAAAACAAAATAATAATAATGAGAACTATCAGGCTGTAATGAACTGGTCTGGAGATCATCTCTAAATATTCTATGCATCTGATGGAGCCCATCACATATTAAAATGTACTACAACGAATAGAATAGAATTCACTGACAAGAGGGAGAGCGAATATGACGGGGAATGTAACATTGATAACTAAAACACGGTGTGGATGGTTATCCTCTTCTGAGGGAGGGGTAGCAAATGGAAGACTCACAAGACAGATGCCATAGGTGCTGTATAAAAACCTTCTTACCTGTCCTGTTATAGCAAGTTTTCTTTTGCTCTTTTCCAAGTGGCATTTAGTTGTTGTAGGCTGGTCAATATCTATTGGTGCTGACAGCACAGAGTGCTTGTCCAGAGGGACGTATCCAATGCCATGTTGGTTGTCCTTGGGAACATACAGCACTTCGTCCACGTCAGCTGGTGCGAATGAGTGATCTGCTGTGAACTCATCTTCGTCAGATGATTCTGTGCCTGGTGGCAAGGCACAGCTATACACTTTGACACCTGGTTGCTCCTGGGCCTGTTTTGGCTTTTCTCGTTTTACACGTTCTCCTATGCCCTGTCCTTGGCGCCAGCCCATCTTGTTTAGGAGCTTGACACCAATGCTCTGACTGTAAAAACAATATCAGTACCATGAACACACTGAACATGAAATTTGGAACAACTAGTATAAATTAATCATATGGACATACAAAGTTTATTAATCTGGGCTTCAAATAAATAGATCTGGGACACCAATATCTATACATTTTGCAATGTGAATATTCACAGAACAGACTAAGGTGCTGATAAGAAAGAGTTTACATATAAAGTTGTAGAACAAAAACTTTATAAAAGATCAGCCATAGTATTACAGTAGCACATCTTATGATGGCAGATATAAAAAAATATATATATCTAAGCAGACAGCAAACTAGCTTTTTACTTATGATAAACTCTATTTGGAAGACGACACTGTTTCTGTTATGTGACATGCTATATTTTCACTAAAATGAACAGTGTAGTTCACCTAACAGAAAAAAAAAAAGAAAGAACACTGATTGCACATATCACAACTAAAGCTGCTGCTAGGTTTTGTGACTGGAATGTCTAGTGAGCTTCCTAGTTCTGCCACGCTGTAGAGGTTGAGGGCTCCTCACACTCTCCAATGTTTTGAAATAGAGAGAATGCACCCAAAGCCTTCAGAGTCAGCTCAGAGTCAGCTCCAGTCGTATGTAGTTTCATCTGTATACTGCTAACAAGGAGTGTAGACTGCATGTATCAGAAATAGAAGGGATGCAGAGATGATATAACAAGTCTCACTACCTCACTCCACACCCAACTTTTTTCTCAGTGCTACCTCAGCTCCACTGCTCATAACATTCATGAGAAGTGTACAAAAAAGCTAAATGAAATTATTAGGGGTTCTGAAATAGCAAACCTACTGAATGGAATGAAATAAGAACATTGAAGAAAAATTAAAGGTATCTGAATACCAAATTGAATACAGAATATTTTCTAATTTTAAGCAAAATGAAATACTGACACATGTACAGTGTTTATTGTATTTCAGTGACCATTTTCTCATTGGCTAGCCACTGTTACAAAGTATGATAAGTCATGTATAAACAGCCGATGGAGTTTACTCGTAGATAAGATTTCTTTCACTAACGACTGCACTAGTCACTATCGTTGTGCTTTGGGAGTCATAGTCGAACCCACGTACGTATAACAATATTCAAGCTCCAAGAAAATTCAATTGTTAAAATTGATAACTGTAAAATAATAATAATAATAAAAAGATGAGATAGAAATTAATACATCTTAATTAGACAAGGAAGTACAATCAAACCCACTTATAACATTACCGCTTTTAACAATACTCGAATGTACCAATGAGCAGCCGTGGCACCGTAAACTTTTTTGCGTGTTCTATGGTAAAATAAATCACTTACTATGTTGCTCGCATCCCGTGTTATTGGTCATAACAATTAAATCTGGCTACTGGGTGTCTGCATCAAAAGGAAAAGAAACGTGAAATACTGAAAAAGAAAAACCCAAGCTGCCACTCTTTCTCACGTGCCTTTGTCGCATCGCCATTTACATATGAAACTTTACAAACTCTTGCCTCGACCAACTAGCTTGTGAGTTCATCCAGCAATGCATAAAGAAGTTGCTGGAACGCCGAAAACATGTTGCACAGCAAACTTCTTTTGAGTTCTTTGACTTTAAGTGCTTTACTGAATTACAGCATACAGTTTCCCTTTAGGAGGTATTGTCAGAATTACTACCTAAACGAAAATCTGGTACGAGCGCTTGTGCGAGTTTATAAACTTTTTATGTGCCAGGCATTTTAGGCATTTGTGCCTGCTATGCGCTGGAGGTTTTTTCAAAGTGCAACAAATTTAATTTTGGTCTAAGTAGCACATTACCAGACTTTAAATTCATATGCTATTTATTGGCTGAGCATTTTACATTGTTTATTAATATGAAAATTCAAATAAAAATTAAGACATGCTAATTAATAATTTTAATTAGGATAATTTGTGTTTTACAGGCAGCACAGCTTTTTTTCACTGTCGTCACTTGAAGACACATCATAATCAACACTGAAGTCCTGTGAATCAGAGTTTTTAGGAAGTCCTTGAATTTCTGCACAATAAAAAACTTAAAAAACATGCGGGCTTTTTGCACCAGTATGCTATATCAAAAAACAAGAAATGCTAGCAACACTGACAGATAAGATAAACTTTGTCATGCCATCTGTTGTATAAAAACAAAACCTGCCACACAATTTTAATTTAACCAGCTTCTGTGTGGATGACACAACTAGCCTACAGATGTTCCATGTTGAGTTATTTTAGGAAAGGCAGGGAGTGTACAGAAAATGTTACATGGCTTTCTTTACTCGGGAATGGCTAGGGAGGCGCACTAGTGGACCGACGAGTATGCATGGGCACAGCAATCAGAATTAAAGGGTGTTGTAAGAGCATGAGAATGTAGGGATAGGATATAATGCTGAGACATGAAAGATATGATTTGTCCTAAATGTGGCTCGGCCCAAAACATGCTCAAGGCTGCAGAAATAAAGCTTTCCTAGAATTGAATCTCCATAACAAGGGTTGGTTCTCCTATAATAAATCTTGCACTACATTTGCTCACACACAACAAGCAATCACAGAAAACAAAAACATACAGCCCCCCCCCCCCACAGTGAGCATCGCCCTTCTTATCTTTCTTCCAAATTTGGCAATGCAATTTTGGTACTGTTCACATTTGATATAACTCTAAAACCCAGTGTGAGTGCTTACGCTACACTATTGAATTACTATATTATACTATATAATAAGTGATCAGCAAAACCCATATATCGAGGATAATTCAAGCATGTTTTCAGGGACGTAGGATCCTCTGGGCTGGAATTCTCCGACATAAGGTGGCCTGACAGCCTGCAGGGTTTTCTGACTTAGTTAGCTTGGATGCTCGGTTGCCACAGTCATAAGTTCGAATCCGTGCTTCCATTTTTTTTTTCTGAAGGTGGGAAACTTGAATTGACCTTCCCCCAGTACACTACATCTCCAGGCTTGGAGTGGCGCCCGACACCAACAAAAATGCCGAGAGCAAGTGGGGCTATACTAATCCAGGTACAACCAAATTAGAAAGATCCCCTAAGCTTCAACAAGACACTCCCTCACAAGAACAGGAATTGGCCTCCCTAGTGCAGTATTCAGCCACTCCCTCCCAAATGACTGATTCAATTAACCAATGGCCCTCAGTCCCCAGCAGCTACGGAGCACCTGACCAAGGCGGCGTTCAGACTTGTAATGCAGCAGAGGGTGCTAAGAATCTCGGGACCCGGGTAGGCCCTGACCCTGGCAATGTTTAACACTCGAACTCTTTCCAGTGAAGCTAGCTTAGCAGGCCTCTTTGAGGTACTATCAGGTATTGTTTGGGATATCATTGGCCTAAGTAAGGTTAGAAGAACTGGTGAGGCTTTTACAGCGCTGACTAACAGCCACGTCCTCTGCTATAGAGGACTACCAGATAAGAAGCAGTTCGGAGTAGGATTTCTAATCCATAAGGGCATAGCGGGCAACATTGACAAATTCTACAGCATTAATGAGAGGGTAGCAGTAGTCGTAATAAAGCTGAATAAGACGTATAGAATAAAGGTAGTACAAACCTATATTCCAACCTCCAGTCACGATGATGAAGAGATTGAACAGTTTTATGAAGATGTTGAATTAGCGATGTGAAAAGTGCAAGCTCAGTATACTGTAGTCATGGGCGACTTCAATGCAAAACTGGGACAAAAGCAGGCTGGTGAACAAGCAATTGGCAACTAGGAAGTGGATTCTAGGAACACTCGAGGAGAGATGTTGGTAGAATTTGTGGAAAGGAATAAGCTGCGAATAATGAACACCTTCTTCAGGAGGCATTGGAACAAAAAGTGGACCTGGAAAAGCCCTAATGGTGAAACAAGAAATGAAATTGATTTCATACTTTCTGCCAATCCCAGCATAGTGCAGGATGTAGAAGTGTTAGGTAGAGTAAAGTGCAGTGATCATAGGTTAGTGAGGGCTAGGATTCACCTCAATTTGAAGAGAGAGAGAGTAAAATTGGTCAAGAAGAAATAGGCCAACCTAGACACAGTAATGGTAAAGGCAGGCCAATTCAGGTTGGCACTAGCAAACAAATATGCAGCCTTAGAACAGAGAGATGGAGTTGACATAGAAGCAATGAATGAAACCGTAACTAGGCTGGCTTCAGAAGCACCAACTTAATTGGGAGGTAAGGCACCAAGGCAATCAGTAATAAAGCTCTCCTATGTATCAAGGGACCTAATAAAGAAACGAATTCGTGGAACTGTCAAAACTGATCAACAAGCAGAAAGTAAGTGATATTCAAAATTATAACGTGAGAAAGACTGAGGAAGCAGTAAAAAATGAACGCAGCTTGAAATCAGGGAGAAGGAAACATGGCATAGCACAAACCAAGATGCATGCACCGAAAGATAAGCAGGGTAATATCATCAGCAATCTTGAAGATATAGTAAAAGCACAGGAAGAATTCTATACTGACCTGTACAGTACCCCAAAGCAGCCACGATACCTCCATTCGAAGTAGTAATGAACAGGTTACAGAGGCTCCTTCTATAACTAGCAAAGAAGTTAGAAGGGCCTTGCAAGACATGAAATGGGGAAAAGCGGCAGGAGAAGATGGACTACCAGTCGATTTAATCAAAGATGGAGGAAGCATAATACTTGAAAAACTAGCGGCCCTTTATACGAGCTACTAGACTTCAAAGGTCCCAGAGAACTGGAAGAATGCCAACATTACACTAATCCACAAAAAGGGAGACGTTAAAGAATCGAAAAATTGTAAGCCCATTAGCTTACTTCCAGTATTATCTAAAATATTCACCAAGATAATCTCCAACAGAATAAGGGTTCGGCGCATTAAGTGTCACCCTTGCTAATTTCTGTTGAACGAATACGTAACCGCAAACAGAAAAGAAAAGAAAAGAAAAAAGAGAAAGAACCAGCAGGTAGCATCCGTAAAAATGCGAGAACTGATTCCCACTGTTGTAAATTGGTTTAGATAGTTGTTTAGCTCGTCTCGCTCCAAAACAAACGCGCAGTGGTTGTTATGTGTCAAATCTAGCTTCGTACGCGCTCTGTGCTGGAGCTTTATATGCACTGTGCTTTTTATTGTGCATTAATAAAGTAACATGCAGCTTGTTTCCACACCAGTATCAACATGTGACTGCTGGAACAGGGCTCATTCATGCCGATGTTTTCTCGCGCTTAGAACAACAGAACTAAGGCTGGAGTGCACTGCAGCACACATTGAGTATTTGCAAATTAGCATTTCTCTTGCGTACGTTAACATACATTTGTTCAGTCTTTGCTTTGTTTAGTCTCAGCTGATCGCTCTCTATCATGTTTCAGTGGTGGTAACTTCTCACATTGGAGCCCGAACGACAATACCAGAATACGCTCGAGGCACTTTGTCAATGGAGAACAAAGCGCTTACCTGCCAACTCGCCAAAACCTCTACAATTGTGAGGTGCTGAGCCCGCTCCAAGTAATGAAGCTACAAATGACAGCTGAAAAACGTCTAGAGCCGTATTTGCTCACTTTAGTGGAATAAAATAATTTTTTGTTAGCTTACTTTGAGTTCAACGACGTAAGCATGCTTGCTTTGTTGTGACAAACACTTCGCGACCTGAGGTGGTTGCTTAGCGGCTATGGTGTTGGGCTGCTAAGCACGAGGTCGCGGGATCAAATCTTGGCCACGGCGGCCGCATTTTGATCATGACAAATTGCAAAAACACCCGCCTACTTACTTAATTTAGGTGCACGTTAAAGAACGCAGGTGGTCCAAATTATTCCAGATTCCCCCACTATGGCGTGCCTCAATCAAATCGTAGTTCTGGCACGTAAAACCCCACAATTCAACTTATTATAAGCACTACGCTGTGACATCTGTGCTGTTTACTTTTTTGACACAATATTCATGGTTATAGTCATAAAGTTGGCATCCTTTCTCAAGCATCGGTGGCCAAAAATGGGCCTCAATGTTTACGATTGCCTTAAAACCGCAATTTAGGATGTCCGACATGTTCCAAACAAGTGCCGTAAAAGCAAGCCTCGGTGTTTTCCGGAACTGACATGGTGGCGCTAATGGCTGAGCCGATCGTTGCGCCGCCTCACCATTGAAGGTAGCCTACAGGATTCATTGCATTTCATACCTCTCGACAACGAAATGCCGCTGTACTACAATCCTGCATCAACGAAATTTGCCGGAATTTAACCTCGCATATTACCTACTCATGCAAGGCTAGCAGGTTCAAAACTGTGCGCAAATGCGATTGCTTTGCACTAAACTTGCATAAAATACCACCACATTACACTTGTGTGGGCGCCGCCATTTTTGCTTACAAAACAACCAAGCGCCGGAAGCAATTGCGCGCGCCGGAAACATGTTATGGCCGCTATCTTTTTTGATGACTGCCCTTTTGAAGTGGCACGCATGCTGCTACTGACATGTGACGACGGTTTTTGCACACCTAGTGCAGTGCTTAATGTGCACATCGGCGAGCTAAATGCAGAACAAACAAAAAAATCCATGTCCCACCGACGTGGAATTTTTTATGACACTTGAGATGGCGGTCGCAGCATGGAGTGCCATGCATCAGGACGTGATTCAAGAACGCTGGTTTCGGTGCCACCCAACAGGCATGGTGTGCGCATTTGGCACCGGACATAGATTTTCGCGAATGGGCCCCGTAATCTTGATCGAGTGCCTTCGGGTATACGAGATACGATCACTTTTGTGCTCGGCACCGGACGCGTCAGCATCTACAGGTGACAGTGTGCGCTGGAGAAATGCTGCTGCTTACAGGGAGTGCCCTTGCTCTGCGTCCGGTGTTGAGTTACACAAAATCTCGTAAAACTGATCGAATCTCTGAAAGCAATTGACCAAGAATACTGCTCCACGGCAGTGCTACCATTGCTGATCGACGCATGTGGCGCACTATGTAATGTTGGCAATGCGGTTGTATATTCTCAAGCAAAGCTTGCCAAAGCAGGCTAACAGAATCTTGACAGTAAAGTTTCCTTCTGTGACTCATTACTTATCTGTGCTATCTTATTTTGCAACAACGAAATCCTCATGAAAGCGGTTTTTTTCGCTTTCCTCGCCAATTTCGTTAGTGTGAGCTTCAACTGTATTATCCTATCACACTTGGTCCTTGAAAGGAACAGTCACTATACGTAAATTTGTATATATTTTTAACAATCTTTTCGATACTCCACATTGCTAACTGTGTGCTGTCAAACATAAAACTGAAGGAAAAATGTAATAACTTTCATACCAGTGGCTATTCTTGACACAAAACACGAGAAGTTATGTAGTAGAGCACGATAAGTCATTCAGAGAGCCAGATTCTCCAGCTAAACCATGATAACTTGCACTTAAATTCCGTTCAGAGATGGTATATTTGGCCCCATTATGGAATCTGCACCTGCATGTTCCCTTTGAATCAAATCTGAATGTGACTTGCAGCAACATTATTTGGTATAGTAGCACCACAATCAGCTATGACCATTCCAACTAGAGAAAATGTCTCCTTTCCTTGCTCTGCCATTGCTAGAGACAATCTTGTATTGAACATATACACAGATGCTAACAGGCCCACAAGGCTGCTTTTTTAAACTTCATTGCGATAATGCATGATCACTCGAGCTCTGAAGAGTTCCAAGTATGCAAGCAAACTGCTTATTTATTGCTAATGCTCTACTGGTTCTCTCTCTGTACAAAGACAGGAACTTGCTAACTCTGTGAATACTAGGATATGAACATTGTTTTGTACCATTGGTGAAGAAGACTGTTCATTATTTGAAAAGTTCAATAATTTGCTTCACTTTGCTTCCAGCACTATTTGTATCATATATGATTCAGTCCCCAACATTACTATTTGCAGACCCTTAAAGAACAGCACCTTACACACTATTCTACTATGGACTATGGCAGATAGAACAGTGGCTGCCACATGCATTTTCAAGGTGCCCTGACTCTTTGAAAAAGGTGTCAATCCGAAGCCCTTATTTCTCGGCATTCCTACACATATACGAGAGCCAAAGTGCTTTTTCTTTCTTTTAGGCAATTGTAAGAAACTCTATGGTACATGACAAGGTGTTTCGCACTAAGCAGACAAGAGAGAAATCTGGTGCTACTGTCTGCGTGTGCTGCCGATATAGCATCTTATCCAGCCAACGGTGTTTCTGTGGCTGCTCTTATAGACACTGGGGCGCATTTGTCGGTAATGAGCGCTGAACCTTGGTAACCGGCTGAAGAAAAGAATCACGGCCGCCATGATGCCTGTTTTCCGTGTCGCCAATGGTGGAACAGCCCCCGTAATTGGTATGTGTGCCACCTGCGTCTCCTTCGCCGATCGCTCCACTATCGTGCTATTCACAGTCATCACCCACTGTCCCCACGACATCATCCTCGGCTTAGACTTCCTCTCCGCACATTCTGCTCTCATCGATTGTTCCGCCAGTACTCTCCGCCTTGACCTGCCTGTTCTGGATCCCACTGGACCACACCCCACTCGCCTCAGTTCCGTCGACTTCATTTGCTTGCCACCTTTGGCATTGACTTACGTTGACTTAGTGTCATCCCCACCAGTGCCCGACAGTTACTACATCGCGGCTCCTATGCAAGACGTCCTCCTAACACACGGGATCACAGTACCTCATACAGTTTCATCTATTACGGCGAATTGTGTCTGCCTGCCAGTGGTCAATTTTGGCTTGACGACACAAGTACTGCCACGTGGGATGTCTCTGGCCCAGCTTTGCTCATTCGAGTATCACCCAGTAGCATCTATTGCAGTAGACTACCATTCAGCCGATCCCTCTCTACCATTGCAGTCGGCAACTTGTACCATCGCCGACTTACAGAAAATGATTGCGCCCGACATGCCGTCCGAGCATGCTTGTGAGCTCTACCGCATTCTATTTTCCTACCATGATATTTTTTACTCTAACGATCGTCCTTTGGCCCAAACTACAGCTGTTAAACATCACATTAATACCAGCGAAGCCCCTCCTATCCATCGCCGCCCGTATCGAGTGTCACCGGCTGAGCGTCAAGTTATTCGAGCCGAAGTTCGCGAAATGCTTGCCAAGAACATTATTGAACTGTCATGTAGTCCATGGGCGTCACCTGTTGTACTGGTAAAAAAGAAGGATGGCTCATGGCGCTTTTGCATAGATTATCGGCACCTTAACAGGGTTACAAAAAGGACGTGTATCCCCTACCTCGGATTGATGACGCCCTTGACTGCCTCCACGGTGCTCGCTATTTCTCCTCTATTGACCTTTGCTCCGGCTACTGATAGATTGCCGTGGACGATCTCGACCACGCGAACACTGCTTTTGTAACACCTGACGGTCTTTATCAATTCAAAGTGATGCTGTTCGGTCTATGTAACGCTCCTGCCCCTTTTGAACGCATGATGGACTCCCTTATTCACGATTTCAAATGGTCCACGTGCCTGTGCTACTTGGACGACGTTATAGTATTCTCCCCAACGTTCACTACGCACCTTGAGTGCCTCTCAGCAGTCCTGGACGTTTTTCGTCGAGGCGGTCTGCAACTCAACGTGTCAAAGTGCCAATTCGTCCATCGCCAGAATACCGTCCTTGGACATCTCGTTGACGCAAACGAAATGCAACCGGACCCAGGCAAGATCCACGCTGTTACGCACTTCCCTGTTCCGAAGTGTGTCAAGGATGTGCGCAGCATCATCAGCCTTTGTTCAAACTTCCGTCGTTTCGTGAAAAATTTCGTGGCCATAGCACGACCACTAACCGAGCTTTTGAAAAAGGACGCCCCTTTCCAGTGAGGCGATAACGAGGCCTCTGCATTCTTGCATCTAATCCACCTTCTGACAACGCCTCCCGTTGTGGCCCATTTCGATCCTTCTGCGCCTACCGAAGTACGTACTGATGCCAGCGGTCACAGAATTGGCGCACTGCTGGCACAATGCCAGCGCGGCAATGACCGTGTTATCGCTTACGCTAGCAGGCTCCCCTCACCCTCGGAGCGCAACTATTTTATCACTGAGCATGAGTGTCTGGCCCTAGTTTGGGCGGTTGCGAAGTTCCGCCCATACTTATATGGCCGACCCTTTTCCGTTGTCACAGACCATCACGCACTTTGCCGGTTATGTTCACTGAAAGATCCTACAGGAAGACTTGGTCGCCGGGCCTTACACCTCCAAGAATATTTGTATTCTGTCACTTACAAATCTGGCCGACTACACAAGGATGCTGACTGCCTAACTCGCTACCCGGTAGACGAGCCTGACGACGCCGACAGTAGTACCACCAACGGCATTTTCTCTGTGTCTGCCTTCGCTAACATCGCCGATGAGCAGTACTGAGGCCTATCGCTGCGAGCACTCATCGAGCGTCTGCGCTCTACACCTACCGACACATCCGTTCACGGATATGTCCTCCAGGGCGGCATTCTGTACCGAAGGAATTTCCACCCTGATGGATCTGATCTTCTTCTTGTCGTGCCAAAACATCTACGACAGACTGTGCTCTTGAGATGCATGACGCACCCACTGCAGGACATCTTGGGGTAACCCGCACGTACGACCGCATCCGCCGCCGCTTCTATTGGCCTGGTCTCGCTCGCTCCGTCCGACACTATGTTGCTGCCTGTGATCCCTGCCAGCATTGGAAAACACCTCAGGTGCTACCTGCCGGTCATCTCCAGCTGATCACCGTCCCTGTGGAACCGTTCTTTCGTGTTGGATTAGACCTCCTCGGTCCCTTTCTCACGTCATCCTCTGGAAACAAATGGGTAGCCGTCGCAACTGATTACGCCACCCGATATGCTATCAAACGGGCTCTTCCTACCAGTTCTGCCACTGACGTCGCGGACTTTCTCTTGTTTGACATTATCTTGCTTCATGGCGCCCCGCAACAGCTGCTTACTGACCGTGGTCTTAACTTCCTCTTGAAAGTTATCACCGACATTGTGCGCTCCTGCTCCATTCAACACAAGCTGACTACCTCATACCATCCTCAAAGCAATGGCCTGACAGAGCGGTTAAACCGTACTCTTACCGATATGCTGTCCAAGTACGTTTCCAAGGACCACCACGACTGGGACATTGCCCTTCCTTACGTCACATTTGCGTATAATTCTTCCCGGCATGACACCACCGGATTTTCTCCATTTTATCTACTGTACGGTTGCGAACCGACCTTGCACCTTGACACGGCACTTCCTCCTGCTCCGATCTCAACAAGCGAGTATGCGCGCGACACCATCGCCCTCGCCGACCATGCACGCCAGCTTGCCCGTACTTGACTGACGGCCTCGCAAACCACTCAGCAGCGTCAGTACAACGCCCGCCACTGTGACGTACAGTTTTCGCCTGGTGCGCTCGTGCTCCTGTGGTCGCCCTCTCGTCACGTCGGACTTTCAGAGAAGCTCCTTTCGCGATACACAGGGCCCTACCGCGTGCTGCGCCAGGTGACGTATGTGACGTACGAAATTGCTCCTGCGAGTTCAACCTCATCCTCTACTCTGGCATCTAGTGATATTGTGCACGTTAATAGCCCCAAGGTCTACTACACTGCTTCCGAGTCCGGCCTTTAGACGCTCCGGGACGGCGCTTTTGCCGCCAGGGGTAGTGCTACAGAACAGTATTTACGATGATGAAGAGGCGCGCAGTGTGAAGACGATGACGACGATTAGAGGCTAGCGCAGGCTGTTGCCTCTTGGCCAAGAGCGGCGTATTTCCTTGTAAATATACTTGTATATAGCTTTTCATCTGCGTCTTCCTACGTAACAATATATATATATAACGTGGTTGAATGCAAGGATGCATGCTGATTTAGGTTTCTGACACCAATGCTAGACACTTTGGCTTTTCCTGATTTTGATGTAAACTTGTTTTGTTTTATTGAGTGTGCTTCACTAGTTGTGTACCGTATTTACTCGCATAATGATCTCACTTTTTTGTCAGAAAAATTGATGCAAATTCAGGGGTGTGATCATTACGCGGGTTAAATTTCCTGTGAAAAGAAAAAATTTTTTTTTCATCCCGCATTTGCTGTGGGATGCGGGTGCGGGATGCGGGACACCAAAACAAAAATGGCGGCCGGCGGAGCAAGCTGAACGCGTCTACGTTTGTAGATATACTTAGAAACGTAGGAACGCGCCGAATGCGATTTTTTTTTCTTCTCGTGAGTACATTAGGTGCATTGAAAGAGTTTCTTCCGTATCAGTGATGAATAATATTGTTAATAACGGCAAGTTGGCGGCAGTAACGTAGCCATGTGCATTTTGAGGGGACAGAAACAGGTGGGTGCGCTTAGCTGCCAGCGACATAGAAACGCATGGCCGGCGTGCTGCGGAAACTGCGGCATGTCTTCACTGCTATCCTAATATGGCATGTTTCCGCTAAGGGTGGGCGAATATCCTAGCTGTGTTGCAAGCGTCGGCAAACGAATAAGGTACACTTTTAACGTATCAGTGTAAACATGGCTACTATCATTGCCGCGCGCGATTTGTTGCGTGCCGACAAGTGCAGATGAAAAGAATCGAAAGGCGCCTTTTTTGTTTTTGTTGACCACAACCATTATAAAGCCTACCCATAATAAAGGCAATTTTGGTTGTACCTTTTTTTGTCATGGAAGTGCGGAAAGTGATGAAAGTAATGAAATGAGGCATCTACTTAGGAATGTTTGGTGCGTGCAGACTGCTTGGCTTGTCTAGAAGAGTAATTCGCGTAGCATTCGACAGATGGTAAGCGCGATCATTATTAGCTAGACTTGGCACATGACATATCGCTGCAGCAAGTTCGGGGTGCGATCATTACACGGGAAATTTAAGAAATCGAATTTTGACGACAATATTCAGGGGTGCGATCATTATGCGAGTGCGATTATTATGCGAGTAAATACGGTATTTATGAATGTAAATGAAGTCTCACTGGAAGCAAGCACATTGCATGTTCTTCAGTTTCCTGTTTTCTGTCTCATCTTCTCATTTGTTCTAATGTTGACTCCGTGTTACACCAACCTGCCGAAACCTACACATTACTTACTCCAGCAATATGAATGAAATGACCAGCTCCTATCTGGTCAGAACGACAGAAAGCTGAGCTAGTTGGTAAGGATTCATTATGCAAAAAAGAGATGAGGCGTGCAGACAGGACACAAGAGTAGAGAAGTGGACAACACGAACGCCGACTATCAACTGAAGGGAGCACTGAGGCGAAAAAAGAAAGAAGACACAAGAAGAAGAGCTTGCGCAGATGAGTTTTGTGTCTTCTTTCTTTTTTTGCCTCAGTGCTCCCTTCAGTTGATAGCTTGCGCAGATGAGTTTTGTGTCTTGTTTCTTTTTTCGCCTTAGTGCTCCCTTCAGTTGATAGTCGGCGTTCGTGTTGTCCACTTCTCTACTCTTGTGTCCTGTCTGCACGCCGAATCTCTTTTTTACCTATCTGGTCAGTTTCAACATTTCTATTATAAGCTCCAAAATGCCTCCTTCAAAGACTCAATACTACAATGGTATGGATTCCCACTATAGCAGCACAACTTTGCATAAAGGAGTGCATATAAGATCTCTGGAAAGTGAAATGCAAGTTATCAGAAAAGAACCTCCTTTGAAAATTCAATTACAACAGCACTACCACTTCCCATTCAAGCAGCAAAACTATACACAAATTAGAGCAGATAAATGATTTTAGAGGACCACATGCAAATTATCAGAGTTGCTAGTTGCCCATTACCATGTAACAACTACCCAACCTTTTACAAACTTCACTATGGCATGATAGCAAGGCAAAGCAAGGCAAGATAGACAATTTTTCCATCCTGCAATGTCCCCCCATTTTGACCTTGAAGTACTACACCCATAATTAAATATTGCATGACATTTAAGCCCCCTCACCTGACAGGTTTGAAAAGGTTTTTCAATGGCGGGGAGCCAGGAATGGGACCTTGGTGCATCCGTGGTGGCTCTCGAACTCGTTTCCGTTGTTCAGTAAAGTCAACAAAGTCATCTCGTACTTGAATCCTTTGAGGGGCGATTCCAAATTGCCCAAGGTCCTAAGTTAAAAAAGGTCTTGTGTTCAGGCACAACAGTGACAAGTGAGCAAGCTGGCAAGTGAAATTCTGACAACACAACACAGTTGACACAGAACAGGCATTCAGGCAGCATAAGGGCCTACATTCAACACCCGAGGTAAATTTAGATTTATTCCAGCTTATTTATGTTAATAAACTACAGTGCGAACTTTGCAAGGTTTATAAAAGGACTAGAAGAGCATGCACAACCATCAGTTCCTAGTTGCAAGCTCACACATATTTGAACAATGTAGACTGTTATGCCCGATGGTTAAAGGCAGCTAGGTTTACAATTTCTTTATCTCAACTAATGGCCAACTGGTTCTAAAATTTTGTACAGCAGTTGCATGTATCGTCAGAATTTGTATAACACTTTGTCTTACAATGGTAGCGGTCTTATCTGGTAGCATTCAACCAAACCAAAGTCCACTGTTCTTTGCAAGCATAACCCTAAATCTGTGGCAATAGCAAAAAAAGATTGCCTTTACAATTATCATGGACAAGTAGTAAAAAACAAACAACCATTGTGGTTTATATCTGTCGTGTTAAATTTGCTCCAATTTTCACCTCTTTCATGCACAATGGCCAAGAATTAGACAAGAAAGCGCATGTGCGCTTTGATTCACACATGCAAGAAGATGGATTTCAGTGGGTAGCACTGAAAGAAATCTCATGCAATTTATTTCAATATTTTTTTTCTTCTTTTGGTGAATGCTGCTTGTAGCATACGAAATAATTTGTGTTCACTTAGTTTACATTATGTTATCTATATTCATTGTAAATATTACATTTGAAGGCGATTTATCAAGATGTCAAATAACTTGTTTTAACAGGCTGATGGCCCAACTGCTGCAAACAGACATTATATAAAGCTCTTAATGTTTGGTCTCAGTGCTATAACATGCTTTATCTTGCAGTGTCCTGTCTCCATCAGACCAGCAGTTATTGATCCCCAAGTCCTGGGTTGGATATAGCAATTTTCAGTGTAACAAAGGATCAGGAGACAGCACTGAATCAATTAGGACTGGGATCTATTGCAACAGAAAGTGGCTGTGTTCCAGTATTTCATTAACACAGAGTTTAATGCTTATTGCTTAATGAGTATTAAAGCTGCCCTCGTCATGGGCACAGAATATTCCGCAACAAGTGCTATGCACCACCAGAATTAAGTTTTCCAGCTGCACAATGAAGGTGGGATGAGAGCAGCATTCCAGGCAAGTTGGTAATCCATTACTTAAATGATATTGCGCGACAAAAAAATGACACGGACGTGAGAGAACACGACACACCAGGCGCAAACTTTCAACTAAATTTATTGTGCCACTGTGTCGATATTATACATGGGACAAGCTCGACAGGCTTTGCAGGCTGACGGATCCAAATGCCATCCCTTCTGATAAGTGCAGAAAGCATCACCGCAAAAAGTTTGTTGAGTGTGTCCACCGGGTGGTGTACAACCTCCCGCTTTCATGTGGGAAGAAATATATCGGACAAACTGGGCGTTGCCTCAATGATCAGCTCTGCAAACACAGCAACAATGTAAAAAATGGCTCTCGTGGTTTCTTGGCGATCCACTGTCGCGATCATGGATGCAAGCCTCTTGAGGATCAATGCACGATTGTTTCACGTGGCAGTACGCAGCTCATCCGTGAAATATCTGAAGCGCAGATGATCGCGAAATTGGGTGATAAGTGTGTTAGCTTCCCGTCTTTGGCTCTCACAGAAAAAGAACTAAGTTTCTTGGAGGCGGCATCACATGACTCATAACTATGTTACATGAATTCGCACTTCTTTTTCTTGTAAGCACATGCATGGTCTACACTGCTTCCCATGTATAAAATCGACGCAGTGGCACAATAAACTTAGTTGAAAGATTGCGCCTGATGTGTCGTCTTCTCTCACGTCCGTGTCGTTTTTTTGTCGTGCAATATCATTTAAGTGAAGGTGGGATATTCTGATTCACTAATACCCATTTGCTCTCTTTGCGAACATACCGTCTTCCACTAAAATGACTAAATTCTGGCGCTGTGATTATTTATCTCCCCAGGGAATGATGGTTAACACAAGCATTTGTCTAATCTTCGTGCTTGCGGCTTCATAAGTTCTTGCGACATTATTTGCTTCACTTTACTCACCTTAGTTTAGAAGCAACTTTATTTTTCTAAATGAAAAGGCAATAACAACATGTGCCCATGCATAATCAGGGTAAATTTTTTCTTTTATAATGCAATATTTAGTTGAATATGGATACCTTGCAAAAAAACAATGCCGTTGGAAGATAGAAGGACAAAGTTTAGGCAAACCCATGTACTAACCATCATTTCCATGCTTGCTTAACTTCCATCCTTGCAGCTCCTACAGCTACTAGTGCCAGAGTTCCCTATTGTAACGTTTGTGCCACATACAGCTGTTCTACACAGCGATCACACAGAGAAATGGTATGAAAAGCGTCTTCAGACAATAATGTTGCATGGCCACATTTTCTCACATGGCTAGTCTGAGCTGTGCCAATGCCTCCTGTGCTATGCACTCATATTTGCCTCTTTCATGGACGATGGCCAAAAGCTATATGAGTAAGTGCATGTGCTGTGTACCCTAGAGCACAAACCAGCACCAGATGTAAGAGCCAAACTACAAGGGGGCAGCAGGAACTTCCTTGTTTTGTTTGTTTACTGCTGGTGCACCAATTTTCTTATTTTTGACAATCAGATTAAGCGAATAAGTTTTTCTGTTGTGCACGACTATAACTGGTGCATCCTATCCAGGTGGCCACCTCCATCTCTGTTCATTTAAATCTGTGCATGGCACGAACTGAGTTGTGTTAAAAAAAAAAAAAAGATATATTCTTTTTCAGCAAGATTTATAGTGAAAGAAGGAATGGGCAGTGAGGCTGTGGATTAAAAAAGCTTGTAATACTGCCCATTAGGTTTTGCAGTGCAAGTTTGACCTGTAGAGACTCCTTCCTTTACACGATCATAAATACAGCTATGCAAGCTTTAACACACAGCAAATGATGGGGCAGGCATTTAGTGCTTATTCGTCTTCAATTAGGCGTCCAATTCCAGCCTTTTATATTTTGATATGGCTCAAATGTTCACTAATGAAAGTAGCTTTGTAAATTACAGAGGCATCATGTTACATGTCTGCCACAACATACAAAAATATGCTTTGACATCTGCATTTGCAGGACTCTTCTTAGAGAGCCATCTTGGTTTGCCTTGCACACCAAGATGGTATACAAGGCTTTCCTGCTTAACAACGGAAAAAGAGGAGGTATGGTGGCCATACCAGATACCATGCATCTCATTTCACAAAGATGGTTTCTAGGTGCCCTCTTTAATGCAGGACACTATGCCAAGCTTAAGATACACTCACCTCTTCATCCATAAAGTCTTGAGGCTTGGATGCAACAACATTTTCTGATTTGTTTGTCTTTGATGACTTGTAGGTTGAAGGAGTCCAACCTTTGTGTATGCAAGTGGAGTTGTCAAGAGCAGAAGAAACACAAACTAGTTACAAGCGTACACACGATGGTATGCGCAGTGAGACATCAAAACATTAGTTCAATTTGCACTGGACAATATCACACACACACAAAAAAAAAGCTTTACATGTAATGGCCCAAAATTTCGGTGAAGCTTCTGAAAACATGCATACAAACATCCCATAGAGAGTCGCAAAGCAGGTTACTATTTGATGTCCCATGATCTGAATGAATGACTGACGGGGTTCTATGTCCCAAAGCAAAACTGAAGGAATCTCCACTACGGCGTATCATAGCCCCGAAGCAACACATATCTGTACAACATCAAGCGCTAGCAAATCGTCGACGTTAAAGCACTATGTATAGGCTGCCTTTGTCGAAATGCCCTACCTTCTTTTGTGCCAACAGTGTTGAAATAGCCAGCGGAAAAACCACCAGTGAAAGCCCCGTGAAACCGGCGCCTTCCCTGCGCATCTCTGACAGTGAGGTCGGGCTGGAACTTCTTCCGGGGGATGTCGTCTGCACAAAACAAGCGATTCATTGACATTCGCGTAAATGCTAACGCATGCTACATTACTTAACATCCTGCGCAGCAAACAATAGTTGACAACAGTGATTTAGAATGAAATAATTCGGTTGTTCATTCGCAGTTTTCATAGCAATCGCACCTTCGTCAAGTTCTTCTAAAGGAGTACCAAGAAATAGGTACTCTTCTGCCATATCGAAATGCCAGCCACACGATCGGCGACAACACCGCAGTTTCAACTTTAAGCTTGCGCTTTCACGGCACTAAGAGAGCAACTCAAGCTGCATTTTCGTCCTACATCAGCCGTACGTTTAGTGGTACACGGTAATGAGAGTCGCAATAAGATTCTCAAGCGTGCCGCCATATTGTCAATATGGAGTCATAGTGGCCAAGCTCAAAGCAGTCAACTGCCAAAATAGGCCATAAACAGCGAAGGCCCCCCATGCTCGATCTGTACCAAATGAATTAAAAAATCCACGTGCAAAAAAACAAAATTATGTGAATTAGTTATACCTCAATACAAATTGAATTTTGGTTACTTTCATAACGCCTATTGATTAATAATGCATACACACTCTTAAGCAAAATTACACCCTTTTGCCACACAACGATAATCGTCATCTGTCTTGTCCGCATTTACTTTCTTTAACGCGGCGAGCCCGGTACTTTCCAGTAACGAACGGCATGCGCGTCGTCAACATGACATACACTCTACACTCTTAGGCAAAGTTACACCCTTTGGCTTGCCCCTTCTGCCACACAACAATAATCGTTATCTGCCTTGATGCGTTTCCTTTCTTTAACGCTGCGAGCCCGGTACTTTCCAGTAACGAACGGCACGCGCGTTATCAGCGTAGAACAGTTTACACCCTTTGGAGTGCCCCTTCTGATAACGCGCGTGCCGTTCGTTACTGCAAAGTTCCGAGCTCGCAGCGTTAAAGAAAGGAAACGCATCAAGGCAGATAACGATTATTGTTGTGTGGCAGAAGGGGCAAGCCAAAGGGTGTAACTTTGCCTAAGAGTGTAAGAACAGTTTACACCCTTTGGAGTGCCCCCTCTGGCACACAACGATAATCGTCATCTGCCTTGATGCGTTTCCTTTCTTTAACGCTGCGAGCCCGGTACTTTCCAGTAACGAACGGCACGCGCGTTATCAGCATGATAGCATTGCCGACAGGAAATGCTATCATGCTGATAACGCGCGTGCCGTTCGTTACTGAAATGCTATCATGCTGATAACGCGCGTGCCGTTCGTTACTGGAAAGTACCGGGCTCGCAGCGTTAAAGAAAGGAAACGCATCAAGGCAGATGACGATTATCGTTGTGTGCCAGAGGGGGCACTCCAAAGGGTGTAAACTGTTCTTAGAGAGTGTGGCATTCACGACAGGAAAGTAGCGGGCGCGGCGTTTTTAAGAAAGGAAACGCAAGAAAGGCAGGTGACGATTATTGTTGTGTGGCAGAGATACACCCCAAAGGGTGTAACTTTGTCTAAGAGTGCACTCTAAAAATGTTTACATCCTTTGAGGTATATATCTACCATGCACACAATAAAAAAGTTTGCACCCTTTGGGGTGTATATCTGCCACACAACGATAATCGTCATTTGCCTTGATGCGTTTTCTTTCTTGAAGACGCCGCGCCCGCTACTTTCCTGTTGGGAATGCTATGTCATGCAGATAACGCGCATGACGTTCATTGCTGGGAAGTACCGGGCTCGCAGCGTTAAAGAAAGGAAACGCGGGCAAGACAGATGGTGATTATTGTTGTGGGACAAGGTAGGCCCTAAAGGGTGTAATCTTTTTTAAGAGTGTAAAGGGAAACGGACACACCAAAGTTCCAAGATCCTCCATGCAATGAACATGCTAAAGCAACGCCTGATCATAATGACTAGAATACGTAATAATCGGTTAAGCAATTAAAAACAGCAAGAAAAGTCGGCGAAAAACGCTGCGAAGCTCTTGACAGGCCGCTTCTTGCCCCCCGCAAGATGGCCGCCGCCAGCTTCACTTCTTTAACCTCCTTGAGAGGAACAGTGTCTTTCATGTATTGTAGTAAAGTACAGTCAACAACTGCACTGAACACGAAAAAAAAAAGGAATGCAAACCGCGTCTTGCACCACTCATACGCATATTTTCGCAGAATATTCAGATCCCTTCGCGTTAATGGGTGAAGTCAGTGAATCACGTTAAGAGGCTTTAAGTGTCTAAACATATTCATACAGTTCCATGATAACAGTCAGAGCGTTCGTGAAAAAATGTTGTCTACGACCAAAACCGCAATGCCCTCTGAAACTAGAGACTGCCAGCGCTGTCGCAGGCAATCTTGGAGGTGAACGGGCCACACCTGGCCGCGTGGCCATGGCCATTACCCCCCTCGTGGGTACGTGCCAAAATGTGAAGGAAGAAGAAGAGGAAGAACAAGTCTCGCGCTGGTTCAAATTGTACGTTGCTACCACGGTACCGCTGGTACGCCCACCGGCTCACAGAGCATTCGTTGAGGAGGCCGTGGTTCGGCGGGATTCAGCTGCGTGATTTCTCTACCGCCACAAGCACGCTACCTGCCTCTACGCGGGATGTACTACGCATAGGAAGCGGTAAGCGTCTACCTCATGAATACCACAGGGAATTCACACCATTGAGTCGAAGAACAGAGCCTGTACTTTGTAGTTTCTTGCGCTGATTTCCTTATCCAATCGAGTACAATCGGAATCAATCGCGATCGAAAGTTCCCCGTGTGACACAAACTAGCCGCTTCTCGTTCGGTTTCTCCCAAATAACGGGTGCCCAATACTAGCATTTGGTTTCTGCCAATCCTTACAGCTCTAGGGTGTTAGTGATTTTTGTCGCGTGGACGCACTCATGGCAGGCTGGCTACTAGAACGTTGTGTGTAAAAATGTATTTATTTTTACGATATTGTGCTTACGAAACATGGCGCGCGGAACTGTCGCTTGCTAATTAAGACATGCGCATTCTCTTTCATTCTTTCTGTATATTTCTGCGTTTTGAATCACTTAGGTCACATATGCTTCGTGATCTAGAACTTAAAGGGTCACTAAAGCGACAAAATAAATCAGTTTAGACTAATAAAGCATTGTCTGAGAACCCTGCAGGCAGTCATATCAAAATAATAGTTTGATTATTAGATGAGAAAATGAACGTCGAAGCAGTGGCGTAGCTAGGTCGTCCGGCACCCGGGGCCCATAGGTCTTCTGTCCCCCCCCCCCCCCCCCCCGGGTGTAGTCGAGGAAGGCGAGGATATCGAAAATTTCCGGGTGGATTCAGACGCATACGACACCCCCCCCTCCCCCCCCCCCCAACTGGCCCCTTGCACCCGGGGCCCACGGCCCCCCGGCTCCCCCCGTTGCTACGCCACTGCGTCGAAGTATCAGTATTTGAATTTCCTGCCGAAACTCCGACGCTTGTACGTCAGTGTGACGTCAGGGATTCCAAAGTATCTTCTCGCATTTGGGCTGCGTTGGTTGAGTAAAGGTTCCCGAAACTTGCTATTTGGTTCCTTTAGAACACAATGTAGTTAATCTGTGCCGCTATATAAGTAAGTAGGCCCAAGAAGATGTCATCAAAATCCATGACGTCACAGCGACCAGGTGCGGGAAGATCAAGGAGCCGTCGCCACCCGTCTTTCGTTCTTACGCTTTTTCTGGCTTACCAAGCGTCTTATTGTGGTAAGAGTGGCGTTTTTAGTGTCGTAGAAAGGTAATTTACTGATGCAGAAGAAATCATTTTTCTCTTAAGGGTCCCTTTAAATAGAATGTCATATTGAGTCATGGTACCATTAAAAGTTGACAGTCACTTTAGCAAACGTTAAAGAGCATGAAGGCGGAAGCCTGCGCGCTCATGAGACGTTTGTTAAACTGCTTGACATATCATTCGAATGCGTTGTTACTTCTTATTGTTTTCTCCCACCAAAGATAGTGGGTTCGAGTGCCGTAATTAACTATACCTTAATTAACAACAAGAGTCGTGGGTTTGACTCCCGCAAAAAGTGGGTTCATGTGTCTTAATTACCTATATCTGAATTAACTCTTAATTAACACCAAAGGTCGTGGGTTCGAGTTTCATCAATTTTGATGCAATTGAATTTTGGTGCCATAACACCGGATGGTCAATTTTTCGACCCATGAGCCATTTAAGGCTTTCGCCTCGGTACCACAAGAAACCAGAAAAGGACCATTTTATGGTGACCATATGGTGCACTTATCTTGAGCTGGTACAAAATGTCTCATACCACGAATATTATCAGCCGTTGCTAACATAATACATCTATAGATGACTTCGTTGTTATAGATTAGAGATATCTGACAGCACATTGGAAGAACAGATTCCATCGTTTGCAAATGTTCACAAGAAAGGAGCTCTTGCTGGACCCAGTATTGGGCTGATCAAAGAGCTTACAAACTTATATATACGTTTACTGTAGAGTATGGGGTGCGAAATAAGGGAACACTGTACAATGTGACAATGACGAGTGTAAACTTGGTGCTCATCTTTGTCTGTATATACTGGGTGCTTGCAGCGAACACTTACACAAATTTTTTTTAGAATCGCTGTGGCAGATAGCACAATTCAGCTAGTCCATGAGCTGCTCTACTCGAAAAGGCTTACGTGTACAAAAAATTGAAATGCATAATCGTCTAATTAACAAGAATTCACTAATAAGATGTTTACCAAATTACTCTATAGTACATATTGCAATTTACAAATTCTAGCCGGGGAGTTCGCAAGGCAGATACACATGGAATGAATTCTCAGGATGACACCATTTTCGAGATATTAATTTCCCAATGTTGCCGATAACTGCATTGGTGTTCCAGTTATTTTCGTACTTCAGTGCATAAAACGACGTTTTGTTAAGAAATTAGGTGGAATGACAGTTCATTTTTACCCCAAGTTAGACGGTGCATATCTCGTAAATGGTGTCAACCCCACAATTCCTTTCAAATGGATATGCCTCACAATCTCACCCGCTAGAATTTGCCTCACCAGGTCTGGCCATTTTGAGCTGACAAGCTCAGAGGATACAATGCGCGCTAGCGATCGTGTTTGCAAAGTATTACATCGCTACGCGCCGCGGAAAGGTCTGAAATTTCAATCCGAACGCCTTTTTCTCTTCACCTCGCGGCGACCGCGCTCCAAGCCGGACGGTGACGCACACGTGTTCCTGGGGTTACGTACTCGTTATACTCGTATTCACACTGTGACGTCGCTCGTGGTGACACCTGACTTGAGAATTATTCAAGGCAACATCTGTTATTTGTGTAATATGTTCCTTGAATAGACGCATTAAAGCTTAGAGAAATAATAAAACACACAAACCGAATGTATGCGTGTTTTCGTTTTACTTCGCTTCGTAGCAAGAGAGACGTATACACTTCCGTTTCGTCTGCTTGTTCCCACGTCGTGCAGTCGCGCGAGCAGACAACGAAACTATATCATTTCCTACCGTGTTCTAGCGCGAGATCATGCTCTGTGATCCGCTTGTGTCTGCCGCACTATTCCTGTAGCACTGACTTATACCGCTAGTCAGCTGTCCTCGTGCACATCGCTCAAAATCGGGCGCTGCGCGAAAGGAGTCAATCAGCTCGCGCGCGACGCGGTCAGCGGAAGATCAGCGGGTAACAAAAAAGCGAGGAGGAAAAAAAAAAGAAGGCTGGTCCCGTTACATATGCGTCACACGGTCCTCGAGAACACAGGGAAGGAATTTCGCTTGCGGAGGCTAGACGGGACGAATGGAGAGGGTGTCTCGCTTGGAAGTGGAGCTCGCCTGCTGAAATATGGGTTCGCGGCATGAAATATTTCTATCTCGGCTATTACTAAGCCGATTTGAAACATTTTTGCGTCAGAACGCTCGCTAGAGGACACGTAACAACTTCCAGCGTATAACCAAAATTTATTATGGAGCCTGGTGAGCGATCCTTTAAGGTAATTATTTAAATACTTCATTAGTTATTGTTTAATTAGGCGGTTGTGCATTTCAATTTTTTATGCAATGTCCGCCATGGTAGACTAGCTCATGGACTAGAATTATGCTAGCTGCCACAGGCAACCTATGTAAAAAAAAAAAAAAAATTGAAAGTGTTCTTTGAAAGAACTTTGTCAGCTGCATAGCTTGCCATCTTAAGGATTGCAGGTTCTAAGCGATAAACCTCCTTGGTCTATATATATATATATATATATATATATATATATATATAAAGTCGAACCTCGATATATTGACGCGAAATAAGTTTGCACGTGATGACACGGGACCCTTAAAGGGACACTAAAGGTTACCAGAAAGTCAAGTTAAAGTGATAATGCAATGCTCTAGAACGTCTAAGGCGTCAATATTATCGCGACTAGAGCTTTAGTAACCGAGAAATTGAGGTAAATGCATGACACGATTTGAGACACCCCAGCGACATTCCGGTACTAGCCCGATGACGAAAGCACTCCTCATAATTTATGTCGCTACTACTCAAAAACTCGTATTAAAAAGATCATTTCATTAGATTATAAGACGGAAGAAAATGCTACTTGCCTACTTCTATTCGATTCTAAGAAAAAATAACATTTTCACGTTGCCCTTGAGTAGTACGGGTGATCGAAAGGTTTCGTTTTCGCTCGACTCTGCGCGCGCTTTGGAGTTTCAGTTGTTTCTTTATCGCGTCGTGCTGCGGTGGTCCTGCTGGCTCGCGAAACTTGCATTTGGAACAAGCAGCGAGAATTCCACGTCCATGTGGTGTCGTGGGATGCGCGAACGGTCCGCGGAACTTGGCCAAGGGCAGTTGCAGCGGCGAATCCAACGTTACTTATCACTGTGTGCCAACGAGTGAACCTCTCCATTCGAAATAGTTAAGTGCCGTACCTCTGCCACAGCGCGCTGGCAAAGAGCCGAAGAATCACATAGTGTGCTCGCTGCACTTTCGTCCAGAGGATTACGAGTTCAACGCCGACTTAGTGAAGTCGCGTGGAGTGCCTTTCAAAGCAGGCCGCCGGCGTAGTAGTACGCAACGACGCCGGCAGCGCGAGCCCTCAGCAGCAGGTCACGTTCATCAGTGCTTAAATCGCGAGCCAACGACCCCAGCATCGCGAGCCAATGTGTCGTTGTCAGGGTCGTCCATTGCAACGAGCGTCGAAGTTGGCGTCATAAAATAAAGAACCAGCTTATCGTCGTGCACTTTCCCTTCCGCTAGCCACCATAGTTCCGCTTTCTTGCTGGTGTCGGCTCTGTCTTGGCTCTGTTTCTGGCCGCGCGTTATCATTTTGCGCAGAAAAGCGGTAGCGCCGTCTGCGGGAGCCGTTTTACTCACCGACGGAGCAACGTCACTATGTGACCATGACGTAAATATTCCTCGATCGGGGGGCGGGTGATTTGAACTGCGCTAGAGGTACGCGGACGCTTCAGAACGCATTTTCTCTTAAAATAAGTCTCTTCTTCGCACGAAACAAGCGTTTCGAGGTTTCTGGGATGGTATTTCAACAGTCCACGTTGACTTAATATTAACCTTTTGGTTAATATTAACCTTCGTGGTTGCGCGCGCGCTCTCCGAGGACCAGCCATCGCAAAAGGCAGACGTTTTTTTTGCCGATCTGTCGGTGGTAAACGGTTTTAGTTGTAATAGCTGGGTGACAAAATAAGATCGCGTAAACATTTCCGCAAATCGATCAATCAACCAAGGGCGCGATAGGGGATCGTTGTTCGGAGCGAGCGTTCGGTTGCGCCGCGTGCACTTCGTCTAGGCCGCGCTGACTTCGTCAGCCTCGCGAAGGCGGCGTGGCCAACGGTACTAGTTTGGGCGTGGCCTAAGCCAATCACGGCAGGCGCCACTCAACGCGCGCTCCGAGAGAGAGAGAGAGAGTAAAACATCTTTATTAATAATATTTGAATGGCGAGAGCAGTGTGGGAGGAACCCTCAGTCCAGGGTCCCTAAGATGATTCCGGCGATGTTTCGAGCCCGCTGTATCACAGCTCAGAGGACCTCGGGAGGTCCGTCGCGGAGGGCATCGTCCCACAGCTCTTTGTTGCGTAGGGGGTAAAGGAGAGTTGGCAAGGGAGGAAAGAGGTTTGCAGTGCACTCAATCGTGACATGGAAGATTGTGGGCGAGCTGCCACAGCCAGGGCAACGATCTGCTTAGCAGTGTGGGTAGAATTTATTGAGAGAGACAAGATTTGGCAAAGTTGCGGTTTGTAACTGGCGTAATGCTACTGCTTCCTCCCGCGAGAAGGACGGCGGTGGTGCGGCGTGGGTGCGACGAATGCGTGCATAATGACGGAGTATGTCTTTGTAACGGAGCAAGGGATCCCCCTACTCTGAACTAGTCGCCTCACCACGCCGAGTCGCCCGGAGGGAAATTTCTCGGGCAACCGCATGTGCGCGTTCGTTACCCGGCATCGAGGTATGACCAGGGGTCCAGATTAAGTAGATGCGGGGAAGTGTGGTTGGTGTATTTTGCGGGATCTGTTTGAGAATTTGGTGCGCCGCTCTCGGGATGCCGTGTCCTGATAGGAACGCCCGACATGCCTGTTGCGAGTCCGTCAATATATACACTTCCTCAGGAACACGGATGGCGTATCGAATTGCAAGAGCAACGCCGATAATTTCTCCGTAAGCGGCATTTGTTCCGCGCATTGCAGCAGAGTCTCTCAGGGATTCGGTGCCATCCAAAACTACCGAGGTATCTTGAGTGCGTGATGTGTCCTCTTGAGTGCGTGATGTGTCCGTGTATAAAGTATGTGTTTTCGGGATGTTTGCAAGCATGCGGCCAATGTATCGTACACGGGCTTTGCGCCGCCCTTTGTCATTCTCGGGGTGCATATTAAGTGGCAATGGATGAATACTTAGTGCTTGGCGTATCGCTGACGACAAGATCGTTGGACGGGTTTCAGACTCAAGGGGTGGGACAGAGTATACAACAATCGCCGATCGCGCCCCAATTGTGGCGCACTAAATAATCTCTTGAAGCTTCACACAAAGCATTTATTTATTCGGCTGAAAGTACTGCAGCAGTGCAGCCTGCTTCTTATTGGCAGCCGCGTGCTTTAAAACGGAGTCGTCAACATAGTCTGAATGATCCACAAGTAATAGGCCGGTGCTTTCTATTGCGCCACAGTTGGGGCTCAGAAGGGCCAGAGCACTACAGCCTCAGTTAAGTCGGGAGCGGGGCAACATCAACGCTTGCGGGATCAACCTGCGCAGCGTCTTCGTTTGGCCGCTACTTCCGCCGCTATCTCCACGTCCGTCAATGGAAGCACTTTGAAACAAACACTGTCAATAACAAAATATGAAGTGGTGTCTGCCAAGGCGTTTATGAGAGCCCACTGAGAGCTCGCTGTCGCGGGCCTTTGTGGATGCAAACCGCCATTGCTCCCGAAGCGCGCCAAGCGCAGTGCGCGACCCCGAGAAGTCGGGTCGCCAAAGTATACACCGTAGCCAAATGCAATGCGTCGTTGACGTTGTCCATCTAGCCAAACAGCCGCGTGCGTACGCCGCTACGTTCAAGTGGCGCCCTGGGCGCGATCGATGTGCTCAGCTCGATGTGTGCGCAGCAGTCGGGACGCCCATCGCACCACCGCTATCTTCGAAGGTGTTGCGAGAAACCTAGCCGCATGTCAAGAGGGCACACGTGGTCTGGGGTCGCGGAGTTCGATATATCCATTTTACGTCCTATCCCGTTCGAAATAAAAAAACTTAAAAAGCATGCGATTTTCCAGGTCATATAGAAAGTGTTCGATATAAGTAATAATTCGATATATCCGAAGTTTGACTGCATGTGTCATTTTCAGGGGCTTTGGTCTTTGAGAAAGCACAGATGTCACACTAACTGCACAGAAAGTTTGTGCCACAAAACATATTTGAAGTGAGACTGCCAGTGAATGTTCTTTTTGCTTTCAAGCCATAATTTAGTTATCCTTCAACCTAAGTGCACGATGAGTAAATGGGAAATCAGACTGATAGCATCCCAGCTAACTTTAGACTCCTGTACTGTTTGGAAAAACTGATGCAACATGAGATTATGAGATGTATGGTGTTCGGTCAGTCCTCTTTTGCCACCAGAAGAATGTTTAGTACACAATTCAGCACGCTATGTCCTGTGTAATTCTTTTTCTGCCCTTTACTCACGGGCGAAGTACTAAAACTGCCGCCTGATTTACACGTCCATGCGTTTCGACACCAGCAGTCCCAAAAGTTGTTGAAAGGAAATAACTCTACTCATTGCCTGACTCTGGAGCCACCTGGTCATTTTGCAGCGGCGATCATCTTGCGGGACACGCAGTTCATGATAAACAAAAGTCAACGCCAAAAGCTTGCTACATCCAAGCAGTTATCGAGTCAGACAATTAGCGGAGTTAGTTCCATCAAATCACTTTTGGGACCACTGGTGTCGAGGCACGTATAATGATGCAGTATTTCACATCCTATGTATGAAGGTAAAGGTCAAAGAAAGTTATTGTGTAGGACATACTGCGTGCTCGAAACGACTTAATACGATATTTCATAATGAAATAACTGATTTTTCATTAGAAGTAATGGCTTTAATTTTCATTAATCTTCTCTATTTAGCCGGGTAACTGGTGCTACACAAAATTATCCCGATAGCAGAAGAGAACCTGTGACTGAACATTGCTAGGCAAATAAGCATAAATTGCCAGTTTCTTTTTAACGACTTGGCTAATGTTAGCTGTGACACCCCGTATAAACTAATGTCGCACGCATCTCTTGTAAAGAGATGTTAGAACAGAGCAACTCTGACTTATCACCCTCATTCACTGGGAAGACTTGTCAGCAGTTTTCTGCATTTAAACATGAATTGACAATGCGGTCAAATAATCGCAGCTTTTCTCTGTACATTTTGCGTGTGCGTGTGCACACGTATGTGTTCCTTAGAAAGCTCAAATTTTCTCAAAACATGAAGGGCACTGTTTATGATCAAATAAGATATCAATTTTGAGTACCTTTTCTTACACAAGACCCCTATTTGTCTTGACCATACATTGTTACACTTCTACTTTTCATGATGACCATTCGCATGTTGCTTATTCACAAGCTGCCAAATCGTTGAAGCTTCCACTTTTAACTAGCATTACATGTATAACACTATCTAAATCAGTTTTGCTCACCCGTTCTGCCCCAGCATTTCTATACTATTTCCTTGAAATACCAACCTGGGTTAGCACAGCACGGCGAAGTCTCACCGAATTTCGTTTAGCCAAGGAGTTGCAAGGAGTCTAATGAAATATTATGACACCTAATTATAAAAGAAACATATAGGTTTTGCCACCTTTGTATGCAGCATACTCAATACTAATCAAGTAGGAAAATGTTTGCTGCATGACTGTCATATTATATCTGACAATAACAATTCGAGTCGCATGTCGCCACCAGTTTGCTGCACAAGCAATATCACTTGGGCTGCAGCCAACGTTTGCATGTATGCACAGACTAGTTTCTTGGACACTAGTTTCTTGGACCCCGCTGTACTTAGCTTCCTTGGGTCACTGCGTTACCCAAGTTGGACCCGTGCTCTGTTTCCCATCTGGGTTCAATGCATTACAACTTTGTTCATAGCAAATTAAATAGATCTGCAGCATGTTTTGTTCAGTAGTGTTAACACACCGTAGTGAGTGCATTGCCTTTCAACGAATATATTTCCACTGGAATGTTGAAAAATTAGTTTGCAACAACTTCAACGGAACCCATCTCGCAAGGAATTTCAATGTTAATGCGATTACCAATAAAGCACTGTAACGACACATAGTATTGCCACCACAAAACCACAAAGTGGCAATATGGCTGCCACCCATAATACCAAATGATACCACGTCACAGTGTAGCTTTCTGTAACCACTGCACTTCAGTTGAAACTCCGTAGCATCCCTAGTATCCTGGCTGCAACTTGCTCCACTAGCTCCACTTTGACGAAGACATTTTATGTCCAATGGACCGACTGGTTGCAATGAAGTAATTCTGAATGTACTTTTGTTTTTTTTACTGTATTAAACTGCGTACTAACCTGAATCGTTAGTGTAAGGCAATTTTGATCTCAATATACTTCCACAGTGTGCTTGTTTTGTCCATTTATGTGCATACACCTATTGTAAACAATGTGTGTTCTACATCTTTGACATTATTTATATGCAATAAAGAAAAGAAAAGTGTGATTGTGAAAGTGGCATTGGGCTGCTGTGCTGGGATACTGAGATATGATCCCACCATCAGGCACGCAATTAATTTTCTTTTAAGTGTAAGCTATTCAGCAAGACAGCAGCAGAGACCAGCAGCCACGGTCAGTAAAGTTCGGGAGGGTTCCAAAGGAACATTAAAAAAAATTCTCGACATTGATGCCTCTAAAAATTCAAATTTATCACAGCCATTACAACCCAAGTACTGCACCTGCTACTTGTAACCCACCCCAGTAGCTTAGTGACGAGGTGTTCTGCTGCTGAGCATGAAGCACGGGTTTGATCCCAGCCACGGTGGCCACGATTTGATGGGGCGAAATGCAACAACAGCTGTGTGCTTAGATTTAAATGCGTGTTAAAGAACCCCGGGTGGTCAAAACTAATTCAGAAAAGCCCCCCCTCCCCCCCTCCCCGCCCCCTACTACGGTGTGCCTCACAATCACATTGTGGTTTGTGCACATAATTTATCAGAATTTTTTATTTATTTTTAGCCTGCTGCTCGTGATCCAGACGCTTTCATTGGTTGCCACGGTAGATTTAGAAGATGCCTCGACCTAAGGCAGGCCGCGCACGTAAGGCAGGTGCACCTAAGGCAGGCGCACGTTCGCGCCCCTCGTCACCCCTTCCTGGAGCTGACACAGACACCGACCAACTCAGGTGAGTAAGACTGACTGACTGACATTTTCACCTTTGTCTAATTGTCCTGCTTCTGCTTCTGCTTCTTGTTGTGCTTCTACTTGTTCTGTTTCTGCTTCTGTCTAATTGTTCTGCTTTTATTGCCATGTGTCATCGTTTCACTTTTATTCGTTGACTGCTTTTGTTCAATAATATTTCGATGCAAGGTGTGCTTGATTGCTATATATGAAATTTATTTATTAATTTATTTATATTACCCTCAGGGTTCGTAATGTCTCGAGTATCATAGTGAATTTAGTGGCGAGACTGGCATTCCTAATCAGACGGCATGCGTGATGCAAGCAGTGTTGTAGAACTCGAATCTATGTGAGCGCCAATGATTCTTCTGAAATGGGGCATGCATAAGTAAATGACAGACTTAAGCAGTTGATTTAGCTTCAACAACTGTACTCAGTGCTGCCATCATTTCAGTGTTGCTTTCCATCGCGGGCACAATTTCATCCAATGAACAGTTTGAATTCTCACGCATATTTTCTGGCGAAATTTCTGCGTCTTCACCGTCACTGCATTGTGAAATTAATATTTTACACTGCAAACTAATGGACAATGAATACACAATAGATAAAATAGATGAAAATAAAACGTTTGATGGATTGACTGGCAATCAAACTCATTGCCAACCCGCTTTGCTTCGCCACTATGGTGGCTCACTAGCTATGGTGCTAAGACGCCAATCGAGAGCCGGCATAGATTCGTTTCTTGGCCATTGCATTCCAATCGTGGTAGAGCAAAAATATTTAGTAACTTTCTTTGGGTGCATGTTAAAGAGGCACCAATAGAAAGGTAAGTTGAGCCTTATTGGTAAATTACACTTCTACAATACTCTAAAAAAGGCCACATTTATACTGAGGCGGCTTGGTAAATCGGGGAAAAATGCAAAAACTAAGGAAGGATGGCAACACCACCTCGAAGTTTCCTGCACCAGCTTGCCATGACCTCTTGGATTTGACGTCAGCTGGGGCCATGTTATAGTAAATTTTTGCACCATTAAGGATCGACTACATTGTACAATCAAACCTCATTATAACAAAGTCGTAGTAAGTATACCTTTGTTTTATGTCATCTTCCTCATTACCGTATGCGCACTTCTTCTTGGGCTAGCTGGTAAAGCATAGCTAATAGAAGAGGGGTGCAAATTAACACACACGCAGAGCAAGAGGCAGGACAAATGCCTGTCCACTTCAGTGCATGTGTTAATTTGCACCCATCTTCTAATAATACGTAAGCAATTCTTGTTACATTCTAGTATTGGCAATAAATAACTTATATTTAATTCATTATATCCGTGTTTGTTATATCAAGACTAGACAATTACTCAAACAGACCCAAAGAGAAAATGCGAGAAAATACTTTGAAACCCGTAACGTCACAGTGAGGCAGTGGCACTGGAGCTGCGGCGAATTAAAGAAATTGAAGCTTGACCTTCATTATTTCTTCTAATAAGTAACCTATTACTCAAAATGAACGAAGATGTCACTTTGAATGAATACCAGCTCATTCAGTGTTAATTTTTGGCATCCCTTTAAAGAACCTGCTGCGGTGTCTGAGTGACTATGGCGTTGCACTGCTAAGCACGAGGTCGTGGGATCAAATCCCAGCCGCCACGGCCGCATTTCAATGGGCGTGAAATACGAAAACGCATGTGAATGTTGCTTCTCTTTCCGTATTTCTGTCGTTATATTACAGTTAGAAGGTTACTATATTCCCACTCTTTGCTTGGCAATTTGCCAAGTTCTTCCTCAACTCTTGTGACTATATTTGTTATTTGTTCAACATTTAAATCTGGACTGACCATTTTTTGCTCGTTGCTCTCTTTCCTAACAACATATCCCACGTTAAAAATGATGTGTTTATGGTCCTGTGCACTTTGACCCCTCCAGGTGGTCAAAATTGATCCGGAGTTCCCAACTATAACGAGCCTCATAATCAAATCGTGGTATTGGCATGTAACAACACAGAATTCAGTTCCGTATCCCTTTAAAGAATGCCAGGTGGTGGAAATTTATGCAGAGCCCCAGCTGATCACGGCACTTGTCACATACATTCAATTGTTTTTACAGTGTATCGCTCTTAAGTTAATTTTAACTTTATTCGCATTCTGCTTAGGAAGAAAATGAGCGTTTTACCCATTATGCGAAGCAGTAATGCATGGCTGGCAAAATATAATCTGCAGCAAGCTTTAGACTACTTTGTGCACTGTTTCTTGGCATGAACATGAACAAATGTGAGCGAGCAATTTCCTTTTGAGAAGTAGACGGGCGAGATTATTCGTTTGTGGAAGTTGTGCCACGTGGTAGTGATATGGAAAAACTTGGCTTCTGCTCCTTATGTTGCCTACCTGCACTTAGCTACTGGTGCCTACTAAAGCGAGCTCTTTAGCTTCTTGCTGCTGGATTTGTTTGGCAGATTTGTGTCAGAATAATGTCGATCAGCTTTGGTAAAAAAGGATAGTGAAGGTGCACATTGGAGTAACTTACATTGTTCATGATCATTGCCCTTTCGGAAGTGTTTCAGCATGCACTTTAAAATAAAGAAAGGTTATTTTACTTAAAAAAAAAACTAATGATGACCTTTAGGTTGCAGTTGAAGGCCATACCTTTATTCCTGTTCGAAGTATCTGTATAAGATAATATTGCAGCACATCTCGGGAGTGGGCTAAGCTAAGCTGGTTTGTATGTCATAAGGACCAGAGCAAACGCAGGTTTAAGATGGGACGGTTAGAGCCTGAGGGTGATAGCGCCTGGTCTGTCGTGCACTCACTATCCCGTGTTAAAGCGCTGTTTGTTCTCATCCTAACCACTACACCTGTTTTGTTATACATAATGATTTGCCTGCATATGCAACCATCTCGGTATTAATTCATTGAAAGTTGCACAATCCTTTCCGTGAAGGACCTTTCTTATCAATTTATTTCCTTCTTTCATGTTACCTAGCATGTGGTTGTTTTTAGTGCTCTGATTTTCTTGCTTTTTTGATGCTTCTGTCCTTGCCGGCATGGAGCATGGAAATGTATTTGCATTTAACGACATATTCATACCTTCTTATGTATTTTGTTTCTATATTATATCCAATGGGTCCAGAGATAATTAAAATCATTGCATATAGATAAAAATCTCATGTAGTTTGCCGCAAAGATGACTTAAAATATAGCTCCTTCCCTCCCTGCGCCAACTACTTTATGAGGCTTTACATACAAATGTAGACATAAGAAATAAATGTAATTAGCAGCTGTCGCTGAGAAAAAAACTGTGTCATAGCAATCCTCCTGCCCCATTTCCTCACTGTTGTTGAGTGCAGGTATCTGGTGTCAATGGTCAAAGAGCTGGAGTGCGTGTTGGAGTCAACATTTGCAACAACTCAGGCCTATGCACATCGGATCTGCCGCAACGTAGACATGTGGTTCGACAACATCATCCGCACGGTGCCCAAGGTAAATGCTGGGTTGCTAGTGCTCACCGCACTGTTTTCTCTTTTGTGTGCTTGCCCCTATCCTACCACCCCCCGGCCTAAAAAAACAAAAGAGCCTTTTTCACTATGCAAAGCAAGCATTTACTGGATCCTAGTGCACCCATTAGTACATGTTGAAGGCATTTGTCTTTCCGTCAAAGATAACAAAGGCATCACCTCCTTATGCCACAAGGACAATAGTTCTGACTGAAATTTCAAACGAAAGCCTTTGCGGTCATGCCCTTCAAAAGCCCTGCTTGCTGCTGGAAAATCAAGGACGCTTGCATAAGCACATCTACGTCATATGGACCGCATGCAACGTCGCGGATTATGGCACGCGATTCCGGTAAATTGTTCAATAAAGAACGACAAAACTTCGACCTGTATGGTGTGTCATTCATAAAAATAAGAAGAGAAGAAAAGAGGAGGTGGAGCTTCTGATCTAAATATGGCACACACCCTCAGCCCCAATAAAGGGGAGAGCAAAGAAGGACTGTCTTTTGCGGATGCTAGCTTAGGCAAAAGGAGGGAGTGTGTTTGCTGTCTGTGGAGCTCACCTTATGACAGCATGACGAAGCGACATTTCAATTTGTCCTATCTCCTCTAGTCATGAACTAATTTAAAAAAAAATTCTAGCACTCTAACACTTCCGAGATGTTGCTGCACATTTCCATTGCATATAACCAAAATTCTCGGTGGTGTTTCGTAAGGGGCCCTTCAAAAGTGCGCAGTATCACGGCACACTTATGCCATGGAATAAAAATTCTGTGATGTGTTTTCTTCTGAGTTTAAGGTTTCCAATTTGCCACGTTCCCACAGTGCACGTAATTCATCTTACTCGCAACTACAGTGGAATCGTGACTATTCACTCGTATAATGCGAATTTTAGCTAGATAACCGAAATTTTTTAGCTGCAATGTTTTACATATATTTTACAATCGCTCAATTTAAACAAGCCTTTTCACTTACATTGAAGTCTTCAGCTTAAATTCTCAGGAAAGGGCAACTTCGACTAAGACATTTCACGAGAGCACATTCATGGTGGGCATGTTTCATAGCAGAAACATGCTCACATTTGATATCACAGCCACTGCTTATTCACTGGTGCCAACAATCCTGTAGTGCCTTTGCAGCATTGACATGCCTTCCAATGCTCCAAAATTTTCCTTAACTGCTTAAGACTAGCTGCTAGCTGAAGAATTTGGGATCGCTCTACGATCTTACAAATGTTGCATCAAGTATAGCGGAAAAAACCTTTAAACTTGTTGAAAGATGGCGCAAGGCACGGTGATAAAGACTGCACGCAGAAAATAAATTGTGACAGTACCTGCACCATCCTCTTGCGGCAGCATAAGAAGCATTATGCAAGTAGAGTATTTGCTTTGAACAAGTTTATGAAGACAAGCTACTGAAGTAGGCCAAATTGGCATGAGCAATGTCACAGAAATAGTTACCACGATCGAGAAACTATGCCTTTCCTTTTTATGCTATTCAAGTCTGCTACTAATTGAATTCTGTGTCTAAAAAGATAAATCATGGTAAATCAAATGTGTATGCATTTCAGCAAATATGTGTGCTGAGGAGAAGCTTTTTAAACATGTGTGCAATACCTCCTTTGCTTTGTCATATCCGCAAGATTTATACTAATTTGAATGTGTGCGTGTGTGTGCATGTGTGTGTGCGTGTTCCTGCACGCATGTATGCATGCGTTGTACTGAGTATTCTGTTAAACATTCGCTAATTCTAATATTTGATCATTTAGACGAGTATCACTGGTCTCTAGATGTTCAAATTTCCCTCAGTCAACTGTACTACTGCTGCGGTGACATGTACACAATATGGATAATTGGTGCGCCGTCAATTTGGTGGGCAGTCATTAGCACCTGGTTTCTGTCATAAAGTTTGGCAATTCTTGATTGTGTAACAAATTTCTTGCATTTTAAATATCCCCAGTATTATTTTCTTTTGTTACTTCTGTCTGATAAATGTATATTTGCTAACAGGTGCTCAGAAAATAAAAAAAGACATGAGCAGAAGTGTTTCATCTTGTACTTCATTCGCTCTTGCAAGTACTTCAGAATAATGGAGCATGAAATAATTCTAACTAAAACTTCTTGGTGTGTTCATACATTTACAGGCAAAAACATGCATCACTCGTGAGTTGTGATTGAAGCAGCAATCCATTTTTCGGTGTGCGAAGTAGATATGCCAAAAGCTCTCTGGTCAATGTTAGCACTGAATGCCAACACGGGCAGGATTTATTGAAGGGACAGCAGGTTTGAAAGATTGGCGTTGGTTTGTTTCCTGTACCAATTCTTAGATTTTCCCGACTGCCTTTTTATAGCACTATTGCAAACTTGCTTCTATTCATGCCAAATTTACAGAATGCAAGAAAAACAAGAAGACAGACAATTAATAGGACAACAGGATGAACAAGGATGTGTAAAGGACAGGGCGATTGTCCTGTTGTCTATATTCTGTCCGTGTATGTTTTCCTTCTCTGTATATTTATCACGTCTTTCTACACTTCTGTCGACACTCTAATTAGTGTACCTTTGAAACATCAGCCATGGTTAGAGCTGCTTCAATATCATATTGTACAGTGGTCACTAAAATAAAATTTGACATTCTGGAAGGTTTTTGCTTATATTTGATTCATGAAATACAAGCAGGTGCACGTTTTTGGCATTTGTCGGTTTACATCGAGGTATCTGAACACTAAATGAATAAAACTTTTTTCTTCTTCAGGAGGTGCTCGACCGTCCTTACAAGGAGGTCTGGGAGAACATACGTAAGTGTACAATCGTCAATAAGCGGTGTTTTATTTTTCTGATCATTGTTCATAAATTTCCCCTTGCGTAGCATGTTCAGTGCAGCAGGCAGAAAAGCCCCAAACCGCCGAGTTTTGCACTGGTCCCACTTGATGATTTCGCTCACTTTTCCTTAAAGGATATGATTATTGACCTCGATGGTCATCACTGCCGAAACCGGCGCTACTATCGCTGTGACATAGAAAGTGGTATCATGCGACATACGCTTGCACCTATGCTGCAGCCAACGAAGCTCATTTGCTGGAAAACTGAAGCCTTCATTGTAAGATTGCAGATATTGTGTTTCATTCCCAAGGCAGAAATTCATTTTGCCCACTCTTACAGCACAGTTCTCAACTGGGTGCTGCAGTCAGATGTATTCGACCAAGCCCGATGTGAGCTTTTAAGCGTACTCCAAAATGAAGTGGCAGCAAGATACTTGGCTGATAAGGTCACTGAAAACGAGATATTATGGTAATCGTGAGAGTCGAGAAAGCAATGCACTGAGGGCTGGTAGCGTGCTCGCTTGACATAACATCTGTCAAAATACCCTGCGCAGAGATGCATGTGACTTGACTGTGAACATATAGTGGAATCACAGATTGAGGAGCAAACGGTTGAAGATACGCATATTATAATAGACCAGTGATAAATCATTGTCCCACAGTAATTCTGGCCAAAGTGGCAAGCTGCACTCCCCATGACAAATGATCTGAACTGTAGTGTTATTGCGTCATAAGTGCGTATAGCTACTTTTATGAAAGATCATTCGAACTGAATAACCAATGTGGCAGCATCATGTTTCTCTCTTCCTAAAAGCCTTTGCTACTCTACACATAAGACTGGGGTGTAAGTGCTAGGCTGTCTTGCAGCTAAGACGCCACACATATAACACTTAAAGGGACACTAAAGTGAAAAATTATTTCTTCTGCATCAGTAAATTCCCGTTCTACAACACCAAAAAACACCACTCTTACAACGATAACACGTTTGGTAAGCCAGAAAAAGCGCAAGAACGAAATACGGGTGGCGACGCCTACTCAAGTTCCCGCACCTGGTGGCTCTGACTTCTTGGATTTTGATGGCATCTTATAGGGCCTACTAATTATATATAGCGGTACAGATTGACTACAATGCGTTCAAAAGGAACCAAATATTAAACATGGCAAGTTTTGGGAACCTTTATTCAGCCAACGCGGCCCAAATGCAAAAACATACTTTGGAATCCCTGACGTCACGCTGACGTACTGGCGCTGGGGTTTCGGCGCGAAATACTGATACTTGTACCTTCATTTTCTCATCTAATAATCAAACTATTTTTTTGAAATGACTGCCTGCAGGGTTCTTAAACAATGCTTCATTAGTCTAAACGGATTTATTGTTTCGCTTTAGTGTCCTAAAAAACACTTGGAATAAATTGTGGCTGAATCACTCGAGAGGCCGAACACTTCGCAGCTGGTGTCACATGATGTTGCTTTCTATGTCGCAGAGAGATTCCAGTAGAAGACGCCATGGTATGTCCCCGTGGCCAATATTCAATTTGAATGCAGCATTCATTTTACATGAACATATATTCGCAGATGTCTGTGTCCACTTCTGTATTGTGTAGATGATCAATCCCAAACAAGGGAAACAAATTGCATTTTTTGCTTTTCCTGGTGCCAACACCAGGAAATAAGCAAATCAGCTTTCACTGTTGTTCATTGCAGCACTTTAAGTGTACACTTTGAATGTTTACAAGCGGGGACTTATGTGGTCGACATCCCCTTGAATGTTATACTTCCAACTTCCCAGTTTTAACTTAAAACATCTGTGTAATCAATCAGTCAAGCAATCCAGCAACTTTACTTCAGCACAAGAAGCGGTAAACCATCAATCAGGCTGGACGCTGCTTGAATATTGTTAAAAATCAAATGTTGAGTTTTATTGTGGCGAAGCAATTCACAGGCCATCGGAGACACTGTAGCAAAAGTTTTTGAATAATTGATAACATATGTGGTTTTTTAATTGCATACAAAGCATGGTAAACGAGTGTTTTTGCCATTCCACCCCCATCAGAATTCAGCTACTTAGCTAGTCCGTCAGGTTAACAAGCACTATGTACAGAATAATACAGAGCAATGGATATGTCGTGAACAAACACAACACAAAAGAGCCAGCTTAACAAGTTTGTATGGTCAGAAACTGAACACAAGTGGGAAGGAAGTGTGTCGCCATGTCGAATTTATTTATTTGTGGCACACAAGTAGAGAGCTATGTACATGCAGAGTGCAGTATAAGGACAAGATATCATAGAAATTTTCATACTGAAGTACATTTAGAAGTGCTCGAAAACACAAAGCAACATAGAAGAAACCTGGTAAAGAGATTCTACAGATTGGGGTGAGGGGGGGGGGGCGCAGATGCATTGAGTGTGATCCAAAGAATTGACACCTTAAAAATTGTAGGTGCATGTTCCACGTGTTTTGAAACATTCATTCATGCAACTACTGGTGCCTATTCTGTTTTCAGCCCCGAACCCACATCCAGACATGCCCATGGCGACTGCATCGCTACCAAGCTCTGCTGGATCTTCCGTTGCTGCAAGCACCTTTGCTGATGGTGAAGCATCAACCTCTAAACAGCTACAGTAAGATCAAGCGATTAGTTCTCCACTTATAAGCAATGTTAACGAGACCTTCTATAGGAGACCTGCGCAAAGCTGATAATCCTGTGCTGCAGACCGGCGACGTTGGTTTTCAGCGGCCACTATGAGGGATAGACACGGTTAGAGTCTAATAGGCTGCTTGCCTGCACCACCATGTGCTTGTATATTTTGTGCTGTTTCTCCAGCATTCCTTCACTGAAAGGAGTGGGACAGAAAAAATTGTGACTCACTTTTTTTATAGTTTTTTGGATAACTGCGGACCAAGACATTACGGTTTAGAGCTTCAATCCCCCGAGAGCGCAACAAATATTTACCGAAACCCAAAGTTTCACAGCAACCCATCAGGCCGGGGAAATACATATTGAGGAAGCATGAAAAGATGCACCGACCAAGATAACTAAAAATTTAATAAGATTTCGGCTCCCTATAAGGGAGCCTTGTCCACAATAAAACCCATAACAGAGAGACAGCGTATTTAAGTGCATTTGAGGACGTGACACAAGCAGCAAGTATACACCAAGGTCGATTCAAATAGGTAGCGAAGCTTCGGGCGAAAAGCGGTTCAGTACAGATTGTCACCGACATCAGCATGGGGGGTTATGGGAGCAGCGATTGAAGCGCGACTAGGTTTGGAGGGAACAAACATTGGAAAAGAAAAACGCGTTTTTTAATTCAAACGAGACACAGTTCGATTCATTGAACGAAAATAAAATTCCTAGTCAATTTTATATATTCGTGACGAGTTAAGAAAATACAAGTTTAATTTTATTATTATTAATAAATGCATTTCTTTTCAGCGCCCATCGCTACAGGGGGCGTTGACGCCACTATCACTCGCAATGCAATGCACGTCTTGAAATGGGCAGAAAGGCGCACTCGTATCACCTGTTGAAATACGCCCCCCTCACAGTTTGCGCTTTCTTGCTTGTCGAAGTTTGTCTGAATTTGGTGACGCGGGTAGCTTAATTGCTTCTTAATCTGTTCAGTGAAAAGTAGTGAGTTACGACCGCCAGATAATTGTGTAGTTGTTTTCGTGCGACTGCGCTGGCCGACGGGCTTGGCATCCAACAATAGGATCAGCACTCTACACCTAAAGCTTTCGTCGGCCTCCAAAGAAAGTATGTTCTGTGCAGGGATGCGATTTCGACAACCGTACGGCTGGTCTTTTCCTGCATCGCTTTCCACGCTGAAAGCTCGAAACGCCCATCAAGTCGAATGGCGGGGCATTTGAATATATAGCTCCAAAGGAAGAACAACAAAACAACTTTCGCGCCTTCCAAAACAAAATGACGTCACTTCTGCTTTTAACGGACATGGCGTCACATTATTTTTTCTTCCGCCGGAAGTGTTCCCACCACATACAGATGGCGCTAAGCCCCATGGACCGCCGATGGACCGCCATGTTTTGAACGTACGGGCTCGTATGGAAGCTTCGCTACCAGGTATATTTACCTTGTATACACCTTTGGAAGTGTCGTGTCATTCCTATTCAATGTGTGCGCTGTGGTCCGTATGCGCAAGGATTCTAGATGTAGGCGTGACACAAGCTTCTTTTCCTTGGCGAGAAGACGTGCACTTGCCCAGCCAATTTTGTGACCTGTATATTCCACATGTTCAGCAAGGGCACTCGAGACCACGTCCTTTTTCCTGACGTCATACTCATGCTGTTTTACGCATTTCTTGAAGTCACCTGCCTAGCCGATATACTTGTAATCACAGTCATTGCTCTTTATGACATCGACTGCATCGGAGAACTTTTTCTGTGGCAACTTGTCTTTTACGTTTACTAAATGGTTCCTTAGTTTGCGTGTTGGCACATGCGCAATTGTGGCATCGTACCTGCTCGTGATACGGGCGATGGTCTCACTAGTACAAGGAACATATGGAATGCGAGTTTTCTTTTTCGCAGGCGAGGTCGAACGCAGGTTTGCTGGGAGCGACACTTTTTCCATACAGAGGACAAAAAGGACGGAGGGTAGCCACGGGTTCTTAATTCTTCACAGATGCTCTCAGTAGCACTCGCACAGTCCTCGTGTCTTGTTCAAACGGTTTTTGATTGCTGTGGCTGCGCAGCAGGAACAGACCTTTTGTGTGAATGCGGATTTACAGAGTTAAAATGCAGGTACTGGCGTGTATGTGTCAGCTTCCTGTAGACGTTGAAAGACAGGCCAGATTTAACCCGCTTGACAAGAACATCAAGAAACGGTAGACAACTGCTTGCTTCTTGCTCGACAGTTTAAACGGAATCGCCTTTTCCACACTGTTAAGAGGAGCATTGAAGTCGGTGGGACAATCCTTTTGTATTATGCAGTAGCAATGGTATACATATCTCAGAAACAGCTTTGGAGAAGGGGCGAAAGTAGCGAGAACGCCCAACGTTTGGTGTCCTCCATGACAAAAGTTCTTCACCCAGAACTCTTGTCATGGAGGACGTCGAATAGCTAATTCTCCAAATAAGTAATTATATTATATTTTAATGTGACCAGTTCAAAACGCATGTCAAGTGCAACTCAACTTCGGACGTAAAAAAGGGAGTGTCTTCACACTATAGGGACGGGTCGTGGCTCTATTATGCTTCCTGACACCGCTGCGGCATACAGAAAGGCTATGGCCATGCCACCAAAGCCCAGTCATTTCAGCACTTGACGAGACAAGAGCGAACAGAGCGTGTTCCCCTGTGTTTCCTAGAGCAGCAAACATTTGGAAGGGCCACACTGGATGGCCTTCAGCCACCGAACAGGGCTCACTGGCAGGGTCTTCCATGTGTTTGTGATAGTACCACGTGACTGTCACTGTCACTTTTGGCGCTGCGGTGAGTCTCCCTTTTTGACATCCGAAGCCTTGCTGCACTAGATGTGCATTTTGAATTGGTCGCATTAAAATGTGCTCGAATTAATTATTTATGGTACTCTTGAGAAGGGGGTAGAGGCTTTATGTTTTAATACTGAGTCATCAAGTATCTAAAGAAGCAACCAATGTGGGTCACAAGCTTCTTGTGTCCGTGATTCTTGAAATGTGGCATGCCAATCGACTGCTGCCTGTCACTATGCAAGCAGTGTGTCTGTGGGGAAAGTTTTTATAATTTACATAATTACGCAACATTAAATATTTCTTGTGGTGCACCAACTCCGTCTATGAACTTCACAGCTGCATGACCATAAAACCGTTCACACATATTTCGCATTATTTGTGACGGAGGCGTCATTGCAGGTCAAACATGCCAGACATTGCTCTCAATCATCCTAGATTTCTAGATTCTAGATATAAAGTTTGTAAACAGGGATGAAGTGCCTCAGACAAGCTGGCCAACGTTTCGATAGGAGGACCTTCTACTACAGAGCCACCATAATTACTTACGTCACTAGCCTAAAGCCATGTAGATGACAGCAGTCATGTTTGTTGACCCAAGAATCAGATGCTAGGCAACTGTGGTTGTGACTAGCAGCCAAATACTGTATGTGTTTGCAATGATACATTTCAGCCATGCTAGATCACTACACCAGTACGCAAGTTATCACAGCATTCCGAACATCTTGGTTTACTTCTCTCTTTTTCGTGTACTTTGCACTGATGGAACCGTAATGACAGGATATTCAACAAAGAAGTTACGGTTCTTGCAGTCAAAGCCCTGCCGCTATTCTCCCATTGTAATATTAAGCAACAATATTTGTGATGCAGGTGCTGGAATGTGATAAGTATTTCACCCATCTCACTGTAGGGAACCAAGCTTGCCTTTGCAGGGTCGTTTCTTGTGACGTACTCACTATGTGCATCTCAGAACACCACAGCGAGCTCAGTGAGACCTGTGAGTGCATGCAATCAATAACCTGTTTCTACGCAAATCCTGCACTCACACGCTCATCTGCCCATTAGAAAAGTGGAGCGAACTTAAGGTTGCCATGAGTGTGCACAAAGTCTACATGAAGTTGCACTGTACTGCCATCCATCGTTTAATCCTTGAGGGAGGCACCCGAGATGGTCTTGACACATCAGGTTTAATAAATCTCGCTTCTTTTTTGTTGCAGACCCTATTCATTTTATAATTTTAGTGATGACATTTAGAAATAAGGTGTTGGAAAGAAGACATAGCATGATGGAATGATTGCAAAAGGCTACTATACCCTGAGCGCTCACTTTGCCAAACATTGCTGAGAAGCGAAAATTTTCTCTTTCTTTAGTTTCTCAAATTAGATTAATTGTGCCAATGTTGGGAGAATTACAGCAGCTTCCAACATGTAACTTTCTTTTCAGCTCTTGCGTGGAAGCCACGGTTCCGGCCAGTATAGAGACAGAGAAGGTAAGTGTAGTGCATTTCTGAAAAATTCTGGGTGACCAGCAGAGGGCGCCACATATGTGCACCTTGTATGTGGTTATGTCCCATGTTCGTTTGTAAATTGAAGCCAGTATACAGTAAAGTTATTGGCACAATAGTACTACTCTGGTAATTACGACATTGCTTGACCATGTCCGTCTGATCTTGTGTGCATATAGATCTGTGTAGTCGTCATTATTTAGCTCCTCAATATCAAACAAGTTTGTAATGCTAGTAGACTTTCGTTAATTTGATTTTTAATTTAATTGGATCCCAGCAAGCGCCCATGAATTTCCATGGGCAGGAACTTCGATGAAACTTTCAGCGAAGGCCAACGCTGGGATTGAAATATTTTCGATCCCAAGATTCGCCTTCGCTCAACAATTCAAACTTGACCAATTAGCACGCACGCACCTGACCCTTATGGGGACCCAACAGCGACCCTTCTAGTGGCAGCTTCTGCCTCGGAACAATTAGGGGACAATGAATGTGTTGAACACGTCATCTCCCGTCTAAAACGCCTATTTCCGGCCTGGGCTAGGAAGCTTTTCAGGTAATAATCATAGCTCAAAATGTCTCATTACGGTATTTCCCCAATCCTAACGAGTGCCTTTTTAGAGTGCACTTCTTAGGTACCCGTTCCTGCGTCGGCATCCCTCGGCGTAACCGAGCGAACGAGCACCACGAAGGATGAAAGAGCGAACGCGGAGCGCAGCGGTGGATGAAAGACGACGAGAGCGAAAATGGTGCGAGGAGGAAAGCGGAGGAGGATAGTATGGCCAAAGCGTGAGGAGAAAAGCCTGACGCTGCGCAAGACGGGCTCTGGGGCGACGATGGCTACGAGATGGTGCCAGAGTAGGGCGCGTCGTCTGTTCAGCAATGACGCCACCGATACAATATATGAAAGCGAGCGCTGCGTGAGGGGAGGTGTGTCTGCGGAGGCCGCTGTGAATCGCGCCCATGTGTCACCCACGTACGTGCTGTCTCTCACGATTTTTCGATAAGCAAGGCAGTCGCGCCACATTGCGCACGTCTGCAGCGCACGTGCTGCACGAGACAGATTGTCCGCGCCAGTTAATATATAACGAAATGAAAATACGTATAGAGCTGCGCTCAAGTTTCGCATTAGAGAGTATCGTAATCGAAGGTGAATTGTATTTTTCAAAAATATTGGGCCGGAAATTGCCTGCGTGGTGCAGTCGGAGACAAAACCAAAAGCGCATTCGTGGCGTTTGTATGCTTTAGCGCATAACATAAGCGTCCTGCGGCAAAGCCGACATCAAAAATTTGCGTGGTGAAGTTCACTTTAAAAAACTGGCCGCCGCTGCGCAACGTATATTAGACCATAGCCTGCGCCCCCTCCCCCCCTTTTTTTTGCTAGAACATCGGGTGCGCGTCAGATTTCTACCTTTTCTAAGGAGACTTAATGTTTCTTCTGCGCTAGTTTTGCCTATATAAAAAGTGGGCGCGCACTTGATTCCGTGGCGTATTAGAATAGGGCAAATATTGCCGTATGAATCAAGTGTTCTTAAAAGCGCGGTAAACACGAAGACGAAAGGAGCACACACGAAGGGACGGGTTAACATGTGTTCCTTTCGGCTTCGTGTTTAGTGCGTTTTTATGAAAACTGTCAAGATGAACGAACTCGTCCAAACCGAAGTATTGTTGAATCAAGTGTCTTTTGGCATTCTCTTTTTTGGGGTTAATTCAATTCGCCGGATAATTCGATCAATTTCGTCCGTTCCGTCAGGTTTGAAATAACGAGTCGACCATATGCTATTAATTAATGCTTTGAATTTACAATTTATTGATGTCTCAGATACTAATACTGTTTTAAGCAGCATTGTATTATTGATAAGTACTCCTGGCACTATGAACAGTAGTGTTAGTGCCTAATACTTTATAACTACTGCTGATGTTTATAGCCTGCCATCTGTGGTCGTTACAGCCCTTTTATTGAATCTGTCATGATGTATATTGTAACTGCAGCTGCACATTGCATATCTCTTGATGGTGTCCCTATGACTATTCACATTTTAAACAAATGACAGCTAATCAATAGGGGCACATTTCGTCTCAAAGCTGCTGTGGCTGCATTTTACTCGAGGTGTAATGCAAAAACACTTGATTGCTGAGCATTTGGGTGCATGTTCAGATACTATAGGGAATCAAATTTAAGCCGGGGTTCTCCAGCGTGGTGTCTCTGAAAGCCTCTATATTGTTTTGAGATGTCAAACCCTGCCTATCAATCAATCAATCAATCAATCAATCAATCAATCAATCAATCAATCAATCAATCAATCAATCAATCAATCAATCAATCAATCAATCAATCAATCAATCAATCAATCAATCAATCAATCAATCAATCAATCAATCATCGATCAATCCTTTGTCTCAGCTTGGCAGCCAAACAATCCGACATTTCTGTGACTTACACGCTCTTATTTGTAGGCAGGAAGCCAGGATCGCGAGACCACCAGCAAGCCATCACAGGTGCGGTGCAAAGGGAGCCCTCGGACTCCACTTGGACAACTCAGCAAACGTGGAAGGGCCCCAGTCATTACACCTAAGTTTGATATCCGGCAAGTGCAGCTTTTCATTCAAAACATCATTGATATGAATGATTGGCCTAAAACGTGAAAAGGGGCACTGATTTGAGCCTTACCAAAGAAACAAAATACAGCATTCTATATATGAGATGTAGCGCAAAGGCACAATCACAAAGAAGACAGACAGATAAATCACTAGCACGTCTGACGTGTCTGTGTGTCATCTTTGTGATTTTGCCTTCACGCTACAATATGTCGTTAAGCAAACACCATGTAGCCCAAGAAGTCCTCCTGCAGTATATACAAGATGATTTGGCAAAGACATCAAGGAATTATAAAAGAAGTACATTAGAGGTAAAGCAACTTTTCTGCAGCTTCACATAACTTACCCTGGCATACATTAATAGTGTTCAACATGGATTTGCTGAACCGCCGATTAACATTGCTTTTATTGTATTTATAATGCACTCTGATGCGCTCCCAATAAGCCCACTTCTAAAAGCATTTGATTTTAATGACCGTGAATTCCAAATGCATTGCCATCAGCTAGAACATTCACCCTGATATTCAAAATTAAAAAAAAAAATCTATAAATGCGAAGGCCCTCATTGTTCAGTCATCTTGTTTTCGTGGTTAAGAAAAGAAGTTAAAGTAATTTGTTCCCAATTAAAAAGGTAAACTTACTGTACTTGAGCGATAGTGTAACCACAGAGGTCACTCATCACTGCTCTCGAAGGCCTCGTTATCACCTAAAGCAGCACAGAGCACCTAGTCTTCGACGCTATTCATGGCAATTGAGACGCCGTAATCCTTGGCTTGCCTCTTAATCTTATTGTGGTATTGACACATAAAACCCCAAGATCTAATAAAACCGCATTTCTTAACTAGTGTGCTGAATCTAAGCTTCCGACACGTTATACCAGTTGGCGGATACACAACAATGCCACTAGTATAGTGACTTTATCCTCTGTTCGCAAGCAGCGAGACTCCCAGTGCAAGATCTGCAGCAGGAAACTTGGCTATAACACCTGTTCTTATTTTCTATCCTTTCTTTAAGTTATATGATATAGATAGCAGGCAACACTCTGAAGGCTACAAAGAGATCGATTTTCCTAAACATGTACTCACATTCACCACCGTTCAATACCGCATTAAAGGCAACAAAATCTTGGACCGTGTGAAAAGCGTAGTTTATTATGATGCAGATATGAAGGAGCCTCTGTGCAAAATTTGATGTTTGAAATACAAGCGGAGGGCGCATCCCGAAAATCTCGCAAAAATAGCCATTTTAGATGCGAAAAGGAAATCGCTGACAATTACGATACTCCGTAATGCGAAATTTGAGCGCAGCTTTATGTGTTTTAATTTTGCGATATATTGGTTGGAACGGAGCGAGTGCGGCGCAACAGCAGCCGCCGCAAATAGACCTCTTAGACGACGCGTGCTACTCTTGCACCATCTCGTAGCCATCGACGCCGCAGAGAGAGAGAGTGTGTGTAGTTGTGAAAAAGAAGAGGTGCCGCAGAGCCCGTCTTGCGCGGCACTACACTTTCCTTCTAACGCTTACACCATACCCTCCTCCTCCGCTTTCCGCCTCATGTTAATGCTGCGCCCTCCTCCTCGTGCTCTCTTCGCTATCGCCATTTTTCATCTGCCGCCGCGTTCCGTGCTCGTTTTCATCCTTCGCTGCACTCGTTCGCTTGTTTATGGCGACGCCGATGCTCGCTGCAGCAACGAGCGCCTAAGAGCTGCGCTCTAAAAAAATATCTGCCATTACCACTTGCTGCGAATGACAAATGAGCTAATGTGCGGCTGCTTGGCATGACGTCTGCAATCTTGGAGGCCATGCTACTGCGTAGCGTAGATACGCGGTAGCCACTAGGTGACGGGACGAGCCCTCTCCCCGTGTGAGACACCCAGACTACCGTGTACAACGATTGTTCTCTGCGGTTCTCCAAGAAAGCTAGTAAAACATAATTAATTCGGATGTCACACAACCAAAACATATTCCCGAATTAAACTAATGTCGAATTATCACCGGTATCAAGAAAACAAAGCTTACTACATCAACATGCTTTTACTTCCTTAATGAATCGGCAAATATTGTATCCATTCCGCAGAAAAGCAGCACGGAAGCTACAATTCTCGTCATCCTGTGACTGATCAGCGCTCACAGCGGAGATTGCCTTGCAACTTTCTTCGCAGTGCAGTCGCGTCCCACATTTTCATGCATGACGCACGTTTCACCTCCGCACATGCAGGTCCCGATTTTTATCCTTCTATTTTTTATTATTTTGTTAGACATGTAGCCTGTGAGTTCGTCAGGCATATACACTTAAAGAGCCACTGAAATACTTTTTCGTCCCGGACCAGGACGAATTTTTCTTCAACAGCGAGACTTTTCTTTCGAGCAACCCGTATGGGTTTACTTTGTAGCAATTGCGAGGTCTGATTTACTTTCATTAAACCTTCTGATTTACCTTCATTAAAGGTCTGATTTTACCTTCATTAATTACTTCTCTCCACCTTGTGGCTTTCCGCAGAACTATTATGTGAAACTTCTTGTGCATTGTAGGAAAACATTGCCGACTGGTAGAGTTCTGTGAACATGTGAGACACATACTATTGCACTGTATGCAGCAGGTCATTTACAATCTCGTGTCGAAAGCAGTGAAAAATATTTTGCTCTCCCCCACCCCTCACCGCAAGTTAAATAGAGCACAGGCAACCACCCTTCGCCTGTTACAGACCGATACATACCCCTCCCTCACACGCTATCACATCATATACCACGACATCTACCCGAGCCAGAAGTGCCAGATCTGTAAAACTCAATCAGCAACACTCCCCCACATGCCATGGGAGTGCAAACATCAATACCCAGACCCTAATCCCGTGACCCTCTCGTCGAGATGGCACGCCGCCCTGCGCAGCTCCCATCTCGACGACCAACTCTGGGCGACCCAGCAGGCCTACGAAGCGGCGAAAAGGCAAGACCTCTTCGTCTCATCGTGGGAGGCCTAGGCCCAGGCGACTACACTGCTGGTTCTCATTAAAGTTCTCTCTCTCTCTCTCTCCTTCGCATTGTCATAATGTGGTAAAGTGCAAGCAGCCAAGCCCACCAACAGTTATTGGCTGATTTCGTCATCGCGGAGACGTTCTTAAGAGCACTATAATTAAGAGTGGGCAACTATGATGTTAGAAAAGCATTTCAAGATTCCCTTTAAGACGAATACTGAGCACGACTCCTGATTTTGAGATATGCATTCCGAAAGTGTGCGGCAAAATGCACTGGTGTCCCCGTTAATCTCGTCCCGCAGTGTAAAAAAGTGTTTTGTTAAAAAAAGTAAGCGGGACAACAGTGCATTTTACTGCAAGTGTTATTGCGCTTATCTCAAAACTGATGATAGCATAGTTTCAAAATTTGTTCTCAGTAGATGTTCCTTGGTTTTAATTCGTAAATTGCAATATGTGTCTTAAAGTAATTGGTTGAAGGTACAGGAGTGCATTGTTATAATTTAATAGACCAACCTCGCGAGTTTTGCTAAGCTTTTACAGCTGCAAGGCACAGCAGTAATAGTTATAGTAGTACCTGGCGGAGTGAAGGGAACTGTGGTAAACGAAATGTGTTTGTGCCATGACAGAGGTAAGGTTAAAAATATTCTACAATAGGAGCGGAGTCCCCCCAACTTACCCTAAAATGAAATGAAAAAATACCCAAACAGTGCATTGTTTTTGGCATTCCCTTTAATGGTGCCTTGAACCTGACCAAGTGCATTGAGAAAGCCCCAAGGGCTACAGTCATTATGGCACCAGCAATGCCCCAGAGCATGTGCTGTTTCCCGCATATCATATTGACCGCAAATAAAGGCGGGGACAGCGGAAGAGAACACAAAAACGACACGCCCGTGTCGCAACACGCGGCACGCCCGTGTCGTTTTTACGTTCTCTTCCGCTGTCCCCGTCTTTATTTGCAGTCAATATGATATGCGGGAAGCACCAACTAGGCTAAACTGAAGTTTTCGGGTGCTATTAACGTGGTGAAAATGATCTACTAGTACGCATTTTGATTTCTTGTGTAGATAACGTGTGCCCGCTACGCGCTAAGTGCGTCCTGCAGGACCACAAGTTTTCCTGTCCAGTCCTGTTCAAACAGTCCGGCGCAAGGACTAGAATACAGTCGAAGTCACTTATAACAATATTCAAGTGCCACGAAAATTCCACTGTTATGACCGATAATTGTTATAACCGGGTTGCATGAAAAAAGAAATCAAAATGGGGGTTGGCATAGCTGTTCCGAGAAAACTATAATGGCGAAAGGCCAGTTCTTCCCACCACCTTCATCCATCCCGCTTCTGATGGTGTCGATTCGTTTAACTGTTTAACTTTGATCAACTTGCTTTCCGTTTTTTTCTCTTATTTTTTCTGATTACGGCTTCTTCCAGTGAAATTCAAATGCACCAGTGTCTGTACCATTTAAAAACTACATCCCGCTGAGCTGAAGTTGCGCAGCCGTGTTTTCATTCTACAGACAAGCGTAACCCGTGGTGATCATATTGTGCATGCAGAAAAAAGCCAGCAACGGCACGAGAGGCGCGCCAAGGAGAGACACTGCTGTCCCTCACGGGCAGCCCCGTATCAAGCACGCCTCCGGAGGTTCCTGTGCATGTCCACATCGACAAAGGCCAGGTGAGTGGTGTCAAGATGGCAACTTGTCACATAACAAGAGATTGCACAACACAGCAGCTCGCAGTATCTACAATCAAGTGACGATATAGCAAGTTACTGAATTCGCAGAAGTCAATACAGTCGAATCTCGATAAATTGAATGCAATTATAAGGAAGTGAATATAGAATTCCCCATTTCGTCGATATCAGCGTACACGCTCTGAACAAATAAAAATATAATGAAGGTGCCTTTTTGCCGGATGTGAATTCATTATAACATGATCACACTCTATAATAGTTGATTGGCTATGCTTTATTTCAATTAGTACTCCATTGCTGTAATGAAACCAGAAGTGCTAGATCTATGACAATATCGGTTGCAGTGAAATGAATATTTGTTCACTCGGAGTTGTGTGTGGGACCCGTCCACCACAAAAAAAAAAAAAAAGCAACGCAAGACCAGATTACATCATAGTTTTTTCGTTTCTTTGGGGGATTTGCTGCAAGGCATATGCAATAAAAGAAAGAAGTGAACGAAAACACATCAAATACACCCATGTGGCCCTGTGTGATGCAGGTACTGCAACAATGAGCTTGCACATTTCTTGTCTATTATTAAATGTGCATATAGTCCCCTAAAACACGAGGCTTGTTGATCTTGGTCTCCCTAAACACCTTGTTCTACAGCTGACAATCCTGGAACATGTCCCAAGTACTTGGTTCCTACATCTTCGATGGAAACTAATCGCCTGCTGTTTCTGTGGTCCGGTGCGCCGTATATTAGGCTAAAGGTCCTACTTGTAAAAACAGTGTTTATCATCAGCCTATCTATATCCGTTGCAAGCCAAACACCTCTCATAGCAGTCTCAAATTACTGCTGTCTTATGCCACCACCTAATTCTCTACTGCCCTCAAATGCGCTTCCTTCATTTGCCATTCTTTCTATAACTTTAACACACCACCAAATGGCCCTTACATCTTACATGCTTTTCCCAACTACCCGAACTGACAATTTCCCAATAGGTGTCACAAAATATTGGCGGCAATGAAACATTTCATGATTTTTACTGATGCAATCGAACATGCTGTTCTCAGTTTTAATAAGAATTTAAACTGTATATTGCCGCAGAATGTACCAAAGACAGTATGACGCGACGCTCTGTATCGAAACATTGGTATACTGGCATTGCAGATCCACCACGTATCCACAGAATACTGTTCTTAAGTCGGCTGTCATTAAGTGCACCATATGTATTCCTTAACATCGCATTCTTTATAGTTTATAGGCGCTTGTGCTTTATTCTACGTGTAATAACATCTAAGAAAAATTCAGGATTGCAAGTGGCTCTGCTGCGTTGGGAGTGAGTGGAACAGCAGAACAATGGCTTCCCTCATTGCCTCACAGCAATGGATAGTGTGGATCTAAGTTCTAATGACACGTGCAAGCTAAAATTCTTCTCTTTCCGCTCGATCAAGTTTTCTAGAGACAACATGCTCCTGAAATCAAAAGCATGTGCATGGCTAGAGCAGCAGGCAGAACTGCGCATCTTGTTTAAAATGTGTTTCTTGGCTCGGCTAAAAAGAACTTTACTTGCCTTTTATGCGACAAACGCAGTTGGACAAGAAACCATCAAAACACATAGCTATTATTGCGGAAATATTTCAACATTTCAGGAATGAACTGCCTGAACATCAGCTTGATAAAGAGACTTATTTCTTACAACTAGGACCACACTTGTCTGCTTCCCACCAATGCCAGCGTAATGGCTATCGCACTCACTTATCACTCTTTCCAGTATAGGACTTCATAAACACGATCGAGCCTATGGATTAAAAAATTGATAAAAAATATTCCATGACGTTTTACTTGTTACCACTTCAAGCTTGGACACTCTGACCGGTAAGCTTTCCGTTGCACTAAATAATAGCTAGCATAACAATTGCTTGTCGCTCCCTATATTGTCAACTAGAACTTTAATCCAAACCCCTGGCTTCGTATTCCTTAACACTGCCCTATATTTTTTCATTGTGTCATTCACTGCATGGCCCTGCAATGGATTCGATTGAGATGGTAAATGAGTTTTATAGCGGTTAGCCTTCCCATGGTTTTCATTTAATGATTCAAACCATTGATTGGCAATCCAATATGGTATCGCATCAGCAGTGATTAAATGAAGCATCCAATCGTACTACGTTGTGAATTCTTCTGATTAGCACATCCACACCTGTAAAGCTATTGTGATGAAGCTCCAGAGTGCTGAAGCAACTTGTCAGCAGATTTTCGCATCTTGAATAAACCTGTACAGATGATCTGATGGGCCCAGCAAGTACCCGTCCTATAGATGCATGTAATCAATGCCGCCGAGCAGTCGGATGTTCTCCGTAAAAAATTGCAATAATAGTTGTCTTCAGAACAATTTTCTCGCTATGGAGTTGCAAAACATGTTGGGAGCAATTACCATTTTTAATTCTGTCAAAGCGCATAAAACTCATGCCATGTTATACGATTCGTTTAATATATCTGGATATGTGGATTATTACCTGCAGATTCACTAGAATACAAAAAGTCGATGTCCTCATCGAATAGCTATCAGTATAGCAGAGTACCAGTAAATGTAAATCCCTTAACAGAAACATTGCATTAAATCAGTTTCAGTTTTGCAAGAAATACATGATTATCAGAACAAAAAATTTAATATCTGTGTGTAAAACGGAACCTGACACGATACTGTCATGTTGTAGTGAAGGTTAACAACCACAGTGGCACAACGTAAGTAACGAAACTAACTATTTATTAGATGAACCTGTGTCCAGCAAAACAAGTAGCACATCGATAGCGGCAAGCTCACTCACTGATCATCAAAATTTGATCTACAGGTCAGACGTGTCGGCTATTTATACATGACTCATCGACACTCCCAGTGTAACCGCAGGCACTCACATACCTTCAGGGAAGTACAACACCATTCGCGTCGCGCACTCAGTCTGATTACACAATATTCTGCGTGAGCACAGACAACAGATAGCATAAACAACAATCGAGAATGCTCCGATACACGCAGACACGTCTTGCGATGTGTTAATTTTCAACAATTGTTAGCCGGTGATAGGAAAGCGATAAACACGGACGCATGTCAATATTGCGGCACTTCAACAAACAGAATTGCCACTGGAAGCGTGAGATATTTTTTATTATTCTTAATTTTTTTCAAGAAGGAACCAATACACGAGAAGTGCTCAAAGCCTTCCCCAAGCGTTAATTTTTTTTAGATAAAGCAAATGTGAATGATGTGCCGAGCCACCACGCACCCCCCCCCCCCCCCCCTTTACTGTCTTTATAAAAAAGCCCTTGGCACAGAAGGTGCCAAAAAGCTGCTTGCTACAGTCTCTTCTTGATCTTGAACTTTTCTTAAAACAGCGTCACGAGGGTGCATAGTTCTGTGCCCCTACAAATGTTCCTGAGTAAACGAAATTCCTGTTAAATCGACCGTATTACTACAGGCTCTTGAGGTTTTGCTCAAAGCAATAGTACTGCGTAAATTACCGAGCGAGTCTACTGATTTTGTACTAAACCTCAAACATGCAAATCCAGGCTAGATATTTTTGCCAAACTGAGCAGCAAAGGGTCTCCAGTTGATTGTGATTGCGAGTTGGCTGTGCGCATCATAGGTTGGCATAATAAGTGAATACCCTCTCGCACTCGCTCATCAGTACTTTTACAGGCTATGCATTCACTCACACTCATGTGCATTCGCACTCATCGGTACTCACTCGCGTTCCTGATTGCGCCCACTCATAACCACCAACACTGACTCGTATCATAGTCGCTTCTACTCCCACATCCCGGCACTCACTCACATACAGATTCACGCTCACTAACACTCGCCGACAGTCCCCCATGTTCGTACACATCCGGTGAAAGTCGCCATCACAGACTTTCATTCATACCCACGTTAATTGGCACGCACTTCCATTCACTGCCACATCCACTCGCTTGAGAAATGAGTGTGGAGCGATGATGAGTTACTGTAATTGTGGGTGAGTATGCCGACCTACAGTGGACCGTGCCCATACATGGCAATATGAAGATTGCTGAATTACAAACACTTGCTGTGCACTTTCTTGATAAGTATCAGTTTGTGTGACTGGTGTGACCACGTGAAATTGGCATGTTGCCTTGCAATTGCAAGTCAACAAAACCCAGCCGTTGGTTAAAACATGCATGCGCATCTAGAGCATGCCATTTAAATTTGCTCTCGCTGAGTATTTGACATTTTTGCTACGAGAAAATATATATTAAAGGGACACTGATGGCAAATAGTAAGTCGATATGGACTGTTACCATACCATTCCAGAAACCTCGCAGTGCTTGTTTTGTGCCAAGGAAAAATTTAGTTCGCGAGAAAACCGCATCTGAAGGGTCTGCACACCATTGGCGCAATTCAAATGACGCCACCCCGAGTGGGTAGTCGTGATTTAACGTATACGCCATCACCGCCCTTCGCTGCTGTTGGTGAGTAAAACGCCACCCAACAGCCAGCACAATGCTTTCTTGCATAAAATGCAAATGTGCAGCCAGAAACCGAGCCAAGAATAAGCCAACAGCGGGAAAGAGAAAGGGAAAATGCACACCCAATCATAAACGTGATCTTTGACGCTAGTTGCGGTGGACTTGGTTCTCTGCTACTTGGAGTTAGTGGGAGTTTCGTGAGCCAGCAAACTCAGTGCGGCACTACACGATAACTGAGCTATTGAAACGCGAAAGCATAGTGGCGCAAAGTCGAGCAAAAACAAAACCTTTCGATAATCCGCGTCGTTGTCAAGAGTAACGTCGAAAATATGTTTTTGCTAAGAATCAAATAGAAGTCGATGAGTAGCTTTTCCTTTCATATTAGGATGTAATCCAATGATCTCTTCATTATGAGTGGCTGAGACTAGTGGCAGAAATATAATGAGTAACTACGTCAGCAGACTAGTACTTGAATGTCCCGGTGCAGTCTCAAATTGTGTCCTGCATTTACCTCACTTCCTCCATTACTAAAGCTCTGTTCCCGGTAATATCCACGTTCTGTAGCACTAAGCTATCACTTGACCTTGAACTAATATTTGTGTTTAGTGTCTCTTTAAGCTGCTGATCGAGCGAACATCATTCGCTTTGTTGTAGTTGGTGTTGCCTAAAACCATGCATTTACCGTTTCATTATAGCAGCAGTAGAACACTCACCAAAATAAAGCATCACCAACCAAATATTGGATACACTTCATTATATTTGATAATTGTTACATCCGTGTTTGTTATTCTGAAGGTTGACTAACTGAGTATTTTATGTTTAACAATGTTAAAGAAGGAAAATAGAGGAGAAAATGAAAATCGATTTATTTCCTTTAACACAAGCCATGCTGTTTGGAAGTGTCTTTGATTGGGCAGCTTGATGAAAATATGAGCACAAAGCGAAAAGTCGCCACAGCCACCGGCTTTCCTGCAACAGCCGCTCAATGCAGCTGGTGGACGTTTGGACCTAATGGATGGGCCCCTTTTGCGTGGCAGACAGAATCCAACAATATTAGTAACTAGTAATGCCAGACATACAGCTGTAAACTAATGTTAAAAGATATTTTTCATTTATTTCCGAAATGTCGTATTTCATTTGAAAAAAAAAAGCACTTGATAAATAATCGAAATCGGGAATTTTCACATATCTGCAGTATATATATAAGTTGAAGAATGTGTGCTAAGCTTTAGACCCTATTCAGAAACTGCGAGTATAAGCCTCAGCCCACGAGGGCATGCGCTTTATACACTTGCTACACTGACTTGAAGCATCTCCTCATAGTGCAGTTTTATTGGTCATTTGTAAAACAACTGTTTCTCATCAAAAAATAAAAAATAAAAGATACATTATGGGGGCTTACGTGCCAAAACCACTTTCTGATTATGAGACACGCCGCAGTGGCAGTGTCCTGAAATTTCGATCACCTGGGGTTCTCTAACTTCCACCTAAATATTAGTACATGGGTGTTTTCTCATTTCACCCCCATCGAAATGCGGCCGCCGTGGCCGGGATTCCATTCCGCGACCTTGTGCTTAGGAGCCCAACACCATATCCACGAAGCAATCACGGTGGGTTTTCATAAAAAAAAAAGATGCGCAGAATCTTGTGTGATGAATACAACACTGTAGTAGTTTCAACAGTGCAAACTAATCTTCAGTCACCAAGAGAGGCTTCTCCCTAGACGTCAAGTATTTGACACAGATGTTTGTGACAGCACTGTATGATGCCTAAGCAAGCTTCTTCATTGTGTTAAAAAAATACAGTGGGGTCCCTTTAACACAGCGCAATTCAAATATAGTAAGGTTGCATCAGACACGAAAATACTCTTGTTATATCCAATATTTTTTACATGCTAATATCGTCATGAAGTAGCTTAGATTACTTTATTATGCGGTTGAACATAAGTAGTATAACGAAGTCAATATATATGACATGGAAATGCCTTAATGATAATATTTGTTATTTATTATAATCATATTCGTCAGGCCCTGTAGTTGTGAGAAACGTTTGATTTATTTCGTTATATTTGTGTCCGTTATATCAAAGTTTCATTTATCCAAGGATTAATTATATTGTCTTCATGTTCACTATATTTTCCTCTGTAACTAATTGAGATAGGCTGTCGATAAGTTTCAGTTACGTGATTGAATACGAAAATGCAGCAGACTCCTCTGCAAGAGAGACAAGGTGGTAGGATGATGGTCATAATTAGAGTAATTCAGTACCTGTTTATTGCGCAGTGAGTAATGTCGCATTCGCATGTTGCATTGAAAGAGTTGCCTCAACGTATGTGCACAAGTTTATTGCCTGCAAGCTAAAGGGGAAAAATATTCTTGCATTGTTGCTGATGGAATGGGGCACGGCCACCAATCATGTCAATCACGTCAAACAGGCTAGTGCATTCATAATGTGATCGCCCGTCGCAATATGCAGTACATTGAAGCGGAAAAAAAATAACACCCAATGAATATGCAGGGGGTATAGAATTTATAAACATCCGTGTTTTTTTCTTTGCAACCACTGGGCAGAGCTGGCGAATTCACGTACACAATTCTGTACGCCATGTCCGAAGGGGATATTATCGTGCATACACCGTTCGCCTTTTAGCGACGACAAAAGTTTGACTGCCTTATTTGCATTTTTTTTTCTATGTGCAGATGGTTAAAGTGATAGCCAGCAACACCAGCGACGAGTCTGTGAAAAAGCTGTGTGAGGCGATCGAGAACCTCTGCAAGAAGCTGTGACCCTCTGCGCACACGTCTCCTGGCATCTCCAACTGCTTTTGCTGCAGAACTTTTGAGCTCCCCTCTCACGTTTCCTAATTTAACATGTAAAAAAATTTTGCGTATGACATTGTGGTCTTTAACCAGCACTGTGTGTCACTATGCTTCACCACAGCATGGTGTGAAAAAAGAACAATTTTGCTGCTAAAATTACTACAGAAGGGTGGAAATTCAACCTTGTTAGTAAGTAGTGCTCCAAGTGAAGCATGAAAAACGGGGACGGACGCATGTGGTGGTACCCTCCGTTCGCCCCTGTTTTTCACGGTTCACTTGCAGTACTACAGAGAACTATGGTGCTGTCTAAGGGACTTCCATTAATTTGACTCCTGTCTATTCAATTTTTCGGTTAGTTTGATCCCGACTGGTGCCCGTGCATTTCTATGAACCCAAACAATGATTATTCTGATTCTGAAATTGGCATTTGCCAGATAATTCGAACTTGACCGCTGAGCATGCACGTTACCTCTATCGTGACCCCTTTAGTGGCAACGTCTGTCTCGGCTGAGCTTAGGAGACAGTGAGTTGAGCACACATTATCTCTCGCACTTACCAACTTAACAACGTTCTTAGATTTCATCATGTCATATAAATACCTCGGTGCACACATTACAAATAACTTAAGTTGGACCTTTAATATAAAGTATGTCATTAACAATGCTAACCACGTGTTCGGGCAGTTATGGCGCAACTTTTCCAAAGCACCATCTACTTTATAACTACAGCTTTACAAGACTCTAATTAGCTCAAAACTTGAATATGCATCTGCGATACGGCATCCCAGTAACGTTAATCTTATTACTTCACATGAACTAGTAGAAAAGAACTCTACTCGTTTCATTCTTTCTCATTTTAACCACACCGCGAGCATAACCTCAATGAAAACTAATGTAGCACTTATTCCACTAGTTAACCACAGCGAAGTCGCCCATCCCCTTCGCTATTTCATAAATGTTTCCATCATACCACACTTCACGATGACTTCATACTGCGGCCTCAGTACATTTCAAACCGCGTGGATCATCGCAGTAAGGTAGGAATTGATTCATGTTACATGAAGTCTTTCTTTCAATCTTTCAACTCCCATACATCTCCAGAATGGAACAACTTCCCCTCCAGTATGGCAGCCCCCCCCCCATCACCAATAACAAACTTTTTTACAAAACATTAGCTAACATCGTATACTCAGGAGGATCATTACGTTACCAGAACTCACTGCATTTGTTTGTGTGTTTGCCTTACTCTACTATATTGTAATCACTCCCCTCTTGAATGCCATATTGCCCTGAGTGAACATTAAATAAAAAAATTGAATAATAAACTGAAGAGTGACTGCCAGTATTTTAGTCAACATGAAGTATAATTTCCTCAAAATGGCATTGCCCGTTTTTGAAGGCTTTAAAATTATTTGAATTTTCATGTAACAAATCAACGTTGTGAGGGAGCATGTGATACTTGGTGGTAATGCCTATCAAGCTGATTTCGAAATCGCAGATGACAGAGTTTGTTCATTAGCAAGTAGGAGCTTGCTACATTGCTTCTGTTCTGGTCGTCATGGCTGTAATGACTTGAAAAGAAAGAAGTTGGCAATCAACATGTTCCCATGAGACGCCCTTAAATGCAAGTAAGTTTGTACGTAAAATTTTGGTATTCAAATCGGTACCATACAACACTGTAGACTGCTGCTTTCTTGATAGAGCTCAGACCCCTCTATCTGGTAAACTTGCAAACATTTCATGGTGAGGCACATAGTTCAAGAAAACCTGTTGCCATTATGGTGACCGTTGAGCTTCTTATGGCTTGGCGTGGGCAGTTTGCAGACCAATAATCTCTCTCTTCTACGTCTTCCTGAAATGAGAACTGACGAAACCATGACAAACATGCAAGCAAAAAATGGTGAAACAAAAGTCAGTCAAATCATCCAACAAATCGTGATTCTAGGTGAAGTGCTCAGAAATGTATCTCGCGAGGATTTAGGCCCATTGTGAAACATTCACTGTTGACATGTACGTCCGGAGACAACAGAGTCCAACGTGTTAACAAACATGAGCAGCGTCTTCTAGGCTATTGTTGAAATAAAAAGAGCCTCAGTTACTATGGCGGAAGTGTGGATGAGTTTGTGATTCACGTATGACAAATAACAGTGCACAACTGCGTGTGTACTCAATAACACACACACACACATACAATTGTTTTGTTTTGAGTGTGCATTTCATTCAACGGTGTCCTTGTGTGGGCTGAGCTTAGTGAAGCCTTGATTAGATGAAATTTTTTGCCAGATACCAGGTAATAAACTCAGTAGTTTTTTATGTATAAACTGCAATCAATCCAACTGTATCACCGGAAGCACATTTGCACTAATGTGCAGTGAATTTATCGCAGTGTGCGATTTATGTAGAAACAGCCATAACGATTTATTATTTAGGCCGTACTCCAAGTAGGGAGTTTTATCAACGTGGCAAAAACACAAGAGCCTTGTTCGAATTCTCTTTAACGAGCAATCACTTCATTATTTTCCACTATTAAGAAATGACTACAGGAATCTGTTTTATCCGCCGCGCACGCATGGAAATTCAAAGCTCAAAATACGAGCAGTACTTTTCTACTCACCGGTGCACACACCCAGAGGCTGCAAGGTTAATCTGCTTACCTGGGTAGTTTCCAAACGGACTGTGCTCGGTTCCAGCGGCGAATTTCACGCTAGCCAGCACATTTTTTAAATGCAACACGTCATTACGCGGCCAGACGCGACAGATCACTAACGAAGGGAGCGGTGCATGCGGAGTTTAGCCGGCGAAACGCAGCAGCTAATAAAATTCACCGTATTCAAACAGGTTCAATTGGTGGCATCTGTCGAATGTTGGACGCATACACTGACCGAGATAGTAATCCAATGAAAACGAACGTCCGTGATGCTGCTCAAAGAAAACGACCATCCCGTTCGCAAATATTACCGCCGTACAATTTGAATCAATAAACAACACGTACTGCAATCGATACATGTGGGCTGCTACTTATCATACGCCAATGAGGTCTGAAAATATTTATTGAAGTAATAACGCACAGACTTTAATAAAAGAAGTTCAATAAACATTTTCTACTTATTCTGTAACCAATTGACGTGTTAACCATGTTTGCTTGTTATTGTATGTACATATACATATCAAATTTCTAGCCTCGTTGAGAGCCTCTATCAGAAAAAAATACAAATTAAAATATGCAACCACACTACAGTAGCTCAACTTGTGCGCTTCATGCTGGAACGCGCCTTGGTTGATTTTTCGCCGTTTGTGGCGATCGTTGGAACTTGAGAGTGCGCGGGGCCTACAATATCACGGACTTAGCAGAGGCCGCTGCACCGGGAGAAATGAGCACAACGACATCAGGAATCTTTATGTTTAGCAGTCATGCGCTGTCTTCTGGTCCCCTAGAGGAATAGCATGAAGCGATAAACATCTTCCTAAACACGGAGGAACCACCGTTTTAGAGCACAGTGCCTTTCCTGTTTTGTAGTAAAGTACAGTAAACAACTCCACTGAACACCAAAAAAAGTAACTGCAAAAGGCGTCTCGCACCACTCGTGTGGATATTTTGGCAGAATATTCGGACCCCTTCTCGTTAATGGTTGAAGTCATTGAATCACTTTATCAGGCTTTAAGTGTCTAAACATATTCATTCAGTTACATAATAACAGTCGTGAAAAAAAATCTTTTCCATGACCAAGACCGCAGTGCCCTCTGAAACCAGGTGAACGGGCCACGCGTGGCCGCGTGACCTGGTTCTCGCGCTGGTTCAAATAGTGCGCTCGAACCACCGCAGCCCCGGTACGCTCACCGGCTCGCAGAGCGTCCGTTGAGGAGGACCTGGTTTGGCGGGGCTCAGCTGTGTGACTTCTACCTCCACAGGCAAGGTTTACCTCTGTTCCTACGGTGGAGGTACTACGCATAGAAAGCGGTAAGCGTCCACCTCCTGAATACGACAGGGAACACCGTTGAGTCAAAGAACAGCGCCTGTACGTTACAGTTTCTTGCGTACCTAGCTATTGCTCTGATTTGCTAATCCAATCGAGTACGATCGGGATCGATCGCGATCGAAAGTTCCCCGTGTGACACACTTCTCGCATGGTTTCTCCCAAATACCGGCTCCCCAATAGCCAGCATTTGGTTTCTGCCAGTTCTTACAGCTCTTAGAGGGCTAGTGATTTTTGCAGCGGGTTCGCACTCGTGGCAGGCTGGTTACTAGAGCGTTGTGTGTAAAGATGTATTTATTTTTACGATATTGCGCTTACGAAACATTGCGCGCGGAACTGTCGCTTTCTAAATAATATATTGCACGTTCTCTTTCATTCTTTCTGTATTTTTTCGGCGTTTTGAATCCCTTAGCGTACATAAGCTTCGTGATTGAGAATTTCAAGTTCTCGATATGACTCGACTGTCATATCGAGTCATGGTCCCATTTCATCATCATCATCATCAGCCTAGTTACGCCCACTGCAGGGCAAAGGCCTCTCCCATACTTCTCCAACTACCCCGGTCATGTACTAATTGTGGCCATGTTGTCCCTGCAAACGTCTTAATGTCATCTGCCCACCTAACTTTCTGCCGCCCCCTGCTACGCTTCCCTTCTCTTGGAATCCAGTCCGTAGCTCTTAGTGACCATCGGTTATCTTCCCTCCTCATTACATGTCCGGCCCATGCCCATTTCTTTTTCTTGATTTCAACTAAGATGTCGTTTACCCGCGTTTGTTGCCTCACCCAATCTGCTCTTTTCTTATCCCTTAACGTTACACCCATCATTCTTCTTTCCATAGCTCGTTGCGTCGTTCTCAACTTCAGCAGAACCCTTTTCGTAAGCCTCCAGGTTTCTGCCCCATATGTGAGTACTGGTAACACACAGCTGTTGTACACTTTCCTTTTGAGGGATAGTGGCAACCTACTGTTCATGACTTGAGAATGCCTGCCAAACGCACCCCAACCCATTCTTATTCTTCTGGTTATTTCAGTCTCATGATCCGGATCCGTGGTCACTACCTGCCCTAAGTAGATGTATTCCCTTACCACTTCCAGTGTTTCGCTACCTATCGTAAACTGCTGTTCTCTTCCGAGACTGTTAAACAGTACTTTAGTTTTCTGCAGATTAATTTTCAGACCCACCCTTCTGCTTTGCCTCTCCAGGTCAGTGAGCATGCATTGCAATTGGTCTCCTGAGTTACTAAGCAAGGCAATATCATCAGCGAATCGCAAGTTGCTAAGGTATTCTCCATCAACTTTTATCCCCAATTCTTCCCACTCCAGGCCTCTGAATACCTCCTGTAAACATGCTGTGAATAGCATTGGAGATATCTTATCTCCTTGTCTGACTCCTTTCTTTATAGGGATTTTGTTGCTTTCTTTGTGGAGGACTACGGTGGCTGTGGAGCCGCTATAGATATCTTCCAGTATTTTTACATATGGCTCATCTACACCCTGATTCCGTAATGCCTCCATGACTGCTGAGGTTTCGACTGAATCAAACGCTTTCTCGTAATCAATGAAAGCTATATATAAGGGTTGGTTATATTCTGCACATTTCTCTGTCACTTGATTGATAGTGTGAATATGGTCTATTGTTGAGTAGCCTTTACGGAATCCTGCCTGGTCCTTTGGTTGACAGAAGTCTAAGGTGTTCCTGATTCTATTTGCGATTACCTTAGTAAATACTTTGTAGGCAACGGACAGTAAGCTGATCGGTCTATAATTTTTCAAGTCTTTGGCGTCCCCTTTCTTATGGATTAGGATTATGTTAGCGTTCTTCCAAGATTCCGGTACGCTCGAGGTTATGAGGCATTGCGTATACAGGGTGGCCAGTTTCTCTAGAACAATCTGACCACCATCCTTCAACAAATCTGCTGTTACCTGATCCTCCCCAGCTGCCTTCCCCCTTTGCATAGCTCCTAAGGCTTTCTTTACTTCTTCTGGCGTTACCTGTGGGATTTCGAATTCCTCTAGGCTATTCTCTCTTCCACTATCGTCGTGGGTGCCACTGGTACTGTATAAATCTCTATAGAACTCCTCAGCCACTTGAGCTATCTCGTTCATATTAGTAACGATATTGCCGGCTTTGTCTCTTAACGCACACATCTGATTCTTGCCTATTCCTAGTTTCTTCTTCACTGTTTTTAGGCTTCCTCCGTTCCTGAGAGCCTGTTCAATTCTATCCATATTATAGTTCCTGATGTCCGCTGTCTTACGCTTGTTGATTAACTTAGAAAGTTCTGCCAGTTCTATTCTAGCTGTAGGATTAGAGGCTTTCATACATTGGCGTTTCTTGATCAGATCTTTCGTCTCCTGCGATAGCTTACTGGTTTCCTGTCTAACGGCGTTACCACCGACTTCTATTGCGCACTCCTTGATGATGCCCATGAGATTGTCGTTCATTGCTTCAACACTAAGGTCCTCTTCCTGAGTTAAAGCCGAATACCTGTTCTGTAGTTTGATCCGGAATTCCTCTAGTTTCCCTCTTACCGCTAACTCATCGATTGGCTTCTTGTGTACCAGTTTCTTTCGTTCCCTCCTCAAGTCTAGGCTAATTCGAGTTCTTACCATCCTGTGGTCACTGCAGCGTACCTTGCCGAGCACGTCTACATCTTGAATGATGCCAGGGTTCGCGCAGAGTATGAAGTCGATTTCATTTCTAGTCTCACCATTCGGGCTCCTCCACGTCCACTTTCGGCTAACCCGCTTGCGGAAAAAGGTATTCATTATACGCATATTATTCTGTTCTGCAAACTCTACTAATAATTCTCCTCTGCTATTCCTAGAGCCTATGCCATATTCCCCCACTGACTTGTCTCCAGCCTGCTTCTTGCCTACCCTGGCATTGAAGTCGCCCATCAGTATAGTGTATTTTGTTTTGACTTTACCCATCGCCGATTCTACGTCTTCATAAAAGCTTTCGACTTCCTGGTCATCATGACTAGATGTAGGAGCGTAGACCTGTACAACCTTCATTTTGTACCTCTTATTAAGTTTCACAACAAGACATGCCACCCTCTCGTTAATGCTATAGAATTCCTGTATGTTACCAGCTATTTCCTTATTAATCAGGAATCCGACTCCTAGTTCTCGTCTCTCCGCTAAGCCCCGGTAACACAGTACATGCCCGCTTTTTAGCACTGTATATGCTTCTTTTGTCCTCCTAACCTCACTGAGCCCTATTATATCCCATTTACTACCCTCTAATTCCTCCAATAACACTGCTAGACTCGCCTCACTAGATAGCGTTCTAACGTTAAACGTTGCCAGGTTCAGATTCCAATGGCGGCCTGTCCGGAGCCAGGTATTCTTAGCACCCTCTGCAGCGTCACAGATCTGACCGCCGCCGTGGTCAGTTGCTTCGCGGCTGCTGGGGACTGAGGGCCGGGGTTCGATTGTTGTATTCATATAGGAGGTTGTGGCCAAGTACTGCACCAGGGTGGCCAATCCTGCTCTGGTGAGAGAGTGCGTTACCGGTTCTGGTCACCGGGATCAGGCCGCACTCCAGGCCTGTTTGTGCAATTTTCTCAACACACGGTTTTTTTTTTGTATTTTCCGGTGGAGAATAGCGCGGCACCGGGATTTGAATCACGGTCCTCTTGCACTGGAGACGGATACTCTACCGTCCCCGTAGGAGTTGAATTAAAAATTAATTTATGGGGTTTTACGTGACAAAACCACTTTCTGAGTATGCACGCCGTAGTGGAGGACTCCGAAAATTTCGACCACCTGGGGTTCTTTAACGTGCACTTAATTCTAAGTACACGGGTGTTTTCGCATTTCGCCCTCATCGAAATGCGGCCGCCGTGGTCGGGGTCCGATCCCGCGACCTCGTGCTCAGCAGTCTAACACCATAACCACTGAGCAACCACGGCGGGTCCCGCAGGAATTGTACGCCTCATTTAACCTACAGTGGTGCCCTACTCGGTCAGTCAAGGTGGACCAATCTGAGCTCGGTTATACCGCATGGATGGCACTCGGCTAGAGAACCTGGTATTTATGACCTGCACATGTGAGTGTGAGGCCATACATATTTACATACATTTTTTTTTTAGGAGGGTTCCCGTACAGTGATAAAATAAAGGAAAAGACATTAAAAGAAAGAAAAAAAAAAGAAAGGGGCGGAAAAAAAAAAAAGGAACATAACAGGTGATTTGAACTCGTGACCCTTCGATGTTGCCCGGAAAGATAGCTCAGTCGGTTGGTTCGTCAGGCCCCAGGCTACTTTCAAGCGCCACAGCTCCTGCTCCGAGCCTCACACTTACGTGGAAAGAGACTCATGTTGTCCGCGATAGTCGGTTTTTCCGAGTGGTTGGAAGGCATACTTTCTAGGAAAAATGGCCGCTCGAGGAGAAGAGCGAACTCGAGCGGCTTTAGAGGCTAGGAAAACTGCCTTAAAATATTTAGACTTGAGGGAAAGCTTCGTTAACAAACTATAACACGGCAATCAGCACTCGAATACGACGAGAGAAATTACTGAGACGTGGAAAATTTCCTTGAAAAAAAATCTGGTTTGCTAGACAAATGCTTGTATGTATTGAACCTCTTAAAAGATGAGGGGTGAAATATGCGCTCACCGAGAGGGCATCTTCAGCACGAGACATCCACAAGGCACCTTACAGAGATGTGGAGAGCTTCGCGGCCGGAACGAAGCCTCCCTTCTCCGCCGGCCAAGAGGGGGAAACGCGCTTTCCGATCGCTCAAGGTTGCGCGGACAAAGCATAACTCTAGCGTCTAGGAAAAGCTTAACCAGGTGCGATGGCGGCACGCATAGCGTGGGAAGCTAGCCGCCAGAATAACTATACCAAGGACTGCTGCTGATGAGGGCGAAATACCTTCGTGTAATTATAATAACCCTAATAACCCTAATAGGACGCGAAAGCGTGCGCGCTCACGAGATATTCCTTAAATTGCTTGACATTATCGTTCGAATGTGTTGCTACTTCGTATTACATTGTTGTCCCACTAAAGGTAGTAGATTTGAGTGCCGTAATTAACTCTACTTAATTAACAGCAGGAGTCGTGGGTTCGGTTCCCACCAAAAGTGGGTTCGAGTGGCGTAGGTAACTATATCTTAACTCTTAATTAACGCCAAAGGTCGTGGGTTCAACTTTGATCAATTTTCGTGCCATTGAATTTTGGTGCCATAACATCGGATGGTCAGTTTTTCGACCCATGAGCCATTTTAGGCTTTCGCCTTAATACCATAACAAACCAGAAAAAGACCATTTTATGGTGGTCATATGGTGCACTTATCTTGAGCTGGCACAAAGTGTCTCATCCCACAAATAGTATTAGCAGTTGCTAACATATTAGATCCATAGATGACTCCGTTGTTATAGATTAGAGAGATCCGACAGCAAATCTTCACAAGAAAGCAGCTCTTGCTGGACCCAGCGTTGGGCTGATCAAACAGCGTACAAACTTATATATAGGTTTATTGTGGAGAATGGCGCGCGAAATGAAGGAACACTGGACAATGTGACAATGACGAGTCTAGACTTGGTGCTCATCTTTGTCTGTATATACTGGGTGTCTCAGCGAACACTTCCATTTTTTTTAGAATTGCTGTGGCAGATAGCAGAATTCTACTCCATGAGCTGGTCTACTCGAAAAGGCGGACATTACTTGGACAAAAAATTGAAATGCATAATCGGCCAGTTAACATGAATTCACTAATTAAGTGTTTACCGAGTTACCTTAAGGCACATAATGCAATTTACCAATTCTAGCGGGGAGATCGCAAGGCAGATACACTTGGAAAGAATTCTCAGGATGACATTTTCGAGATATTACTTTCCGAATTTTGCAGTTAAATGCATTGGTGTTGCAGTTACTTTCGTGCTTCAATGCATAAAATGACGTATTGTTAAGCAAGTACGTGGAATGACAGCGTATTTTTACCGCAAGTTTGACGATGCATATCTCGTAAATTGTGTCAACCCCACAATTCCTTTCAAGTGGATATGCCTGGCAATCTCACCCGCTAGAATTTGTTAATTGTAATATGTGCCTTATGGTAATTAGTTAAAAGCTTCAGTAGTTAGTTTCTTAATTAGTCGGTTGTGCATTTCAGTTCTTGTGCAAGTAATTAATGTTGACCTCTTCGAGTAGGCGAGCTCATGTGCTGGAATTGTGCTATCTGCCGCAGGCAACGCAAGAAAAAATTTTGAAAGTGTTCTTTGAAACAACCTGTACGTACACATATGTACACACAGATATGTACACATAAAAGCTTCGTCAGCTGCATAGCCTGCCATCTGAAGAAGTGCGGGTTCTAAGCGATAAACCTTCTTGGTTTTGTTGGAAGCAAGCAACACTGAGCTAGCCCTGGATAAAGCCATATATATATATATATATATATATATATATATATATATATATACAGGGGTTTTCTTCAAAGTTCAGCACGCAGGACCCGACGTAGCATACGCAGGAAAGAGACGACGAACTTTTTGGAAGACTTCTTTTACTTAACGTTTTCGGCTGGTGGACCAGCCAGCCGAAAACGTTAAGTAAAAGAAGTCTTCCAAAAAGTTCGTCGTCTCTTTCCTGTATATATATATATATATATATATATATATATATATATATATATATATATATATATATAGTCAATATCAAACCTCGATATACTGAACAGCGCGGTGATCGCGAAATAGTTTGACATAACCAGAAGTCGATATATCAAATCACGTAGACACTTATGCAAATCAATCAATGAACCAAGGGCGCGATCGGGGATCGTTGTTCGGAGCGCGCATTTGGTTGTGCCGCACGAAATTACCCTAGGCCACATCAAGACGACAAGTTGGGCCAGTTGGTTGGGATTCATAGCAATGAACTAAGAGCGTAAATTAACAAGGCATTAAAACTAAATTAGAAGAAAAACGAAAAAAAAAACCGGAGTAGTACCATGTGTACACAAGTTAGCGCATGGGCTTAAGAACGGTGGTTCAAGGTACAGCTTTGATGTTCGTTTTTCTGCGAAACATAAGATAGGTCGCATATATACCCGTTAGTTGATAATTTTCTGAAGGATAAGGAAATGAAGGGAAAATACACAGTCAAACATATGAACAGGTAGATCACTTATCTAAGCAGGTTGTTTATGCCACTCCATTATCTTGTGGTAGAGAGTACGTGGGACGAACGAAGCGATGTGTAAATGTTCGACTTGGGGAGCATGAGCTATCTCTTCAAGGGGCTGCGCCACTTCATCTCCCGGAGCATTGCAAGTCGTGCGCTTGTCGCCGCGAATTAAAAAAAAAAAGAAAAAAATACTAGTGTCATTTTTAAACACGCGAGCCAATTGACAAGGGAAGTTGCCAAGGCTTACAATACAAATATTAGGGACAAGACATGTATCAGCGAACCGTCTATCACTCTTCATGACAAGGAACTGCGTTACCTATGTCGATTTTGATTATGCGTCAGTTCGTCACAGTTTCCTCGATGCATCTCTGTCTCGTGCATGTCGTGGTTATCAACTGGCACCTATATATATGCTAGACATATTTTCAGTAAATTATCAGTTGAGGGTCAGCGCCGTGTCGTCATTTTATACCTTCTTTTCTCCTTGTCTTGATTTGAGCATAACGAACCTTCTGTGAACTCTAGCTAGGAAGCGCAGACTCGGTCAGCCTCGCGAAATATGCGTGGCCTAGGCCAATCGCACGCGGCGCAACTCAACGCGCACTCCGAACAGCGATCGCCGATCGCGCCCTAATCGTGGCGCAGTAGATACTCCCTTGAAGCTTCAGACAAAGTATTTATTTATTTCGCTGAAAGTACTGCAACAATGTAGCCTGCTTCTTATTGGCAGCCGCGTGCTGCCTAAACGCGGAGTCCTCAACGCTATCTAAAAGATCCACAAGCGACAGGCCGGTGCCTTATATTGCGCCGCAGTGGCGGCGAAGAAACGCTAAAGAAGCGAGAGCTTATTCAATTAAGTCGGGAACGGGGCAACATCAACGCTTGCCACATCAACATCGGCAGCGTCTTCGTTTGGCCGCCATTTTCGCTGCGATCTCCACGTCCGTGAATTGAAGCACTTTGACGGGCGCGAGAGAGAAAATCTGGCGGCTTTTGCTTCTTTAATATATGACAGCCCAGGCACTACGGAGGAGAGAGAGAGAGAAAAAAAAACTTTTATTTTTACGCCAGCGTCCGGCGCTCACCCTTGGTCCGTCAGCTACCGGTCTTCACCCAACACGTCTCTGACGTGCTGGATAAACGCCGGCAGGAGAATGTTAGTTGCATGGAGCGGTGGAGTGAGCCAGTCCGTCCATGACCGTGGCTGGATCTTAGTTGGAATGGTGTAGAGGGCTGACTGAAGTTTGGGTTGAGTGTGAGGGCGATGCCATAGGCAATGCTCTAGGTACGGATATTCCATACAGTTTGGGCATTTTAGTGGCCCAGGTAGGCCTTGAATATAGTGACGGAAAATAGGAGTCACCATTGAGTTTGTTTGAAGTCTTCGGAGAATAGCGCGGTCTTCTCGCGAGAGGTTAGCAGGAGAAGTAATGAAGGCGACGGCATTAGCGCGAGGTTCCTGTAGAAGTGATGTGCGCTCCTTGTGCAAAGTCTTTCTGTGTCCCCTTGGGTTAAATTCGGATGGCCATAGGCACGGGGCATCCGGAAAACTACGCGGGTGAGCTCATGAGCTCGGGAGGCAAGCGCCTCAATAATCCTTCGAAGTTCTTGCTCCTTTAGTCCTCTGTGTTTACGTGTTACTCTAGATAGCACCCGCCGTGGTTGCTCAGTGGCTATGGTGTTGGGCTGCTGAGCACGAGGTCGCGGGATCGAATCCCGGCCACGGCGGCCGCATTTCGATGGGAGCGAAATGCGAAAACACCCGTGTACTTAGATTTAGGTGCACGTTAAAGAACCCCAGGTGGTCGGAATTTCCGGAGTCCTCCACTACGGCGTGCCTCATAATCAGAAAGTGGTTTTGGCACGTAAAACCCCATAACTTAACTTACTCTAGATAGCATGTGGTATATCTGGTTTAGTTGTCGGATTGTTTTTTCCAACCATACTTCTGCTCTACCGTCATCCTGAAGGTCAAAGCCCAGCATTTTGATGTTAGATCGGCGCGGTATTTCAGTGTGTTTCATATGGAGACTGATGATTTAGCACTGCTCTTCCGCGCGGCGGCCTATTTGATTAGTTACTACTATGCGCTCAGATTTGCTTGGAGAACAAACACTTCAGCCCAGTACCATTAACGTGTTCGTGAGTGGTATCTAAGCCTGACTGGATAGTGTGCTCCTGTTCTCCTAGGGACCCCTTGCAACACCACATACTAATCTCATCTGCATAAATATTGTGTTCGATTAGTGCGATGGAAGAGAGCCGGGCAGGCAGACCGAGAAAAGCAATATTGAAGAGAGTGGGTGATAGGATTGAGCCTTGAGGGACTCCTATACTAAGAAGGTATGGCGCTGAAAGCTCTGCAGCGAAAGTTCGTTCCTCACACGCCTGTTTTCGGTTATTGCAGTTGACGGCGCGCTGGCAAAATCGACGCATCTACACGTGGTCTACTGACTGTATCGCCACGATTGCTGACTGCACCACACGTATCGAGAGGCAAATCGACGCATCGACACGTGCCGAGGCACGAACACTGCCTGACGAAGCAGGGACACTACCGACGCAAGGCACCGCCAGGGGAACCTTCCCATAAAACCTGCTGCATTGGAGCCCTGAACCTCACTTGGCAGCAGCGAGGGCAGCGAAAGTTCGTTCCTCACACGCCTGTTTTCGGTTATTGCAGGTTAGCAATCATTTTCTTACTACACAAGTATATTTCAATGGCTGCCTCTCTGCTGCCAAAGTGATAATTTGGTGTTGTGAATATGAGCGAATTAGCAAAGTTTCGAGAAGAGATGAGAAAAGAAATGCTTGAATTCAAATCTGCAATTGAGAGAGAACTACGGAAGGAAATAAGAGACCTAAAAAACAGTGTGAGCTTTTTGAATGAGGATGTCGAAAAATTAAAGAGAGGAAACGTTGATCTTGAGAGGGACAACAAGTCTCTAAGGAGCATCAATGAAAAGCTAACAACTGAGTGCGAAGCTTTGAGGAAACAAATGTCTCAACAGGATCAGAGGATCACTGCCTCAGAACAATATTCTCGCAAATGTAACCTTGAAATTAAGGGAATACCCAAACTTGCTGATGAGGACCTTCCTAGTACCCTTCATGAGATTGGCGCACTGTTAAATGTTCCCATCTCGAAAGATGATGTTGAAAAGTGTCACCGTGTACCTGCAAAAAATTCCACTTCAAACCCGAACATAGTAGTCCAATTCAAGAGCCGCTCCAAACGCGATTCGGTGCTTCAAAAAGCAAAGAAAACGCGCATTTCGACAAAGGATCTTGGCCACTCCTCTAACGCACCTGTGTTCATCAATGAACACTTATGCCCAGTTTTAAAGCAGCTTCTTGGCATGGCAATAGCTAAAAAGAAACCAGCAAACTGGAAGTTGGTGTGGACGAATGATGGGCGTATTCTTGCACGGAAAGATGAAAACTCGCGTGTTCTGCACATTCGTGAAGCATGTGACATTGAAAAGATTGCTTAGAATCGCTGTGCGCTGTTGTGGTGCATCTTTTCTTCCGCCATGGCGATATCATCTCGTGACGTAAATAATCTTGTAGCGAGTCGCTTTCGCGACAAACTGTGCTGCTTTCACCTAAACATTCGTTCAGCACGACACAAGGAGGATGAACTATCTGCTTTTCTTAACACCTTTTCTTTTACTTTTGACATCATAATGATTACGGAAACTTGGTATACTCTAGAAGACCAGGTTTACAGGCACGATAACTATAACACTTACTTCCTCAACCGTACGAATAAAAAAGGGGGTGGACTTGCTGTTTTAGTAAAAAACGACACAGACTCTCGAATAGTATCAGAATTTTCTTTTATTAATTCCGACATTGAATGCTTAACTCTAACGTCACGAAATTACGTTTACTCTGTCATATACAGACCACCTAATTCATCTGTAAATAATTTCACCAGTGTTCTTAAACAATTATTCAATTACGTAAACGACAACAATTTAAAACTAATTCTTGGTGGCGACATCAACATCAACGTACTAGAGTCTTCTCCCCTCGTAACTGAGTTTGTGGCTATGGTTGTGTCAAATGGTTACGGGATAGTAACAGAGACCCCCACACGTATCACACCAAATTCAGCAACTTTAATTGATGTTTTTATTACCAACATAAACAAAGATAACGTGGAGTCAGGTGTATTGTACTGCGATATAAGCGACCACCTAGCACTTTATTTTATGACAGACAGTACTACCAAAAAGCCGACGGAGTTACCGACTAGAACAGTTCAAGACATCACGCCTCTTACCTTGGCTGCTTTTAGCACAAGTCTTTCCCAAACAGATTGGAGTACAGTCTACCTTTCATTAACTGCAGATTCAGCCTACGAGGCATTCATAGCTATCCTTAAACAAATTTATTTGAAGCATTTCAAAGAAAAGGTTGTCAAAGAATGCCGTAAAAATCGAAAACCATGGATAAATTATGAATGTTTAAAAATGATCAAAAGGAAAACGAAACTCTTTAGTAGGTTTTTTAAGAGCTAGAGACATATCAGACCTTAAAACATTTAAAGAATTCCGAAATAAAGTAAATGCGTTTATTAGGAAAGAAAAAAGAAATTATTTAAGTCAACAATTCGATCCAGACTTCTGCAATGGGAGTGCAAACATCTGGAGGAAGCTTAATACGCTACTTCACAGGACCCCTATTTGCCCAGGAATTACGGAAATAGAAATAGATGGCCGCATTGTTAAAGATCTAGAGCTTGCTGAAAAATTTAACCACTTTCTCATAAACGTTGTACAGCCAACGCAACAATTACAGCCAATGGTAACTCGTGCACAGACTACAGAAACGAACAGCATCTTTTTCGCACCAACCGATGATCAAGAAATAGTCTTAACGTTCTCTACACTAAAGAACACCAGCGCACGTGACATAGACGGTTTTCAGATATCTCCGATCAAGCATGTAATCCATATTATAGCTCCTGTGCTCACTCACATTTATAACCTGTCTTTATCGACAGGCTGTTTTCCAAAACAAATGCAAACGTCTGTTGTCACTGTGCTACATAAAAAAGGAGACAAAAATGACCTTGGGAACTACCGACCCATCTCCATATTACCGATATTTTCGAAAGGCTTTGAAAAAATTATTTTTAAAAGAGTTATAATCTTTTGCACCAAATTTCACATAATAACAAAATCGCAATACGGTTTCATGAAGGGCAGGTCGACTGAGACTGCTTTACTAGCCCAAAAAGAAATAATTCTAAAATCTTTTGAAGACAGGCAACTCTGAATTGGAATCTTTATAGGTTTTTCCAAGGCCTTTGATCATCTCTGTCACTACACTTTAATTGAAAAACTAGAAATGTATGGTATTCGTGGCATCCCACTTTCACTCTTGAAATCATATCTTAAGTGCCGATCGCAATGTGTAAAAATTAACAATTACTGCTCTTCTCTTCAGCCGATAATCACTGGGGTACCACAAGGCAGCATTTTAGGGCCGCTGCTTTTTAACCTATACATCAACGACATTGTAAAAATTAATGATAAACTTAAATATATAATCTATGCCGATGACACTAGCATTTTCTTCTCCGGTAATGATATGAGCGCATTGACTACACTTATCAACACTACATTAGAGAACCTATATGCATGGAGTGAGCAAAATTCATTAGTCATTAACGCATCAAAAACAAAAGCTGTTATTTTTCACCCGCGGATGCAGCTTACTTCTCCACGCGATGCCTTACGCTTAGGTAGCGTGACGATTGAAATTGTAGAGACGGTTAAAACTTTAGGAGTGTTTTTTAATTGTATAATGTCATGGGAACCACAAATTAATAAACTAATAACTAATATTTCCAAATGTGTAGGTATACTTGCACGACTGCGTTCCTTGCTTCCAGTTTCCGTTAAGATAACACTTTATAACAGCTTGTTTTTATCGCATGTCAGTTATTGTTTTTTGGTATGGGGAAGTACAACAGCAACGAACATTAATAGACTATACAAACTACAGAAAAAAGCGATTAGGCACATTGCTAATGTTGACTACTATGCACGTACGGGTGAATTATTTAAGCGGTTTAACATTATCCCAATTCATCAGCTTTACGAGTATTACCTAGCAATAAGATATAAAAAATCCGTGCTCAATAGCAATCGAGCTTTTCTGGATATTTTTCAACTTGAACCATATACTATCCCATACCCTACTCGTCACCAACAACACTGGATCATTCCATTGTGCAGAACACACTTTGGCCGACAAATGCTTCGCTTCAATGTTCCTGTTTTATTAAACAAATTAATTAAAAAAAACATAATAATTGAAGAATGTGGCATACGTGTTATTAGGGAAGCCCTTTTATCATGAAATCAACGCAATGTTGTTTATCACTAACTAAACTTTCAGTGTATATTGGAATTTGTCTTCATGTATTATACTGTATAATTTAACCGTAAAGGAATCTGTATATCTATATTTTCAGTTCATGATGAATCTATGTGTATTACGACTTGTAAATATGAACCCCTTCTTGCTATGAACAAATTTTGTTCGTCTGTCCTCAATGCATTCCATGTATCAGGGAGGCTCGGGTTCCCCTCAAGTGACTGATGTCACTTTTATCCCGAGCCTGCCCTCATCCTTGAGATGAAAAATAAACTGATTTGATTTGATTTGATTTGATTTGAATTTGTAGAGAGCGACCGGTAATAAAATCTTTAATATGATTGTGGAGGCGGGCGCCGGTTCGTAAGGTCAAGAGGTTCTTGAGGATAGCGGAGTGTTTCACGTGGTCGAACGCCTTGTGTATATCTACACCTGCGATTACTCTGGTTTGCATGAGACTGTGATTTTGATACACATCATCTGAGATACGAATCATGGTATCCTGATTGCTAACATGTGATCTAAAGCCTGTCATTGTGTAAGCAAAAGCACTACTGTTTTCTAAGTGCCAATTGAGACGGTTAAGGGCAATGCGTTCCACCAGTTTGCTTACACACGACGTTAAAGATATAGGACGTAGGTTCGTGATACAGATGGCCGGTTTGCCGGGTTTCGGGATTGGTATTATTATTGCCGTTTTCCACTCCTCTGGAAGGATTCCGGATCGCCAAATATTGTTGATGTGTTCTAAATTTGCTCTAAGTGAGAAGAGGGTAAGTTACGAAGTGTACTATAAGTAATCCCATCTTTGCCAGGCGTGTTTCGTTTCAGTGAAGAGAGAGCCGTATGTAGCTCAGTTAAAGTAAACAGGCTGTTTATGCCTGTTGTACTCTCTTCGAGTGACTCAGTTGGGTAATCCGAAAGCTGTCCTGCATTTTGGTCCAAGGGATGGAACGTCTGACGAATTTCATCAGCTATTTCTTTGCGTGTCTGCCCAGAGCTCATTATTATCTTGTCCATGGTGTGTCGTGGTTTCCCTTGGCCCAAAAGTGATCTTAAGATATTCCACACTCTCGCAGTATGTAGGCGGCCGTTGAGCTTTTCACATGTTTCTAACCAGATTTTGGGTCAAAGTTCTTGCGCGTATTCTTGTGCTTCTAATGTTATTTGCTCAATAAGATTGCGAAGGCCATGATTCTGTTTATGTTTCTTCCAATTCTGCACTATCCTGTGCCTTTTATCCCATAAGTTAAGCAGATGAGAGTCTATGTGTGGGTTTTCAGGAGTACGCGCAATCTTTTTTCTGTACTTTTTCCTTGTCTCGCTAATATTCTTCACCTATGAATGTAGGTCCGGCTGTTCGTCGGCCCTGTCTAGGTCTGATCGGAATCGGTGCCAGTCAGTAAGTTTTGTATTGGAAGCTGCGTTAGCAAGGCGAGCCTTAGAGCGAGGAATGCTTAGAGTAACTTCAATGATGTAATGGTCACTTACAAGGTTTTCGTTAAGATTCGGCCAAGTTACAATCCCAATTCCGCGGTACCAGCTTAAGTCGGTGTTTGAGTCACATTCGACACTGTCTCCTTGGCGCGTGGGCTCGGTTCTATCATTAAGGAACGTATACTTGTTATCTTGCATTCTTCTTTCGAGGCGGTGCCCTGCTTTCGTTGTGCGCTGGTAGCCCCATGATATGTTATGTGTATTGAAATCCCCAGCTATAATGATGTATTTGTCCTTGTGTAGCTTTCTGTACGTGTCCCAACCATTTTAGAGAAGGACAGTTGAGCCTTGGGACCCAGTATGCATTGATAAATATAACGTCACGGCTGCCAAAGCGGCATTTGACAGTAAAGTGCTCCTGAGTCGAATTGTTTATGGAATCAGCATCGATTTGTATAGCTGGAATACGTTTGGCCACGTATGTTACATTGGTAATGGGAATGGTCACACCCTGTGGAGCTCTTTTGTCTCGCTTAGTAATACTTCCTTGGGTAAAGTGACGTGCCCTGCTTTCGTTGTGCGCTGGTAGCCCCATGATATGTTATGTGTATTGAAATCCCCAGCTATAATGATGTATTTGTCCTTGTGTAGCTTTCTGTACGTGTCCCAACCATTTTAGAGAAGGACAGTTGAGCCTTGGGACCCAGTATGCATTGATAAATATAACGTCACGGCTGCCAAAGCGGCATTTGACAGTAAAGTGCTCCTGAGTCGAATTGTTTATGGAATCAGCATCGATTTGTATAGCTGGAATACGTTTGGCCACGTATGTTACATTGGTAATGGGAATGGTCACACCCTGTGGAGCTCTTTTGTCTCGCTTAGTAATACTTCCTTGGGTAAAGTGTTCATATCCCGGTAATGATATAAGCCCGCATGCTTCTTGTATTAAAAAGGATCTCTGATTTTGCGCTTCTCGGTCGATGAATTGTTGTAAGAGAGCCTTCTTCCTTCGAAGGCTCCTGCAATTCCATTGCCATATTACTAGAGGTCGATTAGGGCTTGTCGTATTACAGATTTGCCGAGCCGGAGGGCTCATAAACCTTGGACTGCGTGGATGTCTGTGCACGTACGAATATTTGTGCGTTGGCTACTAGCTGTTCAACGACGACATCAGTGCGTGTAATTTCTTGTTTTAGATATTGCATTTCAGCCTATATCGCGCGAATCACTGCAACCTCATTCACGACGCTGTCTACTTTAGCCGTTAAAACCTGGACCGCTCGTTCAAGGCGCTGCATGCTTGTTTGGTCCGGCATGTGCGTTGGTGTTGTAGATGGTGTTACAGGGCACTGAAGAGCTTGAGAGTACGAGTAATGAAGAACTGGAGTCCGTAAAATAGAACGGGTTGACTGTGAAGTGTTAGGTGAGGGTTGCGAGGAATTAGTAGGTTGGTTTGGACGGACTGGCTCACCGTTATCAGAGGCTAGCTGGCTCTTGTCATTTCTGAGACGTTTCGTCTCCGTAGTGGTAGATCGCTTGGCTGCCTTAGATGGCGGTCTTCCACATGGAGATTTTTTTCTGATGGTTTGGCTGCGACTTCGGCTGCGGTTGCGGCTGCGACTGCGGCTGCGATTTCGACTGCGACTCCGGCTGCGGCTGCGACTCGTCTGGCGAAGCACGGCAAACCGGTTGGAAGTAGCGATGGAGGTGTCTGGGGTCTTGTAGTTAATAGTGACTCTTGTGTCCTGTTGGAGACGATGTGTCCCCTGTGGCAATTCAGAGAAATCTGACGTATACAGGAAGGGCTTCGTGTTGCGTATCTGTCGGTGACGGTGCTTGGATGCCCGCGAAGGCGCCGCACAGTCCACTTCTTTTCTTGCTGGGTAGTCTTTCGAAGTTGGCGAATGTTCACCAACGCAATTGTGGCAGTAGGGGAAGCACTCATGGGGGGTATGCTTTGCACACTGGGGAACGTTCTACTGCATTGATGGCACATGCAATACCTCGAATGATTTGGCCATACGTCGGTGGCATGACCAAACGTGAAGCAGTGCGAGCACAGCGAACTTCTGTGTCGAAATGGGTAGACGCGCTGGATAACGCGATTAATAAGGGCAAATCTGCGTAAACGTGGGCCTTCCACCGTCACCATCACGGTGTTGGACGAGCCCAGTCGGTAAATTGTCAGGAGTTTGGCTTGTTCTACTTCCACAATACTCTGCAGCTCTCCGTCGGAGACTGAGGCGGGTATTCCTGTATGACGCCGCGTGCGTTCATAGGATCAGCGGCCACGTAGCGTTTGTCTCGTAAGCTGCATCGTTGATTGTGATGCTCTTTTGTTCCGCGAGCTTGTCGGCAGCAGATCGACGATAGGTGTCAACGGCCGCAAGGTTTTGTGTGGTCCGGATTTTGAAGTATGCGTCGCTGTGTTCCACTGTGTTGTCCTGCTGCCGAGCGGATAGCGTTGCCGAGGGTATCAACGTCGATTGTGGCAAGGTTCAGGCATGCCGCGAATATAACAATCACTGTGGTGGCTTGTTGCTGGCGCGGCGTTGTCCCTACGGTGCGCCAGTGGCCGAGTGTCGTAGCGGACGCCGCTGCTTGCTCGATTTTCATGCTTCAGAATCCCCCGAAGGCGCGTGGCGTCGGTGGTGTCGAGGTGGCGTCCAGCCAAGGACTAGGCTTAGTGGCCGGCCAAGTTCCTTCATTAATTGCGCAGAAACGATGAAAATTTCGTCTCACTAGAAGGTGGGTGCCTTGAGACGTCTTCCTAGCACACGTTTGGAGTCCTATCGAAGAAGGTTCCGTTGATAGGGTGAAAACTTCGAGCAGCAGATGTGGATCCGTGCTGACTCGGCGACCGCGTCTCGCGTCTATCTATGGACGAGGTTTCTAAGCGCGTGTTGTAGGCGTTTGTCCCTAGGCGTGCCGGCATTGTGGAGTGGGGTCGAGTTTGTTTACGTTCGGACGCTGGCTTCCGGCGCGGTAAAATAGGTGAAGCAGCGGGCACTGACGCCCAATTTGGCGACCACTGTGTCGGACACACTTTCTCGCACCTGCGGCGCTCGTGCAATTTAGGTCGTGGCGGATCATAGCTTTCTCGCGCCTTACGGTGACGTAGCTTGTAAATAACATCACAGATGTTTCTGTGGGAGAAGTATAGCGACCGTAGTATAGCCCGGGCCACATATATTGAAAATTTAGGAGGCAGAGCGCCTTAGCAACCACGGTTGAGCGCATGTGGCCGAAAGGCCACCGGTGATGGTGACTGACTCAGCACCAGCGCCGCAGGCTCGAGGAAGTCTGTCCAATGTATCCTCAGAGGCAAGGAAGGAAGGAAAAAGTGGAGAAGGAAGGCAGGGAGGTTAAACAGTTTAGCTCAACCGGTTTGCTACCCTACACAGGGGAGAGGGATGGGGGATGAAATATGGGGAAGGGAGAGAGAGAGAGCACATAACACAGCACACACATCGTCAGTTAGAGTCCATCACTCTTGCGTGGTACGTGACATCACTGTCACAGCCGCTTGTCCAATCCCGTCTCTTTCAAGAACCGTAGTCCCTTCGTCGCCTTCAGCTGCGATGTCTTCTGTCGGCGACGTGAAAATCGTTTCAAGTGAGAATGGTCTATTGTCAAGGTGCGCTAGAACGGACGCCAGAGGGACTGTCGCTGAACATTATATTCAGGACAGTCGCACATAATGTGTTCTAGCGTCTCCTCGCAAAGATAGACATTGCAGAGAGCGTTGTCGGCCATTCCAATGCGAAAGGAGTAAGATTTTGTGAATGCCACCCCTTGCCATAAGCGATAAAGCAGAACGGCCTCTCTTCGGCGGAGTCCAGTTGGCATACAGAGATGCATCAAAGATGGCAGGGGTATTGACGATTGCTCCGGTTGGTCTGGCTGTTTGGTGTGCACCATAGAGAGAGCGTGATCTACTGTGCAAGCACTCGAAGTCTGCTAGCTGCGTCGGACCGTGAAAGTGGTATGGCCTCTTCCTGTGTGTCTTCAAGAGCTGCCCGAGCGGCATTATCGGCGTCTTCGTCTCCTATGACGCCGCAGTGACTTGGCAACCACTGAAACGTCACGTGGTGTCCTTTCTCCTGTGATGTATGGAGTAGGCATATAATATTGAATACGAACTACGTGCTTTGGTCCTGGCTCGCTGGTATTGTTGTGGGTGCCCTCTACTCCTCCAGGCCTTTCCTCCAAGCTGCTCTCCAATTACCACGGAGAGTCGCAAGTTCTGACTGGTGTTGCAGAAATCGCGGGGCGTGGTAGTGCTGAAGTTAGCGTCACAAGTTGGCGGCAGGACGTCATTACATTTATTCAATCATGTTTTTTTACTAATTGTAAGTACGTATCATTATTTCGCATTATTGGCGGCGCCTTCAGGACACCAAAGCGGCGACGGTGACACCAAAGCTAGAACGCGGCCTGGTACGTGGGTTGGGGCTCGCCGAGGCCTGCGCGTGCAAAGGGGTGTATAAGATCGTCTGTCCGCTGTCACTGACAGCCAATTTTTTATGCGAACACCCCTTGGCACGCTTCGGCCTCCGCGGCCCCAACCCACGAGCCGCCCTGCTTCCAGCTTTGGTGTCCCCGCGACTCCTTGGGTACCCTGGCGATCCTGCGCCGCCTGCTTTATTATAACCTCAGGTGCTCTCCTGAGGCCTCCGTTTGTCAGTTACATGTGCCCTCCTGGAGCAGTGCTTGTAAAAAATGCAATCTATCGTAGCAACGAAAAAAGCGACCCGCGACTTATACAACAGCAATCAGAACCTTGCCCCTTCAGACACAGCGATCACCAAATGACCGGGGCGTCCGTGCCGACTGCCTCACCGCGCGGGCAGCCAGGGACGGAGCGTAAACAAACTCGACTGTACTCCGCAATGCCCGCATGTCTAGGGGACAAACGCGCACAACACGCACTAAAAAAACTTCCTCCGCAGTGCCACGGCCGCTCGATGCTTGCTTTTAAAGAAGAAATTATGTGGTTTTACGTGCCAAAACCACTTTCTGATTATGAGGCACGCCGTAGTGGAGGACTCCGGAAATTTCGACCACCTGGGGTTCTTTAACGTGCATCTAAATCTAAGTACACGGGTGTTTTCGCATTGCGCCCCCATCTAAATGCGGGGGCCGTGGCCGTGATTCGATGACCCGACCTCGTGCTCAGCAGCCCAACACCATAGCCACTGAGCAACCACGGCCGGTATGCTTGCTTTTTTATCTAGCGGCCGTGGTAGGGTTATAGAATAGGGTAGTGCCTAGGCAGAGTCATATATTCATAGAATAAAAGCCCCCAGATTTTCTCTCTCGCGCCTGCTCTTACTCACGCCTGCGCACAAACGGCTGGCGCTATCTTTCAAATGACCGGTTCGTCGCGAAGAGCGGCAGGCGCAAAGCGCGACGAGACCTTCATTTGAGGGATCGCCAGCCACTTGTGCGCAGGCACGCGTAAGAGCGGGAGTGAGAGAGAAAATTTGGGTACTTTTGCTTCTTGAATGTATGACTCTGCCTAGGCACTACGGAGGAGGTTTTTTAGCGCGCGTTGTATTCGTTTCTCCCCCAGACATACCGGCATTGCGGAGTGCTGTCGAGTTTGTTCGCTCCGCCGCTGTCTGCCCGCGCGTTGAGGCAGTGGGCCCGTAAGGACGCCCCATTTGGTGATCGCTGTGTCAGAAGGGGCAATGTTCTGATTGCTTTTGTATAAGACGCGGGTCGCTTTTTTCGTCGCGACAATAGATTTGTTTTTTTTACAAGCCTTGCTCCAGGAGGGCGCATGTAACCGGCAAACGGAGGGCTCAGAAGAGCACCTGAGGTTATAATAAAGCAGGCGGCGCAGGATCTCCAGGGCCCCCAAGGGATAGCGGAGGGATCGAAGCTGGAAGCAGGGCGGTCCGTGGGTTGGGGCCGCGAAGGCCGAAGCGTGCCAGGGGGTGTTCACATAAAAAAATTGGCTGTCAGCGACAGCGGACAGCCGATCTTATACACCCCTTTGCACGTGCAGGCCTGGGCGAGCCCCAACCCACGTACCAGTCCGGGTTCTAGCTTTGGTGTTTCCGCTGCCGCTTTGGTGTCCTGAAGGCGCCGCCAATAATGCGAAATCAAGACACGTAGTTACAATTAGTAAGAAACACGATTGAATAAATATAGCTATGTCCAGCCGCCAACTTGTGACGCTAAGTTCAGCACTACCACGCACCGCGACTTCTTTCAATATATGCGACCCGGGCTCTGCTACGGTCGCTACTGCACCCACAGAAACATATGTGGTGTTATTTGGAAGGCACGATCGCCGTAAAGCGCGACAAAACCATGACGCCACGACTAACTGACGGCGCTCGACAGACGAGCGCCGCAGGGGCGAGAAGGTCTGTCCGACACAGCGGTCGTCAAATCGGGCGCCAGTGCCCGCTGGTTCACCTATTTTACAGCGCCTAACCCCACTGCGCAATGCCTGGACGCCTGGTATTGTTTGGTCACGGAACACTGCTTGTAAAGAGACGTTCATTTGAGGGATCGCCAGCCGTTAGTGCGCAGGCGCGAGTAAGCGAGGGCGCGAGGGAGAAAATCTGGGGGCTTTTGCTTCTTGAACATATGACTCTGCCTAGGTACTACCGAGGAGGTTACCTAGCGCGTGTTGTAGGCGTTTGTCTCTAGGCATGCAGGCATTGCGTAGTGGGGTTAGGCGCTGTAAAATAGACGAAACAGCGGGCACTGACGCCCGATTTGGCGACCACTGTGTCGGACAGACCTTCTCGCACCTGCGGCGCTCGTCACTCGAGAGCCGTGAGTCAGTCGTGGCGGCTCATAACTTTCTCGCCCCTTACGGCGATTTACCTTGTAAATAACATCACAGATGTCTCTGTGGGAGCAGTAGCGACCGTAGCAGAGCCCGGGCCGCATATATTGAAAAAAAAAAAAAGACGCGGGGCGCGGTAGTGCTGAACTTAGCGTCACAAGTTGGCGGCTGGACGTAACTAAATTTATTCAATCGTGTTTCTTACTAATTGCAACAACGTGTCATTGTTTCGCATTATTGGCGGCGCCTCCAAGACACCAAAGCGGCAACGGGGTCACCAAGGCTAGAACCCGCACTACTACGTGGGTTGGAACTCGCCGAGGCCTGTGCGAGCGGACAGCTAATTTTTTTATGTGAACACCCCCTGGCACGCTTCGGCCTTCGCGGCCCCAACCCACGGACCACCCTACTTCCCGTTTTGATCCCCCCACTACCCCTTGGGTGTTACTGAAGTACTAAAGCGCCAAACAGACGACACAAGAAGAGACAAGAATTTGCGTATATATAGATTGTGTGTTTCCGTCAATAAAGCATCAGTTGTTAGTAAGCGCTCGTCCGTGTCTCTTCTTGTGTCGTCTGTTTGGCGCTTTAGTACTTCAGTAACATGCACCAACTAGCCCAACAAAAAGTTCTGCTGGAACACCTTGGGTGCCCTGGAGATCCTGCGCCGCCTGTTTTACTGTAACCTCAGGTGCTCTGCTGACACCTCCGCTTGCCGGTTACATGTCCCCTCCTGGAGCAGTGCTTGTAAAAAATCAAATCTATTGTCGCGACGAAAAAAGCGACCCACGACTTGTACAACACCAGTCAGAACATTGCCCCTTCAAACACAGCGATCAGTAAATGGGGCGTCTGTGCGAGCCCACAGCCTCAACGCGCGGACAGACAGCGGCGGAGCGTAAACAAAGTTGACTGCACTCCGCAATGCTGGCATGTCTAGGGGACAAGCGAATACAACCCCCGCTAAGATATTTTCTCCGTAGTGCCTAGGCAGAGTCATATATTGAAGGAGCAAAAGCCCCCAAATTTTCTCGCTCGCGCCATCTCTTACTCGCGCCTGCGCACAAACGGCTGGCGATCCCTCAAATGAACTTCTCGTCAGAACGCGGCATCGAGAAGGAGTCATTGCACCCAATATACTGCATCGTTAACGTTGTCCAAATAGCCAAGCCGCCACGTGCGCACGCCGCTACGTTCAAATAGCGCCGTCGACGCGATCGATGTACGCAACTGTAGAGAACGCCCATCGCGCCACCGCTATCTTCGATGTTGTTGCGGGAATGCTCGCCGCCAGTCAACCAAGCGCACGTGGTCTGGGGTGGCGGAGTTCGATATATCCACTTTAGGTCCGACACCGTTCGAAATAAAAAATAAAAAAATGCATGCGATTTTCCAGGTTATATAGAAAGTGTTCGATATAAGTAATCATTCGATATATTCGGGGTTTGACTGCATGTGGCATATCCAGTAACTTTGGTCTTTGAGAAAGTACAGATGCCGCACTAAACGCGCAGAAACATTACGTCCCACAAAACATATTTAAAGTGAGACTGCCAGTAAATGTTCGTTTTGTTTTCAAGCCCTAATTTAGTTATCGTTCAGAATACGTGCCACTACGAGTAAATAGGAAACCAGACTGATAGCACCCCAGCTAACTTTAGCCTAGTGTGCTGTTCGGAAAAACTAATGCAACATACGATTATGAGATGTATGGTGCTTGGTCAGTCCTCTTCTGCCGCCAGAAGATTGTTTTAGTCCTAGTTATATGGCTAATTAGATAACAATGACTTTTTCTTTATTTGTGTATAAAGGGTGTGAATTTCTATGGGAACTCTGTCATTGTGTCCTAAATCATCCTATTCTGTCATATTCAGCACACTATGTCCTGTGTAATTATTTTCCTGCAATTTACTGACGTGCAAAGTACTAAAACTGCCGCCTGATTTACACGTCCATGCATTACGACACCAGCAGTCGCAAAAGTTGTTGAAAGGAAATAACTCCACTCATTGCCTGGCTCTGCAACTGCCTGGTCATTTCGGAGCGCGACCCTCTTACGGGAGGTACATGCAGTTGGTGATAAACAGAAGTCAGTTACACTAACAGCTTGTTGGTGTAACTGTAGCCGAGACAGACAACGAGCGGAGTTGGTTCCATCAAATCACTTTTCGGAGCACTGGTGTCGGGGCACGCATAAACATGCAGTGTTTCACGTGCTATGTATGAAGGTAAAGTGCAAGAAAAGTTATTATGTAGGACATATTGCATGCTGGAAACGAACTAATTGGATATTTCAGAATGCAATGACAGATTTTTCATTAGAAGTCACGGCTTTAATTTAGAAGAAACTAACTTTAATTGTTCTCCTCCATTTAGCCGGGTAATTGTTATTACACAAAAATTACCCCGATGGTAGAAGAGAACTTGTGACTGAACACCGCTAGGCCCATAACCATAAATCAGCAGTTTCTAACACCCTGTATAAACTAGTGTTGCACACATCCCTTGTATAGAGATGTTAGAACAGAGCAACTCTGACTTATCACCCTTGCTCAGTTTTCAGCAGTTTTATGCATCTGAACATGGATTGACAATGTGGTTAAATTATTGCAGCTTTTCTCTATTAATTTTGCGTGTCGTGCGCACACGTATGTGTTCCTTAGAAAGCTTTACTCAAAACGTGAAGGGCAGTGTTTACGAGCAAGTAAGATATTTACGTGCCCCTTCTTGCACAACACCCCTATTTCGCTTGATCATACATTGCGACACTTTCACTATTCATGATGTCCATTGACATGTTGCTTATTCACAAGCTGCCAAGTCGTTGAACCTTTCACATTTAAGTAGCATTAATATATAAAACTATCTAAATCAGTTTTGCTCACCCGCTTTGCCCCAACATTTCTATCACATTTCCTTAAATTACCAACCTAGGTTAGCGCAGCATGGCGAAGTCTCATTGAATTTCGTTTAGCCATGGAGTTGCAGGGAGTCTAATGAAATGTTATGACACCTAACAATAAATGAAACATGTATGTTTTGCCACTTATGTATACAGCAAGTAGCAATATCTTTGCACGCACGACGGCAATATTATATCTAACAGACAACAATTTGAGTCGCATGTGGCCACCAGTTTGTTGCACAAACAATATCACTTGGGCGGCAGCCAACGTATGCACATTTGCACAAAAAATTTCCTTGGACCTCGCCGTACTCGGCTTCCTTGGGTGGCTGCGTTATCCAAGGTGGACTCGTGCTCTGTTACCAATTTGGGTTCAATGGGTTACAAATTTGCTCATACAAAATTAAATGGGTCTGGAGCATGTTTTCTTCAAAAGTGAGAACACACGAGAGTGAGTGCATTGCCTTTCAACAATTATTTTGCCAATGGAATTTTGGATAATTACTTTGCAACAATTTCGATGGAACCCATCTCGCATAGAATTTCAATGTTAATGCAATTACTAATAAAGCAATGTAATGACACATCGTATTGCCACACCAAACACACAAAGAGGCAATCTCGCTGCCAGCCATAATGCCAAATGATACCACGACAAAGTGTATCTTTCTGTAATCACTGCACTCCAGTTGAAACTACGTAGCATCCCTAGTATCCTGGCTGCAACTTGCTCCATTAGCTCCACTTTGACGAAGACATTTGATGTCCTATGGACCTACTAGTTGCAATGAAGTAATTCTCACGGTACTTTTTTTTTCTACTCCGTTAAACTATACACTAACCTGAATCGTTAGTGTAAGGCAATCTTGATCTCAATATACTTCCACAGTGTGCTTGTTTTGTCCATGTGTGTGTCTACACTTATTGTAAATAATGTGTTCTACATCTTTGACATTACTTATATGAAACAAAGAAAAAAAAATGTGTGATTGTGAAAGTGGCATTGAGCTGCTGTGCTGGGATACTGAGGTTTGATTCCACCATCAGGCACGTAATTAATTTTATTTTAAGTGCAAGCTATTCAGCAAGACAGCAGCGGAAACCAGCAGCCACGGTCAGTAATTTCCGGGAGGTTTCCCGAAGGAACCTTTAAACAATTTCTCGACATTGATGCCCCTAAAAATTCAGATTTATCACAGCCATTACAACCCAAGTACTGCACCTGCTACTTGTAACCCAACGCAGTAACTTAGTGACGAGGGGTTCTGCTGCTGACCATAAAGCACAAGTTTGATCCAAGCCATGGCGGCCATGTTTTTATGGGGACGAAATGCAACAATGCTGGTGTGCTTAGATTTACGTACATGTTAAGGAACCCCGGGCGGTCAAAATTAATCCTGAGTCCCCCACCCCCACTACGGCGTGCCTCACTATCACATTTTAGTTTATGCACATAATCACCCAGAATTAATTTTTCTTTAAATTTTAGCCTTCTGCTGTGACCCAGACCCTTTCACTGGTCTACACAGCTGATCTAGAAGATGCCTCGTACCAAGAAACTGGGTCCACGTTCGCGCCAGTCGTCAGCCCTTCCTGGAGCTGACACCCACAGCGACCAAGTCAGGTGAGTTAGACTGACTGCCATGATACTTCAGCGACATTTTCACCTTTGTCTGCTTCTCATGTTATTGCCCTGCCATCGTTTCACTTTTAGTCGCTGACCGCTTTTCTTCAATAATTTTTGATGCAAGATGTGCTTAATTGCTGTATCTGAAATGTCACGAATATCGTCGTCAATGTAGTGGCAAGACTGGAATTCCTCATCACATGTAAACGTGAGGGAAGAGGTGCTGTAGAACACGAATCTATGTGAGCACCAATGATTATTATGGAATGGGGCATGCATAAGTAACTGACAGACATCAGCTGTTGATTTAGATTCGACGACTGTGCTCAGTGCTGCCATATTTATAGTGTTGCTTTCCTTTCCGGGCACAATTTCCCCAAATGAACAGTTTGATTCCTCATGCATTCTTTCTGATAACATTTCTGCTTCTTCACCGCCACTGCATTGTGACAACAATATGTTACACTGCAAACTGATGGACAATGAAAACACAATAGTCAAAATAGACGGAAATAAAATGTTTGATCGACTGACTGACAATCATACTCATGGACATCCCGCTTTGCTGCCCCACTATGGTGCCTCACTAGGTATAGTGCTCCGACAGCATCGATTCTATTCTTGGCCATTGCATTCCACTGGAGGTAGAGTGCAAAAATGTTTGGTAACTTGCTTTGGGTGTATCTTAAAGGGGAACCAATTGCAAGGTATGTTGAGCCTTATTCGTAAATGATAATTCTAAAATATGTAAAAAGCCCACATTTATATGTAGCGAGAGGCAGCTTGGTAAGTGAGGAAAAAAATGCAAAAACTAAAAAAGAGTGGCGACACCACCTCGAAGTTTCCCGCAGCAGCTTGGCGTGATGTCTTGGATTTCGCCTCTTCTCCGGTCGTGTTATATTTAATCTTTCCCCATTAAGGATTGACTACACTGCACAATCAAAACTCGCCATAATAAAGTCATAATTAGTATACCTTTGTTTTATCTGATGTTCCTCAATACCGTATGCGCACTTCTTCTTGGGCTAGCTGGTAAAACATAGCTAATAGAAGAGGGGTGCAAATTACCACAAACACAGAGCAAGTGGCAGGGCAAGTGCCTGCCCACTTCTGTGTATGCGTTAATTTGCACCCCTCTTCTAATTATACGTAAGCAATTCTTTGTTACCTTCTAATATTGACATTAAATAATTTATATTTAATTCATTATATCCGCGTGTGTTATATCAAGACTTGACAATTACTCCAAAACAGCCAAAGAGAAAATGCGAGAAAATACTTTGAAATCCTTAACGTCACACTGAGACAGTGGCACTGGAGTTGTGGCGAATTAACGAAGTTGAATCTGTACCTTCATTATTTCTTCTAATAAGTGACGTATTACCTAAAATGAACGAAGATGTCATTTTGAATGAATACCGGTTTAAGCTCATTCAGTGTTTCTTTTTAGCATCCCTTTAAGAAACCTGCTCCGATGTCTGAGTGACTGTGGTGTTGCACTGCCAAATCGTGGGATCAAATCCCAGCCGCCACGGCCGCATTTCGATGGGCATGAAATACGAAAACGCCTGTGGATGTTGCTTCTCTTTCCGTATTTCTGTCATTACATTACAGTTAGAAGGTTACTATATTCCCACTATTTGCTTGGCGATTTGCCAAGTTCTTCCTCAACTCTTGTGACTATATTTGTTATTTGTTCAGCATTTAAATTTGAACTGGCCATTTTGTGCTCGTTGCTCTCGTTCCCAACAACAGATCCCATTTTCAAAATGATGTGTTTATGGTCCTGTGCACTTTGGCCCCTCCAGGTGGTCAAAATTAATCCGGAATTCCCAACTATAACGAGCCTCATAATCAAATCGCGGTATTGGCATGTAACAACACAGAATTCAGTTCAGAATCCCTTTAAAGAATGCCAGGTGGTGGAAATTGACGCAGAGCGCCAGCTGATCACGGAATTTTTCACATACATTCAATTGTTTTTACAGTGTATCGCCCTTAAGTTCATTTTAACTTTACTCGTATTCTGCTTAAGAAAAGAAGTGAGTGTTTTACCCATTATGCGAAGCAGTAATGCAATTGCTTGCAAAATATAACCTGCAGCAAGCTTTACACTACTTTGTGCACTGTTTCTTGGCATGAACATTAACAGATGTGAGCGAACAATTCCTTTTTGAGAAGTAGACCGGCGAGATTATTCGTTTGTGGAAGTTGTGCCTCGTGGTAGTGATATGGAAAAACTTGGCTTCTGCTCCTTATGTTGCCTACCTGCACTTAGCTACTGTTGCCTACTAAAGGAAGCTCTTTAGCTTCTTGCTGCTACATTTGTTTGGCGGATTTGTGTCAGAATAGTGTCGATCAGCTTTGGTGGCCACTTGAAAAAAATGATAGTGAAGGTGAACATTGGAGCAACTTAAATTGTTAATGATCATTGCCCTTTCGGAAGATTTTCAGCATGTACATTGAAAAAGAAAGAAAGGTTATTTTACTTAAAAGGAAATATAATGATGACCTATAGGTTGCAATTGAAGGCTATAGCTTTTATTCTTGTTCGAAGTATCTGTGTAAGATAGAATTGCAGCACATCTCGCAAGCTGGTTGGTATGTCATTAGGACGAGAACAAACGCCGGTTTAAGATGGGACGGTGAGTGCCTGGCGGTGACAGCGCCTGGTCTGTCGTGCACTCACCATCCCGTCTTAAAGCGCTGTTTGTTCTCATCCTAAGCACTACACCTGTTTTGTTATACATAAAGATTTGCCTGCATATGCAACCATCTCGTTATTAATTCATCGAAAGTAGCACGATCCTTTCCTTCAAGGACCTTTCTTATGTATTTCCTTCTTTCATGTTACCTAGCATGTGCTTATTTTTAGTGCTCTTTGATTTTCTTACTTTTTTGATGCTTCTGTCCTTGCCGGCATGGAACATATAAATGTATTTGCATTTAATGACATATTCATACCTTCTTATGTATTTTGTTTCTATATTATATCCAATGGGTCCAGAGATAATTAAAATCATTGCATATAGATAAAAATCTCATGTAGTTTGCCGCAAAGATGACTTAAAATATAGCTCCTTCCCTCCCTGCGCCAACTACTTTATGAGGCTTTACATACAAATGCAGACATAAGAAATAAATGTAATTAGCAGCTGTCGCTGAGAAAAAAACTGTGTCATAGCAATACTCCTGCCCCATCTCCTCACTGTTGTTGAGTGCAGGTATGTGGAGTCAATGGTCAAAGAGCTGGAGTGCGTGGTGGAGTCAACACTTGCCACAACTCAGGCCCATGCATATCGGATCTGCCGCAAGGTAGACATGTGGTACGACAACATCATCCGGACTGTACCCAAGGTAAATGCTGGGTTGCTGGTGCTCACCGTACTGTTTCCTCTTTTCGGTGTTTGCCCCTACCCTACACTCCCCCCTCCAAAAAAAAGAACAAACAAACAAGGGAGCCCTTTTCTACTATGCGAAGGAAGCAGTGACTGGATCATAGTGCACCCATTAGTACACGTTAAAGGCATTTGTCTTTCCGTCAAAAATAACAAAGGCCTCACCTACTTATGCCACAACGGCACTAGTGCATTGCGGAATGGACCATGTTGTCTTATACTGTATTTATCTCATTTACCATGGATACTTTTCTTGATAACATCAAGAATTTGATGTATTTTCTGACCCTTCACCGGGACAACTACTTCCCTTGTTAGCTTTATGTGCAAGTGTCGTTCTTTTGTTATTAATCTGCACTTCCACATCTGCACAAATATTGAGTGTATCTTTATTTTGTAATGCCCAAACACAATTTCACATCAACGAAAATTAAGACAGCCCATTCACCTTTATTTCTGACCATGGAGAGTACATTTATAGAAAAAGCACAACGAAATGTTAGTTTCAGTTAAAACTTATTAAGGCAGTAATTATTAGTAAACATCACGATAGCAGTTGGGAATGGTTAAACAGCCCCTCGCCAAGTTTCGGCATCGTAATTAGGCAAGCGCATTATGTATAAAATGCGCTGATAATTGTGTCTGCAGAGTGTTAAACTGCTACATGTTGCCAAAATGGCTGAAATTTAAAATAAGAGCCTTTGCGCCCCTGCTCTTCAAAAGCCCTGCTTCCTGCTGGAAAATCAAGGTCGTTTGCATAAGCACATCTACGTCATACGCATCGCATGCAGCATCGCGGATTATGGCACGTGATTTCAGTAAATTGTTCAATGAAGAACGACCAAACTTGCACCGGTATAGTGTATCATTCATCAAAATAAGAAGAAAAGAAAACAGGAGGTGGAGCTTCTGATCTAAACGTGGCACACTCCCTCGGCTCCAATAAAGGAGAGGGCAAGGAAGGACTGTTTTTTGCGGATGCTAGATGATGCAAAAGGAGAGAGTGTGTTTGGTGTCTGTGGAGCTCACCTTATGACAGCATGACAAAGCGATATTTCAATTTGTCCTATCTCCTCTAGTCATGAACTAATTTAAAAAAAATTCTAGCACTCTAACACTTCCTAGATGTTGCTGCACATTTCCATTGCATATAACCAAAATTCTCGGTGGTGTTTCGTAAGGGGCCCTTCAAAAGTGCGCAGTTATCACGGCACACTTATGCCATGGAATAAAAATTCTGTGATGTGTTTTCTTCTGAGTTTAAGGTTTCCAATTTGCCACGTTCCCACAGTGCACGTAATTCATCTTACTCGCAACTACAGTGGAATCGTGACTATTCACTCGTATAATGCGAATTTTAGCTAGATAAACAAAATTTTTTAGCTGCAACGTTTCCCATTTATTTTACAGTCACTCAATTCAAACAAGCCCTTTAATTTACATTGAAGTCATCAGCTTAAATTCTCAGGAAAGAGCAATTTCGACTAAAACAGGTGACGAGAGCACATCCATGGGGGGCATGCTTCTATAGCAGAAACATGCTCACATTTATATTCAAGCCGCTGCTTATTCACTGGTTCCATCAATCCTATAGGGCCTTTGCAGCGTTGACATGCCTGCCAATGCTCCGAAATTTTCCATAACTGCTTAAAACTAGCCGCTAGCTTAAGAATTTGGGCTCGTTCTACGATCTTACGAATGTTGCATCAAGTATAGTGGAAAAAACCTTTAAACTTGTTGAAAGATGGCGCAAGGCACGATGATAAAACTGCACGCAGAAAATAAGTTGTGACAGTAGGTGCACCATCCCCTTGCGGAAGCACAAGAAGCATTATGCGAGTAGAGTATTTGCTTTCAACAAGTTTACAAAGACAAGCTTCTGAAGTAGGCCAAATTGGCATGAGCAATGTCACTGAAGTAGTTACCACGATCGAGAAACTATGTATTGCTTTTGATGCTATTCAAGTCTGCTACTAATTGAATTCTGTGTCTAAAAAGATAAGTCATGGTAAATCAAATGTGTATGTATTTCAGCAAATATGTGTGCTGAGGAGAAGCTTTTTAAACATGTGTGCAATACCTCCTTTGCTTTGTCATATCCGCAAGATTTATACTAATTTGAATGTGTGCGTGTGTGTGCATGTGTGCGCGCGTGCACCTGCACGCATGTTTGTGTGTGTTGTACTGAGTATTCTGTTAAACATTCGCTAATTCCAATATTTGATCATTTAGACGAGTATCACTGGTCTCTAGATGTTCAAATTTCCCTCAGTCAACTGTACTACTGCTGCGGTGACATGTACACAATATGGATAATTGGTGCGCCGTCAATTTGGTGGGCAGTCATTAGCACCTGGTTTCTGTCATAAAGTTTGGCAATTCTTGATTGTGTAACAAATTTCTTGCATTTTAAATATCCCCAGTATTATTCTCTTTTGTTCTTTCTGTCTGATAAATGTATATTTGCTTATAGGTGCTCAGAAAATAAAGACATGCGCAGAAGTGTTACATGTCACTTGCCCTTCATTAGCCCTTGCAAGTACTTCCAGAGTGATGGAGCATGAAATAATTGTAACTAAAGCTTCTTGGTGTGTTCATACATTTATAGACAAAAACATGCATCACTCGTGAGTTGTGGTTGAAGAAGCAATCCATTTTTCGGTGTGCGAAGTAGATATGCGAAAAGTTCTCTGGTCAATGTTAGCACTGAATGCCAACACGGGCAGGATTTATTGAAGGGACAGCAGGTTTGAAAGATTGGCGTTGGTTTGTTTCCTGTACCAATTCTTAGATTTTCCCGACTGCCTTTTTATAGCACTATTGCAAACTTGCTTCTATTCATGCCAAATTTACAGAATGCAAGAAAAACAAGAAGACAGACAATTAATAGGACAACAGGATGAACAAAGATGTGTAAAGGACAGGGCGATTGTCCTGTTGTCAATATTCTGTCCGTGTATGTTTTCCTTCTCTGTATATTTATCACGTCTTTCTACACTTCTGTCGACACTCTAATTAGTGTACCTTTGAAACATCAGCCATGGTTAGAGCTGCTTCAATATCATATTGTACAGTGGTCACTAAAATAAAATTTGACATTCTGGAAGGTTTTTGCTTATATTTGACTCATGAAATACAAGCAGGTGCACGTTTTTGGCATTTGTCGGTTTGCATCGAGGTATCTGAACACTAAATGAATAAAACTTTTTTCTTCTTCAGGAGGTGCTCGACCGTCCTTACAAGGAGGTCTGGGAGAACATACGTAAGTGTACAATCGTCAATAAGCGGTGTTTTATTTTTCTAATCATTGTTCATAAATTTCCCCTTGCGTAGCATGTTCAGTGCAGCAGGCAGAAAAGCCCCAAACCGCCGAGTTTTGCACTGGTCCCACTTGATAATTTCGCTCACTTTTCCTTAAAGGATATGATTATTGACCTCGATGGTCATCACTGCCGAAACCGGCGCTACTATCGCTGTGACATAGAAAGTGGTATCATGCGACATACGCTTGCACCTATGCTGCAGCCAACGAAGCTCATTTGCTGGAAAACTGAAGCCTTCATTGTAAGATTGCAGATATTGTGTTTCATTCCCAAGGCAGAAATTCATTTTGCCCACTCTTACAGCACAGTTCTCAACTGGGTGCTGCAGTCAGATGTATTCGACCAAGCCCGATGTGAGCTTTTAAGCGCAATCCAAAATGAAGCGGCAGTGAGGTACTTGGCTGATAAGGTAACTGAAAACGAGATATGGTAATCGTAAGAGTCGAGCAAGCAATGCACTTAGGGCTTGTAGCGTGCTCGCTTCACATAGCATCTGTCAAAATACCCTGCTCAGAGATGCATGTGATTTGCAAACGCACACATAGTGGAAGCACAGATTTAAGAGAAAATGCTTGAAGATACGCATAATATAATAGACCAGTGATAAATTATTGTCCCACAATAATTCTGGCCAAATTGGCAAGCTGCACTCCCCATGACAAATAGTGTGAGCAGGAGTGTTATTGGGACATAAGTGCGTATAGCTACTTTTATGAAAGATCACGCGAACTGAATAACCAATATGAAAGCATCAGGTTTCTCTTTTCCTAAATGTCTTTGCTACTCTACACATAGGACTGGGATGTAAGTGCTAGGCTATTCGCGATAGACGCGACACATACAACACTTAAATCGTGCAAACACTTGGAATTAATTGTGGCTGAACCACTGGAGAGTCTGAACACTTCGCAGTTGGTGTCACATGATGTTGCTTTCTATGTCATAGAGATTCCAGTAGATGATGCCATGGCATGTCCCTGTGGCCAATATTCAATTTAATGCAGCATTCGCTCTACAGAACTCTTCTTCGCAGATGTCTGTGTCTACTTCTGTATTGTGTAGATGATGAATCCCAAACAAGAGAAACAAATTGCATTTTTTGCTTTTGCTGGGGCCAACACCCGGAAATAAACAAATCAGCTTTCACTGTTGTTCATTGCAGCGCTTTAAGTGTACACTTTGAATGTTTACAAGGGGGGACTTATGGGGTCAAAATCCCCTTGAAAGTTATACTTAGACATCCAACTTCCCAGTTTTAACTTAAAAAATCTTTGCAATCAACCAGTCAAGCAATCCAGCAACTTTACTTCAGCACAAGAAGCGGTAAACCATCAATCAGGCTGGATACTGCTTGAATATTGTTAAAAATCAAATTGTGAGTTTTATTCTGGCGAAGCAATTCACAGACCATCGGAGACACTGTAGCAAAAGTTTTTGAATAATTGATAACATATGTGGTTTTTTAATTGCATACAAAGCATGGTAAACGAGTGTTTTTGCCATTCCACCCCCATCAGAATTCAGTCACTTAGCTAGTCCGTCAGGTTAACAAGAACTTTGTACAGAATAATACAGAGCAATGGATATGTCGTGAACAAACATTACACAAAAGAGCCAGCTTAACAAGATTGTATGGTCAGAAACTGAACACAAGTGGGAAGGAAGTATGTTGTCATGTCGAATTTATTTATTTGTGTCACACAAGAAGAGAGCTATGTACATGCATAGTGCAGTATAAGGACAAGATATCATAGAAATGTTCATACTGAAGTATATTTAGCAGTACTCGAAAACACAAATCAACATAGAAGAAACCTGGTAACGAGATTGTACAGATTGGGGTGAGGGGGGGGTGCAGATGCATTGAGTGTGATCCAAAGAATGGACACCTTAAAAATTGTAGGTGCATGTTCCACGTGTTTTGAAACATTCATTCATGCAACTACTGGTGCCTTTTCTGTTTTCAGCTCCGAACCCGCTTCCAGACATGTCCATGGCGACTGAGATGTTGCCAAGCTCTGCAGAATGCCCGGTTGTTGCCAGCACCTCTGCACATGGTGAAGCATCAAGCTCCAAACAACTACAGTAAGATCAAGTGATTAGTTCTTCTCTAATAAGCAGTGTTAGCGAGACCTTCTATAGGAGACTTGCGCAAAGCTGATAACACTGTGCTGCTGTGCGGCGACATTGCCTTCTAGCGGCCACTATGAGGGATAGACACGGTTAAAGTCTAATTGGCTGGTTGCCTGCACCATCATGTGGTTGTATATTTTGTGCTGTTTCTCCAGCATTTTTTCACTGAAAGTAGTGGGAGAGAAAAAATTGACTCTCTTTTTTTGTTGTTTTATTGGATAACTGTTGACCCAAACATTACAATTGGGAGCCTCAATCCCCCGAGAGCGCAACAAATATTTAGCGAAACCCAAAGTTTGACAGCAACCCATTTGGCCGGCGAAATACATATTGAGGAAGCATGAAAAGATACACCGACCAAAAGAACTAAAAATTTAATGACATTTCGGCTCCCTATAAGGGAGCCTTGTTCACAATAAAACCCATAACAGAGATACAGCGTATTTAAGTGCATTTCAGGACGTGATGCAAGCAGCAAGTATACACCTTTGGAAGTGTCGCGTCATTCCTATTCAATGTGTGCGCTGTGGTCCGTTTGCGCAAGGATTATAGATGCAGGCGTGACACAAGGTTATTTTCCTTGTTCAGAACGCGTGCACCTGTCCAGTCAATTTTGTGACCTGTATATTTCACATGTTCAGCAAGGGCACTCGAGACCACGTCCTTTTTCCTGACGTCATACTCATGCTGTTTCACGCATTTCTTGAAGTCGTCTGTCTCGCCGATCTACTTGTAATCACAGTCATTGCTTTTTATGACGTTGACTACATCAGGAGAATCTTTCTGTGACAACATGTCTTTTATGTTCACTAAAAGGTTCCTTAGTTTCCGTGTTGGCACATGCGCAATTGTGACATCGTACCTGCGCATGATACGGGCGATGGTCTCATTGTGCCAGGGACATATGGAATGCGAGTTCGCTTTTTAGGAGGCGAAGTCGAACGCAGGTTTGCTGAGAGCGACACTTTTTCCGTAGAGAGGACAAAAAGGATGGAGGGTAGCCTCAAGTTCTTAATTCTTCACAGATGATCTCAATAGCACTGGCACAGTCCTCCTGTCTTGTTCAAACGGTTGTTCATCGCTGGGACTGCGCTGCAGGAACAGACGTTTTGTGTGAATACAGAGTTAAAATGCAGGTACCGGCGTGTATGTGTGGGCTTCCTGTAGACGTTGAAAGACAGGCCAGAGTTACCCCGCTTGACAAGAACATCAAAAAACGGTAGACAACTGCTTGCTTCTTGCTCGACAGTATAAACGGAATCGCCTTTTTCACACCGTTAAGACGAGAATTGAAGCAAGTGAGAGCATCCTTTTGAATTATGCAGAAGCAATGGTATAGATATCTCAGAAACAGCTTTGGAGATTGGGTGAGAATAGCGAGAACGCCCAACCTTTGATGTCCTCCATGACAAAAGTTCTTCACCCAGAACTCTTGTCATGTAGGACGTCGAATAATTAATTATCCAAATAAGTAATTACATTGCCTTTTGATGTGACCAGTTCAAAACGCATGCCAAGTGCAACGCAACTTCGGACGTAAAAAAAGAGACTCTTCACGCTATAGGGACGTCTCGTGGTAGTATTATGCTCCGTGACACCGCTAGAGCATACATGAACGGTATGGCCATGCCACCAAAGCCAAGTCACTTCAGCACTTGATGAGACAAGAGCGAACAGAACGTGTTCCCCCGTGTTTCCTAGAGAAGTAAACATTTGGAAGGGCCAGAATGTATGGCGTTTCATCCACCAAACAGGGCTCACTGGCAGGGTCTTCCGTTTCTTTCTGATAGTACCATGTGGTTGTCGCTTTCACTTTTGGCGATGTGGTGAGTCTCCCTTTTTTGACATCTGAAGCCTTGCTGCAATAGATGTGCATTTTGAATTGGTAGCATTAAAATGTGCTCGAATTAATTATTAATGGCACTATCGAGCAGTAGAGGCTTCATGTTTTAATACTGAGTCATCAAGTATCTAACAAAGCAACCAATGTGGGTCACAAACTTCTTGTTTCGGTAATTCTTGAAATGTTTCATGCCAATCGACTGCTGTGTGCGATTATGCAAGCAGTGTGTTTGTGGGGAAAGTTCTGACTATATAACGTTGCTGTTATACAATTTACATAATTGCACAACATTCAATATTGATTGTAGTGCACCAAATTCGTCTGGGAACTTCACAGCTGCATGGCCATAAAACCGTTCCCACATATTTCGCACTATTTGTAATGGAGGCGTCATTGCAGTCCAAGCATTCCAGACATTGCTCTCAACCATCTTAGATGTCTAGATTTAAAAAGTTTGGCAATACATGTGCTCACTTGAAGCTCTTTTCTTGAAAAAATGTTTTATCATCTGACCAACAACCTGATTTTCTCCGAAGAAGTGAAAATACAAATGATAAAAAACGTGTTTTCTTGTACTATAACTTGAGAGTAACACATTGGTGGTCTAGCAACATCTGTTTTTTAATACTTGCCTAAATTGTGAGTTCATTCAAACTTCTCCTATTTTTAGTCTCTTTTCTGTAATGTCAAACGGTGCCGGTTTCACAAATACATATTAAGGAAATTATCTCCATGCAGCCGCTACTTCAGTAATGTTTTTGCATCCATCACTGATGTGTAACGTCATGTGTATATTTTCTTGCCTTGCAAAATAAATGCTTTTCCATTATAAAATTAACAGGTACACATTAAACGGCGTGATTTTCGTTTAAAGTGAGAATTTTTTTTCAAGCGAACTGCTGTTGCTCAGCACACGACTTGATATGAATGCTGTACTGGTTCAGTGCACAACTAATAGGTATATGTACCAATATTTAAATTTTAAGTTCAATGTTACTCCTAAGCAAGCATGGTTAATTGTGTTTATTGTTATTCTTATTCTAATATCGCACCTAATGAAGCATGGTGGTGTGGCTCTTAGCACTCAAATAATCAATCTTCAGCAAGATGATACACCACCAGATGTCATGTTTGTATGTGGGGTGATGATTCGGGTTTAACTACAGTCTCTCATGCGTTTTTGGAGATTTTCACCTTCGCGGTCATTCCTTAAAATGTGAGCCTGGCAAAGAGAGTTGACAGTTTAGTATGTACAGAAAGATGAAACCTTCACGTGCCCACAACAGCCACTGGGGTTCTCAGCCTCAAAGTTGGCTTCGCTCTAATTTTTTCAAACTGTTGGTTAGAATTCATAGGGCTGTGAAATCTTTGAGGTTACAAGTTGCAATGGTGTGGCTATTTAGTCATGGCAAGATTGCCTAGCTAGCAGGTACTTTATGGCATGGCAAACACTGTTGCAATGAAATATTGAAAAAAACTTCGACTCTGCTGCCACACCAACATCGTTTTTATTGTGGCACTGGTTTAGAAGTTCCTTTTATTTTTATACAGAAATTTTTCAGTCTTAATAATGTATTGCATCCTTGTTGTTTCTGGTAATTCATCCTCTTCAACTTGGCTGAAACTTCTCTTTGAAACACAAAGACCAGTACTGCGTCTTGTTGAAACATTCGGAAATCACAGCAAGGGACCTCACGAAGAGTTCTCAAATCTGCTTTTCCGCGCACACACACACACACACACACACACACACACACACATATATATATATATATATATATATATATATATATATATATATATATATATATATATATATATATATATATATATATATATATATATATATATATATATATATGTATATATAGGTGTGTGACAACCAGATGAATGGAGGCTTGTGGGTCTGTCCAGTGATGTGACTGCAGTATGTCTTGCACAGTGAATCTGAGCTGCAGATCTCTAGAGAGTCCATGAGCGCAATTGCCTTTGGTCAGTTCAGCTTTGTTTCAAGTATGCACAAGTTGCAACCCTCCTTTTTTCTGATGAAATGGTGGACCTACGTTCAGTTTTTTCATCATCTGGAAAAAAATATTTCCCGAATTTCGTCAAGAGGTAGCAGAAATGTCTAAAGCTGGTAATGCATGTCAGTGACACACTGTCACACTTGTACATGGCTCACTTGTTCACCGTGTTAACTTGGGCAACTACAAAGTAGCTCTTCCGCGCTGTCTCTGCCTGGGCATTAGTCTCACTGGTCAAAGCAAGCACAGTTCTCTGTTCGCACCTGAAACCGTGGTTGGCCCCAATTGCTGTATGGTTTCCACAAAGGCTGTTAGGATGCATTCAGAATGGCTATTGACGAAGGTCGCGTGACCGACCGTGACTGGCAACCAACGAGCCACTCACAGCAGCCAATGTACACACTGACATACATGATCTTCCATCACCAAACAAAAAAATCTCATGATTGGTGCGATTCATGTTTGCCCGCACCACGATTGCCACGTAAGATAAGCGTCATAGTATACTTATGTCCTGCTCGTTCGCCATTGATCGATTCAGCAGCTTTGCAACTGCATTTGCACAACAGAAAAATCGAGCAGTGAATAAATGACCAAAACAGTCACTTTTCGAACAAAGCAACTATTTACGACCACTTGCGTTGGATCGCTTTGCAAACAACTTGCTTTTGCGATCTCTGTCAGTTTCCCATGCTAATGAGCCCTCATGCACAGCAGTAATTTGAAGCTTTGGTGCCGCAAACATATACAAACACTATGTCACTACCACCTACCAGAACGCCGCGTGCAGGGTGTATAGTACATGCACAAGTAGAAAACACATATTTCCTATTCAATTTGCTTTATCATTCAATATGCATTTTTCTGAATGTCATCAGTAAAATGCAGGCAGCTTGCAGAATGAGCACTTACGAGCTAACGTCACTAGCCTAAAGCCATGTAGATGACATCAGTCATGTTTTTCAGATGCTAGGCAACTGTGGTTGTGACTAGCTGACTTTATGATATAGCCAGATACTGTATGTGTTTGCAATGACACACTTCAGCCATGCTAAATGACCACACCAGTAGGCAAGCTATCGCAGCATGCCAAACTTGGTTTACTTCTCTCGTTTTCGTGTACTTTGCGCTGATGGCACCGGAATGACTGGATATTCACTAAAGAAGTTATCGTTCTTGCAGTCAAGGCCCTGCCACCACTCTCCCTTTGTAGTATTCAGCAACATTATTAGTGGTGCAGGTGCTGGAATATCATTAGTAATTCACCCATCTCACTGCAGGGAACCAAGCTTGCGTTTTCAGGGTCATATCTTGTGACGTACTATGTGCATGTGAGAACGCCGCATTGAGCTCTGTGAGACCTGTGAGTCCGTACAATCAATAACCTGTTTCTATGCACATCCTGCGCTCACACGCTCATCTTCTCATCAGAAAGGTGGAGCGAACCTAATGTTGCCTTGAGTGCGCACGAAGTCTACATAAAGTGGCACTGTACTGCCATCAATCGTTTAACCCTCGAGGGAGGTACCTGAGATGGTCTTGACACGTCAGGTTTAATAAATCTCACTTCTTTTTTGTGGTAGGCCTTATTGGTTTTATAATTTCAGTGATGACAATTCGAAAATAAGCTGTTGGAAAGAAGACATAGCCGGATGGTATGGTTGCAAAAGGCGATACCCTGAGCGCTCACTTTGCCAAACATTTCTGAGAAGCGAAAATTTTCTCTTTCTTTAGTTTTTCAATTAAGAGGAGTTGTGCCAATGTGGGGTTAATTACAGCAGCTTCCAACATGTAACTTTCTTTCCAGTTCGAGCATTGAAGGCACGGCTCCGGTCAGTACAGAGACAAAGAAGGTAAATGTAGTGCATTTCTGAAAATTCTTAGTGACCAGCAGAGGGCACCACTTATAGGCCCATTGTATGTGGCTATGTCCCATGTTCATTTGTAAATTGAAGCCAGCATACAGTAAAGTTTTTGCCACAATAGTACTACTCTGGTAATTACAACATTGCTTGATCATGTCCGTCTGACTTTGTGTGCCTATATATCTATATAGTAGTCTTTATTTAGCTCCTCAATACCAAACAAGTATTAAGTGCTAGTAGACTTTCGTTAATTTGAGTTTTAAGTTAATTGGATCCCAGCCAATGCCCATGCATTTCTATAGCCCAAAGCTTGGTTGAAACTTTCAGCGAAGGCCAACGCTGTGATCGAAAGTCCCCATAGGGGTCAGGTGCGTGCGTGCTAACTGGTCAAGTTTGATTGTTCAGCGAAGGCCAAAGTTGGGATCGAAATTATTTCGATCCCAACATTGGCCTTCGCTGAACAATCAAGCTTGACCAGTTATCACGCACGCACCTGACCCCTATGGGAACCCAACAGCAATACTTCTAGTGGCAGCTTCTGCCTCGGAACAGTTAGGGGCCAATGAATGTGTTGAACATGTCATCTCCCATCGAAAACGCCTGTTTTAGGCCAGCGCTAGGACGCTTTTCAAGTAATAACCATAGCTGCACAATGTCTCTTTACGGTATTTCCCCAATCCTGACGAGTGCCTTTTTAGAGTGCACTTCTTAGGCGCCCGTTCCTGCGTCGGCATCCCTCGGCGTAACCGAGCGAACGAGCACCGCATAAGATGAAAGAGCGAACGCGGAGCGCAGCGGTGGATGAAAGACGGCGAGAGCGAAGAAGGCGCGAGGAGGAGAGCGGAGGAGGACGGTATGGCGAAAGCGTGAGGAGAAAAGCATCGCGCTGCGCAAGACGGGCTCTGGGGCGACGATGGCTACTAGATGGTGCCAGAGTAGGGCGCGTCGTCAGTTCAGCAATGCCGACACCGATACTATATATGAAAACGAGCGCTGCGAGAGCGGAGGTTATTCTGCGGTGGCCGCTGTGAATCGCGCGCGCGTGTCATCGACGCGCTGCCTCTCACGATTTTCTGATAAGCAAGGCAGTCGCGCGACATTGTGCACGACAATCTGCACGAGACAGATTGTCTGCGGCAGGTTATATATCACGAAATGAAAATACATATAGAGCTGCGCTCAAATTGCGCATTAGAAAGTATCGTATTCGATGGTGATTTTTTTTTTCAACAAATTGGGCCGAAAATTGCCTGCGTGATGCAATCGGATGCAAAACCAAAAGCGCATTCTCGGCGTTTGTATGCTTTACCACATAACACAACCATCCTGCGGCAAAGGCGACATTAAAAATTTGCGTGGCGAAGTTGATTCTAAAGAACTGGCTGCCGCAGCGCAACGTATATTAGACCAGAGCCTCCGCCCCCCCCCCCCCACTTTCTTGTTGCTACAAAATTGAGTGCGTGTCAGATTTCAACTTTTTTAAAGCAGCCCTAATGCTTTTTTTTGCGCTAGTTTTGCCTTTATAAGAAGTGGGCGCGCACTTGATTCGGATGCATGTTAGAATAGGGCAAATATTGCCATATGCATCAAATGTTCATAAAAGCGCGGTAAACACGTATACGAAAGGAACACACACGAAGGGACGGGTGCATATGCGTCCTTTCGGCTTCGTGTTTAATGCGTTCTTATTGAAACTGTCAAGATGAACCAACTCGTCCAAACCAAAGTATTATTGAATCAAGTGTCTTTTGGTGTTCTCTTTATTTGGGTTAATTCGATCCGCCGGATAATTCGATCAAGTTCGTCCGCTCTGTCAGGGTTGAAATAACGAGTCGACCATATGCTGTTAATTAATGCTTTGAATTTACAATTTATTGATGTCTCGGATACTAATGCTGTTTTACACAGCATTGTATTATTGAAAATTACTACTGGCACTATTAACAGTAGTGTTAGTGCCTAAGTAATACTTCACAAGGACTGCTAATGTTTATAGCCGGCCATGTGAGGTCGTGACAGCCCTTTTATTCAATCTGTCATGATGCATAATGTAACTGCAGCTGCACATTGCATATCTCTTGATGGTGTCCCTATGACTATTCACATTTTAAACAAATGCCAGCTAATCAGTAGGGGCCCGTTCGTCTCCCAGCTGCTGTGGCTGCATTCTGCTAGAGGTGTAATGCAAAAACCATAGGCAATCAAAATTAACCCGGGGTTTTCCAGTGTGGTGTCTCTGAAAGCCCCTACATTGTGTTGGATTGTGAAACCCTGCCTGTCAATCGATCGATCGATCAATCAATCAATCAATCCTTTGTCTCAGCTTGGCAGCCAAAGAATCTGACATTTCTGTGACCCCCATGCTCTTTTTTGTAGAGAGGAAGCGAGGATTTCGAGACCACAGGCAAGCCATCACAGGTGCGGTGCAAAGGGAACCTTCAGACTCGACTTGGACAAGTCAGCAAAGGTGGAAGGGCCCCAGTCATCACACCGAAGTTTGACATCCGGCAAGTGCAGCTTTTCATTCAAATCATCATTGATATGAATGATTGGCCTAAAACATGAAAAGGGGCACTTGTATCAGCCTTAGCAAAGAAACAAAACACAGCATTTTATATATGAGATGTAGCTCAAAGGCACAATCACAAAGAAGGCAGACAGACATATCACTGGCACGTGTGACGTGTCTGCGTGTCATCTTTGTGATTCTCTGCTTTCACACTAACGTAATTAATTGTGGGGTTTTACGTGCCAAAACTATTTTCTGATTATGAGGCACGCCGTATTGGAGGACTCCGGAAATTTGGCCCACTAGGGGTTCTTTAACGTGTACCTAAATCTAAGTAAACGGGCGTTTTCGCATTTCGCCTCCACAGAAATGCGGCCGCCGTGGCCTGGATTCGATCCCGCGACCTCGTGCTCAGCAGCCCAACACCATAACCACTGAGCAACCACGGCGGGTACATTGACACTGCAATATATCGTTAATGTTGGACCATGTAAAAAGCCTAGTTTAAGATGATGCAGATATGAACGAGCCCCATTGCAAAACTTGATGTTTGAAATACAAGTGGGCGCACTACGAAAACCTCGCAAAAATAGCCTATTTTGATGCAAAAAAAAATCGCTGACAATTACGATACTCCGTAATGCGAAATTTGAGCGCAGCTCTATACATGTTTTAATATCGCGATATATTGGTTGGCACGGAGCGAGTGTGGCGCAACAGCAGCCGCCGCAAATAGACCTCCTAGATGACGCGTGCTACTTTGGCGCTATCTCGTAGCCATCGTCGCCGCAGAGAGGGAGAGAGAGTGTGTGCGTGTGTAGTTTTCAAAAAGAAGAGGCGCCGCAGAGTCCGTCTTGCGCGGCACTACACTTTTCTTCTAAAGCCTACACCATACCCTCCTCCTCCGCTTTCCGCCTCACATGTTGAAGCTGCGCCCTCCTCCTCGTGCTCTCTTCGCTATCGCCATCTTTCATCTGCCGCTGCGTTCCGTGCTCGCTTTCATCCTTAGCTGCACTCGTTCGCTTGGTTCTGGCGACGTCAATGCTCGCTGCAGTAACGAGCGCCTAAGAGCTGCGTAAAACCTAATTAATTCGGATGCCACAGGAACAAAACATATGTCCGAATTAAACGAATGCCGAATTATCACCAGTTTCAAAAAAACAAACAAATGCTTACTACATCAACAAGCTTTTACTTCCTTAATGAATCAGCAAATCCTGTATCTATTCCCCAAAAAAGCAGCACGGAAGCTACAATTCTCGTCATCGTGTGACTGATCAGCGCTCACAGCGGAGATTGCCTTGCAAAAGTTGATGATGCAGCAGCTTTTCATTGTTTTAACGAATATATTGTTAAAACTGGTATCCTTATAGGTGGGTTCGGCTGTAGTGCTATCTGTCAAAGAAAATTTTTGGAAACACGATTATATAGCAGGAATTTTAGCTTTCCGCTTTTCTTCTTATTTTTTTCTGATTACGGCTTCTTCCAGTGAAATTCAAATGCACCAGTGTCTGTACCATTTAAAAACTACATCCGGCTGAGCTCAAGTTGCGCAGCTGTGCTTTCATTCAACAGACAAGCGTAACCCGTGGTGATAATATTGTGTATGCAGAAAGAAGCCAACAATGACACGAGAGGCGCGCCGGGGGGAAACACTGCTTTCCCTCACGGGCAGCCCCGTTTCAAGCAAGCCTCCAGAAGTTCCTGTTCATGTGCACATCGAAAAAGGCAAGGTGAGTAGAGTCAAGATGGCAGCTTGTTATATAACAGGAGAGTGCACAACACAGTAGCCCGCTGTATTTACAATCAAGTGACGATATAGCGAATATGGATATAGCGAGTTACTGAATTCGCAGAAGTCAATACAGTCGAATCTCGATAAATTGAATGCAATTATAATGAAGTGAATATAGAATTCCCCATTTTGTCGATATCAGCGTACACGCTCTGAACAAATAAAAATATAATGAAGGTGCCTTATTGCCGGATGTGAATTCATTATAACATGATCACACTCTATAATAGTTGATTGGCTATGCTTTATTTCAATTAGTACTCCATTGTTGAAATGAAACCAGAAATGGTAGATCCATGACAATATCGGTTGCATTGAAATGAAGATTTGTTCACTCGGATTTGCGTGTGAGACCCGTCCACCACAAAAAATGGAACGCAGGACCAGATTACATCATAGTTTTTTTCCCTTTATTTGGGGGATTTGTGTCAAGGCATATGCGATAAAAATGAAGTGAACGAAAACACATCAAATACACCCATATGGCTCTGTGTGATGCAGGTACTGCAACGATGAGCTTGCACATTTATTGTCCATTATTAAATGTGCATTTGTCTCATAAACACGAGGATTGTTGAGCTTTGCTTCCATAAACACGTTGTTCTACAATTGACAATACTGGAACATGTCCCGAAAACTTGGTTCCTACATCTTCGATGGACACTAATCGCCTACTGTTTCTGTGGTCGGATGCGCCGAATATTAGGCAAAAAGTCCTACTTGTAAAAACAGTGTTCATCATCAGCCTATCTATATCCGTTGCAAGAAAAACACCTCTTACAGCAGTCTCAAATTACTGTTGTCTTATGCCACCACCGAATTCTCTACTGCCCTCAAATGCGCTTCCTTCATTTGGCATTCTTTCTATAACTTTAACACACCACCAAATGGCCCTTACATCTTACATGCTTTGCCCAACTACCCGAACTGACAATTTCCCAATATGTGTCACAAAATATTGGCGGCAATGAAACATTTCATGATTTGTACTGATGCAATCGAACATGCTGTTCTCAGTTTTAATAAGAATTTAAACTGTATATTGGCGCAGAATGTACCAAAGACAGTATGACGCGACGTTCTGTATCGAAACATTGGTATACTGGCATTGCAGATCCACCACGTATCCACAGAATACTGTTCTTAAGTCGGCTGTCATTAAGTGCACCATATGTATTCCTTAAAATCGCATTCTTTATAGTTTATAGGCGTTTGTGCTTTATTCTACGTGTAATAACACCTAAGAAAAGTTCAGGATTGCAAGTGGCTCTGCTGGCATGGGAATGAGTGGAACGGCCGAACAATGGCTTCCCTCATTGCCTCACAGCAATGGATAGTGTGGATCTAAGTTCTAATGACACGTGCAAGCTAAAATTCCTCTCATTTCAGCTCCCTCAAGTTTTCTAGAGACAACATGCTCCTGAAATCAAAAGCACGTGCATGGCTAGAGCAGCAGGCAGAACTGCGCATCTTGTTTAAAATGTGTTTCTTATATATATATATAGAAAACTATCAGTCATAGCTCTCGTAGTATAGCCCTCTGGGCCGTTTCCTTTTTTTTTTTCTTTCGAAAGTAGTCCTAATAGGGTTATTATAATTACACGAAGGTATTTCGCCCTCGTCAGCAGCAGTCCTTGGTATAGTTATTCTGGCGGCTAGCTTCCCACGCCATGCGTGCCGCCATCGCACCTGGTTAAGCTTCTGCTAGACGCTAGAGTTATGCTTTGTCCGCGCAACCTTGAGCGATCGGAAAGCGCGTTTTCCCCTCTTGGCCGGCGGAGAGGGGAGGCTTCGTTCCGGCCGCGAAGCTCTCCACATCTCTGTAAGGTGCCTTGTGGTGGTCTCGTGCTGACGATGCCCTCTCGGTGAGCGCATATTTGCCCCCTCATCTTTTAAGAGGTTCAATACATACAAGCATTTGTCTCGCAAACCAGATTTTTTTTCAAGGGAATTTTCCACGTCTCAGTAACTTCTCTCGTCGTATTCGAGTGCTGATTGCCGTGTTATAGTTTGTTAACGAAGCTTTCCCTCAAGTCTAAATATTTTAAGGCAGTTTTCCTAGCCTCTAAAGCCGCTCGAGTTCGCTCTTCTCCTCGAGCGGCCATTTTTCCTAGAAAGTATGCCTTCCAACCACTCGGAAAAACCGACTATCGCGGACAACATGAGTCTCTTTCCACGTAAGTGTGAGGCTCGGAGCAGGAGCTGTGGCGCTTGAAAGTAGCCTGGGGCCTGACGAACCAACCGACTGAGCTATCTTTCCGTGCAACATCGAAGGGTCACGAGCTCAAATCACCTGTTATGTTCCTTTTTTTTTCGCCCCTTTTTCTTTCTTTTTTTTTCTTTCTTTTAATGTCTTTTCCTTTATTTTATCACTGTACGGGAACCCTCCTAAAAAAAAAAGAAAGATATATATCTTCAAATATGTATGGCCTCACATGTGCAGGTCATAAATACCAGCCGAGTGCCATCCATGCGGTATAACCGAGCTCAGATTGGTCCACCTTGACTGATCAAATAGGGCACCACTGTAGGTTAAATGAGGCGTACAACTCCTGCGGGACCCGCGGTGGTTGCTCAGTGGTTATGGTGTTAGACTGCTGAGCACGAGGTCGCGGGATCGGACCCCGACCACGGCGGCCGCATTTCGATGGGGGCGAAATGCGAAAACACCCGTGTACTTAGAATTAGGTGCACGTTAAAGAACCCCAGGTGGTCGAAATTTTTCGGAGTCCTCCACTACGGCGTGCATAATCAGAAAGTGGTTTTGTCACGTAAAACCCCATAAATTAATTTTTAATTTAACTCCTACGGGGACGGTAGAGTATCCGTCTCCAGTGCAAGAGGACCGTGATTCAAATCGCGGTGCCGCGCAATTCTCCACCGGAAAATACAAAAAAAAAAACCGTGTGTTGAGAAAATTGCACAAACAGGCCTGGAGTGCGGCCTGATCCCGGTGACCAGAACCGGTAACGCACTCTCTCACCAGAGCAGGATTGGCCACCCTGGTGCAGTACTTGGCCACAACCTCCTATATGAATACAACAATCGAACCCCGGCCCTCAGTCCCCAGCAGCCGCGAAGCATATGACCACGGCGGCGGTCAGATCTGTGACGCTGCAGAGGGTGCTAAGAATACCTGGCTCCGGACAGGCCGCCATTGGAATCTGAACCTGGCAACGTTTAACGTTAGAACGCTATCTAGTGAGGCGAGTCTAGCAGTGTTATTGGATGAATTAGAGGGTAGTAAATGGGATATAATAGGGCTCAGTGAGGTTAGGAGGACAAAAGAAGCATATACAGTGCTAAAAAGCGGGCATGTACTGTGTTACCGGGGCTTAGCGGAGAGACGAGAACTAGGAGTCGGATTCCTGATTAATAAGGAAATAGCTGGTAACATACAGGAATTCTATAGCATTAACGAGAGGGTGGCATGTCTTGTTGTGAAACTTAATAAGAGGTACAAAATGAAGGTTGTACAGGTCTACGCTCCTACATCTAGTCATGATGACCAGGAAGTCGAAAGCTTTTATGAAGACGTAGAATCGGCGATGGGTAAAGTCAAAACAAAATACACTATACTGATGGGCGACTTCAATGCCAGGGTAGGCAAGAAGCAGGCTGGAGACAAGTCAGTGGGGGAATATGGCATAGGCTCTAGGAATAACAGAGGAGAATTATTAGTAGAGTTTGCAGAACAGAATAATATGCGGATAATGAATACCTTTTTCCGCAAGCGGGTTAGTCGAAAGTGGACGTGGAGGAGCCCGAATGGTGAGACTAGAAATGAAATCGACTTCATACTCTGCGCGAACCCTGGCATCATTCAAGATGTAGACGTGCTCGGCAAGGTACGCTGCAGTGACCACAGGTTGGTAAGAACTCGAATTAGCCTAGACTTGAGGAGGGAACGAAAGAAACTGGTACACAAGAAGCCAATCAATGAGTTAGTGGTAAGAGGGAAATTAGAGGAATTCCGGATCAAACTACAGAACAGGTATTCGGCTTTAACTCAGGAAGAGGACCTTAGTGTTGAAGCAATGAACGAAAATCTCATGGGCATCATTAAGGAGTGCGCAATAGAAGTCGGTGGTAACGCCGTTAGACAGGAAACCAGTAAGCTATCGCAGGAGACGAAAGATCTGATCAAGAAACGCCAATGTATGAAAGCCTCTAATCCTACAGCTAGAATAGAACTGGCAGAACTTTCGAAGTTAATCAACAAGCGTAAGACAGCGGATATCAGGAACTATAATATGGATAGAATTGAACAGGCTCTCAGGAACGGAGGAAGTCTAAAAACAGTGAAGAAGAAACTAGGAATAGGCAAGAATCAGATGTGTGCGTTAAGAGACAAAGCCGGCAATATCGTTACTAATATGGATGAGATATTTCATGTGGCTGAGGAGTTCTATAGAGATTTATACAGTACCAGTGGCACCCACGACGATAGTGGAAGAGAAAATAGCCTAGAGGAATCCGAAATCCCACAGGTAACGCCAGAAGAAGTAAAGAAAGCCTTAGGAGCTATGCAAATGGGGAAGGCAGCTGGGGAGGATCAGGTAACAGCAGATTTGTTGAAGGATGGTGGTCAGATTGTTTTAGAGAAACTGGCCACCCTGTATACGCAATGCCTCATAACCTCGAGCGTACTGGAATCTTGGAAGAACGCTAACATAATCCTAATCCATAAGAAAGGGGACGCCAAAGACTTGAAAAATTATAGACCGATCAGCTTACTGTCCGTTGTCTACAAAGTATTTACTAAGGTAATCGCAAATAGAATCAGGAACACCTTAGACTGCTGTCAACCAAAGGACCAGGCAGGATTCCGTAAAGGCTACTCAACAATAGACCATATTCACACTATCAATCAAGTGATAGAGAAATGTGCAGAATATAACCAACCCTTATATATAGCTTTCATTGATTACGAGAAAGCGTTTGATTCAGTCGAAACCTCAGCAGTCATGGAGGCATTACGGAATCAGGGTGTAGATGAGCCATATGTAAAAATACTGGAAGATATCTATAGCGGCTCCACAGCCACCGTAGTCCTCCACAAAGAAAGCAACAAAATCCCTATAAAGAAAGGCGTCAGACAGGGAGATACGATATCTCCAATGCTATTCACAGCATGTTTACAGGAGGTATTCAGAGGCCTGGAGTGGGAAGAATTGGGGATAAAAGTTGATGGAGAATACCTTAGCAACTTGCGATTCGCTGATGATATTGCCTTGCTTAGTAACTCAGGAGACCAATTGCAATGCATGCTCACTGACCTGGAGAGGCAAAGCAGAAGGGTGGGTCTGAAAATTAATCTGCAGAAAACTAAAGTATTGTTTAACAGTCTCGGAAGAGAACAGCAGTTTACGATAGGTAGCGAAGCACTGGAAGTGGTAAGGGAATACATCTACTTAGGGCAGGTAGTGACCACGGATCCGGATAATGAGACTGAAATAACCAGAAGAATAGGAATGGGTTGGGGTGCGTTTGGCAGGCATTCTCAAATCATGAACAGCAGGTTGCCACTATCCCTCAAAAGGAAAGTGTACAACAGCTGTGTGTTACCAGTACTCACATATGGGGCAGAAACCTGGAGGCTTACGAAAACGGTTCTGCTGAAATTGAGGACGACGCAACGAGCTATGGAAAGAAGAATGATGGGTGTAACGTTAAGGGATAAGAAAAGAGCAGATTGGGTGAGGCAACAAACGCGGGTAAACGACATCTTAGTTGAAATCAAGAAAAAGAAATGGGCATGGGCCGGACATGTAATGAGGAGGGAAGATAACCGATGGTCACTAAGAGTTACGGACTGGATTCCAAGGGAAGGGAAGCGTAACAGGGGGCGGCAGAAAGTTAGGTGGGCGGATGACATTAAGACGTTTGCAGGGACAACATGGCCACAATTAGCACATGACCGGGGTAGTTGGAGAAGTATGGGAGAGGCCTTTGCCCTGCAGTGGGCGTAACTAGGCTGATGATGATGATGATGATGATATCCGCGTTTGTTATCCTGAAGTTTGACTGAGTATTTTATGTTTAACAATGTTAAAGAAGAAAACCAGGGAAGAAAATGAAAATCGATTTACTTCCTTTAACACAAACAATGCTGTTTGGAAGTGTCTTTGATTGGGCAGCTTGATGAAAATATGAGCAGAAAGTGAAAAGTCGCCACAACCACCGGCTTTCCTGCAACAGCCGCTCAATGCAGCTGGTGGACGTTTGGACCTTATGGATGGGCCCCTTTTGCGTTTCAGACAGAATCCAACAATATTAGTAAATAGTAATACCGGACATACAGCTGTAGAGTAATGTGAAAATATATTTTTCATTTATTTCCCAAATGTTATTTTTCATGTGGAATAGAAGCACTTGATAAATGATAGAGATCGTGAATCTTTACATATCTGCAGTATAGCTATAAGCTGAAGAATCTGTGCTAAGCTTTAGACCCTGTTCAGAAAATGAGAGTATAAGTGTCATGCCTACCAGGGTACGCGCATTATACAGTTGCTACACTGACTTGAACATCTCTAGTGCAGTTTTATTGGTCCTGTATAAAACAACTAGTTTTCATCAAAAATTAAAAAAAAAATGAAAGATACATCATGGGGGCTTACATGCGAAAACCACTTTCTGATTATAAGGCACGCCGTAGTGGTGGACTCCTGAAATTTCGACCGCCTGGGATTCTCTAACGTGCACCTAAATCTAAGTACCACGGGTGTTTTCTCATTTCGCCCCCATCGAAGTGCGGCGGCCATGGCCGGGATTCGATCCCGCAAACTTGTGTTTAGGAGCCCAACACCATAACCACTAAGCAATCACGGTGGGTTTTCATAAAAAAAAAAAAAAAAAAAAGAAAAAAAAAATGCGGAGAATCTTGTCTGAGGAATCGAACACTGTTGGAACAGTGCAAATTAATGTTAAGTCAATAAGTATTTGACTCAGATGTTGGTGACAGCACTGTATGGTGCCTAAGCAAGCTTCTTCATTGTGTTAAGAAATACAGTCTGGTCCCTTTAACACAGCTCAACTCAAATATAGTAAGGTTGCATCAGACACTAAAATACTTTTTTTATATCCAGTATTATCTACATGCTGATATCGTCATAAAGTAGCTTAGATTACTTGATTATGCGGTTGAACATAAGTAGGATAACGAAGTCAATATATATGACATGGAAATGCCGTCATAATATTTGTTGTTTATTAGAATCATATATTCGTCAGGCACTGATAGTTGAGAGAAATCTTTCATTTATTTCGTTACATCTGTGTCCATTATGTCAATGTTTCATTCATCTAATGATTCATTATATTGTCCATGTTCTCTATATCTTCTTCTTTAACTAATTGAGATGGGCTGTCGATAAGTTCGTCAGTTAGATGATTTAATACGAAAATGCAGCAAACTCCTCTGCAAGAGAGACAAGGTGGTGGGATGATGATCATAATTACAGGGTAATTAAGTACCTATTTATTGCGCAGTGAGTAATGTCGCATTCACATGTTGCATTGAAGCAGTTGAATTACTGTCTTAAAGTATGTGCACAAGTTAATTATTGCCTGCAAGGTAGAAGGGAAAAAATTGTATTGCATTGTTGCTGATGGAATGGGGCACGACCACCAATTCGTCAAACAGGCTAGTGCATTCATAATGCGAGCGTCCGTAGCAATATGCAGTACATTGAAGCGGAAAAAAAATGACACACTGAATATGCAGGGGGTATAGAATTTATAAACATCCGTGGTTTTTTCTTTGCAACCACTGTGCAGAGCTAGCAAAATCAGGTCACGTACACAATGGTCCACGCAATGTCCGCAGGGGATATTATCCTACACACACTGTTCGCCTTTTAGCGACGACAAAAGATTGACTGCCTTATTTGCATTTTTTTTTTCTGTGTGCAGGTGGTTAAAGTGATCGCCAGCAATACCAGCGACGAGTCCATGAAAAAGCTGTGCGAGGCAATTGAGAACCTCTGCAAGAAGCTGTGAAACATTCTGCGCATACGTGTCCTGGAACCCCCAACTGCTTTTGCTGCAGAACGTTTGAGCTCCCCTCTCACGTTTCTTAACAACTAAAAAAAGCTTGCGTTTGACATTGTGGTCTTTAACCAGCACTGTGTGTCACTATGCTTCACCACAACATGGTGCGAAAAAAACAATTTTGCTGCTAAATTTATTAGAGAAGGGTGGAAATTCAGCCTTTTTAGTAAGTAGTGCTCCAAGTGAAGCATGAAAAACGGGGACGGGCGCATGTGGTGGTACCCTCCGTCCGTCCCTGTTTTTCACGGTTCACTTGCACTACTACTGTCAGGGGACTTCCATTAATTTGACTCCTTTCTATTCAATTTTTCGGTTACTTTGATCCCGACTGGTGCCCGTGCATTTCTATGAGCCCAAACAATGATTATTTTGATTCTGAAATTGGCAGTTGCCGGATAATTCGAACTTGACCAGTCAGCATGCACGTTACCTATATCGTGACCCCTTTAGTGTTAGTGGCAACGTCTGTCTCGGTTGAGCTTAGGAGACAGTGAGTTGAGCACACATTATCTCTCGCACTTACCAACTTAACAACGTTCTTAGATTTCATCATGTGATATAAATACCTTGGTGCACACATTACAAATAACTTAAATTGGACCTTTAATATAAAGTATGTCATTAACAATGCTAACCACGTGTTCGGGCAGTTATGGCGGAACTTTTCCAAAGCACCATCTACTTTATAACTACAGCTTTACAAGACTCTAATTAGCTCAAAACTTGAATATGCATCTGCGATACGGGATCCCAGTAGCGTTAATCTTATTACTTCACATGAACTAGTAGAAAAGAACTCTACTCGTTTCATTCTTTCTCATTTTAACCACACCGCGAGCATAACCTCAATGAAAACTAATGTAGCACTTATTCCACTAGTTAACCACAGCGAAGTCTCCCGTCCCTTTCGCTATTTCATAAATGTTTCCATCATACCACACTTCACGATGACTTCATACTGCGGCCTCAGTACATTTCAAACCGCGTCGATCATCGCAGTAAGGTAGGAATTGATTCATGTTACATGAAGTCTTTCTTTCAATCTTTCAACTCCCATACATCTCCGGAATGGAACAACTTCCCCTCCAGTATGGCAGCCCCCCCCCCCCCCCCCCCCCAATCACCAATAACAAACTTTTTTACAAAACATTAGCTAACATCGTACACTCAGGAGGATCATTACGTTACCAGAACTCACTGCATTTGTTTGTGTGTTTGCCTTACTCTACTGTATTGTAACCACTCCCCTCTTGAATGCCATATTGCCCTGAGTGAACTTTAAATAAAAAAATTGAATAATAAACTGACGAGTGACTGCCAGTATTTTAGTCAACATGAAGTATAATTTCCTCAAAATGGCATTGCCCGTTTTTGATGGTTTTAAAATTATTTCCATTTTCGTATAACAAGTTAACGTTGTGAGGGAGCATGTGATACTTGGTGGTAATGCCTATCAAGCTGATCTCGAAAGAGCGGATGACAGAGTTTGTTCATTAGCAAGTAGGAGCTTGCTACATTGCTTCTGTTCTGGTCGTCATGGCTGTAATGACTTGAAAAGAAAGAAGTTGGCAATCAACATGTTCCCATGAGACGCCCTTAAATGCAAGTAAGTTTGTATGTCAAATTTTGGTATTCAAATCGGTACCATACAACACTGTAGACTGCTGCTTTCCTGATAGAGCTCAGACCCTTCTGTCTGGTAAACTTGCAAACATTTCATAGTGAGGCACATAGTTCAAGAAAACCTGTTGTCATTATGGTGACCGTTGAGCTTCTTATGGCTGGGCATGGGCAGCTTGCAGACCAATAATCTCTCTCTTGTCCGTCTTCCTGAAAGGAGAACAGACGAAACCATGACAAACATCATGCAAGCAAAAAATGGTGAAACAAAAGTCAGTCAAATCATTGAACAAATCATGATTCTAGGTGAAGTGCTCAGAAATGTATCTCGCGAGGATTTGGGCCCAGTGCCTGCTGAAGTGCCTTTCTGATTTTAAGTCGGATCGAACATTTAAGCGGCGTCTTGGAAAGGCGGTATGCCTCAGGGCTGTGTTTTAAGTACAAGACTCTTTGTCGTTAAAATGAACTCTGTTAACAGAGTCATACCATCTACACTTATGCATTCTTTTTGCGTTGATGATCTCCACATTGCTTTCCACGCATCTAACATGACAACGTGTGAACGGCAGATTCAAATCACTCTAAACAAATTTACACGATGGGCTAATAAAAACGGCTTCCGTTTTTCCTCGGAAAAAACTACTGCCGTGATAGTTTCTCAGAAGAGGAGCCCCTTCCTGAAACTAAATGAAATATAGTACCACCAGTTAAACAAGAACACAAGTTTTTAGGGGTCATATTCGATAAAAAGCTAAATTTTTTGACATACATCAATAACCTAAAGGTTAAAAAAAAAGACACCCAATGTCCTGGAAGTCCTGTCCCGGAAGCGTGGGGGCTCTGACCGCAAATGCCTCCTACATATTTATCGTTGGTACGTAGCAAATTGGACTACGGTTGCATAACAAATGGCTCAGCCAGATAGTCGTACCTTAAGCGGTTAGATCCCGTGCATAATAAAGAGATACGCTTACCAACCAGCGCCTATAGGACCTAACCTATTCCCAGTTTGCATTCCGAGAGTATTCTGAGAGTCTTTAGATCACAGAAGAACACAACTCATGTTGACATACGTTCTCAGAGTTCGCTCAGCGCCAGACCATATTTGCCATAACATTATCACGCACTGCGACAAACGACTACTCTACACGAACAAGCCACATACTATAAGATCACTCGCACTTAGGTTTGAAGAAAAAAAGCTGCGACTACAATGTCCCTACTGAAACACAAAGGCCAACTAGATTAGCCCCTTGGAATGATTTCATGAAATTTATCGATCTATCATTGACACATATAAAAAAAAGATACGCCTCGGGAACATATAGTGCAAGAACATATACTGCACAGCAAGACACATACAACATCTAAACGGAATTTTACACCGATGGCTCGAAGACACCAATTTATGTCAGAAGCAGCGTGGTTGAAGGTACGTGGGGACATACAGTTAGGCCACCACAGTTTGTATCAGTTTTCACTGCTGAGTGTTATGCCTTGTGGATGACAGTTCAAAAGATTAAAAAGTGCCAAACACGAAAATCAGTAATTTATACAGATTCGTTAAGTGCACTTAAAGCCCTCAATATCAACCCATCATAAGTGACATCCTAAATATACCAACACATCTAACTAAAAGCCAAACCACTCGTTTCTACTGGGTCCCAAGCCACATTGGTTTCCCCGGTAATGAAAAGGCAGATGAATATGCAGCAACGGCAAGAAATCTGAATATTTCAAAAGTTAACATACCTGTTAGGGATTGGATTCAAACTGTTCGCAAGGCACTATACTCTTTAACTAGCAACGTGAATGGGAATTGAAAGACAAGAACAAACTTCAACTCATTAAGCCAGTCCATGGGGAGTGGAAGACATGCTATCATCACGAACGTTTCATCAAAGTAATTCTTTGCTGACTTCGGATAGGTCACACGCGCATCACACATAATTACTTATTGGCAGAGGAGAAACAACCAACATGTGATAAATGCCACGAACCGTTAACAGTAATACACATATTAATTGCGCGTTCACATCTCGAAACGCGTAGACAAAAATACTTCCGCCTATTGCAAGTCACACCCTCCACTTCACCCGGTGCTGATGTTACGACCAAATGCACTGGTACCTCTGACGAACGTGATAAGTTTTTTAGATTTTTAGACGAATCATATTTTTGAAGTAAGATTTAACTACTGCAGTGAATGCTGCATTTACTAACGAACTTTTGCCACCATGTGTCTGGCGCAGCATAGCCTTAGTCGCTTATGCGCCAATAAACCCCATTTAACAAACTAAACTACAGCGACTATATTTTAGGCCCATATGCAGCAGTGTTCTGTCTATGCTTTGCACTGCATATATTGTAATATTTAAAAGTAACGATAATTTGTATGGCGCTCCTTGGCCAGACTTGGCCCTTGCTCCATTAAACACCACACATCATCATCATCAACAGGCGTCAATGTAAGTCAGTTTCCTTTCTTTCTGATGTCGACAACGTGAGGGCCCAGGGCAAGTCGCGATCGACGATGGCGCACTGGGGAAGAGGGGAGAGTTGCCGTTAATTGACATCGATCATGTTCCCCTTAACACTTCGTGACATTAGCGCCTCACTTGAATGCGTTAACTCAGCACTTCGTGTTATCAGCCATGTGCGGGCACGGCTTATAAACAGGATGCCTTGCCGCCCTTTTTACAATTAAACTCAGCACTCTGACATCTTTATTATTATCTTTTTATTTGTGCTATCTTCCGTCTGATATTACTCCTATTCATGACAAAATTCACTTAATGGATAGAATAGGTTTGCCTGTTCAGCGCACTTTAAGTTATGGTGCCTAATATGACGATTTCCTCGTGCCTAAGAACCCAGCCTCTAAATCATCGAAAAGGAAAAGTCCAGTTGGCCGTTGGCGTGAGGTTAGGTTTCCTCTGTAACTGAGAATATAAGCGTGGTGCTGGAGTTACCTATACATTTAGTCGTGACCCGGGCGAGAGTGTTAGTGGAATCGGGAAACTGATTCTTCAAAACGTAGTTAAATCTAATTTTCAGCATCACAGTTATGCTGTAGATAGCCAAAACGTATCGCTCCATTCTCTATAGGGTCTCGTTGACTGCATGATCAAGGGCGTCGGTATTTCATTCGGTGAGTTGGTTGCACTCGCTTGGCGCAATGACATCAAAACAAAACGCCACTTGCCCCTGCTAAGTTTGAGGATGCTTGAACATATAGTTAAGGTTGGCAATCGTGCCGAGTTTAACGGGACCGTCCCGGCTGCAGAGCAACTGTCCAGATTTTCGACTTGACCCAATCAGGACGGCCAAATGTCCCGCTGAATAACACTCAATAAACCAGATTTCCTTCTTATAATACCTGACAGCTCGGTTACACAATCTTCTGTCTTCTGTTCCATTATCGTAAACGTAAATGCTGTTTCGCTTTTTGTCGCGTTTCTAGTGGTGTTCTATGCCCAAAACGTTCACAGTACCTCTGCCTGTATTGCTAGTTGTGTCAGCCAGGTAACTACTGCACGTTGCTTGTAAATATCGACATGGTAGGACGAAACAAATTTGAGCAATTTCGTAGCATCCATAGGGGTGTCCCATCCAACGATTGCAAGGCGTTCAAAGAAAAAGAAACCAGGTTTAAAAAGCACGGAGCAACATACAACTTTAAGACCTGTGGTGTTCCGTCGTCAGACCTCCAACGACCGAACACCATAGATCTTTAATCGTATCTTGCGCCATGATTTTATAATCTTTTATTTCGTTGAATACTTTGGCTAACGTTGGATGAGACATACGGTGCGCATACTGGCGGCTCCTGGCATTGAAGGTGTGAGTGATAGACAGTCGACCTTTTATATACACATATTTATAGGACGTGTCTCGCAGTGGTGTTCCATAGAGCGCCATCAACGACAGAAGTTTGCACGAATAAAAATTATTTGAAGATGTTTTCTTCTCAGAGTTGTGAGCCGGAAATGTGCCTTGCACACTTCGCACCACTTCTTCGTGGGAAGACGATACGTAACGCGCGCGGAACTGCACCCTCGATCGTGCATTTCTCGAAGATCTAGCTTTCAGTGGAGGCTAATTTGCCGAAGATTTGCTAAAGTAGCGGGAGCGGACGTGGCGAACGAAAACTGAGGGTGGGCGCGCTTCGCGCGGGGTTTTTTTTTTTTTGCTTACCTCGTTGTTGAGCTCGTCAACAGCTGTGCTGCTGTATGTACATAGAGCGAGGCGTCATGGTGAACGTTATGTTATGTCAAAGCATCGCGAAAGTTATCGCTATAGATACCGATAAATAGGCAACAGTACGTCACTCGCCCTGATGTCGCGTGGGCGCATCAACCTCTTCTGTGGCGTGAGATCGAATGTAATCTCTTCCACCAAAATTCGCAGTAAATATCTCATTGCTTTCAACAGTACATCATTCCTAACGCGGTTGTTCATGCTGCTCCAACCGCTTCGTCTTGGGCGTTTTTGATGTGAATAGACCACTTGCAAAATAGTGCGCGCCCTTTTCCGTGCGGCGGCTGAACTGCTAAATCTAGTGGGAAGCATATCCCCGCTATCGCTATCACTGTTATTTGACCGCTTCTTGGCTTGCTGAGTCGGGCTGGTCAGTTGCGTTTCACGTAATAGCGATAACGCGGCCTAAAGCGCGTGCTCTTCGCCACTGGTCAGTCGCTTATGCTTTCGCAAGGCAGAAAACGAGCGCGCGTGAGCTAATCTACGACGACTCATTCCGTTTCTTAGAAAATGGCCGAACGTCCAGATAAGCTTCCTCGGTGGTTGAAAAAAAAATAACATTTCTCGCACATGCGCAGACTACTTTTGCAAATGACCCATTGCATCGGACTAATGTAGAAGTACCACCCTTAAATCTCCCATGTAGGTCTCTCGTCATTTTCAGCATTGCCTCTCGAGACCGGCTGAAAGCAGTTGTCGAGTATACTCGCCCTCTTGATAGTCCAATTACATTCGCTATCAGTTTCGTCTTTTAGTTTGCACACATAGACTAATAGTCTTTCAATCTCACGCCATACGTTCACTGTCGGCGTAAAGATTTCGGAGATAATGCGGTCACGCGCGTGTCGTACCCTTTCGCTTGCATGGCCATTCGAACAACGAGTTTGTTAACATCCTCTAGATAATAGAAATCATACGTGCTTGACAGTCACCTCATCTATGTAGACCGACACTCAAGTTGCATGGAGACCACGCTTTGGAAAAATGTTAACATTATTGACAACACACACACACACACACACACACACACACACACACACACACACACACACACACACACACACACACACACACACACGCACACGCACACACACACACACGCACACACGCACACACAATATGGCGAGTTACGCCTGCACTGATTTTCGAAGAGTGTGATCTATGCCTCGCGAATGCAGCTTTGGAATAACAGCCAGCTTTTTTATCTGTGCTAATTGTAACTATGTACGCCATAGCCCAGTCTAGACGCTTTTCTGAAGATGAGGTTACTTGCTTGATGGACCAAGTAGGGAGAAGATGAGGACGATAACTGTGTCATAGCCTGTTGCTGATTACAACCGATTGTGATAAAAGTCCCTCCCATCACACAGAGTTGATTGATAAGTTTCTGTTTAACTTAACCCGGTGCAGCAGACAATTAATGGAGAGCTTTCCGAGTAGATAATGCGAGTAAAAAAAATAGGGGGTTTACGCGCCAAAACCACGATCTGATTATGAGGGACGCCGTAGTGGGGGACTGCGGAAATTTGGACCCCCTTGGGTTCTTTAACGTGAACCTAAATCTAAGTACACGGGTGGCTTTTCTCCCATCGAAATGCGGCCGCCGTGGCCGGGATTTGAACCCGCGACCTCGTGCTTACCAGCCCAACACCATAAAGCGACCACGGCTAACGCGAGTTGCTTCTCCCTTTAGCGGGACTGTGGTTGCGCTCTCCGTTAGATCTCAGTGACACGTAACTCGCGCACGAAGCAACGCTTATGATTTCATCGCATTAAGTGCTTGTAAATGTTTGTTTCCCCTCATACAGAGCGCGAACTTCTGCGCTTAGCCTGTGAGCCATTCCGGAGAATGCTTTCAAAACAGACATCTCGCACGCTCACGCAGACACTTCCTTTGCGCTTCGTCTTCTGTAAACAGACGAGACAATGGCACGGGGCAAAGGTGTCCGCGAACGTGCTACAGGCGACATGAGCACCGCCACGCCAAGGCTGTGCGAGGAATTTTCCTGCTTCCCTTCTGCTCGGCCGTTTTGCGTAAACGAGGGCTTGTCGGTGGGCGGGGCGAACGATTCCCCCCTCCCCTCCCTGTGACGCTAAATCAATCAATGATATCTACCGCTAGACGAATATGTTTCAGAGTGGCCACACTGAATGTCTAAATAATGTCCCTTCGCGCAGCGCCGCGGCGCTGATGCGCGTTGCTATTGCAGGGGGGACCAATGTTTATGGAACCACCGGCGGGTCACTGACGTAGCTCGGGAGCTGCCTCCTCCGCCTTCGATCTTTCTCGGTCCCGCTCCCTCTCCCGTTTCTAGCGAGACCTGTTTCATCGGCTCCTTTCGCGCGACTTTCGTTCCCCGGTCTCGGACTAGAGCGAAGAGCGTTTCGGTACCTTCTGCTTTCCTGTTGCTGTTTTTGGCGAGGATTACGAAGACGGCGAACGTTTTCGCGCTTCGAAGGAGTCCCTCTCTCCTAAAGACTCCGGGCTGTCCCGCGGCGTCTTCTCGCATATCTCTTACGTAGATCATTCCTTGTTTCTGTTTTTATTTTAGAGGCCAGAACTGGCAGTCTCCCAAGACATTTTCACCTCTTGAGTCTCCTTCAGTTCGCTTGAAGTAAAAGTTAGGAGTCGCGCTCGCGCCTCAATAGCCGAGTGAGAGTGTTTGGTGTGACGTATCTCAATACTTGGCGAGGTATTTTCCGCTTAACTTGTGTACACCGGTTTCGAGTGTTTACTTGAGAAGCAAGTCGCTGATCGAAGGTTCCCTTCAGCAAGGTCAGAGCTTAGCCAGATCGACTCCTCGCTGCCGGCAAGCGATAAACGCCTTGCATCCCGAGTCTCAGCAACGGCACAGAGCGCAAGCGTAACTTGGTCCACGACGTACCGAAGTTGTGACGATGAAGCCTCTGAGAAGAACGTTCCTTTTTAACGCTTGAAGCTGCGATAGAAAAAGGCGGAACGTGGCCTCAGCCCGCGCGCAAGAGGCAAAGCAACCTTTGCAAGGGTAGTGATCGGCTCTGCTGGAAGACGCTATGCAGGGCAGCGACTGTAGTTTCGTGTACACGTCCGCCGAGTCGGTGGGCCTGGGCATGGACTTGCAGCGGTACGAGCGTCGCACGCTTTGCAACCTCTGGGGCTGGTTCGTGCGGCTCTTCTATGTCTGTTATTTGGCTACGCGCTGCGCCCACTACTTCGGCTTCATCGCTGACCAGGGGTACGGCCGCGCCGAGCTGGCCGGCATGCTGCTGCTGGACCTCAACTTCCTCCTGGCAGCAGTCATCAACTACAGATTCAGCGTCGGTGGTCACCTGATCCGCAACGGGGTGTCTATTTTCCCACATGCAGCGCCCGGGAACCCGAGGTTTTTCTTCGCCACTGTGCTCACCGTCGTCACCCTTTTCGTCTGGGGTGTGGCAATATTCTCCAGTGTCTACCAGCACGAACACGTGAGGGCGGACAGTTGTGTGGAGCGCTCGTTCCTGGTGCTCTCATACTACGTGAACGGCATCTTCGTATTCGGCACGTTCTGCTTCTCGATGGCGCTGTTCAACTACGTGGTGTACTGCATATGCTACGCGCTGCAGGACTACCGCAATAAGGTGTCCACGCTCTTCGCTCGCCCTGCCAAGCCGACCGTCATGAACCTGGTGCTGCGCGACTTTTGCGCGCTCGGTGGCCTCATCCGCGACGTGTCGGTCGCATTCCGCGTCGTCGCGCTTCTGTGGTTTGTGGCTGGCGCCGTGTATGCCGTGGAGGTGGCCGTGCGCTGGGCCTTTGCCGACGGCGCTTCGTCGTCCCTGGTTCCATCTGCGCTGCGTGTCGGCGTCGTCACCGCGCTCCTGTTCCTCAGCAGCGACGTGGCGGCCAGGCTGCACCGGCAGTCGATCGCTATCCGCGCCACCCTGGACGCGGCGCTCGACTCGCTGGGAGCCGAAGGCGACCGGGATTCGTATGCCGTGGTAGACCGCTTCGCCAGCGACTGCTTCCCGGAGGACGCACCTGCCGTCAGGCTGCTGCGGCGCTGGTGCCTCGGCCGGGCCACTTTCCTCACCTGGCTTGTCGCCGCCGTTGCGGTCAGCGGGAGCGCAGCCGCGGCCTGCTATTACGCCGCCAACTGACGCGATGGACGCGCATACTGATATCCGCACCGATAACAGGAAGAGGCTGCGCATGTATTCCGGGGGACGTGAGCATATTTTTGTGAGCGACGCGCAGCTGGATACTACAGTGGAACATTGAAATGGCCCAAGTACACCTTTAAGACGATGAGCAAAACGAGAACAAGGTGAACAAGCTGAAAACTAGGTGAAAGTTGCTTTCACCTAGTTCTCGTTTTGCTCATCGTCTTGAATTTCCATCTCCCGCCTTCCCCCTGTTTTCCCAAGTACCCTTTTGTCACACATATACTGTTCTCTACGCGTACATCCACATTTGCCGCTCAGCCGTTTCTTAACACGCTTGTAGCGTTTCTCAACTTTGGATGGTCGGGACAACAGTTAGCCTCACTCTCCAGACTCTTAAGCGGTATAAGTGCGGTGAAACTCACCCAACGGTGCCTGCATGGAGTCAAATCCGCTATAGCTTTGACAAAGGCTTCGCGTTTACTGGAGGTGGTTCGCCGCCAAACGCACACTTTTATTATTTTATATTATTAATAGGCGTTTCTGTTTTCCATCAAGTACATTGTGCGAGTGTTGTTCGAAAAGTACGACCCGATGTTGTGCTTTTCTTGATTGGCCGGGCACTTCACAGGTAATTCAGCCAGCAAGCACATACGAGACTTAGTGCGCAATGTTGTCCCGCTAATCCGTTGTGTTGCTTGCACAACGCTTTTGTATAAATGTGCAACGTCGTGTTTGTGTGCTGCACGGAAGTAAAGCAAGCAAAATCTTTTTGTGGACCGAAACTGCCAGTTGAGCCTACCAAGTTGAGCTCTCACCAATTCCTTAGTCTTGGTTAGAGCTCAACATCTGCTAAGGATTTCAGCGACAACAGTATTCAGTTGCACAGGCACTAAGACCTTGTCTTTGCCAGAGCTGTGTGATCTGTGCGCCACTAAACGTATTTCAGCTTATTCCCCAGCCACATTTGCAGCATGGCGTTTCTGCATGCGCGCAGGATTGGCCCACCTATGGCTGTAGTTATTGTACGTCTAGAACACTGGCAAAAGAAGGCAGCTCGCTTTTTTTTGCTCTACTGGGTATTTCATTCTCAGCTTATGAAAGTAGCAGAGTGCACGTAATTAGCAAGGGAGACTGAGAAGACGTTCGTTACATAGCTTGATAGAACTTCCGACGGTGTGTACCCGCTGCTACTTAAATACGATGTGTCTCTATATGAGTTTTATTGTAAACAAGGCTGCTGTATGGGGAGACGAAACGTCATTAAATTTCCAGTTCATTTGGTCGGTGTATCATTTCGCGTTTCTTCAATATGTATTTCCCAGGCCAGACGGGTGGCCGTCAAACTTTGTATGTAGCTTGATACATTCGAGACAACCACACAACTTCGCAGATTGGTTTCGATTTAAAAGCTCGAGTTGCTGGAACGGTTTTTCTTTTACGAGAAAAATTATTAGCACTTTAACCCATTCCTGATTGCTTAAAGTATTTATGTTCAAAAGTCTGGTGAGTCAATTAGCACTTTGCGCTTCCGACTCGTTGAGAGGAAACTGGCAGCTATTAGTCATTCAAGGAGGGGGGGGGGGGGGGGGGGGAGAGGTTCAGCAGTGGTTCAGGGGTGGGTGAGAACTGCGGGTGAGGGGAGGGCGATACGTCCCCAGTCCGCTGAATGACTGTCTCTTAAGAACAACATGTCACTTTTGCGCATCCCTCAGTCCCCCATGCACTTTTGGCTCACCTTCAACTCGTCTCTCAAGAGCATTCGATTTGTTTTCGCCTATGAATGACAGATAGATAGATAGATAGATAGATAGATAGATAGATAGATAGATAGATAGATAGATAGATAGATAGATAGATAGATAGATAGATAGATAGATAGATAGATAGATAGATAGATAGATAGATAGATAGATAGATACTTTAATCAGATCTGAACGGGACAGCAGCACGGACGGAAATGAGTAATGATAAAAATGGGTAACTTAGATAAGAATGAGTAAAAAATGAACTAAAAATAGGGGTGCTGTTTCCTTTAACGTTAACATTTGCCCTTCGGAATGCTAATTTAGCCTTTGGAACACTTTGTTACGCGAGATTGCGAAGCCCCTATCTGCCGAATGAAGTCCGAAAAAGGAGTGGTAATGTGGTCCGTGAATTCAGTAAGTAAGCCTAGTGGCCAGTTGGGATGTAGGCCCATCACGGCGCAGCTACAGGACGTCGACGATGCCATTTGCACCGCATGGCATGTCTGAAGGCGGGGCAGGGCTGCCTCCCGTACTGGCGCATTGCAGAGCGGACAACTCGATGAGGTGTCAATACATGTCCACTGTTCGCGGATGGATGGTGTGACAGCCGCACTCCCGCCAACTCTTAGGAGCGAAGCGTCTTTTCGGCGGGTCAGGCCAACCGGGAGATAGGAACCACGCGGAAGTACGAGAGCTCGTGCGGTGTGCCTAAGTTGTGCCTAAGTGCTTCTTCAGGAATGTCCCTGTTTCAGTAGCGAATCTGCACGTCGTTTCACGCGGTGCACGCATCGTGCAGGGCGAGTTCGCAGCAATCTACACTGAAACAAAACAAAAAAAGGAACACGAAAGGAATTTCTTATAACTGTAGCTCAACGTTAATTCCTAGATAAACATGCACGATATATGTAGAGGGAGATGACATTGGAGAAGACATTATGGCGCCGTATGTTGACGAATATCACCAGATGAGCATCTCCGATGTTTCAAAGAACACGTAGAAAAACGTTTCAGGCATATTTCGCAATGTCCGGACTGAAAGGAGTCACGCCCGCAATGCATGGCGCAGGCGCGTGAATGCACCAATTGCGTGTGAGCGTGATGCTCGGTTTTCGGGACCCACTGTTACGTCTCTTCGTCTTTCAATATTTGACGACAAGGAAGCACCGGGGCGACGAAGGCGTGCTTGCGCGTCGTTAAGTCGCGGAAGGGTATTCGCGATATCACGCCGCCTGCTTTCTCGTTAACGCATCGCTAGGCACAAGGACAGCCTTGGTGCGGTTCATTGTTCCGCCACCAAAGAGAAAAGGAAAAAGAGAAGGTCTGCCGACGTAATTGCAAGCTTCCTGAAAGCTCCGTGTCCGTCCCCGCGCGCGCGCAACCGTACAGACGGGGCTGAAGCTGCGCCGAACGTGTGTGCGAGGCCAGAGCGAGCAGCTTAGCCGCAAATGTGACGCAACAATTACTTCAACGAGAGGTAGATAGGATAGAATAGAGGACAGAGTAAAAAATAAATAAAAATGAAACACCTTATTTGTGCATGCATTTCGGAGGAGCCCCAGTAGGCATTGCGTTCACACCGTATACAGCTCGTGGTCGCAGCGCGCCACTGAGCGCGGCAGTAATTTTCAGGGTTTGCCTCTGACCAGTCGGCTGCCTTGGATGTAACTGAACGTGTTGTCGTATTGTTGCTGCGTCAGCCGTTATCGAGTGATGCACACAGTTGGGGGACACTGTACGGGATTGCAGAAATTTCCCACAAAGTCAGCCGCGTCGGTCGGTAACGGTAAACGCGCTGAGAGCCTGAGAAACCGCTGAAGTCTGCCGATTCATTTTCTCGCATTAGTATTTCTGGCCAACTGTGGACTCGCACGCGATGAAGCCGCCTATACTGTTATAGGCGATGGCAGCGCTTACCGGACCGGCAACTTCCTTCATTCCTAACATTATCCTCCTCGCGGTGGCCCGGCTCCGTCGACGTCAACAGATTCTCGGCTTGGACGGTATAGCTGAAGTTTTCTTTACTCAGGCGATAACCGATATCGAACTATTCATAGAAGGGCTCTGAGAGACTACGTTATACATTTGGGCTGGAATCTCTTTATCATCCAATGAAAGCGTGTTTTTTTTTTTTTCGAAAGGAAAAAAAAAATGTCGAGGGCTATTTGCATGGTTTCAATGTAAAGTAGCTAATTGCAGAGGCTGTACGTAGTCGACCACTATTTTGAGGATATCCCAACTGTCGTAATTCATGTGAACCTAAAAGAGCAGAGCCATTTAGCAAACGATGACGGCAGCTCTGCCACAGATTTTGAAATGAAGTTTGTCGGATAGTTGGAGAATAGGGGCAAAATAAAGTGATTATGCATAGAAAATTTACCTAGCACGAGGTCGAAAACACAGAAAGGGGCAACACGAGTCATGAGATGAAGGTTGGGAGAGGAAAAAGCAGAAAGGGCGAACCGTCGGAAGAAATCTCCCAGAGTGGGTATGTGCCACTAACGTCTAGGCTCTACATTTACATCTACATCTACGCCCTGTAACTGCAGGGTTTCAACAGCATAGAACTTGATACGTGGCTTAGGAACTGTGCTCGATGCACCGTTCCTCTTCGAAGACATTTACATCGATTCCTATGGATGCCAGAGATGAAGTAAGTTCAGTGAATATATAGGAGCATAACCTGGAATCCGGATGAAAAAAGAGGACGGGACGAGTGCTCGTCCCGTCCAGTTTCTTCGTCCGTGTTCCAGGTTGCGCGCATATATACGGGTATTTTCTTTTTTATAGGGCCAAAATGTTTTAAAATTGCCTGTGACAGAAAGCACAATTCTAACCCTTGATTTAAATTACTTGGTGAGGCGCCCATTACTTCCACGAGAAATCGGAATGCCTAATTAAATAAATAACCTAATTACCCTAACTAACTTTTTGTTTAATGATTATGCGGAACATATTTAAATCTACGAATCATAGCCGGTTTGTTAGCAAGGCGTATCCGCTTGGAACGAATTCTCTGGACTGCACCAGTTTCGAGATATTAATTTTCAAAGTGTCCGACGAAATGCAGTGGTGTTCCAGTTACTTTTTGCTTCAACGCATAAAACAGCGTTTTATTAGAAGAAGTAATTGGAACGCCAATGCATCTGATCGGACACTTCCTAAATTTATATCTCGATATTGGTGCAGTCCTGAGAATTCGTTCCTAGTAGATAAGTGAACTCATCGGCTGTAACTCGTAGATGTAAATATATGCCGTAAAATCCTTAAATAAAGAAATTAGTTCGCGCAATTAAGTTAATTATTTAATTAGGCATTCGGATTTCTTATAGAAGTAATGGCCACCTCATCGAGTAATTTAGATAAAGGATTAGAATCGTGCTATATGTCACAGGGAATTTTTACATATTTTGGACCTTCTAAAAAAACAAAAAAAATATTTCTCGTATATTTACTGAACAAGTACTGACAAGCCCAGCTACAGCTACTGCTATGAAGTAAGTTCTTTCACAAATATTGACCCGAATTTGATAAGTGATCCGGGTGAAACAAACAAACAAACAAACAAACAAACAAGCAAGCAAGCAAGCAAGCAAGCAAGCTGCATTAAGGACACAGCCGCAAACGCACCAAGGGCGGTTTCCTCGGACGATCAGTTTCGGCGGTACTAACACTTTCGAGTGACGTAGTACACGGCGCGTTGGATCATTCGAGCAGTTTTGCTCAGCCAGCTAATCAGCGCGCACTGAAAGTGATATCTCGGAAAGTGATTGTCCGAGAGCATGTTCACAGAGCCATTATTTAAAAAAAAAGTACTTGCGCTAGAACCGTTTGTGAGAGCAGATTTCAGCCAATTGTGATGACGAATATATTATTAGCGAACACAGCCGGCCGATGGGGAGCAGCACTTACGAAGAAAAAGCTTTGTGTATTCGGCCACTGGGGCCGAATTCGCTCCTCCTTCTCCTGCAGAGAACCCCAATTCGTTTTCGGGACTGGAAGCCGCAAATGGTATTTCGCCGCTTTCGTCAAACGCGCAAATCTGTGCGCTATAACGTAAAGCTAATACAAACTTTTCTATCCCATTTCTGCAATCAGCCCTCCACGACTGGTCAAAACATCTTCGGTCAACCCCCCCTTGGCCTATCTGTCACGCGACGTCGCGAAAACCACGATAGCTCCCCATCTGATATGACGTGTACGCAGTGATTATGCATGAGTAGACCAAACAAAAGAAAAATAGTTATTTCTGATTCGGCGCCTTATCGTCATTAGCCCTCCGCTATCGGTCAAAAGTTTCGGGCTGCACTCACTTCACCTGCCTGTCACGCGACGTCACAAAACAGCGAAAACTCAACGTGTCAAAGTGACGTGCATGGGTTAAAGATGCATTAATATGCCGAACAAAATTGATTTTTTTCTTCTGAATAGCAGGAGAATGCCCCGTTCCGAAAGGAAAAGAAGATGGCTGCCCACCGATCGCTCAGGCGCTGGCTATTTGCAGCTGCTGGAGAGCGCGGATTTATTTGCGTGTGATAAAACATTTTGCGCGGCTGTATAACGTTATCGAGTCCTTTCGGTACGCATACGACACCACCATGCCAACTCTTCTTTGCTTAGGATCCGTTTTAAAGGCATTCTTAACCTTCCGTTGTATGCCCGTGCGATTCTCGATCAACCACCACAAGCTAAGGGAAGCGGACCAATCGCAGACGCCAGCACCACCCTCTTCATCCGGTTATCTATTTTCACTGCGCTGGCTCGGCCCCACCGAAGTCCTCTCCACTTGAGCGCGCTGCCCGCCTCTTGCCAGCCAATTAGATAAGATAAAACCGCTCAATGTAGCCCATTTTCTTCGTATTGAAAGCAAACAAGACTTATCTCCTATGAACAAAGAGAGCGTTTGATTGCAGTGTTCATACACTCTTAAAACGGTTGCACCCTTTGGGGTGTATATTTGTCCCACAACGATAGTCGTCATCTGCCTTGCTTGCGTTTCCTTTCTTGCAAACTCGGCGCTCCCTACTTTCCCTGTCGAGAATACTGTCACAATAATAACGCGCAAGCCGTTTGTGACTGGGAAATACCCTGCTCGCTGCATTAAAGAAAGGAAACACGGGCAAGACAGATGACGATCATCATTGTGGGACAAGATAAGTCCCAAAAGGTGTAATTTTTTAACTGCGCACTCCTAAGCAAACTTACACCCTTTGGGTAGTATCTTGCCAAACAACGATAATCGTCATCTGTCTTATCCGCATTTCCTTTCTTTAGCGCTGCGAGCCTGGTACTTCCAAGTCACGAACGGCATGCGCGTCAACAGCATGACAGAGCATTCTCGACAGGAAAGCAGCGGGCGCAGCGTTTTCAAGAAAGGAAACGCAAACAAGGCAGATGACGATTATCATCGTGTGGCAAATATACACCTCAAAGGGTGTACATTTGTTTAAGAGTATACAATACTGCGGGTCACCGCCCGATGCTGCCGTCAGCAGTTACGTAAACTTGACGTCAAAAGATTGGGATAAAACATGTTGGAATAGCTTTACATTATAAGACCCCTGTGTTACTTATCTTGATTTGATGCACGACGTATTCGCACGTCAAAGAACACATAGAGCTCATTGATGCTAGACAGCGTCTAGCCTCTGCTTCGTGGCCCACTTGCTGCTATTTCGCCATTTTTTATAGTTTAACACATTCAGACGACTACCAACAGAAAGGGTAGAATGCTCATCTTCTCCTTATGTTGTGGGATTGATAAAGTGAAAAAAAAAGAGGCCAGAACTCTTTAATAAAATGAAGAGAGAAGGCAGCAACAGCTTTTTCAGATAAAAAGAGAGAGAGACAGAGAGAATAGGACAATGTTCGATGCGAGGCAACTTCAACACAGTATGGAGCTTTCTATGCACTACGTGTTGTCTACATACAAAGTCGATTGAGCGTGGTATAAAACTTGCAGGCCCAAATGAATACAACTAGTCGTGGCATGAACACAAAGCAGCTCGATACAGCAGCATGAAAATATACCAGCTTTTTTTTTTTTTTTGCTGGAAGACAAACATTATGCTCCCAGGCCGATCGTCGATCGAGCATTGGGCATACTCCGAACGCTGCTTCAATGCCCTTGCAAAGCCAACAACACTAGGGGCCGAATTCACAGCGCTTTTGCTTCGTAAGAACTGCTTGCCACTGGCTGGCCGCTGTCGTTAATAATATTTGCTTTCACGCTTGACAAGCGCTTGTTAGTACGAAACTGCTAGGCGTGCGAGCTCTACGAACTGCTTTGTGAATACGTTCTATAGCTATGTATGCTGCATCCTCCATCTATCACTTTCGCTGGTATTTCCCAGTTTTCGTGACGTCAAATCCAGCACGTGGCTCAGTGGAGTGAAGAATATTGCTCGACGTCACAGCGTTTGCGCTGCTCATAACGTCACTGAATTTGACAACGGCAATGATAGACTAACTTAGAGTGCAGGACCTCCCACAAGTTTCCTTCATCACGTTGACTTTCTCTCACTGAGCCAATCGGGGCTTTCTACTTTTAATGTACCCAAATGGACTACAATAGGCCTTGGTATCCATGTGCCCAATCGATTGCGGACATTCGTTCACGTTTACTGAACATGCCAAATATCGAGCGTGCACATTGGGATAATTTGTTTTTTTTTGTGTAGATAGCCTTGCATGTCCCGTCCAAAGAGTCAAGCCATATTGTACCTGTGTGTTACACCTCAAAAATCTGGTCGCCGTGCCACTCGGGACAAAAGACGCATTGCCTGTCAGACGACGTAGATATTTATCCATACACGATCCAATACCAATACTTGGGCCATATATCTTTCCAGTCATTACTGATGTCTTGCTAATGGATCGTCCTTAGAAATGTCGATATTTTCAATGGGCAACGATAAAGGCGCCGTATATCACTTCGGAATGGACAACCTATTATGCTAATAATTTAAGAGCTCGCGAGATGCCTACTAGGAAGGTTTTTTTGTAGGGTCCCATAGGCTTTTCATTTACCGGCAATTTGTGACGCTACTTCTTTTGCATACTAGGGCTCCTGACCGTGAAATTTGCTCCAAAGAAAGCGCATGATCTCGGACTTCGCAAATGCCGCATACCTATAGCCTGTGGTTCAGCTGCCTAACGGTGAATCTTAAACAAAGGGGCACTAAACGAGAAAATGGAGTCACGACAGACAGACAGACAGACAGACAGACAGACAGACAGACAGACAGACAGACAGACAGACAGACAGACAGACAGACAGACGGACGGACGGACGGACGGACGGACGGACGGACGGACGGACGGACAGACAGACAGACAGACAGACAGACAGACAGACAGACAGACAGACAGACAGACAGACAGACAGACGGACGGACGGACGGACGGACGGACGGACGGACGGACGGACGGACGGACATTTTAATAAAACCTGAAGGGGACGGCAGCGCGGACGGAAATGAGTAATGATGAAAATGGGTAAGTCTGATGGAAATGACTAAAAATGAAGTTAAACAGGTGCTAAACTACGCTGGTTTCTTCAACGTTAACTTCCCTTTCGGAATGTTAATTTACGCTTCGGAGCCCTTTGTTAGACAGGATCGCGAAAACCTGTCTCCCACATAAAGTCCGAAAAAGGAGTGGTAATGTGGCCCGTGAATTCAGTGGAGTAAGTCCAGTGGCCGGTCGCTAATATAGCGATTCGCTTTATTGTAGTATATTTGTTGTAGTGGGGGGGGGGGGGGGGGGGGGCTGATAGGTTGGTGTTCGCTGTTTTGTTGTCTCATTGCATAATTCCGTAGTGAATGGAACCGTTAACCAGTACATCTGTAGCGGCGCCGGAGCCCTCTCCAGCAACCACCTCAAGGGAAGAGGGAGGCAGAAGAAGAGGAGGGCAATAATTTCCGAGCGCTCCCCCACAGAATCTAAACCTTTAGAAAACCCACAGCTACCTCCTTACAGCGAGTGCCGACAGGTCTGGCTTTTCGTTTACGCGCACAAGGACGTTGCGAATGCATATGTTCAACGGATCTGCCTTCGCAATGTCACCCCATATTGCCTATTTTCACATCTCCTGAATAGCCCTGGATGTTTAATGAAATCTAACGAAATATTTCTTTTACCGTTGCACATGCCATATCTAGAACTCATACACGTTTGTCAGAGCTACCTTCCGCGTCGAAGCTCTTTAATGCGAAGCATTCTTTGCCTCATTATTGGCACTTCGCGGTTGGTAGCTAGGCAAGTATGTTCCTGTCTTGCCTCGCTTTAATAAAAACAGAATAACGTGTGACCCATGGTGAAATCGAACCTCTGCCGTGGAATACAGCAACCCAGTGCTCTAACCACCAGGCCGCTATGGCACTCCCCCCCCCTTTATTACAGGGAAGCAAAACCATAGCACTCACCCTAAACACACGAGTCAATAATCAGGGAAATTAAAACGCAAACCAAAGAGGCGTAACCAGTCAAGAGATTCACTAGAACGCTCGTATATCACGCGTATTCGAATTATTTTTTCGTGGAAGATGCTCTTGATTGCTCGGGATTGGTTCGGCATGTCTATCTATATCATTCTGGCACTCCAGAGACTATGCAATCCAATAGGGAAAATGAGGTCGTATGGCAAGGTTCTGTTTTTTGTCACAACAAAGTATCGGGTTGCGATAGGATTTACTTCTAATTCTTTCTTGAATGCTCACTGTAGAACATCTTCAAAAAATATTGCATTACAACAATCGATGTAGCAATAATCAATCGTTTGCGACTTTTACAGCGAAGCTGCATATGGCTAGCCGATTCGTCCGTCCGTCTGTCGCCTGTACGCCGAAAACTCTTCCGGCGCAACCCCATGCGCATGCGCGAAAAGAAACAGAGAGCGAAAGAGGAGCACGATTTGCTGCGCCAGTTGTGACGTCGTTGCTCTCCGTCGCCGCCGAGCGCGCGCGCAGCAGTTTCTCTTCGGCTCCGAGATGCGCAGGCCACGCGTCATGCGTACTCCTGACGAGCAGGCAGCTTTCGATCTGCAACGCCACTAGCAGAACCGGAAACGAACTCGTTTACGCCGTGCCGATGCTGCAGCCCGGGCACAAGAACAGGCTCGCGCAGTCGAGCGAAAGCAGCAACTGCGTACTGTTATGATAGACCTCTCGGGTGTGAGAGACATTCAGGCGTACGCTCCATGACAAGATGATTTGCCTCATCCCAGAAAAGGCTGTTACGGTAAGCCTGGACATCAACCTATCGAGCATGAGAAGCGTTCAAGCGGGCGTCCCCATGTCAACATAATTTCCCTCTTCTCCGAAACAGCGTCACCCCTTTTATTCCATGAGCTGACACAAAGGGATAGACGAATAGAAGACAAACGGAAGGGCGGGAGGCCGTCGACGACAAAGCCTGACGAAAGCACTAATGCCTCCACAGGCTGCCCGGGGAGACGTCGACAACCACAAGACCGCAAGGGGTAATTAAGGCCGTCTTGGCCCCCGCATGATCGACCTGTCAAGTGTTAGATGCGTTCAAGCGGGCGACCCCATGTCGACATAATTGCGCTCTTCTCCAAAACAGCGTCACCCCTTTTATTCCCTGAGCTGGCACAATGGGAAGGACGAAGAGAAGAAAATCTAAAGGTCAGGAGCTCGACAGCAGAACCTGGCGAAAACACTAATACTTCCACAGGCTCCCCACGAAGACGTCGACGACCACAGGACCGCAAGGGGTTATTTAAGGCCGTCATGGCCCCCATGTTAATCAGAACCGCTCGAGACTCGGATGAGACTCACAACCATGTACCAATGCAGTGAATACAATCTTTTCTACTTTTTTTCATCATCACAATGCCCGGCTTCGTCGTCGCTTCCTGATTCATGCGATGAAGACCTACCTCACCCGATCGAAGATCGTATCAGTACCGAGGATCCGGTAGCCTACCAAGCCGCCGTTTAATGAACCGCCGGGATTAACCCAGTGATAAACATCATGGCCGCACGTTTCAGCTTTGCTGGTTAACCATCTGTACAGAGTGCGTTGGCGGTGATTTTTTTTACACACTCTGCAATTTGTGTCTCAGCTGAACATACATACACCACATACACCACATGAAATAGCCATAGGTACGTAGGATTGTAAAACACATAGTTGCTGAGGGCATCGCAATCCGTGTTTCTCTAGCTTACGCTCGCCCACTACCCATGTAGAACCCAACAATCGTCGTGTCGTGAGCTCACGTCAAACGGCCGGCGTATACATGTCTTTGCTGCCACACGATCGTCTTCGACGTGGCCGACGTCGTGGTGCTGTGGTCCCGCACACGTACGCTCGCCAACCCACAGTCACCATTACTCAATTTACACAAACGCGTTGGTTCATCTGGTAACGCTTTCCAGAACCCCAAACAGTGCTGGGTAACCAGGTACCTGCAACATGCTTCGAATAACATGGCTTCACCCAGAGCATAAGATGTGCACAATTTTTTATCTAGTATATTTATCGTTGGCGGCGAGCGGCATCGCCCAACTTGGTTGCGTGAGAACACGCGCTATTTGTATCGGCGGTGTAGGTCAGATTGCCAACCACCAACCACGAAAACGGGTGAAAAAGCTATTTTCTGCTTCCCTAATACCCGCAGAACTTACAGGCTGCTTCTTGAATGACACCATAGTCGATAAATTCCTTTGAGAGCAGGCGATTGCGGCGTAAGAGTGACAGATGGACGCCGGGCTTGCTGCGCACCCGCCTCACTTTCTGAAGGTGATGGCCTCGTAGTCGAAAAACTTAGACGCATAGCTCTCGAGTGGGCTTGTGCGGTCGTGGAAGAAGCGCTTGCGTGGTAGTGACGCTTCGGGTTTGAGCAAAATACGACTGCGTGAGCTGCATGGTTTGTAGCGTGGTAGACATTTTGGTCGGCCGGTTTTGCTGCGTGCACTGTATGGGGTAGCGTGCGCAGCCACCGAGCGACGCGCCAGGCGCTGCCAACGGCCCCCTTTAGGGACAATCTGATGCTATGAGTTGACGATACTACTTCCCCAATTTACTCCGGTGTAAATTTTCCCTTGTGGATATTCTGAGGTAAATGCTCTCAGCATATGGGCTCAGGTTTTTCTTTAGAATTGATGTACTGAATTTGCGATGATACTAGGTAGATAGCCATATGCCGACACTTGGACTTGATCACTTGAAAAGTGGGATCTCTTTTTTTTTTTTTTATTTTGCGGTAGGCGTAATGCCGTAATTATACAGTTCTAAAAAAAATCTTTAATTTTTGGGTGATTCACTTTCGAGCACATTGCGATTGCAGAATTCAAGCCGGATGAACAAAATATTTTTTGGATCTGAATAATAATGACTATATTGGTAATGACAATAAAAAGAGCGATGTACAGAAAGCAGTGAATAATCAGTCGTCGAACAAGAATGACATACCGACCTTCAAGTTGGTGCATTGCACTGCGGTTACTTTAATCTGCAAACCACGTGTAAACGTAGGGTCATTACAGAGTACTTTTGTTTTGTAAACTGTTGATTTTCCACTGCTGTTTGACAGAAGTCAGCATAAAGCCAGTGGTATAGGGCGTTAGGTTTCAAAAAAGAAGACAACAAACCGGGAGTTGCATCATCAAGACGAGAGCTGCATCATCAAGAAGACTATGAAGACTGATTTCTCTGAAACGCTATAAACGAAGCAGCTGCTGAGACGCTGTTGAAGACGATATGAACGCCGAGGAACTGAGAAAAGAGTTTGTAAGCTGTAAGGTCAAGTTGCAGAAGATCATAACAAACGGCGATAGTGTATGGGATATACAGATGACAGAAGAAGAAAGGAAGTTTTACGACCAGACGGTGTTGACAAAAATAACAACATGACCATCCCTTAATCGTTCATGGCCTATTTCATGCTGCAGATGAGTGTGGGGAATTAAACGGCCCTCTGGAGCATTATTTAAACGTTTTATTGCGATAGCAATTATATGGACATTCCAGCCACATTTCTCCCGTCGCCGTCGCCATGAGGTTCCGCTATAAAGTCCAAGGGCGATAAAAATCGTCGCCGCGCGCCTTACGCTGTACGTGCGAGTGAAAGCGTGCCAGGGTGAAACGGCGAACGCGGCTAAATCTCGCGTGTACGAGCGAGAAAGGCTGGCTTTAAGGAAGGCGGGCAGGAAGCGCGCATTCTGTCGCGCGCGAGGTACAGGGGGGTGAGCCGATGGAGGGGAAGGGGGGGGGGGGAGGCGTTTTTCTCCGGCGGCTGCTGCTAACGGCGCGGCCGTGCGGGCGCCTTATTTTGAAAGCGATCTGCGACGTGGCCAAAGCGAGCGCCCGCGCGGGCCTCTTCAAAGCGATCTGCAATGTTTGCAGTGTGCGCGTAGAGCCGGTAACTTCGTATGCGCTGTGCTTTCGACGCTTCGTTCGCGTCGAAGCGAGAGATGCACGAAGGTCAATTCGATCGCTGCTGCGATTCCTCACTCCAGCATATAGACCGCGAGTTTCCGCGCTCATCGAGCGAGATGTGTTCATGTTTACCTGTGCGTACGTGACACCCTGCTTGTTAATTTAGTTAGAAAACGTTGGCGGGCTAGTTGGTTTGAATCCATGATAGAATGTGTATGTGTGACTGAACGAGGACATAGAAAGAAACAGACACATAGAGACAGCGCTGTCTCTGTGTGTCTTTTTCTTTCTACGCCCTCGTTCAGTCCTGCTTACCCATTATATCATTGTTAATTAAGTTACTGAGCGAATGTTTACAAATTTATACGGCAGATAAAACTACTATCCTTACTTCATATAGCTATCTACGAATTTTCTATCGCAATCGGTGCTGCGCCTTTCGGGCGAAACTGCGACTTTTTATTTTTTAATTTCCACCTACCTATAGTGTTTCGTCTTCGGAATCAGAATCATGTTTTATTGAGTTACTAAGGGTAATACACAAATGAATATACAGAAGGAGGTCCCAGAGTAGATGGCTGTAAAGGGCTTCCTTTAGTGGTTTTCATTTAAAATCGAGTGTGCCGCCGTTTGCCATACCAAAGGCAGGCCTTTAGAAGCACTGCCTTTGCGATCCTCCACTCGTATATAAATTCCTGGCCGCTCGAATTCTACGAGTATACCAGTTGCGACAAGCTCCTGCGGCACTCTGATAGTAATTTTCCGGCACTTGTGAAGTAGTACTTTGTTATAACTAGAAAAAATTTTTGATCCTTATCTACGTCTATGAGAAGTAGATGATTCTTGCGTCTTACGCCCGAAAACGGCTGGCGCGACTGTACACACTAGTTATAGTCCTTCCAAAGACTCATCACATCTGTGCCAGCGGTCTTCTCCTCGATCCTGGCACGCATCTTCGCCTCCTGTTCGAGGGTGAAGTGTCCCCTCCAGTCGCCCACCTGACCCTTGCGTATAAATTGCATCGTCGGACCCCTGCCGTCTCGGGGCACGAACATTCTCCGCACCGGTCCCAGGGCGGCGCCGCTCGCTGTGTTCAACAGCTTCTGCAAGTCCCTGTCGGACACTTCGATGTGCTCCTTCATGTACTGCACGCTGCTCTTGTCCAGCACCTGCTGGAGGAGGTACGGGTCTTTCTCGAGCGACTCCACGTGCTCCTCTCCGAGGAAGCGGGCTAGCCGAAGAACGCCGCCCCTGGTGTCCTCCTTGAGGTCCTCGTAGGTGAGGAAGAACACGTTAGGGTCGTCCTTGTGCTCGTACCACGACAGAAGGTTATCGAAGTAGTCGCCGAAGTCCGTCTCGCCCCTGATGAAGACTTCGAAGAAGTCGTCGAACGACCCGTCCGCGAACTCGTAGCCGGGTATGCCCCGCGCGTGGTGGTAGAAGGAGACGCAGCAGTCTCTGGGATTGCGCACCATGTACACGTACTTCGCGTCCTTGTGGTACGGTTGCCGGTCGAAGGCCAAGTGCGTCTTGAGAAGCCGTGGCGGCGGCATCGCGTCCAAGCCACGGTTGCCTGTAAATTCCAGGAAGGGCGTCTTCATCTGGAACTCGAGGTAGTTGCTGGCCGACACGCCACGGTTGAGTATGAGCTGCGAGATCTGCTGGATCCAGTGGGTTCCGCATTTGGGGTACGTCACCAGAAAGATGTCTCCGGGCACCGGCTCGAAGCTGAGAGCTTCTCGTACGCGGTCAGGATCGAAGCCCCCTGGTACCCGGATCCCGTCTACGTCTATGTAAGTTGGCTTCTTCGGGGCAGGCATCGTGACCTGTAAATAAATAAATAAATAAATAAATAAATAAATAAATAAATAAATAAATAAATAAATAACGCTGCTGACAGTGCAGCTTTTCTTCCGAGTACATCATTATTAAATAATACCGGTAACAATGCGACAATCGCTGGTTCTTTTGGAGCGCTCTGTGCTTGCGAGATTCTCTGCAATCAAAGAGCTTTAAGATGCTATACGTTAATAGCATTGCGTAACGCGTGCCCCACTATTCACAGCAAATTATGCAAACGGTACTGTTTTGGCTGTTTTCCTTACGGAAGCATCGTTAATCGGCAGCAAGCCGCAAAGGCAGCGGAAGGGGCGTATAGCGGATAATCATTAGGACGACTGCGAGAGCGAATAAATCTACCCACGGAAGCGAGACAGCTGTATGCGCAGGGATACGTCTTCCACATAAAATTAAAATGTAATAAAATTAGTAAGCCAGAACAGATGTAAAAAACTCAACATGTGAAACGGCATGAACAGTGCGAAATGTTGAAAACAGAAACAAAAGCACAGACACTTTACAAGCACCAGCATAACTCTATATCATGTCACGGCTTCTGTTCATGCCGAGGTGCCGTTTCGGATCACCGAAAAGCTATAGTTGTCTGTGTCCGAAACAACTGCTAGTACACTATAGTGAAAAATACGGGAAAAAGGAAAGTGTTGGATGCAGAAAGCAGATAACGCGCAGTGCATCGCTTTGCGACACGTTGATTGCGGCTTTCTGTAACACTGAAATCTCGCAGCCCTAGATAACACGAGAATGTACCAACGGAGAGGTAGACGGGCGTCAGAATGCACCTCTCTTTTACCTACGTCTTCATTCACGCACAGAGAGCAGAGACGAATTTAACCCTGGCCGAGTGGGAGCTACACTACCTTCTCCGAAAGCAGCGTCGTATTTTATGACGTCGCCCGTATACGCTATAAGCAGAATGAGGAAGTGCTTGTAAACTGTCACCAGGCGTACTGATAGCGACAATTTATGATGGCAATTTATGTTCGCAATCGATAATTTAATGCTCATAAAATTGTCGCTTGTGGAGCCTTCTCTTAAGCCATAAACGTGCGTCCTTCCGTCGGCATGAAGGCGACTCTCGATGAACCAGCTAGGTGCAATCCCCTCATATAACAAATTTAGCTTTCACACTGTCTTAATGGGTATTACGCTTAGGGACATTTTGCTTACAGACATAGTGCATGCATGCAGATAGAGAGAGATAGAGAGAGAGAGAGAGAGAGTTCTTTAATAAAATAAAGAGGATTCTGCGGGCGCGTATGTAAGCGCAACATCTTACTCTGTATAGGAAAGGGAATTGGGGACCGAAGGTTCCAGGGAGAGGAGGGTGAGATAAGGAAAAAAAATCAGGAAAATGTTTATCATAGTATACACAGGTGGGATAACGCTGATGTTATTAACGTAAAATGGTTAGAGCTTGACGATTAAGCCAATGTCTTGATCGACAGCAAAAAAAAAAAAAAAAAGATGGCAGAGACACTCAATACTTTACGTTTGGGAATCCGAAAGCATTGTAGTCGCTTTGGTGAAATGTTTTTTTTTCTGCTCGTTCCTTGTCCGCGCAAGCTCTTGCCAGCGTTTTAACTGCGCCTCGATAAGGCCAAATGAAAACGCGCCAAGCGTCTAAACGCGCTCGCTTGCCCACGAGGAACTGATAGCTCGAAGGATCGCTCAGCGGCATTCAATTGGACATTAATGTTTTTTACACACCAATTTCACACGCTCATGACGTGGCGCTACCTCCAATGGCTGCGCCGCCACGCACCCAACGACGGCCCCACGTTTAGTCAGCCAGAACCGTGGAGCCACCGTGGCGTGAGAAGAATGTGTTCGTCTCGCACCCCGGAGGCCCGGGCGCGATTCCCACCCAGACCGAAATTTTTGTTTTATGTTCAAAGGCATTTAATTTACTTTGTTTACAGGAATCTCCCTGAGAAATCTGACGTCAATTCGAGTATTTGTTCATGTGCTTTTACTCTTTGCCGCCGGCCATTTTCGGTGCCATCATTTCCTCGAGCCGCTGACTGCAACGCCGGATTTTCGCGCAATGGGGCATTTTAAATTTTTAATGCTTTCGCTATAAACATTTAACGCTTGACGTTGCTTTGAAGAAAATACATTGTACATAGTATGCTTCCTATAAAGAGAAGTTTGGGAAGCAGAGACCATTTTACTGAGATAACATGTCCCTTCGTCTCTGCAGCTTGGACACTCCAACAAAATATGTTCCATGGTTTCTAGCGCATCACACTAAGGGTTGGTGGACACTTGAAAACCGCACCGGTAAATGCGGCATTCAGTCTAAGCCGTTGATACATTGTCTCAAGGTGACGGGGAAGCTGATATGTGGATTTTTTTAAGACGGAGTCAACTGACTGGAGAAAGTGATATTGATGAAGCGACATACTCCACAAGTGATTCCTTTCCTCGTGGCGTATTTCTTTGCCATTGATGATGCGTCGGCATTTGTATAGTATATCCGTCTGAAATTTCTTAAACATAGGCCTCTGCGGGCAGATAGATAAACTTTTTTTTTCATTTCAACATAGTAGTGTCCAGCAGGTCATTGGAATACTGCAGTGTGACCAGCGACAGTATCAATGTGATGAATGTAACCAATGTCTCGGATTACTGGATGTTGGTTACTAGCTCTGTTGATGTTACATATGCTTTGTAGGGCGATTTTTGAGGCTGTAAAGATGACCCATCGTTTTGGTTGTTGCCGAAGGATCTGAAGAACGGCTTCCTTGTAGTGCCGCATTGTGGTGTCGTCTCCCTTCTGTCCTTGTTCGCTGGCGCTAAATATGCTTTCAATGCCAGTTTACCAACGCGCCCAACAAATGGCAAGGCTTCTGTTATGACCGTAAAGTCCATCTGCCGTGCATGATGTTTACCGTTCAAGAAGGTCAGAAAAGTGCTGACCAGAAGACGATGTGTCGAAACCAGACGACGAACTGCATTGAGAGCAAGACCCATCAATGTGGACATGGGTCGAACCCGAGTATTCCTTGGCGATATATGAATCAGGGCGATTTGCAGAGTTCCAGCTTGAGGTATGTTTTCTTTTTTTTTTCCGTACTGATACCGGGAATGGTGTAATGCGACTAGCATGAAAGAAAGTGTCCAATGCGGCAAATTCAAAGGCATGAACTTCTGCACCCGTGCAGGAATTAGGGCAGAGATTAAACGGAAGGCTTGCCCAAAGCTGGCGTTAGCGTAATTTTTAGTTATGCGCACAAGAAAATGTTTCCTAATTTGAGTGACATGTCGAAGATGAATGTGTAATATTTCTTGCGTGCTTTACAAGGACATATGAAGATTCGCATGGAAAGAAAACTGAAGCGTTCAGTTTTCTAATCGTTACTGTAACCATACGAATAGTCTGCACTGGATAACTCTTTGTTTAGGCTTTAATATCCAAAATGCGCTGCAGAACGATGGAACAAATGGGACAAGGCCGACAAAATTCAACATTCGGGCCGCAGTCGAACACGTCGTGAGGAATCCGCGGGGGCCGCGTTCCGATGGGTGGGGATTGTAAAAATGCTTGTGTGCCGAATTTTGGGGCCCGTTAAAGAACCGCAGCTTGAAAAATTTATTCTGGAGCCCTCCATTAAGGTGTCTTCAATGGTCCCCGTGTTGTGCTGGGTCGTTAAACACCAGTCAATTAATCACATCTTGAGAAATACTTAAGTCGTTGCCAGCGAGGAATGAATTCTTTGTTAACTGCTGCGCGCGGGTAAGCAAAGTAATTTTGATGCAACAAATAGAAGGAATGCAAGACTGATAAGCTTTTTCTTTACGAAAGTTAGTTAATTTAGTCCTAATTATCTTTCGTTTCGTTGAAACTACTCTAATAAAGAGATATCCAAAGAAAAAGTTGAGCAAAATTAATTGCTTAATCGATTTACAAGAGGAGGGAACTTTGGGCCAGTTGGTTCGACACATTGAAGAGGAAAAGAACCGCGACTTCAGACGCGACGTGACGAAGACGGGACGTGACGTGATACCGCTCGTCCTGTCCATTCTTTCGACACGTCTCAAGTCGCGGTTCTTTTCCTCTTCAAATCGATTTACATTGTGCTGAAATTTTTCCTCAGCATGCAACGTTCAAATATCTGCAGGAGGATGTTTCAGAAATAACCAATTAGAAAATGATGAAATCGCTAGGCAAATACGCGTACGCATGGTTAAGTATGCCAGGACACCACGTCAAGTAGGACGTGATGTCCTTGCACTTAACCACATTATACTCGAGTCCCATCTTCGATCGTACGCAGTACGTGACGCCGTGGCGTAAAGAGCAAAGTCTTCAAAGGCGAACATCTCGCAGTTCGATGCATGCATCTCGACGGAAGTTTAATGAACTGCGTCGGTCTTTTTTTTAACGTTACGATGCACTTGCATGTATAGATTATGCGTGCCAACTCTAGGTGAACACTGCATGCGTGACACACGAGAGTGATGCACTGGCTGAATTTGAAATAAGAAGTGATTAATGAAAGTGCCATTAAGCCGAATACGACGCATGCACGCGCGATCCCATCGGTCGAGGCAACGGGGCATGGCGAAAGTCGTAGTTCGGATCAGTATTGCGTAGGGGCCCGTGCCGCAGTTCTGCATCACTCCACAGGGAACGCTCCGAGTTCCACGCAACTAGTGTCGCAGGTTATGGCTCGGAGCCGTTACAGCTGCACTACATTTACACTCGACAGCAGGCACAAGAGAAGCAGCTTGGGCATGCAGCCGCTTGATAGGCTTTCACGTTGTCGAACGACAGTCAAAAGCGACAAAGCACTCGACTTCCCCGGCCTAGTGCAAGCCCCCTCCTTCTCTCCCCAGCCCCCCAAAAAAAAGAAGAATTCCTGGCTACACCACTGGTTTTCAGGTGTGTAGCGATTTGTTGTTGCAGGTGAGGGGGGGGGGGGGGGGCGATATTACTGACCATTTCCAATGCCATTCAGATGACTTCAATCAATCAGTGGACTTTTCTTCCGTGGATTATGGGGCCCGCACGTTCTCGGAGGATAGTTTTCAAGGGGCATGCTTGATGGGGTGGACGGGGAAGTAGTTGTCCGGGGCATACTTGACATCGTAAGCCACCGCACGCGCGCCACAAAAGGAAGTTAACCTACACGGACAAACACTTGTCCCCTATCCGTTTCTGCTCTCACGTGGCGTTTGTGTGTGTGTGTTTAAGTGTAACTAGCTTAATAAGTCAAGTATGCATCAATTAGCCCTTGTCTTTTCAAATGTTCAAGGAGAAAGCGTCAATGAAGTATTCGCGGCAATTGTACGATGCCTAGGTTCAACAAGAAAGCGATGACCCTTTGTCATTCTTGTTTTTCCTTCCTTTATTTTGTTGGTAATTTAAAGTATGAAAGGATACTTAATCACCCCATAGTGAGGTGATGGCTAATCTTTATCGCTTAGTGACACAAATAATATGACTCGAGGCTTAAAACAACAACAACGACGACGACGACGAGGCAGAAATAAATATGAAAATGAGCATGTACACACACGCAACATGCAGTCGTTCGGAGGCTTTCCGCAATTAAGCGCGCTCAATAGAATGCACTAGACTGTGTCGGCTCACCACGCGGCGTCGCAAAGCCTTCCTCGGCAAAGCGATGACCTCGCCACAGCAATGATTGTTTCTCGCTCACTGCCGCTTTCATATATCAGAGAAGAGCCCCCACTGAAACCCCTTAAAAAAATGGAAACTCACAGGAGGCTGCTTTCTGTACATACACTGCTGTTAAGGATATTTGACCCCTAGGCGCCCCCAGATTAAAGTACAGACACGAAATACGACCACTCAGAATTTTTCGTCGCGTGATTTGTTAGGCGGCGCGAAATTTAAAAAAAGAAGAAAAAATAATGGCGTGCATTCCATATGAAAACTGTACGACAAGGTCTTTCCTTCGGAGGTTCGAATTACCTTGGAAGTTAAGCTTGAAACGAGCGAGTTGTGGCACGGACAAGTACACGTGAAGGCATACATTAAGAATACACACGCACCTCTTCGCGTTCGTGTTCCTTGTCCGTGCTATAACTCGCACATTTCATGATAAACAACCAACATTTCCACATCAAGATGAACAACCAACAATTCCAAATCACCCCTTTCGTTCAAAGTGAGACTCACATAGACTTAAAAAAAAGGGAGAGAAGAAAACGATTATCGACAATATTCGTTTTTTATTACTGGCTGCCAGAAATGACAGGTCACTGACCGAATTGCAATAGCCCATACAGAGTGAGGCTGGCAAATGAACGTTGGTAAGTTTACACTTGAACGGAACAAAGAGGCGAGAGGGATGGGGAGGCGAAGAGCAAAAATTGGCAGCGCCTGAGGAGGAAAATGTCAAGACGCACTGCCCAGCGTGGCTGATATACAGCTCGGGAAGAGCAACCGCACAACCAAGCTCGAGGAATTCGGCGAGGCTGCAGCAGTACAGGCGCGCGTTCGCGGCGTGACCGCGAGGCCACCATCGTACGTAAGGCGCGGAAAACACAGTACTTAGAAAAGGCGAGCGTCTCGGACAGTGTGAGAGCACAGGTCGCACGTTGCGAGGGGGCCGAGCCGTGCTTTGGGTAATCATGTGGGTAATTATGTGCCACTTAGTATGTACCACCCTTCCAAGTGCAAAAAAAAACAGGAAATCCTTTAAGATTTCTTTGGTGCTGGGCGGTATCGAACTCGCGTCACATTTAATCAGATAAACTTGCTTGAATGTTATATTCGCACAAGCGTGACGCGCGAACTTCGCAGCTGAATGACACAGCGTGTCTAGAGGGAAGCGCCAGAGTGCTAGAAGCCCGGCTGCCTACTCGCCCCATACAAGACTCGTCTCTGCAGCGACAATACGGTGTGTTGCTATGCACTGCTTCATTGTTAATCGCATTAACGTCGACATTCATCGTGAGATGGGTTCTGCCGCAATTTATTTTTTTTTCTCTGAGTGCATATGGCGCGTCGTTGGCTGGTATCTGACCAACGTCGGCACCGAGACCGTTGGCGTGGTGCTTGACTTCCGTGAGCCGCAGTGGCATCAGCAAGCCATTAAAGTGGGGTAGTCTTGCATGTGAGTGAGCTCCGCCACCTTGATGCTGGTGCACCACGTTTTTCTTTCGCGGCCGTACATTGAAAGCTACGATCATTCCCTCTGAGGAAATGAATGACGCGGCTGCAGGCGAGCGTGAAGCGAAAACTAATTATCCCAACTACGCCGGTGATGATCCACATCGCCAACAATAAATTCATTTGGCTCCGTTCCACGTAGACACTGCAGGAAACAAACGCATGTCCCCGTGTTTTCCCAACGAACACACAGTTCTTCATATCCTCCCTCGCAAAGCTGGCACTTAGCAGGCGCTCTACGTGCACGTAATATGTGCCTACGTATTTAACTAATACATGGCGCGCTCGACTTACTACAGGACAAAGTTAAGGTGAAATAAAGAAAAAAATATATAAGCTGACGTCAAGCTTGAAGTCAAGGGTCTCCTTGTTATTTACACGCGTACAACGCCGGCCTATCTGCAGTCTTGTGTGCACCGCAGCTATTCAACAAGAAAGAAAGAAAAAGAAAGAAGGAAACGAAGTAGCGTAGATGACCATTGCGTCCTTCAAATGGAAGAAAGGCATCTCGCCGCTTTTGGTTGCGCAACCTGTTGAGCGAGTACAAGTGACAAGTGACGTGGCTTACAATATTTGCAAACTTTTCCATTATATCTCTTTTCTTGTACTTTAGGAACAAGTTGTTGGGAACTAGCCATTTTCGAAACGATTATGCTATTTGAACATGAAATTTGCGAGTACGCAATGCATGCGCATTTGAGGCATAAACAGTAAACATTATTGAGGCCATGGTCCATGCATCGGCAACATGCACAGGGGTTTCTGCTCGCAAGAAATCTTTACTTCGTCTTTACTCTCAATCGGTACCTTGACTGTCATCTATTGAGCTATGGCGACTGTTCAGCGAACGCTCGTAATTATTATCGCATAAAAAGTGCATAGCTTCGTTATAGTGTATGTCGGGAAGCTGTGCGACCCCTGGCGTGCGCGTTAAATTAGATTTATCGCAGTTTTTTTTTTTTTTTTTTTTACCACGTACACCTGTAATGAGACGAAATGGTGGAAGGCAAGGAACTAATTTAGACTTGCTCGGTTCAGACTTCACAGTGATTCTTTTCTTTCTCAATTATTGTTGCCCCTCGTCATTGACCTTAACGCTCCGACGACGCCATCATAGCCACGAACGGCCAATTCGTCGCGACAGTTGCACAAGACCCAAATAGAACCGAAGGAGATGAATGATGACAAAATACTGTCCATGGCGCACTTTAAGATGCACCTCAGTCACAGTACGCGGGCGTCTTTTTTTATTATTATTATTCCGTGCCTATGAAAATGCAGCCTACGTTAAGCCTGCGAATTGAACCGACGACACCGTACACAGAAACATGTCAACCGTCCGCGGTATAACTTAGCGGATATGGCGTTACACCTCTGAGCCCGAGGTCGCGGGCTCGATCCCGGCCGCTGCTGCAGCCGGCATTTCGATGGGGACGAAATGCGAAAAACGCCCGCGTGCTAAGATTTTGGTGCACGTTAAATAACCCCAGGGGGTCAAAATCAATCCGGAGTGCCTCGCTATACGGCGTGTCTCATATCGAGGTTTCGGCATGCAAAACCCCAGAATCTAACTTTAAGAACGACGTCATGCACTGCCATATGTGGCCCCCGCGATGGAGATAAAGTCTAAGGACGCCAAAAATTACTGTTCATGGAGGCAGTCGCTGATCATGACGAACGTGTAGCTCGACAAAGAGAGAAAAAGTTGTGTCGAATCGACAAAGCTTTCCGTTCGTAACACCTCTTTTACAATGGCCGACCGCCTTCGGTAATGATATGTCCAACATCACGACTGATTGGTACCTCCTCTTATGAACAGTTTCATCATACGGACTAGTGCGAATGCGAATTCAAGGCGCCGTTCGTACGCAAGAAGAGGTTCATAACATGCTTCAGACTATCGGTATAGCCAATGGGATGACAGCGAAGGCGCTGTTTAATGACGAACAGTTCTTGCAAACGAAAAGCTGACCGAATGCGCGCCAGTATTCACAAATACCTTTTACCCGGGAATTATTCGCAAGAGCAAGTTCCAGTTGATCTTGATGCTGGACACATTATTAGCGAAAGCGGACAACCAATGGTAAAGAGCACTTACGAACGAAGAGCTTTGTGAATATGGCCCCATGGTCTATGGACGACAAAAGCAAAGGCAGTAATGCGATGGGGGCGAAATGCGAAAACACCCGTGTGCTTAGATTTAGGTGCACGTTAAAGAACCCCAGGTGGTCAAAATTAATTCGGAGTACCCCACTACGGCGTGCCTCGTAATCAGATCATGGTTTTGGCACGTAAAACCCCATAATTAAATTTTTTTAAAGGCAGTAATGTTTTCCACATACTTTCATCTCTCCTGTGCTTCACTTACTTCTGTCATGAAAAGAGATTTATAGCCTTCGCGGTAAGAGCGTCACCCTCTTCCAACCTTGCACACAAAAAAATCAAATTTTATGTTCGATCCATTTAGGAACGGATAGAGTAGCCGCGGAAAAAAAAGCTCTCAGATAGCTTGACGTAGTCACAGCCTCATTTTTTCTTTCAGCAGCAAGAACAGCGGATACGCCCAAGGCACTTTTCTTTACAAAAATTCGCGTGAGACAAAAACTGTAATAGAACAAAGAGAAAAATTATATAGGCACGCACAAATGTCGCAACAAACATAACAATGAAAACAAAGTGATAATGAACAGGCGTTCAATTGTCATAATTTCAGTAAGAGTGCAATGCGGCGCGCCTCGCTCAGAGATGGCAAGCCGCCCTCTTCAGCGAGGCACCCGAAGACCAGGAGTGGGCCGTCCAGTGGGCCAGGGCCATTGCCAAGGATCTCGAAAGATTTTCCTCGGGCGATGGATCCCTGGCAGTCTAGCCCCCGGCACCAACAGCAATACCCGTTGGACAAATAAAGTGTATTCCTATCCTATCCTACCGTAGAACATATTAATTACCTCCACACCTACGCTGAATACTTCTCGCAAATTTCGCCGTATGTATTGGTAATCAGGTCAAAGTGAACCATTTGATACATATTCAGAAGCGACGAAAGCGTGTAGTTAAACGTTGTTTGCCTGTGTTTAAACACGGGGTGGATACTTCCCAAGGTTCACCGCATCTAGATGAATAATAATTTTCTTTTTCCGTAATTGGGCTAGATAACGTATGTTATCTACATTCTTTTTCGTTGGTAGCTGAAACTTAATGCTTAGGCGATAATTGTATGATTTATGAACGCTAATATGATCCCACCTTCACTAAAGTTGACAGCAGCGAATGACTCTGCAATAATTGAAGTGCACCGTTCACTTACGGTGCGGACCCTGCTACAGCGGGACAGTGAGCTTCAGCTGACCGTCAGACGCCGGCTTGGAAGCGCTGAGCGGCCACCGCCCGGCTCTGCAGCGACAGTATCCAAGCAGCGCTTGGCCGGCAAAAACCCGGCATAAATAGACTCTGGGCGCCGCTCTCAAGGACAGCCTGAAAGTGGACGCCGACTGCTATCGGCTTTCGTTCCGCCTCGCCACTACGTGCGTCAACAGCCGTATACTAGTTCTTGATGGTGCCTCTCGGCCACTTTCATTCGGCTCTTCGTATGCGCCGGTCATTACGTATGCGTACAGCTCACTCCGAGCGCCGAATGCGCTGTGTGCGCGGGTGGCCGATGCGGAAAAAGAAACACTCCGCGCCGACGAAATCATTTCGTGCCACTCTGCTTTAATTCAGGGACTCCCGAAGCGCCGACTCACAGAGAACTGGCGTTTTCTATTTGTCATCACCAGGTAAAAAAATGCTCGCCGTGGAACCCCCGTCCTGCCGACATTGCAGGATCCTTCGGTCCGCGCACGCAACCAGCTGTGTTATATCGCTGTCGCCATCCAACACTCCCCCCACTACCGCTATTCATTATCCCGCTATTTCAAACACAAGATTGATAGGAAAGCTGGTTTAGTTGAGATTAAATCCGGACATGGCGGCCGCATTTCGATGGGGGCGAAATGCTAAAATACTCGTGTACTTAGATTTAGATGCGCGTTAAGGAACCCCATGCAGGTGGTCCAAATCATTCCGGAGTACCTCTTCACGGTGTGCCTCACAATCAACTCGTGATTTTGGCAATTAAAACACCATAATTTAAACTTTTGAACTTGACTTTTGATTGCTTTCTGCGACTCCAATCTTTGTGCCTCTTTTCTTTTCTTTACCTGTCGTAGCAAAGGGGTTCGTAGCAAAGTAGCTCCTTACACACCCGTGGGATAACCCATCCCTGATGAGATATCTGTGGCTTTTCGAATAAGAAAAAGTGAACACTCGTGTGCTAGCCACATCTCTATTTCATTCTGTGATAGGGAAGTTACTTTTTCTGGAAGGCAGGTGAATTAGCCCTGGCTAATAGTTTAATAGTTTCTGTTGCGTTCTCACCTTCTTTCCCATTTTCACTTGCATCACACCACCAAGTACGCGCGAAGGCGCGAGTCTAAATAATCGGCGTGTTGGAACATATCAGCTGCGAAGGCTTGATAATGAAGTTAAGTTTGCAGTTAACCCGTGTCTTGCGGCTCTTCTTTTATGTCTTTCTTATAAGTGGTTTTGCCTTACAGTAGGTACTTATAACCACATTTAGTAAAAAGTAAATGAAATCACGTTGGCTTTCCTTTAGAAGCGGGAAGACGCTGGGCTACTCTTGTTACGGACTGACCCACCCGAGCAATGGCTCATGGTCGATATATTTTATTTCCCACGTGCACTGTCTACATGAGTCTGCATTACTTCATTTCCCCCTTGATTATACAGTATATGGCATGCAGCAACAAATGTGAAAAAGAGAAAGAAAGATATGCAGATCCAATGCCCATTTTGAAGTCTATGTGAAGCGAAGCGGTTCATGAAATGCCATAAGTTTGCCCATTTCATGCCTGCGTCCACATATGGCGTAAATGAAACTGACGCCCACGCATGTGCTATCGCGCACTCGTGCTATGCACTGTTTTGCAGGCTACCGTGTGCAATCTGTTCTTCGTCAGCCAACTGTGGTGTATGAATTAATTAATTAATTAATTAATTAATTAATGTTTATTTCCACAAAACAAGTACAATACAGTGTTGTGGTGGGAAAGTGGAGAAAAAAAGCTGCTCATAGCAGCTTGATTGGTCCCAAGAACCCAGTAACATCCGAGCAGCAGGGTGGAGCAACATATTTCGTAATGACTACAAAAAATTTGCGATTATATAAATACAAAAAACATTGATCATCTAGTCAATAAAGAAAGACATATTTGAACTATAATTGAATCAGACATAGTTTAGACATGAAGAAAGACATCACTGAATTATTTAGAGGCGTGAAAAAAGTTTAAAAGATCAACTCGAGAACACGACAGTACATCAATTTCATTACTCATCAGTTCATTGAGCAGCCTAGGCAGTCTAGAACATAACATTTGCATGCCGTAATGGGTACGTGAGTGAGGTGTGTACCAGTATTCCGGAAATCGGATTGTGTAAAGAGAGAGAGAGAGAGAGGCTCTTTAGAAGAAATACAGAGAATTTTGCAGGCGCGTATACAACCTCTGGCATGGTACTCTGTATAGGGATGGGGAATTGGATTAATATATTTCAGAAGAGAGTGGAAGAAAAAGAGAATGAAAATAAATATGAAATGTGCAAGTGGACTTGATACTGATAGTTGCAGGTGACATGGCGGGTAAATTTAGGCTTTTGTATATGATAAGTAGAATCTTTAAAGCTTTCCTATTAGACCAATTTCTGACAGGTATTTGAATAATAAATCCAAAAGCCGCCGCTGTATTGAGGGGCCGGGCTTTGGACCTAGGATGCTGGGTAATGTTAAACGATCATGGCAAATCATGTCCATTTGTTGCTAAAAAAATTGCCTCTCGTTGCGGTACGCGGAGCATTCTTGTAATATGTGCTCCATTGTCTCTAAGTTTCCACAGTTATCACAGTAGGGGTTAGTGGGAAGCCCTATGCGTTACAGATAATTGTTCGTGTATGCCACGTTCAGTCGAAGATGATGGTACAATGTCTCTAAGTGTCGAGGAAGTAGTCGTGGAATTTTCGGTCTCATTTCTGGGTCAATGTACCGCAGGAAGTTATCTTGGTCAAGCGGCAGATTCCAGATGCGGTCTTTTTCTTGATAGGCATATTTTTTTGCAGGCGTTCTCAGATCATGAACAGCAGGTTGCCATTATCCCTCGAGAGAAAAGTGTATAACAGCTGTGTCTTACCAGTACTCACGGACGGGGCAGAAACCTGGAGGCTTACCAAAAGGGTTCTACTTAACTTGAGGACGACGCAACGAGCTATGGAAAGAAGAATGATGGGTGTAACGCTAAGGGATCAGAAAAGAGCAGATTAGGTGAGGGAACAAACGCGGGTAAATGACATCGTAGTTGAAATCAAGAAAAAGAAATGGGCATGGGCAGGACATATAAAGAGGAGGGAAGATAACCAATGGTCATTAAGGGTTACGGACTGGATTCCAAGGGAAGGGAAGCGCAGCAGGGGGTGGCAGAAAGTTAGGTGGGCGGATGAGATTAAGAAGTTTGCAGAGACAACATGGCCAGAATTAGTACATGACCAGGGTAGCTGGAGAAGTATGGGAGAGGCCTTTGCCCTGCAATTGGCCTAATCAGGATGATGATGATGCTGATGATGATGCTGATGATATTTTTTCGCCATGTTTGAAGCGTCGGCTTTTGTAAAAAAATGTTCTTTTTGAAACTGCGGTATTGGAGTTTATCTCGGGCAGCTTTATCCGCTTTTTCATTTCCCTAAATACCGGCATGGCCAGGTATCCACTGGAACTTGATGCAATTCCCAGCAATCTTAGCCTTGTGGTGAAGGTTAGCAATGCCAAATGCTGCAGGTTGATTATTACAACGCTTGTGCCTGCTCCACATACTTTGTAGGGCTGTTTTTGAATCCGTGAAAATCACCCATGTCTTTGGCGGCTGCTGTCGAAGTACATACGCAAGGGCCTCCTTAATACCATATAGCTCTGCTGAAGTAGGTGATGTCGCTCGCTCAAGATGAAACGAGAATCGTTGGACTGTAGAGGGAACAAAAAGTGCGCACGATGAGCGATGTGGAGTAGTAGAGCCATCTGTGAAAATGTGCATTACGGCTGCGTATTCTTTGTGCATATATTCCAAAGCTGTCTGATAAGTCGCTGCATGAGGCATTTTCTTTTTCGCACTGATTGCAAGGATATATGGCACGATTTCCAGTGGAGACAGTGTCCATGGTGAAAAGTTTCGCGGAATAATTTGTGACGTCTGAGCAGGAATCGAAATAGACCTGCTTCCGACGGCCTGTCTAAAGCTAGATGTAGCCCGGGTTCTAGAAATATCCTTTAAAAAAGTGGGTCTTCGTATGAATGACGTGTCGGAGGTGAATTCGAAGTGTATCCTGTGAAGATAGCACTTTAAGAGGCAGGCATCCAGCTTCTGCTACAGCTCCTGAGCGGGACGGCCCCTTCGGAAGGACTAGACATACGCGAAGGTAGTTGTTCCGTGCTGCCTCAAATTTTTTCTTGCTTGTGGGAGACATTTTGTGCAGGATCTGGAGGTAATACCGTAGTGTTCTGTCGACGTAGGCCTTATGAAGGAGCACCATTGATCGACAGTTGCTGCCCCACTGCGATCAGGCTAAAAATCGGAATACGTGCGACGCCTAGGAAATCTTCTCACTCAGCTTTTTCACTTGAGGCGACCATGTGAGGTTCCTATCGATCGTCACTCCAAGAAACCATTGCGTCTTGACGTATGGAAAGGTACGAGTTCCCAACACTAGTGGATATTTTTCCATACACCTCCGCGTGAAAGGCATAGCAACGCTTTTGTCGGGGGACAATTTCAGATTCTAATTCTAAGTCAGGAAGGGTCGATCGAGGTGGACTAGGCTGGTGACTTACAATTTGCCGAGAAGGTTGTACGTGCCCCGCGGGAAAGAAGCCTACAGTACTGCTCTGCCACCTCTCTCAGGGATGCGCGCTCATGTAATGAGAGGGCGATAAAAGGATAAAGCTGTTGCGGCTCTTTGCGAATGCCTCTGACGACTCGCCAGATTTTGCTCAGCGGTTGCCGTATGTCCAGTGTCCCAGAAAAGTCCCTCCACCTTTTTCGGTTCAGTTTGGTGAGGTAACGTCGTATATGTCTTCGTGCCTGTCGACAAGCCCTGAGGTCTTCGATATTCTTAGTACGTATAGGGTCTTCCTTTCGACACGCCTTCGAATGGCACATAACCTTTCGAATTCCTCGTCGTTAGTAGGCACATTACAATGCTTAGTGGCAGAGCGAGTACTTTGTTTGAGGCAATGAGCTATCGTCGGTATTAATTCTGCACTCGTAGTCGAGGCTGTGATCCCTTGGTCTACGGCTGCTGTGTAAGCTTCCCAGTTTACCGACTTCAGTTGCACTTTTCTGGGCGACGTCCGAAAATGAAGCAGAGATTAGGATCGGGTAGGGATCACTACCTCGAGTCTCGAAATCTGTGTGCCATCCGAACATAGGGACAACTTGACTTGATGCGAATGTGACGTCAATGCAGCTAACAGTTTTCGGATTTTTCAAGTACGTCATGCTGCCATGGTTCAAGGGCTCTATATTGTATCTTGAAAGAAGCTTCGCCAGCTTAGCACCCCGAGCACATGTAAGTGAACTGCCCCAAATCTCGTTATGTGCGTTAAAATCGCCACAAATAATATGTGGAGATTGAGTGCTTGTCAACAAGTTTTCCAATCTTGACACATCGAAAGGTGATCCTGGTCCCAACTAGACACCGATCAGGGTAAACACTTTAGTTGCAATCACTGTGGTTGCGCAAATATATTCATTATTGTCATGTGGTGCTACGTCAATCACAGAGGCAGTAACCTCGTTGCGAAATCCAACGAGCAGTCGGCTAATTCCATTTTGTCGCCTTGAGTGATGAAAATAATAATCCTTTATCCTAAACTGCTCGTCGACGCGAGACTCGGAAATGACCATAAAAGGGAATCGGTACACTCGCGCAAGATACTTGAAGTCGGCTAATTTCGAGCGCAAGCCGCGAACGTTTCACTAAAATATAGTACACGTGCACTAGTGTTTGTTGGTGGACACCACCTGTGAGGCGATTGTTGGCGAAGCCATCGTTGTTACTGCGAAGAATCACGGCGTTGAGCCGTGAAAGAAGACGACACCAGCAGTTCCAAAGCCAGATGGCCTCTACCTCAGAGATGCTTTTAAACGATGGACTGGCACGGAGAATAGCCATGATTGCTGCAAACATCATGGGAATCAGCATACTTGATATCCCATTTACAGCGCTACCATCTAACAGCTTTTCTCGGTTCTTCATGTTCTTCTGCTGCGACCTTAGTGATACTTGTTGTTGTGGGCTTGCGGCTATATCACTGTAAAGAGATTTACGCTTGTTCAGTTGGCCTATTGACTGTATAAGGCTTATACTGCATTTGTGCTCATTTTTACAGGCTATTGCCAGACGGTATTCCATAAGATTTGTAATTTTCAAAATTTTAAGCTCTTGAAATAAGGAGGCAGATGGGAAATCGTATGGCTTGTTGCATATAACACAAACTGCTTTCTTTTGTAGTACGTACAACTTCTTAATGTTTGTTGCAGAAGTCGTATCCCACACAAGACAACAGTAGTTTGAGTGGCTCATAAAACAGGAATTATATATCAACTGTTTAATGAAACGGGGGAGAAAGTTCAATGAGTAGATCAAACCAGTAATTTGGGACAGTTTGCCTGCAACGAAATCTGTATAATTATTCTAGGTCATGTGTTGGTCAAAGTGTACACCTAGAGATTTTACAGATTCAGCGCATCAGTAGTAGAGAAATTAATCCTGAGGTCTTCTCGTAAAGTGGCCTGCATATTTTTATCCCGAAATAGAACTCCTTTAGTTTTTTAGGGGTTAATACTTAGGTCATTTTCGACTGACCTCTTATATAATTTTTCCAATACGATATTAGCCTTTGAGACTAAATCAATTAGGTTTTTAGATTACAGAAATAACGTGGTATCATCAGCATAGATTATAAAATCTGAGTCTCGATCAATGTTCACTAACTAGTTAACATAAATAATAAAAAGAAGGGGCTCTAAAATGCTGCTCTGTGGAAGACCAATATTAACTGAACGAATTTGAGATGCCTTATTGTTTATTTGTACAAACTGTTTTCTGTGATTTAGGTAGGATTTAATGAGGTCAAGGGCACTGCCCCGAACGCCATATGTCATTTTAGAAAACAAGATCTCATGGTTAATAGAATCAAAAGCTTTCGAGAAATCGATAAGGACCCCCAGTGTACGAAGACCTTTTTCAATATTATCTAAGATAAATTCTTTTTGTTCTAGTAGAGCGAGCTGAGTGGATCTGTACTTGCGAAAAGCATACTGCTGGTTCGTTAACAGAATATGTTTGTCCAGAAAAGTTTATTATCCTCCAAAATATATTCATTTCTAGGCCTTTAAAAATACTGGGAGAACCAACACTGGCCTGGTAATTTGACAACATGGTTCTATCACCCTTTTTAAATATTGCAGTTACTTTCGCCATCGGCATTTCGCGTGGGAATACTCCTGACGAGAGGCAGATATTATAAATATGGACTAATGCTGGCGCAATTATGTCCAGGACAAGCTTAACAGGTTTGATTTGAATATTATCAGCGTCACAAGCATGACTGTTACTAAGCTCAGAAATAAGTGAAATGACTTCCGATTCAGTTGCAGAGTTAATGAAGATCGAGTATGGGCAAGTGGTAGTAATAAAGGGGCAGGCGTTGACACTTACGGGTTGATGGGACAAGCAGACAAAATAATTATTGAAACAATCACGCAACAAGTCGCCGCTCAGTTCAATGCACGATTCGTAACGCAGTGGTCGGAGTGGGTACTCGATTCATCAGTAAATTGAGCTTCTGCCATAGCTTTCGACTATTGTTGTTGCATAGCGGGAATGATTTGTGACAGAAAGCAAGTTTAGCAGTACGTAAGTCTTTGTTCAGGCAATTACGGAAACGTTTAAATGCTTTAAGATCGGCTAACTCTCGTGACTGAAGGAATTGATTAAATAATCTTCCCTTCTTTTTAATCTCTTCAAACAAATCCTTCGTAACCCAAGGCTTGCGTATTCTTGAAGGCCCTGTGAAGTGTGAACGACAAGGGAAATGTTCCAAATAGGCGGCGATAAATATTCGCAAAAATTTGTTGCAAGCCACTTCAGCTCAAAATGCAGTGTATACAGTACTCCAGTCAACCTGACTTAATTCATTACGAAAGCGGACTAGCCTATCATGCGTGATTATTTGGGACGGAATGTCATTTACAGGTGTTATTTTAGCTTTTCTTTCCAAACGGAAAAAAGAGGCATGTGATCGCTAAGGCTATATGATAGAACGCCACAATTAATCTTGTGCAAGCCATAATTAGTGATAAATAGATCAAGGCATGTAGACGTGTCAGGTGTAATTCTAGTGGAAAAAATTAATGACATTTATACAGCCATTCGACTGTAATAATAGTTCAAAGTTACGAGTCATGGTGGAACGGTCTAACATGTTGATATTAAAATCTCCACCGAGTACAATTTTGTATTGCGATTCAGCAGCGTAGTTAAAAAAAATTCCAGGAAGGAAAAAAAAAAAGTATTGCATATTACCATGATGGGAGCAATATACAACGGAGTACACGGTGCGAGCATGCAAAAACAGACAGGATTTCATAATCATCGGTCACGCAAGAAAAATGAGGGATAAATTCTACATTGAAATTTTCGCGCGCAAGCATATTGACTCCGCCACCTCGACTTCCCATTCTAGAACGCGTGAAACATTGATAATTCTGCAAACACCAGGGTATTGTATGACGATCATACCAGGTTTCAGACAACATAATCAAGTGAAATTCAAAGTTCATTTTGCTGAAAAGTACATGAAGTTCATCCTTTTTTTCTTTTTTGTAGATTGGCAGTTTAAATGAATACAGGGGCGCGATCGGAGATATTTTGTTCGATACGCGTTCTGTTCAGTTGCTGCAACGTCACAAAGTTGCAGTATGCAAAATTTGTGACAGCGGGGCGGAGAGAGCAGCCAATCAGGAAGCGGTGACCTCCCCGGAAGTTTACTTCCGTCGTTTGTCGTCTGCTTGCAGACAGTATACTACAAAACGAAATGTTTCTCGTCTTCCAAATGAATGAAATCGTTACCTAAAAAAACGTATTTTATCTTCTCAAGCCCAAACACGTTTTCAAATAGTAGTACGTGTGACTACTGCAATTTATAACTATTAGGCTCTTTGCGTCGTCCCTAGGTGGTGTCGCGCACAGCGAGAAGAAAAAAGAAAAAGAAAACGACGGGAGGAGTGGCGCACTTTTCAAGGGGCAGCGACAACATTCCAGTGGCTCGCTGGCACCAATGATGTTGTCGATTTATCTGTACAACCAACGAATTATTTGTTTCGAGAAACAAAAACGACGCCGGAATTCACTTTCTGCCATTTCTTCAAACGCGTTTCGCACCGCCACCCGCTCTCCTTCCTCTAGAAACGCCAGCGCAACAACCTAAGTTCCCAACGGAAGCGCCATTTTCTCGAATTAAACTATGGATTGGATTCAAACGGGCTATTCCGCAGCCGAGAAGGCCGCGTGTTGGATCCAATCCAATCCACCAGACGCGCCATGCGAAGCCGTATGATCGCTCCAAACTTCTCAACTCCCGTCGCGTTCGGACGAAATGCTCGGTGGGCGGATGATTGACAGGAGCGTGTCGTCATTTTGACGTCACCAAAAACGGGGCGGCGCCCCGCGGCTGGCGACGTCGGCGCGGAGTAGGCCAATCGCGCGCGCCGGTAACCGAACGAACGCGCCGAACAACCATCTCCGATCGCACCCCAGGTGATGGATGCACCGTGATGGGAGCGAATGAAATCCTGAATGGTCACTGGAAGCTGGTCTGAGTGAATAAGTGATGCTGTCTTCATAAGGAAAGAGCTATCAACTCGGGTTGCGCAAGAAGCTTCGCAAGGTCCGCGGTACACGTAATCAGGCATGCATTATCTGCCTCTTTCTTTCGCACGAACACTTTCCCGTTTCGGTGCCAAGCGAAACTGAACTTATTTGCACGTGACCATTTTTTTCTGGCTTTCAAGGGTATTCTGTTCTGCGCAGCAAGGTTTTCTGTTATGAAAGGCCAGGATGGGCAGTAGACAGACACTTTCTTTTAGCAAGCCAACAATCTCGAGTGTCCCGACTAGAAAAACGGACACCTGGCGCCCTGTCATTCTTCGACAAAAGCCTGTGAACCGAAGTGACAGTACGTTCAGTCAGAGAAGCTAATTGCAATTTCGATGCGAGAATGTTGATTTTATCTCTTAGATTTTCATTCTTTTCTTGTTTAATGACATGAATTTCCAGATTTAGTTTACGATTGTGATATTCAAGGCCATTGACTGCAGAAGACACAGCAAGCAGCTCTTTTTTCGTGTCTAGCTTTTCAAGTTTGGTCACTCTGCCCCCGAGAGCCTTGATGTCAGTGTCATGTCTGGCAACGGCCTGAAGAATAATGTTATACTTGCTAGATAGCAGCTGTACCGATTCCCCTATGTCACAGACAGTTTGCTTCAAGGGCACAAGTTCATCAACTTTCCTGTTAATTTCGATGAGCATGGAAGCTATCGTTTCATTATTTTCCTTCGGTGCCGAAGCGCTTGCTTTGTTTTTTCGACATGAAGGGCATCGCCATGCCTTCTTATACTCATCACGCTTCTACTTGAACGTGTTCTCAGAGACGGCGGAGCAGGCGCCACCAAGATGATAGCAGATTGTGCAGTGCAGAGCATACCATGCAGGGTTCATCCTCATTTAGAACATCATTGCATTTGCCGCAGGCGCGATTACCCTTAGGATTCATGATGCTCGCTTTCGTTCACAAAACTGAAATGATAATTACGCACAATATGACCGAAAATAGGCACCGGGCAAAAACAAAGGCAGCAGCAGCAGGAGCAGCAAGGGAGCGAGAATATAAGCAGCTATGTTTGGAAATGTTTCACCAACCTGCAAAAGTGTTGCAGAAACGGCGTCAGTCGGATGCGTGCACTCTGACGCTGCTGCTGCCGAATGAGCAGAAGACCACACAGCAATCCGCATTTAAAACATCAGAGAGTGCCTCGGCGACGTTGCTTGGAAAGCCAGGCACGAGGGCAGTATGGCGATCTGCAGTAAGCCAGGAAAGCCAGTCGGGGGGCAGTTTATCACTTGTAGGCTGCAGCGATGAAATTTACTGTGACCCGTCCAGCGTATAGTGCTATTCGTGCCGGGGGAGCGCACTGCTTCATATGTTGAAAACCTGAAACCATAGAGCACGTCTTCCTGGATTGCTGGGAAGGCATGATATGATCTTGTGTGATATCCTTCAAATACCTCTGAAAAAAGGTCTGCCTCAAGATGTCTACGGGATCAGGTATTTACCGGCACATAAAGACCGAGGCAACATTAGAGAGGAAAGCCGGAGGCGCTTTTTTCTTTTTATTAAGAGTGAAGAGGAATCTACTCTGCGAGAACCCTACCAGCGACCGACCAACCCTTCGAAACTATGGGAAGGTAGGCAAAGAAAGCTTCGCTACAAAAAGGTCGAATAAAAGCTAAGGAATTAACGCAGAAAGTTGGGCTAGTTGTTGTTGATGCACTTGCTGTGACATTGCTACTAGCGCGAACAAGACAAACGGAAGAAAGGGTGGGACAAGCCAGAGAGGTAGACTTCAACTTGCCAACTTTATTCAGAAAAAAACATGCAAAGAGGCCCCCGTATGCTCAAATCAATGCACAGACAGACGCATAAACGAACATATGCCACGTTGGAAACAACCAAATGCGCAACAAAGCCGATAAGCACCCACAACAAGCCATTACGCAGCATTCACCAGGCTCTTCTCAAGGTTCAACGCTTCTTTATCAGTCAGTGCCAGTGATAGAGCCCTTACACATTCATCAGAAGCTGTTGAAATGCAATACGCCTCAAATATTTCCCTATCTTACTGCCTGGCGAACCATCTGATCTGCACACAACACGCAAGAGCTCAGACGGTTAGCCAGGCAGTTGACAGGGAAATATTTCGTTTATATATTCGTTTATGCGTCTGTCTGCGCATTTATTTGAGCATACGGGGGCCTCCTTGCCCGTCTTTTTCTGAATAAAGCTGGTAAGTTGAAGTCTAGCGCTTTGTCCTGTCCCACCCTTTCTTCCGTTTGTCTTGTTCACGCTAGTAACTACGTCACAGAAAAAGTTGAGGAAAGTACGTGTAATCGACGTGGTGTGAACTTTAAAGCAAAGGGAAAAAGACGCTGCAAAATCAGTGTTAGCTGTAGTATTTCATAAAAGGGAAAGGTGACGCCCACCTGCAAGCAGCACGCCGGTATACAGCAGGCTCGATATATGGAAAGGTCTTACGTTGGAGGGGGGGGGGGGAGGGGGGATTCCTGCTTCTGGCGGCGGCCATACATTGACGTTCTAAGAAGCGAGAGCTTGGTGCTCCAGCGAGTTTTGTACTAATTGCGCTTGAACAGGACCCAAAGTTTGCTGAACCCGATTCTTCTCCTGTGAAAAAGGTGAACCGGCTTCGGAAGATGTCAAAAATTGTTCGAAAGAGTGTGCGTACTCGCTTCATTTCTGAGCCTGTGAAATTTGTAAAAGGGATTGAGGTGAAGCAGTATTTTCTGGGCCCATATTCATTAGAAATGTTCCCATTCGTGTAAGAGCAGGCGTCAGCTAATTCTTATGTATCACGTATTATTAGCGAAGGCGGCTTGTCAGTGGCAAACACCTTACTTTGTTTACTGCATGACAATATTTGGCAGAAAGTTTTGAAGGTTGTCCCTAGGTATCGATCTCACTTTTTCACAATACGCGTGCGATCAGAGCTATCCATTCAGTAACGACTGCCACCTAGTTTTCGCAGTACACGCATGGGGACGGTCCTCTATTTTCCTTACACTGAAGCTCATGGCAGCGTCGCCGAGTGTTTGCGAGGTCACATTCTCCAGCTTGCGTGGGGCGAAGTGGAAGAAGATAATCAAAAACAGGGACTCCATGAAGGATTCTGGTTACAAATGTTAGAACAAGAACAACTGCAGGGGGAACAATCGTTGCACCTTTCGACTTGACGGCGGAATGCTTAGGTTTAAATGTTGAATTTGTAACTGGCGCGCACCATGAACCGACGCGGACTGCGCGCAGGGTGTTTGTTTGCAAAGGGGGTCATCTTAGCCTGGCGGAGCGTAGAGTATAATTCTCATCATCACGTCCTGACTACGACCAAAAAAACGATAGCGAATATTTCCTGCTGTAACACACTTTTTATCTACAGAACTCGTTATTCTTGCGCATTAGTAAAGCGCCTGCAGCTGGACAATAAGCACATTTGGTTTCTTTGTCCTCATTTTTTGACTCTATTGCACGTTCTACACTTGCAAACCATACACTAGGTGTGGGCAATATAAAAGTTTGTTTTGTTTTTAGACGAAATAGACCCTCTACCAGCCGCAGTAGCTTAGTGTCAATGGCGTTGCCCTGTTAAGCACGAGGTCAAGGGTTCGATCCCGGCCGCGGCGGCTGCATTCCAGTAGGGGCGAAATTCAAGAAAGCTAGCATGCCGTGCATTGGAAGGACGTTAAAGAACTCTTTTTTGGTGAAAGTTAATCTGGAGTTCCCCACTGCGGCGTGCTTCATAATCAGAATGTAGTTTTGGCGCGTAAAATTGCAGAACTTAATTAAATTTTAGGACCCACTGAGCGCGAGTAGTCCAGGACTTACAACACTTAAGCGATACCTAACTTCACTCATTGAGTTGATTTTTTATTAGCCTCCAACGAGATTAAGCCCGGCTGCGAAATCAAGCTGTTAATATGTGCTGGGCTGATAAGACCGCATTTGCGCATGACGACGTCCAGAGAACCGGGTCGCTTATCACCGCGTTCCTTCAGGTCAGAGCAGGGCCTAAGCAACAACGGCCCGCTCGACGGCAGAGGCAGTAGCTGCCTCGATAAACCCCGGCGCGCTGTCAGACTACTGCTGATACCCTAAGGGTCGTAAAAGCACAGCGACGTTCCAGGCGCACGGCTGAGTCCTGTGAGCTGCATGCTGCAATAGTAAAGTGAGTATAGAGAATCGAAATGGGCTTTGTAGTTTGGCAGGACCAGCTCGGTCGATTTCGCGAAATGCTGATCATAAACGTAGTGCCATTGTATAGGTTAAGATGATTTTACTATACGGAGGATGCTACATTTGCTGGCCTGCAGATAGAAGTTGTTTCTGTTGCCTCCACTTTATCTGTATTTGGGTATGGCCTGAAGCGCCACACGAATAAACGCAAATAAACGTTTCTGACAAGGTGCCAGCGAAAAGTTTCGATAGCGCGGGCGCCGCATGGAACGTCAGTCGTATATGATGAAAGGCAACGCGCTGCTTAGTATATACGCACGCTAAAGACTGCGCCGAAGAACAGCTGGCTTCGCCATTACCCGTGCGTTTACGGCCTCTATTGATAAAATAAACGACAAAGGCACCTGCTGCCGCAAACGCTAAGGTATAGTACTCCCGCAAGGCAGTCTTGTGCCGAGAGCCGTTGCGCTTATATACCGGCGTCTTGAACAAAGAAATATATTGCTATATTTTGCTACCCTTCCCTTATCCCAGGGATCGTGAATGTTTTGAAGCTGTGCTTAGGTGTAGCAGTCTTGGCTCACACGCGCTAACAATAGTACGACTAACAACGCTTTCTGGTACAAAAGACTAACTAGACAGAATACTAATTCAAGCCGGTCGGTGCACACAACCAACAATATAAAACGTTTCCGGTGTAAGTGAACGTTTTGTATCGCGGCTTAAGAAAGCAGTTGCAACATATTGAGAGTTATTTGTAGATTTTGTTTTCTACTTGTCGGCACACGCATAAAGCTGGAATTTTCATTACAAATAAACATATAGCGGCTGCTCATGGACTCGAGTGTGTCGTCTGCTTAATGCTTCACAGAAAAGTGCTGTTCGCTTTCCTTACTGATGTTATGATGTTACCACCGAGGTGTCGTTATGGTAACTGCCATCAAGAGAATCTGGTTTTAAATAAAAAAGCCCGAACTATTACCTAAAGTGGCCAAAGTATCATTTCCCAGCTATAATCGTGATAGTGGACATGTTTTAACTAAGGCCTCAGGCCACTGACAAACAACACTTATACGAACGAAAAGCTCAGTTGTGAATTTGGTTCTAGAATAAGATTTATTATTATCGAAGAACGTGAAAACCACCAAACTTCCATTTCTTTGATTTCAGGTATAACTTGAGGCACCGATGACTCGATAGTTTGACGTCACAGATTTCGCAGTACTCTGGCAGTGATTATACGCAAGGAAAGCCCACATACGTGGCGAGCTTGAGTTGTCGTTTAAGTTCGGACGCAATGTAATCCTTATTTTTAAACGTGTTAGCATTCCTATGCCTACCCAACGAGCAAACCCGTCCGTCCATAACGCAAGACGATCGTTATCCAGATAGGGATCGCAGCAGCGAGCGATTTGACCTTCGTGCTTCCTCTCGCTTCAACGCGAACTAAGCGGTGAGAACACAGCACACACGAAGCTATCAACACTCGGTGCACTGTGTCCCCATCGCAGATCGGTTTCAAGCTAGGGCCCGCGCGGCCGCGCCATACGCAGCCGCCGCCGGAGTACGGTTGATTACGGCTGATAATGGTTCGCATCGAGAGGAGCCAGAGTCGTCGACCACGTTTACGTACGAGGTCTACCAAACGTGACACTGTTCAGTTACGTCATGTACTACAGCATGCATCGGCCAGTGTTCATCTCCCACGAAGCGGCATCATCCGAACATCTGACCGAACGCACCATCATATATATATATAACATGAGTGAACAATGCTATCTGCGCGTCTCTTCTTCGCCGTATAATGCTGGTCTCAGTTAACACTTCAGTGTTGGAACCACGCCTCCCTGTTTCACGCTCCTTTCGCGGTGTTTGTCGCAATTATACCAAACACAGCAGCGTACGACGACGAAACGGCAGGTGATTTAGTAGCAAATGCTTACGCATCATTCAGATAACTCCTAAAGGAGATCCTGCGTGTAATGTTTTTTTTTTAATTCATAACTACGATATTTCTTATAATTAACCTGGACAGACTCTGCTACAGTATATCATGTAACGGGGTGCTGATGGAGAAAACTTAGGGTGCGTGGCATCGGAACTCGTCTTTCGCTTTCCCGCCGCTTTCTGGCGTACAGGTTGCTCCTCTCGCTTCAAGCGTAACCTATATCAGCCTACTTATACCATTTATGCAATTATACCATGGTATACTGAGCAAAAACATAAATGCCAAACCGGTATAAACAACTCGTCAAAAAAAAGAAGAAATAATAATGCTGAAAAAATAAAGGACAGCAAGAACTGATCGCGGGGAAGGAAGAGAAGGCGGCGGCGATGTCTCGGCGTACAAGCAGGAAATGTTTTTATCCGAGGGCCAAGAATTACGGAGAGAAGCCATTAACAAAGATATTTCGTTTAAGTTTGTCAAATGGCGTGTGCTAAATCTTTTATTTTGTCGACGTGCCCCTCGAAGCCCTCAAAGGAGGCATCACAATATCTTTCAAGACTGACATAAAGTGATTTCACCTGCCTAGCTCTCTTCGTTCTAAGGCCAGGGTCAGTGGGTTGGCAGGTAATGACGTTCTAAGGCCAGGGTCAGTGGGTTGGCAGGTAATGACGTTTGCAGTGATTAGCTGGCGTGGTCGATACCTCCGTTTGTTTTGTAAAATTGAAGCAGACGTGTGGTGTTTCGGGGACGGGCTATTAACTCGGGATATTATGGAAATAAATTTACGTAGTGTAGTGCATTCAAGGTGTCTAAATACTCCGTGTGCCACTGTCGGTCCGTAATGGACCACGCTTGATTATTTCACCTGTGACAAGGTGTTTTAACTCTGATTCACTTCACGGACCTCGAGAGGCCATTGAGTTTTGTGGTAACATCTCAAATTCCGATCGCAGTGCCATCTATCCTGCCGCAGTTTCCTTTCCATTCCCTGGTAATCCCTTTCTACTTCAGGAGCATCTTGGCGCGCAACCCACCCGAAACATTTGATGTCGCGGTCAAGGTAGATCGGCCGAGTCAGCATCAGTGGAGTTGCACTCGCGGACGAACACACGAAGGTTAGACACGAGCTCCAAAGTTCGTATTCGCAGAATCTTACTTACGTAAAAATTTTATTTACGTGCGAGTGGGTGAACGAGGCTTTTTAATGAAAACTGGAGAGGTTCGCCGGGCGCACACGCCTAGTGTGCTGCTGCAAACGAATGTGATGATAAATGAATTGGTACGCACAGGACATACGTTACTTAACACAAACTTAGCGTAACATAATATTAAAAGCACCTTTGTAGCACGGGACAGAAAGGCGGCGCAAAGAACCAATGGGTAAGAATAGGTGCCAGCCACCGTCACATAGACCATATTAGTCAGCGAAGGCGGCTGGCCGATGACAAACTATTCTTACGAACATAAACCTTTGTGAATTCGGTCGAAAACTTTCACCTTTGATTAGAGTACTTGACTTTGAACTTGGGAGTTTCTTGTTTCTTCTCTGTTGCGTGTAATCCATGTGCATGTGGCCGGCCCGAACGATGTAAAGGGCCTGTTGCCCTCAAAGTTTTGTGTTGTGCTCTGCGTTTCTTTGCTGCAGCCTCACCAGGCGACCTTGGATTACAGCCGACCAAACGCACTTGAAAGCCACTCGGCGCAGCGACATGGCGATCCGCCGGCATCCCAAATACGTGGAAATCGAGGGCCTCCGGCTCACCAGCGAGTTCAGGCCGGAGCCGGTGCGACAAGCGCTGCAGTTCGTGCCCCGTGCCGGGGACGTGATTCTCGTCACGTACCCCAAGTGCGGAACTCACTGGGTCCAGCAAATCTTGCAGCTCATTGTGAACAGAGGCCGGTCGGCAGAAAACTTCTTTGAGTGGTTGGCCAGGACGCCGCTCCTCGAGCTTCTCGGCACGCGCATCCTGGAGGACGCTTCCGAGCCCCGCCTCATGAAAACACACCTGCCGTTGGCCAGGCTGACACTGCGCGACGAAGCGAGGTATGTGGCCAACGGGGGCGGACGGCGGTACCTTGAAAACTAGTCATTATTTTTGCATCTGTAGGCTTGTTGGTATATCCTTACGTGGTTGAAATAGCGCACCAATAGGACCACGTTTTCGTTCCGCTCTCTTCCATACTCTCTTGATCCCATTCCCCTCCCTTCGCAAAGCATATAACATGTCAGTGGTTATACGGGATCCGGCAAAAAATATCTGCCTTTATGAGCGTCTCGTTCCCTCCTTTCTCTGTCTCTCTGAACACAACAGCATAGCTACTCCGGGCTAATTTTATGCTTCACCCGCGAAATGATGTATTTTGCCAAATACATGCATACCTAGTGTAACGTTTCAAAACAACGCAGGATGTTTTCATGCGTATAGGTGTTGATAACCAACAATGAAATTCGAAAGTATACACTGCTGGGAACAACTGTTTAGCCCCAATGCGCACGCGGGTGTTGATTTTACCGCACTCTTTAACTAGTGTTTAAGCACGTCGGGCAGGGGGTGGGCGGTAGAGTTTAGCTTGGCTAGGCAATGAACTCGTACGCTGCTAAAGATGCTCATTCCACACTTGTCATCTCACTGCTCGCAGGTACGTGTACGTTGCCCGAAATCCGTGGGACTGCTGCGTTTCGTTTTATCACCACACTAAGGCGCTCCCGGCGGCGTACTTCAGCGAAGGAACTTTCGACGACTTCTTCGAGCTGTTCATCAGTGGCCAGACAGACCATGGAGGCTTCTTCGACCACCTGCTGCCATGGTACGCGCGCAGGAGACAAAGCAACGTGCTATTTATTACTTACGAGCAGCTATATAAACAACAAGGCGACACCGTGCTCAAGATAGCGCGCTTCCTGGGACCAGAATACGAGCAGGCGCTGCTTCAGGACCAAGAGTTTTTCCAGACTGTGCTAGACAAAAGCACTGCAAAGTTCATGAAGAAGCAGTTTGTGCTTGACCCTGCCATACTGAAGACCATCATCGAAAGGGATCCCAACGCCTTGCCGGATGAACTGAAGAACCTCTACGGAAAGGTCTTCGTAGCGCCCTTGCGAGAGGCCAACACGGTGAACTTTGTCCGGAAAGGTGTCGTGGGAGACTCTAGGGGCACCTTCACACGCGAACAGCTAGAGCGTATGAAACTGTTTATTGAGAAAGAAACTGCCCAAACCGACGTCATGCAGCTGTGGTTGGACGAAGATCCGCTTAGGATGTGAAAAGAAAAATTAAGCTCAGGTCGGCGTTCAAACTGAAGGTTCTAATAAAAAACTTGACAGAAATCCTGGAGGTACAGACACTAGTGAATGAAGCACGGACACAGCTGAAACGACCGAACGATGCTCGGTGCTCTTGCAGCCATATTGTGACCCGTTTCCAGTCTGAAGAGCGCCCATCTATGTTCGGTGCCTCTTTAGGTGACATGAATTTCGCAACAAAGCCGTGTAATTACTTCGCACAAAGAGCGCGTACACGCGTGGAAATGGCTGACAAAGGAAAGAGTACAAACGAGTGCCATTGCGTTCATTTTCGTTGCCCGATATTGCACCTCGTGTGTAGCTGAACGTGCGTAGCTATACCTCTCGTTCAGCAGCTTTAGGCCCGACCGGTATGATCGAAGCCTGATGACTGTCTATCGCTTCCTTCTTATTTTCCTTAATTTTTTTCATTTCCTGCCCCACCCCTTTTTTTTGTGCGTGAAGGGTGATTTAACCTACATGGCAGTATATGCCGAATCACCACTTCACAGTGTTGGAGGCGCGCGCGAGGAGCCTGCTGATCTGTCCTAGGGTCGTAGATATTTAGCTGGAAGCGATCATTCCGGTAAAATCTTGGTTTGAGCTAGTTGGTATTGATTCATGATTAAAGCAAACTTTTCGGCGCAAATTAAACCAGCACGAAGAAGGCGCCCGTTCTGTTTTGTGTTCTTTGTCCTCGTTTAATTTACGCCGATAAGTTTGCTTTAATCGATGGTTATAGGCTGGTGAAAGACGGTACTGCCCCGGTTATTGGCTGCATGGCTGGGCGTTACGATGCCCTTGCAGCGCCACTTTTTGCTAAGAATAAGGCACCTGTACAAATACACTGTCCATCGGTCATTCAGTGTCTCCGAAACTCTGATATATATTGTCATCCGCGCCATCCGCGCTCACAGGAAGGAGCTGCATAGAAGGCGTCAATAACGAAGTTGGCGGATAATTATGGACATAGGGTTAGCGTCTCGTCACTGCCCGATCACTCCACACCTGAAGGCCGTGGCCAGTCGCCAAGCTGAGGCTCATCTACCCCGTCATAACACCTGCTGCTTGTTGAGGAGAGCCCATCCTAAATAAACGTCTCAGCAATTTTCAGAAGAGACGGGTGTCAGAAGACACGACGCTTTCAAATCTCTCGGAGCTAGTGCCCCTTATTATATATTACGAACTATAGATTCCGCCATTTTCACAGTCTCCGAACAGGAAGCAGCCCTGCTTCGGACTCTCTGCCTCATCTATTCCCGAGTGTGATCAAATAACAATATTGATGGGGTTTCGCGCCGAAACTACGATCTGATTACGACGCACGCCGTAGTGGTTGACTTCGGATTAATTTTGACCACCTAGGGTTCTTTAACGTGCGCCTAAATCTAAGTGCACGGTTCTTTTTGTGCATTTCGACTCCATTGAAATGCGGTCGCCATGGCCGGATTTGATTCCACGACCTGGTGCTTAGCAGCGCAGCACCAAATCCGCTAAGCAACTACGGTGGGTCCTGCGTCGTGTGATGACTACAATACCATGATTGCAAGTTTTTTCCAAACATCTGTTCAAACAAGTCGGACAGCAGGTCATCGAAAGCGAGTAAAACTTGCATAATATGATACTATAGAAGTTCTACGCAAAGCTCCGTTCCTGTATTTTAAAATTATATAGCATGCCCACAATGCCGAAAGCACGGTTGAGTGATAGGCGGCTTGCAAAATAGTGCCTGCCCCCTTCCGTACGTAGCCGTGGCCGTACCACTCACTAGAAGATCGGGCTGGAAAAGAAGTGTGATCTCCACTGTTATCTGGGCTGAAACAAGTCTGGCCTGCAAGCAAGAAGACACACAATAGTGCGCTGTGTTGTTTTTGTTTGGCCCCGTTTTTAGCGCTGTTCCTGTTTCCATATCATGTACCAGCTAGGTCATCGACACACACACACACATATATATATATATATATATATATATATATATATATATATATATATATGTCGACACACGCACACACACACACAGGGTGTCCCAGCTGAATTGGACCGAGATTTTCAAAACACCTATGCGTTCTTCAGAACAGAAATCACGTGTATGTTGTTAGCCTTTATCTAAAGTTGCAGTACAATTTTTTTGCTCGTCTTTGTTTGAGTAATTAGCCGAGATAAATTCATTACCTTTTTAAATATAGCTTGAAACGTTCAGACAGTCAATAGGAAGGTTGCGGAGCTCCACAAATATTGCCCAACCCAGGCACTTCCAACGGGATAGACTTAGCGTGGCCGTTTTTATTCGGGCCAACCGAAAGCCCGCGGAGTTTAAAAAATACCACGTGACAGCGCGCTTTGTGCGCCCGAATGCGCCGCGATTACAGCGCTCTCAACCGTGCTTTGTAAAAAACATCGCTCGCTTCGCGCCTTTCGTGCTGCCCACGACAGAGCCTCGCGTTGTGCTTGGTTCCGAGATAAACGCCATTGGGTTCGGGCGGCAGTTGAAATACAGCGCGGCTCTCGTTTCTGCGGCGATAATTCCACTCTCACGCTGGCAGAATGCATGCGGAGGAAAAATGACAAGCTCATCAGTTCGAATTTGGGAGCAAGACTCCAACAAGCAAACACGCATTATAACAAGCTTGACAACGTCGTGTGAATTACGAAAATTATGTCGAACGTATGAATTGCTGCGTCGTAAACTGTGCATAAATTCGTAAACGAAATTTTAGTTTTTTTAATATCCTCATTTATCAAAATAGCATGAGGATGATAGCATAATTTCATGCGAAGTGGCTGTGCGCCTTACTTATAAAAAACGTTTATCAGAAGTCAAGCAACGTGTTGTTTCGGCAACGCAAAAACGTGAATCCTCGTTGTTGAAGCATTCTTGTCCGGTGAGTGCTAGGAGTTTGTGTTGGCGTGGTGTACAACTTCACAACAACAACAACAACAACAACAGCACACACACGCACACACACGCACACACACGCACACACACACGCGCGCACGCACGCACGCACGCACGCACGCACGCACGCACGCACACTTGAAGGAATAGTTCTGTAGGCCCTGTAGGTCCTGTCGTTCCGTAGGGTTTAACGTGTCGGCCGTGGCACGGCCGAAACGTTAAAGCATTACAAATGCAATTTTCGTAAATGTGCTCCTTCGTTTCTTCAACTATATATATATATATATATATATATATATATATATATATATATATATATATATATGGTTCTCCATATATATGCTCCATATATATATATATATATATATATATGGAGCAAGCGAACGCGTCTCGCGGGCTCAGTGCAGCAGCCGGCCCATGACACGAGCCGTGTCACGTTGTTAGTGGAGCTTTGCAATGTGGAGCGCATGAATTTCTGCGTCGTAAACTGTGCTCATAACTACAAGAGCTGCCCACCTGGAACGAAGTTTTTCAGTTTTCCGGCGCGACCATGGTTTAGAGACCAGCGGCAACTCTCGATTCGCAGAGTATAGATACGCCGTGTGAAGTAAGTGATCGCGGACATCTACAAACTGCATGCTGTCGCTAGTTCATTGTGAATTTACGCTCCACGCCAGTTAATCGATATTTTTACAGCGCAGAGGAAACCGAATGCCAGCCGGCGAAGGGTTCATGAGTCTCCAATCTACATTTCGCAGGTGGAAAAGCATCGACAAATCCAGCTTCTACCTCGTCCCCGCCTGCTGATTTTCCGCCGACCTACCGCAAAACTGCATGTGTGTTGTTATACATAGGCCAATGGCTACGTATGGGTACCCTAGTGCAAACTGACAAGTTGACAGGTACATAAATAGAAGTATCAGTCAGTTGGGCGCAATTCAGGGAAATAAATGTGCTACGTGCGACATATCAGCAGACTGCACAGTTCGTAAACGCGAACAGTAAGGAAGGAGCCCCGGAAGCGTATGTATCAGGGACTGCGCGAATTTGAGCATTTACTCCACCACTACTGCTTTTGGCCCTTGACAGCTCTGGAGGTGCATTGCATTGTGAGTGACAGCGGCGTCAACGCCCCCTGTAACGATTGGCGCTGAAAAGAAATGTATTTATTATTATTAATACAATTAAATAAGCTTGTATTTTCTTAACTCGTCACGAATATATAGAATTGACCAGGAATATTATTTTCGTTGAATGAATCTGCCTCCCTTGAATTAAAGAACGCTTTTTTCTTTCCCAATGTCTGTTCCCTCCAAACATAGTTGCGCTTCAATCGCTTCTCCCATAACCACCCTTGCTGATGTCGGTGACAATATGTACTGTACCGCTTTTTGCCCGAAGCTTCGCAACCTATTTGGATCGACCTTGGCCAATCTATGACTGCCTCTGTTGCTGTTGTCTGAACTGTTCTGCGAACGGACGCCGCCGTGGCCGCGAGCATGGGACGCAATCACAGCCATATAGACCTCAGACCTCAGACCGCAGGCGGCGCTGCGGAAAAACCCGTTACCAGCGCCACCATCGCAGACTTGGCTCGAACTGAGTAGTGCAAAAAGAGCTGTGCGCAAGCGAAAGTGCATAGGCCACAATGGACCTTTCGCTTTCGGTTGTGTTGAGGCACGGTTTCACAAAAATCAAGGACCGGGAAAGCTTCTTCCGCCCATCCACGCTTCGGAAAGGGAGGAAGCTCAGCAGGGCGAAGGACGTGTACAATATAAAAGAAGTCTCAGGTGTTCTTTCGGTGTGCTGACACTCGCAAGTACAGAGAACATCGCGTTTGCTTATAGGTATATCAGCATAAAAATCTAAGCATTTAAAATTGGTTCATATTGAAAATTTCCGAACACGAGACTTAAGTATCTGCTATATTTTTATGCATTTTATCGTAATGTTTTCCTCGCAATTATTTACAGAGAGTAAATCCTTCCATAGCCTTTTTCAGGGCAGGAAACAGAAAACGTTTTCCAAGGCAGCAAACAGCGTGTGAACATAACGAAAGTAAGCTTCCTACAGTGCCTACGCGCCGCATCTTTCTTTCTCGCAGGAGCTACAGCCTCGCTCAGTAGCTTTGAACTTTTCGCAGACGCATCGAGCAACAAGCGCGCACAAATAAATGTAAACAAACGCGACATTTTTTTGTTTACACACGTGCGCTACTTCGCAATTACTCATCCAGTGCTCCTACAGCAACTTTATTGCTCACATTTGAAAAACGCAGTCTAGCAGGCTCAGCACATTGCGAAACGTGCTTGTTGTATCGGCGCAGGACATAAAAAATACCGAAACTAGAAATCAGCTCGCGATACAACGATGCTCTAGAACAGGATTTTGAATTCATAAACGAACCCAAATGTTTGGTTAAACTGACCCGCCAAATCTCTCCGTTCCACTTGTTGAGTCAAACGGAGGCGGATGCCTGTTAAGAAGTGGAAATATCGATGGCACATACGCAGGAAGGTTCGCAACGTTGTTTTTTCTGTTACCAACGAAGTGGTGGCTGCAGATTCTTGAGTTTTCGCTTAGTTACCGCGGTCTTCCGTCAGGGCTACGCAACACAATTACAGCAGAACAAAATTGTCGCACTTTGTCCCGCGAGCCGCTGTGTTGTGGGGAATGCAAGTATTTCGATTACCCAACAGGTTGAACAGGTATCCAGTGCTCTCGCCTTTCCCCTTCATACGATCGCGATGGAAATCGGTAAAACTGAACGTTGTTATTCAGTCCTTCACGTTCACGGCAATTTACAACACAACAGTAGCGTCGATTGCGGCGTTTGTTGGAAGCGCGCGGAGCTATTGAGGTTGCCGTCATTTCCACAATCAGTATTACGAGCGAGCCAAGTGAGCCAGCAAGCGCTTTATGGCAGTTTGGTGGTGCGTCGGACTAGCGGAGAAATTCATAGCTCTCTGTCTGGGTGTTAAATGGGCAAAACACTCGCAATATGGACCAAAATCTAGTCAAATCGTTTCGCAGTCGCTAGCTGCATAGGCAACTTTGCATGGGAGTCTGACTTCGCACTACTCAATTACTGCCTCTTCACACCGGCAGGTGGCGCTACGCGTCTTACAAAACTCCAGAGTCTGACGTCTATGGCTGCAAGGTTGATCGCCGATGCGCGCGCACCCCCACGCTCATGTCCACGCTCTCCCACGCGCCCACTCGCACAGCACTACTGGCATGGCGCCTCTTCTCCTTGCTCCCCTCGCCCGTGATCACCGCTTTCCTGCGTCCACCACGGACTGCGCCCGGACACTCATGAGCCACTAAAGGCTTACTACGCCTTAATATCGGCGTAACGTTGCGGTTTCAGCTGCTATACAGCCGTGTCGAATCGTGTCGAATCAATGTTTGTCGAATCAATGCGTGTCGAATCCGTTCGGCAGGCACAGATGACGCTTCACGGGCCAGGCCGAGACCGGAACAGAAAATTGGAAACAGCTTGCTTCACCTCTGTTACTCAAGCACTCACGCTGCCCGAGCAAGGTCCACAAACGAAACTAAACTACAGGACTGAAAATGTCGCGCAAGTGCTGCGGCCTCATTAATTGCAACACCGTTCGTAGATCGTACGTTTTACTTGCACCTATTGCACTCAGTTGTGAGGTACATTTAAGACCACGCTACACCACATGTCGGACGCAAGTGTCATCGTTTACTCAGTAATAAGCAGGAAAAATAAGAATGCATACTAACCTCGATTGTGACGGCGTATGCCTCCAGGTTTACATTAGCCTGTCCAGAGCCTCCTCGATTTATTTAAATGCCAGCCAGATGCGACCGATCTAATAATTCTCCACCCTATCGTCCTTTCCTACTTCCTACGTCAGCTAGCGTTCGCGCCGGCTTTACGGTCGTGGCGGAGAGTATCATCTGGATGGCACCTCACAGCGGAAGACGGAGGAGGACTGACAGACGCGTAATAACCTGACATCTAACAGACGCAGGGACGGAGCGTCTACCACTTCTCAACGGGAACGGCAGTGACACGCGCTCAGACGCCAGCGTTACGCAAGCAGCCATAGCAAAATTAGTCGCACAATCTGGGTAGCGTCGCATCGAGGCAACTCACTGAACTAAGGCGCACCAACGGCTCCCATTGGGGAGCGAGCGATTTCACTGGCATTGAAAACAATAGAGGAGGCGTTGACCTGTCGCACGCATAGCCCTTTCAAGACACTCAGTTGGCCCGCGCTTTCTTCTGTCACGTCGAAAACATGATTGCTTTAGTATAATTTATGTCCTTTATCTTCGTTTGAGTCCCTAAAAAATACTACACTGCTAACTTTCGTGAAACCCATTAGTTTTATCACACCGGTCCCCCCCCCCATCGTGCACATGCACTTCCTTGCAATGCCGGCGCAGCAGGCGGAGAGACGGCAGTTCGTAGCACGCGGGTGAAAATTGAAGTCGCCGTTCGTGGCGCTGGCGCACTAGCGCACTGAATTGTTGCACCACCTGTAGGTGTTGCACGTCCCCATGTATATATATATATATATATATATATATATATATATATATATATATATAGAGAGAGAGAGAGAGAGAGAGAGAGAGAGGTAAAGGTAGGGGGAGTAGTAGTTGCCGGCAGAGAACCCCTCCCCATCACCCGAAACAGATTTCTGGCTACGCCACTGGTTTACACATCAGAACTAGGATGAGGCGCCGCTCCTTAGATTAAGAAAGCCATCGAACATTCGTGAGCGGCTGCTACCGTTCGGAGTTCAATAAACGCGCGACTGCGGCGAACGGTTAGATATATGGCGCGCGGCGATGATAGGCCTTACCCGTCAATGGAGTCCGTGGGCGTCTCGGAGGGGTTGGCGCAAGTGATGGGTCAGATCCAACCGCTCCTCGAGAAACTTGGGACGCAAGCGCCCATGCGAGTGACTCCGGACGCGTCAGCTACCGTGTCAACCTTCTCCGCGCTCGAGAGCGACATCGCCGCGAACGAATGGATTGTCGAGTTGAACCGAAGGCAAGCTTTGAAGCGACGAGGAGAAACTCGCCGTGGCGACGTTAAAACTTGCTGTCCTGCGCGCGACTGGCTGCAGTCCGCGGGAGGAAGTTGTGCCTCGTGATCGTCCTGGAGCGCAGCCTTTCGAGATGCTTACGTTCGTCCATCATTGAAGACACAGCAAGGGAGGCTCACGAAACATTGCGTCCAACGAAAAGGGGAGCACTACGAGAGCTACGTTCGTGAGAAAGAAAAAATGGCTGTGGCTTAGCTAAGGTTAAGCCCAGGATGCGAAGCATACTAGCCTTTATTTTAGTTGTTGAACCACTGTTTAGCCTGGTGAACTGTTGTTGCTTGGCTATATTTGGTTCGGCTAGACGAAGAAACAACTCATGCGTTACTCTGCTTCGCCTTCAAGAGTGGAACGCGACAGCGTTCCCGTCGACCCGCCAAGGGGTGTAAGACAATGGGCTACGGCGCAGCGACTACGCGCCCCGCATTGGACGCGGTGAGCGTCGAGCAACGCAGCGTTCGGCGCGGCAACGAAATGTGCGCCTGAGCAAGCGACGCACGCCTGAGCCTTAGAAACAGCTCGTTTCTAAGGCAACACCGCATTCACTAGAGGCGCTTTTGTACCGCTTTGAAGCATCGTACTCGTGGCTCAGTGGTAGCGTCTCCGTCTCACACTCCGGAGACCCTGGTTCGTTTCCCACCCAGCCCATCTTGCAAGAGTTGAGCCAAAGCCACCTAGAAAATCAGTCTCTGTAGCACGCCGCAACCTTCGCTTCTCATTCCAACGAGCAGCTCTGTCTCCAGAAGGCATCTCACCTCGTGAGTGTCTAGCAGAGGCAAGCGCAGCTGCTTATATACCGCCGCGACGCCGCGAGCGACGGCGCGAGTTGGAGCCCCGTTTCTCTTCTGTCGTGACGTCACGGTGTCACGTGGTATTGAAGGAGACACCGCCGCGCCTGAGGAGCTGGGTTGAGCTCTCGTAATATGCTTCGCATAAAACTTTGTGTGCGTCTTGGCCTCACTACGGAGGAAACAAAAGAAGAAATCGTCAAAGGACAAGTGTTGAGAGAATTAAGTTACGCCATGAGGAACCGTGTCCACAATTCCATTAATGGCCTGCTGCGCGACATTAACAGTTATGAGTGCTTCGAGAAAAATCGCGCAGTGAAGTTCATGCCAGATCGAAGACACAGGGGTGAGTGCGCAATCTTCAAAGAGAAACGAACCACCGTCACGACAGGACGAGAACGCTGTGAAGCAGACACGCCGCCAGGGACCAAAGTTCTACAATTGTGAAGAATATGGTCATCTCGCATGAGATTGCACGAGTCCACGACGTGAAAAGAAATGCACCTCTTGCGGCAAACAAAGGCACAGCACGAAGGTCTGTCCCGAGCTCAAAGGAAATACACTTTAATTAGTTCACGTAAAAAGCAAGAGTGAGGATGAAAGGTCGGGACTGTCACAGTCATTGAAAACTGTAAACGTCAATGGCGAACCTGTAGCCGCTCTCCTGGAGACTGGTGCACAGATCAGCTTGATCAAGTCAAAATGTGCCATGCAGCTAGGCGAAGAGGTAGCCAGCCCAAGTAACTGCGAGCAGCTCCGCAGTATTGATGAAACTTGTGAAACAATGTGCGAGATTGAGGCTGATTTAGAAGTTTACAGTAATCTGTTCAAGGGCGTGAGAATGCACGTAGTTCCAGTCGATACCTTCACGGAGCCTGACGTTATCGTGGGAACGGACACCAGTGACTCACCAAATGTTGTGCTGCTGGGGAAAGAAGGCACCACCATGCTGCTGGATGAGTGAGACGTCCCGTTACTCAGCGAGATGGAAATCAATAGCGACCATGAACGCGTGGCCTTGTCTACCAGTAAGAAGGTCAAGCTTGAAGGTAACACGGCTCAGTGGGTTACCGCGGTCTCAGACTGTGTGCAACCAAACGATCTTGTGCTTTTCTCTGGAGACAACGAGGTGGACTACTTGTGTGAACTGAAAGGTGGGAAGACAAGCCTCCCATTGCAATCGTGAATCTATTGCAAGCAGACATCACCTTAAAGAAAGGTCAAGTAGTCAAGCGTGATGATCATGTTGAGCTTGTGGATCCTGACCACAGCGTTTTCTATACAAGTGGTCAACTATGTTAAAAAGCAGCAAAGGCAATATCACCAATAAAGGCTTAGGAAGTCAAGGTTGGGCCGTCTGTGACAGAAGCACAGAAAGAATAGGCATAGGAGTTGTTGAGCGGATACCGAAAGTGCTTTGCAGTGCACACCAACGAACTCGGATGCACGCCCGTGGCGACTATGACCATTCAAGAAAAACCCGGGAAGTACACCCTTAAGTCAACCCCCTTATCGAGCTTCATGGGCAGGATGACAGGTGCTTCGGCAAATCACCGAAGCGCTCAAGGCTTGTGGATTCATCCAAGACAGTGAGTCTGAGTACAGCAGTCCAGTTAGTTTAGTCAAAAAGAAAAATGTGGAATACAGAATGGCGGTGGACTATCGCCGTTTGAACATGCAAACCGTGAGAGATCGCTTTCCGTTGCCAATAATTGATGATGTGTTGGATCGCCTCGTGAGAAACAGCTTGTTCACAGTCTGGACATGGCACATTGTTACTTTCAGATTCCTCTGGATGAGTCGAGCATGCACGAGGCAGCATTCAGCACTCCAGATGGACACCTTGAACCAATTCGTACGTTATTTGGTTTAACTAATGGTCCACCTGTTTACCACAGAATGATTTCCAAGGCCCTTGGTCTACTTTGGTGGAGTGTGGCAACGTGTTGCTTGGACGTTATACTTGTTCCGGCCCAAGATTGGGAATCCATGCTGACCGAGCTGCAACAGGTGTTCGAGGCAATCTCCAAGGCAAGGCTGGCATTACGTTTGTCCAAACGGGAACTTGCAGAAACTGAGGTGGAGTACCTGCGCTTTGTGCTCCCTACTAAAGGAATCAAACTAGGTGCACTAAGTTGGCAGCACTCATAGAATTGTCAGCGCCAACCAATGTGAGCGAGCTGCGAAGGCCCCTATTGAAAAAATATGTATGAGAATTGTACGAGAACTTCTCTACGCTATTATTGCTCCGTAGACTCAACGATGTCGTACGTCACATGTGTACGAGAGGACATCGTCACTGAACGAGATCGTTCTCGTATGGGTACATTAAACGAGATTATTCTCGCATAGCTATACTTGACGAGATAGTTCTCGCACGTCTATGCTCAACGATATCGTTCTCGTTTGTGTATGCTACATGAAAATATTCTCGTTCAGCTATGCAAAATGACACTATTCTTGTTTAGCTACATTCTACAAGTGTTCTCATTTGTGTTGAATGAGTTTTGCTCATGCAATATTTTTGGTGAAGTTCCACACAGTAACATCTACTGCCAACATTACAGCGAGTTAATTTCTATCATGTGAGTCGGCCGATGTGCCAGCTCGGAGACAAAGAGGACACTTTTTAGGGCCCACAATTAACACAAACCATCTTTATTTTGCATCCCGAAGCATGGTGGCCAGGTGCTTGTTCAGGTCCTTCAGCCTCCTTGCCTCTGTATCCACGGTGCTTGGCGTTTTTGAAACAAAGTGCTCGTATGCCTCTGCAAAAAAATGTAAACAAAGCAGCCGGCACTGTTAGATTCTAACAAGCCATTGGAACTGACATGCACAATAGGTGGCTCCACTGCATAACTGAATGGGCTGGTTCTTGCACGATATTGAGTAAAGCGTGAAAATTTCACAGAGAAACAGGAAAAAGAAAACACGGAGGCTTATGAGTTTTTTACCTATGTAAATTGATATTTCAACATTAACCACAGCAGTTGAAAGCAAGTGCTCGTCCTCGCATTGTCTTGTTCCTGTCTCTGTTAAATGTTCGTGTTTTACAAACAATATAAATGGCTGCAGAATTGCAATACAAGACCACAGAAATAGTCTAATACTTTTCCACAAGTATTTTACATTAAATGAACAAGTATAACAAGCTCATGCAAGTTAATACACAGATAGCACAGCTCTTTGCTACCGCACTGCGGAATATGCAGACGGAAAACACTGCATAGATGCCAGTGCAGAATTGTTTATAGGAAAGATTAATGCACCTTTAATACCACTATAGAAACTAAATGATAGCTTTTGTTAGCGAGCTAGAGCACAGCACTAAATATAAGCATACAGCTATGCATGCCCCTGATGTGTAGATGTAAACTGTGTCGGCCCATATGAGAGATCACCTCAATACAACCCGATCTTACCGACAGCCCATTATATTCGTGCAGAAAAAGCACCGTGTGATAGGCATTACTCCTTTAACTTCCAAACACTTTGCAATCCTTATGAAAACATGAGCTAGCAGGACAGGGTCTACTTAGATATGCACCAAGATTTTGTGGTGTCAACGCTGGCTTGGCATCACCACCTTCCTTTAGCTTTCGCATACATACTTTTGCTCGTAACACTCCTGTGGATTAATTCCTGTGCCTGCCACAAGCATCGGGCAATCTCCCTGGCAAACGTGCTGTCCGTTTTGGCTTGGTTTACCCACATCCACTTACTAGCACAAATAAATAACCCATTTCGATTGTGAACCTACGAAAGATGAAAATTGCAAGAAATTAGTTACTCAAATACAAAAATAGCATATGTGCTCTCAGAAAAGGTATCTTTTCCCGAAATAATGGATAAAAAAGGTAACAGTTATTAAGGGAAACTAGGTTGCCAGACACAGTGATGGCACTCAAGGATAAAACTAAGATATATGCAAAAGGTTCAAAGTTTAAATCCTGGCTGTAGGAAAGCCCTAGTCAATGAAGCTTCACTGATAATGGGCCAGGGACAATTCTAGCTCAGAGGATTCACCACATTTAATCCCACAGTCAGCGACAAGCACCTTTTGTATGGGATATACTAGATTTTCTTTACATTTGAGAAGAAGTTTAGGGAAGCAGATGGGAACAGTAGAAAACCACAGTAAAACTTCTTGCATCCTTAAGGAGCTGCTTTGTCCGAGCTAGAAATCTTACCCTTGAGGCTGAAAAAAGTTCTTGCAGTAACCCAGTGAGCTCAAATTACACATGCGGTGAAAGAAGGGGTGTATACAGTAAAAGCTCACTTATTGAAATTTCTCAGGACTGGAACAAAATTCTGAATTAACGGTATGTTGAATTATTAAGGGTATGAAAATAAGAAACAAACGTTCACACAAACACACTTTTATACTGAATTAATCCAGAAATCCTGTTTCTATTTCACACATAAGCAGTATGGGAGCTGCAAATGTCAATTCACGACTGATTATACTGCTCGTAGTGGCAAGGGCGTTGAGGAAGTGCTCCTTTGCAGTGCAGTCATAGCACAAGACTTGGTCACATCTTTATCAGAAACGTGCTATTCACTACCACGGGTCCATCCCGATAATTTTTTCACCATTGAGCTGGCTGTAACAGATTGTTCTACAAACTCAATGTAACTGGCTGACTGGATGCCAGCATGCAGGCCACAGTACAATTATTGTCCTCGATAGCCATCATGTTTGTGAGACTGCGTGCATTGCACCAAGTCACAATGAAAGTGCTACTTGCCACAGTTGACCGCTGCGAACGAAACCGTGGTCATGATCATCACGACTACAGAGTGCGACTATGCAGTTCTGAAAGGCGCCAGCCGCGGGGCGCGGCTGGCAACGTAGGCGCGGAGCAGGTCAATCGCGCGCGCCGGTAGCCGAACGAACACGCCGAACAACCACCTCCGATCGCACCCCAGCATTCATAGTAGCCATGCCACGTGTCGCATTCGCAGTTGTGCGAGCAACATGCATTGCCGATTTATCTGTTCTTGCCCTTTCGCTTCTCACTTGATATTGCTGGGAAAGCAGTCAAACTGGATAGTTGTTAGACACTGGTGGTCATCTCCTTACCTTCCTTATGAATTGTGCGTTAAATGAGGCTTTTTTCTTGGTGAAAGAGTTCTAGTTCAAGGCCTAAACAAGCTCCATGGCAGTTTGCATTTAAGGAGTGTAAGCATCCTCTGAAAACATGTACATGAGGAACACTGCAGAAAGAGCACTTTAAAAAAAGAACACGAGTGTATTTATCACCAAGGCCAACCCTTGTGTCTTCTTAAATATTTATCAAAAGTCAAACTCAAAACTGATACTAAGGTGCAAGGTGTCCATATCATATTACCTTGTGAAAGCACCGTGGTGCCTGGATATTGTGGGACCAACTCGGACGTGGAGATCAGCACTGATCAGCAACACTGCAGTCTGCTTACAGCTTTTCTGCAGGCCCAGCCACACCTGCATTAAAACAAGTGAGCTTGGTGTCACAAGAGTACTGTATTTACCCGCATAATGATCACACTTTTTTGTAAAAAAAATGGTCGCAAATTCAGATGTGTGATCATTACGCCGGTTAAATTTCCCGCAAAAATAATTTTTTTATCCCGCGTTTGCTGCGGGATGGCAACAGGTCAACAAATAGGTGGCTGCCACTGAGTGTAGTGCGGAACACCAAAACACAAATGGCGGCCGGCGCAGCAAGCTGAACACACCAAATGCGCCGAATGCGATTTTTTTTTTCTCGTGAGTACGTTACATGCATTGAAACAGTTTCTTCCGTATCCGGAATGAATAATATCATTAATATCAGTAAGTCTGTGGCAATAACGTAGCCATGTCCACTATGAGGGGGCAGAAACAGATGGGCGCGCTTAGCTGCCAGTAACATAGAAAGACACGGCGGGCATGCTGCGGAAACTGCGGCATTTGTCTTCACTACTATCCTAATACAGCACGTTTCCGCTAAGGGTGGGCGAATATCTTAGCAGTGTTACAAGATTTGTTGCGTGCCCACGAGTGCAGATGAGAAGAATCGAAAGGTGCCTTTTTTGTTGTTCTTGACCACAACCATTACAAAGCCTACACATAATAAAGGCAATTTAGGTTGTAGCTTTTTTGTCATGGAAGTGCGGAAAGTGATGAAAGGAATGAAATCGGGCATCTGCTCAAGAATGTTTGGTGCGTGCAGACTGCTTGGTTTGTCTTGAAGAGTTGTTCGCGTAGCATTCGACAGATGGTAAGCGCGATCATTAATAGCTAGACTTGGCACATGACAGATCGCTGCGGCAAGTTCGGAGTGTGATCAACACAGGAAGTAAAAAAAAATCTAATTTGGACGACAAAATTCAGGGCTGTGATCATTACGTGAGTGCGATTATTATGTGAGTAAATACGGCAAATATAGAAAGTGACACTGTGAACAAAGCAATACTTATTAGGTAAAAATAAGAATGAAATGCTGATATTCGCCCATAGAAAGCTTTAAGTAACAAAGCTTGCAAGATAAGAAAAATGCAATGTATGGGCCATCTGTACAAGAACATTAATCGAAGGTCCCTTCATTTTTTTAGTCCCTTCTCCTCATGCATAGATGGCAGTCGGGTTAAGTAAACTGGGCCAGATTACCACATAGTGTAAGCAAAGGTGGTCACTTTGTGGGCCAATTATGACACCATAGCACGACACGCATCCCTACAGTCGTTTTAATGTGTTCTGTAATGCTAGCCATCTTGTAGGCCCTACAGTGTCAAAGCATCCATAACCCTAACAGCGTTACCCAGTAGGGATAACCAATAAGTGTGCACAGCAGCACAACTCAGCATATCTATCAGGAGGCTTTCGTTACACTTTTACAACTCTCCTCCTATGGCTTCATCCCAATTTTTGTCAATACAAGCTTGAAGCATCTGCACAAGCTGAATGCACCAGGGCACCATAAGAAATACCACATCTTTCTAACCAATTCCATGTTTAATATAAGACTGGCAAGTTCACTATCATGGGTAGAACAAACCAAATTGTTCTGGAATCAAGTAATCTTCCACTACCTGTGAAAAAAAAGCACACAAGAAAGAGTACGTAGAGCACAGGGGTGTTGATGGATATTAAATATCACTGTCGTGCAGTAGACACTACGTCGGCAAAACAGGCCAATGTATAAATGACTGGATTTGCAACCATGTTAACTGAATTCTCAGGTCATTTCGTGGTCACTTGGTAGTGCAAAGCTCACTTGCATTATTTTGTTTGAAAACTGTGCAACCGTGGCAATGTATAAGGACCATAGTGCTGGCGAAATTCGTTAAGATTTCCTTATATGTGTGACAGGGAATCTGCAAGTTGGCTCCACCTCCAGTGGACTATCATATAGCAAGACTGCTTATTTATCATTGTAAAACAAGCGTCATAGTAGCCATGCCATGTGTCCTTTTCGCGGTTGTGTGAGCAACATGCATTTTCGATTTATCTGTTCTTGCCCTTTCACCTCTCGCTTTATAGTGCTGTGCAAGCAGCAAAACTGGATGGTTGTTAGACTTATGTCCTGTCACTTCCTCACCTTTCTTATGAATTGTGCATTAAATAAGGCTTTTCTTTTGGTGAAAGAGTGCTACTTTAAGGCATAAACAAGTTCCATGGCGGTTTGCATTTAAGCATCTTCTGAAAACATGTACATGAGGAACACTGCAAGAAGAACGCTTTAAAAAAGAACACGAGTGTATTTATCACCAAGGCCAACCCTTGTGTCTTAGCATATTTCTCAAAACTGATACTGAGGTGCAAGGTGTCTATATCATATTACCTTGTCAATGAAGCAAAGCACAGTGGCGCCTGGACGTTGTGAGGCCAACTCAGACGTAGAGATCAGCACCAGCACTGATCAGCAACACAGTAGTGTGCTTACACTCTTTCTGCAGGCCCAGCCACATCTGCATTAAAACAAGTGAGCTTATTCTCACAAGAGTATAATATAAAAAGTGACACTATGAACAAAGTAATTCTTATTAGGTATAAATAGGAATGAAATGCTGATATTCGCCCATAGAAAGCTTTGAGTTAACAAAGCCTGCAAGATAAGAAAAGTGCAATGTATGAGCCATCTGTGCAAAAACATTAATCGAAGGTCCCTTTTTTTCGCTTCTGTCCTCCTCGTGCATAGATGGCAGACAGGTTAAGTAACCTGGACCAGACTGCCCTGTAGGGTAAGCAAAGGTGGTCACTTCTTCGGGGAGCAGCCTATAGGCTGCTTCTTGAAAGAGTATTAGAACATGCGAATAATGCATGCATGCATTATTCACAAGAGGCCTTGTTTCTCTGAGAATACCACAGCCAATCACATATTTCAAATTGACCATTTTAAAATGCATGCAAAGTACAGCATGGCTTTGAGGGTACCCCAGACTACTGAAATTCACATCAGCCAAGTTCAGCAGACAACACCATAATTAAGCCTCTAGAAGTTGTGCATTTTACTGCAAGTTAACAGAATAATGAGGAAGAGAAGGTGAGAGAGATGGTGCCACTATAGCATAGTTCAAGCTCTATCCCACATCATGTGCAGAAGGGCAAAGAATGCCCAGCTTTCGGTTATACTCGCACCTGTGACCACTGCACCATGTTGACTGACATGCGTAACAAGCAGTTTGTGATACCACGGTATTACATCCTGCAACTGACGTGACATGAGAGATCAGCTTCAAGCTTGACGCTATGCTATACTAGGGACAGATAATGAACCGGCTACATTAAAATCTAAAGCAAAAGTGTTGAACATTGTTTGCCAAACCTGCCAGCCTCTGCACTTCATATTTTGCAAAAATTCTAGACAGAAATCCTGTGTTGGAAAGACAGCATGCACTTTCCTAAAGCTTTCTCTCAGCGCCCACATTTTTCTATGCATACATTATTAACCACTATTTACCTTGACACGCTGTACACAAACAGCACACTTGGAAAAGCAGAAACTAATCGGGAAAGTTGGCAGGTACCAAATACACGAATAGAACCTAGAACACATAAATGGCTGTGACCGTTTTGTACGTACCTTGTCAAAGCAGGCAGATCAGATGCTTTGTCGTGCTGTTCAGGCTGCATAGTGCCGCAGTCTCCTTTGTGGTGCAGAGATGCCTCCGTCTCAGGAAATTGTGACATCCCTAAACAATAAATGTTCAGCTTATTGTAATCACTGCTGAATCTGCAAACTTGTGATTTAACAACATCGCGTCAAATTGTGGAAAGCTCTCGTACAGCCAGCTACAAGAAGCTGCATCCGCTTAGACAAATAAATATTTCATTCTTACATCACAGGCGGTTATTAAACGTGTCAAAGGCACGAAAACAAACAGAACACTAAACACAAGAAATACAGGTTGTCTTGGCGACAATCTATAAGCATCAAAGTTTGCATACAAGCTAAAATCTTCTCACGAGTCAGATCATTTGGATGCCGTCGCGCGTTGACGTTAGCTGTGAAAACATTTGCACAACACATCAACGTACTTCTAGAATTGTCTATACGATTTCTTGCTGAGGAATTACGTACAGAAGCAGTGACATTCCCTGCTTGAATTTTTGTGCCCGTTCAGACCAAGGATGCCCCGGCGCTAGCATACTTCATAACAAAAAGAAAATAAACAATAGATGAAGCTCTTAACAACATCAATCTCGGGGTAATTTTCGTGAAACGTTTTCCTAAATGTGCACTACGATATCGAACGAACATTAGGGAATCACTGTCACTGTTTTTGTAGCTGTACTAATCATCTTCTGCTGCGCATGACAAGGTACACTACATGAACCATAAGAATGCGCTAGGCGCCGGACTTACCTTCCGAGGCGAGCGCTCCTTCGTGTCCGTTCACGCCGCATCGACTGCACCAACAGTCCGTCCAGCGTAGTGTTGAATTGCGGTGAACTACAGCACGCGATAGCACAACTATCAACACATTCTTCCGTGCACTGCGAGCCGATGCGGGAGCGGCGAGAGTACAACACTTCTCATGAGCCGGGCACAAAGAAAGCGCGTGTGGACCGCACTACGATAATCAACAACGGCGCACCGCAAGAAACATACAGCGAGCTAATAGCATAGCACAGAACCCAGGGCTTTGTGATCGTTAATTCACACAAAAAAGGAGCACATGTTCTCTACGCACCGCGTAAATATGATCGAACGATCAGTACCACATCGACCGCCCGGGCCGCCGCAACAACGTTTATAGATCTTCTTTAAGTACCCCAACTCCTAGCCTATGCGCACCATTTAGCCCGCTACCGTTCACGCCACCGCAGCGCTGCCATCGACCTCCGCGCCAAGCGTCCAAGCGTCGTCTGCTATAGCCCTGGCACGGTTATAGGTGCTTGTCGCGGCACTCGGCATTTACATGGTGCTCGCTGAATAAAGCAGCCATTATTTCTTTCTGTTGTTGTTTAAGCTGAAGTATAATATTTTACAGACACCATACCTGGGGGTGCAGGTCCGGAGAAAGGAATGAGATGAAAAGAAAGTGGGCCTACAAACACCAAAGTGCGCACGCAATGTTAACGCTCGGTGACCCACACTTCGCCGGTACTGGCGTCTCCGTGAACGCAAAACTTGAACCGGACGCAAAAGACCTCGACCGCCAGCCACGTGCACGAGGACAGTGACAAGGCAAACGCAGTGAGAAAATAAAATCGGCTACAGCACAAGAAGCGCAAACACCCGCAACTAACCTGCACATGTCAGCAGAGCAGCACCGCTCACTTGGTGCAGAGCTCGACCGCAGCGCCCTCACAGTCCCAGGAACAAGTCGCGCCTTGCTCGAAAGGAGGAGTCGTGCAACTGAGAAAGTAATTATAGGTCTCGGTCCGAAATGAGGGGAAATGACGTCTTTTGTTTACTTCGCCGTCTGTGGTTCCGGTAACCGTGATCGCATGGTTAGCGTGGGTAGTACAGGCGTATTATTTCAATGTTCTTGCGTGTTTTAGGCGACCTTTTTCAACAACTTTGCTTACATTGCTTTCAACAGCGAGGACAACCTGTGGAGCAGCCCTATCAACCGGACAGGGCCGTAAAATCTGTTTGAAGTTCGCAGCACATCGTCGTTTGGTTTGTGAATGTTAGAAGGTGTTCGTGATTCTCAGCGGCGTAATCGACGACAGATTTGGCGTCGAGTGGTGTACACTTTGTTCAGGCTTGTTGTGCGCCGTTCTACGGATGTGTAATGTGGTGTTGTTTGTGCTTCGGGAAATGGTGCCACGCCGGCGGGATTTGCTTTCTTGTAAAAACGTCCGTACCGTCTTTGGCGAGTGCTTTCGGAAACTGCTCGCCTTTTGTGCTTGTGTGCGTGCGTGTGCGCGCACGCGCGCGCTTCTGATATGCGTCGAACGCGTAGGAACGTCCGTACAGTCTTTCGTGAGCGCTTTCGGAAACTGCTCGCATTCTGTCTGTGTGCGCGCGCTTGACATTCGTCGTTATTGCGATTTGCAAAGGTGTTTTTCATTTGGTGACTGCGTCCGCGAACGCCAGGATGTGATACACGTTCGTCATTTAAAGACCCTGCTTCAGTGTAGGGTCACTTACATTTTGGTTGCTTGGAGGTCAGCTTTCAACACATGGCAAGGCATTGCAGTGCGCTTAACCATCATTGGCACACGAACTGCTTTGTCATTACTCCTTTAAATTTAAATTCAGTATTGTGTAGTATGTAGGCAGATAATGGTCACCAAGTTGCGACGCTCATCTCGTTTTTTGCCACTGCTGTGCACATATGAGGATTTTTTACTAGGTCAAGCTCTCTTAGCAAGTTGTGAAACACTTAGTGCAAATAATTTTTCACAGCAGTAACTGTGATCATGACCACAATTGATCACATGACATTTTTAGGGATTGTTATTGTTATTACCACATTTTCTTATTTATTTGTGACAAAGTGCGATGGATTTTGACTGCTATTTTGGCTATCTGTTCACCAACCTATTACACTGTTTTGTGGTTGTGCTTTTTATTTTTATATGTGGGCATGCATGGCCAATCTCATGCCTACCTGCTACAATTTGACATAAACAGGCACTAACATGCTCTTAGCAGATTTGTATTTGACAGTATTGTGGTTGACGCACTTGGCTATTAGGAAAATATGCAGGTTCAAGTTCGCCCATTACTACCTCTGACTGATATCTCTGATGCAAAGCAATATTATTAGGATGTGACAAAGTGCATGCATAATTTGTCACTGATCAAACTGCCTGCAATAAACTTTGCCAACTCGTCCTTGTTTGAAGTGTTTCCAATGTGCTATAATCGCATTGCCAGATTATTTTATTGCGTGCACAAACATATAGCATTTTATTATGAAACTTTGATGGTACCCGACTCCTATATTACAATAAAATCTTAGGCAGATCTACTCTGAACAAAGGATTCATTCTCTGATGATAGCTTTCGACAATATCATGGTGCTATCCAGTGCCTATTGGCTGGTTGAGGAATGCGTCATGCAAAGGCAGTAGTATCGCCATAAGTGTTCATCCGAGAATATGTCCCCAAGTGAAAATCATTGCATCAAAAGTACCGACAGCAGCTTTGATGGGGATGTATATGTGTTCGTTGCATGAAATTCCAGAAGTTGAACTCTGAACATCTTATTTGCTCTGTAGTTTATGCTGGTATATATGTGTCACAATGGTTCAATGTGATCATGCAGCACATTGATCACGCTCTTGCATGTACTGCAAACAACTCATCATAAATCTCACTGTCATTAATGAGCTTTTGTATGCACTACGACTTGAGTACACATACTTTGTATGCAATTCATAGTCATCCACAAAGATCAAGTTGCTCATACGACTACAGTGCGTACACATCACACACCACCTCACACACGTCATACATAATCTCGTCAGGTCTACGCAACTCATCGCACACATGTCATACAAGCTCTACGCATTCTTATCGCAGATCGCATAAATCTCGTGCACTTCGTAAAAGTCTGCGTAGCACATCATACAGATCTCGCTCATTTTCTACGAGAGTTCGTTCAATATGCATTTCATATCGTTCATTTCTCGTCAAATCTGTGCGACATGCATACATCTCGTTCAATTTCTCGTCAAATCTGTACGACATGCATACATCTCGTTCAATTTCTCATACAAATTTTTCAATAGGGGGGTCCTTGGACTGATGACCTTTTTGAGGCGGTTTGTACCGGGGTAAAAGTGAAGAGATTCCTGCTGAAGAGTTAGAGCCTGCGGGACACCCCGAATTGTGTGGTGCCCTAGTCCCTTACACTGTGCCTGTAGAAAACAAAGTTGCCATGATCCAGATGCAAGACCCTGAGTTGCGCCAGAAGATTGATAGACTGCGAAAGCCGCAAGCAGAGCGGTCGGCGTTGAAACAACGTAACTTGACAAGACTGTCGCACGGATCAGACATAATTTTTAGTCCCCAAAAATGACCTCCTATGTAAGGCAACACGTACGACAGTGCGTAGGATGCTTATTTCTCAAGACTCCAGGTGGCAAGGTTCAGGGACATCTTAGCCCAGTTTCGCCAGGGATGAGGCCGCTGGAGATAGTTCATCTGGACCATCTAGGGCCATTCGTCAAGAGCTCACTCAGGAATCAGATATTGTTTGCTCTTGTGGACAACCTGACTAAGTTTGTGCGCTTGCGTGCTTACCCTAGCACCGAAGCTAAGTATGTGGTGAAGTTAGTCGAAGAATTCATTGACGAGTATTGACCCGTCGCAGAATAATCTCCGACCATGAGTCATGCTTCATCTCAAAATTGTTTGAAGAGTTTTGTGTCCCGCAAGGAATCAAGAGCATATTCTCATCAACGCAACGCTCACAGGTTAATGCGTTCCACCGGATGCCCGGTGGAACGCATCAACAAGGTTTTAGTACCCGCGATATCAAGCGCCGTGAAACACGCGAACCATACGGACAGGGATGCTCACTTTCGCAAGATTCAGTTTAATCTTAATTCATCTGTCAGCAAGACAAAATGAAAATCAGCATTTGAACTACTCTACGGATATGGGCCAGAGCAAGACAGTCGACTAGCTGACCTGACCACTCCCATGGGATGCGAGCCAGCAAACTTGCAGCGCTTACAAGAAGAACCTAAGAAAGCTATTGAAGAAACACAGCGCAAGGCAAAGAACCAATACGATCGAAAAAAAGTGCCCAGCGTTGACGTATGCGGTGAGTGATGTGGTAGTGGTGAGACGTTCACCAATGCACACTGGGGAGCCTACTAAAACTCAATTAACGCGGTCCTTTTCTAGTGTGTCGGATACTCCCTGCTGACACATACTGACATTAACTTTTTTGCCAAGAATGCTGGTGTGTATTCTACAACAGCACATGTAAGTCAGTTGAAGCTATTCCGCGATGTGTCCGAGGAAGAAGTCGATAGTAATGAGTGTAGCACCGACGCATCTACACTGGAACTACCTGGGTGAATACAAAGTAAGCGACGACGAACCAGACCACGATTTTTCCAAGACCATGTTACTGACTGACTGAGGACAGCCAGTGGGCCAGAATGGCCGAGTGTTATCGTTAGGTGGCGCCACCGAACCTCCATCATCAGCAGTTGGCGTGGAACGCTGAGGTGTGCTTGTGTGTGCGCGCGCTCCGATTGTTCTGTGCTGTACTCGTGATGTATCACTTTTCATTTTATTAAAACTCTGTCATTCCAACATCGTTGAGTTTTTCTCTAATAACACAATTTTCCAGGTTTATTGAAGCAGTTTTTGGTTGGCTTCGAATCTAAGTGCACCTCTTACTTTGCTGATTATTGGCAAAAAGAAAATAAAAGAAAGGGGGGGGGGGGGGAGAAGTGCTTACATTTGAGCAAATACACGTCATGAGTGTGCAGTGTTTGCTTCATTACGTAGAAGCCGCACTATTCCGATGAAGGTGGCACCAGAGTAGTTTGGCAAACGTTACATATATGTTAATCGTTGCTACTCAGTTGCTGCGTATGCTGCGAAATCGAAGGCTGCGTTCTGTCCTCATAAACTAAAACTGGCGCGTGCAATTGACAACCGGTTTTACTTTCCCGACCAACGTTACCGAGGTCGGACTGAAGTCGACTTCCGGGAGAGGCCCATGTTCGGGGTACCGACAATGGCCTAACGTTGGTCGACTTTCCGCCAACAACATAGCTAGATCAACCACATTGGCCAATACTGTGTCACTGCAGCGTCCGTAATTGAGCCATGAGAAGACAATAAACTTTTTCTTGACCAATTAACACAGCGGGTATTTTACACTCCTGGATGAGATTTTGCGCATCACAGAATTTTGCGACATTTGTCGGTAATTTACAACTCGAAGCGAATTAAGTCTAGGATTTCAACTTCAAAAGGCAAACTTTGCCTTTGCGTCGCAACATTTAAGAGCCTGAGATTAATCACGTTCGCATCAGCATCCGTCGACCCTGCATGTTGCCAGCCTTGATTGTCAGTCGCGAGCGGACCTTGCTCCTTGCTTGTCTGGCCAATAGATCGGTCGCTGATTAGTTCTCAAATTGTTGCCAAGCGTCATCCATCGGCCGTGTTCGCCTATGTAGTTGCCTGCACTTAGGCATCGTGTGCATGCCTATAACCTTGAGCTATTACATGCGCATGCCCCGTGAACGAATATGCATAATGAGACTGGAATAGAGCCTTGCATAGCTTTCAGAGGAAATTAGGTTTCACTTTTCTTACCCGAGTAGAAGAGTGACCAGATGAATTAATTCGGTCAAGGAGAGGCAAAGAAGTGGACAGTCATTACAGTACGAACCCAAGTAAGTGGCAAGGCTTGCCCTAGAATAGGGAAAGGAAGCAGATTATTTCATCCGAAGAATCAATTTGACAATCCGGCTCCCTTGAATTACAAACGTAATTTGCCCATTGTATTCTGATACCCATGCGCTTGTTTAAAAAAAAAATATAGGAAAAAATAGTTTCGAAATTCGGTCATTACTGGGACAACGCAACCGCGCTCGCTAAGCAATGATGGTGAAATTACGTTTCGGGTGGCGCTTGTAGTTTTCGACTATGGAGCACGGTGGTCGCGAGTGTAAATTCAAGTCGAAGTAGCCCAGAAAGTGCGCCACACAAAAGGACTCACGAATTCGAATGCTTACATCAAATAGTCATTTAATGGATTAAGAAAGCTCGAACGTCAACAATCCCGACAAACCGCGCCAATTAACTGGGGAATTGCGCAATTACAGGTGACTCGTAAATACGCTTTTCACAAACGGAACTGCTCACATTGCCGAACACTCGCTCGGGATTCTGTGGGTGCGGGCGCTGTTCTGCAGCACAGTAAATGCACATATGTAGATTTCCGCTACAAGCTAGAACCATAAAACATTTAAATAAGAAAATAAAACAAGATTCTTCGGAACATGTTCCGTTCAATAGGTCTAGATATCGCGTATAGGTCGTGTTTACTGGGAATCATCAGAAAGACGTCTTATCGCTAAGAAGACAATGCAGTTTTTAGATCGTTCCCAGTTCAGAATGAAATAACAAGGAGCGAAAGAGAGAGAGAGAAAAAGAAGCCTTCCCGATCTGGGTCGCTTTCAAGTTTTGTACTGCGCGCGTGGTGATCCGTTTTAGCGTAGGAACGGCAGACGGCGCCACATTGCTGGGTGTGTATGAAACAGGGTTTGAGTGCGCCACAGACCGCGCGGATCGCGCCTAAAAACCCGTTGTGATCAGTGGCGCGAAAATGAAGGTAAATAAATTTTGTAGGCGTCTGAAGGTCTCAGTGCTCGACTTCATTCAACTTACTCGCATTCATAGCTGCAATGAAGGAAGTAACAAATCAGATAGCGCGGTTACGACTTGTTTTGTTCTTCACTAACGCTCGTAAACGAACTCTGCTGCGCTCCATTTTAATCGATCTTGGCGTGCACTGCAAAGCAGTCATGTCCTGTTCTTTTCCTTTCTTATTTACGTGTTTTGCGCCGTTAGCGTCTTGAATACTCTCAGCCGAACTTTGTGATACCAACGCTACCCCGCTGTTACCCACCGTGGTGGCTAAGGTTTAGGAGCTATGTCATTCTGCTGCTGCTGAGCATGAGGTCGCGGGTTGGATTCCCGTTTGTGATCCGCGCGTGTAAAAGGAACTCACCGACTCCATCAAATTAAATTTGAGCGCAGCTCTATATGTGTTTTCATTTCGCTGTATAGTGGAAGCGAAATGGCGCAACTGACTCGCTAATAGGGAGATAACGAGAGCCACCGCGTGGGTGACGCGTGAGCGCGATTCACAGCAGCCGCCGCAGACAGACCTCCGCTCATGCAGCGCTTTGTTTCCATATATGGTATCGGTCGACGCGCTCGCCGCATGCCATCGTTGAACATACGATGGCGCCACCTCGTAGCGGCCGTCGCCGCAGAGCCCATCTTGCGCGGCATTACGTGTTTCTTCTCACGTTTTCGCCATACTCTCCGTCTCTGCTTTCCTCCTCGCGCTCTGTTCGACATCGCCGTCTTTCATACCCCACTGCGCTGCGCGTTCACTCTTTCATCCTTCACTGTGCTCGTTCGCGGGTTGTCGAAAATAATATCCCCCGACACTACGCCATCTGTCAGAGCCTCTGAGTTGTTTGGGGCGTTAAACCACATAATTTAAATGCTTATGTTGAAGGAGTGGGCGGGGACAATCCAGCACGAACACCACCACAAGCACAGCTAAATGGAGCGCACATTTGGCCCGCACATATCTGTACTATACGCAAACTGAAAGAGAAAAAAGTAGCACTTTCCCAGTACGTTAACGACCGTGTCGCTTGCGATGATGTAGCTTGAGAATTAATTGTAAGACCAAACGTAAACTTATAATCTACCAAGGATTTGAAGGATTATAATCTGCCAAAATAACAGCTTAAAGTACTACCAAAGCCAAAACGCTGATTTAGAGGTACAAATACATGCATTATATGCACTACAAGTGCAAGAATTTCTTCATAGCGTTGCCTTCTGGTCGATTTTCTGAGCCCCATTATGAACGATTCAAAGCTATTTGCTTAAAAGCGACTTGACTCTTCCCCTTACCTAGGGAAACAGGGGTTTAGGGTCAGTGTGAAGGCAACCATCGCTCAACGTCAATGTCGTAATATTAGACCCTCATCCGCGCGTTTGTTTTTCAGAAAAAATCTGGCAAGACCCCTCACAAAACCTGGTGATGTACTCCTTCTCTAACATCTTGGAACATTGTAGTCACACGATGTCACCAGCTTCCACTTTGCCTGACTACATCTGCCGACGAAAGACACGGCAACTCCACCATATGTAATGAAATGTTTATCGATGGTCGTGAGTTTCTTTTTTTTTTTAGGTAGGTGCTGCAGATGAAGCTATAGTTCAAGCACTGCAGGGTCGAGCAGGCAACTAGAAAGACATGCGATATTTATCTTGCTTTGCGACGGCGCATGCGGCTGCCTCTCCAATGCAGATCTTTTTCAATTTACCATTGGAATGATATCTATACTCTTGTCTTCTGCTTTGTTCAACTGTTGAACTGTACCCACACCACGAAGCATCCTGACTGCAGTACCAGAATTTTAGCCTGAACGCACGCAAATGTGCACCAGGGTTGATGCAACAGGGAGGTTGGCTAGCAAGGCTGAGGGCCTAACCTAACCCGCCTAACCCTTTTTTCACCAACCTTCATACCGAGAGACTACTCTCTCGAGGGCATAGTGAAACTGTGACCAAACGGACTCCACGCAACGCATTTTACGTCCTTAGAAATTAAGTGTTACAATCAATATTCCATGGTCGTATCTCTCAAATAATTTTATTCGATTAGGAAATTTCGTTATTTTAACACTCCTAGCAGCTTTCATTTAATGAATGATGTACATAAAAAAATTACGGTGATGCAGCCATAGTTCTACAGACACTTGATGATTTTTAGCGCTGATTCCCATATTCAAGGTCAGTGACCTCAGAAAGCGCTTGCGTCTATTCTGCATTCCATGTTTAACGTAAAGCATGCCGCGCACCTTCCGACATATTCTCACGGAGATAAGTAAGACGAGCTTGACGAAAGAGAGCAGCGTTCTTTAATGACGGCCGACATCCAAATACCCGGCGCACAACAGCGCCCTTCGTCGTGTTCTGTCTGGCAATCGGTGCCTGCAGTCAGCAGCAGACTTCTGGGGATAGGGACTCGTAGTGGGCAGCTTACTTCGCGTCAATATGCTCCGATTAGCTGGCCGTTCGTAAAAAGTGGACATGTCAAACAAATACGCGAGTGAAATCATGACACACGACGCATATAGCAATATTAGGGAGTTTTATGTTAGGGAACGCAAGGCCGCACCCAAGCGCTGGGGGAGGCACACTCCACTGTGGGCCATTTGCGCTTCTTTGTGCTCAGTTTGGCTTCTTTTGTAGAGCCGGCGGTTTGCCTCCCCAAACGCTTGGGTGCGGATTGCGTCCCCTCATCTAAAGCTATCTATCAATTGCCCCTAGAAAACCTTATTCCCAATGAAATGACTTTGCAAGTAATCGCAGCTATATCGCTTTACTACACGTATCATAAAAACGAACCCCTACCGATCGTTAGAGCGAACTTATTATACCGTAGGCCCCGATGACCCTCATTTCTTAAGAAAAGCTTCTCGAATGGCGAGCCTGCATTAGCATATAATTCCGTTTACGTTATGAACAGGAGATGCACGCCCTGTCGTAATAGCGCGCATTCTTGACGAAGACAGTGGGTTAAAAACATATTTCTTGCAACCATAGAATTCTGATTTTTGCCGGCGTTACGTAAATTTTACAGCGATGCTGTTAGCATCTCGGTTGTCGGTATTTTTCCTGTCCGCGTCCGTTCGGAATAAATGTGGACCGATCCCGGCGGCAGTGCAGGCCAGGACCAGTTGCTCGTAACCCCGTAAGGCAGAGGCTTCAAGTAGTTAGCAAAGTGAAGCGATAGTGCATACATTCTTTGAAATCACGCATACAACATACACAACAGCATACATTTCAATAAAGAAAGCGCACACGAAAACCATCCGAACCACAAAATTGACGATAAAGCGCTCCCGATAACAATGCGAAGCACGCAGCGCTCCCCGCATACGTTTCCCGGTAGATATTACTGTTGCGGGAGCTGCCGCGGCCACAACAGCTTGCGACGTGGGAGTGACGTGCGTCCCTAGCCTTTCGTATATAAAAGAAGCAGCCTAGCAACTGATCTCAATGTTGTTAGCATCGCTATGGGCGTCGACGTGCTGTCAAAATTATCCTTACTTCCCATTACTACCATTACTGTAAATTGCCATCACTACCATTACTCTAAAGCAATAAAGCGTTGCATACCCCCCTCAGCAGTTGCAGCGTTGGTTTCCAACAAGCTTCGCTGGGCATACATTTTCGCAGGGCCGGTATGGCGACACAATTTTTTTCCTCAAAGTTAGAGGCCGAGGGGTGCCCGATAAATTCTTGGCACTTAGACTAATAGACCTGCCAACGTTCGGTTCGCTCTTGTGTTAAAAAAATCACGTTTAAAGTGTGTTATAGGGCGTTATAAGATCAATTTATGTGAGCGGAAGGTCTTTGTCCAGCACCTCAAATGCATTGCTGAAATCGAGCTGAATCAGATCCAGCGGTGTGCGGTTGTCCATATATGGTCGCTCAAGAAGTGCGTGATTCCTGCTGCGGTGGCTTAGCGGCTATGGTGTTGCGCTGCTTAGCACGATATCGTGGGATCAAATCCGTGCAGCGGCGGCCGCATTTCGATGGGGGCGAAATGTAAAAACGCCCTTGTCCCGTGCAATGGGGGCACCTTAAATATTCCCTGAGGGTCAAAATTAATCCGCAGTCACCCAATACGGCGTGTCTCACAATCAAATCATGGTTTTGGTACGTAAAACCCCTGAATTCATTCATTCATTCATTCATTCATTCATTCATTCATTCAAGAAGTGATGTTCGCTAATGCTGCTTCGTAGCCCCGGCCGGAACGAAAACCTTGTTGACTGTTAGTGAGGTAGTTGGACTCTTTGAGGAGGTTGAGGAACTGTCTGTTCAATACTATCTCAAACGCCGTAGGCACTCAGCTGGCACTTAATTGGGCACGACACCACCTCTGCGCAAGGAAAAGAAGTACGTAGCCTAATGGTTAGAGCATCAGGCATGTGTGCTCGGAGAAAGGCTTCAAAACCAACCTTCGGAAATGTATTTTCTTCATATATATAACGGGGATTTTACCAAATTTGTTCGAAATTCCTTAAAAATACTAAGGATGATTGAATGATTTTCTCTGGATTGCTTTCACCACAGAGTCATACATTTGAAAATCCCTCTATGTAGTGAATGAACAAGTAATTCTGTAAATTAGGCGAAGGAACTTCTTAACCAAAAGAGCTATGCGATTGATCCCAATGGAAGACTCGAAGCGTCCCCATCCGAGGAGCTCATAATCGCTTCCAGAAATGCAAAATTTTGACCCAGCTAATTTTTAGAGCGTAATAAGTTCCAGCCAGTCTTACACACGAAAGCGAAACTGAACAGCCTAACAGTGCAAGTGTGACGGCCATAGTAAGCACCCACGTGTGACGAGAGTGCCTGCGCCACCCCTTGGAGGTCATCGTCGCCTGAGATCGTGACATTGTTGCGGCTCGAGGCGGCGTTTCGGTCAGGAATCCACCAAGCCCATTGACCAATACGGCCGGTAGTAGGAATGAAGGAAAAGGGGTTTACTTTACATTATTTACGCTGGCTCCAGATACGGAAGTCCACTCCAATTAGGAGCATAATAAACGTCTGAGTTCACGTCAGAACACGCCAGCACACCTATATCACTGCCCCAAGGGTGTCAGCTTTTAATACCGTCGTCTTCCTTAGGAGACTAGACTAGGGAACCTGACGACTGTATCTCGGCCAGTCACAATCGTCGACTCGGTCGCAAAATCCCTTCCATGCCGACGCACCGTTCCGCCGGTCTCCGCTTCCTATATTGCACCTTCACCTCAGCATATGGCACAAGCGCGTAGCACTATGGGAATCTGAGGTCGAAGCGGCTCCCAAGGACCTAACCTAAGCAAACCTAACGTAACCTAACGTTAACCTAACCAAACGTGGCCGAGACGAAAAGACAATAATCCTCACGGCGTAACTGCTGTGAGAATACGCTGCGCCACCCTAACGCCTTTTACACTAACCTAATCTAACCTAACTTAACTTAACGTTAGCTATAAGCTAACGTGGCCGAGACGCAAAGACAAAAATCTGCGCGGCGTAACCGCTGTGAGAATACGCCGCGCCACCCTAATGCCTTTTACGCTAACCTAACCTAAGATAATCTAAACCTAAGCCAACCTAACCTAACGTGGGCGAGATGCAAAGCCAATAATCCTCACGGCGTGGCATCAGGCAGTGGCGTTCAATCGTAGTTTCCAAGGCGCTGTGAGTTTATTTCACTCCACGGGGACCCCTCAAAAATGCTCCTGAAAAGTCGTGGACAGTAGCATACGAAAAGCCTGCCAAGAGCGAATATGCTGCACCAGGAGAGCAGGCCGGGCCTTACTACGGCCCCTACTGCACCCCTGGAAAAATCAGTGATGCCTTTTTTTTTTTTTGTAGGTAGAGCGCCGTAAGGGGCAAGAAAGGTTTAATCCGGCATGATTGACTCAGCATCGACGCCGCAGACGCGAGAAAGTCTCTACGACGTACCTTCAGACACAGCGATCACCAAATGGCGCGTCCGGGCGCACAGCCTCACCGCGCGGGCAGCCAGCGTCGGAGCGTAAACTCGCCCCCACTCTGCAATTCCAGCTCGCCTAGGGGACAAACGCGCACAAAACGAGCAAAGCAACTTCGCCACCGTAGTACCTAGGCGAAGACATACATTCAAGGAGTAAAAGCCCCCAATTTTTTTCTCTCGTACCCACTCGTACTCGCGCCTGCGCACAAACCTCAAGTCCCTCAAATGACCGTCTCGTGTTCCCACAGTAGCCTTCGACGTTGGCCCCTTTCATCAATTCAGCTTGTCATGGGTCAGGTTCAGGTGCAGTGATCTGCGCGGTAGTTGTCCCTCGAAGTGAGTTCCTTTGTTTGTGCGTCACAGTCTATTTCGGGCCTCGGCGTTGCCTGGGCGCGCGCTGATGACATGACTGCCTCGTGGTAAACGTCTAAGGAATGCTCATCGCCGTATTGAGACGTAACAGACTTCGTAAGGACGCTAGCCCGATGCTCGGCCACCTTTGAGGCACGATCAGTCGCGTCACTCTCGTGCGTCTACTTGGGCGTCACAGTTGCCCTCACAGGCGCGGTACGCACTATATACCGGGTGTTTCAGCGACCACTTTCAAATTATTTATCGCCTGTAGCAGCTATCACATTTCTAGTTCATGAGCTTGCCTACCCGAAGAGGCGTACATTGCTTAAACAAAAAAAAAATGAAATGCATAGTCGACTAATTAACAAAAATCCCTATTAAGTTTTTAACTAACTATCTTATGGCTCATATTGCAATTTACAAATTCAAGACGTGGAGTTCGAAAGGCGGATACACTTGGAACGAATTCGCAGGATGACACCACTTTCGAGATATTGATTCCCGAACTTTGCGGAGAAAGGCATTGGCGTTCCAGTTACTGTTTTGCTTCAATGCATAAAACGACGCTTTGTTAAGAGCGCTTGCCCCTTACCCTCTCTTTTGAATAAAAGAGAGGGTAGGGGGCATGACTTCCGTAGAGAAGCTTCATAATGTTTTTAAACCTATGTCAGCAGAATATTTCACGTCGTGCGAAAAACAGAAAACTGCTGAATCAGACTCGCTGAGCTCGCTTGTTTAAAATTCGTAGCCTGTCTTCCTAGTGTGAGCACCTTCTTTTGCAAGGGTAATCGAAACTGTCATCGCATCGTCATTGACTCCAATCTTTTTCCCCTCAATCACGTAAAAACACGTCTCTCGCTCTTTTTAAACAACGCAAAGCTCAAGAATATAGTAAACTTTTATCAAATGAAACAACCGATAAATTTAGTGATTTTCTCTCGTCAAGTTCAATTCAGAGCTGTTCACTGCATTTTTGTTGCACCTTGACTTGTCACACTGTATCCCCTATTTAAGAAACCACACTTTAAACGTCATTAATGCTGAACTACACAATACGACTGCTTTACTCAAGCATAAACGGCCATATAGGCAGGTGAACTCAATCATTAATCGCGGCACTCAGTCTCCAGAGCCATCTGTGAGCGCGAGTCTGAGTGAGCTCAAGTGAGTCCTAGGGCCTTGAGCCTGAGTCGGTGTAAGCCGAAGTGAGTTCTAGTTAGCGGAGTCTGAGTTTGTCGAGGTGAGTCCGAAGTGGGCGTTCGTGCGGGTCAGTGTGAGCGCCCATGAATGAGAGTGTATGTGAGTGTGAGTAAGTTCAAGTAAGTCCGAATCGCATGTCATTCTATGTGTTCTTAATTTCACGAGGCTGAGTTCACGTTATCCGGAGTTTATCTGAATCGGTCTGTCCACCAGCGGGCGCTATTGAAGCCAGAGAACCCGAGAGACGACTTGTAAATAATCTTTTTTTAAATACGTCCTATAACTTTCTGTAAAGATTTTATGCGATTACGCAGACAAATTTTCGCGAAATGTAAATTTTAGCAAAGGTCCTAGCTTCTATATTGGTTATCACTGAGTGAGCTCCGTGATACCCAGGTGGCTTTTTTTTTTTTCGTGGTTTTCAGGCACTCGCACCCGCATGCTTTCATTTGCACATCGTTCGTACCGTAGAGGATTTGTCGATGCAAAGAAAACAATGTTCTTTCCACGGATAAACACAAAAAAAAAATATTCAACTTGACTTCAGCATTTTCGGGCTACAAGACAACCCTGCGCAACAAGGAATGCACGTATTCGACTCAGCGCAACAATTCCTAACGCACTTGCAATGCATGCATGACAGTAAAACGCGCGGAGGGGCCTTGCAACATGTTTCATTGAAATGTCAGAGCACCCTGAAGTGAGTACGACGCATTTCAATGAATTTATCCCCAAAAAGTTCTTTTCTTTTTTCTTTTTGAGGAGTGCACGATAATAATGGGGATACAAAGAGCACAATGTTTACTTTCCCTCTGAGCTTAGGCAACGCCTACAGCAATGTCCTGCCTATTGTTCCTGTCTTGCGTTTTATTCTTTCCACGGTGCACTTACGGCAACCCTTCACTGTTGCGGTATGGCAACGGCGCCGAAGAGCGGCAAAGGAGCATTGACAGGGCGGTGGCTAGGCGACTGGATGCTAGAACATTGGAGGCTGGCGCGTGTGGGTTGTCGTGCGGTCTACAACGTCACCGACCCCACAAAATAGAGGGGGCCTCGAGAGCCGCAGGAGAGAGCCAGCGATATCTCGCGCGAGAGTGTGGCCTCCCTGAGGTTACATGCGTGCGAAATAATATTTTTCTCGCCTGTTGACGACAGCATTGTCTACTAATCGGGAGCGTTTTCGTGCCGTGTTCACAAAGTGTTGCAGCGCCGTTCTAATGAGAGCTAACTGCTGGCGCGTTGGTCTTGCGTAATTGTGGTGGTAAATTAATAAAGGGATACGAACACGAGCGCTCGTGTTTCAGTCGGGATTGTTGAACAAGAAGTTTTTCTGCAAAATTATGAACGTGAATTAGTGCTAAAACAACGAAACGATATAGCGTAGTTTTCTTACATATATTTGAGCAAGTGTGCATGCATGACAAAATCGACAAGACATTTGGCTATGTGTAGAATATTTTATTATGCTTGCGCAAAAAAGGAGGATGAAAAGGCGATTCACGCACTTGGCGTTAGGACGTCCGGAAAAAATATTGTGAGTGATATCCCCGAAAGAGGGAAGCAACGTGTCGGTTATCCCGAACGCAGATACGGATAACCGCCGCTTGCGATTATTCCTCTTCGTATTACCATCCTGTATTCTAGGCGCGGTTGAAGCTGTTTACCATCCCAGGGTCTCGTCGAGTCCTTTCCTTTTGAGGTCTTTCGCTGCTGCAGCTGTCGTAAATGTCTTCTTTGTTGTCGAAAAAAAAAATTAAAATTTCCCAGGTGATTCGATGTAAATACACCATGGTCTGTTTCTTCTTCTTCTTTTCGTTCATGTGTATGCATGAAGGTGCTTCATTGTAACTATAGATTGATTTGGCGAGAATACGCCATACAGTTATGGAGAGAGAGAGAGAGAGAGAGAAAACATTTATTTATCATGAGTTTGGGCGACTTCCTCGCAGGGTGGAGCCCTTAGTTCAGGACCCCATTGGCTCGCGCCACTCCGCGTGCCCGCCGGATCAGCCGTCGCTGCTCTTGCGGGTCTGAGCTGGCCAGCGCAGTCTCCCAGGAGGAAGGGGAAGGTGAAGGAATAGAGGAGTAGCCCGGAGGGTGTGGGAACTCCCAGGTGCAATGATATACTGTGGGCTTTGCTCCACAATAGGGACAGTATGAGGGATATTGTGTGGGGTGGAAGAGGTGAAGATAAAAGAGGCAGGGAAATGAATTAGTTTGAAGCTGTCGCCACGCGACGGCATCTTCTCGATTAAGGGAATTATGTGGGGGAGGGAAGTGTCTCCTGGTATCTCTGTAATATTGTAGAGTTTCAGTGTAGTTCAGTGGTTCTGTCGGTGCGTCGTCTGGGTTGGACGGCTCTTCCAATGGCGCCCGGTTAGCGAGCTCTCGGGCTACCGCATTAGCGCGTTCATTACCATGGAGAGAGGCGTGTCCAGCTGTCCAGACGATACGCACCCTGTGTAACGCTGTGGGGTGTAATGATGTAAGGATGCGGTGTGTGTAGGGTGTCACCCTCCCTTGTGCCAAAGTCTTGCAGGCGGTCTGAGAATCAGTGACCACTGTGATAGGTCCATCCGGCGCCGGCATGGTTGAAGCGTGTACGATGGCTAGGGCAATAGCAGCCTCTTCCGCCGTGCCACTCTCCACAGTGTTGAGCGTGGCCGAAGCTCTCAGAATGTCTGCACTATCTAGTACGACTAGACATAGGGCACGTTTCTCTGGGTAGCGGGCAACGTCGGTGTAAAGGACTGGAGTGTTTGATTTGTCATCGCCAAATAGGCGAGCCAGGGCTTGTGCTCTTGCCTTTCGTCGGCCTTTATGACGCCCAGGGTGCATATTCCGGGGAATTGGGGCCACGTGAATTTTGTTGCGAATGCTTTGCGGAAGAAGTGTGTGGTTTTCCCGTTGTGGTTGTCTTGGTATTTGGTATCCTAGCCGGGATAGAATGTGGCACCCTTGCATTGTTCGTTGCAGACGTTGCAATTGGCTGTTAAAATGACCTTCAACTAGTTCGCGGATGGTGTTGTGCACCCCGAGTAGTAGTAGGAGCTGCGTAGACGCATGTTGGGGTAGTCCCAGCGCTGCCTTTAGTGCCGTACAGAGGAGGGTGTCCATCTGGTGCATCTCAGTCTGAGTCAGATTATGATAGGGCAGGTGGTAGGTTAATCGGCTAATTATGAGGGCTTGCACGATTCGGAGTACGTCTTTTTCTTTCAGTCCTTGTCGGCGGTTTGTAATGCGCTTTATCATGTGCGTTATTTGGGTAAGTTGTTGGCGGAGCATGTGTAGGGTATGTGTGGCCTTCCCGTTGTGTTGTATGTGAAGTCCTAGTACACGTAGTATGTCTACCCTTGGAATACAGTTATGGAAGTTCAGACTATACTGTCGGGTTCATAACCGGCTGCGGCGACACACAGTATAAGTGAGGAAACCTTCATCATGGGATGATATCACAAGTGCTCTTATAGGTTGCACGGAGTACCTTTCGCATAGCTCAATAATTATGTCTAACAATCACTAGGGGCAAATGCAAAAAAAAAAAGGGAGAAGTAAATGGCGAAGAAGTGTCTTTATTTATTTGTTTTGCATTTCCCTAAGTCACGTATGTCGCAGGCAACGTTCTTGCTCGACTTACGTTTTACAGAAACACATATTAATGAAACGGGGTGCCATATCGCATACGGAGCTAAGGCATAGTTCATTTGGGCTAGCAGCGCATTTACGCGCTATGTCTACCGGTGGGGCCACAAAGAATGGAGGGCCTAACCGAAAGCGTCAGCTCCTGTAAGTACATGCTTCCCGAACGAGTGACACAGCTGTAGGGGCTGAAAGCATCCAGCGAGGATAATGGCATTCGGACGTATTAATAATTCATACGCATAGACTACCGTGCTCGAGGAGACTGTCCATCATAAAAATAAATAAATAAATAAGACGGGAACATGCAGAATGGGGGAGGGATAGAGAGAAACCACTATAGGCAAATGAAGGTTCATGCACGCAACTCCCTGCCTGCCCCTTGCCGCGTCATTTTGCTCAGCCGTCGCTGAAGTACACACGTGTGCTCGGGCATAATCAAACGCTTGCCTCTCATTAGCGCCGGAAGGCAGAGAGCGGGTGGCACTTATAAAGGCCTGCCCCATCAAGCACTTCCTTCACGGGGACAAAATTCCGCCTTCCCTCCGCTCGGTGGCCCGTTCTCAGGCACACGCCACTCGACTCGCACCGCCGGCGTCGTCGTCATGATGGGACCCTTCTTGGCTGGCGTCCTGGCGACAATCACTTACGTGCCTTGCGCGGTGTTTTGCCAAAAACCCCGAGAAGTCTTCATATGCGGTACTGTACGCGGCTACATGCATGCTATTCGAGAGGTGCTCAGCCGCTCCTTACGTAAACACACGTATCTTCCTCCCCCCCCCCCTCTTTTTTAAATGCTCATCGCCTATATTTGTACGCGTGTACACACTACGCATACCCTTAGCTTTATGATCGTAGCAAAAGTAGCTCGATTGCGAAAAAGAAAAAATGTGCAGGTGCTAAGTGTGTGCACACTGTGTGCCCACGCCGTGTATAGATCATGACGTTTCGACCGATCACGGTTTTCAGCATCAAAACCATCGTGGCTTTTACATGCCTAATCAACTAGATTTTTGGATTTGGTTCTCTTCGCATTTTCAGATCTCACTGCCTGAAATAGCTGTAATTTCTGAACGTGGCTGCAACGTGTTTACATATTTATGCAAATTTACTGTTAACTGCGCCATCCAAACTTAACTGATAAGATTGTAGGTTGTTTGAGGGATGTTCGAAAATTGGTGTCCGTTTTAGGAGTGCAATCCCTTGACGTGCACCTGTAGATACATATGCTAAAATCCTCAAAGGCACCAGCATATACTGCCGACAAGCAGGTCTCATAGAACTGCAGCCCAACTTTGCGCCACCATTAAGCGAGGATCATCGCTATAACTGTGTCCATTATGCTGCAGGTGATTCTTGCCCAGATACTCGGAAGCAAACAAGAATCGTCTCGATTGACTTCCTTTGTTGTTGTTCATCGGCGCGAATACACAAGCGGGTTAAGTCCCATTTTTCCTAACCGGTGCTGCTTGCATGAACTACGTCGGAACGTCGACGGGTGGAGCTCGCGGCTGTCGGTAACGACGTTCGTGCAAGCAGTTTGCGTGTTGTCATTAACAGGTAATTTTTACCCCACAAGCTCCTATTATAGTACACGGAAACGGAGAAATAGCCTTTTTTCTCGGCATCCCCTTTACAGATAGTGATAAGGTTTATTGACAGTGACAGTGACTATTAGGCCATCATTTTAGTTCTACAAAGAATCTTCAAAATTAGAAAAAAAAAAGGAAGCGACAACTTCGCAATGAAGTTTACAACTCTGTAAATAAAAAAAAATGAAATTCTAGATTTTTTACGCGCCAAAACCACGATAAGATTATGAGGCATGTCGTAGTGGGGGACTCCGGAATAATTTTGACCACCTGGGGTTCTCTAACGTGCCCCCAATGCACGGGACATGGGAGTTTTATTTTATTTCGAGATTTTATTTCGTGGCCTCGTCCTTATCAGCGCAACACCATTGCCGCTAAGCCACCGCGGCGGGTAACTCTGTAACGCCGTAGCAAAAATACTCGGCAAAGTCGGCAAAGTACCGTTGTCTCAGGTCGAGACAATCCAGGTGGAGGATGAAGTTGCAGGCAGGGATCCAGTCGATAGATAGACGTGTGTGCTGGAAACTAGGTGTGTTCCGCAACGATCGTAAGGCACCATACGCAAGCACTTGAATTTTCGCTGCTGACAGAGGGATCGGTTCGTGCACGCCGTCTTCATCCTCAGATCGAGCAACTTCATCGGCATGTTCATTGATCATAATGCCACAGGGGCTAGGGAACCGCTGAAATGTGACGTCGTGCCCTAGCTCGACGAGGCGTGAAGGAGCTCTCGGATTTCTAGCAATAGTTGTTCGTAGGGGAAAGCTTCCTCTTAACATTTAGTAAACAAAAAGGCCCATCGACATGGCTAACAACGCAGGCGATTTTCAGGCCATCGTAGTGTCTCTACTTAAAGCGACTAGGCCGAGCGCTCGTCCGTACTTGTGTTCGTCGTACGATAGTCATGCACAAGAAAAAAAAAGAAAGAAAAATTCACCGACGATATTTCCTAATGCGTAATGTGAGTTTAGTCTATACGTGTTTTCCTTTCGCGATATATTGGCTGGCGCGGACAATCTGTCTCGCACTGCACGTTCCAAACAGAGCGAAGTGTGGCGCGTCTGCCTCGCTAACCGGCATTTCACCAGAGGCAGCGCGTAGGTGACGTGTGAGTGCGATTCACAGCAGCCGCCGCAGGCAGACCTCCGCTCATGCAGCACTTTGTTTCCATACAGACGATGCGCGTCACTCTGGCTCCATATCATAGCCATCGTCGCCGCAGAGCCCGTCTTGCGCGGCACTATGCTTTTCTTACGCTTTCGTTCCACTAACGACGCAATCAGCCCTTCGTCGCAGGGAAGTCATGCCACCAGTGTCAGCGGCGACAACACCCGAGGGAGCGTCACATCGAGCCTTACTCGAAGCTGCTCATCATGACCCCTTGCAGGAGCAGTGATCCCCGTCAAACACGCTGGTGCCGCGGACTGACCTCAGCACAGACGCAGCGGACGAGCGCAGCCCTCACAACCTCACGGCACCCTGCCATGGCACCCCTTCGGAAGCGCAGACGAGATCGCCCGCGAGGCTGCGCATGCGCAGGTCGCCTCCCCTCCGCTCCTCCTCCGCTTTCCGCCTCATAATTGCGCTGCTCCCTCCTCCTGCGCTTTCCTTCTCCTCTCTTTGCTATGGCCTTTCTTTCACCGACCACTGCGCTTCGCGTTCGTTTGCGGTGCTCGTTCGCTCGGTTACGCCGACGCCACCAACGCTCGACGCAACAGCATGTTATTAAAAGCTGCGCTCTAAAAACGCATATATAACGACGACGATTGCAGATGACTATTACAGGCCGTAGATTTCAGCGTTAGCAACAAAGCGTCGTGCGTACAGTACAAATGAGGCTCGGCATGCTGGGGCACTGGGCCTGTATCCCCTCTCCCCCCTTTCTCTCCCACCTAAAAAAATGAGAAAGTCCGTACACTGTTCAACTGTTCCTAAGGGCGCGGATATATATGGTGTTTCACTTCACTTGAGCCAAACTTTAAAAATATGCAAATGCTACGTAGCTGGACAGAACCAAGGTAATGCTGTTTGCCGTCGCTTGGAGATACATTATTTTTACATATCACCTAATTAGATAATGAGTCTCAATTATTTAAGCAACTTCTCAATTATTATAGTTATATTAAAAGTGTAATTGAGAAAATTGTAGAGCAACATGAGCAACTCGCGATACAGCTTTGTGTTGCACAGTACGTGCTGCATAAAAGCATTTTTCCGAGCGTGAAAGAAGCCCGCGAATACATACAAAGTACCTCGAGTGGTAGTTGCGCCACAACAGTAAACAACAAACAATCAATAGCTATAGGCAGACACCGATTATATGGTTCTTGTAGCGAGGAGGGAATAGTCGAACGAATATTTTATGCCTCAATCGCTGTCACTTGCATGTCTTCATTTGCAGATTACAACGACGAACAGTTGAAAGCAGTCATTAACTGCCATTGCACCATCTTTCCACAAGAGGTATAAAACTGTCTTTTCGCCATGCTTTCGAGCTTACTTCTGCATTACTGTAATTGAGCATTGTGAGTGAATGAATGGATCATCAGAGCATGCGGAGATTTTGTCACTAAGAATTGTAGAACCACTGAAAAAAAGAAAAGAAATCATCGTCAAGCAAAAGGGATTCGCACGCGGTGCACAGTTCTTGCGATTATTTGTAGAGTACGGAATGAGTCATCACAAGGTAGACTAGGATGAAAACAAGTGCTAGTGCTTCCAACTGAGCGGCCACTGTACAATGTTTTGGTGGTTTGTTTGCCTTGAAATAATCATTTGTATAATTTTATTTGCGTGTCGAATGAACGCTCGATCGTGGTTAAACAGTGTTTGTCATATTCCCTTGATACATCCTCAATGTTTTCGTGCGCGCTCAACACAACGAACTAATTATAACATTCCGGCTTCGCTATCCCTCAGTGGGAGTCGGGCAGAAATAATAAGACGTTGGCTGGTTATACGGCATGAAAAAAGTGCGGTCGTTGTTGAAAGCGTCACCGCACCTTTCTGACGTGCTATACGCGACGCTGTATGTCATGGTGTTCTTGAATTGGATAAAGCCAATTTGAGACATATTTCGTGAAATACGCGGGCCATTAGACGCAAGAATTTTTTCTTGATGGGAACGTTTATTTCAGGACTTGGACCTTATGATCGCTGCAAGGCACAGGATTTCACGCAACATTACCACATTCCGCCTGGTCAAGCGCTACTGCAAAAGTCTTCCAGCCCTGATGTACAATTTCGTGAGTATACCCACCGCACTATAGCTAAGTGGCTAAGGCGTTGCGCTGCTGAGCATGAGGTGGCGGGTTCGGTCGGGGCGGCCGAATTTCGATGTGAGCGAAGTGCAAGAACAATCATGTACTTAGATCTAAGTGCACGTTAAATAACCCCAGGTGGTAAAAAGTATATGCGACTATACCCCTACTGCGTTCCCCATAATGAGACCATGGTTTTTTTACACGTACGAAATCCCAGAGTATCATCAATAACTTTTTTTGACGCACTGTTCCGCGCCGAGCCGTATTTTACCGCCGCATTGTTTTTCGGTGCCGTGCGCTTCTCTCACCGCGACCAGTGCGGAATGACACATTTCTTTTTTCTTATCTTTTTTTTTCCTTTTTTTATGGCTATACAGCATGCCACACATTTGCAGCTGCGTCACTGGAAGCGTGTACTCTCGGTAACCCCGTGCAGTCTGCAGCTTTCTTTATGGCTGCGACAATTATATTGAAGGTCGAGGCGCATTCACGTCATCGGCACCACCGGCGCCGTTTTCGTGCTGCCCCGTCGACGGCGCATGCACGGCCCGCGCGCGAAGGGTTCGAGAATCTCTAGACATGCAAGGAGTGCGTTTGGCTGCAAAAAAACAAAAACAGAAAAAAACACACAAGAACGACGAAGCGAAGCGGACGCACTCTCTATATACGATCAATCACCGCGGTGGCGGAGCAAGGGCAGCGTTGCACACCTTCCGCTGCTGGCATGAGCGTTGCGCGCAAGCACACGTACTACTATAGGTATAGCATTCCTGCTGAGCTGCTTTGTGTATGCTCAGGCCTTGGCAGTAAGCGTCAGGCTGACGCCATCTAATATTTCAGTGAGCGCTGAACAACGCCTATACGGTTTCCCTTCGTTCTCGTACCGCGCACCAACGAGGTGCGACGCGCCGCAACTCCACTGGCGGCGCTCGTGCGCGCGCCAACGTCGTGAGATGCCTGGTGGCTGCTGCCGGGCGCTGTTTCTTCTGCCCATGGGAAGGATTTGCCTCGCGTGCTGCGCCGTGCCAATACGTGGAGTTCAAGGGCAACACTGAACTTTGCTGAAGCAGTCACTGCGCCGTCCTTCACGCAAAACTGTCGAATTCTTTCCTTCCTCTTTGCGCGCACACGCACACGCACACACACAAACACACACACACACACACACACACACACACACACACACACACACACACACACACACACACACACACACACACACACACACACACACACACACACACACACACACACCTGTCGGTTGTGATCGGTTCCACCTATTTCACAGAGTAGGCTTAAGCTTCGTCCGCCGCAGAGTAAACTATGTGTCACAGCCACGAAGTTCCCTCGCTTCTCTCATTTTCACAGGAAGATATAATTAGACAAAAATGACAGCGACAATTTCAGAAACAAAATTACTATTGTGCCCTCGTTCTTCCTGACTATCTACACCGCGCACTTCCCAGGGCGCCATCCAATGTTTCACATAGCAGTCCTTTGTATCAGCACACGCGTGGCGTGCCGCCGTCGCGAACTCCGCCCTGATTACTCCGCTTCTGTGGCCTTGATTTGTGAACCTGCCGCGCCTGCGGCCACAGCAGCAGAGCGTGAGGAGAACGCTGGCTGCGACAAGGTCGTTCGCTCGGTCGACCGCTTGTCGCTCACATTCTCGTACAGCAGTGCGGCAGTGCAGCTGCAGAAATTCCCGGCGATCCCACGATGCTACGCGAAATTCCTTTTCCTACGCGTTTCAGAGCCGATCGATGGGCGATTCGGGGTACTCACCGTCTGCGCATATTACCTTAAGTATATATTCACTGGGATGCTGGCTGTCTGCAGGGACTCCCGCGCGCCTTCTAAAAAAATAACCAACTCTGGCTATATATAGCGCTCAAGCACTTTTGCTTGCCAAGATGCTTGACATCCATTTTCTTGCTTTCTCGACAGAGAACCATAATAAAGGGCCTCGCAAGGGTAAGTTGTGCTTTGGTGCATACATGCGTATGCGCACGTACGCGCAGTTGCATTTAGAAAGTCCCAGCGTTCAGATTCACCAGGGGATCCGTAAACTGTCAAGCAGTTCGTCTCAGGCAAAACGTACTCGGCGTGCATGCACGCAAAGCGTAGATTTGTTTTGAAAACTCTGAAGAAAGGCACTCGACTAATTCCGACATGGTGGACTATCCTTTCTTTCAAGACTCTAGCGTTTTTTTTTGTTTTTTTTGTTTTTTTTTTGAATTCCGCGCACGAACCACGGCGCTGACGGCGTCATTGCAACGTCACGGATTTCATGGTGTCTTATTAGCCTGTTGACTATGCATCTCTATACAGCAAAAGTTCCTTTAAGTTGCCAGGTTGAATATTTGCTTGCTTGTGAATACAATTGCATTCCTTCTATAGCAAGCAATTTACTGTAGCACCGAGCGCACGTCGTCAAAATCTAATGCCACACGCGAGCAGGGGCTGCAAGGATCCGTATTTTGTTTATCTGTCGATTCTAGCTTAGCAAATATCCGCGCAGGGTATAATGGGATTCGTCTGCCGTGAACGGAGTGGATGATAAGAGCAGCGTAGAATCGAGCGAAAAGCGTCGCTGCAAAGTCGAGGCCAAGTTCACGAGCTCGTCGGCGAAAAGCGCGATTTGTGGCGCTTGGTGTGCCAATGAAGCATATGATTAAAGAGAAGCTTTACCCTTTACAAAGGGTAAACCTGCGCCTTATATATGAAATGTAACATTTTAGAGACAAACTTAGGTGAACTGAAAGAGGAGCTCACACTGCTTCATTTGGTTACGTTAGCTTACACCAACGTGAAATCTCATACACCGCGAGACCTTAATGTGCCCGAAAGAAACCAAGTTCCAAATAATTATGGTGGTCATGGTGTTGGCAAAACAAGTTGATTACTTCGTTACATTATATGATCTTACGCATACATGACACTGTCAGCGAAATCAGTAGCGAACCTTTGAACAACATAGCCTTATAGCATTTGCCTGTGTGCTGTATATTCTTAGCCTGAACAAATTTGTCCGCTGAAAATGTATCTTGATGAAGCGGAACATGTGGTAATAAGTTGACCTGAGTCGATGAATTCGGCAAGAGAGGAAACACAATCAACAAAACTGTCGGAAAGTAAGATGCCTCTGCAGCATGCTATAGCACCATATGGCGTTCTTGCTATTTTGCAGTTTTCGCCAGTTTATGCTTCCCATTTCTTCCGTTCTCTCTTCTCTGTCTTTCTCTTGCGTTTCTTAAGGCAGAGCGCTTAGGAAAAAGAAACGATGACATGGGGTAAACATGACTATTCTTTTTTTCGTTTGCAGAATGAGACCATCGAGTTAGTAGGATATATGATGGCCATATGCCAAGATGCCACGCTCTACCACCTTCCACTTAATAAAAACGACCCGAAATAAACAGAATGCCCAAATACGACTGCTTGAACGTGTTCCCTGCTTCGTGATACGTAGACGTCTTTAGCGATCATGTGCTGTCTAGATGTGATCACTGTGTATATCACAATTATCAACCAGCACCTGGAGTAGCATGCCAGGCGATCAGCCAGGCTAACGTCTCCAGCATAACGTTAAATTTCTTATCTCTCTCACTCTGTATATATATATATATAGTGTTCTGGGGCCGATTTCACAAAGCTATCCATTCGTAAGTGTTGTTTGCCATTGTCCGGCCGCCTTCGCTAATGATCTGTCCGCCATTATGGTTGGCTGACAACTTCTCATAAGAACGTTTTTGTGACTACCGGCCCTGACACCCATCTTGCACCCTTTTTTTCTCACTGTTGGAATAAATGTAAAACTTTCGAAAGTCCTCATTATAGGGCACATTATGGGTGCCATGGGGCACTATGTTTTTTTTTTTTCGTCAATAAAACAAAAGCTTTATTTTAGCGTAACTCATATACATATATATCGATCGACTTCGCAGTGAGGGCTCCTTTCCCAGCATAAGGTGGCTTGAAACTTTGTCATGGCCTCTGTTTAGTGATTGCCTGCTGGTTGTTCAACCTGATACACTGAGTGAAGACCTCACTCGCAGAGAGCAGCGAGCAGGCGCTTCCTTCATTCGGCCAGGTGAAAACGTGCCGGTCTAACACGTGCGCTCTCAGTCACCACTTAAATGTGACACGAAGTAGCGAAACGACGTATCCTCTTAAAAGCGCTAGGTCAAGCACAGGCAGCTGTGCTAAAGTGAATGGCTGGGGACGCACGCAAAATAAAACATTAAGCCTTGCATATGTGTACCGTTTTGTCTTACAGTTTTGGAGATTTTCGCTTGTAGCGCCGTATATTACAATATTTTTTCACCCTGATACCGGAATTTGATAGGATTGATATCAATCTTTAAAGGCAGATCCAAAGTCACGACGTAAAAGCCAATTGGTGGTTACACGCTGCACATTAGAAACCGGACGAACCAGCGTAAAGTGACTCGGACAGGCTTGCCAACATGTCGGCATATAGGATAAGTCATTGTCGCAGGTGGCCTTGTCATCCTCCACGTGTTAACCTGGTTCATCCCATCTTTATTCACTTCAGACGTGCAGGTGCAAAAATCTGTTGCGGTCCTTAGGAGTACTTATTGTTGGCATAGTTCATGAAGCGTAGCTATTAGAAGAGGGACGCAATTAGCTATTAGAAGGGACGCAAGGCGAGCGCGAATAGTGGCGCTCCTCTTACCTACCTTTCTCTCTGTGTGTGTGTCTAATTTCATCCCTCTTCTAACCTCTATATGCATGGCGCACCAACCAGACAAGATGAAATGGTCGCTCTATTCGTTAATTTTTCCCCCTTCTGAAACAAAGCCCATAAACAATTTTCATAAAGAACAGTCGCCGGCAGTTCTGCAGTTGCGTTCCTGTCTTACTTCGGCTGTGTTTTGCTTTCCCTAAGTGGTAGCGGTGGACGCGACATACTCTCAAGGTCGTAGCTACAGCAAGACAAATTCGCCGTTTCCTTGAGTTCGCCAATAAGGCCACTCCGTTGCTACAGGTGCAGAAAGAATAATCTGCTGCGTCTGCAACGGCGCGCTGTAGCTCAACGCCGGAGGCGGCCAGACTTGGCGCCGCGGCAACGGGATGCAGAGGCCGTAAGCGACAACGTCGACAGCAGCCCGCAGTTCGAAAGCGCGAAGCAGACGGGCACAATGTGCCCACCGTGAGCATGCCGCCGTGCGGGAAAGCGGGCTCGACACAAGGCGACAACGCCGACAACGCCCTGTAGTTCTAACCGATGCCCTGCTCGCGGTCATCGAGTTCTCTCTGTTCAGTGTCTACACACGTCACACCACGCGTGTTTGCTGTATGTTTGTTTGTAGCTTGTATGTTTGCTGCAATTCGTATTGCCACTGCACAGCTACGCGCCTTACACTTCGTGTAATATTTTAACGCGTTGCCATCGCAGCCATTATTGCTTCGCTCTTGTGGCGAAACTGTGATCTTGTAAATAAATAAATAAATAAATAAATAGGCCCGGATTCGAAATAGAGAACCTCTCAGCGCAGATTAATTAACGCTGCTACCTCAGTAAGTGAGCAATTTAAACTTTATGGAGGAGGATTAAAGTTTACCAAGGAGTTTCCTCAGCGACGCGTAATTCAGTTTCTTGACATTTCCTTGGTCTTCGAACAAAATCACGTTTGTTGGCAGTACTCCCCAAGATCTTCGAAGCTGTTGCTAAACTTTCGATCCAAGCATTCCAAAGTAGTAAAAAACGGTATTGCCATGTCGTGCCTTAAGTCTTCTCTCACCAAATCCTGCATGCACAAAATGAGCGCCAGTTTTAATACGCAGGTCCGGCGCCTATTAGAAGCAGGTTATCCTAGTGTAGCAGTGACCACTGTGGCTGACCGCCTAAAGAAGTCGGTCTTGAGGGGGACGGACGTGATTACAGAAAGCAGTAACAGCAAAAAAAAAAAAAAGAGTAGTGGCTTTCCGTAAATTCATTCAGTGTCGCACAGGCTTTAAAAAGTTGCAAGTAGATATGAGAGAGAGACAGAAATTTATTTACAGAAAGGCAGAGAGGTCGGCCTTAGCTATAACTTGCTCTGGCCTGCTACCCTACACTGGGGAAGAGGGACGGGGAGGGAAAGGGCTGATGAATGATGATGGTATAAGGAAGAGATGCGTATATAAAAATTCAGAGTTGTGGCCTCTCTAAAGCCGTGCGTCCAGCCCGCGTCTGTTAATGCTGGGAGGTGCCAGAAACACTTGAACATATATTTTGTGTGTGTCCCGCCTACGCGCAAGAACGGCAGCAACTTGTCTCTTCCATTGCAAAGATCCATGAGAGACCGCTATCGGACGAGTTTCTTTTAGGTCCTTGGTCTAATGCAAACAGCGCAGCCCTGGTAACAAGAGCCGCTATAGCTTTTCTCCAAGCAAGTAGATATGATGTTAATGTTGCTTTCACTGCTCCCAATAAGCTAGGTAAGATATGCGCTGCCGTACAGAGGAAAAAGGAGCAGGTAAAAGGCAAAAAAAAAAAAACAGATATTTGTCCCGTGAAGGACAATAAGAACAACAGGTTTACATTGCCAAGATTGTAACTGCACGCCAGAGTCAGATGAATGCGCGATATTGTACAGGCATAAGAATGAAGATACGCGTCTTATGGTAGAGGCATGGCATATCTATAATGGTGGAAGTGCGTGCGTGAGTCAGCCTTCGATTACTTTACATAAGGAAGAAATTAAGTGCCTTAACAGTTATCTCTCACGTAGACCGGCACATGTACCCGACTGACACGTGGTGATACCATTCCTGAGCTTGCGCAGATGAGTTTTGTGTCTTCTTCCTTTTTCGCCTCAGTGCTCCCTTCAGTGTATAGTCGGGGTTCGTGTTGTCCACTTCTCTACTCTTGTGTCCTGTCTGCATGCCTCACCTCTTTTTTGCATAATGAATCCTTACCAACTAGCTCAGCTTTCTGTCGTTTTATACGTCAAAATGCGGGCCGATCCCGGAAACACGTGCAGCGAAAATATTTAGGCCGATCCCTAAGATAGTGCAGTCTAGAATTGTGGGCTGATCCTGAAAATAGTTTAGATGCTATTCCTACTCACCTCACGAGAGGGGTAATGCGATAGAGTGCTGTGTGTAGTGACTCCACCCATACGTCACACTCGACTCGATCAGAAGGACTTTGTAGTTCATCGACTTCAACTGGAGGTTTAAACGACTCCAACTGGAGGTTTAATCAACTTCCAACATTTTTTCTTGACATTTGCAGTTGAACATTTCAATCTAACGAAAAAAAGGCGCGTTCTATGAAGCTAAAGATGTCAACAAGGCTTCTGTAACGACGTCACGTTCAGCTAAACAACAGGTATCCGCACACCGCACTTTGTTTCCATTCGAATTATTGCAGCAGTTAATCAACAGCGGCAATAGCGACAAGTGCTGAAGCGGGCTTAATTAACAATCAGGAAAAAGAGTCTATCCAGTGGTAGTAGAAACGACTGCGACTGCGAAATGGGGACGGCGACCACAGTGGCTCATGCTGGAGTGTGAAGGAGCCTATAAATGAACTTTCGCTTCATTTCCTAGGGCAGCACTCGGGCGTATTACATGAAAGGTTATTACATCTGCATGGTTATTGCATAATTATGCAGATACAAGTGTGCGCCGTCGCTTGGGTGTGACATCTCTGGAACGTTCCATCTCCAAAGAAGATCTATATTTATAGAGCACGGTAGCTCAGTGGTGCTGGCGTACTGCCGCTGAACACGAAGTCGCGGGTTCGATCCGGACCGCGGCGGCCGCATTCTGATGGAGGCGCAGTGCAAAAACGCGCGCGCGTTAATATTTAGGTGCACTTTTAAGAGTCCCAGGCGATGAAAATTGATCGAGAGCCCTGCACTATGGCGTGCCTCATAGCCCACTGCGCACTTTCGGGAAGCTAATTTCCTTCTTCCCTTCCCTTCTCTATCTCCCTGTCACCTTTGTTTTCCCCTTTCCCATTCCCCCGCTGTAGGGTAGCCAACCGGACGCCATTCTGGTTAACCCCCCTGCCTTCTACTTTTCTCTTTCCCTCCTCCTCGGGCAGCTAAACCCCGCAATTTAGGTTTTATAGAGATATGAACGCTTTGTGCGCGCTAAAAATGCCACAGTGACCGGTAATCACCTTTCTTTTTTTTCATTGACCTTATTCTGACTTTGTCATCGCCTGCCCCGCAGTGGCTGCAGGGCGGGTCAACATAACAAACGTTGCTTTTCATTTTGTGCACTGGGAAGCGAAAGTCTGCTGAACGGGAAGGCGGCCACGTAACTGCACTGAGCCTCGTGCCAACGAGGAATCGCAGCGCGCTCGAACCCGACGCAGTCAGCCCGCGATGCCTTCGGTTGTCCCACGAGCTCACGCGTCAATGCCCTTAGGATCATATAGGTTCACTCACAAATTACTTTTTTTTTGCTTAGGGTTCACTCGTACTCATATATGGATATAAGTTCTAATCGTATAAATCCTTCTCAGCCGGGCTCACTCAGAGTCACGGGTCGGTCTGAGGCTGAGTGAGTCGTCGACTCATGAGCGAGTTTGCCGACTGTACGCTTAGGACACAGCCCCACGTTCCGTTTATTTTTCGTCTGATTTGAGTGCTCATCGATCCGCTCTATCTTTTTTTCTGTCTCATTTCATGGCACACTTTGTCCTTTCTCCGCAACAATGGGGTGAAGAAGGCTTGTGTACACATAAAATTTTTCGAACGTGCAGTCCATAAAGTACACGTGCGAGTTTTGATTAAGCGACCTTGCCACTCTTTGGTCCCGCTTAATATCTTGCTTGAATAAAACCCCATAAGTCATCCTTGCCGTGTCTGTCGAAAGAGTCTCTTAATGAAAATATTACGATCAAGCTTTTGTGGAACCATACGTTAACTACGTTTAATAATCACTTCAATTTGCCAGGAGAGAGTCATAGTGCAAGAACCTCGGTATATGCGCGCAGCCATCAGAAATTGTTGCCATTTTTCCGGTTGGAGATTCGATCGACTTTTTTACTATTTCATGGCGTGTTATAATGAACGATGCACGAAGTCGCTGCCACTGCTCCTTTCAAGGCTTCAATTAACCCAGCGCGATGAAAAATGTTCGCTATGACTCGAGCTGAGCTCATTTTTCTAAATAAATTTATAACGCAACCGCGCCGCTGTTGCGCCGTGCTTTTAGAGGTTATTTCGACTGTGATTAAATTTGCCTTCGTGTATAGCTTGTTAAACGCCCTAGTTCTTCTGTTACGCTCGTTAATAAACATTTTTAGCTTATCTCAGGTTTAGGCTAACAAGGTGAAGCACTACTGGAGCTTATTTTACCTTTCGACTCCATAACCCCAAATGAGGCAGGAGGAAAGCAATGGCGCAGACCTCAAAGTGCAACCGCAGACAATTTCGCGAAGCTCTCACGACCGGTGCCATATTTGTCGCTCAACTATAGGGCACGTGCTGTGAGAAATGATCAAACTTGAGCTGCGATTGCGTTCGCAAAGTTTTGCAGTTATTTAAACAATACAGTTAGTATCCTGACTGAAAGGATCTAAGATTGCTTTCTGCAGACGTCAGCATATCGTAACGCCAGTTCAAGCAGTCTGCAGGGGCCTATAACGTAAAGCTATTCTAAATTTTTTTCTATTCCACTTCTGCAATCAGCCCTCCGCGATTGGTCGAAAACTTTTTCGGACCACCCCCATTTCACCTGTCTGTCACGCGACGTCACGAAAACCGCGATAGTTCCCCATCCGATATGACGTGTACACACTGATTATGCATGATTTGGCCGAACAAAAGAAAAATAGTTATTTCTGATTCGACGCCTTTTCACCATTACCCCTCGGCTATTAGTCAAAAGTTTTCGGGCTAAGCCCACTTCACCTGGCTTTCACGGGACGTCACAAAACCGCAAAAACTCACCGCGTCAAAGTGACATGTACGCATTACAGATGCATTAATATGCCGAACAAAACTGAATTTTCTTCTGGATAGCCGCAGGCTGTTCCGTTCCGAAAGGAATAAAACATGGCTGCCGCCGATCGCTCAGGCACTGGCTACTCGCACCTGCCGGAGAGCATGGGTGTATTTGCGCATAATAAATCTTTTTGCGTAGCTGTGTGACGTTTTCGAGCACTTTCGGCACGTTTGAGACCTCGTTCTGCCAACTCTTGTTTGCTGAGGGTCCATTTCAACGTCACTCTTAAGCTTCCGTTGCATGCCGCCGCGGTTTTCTACCAGCCACCGCAACCTAAGTAAGAAAAAGCGGACCAATCGCAGACGCCGGCACCACGCTCTTAATCCGGTTATCGATTTTCAGTGCAGTGGCTCGGCCCCATCGAATCCCTCTCCACTTGAGCGTGCTCCTCGCCTCTGGTCAGCCAAGTAGATAAGACAAGCTGCTCAGTGTAGGCAATGTTATTCATTTTGAAAGCAAACAAAAGTGACCTCCATGAACGAGGAGAGCGTTTGATTGGTCTCTTCAGACGACCCTGCGGGCCACCGCCCGATGCTTCCGTCGGCAGTCACGTAAATTTGACGTTAGGAGATTGGGATACAAACGTATTGGAATCGTTTAATGTTATAGGGCCCCAGATCATCGAATCTCGAAACAGTTTGCCGTATACGTGAGTGCGCTTTGCCGATACTAATGTGGCTGTCCGCTGTAAGCGCGTAGCAGTGGCGGCGGCGTATCTATGACCATCATGCACTTGTCGACGCAAGAACTGTCAGGAATTACCATCCTGTGTTCATTAATACAAGAATAATAGCTGGCGCTGCCACAGGTTGACGGCCACCCGCTTTCTCGTCGTGCAGCTGTGCAACAAATTTTGTTCCAAAGCTCCTAACAAGTCCATCCGCGAGGCTGCCTGTGAGCATGCCAGAACACGACACATGGTTTATCCTTTCTTTCTTTTTTTAACAAATGAGTTTTTCATCCTTTAATGCCACATTACTATACCACGAACTGTCGGCGCAGAACTGCGATGTTTTGCGAGGTAAGACAATCCGGAAGTCACTTCAGAATTTGTTCAACATCGACCAACTGTGACAATTTTGTGCGGCACGAAATCAATCAAAGTTGGAGGGTTATTTATTCTAGAGAACAAAAAAAAATTCACAGCGGTACTCGTCTATGCTGCAGAATAAAGACTTTGGTATGGCCGCCTTTGTCCACATGACTACACGCAGCCCTGCTTCAACGTAATAAGACTTTTTTTCCATCGGAGTGGGCGAAGCAAGAAGTGCAACGCATCAACAAGGACATTACTCTGGAGGAACTCGATGAACACATCCGAGAAGTCCTCGCCAACGCTCTGCTAAAATTTCTGCGAAAATCAGCAAATGCAGTGCCTGAATATTTGCGTAAGCTTGTGGACAATGCTGAGACGACCTATAGATAATTTTTGAAGTGTAAAATATTCCTACTGTTTGCTTTGCAAAATAAAAATTGTTTTAATAAATTCGGCTTATAGCTTCGTAAACTGTATAAATTCATAATACGTCTTGACTTCCCAGAAATAATGTATACACAGGGTGTCCCAACTATCATGCACCAAACATTAAAGATATGCAAATGCCACATAGCTGGACAGAACAAAGGTAGTGTTGTTTGCCGTCGCTTCGAGGTAGTCAGAGCATTTTTTGTATTCCGTGTAATTACACAATTAGTCTTAATTATTTAATCAACTTATCAAATATTATAATTAGATTAAAAGTGCCAATGAGAAAATTGTAGAGCAACATGAAAAACTCCCGATGCAGCTTTCTGTTGTTCAATACGTGCTACATAAAGGTGTTTTTCCAAGCATGAAAAAAGCCCGCGAATACAGCCAAAATTGGCGCGTGACTGGCCGCTCGAGGCACTTTGCGTGTATTCTCGGGCTGTTTTCACGCTCGGAAAAACACTTTTATGCAGCACGTATTGAGCAGCAGAAAGCTGTATCTGGAGTTTTTCATGTCGCTCTGCAATTTTCTCATTGACACTTTTCATATAACTATAATACTTGTGAAATTAATTAGTCAATTAGCACTAATTATGTAATTAGGCGGAATGCAATAAATAATCTGAGTATCTCCAAGCGACGGCAAACAACATTACCTTGGTTTCGTCCAACTACGTGGCATTTGAATATATTAAAGTCTTGCTGCATGCCAGCTCGGGCACCCTGTATATAGAAACACGCAAGCACACATGCTAGCATTCTTAATACCTGCGTGCCTCAAGGAACTACACTGCCATTGTTTTTAAAATTAGCACCAATGTTTAGACTAAAGAAAGGTCAGTCACTTAGCACCGTATATGATTACAACAATGACGAAGACACCAACTACTGCAACGTGCATTACGACTTGTCGTGCGTGATTGTAAATGTATGTGCGTCCACTGCTATAGATCTGTCGTGCTTCGGGAGGCTGCCTTGACGAGCTTATCTAACTACTAACGGTTCGCTGGCATTGTCTCCTATTGCGTGAATTGCTACGATACACACGTGTAACCACGAAAAATACAACGAACTATCATATAGGCGCCGTCTGAAAAGTGTCTCTCAGGTTTGTACTGCGTGCAGAATATATTACAGTCACGCAGCGCCTGCGAGGGCCATGTAATATGGATGAACGCTACAGCTAGGGTCTAGAAGCTCACTTTGTGCGAGAGATTCGGATCAAGCTGGAACAAAATTAGTACAATGGTGACGGTGGAGCCGTACAGCTTAAACATGAGCGCCCGGTCGACGCGGAGCACACCGCAGCCGGCCATAGCCTCTGGCTTCTCCTTGTAGACTTGCAGAAAGAGCAACAGGTCATTGTACGCTTCGGGCATGGCTGGAACCGTGGACACCTCGTATAGGGCGCTACTCATTTCCGACGACAACTTGCCCGACATCTCCGAGATAGCGGTGTTCTGGAACACGTTGATCAGCGTGAGCATACCTTCGTACGCCAGAATCCAGAGCTTGGTCTCGCGGCCGTCTTGGATAGAATAGAAGATGACGGACGACATGAAGTCGAACGCGGTGCGGAAGAAGAACAGGAACAGGAGGCTGTTCAGGAAGTGCGCCGTCGCCTCGATGACTACGCAGAGCCTCATATACTTCTCGCGAATCAACGCCACCGTGGCGGTTGTCAGCAATGGGATCTCCTTGACCTGAGCCGACAAGTGGCTGGACAGCAACCAGAGGAGAAACATAAGCGAGAAGGCAAGAGACTCGAGGCCGCAGTACATGGTCTGCAGCACGTAGTGGTGGGCCGTCTTTCCAAGGAAAATGACCGACTTGACCGGTAGCGTGCGGTTGCTGTAGCGCCACGAGATCTCGTAGCAGACTCGAACGGTGTTGAGGGTGTGGAAGGCGAATACTAGAAGCGCGGTGGCGGCCAGGTAGGCGCCGGCCAGCAACCGGTGCTTGGCCAGGCAGCGGTGCTGGGAGAAGGCCACGTCACCGCTCTCGTCACGCCAAGTCGTCAGCAGAAGATCCAGCGACGTGCTGCGGCGGGCCACGTACGCATATATGAACGGGAACAGAAATGTGTTGACCAGGGAGTGGAAGAAGCAGATAAGCGACGTCTTCTCGCTTCTCATGTAGTCTTCGACGAACTCCTTGAGCCGGTAGGCCTCGTAAGCCGAGAAGCCAACGTACAGCAGGCACTGGTACAATCTCATAAGCGCTTTGTTGCGCGAGCTCATGAACTGCAGGAAGGGGCCGGGCATGGCTACTGCGCACATGAGAAGGCCGGGAATCATCAGCTCCTGAGCCCGCCATACGACGTACTTGCCGTCCGTAGCGGCGCACGGGTGCACGCGGCGGCGGCTCTTAAGATGCGCTACGTCGCAGTGCCCTTCGGACCTGGGCACGGCGACCTGCCACTCGTTCAGCATGTCGATCTTGTGCCTGCAACGCACAAATGGACGGTCAATGCTCGGTAATGGAACGCACAGTTTGAACTTGTGTGGTGCGTACGACAGAGCGCATCACAATGACCATCATAATCGTCATCATAATGATCAATAACAGACCTCAATCAATCAAGCTATTCGGTCACACTAGCATCCTCATAATTAATTTATTAGCTTAATTCATTCTTTATGAGTGGTAGAGGTACAAGCTAAAACCAGCTTGACCGGCCATCGACCCCCACATACGTATACAATGCAAACAGAGTAAACAAATGTGTAATAACTACAACATATCATATTCCGCCCCAGAGCCATATTAGAACACAGCCGCACTGTGCCGAGTGGAAGGAGTCTACCTGTAACATCCGTAAGCATTGAGGGAGAGACACAGAAACAGAAAGTCTTGTTGGAGGACTGCCGATAGAAGGCATTGCAATACTGGGTGTTTGGTGAATGAGCTAGCATGCAGCCAAGAATGTGAGGGATGGAAGGTGGTGCATACGTTTGACAAGGATGTTTGCACAGCCTGTATTATGTGTTTTCAAGCCTCAATGCAACGTTATATAAAGTCCAGTGACAGTCCCAAGAGGGCACCTGGGCAGCGAAACGATCTTGTATGCCATAAAAGGGACAATCCAAAATCAAGAATGGGGCTGATAGATGGAATAGCGCACTGTAGTATAAATGTTATAAACATGCAGGAATAAGGTGCCTCAGAAAGGCTGGCCAACGTTTCGATAGGAGGACCTATCCTCATCAAATGAGGCCTCGTCATCCTCGGCATGTTTGCTTTAACGGGTTAGCAGAATGACGTCACGTGCAGTTGTCGGTGGCGGCTGGTTGTAAAGGGAGAGACTGTAAAGAAAATGACCGCTGTCACCTGACGTCTGTAAGCGTGGTTCCTAAGACGATGGGACAAGAGCGGGAGATCGGGAAGGCAGGAAGAAAAAGAAAAAGGAAAAACAAGAGAGAAAAAAAGAACAAGGAAAGAAAAAGAAGGGCATGGGAGGGTTTTGGGGGAGCGAGAGGTTATGGAGCATTCAGGGTTGTCGCGCGGCATGCTTTTGTGGCTTTCGAAGAGCCGGTCAGCCGGTCAGTGCGCGAGTAACAAAAAAGACCCAAAAAGACAGTTGAAACAATGACTTGAGTAGCGTAGCAGCAATGCGTCGGGTATTTTGAAGGAGTTAAGAGGGCGACAAGGAGTCTGGGGTGCAATGCATGGCGTAGCTTGAATGCCCTAGTAGCTCTAGGTAGGCGTCGTCACGGTGGTATACAGAAGTCGCGGAACCCTGTGTGGCGGAGGCGCCGAAAAAGCTATCCTGGGTTCTGGGACTTTGGAATGTGTTGGTGAAGGCGTTTCAAAAAATAAAATAAAGAAACAGACAAAAAATGGGGGGAGGGGTCGAAACCGGAATAACAAATAAAACGGTGTAAAGTTTATAAACAGGGATAAGGTGCCTCAGAAAGGCTGACCAACGTTTCGATAGGAGGACCTATCTTCGTCAAAGGCGGCCTCGTCATCCTCGGCATGTTAGTTTTTAAGTTTCAGGCTAGAAAACTTAACAAAAAACATGCGAGCTACACCTCCCATCTGAAAACCTACACAATCTGCACAGAGAAAAATATAATTCCTAAAGGTCTAACACTGAAGGCTGTACCAGCTCTAGGAACACTTCCGCCACAGCATCGTGCAAACTGGCAAACAACATTGCACAATGCCTCACTTTCACTTTTGAATATCCTTAAGGAGCACTGCGAAGAGCAAATAGAAAGTTTTAGACAGAGACTTCTTAACATAGCTCTGACACCAGATGAGAAGAAAGATTTAAAGCATTACGACGAAAAAGAGTCTAGAAAATTAGTTCGAAAACAAACGAAAAAAGCAAACTTTAATCAAAAAACAACCTTCCAGGCATACAGCCACCTCACGCCAACATGAGGGACCTCGAGTTTAGAAATTCCAGACGTGACGGAAACTTCCACAATATTAAGCCACTCTAATGTTGTAGACATTTCAAAAACATTGAGTAAAGAAGAAATAGACGTGCTCAGCAAGGGGCCTAAACTTTTGTCCCACGAACAACACAATAAATGAATTTGAGCTTCACAAGGACCTTTCAAAATTTTCCTGACGAATGCGAATCAGACACTTTTTCGTAGACAACAACACACCAGACACCGGGACGACACCACTTAGACCCTAATCCACTTGAGCTACCGAACAGGAACAAGCCATAGAACTTGACATATACCTTAAAACTGTCAGCAAAGAAATTATAAGCCATTCGAAGACATCTAAGCGACCTAAAAACAAAACTGCATCGGAGAGTCACATCATTTCAAACCTTAGTTGCCGGAATGCCATCGTTATTAAGGAAGCAGATAAGGGTGGAAGCATAGTTATTTGTCCAGTAGAAAAATACAAGCACGAGGCTTACAGACAACTAAACAACCCAGAACATTACCGTAAGTTAGATAACGATCCGACATTATCCTACACAGTGACAATTACCAACAGGCTGAAATCACTTTTAGCTGATGAAGTGATAACACTGTCAGAATACAAATTTTTTAAACCAAGCAACAAAACTGCCGGGCGTTTCTACCTCCTTCCAAAAATTCATAAAATTCAATCCACTGAACTATACACTGATATTATCCCAGGTCGCCCGATAGTATCAAACAACAACACCCCGACAGAGAGCATCTCCACATTCCTTAACCACTTCCTTAGTGACTTACCAAAAGCACTTCTGTCATTTGTACAAGATACGCCCCACCTACTGAGAATTATGGAGGACATTAATACTAAAGGTAGACTACCCCAAAACATAATTCTCGCAACAATGGACGTCACGGCCCTGTACATACACTTACATTCCGATCCCCAATGGCTTATCCTCGATAAAACAAACGCTGTCTAAACACAATGTAGAACGCTCTCTGGAAGTTAACTTGTCTCTCCTTGAATTAGTTCTAACACATAACTACTTCGAGCTTGAGGAGAGTTACTACCTACAAATACATAGGACAAGTACGGGTACGCCTTCTGCACCAACTTACGCGAACACATTTATGGGGATTCATGTAGTCTTGGTTTTCAACGCAAATGCAACGTAGCCGTGTGGCTTGGCCTTTAAAGATTCCTTGTTTGCAATGGCTGGGATAGTGGGTCGTATATCCTAGGTACTGTTGTTTGTCGAAAGGTTTGCTATACAGCGTTGTCTTTAGTGTCCCATTGTAAATGTATATTGTTGTGTCCAGAAAGTTTATGCGCTCCGTTGAAGATTATGATGTGAATTTTATTATTGGGTGAAAAGAATTTAGAAATGCCACATATTTATCTAGACTGTCTTGACCATGGTCCGATATTATGAATATGTCGCCTATGTATCGTAGGTATGTATGGCGCTTGTCAGTGCAGCGCGATAGGAAATATGTTTCTAGAATCCCCATAAATGTGTTCGTGTAGGTTGATGCAGAAGGCGTACCCGTACCTGCCCCATGTATTTGTAGGAAGTAACTCTCCTCAAACTCGAAGTAGTTATGTGTTAGAACTAATTCAAGGAGAGACAAGTTGACTTCAAAAGAGAGTTCTACATTGTGTTTAGACAGCGTTTGTTTTTTTGGAAGGTAAGTCATCGGGGATCAGAATGTCAGTGTATGTACAGGTCCGTGACGTCCATTGTTGCGAGAATTATGTTTTCGGGTAGTGTGCCTTTAGTATTAATGTCCTATATAATTCTCAGTAGGTGGGGCGTATCTTGTACAAATGACGGAAGTGCTTTTGGCAAGTCACCAAGGAAGTGGTTAAGGAATGTGGAGATGCTGTCTGCCGGGATGTTGTTGTTTGATACTACCGAGCGCCCTGGGATATTAGTGGTGTATAGTTCAGTAGTTGGAATTTTATTAATTTTTGGAAGGAGGTAGAAGCGCCCGGCAGTTTTGTCGCTTGGTATTAAAAAATTTGTATTTTGACGGTGTTATTATTTCATCAGCCAAAAGGGATTTCAGCCTGTTTGTAATTGTCAGTCTGTAGGATAATGTCGGATTGTTATCTAGCTTACGGTAATGTTCTGGGTTCTTTAGTTGTCTGTAAGCCTCGTGCTTGTATTTTTCTACTGGGCAAATAACTATATTTCCACCCTTATCTTCTTCCTTAATAACAATGTCATTCCGGCAACTAAGATTTGAAATGATGTGACTCTCCGACGCAGTTATGTTTTTAGGTCACTTAGATGTCTTGGAGAGGCTTATAATTTCTTTACTGACAGTTTTAAGATATAGGTCAAGTTCTATGGCTTGTTCCTGTTCGGTAGTTCAAGTGGATTAGGGTCTAAGTGGTGTCGTCCCGGTGTCTGGTGTGTTGTTGTCTACGAAAAAGTGTCTGATTCGCATTCGTCGGGAAAATTTTGAAAGGTCCTTGTGAAGCTCAAATTCATTTATTGTGTTGTTCGTGGGACAAAAGTTTAGGCCCCTTGCTGAGCACGTCTATTTCTTCTTTACTCAATGTTTTTTGAAATGTCTACAACATTAGATTGGTTTAATTTTGTGGAAGCTTCCGCCACGTCTGGTATTTCTAGATTCGAGGTCCATCTTGTTGGCGTAAGGCGGCTGTTTGCCTGGAAGGTTTCTTTTTTATTATTAAAGTTTGCTTTTTTTCCTTTGTCTTTGAACCAGTTTTCTAGACTGTCTTTCGTCATAATGTTCTAAATCTTTCTTCTCATCTGGTGTCAGAGCTATGTTAAGAAGTCTCTGTCTAAAACTTTCGATTTGTTCTTCGCAGTGCTCCTTGAGGATATAAAAAAGTGAAAGTGAGGCATTCCTAAATGTTGTCTGCCAGTTTGCACGATGGATGGTGTGGTGGGAATGTTCGTAGAGCTTGTATAGCCTTCCGTGTTAGACTTTTAGGGATTATATTGTTCTCTGTGCAGACTGTGTACGATTTCAGATGGGAGGTAGGTCAGGATCGTGTCGGTCTGAGCCTCCGAAGAACACAAGTGTATTCGCGACCAAGGACCGATGATGTGGATAACTGGTATTAAGCATCATTGCGAAAAGCGCTCGGAGCACTCATTGTGGTACATTTTAGGCAGAATTGCGTGCTTTCGATGTAGATTACATTCCTCAGAGTAGACGAAAAGAGGACGCGCATGTACTGTTACGTTTCAATACGGCGACGAGCATTCCTTAGACGTTGAGCACGAGGCAGTTAACAGGAGCAAAATGCAATTGGTTGTTAGCAGGGGTGTTGCAAATTTTTGTGAAACAGGCAAAGCCGAAAGTACCTGCGGCCAAGAACAAGGTCGATAAGATTAAGGGTATTCTTCATTGACGATACACTTGCACTTCTTGAGTAGTTAGAATAAAGTTAGAATAGAGTGGGGGGCACGGTTCTGTATGGAGTCAATATCATGTGATAGGATTAGATTACTGGGGCCCCAAATCGTGCATGTATATTCTAGCTTGGGGCTTATTAGAGCTTTATAAAGATCAAGTTTTACGGACACGGTGGCAGACGAAAAATGACGGTGATGGAATCCATTATCCAAGCAGAGTTATTAGATGTGAAGTCAACGTGCATTTCCCATGAGAGATTATTTGTGATATGAATTCCAATATATCTGTACGATGCTACTGACATTAGCGAAGAACTACCGAGAAAATAGGAGGTGGAATAATCACATAGGTGGCGGGAGACTCGCATGTGTTTACATTTAGTGACGTTAATGTTCATGAGCCAATCTGCACACTAGGAAAATATTGAGTTAATGTCATCTTGTAAAGCGGCACTATCAGATGAGTCAAATAACGCGGTAGAGGACACAATCGTCAGCAAAAAATTTTATGCGGGAGAGTACTTATGTGGGTAACTCATTAATATAAATTAGGAACCGAAGTGGCCCTAGAACAGAACCTTACGGAACACCAGATTTTACGCGGGTAGTAGCCGATTCAGGGTTCGTAACGGAGACATACTGAGAAAGGTTAGACAAAAAAACACTTAATCCAGCCTAAAATGTTATCATGGCTACTAAGAGCACTGAGTTTAATAAAGAGTGGATGATGAGAAACACTACCAAAGCTTTGGCAAAATAAACAAAAATGCAGTCTACTATATTCTGTCGTCAATGAGCTGAAAGAAATCATTTGTAAAAGAAACCAGCTGCGTTTCGCACGAAAAGGATTTTCTGAAACCCTGTTGACATTGTTGCGGCTCGATTTGGTGTTTGGGCCACGAATCCACCAAGCCCATCGACGAGTGCGCCCATAGTAGGAATGAAAGAAAAAGGGTTTACTTTACATTATTTACACTGGCTCCAGATACGAAAGTCCACTTCAATTAGGAGCATATTAAACGTCTGAGTTCACGTCAGGACAAGCCAGCACACCTCTACAACTGCACCAAGAGTCTCCGCTTTTAATACCGTTGTATTTCTTAGGACACTAGACTAGAGAATCTGATGACTGCATCGCGGCCAGTCCCAATCGCCGACTCAGTCGCAAAATCCCTCCCATGATATCGCACCGTTCCGTCGAACTCCGCCTCCGATGTTCCACCTTCGTCCAGCATATTTAGCAAATCTGGGAATCCGAGATCGAAGCCATTCCAGCGGTAGCATTCGACGCTGGCCCTTTTCATCAAGTAGTTCAGGTTGTCAGGTTCAGCTAAAGGGGTCTTTTGTTGCCCCGTCAACTGTCGGCGTCGACGCTGCGTTGACTTTTGGATGGGTGCTGATGAATGGACGGGAAGGGGGAGGGGGAGAGGAGGTTCCTCGTGGTGAACGTCTAACTATAATGCCCTTGGCCGTGTTGAGACGTAACAACATAACGTGAAATAATTCACAGACGATTACGATACTCCCTAACGAGAAATTTAAGCGCAGCTCTATGCGTGTTTTCATTTCGCGATATTTTGAGGCAAAGAAAAGACACAAGATGCGAATAGACGACATGTTCAAGGAGTTTGCAGGGGACACTGGTCAGGGAAATGGGCCTATAGCTAAAGGGTGAATGTTTTCATCCTGATTTATGCAACAGAACAACCTTCGCTATATTCCAGCCACTTGTTATGCGGCAAGACTGCAATGATTCAGCATATATTTCACGTAATATCAACGACGAGTAAGTAACTGTAATTTTTAGAAACTTGATATTAAAGCCGTCAATGCCTGCGGAAGAGGAAAGCTCCGGTCTTAGAATCTGAAAGGCAGTGCCACCAGAATCAATAACTATAGGGTACATTGGAAGAAATTAAAATTACGAGATGTTGGTTGTTTGGTAGTGGAAGTGGTTGAAAAACACAAGGCAAATACATCATTGAGAACATTTCAGCAGTCATGATCATTTATAGCGTTATTTCACTGATCGTAAACAACTGGTATATTGGTCTTTTTATCACTGACCTCATTCCAAACTTTGTTTGGATCATCTTTAAGGAGGGACGGTAAAGGTCGCTGGGAAAACTGATCTTCGCTTGATGGCCTCCTTATATGCATCACTAGCATTAAAGTAAGCATCCCAATGATCAGCTGTCTTTGTTACCTTAGCACGCCGAAATAATCTTTTCGTTTTGTTGAGGGAGCGTCTTAGGTGTGCACTAAACCGTGGAGCGTTACAATTCAATTGAATACGCTTTTGAGGAATGTGCGGAGTAATTAGTGCAGTGACTTTTTCTATAAATAAAGTCCAATTTTCCTCGGCGGACCGGGTTTCAAAACTTGGAATATATTGAGCAATGAATTTTTCCAGTTCACTGTTTATAACAACGAAGTTAGCATTTTTGTAATCGCCAGTGACTATCGATAGCTTCTTGTCAGAGACTCAAGCTTGAATATCAAAGGGAATAATACAGTGGTCACTCAACCCCAGTAGAATCGCAGAAAAAAATTTGCGCTTTCCGCTCTTTTTCTCTGGCTCAAATTTTGTAGTATGTTTCTGTTTTATGGTGCAAGTAATTCACCTAACACTTGGCACTGTTACTTGCATGCTTTATCAAAAGAAAGTTACTCCGGAATTGCTTTTGTTTGTGCCCCCCCCCCCCCGCAGTAAGCAATGTCTAAAACATTACGGTACGTTAATTTCGGCCTCTGTAGTACGGCAGAGCATGTTCTTCGAGATTCATTGCTATTAATTGTTTTGTAAGGCATTACAAGATGCGTCGATAAGGCAACTTCGCATTTTTAAATCAAGAACCAGGCAAGTAACAGTGGCAAGTCAGAAGCACACATCACAGACACAAAAAAGTTCAATACCGCTGTACAGAATGACTTTCGTTAATATTCCTACTGGACTTTTGTTTGTTTGTTACCCCCACTCCTTTCTGTAACGCCTTTGGGCCTTGAGAAATAAATAAATAAATAAATAAATAAATAAATAAATAAATAAATAAATAAATAAAAAGTGTTGCGTTGTACTATTGGGGTTATAAAATGTGACCTTGCTGCGAAATTCCAGCAAGAACAGAGCCGCGGTGGGCGCAAAATCTTTTTTTTTTTCTGCGCTTTTAAGAGGAAAACAAAGGGCCCTGTACGAGGAGTATTATGAATTCAAACACTCCCACAATATGCGTACCAGTCACTAACTATACATCGACACGGAAAAGTCGTCAGAAAAGTATGCTGCCATGAGCACTTACGAAGAGAAATGTCCAGCGCTATATATCCAGAAAGTATAAGGCACCCTATGTTGTCAGTCACAAATTCCTGGGCGCGACATTCGACAAACAGCTGAGATGGTCGCGACACGTAGGACATCTAAAGGAGAAGCTTGAATCTTTTTCTCACATCTTCGGCTTACTTTCCAGCATTGCTGGCGGATGCTCTGCTGAATCCCATTCTTAATTATATGTATACAGACTTTGCGAAGGTCTCCTTCATATAGCCTTCCTGCCCTGCATGGCCTCTCCCGAACGAACAAAAAGATATAGGAAGACATGGAAATTAGCATAATAAGGATATGTCTTGGTCTCCCGAGGAACACATGCACGATGGGCACGCTAACAGAAAGCAGACGCCTCTCCCTACCAATTTCACAAATGCTGAAGTTAAATCACGCTTGTGTGCCAGAGTCGTCAGTCAAACACCCTCTTGCTGGCACATACAACGAACACTTTCGAAAAAAATTTTTTTTTTATATTGCCTGTGGCAGATAACACAATTCTAGTCCATGAGCTGGTCTACTTGAAGAGGCGCACAGTACTTGCACAAAACACTTTCACGCTCGGAAAAACACTTTTATGTAGCACGTATTGAGCAACAGAAATCTGTATCGGGAGTTTTTCATGTAGCTCTGCAATTTCCTCATTGACACTTTTCACCTAATTATAATATTCGAGAAGTTGCTTAATTAATTAGGACTAATTATGTAAGCAGGTAGAATGAAGAAAGTAATCAGAGCATCTCCAAGCGACGACAAACAACATTTTACCTTGCTTCTGGCCAGCTACGTGGCATTCGCATATTTTTTAACTCTGGCTGAAGTTAGCTGGGACACCCCGTATATACTACAGTGCCAACGCGTCTTCACAGGAAGCATGAGTAAAGCCACCTGAAGAAGCGTATTTTTCTTTTCTGCCTTGGACAGTGCTAGCTCATTAACAAAGATTAGAATGGCGAGCTATATAAACCTACCAACAAGTGTCTATTTCTCACCATGCAGTAGTAAAAAAAGTCGTTCATTTTTACAAAGTCTATACGAAAATATCATTTTTCCATGCATACGTGAAACTGAAAGGAGAAACTTCTGTCGTACAGCCTAATGCAGCAAATATCCAGCCCTTCGTTCATAGAAAATACAGGGTGTTTCAGCGAACACTTTCAAAATATTTTAAAAAGTGCCTGTGGCAAATAGCAGAATTCTAGCCCATGAGCTGGTTTACTCGATGAGGTGGACATTACTTGCAAAAAAAAAAGAAATAAATAAAATGCGTAACCGACTAATTAACAAAATTCACTAATTAAGTTTTTAACCAATGACGTTATGCCACATATTGCAATTTACAAATTCGAGCGGGTGAGACTGCAAGGCACATCCGCTTGAAACTAATTGTGTGAATGATACCATTTACGAGATATGCGCCGTCAAACTTGCGGTAAAAATTCATGGTTGTTCCACATCTTAACAGAACGCCGTTCTATGCATTGAAGCACTAAAGTAACTGGAACGCCAATGCATTTCTCCGCAAAGTTCGAGAATTAATATCTCGAAACTGGTGTCGTCCTGAGAATTCTTCCGAGTGCATCTTCCAAGACTTGCGAATTCCCCGGCTAGAATTTGTAAATTGAAACATGTGCCATAAGGTGATTAGCTAAAACATAATTAGTGATTTTTCTTAATTATTCGATCATGTGTTTCAATTCTTTCTTGCAAAAAATGTACGGCTCTTCGAGTAGACCAGCTCATGGACTAGAATTGTTCTATCTGCCATAGGCAATTTAAAAAAAAAATTGACAGTGTTCGCTGAAACACCCGGTATAACTTTATGAAATCATTGACGTGCTCCCGCCTCACTACCCGAGTCCTTCTGCACCTTTCATGCCTCCTTGGAAGTTATATCTTCCTCATCTATTGTAACATACATGCCAGGCATTAAATGCCAACGAAAAAACCCCGTGCCAGCATTGAGGTATTTTACGTTGCAACACATCTCATGCTGCTGCTACTAACACCGTCGTCACATCTACACTGACGGCTCCCTGACAACTGATTGACGGGCCATATACCTGTGTGGATCTCATCAACAGGTGTCGCTATTTCAGGGAAACTCAGTCACAGAACCTCTTCCCTCGTCACGGAGCCGGATTCGCTGAGAGCAGCTTTCACTTGAATCTTGAAGCTGCCACTGAGCTCCTGGGTCATCTTTACTGAGTCACGTGCTTCCCTGTTATAACTAAAATAGCCGCGCCCCAAAGATCAGCTGATCTACGGCATCAACTGCTTGCACACTGAAGCCTGTGCTATGCAGTATAGCGCTGCTCTGCAGTGGCTGCCTTCTCACTGCGGAGTAGCGCGCACTTACATGCAGACTGCGCTGCTGGCTCAGCACACAACTCTACAGAGCTACTCCCAATACTTTTCTCTAGGAGTGAGGGATCAGCTCTTGAGTCTTGCGCTGCGTGGCAAGCGCTACGTGCCACCTGAACTGACTGAGAACAGCAGTAAGGACCTATTTGCACTTACGATTCTATGCGCGAGTTTCACATGCCATGTGGCCTCAATAGGAGGGATGGGGCATGCCTACACCACATTCATCGAAATATAGCAAACGCTTACACACTTCCTATTTAAATCAAACGAATAATGTCGCCACCGTGCCCTTCGTTCAACGGACGGGTAGACATGGCTTACTTAATCTGTGTTTGAAGGCAAATCATACTCTAAACATTTTTACACCATTAAGGGTGTTTTCTTGTCGCACTCTAATACCCTTACCGTTAGGGCCTTACAAAAATTTATGGAGGACGACAGCGGAGCGAGGCGTGCGATAACAAAAGACGTAGTTGAAAGCTATGTAATCATTCTGACAGACTTGGGCGCGTATAAATATCCGACAGGAGAGTTTCCTATCTCTCCCTGTGAAATTCTCTTGTCGGATATTTGTGCGCCCAAGGCTGTCGGAATGATTACATAGTTTTCAACTACGTCTTTTGTCATCGCACGTCTCGTCAGATATCCGCTATTGCCCTCTAAATTTGTTTAAGGCCCTGACGGTAAGGGTGTTACAGTGCGACAAGAAGACATCCTTAAAACCCCCTTAAGGGTGTAATTTTTTTTACAGTTCCAGAAAGAAAAGCCCTAATGTCCGCATTGAACATTCATCAAAAACTGCCATCTCTTGAGCTAAGAGATGTTCTTGGATAATGGACTAACGCTGCATTTGCATCTCGCGCAACAATGAAGGCACCTTTAGGCTTCCACACTGACGATGATCTCATTGTGATACTTTAGTTTGTTGAGTGTTGTGGTGTCTTTTGAGTACCCATCTAGAGTAGCCTGCCCATCTGGAGTAGCATGCCGGACGTGCCTCTAGGAAAACCTCCTCAAGATTAATAAGAGAGGCTCTCCCCCTTCTACCTCTCTCTCTCTCTCTCTCGATATGAAAAGTGGTGGTGTCTGATATTGGCGTGCACGGTGATCTCAGTGGAGTCGAAGTTGATGACTTAGTGGCGCTGTCATATCATTCATCAGAACAACATGCCTATTAGCTTCGGCAGGTTGGTGTTGCGACATCAATAGGGCGTAAAAATACGCTGCTTAAGTAAATGTTCTTTCTCTGGCCCCAGGAACACTGAGAGGTAATGTTAAGATAAGTGAGTACGTGAAAGACAGTTTTCTATTGACGCTGGAGAAGTTATCTTAAGCTATACTTTTGACATATTGCCTGAGATGTCACCGGTAAAGCCCGAGGGGTTATGCACATATGCGCAGAAGGCGCGCATTCAAGGCGCGAATTCCTGGAAGTTTACAAAACCTAAAGCCCATGCTCCGAGGAAAGCTCAAAGACGTTTTCGGAGATCGCCCAAGGAGAAACATTTGACCAGTTTGCTGTGGCATACATCGAGAGTGATAAAACCGCACTTACACGTGAATATGTACACGCATATGAACGTAAATGTGCACCGACAAGCTGTTTACAGCCATTCTGCATTTTCAGCTACATAAATGCCCATATTTTGGCGCTGTGCTACCGCGAAACCGCAGAACTGTACGGAACGTTCTGCAAGCCTCGCGTTCTCATTTTTCATGCACATCAGCGTCACTTCACCCGCGTAGCCCTCAGTTACTCAACAGCGACTCTAAAACTCGAAGCCAACACTTAATCCTCTATGTGCCATCTCACAATGGTCAGCAGATTGCTAAAGAGCGTTGCGCCCTAATCCTACGGTGACCCGAAATCTTGGGTGCTTACCAGCTTACTGCGCTAAGTAGTGCTGAGTGTTGCGTCTGATAAAGTATGTTGTGCGCCTCGCATAAGCGTAACCTCGTCGGCTACACTTGCGGCAACACCGCTCTATACCGCTAAACGCAGGCATGAGCTGGTGCGCCGTACAGTTTCAACATATGCAAGCCCTGTTGAGAGTGCTTTATAGGCGTCTGAAGAACTTGATAATAAACATCGCCTTGATTTTCAAATAGGCTCGTCCACGATCTCAAGCGAAATATTTCCTTGGGAAGCCAAATATAGACGGGGCTCGCAGGGCCAAGAAGGGCAGATGTTTTTTTCACTGTGTCTGAGCTATAGCCCTCAGCAGCACGCAATGTCACACGGCGCATTTGGCCCGTTTCGTATGTTTTGCAGTAACGCCAATTTTGAACAGCGACAATAGCGACGCACTGAAAAGCGACTCTGGAAAAGGAAACCCGACATGAGTGCACCATATATCTCCAGAAAAGGGGGGGGGGGGGGGGTATGCTTAGCTTACTTTGTTAACCTCTCTAAACACTTTAGACTGCCATACGACTTGGTTGTAATGCTTCCGAAATTGGATAGGTCCACGAAATTATACGCAATCATTTTACATTTCACAGTCGTATACCTCGAAGACAATCTCAGCTTCAGAGGTTATAGCTGCCTTTGTCTGCATACAGCAAAAATCTCGCCCAATCACTTTTACAAGTGCGGGCTACAGTGGGAGGCCTAGGTATGCATCCTATTGGTTCCTTTATTACACTGTTTCTCAGGCGTGCCGACTCAGCAATTCCTCCATTAGCTCGTCATCTCACTCTCCTTTACTTAAAGTCATCCAAGAAATATCACAGGAGTAGGCTCAAAAACGGGCCACTAGTGTTCGAGCTATGTGTGTATATTAGTGTTGTGCTTGGTCGCTTTATCTGTGCGAAACGGTCTTCTTGCGTGTTGTGCGTCACTTGTTGTACTCGACGCCCGACGGAACCACATGAAGGCACGAGAGCAACCTGGCAGCAACCCGAGTATAAAATTCTCGTAGAGAGAGAGAGAGAGAAAGGCTCGTTATTAGAAAAAACATTGATTCTTGGCGGCGCGTATCCAACCGCTGGCATGCTACTCTGTATAGGAATGGGGAATGGGATTAAAAGATTCCAGAGGAGAGTGGGAAAAATAAAAAAAAAATGAATATGAAATGCGCAAGTGGGCCTGCTACTAATATTTACAGGTGAGATGGCGGGTAAACTTAGGCTTCTCTATATGAAATGTTGAATCTTTAAAGCTTTCCGATTACACCAATTTTTGTCAGGTATTTGAACAGCAAATCCAAAACCAGCCACTGTTTTGAAGGGCCGGGAATCGGACCTAGGATGCTGGGTAACGTTAACGGATCGTGGCAAATCATTTCCATTTGTCACTCAAAAAAATTCTCTCGTCGCGGTACGCGGGGTATTCAAGTAGTACGTGCCCTACTGTCTCTATCTCAGCTGTCACAGTTATCACAGTAGCGATTAGTGGTACGCCCTATGTGGTACAGATAATTGTTCGTGTATGCGACGTTCAGTCGAAGATGATGGCACAATGCCTCGTGTAAAATGCCAAGTGTCGAGGAAATGGTCGTAGAATTTTCGATGTCACTTCTGGATCAATATAACGCAGAAAGCTATCTTGGTGAAATGGCAGATTTCAGAGGCGGTCGTTTTCTTGATAGGCACATTTTTCTCGCCACGTTTGAAGAGTCGGCTTTGGTAAAAAAAATATTCTTCTAAAATTTCGGTATTGGGGTCCATTTCGGGCAGCTTGATTCGCTTTTTCGTTTCCTGAAATAACGGCGGTGGCCAGGTATCAATTGTTACGTGATGCAATGCCCAGCAATCTTAGCCTTGTGGTGAAAATAGGCAAGGTCAAATGTTGCAGGTAAATTCTCGTACTTCCGAGTGTTTCGTGGCTTTAATATGCAACACTTGCCAGAATAGCGGTTTCAGGAATTCCGCATGAACTGTCATCTCAAGTTTTCTCCACCTCGAAAGCAACATTTCTCTGCGCCCTTTTCTCATCTGCACGCCCACTGAAGTACCAGTACTAGATAGAAGAGAGGAAGAAAAAACAACTGTGTGAAAATGCTTGCAGTAATGACGGTTTATCACGACTCTAGCGAAAGCTGTGTACAGCGAAATGCGTCTGTGCAGACGTAATGCGCCTGTTCATCTCGCGGAAAAATAGGCTCATTTGTCTTTCTCGGTGGGCCTCCCGAGGCGTGTCTTTCTCACAGGCGCGGAGAACGGTTTCAGATTACTTCTCGCAAGTATACGTTTCATGCATAGCACATAGGAAAACACCACGCCTGCGCTGTGGTATAGCGGTCTCGCTCGAGGGCCGCCCTTCCAATGCCTCGTCGTCGTCGACGAGACAAACTTTCCTGCAGCCTACACCCGCGGCGTTGCTTTTCTTTTTTTTCATTTATTCTCTGTTTGCAGCTTTGCTACTAGGTTTGATTCTTTCACTTTGCGCAGGGTGTTTCGCGCATCTATAGAACAAAACTTTAAACACTTCAACAGCAACTTTGTAGACGGATGTGACTAGTTCTTGCCAGTGACCTTGATCAATTCAGAATATTTTTGTAGTATGCTTAATTAGCGAATGTCATGATCAGCTTTCGCGCAGTTTTAAAGTGTTCATTTGATAGAAAAGGTTTAGTTGTACAGTGGGCTCCCGTTAAACCGAACCCGAAGGGACCATAAAACGTTGTTGGACCTATCCTTGAGATCGGCTTAACAGGATATTCTTCAAATGGCTGTTACTGGGAAAAGAAGGCACTGAAATTGGTCCAAAAATATCTATAACATCGAAAGCAGTATTTAGTTTTGCATAACTGAAAGTAATGATGCGGCCTCTTGTGTGGGAGTTATCGAGCGGCCACTGTCACCCCTGAAAGTATCGATGCCTTAACTATGAAGCATTTCTTTGGCCTTAAATATGGCCCTGTTGACGAGAAGGTTCAAGCCACCAGGACGTCTATAAGCTCTTTGAGCGCTGCACGGCACATCATCCTGTGTTGTCTTTTTTTCTTTTCCGAGCGAGCTCGCAATCATTGAAAATAGCATACGCTCATCCTTTATGGCTGCGTAATTATCGAAAAGGCGAACTTGCGGGCCATCTAACGGACTTTGAAAACTTCGCAGACGGCACTTGTGACAATGTTCGGGCATTCTTTTAAATCTCGATTGACTTGCGCGGCCAGCAGACATTATTGAAATGCAACTCGCACAACATGAACGAGATCTTGTGCCGTGCCGAGCACCGCTGTAGCTTCCACGGTGAACCGATCTGAGCTCACGCGCTTTCCCTTTTAACCTGTATTTCCAAGCACTGGTTCACCGAACTGCAAATAGCTAGGCGGTCTGTTTTATATGGTTCCCGGTAAGCTCTCGACCATTGCTCCAGCCACAACGGGCGTGTATTTTGTGTAGCAGCCCCTTGGATCGCCGAAGATGTGCTTGGGTCTTTGCTTTCTTCCCGACCGTTAGCACTTTTTGCTTGAGCACGTGGCGCGAGTAGAGTCAAGGCCGTTTCCATTTGCCGCCATTGCAATCTCGCCTGGCATCGACGGTCGCCGCGAGAGTGAAGCGAAATGCGGGAAGAAAGTGGTTCGCGGTATCCCAATTTCCCTACATTTCACCAATGGAGAACAAAGCTAGCGCTTCGGAAACGTTCGGCATATCTGGAGGTTCGGCTTAACCGAGTTCGGCTTATCGGGAGACTGTTGTACTTGGAAAAAAAAAAGCTGTACGAAGTCTTCAGAAACGTCAGGTAAAGCTGTTTTTACGAGGTCGCTTTTTAAGGTTCTTTTTCTTCTCCTGGCTTGGTTGTGTGGTTCTTAAACGTACGTTTCTTTAGTAGCGGCGTTTCCGCCTGATGCACTTTGCTCCCAAAAGCAAGCGATGCAAGCAACCTCTGCGCGAGTTTTCCGAAATTACTCTCAACTTACGTCGCTGTCCAGTGGACGAATGAATTATTCCGAATGTGCTCTTACGAGTGCTGACGCACGCCTTGGGCACTTTACCGAGATGGGAGCGAGTGCGCAGGAATGTGCTTTTGGAAGTCTCCTGTTCGCCGACTGGCAAGAGGCATTAGAAGAAACATTAGAGAAACCCCCTTCTGGTCTCTCAACGTCACAAGGTCTAATTCATCCTTTGAAAATATTCTCCGAAAAAAAAGTTCGCCGTTTGAAAACGCTGGCGGTTATGCACACAAAAAAAAAAAATCATCGCGCTTACTTTGGTAAGTCTATAATGAGCACTATTAAGTGGATATTTATTTAGCTTGAGAGAAGGTGGTTACTGAGAATAGATAGATGGATATGCGAAAACGTTACTACAATCTCCGTAAAAGGAAAGTCCATTGACCGAATACAAGTGTCGAGGCAAGATATTCTTACAAATCTTCTCTCTATCTCGTCTATTATTTTCGCTGTTAGTTGGCACACCACCAGGCCAGCGTCATCACTGCTATCGACTATTCAGAGCAGCAAATACTCACTATAAGAGAATAGACGGAAATTGAGCCCTAAGAATATGGCCCAACGGACTATACGTAAGCTCAGGTAAGTCGTCATGACGTACGTCGTGATGATTCGGTCGTATATACGATTACTTATGTTGTTAATTGTGCGGCTACTTAGTTCGTGATATGACTAGCCCTAAACTCATCGGACCCGCTGAACGACAAGGTCACTTACGAAATGCCGAGCATCCTCGCACGTCCGCAGGTCTTCACACAATATGACTCGCAAGTCGCTTCTGCCTATCGGAAGCCTCTGTGGGTGCGCGAAATCCACTGGCCGAATATCGGCAACCGCCTCAAAGGAACAAGAAGGGTCACGCACATACGCACGCATGCGCAGTGCTGCCTCCCACTTGTGAAAGGAGTGCGGTCCAGCTTTGAAGCCATGACACGCAATTTTCGGTGGGAAAATTGACACTAGCACAGCAACGCCCGTGCAGGTGCCACGAGAGCCACGGTGTTCATTATCGGCCAGGCGGCGCTAAGCGCTTGAGCAAAATTTTGTGGTTGCGATCGTACGTCTTCTTTGTTCACACAAACTGCTGAGACCGGGGGACGCTCATCGATTGCGATGATTGTGGGATGCGATCTTTACGCCACTTCGACAATGTCGGCGCTTCGGAAAGTCGATAAGAACTGCGGTCATCATGAGACGTGCTCAGCGCAGCATATACTGAAAGGAAAAGCCATCCTTCGGTGAGCTTTCGTTCTTCACCCGCGGCTTCTTGCACGAGTGCGCGTGCGAGAAAGAGGCAAAAGAAATTTTAATATACGAGCTCGGCGGCAGGCACCCGATCATCGTTGGTTTGCGGGCGCCCGTGAGCATACAAGGGAAGAGAGTTGTGGCGCGAGACTCCCACACGGTGCTGTTGCAGCCCTGAACATCGTCGCCAATTCCGTGGCCTGGTGTATACTGCGCCACACAACTTTACGACTATACAACAAAAACCACTTTCCTTGATCCCAAACAACACACCGTAATTCGAAGTCATTCTGTGACATGATACTTCTCCGCGAGGACTCCCTAGCACGTGCTGCCGAAAATGGAGCTCCTATGGAGCCGCTCTTCCAGCTTACTGTGTGACTGATCTGGATGTGCTGCGCAGCCCTGTGACTTTTTGTATTATGCGCGAATAAATCCGTTTTCCCGGACAGCTCCGACTAGCCAGTGCCAGAGCGATTGGCAGGCAAACATCTTCTATTCCTTTCGGAACGGGGCAGTCTCCGCCTATTCAAAAAAAAAAAATCAGATTTGTTCGGCATATTAATACATCTTTAATGCATGCACGTCATTTTGACGTAGTAAGTTTTCGTGGTTTTGCGATGTCGCCTGACAGAAAGGCGAAGCGCAGCCCGAAATCGTTCGACCATTAGCGGAGGGCTAATGGTGACAATTATCTTTATTTTGTTCAGTGTAATCATGCAAAATCAGTGCGCGCAAGTCATATCAGAATTGGAGATTTTGCGGTTTCCGTGACGTCGCGTGACAGACAGGCGAAGCGGGGCAAGAGCCCGACAAATCTTTGACCAATCGGGGAGGGCTGCATGCAGAAATGGAATAGCAAGAGTTTGGAATAGCTTTACGTTTTTTTGTCTCATTTTCACGAAAACGATCTGAACTGTCCGCCCGGCGTCGACGACGATCAACGGCTTGTGCTGCTCTCTGCACAGCAGTCTGCTGAGCCTGATGTTACCTTCTTGCAGCCGCATGCATAGCTCTACGATTCACTTCTTCAGCAGTGGTTCGTACCTTGCGAGGAGGCGCCACAAAGTATACCGAGAGAGACAGACAGACAAAGAACTTTACTAATGGTCCTGAGGAACCGCGTTAGGGCACCTCCCTTTTCAGGGAGTCCCCGTAGCCGTCGCGGGCCGCACCCACGTCGGGGTCGGAAGATCGTGGTCCTCCGCCCTGTCGCAGGCCCTCTGGGTAGCCCGTAGTTGCTCTCAGAGGTCGCCGCTCTTAAGGGCTGCCTCCCAGTCGGTTAGAGTGGTAAGCGATGAGCTGCGTAACACAGGGCATTGCCAGAGCATATGAGATAAGGAGCAGTACGCCTCCCCAGAGTCTGGACAGTGGGATTCTACATTAGGCGCGAAGTGACTGAATCGGCCCCTGGAAAGGAATGACCATGTTTGGAGCATGCGAAAGGCCGACGATTGTGGTCTAGTAAGTTTAGGATGAGGTAGCGGATACGCCCGCCGAACAAGTATATAATGTGCCAAGATTTCATGGAAAGTGTGAAGCGAATCCTTGTACAGTCCTAAGTCGCCGCCCGTGAGTCCACCGGAACCGCCGCGGTATGTAAGACCTCGCGCACAGTCATGGGCCAACTCATTGGCGTTAACAACCTTAGAGTGCACATTGATTACCATATGGGCCTGGAACCATTTGATGATATGAAAACCAGCAGCCCCCTCGCTGCCAAGGATGGCCGCCGCCTCCTTTGAGATCGATCCGGAGGCGAACGCTCGGGCTACAGACCTGGAGTCTGTAAAGATATTGGGACGTAGAAGGTCCTTCCGTGCTATAGCTATAACAACCTGTTCGGCTACTGTTGCAGAAACATTCCGCATGGATGCTGAGTTAATGAGAGTGCCATTGGAGTCAACCGAAACTACGGCATAGTGATCAGAGCGCCCATACTGGGCGGCGTCAACGAAACATGCCAGATTCGGAGTGGCCGCAGCCACCTTTAACAGGGAACAAGCCCGGGCTAACCGGTGCCCTACATTGTATTGAGGGTGGACGCTACGTGGCATGGGATCTACCTTCAACGTATCTCGGACCATGGGCGATAGGGTCATGTTGCGCTCCGTGATTTCCTGGCGACCGCATCCAACGGATTCGAGGATGCGTCTCCCCGTTCGCGATGATGAGAGTCGTATTATTTGGGCCACTCGTTAGGCCTCGATCACCTCTGACAAGGTTTTGTGCATGCCTAGTTGCATGAGACGCGCGGTGTTGGTAGTGAGTGGTAAACCCAGCACGCGTTTGATGCTTTTGCGCATGAGGGCGTCGATCTTGGCCTCATCGCGTTTAGACCACCGCAATGCGGAGGCTACATAGTTAACGTGGCTCATCAGAAACGCGTGGTAAAGTCTGAGAAGATTGCTCTCGGGATGGGCACCACTGAGGCTGTCTTCCAGGAGTCGGGAACGAGGCCCCTTTCCCAGATTTTATTGACTTCCTCGGTGAGCAGCGCAACTGAGTGTTCGTCCAAGTTGCGGAGGAGAGAGAGATGAAGAGGGAAGGCAGGGAGGTTAACCAGATATTAGACTCTGGTTTGCTACCCTACACTGGGGTTAGGAGATAGGGGCTAGAAAGAGGATATAAAGGAAAGGGTTAAAAAATTAAAAATAAAAATATAAAGAATGCACACACAGAGACACACACACGAAGGGCGTTCCAGTTAGAGACGCTCACAAAGGCCGGTAGATCGCAATAAGCGCAGTATACTGCGCTTCATGGACGTGCGAGCGCTATAGCGCTCGCACGGCCTTTTTCTGTGACGTTAGGTACTGTAGATGGTGTAGAATTCCTTCTTCGGATACTGGCCGGTCGTCCAGCTGGTTGAGTTGGTGGCGAAGGGATTCCCTCTGTGGACTTCCCTCTGTGGATTCCCTCCGTGGACTCTGTGGATTCCCTATGGCCATTCGATTCTCCATGGCCGCAGTGGTCACAGATTGCGGTGTCGGCCGTCCCTATGCGGAACACATCGGCTTCGGTAAAAGCAAAGCCCAACCACAGTCGATACAAAAGCCTAGCGTCTCAATCGCGAAGCTTTGATGGGACTCGAAGGCCTAATGTGGGATCAAGGGAGTATAGTCGGGAATTCCTGAAATGTGGCTCATTCCATTGCGACGTGGTGCACTGGCGAGCAAGCAGGCGGAGCTTCCGTGCTGCGTCAGCTTTAGAAAGTGGAAGAGGCGCAGGGATCGCCTTGACAGTTAGGACACTTCAACGTGGTTGCACTGCAGTTGTCTTCTGAGTGGGGTTCGGCGCATCGAGGGCACACTGCGGAATTTCTGCAAACACCCTTCACATGACCAATCTTCTTACAGTTGAAGCATTGCATCGGTCTTGGAATGAATGGCCCTACCTGGTGGCGAAAGTGGCCAACCTTCACGTAAGAGGAAAGAAAGTCACCTTTGAACGTGTCTTACCGAGGCGACCGACGGGCACAATGACGTTGTGTTCACTTGCTGGTTTTATGAGAGCTGGGAGATATGCATTATGTATTTCATTGTCAATGTCATAGATGACTCCTGTTATTGTGGCACCATTAGCTGGCACGATGGATCGGACCTTGATGTTACCCAGCTGCGTTACATGTTGTAGTGCGTTCAGCGCGCTCGGGTTCATTACATCGATTGTCAGAGTGTTTCTCCTAGTGTTTATCCTGAAATCCTTGATCTCGTTCTTCACGGTGTTTTCTAGATACACGGAGAGCGCTTGCCTATTGAGGACGCGTAGGTTGTCAGTAGCGTTCTGTGGCACAAACACGATGGAGTGAGGCCATTGTTGAGGCGCAGTTTTCACGGTGGTCGAACTTGACGCCGAGGATGCGTTGATAATGCTTCGTTTGGCCTTGCCGTACAGAACAGGTCGAAAGCTGTCTTCAGAGGGCTCGTCACCTCATGCGGAGTACAGAGCTGTGTCCTCGCTATCACTCGATGTATTCCCTCGCTTCCTCGAGCGATGTCCGCGGGTGAATGGGAACCGGGTGGGTCCTTGGGGTGTTGTACATCCATCATCGCGATGTAGGGGGCGGTATACCCCACTAGTGCAGTGAGAAGCCCTGGAAAGCACAGAGACGGGTGAGATGTGTTCGACAAGAGAAACACAGGTATAGAGACTACGCGGCGCACATTGCACATCCCTTAAAGGGACACTAAAGGCAAATAGTAAATCGACGTGGACTATTTAAATACCATTCCAGAAACCTCGCAACGCTTGTTTCGTGCCAAGAAAAAACTTAGTGTACGAGAAAATTGCATATGAAGGGTCCGAATACTTTTTCGTAATTCAAATCTCCCGCCACCCAACCGGGGCAGTGGTGACGTTTCATACGCCATTACCACCCTTTGCTACCGTCAGTGAGTAAAATGGCACCCGACAAACGGCGGTACTCAGCCGAAACAGAGCGGTGCAATCACCGCTGCAGCTGCTTTTTGGTCAAGTGGCGTAGACCGTTTGGGCATCCCGCGACATCACATGGAAGTTGAATTCTCTGCTACTTGCAGTTTGTGCGAGTTTCGCGAGCCAGCAAAACCAGCGCAGCACTACGCGATAGCGAAACTACTGAAACGCCATAGTGTGGGCGGCGCGTAGTCGAGCAAAAACGAAACCATTAGACCGCCTGCGTCGCTGTCAAGGGTAATTTCAATGAGTTCTTTTTTTTTTCTAAAAACGAAATAGAACTGGACAAGTAGCATTTTATTTCGTCTTATAATACAATACAAGGATGTTTTTTGCCACGAGTGGTTGAGTACTAGTGACAGAATTTAACTGACGAGTCACAAGGCAAGTACTTGAATGTCCCAGGGGAGTCTCTAATCACGTCCTGCATTTACCTCAATTTCTCGGTTATTAAGGCTCTGCTCACGATAATATTGATGTCATAGGGATACTCGAGCACTGATCTATCCGTTTGTCTTAATATTTGCCTTTAGTGTCCCTTTAACCCGTGGCAAGATACGATGCTGTTGATGATGATGATAAAGTGGCATCCACTTTGACATGGGGTGGTGACAAATAGTAACCTAGACAGCTTGAGTTAACCTGGTCTAGCTACGTGCAACATGCAACTATTACATGCAACTGCTACAAGTCGGGACACCTGATGGAATACAACGCAACTGCAATGCAAAGTCTGCACGTATCGACGGTACGCAGCGCGCATGTCAAATCACGTGACAAGTGGCATTAGATGGTGATGATGGTGATGACGATGATTTATTGGCAACCCCTTTGAAATGGGGTGGTGAAAAACAGTCACCTAGCCTGTTTGATCTAATCAGGGATGCTATACATGTTTTTCATTCTGGCATTTTTATACATCTCCTTAACCTTTCTTTCCTCACGACAATCCAACCATTTCTTGGTCGATTCCCCAAAGCATGGCAATAGCTGCGACGGAGACCGGCGGCGGCGGACAACATCGCCAACCGAAACGATTATTGGAATGAACCCGCAACAATTTACACTTTAAAAATTTACGCGGCAGTATAACGTTGTCTATCCTTTTCGGCACGTACTACATGACATTTCTCTGCCAACTCCTCTCCGCTGAGGATACACTTTAGCGGCATTCTCGACCTCCCATTGTACGCCACCGCGATTTCGACCACCCACCGCAACCGGACCAATCCCACACGCGGGCACCATCCTCCTCATCCGGTTATCTACTTTCACTGAGCTAGCTCGGCTGCCCGCGGCCACACGAAAACCTTCTCCACTTTTGCGTGCTCCTCTCCTCTTGTCAGCCAATTAGATAAGAAAGCCCTGTGAAAATAGGCAATTCTATTCGCTTTGAAAGAAAAAAAAAAGTGACTTCTGGTTGCGCTGGCCTTGTGTGACCCAGAGCGTTCCTACATTTACACCCACTCGAGAGACGCAATCAGAGCTTTCGAATCGGGTAACCTCGCTCGAGAAGCGGCCTCTATTCTAGAGAAAAGGGCTTGCCCCGGTTCTCATTATATCACGTGGTTCCCCGCACACATGGGGACGAACGTTCTCGAGCGCTTCCCAAACCTTAACGAGCTGGCGCACGACCATGCGCGAGAACTCACGTGCCGCGACGGTGTGGAGGCTCCGGAGGGGCAGGAAGGGACTCAGCAGAACGGTCCACTCCTCGCATTTAATGAAACTACAAAATATTACCAACTTGGTCGGAGAATTTATCCTCTGCCTCACCCGAAGCTCAGTAGAGGTCAGTCAGCTACTCTTAGAATGTTGCAGACGGGATCTTTCCCGTCGCGGGGATTCCTCAGTAGAATGTACTCGGATGTGGACTCTAGTTGTCCCGATTGCAGTGAAACCTTTTGCTCTATGGCTCACATGCTCTGGCGATGTCCCGCGTTGTCTAACGACTTTCTCTCCAGCGAAGCCGAATGGGAGGAGGCCATCAGAAGCACGGTACTCCGAAAGCAAGCCCAGGCTATCCAGAGGGCCCAGGAAAGGGTGGAGCGTAACGGCGTTCTGTCCTCTACGTGGGCGCGGCCAGCGGCTACAAAGGCCGCCCGTTAGGAGATCCTGACAGTAGCTCCTCAGGATTAAATAAAGTTCGTTGTCTCGTTGTCTGTCTAAAAACGAGGAGAGCGTTTGATTGGGTGGCTCAAACAACGCTGCTGGTCACCGCGCCCGATGCTTGCATCGCCGTTTACCTAAGGTTGACGCCAGGAGATTGCAATAAAAACAGACTGGAATAGTTTTATGTTATAGGGTGCGTGGTGTGGAATGCCAGTCAGTACCATTCGCCGTGCTGATCTTGTGTGCCGTTCCCGTGTCTAATGACCTAAGCATTCGTTGTCACGTCGCTGTCAATTTAACTCCGCATGGCTGGCATACTTTTGGCTGCCTTTTTATTTACACTAAAACCTTGCACTGATACCAGCGTGCGAATGACGCAGTATACTCAGGGACTTGCGCCGTGCCAGTCTTCGATGGTACAGGCGCTTCACAATTAACCTCTAGGAGGTTTCTCTTTATTTATTTTATTCCATATAACTTAAGCCTGCGTCATGAGTCATGCCGCTTCCGAACATTTTTTTCTGAGGAGTGGAGCATCATCTGTTTGCGGCAGACAACGAGGACGATAGGATGCAGAGCATTAAGCAGACATTTTGTAACCGTTCATTTCCTCCAATTCCACTCCCTTATTACTATCGGTCTCGCCGAGTGCCCGACCATGATTGCAGAGGGTGAGTGGCTTCGTGCGAGCGAAAGACGAAGGTAAAAAAAGTAAGGAAAAAGAAAATAATGATCACAAAATATAAAGCTCATGACAACATTGAGCTTGTGCGTGCATGGACACCAGTTTGTGTGGCTTATGACTTCTTGGTACAATACATATGCGTAATTTGGTACATGGTATTGCTCTATAGCCGCCTATTCGCGTAGTCAACGCCAATTTCACACTTTACAATCTCACTCAGTATGAGCTACAACGCATTAGCGCGTGGCAAAGCGGTCGCGCGTTGTAGCTCATACTGAGCGCGATTGTACGGCGCCAGTCTTCTCTTACGCAGTTACGTATATTTAACTTTATTTATTTATTTATTTATTTATTTATTTATTTATTTATTTATTTATTTATTTCGATACTGCCGGTCTGGGTTTCAGGCTGTTAGGCAGGAGTGGGTTACAAACTATTATTATTTGTTTTGAACACATTTATACAATTAACAGGGAAAGCAAAGCGAGAAGCAGGCTGGCAACTGCCACCAGAAGGGGCACAACGCCTGCCTAGTCTTCAGAAGGGAGGTGACAGCAACACAGAAATGGAAGATAGGAAGGAGGGGAGGAAAGAGGAAAGGAAGAGCAACAGTACACATCTAAATAATGAAGTAGAACACAGTACGGCCGGTCACTGTACGTCACGCTACTACAGAATGTTGAGTAAAGTAGTTTCGACGCTACAAACGTGAACCAAAGTAAATTAACTCTAGAAAAGTAAGTTCAGTGCGATGAGCCTGATCACTGTTACGTTTCGCCTACGGCGCGCGGTATAGCCGGCGCGGATGCAACGGACGCCGGGGCTTCATTCAAAGCGGCGGACATTTTGGCCCGTTCAGCGCTGCCGCAACGCCCCCTGCGATGCGCGTCCAGGCATGTTTCAATGCCACGTGTCTTCGTGTGTGCGTGTGTGTGTGTGTGCATGTTGGTGCCCACGCTTGTCAAAGCGCGGCAGCCGGCTCCTCTCCCCAACTGTGAAGCGAGGAGGTCTGACCGGCGCCGGCCCGGCGGATGCGTCACCTTCTAGTCTCAACGTGTCCGCGCGGCGCCGTCACGTGCGCCTCATACCGAGCCGTTCCTTCTTGCCCTCGACTCCGAGAGTACAAAAGCAGCAGCCCACGGACGCCGAGAGAGGCTCCGATTTCTTCCGTCTAGTAACGTGCTCTCCCGTCTCTCCACTTTGGTCGACCTGACCGGCCGCCCTTTTACGATGCTAGAATAAACAAGTAATTCTGTTAGCAGTCGACTCATCCTTTGCCAGGACCTTCGGATGCTTCCAGCTGTGCCCCAGGCCGCCAGCCCAACGCTACCCTTGGGGCTTGCGACGCATATGCAACATCACGTTTAGACGCACAACCACTGGAGTACAAACATTCGTCGAGTGTCGCACACCGCAGGCCAACACTCTAAGAAATGTTTACACCCTTTGGAGTGTATATTTGCCACACAACAATAATCGTAATCTGTCTTGCCCGCATTTCCTTTCTTGAAAACGCTGCGCTCGTTGCTTTCCTGTCGGGAATGCTGTGTCATGCTGATAACGCGCATGCCGTTCGTCACTGGAAAGTACCGGGCTCGCCGCGTTAAAGAAAGGAAATACGGACAAGACAGATGACGATTATCGTTGTGTGGCAAATATACACCCCAAAGGGTGCAACTGTTTTTAGAGTGAAGGTGATGATAGTCTCTCACTAGCGACATGCGCTGCGCACTGAAAGCGGGACACTCATATCATATAAAGATCAAATACATATATTGCATGCATACAAAGCAATACAATAAGATACATAAACAATGGGAAAGGTCGTGACAGGATGCTTACTGCACATACTATCCCATAAATGTTCCGGTAAATATACAGGTGAGATGCGACGGAAATGACAATCAAGGCGCGCGTGCATCAAATGAATGTGTTATGGATTCTAGAGCATGTAAATAGGACGATACCGTCGAGCATTCAACAACAGCGGCGGGAAGTAAATTCCAGTTGGTTATTGCTCTTGGGAAAAAAAGTATGTTGAAATATGTTGGCGTTATATGACAGTTCGGTCACTTTTTTAGAATGATAGGACCGCATGGGCCGTCAGTTTGCGTCACTTAGGTACGTGTCGTTCCTAGTTCCTAATTGTCCGTGGTAAAGGAGATTAAAAAAAAAATCTTTCATTCGCTCCCGGTATCGCCTAATTTCTAACTTTTCGAGATGAGCGTTTTCTAAGAGAGCTGTGAGTGATGCTTGCCAACTATAACTGCTAGAAATTAACCTATTTTCTGGATATCTTTTTCTCGGTATTCTTCGTAACTTTAATCTAACATGGACAAAAAAATTCGTGATAGGAAAAGCAAATATACAGCAGAAGGACCAATTGTATAATTCTGCGCAGCCCCAGGGAATCGGGTACTGTTCGACTGCAGACAATACATGCTGCAGCCGAGAGGCATCGCAACTGCTTGACTACTTGAAGTAGAAATTTATCTTCACTGGGGTGCTAGAAAGCTTTACCGGCAGCAGTTGCTTCAACTTGGCTTCAGAAACATTTCCATAACTTCTAATGCCCTGAGTGTCTATACATTGCCAGGTAAAGAGAGTTAGAGGGACCTGGGCGATTTGCTGAGTAATGAACGTGATAGGCTGAAAGTGTGCAACAGCACATAGCAGGAAACAGTTTAAGAAACTCAGCACAATTCATAACACACACAATTCACATTGCGTTCTCGATGTTTCCTGCCCTTTGTGCGGATGCAAGATTTTCAAGCTTGAAAAAACTCGTCCAGGTCAGACGCCTTGTAGGTATGAGTAGATGGAGAGATCTCTTTAATTCTTTTTACTAACTCAATACGGTTCTATGGTGGTATTTTCACGACTTCTCCATCGACACGCGGTGAATATACCATGGACTAGGAGCAGTAACAAAATTATTTTGGCGCTCGACTAGTTGAGACACATTGCAGATTCTAGAAGTCGTGGTGGAGATTGTTTAGGTGATGTGACTGTTTTTAGAAGACCTTGGAGACCGGAGTGTGCGCAGCAGTTGTACCAGTGCGCTTCCTTCCCAATATTCTGCATAAAATAAACATTAAAACTTATAAGTTTTAGGAGTAAACCGGGACCCGTATTCACAAAAAGCTTTTACGATAGGATCGTTCGTACTAGAAATTTCCAGCCAGTCCAGATGCTTGATATATTATTGGTTAAAGGCAGCCGGCCAGTGGCCGGCTGCCTTTTCGTTCACCTACGAACGAAAAGCTTTGCGAATTGGGCCACATAACCTTAAGCGATCGTTTTCGTGGCTAGTGTGTAAGGCGCCTCACCGCCGCTTCACTCGCGTCTGGCGTGCCATCCGTCAGACAGATATGTTCTCGGGAGTTCTTTGGCTTCCGACGTCGCCATCCAAACTCAAGTACAGATTAGGACAATGGCCTTTCGTAATGCTCTCCCCTTGCTACCCCTGCACTGCACTAGCCGCAAGTTCAGGACAATGGGCTTTCGCAACGCTCTCCGCTAAACCCTAATCTGCTCCAACCATTCCCGTCTTTTAGCTGCTATAATTTTCTCATTTCCTTCCTTCTCTACCTTAACCATTTCCTTCAGATACATCTGGGCTGCACCGCGTTTGTTTGACCTTGTACGCAGCATGGTGCCTCGGGATCGCCGATAGGAAGCATGTTACAACTTCACGCACGGCGAGAAACAGCCGGACAGGAAAAGCGCATCGCTCCCGCAGCAGCGAAACCGAAAGGCCGCTCCGGGATTTCCCAACGGTTTGAACTGCCTCGGTGGCCCGAACGACACGTGCGTTCTCTGTTTACACACGGGGCCTATTTCTACCCAAGTAACCCGATTTAGAACAAGACTATGTGTCGAGGAAAGAGGGGGCGACATCGAGTGCCCACGATGTGACACCGCGTTCGGCGAAGCTGCGCGAGAGTCCTCGTGGTTGCTTCAGTCTAGCCACGTGAGCGAGAGGACCCGTTAAAACAGCATATAGGGCCGGCGGTTAAGCGAGCGTCAAATGGGCGGCACGGGGCAGCTTAACCTTGACCGCGCACGGCAGTGGGCCGTGCCGCTGCGCGGCGGAGTCCCTTTGGGCGCGGGCACAGCAACTGCGGTGCGATGCGCCAGCGTTCGAAAGAGAGAAAGCGCGAAATAATTGGCTTTCGCGCCACGTAAGAAGAGTGAACGGAAAAGGCGTCGGTGGGAGGACTAAGAGCAAGAGAAATCCTGGCGGAGGGAGTAAGGGTGAAACGGGTATGCAGCGTGCAAGAAGAGACGATGGTGCGGCGCACCATTCGGGATCTTTAATCGTTTCCTTTCAGTTAAGTGGCAACATCGGGAATGGCCATTTGCGAAACGCGCAGCTTCATCGGCCCAGTGGACACACAGCGGCGCGCAATTATACGTATTCCTGCGTTCGATTTCTCTCATGCGTTTCTACTGGACACGTGCGTGCGGGTGCCCGTAATTTCCTCTCGCACTGCGCCACGATCGCCGGAAGCCAGCGCGCTGTTCTTCTTCTTGGTCCTTATTTTCTCGTCTCTCTTCCAAATGGTTCCCACTTGCTCGCTAGAAGCGAGGAAATGAGCGAAAGGAGAGAGAGAGAGAGAGAGAGAGTGCAAAAAAAAAAAAAAAAATGACGGAGACAGAGAGGGGTGCAAAAGAGGAAGAATCGCTCCGGCAAAGGAAGGAATGTGGACCGAGCGCGCAGCTCCCTAAATGCGGAAGTTGCTTCCACGAAGCACAGTACGAGCCTTATTTTCTCTCGTCGCGCGCTTTACAAATGTACGCGGTGCGGCGTGCGCAGAGATGATCGCGCGCGCGTGCAGCCACCTCTCTCCGCGGCCAAATTACAACCGAAGACTATAGCGGCGGGCTGCGGTGCTGCCGCAGCGCGAAGAGAGGAACGGAGTCCGGAGGCCTCCGCCCGCAGTCAGGCACCCTGCCTTTCTCTCCGAGGCCGACACGGCACCCATTCGCGACTATAGCGATGGGTGCGTGCACGCGCATTTCTCGAGAGAGAGAGAGAGAAAAAAGAAGAAGCAAAAGGAGGGGGGAGGACGACATTCTCGCGCCAAACGATCCATTTAGACGCAGCGACACACAACGCGGCAATTGGACCTCATCGCAGCACGCGTCGGCGCTGATGGCATAGGTGCGCTCGTTCAGCTCGCTATGGAGACGTGTATAAACAGCTGCACTGCCAGCGCGCGATGCGTGCGCCGAGATCAACAAGCGTGGCGCGAAAACGCCACGCGTCGCGATGTAGACACGACATACTTAGAGACACTCGTTGCGACACCAGCCGCTACTTTGACGCATGCTGCGCGGCGATTGTGGAGACCTGCGCGACATAAAAGGAATTGCAGGAACTTTTATAGGTTCCACTTTGCTCGAGTGAGTCGCGCGGGGGTGGTACAGTTATTTTGTGCCGTCTTTAGAAAGGCGAGAAACGGAACCTACTCTGAAGGGTAGCCAGCCTAGCCGAGTAATAGGTATAGTAAACGTTATTATTAAAATAAGTTCTACAGAAATACGCAAGGTCGGATAACGTCATCCTTCCCTTTTGTCAATAAGCGGACAGATGGAAGGACGGCTCCATGGACCCTGACTTTCGATGCATGATATTCCGGCTACGAATGTCACGTCAATCATATTTTTCCCTCTTGATACCGGTTTCCATTAAAGCCAAATTGCCAGATAAACTGAAGTAGAAAAAGAAGAAAAAAATATAGGGTTGGAGGAGGAAGAGGCGGGGGCGGTAAGACAGACGCGAAGTAAGGCTAGCTGCACAGGTAGCAGTAATCTACCCAATGTTGTTTAAAGGATCACTGCCGGGCTTACGAAAAATTACGCCTTCAAAGTGAAAATATTATTATTATTAGCACAGCCATGCAACGTTAAATTGTATAAAAGCATGGCGCTGATCAAGCAGGCGCACGTGGGAAGTACAGTCGCGATCAATTTGAAGGTGATCGCTCGAGCGGCGACCAAAACTAGGAGCAGCGCCACGTTACGTCATCACCGTCGGTCGAGAGGGAAACATCAGATAGCTCCCCTCTCTCTCTTTTGGTGTTCCCTGAAAAGCTGTCACTCCCGTCACCGTTCACGGTGTAGCCTGCGAATTCATTTCGATTGCGTTATGAGCTTTTGCGCAGAGGCGTCATTGTTCGCCAAGATATGCATGAGGAAGCGACGCACATAGATCATTGCCATGAAAGGGAAACAAGCACGAAAATGTGGCGAGTTGGTCTTGGGCGTGATGGTTGCAGCCTGGAAGAGCATAATAGGGGAAGAAGGCAGCGCAATTTTTATCTTCGCAGTTCCGAAATCGGCCGCTATGCTGCTTGGAAGGCCCGCCAGTCGATGCTCGCGCGATCACCTTCAAATTGATCGCGACTGTACACTTGATTTCAGTCTTTACACCTAGGCTGAGAAGAAAAAGAAATTTAGCGGCAACTCTGGTCCTTACACTTCTGAACTCGACTGTGCGTCACGCGACGACGTCATCACTACGGTAGTTGGGCGGGTGAAAATCTAAATCGGAAAAATTTGGCCTCCATTGGCGTTTATCTGCGCTAAGTCATTCTCTACCGCTGAACAAACGCTAGAGGGGCTACCGAAGAGTGACGGGACCAAATCGGGGCGTCTCAATTTCTGGCAGTTATCTTCAATGCACCCCTATCGCAGGTGCGTTGCCGGACGGCTGGAAACTGTCCGAAATAAAGCCGTTATATAAAAGTGGAAACAAACAACTGATTACATATTATCGGCATATAGCCATAACCTGCTGTAAGTTACTGGAGCGCATCATTCGTAAACACATTAGCGTATTTCTTGATACTCGTTTTATTCTTTCACCAGCTCAGCATGTGTTTAGGCGGGGTTTCTTGACCGTGACCCAAATTATTGAAGCAATTCATGACTCTGTCTGAGCTATAAATGATCGAAGTCAAACAGACGCAGTATTCTTGTACTTAGCGAAAGCTTTTGATAAGATTTCCCACTCGAAGCTACAAATTAAACCTGGTAGCATATTGAAAGATAATCCGCTTTGTAACTGGCTTCAAGCATACCTGACGTCACGGCACCAATATGTCGTTTACAGAGAACTTCCATCTAAATTTCCACCGGTTGTATCAGGCGTGCCCCAGGGTTACGTACTGGGACCCTTACTTTCTCTACTTTATATAAATGACCTTAATAGTTGTAACGCAAACTCCGATTGTATGCTGATGACTGGGTACTGTATTCTGTTATAAATTCACATGATGGTCAAGTTAAAGTGAATGTTGAACTCAGTTGCCTATTGAAGTAGTGTGATACGAGGCAGATGTATGGGAACAATGCTGAGAGTGTTGTTTTGACCATTACAAATAAGAAGCGTCCATTAATTTTGGCTATTCAGCTGATGGTAACCAACTTCTTCGAGTTCCGGAATTCAAATATCGAGGTCTTCACATAACTCACGATCTGCATTGGGACTGTCACGTTAACCATATTGCTACTACCGCCATGACAAAATTACATTATTTGAAACGATGTCTTCGCAATTCCTCTAAGGATGTCAAACTTTTAGCGTAAAGTCTCTTGTTTTACCTCTTCTTGAATATTGCAATATAGTATGGAACCGATTTACTTCCGGTAATATGAATAAAAACGGGTGCAAAAGAAAGCAGTCAGGTTCAACTTCAATCAGTATGGCATTACATTCATTACTGAATTAAGGGATAGGGCAGGCTTGAGGGCATTATCAGACAGAAATAAGGTAGCGCGCTTGCATTTCTTGTTTAATGTGGTTTGAGGCAAATTAAAAAGCAAAACTCATGAATACGTCATACATTCTCTTGGTTACACTACGAGACGCAGAAATTATTTTATTTAGTTTCCTTTTGAAACAATAAACAACGTTTTTAAATACTCCTTTTTTTCCCTCGCTCAGTAGTCGAGTGGAACGACCGTGATAGTAAGTGGGTTGAAGTGGACGATGTGAACTGAACACAGTATGTGTAGTCTGTTTCGTGTCATTCCTTATTTTTAATGCTTTGTACTGCCATAAGTGTGTTTACTAATCAAGTATAATATTCTTTTCAAGTTTTGTTTTCTTTATTCGTTTACTGTTTTTTTTTTTTGTATGTGTACTGATGTCAATCCTACCCTGCCACCGCGCTTACCTAGGGCTAGCGATATTGCAAATAAATAAAAAATAAACAGTATAAGCGACAGCTGACGTGTCGGATCAATGAAGGGTTAATCAAACTGGGGTTGTGAATGGACATAAAAGTAATCACTAGTGAACTCGCAAGAAAAACAAAACAAAGAGAATGAACTACATTGAACAAAAAGCAATTTTATCAAGATACACGATCCTGAGCAGCTACCACCATGCAATTGACCGAAACAATGCAACTAGCAAAGTTTGTTGTTCGGTGAACTTTGAAGCCATATCCCGAACGAGATCGAGTCCTTCTTTTGTTTGTGTGTTTGCATGGTTTCGCGTTCGAGTTGCGACGACTGGAACTGAATTGTTTATCAGGTCAGGAGCATTTATTGGTCGTACGTGTGGTCCCGAAGAACACAATAAACTCACTATACCTGACAATCTCTTCTTTTATTCCGCACGGTTGTTGTTTTTTTTAACCACCTGTGGCAGAAACTGCAGTTTCTGCACCTGTGGGTGGAATACTTGAACAGGCAAACATCACTTGCACGAAGAATGGCAATTTTGCCTTGGAGACTTAGGAAAGTTACACTAATGGACCACCGTGCTTTCCGTACTGTAAGTCACGTTCTTTTTATTCCCCGACATTTCCGTTGGTGCGTCTCATACAGCGGTGCGACTTATATATGCATAAAAGAATGCACGCTGGCTTGACGAATGTGAGCGTTCTCCTTTCTTTTTTTCGCGAGCACGGCACGACGCAGAAGCAATGCCAACGACCTGCCTACAACGCCTCATGAAAGTTAATCAGAGGCTGATCACGGTGATGCTGCCGGCCGAAGTAGCTGAACTTTTTGAATGCATTGGAGGACGAGGCATTCGATGGGTTCGAGAAAATCGCAATAAATGTTGGTTTTCTGCGCCTAAGAGTAGTGTTAGTTGAAGATTTTGTTTCTGCTAGAATTTGCGGCCCGTATTTTTTTTTTTTTTTACCAAAATTTAGTGCCCTAGCTGAAGTGGGTAGTTACGGCACTTTACGATGAGTGTACAAACGTGCATATTTGCGCTTTCATCATGCCGACTGAGTTGAAATAAGTGCGACTTACATACCATTCTTTTTCTTCTTCGAAACTAGCAATAAAGTGGAGGGCGCGAATTACACAAAGGTGCGACTTTTTGTCCGGAAAATACGGCATTTAGTTATTAGGACACATGTAGGATTCGCCGTTTTTCGTCTAAACCAAAGAAGAAACCCCGAAAAAGGTTCGCCGAACTGTTATTCCTGAAAAAGGTCAGTGAAAGCAAATTTGCCGAGAGTTAGGACGGTACCCATCGCGGTGGCTTAGCGTCTATGATGTTGCGCTGCTAAGCACAAGGTCGCGCAGGACCAAATCCCTGCCTCGGCGGCCGCATTTCCATGGCGGCGAAATGCAAAAACGCCCGTGTTACCGTGCATTGGGGGCACATTAGAGATCGCCTGGTGGTCAAAATTAATCCGGAGTCATCCAACAACGGCGTGCCTCACAATCAAATTCTGGGGTTTTGGCACGTAAAACCCCACAATTGAATTCCGTTCGAGTTAGGGCGGGGATAGGCACGCAGCTCCAACACTAAATGTGCTCCTACGCATGGTGCCTGGCGAGGTCAAGTCATAGATCAGCCTGCCACACAAACAATATTTGGTTTTTTGCAGGTTTGCGTACGTTATGCCTGCCTCTCCGACGACAACAAGAAGCAGGAAAGGGCTGTTGGGCGTAGAAGCTATGGCCCGGACCACTGCAGGTAACACGGCGTCGAATCTAACTACTCTTTTCCTGCATTGATCGTTGGAACTGTGTACTAGCCGTAATATTACGAACAAAGCCTCATTCTGTTGGTGCTCGAATGTCAAATGCATTCGCTCTTAATTCCTGCATAGCGACATTGCCGTAAGGCGTTGCGCCCTTGCTAGACTGATTCTCGAATGCATTGTTATTCTGCATATTACATGTAATCGCAGTGTTAAATAATAGAACCTGAAGTTATACCGCACGTATTATTATAGTTTCAACAATATTAGTAAGCCATATGGTGCCTCTCTAACACGCACACACACACAAAAGGGAAAAGAAAAAAACTGGGGGAAGGGGGAGGGGCGGGTGATGTGGGAAGTTATCCACAGGAAAAACCCGCTGAAATTTCACCGAGAAAAAAATATCCACCGAAAAAAAAAATACTCAGCCTTGGAAATAAAAAAAACCACGCCGAATTTTTGGAGAAGAACCGAAAACGCTGAACCCTAGATATATGTTCGAAACTCGTAATTTAAGCCTGCAAGCATATAGATGATGCTAAGATTATAGCATAGATCTAAGATTAAAGAAATATACTTCCTAAACGTGTGCTAAAATATGCGTTGGCATTCCGGCTATGTTTACTTGCAACGTGCGAGGATGGCCCTTTCGGAAAATAGTAACTCCATGCATTTCTAGCACACTTGGAGGATGCATATGTCAAAGCATGTGATGGTCGAATGATTTCTGCTAAATGTACTTGTTTTTCCAAGTGCCCGGCTTCGATTCCGAAATTGTAGCATGCGTCACGAAACGAAACAACGTATTTCACAGTGTTTACCTAAATTATCGAACACTTCTTATTACCGCATTTATGAAGACAACGAATGCAGTGGATGCCGTCCGGGAAAGATGCGTGGTCCATAATGTTATGTCGGAATGCCTGTGGCACATGCCACGAAATCCTAATACGCCGGAGAGGTTGACGGGAAGATGGAGTCTCGAATTAAGCGAGAATGCATGGTCGAAAAAGGACAGGACTGGTGCTGGCATCAACGTTTCGACATGTCTTCTTCCATAGAAACATGGGTTCCCGTCCGAGGTGTCCCTTTTCGACCACTGCTCATTGTGCAAGTCACGGGTCTTAGTGGGAGGCAAGAATAAATGCAAGAAAGCGTACGACGTCAGAAATATGATTTCGATACACTTTGTGCGTGACAGTTTTGTCTCAGTGGACACGAAATGTACGATCGCGCATCACGAGACGGAGTAGGACTTCATTCCTTCGTGTTGACGTTGCAGCCCCCTGCGTTAATGGAATATTTAAGTAGGAAAACAGTGACATCTTTGTTAGGTGACAGCAAAGTGAAGTGCAAACCCGGAGTGGGAGTCCAGTACTTATGAATATCCGGCGTACATGCGAAACATGTGATCGACACTTGTGTTATGTTGCGTTTCACGAGCACCGTTCGGAGAGTATTCAGGATAGGCGTCAAGTTTTTATGAGCTAATAAGAACTGATACATTTTTTATTATTTAAATCAAGGCTGGGAAATATAGAAGAAGGAACAATACAAAGATGCAATGCATTGACACGTGAAAGCTATATCATAGTTCGCGCTCGTTTCCAACAAACAGAAGCTTCTTAAGCGATGAAAGTAAAAAAACTCATCTGCTCTTTTAATTCGCGACAAGCACAGAGGGAAACACCGACGCTGACCCCCCTTATCCGCCCCCCCCCCCCCCCCCGATCTAGGCGTTTTTTCCTGCGAGAGACAAAACAGGCGTGCACGCCGGGTGACACGTTCCTCAGCGAGCGCAAAGATAAGTCACGAACGGAGTACGTGCCGGGGTCAAAATTTCCCTGACGGGAGTGGGGCCGCCTTTTCGTACTACGAGTATAAATAGGTAGGTCGAAAAAGGCAGCAAAAGGGTTCGCTTTCGTCACTGAAGAGCGACTATGAAAAAAGAAATAAAGGGGTAAAGGGGGGAAGTCGGGGGTTAGTCAAAAAAGAAGAAAGGAGGGACGAAAGGAACAAAGCGTCATCCTGCCACGTTCGCCGCCATCGTTCATCAGGCGGGCCGGCGTGCGAGCGCGCGCCACGCCCGAGCATTGCTAGAGATCGATAGCGCGGCGGCCCCCTTGCTCCAGCTACCGCACATACCCGAGCGGCGACCGTCAAAAAAAAACAAGCTTGCGGAACAAAACGGGACAGCGAGAACATTCCGGCACAGAGATTTCGCACCGCCGCGGTCGAGTGTTGGTCTCCGGCCGCACCGCGGCGAGCCCCAGCGCGCGTGTTCTCGGCAAACAACCGACCTCGACAGCCGCGCAGTGACTTTGTTCCCCCGCTCCGCGTGCGTGTGTGCGCGCGGCCGGAGTAATACGAGCGCGCCAGAACAGTGAACACACATCCCCGCGAGGGTCGTGCCTGTCATCCGAGAGAACTCTAGTTGTGGAAGAGAGAGCGCAGCCGGCGGGACGACAAGGCGCGCTGACGTCACGCGAGCGAAGTAGGGAATGGGCCCATCATCCCGGGAGTGGTTTCGGTACGAAGCACAGCGGGCGGCAGCGCGGCCGACAGCCTTTTTGGGGGGCCGCCTTCGTGGCCTTCCCTCTGTAATACGCGGTCGGTGTGCTACATCTGCGGGGAGCAGCAGCGTGAACCTTGTTGGCGCGAGGGGAACATTTTCGGTCCGCAGCAGGAAACTGCGTAACAGTTCTGCTGACAGCAACGATGAATTATTCTAGAATCCTGGAGTTACCCTGTGAAGGCACGTGTTCGTCGTCGCCCTGACGAGCGCAGCTTGCCTGCACAATTTTCTGTCCACACTTCTGCCTTCTCTGTCCGGTTCACTGAGATCAAGGTTTTTGATTAGCTGCAGTTTTGTCCTGTCCACCAAATCACCCCTCAGCATCTTAATAATCAAAAGCTTCCTAGTATTCTATTTCCACCTCTTCCCCGGCCGACCTAGTTTCTTTTTCGTACGAGTCCGTGGTCATTGCTTTTTTGATGATGGAAATCTTGCATTTTCGCATATATCGTAGCCACACCATCCCAGCCTTGCTTCCCGAAACTTAGGTGTAATCAGCGCGAAGTTGATTGTTTATCGAATATAGCCATTTTATTAAGTTAACCGTTTTTTCTTGTTTCCCACATTTATACCAGCATCATCACTTGAACTTCTCTGATCTTGCAAATTTTAAACTTATTATCTGCATCGCTTCGATTCTACAAAGCATTGCTGATCACAATACTGTGTTGAATATTTGTAGTTTCAGTGTGGTATTTCTCGCAGCATAGAACTCGTGAATGATTCTTCCACTTCTTCCATCGTACCTGGATTGTCAAGGTCATCCCTAACCGGCTACCGCGTTCATCCACCGTAGAGCCAAAGTACTTGAACTACATTATCAACTCGATCATCGTGTCGTCTTATTCTACGTATTTACGTAAGTGTTTTCACGTGTTGGGGGGCAGGCAATGTACTCCGTTCTGCTTCTGGTGATCCCAAAGCCTTTAGAATAAGGACTTCCTCCTATGCTCAAACTTCGCCACAGCCGTTCATTTCGATATTGTGCAGAGAATACAATCATGTGAGCTGCTCCCCCAGAGCACCTATCAGTGCCACTACTGCCTTCGCCTAGCACGTTATGTAAGCTCATATGCTGATCAATTGAAACTTAACAATGAGTGTTCCTCGTAGCAACGACATGCGATGTGTTCGCTCACTTGTGGTCTGAACGTAACGATACGCGCGACGTCGCCTTTTCGTCAGAACCTTCGCGATTTGACAAAACATAAACTGATTGAAACGTGACTCACCTGTTGAGGAAGACGAGCTTAAATAATGCGTACTGCACAATCACAGAAAGGGTCCTTTTTTATGTACATGAAATCGACTCGAGGCCAATGATTATACTGAAATAGTTCGGCGTGCAAGCAAAAAATAGTCATAATAATATTTTATTTCTTGTTGAAGATGAGCCTGTTGCCCATTCGTTTGAAAGACGCGGAACCCTCCCAGAACTGCTGCTCTGCACAGCTGCCGAAAGGCGGCGACAAAAGTTTATGCTATCACCGCATTCGCCGCAGCTAGGTTCTCCACTGACGAAGGCAGCTTCGCATTTATTACTTCATAAAAAACAAAAACGAACTGTGACAAGTGTTACATATAACGATCTGTACTATAAAATTCAGCCTTTCGGCAAAATTTCAGTAAGAACAGAGCAGCAGTAAGCGCAAATTATTTTTTTCAGCAATTTTTAAGAACAAAAAAGTCCGAAGACATCTAAGCACTTATGAGTTGTGAATGCGAAAACATTAATGTCCAATTGAACGCCGCTGAGCGGTCCTTAGAGCATTGCGTTGCGAGAAATGTGTGATAGCAGTACAAAGCAGTAGGCTGCAAGCAGCAGCAGCCTGCGATACCAACGCCGTATGCTACCGACGTCCTGCGCGACGAGAGACCGAGGAAGCAGCGGCGGCCACCGAGGCCGGCAGGCGCGCGCAGTTGCTAAGTCCAGTGGGGGTGAGAGAGAAAGAGAGATACGGACCGCGTGCCGGCTTCCGAAAGCGAGACGGCGACGCGCGCGTCACGCGACTGCGTCGCCTACGACAACCCGTCTCACCCCACGGCGTCGCGTCGCCGTGTCTGCTTCGTCGAGGCACGCTGGCGACGTGGCGTCGCGGCGATGCCCTTTCCCCTCACGTAACACCAGACGCGCTATCGCTGCTGCAGGTGTTCCGATTCGCCCGCTCTGCTCAGTCGAAGAGAGCTCGTGACGTGTCGTTGCAGCCAATGGGAATTCAGGTGCCGTTTCGCTGCTAAAGACGCCGGCTTTTTCGCTCAATGGGCCATTTGACGGTTTAGCATCAAAACGCGCGTCCCTGGGGTTCAGAAAAACAGAGCACCAAATGAAACAATCACGGACGTGCTCCTGGAAGAGTGACCACGGTGGCTCACAAGAGCATGGAGACTATAACAGTTGTGCCACCGACGATGTATCCGATGGGCACCCGACGTGTCCTAACGAATATATTAAGTAACACCGTCACTTTCAAAGTAACAACTTCGCTGATAAAGTAAGCAAGCTTGTTTTGAGTGTGGATGATTTAGGAAATTGCTCACGTAGAAGTAACATCTTGCACGGGTTTTCCGACGTACCAGATGATGATATTATACTTTTGTCAAACGTGTCCGTCGCAGTCCACAGTCCATGTGATCTTTAGGTGTGTTTAAAATGCAGCGTCCAGCTGCTGAAGGGTTGCACATTCAGTTTCAGTTTCAGTTTAATATTCTTTCAATATACATAGTTGCTTGTTAATAGTATACAGACGACGGTCCCAAAGTCAAACGACTGCAGCGGGACCCTCGGTTAACAAGAAGATTGGCACAAAATTATTAATTAATAAAGCAGTGTAAGATTATGCAATATATAAGTAAATAAAGAACGAAATAGTGACAAGGAATACATTCTATTTTTATACGAGGAGTCATACATGTAAAATAAAAAAGTCGCATATTACCAATCTAAATTGTTATAACCTATTTAACAAGTGAAGTACACACTTCATATACAAATAAATGAATCAGGACAACTAGTTATACAAAATGAATTTTTTAAGTTCATATTTGAATGCATGCAAAGATGATGATGATTTAAGAGCATGGCTAACTCATTGCACAGTTGAATAGCTGAGAATGAGGAAGTCATTTTGCCATAATTCATGTTGCATTTAGGTTATAGAAAGTTGTGATTATGGGCAAACCTAGTGCTTTTGGTATTTGTGACCAATCTAGAGTCTATTAATGAAAACACGAGCTGTTTGTTAAGTAATTTAAATAGAGTGATAAGTAAATGAAATTTAAACAAACCAGATATAGGAATATTGAAGTCAGCCTGAACGAGCGGAGCTGCATTAGAGTAAAAAGAACTTTTGTAACAATAGGAATGGCCTGGTTCTGAATGTACTGTATGGACGAAAGGCGACAGTTACTATATGTATTTTCCCACGAAGTAATGCCATATGTAAAGTGACTATGTATGAAGGCAAAGTACAAAGACAATAAGGCGTGAACAGAAAAAAAATGGACGAGATTTAATGAGAGCTGTTATGTCAAAAGCAGTTTTTTGCCTAACATAAGCAATATGATTAGTAAACTACAAGTTAGGGTCTAATTTTATGCCAAGGAAAGTTACACAATCGGCCGCTGGGATTAAATGATGGCATATGGATACTTGCGGTAGATAAGAGATAACTTTTTGAGATGATTTAAAAATCATGAACTGAGTTTTAAGCGGGTTCAAAATTAGGTTCTTTAAAGAGCACCATCGAATAACTTTGGTCAATTCGTTGTTCATTTTAGTGATTAGCGTTGTTAACGATTTGTGTGACATGAAAATGGTGGTATCATCAGCGTAAAGGACAACGTAAGGAAGAATAATGCAATCGGGTAAATCGTTAATGTAGATACAAAACAATAAAGGCCCAATTATTGAGCCCTGCGGTACCTCTTGATTAATGACTTTAACATTTGAGTAAACGCCACCTATACAGACTGATTGTTCGCGATCAAGCAAGTGATCTTTTTATAAAAGTTATAGGTGGACCAGTTATACCCAATGATTCTAGTTTAGTAAATAAAATATTATGATTAACGGTGTCAGAGGCTTTAGTAAAATCAAGAAATATAGGACCGACGAAATCGCCGTTGTCGATGGAAGACAAAGAAATCGATTGATGATAGTAAAGCTAAATTGGTGGAACTACCTGCACGAAAACCAAATTGGCAAGACTTTATTAATTTAAATTTGTCTAGGTACTTGTTAATACGTTTCAGAAATAAGTTTTCAATAATTTTGAAATTAAGGACACAATAGACATAGGGCGATAGCTCAGGACCTTTGTAATATCACCTTTTTTGTGCACCGGGATTAAAAGGGCCTTCTTAAGTGAGCGCGGAAAGGTACCAAATTTAAATATGAGATTAATTATATTGCTTAATACTTCCGCAATATATGAAGGAACGAGCTTTAAGTGATAAGCAGAAATATTATCTAGCCCGACGCTAGAGGTTTTTAGATTCAGGATTACAGAACATACTTCATCAGGGGTGACAGGAAAGAGAATTATTAAGAGAGATTGGTTTGCTGGACATATGTTGAAACCCTTCAGCGGTATTGTAAGAGACGCTCGGGCGGAGCAATTGCCGGCCTTGATCACCAGGCTAAACCCGCCTGTCGCTACTATTCACCACCACCACCACCACCGTGCAAGAGGATACTATAAAGCTATAGGCCTATTATTGTATGTCTCATAGAAGTAACCACTAAGCGGGTTAGCAATGCCGGATGCCTCAGTGTAGATTTGTTGTTTATAATTTATTTTATAAATTATTCTACTAATCTGCGGTCTATTCAAAAAGTCATTGAAAAGTTTCCGTTTTTTCTTGGGGTTATTTCTTGTCTTACAAAATTCTTTTTCATAATAAAATCGCTTAGATTTTTTAAAAGGTTATTCAACAGATTACTATATCTCTTATACGTAAGTTTTAGACCCACATTGAATGGCTGTTTTTTTTTTTAGTTTTCGTGCATATATTATCTTTCTTTCGCATGGAAGGATCGACATTTGGGCGAGTTGGTACTGGTTGAACATCTTGAAGGGGCAGCGCAATATGACGAAGACAGAAGGCAGGAACACACAGGATCAGCGCTGTCCTGTGTGTTCCTGCCTTCTGTCTTCGTCTTATTGCGCTGCCCCTTCAAGATGTTTCTTTCGCATGCCAGTTAACAAACCTTTTGTTAACCAGGGATTATGCGGAAATTTAAATATTTTCTTGCATTTGACAGCTTTAGTGTTTGCATACACAGCTTTAAGAAACAAGGAGCAGCAATTCCCTAGTGCTCTTTCAGGATCACGCAAATTCCCAATGGAAGCCCAGTCAGTATCGTGAATTGTATTGATAAAGTTGTCCTGATTTATCCTAGAAGTAAAACGGCACGTGTTATAATGAGGCAGTTTTGCGGCGAAAGTTATAAGTACGGGAAGATTATCAGTGATAAGTACATCAATGACGCCTGCACGTGGCATTGGTGTAATATTGCTTAAAGCGTAGTCAAGAAGAGTACCATTTCCATTGGCTGAAATCGCGTAGGGGATGAAATTGGGGACTCGAGTACGAAACCAAGAAAGCAATCATTATATGCTATTGTGCTGTTGCTATATGTGTCCAATAAGTTGATATTGATATCACCAACCAGCACAAATTTCTTGTTTCCAGCAGAAATTATATTGAGTACTGCAGCAAAATTGCGTAGAAAATCCGGGATAGATGAAGAATGGGAACGGTTAATGCATGCAATGATCATATTGTCAAGATTGCCAAGAAGGGGAAACATTAGGTTCAATCCACACCGATTCACAGTTCAAAACATTTAAAGACAAGTCAAACCGATGCTTGTACATAGTTTCAGACGATATAAATATAGCGGAGCCGCCGCAGCGACCAGAGTTATGGTGACAATATTCTGAATCGTACGAGCGAAAACCATACAGATTGCCATCACAAGAGCCTAACCACGTTTCAGTAATACACAGAAATGAAAAAGAATGACAGAGCGATCCGGAGAAGGCAGCAATGCTGTCATGGTTTTTGCACAAACTACGCGCTTTGATGTGCAGTAACGAACAGGCAGAATTAGAGAGCAACGATTTTGTTTCCTCAGGTGAAAGCAGTGCCATGATGATATAGAACAAAGATTATAAAACAGGAAACATAAACTGCAGAAGTCGGCGTCAAGTGAATACGCGAAGATCAGATTCCGCATTTATCCAAAAGACCCTGCTGTCATCCGACTTACGGGCCTTGATAGGACAATTCTCAGCCCAGAGGAACCGCCATTTCTTTTCCTTGTTTAGAACAAGCGCTTTGCTAAACAGCTTCTTATTGGTCATAGTCAGATGTTCGTTGACAGAAAGAGGATTACTTCCAGACATGCCGATCTGTGACGTACGCAAACGCGCTTTGCGAAGGAATTCATTTTTCTTTGCGCGTGAACAGAAACGCGCGATGATATAGTTGGTAAATAGCGGACATCGTCCACGTCCGTGAATACTGAACTTCTATGTTTGCGTGATAAATTAGATTAGGAAAGTTTAGCTCGGGGCCCGCTCCGATTTGCCATTGAAACGCATGTAAAACGCAGAAACACGTTTGATGAGACAACCTCTGGACCGATTTGAATAAGTTTTTTTTTTCATTCGACATAAAAAGTTAAATTGTAGTAACTCTAGAAAGCGATATTTTTATTTGAGGCTGGAACTTCCAAAAGAATTACTGAAAATTGATAATTTTAACAAAAACTGAAGCACGAACTTCCCGCATCCGTAAACTTGCACCAAAAGCAAATTTTAGGGCATCTAAATTGGAAATGTTTTTTTATATATGAATTTACAGCCTACGTAAAATTATTACAATGTTTACGAGGGTTTTGCAAAAGTACTATTCATACATTACTGAAATATTTCGGAGCTAGCGGCTTATAACACATCAATTTAGCACGGTTTAGATAATATTCGATGCAATTTGCAGAATTGCGATATTTTTCGTTTTTGGCGAGTTGCAGAGTTGCAAACGTAAAATTGAAGTTTTTTTGTTATTTTTTTATGCGTAGTAAGATAGTATGACTATATTGTTTTTTTTTCTCGATGTGAATTGCTCTTACTTATGTCTAATCATGTGTTTGTTCCAGGACATATTGTTCTCACTCTCTCTCTCTCTCTTTCGTTTGCATCCACTCTTGCAAGAGCCTTGTCGAGGGCCTGCCGTACGCATCAATAAAATTTTAAAAAATAATGCGAAGCAGTGACGTGATAGCTTGAGTAATATTATACGCAGTAAGTCTTGCGCAGTTTCGTGCAGTATCGGTTGGTGTAAACATGTGCAGATTCTCGCAAACAATGTCCTTTCGAGGAGGAGCAGAAAGAGATAGAGAAAAAAAGAACTTTATTCAGTCAATCTACTCCGAGTAGTCTTCGTCTGGCATGGTGGAGAGACAATGCTTTTTTTTTCCTCTCTACTTTCCTATCCTCCCTTTCTTCGCTTCGCTTTGTTTAAATTTTTTTCCTCTCGACGCTGGTTTATGTTTAAGCTAGGGATCAGCCAATAATTCTAGCGAGCGCTCAAGAGGCCAGGCGCAATATTCTTCTTTATTGAAGCATCGTATGACAGAAATGCTCAAACATCGTGGAGTATGCAGCCGTTCTTTATAGAATCTCATACTTATATTCGCAGTCTATATTAAGCTCAAGAAGCGCAGCAGCGCTGTTCATCCTTCTTATTCTGTTCCTTCTGCTCATCCTTATTGGACTCTTGTATTTGTTTACCTGAATTCTGAGTACATGTGTTTATAGTTACCTTTCTCGTAGCATGTCTATTTTTTCCTCTGTAATAAAGACAAAAATAGGCAGAGGGGTGGAATCTTCGACTAGCGATTTGTTGACTCGGTGTTCAAATCCTCGTAAAGGGCATCGCGATTTCTTTTTTCTTTACAAAATTCTCGCAAAGCACTCGGTGATTCATGCGACGGACACCTCAAACGACTAGGCAAGTCAGCTTATAATAGCTATTGTTGTAAAACAAATCTCCATAATATAAGGTGACTTTTATCTTCCTCCGAGTTAGCCTTTTGAAAACTTATGCAGTCTAACTACATTCTTCCACGAACGCGAACTCTTATATTCAACCCTATTGTTCATAGGAAATTGTATGGTCCCATGTATTTCATGTAGTCACCGCAAGCTCCGACAGGTCACGACATTTGCTTATCGAGAGAGATTCATGATCTACCAAAGTCGCGTGGTCTGACTCTTTCGTTACCGTGGGTAAATGGCCATTTCTTAGCGGTCTAAAAAAAAGGTTTGTTGCCACAGCAACGCTTCCACATATAACGCAGCATTATAAATTGTATAAATCGTGTTTCTAAATATACATCTTGGAAGAAAATATTTTTCTTTAATAAATCGTTAACAAAAATTTCCGAATCACAGTTTTGGGGCCACTTGAACCGTTGGCTACTTGAGCTGCCATGTGGTCATCTGTAATTCCCGCATACTATCTTGCAGGGACTTCGTCCCTACACAGGCATCCTCTGCAGCATTTTCCTAAACATTCCTGCCATAATTCTAAAAGAACTGCGAGAAATGTCCAGTATCAGCAGCGTTGCCAAATCTTTGCCAAATTACTCGTAAAATTGGCTCGAATAATTATGCCTAATACAAGTACCCGAAAGTTACAAAAGCCCTCAACACTACGTGCTTCAGCATTCCTTCCATATTGTCGAGGACTTTTTGTCCCTTGGTACATGGGAGATATTTTTCGTGGAGCCAGGCTTAAAACAGATTCACGTTAAATGAAAGAACGACATGGTCTGCGCTTTCACTACGCCCTGTCATGCATGGATATCAGCAATGTGCGCTTCATTGAACGCACATTGTTTGTTTATATGGAGCGCGGACGAAGCCTTTAAAAAGAGGCTATATCCTTATTCTTGGAGCCATGTTACAAGACTGAACAGGTACGTTTAGAAACTAATTCACCCGCCGCCGTGGCGGAGTAGTTGTGGTGCTGCGGTATACTGAGCGTGGGCTTGATTCTCGGGCGCAGCGGCTGCATTCCGCTGTGGCCGGAACGTAGATACATTCGTGTACCCTGCTGTGAGCGAACGCTGAAGAACCACAGGCTGTCAAAACTGTTCCGGAGCCCTCGACAACGGCGTTTTCTACAGTCAGTGCGTTCATTCGGGAGTTAAAACGCCACTGGCAGAACGATATTTATCCCTCGTCATCGCGGACAAAAAAGAAGAAGAAAAAGAAAAAGTCGAATTATGGGCTGTAACGTTCCGAAGCAAGTGACGGGTTATGAAGGATGCGCTAGTGGATGGTCCCCTGGATTAATTTCTGCCATCTAGACTTCTTTGACACGCACCTAAATCCGAGGACGCTTGCAACTCCCCAATCGAACTGCCACCGCCGCGACCGGGAATCGGACCCGCGACTTCGCGCTCAGTAGCACAACGCCGCAGCCAGTTGGCCACCGAGGGGTGGATATCAGCGTGGACGCCGGCCCACAAAGTTACACGGAAATGACACGACTAGCGCACATAAATACATATTGTTCTACGACGGATTGCCAACCAGACATTAAGCTCGCCTTTGATATCGTGGTGGGGGTGGTGACCCACTGCTCCAGTGACGTAAAAAAAGACCGGTTTGTGCTCCTATGTTCGGTAGCTCCAAGCGAGCTGCACGGTGGTCTGTATGTGTATGCTGTCACATGCAATTGAGTGCGCACGTATACAATTCTTTTTGCCGCTTTGCCGCATAGCAAGAACTCTGCAAAGACAGGCATTACACGCGATGGAGTAACCGCGGTTGAAACGGATCTCGGGGTGTTATAAGTACTGTTTTTTTTTTTGTTGTTATTATATTATGTATGTCGTGTCAAGGTACGACCACAGTAGCAGGAAAATATGCGTGGTTAGCCGCTCACAAGAAAGTACACCGGTTTCGGCTCTGTGGCACAGGCGGTGACTCAGTGATGATCAATTACGTGATAGCTTCAGTATCCAAGCAGCGTCTATGAAACGTTCACCATTTATTTCCCAGCGTCCGAATTCGAAAGAGGGCAACAGTTTGCCCATAGTACTAAATAGACTGGCTCTATTTGGTACTCTATTTGGCGCTCGAAAAACCGTGAAATATAACGTCAAGAACCGTATACTAGTCTGCTGTCTGCCGCACAGCATATATGCTGCGCGGCATGAAAATCTTGCCACAGTCCGGACTTTCGCAACGGGCATCTTATCCGCAAGCATGTCGGTACCTTTACGCTTTAGAAAAAATCGGACACCTTATCGATACGCACTGGATGATGTTAATGGGACAACTCCGAAGGGGTGAAAAGACCGGAAGAATCCAGCAGTGACGATGAAAACAGCGTTCAGTGTACGACCGCCACCTGCCATCGACGGTCGCAATGTTTCGTCCCCTTGACGCACCGCGGCGTGCCGTGAGATCTGGCAACACGAGCTCCCGTAGTAGCTCGCGTTTCTCGTGTCCCACGAGGGATACTCACTAATATCGAGGGTAAGTGTGCGTCCAAGCGGCCACCGTACGCGTTTACACCGAACTCTCGCAACGAAATTAAATAGGAATGCGGTTCCTTTACGTTGGTATTCAGAATGTGCTTTGTTTTATGGCTGTTTTGCCGGTTATCTTGAAACTGGTATCATTGACATGTGATACAATCACCAACCATTTCTTCGGCGCTGCAGTATTTCGTGCGTAAGTGCTCCCAAAGGGTAACATATGCTCGAAAATTTATTATTATTATTATTATTATTATTATTATTATGATGATGATTCATTGGCATCCCCTTCGAAACGGGGTGTTGACAAATTGTCACCTAGCCTGCTTAAGCTAATCAGGAAATCTATATGTGTTTATGAGTCTAGGATTTGTCGATATCGCCTTAATATTATCGCTCTTCCTTAAAGCCTCTATATTATATTTGCATAATATGGAGGCTCTATGCCTGTATATTCTCTATGCCTGTAACACATCCGGTCCTATCAATCTCTTCCCTGGTTTTTTTCCACCAATACTCTAAAAACGTCTCTTGCTTATTTCGACTACTGACCGGTTAATACATTCATGCGCTTTAAATACCAACATTTCTGCAACGTGGACGTTTCCTCCGTGTCTCGCTGGGTCAATATCTTCACATTCCATGAGGATCTAATGAGTTTGCCTCCGGTTTTTTTGCTGCAGCACACACATGCCTCATCATGTCGGGAATATTTGCTCCGGTAAGTTTTTCTCCTTAGTCAACAATCTCGGGCGTCAAATAACAAGGCACTGCGCTTTGTGTTATAGCACAGATTTTCTCTTCTAATTGCTCTCTTCTCATTCTTGTAAATATCCATGGAATTTGTTTCTTTGGATCCCTAGCATTATATTTGCTGTCTAATTTATTTGCTGTCTATAATAATAGTAATATAGTAATATAGTAAGCGTCTGCCTCGTCTGGACTCATTTTGTAGTTCTCCCAATATATTTTCCCCAACCACTTTGATAACTCTCATTTTATGGCCTGCATTGTTATTCTCTATATCACCGACATTACTGCAACTGGCCTGTACGAGATCGAATTATCCTTATCACCTTTGCCTCTGCAGGTGAGGTTCATCTTGTTTTCATGCCATCCAATCTGGATTTTCTTTATTTTAATCACTTGCTCTATGGAGCTAGTCAGCAGCGCCTTGATCTTTGGACCCAGAAGTATGATTGGCTGTATTGGGATTTTATCTGGTCTTGCTGCCCTCTTATTAGGTACATTTTCTTCTGTTTTTTTTTTCTGTTCTTTTATTCTGCCAAATGGTTTTACGTTAAATTTTGATCTCTCGGGCTTCTCTGTTGCTGGATCTGCTTGAGTCTGGCCTACGCTTTCTTTCTAGCCGAAGTTATCACTTATAACTCCTCTCGTGTACCGCAGCATGTCGTCTCCTTCGAATGTCTTACAGTGCTAATTGGTTTTAGCCGTTTAGGAATCTTTAGTTGGTGCTCGTAGTGCTCTTACGTGGCTCAAGAATCTTTTTCGTGAGCCTTTGTTTATTTTGCGAATGTCATGCACCCAAGGTTGACTTGTACATTTCATTTTCTCTTGCACGAGCCCACTCGCCATTCTTGTCCCTTCTCGGTACCGGTTCCATCTAAAGAGCACAGCTTCGTGTAATCCCAACATTTCGTCTTCTGTATGATCTCTAGACTCCTGCTGACGCTCATCTATATCTTGCTTTATTTCCTTGTTCGACCACTTACGTGACTTTCTGTTCTCGCTCCAACAATGTTTTTGCAGTGTTTGTCTTATCTCCTGTTGCACGACGTCTACCAGTGCCTTGTATTTCAAGACGGCTGCAGAAAGCGTCTCCATTTTCTTCTCCATGCTATTTGCGATCTCCGCTATTTGCTTTTACTTATTTTTAAGCAACCTGCTATTATTGATTTCTGTCTTCAGTAGGTATCTCTCCCAAATTGTAAGATTATGCGTCATTTGGTCCAGTCGTTCGTAGACCGTTTCTGAGACTAAGGCGTAGTCGATGCTTGACTATCTATTCCTGTATTGTCACGTTACCTATGCATGACACTTATTCTCCCTGTTAGCTACTATAAGCTATTTTTTGCACAGACCCAGCGCTATGTAACCGTTGTAATCAGTATATAAGTCTAAATACTAAATGTGCGCATTCGTATTTCCTATTAATATCACCTGGCCCAATTTTCCAACTCATTTTATCGTCTTTTTTACAATCAATTCTTTACTTTGATTTCTGATCTCACTACCTGTCTGTGGGTAAGCTAATGCCAAATCACATCTTTCTTTCCCACGTGCTGCTAATTCATAAATGCACCTTGCATGTGTCTTTTACGTTGTCATATGTCAACATTGCCAGATGCAGCGCCCTTTCTTGAAGCCACTATTTCGATGGTGTGGAGTTTCATCAGGACATTAGCATCGGAAAATATGTAACGTTGGTGTCACCCAGAGCTTTCAAAATGACGGCACGATCAGCAGCGGTAGGCTTAGTACTGCATGCAGTTTTGATAGTGGTTTTAAAATATCAAAGAATTCATCTCATAAATATTCATACATCCAAGTTTAGTTAACACCCACACGCATTACCTAGCAGTATTTTATTTATTGAATAAAAGATACAGAAAAACATTCGCTGGATGTTATTGTTGTGCATTTATTTGCTGCAAGCGAACCAAGGTTACTTCAAAGGACAAATAATAAAGAAAAAACAGGAGGGGAGGATGTATACAAGTACGTTATTAACGAATCCAGTGACATAGCCAAGGAAAATTCAGTTGTGATAACAGTTATTCCAAACGCATACAACGTCACACAGCCCTTCTGCAATAAAACTGACTCCTGAAGAAGAAAAAAGAGGGAGGGGGCTGCGCCGCTATAAAAGGTGCGGCATGTCTAAAGGGAAACACGAGAGAGGAGCCCGGCTGCATACACGCTTCATTCATGACGCGTTTCGGAGGTGGCAGAGCAGTTTGTGGCTACATTGCTTCGATGCAAATCGTATTAACGTCGACATTCATCGTGAGGTGGGTTCTGCTAGAGTTTTCTTTTTTAGTTATTTGAAAATTCAGCATTGGAAGCAGCTAGTAATTAAACATTCAGGTGCAAACTTCGCTTTCACATCCACGTAATTTCCAGATTCTTGGGCAATGCCTCCGAGCGCTGCTGTAGACATAAATCCCAAACAAATAATCATCAGACTTTATAGCGGCAAACACAAGAACAAATAACTGTGTGCACGCGCGCATTGTATGTATGTATGTATGTATGTATGTATGTATGTATGTATGTATGTATGTATGTATGTATGTATGTATGTATGTATAGTTAGTTAATTCGAGTTTAATGGCGCAAAAGCGACTAAGACCATGCTGCGCTAGTCACAGGACAGTACAAGATCCAATGTTAAAGAAGCAATAGCTGCGTTACGCTAAAGTCGATGTAAATACCCAGTTTCATCTAAAAACTTTAACAAGTTAATGAATGGCACTAGCGGCTCATCGCCTAACATTAAGGCAGGGTGTAAAGGTATGTGCAAGTGATACAAATCGTTGAAATGTTTCCGTCTTTGTGCTTCAGTATGTGGACATGACAAAATGATGTGATTTACTGTAAGCGATTCATGGCATATCTCGCAAGTTGGTGGGTTTTCTTTTTGAAATAGAAAATTGTGTGTTAGACGCGTATGTCCAATTCGAAGTCGACACAATATCACCTCATAGAACCGATCTTGGTGACTGCATCATTTCCACTCGCCAAGCAGGGGTTTAGTCATATATAACTTGTTATTTATGCCTGAGTTCTATTCTTGTTGCCCTTTTGATGCTAGGGCCTTACGAATGGCTCGGATACTGTCTTTGTATGGAAGTGTTATGTGAGTTATGTTTTCCTGCGCTGCCATGGATGCGCTTCTATCTGCTGCTTCATTCCCTGGTATCCCAACATGGCTTCGGACCCAGAAGAATCATATGGTTCCTCCACATTTATTATTAAAGGTCATGTTTGAGATATCGCCAAGCAGGGGCTCAGATGCGGAGTTTAAGTTTAGAGCTCTCAGGGCACTTAATGAATCGGTATAAATAATAGCGTTCTTCTTCTTGTCGGTAGTAATTTTCTTAACTGCCATCCATATTGCACAAACTTCAGCGGTATACATTGAAGAAAAATTATCTATCCGAATGCTATTTTCCCTATTTTTCGCTATGATCCTGACACCTACGTATTCTTGTGTTTTAGAGCCGTCAGTGTAAAATTCCGTGTAGTTTTTATATTTTTCTTGAACAGCTCGGAACTCTTGTATTATATGTTCTTGTGGAATGTCTTTTTTCTTTAGATGTGTTAGTGTCCAGTCACATTGCACCATGGGGGCTATCTTGGTGGCCTTTCAGCAACCTGCAGGACTTCATGAGGAACATCATAAGTCTGACAGTATTATTCGTGTCGTAAAATAAGTGGCCGAATCATGTTTGGTTTATTTATGTAATGTACTTGTGATTTGCACGATGTTACGATGTTGTAGCATATATGTAGTGGTGATGACCGAATTCTCAGTACATAGCAAAGTGTAAGTTGTGCTCTGTGGTGCTGTAGGGAAGGCTCATTGCAGTCAACGTATACACGTTGGATAGGCGATGTTCTGTAGGCACCGCTCGCCAGTCGTAGGCCGAGATTATGAACTGGATCAAGTCGCTTGATGTATGACTGCCTAGCTGCACCATAAACTACGCTACCATAGTCGAGGATGCTACGTACAAGGGACCGGTATATACGTAGTAGATATGTTCGGACCGATCCCCAGTGCTTGAGCGATAAAACCTTGAGGATATTTAGTGCTTTATTTGCTTTAATTTTAGTTGTGTTAATGTGGGCCAGGCAGTTCAGTTTTTTGTCAAAAGTTACGCCAAAATTTTTTTAGTATGTATGTATGTATGTATGTATGTATGTATGTATGTATGTATGTATGTATGTACCTGCTCGCGTGTTAAGTCTGAAAAGTCTCCGTTGCAGAGCACTCTTAACTAACAGCAAAGCCCGCTTTACAGGCATTAAAAGTCAAGGTTTTTTTTTTTTTTTTTTGGCGACTAGTACCTTGCAAAAAAAAAAAAAACCGGCCAGCGTGGTGCATAGATCACGTGGTGACGAACGTGTCTGCAGGATATTATACCGATGTACGCCGCGAAAACAGCTGCAAATTCAAATGAAATGCCGCGCACGCCTTATTCTCATCGTTAGCAGAGAGGACGTCTCGGCTCTCGTCTACCACATCACGCGGTTTGCCTGCAGTACCAGCAACAACTCGAACATCACGGGAGTTCCGCAGAAACATAGAGCGCGCAATACTGCCACTGGAAATGTGCTGCGCAGCAAGATAGGAACGTGGCAAGACGACAAATTTCGCTTTCGGAGATTAGCTTTTGGCAAAGCGCTGATAAAAAAAAATTGGCAGTGGCTTAGCTCGACTGTGCCAGGGTATACGTAGCGAAAGCTAAGGCATAGCATGGTTAGCCTTGGTTAATCTTCATTGCAAGTCCAGGTTAGTCTGGTTGTCTAGCTATGTTGCGGCTTTTAGCCAGTCGTTCGGCGCGCTGTTCGTCTGTTTCCTGTGTGATTCGTTTCCTCTTCATCTCGTTCCGATGTCGATTTCAGGCCTCCTCCTGCTTATCAGAATTGTCGCCGTCCATATTGCCGCCTCAACTGTGGTTGCGGCGCACGCGAGCTCTCCTGTTTAATCCTCCGACATGTTATCAGGCATGCGACGCCGCTGGCGAAGCGAGCGGAGACTTGCGCAACGACGAGGAACGCGGCGTGACGTCATACCAAACGGCGGCGGCGGAGAGGCGCGGCGCTGCGCAGCGGCGGAACAGCTGTGGCTCGGTGCTACTAGTGGCGCATGCGCAGTAGTGATTAGGGAGCGAGAGAGAGAGAAATATCCGCGGCGAGGCGCGCGTTGTACCGTCATGTGCCTCCTCGGAGCACCGCCACAGCGAAATCGCAAGTTCGCGGCCAGTAAAGCTTTCGCTTTAAAACTGGTAGCTGTTGCACTTTCCCGTGAAATAGGATCGTGGCAACATTACGTGCCACCCTCTCTGAACACTGAAGCAGTTTCACCACTTTCTGGACACTATTTCATTCCCGCGACACGCGCTACTCATTTAATCTTTTCGCCACCGCTGCCATTTGTTCTGTGCACCCTGTTCAGACTAACGCGCCAAATAAATATCGGTTATTTTATTTTGTAGAGCAGTTTCAGAGGCCTGTGTTGGCCCTTCGAGAGGTTCAACTATACATGTGCGATGTTTCAGGACCAAATGTTCAGTTCCCCTACATATAGTGAGTTTCTACGAAGAGAAGGTCTTCTTAGCCGACTTTAGATGTATTTGGCGTATCTGGAATATGGGTATCTTCTAGCCATTTCTAGAAAAAAACGGTCGGTTAAGTGACTTATAGATGTATAATGAACTTGACAGCGGTATTAAATGATACCTCGTCATGCAAAGAGTATGTGTCAATAGCCAGCAAGTAAGGGAGAAAAAAACTGTGTAACTAGCCTGAAACGGAGTGGCATGTGATAATGATGATGATGATGATGGTGGTGGTGGAAGAAGAAGAAGAAGACGAAGAAGAAAACGAAGAAGAATTGGTGCCTTTCCCTTTGAAGCGGGTGGCCATTACAATGACGGCCGGGCAAAATAGAAGCAATAACAACATACAAAAGAACAAGAAATTACAAAGGCGTATTCCAGGAAGAGTGGCCGACTTCTTGCCCCCAACGCACACCCACATTGCTACGGACCCTTCTCCCCCGGTCTTCCACTGACGCTGATGGCAACCGCCTGCTTTGCAATGTAGCTGCCCTCCACTGTTCAAGGCGTCCCTTAGTTCTGGACACTGCCACAGCCTGCACATCACCCTCAGAGACGTCGAAGCCGAGCGCTACTGCTAGCCCTTTCTCAGACACAGACTCGCCAAGCTCGTCACGTTGAAGCACCAGATGCCCGATTTATTTCAACAGAGTTCGCACAGGAACGGCCCAACACACGTCACTGTTGTCACTGTCGCTGTCGCCCTCTGCGACGCCTCCACTAAATGCCGTCTAGTTTAACTGCCGCGCCCTCCGAAGATGACATGGAATGCTCGAGTGTTTTTTGCGGGTTTTTTTTTTTAATGAAGGTAGGACATTAGGCAAAATAAAAACAAGAGCTTGGTGGCGCAACCCACCACCCCGTTTTAAAGGGGACGCTCATAGCATCCATCCATCCATATTATGGATGGATATGAGTAACATTCTTCAGAAAACGTATTAAAACTAAAGAAATCAGTATCTTTATGTGCAATTATCGACGACGGCGAAAAATCGCTTAGAGTGCGTTCATATAAGTGACATGATAATAAAACGCACCAACGTCTCAGCGCGCTTATTTCGTCTGCTGAGGCACGCGCCCGTGTCTTAGTGGTTAGAGCATCGAGCTGCTCTGCTAGGGGTCCTCTGATCGAATCCAGAGCCGCGATTTTATAGCGAGGCCTCTTCTCGATGCCAATGCCTTTCCGCGGCGTTTTTCGCGTTCGTGAGTGATCAAGCGACGCTCCGTCCCAGGCGGAACGTCGAAGGCGGTCAGTTTTATTTCTTTATTATATATATCTATATCCGGAACATCACGGTGACCAGTGGTCCTAGTAGCACACATCGGTGCACATTTTTAGGCTGCTGTATCTTCGGGATCGGCCACGAGAAAGGCTACATACATACCCGATATGGAAAAGTGGTGGTAACTCGCTAAGACAGACTTCGTCTTTATAAACCATGGATATCAAATGGAACTGCGGTACACCCGAACAGCGTCCGTTTCAAACTGCGATAGAAACGGTCGCATTTTTTCTTGTCAGCGTCATCATCATCATCAGCCTAGTTACGCCCACTGCAGGGCAAAGGCCTCTCCCATACTTCTCCAACTACCCCGGACATGTACTAATTGTGGCCATGTTGTCCCTGCAAACGTCTTAATGTCATCCGCCCACCTAACTTTCTGCCGCCCCCTGCTACGCTTCCCTTCCCTTGGAATCCAGTCCGTAACTCTTAGTGACCATCGGTTATCTTCCCTCCTCATTACATGTCCGGCCCATGCCCATTTCTTTTTCTTGATTTCAACTAAGATGTCGTTTACCCGCGTTTGTTGCCTCACCCAATCTGCTCTTTTCTTATCCCTTAACGTTACACCCATCATTCTTCTTTCCATAGCTCGCTGCGTCGTCCTCAGTTTCAGCAGAACCCTTTTCGTAAGCCTCCAGGCTTCTGCCCCATATGTGAGTACTGGTAACACACAGCTGTTGTACACTTTCCTTTTGAGGGATAGTGGCAACCTGCTGTTCATGATTTGAGAATGTCCGCCAAACGCACCCCAACCCATTCTTATTCTTCTGGTTATTTCAGTCTCATGATCCGGATCCGTGGTCACTACCTGCCCTAAGTAGATGTATTCCCTTACCACTTCCAGTGCTTCGCTACCTATCGTAAACTGCTGCTCTCTTCCGAGACTGTTAAACAATACTTCAGTTTTCTGCAGATTAATTTTCAGACCCACCCTTCTGCTTTGCCGCTCCAGGTCAGTGAGCATGCATTGCAATTGGTCTCCTGAGTTACTAAGCAAGGCAATATCATCAGCGAATCGCAAGTTGCTAAGGTATTCTCCATCGACTTTTATCCCCAATTCTTCCCACTCCAGGCCTCTGAATACCTCCTGTAAACACGCTGTGAATAGCATTGGAGATATCGTATCTCCCTGTCTGACGCCTTTCTTTATAGGGATTTTGTTGCTTTCTTTGTGGAGGACTACGGTGGCTGTGGAGCCGCTATAGATATCTTCCAGTATTTTTACATATGGCTCATCTACACCCTGATTCCGTAATGCCTCCATGACTGCTGAGGTTTCGACTGAATCAAACGCTTTCTCGTAATCAATGAAAGCTATATATAAGAGTTGGTTATATTCTGCACATTTCTCTATCACTTGATTGATAGTGTGAATATGGTCTATTGTTGAGTAGTCTTTACGGAATCCTGCCTGGTCCTTTGGTTGACAGAAGTCTAAGGTGTTCCTGATTCTATTTGCTATTACCTTAGTAAATACTTTGTAGGCAACGGACAGTAAGCTGATCGGTCTATAATTTTTCAAGTCTTTGGCGTCCCCTTTCTTATGGATTAGGATTATGTTAGCGTTCTTCCAAGATTCCGGTACGCTCGAGGTTATGAGGCATCGCGTATACAGGGTGGCCAGTTTCTCTAGAACAATCTGACCACCATCCTTCAACAAATCTGCTGTTACCTGATCCTCCCCAGCTGCCTTCCCCCTTTGCATAGCTCCTAAGGCTTTCTTTACTTCTTCTGGCGTTACCTGTGGGATTTCGAATTCCTCTAGGCTATTCTCTCTTCCACTATCGTCGTGGGTGCCACTGGTACTGTATAAATCTCTATAGAACTCCTCAGCCACTTGAACTACCTCATCCATATTAGTAACGATATTGCCGGCTTTGTCAGCGTAGATACGTGCAATGACGGCCACCAGAGAAACGCAATCACCAGTGCTAAAATGGATTCTGTCGACGACTGACGGCTGCCATTTGCCGCGGCGCATTGCCGGCCCCCACGTTTGTCGTCGCTTCTCGTCTCTTGGGAAACGGAAAAAAAAATCCCATCCCACAGGCTTTATTTTTCGCGCGATTTACGCGTCCAACCGCGGGACGACTTGCCGGTATGACGAGCCAGCTCAGTATAAGTGCATAAAACACACACCAAAAAAGAAAGGACACCCGCGGTACACGAACATGTCAGCGTGTGCCAACGCGCGCGCGGCGTGCTTTTTGGCCACCAAGCACTCCCGCAGGTGCCCTAAGATCACGTGACCGGCTCTTGGAGACGTAAGCCAGGAGACGTCTGTTTCCTGCACTGTTAACCAGGAACGGTTAATTGTTACTTCGTGATAACAGTGCAGCTACCTGTCCCAACCGCGCAGCCACTCCGCCAGCAGCTCTATGGAAGCAGCCGAACATTCTGCGTGGGTGTTACTTCGAAGGAATCAATCGCGACCATTCGGTGACAGAATCATTGCCGTTAATTGATGTCTAATAAATGCGTAAAGCATAAAACCGCTGGAATCAGCTTAACAATTTATGCGACTGAATCTCGGATACGAATTGGCAGCCATACGAAAAGCGCGCTCTTCAATCGTAGTGTTTCAAAAAAACTTATGACCGGCGTAGCAACTCAACAAAAAAAAAAAAAAAAAAACGTATGTCCAGCGTAATGTTGGAATGACGCGAAGCTTGTCTGAATTAGCGAGGTATAGCAGCAGTAGCAGATGACACGCGCGTGGCCTCGCCACCTGTAGAGCTGTTAGCTGTTCGTGTATCACGAGGAAGAAGGCGATGTACGATGCTTGTAGAGTGAACAATGCTGATAAGAGCTATATGCACAATAAATGCTACACATATTTTTTTTGTAAAGTAAGAGTTCTACACCTTTTATGTAGCAGTGGCACATACGCATTTGGCCAAGAATGGGCACATATCCAGTGGCACATGCCCAGTGCTTATCTGCATGCTATGCATATGTTTACATGTGTTAAACATGTGCGCTATACATGTGTTATACTTGTGTATTTCTGTGCAGATGTTTTATACTTCGGGTGATGAATAAACTTGTTGTGAGTAGCGCTCGTCCTTTTGTTCTTACTATGTGATTGTATTGGTTTACGCTGTTATGCTTTCCCTACGCATGAACCAACTACTGCAGCATACAGCTCTTTTAAGAAGTCATAAGCTGCGTTTTCGCAAGTAGCATACTCTAGGGCAATTATATGAGTTTCACTTAACGCGTAGGATATGTTACCTATGAAGTAAAAGCACGGCATATTTAACAAAAATAATTACAACTTGAGTGTTTTCGCACGCCTGGGAAAATTACTACAGTTGTAAGCCAGACGTGCACTCATATTAAATGAAATTCTGGGGATTTACGTCCCAAAGCCACGATTTCATTATGGGGCATACCGTAGTGAGTGACTCCGCATTAATTTTGACCATCTGGGGTTCTTTAACTTTCGCTCAGTGCGCGATACACGGGCGTTTTTGTATTTCAACCCCATGGAAACGCGGCCGCCGCGGCCGGGAGTCGATCCCGCACCCTCGGACTTATGAGCGCAACGCCACAGCCACTACGCCAACACGGCGGGTCCTCACATATTCACTACTTGCGACAGAGCAGAAAAAGTTCATTGTGAAAGGTTCATGACTCATTGTAAAAGTTCAGTTGGCATACAAGATTTTATTTGTCTTGTTCATGTATCTCCTAATCCCTTTCTCCTCAGCTCGCTAAAGAAAAAAAAATTGTACAAACTTATCGCATCTTCAACTTCATTTCTATACCATTTAGTCTCTTGAACATAATTCGGAATCATGGCGACCGATGCACCGGAAACAATGTAAGAGAAAAACGGGAAAAAAAGGTATGATGTTTAACTACACAGGTGTCACTATAATGCAGTAACTATAAGCTACTGCAGAGTGTTACTCGCTGTGAAACGTTTCATCATTTGATTGTTCATTACTCACGAAAAGAAGCACAAAAATAATTAATGTGCTTACTCCTTAAAGGCGAGCGCAAAAAGATCATAAGTAGAGGTTGATTACGAGAAAAGTCCGGACAAGTGGTCGCACCTTCTTAAGCTCTGATTTAGCTACTTGATCACGGAGAGCTGACGAAACGTGCACAAGTGTACCGGAATATATTTCCGTGCGCACTCGTTCTCCGTTTGCGAGCGTATACCGGGACGCGTTGATTATAAGAGAACAACGGACGCAGCTCCACACCACCATAATTGTCTTATCTACTTCATTCTGTTTTCACTTTTATCATTCGAATCACCCTACAGGCTCATGCTCCGTGCCACAGGAGAATTTCGCTTCACCCGTGAAGAGAGAAAACACGCGGGTAAACTGTGCGTTGTGCTTTCGGAGGCTCTTTCTTTCTTTTCTTCCAGATAGGCGCGAGCTGTTGAGCGTAATGAACTTATCTACCGGGGAACATGCTCGGTAATGTCTTAAGGAAAGCGAGATGAAAGTGGAGCCGCGAAGAAGTGCTGGGGCCGGCTTCGAACGGGTGGCAAACGAGAGAAGAGTTGCAGCTGCCCCTCGAGAGTGAGCCTCACTTGCCGCCCTCTCCTCCTTTTCTCGGAGAGTGCGTCAGCGGCCAAATGGGGCCCCGAAGACATCAAGAAGCACCGAGGCCTACGCCAGCCAGAGGGGAGCAAATTATTTCAAAAGCGCAACGCTTTTCACTTTATCCACTCTATCGATTCTTCCAGCAGCGACGGCGTACTGGATAGCCAGTGTCGCGCACCGGCGCGCCACCTGGGAAGCGCCCGAACAAGTTGTCGTGTCCGCGAGGAGAAAGGAAGAGCCGACGCCTAGCCAAACACGCGCGAATTACGTACGTGACGCTCATTCGAGTGTGCCTCTCGGGCACACCGGGTGCCCGGCCCGCGAAATCTGGCCGCCGCGCGTCCGAGCGCTCGAAAACGAATCTGGAACCGCGGCGCGCCCCCTGGCACCGGCGGCGTCGCTGCTGCCGGCCGCCGCGCGGTGGCTGGCCGCTTTAAAACTGCGCGCGGCGCCGGCAATGGCTGGAGCACGGACGGCCGAGCAGCAGCGCGCCTCGGACCGGGACGAGCTGCCGGGCCCCGGCATGCGCGTCGCCCGGCTGCCCAGCCAAGGAACGAGGGGCCGCCGGCCCACAGCAGCCACGCGACGGTGATCGACGGGACGCCAGTGTTTCGGATGGCCGCTGGGAGAAAGTGCGCGTGCTAGACAGCTGCAGGTAAGGGGGACCCGCCGCCAGCCTGACAGCGACTTTTGCCCGAGCGGCTTTCCTGGTAGTTGTCGCCCCTTGCCCTCACCGTTCCCAGTGTAGCCGCAAAACGGCGCTCTCAATAAAGCGAAGGGAGCCGCACTGCCGCCCCACTCTGCGTGCTCGATGCCTGGCTCGTTATTCCCGCTCCTCTGCCTGCACCACCACAACACTGCACAGCCTGTCCATTTTACGCGGGTGTCACACTTTCCCAGTCCTCTCATACGCGGGCCTCACTCCTTTATTCGATCTGAGCAAACGAGCCAACTGTTTCCTGCACGAGCAAAGCCAAGGAGTCCACACTGAAGATGATCACAGGTGCATGTGCTCACTTCGGTCGCTTCCGAGCGCCGAGAGATGCTTTCAGCTGTGCGTCCACACAGACACTCTCTTAGTTCTCATTCAATGAAAGGCGCTCACACACCGCTCAAATGAAAGGTTTACCTTTAATTGCCAGCGGAAAGGACGAACCAAAATTGAAGCCAATGGTTGCTGTCTGTTCAATTGAGTCGACAGCATCACGAGGTCAGTGGTGTGTTCCAAGTCCCATACAGATGTTTTCTACACATACCTTTCACAGTTATGTCCTAGTTGTCACCGCTAGTAATGAAGCACGAACGCCGTCGTAAGTGCATCTGCCAAGATGACCCTGCGCGGGGTAAGCGACGATGGGGTGAGTACAAAAGCGTCGGTCTTGGCGCCTGTAAACGCCTTAATAGTAAATGACATTGTATGCACTTTGCTAACGCGAGCGATTTGCCATTCCAAACACCGTAACGTCGCCACATCGTTCACACGAGATATTTAGTGCCTAACTGCCTTAGTAACTCTTCGAAAAGCCTGAGACTAAAAAAATATAAACGAAAAAAGAAATCCGTAGAACGGGGCGACCTTTGTGTGCTCGATTTAAGACAATCTTTGCTAAGAAACATGTGCCTAACTGAAAGAAGATATCAACATCCAGCTAAAGCGGTATAAATCTTTCGTGCTACTTTTGATGCACGCCCATTCTGAAACGATCATGTATAAAATACTTGCCGAAAATGTTCCACTGCAACATTTTCTTCAAAACAAAGAAATAACGAAAATTTAGACGCTACACGGAACCCCAGCCAATATCATCAGACTTCCCTATACGTGGAATGCGGAAGAATAAACCATAACAATGTAAACTAGCGAAGCGTACAGCGGCAAAGTTCATATCTTGCTGAACGAGCGAGGAACAAAAGATGCTAGGTCCGCGTGTGCGTGGACAAAGGCACTGGCAAACGACGATGCATCGTCCCTTTCCTGACACCCTACCACGGCCCCTAGACCGCACGGTAAGAAAAAGCATGTTCATTTCGTACGCATGTTTGAACGTCAATGCACTGTATAGTAGACTTGCACAAGACGATTACTCACCCGCTTGTTTCTCTCTCTCTCTCTCTCGTTGTAAGACAAAGCCGGTAGCTTATGTGATAACGTCCTCTGCATGGCTGGCCAACGCTTTCAACCGCTACCGAGAAAAGTGTAATTTAGAGCTCTCTAGCTCTATTTTTTTCTTTTTTTATATATATATCTTCATAATTTACATTTCGGTCCCACATCATTCGTTGATGACTCAGCGCAACGCAGTGCTTTCCTTTTTTATATATCTCTCTCTGTATAACTTTCGCTTCTTCACCTCAAAGTATAATAATGCAAGTCGACCCGCGGTAATTTTTAAGCCTGAGTTCTTTCACCATGACCACGCAAGGTGAACAGAACAAATAGTTGCGCAGGTAATGAAGCGATCTGTCGTGAGTCGTTCCAACGCAAAATTGGAGAATGTTCCAATACATACAAGGCGGGTGGTGTACAGAGAGCTTCATTCTCCGCTGAAAAGTCCAGTGCGAAGTAATGCGTTTTGATAATGATATCGATCATTTTCCATGAAGAGCCTCCCTCCGCGCCTCTTTATTAATTTTCCGAGTTGCAAGTGTCCCGCTCTTGCATGTCAGACTATTCTAAATTATGAGCTTTGTTTCATCCAAAGAAAGGTGATTTTCTTTCTGCCCCGAATGAGTTCGATGCAGAGCACTGTACATCAAACACGGCGACTATGATGAGCTGAAACGGCAGCCGCGGTAGCCACGTGAATAACGGCGCGTCTGACCATTACTGACTTCCGCGGCTGCTGTGCTCTGGCTGTGACAGATATAAAGCCAGACACAGTCGCGAAAAGCACGAAAGGGAATACCAAGTGTGCTATCAACGAACAATGGCTCGTGACAAGCGAATTCGAATATTGCATGTGAATATGTAAATGCAGCTTTCCAGCTGAACTAGCGGAGCATATTTTTGGTCGTCTCACACGTGCAATGACTATAAAATTCCGAGTGCAAATGTGGGCGTTCAGTGTCATCGTTTACGGGGGTACAGTTTTGCTGCAAAAGTTCCCGAAGTCAACGCATCCTGAGGAATGAAGAGCGTGCTGTCTCCGGCACAGTGGAGCTACGATCCCCGGCCTTCCTCGGCAATTAGGTACAACAAAAACCGGGCACGCGAGGCGACAGGAAAGACGAACACACGGCGCTGTCGTCTTTCGTGCTGTTTACGTCACACTGTACATTTAGTACTGCACTGTTCAGTAATACACTGTACTGAATTAGCCCACGGTGCTGTCTTCTAGACGTTATTTTAGGTAGCAAAGTTGCATCTCATTGGAGGTGAATGCTGACCAGCACAGCACCACCGTATACAGGAACTAGCACAGTCTGGCGACGATTGCAGCGGCCTTGACACTTTTGTGGCAGGCCGTACAGTGCGACTCCTTACATTGCAGGTGACCTTAATTCGTGCTCAACTAGCGATTCCGCCGCGAGATCGAGTGTAAAAAGCAGCGCAGTATTAAAGACAATTTCAGCTCCTGAACGAAACATTGAGTGTTGCCAGTTGTGTAATACACTGCATAATAATATAACATATAATAATACATTAAAACTTCGTTCTGGGCGAGCTGGTGCATACTAGATTTGAAAATTACAACAGCGCTAGCACATGCATCCAAAAAGGAACAAGGACGAGACACAGCGCTGGTGTCTCGTAACACATTTTACGTGCCATACGTGTGGTAAGCCCATTCATGGAAGCGCACAGCAGATAAAAAACTCTACAAGAAAAAGTGAAGGTTTTTTTTTCACATTTACTTAGGCTGTTCGATCTCAGTCAACCACAATGGGCCAAGCTATATCCAGCGAAACCGTCACATATGACGATTTCATTGTCTCTGAGTTTGATCGCGTATATGCAGATATATTCCGGACATTGCCCTTCGAGATTCTCAGACGTGACAGGGCTCATATATATCACAGAAGCACGTACATGAAAAAAGACGGGGGATCGGCGGGGGTTTTGGTCACTTGTTGCCGTCGCGACCATTAGAGTATGACGGAATTCTAACTTTACCCTACAAGCATAATGGCAGCAAGGCGAAAATTTGGTCGAAGCTCGTTCAGTGCAAAATAAATAAATACGCAAAGAAATAAACAAAAGAAAAGAAGTGTCACAAAAGAAAAAGATACTGTGCTGGTATACCATTTACGCGGTCGCTAACGGAAAGAGAAATCGGTGCCAAGGTCACTAAGGCAAAAGTGTGCTACGTGCGTTGGCAAGGGATAAAGCTATAGCGAATGTACATACACACGTGTAGATTATATATATATATATATATATATATATATATATATATATATATATATATGCTCCGTACTCTATATATGTACTCTGCTGCCTCCTATTATGACGACAGAGAGAGGAGCAGAGAAAGAACATGAAAAGAAGGAGGGGGCAGCTGCTGTATAATCAGGACGTTTCTCCATTTCTGTTATCAGTACATAAACCCTGAGAGAGCGCATCTGCGGGAGAGCTGCACGCGACGTGTTGCTCGCTTAGATGCCCGAGCAATCGTGTTGAACGCAGTGTACGCAGGCAAACCGCGCGTTTTTGTTGTTGTTTTTTTCTTACCCCGACATTGTGTGCGGTCTCTCTCTCTCTCACTCGCTCATTTTTTTTCTTCTTTCTTTTTTTCTCTCGTAAACGCACGCATACCAAATAGTTCAGGCACGGTCGTTCTTTCTTCTCTTTTTTTTTTCACCAAATGCTTTTTTTTTATCATTCCATTCTTTTTTCTCGGCTTATTTTTAGCTTACGCCAACACTGGCGTTTTCAAAATGGGAAACGATCGTGTCAGGCCCTATCACGAAAAAGCCAGACATTCGTTGAGATGGGCAAACTACGGGATGAAAAAAAAAAGAGCGCGCAGAGAAGCCGGGCACGGATGCAAGCAGGCACGGTCGTTGCCGACGCCAGCCCTATTTTGCGGCAAGATATTTCCCAACCGGCGAATGAGGAGCCTCTATTCGAACGCTCTCTCGGCGCGCCTCCTCGAGCTTTTTTTTTTTTTCGATTCCCCTTTCAATAAGGCGTCTGCCATTTACCGTCCTACATTTTTTACGCATTCACGGTTCGGTAATTTCTATAAAGTGAAGGAGCACCTCCGTTTCTTACGCTGCAGTTCAGCTCCCGTATTCCTGCCGGCGGGCCGATTCGTTAGTTAAAAGCTACCAAGCATCACGAGCGAATAGCAGCGTCATATCTCTACTTTAGCTGACGCCACCATTTTCGTATCTCTTCCCCCCCCCCCCCCCCCCCTTGTTTTTAATTTGGCGCACTTAGCCAAAAGAGAGATAAAACGCGGCAAATCTGCTTCATCGGCAGTCAGTTAATCTGGCTGCTACTTCGAGACGCTATAAACTATGAGAAACTTGCGGTATCTGATGCCCCCCACCTGCAAACTCTATACACTGTTTCCAGAAGGGTCAATCTGTGACCTGTTGGAAAACTCGCCTGCGTACCCTCCCCCCCCCCCCCTTTTTTTTTTTTCTCTCTGTGGTGCCAGTTTATCGGACGCTTGGTGAACGTTCTTGAGTATCGAAGTCAGGTACACTAATGGGGAAGAATTGGCGGCCTAGATCGCCGGAACCCGCCGCCAGATACCACGCAAAACCGCCCCCAACACCACCACCACCACCAGCTGCACACTGTCCACAAGATGCGCAGCTGCTTCTTTTTTTTTTTCTTTTCCCGATGCGTTGCATGCATCTAGCGGCACCAAACGCTCGATATCTCTCTTATTCGAGGCCCGTACCTTTATGACAGCGAGCTACATTTGTCAGCGGACCAAACTCGAAGGCACTTCACCCAAATGAGGCTGCCTCCAAGGGATTCAAGAGACGCTTCAGTGCATGAAAGACGCCGAAAAAAAAAGGAGAGAGAGGAAATTCTCGAGCTATAAAAGCAGCAGCGGCTGCGCAGTGCACTAGTCGTCGTCTAGACTCGGCGCTTATGAGCTCGCGCGCCGCTACCGGACGGAAAAGCGCGAGGTCAATTAAGAATTTGTCACAACTTGCTTTTCGCGCATTCCTCATGGCTTTGACTTAGTTCGCGGACGAGGATATTCCTGGCCTTAAAGTGCAGGACGAATCGTAAAACGCGACTTCAACGAAGCGCTTTTCCGAGTCTCTGGACGTACAAGAGCTCTCGGGCTTTCATTATTCACGGACCCACTATACTATCCCCAGGAATAAAACGCGCGCGCGCAGCTTCCTTCCATTCCTTTCTTTCTTTCCTTTTTTTTTTTTTGTCTGTTCCTTCAGCTGCGGACTACGTGCCGTCGCAAAAGCAGGCCCTGTCACCAACCAGTCCGTGCCGTATGCATAATGGCGAGCGAGGGAGCCCATGTAAAATGCACTGGGACTTTATTTTCGCGAGAATATATACGTTCGAGAGGCACACACGGCGGCCTATAAGGAGATAAAAACAAATTATTGCAGCGCCTCCCGCAGACAGTGACCGGGCACACGCGTTTCTCCGTAACGAAGTTTTTCAGAGAACGCGTATGCGCTACAGGATTCTCTCCCGTTCCCTTCCTTCGTCGGCTCCAGCTCTGTATGTGTAGCTCGTTAATAAGTGCGCCAGAGCTTTATCCGATGCTTAATCTTACTTTAGCGATAACCAAAACCTTCCAATGTGAATTGTCGGAAGGGGATTATAATCATTGCTTTTTTTTTAATATTTAAACCGTTTCGAAGTTTATCCCTAGTTCCACACTTCTTGCAGTAAGAACAAAAATGTTAGAAAACGTTTTTTTTTTTGTATTTATTGGTTCACGTGCAATATGACGGTCCTGATAAGCCTACATTTCGCTTATTCGAATTAGATATGACCCGAGGTGCCGTAGCATTTAGCTTTTTGTTTGTACAACACTCCAACGGAAGGAACGTCTCGCACCAGGGGGCGCAGCGGAGGACGCACAAACTTTAGTTTCTGCGCCCTCTCGTGAGCCCTCCAAGAACCCAGGGACAGCCAAGTTACGTCAACCTATTTATTCTTCAAAGAAATAACAACGAACTGTCTTCCTGCCGTCGTTGTCACGCTGTCGTACTTATACCATGGCCGTCATTTCAGAATTGTCATCTCAGTGTCGTCATGCCATCTTCGTCATTTCGTCTCTGTCGTTTCATCGACGCCATTCTTCGTCATTCCGTCGTTGTCACTGCATTGTCGTCATGCCGCCATGCTTACGGACGACCATGGCAAGCGAGTGCAATACAAAAGTGGGCCGATACAGGTGACTGTGCATGTCGCATACAGCCGATGCAGTAAGAGCGTCAGAGTGACCACTACAGACTTTTAGCAGTACGATGACGTGCCGATTCATTGTTTTTATGCTAATCGCAATTACCGCCGAAAGTCATCGCGAGATGGGTTCTGCGTAATATTTCCAGCGTAGCCTGGATTCACTTAAGTAGTCAAGTGTTCGACGAAATTTCGTCTGGTCAGGTAATATGATGATGAAGATATTGCGGTCACTGACCAAGTCAAGGGAAAATGACACACAGAGACGTTTCGGGACCCCTGCCAATGGCACGACTTTTGTTGGAATCTTTATTTACTCAGACGACAAACAACAGTATCAACAGGACTGATGGAAATTCGACTACCAACTGCACCCGTTCCCTACATCACATTTTGGCATAAAAGCTACTTGCGGCTTTTGCCCGCTTTTAGTGTGATCAAGGAACCCGTACGGGCCCCGAAACATCTCTGTGTGTTATTTTCGCCTTGACTTGGTCAGTGACCGCAATTTCTTCATCATAGATTTTTTCGTTTTGGCTGCCATCTTGGAGGGTAGGCGCTGTGGTTGAGGGGTTCTAATCGATTCTAATCTTCAGGATCGCCAACTTTGTTAGAAAACAGAGTAACGCGCAACGTTTGTCGCACACAACACCCAACACGACGCATTCAGAACCTAGAGAAAGCGCACGTATCTTTTGTGTATCAATGTACGGCTGTATTATAATGCAAGCAAGAGTTATTAATAATAATAATTAATAATAATTTTATTGTTCTTCGAAGGCATTAAACATTCACTGCCACATCTGTAGCACGCAGAGCTCGTGGTTGGGCAGGCAGATCAGCGAAGGCGGCCGACATTGCAGAAGCGTCTAAGTAACCCCCCCCCCCCACCCCCCTGCCGAATGATAATGATAATAACAATTTAAAAAAAGAAAAGAGCATAGATAGCTTTACTTGAAACAATAAATACTAATCTGCTTTCTTGACATGATTGAATGGGGTACAAGAAAAATCAGCTAATACAGATTATCGCATATTGCACACAAGCATACGTATTCAAAACAAATGAGAATAAATGTTGTACAGCAACACGGTCAGTTTGAGACTCACCCGCCGTGGTGGTTTAGCGGCTATGGTGTTGCGCTGCTAAACACGAGGTCGCGGGGTCGAATCCCGGACGCGCTGGCCGTATTTCGATGGGGTTGAAGTGCAAAAACGCCCGTCTCTCGTTCAATGGGGTCGCGTTAAAGATTCCTAGGTGGTCGAAATTTCCGTCGTACCCCCACTACGGCGTACCTCATAATCAAATCGCGGCTTTGTAACGTAAAACCCTTAGAATTTCTTTAGCGGTTTCAGGTTGAGAACCTGTCTGTTGGGAAAGGAAACAATCAATATGGTGATGATAAAGCTTTAACACTTGCGTACATGAACTAAATTCAAGGATTACTTTATCTTTTATTTATAATAATTCGAGTTATTAGCTCTCTGAAAAAGAAAGACACGAGTTCTTTAACACTTTTTAGCATTCTTAATGCTACATATATTGCTAATTTCTTCTGGAATGAAGTTAAATATATATGACATAATATCGATGCGTTCTCTTAATATAGTGTAATTTCTCGGTATGACGTACCTTTCTGTTTGTTTGACTGTTTTAACTTTCATAGTTGTTGTTTTTTTATAATCCGCATTGTAGTACTTGGAACCAAGTATAGCATAACGGTATAATTGGTGTGTATTGAGCATTTGATGTTCAGTCAACACAATTCTAGAATCAATTTGTGTGTAATGGCGAACGCAAAATCTACGTTTCTTACAATTCTTCGAATAAGCTTATTAATCTCATCTCGCCTACTCAGCAAGCGACCGCCGTATATTGCCAGGCAATTTCGGATGACGCTTTCCCCTATCGATTCGTACACCTTATACCGTGTATTAATAAGTGGCTCCATCTCGCAGCCTACAATTAGATGGTGACACTGGCCTTAGTTTTTTATACATTTGTGAAAAACGTGCGTGCTATGCAAGGTGCTCGTCTACGCACAACCCCAAATATTTAACAGTTGTGGTATACTCAAACGGAGAACAGTCACAGCTCTCGCAAATAAATGAGCGTATGTAAAGCTTTCTGGTAAAGTTTATATGCTTAAAGAGTATCTCGAATTGCACATCAGATTTGTTTACTTTTGTTCACGAAGATGCTGTTATTGTTCATCCAGCTTAACAACTTACTCACGCCTTCTTGTAGGAACGTAGTTCCTTCTGCTTACTTGGAATGGTTACGAACAAGCGCAATGTCATCAGCATATTGATACACACGTAAATTTAGTTTGAGTGCGTAAAGACCATATTTATGTACGTTGAACAGTAAAGGACCGATAGTTGAGGCCCGGGGCACACCATGTTTTGTAGACATTTCATTACCTATCGCATTTTCTAACCTAACAGATTGGTGCCTTTCTGACAAATAGTAATACAGTTATGATGAATGTTAGGCGTAACGTTAAGAGGCAAGAAGAGAGCGGTGTGGATCAGAGAGCAAACGGGGATAGCCGATATTCTAATTGACGTTAAGAGAAAGGATTGGAGCTGGGCAGGCCATGTAATGCGTAGGTTAGATAACCGGTGGACCATTAGGGTTACAGAATGGGTGCCAAGAGAAGGGAAAAGCCGTCGAGGACGGCAGAAGACTAGGTGGGGTGATGAAATTAAGAAATTCGCAGGCGCTAGTTGAAATCGGTTGGCGCAGGACAGGGATAATTGGGGATCGCTGGGAGAGGCCTTCGTCCTGCAGTGGAAATAAATTATTATTATTATTATTATTATTATTATTATTATTATTATTATTATTATTATTATTATTATTATTATTATTATTATTATTATTATTATTATTATTATTATTATTATTATTATTGTGGTGGTGGTGGTGGTGGCGGCGTAGTTTGAAAAGCACATATGCCCGCTGTTTCAGCGACGACTGTCTGTAATTATTACAAATACTGTATTTCAGACACAATCAGTTTTTTGCTGGCCAGGATTCTCGGCAGGATCATACAAAAAGGAATTCCGAATTCTGGGGTTTTACGTGCCAAAACTACGATTTGATTATGAGGCACGCCATAGTGGGGGACTTCAAAAATATTTAGGTCATCACGGGATCTTTAACATACCCCAATAAACGATACGAGCGCCTTGGATCGAGACGATCACAAGGCGCTCGTCTCGATCTCCTCGCTACTTTCTCCTTCGTGTTCTCTGGTGCCGTTTGCAGCCTAATTAAGATTCTCTAATTAACATTTTTACTTATCATACGTTAGGCTACCAACGCCAATTAGACGTTTGTAGCAAATTGCGAGATAATAATAACAAGTCAACTTTTGTAACGGATAAAATAGCCTTGGTTAAAGCACGCTGGCTGGAAGAGTTACATTCCAAACCGAGCCCGTGAGGATCACGAGTAACCACACTTTAACGGTTACGTAAAATGCTGACGGTACGCGAGAGGATCTCAGTTGTTTCGTGATTGCCAAGAAGCAAGCAAACAGTAATTACTACTAATGAAATTGAACAAATTACTGGGGTTTTACGCGGCAAAAACCACAATCTTATTACGAGGCACGCTGTAGTAGTATGTGGTGGCCTACGGTTTACTTGTGATCACCCGGGGTTCTTTAACATGCACCTGTAACGTGCATGGTACACGCGCGTTTGTAGATGATGAAGATGATGATGATGGTGGTTGTGGTGATGATGATGATGATTTCCTTGACATGACACATACTCACCTCGGGGAATTGGCCAAGAAGCGGGTGGTACTATTAAAGTAAGATAATATTATAAGAATAAATAAAAGGCAATTCAAGCGCTAAGAAAAGAAATCGGAGAGTAATCGTGCAAGCATTTATTAAAGGCGGTTGAAATAAACTCAAAATTTTTCATGAAGAATTCGCAATAAATGGGGAGCATAGTATTAAATTATCGCACCAATTTTGTTGTGTTGCCGCTAAAATCGCACATGGCAAGGTAAACATTCCTGTAGTTGAAGCCCAGAGCCGAAGCCCGGATAGAAAGGATAATTTGGGAAGGCAATGGAAGTCCGAGTTTGTGAGACGGAGCCTCAGAAGTCTTTTTCGTTGTAGCAAGAATCGACGACAGGACAAAAACAAACGATCAGTTTTATCCGGTTCATTACAGCAGTGGAAGGGAGTGGACTGCGTCAGACCAGCTCTGTGCAAATAAAAATTTTATTGTGGAATGCGGCATCGCAATCTTGTAAATGCAACCTCATATTGACGTGAAAGACACCACTGATAATTCCACGGGGACAGCCGGTGCTCGAATTACGAATTCGACAGTATTGGTTGTTTTGTAACCGTTTGATTAGGACAGAATTTTCGCTATCTCGCTGAAGTGACGTACGCCGTAACCACCAAAACGGTAACTACCCGGCCATCCAGAGAAGCTTTGGCAAGAAATTCTGGCATGTCGTTTAAACTTATTCCACAGTGACCCGGTACCCAAATTAAGCTTATTACCTATAAATGTTGAAAAGCTTAACAATCAGATGTCCGCCATATTTTCGAGTTCGTTCTCCCAGTAAGTGCTGAGCACATGGATAACGAATATGTTAAAATAACGGATGTCGACACATTTGATGGCAACTTGCAAAGGGCTAGAACGATGGCCAATAATTCGGCCTGAAAAATAGGTGTATAATGATGAAGTCGAAGAGAAAAATACCAGCCAAGGAGCGGAGAAAATATGCCCATTCCTGCTCTCTCGTCACACACGGACTAATCAGTACCAATTATGTATTAGTCTGGAGACAGTTTATGTGTTCCTCTAAAAGACCACATATACTATAAGTGCTTAAGCATAAGTACTTAAGTATAATACTATAAGTATAAGGCAACATCTTAACATTCTTCTGATTAATATCTTGGAACTGAATGGTGAGATTTGGCGAAGATGTAACTTGTGGAACGATAGTACGTATATCTATGCCTAATGTTCTTGATTGTGATCGCACAGAAAGGACTTGTAGTGTGTTTAATCCTGACCATTCACATTCAAAAAAAAATTTTGATTCCCCAATAAAAATATATTTCAATCCTCTCTGGGGAGATGCAAACAATTAAAATAAAAAGTTTGTACGGTCAGCATCCGGAATCTATCTGATTGAGCAGGTAAACGCGCTTCCTGGTAAAGCCCAGAATTTGCCACAAACTTAGGAAGTCCCAAGCAATCTCGCCACACTACTCTTTCTATTACTGCAAGGGGATTAATTTTGCACACTGGACCACGAGAAAACCACACGCAACCAAATTCTAATATTGGTCGTACGCGCATATTGTAGATCATGATCAACGAGTTTCTGCGCAACCAAAACGTCTCATGCTAAGCTTGCGAAGCACAGCTACAGCACGCGCTGCTCTTGTCGGCACATTAAATGTGAAGGCGCCAATTCAGTTTTACATTGTATATCACTCCTAGATACCTTAGGGAATCCACTTGAGGAATGACTTTTTGGCGATATATGAGGGAAATGTGTACAGGAGCGGATAAAGGAAATGCAAGGAGGGCACATTTGTTTACATTTAAAAACATATGAGGTCCATCTAGCCAGGACTCAAGTGAACACAAATACGTCTCTAGAATTAAAAAAAAAAAACACGAGCCAAGTGCCAAACTTCTTCCTCGTTTTGTGTGCCTGCTCTAAACCATCAAATGACGTTTGCTGCCTGTCCTTTAATGTTGGCCGAAGACATTGAGCCAGAAACTTCGTACTCAATACCAAAACTCTCAGCAAGAAAAACAAATATCCGGTATGATACCTGTAGGCAACATTGGTCAATAAAAGGTTAATGCTGCGTCAGGAATATTTCTTCTGTCCGTCCCTGATGTGAATCTTGGATAACTAAAGCTATCATTGTCTCAAATTCCTCCTTTTTTTACCATTAGCGATAGTCGTCACTGAAACACGTGGTGTAATGTCCTTGCCAACTGGCAGTGACAACTGACAAGCAGTTTAATGAAAAATTCGTTCCTGTCTGATGCATATAATACACACAGAATAGCAGCCACCTGTAAATTGAAACCACTATGAACAGAGAAAATACGTTCAGTGGTTGAAAACATCCTCTGCACCGAGAAGTCAATTCGTTCCTTAATTTTGGCCAGCGCAACCAACAAAAACAAGATTAGCCAGAAAAGTTTAATCTTTGTATTATGTGTAATGGCAAATGGATTATTGGCTCCATATGCGAGATATCTATCAGGAGTTTAGCGATAATATGGACCACGGTAGCGGTAAACGCACTCTGGCAGTCAAGTCTAGTAATCAAGTTTCTTGAATGTGCACATTTATTTAGCCACGCTGTCACCTAGGCTACGGGACTCACTCGCGCTGTGTAGTAACACTATGTACAATGTCATTACACCATGACCCGCAAATTATTCGTGTAAACTGCACCGAAATCTATCATGCGCAAAGTTTTTCGCAGTTGAGAAAGCATTCGGAGCTACTGCCACTTACGCATCGTCGTATCTCAACATTAGTTATTAAAACGCGCGCTTGTGTAAATCGTACAAATGCAATGGCGCTCCTTTTTTTTACATAACTTTAGGAGATGTTGGGGCCTTAAGTGGCGCCGTTCACTCCTTCTGGCATAAAATGACAAAATAATATATACACATAGCGATGTAGAAAGGGAACAGACCGAATAATGAGCACAAAAATACGCACGACGGTTAGACATAATTACACAAACATAGCTCACGAAAAGGTGATTTACTGTATGATAGGTATTTGCAACTAACGCCACCACACGTCCAAGTAGCCGCTCTAGCACAGGGTATCTTTTGGGCCGGCATTGGAAAAGCCATTTGTATGCAATGATGTATCATAACGAAGTAAGCTATCGAATGGTAACATCGAAAGATACTACAGATAGGGGATGGACAAATGACTAACAGTTCCAGCAAAACGTTTTGTGCATGTAACTCAGGTGTACAGGCGCACCGACAGAGCTCGTCTATTGCCGCACGCAAGGAAAGCAAAGCTTGGGGACTCAAGAAACCATAATGTTGAAATTACGCCGTGTGATCCGATGCAATAGCGTTCTTTTCAAATGTGTACATTTAATCACCTCGGATGACACAGCTTAATTACGGCCTTGTGGGATCTTGAATGTGTCAGGCCACACTTTCTTGCTTTATGCGTAATGCCCTTACACTCACAAGTCAATGTGACCTCACGTCCCTCGTCGTTTTTATTTCGTTTTCATTGCTTGTTTTCATGTTGACTTCGTGTACACCTCAACACCATTTTCGCTTTTTATGACTGTTTTAAAAGTAGTTGTTTTGAGTGGACCTCCGATTACGAAGTTCTCAGTGCCGTAACTGCAAAACATTGTCATACAGAAAAAAACACCATCCAATTAAATACAAAGGATGATAAGATTCGCAATACAGTAAATGTTCGCGATAACGAAGTTGAATAGGGAGCTAAGCTTACCTCATAATACGCATTACTTCGTTATAACGGTTGTCCGACCTCACATCCGACATTGGCAGCTAGCAAGGGTGCGGTGCTGTTCGTAACGAACGGCTAAGCCGATGCTAAAGCCTGCTGCGCAATTAGGAAGCACCGCGACAGATTGTTGCTTGCTGCGTCTTGATCAGCGATATTACTTCCTACAGCTATCAAAGGTATCCATCTCTGTCGTCATAGTGCGCACAAAAGTAGCAGCGTACACCCTTACAGCGTTTTCTGATCGCGCCGGTGGATTATGTTCACGAAACCCTTGCAAGCCGAGCGATCGCCGAGAACACAAGAGGTCGTACTTTATAACAACCCATTTCATTTTGCATTCTTAACTTTTGTGGCGCCGGGTGCCCGATCCTAGCAATAACGGCGGCGCTCTTTATGAACTACGGTGACAGGATGCGAAAAACCCCTTGACTGCGTATGTGCAGTATAGTTTATCGCAAGTCGCGGTTCGACAGCGCACCATGTACCGAATCATCTTTCCTCCAAGTACAGCAAGCCACACGCTCCCCTGTTGACGTGTTTCGCCCCGGCGCATTACTACACGAGCTTCGACAAACGCGCAGCGTGCTGTGTGCACACTTCGCCGAAGAGTGTGGCAGTCGGCGGCACTGGTAGGAGAGCGGTGCCAGGGCGGCAGCGGTACACTGCGTGCGTGGCTGCCGAACTTGGCAGCGAGGACTGTCAGTCTTGTGGCCGGGCAGCCGACAGCTCGCGGAAGTTTTGGACTGCTGAATCAGACGAGCGACAAGCAGCGTCATGCGCAACCAGATTTCGGCCTAATCGGCGCAAAATAATCTGTAAATCTCCATTCTGAAGTAAGAAAAGGTTCGCTATATTCATTTGAAGGAAATGTTTGCTACGTCGGCGACATTGTCTGGCAACGACAAAAATGCAGTAGAACGAGAAGCACCAGAACGGGCAGTTCGGAAACAAATAACTGGGTTGTAGTTCCCAGACTTTCCGGGGCGCGAAGATTGAATACGATACACCAAGCCTATCGCAATTTTTGTTGATGCGAATGGCCAGCGCACTGGTACCGACGTCTCAGCAACTGTGGTCATGCGCGAACAACTTTTCGAATTCTGTCCCTCACGTCGTCGCGATTCTATCAGGGAGCTTATGCATGTATTTACAGAACCTTGGCGCCAAACCATCGATTTCATTGGAATTGTATGAGCTGGACTAAAGAAGAAGTATTTTAATGATTGGAAATGTAGAGAGGTCGGCCGGATAATGGAGCATCTGGCCTGCTACTCTACGTAAGGGAAGGGGAAGAGGGGAAGAAAAAGGGTCACAATGGGGGATGATAATGGGAGGAACGAGGTGAATGACACATTACACAACTGGTATCACAGGCGTGAGTCCAGGCCCGTGTCACCTAGGAAACGTGAAAGTGCACGCATTGTCTCTGTCGTCTGCCAACTCTGTGGCCACGCGCCTAGCAAGAGGTCCTCCGACAGTGGTCCATTGTGTAAATGTCTCAATGTATCTGCCAATATCAGTCTTTCTCGCGCATACTCAGGGCACACCACGAGCACATGTTCTATAGTCTCTACAGCGCCACACACTGAACAGTCCGGGGAGTCTGTCCGTCCAATAATGTGCAAATATTTGCGCGTGAAGGCGACGCCTAATCGCAGTCTGTGTATCAGGCGTTTATGAGGGCGTGGAATTCCACGCAGAATAGGAAATTTCATATCGGGATCCGGTCTTTTAAGGCGGACGTGACGAGCGTCTGGCTGGGCCCAGTATCTTCTCGTCGCACTCCTCATTAATTCCGACAGGAGGCATGTGATGTCCGGTCTGGAGAATGGCACTACAGTTCGCAGGCCATTGCTGAGGGCGCGCCTTGCTGCAGCATCGGCCATCTCATTACCGTTGAGCCCACAGTGTCCCGGGATCCATTGGAACACTATGCGGTGGTGTTTTTCTTGAGCGTATGAAAGTAGCTCGGTGATCTGCAGGGCCAGAACCTGATATGCGGTGTGGCGCAGGAAGCATCCCAAAATTTGTAGCGCGGGTTTTGAGTCCGTGAAAATGCACCACTCTTGAGGTCTTTCCCCGCAGATGTGGCGAATCGCTTCCCGAATAGCCACAAGCTCTGCAGCGGTTGATGTTGAATTATGGTCTAGTATGAAACCTCGAGTCATCTGTTGGGCTGGTATCACCACAGCTGTTTTCGATGCCTTAGGTGACGCGGAGCCGTCTGTGTAAACATGAACATATGTCTGGTATTCTGACCAGATGTACGCGAGAGCAAGTTGTTGTAGTCCACTGACGGGAACCAATGATTTCTTTAGTATGCCGGGGACATGTACGCATACGGAAGGTTGAACCATCACCCATGGTGGTTTGACGGGGTGATATGGAAGGGCATAGCCTGATGTTATGTGGGGTAGATGGCAGCGGAGTGCACTTGTGAAATGCTGAGCTGGACTAAATGCGTTAGTTCCAAACGCTATTTCAAATATAAAACGAAGTTAAATGAATGTCGCAAAAATATTTCATATCGCTTCTTTTCTTTTCGTTTCGTTTCTTTTCTCTTTTCTTTTTTTATTTCGCCCACCGACAGCTTAACAAAGAATGTTTTATTAGCAGCTCCGCGAACATCACTCTATTTTTAAGCACAATGGCCTTTAGACCTGGTGCAGCAGCAGCGGTTGCAGAAAGAGAAGGCTCCTGCTTTGCCAGTCGTAAGCTATTGCGCACTAAACATGTATTCTGTAAAGCATGCTTTACCTGTGAGAACTAGGTGCAATCCACAAAAGCCAACCCAAAAGAACGGTGTCTGGCATGGAGTTACGGGGGCGGATAGTTGCAGGCGACCGTAAGGTGGTTGCTCTTAGGAATAACAATGACCAGGTCACACACAAAGAGAGAATGCAGACCTTAGTCGGGAAAACTGGCCCAAAGAGAAAATGGAAAGACGGTACACTCAGCGTATCGCGGGCAGTAGCGGCGGCACGCGCAACTCTTTCTAACAGACAAGCAAGGAGAAAGCGAAAGACTGAAATGCTTTCGAAACGCCAGCACACATGAACGTTACAAAGAGCCAGATGGCCCTACGAATTTGGGGGTAGGCAGAGTGGATGAAGCAGCTCAAGGTCGCCGGAACATAGACCTCCGCAGCATGCGAACGTGGTTTGGAATAAAAGGCGTTGTTCGGAATGTTGGCCACAAAGTGAAAGAAGGTAATAGTGAGCAACGGGGCCGACATTGAACTCAGAATATAATTTATTTCGAAGCAGGGAGAAATACTACACTGAAATTCCTAATATTCGCTCACTGGGACTAGCCCAGAGCAGGAAGGGTGGGTCACGCAAGCATATTAAACAAGTCAGTGTAGATATTATCGCGGAAAGTCGGTAAGGCGACAATATTTTCTACTGTAAGATCGCTAACAGAAGTATTGTATGAAACGCCCCTAGGTACACTTATCGCCGTCAGCACAGCAGCGCCGGACGTCGACAGCATTCTTAACTTGAAAAGTCGCCAGTCGTCAATTGATAAAGTGATCGCATAAATGAACTGGCTCATTTACAGGTGCCACGCAAAGATACAGGAACGAAACTATTCATTTCAGAGCGCATATCTTTCAGTCATCCATACAGGCATATCGACACTGTGGAGTTGGAAATTATTAATAATGTGTCAGATTTACTGTACAAGAATCAGCCGTTTTGACTTCCTTTATTGACTCTTCATACTCGCGTTTTACGTTATACCATTTGCCAAGCCTACTTTCGGCGAACAGAAATAACCGCATTCTGCATGCTGCTGCGATTGAGAGCAACTTTCTTAAAGGCAGGAATGCCCCCCAGACACGTAGAACCTACAAGAATAAAACAAAATGGACGCCGACCAAGGAGAAGAAATTAACATTTTGACTTTTCGGCCCCCACACGGAATTCTTTTTCATAATGAAAGTATGAACCTTGTTCAGTTATGTTTCCTGTATAATTCTTCCCGACCAGACAGGATTTCGCCAGACTTTCGACTTGATCAACATTCAAGAGGACACGTTCTGGTCACGTGAATTCAAGAAGTTCGCCGGTTTAATAATAAACTGTAGCCAGGGTGCTCGTGTGGCTAGAGTTGATGATAGCCCGTGTCCTGGCGCAGTAACTCAGAATCGCTGGAGGTGAGCATGACAGTATTCATAAGTCTTTGAATACTTACAGTAACTTAAACAAACCTAACACAACCTAATGCCATCTAATAAATCTAATACAACATGTCATCACATCATATATGCGCTATACATCGTATACAAATTCAAAGATCCAGATTGAGGCTTCAAAGCCAAACATTTCGGCCGAATTCCCTGTCTGGTTAGGACAATTAACTAGGAATTTAGGAGCGACTCCAACCAGAAAGCGGATTTATGAGACCAGACGTTTTGGAGCCGATTTGGTTCCTTTTTCAAGGAGTTAATGACGGATGGTGGCGGGTGCAGCCCTTAAATAGTCCTTCTCAACAGGGAGAAGGGGGAGGGAAGAGAGTTTCATTCGGTGAGACAAGCCACCCCATGCAGGTGGGGTGACTTGACGCTCTCATGGCTCGACCCCCTAGCGTTTACGTGAACCCGATGAGCGGTTTTCTGCACGACACGCCGGCTCGACCCGACTTTATCGGCTTCATGCATGCATAGCTTATGGGCGATGGCTAACGACAGAAATATTTCAGTCACACCTGTATTACCTCTGCAAGAAACTAACCGGCAAACCTTTATTTAACCTTGGTCCCTCATCGTGCCGCGCGGCAAAGTTTACAAAATTTGTACAAATAACACCTGTCCCATCTTAACAAACAAATGAGGTAACACACACAGAAACGTTATTTTAGGCATAGAGAAATGCATGTCGTAACGTGAGGCTCATACCTCTTGGGCGTATGTATGATTTAAAAGCACGCAGACTGAGACAATCCTCTTCGTCCCTCTGTCCATTATTTTATATGCTCGCGTAAACTCGGAAATGTTAGAACAGAGGAGGTGTTGACACATTGCCTAGAACAGCCTAAACATTGCTGGTATATTCGGTGTTGCGTGGTTTTCGTCGTTGCAACGTATTCTCAACAAGATGTGACCGAGTTCTCTTTCAAAAAACAGCATAGCAAGCATGAAAAGAAGAAAAAGGTGAAATACAAAAATTCATCAATGATTACGATGCTCCCTAATGCGAAATTTGAGCGCAGCTCTGTACGTGTTTTCATTTCGCGATACATTGGCTGGCGCGGACAGTTAGCCTCGTGCGGCATGTTGCAAACGGAGCGAATTGTGGCACCAGTGCCTCGCTAATCGGGGGATCGCGAGAGGCAGCGCGTGCGTGACTCGTGGGCGCGATCCCAGCAGCCGCCGCAGACAGACCTCCGCTCATGCAGCGCTTTGTTTCCATATATGGTATCGGTCATAGAGTTTCATACTACTATACCTAGAGAAAAATCTGGCACTGCGATCGTTCAGCTATCATGGGAATGACGGGAAGTACAGGCTACGGACTGGTTTTCTGTTGATTTGGGGAACTAGTCCGCAGGCGCTTTTATGGCAGTTTTGGTTTCGCTCCAAGCGCAGTTGCTCTACCCCGCAGTGGGGCAGTGCGGCTCGAAGCTCTCTGCCTTTGTTCCGTCGCTCGAAGTGGCGATAGCGTGCTGGGCTAGCGGCTCGACCGATGTTAGTGTCGCGGCGTGGCGACGAAGCCCCGACAAGAAAGCGACGGCATCGTAAACGGAGGGAGAACGTGTTCTGATTGTTTTCACCTTGCTTTGTTAAGTGTGTTAGGTTGGCGCCGTAGCCTTACCTGTTTTATCAAACTTCAGAAGAGCAAAAACAAGGTGAAATGTGTGTTTCGGGACATTTGTGAAAAAACTTACTTGTGGTAGGAATGGTTGCTGCTTCCTGGCTGTAGTCTGCTATCGCAAAACGGCTAAGCACAAAGCCACGGCATAACAGCTGCTAGAGCGCGCTTCAGAAAAACCGGCACGTCAACATAAAATATAATGAAGCATACTCGTAGGAGGCCACAAGCGACCCAGCAAGCACGTCAGCAGATGTGCTTAAAAGTTCTGGAAAGCGTTCAGTAATCGTAAGAATCGACGCAGCCTTTCCAAAGCGCTAGAGTTCTCAAGTGCCTACCATCTGCGAGAATGGTTCACTTTTTTCGTGTTCGCAACGAGCAGGCGTCGTAGAAGACGACAGTTATAGCATTTCTCTCAGAGGTGCAACACTTTTCTCACAATACAAAATTTTTATTTCCATAAATATTTTATGAGGATAATTATATAAACACATGTACGGTTGTTAATTCTGCTGTAAAAATAAATAATTAATTACTCACTGCCGGAAAATTGGGAACAGAACTGCAGAAATATGCATACCCTGGTGTGCTTCGATCTCAAAGTCGTACAAACTTTATGCAATGTATTGTGCATTATATAAAATGCTGCAGAAATAAAATTAGATTTTACGCGAAAATATTTTATTATAGCTTCGTTTACTGCGCCGCAAGCATACGTCACTAGTCTAAATATAGCAGTCAATCCGAAGCCTGCACTTCCCATCATTCCCATGTAGGTTAGGCAGCGCTCAGGAGAGTCCCTGTAGACACTAACGCAGCATTGCCCTCCAGGGTATTCATTTAGAAACTCTATGGTATCGGTAGACGCACTCGCCGCATGCCATCGGTGAACAGACGACGGTGCTACGCCACTCTGGTGCTATCTCGTGGCGTTCGTCACCGCCGAGCCCATCTTGCGCGGCACTACACTTTCTTCTCACGCTTTTTCCATACCCTTCTCCTCCACTTTCCGCATCGTGGTTCCGCTGCACCCTCCTCCTCCGCTTTCCTCCTCGCGCTATCTTCGCTATCGCCGTCTTTCATCCCCCGCTACGCTCCCCGTTCGCTCTTTCAGCCTTCGCTGTGCTCGTTGACTCGGTTACGCCGAGGGACGACGCCGAGGACGACCAATGCTAAACGCAGAAACAGGTGCCTAAGAGCTGCGCTTTAAAAAGGCGCGGGGGAGGGGGGGGGGAGGGGGCTCGTGGATGGACAGCACAAGCTATTTTTATGCTTCGTTACCTGCAGACCAAACCAAACGCGAACCATAAGTGAAAAAAAGAGCCGTGCAAGCCGACCACAATTCCCGCAGCTACACATCGATTGCACGGTCCAGGAACAACAATAAATTTTCAAATTTGCGACGCGTCCAAGCGATAAAAACGACGACAGACGCGACCTAAGAAAAATACCGCAGGTATTGGGCGCACTTTGGACAAGCTTTAGGAGCTTCTATGGGTGTCATTCTTTTCCCCTACGCGCTGCCATGCCTGTTCCCTTTGTGGCATCAATAATGCGGTAAGAATTTTTGACGCCCCGCCTTCCCCACTCTTCCACCATATTTTTTTTTTTTCTACTATTGCTCGCACCCGCTCGGCCTGCTAAAAGACTGAGAATATTGCAAGGAAAAAAGAGAGGGAGAAACGGCTGAGCCCGAACAAAACTATAGCGAAGCCAATCCCAGCAACTCCCATATACCCGGTCACCACGCCATCGCCGACACCCAGCCAATGAATCTTGCCTTGCGGCTTTCGGAAGAGAAGGCGAATGAAAAAAAGTCATTTCTGTCCCGCCATCCACAGTTTATCTTTCTTGCTTGCTTCCCTTCTTTTGTTGTTCTTTACTCGCTTCTCTCATCTTATCTTCGCCGTCCTGCGCTCTTCGTGGACGGGGCCGTCTGCGAAGCTTTTGCTCGCAGGCAAAGTCGGCACAAAGAAGGCGTTCTTCTCGCGTTCACCTTTCGCTCGCTTCTTCTTCTACTATTTTTTTTTTCCTTACCTAGCGTCTTGGGGCAGGCACATATTCTGCGCAACCGAATCGAATGAGCGCTTTTTATAATCTGAGATGTCGCAATGCTCCCGCGGGCAGCGACTAGACAGAGACGAGAGAAAGGCGAGTCGGCGCAGAGGAAAACTGCCGCGCCCCCGAGCACCCCCATGTTTCTTTTTATTCGTTTCCGTTCGCATCGAGAGGGCAAATAAGAAGAGAGGGAAAAAAAGCGAGACGTAATTTTAGCAGTGATTTGAAATTCAAGCCGGGCAAGGATGGCTCTTTTGATTCGTTTTCGGATGGTCTGCATCGCTAAGCATGTCCATTAGCAGAGGGAAGTGACCTTTTTTTCGAATAATGCCGCGTTTCTCCCAGACCGAAACACAAATACGCGGCGCTTTGCGCTCGCCTTCTCTGTGTTATTACTTCAGTGTGGAGCACCACGTTCGCCAGGAAGGGGAAAAATGGAGAAGGAGGCATGTGAAAGCATCTTCTCATCGCCTGAAATGTACACGATGTTCCGTGCGCGACATCTTGTCGCAACTGTACTATTTAGGCTCGAGCAATAATCCCTACAAAAAGCTCTTATGTCGCTGTGAGAACGGCCAAGAGAAAGTTCCAGTGGCAATGTAAGCCGTGCCAATTACAGCGAACGCTCGTATCTTTTAGAACACGTCCGAGGGAGTACGGAGGCTGCATTGTGTCCGTTCATAAAAGCTGTACCAAGAATGGATTCGCATAAAGGATAAGCTAAGCGGTCATTATCATTGTGAAAAGGAACCAACCAGTCTTTTTGTGCGCGCTTCTTTTCTTCTAAGTGTTATTAGTATCCGCACATCGGAAAGAAAGACAAAAGACAAAACAAAACACGCCTTTGACCCTATTTGGGCGAGCAAGATGCCTTCTTTTCTATGCATGCGCGGTCCTTTCGGATATGACAGCCAACTTTAATTGCGCGCGTAAGCTTACTTAAGCAACATTTAGTGTTGTGTATTACACAAGTGTGCACGTAACGCGACATTTCGCCAGCGCCTTTCGTGTGCATGACATTGTGCTCATTCTGCCAACCTTGCGGCAACAGAAATTAAAGGGCGGGTGACGTCTGTGCTATAGAAACAAAGTTTAAAGGAGCACAGTGTGGGTATTATTCATTATTATGCTTTTTTTTTTCAGTCCCAAGTAGTTTCCTGTCAATGTCCCATAGCTTTCGCAACTTTCACGCTGGCGCCGCAGCTAAACATAGATAAGTTGTAAGTAACACGAGACAAGCCAAAAACAATGACGATGTGTCCGCGGCGCCGAGCGATGATTACGACTGAACGAATCGTATTTCTAAAAGTGACGACAAGCACGTAAAAAAAAAAGGAAATGTGGGCTCGCGTGCGGCACGTATACAGTGCGAATAAATGGCGTCGTTCGCCGTAGCCTCGGAAATCCATTCTCCTCAGAGTTGGAGCGTCGGTTGTTTCGTTTACTGACTGCGGGTGCAAAGAATGTTCAATCGGGCGTGAGCGAAAAGCGCGAAATAGCCGCCGCCTGCTCCGCCTCAGGTGGAGAGCGCGGAACGCGAAGTGGCGTGCCCCAGGAGCCTCTGTCATTTCACAGCTGGGCAGAGCACGCTCCATCTGGACCAAAATGTGGAATCAGAGCGGCGCTTTGTGTGGCTAAGCGCGTCAGACGCGAGCGAAGCGGACGAAATGAAAAAGTACACTGAGCTAAAAGCTAACAAATTTTGACCGTTACGAAACGCCATGGTCAGTTTCCGTTGCGCACCGATTTCGATGCCGCTGAACGTAGACCAAATACTCTACACGCTTGTAACAAGCATGAATAATTATTTTTTTAATCTTTTCACCTTCGCGCCGCTGCGCTTGTCCATATCACGCTGTCGTTCTTTATAACCTGGCCACATTTAGCGAGGAATACATAAGTAAACTTTTTTTTTCTTCTTTTCCTAGAAAGAAAGGGAGAGGCAAAAGGAAGGCAGGGATGCTAACCAGCCAAGAGTCCGGTTGGCTACCCTGCGCTTCCCTAAGGGAGAAGGGGAATATAAAGAAGGGAGAGAAAGAGAGAAATGTGGGTAGAGAGACGTGCACGGACAGCACTATAAAGTCAAAGGCGCTCGCACAAGCCAGACGTTCTCAGAAAGCACAACAAAGCCTTCATGGCCTTCTGAGCCGATGATCGGTGGGGACGGTGTTCTAGTATTATATGTTCACTCAGAAGACTATCATCTAGTTTCCTGAATGCGTTGGACATGGATTGTCTTTGTGCTTCAAACTAAGGACAGTGGCACAACAGGTGGTCATCGTTCTCCTCGTAGGACGCAGACATCACCTGCACGACTGTCAGCCATTCCAATTAGTGCCGAATAAGCTTTCGTGAAGGCAACTCCCAACCACAACCGACACAGAGGAGACGCTTCGCGTCGGTGCAGTCAGGCCGGAGGTCCCAGTTGCAGCGAAGGGTTGAGTCTGTGCAGTCTGGTGCACCTTGTATGTGCGGTGTTCCACTCAGCTAAAGAAAGTGTGCGTGCTAGAACGCGAAGCTGTCTCGCGGCGTCTGTCCTTGAGAGAGAGGAATGGGGACATAGCGGTCTTTCTGGAAAACATACTCAGGAACAGCGGTGATATTGCACCCAGCATGCATGCAGTGAAAATGCACGACATACTCCCACCAAAGTGATGCGCAATGTATACTTAGGCTTAAAATTTGGAAAAGCAGGGACATTCGGCGTTGCGACTGAGGCTTGTTAAAATTTCATTATTGCCCGATTAACACAAGGTACATGAACTGTTAAAGCATGTCGACGACATTTTGCCGGGGATCGTTAGTCGAACTTCTTCAGCGCCCATAGGGCGCTGGCTTTTGAAATGTGACAGCGCGAGTTCTGCGATGATGATGATGATGATGATGATGGTGGTGGTGATGATGATGATGATGATGATGATGATGATGATGATGATGATGATGATGATGATGATGATGATGGTGGTGGTGGTGGTGGTGGTGGTGGTGGTGGTGGTGGTGGTGGTGGTGGTGGGGGTGGTGGTGACCCTCAACTTTCCAGTGGGGGGCAACGAGCCGTTCTTTTCGTTTCAATCATATCACGGAAGAACTGCTGGTGAACCGGTAACACCAACGCTCGCGAGTGTTGGCGTGCACTGCCGCGCCGATGCAAGAGACGCTTTTTGCGGCCCGCGGATCTTGAAGCGCTGCTCCACGCAGAGGCGGCGGCTATGATCGGCATCCGGAGCGGCAGCGGCGGCGGTGGCGTGGCCTCCATCGGCAACTCGCCGAGCCGCGCCATCTCGACGGTGCTGTGCGTGGGCTTCGGCGGCGCCGTCGCCTGCCTGGGACTCATGCTGGGCGTGATCGTGAGCCGGGCCTACTTCGCCGTGACTGTGATGGCCGCCTGCGTGCTGCTGCTACTGCTCTGCTGCCGCGCCCGCGAGGCCTGCCAGCTGCGGCGATACGCGCTTCCCCCCGAGCCGCCGCCCCAGCCGCGCGCACCCAGCGTGCGCCGCGACATGGCCGCGGCGCACGACCGCGTCGTCCCGCTAGCGTGCATCCCGAGCGGTGCCCTGTGCTCGGATTCCGCGTCGGTCCTGCCGGCGCGCAATGCGATCCACTGAGACCGCTCGCTGTGCTCGCCGGAGCTGGACGTGCGCAGCCTCATGGTGCTACGCGTGTCCGTCGTGTGAATCCCTCCGAGACCCAGGAAATGCGCAGCATATGGGCAGACTATTCTGCGTGTGGAAACTGCTGGCTCCTTCCGCGAGCATAAGTATCCGACTACCGCCGAAAGGCAGCGAATTACTGAACGCACGGTAGCGATACTCCAGACACATCTGCGCGAATCCAGTGTCCTTTGTAGATTGGCCTATACACTACTCGCTTCCATATATCATAGCCCAATATGGAATCTTATATTTGGTACGATGAAATTCTCGATGTATACAGCTTCTTCGAGTTAACCCGAGGCACCGCGCTGCGCTGGGGGAAACGGATAGGCGGTCTGTTCTCGTGGAACTCGGTTCTGCGGCCTGAATCTGCATTGACGGTGTGCGTTTCCCGTTTCCCTGCATATAAAGGCGGCGCGAACTGCAGCTGAAAGAAACCGCTTGCGCCTTTCACTCGGTCGTTTACTGCGTTCATAACGAGCTGAATATCGTGCACAACAGATAATCAACTGACACTTCGTGTCAAAACTTTGACGTTTTCTCCCATAGCTGCGTCATCATGCGAGGCGCGACCGAGTTCGGCGAACTTCTCTGCGTTGTATTGTGACTGTGCATACGCGCTTTTGTGTACTGCACCCTGCAAAAGTATCGAAGGCATTTAAGAAAGGGCCTTTCACGAAATTTACCGAATCCCTTCTGAATCGCCGAACAAAAAAAAAAAAAAATGTGTATTACTTACTTCCAATGATTCTTCTGTCCAGACCTATAACCTGACATGAGGCGCCAGTATTTGCGGTCGTGGTATATAGTGTATCGTGGCTGTATGACTGTCCTCAAAACCTAGTCCTGAAATAAGGCGGTCTTTGACATTTCTTGCCACGCTTTTGATGAGCGAAACTTTGAAACACAGCTACCTGGAACAGGGGCTGTTGCGGTGTTCTGTGTCATCCTCGAAACGAAAACTGAAGCTGAAACGAAGCCTGTGAGGGTTGCGCTGTTCTACACTTGATATGTGACGATCACATTTACAGCGTTAAAAAAATAGAAAGGAGGGAGAGGGGGCAGTAGTTGGGCACTACTAACGGTGCAAAGTTCCTAATCTGCCATACCTATGAAAAAGTCAGCTAGGCGCTGGCTGACTGCACTACACACGCACGCGTCGAAAACGGTAGCGATGCCGGCTTAACACACAGTGAACAAGCTCAATTTTTCATGCGCTCCGGCATTTCGTTTTTTACAATATTATATCTGGAAACCCGCGACGATCCACTTATGCATGCAGATCCAGCTGTCCAGATCTCCATTTTCCCTCCTAAAGTAAGGCGTTTAAGGAGTAGCTTCGCTTCGCGTATTAACGATTTCGACGGGAGAATTACTCCCGAAGAAATGGAAAATATCGAGATTTGTTACGCGGAAAAGCTTTGATGTTTGGCCACGCTGCATTATTTTTGTGAGAGATATCCTTTTACATTTTGTTTCATGCGCGGCAACTAGAGCGGACCGGCGGCAAAGTGCACAGCAGCAAAGTGTGCTTTGCAATGACATTCGGCCCGGCAGTCGAAAGCACCGTTCTGAAGAAATGCCAGCCGCGAAACATTCGAAGAAAGCAATCGCCGAAGTTTTGCGGATAGGCTGCCGCATGTTGTCCCATTTCGGTGCTCTTGCGAAGATAAACAGAGCACATCTGCAGAGTGGCACAGGAGCCTTAGCATCGAAAAACAATTTCGTCGAATCCTAGGGAACGGCGTCAGACCAATAATCAGGGAAGAAGGCGCACTATTACTAAGCAGAATCGGAACTCTGGATAGTTTTCACAGTGTGCCAGCCTGTTGCGGTTCTTGCGTTGCCAGGCGGCGATTTTCGCAAATTGCATCGCAATGAGCGAAAATTCATTGCATCCGTATAATAAATACCGTTAGGAGGCCTCATAAACTCCGCGCGTTTTGGGAGGTCCGTAAGAACTATTAAACCCGCAGGCAGTTCTCCTTCCTCTCGCTAACGGTCTGCTGTTATAGAATGGCCGCCAAGAGCGCTTTTGCGGGCTGGCTCCGGCTAGCTTGACGATTCCCGTTTCTTGCTCTTGAATGTAAAGAAAGAAAGAAAGAAAGAAGGAAAGAAAGAAAGAAAGAAAGAAAGAAAGAAAGAAAGAAAGAAAGAAAGAAAGAAAGAAAGAAAGAAAGAGAAAATGGCGCAATACTGCATGCGCCACGCGCAATGAACAACTGTTTCTGTCGTTAACCCGTTGCCTCCGACGCCCGAGTGCGAAGAAAGCCGGCCGCGGAATACCTGACCAGCGGTACGGCGGCCAGACCAATGCGCTTTGACCAGGACGAACCCGGCAAAGTCTCTCCGCAGAAGAGGCACCGCTACCCGCAGATCGACTCCCAGGCGCACGCGTTTCTCCCACTTCCTAATAGCCATCGCTGCTGACGTCAGCGCTAATTGCAGCCTCACAATACCCACTATTGGCTTCGTTGTATACAAGGTGTGTGTGCGGGGGGGGGTCGAAGAGCAAGGCCTAGTGAGCGCGCCTGACAAAGTGCAGATCGAGAGAGCAGACAGCGGCGGAATTCGAGGCGCGTCCCTCCCGTTATGCCGAAGGCCACCCGCAGCTGAGCCATGCGGCCCGCTTCGTCTGCTGAGCACGCAAAGGGGAGAAAACAACGCGCGCATCCGGCTTGGTCACGACGTACTGTTCTGTATGGTTCGCGGGAGTGTCTGTGCGTGCGTGTGCACGCGCGTGCCCAGAAAACTCTACCGGCCATCACTATCACCCTCTGTCCCCTCATATGGGCCGCCCATTTTCCTATATACGGCGCCGCAGACGTCTGCACGTATACATGCCAGACGAGGCAGACTGCCGCTCCAGCATTGTCTAGCACGCCGAGCGGTACGACGGCTTGCGTTTGTTAAGGGGACGGCCACAAAGAATGGTTTCGCGCGATGGACAGGTGCGCGATTGTTCCGCTGACGCGACATGCTCATCGGACGGAGACGGAACTGCGAGAGCTGGGCAACGCCTTGCTGGCAGTGTAGTGTGCGATCACTAGACGCTACAGCAAGTGTACGGAAGTCGGAAAGAAACAGCCGAACGCGAGTTAACAACGCGTGGCATCGTGTCCTGCTGCGTTAATATTCAAGTCCTTGCAGCCACTGGGGTACAGGAGTGGGCATTGGTCATCGATGTTTCGAAAAGTTCAGTATTGCCACCAAAACTAGCGCAAATTTAATCAAACCTTATTCTTTTGGTGACTGAAAATGTTCTCAATAACTTAATTACAAGCACCTCTCTGAGCCATCTGTAGACACTGCTTTAGTGCACACTTTCCTTCATTCCCCCCAAAAAAACGAATTTTATTTTTGTTTCCTAGTTAAAAACAAAGTTACTCATTCTTCACGATCTGGGTCAGCATGCTGAAACTCACACATACGCGCACTCACAGGCTCGTGCGTCACGTGGTTTCGGGGAAAAAAAAGACATAATTAAAGAGCAGCGACGGGATTCCTAAGAACGTGAGCTGAGCGCAGTAGTGACGTCATAGCAGGCACTAAGCACCCATCTAAATGTGTGGGTCATACGAAGGGTGAGAACTTCCTCCAGTAATGTCAGGCGAGAGGCCTCATGGGCGCAGCCGTTAACGATCCTCGCAAGGTTGGCTGGAGCGCGGCGAACGAAGTTTTTCTACAGCTCCAAAAATCAGTTTATTGGAAGAACCGTGTTCATATTACTACTTCATCTTATAGTAAGCCAAACACATCCCTGCTGTAGATTTTTAAAACAGCTTCAATTTTCCATTAATGTAGGGTAGGTACAAGAATCTCTTGAATAACAAGACGTAAGTTTTTTTTTTTTTTTCGAACGTTTGTTCTCGGCATAAAATCAATGAAGTACCTTATACATATACAGAGTTTGTTCTCTCTCTTCAGTGAAATCCAGCATTGCACGAGTCATTTCTTTACAGCTAATAAGGACAACTGAAGAGGCGACTAATTTTAGTGTCTCTCTATTGCGTTGTCTGCTTTCGTTGCACCGTAAACGCCGCAGTTAGCTTGGCACCCGCCGTGGTGGCGTAGTGGCTTTGGCCTTGCGTTGCGAATCCCGCGGGCACGGGATCTAATGCCGGCCGCAGCGGCCGCATTTATACGGGGTTGAAATGAAAAAATATATATATGACCGTCTACCGCGCAATAAGTGCACGTTCAAGAACCGCATGGCGTCAAAATTAACCAGGAAGTCCCCCCACTACGGCGCGCATCATAATAATATCTCGGTTCTGAAACGTATAAAACCCCACAATTTAATTTTTAATTTACCTTGACACATTTCATGACTCGTAACAATGTCGCGGACAATTTCGAAAAGTTCCCAGATCCATCTGAACCCGCAAGGTGATACTGAGGATTATATTCTGCTCTTGCTTCCCGATGCCCTATAACTAACTATAAGGCGCGCGGTGGTGCAAAACTAAGTGCGAAGTAAAAACACGCACATATTTGCAACGATAACGCGCCGGACTTTTCCAAGTAAGATGCATAGACACCAAACTATAGGCGCGTGCCCTGCACGCACCCCAAAAGTGAATTAAATCTGAACGGGTTCTACTCCATTTCCAGGCATATTGCAAGTGCTTCAATCATTAAGGCAGACCCGGAGTTCATACGCTGCCCTTTAGGCAGTCCAACCTTCAAGTTTCGAGTAACCTCGTACGTGGACACGTGTAAACCGTGACCTCGTTTAGTTGACAGCCTCGTGAGAAATGAAGCCATGCTGTCAGCCCTCTTTCCTGCTTTCTCTCCTCCCCCCCCCCCGCCCACCTTAAACTTAATATATTGAACTAACAACGGCGCGCAGGAACCGCTCACGTACAAAGCATTAGAAAATTGAGCCTCGCTCAGAGAAACGTCCGATGTGTCACGCGGACGTCCAGGATTGGCGTCGTGCGGTGCAAATGGACGGAAGAGAGCTTAGAACGGAAAGCTTCGTTCGCGCTCCTTAAACCGTACAAACAAGTCGCGCGATGTCAATCGATTATTAAAGCACGTGTCCCCTGACCCACACTCCAGCTATAAAGATCTTTGGAGGCGGACGTGCATAGGTGGTCGCTTTACGAAGTGTCATGCGGGCCATTGCGGCACGTTGTAAGGGGGCGCCAGTAATTTGGAGATTAGGCGATTTCTGAAGAGGGCCGCGATTCGCACACGGCTATATATGGCCACCACCTTTGACAAGAGCCACCGCCCGGGGCAGCTCGTTACATTTTCTTTCGCTCTCTCCCTCTGACACTTCGTTCATTAGGCTGTCGGCTGCAAAGAAAGAAAGAAAGAAAGAAAGAAAGCGCAATGACGTGATAGATTATTGTTTCTCTTCTCTCCGGGTAACCTGCAATTTCTCCATCGCTTTGGATCGACTATTCCGCTTTATATCGTCAGGGAATTCGTAGCCTGCTCTTTATTTTCTGGGCCGTGTCGCCGAGAAAACTTTCCCTTCTCCTTTACTAGCGCTCGCGTTTTACTTGCGTGAATGTTTGATGACAAAAAAATGCTGAGAAAGGCGAGAGAAACGGAGGTGTCCCTTCTTGCGTGCTGTGCTTCGTTCACGCTCCTTTCACTGTGCAACTATAGCCGTCAACTAGCCCCACGTTAACCATGTAAACGCGAGTTTTGCTGTTTCTTTTTGTTCTTTCGTGATGTTTGCGGCGCCTCGAGCCGACGTCAGAGGTTAGACTCACCACACTGACATGTGCGAAACGTGAAGCTACGTCAATTGGTTCCAAAGATGTCAAAGGTCGCGTCAAACTAACATTTAACGTCCACTGATATCGTATTTATAATGCTAGCCCCGTTGAGTGCACATGAAACGCGAAATTATAACAAAGAAACAAGATAAAGAAAGATAAAGAGTAGAGATAAAAGGTAGCCAGGTTGGCCATAATAACTGTTCGACTGGCTATTCTGAACTGGGGCATGTGGAAATGGGAAGAAAAAATGAGGAGAAAAGAAGAGAATCTGCCCGCACAAGCACTGGGAAGGCAAATGACAACAATTACAGCTTTTCATTCAGTCGTTCATTCACTGATTCGGAACCGTCGCAATGTTGAGTCAAATGTATGTATGATAATACAACAAACAAATCAATCATCGAAGCTTTGACCGAGGTTGGGATAGGTGGGCCTCGCATTGCGCTGGATTCTCAGCTATTTGAAAGGTGAATCCCTCTTCGTGTTTGCCGAGGATGGGACGACATCCTCCATCCATTTAACGAAGAAACAAGTTCGCAGGAGGTGTATAAAATGTAGACAGCGTGGAGGTATCTTAAGCGCTTGTGGTGTCGTCTTCTCGTCTCGTGTCCCCGTCTAATTGCGCTGCTAACACCAGGATAGAAAACCAACAAGCACAAGCTGCTGTTTGAGGCGACGTTGGGCGGCCCATGATAACTGCGTGATCTACGCCCAGGGCTTGCTTGTGTGTTTTCAACACCCAAATCTGGCGGGCGAGGGACTCTTAAGGTCGATCGCATTATCAGCTTTTACACGAGTCCTCTCTAGTTCAAGCGATATATATATGTTAAGAAAGATTTCCTTCATTACCGTAGCCAAGCGGATTGCGACTATTAGTCACAGTGAGTATTCTACATATATATATATATATATATATATATATATATATATATGTATATATATATATATATATATATATATATATATATATATATATATATATATATATATATATATATATATATATATATATATATATATGTATGTATGTATGCGCGGCCATAACTTAACTCAGTAAAAAATCTGTCTTCGAGCATGAATTGCGCGCGCTTTTAGCGTAGTTCTTCAGTGGTTTTCTGGTTATCCAAATGCGCTGCAATTCGATCCAGCGATAGTGTGAAAGCTAAGCGTCGAGCGAAAAAGCACTTGCACGCACACCACGTACACATCGGCGCGCATTTAGCGCACCGCAGAGGAAAGAAGCGCGCAAACAGAACCAGCGCAGACTCAGTTCCGCAAGGGAGCTGCTATAAACCTACAATAGGTGCAGGCCGAAAAAAAAAACGGAAATTCCGCAAGCGAGAGGAAACGCCGCGGAATTTCGGCTCTCTCTGGAGCGCGCGTACTTCCCTCCGCTTCGATTTTAGTTGCAGATACATTCCGCCCACGGGCTACTGCACCCAGGAACGAGGCAGCTTAATTGTTAACGAACAGGTCTAGGTAGGCGCTATACTCATACCAAATGGAAGCTCGCTCGCCGCCGCTATAGTTTGCACCGACAGTCTCGCTGTTGCCGTTGCTCCATCAGCTCTAACAAGGCGCAAGCCAAGGCGGTAAACGGGCGCGCGAGAAAACAGGGCGTGCACGCGCATGCGCCATGGGGATGCAGCGAAATTGAGGCAGCTTAAGGCCCGTTTTTCAGCCACACCCGATCCCCCCCCCCGCACATGTCGCCTCTTAAGGTCCCCTCTCCTCATCCCCATGCAGCGGACTGTACTTCTGGCTGCGCCACCTGACTGCGCGTGTTACGTGAAACCGACGCAAAACACCGGCCGACGCGTCTGCTGCTGCGCGAGACGCGCTCGGGGGAAAAGCGCGCACCGATACGCCGCCGTTATTACGCGCAACCCCATCGCGCGATCGTCGAAAGGTTCGAGCAGGGCCCGTCAAAAATTACCGCCAGGCGTACACTATCAAAACTGGATAGTTCGTTCGTTCGTGCCGCCCATGCGATCATTCGAGCAGCTCCGTGTATGCAGCACCATACATATATACTCGGGAGGGCGTTCATTCACCGCGGGAACATTAATACCCGGCCGCTCCTTAACGACTCGCCGGGACTTCACAGCGCACCATAAGGCAGCGCTCAAAAACGCCGCCAGCATTATTTATCTGCACACCGAGCCGTGCATACCAGGAAAGAGAGCGAACGGATGAAGTGCTGGTGCGCGGGAGGCAGCGGTTCCTACGCTCGGACTTCGCGCCATTTGTTGCCTTTCGCTTTTAGCAGCCCCGCCGTTATGTACGCTTCGCGCGCGGCGGCGATTGCAGTAACCGTACACGGGCGGTTTTCGCACACTCGCCGTCGTTGCATAGCACCTCACAAGGTCTTGGCCACTTCGAAGTGGCATGAAACAAAACTTTGTAAGTAGAACCAGTAGAACCGACTGTGAGATGGCCATAGAACATTAAAAAACAAGAGATAAAGCTATATTCATGTGCGAGAAGTTTGCATTACGTACACGGTTACTGATAACCTAGCTAAGCGACGACTTAATTCGTTGATTATAACGTTAGGCTCCTAGCTAGCTCAACTATCTGCCCACGAGCTCGTGTAATTGGTGTGTGTAGGGTTAAAAACTATTACGCGAAGTTTAAAGCCCGACAGAAATTCACAGGCTATGGAAGACGCCGTAGTTGAACGCTGTGGCCTGGGGTACTTGCTCCCAAACGCGTTCACAAAGCAGAGCACACATGCGTGCTTGCACTTAGTCCCATCTGAATGCGGAGGGTATATATATATATATATATATATATATATATATATATATATATATATATATATATATATATATATATATATATATATATATATATATATATTGCTTCTCGCAAGGGCAGTTATCTCAACAACGTTTCTTGCTCGGCGCACTAAAGCTGCAATATCTATTTATGGCGTTCACGACGATCATCCAAACAAGCACAAGCACGCCCAAGCTACTCGTGCACGCCACCCCCTGCGATGGCCAGGCTATGGCGTTTAATCGAGTGTTGGATGCACTTCGACAGCGATAAAAAATCCCTCCTGCTTTTCGCGCGCTAATTTATTATGCCGTCTCATGATGAAGATCAATATCTGTCCTCACTGTGCTCGCTGTCTGCTCTGAATAGTTAAAAAGAAACACCCGCCACGCTCGATTAGTAGCTAAGGCGCTGTGCCGCCGAGCGCACGAGGTCGCATGTTCGATTCCTATAGCAACGGCGGCCGCGCGTTCCAGGGACGGTATCAAAAAGACGCGCAGAACGTTTGGCGGCAAACGCGACGAAGCCAAGGGGACGCACCGCGAATGCTGTATACTCGATCGGCTGTGACAGTGCCAGGGCAGCGTTCTCGCTACCGCTGCTGGCATGATCGAGCGTTGTGTTCGCACACGTTAGCGTTCCATGCTGAGCAGCTGTGTGCACACCACACCGCGGTGCACGCACTGGTCTGAGCGCAACGGACAGTAAACGTCAATCTAAATCCACGTAGTCCTTTCGCTGAGCGCTGTCGAACGCCGAAGATTCTCCATCGATTTCAGTTCGTGTACCATTGAGGTGCGATGACAGTGACGTCACTGATGGCGTTCCTCATCGCGCCAGCGATGTGGCACGCCTGGTATCTGGGCGCCGTTCCTGCCGCGCATCTTCAGTCGTCTCGCGTCCTGTGTGGCGCCATGTCGCCTCCGTGTATTGTTGAAACACTGTGTGAGAAGCTCGCGCGCAAAGCTAAAACTTGCTATCGCTTTCTATGACTCACCTTAGGGCGAAACTACACATTCTTTAAGACGTTTAAATATTAAGCCAGGCTGCGTGCGTCCTAGCAGACGACCATTTGGCCGCTGTGACCAGTTGTATCACCTACACGATGTCCAGATGTGAGCTCTCGTCATGCGCGCCGATGCCTGCATACTTTTGACTAAAGATCTATATGAATACGACCAATGTAACCTCTTGCCCATGAACAGTAATGTCGCCGTTCCAGCCCGGAGCAGAACTCGAGGCTCCCGTAAATACAGCACAAAGATCTCCTTGCACTTTTTTCTCCATCGAGAGAAAGAAAGGAGAGTGCATTGTAAAATATAACTTGGTGCTCAATGTGCAGGTTCTCCTTCTTATTTCGATTTAGTGTGCGTAACACAGTGCAGCAATAGAGACAGCCGCGAGACGGGGATGCATTTATCAAATCCAGCACCCGCGAAGCAACACGCGGTTTAATGCCGTTACTTTTTTTTTTTTTTCACGTGGTTCAGAAGAATTAGCGTAGTTCGTGACTTCTGCTCTGAATAGTCCCGTGCACGCAAAATACCGCAGGTTTTCGTCACTCCTGCGTACTTCGCCTCACGGGCGGCGCAATGCCTACGGGCTTCGTTTCAAAGCAAGTAAGTGGAGTGGCAAAGCATGCATAAGACGATACGGAAACGCATGAACACTCATGCGCGCCCACGACCGCTTTTTTTTTTTTTTTCACATTCTTTTCTCCATTCGTTTCTTTCTCGGCGATTCCCGCGTCATTCCTTTCGGGTCGGCATGTACAATATAGGGTGCTCCGAATCTGAAGAAGACATCCGCTCGGAAAGCACAGTTCGCCTTCGAGGGCCAAAGTAGCGGCCACTCAGAAGGCCACAGAGTACAAAAATATAAGGGGTGGGGGGAGAGAATCGCTAAATCTGCACTCTTGCTTGGGAACATTAGTGGCGATAAAAACACTCGCGGTCATACTGTGGTGAAACAAGTGTTCCTTGTACCGGTGCTATACCGCTACGGTCGCATATCTCGGCGGCCTTCTCGCTGCGCGTGTGCTGTCGTGGAGCGTACGTATACAGATGCGCGAATCGTTGCGACGAGCGTTAAATACAGCTGAGTCCTCCTCGATAGTATTTTTTCCCTGGCGATCTGTGTAACTGCACGTGTGCGTCCACGCAGAGAATAATTGCGTAGAAGCATCCTTCTGTTGTGCCAAGCGTCGATCTGCAGTATATACCTGTACGCGCCACGCGCAGAGACGGCCGGTTAATGTACCCACGGGTTCGGCACCACAGCATTTCCGATTCCCACTGCTGAAAAAAAAAAAAAAAAAGAAAGACTCCACGCGAGTATCCGCCGCAAATTGCGTATATTTTTGTGTGAGCTCCGTGGGAACGCCCGCGCCTACACGCACGATGTGCAAGTACAGCTAAGCTGCGCTGCCGAGAAAGAAATAGTGCTTCAGCGGCCAGAGGCGCAGCGACGCCAGCGACAGCTGCCGTGCTGCAGAGGCGCCGTCGGATCGTCGTGCCCCAGCGCGTCAACTCGCCCACTCGGCGTCCTCGTGGAACGATCGCTCCGTGTCCGGGTGGCGAGCCTCGGCCCGCTTCGAACTCTCTCTCTGCATGCCGTTCGGTCGAAGAACTTGCCCCTTGCAGTGCTTCCCCCAACGAGGTGCCGACCACAAGGTTGCGGCGACGCAACACACGCGTAGTGCTGTTACCTTCCACGCTCAAGACAGCCTCCACGAATCCACCGATCGACGCGGTGCTGGTCCGCCGCTGGGCGCGCTGGCGGACCTCGAGGAGAGCCCCTGGACAGGTGCCAACAGCGGCGCGAGCAGAGCGCGCCACGCCCAGACCAGCGAGTCCTCAGGCCTTGCCTTCCGTTTAGTACAAAGTAGACGCTCGCCGGAACGCGTGCTTTCCCGAGAAAATCCACACGCGCCACGATGTTAGCGGCACACGGCGAAGCAATACGCCGGCTGTTAGCGCGGAGACTGCTAGAAATTCCCCCCAGAAAAAATAGATCGACAAAGGTACAATTTCATTCTTTTAAACCCAAAATATTTGAAACAGGAGGACACGAAACTGGTCGTATGTTCTCGTTTTCGCTAAGTGCTCATGTTTGATTAGTGCAGTTAGGCGACTGTTCACAATGAAAGGGCGGACTCTGCTGATGAAGAGATGTTACAAACAGTTTTCAAAACGCAAAAAATGCCATTTTAAGCCCTGCTGCACGAGAACTCTCTTTTTCTTTTTCTTAGAAAACGAACTGAGCGCCTGGAGAGCGCAGAGAACCACGTGGCCAAGTAACGTCAGCTGGTGGCCTCTTGCGATGTAGAAGAAGGCATCTTTTAATATATTTAAGCATAGTTGCTATGCAAGAGAAGTTCGCTTCCAACAGATTTCAAACGGCATGGTATCTAGTAGCTACATATTCAGGTGCCACCTTGGAGCGATGGCACCTGACTGCCAGAGAGCCTTCTTTCGGAATACCATTCGTTTCTTCATATACAGGACAAAAGCAATGAGAATATCAGCAGTAACACGTCGCAGTCATTAGAGGTACTCCAAGTGTTTTTCCCCCCCATAATACAAAGAAAGAGGTGGTTATTCATTGCGTCGACAGAACGCGCAAGCATGTCTAGTAGAATGCTCTCGAGAGTTCTCCACGCGCTGCTTCAAATCATCCAGGGCGCGTTCGGGCGCAGAAATTTAATTTTCCACGGGAACAAAGACAAAATTTATGGCCGACAAATGCGGCGATCTTAGTGGCTGGGCGATGGTTCCGCTTTGCCCTATCCACTTGCCCGGAACCTTTTGATCGAGAAACGGGCGAGCTTGAAAGGGAAAATGTGACGGTGCTCCATCATAACGGAATCACATGCGTTTGTGACCAAAATGTGACCAAAAAAAAAAAAGAAAAAGACACTTCCAGTTTAAGTCGAAGCTGCAAGCTTTGTTGTTTAGCACGTGGTCGTCATGGGGTAAAGTCTTATCATAGCGGGCCATACGAAGCGACGCCCAAGAAGCTGATGACAGCCTATATTTTTGGAACGTCGATGTCAAGAAAGAGAGGTACATTTATTTTGTATGACGCTTTCTCCGCATCATCGTTGACGATGCCAAAGTGAGGCAAGGCCGCAATCCGGGCGGGACGCGGCCAAGATGTTGCTTACGATTGCGTAGCCTAGACGGGAAAACATCGCGAGACGTCACCCCTGACGTTTTCTTTCTACGTAGATTCATGCGTACTGCAAACCCCGTTTGGGTTTCTCGTGCAAAAAAAAAAAAGGATATGTTCTTACCCTGGAGGATTCCAGACAAATACTTTTTATCCTTAGTAATCCATAATATCTATATCTTAGGAAGTTACAAATGTTCATTGTGAATGGCCATGTAGAAATGATAATGAAATTTATTTAGCGTTTTTCAACGTTACAAATTTATCTTATACCAACTGGTCATGCAATCGAGAAGAAATCACGTTCGAAATTCCAATTCACTGTGCACAGGAACTTTTGGCAGTCTTCGCTAAAACATCCGGTATTCGCACTTGAGATACTCTATTCATATACATGGCCTATGTGTACTGCAGGATGCCCTATACAACCTTATAAAAAAAAAAAAGAAACGCTTTGGTGTTCCTCAGCTCGGACAGAAAAAGAACTCAGCGCTGAAACAGATAAACACTGCGAATACAAACTCGTGCCAGCGCTCGATGAAACAGTTTATGCCGTAATTAACGAAAAATCCCACCACTACCAACGTTCGTTTTACGGATCAGATGCGAAAGCGATTCCCATTTGTGCTAAAACAGGCCTGCCTGGCCAACATCATAAACCAAATAAAAAGAGCGCCAGAGATTTCATTTGCGCAAAATATAGGTATCTCAAAGAAGCCTGTATTTTGTGCAAATTCGAGCGCAGCAGTTTGGCTTAGACAAATTTGCGCTGCATTTCGAACCAGTCTTACATGCAAATCAAACTAATGTTATCACGTTCTAATTAGTCTCCCAAAAGAGCTTCGTTGCACGCGAGTAAAAATGCTACGTGTTTGGTGGAGGTTTCCTCGGGTAGCTGCAAACATACAGGAATCAGCGTTGAGGAGTCGGGGGCGTAGGAGAAAGTGACATGCGCATCGTCAGCGAATGCGGGTGGCTAACGAGCCAAGTAATCAGTCGTAAGGCCAATATTCGATGCAGGCAGCTTCCAGAAAACCATATTCCGCCGCGGCATTCTATCAGGGTGCGGTTAACTAGGGAACAAACGTGCAAACCTACAAAAAACCAACCACGCTAGCAACTACTGCAATAGCCTTTATAGTGGAAAAGAGATTGGCTGCAGTAAACGATAGCTCAGTATATGTGGGGCATCCTGTACGACCACTTGTCTCACCTCACTATACAATTTCGCTCTGCCAGCGAACAGGGCACTCTCGAGTCATGTACACCTTTGAGCGTGATGCACTGTTCCTGCGACTGACATGCATATTTTTTAATAATTATTACAGAATGACTCCCCGGGTCGGAAGCTTCCGTGGCACAGAGCAAAGCTATAGGGCACACACGGCGCGCGCATTTCAGGACCCGGTCACTTATTTTGTCATTCTTGTTCTGGTCAGTGAGCCTATACCTACTATGTATGCAGAGTATTCCTTTTCAAACAGATAAAGCGATGTTTATGGAAAACAACCCTGTGTCTGCGGCTCACCTGCACTGGAGGGCGAGCATGCACGGGGACACGCAGTGCGCCAGTCACAGCAGTTGGAGACCTGGAGCCAATTGCACGAGGCATAGAGAATGTATTCTATATAGGGAAACGATCGAAGACGTATATAGGAACAGAAGGGATGGGGAAAAAACTGCAGTATGAAGTAAGCAGCTAACTTGCAAAAAGACGGCAAAGTATCTGCACATGAAAAGAACACACTAAAGCAGCGCAGACACACTACATACACATGTGCACCGGTCAAACCACATTGCAGGTGATTGTACTTCTTTTTGTGACAACGATATCGATGCCATGCGGGCGCAGTTCTCGTGTTATGCAGTATACGCCTTATAAATCTGAATTTCAATCTAAAAGCGGATACCGTATATAGAAGAACACGGTGTTGTTGCAAATATGCGGTTTACGCGTATCTTCAGCGATGATAGGCTAAGTATCACATGTCATTTGCGCTTTCACAGCTGGCTGCGCAATGCTCCAGTTGATAAGGCACCGTCCCCATCTGCCCGATATAGGGCTTGCCGCAGAATTACTGCAGTTTCTACGCGTGTTTGATATGCCACTAATGTCGTGACCTTTTCGTCTGATACCGGTTTCTTTTCACCGATGTTGTGTACAGAATATCCCTGCCCGTAAGCAAAGCCTGTATATATTGGGCAGATGGGACGGTGCCTTAACGATAGGAGCATTGCGCAGCTGTAAAAGCTCAAATGGCAGGGGGCCATCGAGCCGATAATCACCGACGCTACGGATGCACCCCGGATTTACATTCACACGTGTTATTCGACGGTATCCCCAACAAATTGAAATGGACATTTACGAGGCGTACTGCATAACACGAGCACAAGATAACTGTGGGATCATATAGCGTTTATGTCCGTGTCACAAAAAGAAATAGAATTATCTGCAACAATGGTTGACCGACATACTTGTGTAGAATGCCTGCGCTGCTTTTATCTGTCGCTTCTATGTACATTCTAGCCTGTCGTTTTTGGGATTAACACACTGGTTTATAGCCTATAGCTTTTGTCCTGTGCGTTCTGTCCCTGTCTGCTTAATCGTTCCGCTAAAAGAATGCATTCTCTCAACTCGAACCGACTAGCAGCTTGCCACTCTTACTGCACGTGGCATTATAGCCTCCGCTAAATTTACTCAGAGGAATATTAGTAATACGAAGAATAATAAGAAGAAATACTAGAATTAAGGCAGTGGCACCGACAGCCTCTACAGGCTGCCCATCACGTGGGTGGTCACGTGGCGGCGGCTGCTGCGTCGGGGAACAGGAACCCGTCGATGAGGTAAGGAGAAAGCGGCTGTTTAGTGGCTATGGCGTCGGGCTGCTAAGCAGAGGTCGCGGGATCAAATCCCGGCCACGGCGGTCGCATTTCGATGGGGGCGAAACGCGAAAACACCCGTGTACTTAGACTTAGGTGCACGTTAAAGAACCCCAGGCGGTCCGAATTTCCGGAGTCCCCCACTACGGCGTGCCTCATAATCAGAAAGTGGTTTTGGCACGTAAAACTACATAATTTTTCACTCGACAACCCACAATGCTGCAACTTACTGTCACCCGCACGAAGATCTTTTGCCGTAGCTGAATTTGCCCACAGGTGGAATGCCTCGAGCAAGCTGCGCCTAACTTGTGTATACGCCATGTATGTCGCGACGCTGGCCCATAACTGCCGCGTCAAGAGCAGCGACCCGCAGTCTCCGCGCAAGTTAACAAAATGACTAGCACTAAGGAAACACACAAAAAGAAAAAGGTGAACTTAATTTGTGGAGCTATAAACACTAAACAGGTGACATACGCCGAGGCCACCTCGGTACGCCACAGAACGACGTAAAGCAAGAAGTGTGCGGCTGTTGACGCCCATTCGAATGAACGAGTCACCTCCCAATAACGTCAGTGTCTGCCCGAGGCGTTTAAGGGGCGCTGTTGAGATACAATAGACAGATAAGTTACACCTCCAGAGTCGCAAACAAGTGTGACTTACCGAGAGCGGGGGTTCCGAATGTCGGAGAGGGCGTAAAAACGAAAATCTGCTGGCGGCACCACTTTGAGATTCCTGCATTAGCTCACCGCGACGTCATAAATTAGGGCTAATTAAAGGGACACTAAAGGCAAATATTAAGTGAAGCTAAAGTGACAGATTAGTGCTCGAGAATCTCTAAGGCACTGGTATTATCCTATTACACACATATTATCAATTACGCACATATTATCCTGAACAGAGCCCTAATAATTGAGAAACTGAGGTAAGTGCAGGACACGATTAGAGACTCCTCCGGGACATTCAAGTACTTGCTCGATGACGAAAGCACTCCTCAGTTAAATTGCCTTACTAGTACTCAACAACGTTACATAATACATCATTGTATTGTGAGACGAAATAAAATACTACTTGTCCTGTTCCATTTCATCTTTAGAAAAAAGAACTAATTGAAATTACCCTTGACAGTGACGCGGGGGGTCGAAAGGTTTTGTTTTCGCTCGACTCTGCGCCGCCCACGCTTTCACATTTGAGTAGTTTCGTTATCGCGTTGTGCTGCGATGGTTTTGCTGGTTCGCGAAACTCGCTCAAACTGCAAGTAGCAGAGAATTAAACTTCTATGTAATGTCGCGGGATGCCCGAACGGTCTACGCCACTTGATCAAAAAGCAGCTGCAGTGGCGAGTCCACCGCTCTGGATGGATGGATGGATGGATGGATGGATGGATGGATGGATGGATGGATGGATGGATGGATGGATGGATGGATGGATGGATGGATGGATGGATGGATGGATGGATGGATGGATGGATGGATGGATGGATGGATGGATGGATGGATGGATGGATGGATGGATGGATGGATGGATGGATGGATGGATGGATGGATGGATGGATGGATGGATGGATGGATGGATGGATGGATGGATGGATGGATGGATGGATGGATGGATGGATGGATGGATGGATGGATGGATGGATGGATGGATGGATGGATGGATGGATGGATGGATGGATGGATGGATGGATGGATGGATGGATGGATGGATGGATGGATGGATGGATGGATGGATGGATGGATGGATGGATGGATGGATGGATGGATGGATGGATGGATGGATGGATGGATGGATGGATGGATGGATGGATGGATGGATGGATGGATGGATGGATGGATGGATGGATGGATGGATGGATGGATGGATGGATGGATGGATGGATGGATGGATGGATGGATGGATGGATGGATGGATGGATGGATGGATGGATGGATGGATGGATGGATGGATGGATGGATGGATGGATGGATGGATGGATGGATGGATGGATGGATGGATGGATGGATGGATGGATGGATGGATGGATGGATGGATGGATGGATGGATGGATGGATGGATGGATGGATGGATGGATGGATGGATGGATGGATGGATGGATGGATGGATGGATGGATGGATGGATGGATGGATGGATGGATGGATGGATGGATGGATGGATGGATGGATGGATGGATGGATGGATGGATGGATGGATGGATGGATGGATGGATGGATGGATGGATGGATGGATGGATGGATGGATGGATGGATGGATGGATGGATGGATGGATGGATGGATGGATGGATGGATGGATGGATGGATGGATGGATGGATGGATGGATGGATGGATGGATGGATGGATGGATGGATGGATGGATGGATGGATGGATGGATGGATGGATGGATGGATGGATGGATGGATGGATGGATGGATGGATGGATGGATGGATGGATGGATGGATGGATGGATGGATGGATGGATGGATGGATGGATGGATGGATGGATGGATGGATGGATGGATGGATGGATGGATGGATGGATGGATGGATGGATGGATGGATGGATGGATGGATGGATGGATGGATGGATGGATGGATGGATGGATGGATGGATGGATGGATGGATGGATGGATGGATGGATGGATGGATGGATGGATGGATGGATGGATGGATGGATGGATGGATGGATGGATGGATGGATGGATGGATGGATGGATGGATGGATGGATGGATGGATGGATGGATGGATGGATGGATGGATGGATGGATGGATGGATGGATGGATGGATGGATGGATGGATGGATGGATGGATGGATGGATGGATGGATGGATGGATGGATGGATGGATGGATGGATGGATGGATGGATGGATGGATGGATGGATGGATGGATGGATGGATGGATGGATGGATGGATGGATGGATGGATGGATGGATGGATGGATGGATGGATGGATGGATGGATGGATGGATGGATGGATGGATGGATGGATGGATGGATGGATGGATGGATGGATGGATGGATGGATGGATGGATGGATGGATGGATGGATGGATGGATGGATGGATGGATGGATGGATGGATGGATGGATGGATGGATGGATGGATGGATGGATGGATGGATGGATGGATGGATGGATGGATGGATGGATGGATGGATGGATGGATGGATGGATGGATGGATGGATGGATGGATGGATGGATGGATGGATGGATGGATGGATGGATGGATGGATGGATGGATGGATGGATGGATGGATGGATGGATGGATGGATGGATGGATGGATGGATGGATGGATGGATGGATGGATGGATGGATGGATGGATGGATGGATGGATGGATGGATGGATGGATGGATGGATGGATGGATGGATGGATGGATGGATGGATGGATGGATGGATGGATGGATGGATGGATGGATGGATGGATGGATGGATGGATGGATGGATGGATGGATGGATGGATGGATGGATGGATGGATGGATGGATGGATGGATGGATGGATGGATGGATGGATGGATGGATGGATGGATGGATGGATGGATGGATGGATGGATGGATGGATGGATGGATGGATGGATGGATGGATGGATGGATGGATGGATGGATGGATGGATGGATGGATGGATGGATGGATGGATGGATGGATGGATGGATGGATGGATGGATGGATGGATGGATGGATGGATGGATGGATGGATGGATGGATGGATGGATGGATGGATGGATGGATGGATGGATGGATGGATGGATGGATGGATGGATGGATGGATGGATGGATGGATGGATGGATGGATGGATGGATGGATGGATGGATGGATGGATGGATGGATGGATGGATGGATGGATGGATGGATGGATGGATGGATGGATGGATGGATGGATGGATGGATGGATGGATGGATGGATGGATGGATGGATGGATGGATGGATGGATGGATGGATGGATGGATGGATGGATGGATGGATGGATGGATGGATGGATGGATGGATGGATGGATGGATGGATGGATGGATGGATGGATGGATGGATGGATGGATGGATGGATGGATGGATGGATGGATGGATGGATGGATGGATGGATGGATGGATGGATGGATGGATGGATGGATGGATGGATGGATGGATGGATGGATGGATGGATGGATGGATGGATGGATGGATGGATGGATGGATGGATGGATGGATGGATGGATGGATGGATGGATGGATGGATGGATGGATGGATGGATGGATGGATGGATGGATGGATGGATGGATGGATGGATGGATGGATGGATGGATGGATGGATGGATGGATGGATGGATGGATGTCATGAGCGTCCCCTTTGGAACGGGGAGGTGGGTTGCGCCACCAAGCTCTTGCTAATATACTGCCTAATGTCATACCCAAGTTAAAAAAAACACTATGAACTCCCACAACCACATTTTCTGATCCCCTATTGCGAACTTTGCTTTTGTACGTTTCCGTTTTTTGTCGTTTGCCTACTTCTCTTCCACCAACCTTCCAATGGCCTCTTACTAATCTCTATTGCGGACACGTTTACTTTTCCCCTGCTCTCGCTGAACCCAAGGGCTTCAAGGAGGCCAGTGGTGCCTAAATCGACCGCTGGGCAGATGTCTTCACATTATAATAAAACAAGCTCCACCGTTTCCCTAGCTTTACCGCAGCAAGCACATTCTTCTTCTTCTTTCTTATATCTCGCGTTATAGGTGCGTGTTCTAAGGCATCCTGATCTCGCTTCGAAAAGTAATGAGCTTCCCTCTGAGTTATCGTAAATTGTTTCTTTCTTGATTTTGTTTTTTTCCTCTTAAGTAGTTACTCATGGCAGGTTTCTTTTCCATTGCCGCCACCCATGAGATTATTTCTGCCTCTCCGACTTTCTGCTTGACGTTCTTCGTTGCTGTGTTGCTCACCCTACAGGCCGCATACCTTCTGGTAAGCTTCCTATAGTTATTTTCCTCCACCGTGAATCAATGTTTTTCCTGTACAGATACTTCAGCACTCTCCCAGCCCATTTACTTTCTTCCATATTCCTCAGTCGTTCTTCATAATCAATTTTACTTTGAGCTTCCCTCACTTCAAAACTAGTCCAGCCCATATCACCCTGCACAGCTTCATTTGTAGTCTTCCCGTGGGCGCCCAATGCGAGGCGACCCACTGACCTTTGGTTCCCATCGAGTCCTTTCTTGGCTCGGTACCGCCGTCTGTCGGGTGCCGTTTTATTCACCGATGGCAGCAAAGGATGGTGACGGCATATGCAACCAACGTTATATGCAACGTCATCACTCCCCCGGTTGGGTGGCGGTAGATTTGAATTTCAGAAAAGGTATTCGGACCCTTCAGATGCAATTTTCTCGTAAACTAAGTATTTTCTTGGCACGAAACAAGCGTTGCGAGGTTTCTGAAATGGTATTTAAACAGTCCACGTCGACTTCGTATTTGCCTTTAGTGTCCCTTTAACTGTTTGCCATATTTAAAAAAAGTACCACTGCATTTAAAAAATAAACACATCTCAACATGTTAACTTTCGCGTACTTGTCCCTGCAAGAAAAGAAGAAAAAAAATGATCCAAATATTCAAACCTCGGGGCCGCAGTTTAAACGCGATATATCAAACAGCAGTTTGGACATCATTTCCTCTCCTAGTTAGCGATTCTTTTCCGCCGAAGAAAAGCAGGGAGAGTTTTTCAGCAGTAATTTGAGAGGCTAAGTTAGCTGTCTCTCTTTTTTGCCCGTTGAAATGCTGATTGGGATAGAGGAAACTAAAGGAAAACGGAAAATTTAACCTGGAAAGTCTTGTAGATATCTCTTGTTCAAAAAGGGCCTAAATCCTCGCAAATAGCGCGAGGTCTTCGACGTCGCGGCATGACGTCATCGACACCATGCTTTGGAGAAGGAACAATGAAAGAAAGTGTGCCCTTTCCACCAAACAAGCTTCCGAGAGAGCATTCTAAAGGAATATATTATACAGAAGTCTAGTCTGGTTTAACTTCTCACTTGTTTGCTTGAGAGAGTGTGGACGTCAAAGTCGCTGATGACGTTTTTCACGGGACTGCAGCCTGCAGTTTAGAAAATGTACAAAAAGGAAATAAGAGCAAGATGGAGAAGGCGCATTAGCCAAACGTTTCTGTTTAGACGAAAACAAACGACACCACTACATATTATACTTATTACACTATAGCGTATAATATGCGCATATAAAAAGTACCGGCAGAACGATGCGAAAGTTATGGCATCTGCGCAGCGACCGGCACTTGGCCGCAGTCTGGGCGCTTTCGTTTACGTCAGCAGCAGGACGTACTACGGCTAGCAACTGGTGCGCATGCGTGCGAGTGTACAAGGCTCCACCGCTACGTGGGCAGTTGTGCTAAGCATCTTGCCAAGAGAGAGAGAGGTAGCGGGCCAGTGACCACTATTCAGCGCGAGTAGGCGCTGAGCTGTGCTCCCTATAGGGCTGCGGAGAATAGCGCCTCTTCCTATCCGCAGCCCCTCTCTCTCAAGCAGAATGCGGAAAGAAAAAGTTTAGAGACCATGGCATCGGAAAAAGTATATATATATATATATGCGCGTGCGGGTGTTATAGCATAACTCTGCGACGTGGAATTCTGTCAGTACATCTCATTGGTCGAGGACACAGCGGTGGAATGCGCCACATTATTTCCGACTACGTGCATAGGCTACGGAAAAACACTTCTATTTTTTAAGCGACATCTGCGGTCTCCAGATGGTTTTTTTTTCTTTTTCGGGACCGTACGTTTCGCCTTCAGAGCTCGTGCCCGCATGCCGCGGCACCGAAGGAAGGCAACACAAAACGAGAGCAACTAGTCGCACAGGTCGTACGCTTCGATTCCGGACTACCTATATAGCTGCTATAAGTCAACGAAGTTGACAACACGTGTAACTCTCGCAAGCGTGCATCGGTAAGAAAGCATGCCACTCACGCGGTGCTGCGTCGAAACACAACTGTTTTGTTAAAGCCTCAAGGCATATGGCTCGTACCCATGAGAGGGATTGGTCAAACAGGAGACAGCTACTCATAGTAAGAAAGAATGAACGAACACTAAGAAACGAAACTATAGGTGATAGAAAAGACCGGAGAATGTGATTTGACATAGTACGCAAAGAAAAATTGAAGGGGCACTTAGTGACCCGTGGATGAATGCGTGGATGAATGCTTGGATGAATGCGAAAGCATTGCGACCATTGTGCGGTGCCTATGCTCGTTCAGTCGTTTTAATTTAACCTCGCCTTAATTAGCACCAAAGGGCGTGGGTTCGACTCCCAACAAAGGTTATGGTTTTCCAGTGCCTTAATTCACTGCACCTTAAAGGGCCCCGCACCAGGCCCCATAGCAAATTTTAGTTATACGTTGGACGTTGTTACGTGTCATCTAGGGAGCGTTCTGCCGTAAAATTCTCTTTTTCAAATCGGCTCATTAATAGCCGAGATAGAAATATTTCAGTGCCGCGAACCCATGATTTCAGCAGGCGAGCTCCACTGCAAAGCGAGACACTCTCTCCTCTCGCCCCGTCTAGCCTCCGGCATAGAGTTCTCCGCAAGCGAAATTCCTTCCCTGCGTTATCCCATACCGGACCTCGAGGACTGCGTGACGCATACGTCACGGGCCCCGCCTTTCTTTTTTCTCCTCGCTTTTTTTTTAGGCGCTGCGCACTTACGCTAACGGCGTTGCGCGCGCAGGCTGTTGCGATTGTCTCGTTTCGGTGCAGCGCACGATTTTGCGCGCTGTGCACAAGGACGCATGACTAGCCGCATAATTAAGTGCTACACGAATGCTGAGGCAGAACAAGCGGATCGCAGAGCATGATCAAGAGTTCGAACATGTAGAAAATTGCGTAGTTTCGGTACCTGCGCACGTAGCTGCACGACCGTGGGAACAAGCAGAATAAGAGGAAGTACATCTCTCTCTTGCTTCGGTGCGAAAACAAAAAACACCCAGACATTCCGTTCGTATGTTTTTTTTATTTCTCTAAACTTCAATTCGTCAATTCAAGCAACAGATCACACAGATAAGATGTTGCCTTGAATAATTCTCGAAGTCACGTGTCACGACGAGCGACGTCCCACTGCGGGCACGAGTACGTAGGCGCAAGGACACGAGTACGTCACCGTCCGGCTTGGAGCGCGGTCGCCACGAGGGAAAGGGAAAACGGCGTTCGCATTGAAATTTCGGACCTTTCCGCGGCGCGTAGCAATGTACTTCTTTGTAAAGACGATCGTGAGCGCCCATTTTATGCTCGGCGCTTATCAGCTCAAAATGGCCAGACCTGGTGAGGGGCCCTTTAACTGTGCTTTAACTAACTTCGCCTTAACTAACACCGAAAGTCGTGGATTCGAGTGTCTGAACTTCGCCTTAACACCGAACGGCATGAGTTCGGCTCGCGCCAAAGGTCGTAGGTACGAGTGCCTTAATTTACTCTATCTTAATTAACTGTGCCTTAGTTAACTTCGCCTTAACACCCAAGGTCGTGGGTTCAACTCCCTCCAAATGTAGTGGGTTCGAGTGCTCTAACTCTACCGTAATTAACTTAGTCCTAATTAACACCGAAGGTCGAAGGTTCGCCTCCCACCAAAGGTTGAGGGTTCATAGACTTTTTGGACATGGCGTGGTCACACCAACGCCGGTATTTCCGCTTCTTGGGCCATATAATGCTCTCGCATTAATAGACCGTTTTAGTACTGCGTACGTACGATAGCTACGTTCTGCAAAGTGCGCATGTGCAGAACGCAACACGAACGGTATGTGATGCGTACGCGGCCGCTGCGTACGCACGCATCCGATTCTTGCGTGCGTACGTAGGGAACCTTGCGTGCTGCTCTCGTGGTTCTCGTTTGTTTGGGAGAGCGCGAGACAAAAGAGTTTCCCAAAATGGCAGCGTCAAAGGCGACCAGCGGAAGGCTGTACTTTTCAATGGCCTACGATATGGCTTTGCTGCGTGAAGTGAACGCGCAGAAGCCATTCCCGGATCCTGCACGGTGGGAATGCATTGCAAAAAAAATATGAACTCTGTTTTTGAGAAAGTGTTCAGTGTGTGCTGTTTGCGCGAAAGGCTCGACCTGCTTTTGGCGCAGTTCGTGGCAAATGACTGTGCCAGCCTCAGAAAGTAAGTATACTCGGTTTTTATTTTTCTCGATATGATTCGTGTATTTCATCTGTATTAAAAGTAGAGTCTCTTAAAGGCCTAAGTATAGTTCGACGAAGCGGGAACGCGCCCACACGTTACATCACGTTAGCGAGATCAACAGCGTCTAGTTTGACCGACGGTTCGACGTAGGCGGAAGCGGCCAATGCGCTCCGACAAGCCCGGCGTCTAACGCTCGCCCGCTTACGTACCTAGGCATTTCGCAGTACTAAAAGCCCTATTAGTGGCGAGGAGTTACGGAGTCGCCATCTGTCGGACGCGCCTCCCTTGCGCAGTATGAGGGATCACGCGGCGCGCCCCTCATAGGTTTCGTTTACGGCGCTCAATAAAAAGACCATGCGGCAGCCCTCCTGGACATTTTTGTAGGTACTCTCAAAACGAGGGAAGTTTTTGACTGTCGCTGTAATAATCTTGGGCAAACTGAAAGCACAGAATCGTTTACAGACGCTATCTATTTACCGAATACGTAGTGAACGCCACTGCGCACGGTCGCCGCGATGGAATCTCCCGAACCGGCTTCTTGCGTGAAAGGTAGCCAAACGCTGAGAGTAAACTATGTGAAATATGTTCTTATAGTGGGCTGTCTGTATAACCAAATGGGGCATAACCGAATGGAGCCTCAATCCTGCGATCTCACGGGTTCTCAGCGAACGACTGCGCGTTGCATGCATGTCCGCGCACAATATTTTGCTTTAGCTGTGAGCGCGTTTTGGCACCATGCCGCGAGCTTTAGGCCGCAGCATATGGGCATTTGACAGTAAACTAGCAACCATTGTTGCGTGGACGCTATCAGAACTGTTCAAAAATAATTCCGTTATAGAAACTTCGACTCCTAGCTACGGCGACTGTGATGTGCTGTCGCGACGATTCAATCTTTGTTGTCTTCTAAATTCTTGGACATTTCAATATTATTTCTCAAGTTGCGTCGCACTGTATGTTTATCGGTCTTCTCAGCGTGCGATTTCCCTCTGCTTGTTTTTCGTAACCCAGTGCATTAATTCATAACACAAACATGACATATACCCGCCGTGGTTGCTCAGTGGCTATGGTGTTGGGCTGCTGAGCACGAGGTCGCGGGATCGAATCCCGGCCGCGGCGGCCGCATTTCGATGGGGGCGAAAACACCCGTGTACTTAGATTTAGGTGCACGTTAAAGAACCCCAGGTGGCCAAAATTTCCGGAGTCCTCCACTACGGCGTGCCTCATAATCAGAAAGTGGTTTTGGCACGTAAAACCCCGTAACTTTTTTTTAAACATGACCATATGCCGGGCCTTTTTTTAAATGCACGTCTTACCGCTCCCTTTCCGTTGCAGTGAACTTGCCAGTATCTAGCATTAACAAGTTTATAGACTAAACCGTCATGACATTAGCCGGGCAGCGGGCGCGGGTGCGCGTCTCAGTGCGCGTTTTCTGCTACTCTCCGAACGTCACACAGTCCCGGCGCCGTAGCAGAAATGTTCCTCGCGTCTGCGCTTGCTGCATATCCGAGTTGTAGCCGATGGCTGTCTGCCGGTTCTGAGCTTCGCCAGCCAAGCTTCACGCAGCGCCTTGCCCTGCGGCTACGTGTGACTAAGGCTGACACCGGGCTCCGTTGCGTACGTCCGGAACTGCGGCACCGAGCAGTAGCCTACCATGCTGCACGCCTTCAAAGGCAGCCACTACCTATTATAGTACTTTCAAATGTTGTCAAGCAGACACCCAAGGCGGTAAAGCATCACCACTTAATCAGAACCGCGGCGCAGGTGGGACTTTAAACTTTCGTTTTCAGCTCGCTTCGGCGCTTCCGAAGCAGCCGACGCAGCCGCTGTGTCCACGTGATCCCTCATGCCACGTCACGCCGATGGTGGCGCTAGCTTTTCCAGTGGTGGAGCTCGCCCCCATATTCCCAAAATCACATTCTTTGAGGGTGTGAGGGCTTACCCCGTCCCAGGCCGCTCCTGCCAGCTCCCTCACAACAGACGTGAGAGGAGCTGCACAGAACGCCGGAGCAAAAACTACAAAAATCCCTCGTTGCCTGGGCTTAAAGGGTCGCTCCTCGTGAGGGGCCATCCTAGGACTCGGGCCTGCCAGATCATAACTGAGCAGTATCTCAATAAAGTTGTTACCACCACCACCTAAAAGCCCTAACGCGACACGCGCTCCTACGTTCCGCAAAGTACTTGCGGGCTGCGTACGTATCGTCATGGCGCAGTACTAAAACTGACTATAAAGTGCACCGTGATCGGCGCCCTTAGCAGCGCAAGCTTCCCACTGCATGCACTTATGCAGAACTTCTATAATGGTCCTGCGGCTGACACCTAACTGACATGTACCAAAGACGCTGTAGAGCCTTGAGGTCGATAAAATTAAACCTAGAAGGCCTGTCGAAAATTCGAGCAACTTTCTGCGGAGAGAGAAGAATCAGCGTTTCTTCCTTCTTGTTCGCAATTTTGTCAAATGGCGAACACTGATGCAGGAAATACCTGGATCGGTTACACGGTCTTGTGAGCGCATTGCCGGGACAGCGTTCCCGCAAGGTAACAACCGGGACAACCGAGAAGACGCAAGATCGGGGTCAGTAAAATTCTGCTGTGCCAACACTTTTTCTCTTTTTTTTCTTTCTTCGTCAGGATCGAAATCGCTGTTACTACGACGAGCCAGCGAAGTTCAGCATCCTGGCTTATTCAACAGATTATTTTACACCTTGCTTTCGGTAGTGCAATGATCGGCGGTGGCGTGGCGTTGCATAACAGGGAGCGAGAAATTTGTAGTACAGGGTGGCTGATACCATTGGTAAGTACACGCAGCGATTTTGAGTCTTTGGTGACCCCGTAATCAATAAATACAGAATGAGCAGCGAATCTGCCCACGTAAGCGCGAAATCGTGTTGTTCGAGGCTCACGATATGAGGTACGTTTAGAGTGTCCATGGCCTGACCACTGAGAAGATGGAAAATAAACGAATACAGGGTCACCGCAGCAGGACCAGGGTGTCAAGTTCCAACGGTCAACAGCGGTAACTGTTCCGTCTCTTTTGCAGCGACTAATATTTAAAGCTCGTTGCTATGACTTGTCGATACGATATATGATCACCTTGTTGCAATGAGGGGTCTTATGCGTAGATTAAAGCCAGGCGGGGAAGTATCTTCCAGCACCGACGTTCTGCGCCCGCGCGCTTTCTTTTTTTCTTCCAAAGCTGGCTTCAAACAATGAATGTATGCGGCAGTGCTTACAAATGAACGCTTACCTTCGCTTCAGTTAGAATAAATCTTGGTTTCCATTACCTTGGAGCTGCCTTTCGTTAATCCTTTGATATTACCACACAGCTGCGATATACTGCCCACAATACCGAACAAAGAATTCGGATTTGCTGTTACAGCAGTATTAAGTAAAAATAAACTTGCACTAGAATTTAATACCGCTATAGTGTTAGTGCATTACGACCGTTACGAGTGCTGAAAAAAAAAAACGCTAAGGCAACCTCCGCGCAGGTACCCGAAACAATATACTACGGAGGTTGCCTCAGATGGCTGCAGCCTACATGGCTCGTCGGAAACTGCACAAACCCATAACAGCTATACCACTGCAAAATCTGCGGCGCGTTCAGACCTGAAATTTTGGTGCCAGCATTTCTAAACGTAGTAAAAACTGTTACCGCAATTAAGTCACAAACAGGAGCGAAAGCCTCGCCAAATGCGCTCACACAAAAAACAACGTGGTAAATCAGTTCTGTGGAAAAACGCAAGGCGGAGGAAGTATTCATGAAAGGTAAAATTGTCATCCACCCGAATGTAGCATGAAGCTTCAAAGGAAACCCATACAGGTTTCTCAGAAATAACGCTTCACAGCTGAGAAAAAATTCGTCCTGGTCGTCCTAGTCCGGGATTCGAACCCGGGACCAACGCCTTTCCGAGGCGGTCGCTCTACCATCCATCCGCGTCGAACCATTACGAACCGTGACCAAACGTACACCGCCGACGGCCGCATAGGACACGGCCGCACGAACCGTCTCTTGAAAGCGATCTGCGATGCCGACAGTGTGTGCAGACTGCTGATAGCTTCGCGCGCCGTGTTCTCGTCGCTTGCTTGGCGTTGGAGACGCACGGGCCCGTATATCTTGAAAGCGATCTGCGGAAGAGGCAGAGTGCGGCGTGTGCTGAGCGCTGTGTTCTCGCCGCTTTGTTGGCGTTGAAGCGCGAGGCAGCACGAAGATGAATTCGCTCGCTGCTGCGAGCGCTATATTGAAAGCGATCGTCTTACGGGACGGACGGACGGACAGACGGTTTTTCTCGTTGGCTAAGCATTAAAAAAATACTGGGATTTTACGTGCCAAAACCGCAATATATGATTGTGAGACACGCCGTGGTGGACGACTCTGGATTCATTTTGTCCACTTGGGGTTTATTGACGCACGGCGCACGAGCGTTCTCTTTTTTTTTTTTTTTCCCTTTCGCCTTCATCGAAATGCGGTCGCTGCGGCTGGGAATCGAATCCGCGGCCTCGTTCTCAGCAGCGCAGTGCCATTGACGCTAAGCCAACGTGGCAGTTATCTCTAGTGTTTACGGCGTCCACTGAAGTTAGTTCATTTTAGCTCATTATACCTAAAACTTAGCTAATTAGGGGGACAATGACAGCAAAGTTCGAGCATGAATCATGCATTGCAAGTTAAAGCGTGTGCATCAAGCTGGCAAACCTTGAGCGCATTCGGGGCGGTAGTAAATTTGTAAATATTTTTATACCTTACTCTAGCCGTATATAGCAGTGCGACAATGATACTGACGGGTGACGAAATGAAGTGCGTTCTGCGTGGTCAATGTGCGCGGTATGCAAGCGTAGTTTGGTTTTCGCTCAGCGAAGATAGCTTCTGCAGGCGTTCACTGATTTGTGCCGTTTTTCTCGCGCAAATGAAATAATTTGGGGGCGCAATGCAACGGCGACGCCCTTGCTGCGCCGTTCGGTGCGTGCGGAGCGAGCAGAGTGGGGCACACAGCGCTGCTCCTGCATTTTTTGACGTCACACAAGCCACGCAAAAACAGCGGTCACTGTCAGTGGGAGGGGCTAGAGGCAGCCAGCGATGTCAATTTGAAATGTCAGGTTAAATTGTCTCCCGATATATATATATATATATATATTTACTTCATTTTTGTCTTTCTATGCCAAGTGGCTTTCCTACCCGCCGTGGTTGCTCAGTAGCTATGGTGTTGGGCTGCTGAGCACGAGGTCGCGGGATCGAATCCCGACCACGGCGGCCGCATTTCGATGGGGGCGAAATGCGGAAACACCCGTGTACTTAGATTTAGGTGCGCGTTAAAGAACCCCAGGGGGTCGAAATTTCCGGAGTCCTCCACTACGGCGTGCCTCATGATCAGAAAGTGGTTTTGGCACGTAAAACCCCAAATTTAATTTAACGAAGTGGCTTTTGTTTCACTTTCTGGAGAAGTGTTGCCATAACTGCTTCTTGCACTGAGTCAAAAGGTAATAATTCTCGAGGGCTGTACATCAATAACAAGTGTAGCTCGGTAACAATGTCAGATTAACGTCTAAAAACCATGAAGAGCAATTCCCCAGAAACTTGGGCACAACATTTATGCCTCTCACAACCAATTTCAAAGATGCCAAGACACCCTAGACCACTTTCTTATTGCACCTGGATACTCACTGCTTTAATTGTATAAAAAAGTCAATATTGCAGGTTCTAAACCTGCCATATTGTTACAAGCTAGACAGTACATGCACAGGCAGTGTTCGCACATGTTTTTACATCTTTGACACATCACGCGGCAGTATTCCAAGGGCTGGAAATCAAAATCTAGCATTCCATTCGAACATTTCATCCTTGTTGAAGGTCATGTTCAATAATTCAGAACTTTTCTAGTTTGGTGAGGCCTGACAATGAGCTACATTTGCATTATACTATGCAGATATACCTAACAATGGCCGTGACCCCTACTACAGCCATCTAGTAGAGGATCCTTTTTGTGCTCCAACTCCCTGGTTGGGACTTGGCTGCTTACTACACCTCACAGATATGCAGCCAGGCTTGTCTGTGAATGCATTCTAAAAATGTACTTTCTTGAAAACACAAAATCTTTAGAATGTCCCCCTTAGAAATGACACAACAAACCTGGTAAAATGATTGTGAAAAATATATAAGTTCAACCTGGTGTGCACATTGTGATGAACAAGATATGGCAACAGTTTATTCACATTAACTCAACATGATGTCAAAAAAATACAAAATTAGCTATAGCAAATATATTACTAATTTATAACAGCACAGTTGCAGTCCTCCAAAGTAGGTCGACATTACAGTGGAGATACATCCCCAGCAGCAAGCTCCATCATATATTCGATGTCCTTGCAAGGCCCTCTGATCCAAAGCAATAAACGCAGGTACAGCAGTGAGAATTTCAACTGCCAGTACTCCAACCTAGTAAGAAAAGAAACCAGTAGTTATATATATATATATATATAATTTCACATCATCTGCACTCAACACCTACGATCTGCAGGCGTGCCTAGTTTTCTAATATTGTGCGATGCCAAATCAGCGCTACAGGCGCTAAAATACTTTTTAAAGAAAGGACCATACTATCTGCTCGTGCTGGAAATCGTCGAACTTTGTCACAGTGCCGAGTTAAGTGGCCACGTGATCACCTTTCAATGGGTGCCTAGCCATTGTGGTGTTTTTGGTAATGAACTCGCTGACAGTGAGGCAAGATTGGCCTTCTCTTCCTCTGATGAAATACGGATTGCCTACTCGCGACCTGACACCAACTCCATGATCAAGGCACTCATGCAGGACCTTACAAAGGCTTACAGAGCCCACTCTGATAACATTCACAGACGTCTACATACGATTGACCCAGACGGTAAATTCTGTTTGCCCCCGAAGCTTACACGGAGCAAAACATCATTGCTACACAGGATTCGGCTCGGCGTTGCTTTCACCTGTCGCTATGCACACCTCATCGGCCAATCGAACAGCCCTGATTGTGTACACTGCCAGATGCCCGAAACACTGCAACACGTACTTTGCGACTGCCCAGCATATATGCTGGAGCGAAGGACATTAGACAGTTTCCTAGCCAACGTTGGCAGACAACTACTGTCGGAGGAAGCTATCCTCGGCCCACGGCCTGACACTGCAATTTCAATGCGTGCAACAAAAGTATTGTTGAAGTTCCTGCAGGACACCAAGCTTGACGAGCGGCCCTAGCGAGGCAACTGTCTCATGTACATAAGCACTCACCACTTCTCTTATCATCATCATCCATCCCAATACTTTCACTCCCCTTCCCTCTTCCCCAGTGCAGAGTAGCAGACTAGAGCGCACTAGCTCAGGTCGACCTCTCTGTCTTTCCTATCAATAAATTCTATTCATTCATCATTCATCAAGTCCATGACAATGATTAGCAGTTTCATTCACAAGTCAAGTACTAGATTTGTTTTTGCTTTGTTTTGTTCTTACCCACTGACAACCAGGGTAACTTAGCACTGCACTAGCCAGTAGTGAAACCCAATGCTGCTAAAATAACAACTCTGCCTAGGAGAGCCACTAATATGTGACACCTTTTCATTACCTGCTGCTTGTAACAGGCAAATTCCGTTGCACGTGCCGCAACATGGCAGACAAAGAAGAGGTTTCTTGTGTGGCATGAGATCCGAAATTGGGAACTTGCATGCAATCTCGCAGGCCATGTTTTTCATGACCCTCTTCATAGCCTGCCACGTTATGGCACACATTACAGACTTTGGCTGGTGGGCATGGAAGTCAATGAAAAGGGGTCACCTGTTAATTAACTGACTGTAATCTAGAAATATTGGCAGAATTTATAGCATAAAATGAGAAAAAGTTTATTATGCTAACACTTTGCATCAGGAAGGCAATTTCTTTTTTCACAGCAACATGCACATGCTGACATTGTAGATTTTCTTTCTTTTACAAAGCTTATAGATAGCTGAAAACCTTGGTGCTTTATAAAATATCAAAAATTCCTGGCTGCTTAGGGGTGGAGAATGACTTAATGTGCACGCACCTGAGCCTCAACTCAAACACCATGCAATTCCACCAGTGGTGCAGTATGATCAGCAAGCTGGCATGTTCCAGATTCAAGGTCAGCCGCCGAGTGGCAATGCGAGCCATCAAAGTAAAGCGATCAACAGGATGCCCATGGTTTTTTGTGATCGAGCGCACAGTATTTATGTTCCTGAAAGTGTCACAGCAGCATTAAGTCAGAGAAGAGAAAGGTGCCCTCTGGAAATCACAAGTTTATGAAATGCTCTTTGCAGTCAACACACTAGAAGCCAATGCCCCAGAAACAATGTTACATTTAAATGTTGCATTAGCTTAGAACTGCAATAACTTAGCTTTACTAAAACATAATATCATGGTAGTCTTACAAATAAACCTCTAAGGATAGATGCAAGTTGGAAAATTGCATTTTTCGTGTTGTGTAAGTTCTTCGTTGTAAAATTATGCCTTCTTCACGTTTTACTTTTGCTTGTTACAAGACCAGAGAAAAATTTAAACTAGAAGTTAGTAATAAGAGCACCTAATAAACTTATGGTAGCCTCTGAAACTGCCAATTTTTTCATGAGTGTCTGCAATTTGGGAAACAGGTGCCAACTACCATTGTAACCGAGTCCAAGCAACCCACATGACAGTTTGTGTATCCCCCTTCAATATTATATTATAACAAAATAATAAAGAAAAAAAAGAATGGCTGGCTTTTTGATGACATAATACTTTACATTACCTTCAAAGGTGTTTTGTTGTGTTGTGACATGAACAGGCTTTCACAATTTGTGAAGTTGCTTGCATACTTAAAAATATCTTTATCATTAATAAAGTTTGCATATGCACTCTACAATGTACCTCCAGTACAATCATACCTATCTACATCTGCAGTTTCTCATAGATTGTCATAAAGAAGAAGGAGAAAATTCTAGAAGAGCGGTCTGAAATATCAGCACATAGAAAATTAAATTTTTCTTATACTGACAAATTTCAGTAACTAAGGAATAAAATTAACAGTTGCAGCGTAATCACTAAAAAGATAAGCAAATGAAAAAGTGTGCACAAAAAATAATAAATAAACTGTACATTGCAACTCTATATTCCATAAAACAAGCCATAAAGAAGCTACCTAAATGTAAAGCAGAAACAAAAATACCATCTATATATATATATATAAAAATGGTTTCCTGAGATGCACCTCTCCAAATAAATGCATGCTAGACCCATGCCTGTCTCAGGTGGTTTCAGAACTATGATGTACAGCGTTAAAACAAAGCACTATTCATAACTAGCAGAAAGAGAAAAACAAAAATGACAGACCACCTAATAAAATAATAAGCAGCATCTATAAGCAAGAATAAACACCAAGCAAAAAAAACAGACACATTCAAAATTTCACTCACAGCATTACTTTAAAATCTGTGCTCACGAATGGAAGACCAGTTAGTGCTACCTGAATATGAGCAGCATGGGCCTAGGGAGGCTGCGAATGCAGTCCATGACCTCATCAAAGTGATTCTGCACCATGGTGCGCATGTAGGCCACGTCTTCACTGGACAGCTGATTGCGCAAGCGAAAGGTTTGTCGCTGCAGAGGTCGTTGCATCAGGATCTCGCAGAAGATGGGGTAATCTAAAGCAGAAAGATGCAACTAGCTCTGGAAGAGCGTGGTGTACATCCTAAGCATACACACAATGCCACCGACCGTCTCAGCTGATTGTGCATAAAGAATAAAATGCTCTGGCCAATTCTCCTTGCTTAATTAGGAGACAATCAGTCAAGCAACGTCAAGAGACTTGCTGCAACGGATGCTCCTACAATCCTACTGTCCATTCACAGTTCAAGTTTACAGTGGTCTTGCCACAAAGAGCAGAAAATTAAACACAGAACCATGGGCCTATAAAGTGAGCTTTCCGATATGCCCAAAGGTTTATCTTTATGGAGCAATTACAAGCAGCTAAGGCAAAGCTGCCCCTTCTAAAGATGAGAAAGTTGATTACATACAACAACAGTTATCTGTACTCCTGGTACACACATTTCAAAAATAAAGCTCCTAGACATCACTCACTCCCTAATATTTCCACAGGCTATGTACTCACTAACACTCATGTACACCCACACTCGTCAGCACTCAAACTTGCATCTACTTATGTATGGTATAGTATCTATAATATGCATGCTATAGTATCTCACTCCGATGAAATCAGCCTGGAGTGAATATGAGCCCATGTAGTTGTGAGTGAATATGCCGCCATATGTCCTGGGCTATTAACAAAGTAATAAAACCCACATACAGCAATTAATAATGCCATATTATGAAATAATATTTGCATCCAGTTAATCATTATGCATGCTCCTAACAGCTTCTTCAGTCAGGGTAAATGTTTACTCTTTCAGGCTTATTTGCTACACTTTTCTCCGTACTCTAATTGAACATTTTGTCACTTTCAGAACACAAGATCAACTTTTCACCATTGGCTACTTCTTTCTTATCAAAAAAGGCAAGAAAAAATTACAGCTGTCTGGTTCTGAACAGTGCCTGTTCTCAGCTCTCGATGACATAATCATCATAGTCGCCAACTCTTTAGCAAAGTATAATGCAAAGAGCACGTCTAAGTAAATATTGAAGCACTAATTCTCAATATGAAGAACCTATCACAGCATTCATGAAACAAGTGCAATAGAAACTTACTTGCAACGCCCAACTCAAGAGAGTGTGTCTTCATTCCAATACGATCATTCATTATGATGGCATTCCACAATTGACAAAGAGAAAGTCTGTTTTCCTTAGAGATGCACTCATATAGCCCATGATCCAAAAGAACTATTTTTGCTTTTCCATCTTTTCCTTTCTCAACAAACACTGAAAGAAGATGGAAAAACACATGTAGTAACAGAATGAACACCTTTAAGATGAGCAAAAGAAAACTTAGTACTCTTCATCACGTAACTGACCATTGCCAGGATGCGGGTCTGCATGGACAAAGCCAGTGTGAAATATCTGCTCAGCAAATGCTGCCACCATCTTTTGGTCAACCTAAAACAAATGGCAAACGTAGAATAAGCTGACAATTTGAAATAACAGAAAGAAACAATAAATACATGCATAGAATGCAGCTAAATCTTCAGAAACATAGTGCTATTGTACTATTCTGCTACTACAGACAAAAGTCTTCAGAATACAGTCGATTTCCATTAGTTAGATCCTGACTGCACTGACGAAAATGCTCGAATTATCTTGCGGGTCGAATTAAGCAAATGCCAGAAAAAACTTCGAAGCATTGTTGATTCACTTGGCAGTATTGCCTTTAAAGTTCGCAGCAATACAGTGTTATGCGGTGAAGCATACCAAGCGGTGAAAGGTGCCACTGTTACGGGACATAGTACGTGTTCCTTAATCCACACACGCATATGCACCGTCTCCGGTCACATTACGAGCACAGAGACGCCTAACAAGTTTACTGGCAGGCCTTCAGAGGTTTAAATAGAACCCCCCCCCGGTCTCTTGCTGGCTTTAAATGTCCCCTCGACTATCCAAGCTTTTTCATCTTACCGCCTTCCTTTTCACTAGCTTTACAAAAATACAGATGGTTTTTCTCTGCTTCTTGGTGCACGGCATGCGTGAGTGCGTATAATTAACGCGTACTAGGCCCCGTTAACGGCATCCATATACGAGACACGCTGTTAGGAATGGCCGTACGGGGTGACAACATGCCAGCTTTCAGCCCGCTGCACGTGTTCCCAATCAACCGGACGGGGCGCACTTCAGAGAACTGCGAATAACTGGCAGCCACGTGGCGCGGGGTCAGCTCAGGAATGTGCTACCTGCCAGCACCACCCTTGACGGAGCAGAGTTCTACGAAGCCCCTCTGACGTCGGCTCCGGACCTTTACACCTGTGTGTGTGTGCAACACGAGTATGTGAGCCCGCCTCCTCCAAAAGGGCGGGTCATCTTCGGTGCCGTCGAACGGTGACATCAAACGATGACTGGACGAACGTTTCCGTTCGCTTGGAATCAAGGGGGGGATAAGTGCTTATAAGCAGCATTTGCCGGCTGCTAGGGTGTGCTCGTTGTGTGCTCGTCGTAGTGAGCTGAGTGCTCGTTGTCATGCTCGAAATGTACTCGTGAGCTGTGTGCTCGTAAGCTGTTTGCTGTATGTTAGTCTTGTGGGCTCCATATGGGAGTCACGCTAGACTGTCAATGTATCTTGCTTAATATGTAAATACTGCAAATAAATCCTGCTCTCCTAAGTCCCGACGAAGAGTCAAGCTCCTTCCTACAGCTACGACTGCAAAACTCTGACAACGCATGGCGGGCGAAATGAGGGCTCAAATCGCCAGAGCAACATCAGAAACACCTCTGAATGGCTGCCAATATGCTTATTAGGCGTCTAGGTGCCTGTACTGTGAACGGAGAATGCGCGTGCGCATCAGCAAAATTAAGAAATGCTTCCCGTGACAGTGGCTCTTTCCCAGTCTTGGTATGCTTCACCGCATAACACAGCTGTGTTGCGACAAACCTGACCAGTCAAGTTCGAATTATCCGGTGAAGGCCAACTCCGAGATTCAAATAACAGAAGTTCGGGCCCATAGAAATGTACGAGCACTGGTCAGGACCTTCGGTCGAGATCGAGTCAACCGAACAAATCGAATTAACCAGAGTCTAATTAATGGAAGTCAACTGTATGAGGAGCCCCCAACGTGCATCACTGCCTTATACAGGGTGTCCCAGTCAACTTTAGCTAAGGTTTAAAAATATGCCGAAGCACTCTAGGACAGACTTATACGTAAAGAATTACATTGAATTAATTACTTGTAATCAATTACATTTTTGTAATATATAAATTACTTTGTTTACTCTGTAATTATCATTGTAATTCAATTACTTTATTTCAGTAACCAATTACATGTCACCAGTTACTTTATTGTCGAGACAAGTTGTAAGAAATGACGCAGCTTAGAGAACCTGAATTTGGCGGAAACTACAGTATAACACCAGAGATAGTGCCAGGCAGCAGCCTCACCAATGCACATATTCAGACAGGCAAACCTGGGGGCTGAGTATTAGTTTCATCTTAATGCTCCAGCAGATGTTGGCAGATAAGTTGACCAGCTGCTGGCATTTCTCAATAGCAAAGGCCACTTAGGATGTTAAAGCCAGGAAATCACATACAGATAAACTTTTCAGCTTTACATTGGCCTCACTGGGAGCACTTTCTTCAAGTCCCAGCAACAATGAAGCGCTGCTGTCCATAGAGGACCCAGATGCTGAGCAACCACAATCCTGTGTGCAAGATCTGTACACATTGCAACACCGCCCTACCAGCTTGTGCACACACCGAGCAAACTGGCTAACCTCCCTCTTTGTCACTCTTTTTCCTCCTTAAGGAAGTATTCAGAGTCACTGCTCATATCGTCACAAGTATAAAAGAAGGACAATCACCGAAGAAATTTTTTTAAAGCAATTGGTAGTGGAGATAAGCAATGTATGAAGGGCTGCACAGAACGCACTGAAAAGTGCCAGGCAAGCTTGTCCCGCTTACTTACCTATGCGATGTTAATAAATGTTTGGAGGAAAGTAACATAAAAGTAATTGATTACCATTGTCTCACTCCTCAATTACTGTCATGGAACAGTAATTGGTGCTGTAATCAGTTACATTTTTTAATGGAGTAATTGTAATTGGTTACATTTTTTCTGTAACCTGTAAAAGTCTGCTCTAGAAGCATGCCCCTAAATTCATGTTGCTGGATATGGTACAGAGAAAGTCACATTATTTTTTGTATTCTACTACATTAGATAATTAGCCAAGATTATTTACCACTTCACAACCATTGACTTTAGGGCAAAAGTACCAGTGAGAAAGTTGCAAAGCATTTTAGAAAACATCTAATTCAGCAGCTTCTAACTTACTATTTCTTATGCAATAACTTTTTCTGCATCATAAAGATAATCCTCATGTTTGTCTATTCTTCGTCTGTGTTTTTTAGTGCGTGCTGTGTGTAATAGTTATCATAAAGAAAGCCTGCAAAATATGACAAGAAGCATGTGACATGCTCAACTATGCACCACGATTGCAGTGCTCTCAAGCTTGCTGCATTTGAACAAATAGCATACTTTATTTATTTATTTATTTATTTAAGAATACCTTACAGAGCCCAAGTGGGGCATAGAGTAAAGGGGTCGATGCATGAAACACATACGTTGCAATCATGAGTGAAAACATCTAATGAAAACAACGTAAATAGCATAAAAGCAAGCAATTACCATAAACAGCAACTATATTAGTAAAAATACAGTTTGCATTACTACAGTGAGCATACAATGAAGATGCCATAACACTACAACTTAGCGTACATTTAGCCTGGTAAACTGCCTCGTCTGCTTATCACTATCATGAACCGCCGCAAGGTAATCATATCCCTAGTCTAAACCGAGCAGCCAACGCCTACATCACTGCCCATCCCACGTTAAGCGCCACTACACCAGGGTAAATATGCTGTTCGCCAATACAGTAGAACCTCATTCATACGTTTAAAAAAAAATGTTAGAAAAATGTACTAAGCGGAAAAACGTACGATCCGAAGTAACTAAAAAAATTCGTCAGACTCAACTACTGTTGACATCTCCATAATGCTAAGCATCGCACGGATCGTTGCAACACGAGACACGGACACACGTCGAGCTGGTGGTGCTCCGGCGGACCAAGATGCGTTTTGTTGTTTTCCAACTGCGTGGTGTTTAAAGAAGGCGACAGGAAACCGAAATGAAATCGAGCTGGTGGGCGACGACGATGCCGCCTAAGCGAAACGTGATACCCACATCGCGCCGCCTGCAGCAGAGAACGGCAGTGCATTTGGATTATCGCCTACTAAAAGGGTGCAGCGCGCTACCAATGGCACTACGCACCACGCACTGTAAAAGAGATAGGTGAAGATGCTTATCGCAATAGGTTTGACGGCGATAGCTTGGAATGTGGCGTGCGATGACCTGGGCAGAGGTTTTCTGGTACCGGAATGAGAAACTACGCGCCGTCGTTTTCACGAGAGGCGGGCGACTATATGCTGTTCTCAATCGCGTGTGCCTCGCGCCTTTCATTGTTCTCATGGGATTTAACAGCCGGAAAACGTATACGATCACCGTCTGCAGCAGGGAACGGCGGCGCGTTTCAGTTATCGCTTGTTAAAAGAGTGCGCTGCGCTTGCTTCCGACGAAACCACACGCTGTGAAACAGATAGGCGAAGATGCTTATCGCAATAGGATTGGCGGCGATAGCTGTGAATGCCCCGGGGAAAATTAGCTGGTACTGAAATGAGAAATTGAGTGCGCGCCATCGTTTTCATGTGAGATGGTCGGGCGAGTACTGCGGTGAAGCTGCCGTGGCGGGCAGCTATATTTTGTTCCCGATCGCGTGTGCCTCGCGCATTTTCTTGTTTACATGGGATCTTGCGGCCAGAAAAAGTATCATACGATCGCAGTTTGGCAACGCACTGAATGTTGCTGCCGACAAATCGTGTTTTCCGGGAACGTATGAACCGGTAAAAATTGGGCGCAACTCTAATGGGTCATTTTTTTCGTTCATCATTGCGAATGTTGGCACCGGGAAAACGTACGTAACGGGAACGCATCCATGAGGTACTACTGTACTTGGCACGTTTGTGAGCACTGCAATCATGGCGCTCAAGCAGACATGTCTTGTGCTCTTTCTCATATTTCACGGCCTTTCATTAGGATGCAAAAGAAAAAATATTGCTTAACAAGTAGAAAGTTAGAAGCTGCTGAATTAGATGTTTGCTAGAGGGTTCTATAACTTTGTTATTGGACATGAAGTAATGCTTGAAAAGTTAATTTGTTAATTTTGATTATTTACGCAGTTAAGCAGAATACAAGAAATAGTCCGACTTCCTCCATACAATATCCAACGACATGCATTTAGCCACATCCTCCTAGAGTACTTCAGAATATTTTTAAACCTTGGCTAAACTTAGCTAAGACACCCTGTATACACAGTGACACTCTCAGCTCTTTATCACAGAAGGAAAGGAGGGAGACACAATCAAGATATGTTGGTCCAGTATCCACAGCGGAATTCCAAGGAAGATAGAGAGTTTCTACAAAGAATTGTTAAGCATCAACTGCACTTACGTGGACCTCATTTGCTCCTTGGAACATACTCTGCTTCTCATTACCATAACTAAATTGCGTAATCTATAATTCAGGTAAGCTAGCTGTTCCTTACAGAATAAAAGCTTACTCAACAAAAAGACAATGTGCAAGAGAGGAATCATAAAAGTTAGTGAAAAATGTCACATGTGTTGTATATGATGATGTTTTAAGAATTAAATTATGGGGTTTTACAAGTCAAAACCATGATCAGATTATGAGGAACACATCGTTAGGGGCTTCAGATTATTTGACCCCCAGGGGTTCTTTAACTTGCATATAATGCATGGTATACGGGCATCTTTGCATTTCACCCCCATAAAAATGTAGCTGCCGCGGCCAGGATTTGATCCCTCATGCTTAGCAGTGCAATGCCATAGGCTCTAAGCCACTATGGTGGGTCTGATGATGTTTTAAGTGGCACCTTAATGGCCAGTGCGGCAAGTTGGTAAAATTGCATGACAACGGATAAACAGCTCAAAGGACATGGACTTCATTGAAAAAAGTGTACTTGACAAGCACCGACTTCAAACAAAGGCTTTCTCATAAGGACGTGAGTAATACTACAAATCTTATTCCAGCGATCTTACATTAGCAAAATGAAACAAACAAAAAAAAGACGACGGCAACTATGAAAAAACTTGATGGCAGCACACGCAAACATTTCAGAGTCAACTAATAATGGGCAATATCAACACTATTGTGACAATGAAACTTCTTTTTTCGCCACAGGCACCAGATATATAGGGCGATACCTGAAGCTTCTTGTATGTAAAGGGACACTAAAGGCGAATATTAAGTCAAGCTAAAGTTATAGATTAGTGCTCGAGAACCTTTAAAGATTCAATATTATCGTGAACAGTGCCTTAATAATCAAGAAATTGAGGTAAATGCAGGACATGATTAGAGACTCCCCCAGGACATTCAAGTACTTGCACGATGACGAAAGCACTCCTCAGTTAAATTCTGTGACTAACACTGAACCACTCGTAGCAAAAGAAATCCTTGTATTGTATTATAAGACGAAATAAAATGCTAGTTGTACAGTTCTATTTCATATTTAGAAAAAGGAATTCATTGAAATTAACATTGACGACGACGCGGGCGGTAAAAAGGTTTCATTTCCGCTCAACTCCACGCCATACACGCTTTCACGCTTCAGTAATTTAGTTATCGCGTAGTGCTGCCCTGGTTTGGCTGGCTCGCAAAGCTTGCACAAACTGCAAGTAGCAGAGAATTCAACTTCTATATGAAGTCGTCGGATGCCAGAACGGTCTATGCCTCTTAACCGAAAAGCAGCTGCAGTGGCGAGTCCACCTGTCTTGGCTCCACCTTGGCTCGGTACCGCCGTCTGTCAGGCGCCGTTTTACTCACCGACAGCAGCAAAGGGTGGTGATGCCGTATGGAACGTCACCACTCCCCCGGTTGGGTGGCGGGAGATTTGAATTGCGATAGAGGTATTCGAATGCTTCCAATGCAATTTTCTCATAAACTAAGTCCTTTCTTGACACGAAATAAGCGTTTCAAGGTTTCTGGAATTATAGTTAAACAGTCCACGTCAACTTAGTATTTTCCTTTAGTGTCCTTTTAAAGGCGGGGTGCCATGTTTGTGAGCTACCCATCTGTGTAGTTACTAGAAAATGAGATGGCCTACCTGACTAGATAATAAAAATGAAGTTTTACTGTTTTGGGGGGGAAGGGGGGGATTGTTGATACTATTGCTCATTATTGAGCTTAATATGTGCACCTGCACTATGCGATGCCATGGTTTATTACATCATTACTTAAATAGTCTTCTTGATGAATCTTTATTTTCTTGTTTTCACTTCTTACTAAGTTTACTGGGATAAGATGTATACAGATATTACTTGTGTTCTTCTGAACCAACCTTGCTTTTAAGTCAGCACTTATTGCATCCATTTCTTTTCCAAGTCCACATCCTTTTTCACAATGCTTGTCTATCACCATGCATCTCAATGGCAACGGTTATGTAGGGCTGCCAACTGTTACATGTCACAGTCTTTTAAAGTTCCTCTCACCAGGTCTGGCCATTTTGAGCTGACAAGAGCTGACAAGAGCAGTGCATACAATGCACGCTAACAATCGTGTCTGCTAAGTATTACATCCCTACGCATCGTGGAAAGAACTTAAATTTCAAACAAAACAATGTTTGCTCGTCTCCTCACAGGCACTGCGCTCCCAGCCGGAGAGTTGACGTCTATCGCCCAAGTGTGCCTCCGTACATTAGCAGTGCTGTGACGTCACTCATAGTGACAAGTGACTTCGAAAATTATTCAAGGCAATATCAGTTATTTGTTTATTCTGTTGCTTCAATACATTAATTAAAGTTTAAAGAAATAATAGAACATACAAACCAAGATGTCTGCGTGATTTTGTTTTACTTCATACTGTAGCAAGAGAGATGTACTTCCATTTTATCTGCTTGTTCCAACGTCGTGCAGTCGTGTGCACAGAAACTGCCATTTTCTACTGTGTTCCAGTGCCGCTACATGCTCTCACACCTGCCTCAGTGCTCAGTAATTGTGGCCCAGACTTATACCCCCAACCCGGTGTGCTCGTACAGAGTGCACAAAATTGTCCGCTGTGCAACGCGAGACAAACGCAACAGCATGCGGGCGAGACTGTCACTGGAAGAGCACCACTCAGCAAAAAAACACAAGAGAGAGAAAAGAAAAAAAAAAGAAGGTGGGGCCCGTAACATACTCGTCACGCAATCCTACAGCTCTGGAATGGGGGAACACAGGGAAGCAATTTCGCTTGCGGTGGGATAAGTGGAGAGAGTGTGTATGATGGCGTAGACACTCGCCTCCTGAAGTCATGGATTCCCGGCACTTCAAGTATTTCCATTTCATTTATTAATTAACTAATCTGAGAAATTCTTACGGTAGAACACTCCTTAGAGGGCACGTAACAGCTTCTAGCATATAACCAAAATTTACTACGTGGCCTGGTGAGGGGCCCTTTGAAGAACAAACCAACTTATATTATTTCATGCTGATTTTTCAGTCAGTACACTGTAGCACTAGTGGAGGTGTTTTGCATGTGCCTGTCTGCTAGCAGGGTAATCTGATAATAGCAATAAATGAACTCTTAGCAACTACTACATGCCAGTGCTCTTCAAAGCTGTAGAGCTTACAAAAAAAGACCTACCACTTCTCAACAGTATATAACAATCATACCATTCACCAAAATGTCAATTTCATAAAAGGTTTTTGATAGGTGTAAAACAGATGGGTGAAAGGTAAGCAATACACAAGATGAGCAAACATGTGTAGGCATGCAAGGGCACTTGTCCTAATGAACCTAAGCATTGGCAACTGTGTGAACATCATGCTTGAGACCTTTAACCACATAAACTATGTATGGGTTACCTTCTACAAATTGGACCAAACAGCACAGAAATACTAATACAAATGTTTTAAAAGATGTATACAGTAAAAGCTCGTTAATTCACTACTCGTTAATTCGAAATTTCGGATAATTCGAATTAGTTGCCGCGGTCCGTTCCACAATGTATTGAAAGCAATATGTAACACATCCCGCTAATTCACACTGAAATCCGCACCGCCACAGATAATTCGAACTCCGCATCATCGTGGATGGGGAGAGTGCTAGAGCGCGGGAGCACGCTGGCGTCGCCTCGCGGGTCGCGCAGCTTTTGCTTTTTCGATCAGCGGCAAGGACGATAACGCCCTCGCCGCGCGCCATGTTCTTTGCGTACGAGCGTGCGAGGGTGAGCCGGCGAACGCGGCTCAATCTCGCGTGCGCGAGAGGAGAAGGTGGGGAGGAGTGCGCCCTCTCTTGTCGCGCGCGAGGCAGAGGGGTGAGGCGAGGGAGGGACCGGGGGCCTATCTTCGGCGGCTGAGGCGGCTGCTGCTTGGCGCGGCCGCGCGGCCATGAAAGCGATCTGCGACGTGGCCAAAGTAGTGCGCGTATTGCCGGTGGCTTCATATGCGATGTGCTTTCTACGTTTCGTTCGCGTTAAAGCGAGGGCTGTACGAACGTCAATTCGCTCGCTGCTACTGCTGCGTGCCCTCACTCCAGCGTTTTTCAGCGAGTTTCCGCGGTCATCGAGCGAGATGCGTTCATGCTCACCTGTGCGCGCGTGACACAGTGCTTGTTAATTTAGTTAGTAAGCGCATGCTTACAAGTTTATACGGCCGATAAAACTATTATCCTTACTTCGTATAGCTATCTACTAATTTTCTATCGGAATCGGTGCTTCGCTTTTCGCGCGAGACGGAGACTCTTTTTTTTTTTTTCTCCGCCCCAGTCAGCGCGACAAACGCGCAGATGGAGCAAGAGCCATCTCGACGTCGGGCGCGTCGGACCGCGCTGGCCGCGTCCGGTTACGTTGGTTGCGCCAGAGCTTCGAAGTATAAACGTTGTTCACGCCAACGTGACGTAGCGTGTGCGCGCGTGCTCACGCCACGTCAGACTATATACGCGCCTTAACCGAGCGATTTTTTTCTCTGACTTTCATTAGTTCGAATTTTGTATAATTCGAATTTTCATAGCATCCCCGCGGAATTCGAATTAACGAGCTTTTACCGTAACTAGTTTGTTGGAACAGAATAAAAACGAAAACAAAAAAACAATATTTTTGCCCGGAACGAAAATGTAACTGAAACATTATTTATTATTTTGCTTCAAAAACCAAAATATTTTTGATTGGTTTTTGGTTCAAGAGCAAAGCCGGAAATTCGAAACAACCAATGTCAGGCAACGTCACAATCAGCATGTGTATCTCTGGCAAGGATAGTGAGAGCAAAAGCCGGTCAAGCGCTCCACTAATCTAAGCCTGTCGCTCGGTGCACTAGCTGATTGGCAGTGCAGAAAAACCCGGGGCTTGCATGCTAAAGAGCTTACAGTTTTGTTTTCTACGGGTACAACACTTTGTTACCAATGTTTTATCGTTAGTTTATGTTTGTTTTATCAGAACAGTGGCCTCACATTTTGGCGAGCACGCTTGATGATGTGCTGCTTCTGAGATTCATAATTCACTTACTAAGAAAAATAAATACTATGTTTTTATCATTACTTTGCTTCGACAATTCTTGTGTGTGAACCAAAACTGTTATGAACCATTATGCACTACACATCATTTTTTTTTTCGTTCCAGAGCAGAACCGGAACATATTCAGTGGAACGAAACTAAAACCACAACAAAAAATATTTCGTTCCGACACCCTGTGCATGATAAACTGCTTCAGTTCAAGTAAAAAGACCTACTTCATTTGTAATGATTTATCAAGCCTAAGTCTTTCTGGCAGATGTGAGAACATCACCTTTCACACACACTAAAATGCAGAATACTGTTGGCAAAAAGGAAGCTTTATCAAACACAATTATACTGGCAAAGAAACTAAAGGAAAATAAAACATGGGCACTACTCACATCAGCAAGGTCAAGACCAAGCTTTTTAATTCCCTTGACATCACTTATCTTGACTCCATTGACAAAATCCATAGTGAGTACTCTCTGAAACACGATGGAGCCAAATTAGCAAGTGCCTTTTTAAGTTTCGGACGACAAAACAAAAGCATATGTTCACGCCATTGAGTGAATGAGAAAGAGGGGCACTGCTCAAGGCAGCTGCACCTATACTTGCAGAAAATGCTGTGTTAGGATGCATGTGTAAGGATACTGAGAACTCAGCAAGTGTAAAAAGTGGGCGAGTACAAACAGCATCTTTGTCAAAAGTGTGTCACGAGATGTGTGGACAAGACCAAAGGAGTGGAGTGGTTTGAACAAGGTTCAATAGATAAGACTGCACCCAATCTAACCTCCTCACCCGGCCAGCCAGCACCTGTGGCTGGCATTCAGGAACTAAAAAATTTAAATATCCAGTGTCTTGGCAGAAACACAATGTCACCTGCACTTGTATACAGTGCCACAACTTGTTACAGAAATCTTGTGAGGTAATGATCAACATTGTAACAAGGCATCATTGTGCTGGAGTTATGCTGATCCCCTATACGTACAATGCGGGAGAATGGCTTTGGTTCTATGAAGTCCTTTAGTCAAGGAAAGTTGATGCAGCAGAGACCACAACAAACGGAAGTGGCTTAAAGGGCCCCTCACCAGGCCACATAGTACATTTCGGTTATACACTGGCAGTTGTTATGTGCCCTCTAGGAAGCGTTCTGCCGTAATAACTTTTCAATCTGGTTTATTAATAGCCGAGATAGAAATATTTCAGTGCCACAAACCCATGATTTCAGGAGGCAAGGGACACTGTCAAGAGAGACACTCTCTCCACGTGCCCCATCTAGCCTCTTCAAGCGAAATTCCTTTCCTGCATTCTCCCATACCGGAGCTCGAGGATCGCATGATGCATCACGGGCCCCACCGTAACTTCTTTTCCCCGCGCTTTCTTTGCCGCGCGGCGTACTTATGTTCCGCTGACGGCATTGTGCCCGAGCTGTTGTTTTTCTCACTTCGCACAGCGCACAATTTTGCGTGCTGTGCACAAGAACACCTGACTAGTAGCATAAGTCAGTGCTACACAAATACTGAGGCAGACACATGCAATTCATAGAGCATGATCACGTGCTGGAACACGTTAGAAAATGACATACTTTCGTTGTCTGTGCACGCGACTGCACAATGTGGGAACAAGTAGACAAAAACAGAAGTACATCTCCCTTGCTGCGGTGCGATGTAAAACAAGAACATGGAGACATTCTGTTTGTGTGTTTTATTATTTCTCTAAACTTTAATTCGTCTGTTGAAGCAACAGATTACACAAATAACAGATGTTGCCTTGAATATTTCTCGACGTCACGTGTCTCTACGAACGACGTCACAGCAGTGAATGTACGTGGGTGCACTTGTGCGATATATGTCGACTCTCCAGCTGGGAGCGCAGCGCCCATGAGGAGAAGGGCAAACGGCGTCCGGTTTGAAATTTCAGCTCTTTCCTCGGCGTGTAGCGATGTAATACAAAGCAGATATGATCATTAGCACGCATTGTATGCACAGCGCTTGTCAGCTCAAGATGGCCAGACCTGGTGAGAGGCCCTTTAAGGAAGCTTGTTTTAAAATTTCCTTAGTGTCTTGAGGAACCCTTTGTATTGACCTAAACTACAAGGCTTTGCATGCAAGACTATCAGCAACTTCATTGAATTCGACAGCAACTTTACTGAATCCGACACCAACATGTGAAGGCAGTCATTGAAAAACAACAGTGAATTCTAGGTTGCACAAGCTCTCAACTGCACATTAATGAATGCGGAGTGAACTTATATATTGGGAATCAATGTAGCAATTAACTGCAGGAGATCCTTATTGACTAAAAGCAGAACAACAGGCTGCAACCAGCAAGGCCTCAGCTGTTCTGATGGCAACGTTTTCATACACCATAGAAGCTGCAACACAGTCAAGTCCATGCAGCCCATCAAATTCCAAAAGCAGCAATTCTAAATGTTGCTGCACTAGCTTCACTTCCCCTCTAAATGGAGCTGTTGGTCAGCAATTGAAGATGGCAACTGTGCAGTGTCTTATCACAATAGCTTTCCTTTCCACAACAATATTTTCAACACAGAAACAAGCAGACAGCAGGTGCTTCTCATAGAAGATATTAATGTGAATTTGGCAGTATTTACCTACTTTACTTGTCTTGCTCCAGTGAACTCCAGGAACTGAAACGTAGGGGAGGTGGGCGAGATCTCGGGCACAACGCTCCATGTTGCCAGCTTCATGCAGGAAGTCCAACTCCTTTACCAAGCATGACCTAAGATACTGGGGAAAAATAGTTCGACATGAAAATGATTTCATTTCTTTGGTTTACACAATGCATGCTGGAGCAGTAGGTGGTCTTCATAATTAATGTAGAGAAGTCATAAGTAGGGATGTTTAAATAGTGAAACTTCCAAATCGAACCACACATAAATATTCAAGAAAAACCACCTCCGAACATCGGATCGAATAGCAAATATTTTCTCATTTCTAAATGAAGTGAAATGAGAAGTTTGAGCAGAGTCTGTTCGGTAAATAAAAATGAGGCTCATTTACACTACTTGATTAACACATGTAATGCCATTCAAAACTGAACGACTGGTCAACTGAGGAACATAGAAATGAGAAAATTACTTTCAGTTATCTGGTAAACCATGACAAGGACAGTAATGAAACAAGGAAACAGCACATAGACTGCTGTGTCTTTGGAAGGAGAGAAGCGTGTATTACTGCACTCCACACTGCTTAAATGGGATGCAAGCATGGCAAGACTGGCAAGATGATAAATTGCTTTGACCAAGTTGAGACTACAAAAATGTATATAAGCTGCTAAAAGCAGGGATTTCTTATTGAATGATTGTATATTATTGAGGAGTCTCCCTCGATTCTTGCTGACCTTAATATACGGACGGAAACAAATAATAAACAATTTTCAATGGTGAATTGATAAATCGAACACAAATAAAATAGCAAAGACCACTTGATTAGTATTCAAAATTCAAAATATTTGCACATCCCTAGTCATAAGTTAATTTCCTGGTCAGTATAATATAGGATAATCCCGTACTGTAGCTATGTATAAAGAAGATGATGAGAACCGCTCCCAAATATGCAAGCGGAAAATGAGCTTAATGCGAATGTCACAAATGTATTTTGTTTTCTTTCAAGATGTCATGAAAACAAGGTGCTTTGCACATGTTCAGGATGCCTTTAGTGCTATGATTCACTATTTCTTAAGGATTAACAGGCATGGCAACATACACAAGAATTTATAAGAAAGAAAAAATTTTCTTTGGAAGCCATTTAGCAATTATCAATGATTATGACTTTCTACCATTCAAGACATGAGTCACAATACAAACCTCCCCACCTGGTCCAAGGCAGACAAAAGAGGGAAAAAAAGGAGGAGAGGTACAGCAGAATGAACAAAGAGGAAAACTAGTGCAAGTTATGATCAACTCTCATGATTATAAGAAACTTTAAATACGCAGAACGAACTGATACTGTGACCTCGACCTCAGGAAATTCAGTGCCATAACTCATCTACATCGTTTTTTTAGCATATACATTATACAACTGGCTGCATACAGAGAGATTCGTATTTCGTTTTGTGCGCAGTCTCCTCAAAAAATTACAGCACTTGTTTCAAATAAATGCACCTCAGTGTGAACTGCATAGAGTTTCATAAAAAAATTAGTAGAGGGAACTCTGATTATTTTTATTATTATTATTATTATTCAAGTACCCTAAAGGCCCATATGGGCATTACATAAGGGTGTTACAATAAATCAGTGATAGTTACAGTACACGCATTTAATCAGATAATGCATGTTAAAATAGAAACAACACAAGCAGAAATAACACGGAAGAAAAACAAAAACCGTAAGAGCATTACCACGACACATCCTAAACGTTGAAGGTACTTATAGCATCAAAATCAGTGTTACACAATATCAATGTTACTTGGTTACTTCATACTAGGTAAGTGCTTGCTAAAAGAGGTACACATACCAGCACATACCGCATGTAACAATGAAAGAACAACACAACAAGAAAAAAATTTATGCAGTGCAAGAAACTCAGTGCTAACTTAAAGGAAAGCCATTTGTGTAAGGAACATCAAAATATGGTGAAGAAAAAAAAATAACAAGAAGAGCACAAGAACACACTGATGCCTTGAATGAATGAGCAAGAGAATCCTACGTGCGTATGTTAAAATAGTATTAGTTTTGCTAGGAAATCATCATGACTTAAAGCGGATACAATTTCATTTGGTAACATATTCCAGTGATATGTCACGAGAAAGAAGGGTGGATGAGTCAAGAAGTTAGTTCGCGCAAGAACGGGCTGCACTTTAAAGGGATTAATAAAGGGAAAAATCAGACATCCACCCAATCGTTGCAATTGCTACAATGGAAACCCACACGGGTTTCTTGAAAGAAAAATCTCTCAGTTGAAGAAAAATTCGCCCTGGTTCGGGACTCGAACCAAGGACCACCGCCTTTCCCAGGCAGCTGCTCTACCATCTGAGCTAACCAGGCAGCCCAAATTTGTCATCCCAAATTTGTCAACAACTTTTGCATCCCAAATTTGTTAACAACTCGAAGGAAAGGCAAGAGTTTGACATACTAGTTCTGAGGAAACCCGCAAAGTGGAAAGAAGTAATTAATAAAGGGAATTTTTCTTCAACTGAAAGGCTTTTCTTTCAAGGAACCCGTATGGGTTTCCATTGTAGCAATTGCTACGATTGGATGGATGTCTGATTTTTTTCCCTTCATTAATTAGTTCTCTCCAACTTGTGGGTTTCTGCCAAACTATTATGTCAAACTTTAAAAGGATGATCAAGGTGGGGGAAGATACGATGGGGGGGCCTGATGTGGCATGCGCTGAAAGACAACCTGTAGAGATAAAGCTCGTGAAAATGGGAAAGAAGTCCTACCAGTCTTCAATTTTCTAGAGAGGGGAGATTTAGAGATATTTTAATGTTAGTGATGCTAGAAGTTCGTAACTTTTTGTAATGGAGTGGGCTGCTTTGTTTAGGATTGATTTGAGTTTGTTTATGAAGTACGACTGATGTGGGTTCCAAATAAAAGATGCGTACCCCATTTTCGAACGAACCAGTGTCGTATAGGCTACACAATAATTGAGTGGACTTGTTTACCGAGTAAAGGTTACACCTAATCTAGCCAAGGGTTTTCATGCACTACTAGTAATCGCTTCAATGTGTTGATTTCATGAAACGTTGGAAGATAAATGAATTCCCAAGTATTTTATTGTGTGTGCATGTGCAATACTAATGCCGCTCATCAAGTAATGTGTAAGCCTCGGGTTACTGCTGTAATTGTTTGGCTACCATGGTAATGATTGGTAGCACATGAAAGTGTTTGACCTTTATGCTTGTGGCTTCGAATGTTCTTGTGGCATAACTTACTATATCTTATCTTTCTAAATTTCGAAGCAATCATGGTTTTCTAAACACAACAAGGTAATAAGTGCTACCCACAATCATAATCATAGCAAATTGTTGCATTCATAATGCAATATTTTACTGAAAATTGTCCATTTGCAAATTCGAAGAGTTGTTTCAAGCCAGAACAACGAAGTTCAGGCAAATCCATGTACTACACATCATTCCCAGGCTGGCTGAACTTGCATGCTTGCAGCTCTCGTAGACGCTAGAGCCAGATTTCCCTCTGGTAATTTTTGTAGAAAGCTCTTCGGGGACTGCAATAGATTAACTCTGCGAGATGTGACATTTTCGGCTGTTGCCCGGCATGCTTTGAAGCAAGTGCTTGATGGAAGGACGTCAGTGAAGGACATCACACTTTTGTCTAGCACATTCGGACATTGTGTTAAGAAAAAAGAAAATGGTCTTTTTAAGCAGCTGCCAATTCAGATAAGCAGTACTTGTGCAAAGGGGCAGCATAATGAACAAGGAAATCACAGTCGTAGTCCAACTCCTATTAATCCAGTGGCTTCTGTTACTTTATGCTTTCTTTGCCCAAAGTACACTGTGCTACAAAGCACCTGATGTAAGTCTGTCCTGTTGTACACAGCTGGTAGCTATGAGGCGGTATGGCGTTGAAACATATAAGTATAAGCTTCCAACCACAATGTCATACTTACATCAAGGATCCAAGCAAAGTTGAAATCAGGGTGCATCCAACTGACGATATTCACCAAGATGCCAATACCGTGCAGGTCTCCACTAAATCGTTCCTGTAAATCAATGTACTGCACCTGCAAAGGCAAAAGAAAAGTAAACAAATTATACAGTGAAGCTGTTAGGGAGTTCTACAATGGTTTGTGCACAACAGCAGTGAAAACCGGCAGCAGTGTGCAGCAGCATGGTCCATATCAAATGTCAATCAAAGAACAGCAAGCAACGCAGCAGCCTGTTTTGGAGCCACAAAGTAGCCGTATGTACAGCCGAATGCTGGCATCAGTGATGAGCTATCACTAAGAACAGAAAACACACAGCTCAACCAGGCTGCTGGAATGCACAGGTGGATACCTGCATCTGTAGAGCTGGCACAACATACAGGAAAATGCATGGATTATAACAGAGTATAGAAGTGCTAATCTTGTATATAGTGAAGTGTTTGAAAAGGCTCGTGCACAGCAAAGGAATTTTATAGCATATATAGTAACGCATTTACCAAGTCTTGGGTAGATTTCGGGGCAGTGACAAAAAAGACCTGTAGGACTCCTGATCGGGCGTGAGAACTCCCTTACACAGCTTTGCTGTCTATGAAGTACTAGTTGCGTGAATTGGCATACATCTGCAATGTTTTTCTTAGTACCTCATTCAAGAACTGGAATGTGATACCTGGACAACAGCCCTGTATACTATTTCAAATTGCTTATCACTCCTCCTTTTTAAGAAAGTAACTATACCATTCAGCTGCCTGCACATCACTTTCTTAGGAATGAAAGCAATAAACGAGGTTGGAATTTGGATGAATTTCTTTCCAAAATGTTCAATATAAAATCCAGTATGTTAAATTCAAATGTGCAATAATCTACAGAAAATTAAATATGAGATAACACATAAACAAAAACAGGCATTACTTTTACAGCAACATCTTTTCCTTCGGTAGTCTTTGCCTTGAAAACTTGAGCTAGGCTGGCAGCTGCAATCGGTGTGCGGTTGAACTCCTTGAACATTTCTTCAGGCAAGCAACCAAAGTCCTCCCTAAACAGTTCACTGATCTGAAAAGCATCAAATAAATTATAGTTACATCACGTTACGTAACACACAAAGGGGAACAAATATTTACACTGCCCTGCATAGGCTGCAGAAGAAAGTAGTAACCACTATTTTCAAGTCACACAGCTATTATCATGAAATATTACCAAACAGACTTTCAGGCAACTGGCAAGAGAACGTTTAAAGGACTGCAACTTAATCTTAATTTGAAGTTATTTGCAGACCAATGAAAGCAGGTACCAAGGATGCACTTACCATGGCTACAAACTACGTATGATAGAAAGAAATGTATGAAAAAGGCATAATGCCTTTTTAACAATCCATTCTCTGCTTGTTATAATTAATATTACAGCGATATTTGTGTACTAAATTGGCATCAGTAACTTACCTGAAATTATGTACTATCTCAGGAGTGCTTCACATAAATTATTCTCATTGATGCAATTTACCATATAAACAGCAGGGCATGACGTAATATTTACACATTCAAGGAGCTGCATACACACACTGACTGGACTCGACACCAATTTTCACAAGACTACTTTTCTAAGACTTGCATGGTAACAGAGAGACAGTAATCACCATTAAGAATACTGCAAGAATTGCCACACATGGTAGAAATGATGACCAAAATTAGCCTTGCCTTCTTGCCATTATCATTTGCATATATGCTTTTTTTTTCTTGAGTAACCTTTGGCTGGTGCTTGGGTTAAATTTGGTGGTACTTGAAAACAATGTGCCAGCACTTCTTGGCACTTAACTTAAACTTCTTGGCACTTGGCTGAGCTCTGCTGCAACCTAGATTAAATGGGACTAAATAGTGCGGCGCACAGATGATTTCTTTGGCATATGGATTAAAACAAGCAAGAAAATCTGTAGTACCACGGAAACCAAGTATGCAGCCTAGAGATGTGAAAGTGCAGGGCAAAGTGTTAGTACACAGTGTATTCCAGGGAAGGTTGTTAAGTGATCATTAAATGCAGCACAACAGTAAATACGACAATTTTTTTACAATGTGTCAGTCATGGCAGCAGACATTAGCTTCAATGCGAGAATTACTGGTAACTTGAATAATTAACTAAACTTGAAAATTAACTAAACTAACTCAATAATTAACCATATTAATGGGAATGTTCTACTTGGAAATTTGAAGCCGGCCAGTACACAAAACATAACCATTTGCTAGAAATCCTATGTATAGTGCCAGTTTTAAGAAATACATATTCAATATGTATGACAAAATACGCTGTTTTTCCAGTTCACATTTTTCGGTGCTTCATTTCCTCGCACATCAGAAAAACTTTAGTTGCAACAAAAATGTATCCTTTGGTAAAACAGAACAATTTAAAATGCTACATTATGCTACATGTGCACAGAAGGAATGTGAAACCTTTCCAACACATCAGGCAATTTAACATTATATGCATTCTTCAGGGTGAATTGCGGTGGCAAAGGTTTGCCTGAGTAGTTCTACCAAATATAAAACTTTTTACATTTGAGTGCTTTTGCAGCATCACCACCAACCCGGCAATGCATTTTGTAGAATGCTTAATACGAGGCAATAAAACTGAATGGCACTGTACTAAGGGAAGGTATTCATTCTAGTACACCAGCTATTATTTCATAAGTAGTTTTTAATGTGCATAAAATAAAGTGAATTTAGAAAAAGCAACACATTTCAAACCTTTTCAAACAAAATGAGCTGCATGCAGATCAACACTTGGCGACAGAATTCACCTCATCTTTGCTGCGCACCAATGCATGGTCATGAAGCACTTCTAAGGTGTCAAGGTATTCTCGTGGCAAAAGGTGATTAAGAGCAACCAGACTTTGTCCGAGCTTGATGTATAGGCCACCATTCTCAAGGCAACCCTTGAGAATTCGCTCAGCATTGCGCTGGTGACAGCGCTTCATCATGGCCTTGTAATCCTCAGTTCCCTGCAACATCAATGCAGGCCATTGTAAATGCTGTTTAAATCACCACCCTAACTCACCTCATTGAGAAGTGAATCATTGGAAAACTTTACATTGCACTGCATGCACTACTGTACCCAAGTCAACACAAGTTTCATCTAAGCGAAGTACACAAGTACTACCAACAATAATGACTAATTACCCAGTATATCTCTGCATAGTCCTTGCATTCAACATAGTGCTTAGGGCTTAGAATTTCATCTCTTCCCATTTGGTCCGAAACAGTAACATGCACTGGAACTGTAACACCTATATCTTTGTTACCAGAATCGTGACTTCTGCCACAAACTACACCGAGAATATTTCCAACTGTCTGTTCAGAGAAGGTAATGAGAGCATCATCTGGGTTCTCTAATTCCCGATTTTGTGAATGAAGCATTAGTGACAACCAGCCTGTAAGCTAGGCACTACCACATTTGTTGCCCTTTCTCCTCAGGGATTATTACATGCATAGCAAATTCCTAATGTTGAAAACACCATTGCATCTTCAACTTCTTTAACTCGCACTAACTTTCGCAAAACTGCTATATGGATTAGGTTTCCTTTACTCTATATATTATCATCGGTTCACATGTTTCTCCTACTTTTCTTGTTTCAAACGCCGTTGAGGTAGATGCTAGTTTCAAAGTTTCATTTAGCCAGTGTGCACAAAATTATGGGTTTCGTTTAACCAAAGTTTGTTAACATTGAGCCTATGGGTGGCCAACCAAAGTTAATACTGTCATTCTGTTTATCTGGTATATCCATTTAAGCGAGTTTCGTTTATCCAGAGCCCACTGTATGTGATTTTACACAAGAGCAATTATAAGTTGCATTCAATAAAGCTGCTCTTCAGCAAGCATATATATATATATATATATATATATATATATATATATATATATATATATATATATCAAGCTACTACGCCAACGAAGATGAGAGTGAAAAAAAAAAAGAACACAAAAGACGCACACCTCATGAACACTACAGAATAATGTTACTTCTTACTTACCTCAGTATATCCCATTGCACTGTACGAGTAGTCGCAAGATATTGTAAGACCAATTTTTAATGTCCTAGGATGAGAGAAACAGCAACAAACCAAATTTCAGTATTCACAGTAGATTGCCAAGATGGAAAGAAACTGGGTAAGAAGCTAATCGATTACCCTGAGCAATGGTGCTTACTTTGCAAATCTGACAAGTCCTCCAAGAGAGGTCCGAACAAAGCGTTTGTCAGGGGTACTCAGGGTTTGGTACCATAAAAGGGGGGCCGAGACGGCAACTCCAATAAACGCAAGAACGTAGGGACTGCGTTGGCTTTTGACTTTTGGAGTCGCAACTTTTAATGACCGTGCACCAACGCCATTTAAAGAAAACCTTACTGCTGTGCAACAAAAGCACCGTCTCGCCACCTGCAAAGGTCAATAATTACGCCACATCACAAAAAGCGAAATTCATGCATTCAGCTGTTGGCGGAAATGAATGGCGACACCCACGCAGCAAGGCGAGCAAGCGTGCATCCTCAATGAATGTAGCACGGATATGAAAGCGATGCAAGAAGCGGAGTGGCAATTAACCTACGTGCGCATGTGTGAAAAAAACTCGTGTGGGTGTTTCGCAGTCACACATACAGAATTAAAACGATACATAGTTAAAACATTATTTACAATATAATTTGAGGCTGGTCGCTCACAGAAATAACGTCCGAGAAACAAGGACGACAGCCACACAGACCACCACTGCCAACGTCTTAACTAAGGGAATTGTAATTATGTTCATATGAATATTCTTTTCGACAGCCAAAGAAAAAGAAGAAGCTACTCTGCACAGGCGCTGCTTCTGTGAAAATGAATGCCGAAACGGAAAGCAGGAAATTCCAAGTAAAGCAACAGTCCACAAGATTTACTGTCATTTTGTTGTTGTACTGTCTTAATATTGAAGCATAATGCTCACTTTTAGCATAGAGTACATCATTTTCTAAGCAAATCAACAAGTTAGAATTGATTAAAAACACTCGGCATTGCGAAGCTTTCAGCGAACCATGCAGTAAACGCACTTGTCGGATTGGCTACGATTGTGACTAGCTACAGCTTCAACGCTGCTTGGCTCGCTATCAAGAACACGAAACCGAAACTAATCAATGCGCATACGCATAACAAATCCAGCATTTTCCGCTCAACTCATTAGAACATTAAGCCGCAAAAAGATTAATTAATTGTTTTTATGATTCCAAATCGAAATTTTCGGAAACTCCTAGACTGTGAGAGGCGCTTCCGGTCTATGAGAGACGCAGCAGTGGAGGGTTCCAGATTAATTTTGACCACCTGCATGGTGTTCACAGGGTTTGTCATTCGATCCGTTAGAACACAGCAATGCTGCGGCCGCCACGACTTGGGATCGCACCCACAACCTCGTGCTCAACAGCAAAACCGCATAGCCGCTGAGCCAACTCTACGGGTAGAACTACAAAACATATGACGTAGTATTATCTATTTTCTATCCAACTGCACTATTATGCAGAATCTATGTCAGCTAGCTAGGTCATCTGTGGCCTGACAAGGTAGCGTAATAAAAGAACACGTTTTAACATACAGAAATTGGGCGCTGTACATGCACTGTTTAGTAAAAACATCACACCATCGTGACATATGTCAGTTCGCAAGACAAGTTGGGGGTGAAGAAAAAAAAGTGCCGTCTAGAATGAAAGGTCTTATCACCTTATCAGTGTGGCTAATACCCCTCGTGTGTACATGTGTCATACCTGTTGAAGTAAAGCCGTAATTGTTTCCTTTGTATTGTCAATCCAAATTACGAATTCCCTCTGAGAAGACCTTAGCTCTGTTGTTCAGTATATTTTAGGCCGTGGAGGAAGAGTGGGACGCGCTCCTGCGAAGTTCCATCTTTGAGGACCAAATCCTGGCCGCCCAGCGCGCCCGCGATCGGGCCGGCAGACTAGATCGGTCAGTCCCGTCGTGGGATTAGCCGGGTGCGCGTTTTATCGCGTTTTGCTGGACCAAATAAAAGTTTATTCACTCACTCACTCACTCAAGTATATCGATTTACCGGAAGAAAGTCTGCGTACGTGGTACTAAAAGAAAAAGAAAAAGACCTGCACAGGCCCGACAAGAAGTGCGCGCTTTTGCTGTAGCTCGCGCGAAGGTCACATGAAGATTGCGATGAAAACGAAGACAGCAGTCGGGTAAACGGCCATGGTGAGTACGCCTCTACCGTTTATTAATCATTATGTCTTAGATATCTGGCGTGCCTGACTGGCAGATGCAAAGCGCTGGGGACTTGCAGTCCTCTGAACTGTATTGATCGGCAACTGAGAGTGCAAGCGTAGCCAGAGCTCGTACGAAAGGGGATCGAATCGGACATGCGTGGGGTGCTTACCAGTCAATGGGGACGCGCGTATGATGTCCTGTGCGGCCTGTGGAAATTAAATGTGTGGAGGGTATAACATTTCTCGGTATTACAGCGGGAATTTGTAAGCGAGAAAAGACGACGCAAGCGCGCATCTCGCTATTTGCCAGATTATCTTAGCGTCAGGGTTCACCCCTCCCCACACCATTTTTGTATGTGTGTATGTGTGCGCGTCCCGTGCCCCTGTTGCGCCAGACTATCATCTCTGGCCGCCCAAAATGCGCATATATATATATGGGGGTTTCTTGAAAGTTCAGTACGCTTGAGCCGTTGAGCCGACGAAAGAAAGAGGCGACGAACTTTTGTGCCCTGTACTCTGACGAAGGCTGGTCCACCAGCCGAAAGCGTTAACAAGTCTTACTTCCAAAAAGATTGTCACCTCTTTCCTGCACCAATATATGCTGTTCAACGAAAAAAAAAAAATTTTTTTTTTAGAGAGAGCACGGTGGAAGACACGATTTTAAGACCTATGGTGTTCGGTCGTCAGAGGTCTGACGACCTGAAACCGTATTATAATTATACCTTGCGCCGTATTTTATTAATCTCTTTTTTTTTTCGTTGAACAGCTTGGATAAAGTTAGCACAGCATTACGGCCAGCAGAGCAAAGACGTCATCATTTCTGGTATCTTGCTCATGTGGAAGCGTTTAAAAAGGTAGTTCCACGAGATGGATTGGTTGTATGAACCAGCTATCAAGCGGAACGTAGCAAAGTTTCGCCCCTGAAGCGGCATTCTCTAGCGAAGGCACGATGTGAGCGGAATGCGCAAGCGGATATACTGTTCCAAATTTTCATTGTAAGTAACTGAAGATGTAGCGGGTGCGAAGGCTGCTATATTTCACGCGTCGCACATACATTTGGGAAACAATAATGATAATACCGTGTTATAGCGTCAGTGCCAGTTATTCATTACAAATACTACTACGCTTTCGATTATACATCCTACCTTAAGCTAGGTCCTGTATATACGTCACTACGTAAGCAGCAACTTAACGGAAATAATGTAGGGCTGAGTGCAACATCCGAAATAAGTGCTTCGGGTGCATATATGGATAAAGATATACGCTATCGAGATAACGAACGAAATCTTAGGAGTTTTGTTGTTGGGCTACTTTGGTGCTCCTAGGAGTACTCATTGTTTGTTAATTAGTGAAGACCAATTGCCGTACCTCTTGGCAATGGAACAGGTAATAACCTCAATATTGAATTAAGATGCTTTAAATTTAATACGCAATCTGGACGTGATTCTCTATATAGCTTAATACTGTTATCCTAGTAAAGGAAACGCGCCGTGATCAAGCAATCGTTGAAGAGAATGCCCGATTCAAATATCGCATGCGAAAGAAACCCATGTAACTGCCCACAATAGCGGTATAGCGGTAACTGCCAACAATAGCTGTTTAGCAGTAACTGCCCACAATACCGGAATAGTAATTCTGATATTTCTTCTTGTAACCAGAATTTCCCGCACGCCGATATCGCAGAATAGACAGAAACTTCTAACATTGTATCGGCAGACTATGTAATGGCGTCGCACTATGCTTGGGGCACGTGCAGGGACAGCGAGCGGACCCACACGAATAGTAGGCGTTTGCGCTTTCTTTTTTCATGATCTGGAACCCTCACCCTTAAGTAACCCTTATGCCTACCCCACGCACGCATAGCCTTAGCAGGTTGTCATGGAGAGCTGAGAGCGCACTGGCGCGCATGGGCGTCAGAACAATGCTCCTTTATCTTATTTTTGTTAGGCGGCGTACGCGTCAACACTTCACGACAACTTGGTGTGCGCTTCTTAAGTGCGTATTAAACGAATGATGCTTCCTTGTGCAGCGTACATCCTATCCTGATCACCTACGTTCCCTGTGTGTAGCCCTGTAGGATTTGTAATACAAGTGCCGACCGCTCTCGGTTTTCTGTAGAAGGCACTGGTATATGTATTTTGACAAAGTGACCGAATGACTGATATACACCCAAACTTACTTCCAGGTGTGAAGCCGCAAAAGACCGGCGCCCTCCCTGCCCCCCCCCCCTCCCCCGCCCGTTCACCGTTGCGACTCAGCATCATCCCTGGCCGCCCAAAATGTCAGGTATGTCACACTCATCAGTTTTAAAATATCTGATAACAAAAATAGTTCATGACCTTTCCTTCCTTCTCGCGTAATTGAGCGTCAGCGCATTCAATTTGTTTCGTTCAACAAATTGTTTATGCCCACACTGAAAGACGAATAGCTGTTCCACACCAAATAACCGTGTCGTGCCGTTCTGGAAAGAAAAAAAAAAACTGTCTCCTGCCTTGATAGTGATCTAAAGAAAGGAAAGACGCTTGATTCTGCAACCCGTGAGAATCAAGCGTCTTTCCTTTCTTTAGATCACTATCAAGTGAGAAGCCTGTTTTGTTTTTGTTTTTCCTCGCATTGAGCTGCGCGTACTCTGAATGCGAAATTAGCGTACTGAGCATCAAGTTTGATTTTTTTCAAATCTCAGAAGTGATCTGCAAACATTAAACAGAATAAAGTCGTTTCCGAATGCGCTTGTCTTTATAAGCTTCTAATATAAACAGATACCATAATCGCAATACTTGAAAGAAAGTTTATTAGCAGTCTTGTTTCAATTACTTTCGTTTGATGAACTTGGTTATAAGCGTATCCGCCAAAGCGCTCAAAGCGCCTGAATCAGCATTTGCGCAGCTATAACGTAGATTTTTTTTAAAGTCACCGACAGGCTAACCTTGAAGGTCATGAAGCTTATATTGCTTCGTCTCGAGTATCAGACGCGCCTCAATTGATTGGCACACGCGAAATGTAGCGCGGCGACGGTGCGAACGGAACAACGTTTTAATGCCGCCGTTACCAGGCTGAACTAACGTTTCACACCGACGATTGCTCTGTAGATTTACCATCGGCGGCTGCGACCGTGCGCGAGGTGGAGTTCCGCCTGGGACCCACCCCAGACGGCGCGCCGGAGGTGGAATTCCACGTGGAGCCCGCTGCCAAGGGCCAGGGATCCTCGGTCACGGTGAGCGTGACCACGACGTCGCCAGCAGAGCCCGAGGCCGGCCCGAGCCGCGGTCAGGACCTGACCTTCAGCGACCTGAAGACGGCCAACCGCGTCATGGACTGCGTGCTGGCTGAGTTCCGCGCGCGGCCCGTGGTCCACGCGCGCTTGGGAAATGTGCCGCTGCCGGACTTCACCGCGGGCGAGGCTCGAGTCTACTCGCCGCGCTTCTGGGACCTGAACGCCGTGTTTCGCGAGGGGGACGCCTACATGCGTGCCAGCCCGTACACGTCGGGACAGCTGCCAGTTGAAGTACGGCTACGCTCGCGAGTTGCCTGTCGGGAAGTCAAGTTTCAGTGCGACTTCGCCTATTCTTACTTCCGCGGACAGGTGGCACTGAGTTTCGAGCGAGTACTCATAGGCGTCCTGCTGGTGCTCAGAGGGGGCTTCCCCGACGTCAAGTCACTGCAGGTACGGCCTACGAGTGCGCGTTGTGTGTGCGACGACAGCGCTGGTACAGGGCTCCATTAGATCAGAGCTCTAGAGTTTGTAAGGGTCGCTCAAGGAAATGTGACTGGGCCTCCGGCCGTGGTTACCATTCGCTAAATAAGCGTGTATACAGGGTGTCCCAGCTAACTTTAGCCAGAGTTTAAAAATGTGCGAATGCCACGTATAGCTGAACACAGCCAAGGTAAGTTGTTTGCCGTCGCTTGGACATACTCAAATTATTATTTTCTCATTCCGCCTAATTATATAGTCTTAATCAATCTATCAATTCCTCAAATATTATAATTAGATCAGAAGTGTCCTTGAGAAAATTGTACAGCGACATGAAAAACTCCAGATACGGCTCTCTGTTGCTACATAAAAGTGTTTTTCCGAGCGTGAAAGCAGCCCGCGAATACACGCAGTGCCTCGAGCGGCCAGTCGTGCGGCAATGTTGTGTGCATTTGCGGGCTTCTTTCACGCTCGAAAAAAACACATTAAAGCACGTATTGAGTAACAGAAAGCTGTATCGGGAGTTTTTCATGTCGCTCTACAATTTTCTCAAGGACACTTTTTATCTAATCATAACATTTGAGGAAATCATAGATTGATTAAGACTAATCTAATTAGGCGGAATGAGAAAATTTGAGAAAAATGAGAAAATGAGAAATAATTTGAGCATGTACAAGCGACGGCAAACAACTTACCTTGGTTGTTTCCACGTATACGTGGCATTCGCATATATTTAATCTCTGGCTAAACTTAGCTGGGACACCTTGTATATACTATACTGCCAACGCGTTTTCACAGGAAGCATGACTAAAGCTACCTAAAAAACCGCATTTTTCCTTTCTGCTTGGACAGTGCTAGCTCATTAACAAAGATTGGAGTGGCGAGCTATATAAACCTACCAACAAGCGTCAATTGCTCCCCGTGCGGTAGTAAAAAGGTCGTTTATTTTCACGAAGTCTATGCAAAAATAACATTTTTCCATGCATACGTGAAAATGAAAGGAGGAACTTTTGTCGTACAACCTAATGCAGCAAAGATCCAGCCTTTCGTTCATAGAAGTGTTTCAGCGAACACTTTCAAAATGTTTTAAGTGTCTGTGGCAAATAGCACAATTCTAGTCCATGAGCTGGTTTACTCGATGAGGTGGACATTACTTGCAAAAAAAAAGAAAGAAATGAAATGCGTAATCAACTAATTAAGAAAATTCACTAATTAAGTTTTTTTAACTAATGACCTTGTGGCACATATTTCAACTTGCAAATTCTAGTGGGTGAGACTGCAAGGCATATCCACTTAACAATAATTCTGTGAATGACACCATTTACGAGATATGTGCCGCAAAACTTGCGGTAAAAGTGACCTGTCGTTCCACTTACTTTCTTAACAAAACGTCGTTTCCTGCATTGAAGCGCAAAAGTAACTGGAATGCCAATGCATTTCTCCGCAAAGTTTGGGAATTCATACCTCGAAACTGGTGTCATCCTGAGAATTTGTTCGAATTGGATCCGCCTCGCGCACTCCACGGCTAGAATTTGTAAGTTGCAGTATGTGCCATCAGGTTATTAGTTAAAAACTTAATTTGCAATTTTCGTTAATTAGTCAATTATGCATTTCAATTTCTTGCGCAAGTAATGCCCGCCTCTTCGAGTAGACCAGCTCATGGTCTAGAATTATGCTATTATTTAAAGAAAAAAAAAATGGAAGTGTTCGTTGAAACTCCCGGTATATTCACGTGTCTTTAGTCGAAGGCCAGCACTTTAATATTACCATCTCGTTGCGCAGTCACAAAGCTTGAGTAGCGTTTTCTCCTTTCCAGGTAGAGAACATCGGCGACTTTGACGTGTCGTCTTTGATAGGCGTGCCGACAGTACTCAAGTGGCTGGCCACCAAGGTCATCAAGAAAGTCATTCGCGACAACAGCCAGGTGATCGCCAGGCTAGCGTCAAACGAGGTCAAAGACGTGCTTCAGGAAGCGATCGGCGACCAAGACCTGACATCTGTGCTGAAGGACGCACTGGCAGCGCCAGACGCCAAGCAACAGTCCAGCGACCAGCCACAGAGTAGCGCCTGACCACACAGACCGCCTGGGGGTTGCGCGAGGGACATGGATGCCATTTGTGAACTCTACTCTATGCATGGGAGGCTCGTGCAGGCCACCATGACGCACGAGGAATAAATTACACCGGGGCCGCAGCTTAAGCGAAGGAATTTTCAGCAGTTGTGTTGTATCGCTGTTGCCGGCTCGCACCGTATAGGCATATGGTGCACCTATAGGGCCTGCGCTAATTGTCCACCTGTGTGTAGATATAGCCACCGAGTCGCGACTCGGACGAATGGCATTCCACTTAGGCGCAGCCTGTGCTGCAGTTCGCTGATATGTCAGTGGGCCCTCGTCGAAATGTTCCGTTATGGCACTCAGATGCAGTCGAGTGTTGGGTGATGGTAGCGACGGCGGGGGTGCGCGCTTGCATGTGAGTACACAGGGCGCGTCACGAAATGCGTTCCAATTTTTTTTTTAACTGGGGAAGATGAGATCAGCGTTTGTGGTGACGCGTTACCGGTAACGCGCTAATTTTTTAAAACTTGGTAGCGCACTCGTTGCTTTTTATAAACTAACAGGTAACGTACTAGCATTTTCTAATTAACAGGTAACGCTAACATTTTCTAGCTACCTTTCATTTCAGTACCCTCATCCCGCCCACAACCCGTCGTGGTTGCTTAATGGCTTTGGTGTTGCGCTGCTAAGCGGGATCGGTGGGTCGCGGGATCAAATCCCGGTCACCGCGGCCACATTTCGACGAGGGCCAAATGCAAAAACACCCGTGTACTTAGATTTAGGTGCACGTTAAAGAACCCCAGGTGGCCAAAATTAATTTAGAGTCCCCACTACGGCGTGCCTCGTAATCGGATCGTAGTTTTGGCAAGTAAAACACCGTAATTTATTTACCCCAACCCACTACACACACACTTTGCAAGAAAAAAAGGGGCGTACAGCGCTTGAACTAAAGCGGCGTGTCAAATAAAGAATATGTTCAGACGTTTTCGGCGACGACCATTTTCCCCAGCTCGCACGCGGGCCACAAAACACGTTCCCTCGACGATGCAGGCAAAAATAAATCATAAAGTTCCCACCAAGCTTTAACACGAGCGCGCAGTCACGCATGATCCAGCACAACGGATGATGGCGAGCTGACGACTTCTTTGGGAACGCATTCTCGAAATGTCACTCCTCGTCGCCAACTTAGGATGAGGAGCTTTCTCCTTTGTGCTGCTTAATTTTGCGCTGACCGAGCTCAAGCAAAACAATTTCCGCGGTTTCGCAAGTTAATACAGACGCCCCATACAGTGCATCCGTCGAGAACAGCATATACCTGCCAACGCTCCCGAATTTTTTGTACAATTTAAGAACTTGGGCTTGTTCTACGATTTTACGAATATGGCGCCATGTTTTAGGAAAAGTGAGAACATTTTCGAGAATAGAATTTAAAGTGTTTAAAGAGTGAGCAGCACAAGATTACAAACAAGAACGCATGCAAAAAACAAATTGTGATGGTACTTACGCCGCCCTCTTCTGGCATCGCAATACGTACGCCATTTAAAAGATGGGTATACTTGCCTCGAGTAAATTTACTCGGTGTATTTCCTCAACCAGGCACCGTCGGCAGCATCAATATAGCTTGAAAGGTCACTTTGATACAAAGAATGTGTTACTGCTGCTGTTGTGTCTAAGTGTAAGCCATAGTTAATAAAGCATTCATATGTATTCCACAATATCTGTGTGCTCATGGCGAAGTGAGTGAGTGAGTGAAGCAGAGAGAGAGAGACAAAAGGGAAGGAAAGACAGGGAGGTTAGCCAGTGTAAATACCGGCTGGCTACCCTGTGCTGGGGAAAGGGGTAAAGGGAATAAAAGGAGCAGGAAGAGAAGAAAAACAAGAAAAATGCACACAGTAACGCGATGTTACGCGCAACAATAGTCAAAGGCGTTCGCACAATTCACATGTCCTTAAAGGGACACTAAAGGTTACTATTAAGTCAACGTGGACTGTTGAAATACCATCACAGAAACCTCGAAACGCTTGTTTCGTGCCAAGGAGAGACATATTTTAAGAGAAAATGCGTTCTGAAGCGTCCGCGTACCTCTAGCGCAGTTCAAATCGCCCGCACTCCGATCGAGGAGTACTGACATCATGGTCTCATAGTGACGTTGCGCCATCGGTGAGTAGAACAGCGTCCGCAGACGGCGCTACGGCTTTTCTGCGCAAAACGCAAACGCGCGGCCAGAAACAGAGCCAAGACAGAGCCGACAGCAGAGCGAAAGCGGGAGTATGGTTATGGTGGCATAGTATGGTGGCTAGCGGGAAGATAAACGAATTACGTCCAACGGCACACGGAGAGTCCGTTTTCGTTAAACTATTGGCGGCGAGGAGTTACGGAGTCGCCATCTATCGGAAGCGCCTCGCTGGCGTAGTATGAGGGATCACGTGGCGCGCTCCTCATAGGTTTTGCTGTCAGCGCTCACTGAAAACACCACGCGCGACCTCTCCCGGACATTTCCGTACGTACTTTCGAAACGAGAGAGGTTTCTTAGTGTCTAAATAATAATCTTAGGCAAACTGAAAGCACAGAATCGTTTACAGACGCTATCTCTTTACCGAATGCGTACAGTGAACGCCACATGCGCGCGGTCGCCGCGATGGAGTCTCCCGAACCGGCTTCTTGCGTGAAAGGTAGGTAAACGCCGAGAGCAAACTATGTGAAATATGTTCTTATAGTGTTTGTATAACTAAATGGAGCGTAACAGAACGAAGCCTTAATGCAGCGATCGCGCAGATTCGCAGCGACCGACTGCGCGTCTGCATGCTTGTCCGCGCACTGTTTCGCTTTCTCCGCGCGCGCGTTTTCTCACCGTGCCATGAGCTTTAGGCCGCAGAATGTCAGCATTTGACAGTATACAAGCAACCATTGTTGCGTGGGCGCTATCAGAGCTGTTCAAAAATAATTTCATTGTAGAGACTTCCACGCCTACGGGGACTGTAATGTGCCGTCGCGACGATTCAATCTTTTTTTCTTCTAAATTTTTTGACCTTTCAATATTATTTCTCGAGTTGCGTCGCACTGTATGTTTATCGCTGTTCTCAGCGTGCAATTTCCCGCTGCTCCTCTTTTTGTAATCCAGTGCATTAATTCATAACACAAACATGACCATATGCCATGCTTTTTTTAAATGTGCTTCTTGCCGCTGCCTTTCCACTCCAGTGAACTTGCCAGTATCTATAGCATCGACAAGTTCATACACCAAACCGTCATGACATTAGTCGGGCAGCGGACTCGGGCGAGCGTCTCAGCGCGCGTTTTCCGAACATCGCAGACCCGGCGTCGTAGCAGAAATCTTCCTCGCGTCTGTGCTTGCTGCATACCCTAGTTGTAGCCGATGACTGTTTGCCGGTTTTATGTTTCGCGAGCCGAGCTTCACGCAGCTTCTTGTCCTGCGGCTACGTGTGAATAAGGCTGACACCGGCCTCCGTTACGTGCGTCTGGCCCTGCGGCACCGAGCAGTAGCCTACCATGTTGCGCGCCTTCAAAGGCAGCCACTACCTATTGTAGTGCTTTCAAGCGTTGTAAAGGAGACACTCGAAGCGGGAAAATTTCGCCACTAAATGAGGACCGCAGGCAGCGTACGAGGGAATTTAAACTCGTTTTCAGCTCGCTTCGGCGCGCCCGAAGCAGCCGACGCAGCCGCTATGTCCACGTGATCCCTCCTAGCACGTCACGCCGACGGTGGCGCCAGCTTTTCCAGTGGTGGAGCTCGAGGCCAATAGGCTGCGGCGAGCTCGCAGCGTGGTCGGCGTGGTCTGTGAGAAGTGACGAGCCTTTTCGCACTCGCAACAGGGCATAAAAGAGTGCGAATCGACGCAAAATTCGGCCTAGAAACGTGCTTCGCCACAGCCAGGGCTCAATACGACCCAAGCTGGCACGAACCAGATGTCGTTTCCCGCACTGCCACCAGGCGCCGCTACTATACCTCAAACTCCAGCGCAAGACGCCCAGAAGCTGGTACTTCATTCTATGACGCAAACTTCGACGCTCGTCGCAATGGACCCTGACACCGACAGATTGGCTCGCGATGGTGGGCTCAACTTCAGCGATTTGAGCACCGGCGAGCGCGACCTGCTGCTGAGGGCTCGCACTGCCGGCGTCGTTGCGTACTACGACGGCGGCCTCGACACCGGCTCTCCGGAGCGGGAAAGCAACGAGGGCTTCCCACGACATCACATGGACGTGGCATTCTCGCTGCTTGTTCCAAATGAAAGTTTCGCGAGCCAGCAGAACCCTCACAGCACGACGCGATAACGAAGCTACTGAAACTCCAGTGTGCGCGGCGCAGAGTCGAGCGAAAACGAAACCTTTCGAATACCCATATTACTGAAGGGTAACGTCAAAATGTTATTTTTTCTTAGAATCGAATAGACGTAGACAAGCAGCATTTTTTTCCGTCTTATAATCGAATGAAATGATATTTTTAATACGAGTAGTTGAGTATTAGTAACACAAATTATGAGGAGTGCTTTCGTCATTGGGCTAGTACCGGAATGTCGCTGGGGGGTCTCAAATCGTGTCATGCATTTACCTCAATTTCTCGGTTACTAAAACTTTGTTCGTGATTACATTGACGCCTTAGACGTTCTAGAACATTGCTCTACCACTTTAACTTGAGTTTTTGGTAACCTTTAGTGTCCCTTTAAGAACTTGAGCAAAGGCCAAGGCCTTGAGTGCCGAAACCCGTCTGGACCAGTGTCCTAGAACTTTCTCTTCTGTTAAGGGGCGATTGTCCAGTTTTTCGAGCACGGTCACGAGCACTTTTCTTTGCACATTGTAACGTGGACAGTCACAGAGGAGGTGCGCGATCGTCTCCTCGCAGCGGCAGGTGTCGCAAGCAGGGCTGTCGGCCATTCCAATGCGGAAGGAATAGGAGTTCGTGAATGCCACGCCGAGCCATAGGCGGCACAGAAGTGTTGCTTCCGCTCGTGGCAACCCTGGTGGAAGACCGAGTTGCAAACTTCGATCCAATCTGTGAAGACGTGTGTTCGTGAATTCACTGGTGTTCCACAGAGTTAGCGAAGGCTCGCATGCGAGGGAGCGAAGACTTGTGGCTGCATCTGTTCTTGACAGCAACTTTATTCGGTCCACAATAGACGCGAGTAAACTGAACGTCACATGGCTATAGGCCCACTCGGGGACAATCGGGTCATACCTGACGGCCCTCTCGCGGGCCCTCTGGACTGCCAGGATTTGAGAGGTCTGGTCCTGGGCCTTAATAAGCTTCATCATTTCCTCTTCGGTGAAAGGGGGACCGGCAGAGGCGCAGCCCCACAGGACATGCTCGAAGGCCGCATAATTACCGCCACACAGGGGGCCGTCCGGGCTTGGGCGAAGTTTTAAAAAATGCACGCTATCCCCCTCACCTCTTCCCATAGTCACGTCCGTGGGATTTTTACGAATTTTAATGTTCACAGGTTGGCAGGTATGCATATAGCGTCGGCACGCACGTATTTACTGAGAATCCAGGCAAGCTGTCCGATTCCAACGTTAAAATGCAGGTATTGCTCAAGTTCAACAGCAGTTTGTAAATATTAGAGAATTGTTCGTCTAATACTTTATAGCTGCTGCTGGCCCACTGTCGCAAATTCCTTAGCATGGAGTAACAACTAAGAAACGTGCGTTACACTATTTCTTTTTTTTTTTTTTGTAACGGTAACGCGTTGTCTTATCATTTGTAGGTAACGTAAGGCGGTAACGCATTCCTTTCATTTGAACGAAACGAGTAATGTATTTCGTTTATGTTTTCGGTAACGCACACAACAATGACTGAGATAAACTATTTCCTTTGTATTGCTTTGGCCACAGAGGCATTACTCGACGTAGTAATTAAAAAGTTGAGTCGCCATCCCTACCCTGCGAAAGTGGATGTCCAGCGAAGCTGTTGAAAACTGCCACTACAACTGCTGAGGCGGGTATGCCAGTAATGGTAATTTAGAGTAATTGTAGTAATTGTAACTGACAGTACGCCGCCGCCCATAGGGGTGCTGCAACAACATTTAAATAAGTTGCTAGGCTGGTTCTTTTATATACGAAAGGTTAGGAACGTCACTCCCCACGTCGCAAGCTGCCGTCGCCGCGGACGGCGTCGGCGGTAGCTCTGTCCCATCTTTCGGCGCGTTGCCTCGTTGGTGCTGCCACAATTTCATTGAAAGAAGATATACATACACGTGTAAATTGCTCACAAGCCGCACTTTTGTATGTCTATTACACATGGGTTTGCTCATTGGAGGTAAAATATATTTCTAGGTATGCGAACTTGACTTCACGGAGGAGAACATTATCCGAATAGCCTCGATACCGATCAAACAACTGGCCGCGCCATCACCTGTAGTGCCGCTATCTCATGTGCGCCTTCACCCGGACGCTGTACCGTCGAAGTTCCAGAACTGTGTCCGAGCTACATGTCTAAGAAATCTGCGAAAGGGGAAGGCCCTGACTCCAAGCGCGCGCGCATATAGAGCATGCTGCCCTCCAGAAAGCCATCGCTGAATCCAACGAGGCGTTTAACAGAGCACGCGATGAGGATAAAGTCAATTCTTTGAGCGAGCTTACCAACCACTTGAGGAACCAGGAGATGAAGTTCCCTGGGACGTAATCGAAAAAAAAAATGAAAGGCTTCTTCTCGTTCACATCGTCGACGATGAAGCACCGTGGCTGAAATCATCTGTTTGCATGAAAGGAGACTTGAGCGAGGCGCTACATGTCATGAAAACGGCCGTAAGAAAGCTAGCCGCAAATGTGTGCGTTCCCGAAACTGCTAACAGTAAAAGGGGTATCGTGAAACTCCTCGAAGGCATCGAGAAGTGGGACGGTGACGTGGTGTCCAACTCAGTCGCGGAAATTAACGAGGCTGTCCACGTCCCAACCACGTCCCAGCCACGTCCACCACCAACCACGTCCACGTCCCAACCAGAAGACGACGCCGACTGCATTCGATTTCTGAAAAAGCAAGTCACCGTGTACCTATCGAAAAAACAGCGCAGACACTATGCTGGTTTCGTGGTGTTCTGCTGCATTCTTTTCACTATATCGCCCCATGCGTACGCTTACGTACGCAGCCATGGAAGCATCACCTTGCCGCATCCTATGACAATCAGGTCAGTGAGCTCGTCTTACGGTATTTGCCCTCAACAAAGATATTAGAGAATCATTCCTCACCTACATGGCAAGAACGATTTCCGACCTGAAAGATGACCAGCGCTTTGTCACGGTGATGGTAGACGAAGTACATCCCTACTTTGACTACAAAGGGGGTAATACTACCGGCGCTGCGTTTAACACAAACGAAGCTCCAAACCGTGCTCTCATATTCATGGTGCGCAGCCTGATATGCAAACTCAAAGAAGTTGCGCACATCGTGCCAGTGCACAGAGTAGAGGCGAAGTTCCTGCACAATACGCTTAAATACGTGATTTGCGGGCTGGAAAAGATTGGGGACCGGGTTGCGTGCGTCGTGAGCGAGAACTCTGTGAACAGAAAAGCGATGTCCCTCTTCGAATCACCTCCTTCTAACAGAATTGTGTGTCAACACCCGTCAGAACCTGCAAGGCCACAGGCCGCTGTTCTTCGTTACAGACCCGGTACACATACTAAAATTCATACGAAATAACTGGATCAACCAGAAGAATGACCAAGTTTGCTTCTACTTCCCTGAAGTCCAAATAGACGCGCCACAGTAAAGGCGCATGCAAACAGCGTCATTTGCGACAATCAGGGACCTTCACAGCAAAGAGTGTGACCAGCTGTTGAAACATGGCTATGGGCTGTCGAGAAAAGCCCTCTACCCTTCGAATATTGAAAGGCAGAACGTAAAGCTTGCCTTACAAATCTTCAATGATTTCTTACCTGAGGCGTTACGTGTACTTGGAGCAGAGCACAACCTATTCTCTTTTGAGGTCACTGCTACTACAAGTAGTGGAAAATTGTAAACCTGAAAACTCCGGGAAAAGGGAAGAAGGCTGAGAGACCAGTTACAAAACCAGTGTCTTCCGTTGATAACGATCCAAAAATCGACTTCTTGCCCACGCTTTTGAAATGGCTGGATGAGTGGAAAAACAAAGGCCTCGACAAGGGTACTCTGGCAAAGGAGACTCACGCTGCTCTCGAGCACACTACCTATGCGCTTGTTGAGCTCGCTAGGTACAGCTTCGAAGAGCTTGGGATGTCATATGTCCTTTTTTGGCAAGATACAGACTGAGAACTGAGGTTAAACAGCGCGAAAAAGACGAGGACACAAGGAAACGAATACCACAGACAAGCGCTGACTGCCAACTGGAAGTTTATTTGAAATTCACCGGACATTTATACCTTTTTCAGCATAGGCATGCGCACACCAGTCGCAAAAACATCTGCAAATCAGCAACATTATAATCTTTCATCCAAAAATGTTATTTCTTTTCCCGACAAAGCAAGAGAGGGGGTGCTTACACATTTATCTCCTTCCTTTCTAATGTGAAAAGCCTCTACTATTTCCCTTTCCTTCTTACCTTTTCCTTTCCCTATGAATTTTGTCTTTTCAAATATGGGGGTGCAGTGACACTTGTTACAGTGTGCAGCTAAATGACTCCCATAGCCATTCTTTAGGTTACTGCTGTGCTGACGAGCTCTTTCATTGAAGCACTGTCCCGTTTGACCTATATACGATTTTCCACAGCTTAGCGGTATCTGATAGATAACGTTGCGCCTGCACTCAGTGAAACGAGTTTTATGATTTATGGTGCACAAGTGCCTTTCGCGCTTGTTCATGCGATTACATATTGAGGACAGCTTACAAGAGGCATTGAAAACCAAATTAATATTATGTCTATTGGAAACTTTCTTAAGATTGTGTGACAACTTGTGCAAGTATGGCACCACATGTGCTTGTCTTTTGTCTTTCTTTTCTTTTTGGGAAGTTTCGGAACTTCTTTTCTCTTTCTGCAAAATTGCTTCGCATACTGAAGTGATCACAGAACTGGGAAAGCCTGAGTTCTGTAATCGCGCTATCTGATTTAAAAAAACTTTGATCGCACTCATGCTCACATGACTTACTAAGTGCTGCCTTAATGCACGTTGTAGCTATATGCCTCTCTTAATCAATTTAGAATGTGCGCGGTCGTAGCCCAACAAGGTTTTCTTAGATCTGGGATGATATCCCCAGGATACATGCTCGTCCAAAGAAAAACAGAGGTTAATATCAAGAAACTGAATACGGTTGTTAATTGGCAATTCATACGTGAATTTAAGTCCTCCCGATGAGTTGATGAACAAGTCCAAAATTTCTTCGACCGCGTCATGAAAATACATACAGGTATCTTTCTTCATAACAATTAAGTAGTCGTCAACATATCTAAACACTCGCGTTACAGGCTGCGCACTGTAACAAGTGTCACTGCACCCTCATATTTGAAAAGACAAAATTCATAGGGAAAGGAAAAGGTAAGAGGAAAAGTGAAATAGTAGAGGCTTTTCACATTAGAAAGGAAGGAGATAAATGTGTAGCACCCCCTCTCTTCCCTTGTCGGGAAAAGAAATAACATTTTTGGATGAAAGATTATAATGTTGCTGATTTGCAGATGTTTCTGCGACTGGTGTGCGCATGCCTATGCTGAAAAAAGGTATAAATGTCCGGTGAATTTCAAATAAACTTCCAGTTGGTAATCAGCGCTTGTCTGTGGTATTTGTTTCCTTGTGTCCTCGTCTTTTTCGCACTGTTTAACCTCAGTTCTAAGTATGAACCAACTAGCCCTCATCAAGATCTTACTAATACAGACTGACTGCCTAGAAGATCGGTTCGGAAAAGAGAGGCAACTGGCCAGGTGCGCAGTATCACGTTTCTATCAGGCAGATTTATGAAGTCGAAAACAAGCTGCGCCTGCAGAGCACCGTGCCGACTATTTCCACCGACCACCGCTGGGAACGTGTGCGCAACCAGGTAAAGCCATTACATCCCATGCAGCTGCAGCGTTGTTGTAAGCAGAGAGACTCTGTCGAAGATGCAGGGCGCCCTTCCGATCCTGGTCAACGTTGCAGGATATGCAGCGTACGGCACCCTGAAAAAGTTGAATTGCGCGAAATGCGAGGACGCGTTGACTGTGGATAAGACGATCAGTCTTTGCCGCTCATGAACACTACGACCTCGTGAAGCAGTTGGACCGAGCAGGTCTAGTCTACCCACCGATGTTTCCACTTAACGCTGTTGCTCGCAGCTACGTTGTCGTAGAGCAACATGCTACGGAGCCAGAACTACTACTAGTGCCCGAACAACGCCAGGTTGTCGCGAAGCTGACACTGCAATTGCTGGCTAACGAAGAGCAATCAGACTCCGCCTGTGAGAACGACGAGCGAAGTAGTACTAAAACATATCCTGCGGTGCAGCACGAACGTTTTGCTGAATAACTTTTGTGGCAAGCTAAATGACAAATCTCGACGCTGCCGATAATTAAGTTAAAAAAAAGAAAAAGGAAAGCTACAACTCTCCAGAACAAATAGGTGTATTGCTCCTGATAAAGCGCAACCACAACACAAAACTGGATTGTGTAAATATATGTTTTTATCCTATAACTTCCTTGCGGTCAAATTTCTTTTAAAATACATGGATGCTCGTTCTTGCAAGAAAAAAAGTTTCCGCACGGTGCATCTGTGGGACAACCTCTCTTCAACAGCGCTCCGTATTTTTACCAATCCGCCTCCTCGTGTGACGTCACGGGGAGAGAGCTAAGGCCCTAAGCTTTTCTCGGCTTTTCTAGAGGGTGTTGGCGTAGCAGCCCAACACCATAGCCGCTAAGCAACCACGGCGGGTGCCGCTCAAATATCCCACACAGCAGATGGGAGCAGCCTCTTGTTTGACTTTGCAACAATCGCACATTTAGTTGTGTTCTAGTCTTCCCATTATTTTTCTTGTTTTTCTCGCTCGCTTCCTTCCTTCCTCCTCTCTCTCTGTCGGTTAGTATACTTCTTGCCGTCTAACTCGTATATAATTTTGTTTCCGTTTTCCATTACTTCTGTAACGCTATTCCTTATTGCGTGAGCGACTACATTAATCTGAACTAATGTAATACGAGTAGATAAAACCCTGGCGGCATGTGTGTAGCACGTCTCCTACGTACCTTGGCGCGGTTGTTATCGCATCTGGGACCCATCAACAAAACTCTTGCCCTCCGAGCCTTTTGTGGTGACGGGGCGCAGTCGAATGGCGAGAGACCTTGGCACAGAATAAAAGGCCCGGCAGCTGTTTGCACACCGCGGTTTTGTCGCGTGGCCCTCCGGGACCACCCGGCCTTGGCGGCTGTGTTCACAAGTTACGTGCGACACCGCGGAGTTGCGCCTTCTGGGCGCTTATGTGCACAGACTACATTTACACACAGCCCAGCGAACTCGTCAAAACCCACTTTTCTACCAGTGACGATTTTTGTCTGAAGGAAAGCCATCTACGCGCAGTAATGGTGAGTGTCGGCTGGAACTCGCTCACCGTGGTGCTGCGATGCAGGATTCTTGCATTGCGCTGCAAGTCCCGTGACATGTGCCGACGTATGGTGCGGCGGTTTAATGCCCGGCAACATATATGCGGGTGGTCGTGTTAATCTAATACATCATTTTCGAAACATTTTAGCTCTTAAAAAACGTATTTATGCGACTACAAAAGCTTGGCTGCATGCTGAAGATGCAAAGGATACGGACTAGTGAGTAGACAACAGAAGCGACGCGCAGCGCTTGTGTCAACTACCTACGCTGGTCCGTATACCTCCTGAACGGTTTTCTGTACGCGTAAGCCAACTATAGCGCCGGCCGACAGCTCACTGAAAAGATCGGCGTTCGAAGAACGAGAAAGGTTAACGAAAAAGAAGATACCCCGTGCTGACTGCAGTTATATTTGAGAAGACGTATACAACAAACCACGTTTGCGTATGCTTAAAGCTTGACGAGTAAACGTGCCGAAAGGATAACGGGCGCATTGAGGGGTGCAATCAATAGAATGGTCGCAAACCTCTCCGGCTGCTATAACAAGGCAATGGGAATAAATAAGGATTTCTAACTCCCAGCAGATAAGCCCTTTGGACATACGACAGAGCCAGGCCTCTCCACTAAAATTTACTGGGGAGCACACCCCTTATGCATCCCCGCTCATCTCCATGTCCTGTCTTTAAGCTCTGCCTGTGTTCCAGAACGCTCCTCCACACGATACACCATCTCAACGATATCGGACAGTAGGGAACCTGCATGAAAGTATAGTAAGTGTCGCCATTCGACTGAATGATTCAGTGCGCTTCAATGGCAGCAACTTCTGGGAGAAACGTCGAACAACCAGACATTATTGGCGCAAACTCGATTGCAATAGAGCGAAGGTGTCACGGTGTCTCTCAGGGAATTCCTCGCCGTAGGAATCACCAAGGAGCGTTGCTGGAGGGCAGTGTTGTCTTCAATCGACGGGCGGCGTTGTGTTTTAATCAGTGGTAAAGTGCATGTCTAGAGGTTGCAGAAGTGAGCCGAATAGGTACAAGGCCGAAATCGCGAAGTTTAGCAGCCACGAATATGTTCAAGGTTCCCGATTCGTGAAGAGCCGGGGATGCGAAGCTATAGGGCTTTACAGTATTTCTACTTTTGCGTAACATGGGCAGATGTATCTGTGTGCCTTTAATATCACGCACGGAATTGATTACACCATGACCCGAGACACGCATCTGTACTGTCATTTGTTTTTCGAAGGCCACCATGCCACACTTCGTTAAAAACACATTTAATTCCATTTAGTGTGCTTGTAGACAGTCTTACAGGTGCGGAGACCTCGTTCACTGAGGTTGGAGGACTAATGAGGGACTAATATAATAAGATTTGGCAACGACACAAGCTAATGCGACAGGCCTTGCTCTTACAAAAAATATTTGTATTGTATACCCTACAGCCGTGTTCTAACGACGTACTCATGCAAGTGTCTGGAACTTAAACGCCTATCACGTTACGTGCTTTTGCACCATTCTGCAGTTTGCTGTATATATGATGGAGAAAAATTATTTCATGCACATGCGGCACTGCACCAGTCCTGGTTGCAATAAAATTAACAGCACACTGAGTGTCAGAACTGAATTGAGCTTATATTAAGTTATTTGAGTCTTGCCTGTAGCGTAAGAATTGCTTGCCGACTACGGAAGCATTTAAGCCTTTGCCTAGCGTTTCCCCTCTGACGTGCCTTAGCACAAGGTCCACATGCAGGGCCTTCTGAACCATCCGTTGAACCGGTTCGGAACGGCTCCTCCGATAAGTTCTGGTTAGAGTTCAGTTCCAAGATGGCGGGAACTGTTTGGTTCGGTTCCAGTTCAGTTCGACACCCTGTGGAGCATTCATGTTAGCGTGGCCACTCATGTTCTTGCACGTGACTGCGGCACTTGGTCACACGCTCTTGTGCCCAATGTCGACGGCTGCATGGTTGAGTTCTGCGAAGGAAGCACCTGCCATGCATTCGTCTTTTGATTCTATATATGTCAATAATCTCTCAAGGAGCGGCTAAACAGAATGGGGACACGAGCTGTTTGTTGCCCAGGAAGAGGTTCTAAATCTATATACGTATATGGTGTCGACGTACCTCGCTTAGAGTCACATCCCTATAGCCAACGTTTTTAACGACGTACTTGTATAATTGCATCATTGCAGATAATAGGCAAAGAGACGGCACTGGTCATCATCTTATTTTACCGGGCATCTCTGGCTCAAGGTAAGCCCGCTTTTCACACCTTATACTAATTTGCCTCAATCAGTAAGCGATGTTTCACCTGTTGGCCATGAGCAATGATTGCAGCCGGCTCGACCTATGGTAACAAGAAACTGAGTCAAACTAAGTGAGAAACGGCGAAACAATGCCACTGTTTACTTTCTGTGCGGTCACTGTAGCCACAGCATCCGGCACACATTTGCGAGGCAGCTGCGGCGTGGTATGCGGCACAAGCCTCACGATGCCGCATGTGCCTACATCATGTAGCCCCTGCGCATGCGCTGCCTCTCCTGCTGCGCCTGGAGCTTCTTGATCATTGGCGACAGGATGGGCGGTTCGTACGCGATGATGGTGTCGGCGAAGAACGTGAGGCTGTTGATGACGCACAGCGAGGCAGCCAGCAGGCCCGGCGTGTCAGCGGAGCGCGTGTTGGCCTCCGTGATGTAGGTCAGGCTGGCTACGATGTAGGCGACGCTGCCCAGTACGCCGTGCACCCGGTAGAAGATGGAGTAGGGCACGTCCGTGCTGCCCATGAGCACGGCGAACAGGATGATGGTGCAAGTCACGAAGAAGCAGAACGAGATGAGCGACAGGAACAGGGCGTGCGAGTCCATCAGCACGTGGTTGGATTCGGTGTCGAAGTGCGAGTACACCAGGAAAGTGAGCGCCATCAGGCCCGACACCACCTGAAACACCTTCATGGCTCCCGAGAAGGTGTTGAGGTAGTTCAGGTGCTTCGTCATCGCTGCGCCGATAGCGTCGTCCCAGAGATGCGCCCGTCGGCAGCGCGCGCTCGGCTTTGCTTCAGCGCCCTCGTCGTCTTCCACCGCAACACGACCGCTGCGGAGGCGGTGCGTCGTAGTTACACTGCTCTCGAAGCTGGAAATACGGCGTAGTGATGATGAGACGGCTGCTTTCACAACATTGAAATAGCGATGTATGACTGAAGAGTTATTCTGCCAGCTCATTCAAGTTTTCTCATTTCGCGTTTTCGTATTTTAACGAGTTCATAAATAAAGACTCCCTACAGATTGCGAGTTAGGCTACAAATTGTATACAAGTACCGAGGCTGTCCACTTAAATAATTTCTTGGTTTCGACTTTTGCACGTCAACCAACCTGTTCGTAATATTAGTGAAAGCAAATTAGAAAAAAGAAAATGGCTCGTCTTTCTCTGTCCGACACAGAAATGACATAAAATCATCAATAACATCATGCGACTTTGAGCATCTCCATATTTTCTGGAAGAATCAGGAGTACACGTTCCTTAAGATAATGTGAGGTTTCGATTACAAGATTACGTCAATAACGCTGCCGCACGACACTATTAAATTTACACAGGTCTGGTCCAGTGATCTGTGCCATTTTTAAAACAAAACTGAATCCAATACCTATTATTCTTTTTCTGTCGTCGATTCCTTTATTCAAAGAAAAAGGCTTCTCGAAGCTCCGCTTTGTAAACTTGGATTGCATCTGAGTGTTTCGGTTTTACTTTTCCTGGGAACTCGGCACCACCGCATTTAGCCGCAGGGATGAGTTTGGTGCAATATGCGAAATGATTTCCTCCAAACAAAAAATTTATAATGAATTATTTACTCTCACTAATGTCATTTTTTCAAAACCTTTCTGTTCTGTATGATTAAAAAAATTAAATTCTGGGGTATTACATGCCAAAACCACGATATGATTATGATCGAGGCACGCCATAGTGAGGGACTCCGAAATAATTTCGACCACCTGCGTTTCTTTAACGTGCGCCTAATCTAAGTATATATGAGCGTTTCGGAACTTCGCCCCCATCGGGATGCGGCCGTGGCACGGTTTGCATCGTTGAGCGGAGCTTGTCTTTTAAATCTTTTATTTGTCTGTTCATCTGCTCTGATTACACACTTAGGCAATATTCTCTTTTTTTTTTCAGTTCTTTTTCCTATACATTTTTGGTTTCATTTCCGTATTTATTATATTTTATTCCGTTTATCCTAATCCCCCTCCCCCCCCCTCCCCCCCCCGGTTCTCCGTTGCGGACACGACCCGTGCTTGAGTATCATCATCGTCACGGACGCAGCCGGTCGAGCCCAATGAGCCAGTTTTCGTATCCCCGCCGTGGGCATACGTGTCATGTCCGGAGGAATCAACGTCAACAATTCGTGGCACCCGCCGCCGCCAACGAGAAGGAAGAAGGGTCGGCATGCTGAGCGCACGCTGAGTCACTGCCGCATCTCGCCCACACCCGCGATCTCCCGAAAACCGTGCAGCGGCCCGGTGATTGTGCAGCGCCGCAATTTGCGCCACCATGACGTGGCACGTCTACTACATCCGCACGTTCACGGGCTCGCTCAAGATCTTCCAGGTGATCGCGGCGCTCACTTCGATCGTGCTGCTGTCCGTGGCGCACTACGACCTCAACTCCAACTACCTGACGATGCGGCCGCACGCGTTGCTCATGGCCATGGTGTGCTTCAGCTTCTTCCTGACTAGCCTGGTGATCTTCATGTCCATCGTGATGGGCAGCACGGACGTGCCGTACTCTATTTTCTACCGGGTGCACGGCGTGCTGGCCACCGTCGGCTTCATTGTGTCCGGCCTGACGTACATCAGCCAGGAGAGCCACCCGGGGCCCGCCAAAGCCGGCCTGTTCGCCGCCGCGCTCTGCGTACTCAACAGCCTCACGTTCTTCGCGGACACCATAATCGCGTACGAGCCGCCCATCGACAGCCCGCTCGGCATAGACAGCAGCAAGTGACGCCGCCGCGCCGGCTGCACGAAGCGTCCGCGCCAGTCAAAATGCGCCGCGCTCTGCTTCGCTGTTGTAATAGGCAGACCTTGCACAATTAGTAGCACGCACGTCGAATGAACGCACGATGGCATGCAGGCGAGAGAACTTCTCCGAGTTCCTTGAAGCGCACCGTCGACCATCTGGGCTCAATCGGACTCTCGGTGTCCACTGTTCAGTGGGAAGAACGTATTACTTCCCGGAAAGCCAGAATAACATGGCGGTAAACGTCGTTATATAAGGTGTTTCAGGGAAGAAGTGATTATTTAGTGCATTCTGTTACTTATTCGCACCATCAGTAAGATTCGCATACATCTTTTCGGCTGCTGCCGCGAATGATGCGTTGTCTAAAAATATATCTACGCTGTGCCTAATAATTAAGTTTTTAGGTGTGTGTGTGTGTGATACGCATTGTAGATTGGCATGGTGCAACAAACTTTCCCAATTAACTCTCTGGCAAAAAATCGAAGCGGGTAATTACTTGACCGCAAGATGCTGCTAATACAAGTACTTTATGTAAATCGTGCTTAAAGCATATAGCTGAGAGTTGCCGCCCCCTAACCCTTGTACATTTCTTTAAAAAAAAGACCTAACTCACGATGCAGCCGGCTGTCACGTGACCCACCAATCCATAGACAGAAGTGTAGAGAAATGCCGTCATTTACACAACAAAAGCGCGATTCATAACATACCGCGCTAATGAAGCAACTGTATGCCAATTTTCTTAAGTCTTTTTTTTCCTTATTACAAGACATCTCTGGCGAAATAAATGTTAGTGCAAAACGTTCGTATGTTATGTACTTTTTCGTCTACACTCCTATAGGGACTGACAACCAATTTTCTTTTTTTAGTGCAATGGAAAGCTCACCCGTCAGAGCGTCTAATGATGAAGTGATTACGCGGAAAACGCAGTGTAGCATTTTTTATCAGAATTTTTCGATCTGCAGTGAGAATGTAGTCGTTTACTGGAAGCATGCTGAAAATGGTGATAGGTGAGCGCGATAGCGATTCGACAAGACAGATTACGATTATTGTTGCGTGGCAAGATACACTCTTAAGCAAAATTACACCCTTTTGCCACACAACAATAATCGTTATCTGTCTTGTCCGCATTTCGTTTCTTTAACTCGGCGAGCCCGGTAGATCCAAGTCACGAACGGCATGCCCATTATCTGCATGACAGAGCATTCTCGACAGGAAAGTAGCAAGCGCGGCATTTTCAAGAAAGGAAACGCAAGCAAGACAGATAACGATTATTGCACTCTTAAAACGGTTGCACCCTTTGGGGTGTATATTTGTCCCACAACAATAATCGTCATCTGCCTTGCTTGCGTTTCCTTTCTTGAAAACTCGGCGCTCGCTACTTTCCTATCGAGAATGCTGCGTCCCACTGATAACCCGCATGCCGTTCGTGACTGGGAAGTACTGGGCTCGCAGCGTCAAAGAAAGGAAACGCGGGCAAGACAGATGACGATTATTGTTGTGGGACAAAATAAGCCCCAAAGGGTGTAAATTTTTCTAGGAGTGTGTTGTGTGGTAAAATATACACCCCAAAGGGTGTACATTGGTTTAAGAGTGTGCGAGCCAAAGGGTGTAATTTTGCTTAAGAGTGTACATTCTTTAAAAAGTTTACACCTTTTGAGGTTTAACTTGTCCCACAACGATAATCGTCATCTGCTTTGAGTGCGTTTTCTTTCTTGAAAACTCGGCGCTCACTACTTTCCTGTCTAGAATGACGTGTCACGCTGATAACGCGCAAGCGGTTCGCGACTTGGAAGTACCGGGCTCCCAGCGTTAAAGAAAGGAAATTCGGGCAAGAGAGATATAGCGATTACACTCTTAAAAAATTACACCTTTTTTGGCTTATCTTGTCCCACAACGACAATCGTTATCTGTCTTGCCCGCATTTCCTTTCTTTAACGCTGCGAGCCCGGTACTTCCAAGTCGCGAACTGATTGCGCGTTATCAGCATGACAGAGCACTCTCGGTAGGAAAGTAGCGAGCGCTGAGTTTTCAAGTAAGGAAACTCAAGCAAGGCAGATGACGATTCTCGTTGTGGGACAAGATAAACCCCAAAGGGTGCAACGGTTTTAAGAGTGCACTCCTAGGCAAGGTTACACCCTTTGGAGTGTATATTTGCCACACAACGGTAATCGTCATCTGTCTTGCCCGCATTTCCTTTCTTGAAAACGCTGCGCTGGTTACTTTCCTGTCGGGAATGCTACGTCATGCTGATAACGCGCATGCCGTTCGTTACTGGAAAGCACCAGGCTCGCCGCGTTAAAGAAAGGAAATGCGGACAAGACAGATGACGATTATTGTTGTGTGGCAAATATACACCCCAAAGGGTGCAACTGTTTTTAGAGTTGGGCTGCTGAGCACGAGGTCGCGGTATCGAATCCCGGCCACGGCGGCCGCGTTTCGATGGGGGCGAAATGCGAAAACACCCGTGTACTTAGATTTAGGTGCGCGTTAAAGAACCCTGGCCAGGTGGTCAAAATTTCCGGAGTCCTCCACTACGGCGTGCCTCATAATCAGAAAGTGGTTTTAGCACGTAAAACCCCATAATTTTTTTTTTTAGAGCGCAGTCACGAACGGCATGCGCGTTATCAGTGTGACGCAGCATTCTCGACAAGAAAGTAGCGAGCGCCGAGTTTTCAAGAAAGGAAGCGCAAACAAGGCAGATGACGATTATTGTTGTGGGACAAATATACACCCCGAAGGGTGCAACCGTTTTAAAGGTAATAATCGTCATCTGCCTTGCTTGCGTTTCCTTTCTTGAAAACGCCGCGCCCGCTACTTTCCTGTCGGGAATGCTATGTCATGCTGATAACGCGCATGCCGTTCGTTACTGGAAAGTACCGGGCTGGCCACGTTAAAGAAAGGAAATGCGGAAAAGACAGATGACGATTACTGTTGTGTGGCAAAAGGGTGTAATTTTGCTTAAGAGTGTGTAAGCATTTTCTCTATATCGTGAAACCAAAGGGTTCTGAGTACGTTTTTACTGCGACTCGAAGGTGCAATTTGATGCAAGTTTGCTTAAAACAAGCAGCCTGGTGATCTAAAAACATTTAGGAATATCTTGATTGTATAAAAAGTAACAATCATATTCCTGAATATTTTTGCGGGTCGGTGCTAACTCTGGAACCCTTCTACCGCGGTGGGCCGCTGCCTTGCACAGCCCCAGCCTCGACTGCCTCGGCGACCAACTCTGGGCAGCAGGCCCGCGAGGCGGCGGCGAGGCAACGCCTCCACGTCGCCACGTGGGAGACCTAAGGGCCCGTCGGCGAAAGCTGTGCAGGACTATAAATAAAGGTGTTCCCAACATGGTAAATTTATTACTTTCGAGGACCGCTTCTGTTTTCAATAGCCACACTAAAGTTTCCATGCTGATTTACTATTGCAATCTAACGACGAATTATGAATCGCAATGACATCCATAGCTGCCAATGCTCCCGGTTTGTACGGACACGGCCATAAAACTCCCGAAAAACTGCCGCAACCCCAGCGCAAAAAAAAAAAAAAGATGAATGAAAGAAAACGCGTCATGCAGCACAGACGCATCATAATTGCGATTATGTCCTCGGTACCTAGCCAAATTTGAGTGTATGCAGTGTCGGCCTAACTCAGTTCGCTTCCCATCGTTATGTACTATCGCGCTCAATATGAGCTGCAACACGAGTGCGTTTTTTTAATTTGTTCTTTATTTTTGTGTGTGTAGGCGTTGTCATACAGTGCCCGTATGGTAGCATGGCGGCACCTACACAAAAAGATTGCTGAACACCGTTCCGATCACTAGTAGCACCCTGTTTACAATAAAAATGCCACTTTTAATTTTTATTATTGAAAGAACTGCCGAGTGTACGCCCATATTGCAACTCACATTGAGCGCGATAGTACGTTGAGAAGTGCGCGTGAAGCAAATGTCTAAAATATGCTTTCTACAACGGCCGGTTCACATAAGTCAGGTTTGCCTCTATACAGTCGTGTTATGCGGTGAAGCATATTAAGAGTAAAAACTGCCATGGGACATATAGTACGCCTTCCTTAATTAAACACGCGCGCACGCGCTGTCTCTGGTGACAGTAGGCGCGACGTGACGTCTAATAACTGTACTGGCAGCCATTCAGACCTTTTTTATTACGCGGCTGTGGCCGATATTTTTATTGTATTTTGAAGGCGAAAGCCTTAGGTGTCTATGTTGGCGGTGACCTTGGCGAAACTGCGCCGTGACGAAAAATGGCCGATGACGCAAAGAGTAAAAACACGTCAGAATATGCTCGGATTAACGCCACACTTCTCAGGGAAGGTTCCTGTAAACAAAGTAAATCAGTGACTTCAAAAAAAAAAAAATTTCTTTCTTTGCATTTCGGTTTGAGTGTTAAGCGAACCCGGGCCTCCGTAGTGCGGGACGAGCACGGTTCCCAGAAGCCAAACTTTCAACAACGTGAAACAATTTACACCCTTAAGGATAAAATGCCGTACAAGCGCACTTGACTCAACCCTATAACCCTATTCTATTTTTCGTACGGCGTAACCGTCACGAAAACACTCATACTGCTCCTTTAATGGATTTAAGGATGTACGAAAGGCACTGAGTATAATCCTTATAAGATTATAGAGGTGTTTTGGTACTGGCAGTAATTATGATGGTGACATTAGAAAATATCTATGTCAATCTTTGTTTTTACAAAATGATGCTCAATTGATTATTATGCATTGCCCACTAACACACGAAAGCGTGCACAATAGATCTTGTTAGTGTGCGCAAATAATCGCGTATTTATGCAAAGTACACACGCACTCGCCGTTCTAACTGATGATTCCTGTTTGCTTTCACGTGTGGGCTATTCGATTTTACTTTGTGGTTCCTGTATTATAAATTGGCGGCGTTAGTGGCGATTATGGCGAGTTGGCGTTAGCACCAAAATGCAAAGTTCGCAATGCATTTATTTTTTATTTCGTTTGTTTAGCAAATAGGTTTAGCAAATATTCAGTCAGAGTATGGACGATTGATTCATAACGCATCAAGATTGTTTATTTGCGACCTTCCAGTTAAGTTATACTTCTTGTTGCTGCCTGAAGGGCGTAACTTTCTATCATAATAGAGATGTTCGAATATTAGAAATTTGGAATACGAATCGAATAGTTCTCGCCATTCCATTCACGAGTTAGAATATTCCAAGTTGTCGAATATTCGTTTCGTCCCACTGCAAGCGGACAGAAAGGGTTTTTTTGAAGCCTACAGGAGGAAAGACTGATGAAAGTGGAGAATCTTCCGAATGATTCTGCTGCACGAGAACCACGGTTCTTGCGCAGACGCATAAGTTCGTGCGAGAGTGCATGGAGGAAATCATTTATGCACAATAGCTTCCAGTTGTTAAACACGCATACCTCTCCTTAGGTAGCCTGCCAATTTTCTTTCCATATTTAGGCATATTTACTCACTATTTGGGTAACTCACCATGCTTGGATCCCTTTACAACGGCGTGCGGCAATGTATGGTAATGTGCTTCGCTCCTTTAATGAGCACTACAGTTACATGTGAGTCTGCTGACGTGCTCGGTTTTGCTTACTGTCATTGTCATAGCGCGTCAGATAGAGTCACATTTCCTTTTTTCCCATTTACAAGTTTTCCAAATGAGCTAGAATCCAGTTGACAACGGCATTAAATGTATCAAATAACTCAAATAAACATTTTGTTGCCAAACAGACCACACAGAAGCTTTTGTATTTTACTTTGTTCAGAAGTGATAAAATACGCAATATTCGATTGGATATTCGAGACCGTTCTTTTTCACGAATATTTATATTCTATACATTAATGTATACCCATGAAAATCTGACGTTGCTGAAGATGTAATGCTGCGCGTTCCAGTAGCGTATTGAATTGGTCTGGTTGGTATATTTTGAAACTTGAAGGTAACATCACTAAAATAGGACCAAGACAAGGGGAGACAAACAGCGCCGACTAACAACCAATGTTATTGCGTGTCGACGTCAACATATTCTGGTAGTGCAATAAGAAAAAAAAAAACACTCAAGAACATACGACATCACCGCCAACAGCGCAACGTCACGCGCTCGATATCAACATGATTTTTCTGTTGTTGTTTTTTTCATGTTTTTTTTCTATTGACATGCTTGTCAATACTCGTATTCATACTTACTGTTGTACGTATAGTTTTCCTTCTTATTTGTACTTGTTTAGCATATCTACCCTGACTATTACTATTATTACTGTTTCTTCCTGTAACCCACTCCTGTAATAACCCTGTCACAGGGTTGACAGTATGTTGAAATAAATAAATAAATAAACAAATTTCATTACAATGCAGCCATAGCGAATTCCGCCAGCGAAAGGGTGTTTCTCCATGCGAGACCCCTATTCCGATCCGTGTTGCCTTGCGACAGTGTGTTGTTTTGGCGTCTAATTCATGGTTTGTGTTTTATGCGCCCGTGACGGTCGTGGCCTTCGTCGTCGCGGTAGATAAAAACAATGAATATTATTCGTGCCGAGCAATCGAGCCTGTAAACTTGGCCAAAACTAACATCTGATGCTCATAGCTAGACGTGCCTTTCTGATTATAAGACAGCGGGGCAGAGCGAGGTCTCCTACAATACACCCCTGGCCACCCTATTTCCACGTACAGAAGAATTTCACAGCCTCAACTGAAGTTGTCAAGTCGCTCGTCCGTGCAAGCTCGCTCGTTTGTGCCGATATGTTTTTACTTTTTTTTTCACCGGTCATGGAGAACAAACAGAAAGGCATGGAGCTTAAACAAGCTGCTCGTGGTTTGCTTCTCTATACTGGTCGAGGGGGAAAACGGCGATACAAAAAAGAGATATCAAAACGTTGTACATGCGCTCACATGATATGATTTTCGCAACAGGATGTCTTTCTGAAGGGGACAAAATGGGTAGCTGGGAAGAAGCTGTACGTAAAGGCAAAGTATAAACCAAAGAAACTTGAATTTCAACGAAATCTCACCTGCATTGCTCGGCAAGCTCAACTGCAAGAAAAAAGTAATTTAAAAAAAGAACGTAACAAGGTACTTATTTTTTGACGGTGTACAAAGCCCTGGCATCCACTGTGTACATACATTTACATATTGTATGTTCGCGATTCGTCTGCAGAGAACGACTGCTACCGCGAAGGGCTTCCAAGCAGTTTTACAGATATGTAGCACACACTCGTTGCTTGTATTTCGTGAAATTAATAACCAGCGAATCATTCCGAAACTTTAGGTCGAACACGTACAATATCGATTTAGCAAGCCGCTTCACTGACACGGCACACATACACACCCCGATTCTTTCCGCAGATGACGTGGCTCTGGCCAACGACTACGTCGACAACGTGCTGGAGAAGATGCGCAACGACCGCGATTTGTTGGCCGCGATTGACCCCCTCCAGGTGCCGGACGTCGGCGAGAACAGCTTCCAGATCACGGGCGGCCAGGTGCTTGGCCTGTCCGCCTTCTACCGCTCCAGCAACAGCACCGTCCAGCTGTCGCACGACACGGCCATCGTGACCACGCCAGCGGCTGTCAACGACGTCTTCTTCACTGGCCGACACCGGGCGTCGCGCTTCGGTCTCACCATCACCGGCGACATCGAGGCTTCGGTGAACCGCGTGAACACGCTCATCGTCTACCGAGCGCCGATCAAGGGCGGAGAGGCACGCCTGGAGTACTTTCAGGCCAGTAAACGTGTCCCTTTCTGTCCAAAAGCTTCCCGAGTATCACGCACGCTGGCAGCTGGCCATTGGCCGTGTCATGCTGGATAGTTAATACGCCCCAACTCCGACACCATCGAACGCCCACTTGTAGAAACTGCTGGAGCTCTCCTTCGAAAACAAGCGCTTGAAGTTCCAGCGCCAGCTCCTTGTGACGATCCTCAGATTTGGACAGCGTCGCATTTACCCTGTGACTATAGTTCGTGGGTTATAAAAAAAAACTAAAAAAGCCTCAATTAAAACGTTTGCTGAACAAAAATGGCCAGAGCATGCGAAATTTTGTTGCAATTCGTGATGTCATATTAATATACTGGCGATGCGTTTGGGCACGAAAGGCAAGAAATGAAAACTTAGTCCTTCATTTTATCTGCCGATAGCAAACCTGTTTCCGCTAAATAAATGCAGAATGAGCCTTGAAAAAATACTTCACCAGACTAAAAAATAATTAGTTTAGTTCTTGAGTGACCTTCCAATTCAAGGTTAGTTGGCGAATTTTAGTTCATTTAGCAAATCATTAGAGTGATTGTAGCTGCAGGAATATGCGGGGTGCCAACGGCGCTCTGAGCACCGCGGTTGCCACACGCCTGTTCGACGACAGCGGTGTGGGTCAACCTTGAGCAAACAATGGACGACATCAAAGTGTGCCCTTGGAAAGCATTTCTTACGTCTGCAACTATTTGTTTTAGCTAGTCTAGCTAGTCTAGTCAGCTATGGCTGTAGATGGCACCACTGAGGAACTCCTCAGTGGAATGATGGGTTTCCGACTTACCAGCTATCGTACTGCCGGCCACGGCGTTTGCCGCGGAAAAACGTTGATTAACCACGTGCAGGAAAACCGGAGCAAGCGGCGACTGAGAATTCAGCCCTTCTTGCTTGCTGAGAAAAGTATACTCTAAAGGGGACCAAGGATATTCAGACCACGAAAGAAAAATATACATTTACCAGCCCTGCGCGGCTTTGCCAGATTGGTTCAGCGGTATATACTCATTTATAACTACTTTAGCCAAAGTGAAATTTTGTTGCAGTTGGCCTTTAACAAGACCCTAAGAAACTTTTGAAACGTATAAATGTAACTGCGCTTTTGCTAATTAATGCTGCCATAAGCAACCGTTGTACGTAAACGCAGGGCCAAACCCACCGATACTGCTCAGAAAGCCATATACAGTTTCATATTAAATTTTTAGGAGGAAACTCTTACGCTTGAGAACTCAAAGTCAGTGCTGGCTCGCGCATAGGAGCCGGTTTGCTGAGTGGGAGGACGTCACAGCGCAGACTAGTGCGTCCCATCTCTAGGAGGTTGCCACAGACGTGACCTTGTCGGAATTGACACGGCTGAGACAAAGAATTAACTGGAAAGGGCCGGACGCATCCGCAGGTGGACAAACTGGACGGTCTGAAGGTGACGCGCATCACGGGCGTGTCGACGGCCTTCAACTGGCTGCTCAGGATCGTAGCCAACCGCGTGGCGCGCCACTTCCAGGGACGCATCGAGGCCGCTCTGCAGGATGAGGTCTCCAAGTTTATCGCCACGCAGGTATACGCGCACATTATCCATTATAGAGTACAGCAATAATGTTGGCATTTGGGCTGTTTGGGCGTCTTCATTCTTCGTCAAGGGGACAATATAGAAGTACGTGTCACTGAGTTAGATGGTGGTTCACTTTCACGTGCCGGTTGCATCAACTAGTATTTTGATACATTCATAAGCGCAAAAAGAACAGATTAGTGGAGAGGGTGTCGGCCCTGTCTGAGCTCCGCAAACGCGGGTGGGTGCTAGCACTATCGATCTTCACGGAACCGCTGAGTCAGATGTCATAGCTGCATTTGATATACATAGCATATCAAATGTAACATCACGTTGATAGTTATGACAACAATATTGATTGTACCAAAACCCACCCGTTATGTAAAGCTCCCTCGGGGGTCCTTAAGGAAATAAAAAGAAAAAAAAGAAAAATGAAAACTGCCCGCTTTCCACACACAATGTCGACCAAAAGAAGGACGTAACCACGAAGCAGCCACAAGAGACAGCCATTTCTCGCGTTAGAAATCGTGTCCGCTTGGCCAGATAACACGGTTACACTATCGGCAGTTGCTTGCGACAGCAAGTTAGTGTTCGCACTTAAAATCTTTTCACGTTAGTGAAGACTTTTGTGTCACAATTTTACTCGCGATAGCAAGTTATTTTAGTGTCTGCCCGGTTCGCGTGTCAGGACTATTATGCACATGATAATTATTATGTCTATGCAAAAAAAAGCCCGAAAAAATACGCAAGGCTTGCATCAAAATCTCGGAGGCACCTGATGCGGCGATTGATGAGCAAAAGCATGTACGTGTGCAGAACTGTAAGAAATTATATGGACGACTCAGGCAAATTTTTGCCGTCACCGCCGCCGTTGCCGTGATGTTCCGTATTTAAATCCAAGTGTGGTAAGATCCCATCGTGCCCCACGCACCGAGGTTAAACGTCCGAGAGTGAGCCGAGAAGGTAAGCCGGGAAGGTGAGCCCAGGGCGAGCCAAGAATTATCTCCAGATTGGCTAGAATTAGTTTTATATAAACCCTGAAGATACTCGAAATATAATGGAAAATAAGCATTTCCACGTAGTCCGTGAGCATGAACAGCGCATCAAGTTCATTCTGTATAGTTAAAAAAATATACGATGGCCATTTTAAAATATTGACCCTTTTCGCGGCGATCCCGTGGGCGCTGCCATGTTTGATCACGTGGTGACGCGTCCATTTCTTGCCTCAACTGCCTCCGTGTTTACAATGGATGTGTGACGCCTGTTTGGGGAGATATTCTGGACGGTTACTGGGTGGACGACACGAAGCCTTGGCCACAGCTTCAGAGAACATGCAAAAGAGCTTTCAGAGCTGATTAAGCTATGTCCAAACGGCGCGAGCATTGTATATGGTGCTTGTTCTAAAAAGCGGGGCTATATGTATTCCAAGCTATCCAAACTTTCCGATCATGAAATGAGTCAAGATTAGCGTGTTTTGCTCTTCGTTCTTGATTTGGCAAATATTTTGAAGCAGCGGTTTTTCATGTTTCTGATTCAGTAAGGTATCTTATTATTTTCTGCCTAATAACTCGCGGGTGTGCTCAGTTCCGATAGATTTGTTCTTGCTGTGCACAACGCTTAATACATAGCTATCTTGTACATTGCAATACATTGTACCAAATATGTATTATTGCTAGTAACTCGTTTACTCTTGTGGGCCGTCACGAAACATTCCGCTTCGACCATTCGTGTGCTATCGGTGTAGTCCGTCATTTAGTGTGCGTATATAGTGCGCATATATTGAAGTGTACGCCCATTCACTTATTCTTGACACCTTGATGATAGAGTGGACGTAAGTTTCCGTGCCAGTTGGGGTAGACGTGTGTAGATACTGTGCTCAAAACTCACTATGATCGGACGCGGCGCTGCTCCATTGTTTAACGAGCGGTACTCACTCTTTCCTACGTTCCGGGGCTCACGCCTTTTCTTTGAAGGTTAGCAATACAACGGTGGCGGATGAGCAAATTTCTGTATCCTCGAGGAAAGCCGTACATCTGAAAGTGCCGGTAACACGTACGGACAGTTGCACCAGCAGTCTGCGAACTTGGCTACACAGATTCATTCCATTCCTTAATATGCCAGTCACTATTTTTGTAGGCAACTACTGCACACACTTTCAATCCACATGTTTCAATCCAGCATGATTGGAGCAAAGTGCGTTAGTGAAAACTCAGTCGCATTTCCGAGAGCTGATTCCACAGGAGCAAGGTAGAAGCGGTAATGGTTTCGCATTCGTGCAGTGTCGCTGAGGCTACGTGCGATGGATGGATGGATGTTATTAGCGTCCCCTTTGGAACGGGGCGGTGGGTCGCCCCACCAAGCTCTATTTTACTGCCTAATGTCCTGCCTAGGTTAAAAAAGAAAAAAAAAATACCACGATGAATTCTCTTAACCAAGTTTTCTGACCCCCTATTGTGAACTTTGTTTTTGTATGTCTCCGTTTTTTGTCGTTTCACTACTTTTCTTCCACCAATCTTCCGATCGCCTCTTACTAATCTCTATTGCGGACATGTTTACTTTCCGCTTGCTATCGCTGAATCCAAGGGCTTCAAGGAGGACAGTGGTGCCTAAATCGACTGCTGGGCAGCTATCTTCACATTCTAATAAAACATGCTCCATCGTTTCCCTAGCTTCTCTACCGCAAGCACATAATTCTTCTTCCTGCTCATATCTCGCTTTATAGGTGCGTGTTCTAAGGCATCCTGATGTCGCTTCGAAAAGTAATGAGCTTCCCTCTGAGTTATCATAAATTGTTTCTTTCTTGATTTCGTTTTTTCCTCTTAAGTTGTTACTCATGACAGGTTTCTTTTCCATTGCCGCCACCCATGAGATTACGTCAGCCTCTCTGACTTTCCTCTTGACATTCTTTGTTCCTGTGTTGCTCACGCTACAGGCCGCATACTTGCTGGTAAGCTTCCTGGCTCTTTTCCTCCACTGTGAATCAACGTTTTTCCTGTACAAATACCTCAACGCTCTCCCAGCCCATTTACTTTCTTCCACATTCCCTCAGTCGTCCTTCATAATCAATTTTACTGTGAGCTTCCCTCACTTTAAAACTTATCCAGCCCATATCACCCTGCCTATGCAGGGTGATATGTAGCTTCATTTGTAGTCTTCTCGCGAGCGCCCAATGCGAGGCGTCCCACCGACCTTTGGTTACCATCGAGTCCTAAATGCACGCCTGATTTCAGGCAAACAACCGCATTTCCAAATGTGAGTCCTGGAACCATTACACCTTTCCACATAAGCCGGAGCATCTCATACATATTGTATTTCCATAGAGCTCTGTGTTTCATTATGGCTGCATTTCTCTTCCCCTTTACTGTTATTGTTTTTCCCTGTGTTTCCATATATCCATTGCCTTCGTTTATCCGTATACCAAGGTATTTATATTATTTTACCCGAGGTATTTTCTGGCCCTGTATTGACACTGTATCGCCATGGAATACCATAACACTTGATTTTTTTAACGCTAAATTTCAAACCTAAATTCTCGCTTTCCTGTCCACAGATATTAGCCAGACGTTGCAAATCACTTTTCTTGCTAGCTAGCAACACAATGTCGTCCGCATAAAATAAACCTGGAAGCTGTTGCTCTACTACGAGATGGCGCCGAAAGCGCCATCTCTTTTCTCTAGAACAAGCTATTCAGCGAAAAGGGTCAATACTGTGCGTGATAGAGTGCGTTGGCAGGCGCGTTAACTAGATGGCCCAACCACATCCAGGGAGGCTCGGTATCGCGTACGATCGCGCGTCTCATCTGAATCGCATTTCGTGGTTTACACTTGGTGTTGACTCGTACAGAGAACTCAACTTTACCCGTACTAGACGTGACAAACACAGCTTTGTTAAATACGATAGACCTTTATTGTTCCACCTCACTATGCAATCATATTTTGTACCGACATCGCTCACTCCAAAAAAAAAAAAAATGGCCCACAACAATGATCGTCATCTACCGTGCCTGCCTTTCCATTTTTTAACTTTGCGCTCCCGGTACTTTCAGGTCACGAACGGCATGCGCTTTATCAGCGCGACATAGCATTCTTGACAGGAAAGTAGCAAGTGCAGAGTTTTCAATAGAGGAAACGCAGGCAAGACAGATGACGATTACGGTTGTGGAAAAAAGATACACCCCGAAAAGTGTAAACTGTTTTTCAGTGGCGTAGCCAGAAATTTCGTTCGGGGGGGGGGGGGGGGGGGGGATTACTTTGCAGCTCTGCCTCCTCCTTATAGAAATTATCGAGGGATCAAATACATTAAACATTAATACTAACTGCGATGCCATTGCCAGAGAAACTACAAAAGAATTCTTGAACGCTACGCACTGTCAAGACAAGTAAAATATGATTTTTTTTCATATAAGAATATACCTGTAAGTCTCAAAAATTGTGCCCGAAATAACTGATATAAATGCTTCTATGTTTTCTGTATAATTAAGAAGTAAAGCAAATATCCCACGAAGTTTAGAACTATATCAGTTTGAAACCAGCAAAGCAGTGCATGGCGCTGATATGCAAAATGTAAAGGCCATGAAATGAACAAGTTGAGGACGAATATTTTAAAACAACTTTGTTAGCCTCCCTGCCTTTCTCTCATCTGCATATCTCTCTCTCTCTCTCTGTCATTCAAGAACCTTGTTTTCATTTTTGTACGTATGCAACGACCAAGGAAAAATCTCACTAACGCTGTCCTTTGCTAGAATGTATTGCGCAGGAGCAGCTGCCACCGGTCGTGTATTGCGAGTAATTGCTCCGAAATTGTAGTCGCAACAGAGAGCACATATAGAAAGCAGAAGTTCTGCAAAATATGCGAGGACGAGTCAAATGAAAGTGAGCCAATGCGAATATATGACAAACGGGGCACTTTATTCAAAAGTAGTCTCTATGAGCATTTAGACATTTGTCCCGCTGACAAAACAGTTGCGTGATTCTCATCAGATAAAACTCGTTGGGCTGCTGTTTCAAAAAAAGTCTGCAACTGACTTTTTCACGTCATCGTCTGACACGAATTTAATTCCCTTAATGTGTTTTTTCAAATGCTCCAAAATGTGGAAGTTGCAAGGCGACAGGTCTGGGATGTATGGCGGATATTGAAGCGTTTCCCACTTGAACTTTGCCAGTTTTGTATTAACCACTTCAGTGACGTGGGGATGGGCACTGTCGTGGAGAAAGATGACTCCATTCCTCAATTTTCCACCTCGTATGTTCTTGATTGCGAGAAGCAGCCGATCCAACGTTTCACAATATCGGAAACGATTAATAGCCTCTCTAGGTTTAGCAAATTCGATCAACAATGGCCCCTGACGATCGAAAAAAAGTCAACAACACCTTTCCGGCAGAAATGACGACATTTCCTTTTCTTGGGGGCGATGAATTCAAATGTTTCCACTGTAAGCTTTGCCGTCGTGTTTCAGGCTCGTAGTAGTGGCAGCATGATTGGTCCCTGGTCACAATTGCAGACAAAAAGTCCTCACCCCCATCGTGAACCGTATTTGATGTGTCAAGAGCACCGAACCTCTCCGTCTTCTGGCGGCGGTTCAAAATCTTGGGCATCCATTGCGCACACGAGAGCCGATAACCGAAATGTTCATGAATTAAGGTGTGACCCGAACCGTGACTGATGTTCATACGCCCTGCCAATTCATCGATGCTTAACATCCGTTCTTGTCTAGCCAGGCATTGTAATTGTGTTGGGGGTGGTTGCACGGTGGCTTTGGCCTGTTCTTGGATCGTCTTTTCAACTTTCACGTCCTTCTTTGAACCGTTTGCTCCAACGCTTTACAGTGGCCAATGAAATGCAATGTTCAAAGTACACTGCAGTCATATGGGGACTAATTTCTTTTTGGGACACATCTTCATCTGTCAAAAACCTCACGACACCACGCTGTTCAACTTTTGGAGTGCCCATTATGTCGCACAACCATGTTCAACCCAGTGTATGAGAGCATTAAAGAACCCTGATCCTCACACCTGTGTGCCACTTTTGTAAATAAGAGATGCCTCTGTGCCACGTGCATGTCTCGCAGATAATGAACGAAGCCATTATTGCGCAGGGTGGGTTGGCTCACTATCATTTGACTCGCCTTTGTATATTAGAAATGCGAAGATACAATGGAATATACAAATGCGAAGATACAGCTTGATAAAGGGCAATAAAGTCACTGGAAACAAATTTCACTGCACGTATACACAAAACTTCTCAACAAGATATTTAAATATACGTATAAGTCTCCAATAAATATACGTATCTAAGAAAAAGTAACTATATATGATGCGTCAAACAAGGCAAATAAACATGTTGGTGGTGGTCGGGGTAACACGAGAAAAACGCATGCGCTCTTGCCGACTCTGGCAGCCCGCGCGTAGCGAGAACAATAAAATTGAAGAGGCTCAGTGTATCCTCGCGAATAAAAGTCCAAGTAGAAAAATAAGCACGAACGTAGTTACCTTCGCTGGCTTTAGTGCCATGACATGGATGCTTTGGCGCAGATGAAAAGAAATGTTGATATTCTTTTCCGTGACATGACGGCACAAATGAACCACCACAACGCTTCGTCTCATCGGACCTCGTCGCGTGCTTTGTCAACTTGTGTGATAGTGTGTTGATTTGGCTTGTCTCGTTGTATGGTCCGATGTTCGACTTTAGAAAAGTCAATGCACCTTTGGCGTCAAATGTTTATAACGAGGGCCCTATAACGTAAAAGTATTCCAGTATGTTTTTATTCCAATCTCCTGATGTCAAATTTGCGTAACCTTCGGCGGAAGCATCGCGCGGTCAACCACAGGGTTGTCTGAACAGACCAATCAAACGCTCTCCTCGTTCATAGGAGGTCAGTTTTCTTTGTTTGAAAAACGAATAACATTGCCTACACTGAGCGGCTTGTCTTATCTAATTGGCTCACTAGAGGCGAGCAGCACGCTCAAGTGGAGAGAGATTCGATGGGGCCGAGCCACTGCACTGAAAATGTGCACTGAAAATTGATAACCGGATAAAGAGGGTGGTGCCGGCGTCTGCGATTGGTCTCTCTCCATTACTTAGCTTGCATGCGGTGTAGCGGCGGCATGCAACGGAAGCCTAATAATGACGCTAAAACGGATCCTCAGCAAAAAATAGTAGGCAGAACGAGGAAGTAAACGTGCCGAAAGTGCTCGAAAACATTACACGGATACGCAAAAACCTTTAGTACACGCAAATAAACCTGTGCGCTCCGGCAGGTGCGAGTCCAGTGCCTGAGCGATCGGCGGCAGCCATATTTTATTCCTTTCGGAGCGGGGCAGCCTGCGGCTATTCAGAAGAAAATTCAGTTTTTTTTTCGGCTCACTAATGCACCTTTAACGCGTACACGTCACTTTGACGCGGGGAGTTTTTGCGGTTTTGTGACGTCGCGTGAGAGACAGGTGAAGTGGGTGCAGCCCGAAAACTTTTGACCAGTAGCCGAGGGATAATGGCGAAAAGGCGACAAATCAGAAATAAATATTTTTCTTTTGTTCAGTCAAATCACGCATAATCATTGTGTACACGTCATATCAAATGGGGAGCTATCGCGCTTTTCGTGACGTCGGGAAAAAAGTACTCGACCAATCGCGGAGGGCTGATTGCTGAATTAGAATAGAAATGTTTGGTATAGTTTTACGTTATAGCGCCCCAAATTTAAACCCACATAGTTCCGGAATTGAAAATCTAAAGCACTACTTTGGAAATGTCAATACATCTTTCGCATCAAAAGTTTATGAAAACTTTATACCCATAAAGTTTCAGAATTTCAATCCAAGCGCTCCCTATAGATTCCGCGGCCTCCGCGAAATGCCGCGACGAGCCCGCTCGCCATCCAAACGCCTCTGAAACTTTGTGCTCGGATGGAGCTCCTTGGCGTTACGACATGTGACTCCCTGTGCATGGGCGTTGCCGCGAAATCCAGCCCGATTGCGCAATGTTCGCGCTAAAATGTCTTTTCAAGCGTGAAAAGGACATTCTAGGCAAAATCGAGCATGATTTCCGGCGCCGGGGGTTGTTTTGGTCGGCGGCGCATGACAGCACGAAAAACTTTGGGGGGGGGGGGGGGGGCTGAAGCCCGGTAAGCCACCCCCCCCTGGCTACGCCCCTGCTGTTTTTTCGGAGTTTTATCATGGCGGTCATGGCGCGCGGCGTCCATACGGTCAATGCATGAGCGCTATGGGGAGCTTTTCCTCAAACGGTTATATGATGCGCACCGTTTTCATGCGCACCCAATGTTGGAGGTCACGTGATCGAGCGCGCTAGGGGAACCCCTAGATATCTTTTTCTACTTTAGAAAGCAGAAAAAAATATATAGGGGCTTTAGCGGAGGATAACATTCCTCCTTTAGCGTCCGTGGCCGCGCATGTCTGTATGCGCGGCTAAGCGTATACAGGGCCAGCGCGCCGTATCTTGAACGCGATCTGCTGTGGGTGGAAAGTCCAAGGGCGAGGTGAGATGGCGTCTTCCCGAACGCCTATAGTGACGGAGGTCACGCAAGTTCAAGTTTTGGAGACGCGGTAAATCGAGAGCCAGCACGAAGCATTCGCTCGCCGCGGCCGGGGTGGGCGCTCTTCGCGCCAGCGTTGTGACAGCGAGGGCTTCGCCTTTCGGGCGAAACCGCACTTTTTTTTTTTCGTTTTAGCACAAGCTCCATCTTTAGCTAGAACTGAAACTAAGCTAGTATTATGCAGTAAGCCGAGTCAGCCGGTTTTTAGTCGTTTTCTAGAGCTTGAGGCCCCCCAGTCTAATAATGACTCCCTCCGATTTTCGTCCTTTTTGCATTCCTAACGGCAACACTCACGCATGCCGTGAAGTCTACTGACGTCGCGCATTCATTTAACAACCGTTCAATCTCACGTTTAGTCATGGGGATGCGTAGTTTGTCCTGCTTGCTCCGGTCTGTTCATTTCTCCGTGCTGTCTTTTATTTATTTATTTTTCATTTCTTTCCTGGCATCTCAAGGTGGACAGGAGCCGCTTTCCAGCACTCTCCGGCAATGGCAGCAGGATTTCAAGCGACAGCTTTGCCTACCCCGGCGCACCTTTTTGAAGCTCACCGAGGCGTTTACGGACGAGTTCATGAAACGTCGAAATATAAATGTCGAAAACAAAACCTTCTTCTTCGTCGTCTCTCTCATTGCTGCCATGGACGTCTCTGTACATCACACTAATAATTGTTAGGCTGGACCGTACACTTCTCGAATGGTAACTGAATAGCCAGTCTTAATTACGGAGAGCGTAAGCTCGGTAGACCAGAAATGGACGCCGCAACGAGTGCACTTAACGTAAGAAATTTTGGCAGTGTCATCTATGCGCGACTGTTGATCATCAGAAATATATATATATCACATTGCCTTCGAAATTGGGCAAGAACAGAATCTGGCAACTTCTATGAGCGTTTCGGCGAAAAATGGAACCGAATATGCGAAAGATAATGTGAAATTCGTGATTTCATTGATGCAGAGATTATAGGGCGGAATTAAAAAAAAAAAGCAGTTTGCTCATACAAATTCTTTCTGCCACAAAGTAACCTTATCGGATGGACAAGTCCTAATAGCGTTTTCAGCAAAACAATCTAGCAATCTGACTGAACGACCGAACACCCCTTCTATCAATAGGCTGAGCAGGCATGGCAACCATGGCGGACCAACTTCCGCTAATGCCCAGCTGCTATTGGATGCCACCATATGACGTTATGAGAGAGTGAAATACGCCTTAAAGCTGCGAAAAGTCGAGTGGAGGGTAATTCTCATTTTGCTTGTATTTGGAATTTTCTTTGACACATAACTTCGGTTTGCGTGGCTCAGATTTCCTCATTCATTACGCTCTGTGTTCTACGACATTCTGCGAATCGATCTGTAGCAAATATGGTGACCCGAAAACGGCGTTGCAGGGCCCTCAACAAATGGCACCGAAAAGAAAGTTTACTATCTTTTAATACAGAAAGCAATAAACGGTACTTATACTTTATTAAGTGTTCTTTCCTATGTGGCTACGAACTGCGAAAGTATACAAGCCCGTGCTTTTCAAAATGTTGCGCTTTCCAGTAGTGCTACTTCTCTCCATGTCATTTGCAACTTTCAGCAGCCGTTCTTCAAACACCTTCAAGCCACGCGTTCCTAAATTCTGCATATCATCAGTTTAAAATTCTCTTTGGTAGCCTTTACGCCTTCTCCTGTACAGGTTAGACAACCGGAGATATCCTCTGGTTAACCGTCTCTCCCCTTTTGACATTCTCTGGAATATAACGGCGAGAGAAAGTGCACCTAATGTCATTACGCATTCGTTTATTTTTCCCTGCACTCGGTGGCAGGCTTGCAAGCGCTCACGCGCAAAGCTTCTTCCCTACCTACTTTGCTTAGCACGCCACCGCGAGCGCAGACAACGCTCTTGTGCAATTAAATTACAACTTACAATTACAATATTTTTGTTCCGTTGTCAGACTTTACATTTCTTCGCGCTAGTTACACCAGTACTACCTAATTCTACTTACTCACTAATTTTCACTTTTTATCTCGTTGAGACCTCTTGCCACTCGCTACGACGCTCTACAAGGCGCGAAAGGGCCGCTTTTTGATCGAGAGGTCAGATAGATAGCCTGATCCCACGTACGTAGAGGCGTTGTAACTAATGAAGTTCTTAAGTAATTACGGCACACATTGCAATTTACGAACTGTAGCTGGTGAGTTTGCAAGGCATATCCACTTAGAAGGAATCCTGAAGATGACACAGTTTCCCAGATGTGCACAAACTTGCGGTAAAGACGCATTGTGTTCCACTTACTTTTTGATGCGACAGTATTCTTAGGGCACTTCACGCACTTTCTGGGAGGCTACGTAAGTTTGTATATAACCGTTTTCCAGCCTACCTGGGCCACTGGTAGTCCATGCATGTCGAATGCGTAGCGCATAGGGCCGCTGTGCTGAGGGAGCAGGCTTCAAACTTCAAAACCAACCGTTCGACCAACTTCGGTCACTGAGTATGGGGCAATGTGTACATGTATACCGCTCATCACCGAACCTCTTTCACGCCGACATGGGTCACGGCAGATGCAGGACTGGGTAGGTGCCGCTGTTGGAAGACACTCTTTAACGTCGATTTCGGCCACGGGGTATGTGTTAGTGTGTGCCGCTCTTCAATGAACATCTTTGACGCCAGTTAACTTGGGTAACTGTGTGCCAACAGTAATGTGCCGCTTTACAATGACAAAAAAAGATCCATTGAACTTCGAAGCTGGGTGGAATCGAACCCACGTCACAAGAGCTCCTCAAGGACAGCAACTTTAGCAGGCTGCGCCACAAAAGCACTTGGCACGTGCCGCTTTTCAATGAACATCTCGCCAACTTGGGTCACTGTATATATGCCACTGAGTGTGCGGCAAGCGAGGGCATAATTATTATCATCATCATCAAAAACATTTATTGGTGTATGTTTACAGGGTCTTTTGTTCTAGTCCGTCAGGGTCTTCTTTGACGCTCTTGTCTGGGTTTAGCAGGAATGGGGACCTTTGTCCAGGGCTCCAACAGCCTCAGCTACCTTGCGTAATCGCTGCACGAGATCAATTTGGTCGTCGCAGCGGTCGCTGGCCAGCAGTGCCTCCCATTGCTCCGCACTTGAATTTATGATTTTGCTGAGTGCTGTTGTAAGTTGACATTCCCATGTGGTGTAATACAAGGTGGGCTTTTGACCGCACCCCGGGCAGTTAGCTGCGTATCTGATGGGGTACATTTTACTTAGTATAGTTTAAGTTGGGGAAGGTTCCTGTCTAAAGCTGTCTCCAATCAGTGGCCTCCACCCTCGTGAGTGATCTATGTGGGGGAGGAAATCATATCCTACTTCTCCTGTAGTGTGCCGATAAAGCCGAGCATTTATTTCGAATAGGCGGTGGACTTTCGGGAGTGGATTCTTCAGGTGCTCGGATTTGTATGCCCTCGAGCTACTCTGTCCGCCTCTTCGTTTCCCGATATTCCTGCATGTTCCGGCCCCCACAGGGCCTTGTGTTGGATTGGCTGTGTTGTGTGATCTGTTACGCCGCCTGTTGTTTGGATGAGTACACGGAGTGCGCGCTGGCTTATTCTGCCATTCAGGAAATGCCGGCAGGTGTCTTGAGAATCAGAATGGTTAAAGATTTGTCGGTTGTGAGGCCCTCCGCCGCTGTTAGAGCGATAGCTAGTTCCTCAGCTTCAGTCACGGTGCTTTGGCTTATTGAGCCGCTAGTAATTTCGCGATGGTGTAGTTGATGACCTGCGTCCTTCCTTGGGACCTTGTGTGGCGGCGTCTACGTACACTGCGTCGTTTTTGGTGGAGTATGTGCGTCGGATCTAATATGCACGTGCTGCCCGCCTGCCTTCGTGTAGGTTCGGGTCCATGTTCTTCGGTATCCGGTTCACTCTGAGTTGCCTGCGGATTTCATCCGGTGTCTTAATTTGTTCGGTACAGTCAAAGCGTTTGACAAGTGCTCGACCCGTTGGTGTTTGCATGAGTCTTTCTTTCTGTGCCTGGATTTGAGCTTCCAGATGCTCTTGGAATGTATTATGCACCCCCATGGCAAGGAGTTTCTATGTAGGCGTACTGATTGGGAGTTTCAGTGCCGTCTTGTACGTTTGATTACTTCCCTTTGTTTCTTTTCATGGAGATTCACCGTTTGGTACGGTAGACCATACATGACCCTGCTGATGACTAGGTTTCTTACTACAGGTTTTCCCGCTCAGTTTAATCCAAACGCCATTGAAAATAATCTAGGTGCCAGCCAATTTAATCTGAGCACCAGCATTTTTAATCCAAGTGCCAATAATTTAACCCAGGCGCCACCACATTTAATCTCAGCGCCATCCGAATTAATCCGCGTGCCAACTCATTTAATCCTTGCGCCAGCCATTTTAATCCAAGTGCCACACATTTTAATCCCAGTGCCAGTCAATTTAATCCTGTTGGAAATTGATTGAGAAACAAATCATTCTTGCAGATGAGGTCGTAACAGGCGTCATGAATGCCGTCTATTCATTGATGTGATCACTATATTGACGTCAGCACTATGGGAGCACAGTTACCACGCTACCGGTGTCGTCATGGCTACTTCAGAAACACTTCCATGTGTTATACCGCTCGCTCATTTCCTCCTTTTCGAGGCGCACTTCCGAGTGACAAGATTACAAAGAAGGCGCCAAATAAAACAACAGACGAAGGAAGGAGACCAACTCGCCCACCAGCACGTGCTGAGTGACAAGAGTGACCCACATAAGTGAGTCAGAATCGTGACGGATATTACGCGAATTGGGTTGCGATCATGACATGCGATTTCCTTCCCTATTGTCTTGCATATCGATCGACATCGTTCGCAAGGGTAAAAACTTGCTCACCATTACTCAGGCACTTGACATAATCACTAAGCGATTCAATATAGCTCACTAAGCTTGTGTCTTGCATACACTCTTATGCTTCCAACATGCATATCAAACGAAATGGTTCTGAGAATGTAACAGCTTATTCTTGAGTGACATGATTAGGTCACTAGTGACCTACTCGACGTCACCGCCGTCGCACATCTTCTAACCTGCCTACTAACATATCAAAGGGAATCGCTTTCAAAGCTTAAAAACCTGCTCCCTATCATTGACTCAAGTGACGTGATCACTAGTGACTCTCGTGACGTCACCACGCTTCTCCACGCGGCCGCTGTGTCCACGTGATCCCTCATGCCACGCGACGCCGACGGTGGCGCCAGCTTTTCCAGTGGTGGAGCTCACCCCCAATACTTGTACTGCTTCTTTCGAACGCAGCCATAACGCAGCTGTCGAAAGCGTGTTGTTCAGCCAGGTTTCGTTGACAGAGTGATCTGAGAAACCGCATGTGGAATGAGACACTGTGTTAAGTTAGGCCGGCAAGTGGGGACTGCTGCAAGGATTTTCAGTCAGATGAACAGTTTCTGTCGCGTTTCAACTCTGCAGTTCTTTATGGTCCAAGTGGCAGTGGGAGTTAACTCAAACGGGGCTAGAGTGTATATTTAATCCATTTGCATAAATCATCAGTGCGAGAAGAATCAACTGGGACTCTACGTAGTGTTTTTTTTTTCATTCTTTGTCTTAGTCCAGCAGCTTTAATTTACGTGAAAGTTGCGATTGTTTCATGATATTTTTTGAACATTGCATATTATTGCAATGATAAGCTCTGTAAATATATGAAAAGGATGTTCGTCCACAGTGAAGATGGTAAGGCAGTTGCTCACCAAAGGTCGGTGAGTGATTGCCTTGCCATCGTCAGGTTCAGAACTCGTCGATTTTCATACCGTACTTCTGCGGCAATTTTTCCCTTTAAACTATGCGCCTACGAGTAATTGCGATTATGGCTTACTTTTTATATGCACATACTTTATGACCATTGTAATACCTCTTTGTTCGTCTTACTATTGTACTTTGCTCACGCGTATTTTCGAGCTGTGATGAAAAGAAAGAAACTGCGTTCGACATACATAATAAGTGTTTGTGGTACTGTTACGTCCATATTTTATTATTTTTCCCCATATCGCAGTGCTGGTTGGGCAAAGAGTTTTTGCTAGTTTGCAAAGGTATATATAGTGTTCTACTGACATCCTATTCTGATGTATAGTGCTTGAATTTGTGAGACAAAGGGGTTTACGCTGTACTTGATAACAGCTGTGTGGGACTTATAAAATAGATTTTCTGTGTTCCCTAGTGGAATTACATTTCTTTATTTTTTTAAAAATCGCACTCGAAGTAAGGCACGCAGCCCCCCCCCCCCCCCCCCCCCTTGGAAATTTGGCAACACACGCATTCGTGCCTGCATTCACAGAAACTTACATACATGTTTCTCATGTTGCACGAATCTTACTAGAGAATTCCTGTTTAAATATTGCGCAGTTCAACTCTTTTCGATACTAATACTGCCTGCATTATTGCCAGCGCCGTAATCCAGGTGGCAATTGAAGCTATAAACTGTAACATATTCTGTTATGGGACATCAGGTCGTTCTGTTTGTTCCCACTCAAAGGCGAATTGCAGTCACAACTGCCGCTTCTTCGCGCGAGGAAAATGCGAGAAGGTTTTAAGTTTTCTCCAGAGTCCGGTGTACCTTCAAGCAGCAGCATTTGCTAACTCAGCTTCGAGCTGCTTTCGAGTAAATTGAGAAAGAAAGAGAGCGGGAGAGAAACAATATGTTTATTTTATAAACCAAGCCTGTAGGAAAGGCATCCTTATTTTGACGCCTTGAGTTCGGGCAACCTCTTGGGCACTCGATTGTGAACAGCCGAATCTGATCCTCGAGGTTGGAGCTGGCAATAGTTTTCTGGACTCTTATAGAAAAATGCTTCGGGTAAAGCAAGGCGTGTACTAAAGTTAGCTCAGAACGTGGCTCAGTAAATACCAATAACGTCATGAGTAAATCGGAAAAGAAATTCTTCGGTTTATTGTAACATCTATGTCTGAGTGGCAGCTCGCACCAGAATTCTTTACGCAGATCTTGGGGCCAGTGTTGTGCTGGTTGCGTGCGGTGGGAGTAATATTATAGCCGGAAAAATGCGCGGTGAGATTTGGACACTATCTAAACCATCTAAGAGAAACCTGCAGAACATCATGGAACGTTTTGGCCACGTTTCGCTCACCAAAAATTGGGGTTTGGCTATTTTTTGGCTACATTTTGAGATAAGTCGGCAATTTTTCGTTCGGACTATCTGGCAACACTGCCCGCCGTTTCCCGCCGGTTCAGGCCCCGCAGCACGGAGGAATGATGCCCCGCAGTCAGATCATGGCATGGAGGAAGGAAACTGAGGAGAGGCCCTACCCCCTCGGCGCACTAGGAGAAAGGAAGGAAGGAAGGAAATCAACTTTATTCAGGTCCTGCAGGCCACGAGAGCTTTGGGCTCTCGTGGAGGAAAGTGTGGAGGAAATGACATAGTAGGTTCTCCCCCCCCCCTTTTTTTTGCTGTTTTTTTTTTTTTTTTTATTTCTTTGCTGCTGTGGCCACGCCTTTCGGGCCACAACGGCGGCTTAGTTATTGTTCTGTGCGCTCACACGTGTTGCTCCGTAGGTTTCGTACCGTGGCAAAGGCGCCGTGCGGGCAGGTTCGCGTTGGTCACCGTGTTTTGTTGCGCTGCGTTAGCTGGACCGTGCTCTACCGGATGTTGCTATGGCCAGGTGGGACAGGAAGAACTAAAGTCCGTGAAATGAACGCGCATGCAGCGCCGTACGCAATGTACCGCGCCACGGCAATGCCAACGGACGAAGAAATATAGAAGGGGGGGGGGGGGGGGGGGGCGTTTGGTTTGTTCTGCAGAAGAGCAGGCTGCGTTGAAGGAACGGCAGCGGGCCGCGCGCCATGCGTTCGGCCGAAGAACAGGCGGCGTTCCACGAACGCCGCGGGAAACTCGCTCGAGAACGGGCTCGTCGTCGACTTGCCGACCCCGCCAACCCCGCCGTGAGGGAGCGCATGCCGAGGCGCTACTGAGCATGGTGGCAACTGCCATCACCCCGTTTCAAAGAGAACGCCCTACCTTACATCCATCCATACTAGGCACTACGACCATAGAGTTTCATACAGGAAACTCTATGACTACGACAACGAAGAGCCGCGGATCCCGAGCTTCGCTTCACAGTAGTAGTGGAAGGGGGGTGCATTCTTTTAATAAAGTATTTCATCATCATTGAAGAGCGGCACATACCTAGTGACCCAGTTTTTTTTTTTGTTTTTTTTTTTGCAAACACTATATGTTAGTCCGACGCCTGGTTTCGAACCGAGTTACCTAAGCACAGCAGCCCAATGCTCTAACCATTTGACCATGTGCTACCCAGTGACCCAAGTTGGGAGGAGCATAAAGACCCAGGCAGAGGGGGAAAAAAAATTCGGGCCGAACCATTCCTATGGTGGCGGATTAGCCAGCGAAGCTAACTCCGCGTCCAGAAACATTCTCTTGAATTTTGGAATTCACCCCTGTGAAACTCGAAGCCGGTGGCAACTCGCGCTTCTGCCGCTTGGACGCAGACTCGAACGACCTAGCTTGACGCTTACGAGCCGCTTCTAGTGCGCGATCTTCATCAGTAGCTTGCGCTCGACGCCGACGATTGGACTCTCGCATCTGCTTTCGCTGGCCTTCGAAAGCAAAGTCACTGGCAGCATTGTCGGCTTTCTCACGGGCACGTTGTCGTTCGTTAAAGTCGCGTCTCTGCTGTCGACGCCTCTCCTCGTACTCGGCTTGTTCCTCGGTCGTGCGCACAATGCGTGGTCTTCCCACTTTTCCCATTTTTGTTGGAGTGGCAACTGCTGCAATGGTCTACCTCTGCAATGCACAATCCGGTGCTCACACACTACGGCGCACATCCCCGTTTTTCCGCCACAGCTTCTGCGCCGTTGTATTGAGGGCAGACGACAGCAGACGCAGCCGGCATCCACGGCGGCCAGCGCGGTTGCACTTCCCCACTGCACAGGTGCGGCTCGTGGCGAAATCATGCGTGCTTTTCTTACGCGCCGTAGTATCGTTCGTTTTCTTTTTGTTCACTTTACGGACGTTAGCCAGCCCAGATACCCCACATCCCGCGAGGCCATATGCATACGGCTTCCATACAGGACAGTCAGGTAAACAGCTTCGCTGTGAAAGATAGTAACCAGAAAGTGCATGAAGTATCTCAAGTATGCTAATTGCATTAAACAGGGGTGTAATATTCAAGATGTCCTTGTTCAAACTCTATTTGGCAGTTGTCAGCCCCCCCACCCCTACAATAGCTCTGCAAAAACCAATCACAGAGATGTGTAGTAGCACTCAAACATGACTTTGCAGAGTAGCATCTGCTGTTTTCACTACTATTCCTACTACTAGAAGCATACAAAGCATGCATGAATACTTGCGACTAGAGCCCCTTTCATATAAGCTCGAATGGTCCTATCACAATTCACGTCAAAACTGAAGAATGCACCTTACTAGTACTACTGATATGCTGAAGGAATCTTGAAAAGGCTTTTTCCCAAGACCCAAAGGAAGCCTGCTAATGGGGCCTTTCAAGGTCTGATACTGTTACCGACCGGTATGTGACAAACCCGAAGAATGCATTATTTACTTAAATACTAGTTAGACATATGAAACTGCGTCCAATGCATTTAGGTGTCTTATGCAAGTTACACACAGTCAGCACAGCTACAAAACAACGGAGTCAAGTTGATGCAAAGTCACATTGTTCAATCAACTCGGCAGCGTAGCTAAGGCAGCAATCTGCCTACAGTGGTTCTACCTTCCGCTGTTGACATGAGGATTGTGTGCACGCACACTTGCATTTCCACTGAGCTGCTCTGCGCACTTTTCTAAAAAAAAATGCCAGAACAGTGCACATTCACCATAATAAAGCATTGCCACACTTTTCATCAAAGACCCATGATCGGTCATCTTGTGGCATCGTTTCGAATCAAGGGACATCACCAGCCCTTCCTGCAATGTGCGCTGTCCATACCTAATGAGATTGTCTTACACCATGTCTGTGATATGTACATAAAGTGACCATTTCTTCCAGTTTACTTCCAGTAAAACTGATCCAACTTAACTGTACACATAGTTGATGTGGCATCCTGTATAGGATGCCGCATCAACTCATCAAGGATGGTGATGTTGGCATGGCATCAGTGAATGCGTCATCCTGCGGCACTTGAAGTGTACTTCAGATGTACCTTCAGTCATCGGCGCTGAAAATACTTCACAAATTTGGGTCAGCTATCTGGAAAACTTGCAGTAATGATATAATCATACGTGTGTCTGGCTTCAAATCTGGGCTGAATATATTTTAGTTAAAGAATCAGACCACTTCTCCCAAGCATCATCTTTCCCTGTCAGGTGTGCGCCGTCCCCCCGGAAGATCCATCTTTGCAAACTTAATGTTATTCCAGGATGTCTGAGTGAGCTGACACCTAACCTAACCTACACTGCTTTTGATTTGATTTCAAAAAGCAACTGATGTCTAATAGAATGAACAAAGGGTCTCAGGTGAATATCCCAAGCTTTTGAAGTACCTCAACCACACATGCACTAGCAGAGCATTAATCTGCATCAGGTCTTGCATGACACAACAGGTATAGCAAAAGATATCCAATGAGCTTGTTTTCAAGGGCAAGAAACATAATTCTACTGGTACTAATACGCTGACAGTAACCATTTACGGTGGCACCTTGCAGAACTCGTTTAATTTGCTCCATCAGCGGGTTCGTACTGCACGTTTATTTCATGGGAAATGTTTTTCCACCGTTTCCTGTGAGAAATGTATCAATTCGCTCCCCGAGTATGGTTATTGGTGCAAGAATGTGAAGATTATTAATGCAGATGAGAAAAAAAAACAATTGACAATTTACCAATAATGAAGGATGTTAGAGATCCAGATAGAGAGGCAGAGGATGGAGGAAGGGCGACCATTTCCACCAGTTTCTATACCCATCTGTACATTCATCTAGCTGTCTCCCTCAGCTAGATGAGGCGGAAGACACTGCCCTGAAACACTTTGTCCTCCCTCTGACATGGAATTTTTAAAAGATCCAGGAAAGAAGACTAGATCTAAGGTCACCTGCCTCTCCCTTCAACACATTTCAGAAGGCGAGACGGCAGCAATGTGAGAGCGAGGTTAGGCAAGGGAAAATGGTGGTCCAGGAACATGGAGGGCGAGTACGTGTTAAGGCGAGTCTGTACATGCATGAGTTTAGTTCATTCCCAGGAACTGGGTTCACTCTACGAGTAAAAAATTGCAAGCAAGTCCAATTCGCTCTGCAAAATATTTGCTCAGCAAGGGACCACTGCATACGAAACAATCGTAGTAGTACCGACATTTCTGATGCAACAAGGGAATGTTGTGCATGGGCTACGGACATCGCAAAGGAACAGGAGCTCGTCGCAACAATGAAGAATAGTCTATTTCACTAGCTTTTCATAAGCGGCAGCAATGTTGCTAAATTTAAAGCATACAGATAAGTGCAATCCTGTGCCAACATCCTTTAATAGAACAGTAGGCATGATTCTAAATGGTGGAAATAAATCCACATTTTCCTGTAACAAGACACACCTGCAGCTTTGCACCAATGTTTTGGTACCTGATGGACAATTTCTTTAAGGAACAGTATATACTATTACACAGGAAAGCAGGCCCCTTCTACACTATTTTTCAGAGCATACACTCCATACTGAATATATGAGGCAAATTTTTGCAACAAGTGTAATTACAAGCTATTAAAACACAGAATATAAAAACCATCTTCCAAACATTTATTATTTTACTAAGATGGTGTCCCCTCACAGGAAAAATGCAAATCAGGAAATTTCAGACAGAGAGTGAGCAACCGGGTTAAATATTCAGCACTTCACAAGGCACAGAAGTCCAGAAGAGCACCACTTTTTCATACAGCATAAGTGACTATATTATGCAATGCTCACAGCCAACATGGGTTAGAAATTTCAAAGCTTTTAGTTAAACATAACTGCAGTGGCAGGCATACATTAATGCAAGAAATGAAGTTTGGAGCATTGCATGGTTGACATATTAAGGCAATGCTTCCACACATTAAGCAGCAGTGGCAGTACAGAACGGTGCTAGTGGCAGGCTAAGTGGTGTTTGCAGCAAGTGAGCTTCATGATGTGACCCTACAAACAGGGTATGCAGCTAGCCCTTGTTTGAAGACTGTTATATCATTTACATACACTGCTTCTTGTTTTTCAACCACTGACTCAAGGAACTGCAAAGCATAGGTCAAATCTTCACTGCTGATTTCTTCAGTGCTGTTCTGATCCCGAGGGCGCTTGGGGTGTTTCCAGGGGTGCACATTGTGCATGTGCTCAATGCATCGTTGGTAGGAAATTGTTTTGCCCTCAGCGGAGGGGTTGTGGATGTCACCAGTGCTGGATGTTGGAATTTGAGTGGGTGAATATCCAATAGGCTTGGACTCTGCAATAGCTGCCTCTCCGTAGCCAACAATTTGAATTGAGAGTTTTCGTCGGTGTGACTCTCCAGGGTGCTTGAAAGGGAGGAAAAGTTTACAGCATTCTTTGAATTCCTCCAATGTCAATGTCTTCAGGAAGTCAATTTCACGCTGTAGACGATCAAACAGGTAGTCAAAAGATACTATCTCTCCCCAGTATCTGTCAGACTCTTCTTGAAGGTACAGGTCGGAACAGCTTTTTTGTTTCACTAGCGACGAAACTTGCGTTGCAAACTCTTCTTGGGTGAGCTCAGCAATTTTTTTCGCAAACATAGAAAGGAAGAGCTCAATTTGTTCATCAACATATGAGCAAGTAAACTTCTCAGCAGAGCAGCACACACCAACTGTGAATCCAACAATACCATTAGTATTCCTGTTTGAACAGTTCACATCGTACCCAAGCTGCGACTTTGTTCTCAGGATGTCAAAGCAAGGTTCCTCCATGAAATCGATCATAAGCTCTGTAAGTGCATGCTGCTTAACAGTACCAGGCCCAAGTTGGTAATAGTTCACAATCATCGAATTGTGGTCTTCAATGTTAAAGGAGGCAACTCTGCAATAATGACTGCCAAGGGGAACTTCCATCACTCTAGACTCTGGGATCATGCATGTGGGAAGAGGTGCACAACTAAGTTTTTTCACAACAAGTTCAGCCAAGGCAATGGCTTCAGAAGCAGTAAAGTTTCCATGAGCAAGGCCTTCAACAAAAAGCTGTTTCCTGAACTGCTCAACAAAAGAGAGCAGTGAAGACACAGTAACATCCTTGATGATCATTCGCTTCTCTATGTTTGACCAGTGGCACTGCTGAAGAATAGAGAATCGAGTGTCTGTGCAGAGGTGCGATGGCTTCATGAACAAATTGTAGTAACGCTTGTGCAGGTGCTTTTTGAGGTTATCAAAGAGCTGTTGTCTCACTTCAAAGGCAGCTAGATGGTGCAAAATAACATCAAAGAGCACTGGTAATTTCTCATTGAAGCCAACAACTCTTATAATGAGACCATTCTCATTCACTGATATTGTGAAGTCAAGGGATGCACAGACAGCAGCATTAGTTTCCTGACTCATGTTCTGGAGCAAAGAGTCACAAAGGAGGTCCATAAGGACAGCATTTTCAGCAGACACATACATAACAGGTGATATCAGCTGAAAGTACACACAAGCTTTAGGCACATTGAATTTAGTGTCCTTCTTGTACCATAGACGAAATCGTTGATCTTCATGTAGCTTGACAGGCAGTTCTGATTGGTGCTCATTCTCTTCCTTCAAAGTGAAGTCGGAGGCAATGTACTTGTTTCGTTGAGGGACCTCAAAGTATGGATCAGGCACAAGGTTGGACCATGCTGAAAGCCACTCTAGTGGAACCTCCTGGGTGCAGTATGGTGTCTCAAGGTATGGCTCCTTCTTGGTGCAGATGCCTTGTTTTTGGTAGCGGCAGGAGATGATCATGATGTTGGCCTTGCAGGGGATAAGTTGGTCCAGGCACTTTTGAATTAAGGCAGGGTCATACTCAAACAGACAGGTTTCACCATCTAGATAGTGCTTTGGTGGGTAGAGCTGCATGTTAGCACAAAGTCGTTCAACATAGTCCAATGGACTTTCCTCTTCACACCAGCGAAAGTTGTTGTCGGCCACTGTTTGGATTTCATCAAAGATACTCTTGACAGGTCCTGCTTTCTTCACCATAGCTAAGAAGGAAAATACAGCTGTGAGCACCTCCTCAACATTCTTAAGCCCTTCTTCAGTCAAGGAGATTGTGATGTTAAACAAGGAGCAAATGGTGTTATGATGAAATCCAGTTCCCTCATTTCCAGCAACAAGGCCAAGGGCCCAGGATCTGTCCCTCAGATAGGCCAGAATGCTGCCATTCCCTTCATGCCCCACAACGTAAGAAATGTATTCCAAAGGCTTTGTTCTATACTCATGAAGCAGGGATGGCAATGCCCAAGTAATTGAGACATTGTTCACTTTCTTAACAGGCTGCACCTTATACAGCTTGGCAAACTGCTCCAATGGGAATGGCTCACAAGAAAGAAAGCTTGCAAGTTCAGACACAGGTTTACGTACTGGTATTGCAGAAAATATCTCTCTGACCATGTGTTCCAGTTCATCCAGGGAATGCCTTGATTGCACAGCAAGGGTCATAAGTGCGGGGCTGTAGTGCTGTTCAAAGAATGTGCGCAATGCAGCGTGGACATCTATGCCATCCTTCTCTGGCAGTTTCTTCAAGGAAGCTGTGTTACCCCACATAAATTTCCTCATAGGGTGTTTTTCACGGGCAGCGCTACCAAGTAACTGCTGAAGACGACAGGAATCGGAAGGAAGCACCAGCTGAAATTCATTGTCAATGGCTTCCAACTCTCTTTCCATGCTCTCCTTCCTCATAAGCGGCGAGACGAAAAAATTTGCAAATATGTCCAATGCTCGGTTCAAATGCTTCTGGTGCACTTCCATCTTGTAAACTGTTCTCTCACATTCGGTGTAGGCATTGTCACTACCTCCATGCTTGTTCAGAAAAGCATCGAAAAAGTTCTCACGTGGGTACTTGTCACTGCCCATAAAGACCATGTGCTCAAGAAAGTGCGCCAGCCCTTGCAGATGCTCTGGTTCATGAAAGCTTCCAACGCCAACGCAGAGAGCGGCCGCTGCCATTTTTTCTTTCCTCACATTGCCGTGCTGCTTGCTATCCGCACGGGAATGGTGTCCTGACTCAATATCACTTTCAGGTTCACTCTCGCTGGCACCATGGACACTTACGTCGTCGTCACTCATGCTCTCCTCAGAAGTACCGTCTGAAAATGGTCGTTCCATCGACTGAGGTTGGCTCGAGGACCCAGAACCAAGTTCGGTGTTCGTCTCGCAGTGCTCCTCCTTCGGACTTTTCGAGCGCGGAACATCTTCGCATTTGGCAGAGCTGAGGCAGTTTGCTATATAAGATGCAATACTGTTCTTCGGAAGCGAGGACACGTGTGTTTCCTCACCCAAATTCACTTCCGGTAGTTCTTCTGCTCCCGCGAGGCAGTCGTGGCTTACCTTATTTGAGCTAGCAGGTGACGACGTGGACTGCCGTGACGAAGAAGAATGTCTAGACGAGGAACCGGACATGGGAGACAGTGGGCGCGACTTGTGGTCGGACACCAGCAGTGCGGTGAGACCATTTTCCAGCATAATCACCCTGTACTGCCTGGCATCGTTCGGTGACTTGACGATGTCTTCCATTGTAACACGCCCACAGTCTCTTTCCGCAAGGTATTCCAAGGAGCAAATACGTCTGCTTGGGCGATATTTTAGCGCGGTAAGATCGCAATGCTCACGCACATGTCGAAGGAGCAATGTTCTGCGGCCAGCAAGAGTTTTCGTAACACGAAACGAGTACGTCCAAATGGCACAACGCCGCCACAGTGCTGCCGAAAAAGACACAGTTCCACACCTGGGTCATCAGCAGGAACCGGGCATCAATTCTTCACTGTAAAAATCATGCCTGCATTCACAGTTCACGCGTCCTTAACACGGTGTTTTCTATGCCGAAGAAGAACTGCATGTTCTGTTTTTTGACGAATACATACGGCGAGGCGGCAGTTCAAAAGACTACTACAGAACCCCAATACCTGGGAGCCAAGCTGGCCGGCTCCGCACAGAACACCTATACAAAGGCTCCTTGGCTCGCGCTCAGTGTTGCCAGATCGCTCCAACCTCGGCCTTCGCAGTAGCCCAAATGTAGCCAAAAGCAATGCCTCATTGCCAAAAGCAAAAACATTTGCGTAGCCCAAAAGTAGCCAAAAAGTGGAACTGCTTGGTCCGTAAAAAATGTCAAGAGCTGAAACGGGAAAAAATTCTTGGCCCGGTTTAAAATCCTTGCAACAGCCTCCGTTCCTGGCCAGGCCAAACTTCACGTGGAGGAGCGCTACCAATAATGTCTCGTTCAACATTATTTCGAAAGTCGGTTTTAATGAGTGATATCTGGCTGAACACTCGTTCGACGGCGGTATTTGATACGGGTAGTGATAGCAAAGACTAGAGGGGGGTTTGGAGTTGTGAAGGGAACGGATGGCTGTGGTGGCTGTAGGGCAACTGAAGAGGATATGTTCTACGTTGGCGTTGGAGCAGGGGCAATTTCGGCAGCAAGGGTCCGAGCAAATTGCCACGTAGGCGCCATGCGGCAGGCAGAAAATTCGGCAAATTTCGGTTAGGTTCAGCTCGGTATTCTCCCTCCGTTCTGGCGCCGAGGTCACCCGCGGCGCACTGTCAACGGGAGCTAAAAGCATCTCATGCCTAAAACGTAGGACGCTGAAAGCTCACATGTGGAGACAGCAACAGTCTATGTTCGCTGGCGCGCGCGCGCGGGTATACGTTAGCTCGCGGATGGAGACGTCTAAAATTACCAAAAAGCGCGATCCTTGACCTTTTCACATGCATATGTGTTCTCTAACATAGAACTTGCAAATTTTGATTTTGTAGCAGACGCGCTCAATTTCTTTAACCTGCTGTCGTCTGCATTTTGATTCCAACGTGCTTTTCATTAGTGCTTAACTACTTACACTTTTTTTTTTTACACAGCAAGAAGATGTAGCTTAAAGATTGCCACATAGCCAAAAGGAAAATTCTGACGCCAACTCGCATAGAGTTTTTGTAGGAAACTCTATGCCAACTCGGACAAAAAGTAGCCCGATTTGGCTATTAATAGAATCTGGCAACCCTGCTCGCGCTATGGCAATTGGCTATGGATATTTATGGATATTTGCTTTGGCCATGGCGTTGGCTCTTGCTAGATGCTTCAGCTCAGAGTGGCTCGAAGCATAGAGTTTCCTACAAAAATTATTGTAGGAAACTCTATGGCTCGAAGCTGCGCAGCTGCCATGTCTAAAATCTTTTCGCTCCTTCATATTTAAAACAGCGCCAAGGGAGGACACAGAAAGAGTCCGTGTTTTTTGGCGCTGTTTTAAATGTGAAGGATCCGTACCAACTAGCTCGCACCCAAACCCTTCCGAGTCAATTTTGGCTCCCGCAACTCTTTCCGCCTCATGTAGCCAGCAAAAGCATGACCTTCAAGACTCGGATTAAATATTCGGAGGGGGCCGTTGCTATGATGTGGATTTGGACACCACCTGTTGCCGCTGAACACTAGAGTATTGCCTGTTTCTGTTAATCAAGCATACATTCCTTGAAAAAAAAATGATAACGTAGTTTAATGGCATTCTCAACAAACCACACCGGTGCGTCATTTCATCCGATCATCTTCGGGGCGCCCCGGTGCGCACCACGAGCCGCACCGGTTCGAAGCCAAATATAATCTAATACAACGCTCTAATGACATTGGTTGTAGTAACATAACGAAGTTTATCGCCTCTGCAGTCGCGCTGTCATCACGCGCCGCTTGACCTCAAAGGCCATGCCAAACAGTTTTTTCTATTTGCCAAATCACAGCACGCGATGGCAATCTCGAAGGCCATGCCAAGTGCTGCGCGCATATAGTTAATAAGGCTGCGCGTTATTCTATGTGAGCGTGCGCAAGCTGAATGTGAGAAACAGGTTTTACACCGACTGCTACATAATGAAGTTTTCTAAAAGCTCGCCGCATGGAGCTAATATGAACATCGGCACTGGCATTGTGGTCTTTATTGACTACGTGAATTTGCTTTCAGTGCGTGGTTTATCAGCGCGCCTGGCGCGCCGCTAAGTAACAGTGCGCTTTTCGATGACATATCGTGACATGCCCGAACAGTCTATCATAAAGATGCGTATAAAGTATGTTAAATATGTAGTCTTCATATTTATGCCTGATATTACTGCTATCCGCCACATTGCTAGGCTAGAGGCAACTCGGGTAAAACTATTGAACACCAAACATGTTCAGCAGCTCGATTTCCAGTCCTTCAGGGGTACACTCAAAGACTATTCCTTGCAAAAGATTACTAGGAAAGGACTCTTCGCTAACAAAATGGTTCAACATAAAGGGAGCAAGAACGCGCGGCATATTTTCATATTAAAAATGCAATAATTCTCATTACGAAAATGTTCTTGCATTAGCAGTAAAATTAAATTTTGGGGTTTTACGTGCCACAACCACGATCTGATTATGAGACATGCCGTAGTGGAGGACTCCGGTTTAATTTCAACCACCTGTTCTTAAACGTGCACCCAATGCACGGTGCACGGGCTTTATTTGCATTTCGCCTTCATCGAAATGCGGTCGGCGCAGTAGAGATTTTGATCCCGCGACCTTGTGCTTAGCAGCGCAACGCCAAAGCCACTAAGCACGCACCACGTCGGGTTTAATAAGTTCTTACCCTGTTCATAATGGCTAGGTGCTAGCGCATCATGGTGTCGGACATATTTTTAAAGGCAACCAGCCAACAGCGCACAGCTCTTCCGAAGCTTCGTAAATTTGGCACCTGACGTACCATCTCTTCAAGAAACGTCCAGGAGCGCTCCTCAGGCCAATGGACGATCGTACATTGCCACATGGTTAAAAACATTGTTAAACAAACAGTTGCAGTAAGTGAGTGTTATTCTGCTGACAAAATAGGTTCATAATTCAATTTATTGCGTACATTTAACGAGTGACACTCTCATAAAGTGCTTAACAAACCTGAAAATATTTTTTTTTCAATTTGTCTCGTTCTCAATTATAGATTTGACACACTAAAGAAAACAATTTCATGCAACTGACAAAGTATTCTTTTAGAACTCCATTTTCATTCATTTCATGGTAATAGGTTGACTATTTGATAAGAAAAAAAAAGATATAGAAAAGCTTTATTGGTGCAGTGGTTATTATTGATGAGTCACGATGGTCGAGCCTTCTAGCCTTGCCGTTGACCAATGTATTACTCTCACTGCCCGGTCCGCTAGCCATTTCTGGTAATTCGGATCCGGGTTGAGCAGGTTGGCCTCCCACTGTGCCGTGCATCTGCTGTCTGGTGTTATACCTTTGAGTTTGGGATTGTGTGTACAGTACCACAGCGTGAGGAGTAAATATACCCCAGTGACCGCAGTGCGGGCATTATGGCGTTGGATAAATGTCAGAGTAATACTTGTGTAGGGTTACCAGGACCGGAATTAAGTGTGTTTGCGTGGAGCTATTGGTGTAACAGCTGGCGAGTAAAGGGTGAAGAGCTGGGAATCTACTCCTGCTAAGACGAAGCTCGCGCAGGGTCTATCTGTAGGTCACGTGCAATGAAGGGCGGTGAAGGGGATGCGGCCGCTGTGTCTGGGACTAGAGGGTAGATCTTTTATTGCCAAGTTGAGAAGCAATAGGGAGAGGAATGCAACTTCAGGGGTGCCTCCCGCTCCCAGCATGATTATAGATTGGACTTGAGGCCCCCTATAGGATGTGAAGCCTCTTGGCGTTTGCAGGGAACCACGGAGTCTTCAGATTGAAATCTTTGAAACAATCCGTTGTGCAACAGCTTTGCCTACCGATATTGTAAGAACACCCGAATGTAGTAGTAAGTTCTGGCACTGCAATTAGTTTTCGCTAGGGCACAAAGTACGGCCGAGTTCAGGACGTTATTAAAAGCCCCTTGGTGATCAAGGGACAGCATCACGCGTGGTTGTGTGCAGTCAGGGTGGAGGTATATACATCCCTGTACACCAGCAGAAGTACATCGATGGTGCATGGTGAATGGTTTTCACCATTCCTTAGGCTTGGTGAAAAAACAGCCTGCACATAGCATACAATGCTATGAAAAAAAAAATTAAATTAAGTTACAGGGCTTTACGTGCCAAAACCACCATCTGATTATGATGGGCAAAACAAGAACAAGGTGAAAGCTGGAGCCAACGTTTCACCAAGTGGACTTGCCTTCTTCGAGGTGACATATGCTTTCCTCGCCACAGTATATATAGGTGGGGTTCTTCTAAAGGGGAGAGGGCGTAAGGTGGGTGGGTACGGAAACGAGCGAAGGTGTGTTAGTGGCAAGGGGTAGAATTGAGAATAAAGGAGTGCTGTGCACAAGGCCAGGGACACGGGCGTGTGTCAGCCAGCGTGTCAATGGCGTGCACAGCAGCCCTCTATTACCTTTCACCGGTGGTCGCGGGCTATCGTGTCCCTGAAAGAGATAATAAAAAAAGCAGCAGAAACCAGTGCTAATGAAAAAAAAAAAATCAGAAGAAAATACTGAAATCGAATAAATAAATAAAAGAAAAGAAAACAGAAAGAAAACTAAGCTACCAAACTTGAAATTTAGCATAGTGAATAGATTCTAAACCTCCCTTTGACACGTTTATGCCTATTGGTTGCAGTGTCTTGAACTTATGGATAAGGTATGAGTCTCTGTATTTTCTTTCTTGTTCAAAACAGATATTTGACTGTAAGATGTAGCTTAAAGTTCATCAAAGTTATCATCTGGTTGGTTGAAATGCTCGGCGACGGTTTTGGGAAGCTTTTTAGCTGTGTCCGCACGATGTCCATTTAATCTGATGTTCATTGATTGTCCCATTTCACCGATATATTGTTTCATACAGAAGGAACATTCAAACATATAAATCACATCCGAACTTGTAAAAGTGAAGCTAGATTTGACTTCGTGTATATAACTATTCGCGGTGCTTTTAATTTTAATGTGACTTTTAAGGTGCCTGCAGGTTTTCCACCTGGGGCGACAACATGCTTTTATTATGGGGGAATGATGTTGGCCGACTTTTGTACGCACTAACATGTCTTTAATGTTCTTGTTGCGGCAATAGGTAACCCTCGGTACATCCAGGAACACTTTCCTCAGACACTCGTTACTTGATAATATTGGGTGGTATTTTGGTAGGATGTTATGTTTGGGAGTGCATTAGAAGATTTTGTTATAAAGGCTGGTGGTCTGTCAGATTTTGGTGTAGGCTGTTTCTTTACTCATTCCGACTGTCTCTCCAATTTTGACGCAACATCATAAGCTCTATTGAGAGCAACTTGTGGATAGTTTATTTCTGCTAGCATTGTTTTGAAGTCATTTAGGTGGTGGATGTAATCGTGGTCTTCGCTGCAAATTCTTCTTACTCGTTTTGCTTGTCCGACAAAAATTCCTTGCTTGCAGTGTCGTGGGTGATGACTGTTGTAGTCTAAATATTGCTGGCTATCCGTAGGCTTCTGGTAAAGTGTCGTTCTCAGTTTTCTGTTTTCTATGTAGACCGTCATGTCGAGGAAGTTGATCTGACTAGGAAAGGGGCGAGCAATAAATTTAGTGCTCGGGTGAAAGCGATTGAAATGGCTAATTAAGTCAGTTAATGCGCTTGTGTCATGTTCCCATATTATAAATATGTCGTCAATGTAACGAAGTAGGTGTGGGGTTTTAAAGTGTAGGATTTCAACAGGTCTGCTTCAAGCTTTCCCATGGAAATGTTCGCATACGTGGTAGCGAATGGTGTTCCCATGCTAGCGCCGAAAGTTTGCAGGTAGTGAATAGAATCGAATTTGAAATAGTTGAGCGTGAGAACTAACCTAATGAGCAACAGGTAAACTTCAGGAGCATGCGCTTGGGGATTGATTGCGAGGGATTTAGAAACAGCTTCAATTCCTTCAGTTTTCGTAATGTAACTTTTGTATATGCACATTCTTACACATCTGTATATTCTTTGCTACTACAATTATTCATTGGCACTGGTTCCTCATGCTGGTCACTTGCAGAGCTCAACACTTTGTGTAAAATGCCGAAAATGAAGAAAGCTGGCAACCATACCTCATAATCCCATTTCATTTTCAATTCTCATAATCTGTCGCACTGAGTAAACAATCACGACAATGGCTGCATGGCAGCTTCCAAGCCAATGACAAAAGGCATAATGAATGGACTGTATAATAGATTGTCATGAAACATGGCCCCAGGCGCTTTGCTTTGCAGCAAAGCAAAGCACATGTCCTCATGATATGACTAATTAAAAATGGGCCCCTCGGTCAACCCCCTTTCTTTTCGTGTATTACATAATGAGGGCCTTGAATATGGCAACATGGTAGAATAGAATACGGCCTTCAGGTAGCATGGTGGGTTTATTGACCGGTTGCCTTCACCCAAAAAGATAACATTCTGGCGACGCCTGCAGCAGAAAGGATGTTCCACATCCGCCGCCAAGGTCTGCGAGTGGTGGTGCTGGCTAGCACTCCCAGGGTCTACTAGGAAACATAAATACCCAAGAAAGTGGATGGAGAAACGGCGCCGCGGTAGCTCAATTGGTAGAGCATCGCACGCAAAATGCGAAGGTTCTGGGATCATTCCTCACCTGTGGCAAGTTGTTTTTTCATCCACTTTCATTTCCATCAATTTATCATTTCTTTATTTCATTTATTAAGCACAAGTAATTTCCCCTATGTTGTCCTTGGTATCAGTGTTTGTTGGCTTCTCATGATATGACTAATAAAAATCAGGCCCCTTTGTTAACCCCCTTTCTTCTCGTGTATGTGCAAGCAAGGTCACATAAGTTTGAAATCTTATAGAAACAGACATTTTTACCACATATTCAAGTTAATTAAGAAACTGAAAATTTTAAGACAATTACACATGTGAAGGCTATACGGTCAAGCCTCACAATAATGAAAGCTTGAGACAATTAAATTCTCGCACAACAAAATATTTTTGTATCCCAGTGAACACCTATAGAATTGAATGCATTTCACTTCTCTCGACAACGAAACATCACTTAACTGCCGTCTGGCATCAACGAAATCTGCCGGAAGATTAGATCCCATATTACCTGCCCATGTAAACAGAGTGCAAAAAGTGTTCAAATGCATTTGCTCCCGACTTAAATTGCATAAAATACTGCCATAGCATGCTTGTAAGGCTGCCGCTATTTTTTGTTTAGAAAGGCTGCAAAGCGCTGGATGCAATCGCATGTGCCGGGTATACAAGTCATGGCTATAATGTTTTTGTTTTTATTATTGCCTGTGTTAAATGGCATGGCTGCATCCCTCTACTGACATGTGACGACGGTTTATGCACACCTAGTGCAGTGCATAACCTGTGGCTTGGCGAGAAAAACGCAGCAATAACAAGAAAATCCCATCCCACCGAAATGGACTTGTTTATGGTGCCAGCGTTGATGGTGCTTGAGATGGCAGCCACAGTGTGGGCTGCTACGCCTCTGGCCATGAGTGAGAAGTGGGTTCGCATTGTGACCACAAAAGTGATCACTTGAGGATACGGGTCCACTGCTTCAAGAACACTGATTTTGGTACAACTATAGAAAGGCATCGCATGCGGACTTGGTGTTGCCGAACGTAGAATTGCATGATGGGGCCGTATTCATTGCATTGCAAATTGCATTGCATGATGGGGCCGTATTCTCAGTCAACCTCTTTTGAGGATACAAGATACTATCACTTTCGTGCTGTGCACTGGATGTGTCGGTATCTACGGGCGACAGCGTGCATTGGACAGAAAATGTTGCATGCGGGGAATGCAGTTTCTGCCCGCACCTTCACGTCCTGTGCTGAGTAACGTGAAATCTTGTGAAAATGATCATATCTCTGAAAGTGATTGACTCAGAATGCCACTCCATGGCAGTGCTGCCATTGCTGACCGATGCATGGGGCGCATTTTGTGCTGTCGGTATAGCAGTTATATAGCCTCAAGCATGGCTTGCGAAAGTAGGAATTTTGACAGTGAAGTTTATTGCTGCGACACATTCCCTGTATGTGCTGTCTCAATTCACAACAAAATTTTTGTGAAAGCAATTTTTTTTTCTTTTTGTGATGTTCTACTGTATACAGTCCATTTAGCTTCCCAGGCGCTCGATACGTTGTTGCAACTCTTTGATGTCTGCGTCAATGGCATCTGCTGCGCGGCTCAGACGCTCATTCTGCTCCTGCAAACAGAAATACCGGGGAACTGAGAAAACGAATGGGACTTTGCTAGTGATATCCACATAATGTCGGGCGCATATTGTAATATGGTGATGTTACTGAAGACAACACCATGTCCACTGGATAAAAGTGTTTTTCTCCAGTGGCCATGACAACACACACACACATAGGTGTATGTGGTGGCAGCAAGGTATCCCTTTTGAACTTTTGGGGGGGAGGGGGGAGGCCTAGCCTCCATCAGCATAAGGGTTCCTTGTTTTTTACATCCTATGCATTCTAATGGAACCCACAGATGTGCATCTGCATATACCAAGCGACACCATGTGAGCATTTAGAAACTGACAGTAGAACTGTGGTGATACCAAGGAGGTGATACCCTTCACTCAAAGGACTATCGTATTTAGTCGAATATGGGTCGACCTTTTTTTTTCTTCTCTTTCAGAAATGTTACCCAATAAAGTCACAGTTTTGCCAGACAGGCGAAGTACTGATTGCAATAGCAAATCATTAGTCAGCTATACGACATAAGGTTAGCCGTTTTATCAGCTGCATAAGCTGCTGTAAAGATTCACCCACTGACTAAATTAACAAGCACGTTGTCACGTGCGCACAGGCAAACAGGAACACATCTCACTCGATGACCATCAACATTCGCTGTCAAAGCGCTGGCGTGTTAAAGAGCAGCAGCAGTGGCAAGCGAATTCCCCTTCGTGCCGCTTCTCGCTTCAACACTAACTACAGGCACACGAGAACACAGTGCACACAAAGACGTCAGCTATCTCAGGTCAGCTAGCCTTTGAACCCAGCACAGACTGCCTCCAAACGGGACACACGTGGCCATGCTCAGCCACCGCAGCTGGAGTAGAAGAGATGTGCACTAACTTGCCCCCTCCCCCCTCTTAGTGCGTGCATGTCAACTTGCTACCTCCCTTTGCACGCGTGAGAAGATACCACTGTATCAAGCCACCATCCTTCTCGGCTCACCCTCGCAAGCTTCCATCCACACCTACAGCACGTGGCATGCGGCCACAAGGTTCTCGCACTGGGACTTTATACGGAATGTTATTGCAACGACGACAATGGAAATTTGCCCGGAGTGTCCAAAATTAAATGCATCATCAATGTATATTCCTAACCAAAGAACCTCACCCTATACTCGTGAACAAAGCTAGCAAAAGTACAGAGCTAAGGGAGTCCCTGCGTCAAGCCCACCGTAAAGCCAATCTGGAGATTATTGAGACTGTGTTTAAGAAACATTGCATATCCAACACATTCGACGGCACTGAGAACGACATCGTTAATGGTGCTGAGCGCGCCTGCGAAGCATCCGACGAGAACGACTTCTATGGTAGTTGCGACAAAGATTCAGAGTGTAGCATCCACTTGCAAGATTTAGTAGCGGAGCTTACAGTAAATAATGGTGTGTCATGTTCAAAGTTCGTCATTTTTATAAAAAGGTATGGGTCGACCTATATTCGTGTTCATCCCATATTTGAGTAAATACGGCAGTACACTTGTCCTATGTTGCCTAAGGAACAAGTGCATAGGAGTACACAAGAAAAGTAGGGCAGAGGTTTACAGAGCGTGAGTGACCACAGTTTAGCCGGACAGATCCACTGATGGGGGTTCCAGTGACAGGATTAGTATCAAACAAAAGCTCTTCCAAATGTTCTCCCCCAGCTGGATGAAACTTGCGTCTGTCACCATAGATGGTCGGGTGTTTAGCGGGCTGTTGCTGCAGGCTGAGAGATTTATGGCAGAATGCGCCAAGTTCTCAGAAGCTATGTGTCTCTGCTAAAAAAGTGCTTGGCGTCTTCTTTTCATGTGTACATGTCGCAAGTATCAAATAAAAAGATATAGTCTTGGCCCATGTTTTAATGCAATTAGCGTTCTTAGCCTACTTCAGCAACTTTGTGTCTATCTATCTGGCCTCTTTACGCCGCTCTTCCCAGTGACCCTAGTTGTATACAACTGGGGCCACCAGGTATATGCTAGCTGCAGTCTTGCCGAGCAGACAACATGGGTCACTGGGTATGCAACCGAATTGACAACTTGCTGCTGGCTGCTGCCCGACCTAGCAAACAATTTGAGTCACTGAGTATTAATGAATGAATGTGTGGTGTTTAGTGGTGCAAGGGCCAGGTATGGCCAAAGAGTGCCATGCCAGTGTTAATGAGTTTGCAGTGGAGTTATGATTTTTATGAAGTTGATGAGACGTGGCTGTAAAGGGGCCTTAAAAATAGTCGCTATAAAGTTCGTAAAATCTATGTGTAATAAAATTATGGCGATGACAAATGACTGGAACTATGAGCATTAAGATGTATTTCGAGAGAATGATACGATATATAATATGTGTCTGATGCTAAAATTGGCTACAGCACTACTGCCTCATTAGAGTCCTTGAAACACAAGGGCCTGGAGGCATGTGCTATGAAAAACACCATAGCAATATCCTCTGGAAAAGAGGACGCGCTATGAACTTAATGGGCTTATAACATGCAGGACAACATCATTCAAGAAATCGAGGACTGCTTTGGTGTTAAAAAGCGGTTCCTTATTAAGAAACATAGCCGGGTGAAGAGGGATGCGATAACGGTATGCACGAGGAAAATGTTTCTTTCTCTCAGCTTCGGCTTCTCTCAGCAGTCACTGAGTATACTCCCAAACAGACAACTTGCAACTCAATATTTACATAACATAAACATAACCATGAATATCTCTACCAGTAATGGATTACCCATCACCAAATTACATATGTACCACCACATGAATGCTAATTGCATTAACGTAAATAAATAATCTCCAAAGGATCTGTCTAGCCTCTTACACCACTCGTTAATAGTAAACAATTCTTTAAAATTTATCCAGTGTTGGGCAAATTTGAACCTGTGCCCCATGGATTCCTCAAGCACAGCAGTACGACGCTTTAGCACTGTGCCACAGATGCCTATGAGCAGCGAGCGATTAATTCTCAGCATTGGTATGCGCTGGTGCACAGCAGGTGCAATCTCAGAGGTCATGCAATCTCGGAGGGGGCCTCCCACATGCTGCTAGATGGTGCAGGCGTCCAGAGGGAAGCGCGAGAGATGGGCACGGCTCTTCGCGTTTCAGCGGCGGCAATACAGTGTGTCACTATACTACTTAAAAGCTAACTGCATTCAGGTTGACAGTCGTCATGAGATGGGTTCTGCTGGAATTTTTTGGCAATATTTATTTGTACCTGTTTTCTTCTTTGAAATTAGTCTTGTGCCTTACCACTGTCAAAAGCAGGAATGTGTGGGAGGAAGAAGCAACTGTGTGTTGCGGAAGACTAAGGAAAACTTGCAGCGTGCCCAGAGGGAAGAGCAAGAGAGGAGTACAGTACTTGGCTGCAATACAGGGCTCATACATGACCTGCTTCGACGGTTGCAATACAGTGTGTTGCTACATTGCTTGAATGCTAATCATATTAGTGACGACAGTCATCGTGAGATGAGCTCTGCTGGAATTTTTCACTATGTTTATTGGCATCTGTTTTCTTACTTGAACTTAGCTTTGTGACTTACCACTGTCAAAAGCAGGAATGTGTGCAATGCAAGCTTGAACTGTGTGTTAAAGAAGAACAAGGAAAACTTGCTTTATGTTGGCTAAATCAGTCACCAGTGGCCAGGACAGCACTAATTCAGCCTGTGCAGGGGCGCGTAGCAGGAAATGTACAACATTATTTGGTGTTGCAATTATTTAGATGTTTGGTAAAGTGTAGCCCATTGGATCTTTGTTTTACATCAATAAAATTACTTTCTTGAAGCCACTTGAGTCCAGCTACCTTACTGAAGAGCCTGTGGCACACGTAGGTACATTACAGTTGTTGGATTCATCATTGCCCTTTCTCACAAGGTGAGATGCCTTTCTCCAGGACAAAGAAAAGTCCTAATCTCTAGACAAACTATTGTTGTTTCTTTTTATGTTATCATTCTGCTTTTGCCTGCCCACACTAAGAACATGTCAACCTCACTTGTAGCAACTGAGCACTGAAGCTGGCAAGCTGGCTTAGCACCATAAAATTGAAGGGGAACCTGACCGCCATCGCGTTAGTGCATACTACACAAAATAGAAGAGGAAGGGTTCATTGTGGCTCCTTTTCTTGCACATTATTTCAAGCTTATGCAAGGAGGACATTGGCAGCACAACACCCTCAGCCAGATGTACCACGATTCCCCTTTATAACTTTTCATTTCATTAATTATATGCCCACCTGGGAGGCTATTTTGTAATTGTCTACCTAGTGGACATGTACATTTTGGCTGCTGCTGATGTGCTGATTGGCTGGGCTGGGGGAAACAGGTGAACACAGCCAGTTTCCTTCTCACTAGTTCAGCTCTAGCCACTCGGCGGTGGCCGAAATGGACAGTCCACTAGGTGGACACTTACAGAATACCCCTCCCGGTCTGTTCTATGCAGAAAGGTCACACGACCACTTGCTTTGTGTACTTGCTCACTCAACTCACTGTTTACGTTTTTTATTGGAGCTTTTCTAACGCGTTTGGTCTCTTTCCCATGTACAGGGAGTGAACAGCGTCATCTTCACCGAAGGAAAATTAAAACATAGAGAGGATAAAGGCAGACTTTTCTGACAAACAATGCTGTGCTGTGAGCCATCCACAGCAGCTCACATGAAAAGACAAAAACAGATAGGTTGGTAAGGGAAAAAGTGACCGGAAGTGAGAAAGTCGCAGCACACACTGGAGGCATGAAACGAGCAGCACAATAAGCAACCCCATATTTTTCTTTCTTGAAAGGCTGAAAATCATAGTTCTTTGGAGAGAGACAAGCCATTATATTGTCCCTGTGAATACCAGTGACAGTACTGTTTCTTGTGCACACAGGGAACATCAGCAACAAGGTCCTCGGGAAACGCATACCGGCCAACATGCGAACCTGCCAACTTGACTTTCTGTGGATCAGCACATATTCACTTTATCAACGATGAATTGCCTTTAGACACAACACACAAGAAGCAACGAACTTGGAAGAGCAGTGACTGACAAGCAGCACATTGTTTTGTGATAACCGACTTTTGCAGCGACTTTGATGTTGCCAATTTTGTCTGATATGGGAACTTGTCTGCATAAACCAAGTATGCCTCTGATGTTCTTTCACCATCAGAAGATTTCGAAAAATATCTTCAGAGACCAACCAGCTAAATTTTTTTAAATAGTCTTTTGTAAAATTTGACAAATTTGTAATATTGGACAACGAGCACAAATTCATGAACTTTACAAAAAATGATTAGGAGTTGTCAGGTATAGAAATAAGAAGATCACAGCCTGGCTTCCAGAAACACATGCAGCTCTCAAGAACAATTGGATTGCGAGACAACAAGGAAGAGTAAAGTTCTTGTGGCTGCCGAGTTCTCACTAATAAAATACTTTCACAGTCTTCTAAACAGCAGAAACATGGGCCAAGATCGGGCGTCAGGAGTCAGAATGCTTCCAAATATCTCAGAGCTGTTGGCCTTTAATTGCACTGCGAACTACAGAAGCCAGAGCACAGAAAGTACCCTTACTTGGGATAGTCTGTTTCAGTGATTCTTGTGTTTGAACAAACAATTATGATGGGTGTCGCATGATGACAACCATAAAAAGTGTTGAGCGACCACAAAGCCAGGTTCCCGAGTTCCATCTGGACATTTCTTGGGTGGAGTAAGATGCCATACATCCATTCGAATCGCCCTGTGCTTAGTGAATGAGCTCACTGTGGTTGAATGCTAGTACTGAGCTCGTGCGAAACCAGCCCAGCACCTCCTGCACGAGCCCTACACTACCTCTTCGGTGAGTACAGAGAATGCTGTAAACTCATTCAGCATGAAGCCAGCACCAGGCGAGACGAATGGTGACATGCAGATGATGTCATATTGCATTGGTGAAACAAATCGTAGGGTGCAGAACCTCAACTAGTTCAGGAAAAGTAGGTGGATCAAACGGACCTCCTATGTCGGGCAGTTGGCCACTGAATGTGAGTGAAGCTTGCCTGTTATGACCCTATCGACGATAAACTTGCCACCTTGTCATGAGCCTACCAAAGTCTGCCTGTGCCTGTGTCTGTGTTTGCCTGTGTTTGTATCTATGTGTTGTAATAAATTTTAAGGTATGGTTTATGGAATGCATTTATGTTTCTGTAGAGGGTTCATATATAATTCCGCATATATTCTTCCTAATGCATTATGACATTATGTACTTGTTACCTGCATATGCAAACATTTCGCTACCTCGTAAGAAATTTGCACCCTCCCCTTCCATAGATGGGAAACTCTACATCTACACACATGCACACCCCACCACTTATGTGAGCAAACAACATTCTAAACAATTCTTACTCGCATCAGGTCCTCGAGGTCTTTAGGGTTTGAGCTCCCGCTACTGGCAATAGGAGCTTTTTCGCACTCAACGATGTCACGCACAAGCAATGCCAACGACTTGCAATCTCTGAAAGAGCAAAAAGGTCAGCATGTAACTACAACCTCTGCATGCTTCAACATGGTGAGTTCCTCCATGGTAACAAGGCAAGCTGCTATACTCCGTCTCACCAACTCTGTGCAGTAAACACTAAGGCCCCTGTCAGCCAGTTGCGTGTTAGAGAAGGGAAGGGTTGCCAACTCTGGGCTATTAGCCCAATCAGGTGGTGTGTACCAATCTACATGCTGAGAAAACACTTCAAATCGGAGCTAATGAAAATATTGATGTTTAAACATGTAAAATACAGCCTAAAAGCTTTCAACTGTACCTGCGACTTAAAACTTATTAGTATGCACCAAGTGTGTTACTGAAGTGTTACAACACAGACATCTGTGCATGTGTTACAAAATTAATATGTTGCCCTGTATGAAGGCGCTCTTATTTCATTGTTTCTGACAATAATGATTTGAAATAGGCAAAATTGCTGAAGAGAGAGTGACAGAGACAAACATTTATTAAACAAAAATAACCAAAGGGCATGTCACCTATAGTGCTTCCAGTGGGGTGACTAGATCAAAAGTCTATTGTATCCCTTCGGCAGGTATGACAAGCTGTTGTACACAGCTTTGCAGTAAGAAGGGTTCCCTCTTGGAACAATCCAGTAGTTTAATGTAATGAATGAGCTCTATAACCCAGCAAGGCAGATGTTTCACAGTGTGGATAGGACAGACATTAGTTGTTTTCCAAACACAATTGCAAGAAATAATTTATATAATTCATGCACCTCAAGTATATTTCAGTTCAGGTGTGGAGTCCATATATGAAGACTCAACAAAACCCTCCAAAAAATTCAGGATTGCAAACCTGTTCTGCTGCTTCTATGTCTTTAATCACTTCAGGTGCTGTGTGCCCAATTGTACATGCCAAGACAGCATCATAAGCAAAAGCATTGTTAAAAATTACGTTTAAAGCATATTGCATAGCTCTTGAAATACTTCTGATTGGACGTGCACTGTAAGCTTGAATAATGTAATGTGTTTTAGTAAGACAAGTTGGGAAGTAGGTGGCTGGGTGCTTGTTCTTGGTGTCGGTATGTCATCATGTAGCAGGCTCACTTGTACCATTGTTTTTAATGTGATTAGAATTCTTTGCCAATTTTTTTGCACAATGTTTTACACCAGGCATACTTTTTCAACTGCCTGGGCAGGTGCTTCCTAAGTATTAAAATTAAATCCTGAGGTTTTACGTGCCAAAACCATGATATGATTATGAGACATGCTGTAGTGGGGGGGCTCCAGATTAGTGTTGACCACTTGAGGTTCTTTAAAGTGCACCCAATGCACACTACAAGAGCGCTTTTGCATTTCACCCCCATCAAAACGTGGCTGCCACAGTTGGGAATGGAACCCGCAACCTCGTGCTTAACAGCGCAATGCCAAAGCCACTACCAACCACGGCAGGCGCTTTTCAAGTATGACGGACATGAAATAGTTGATTTTCTTATATATGATGATCCTGTAAGAGATTTCGCATGCAGTGCACATTCTCTAAACTTGACTAAACTCACTGAAGAATTGAAATTCTTAGTCTTGTCGGATGGAAGTACGGGACACACATTTGCCATACAGCATTTGCTCTCCTGCAGAAATCGCAGATAATTTGAAAGATGGGTTACCACATGCACTTGAGCAAAGGCCATAGTTGTTTAACCCCTTCCGTGCCACATTATTATCTGAAATTCTGACCAGAAATGGCCAATTTTTTATTGTGTAATTTTTTACAAGAAACACTGCAGACAATTTATGAGGTGTTTATTTATGAAAAATCTCAATGATTATTGCAAGTGAAGCTTAACAGCACTATAGCATATACCATGCAATAGGTATGAAAGGAGAACATGAAACTCTTGTGTTCACCAGCAGAGTACACTTGGAAATACTCCAATGGATCACCTGTGTACTCCACATCAAACATTGTACCTAGAGATGCCAAAAATGGTAAATGAAGCAGGTATGCAGGGGCTTTGTCTATGCCGAGTTTGCACCCCTGTCTGACGCCAAAGTCACCAGAAGCAGCACTCTCAGAAGATGAGCTGAATGCATCGATGGAGTATCTCAATATCGTCTTCACTCAAAGAGTAATACATCTTTGGAATCACTCGATTAATTGCTGAAATCAGCTTTTCTTTCTTGCAAAGAAGCCAGCAAAGTTTGAGCTGCCAACCGCAACATTTTGAAGATCCCCAGTTGCCAACTTGTTTTACTTCATCCGCAACATTGAAACTCGCTCCTGCTTGCACTGTCCCACATAGTGTGCTGCCATCTACAAGAAGGCACAACAAAGCACTGGGATGAAGCCAGCTCGTCCATGGAATCCTTAGAAAATGAAAAATACCACTGAAGAGCATAGCTCAACCTTGACCGTTTTTAACAAACACGCGTGGACTAACCGAGCTTGTCCAAGGCACGGAAGGGGTTAAAAGCTGCATCCCCAGCTTGGCAGCCCAAATTTAAAAAGAAAAGAAAAAGATTGTCTGCTCTTCGTTTCTGAGTACATGGAATGTAGTGTCTTTGGGCATTGTGGTGAAAAACTTCAGTCAGAGGAATATTTAACGGCACGGAGGACAACTGTACCTATGAGTTTGATGACGAACTGTGACTGAGCAATGGTGACAGCGACCATGCAAAGGACAGACGAACACCAGGTGCATGGGGTACATGTGTGAAAATAATAGTGTTTGCTTCCTTGGTACAAAGGAATCATGGGAGATTATGCACAGCTGGAAAAATTTGACCAAGGTGGCCCTCCCCTGTGTAAGGGCCACACCCCATCTGGATCCTTAAAAAATTGCAGTAAATTTTGGGGCTTAACATCCCAAAACTGCACAGTAGGTTATGAAAAACTCAGAAGTGGAGGGCTCCTGGATATTTTTCACGACCTGGAGTTTTTTAACATGCACCACACAAGAGTTTTTTTTATTTTCCTCCCATTAAAATGCAGCTAGAGTGAACGGGAACTGAACTTGGGACCTCCCGTTTATCGGCAAAATGCCATAGCCACTGAGCCACCATGGTGGGTACGAAGAGGGATAAATTTTAGCATTGTGACATGCATTTTTGAATCTATAGGCACCAAATAATGGATGCTCCATTCCTTAAAGGAATCTTGAAACAATCAAAAAGTACATCAAGTGCAGTGCAACTTCGAACATGAAAAAGGTGACTCAACAAGTTGTGAAAAGTGGAGGTGGCGGTCACGTGGTGTCACAAACAACTTAAGAGCCCGCCAGTAAGCAAAGTGTGGTGTTTGAAGGCCATACAATGACCACGTCATGAAAAGCTGTCAAAATGGGCCTTCCAATTGTGCACTTATCTTGAAAACACAGGGGGACATGCTCTCTCCTCTTTTCCCATTGAGTGCTGAATGGACTCGGCTTTCCTCAGCGTGGACACAGTGTGTTCACATATGCCAGTGGTGTCTGCTACCACTAGATTGACGCAACAGGTTTCGACGACTTGATGAGCCTCCTTTTTTATGTCCGAGACACACTGCTGCTCTTGGTGCGTGTTTTGAAATGGTCACATTAAAAGGTAACATAATTATTTGTTGCACCCTTGGGGAATTGAGGCTACATAGTGTAATTACTGTCTCAACAGCTATTCAAAAAGCAATAAAAACAAGACAAAGATTTCCTCTCAGTACACCTTTAAAGGGGTCCTAAACCACCCCTCGGGCTTGGTGAAAACACACAGTCCGCTGATAACATACGCTGCTGTGAACATCTCAGCCAAATTTTGCTGTCGTGCGTGGTGCGTGGATCTCGCAAGTGGAGCGCGAAGTCTCCATTTTCTCAAACACTCTCTTTTCAACAGAAGCCTGCTCCTAACTCTTTTCTAGACGCTTTATTTTGTAATACAGCAGATTCCCTTACGCTGCTGCTATCGGTGAATAGCAGACATCAATCAAGATAAGTGTTTGGATCAGTGAATTTCTTCTTGCTGTTACTGTGTATATTTGTTGATGCAGTTTAATAAACAGGCTGAAGTAAGTTGAAATCTTTCAAATTTCGATAATAACTATGTACTTTTGGAAGAAGCTGACTATTGTCTGCTCACACTCAGCTGCGGTCACCCGTGTAGAAATTAAATTTTGGTCGCCCTGCTTATCTGTGTCGTGGATGTCGGGTCTCAGCAATTTCAACTATTTTTGAACGCTGAACTAGACTCGAACCACACGAAACTTAAGATCGGCTCACACGCACACTTGCCAGCGTGCACTCACTCCAGGCTGCTCCTGGTTAGATGCCTTGGCAGACTTCACTTTGTATTGAGCTATTGATAGCGCTTCAAAAGACACAAGTTGGATGTGGCTACTATTCATCGGCAAGCTGGTGCAGGAGAGAGCCGATCCGCACCACGTAGCACGGCCAGACTGGAGCGTATGAGTGCGAGCGTGCATTCAAGCCCTGTTGTGCACAAGGCAAACGCTGCACATATGCACCACAGTTGCATGCAGCTGCGGCCTGCTTTGTAGCGTCAATACCGCAGCCACCATGAAGTGCCGCGACGACTTCGCTGACTAGTTAACAGAGCGCACTGCGGCTCACTGAGGACAACCATGTTTGGCAAGTCGTAGGTGCTTAAATTGGAAGTAGTGGCATCTACCTGAACATTCAAAATCAAATATGAACTGCATGCCACGGTGATGTCTAGTAGGTGGGGCTTTGTGGGTATGCCCTACTCCACTGTAGCCTTCGCAATGCAAGTCATTGAAGGAGTGGAAGCACCACATAGGGTACGTTTGATTGCCAATAACTCTGCTTGCACTGAACGCATTGAGATACTTTTTGCGGCAAGGTATTTCTGAAATAGTCTACCTTAACTTCAGTTAATTTCTCAACTTCTATAGAAAGCAGTTCAGAGCCCTTTTCTCCTGAGGAAGTTCGGCTGAATAGCTAATTTACATATGAGTGCCTAACAAACATGAAGATCAAGTTGGATATTTTTTCCGTCTTTATTGCAAAGGAAGGAGCAACCGCATAGAAGCTGCTAAACTAAGCAGCTTGACGAGGCCAGCACCCCCTTAGCTGGTGGCATAGTACAGCCAGTTGCCCAAAATGCAAAAACACTGCTACATTGGAATATTACCTAAAGTAGACATGAATAAGAAAAATGAAATACATGCACACATGTAAGCACGAACAATTACAACATTATGCGCATGTAAAGGAGAAATTCATTCCAAAAGTACACAATGAAATACATTGGTGTTCCAGTTGTTTTTATACATTAAATGCATAATACAGCATTCTGTTCGGAACAAGAGTGCTTTTTTACAGCAAATTTGGCAGTGCATATATTGAAACCTGTGCCATCCTTAGAATTTGTTCCCAGTGGATATGGCCTCAAAACTCACTGGTTATAATTCATAAATTGCAATATGTACTGTAAGTTAATTAGTTAAGAACTCAAGTGAAATCTTATTATTTAGTTGATTGTGCATTTTGGTTTTTCTTGCAAGTAATGTCTGCCGCTTCGAATAATCTAGCTAAAGGACTATAATTGTGTGATCTGCAACAGGCGATTTTTTTTTAATTCAGTAGGTTTAAAAAAAAAAAAGCACCTGGCGCAGAAGGCTTTGACTTACTTGGCCCACTTCTTATTAACTACAATGTCTGTGCCTTCTTGCTCCTGCCTCTCCTTCAACTGCTTTTCCAGTGCTGCCAGTTTATTCACTGCAGCGTCCATCTTGTCCTTTTGTTTTTCTGAAACCAGAACACAAAAATGTTTCAAAGAAAATGCTAGAACCTGCCCTGTTGCCATTTAGAAGGCTCTTGAAACACAATTGTGCACACTACTGTAATTAGTTACGTTTACAAAAGACAAAGCAGCACATCTGCAACAACGGTGGCACTTAACCATACAAAGCCCAACATATAATTTTGGATAAGCCACATGGTCTCCAGGCTAGCTCCTCTGCCATATGGTCTCAATAACTAATACGTCTGTAATAAAGTTTACTTCTCTCTCTCCCTATAGCATTTTGTTCTAGTTTTTTGTACATTGCAACTTTTATTCTTGTCTTGTTTTTCCCAAAATGCACTTTTTATTATCGTTTTACTGCTACACCAGCATAGATAATGTTTCACCCAGTCAAGATTTACATGCCGATTTCTTCCATATTAAGGTATGCAATGAACTAGGATTATTGAAATTCTCTACTAATTCTTTATAATAGGACCTCCCGTTTCAAAACATATCCTTGCAAAAAGCCAGTCTTTTTGTGCGTTTAGTCTTTGAAGGGGAGATGCAGGTAGAAAAATCGGTATTTTTTAAACAATTTTTTTTACATTTCTGCTGCAAAATTATGCTTCAGCATTCTCTTTTTATGTGTACATAAATTAAGGGGTTTCTCCAACCAGAAGACTGCAAAAAAATAATTCTGATCGAGGCGTGGTAGCTGTAGAGGTTTAATTTTTCCATTCATACTCGATTTATGAGGCTCACAACTACAAGCTTTTATGGTGTAAGAACATGTGAGCACCAATCATGGCTGAGCTGGCACCAGCTCATTCTCTCATTTTCGCCAGTGCTCAGGTGAACGCCATGTTTTCTTACATATGAGAGGCTGACAGACAAATAGCTGCTGTCTCGCTGCATTCAAGGCAAAACTTAAAAACACTTACGAGTCTCTCAACAGCAAGATTTGGCTGCTGTGTCCCAAAACAAAGAGTTTTCACTTCTAAAGCCATACTGTGGTTCAACAAATGCCACAGAGGCTTTGAGGAGGTCCTACAGGAGTTGGGCATTCTTCCATCTTGGGAGTTGATCCTTCTAAGCAACCAGACAGACCACAGAAGAATCAAAAGATTTTTCTGGAAAACAGACAGCCGAAGCTAAATCTCAACATCATAAGACAGTAAAGAAAGCCTGCCTGGAGGATCAAGCACATGAGACGTCTTGCATTGGGCACTCACAGGGAAAACAAGTGAATCCATACAGGGTGATATGGGCTGGACAAGTTCAACTGAGGGGATAATCAGAGTAAAATAGATTTCGAAGAATGTCTGAGGAATATGAAAGAAAGTAAATGGGTTGTGAGAGTATTCAAGTATCTGTACAGGAAAAATATAGACTCACAGGGGAGGAAAAGAACTAGGAAGTTTACCAGCACTTAGGCAGCCGCTAAGGTAAGCAATATTGCAACAAAGAGTGTTAAACACAGTCTGAGAGGCTGAGGCAATCTCCTGGGTGGCAGCAATGAAAAAGAAATTGGCTATGAGTAACTACCTAAGAGGTAAAAACGAAATCAGGAGAGAAACATGCTATGATAACTCAAATGGAAGCTTTTTACTTTTCGAAGCGAGATCAGGATGCCTTAGAATGCGTAGTTATAAAGGCAGGTACACCAAGGAAGAAGAAGCTTGTGATTGCTGTGGTAAAGCTAGGGAAACGATGAAACATGTTTTGCTAGAATGTGAGGATATCTACCCGACTGTCAGTTTAGGTTCCACTGGCCTCCTTCAAGCCATGGGGTCTAGGAATAGCAGGAGGGAAAGTAAACAGACTGTAACAGAGATAAAGGTGGTTGAGGTTCAGTGGCAGAAAAGAGGGGAGACCACAAACAATGGAGGTGTACAAAAATAAAGTTTCCAATAATGACTCGGAAAGTTCGATGCTGGGCATTCATTGTCTGTAGAAATATATGTTAAGAGAACTGGCAAAATAAGAAAAATGGAGCTTGGTGACCGAAGCCATCACTTCGTTTCAAAGGGGACACACATAGCATCCATTTATCATTTGGGTGCACATTTTGAAATGACATTAAAATTATAATGAACAATGCAATCATTAATTATTGGTCACATCGGAGCATCTATGGTTTCATTTGATGATTGTCAGACACAAAACAACTCATTAAAGCATAAAAGTGAAAAACAAATTTTTTTTTGTCCGTGGTTCTTAACGAATAGTGTTTTGTTTGAATACCACATTAAATTGTGAAAAGATCCCCTGGTGGTCAAAATTAATCCCGAGTCCCCCACTATGGCGTGCATCAATGAAATTGTGGTTCTGGCACATAAAACCCCTTGCATTCAATTCGATTCACATTAAAGTATTCCGTTTGTTTTGATATTGTTTTTGTCTCATTCAAAATGACAACTGGCGAAAGCCAGGCACCAGATGTCAAACCCTATGTCACTGCTCAGAAGCATTAGCTTCTGAGCAATGAGTTTCTACCATGAACTTTATGCAAAGCGAAACTACTGTGTGGCATTCCATCCTTACCTATTTCACTTGGTTTGAGGTATTTAAATTCCTGAAGAGCTTGAAGTTCGTGCATTTGTGCCTGTGTCTGCAATGTACCAAAATGCACTATTAAAAACAAGAAGGAAAAGTGCTGATTCAAATGGGCAGGTTGAGCTGTGACTATGGCTCAATGTTTAGCAGGTGTACTACATACCTTTGATGCTTCCAGGTACAATGTGTTGAGGACTTCATGATCATTCAGATCTTCTTTCTCCCCTTCGATAGGTTTGCCAGATGTATTCGCCATGATTTGAGTGACCTGCATGTTAGTTCACACTATTACACGGCCAAAAAATAGAAATAAAGCTGATGTTTCCATCTCAACAAAGACAAGCTACCCATGTCACCTGTATGCTTATCCAAGCAGCTTTGACAGCTCCATAAGTTCTCAAGTGTCGTCTCCATGATCACTGCAGTCGCTGTGCATGCGCTAGCTGAAAGAACACCTCCTTTATTGAATATGATGTCACAACATTCCTTTAAATTTTTTTGTTTATTTTCTTAGATACATCAACGGAGCCAAGGGCAAAGTATCTTCTTCATGTGCTCTGGTGTTCTGGTTCATTTCTTGCTTTCTGTACTTGCTGTGGAAGATCACAGCAGGTTTAATTTGTGGATGTTGAGGTGGGCTAGTGTTTGACGACATCTAAGCTTGAGGGCTTCAAGGTCACACTTCACAGCATCGCGATGACACACAAAGGGTGAAGGTGAAACGCTGCTGCGGCACTCAACCACCATATTTTGAATAGACTGAAGCACTGAGCATGAGCCAGTGAACAAATTTTCTGGGCTGCTAGAGTAGTAAGGAATGTTGAACTTGCATTTTTGTATGAATATATCTTAATAACAGCATTCTGAAAATAAATGGACTCCAGAGATGAACCTGTGTCCTTTCTTGCACGTAAAGAACTAACTTTTCTTAGATTTGTCAACATCTGGCTCTTACACAAGGTTCCATGCAAATTCCACAACTACTCAAACTATCTGCTTCAAAATTATTCAACATCAATTACTATTCGCTGGGACATTGCTTCGAACAAAAAAAGAAATGGATATTTGCACAATTCTAGTAAAATCGCAAAAATGGGCCAAGTCCATTTAGAACATTGTAGAGTTTTAAGTAGTCCTGACACAATTTGCCTTTTTTATTCATGCAGAGCTGTCAACCAATTAACTCTTTTGTTACCACTAAAAATGTGCTCGTTTTTGGTGCCTTTATGTATTAAAATTTTATTTCGAGAAGCAGTACTCACACCAATACATAAAATTATAGCATGATTACTGGTGCTTGGAATGGATGTATAGCAGTAATAATTTCTCAGTAAGTTTTTGAGAATTCTTATGTGACATTTCAGAGAAATACTTAAAAAGACACGAGCAAAGGTAATAATATTCTATATTTAGTATAAGTGCCGAGCGTAAAAAGAAATCTGAAATATACAAAATATGCACCTGGTTCCTAGTTCTCAAATTTTGTTCGTCAGATCACGTCAAAAACTTATTATGATGATTTGCTGACATCAATACTAGCAGGGCTGGGCAGTATTGAAGATAATTTATCTTAAATATTATCTTAATATACTCTTTAGGTATCCTACACGAATCTGTATCAAGATACATTTGACAAAACATGTATCAGTATCTATATTTTCAATACATCGATTATCATGTATGATAATGCCCAAAGCCTAACAAATGCAAACGACGGCAAGAAATTTATTCTAAGAGATGGCATTTTTATGCTAACTCACATTTCTAATAATAAAAAAGACACGCACACATATAATCAGGAATAGAAACGATGCATCAAAACAGTGCCACCGTTTAACACTTCCCTTTCTAACTTTAACAAATGGCAATTGTGCACTGCCTCTATTATCTCAGGAAAGCTGGATGATGAAACTACCGAATCTTAGCCTCAGCGACCGCATTTCAAAGGAGGCGAAATGCAAAAACGCTTGTGTACCGTGCATTGGGTGCATGCTGAAGAACCCCACGTAGTCAAAATTAATCCGGAGTCTCCCACTATGGCGTGGCTCATAATCAGATCCTGTTTTTGGCACATAAAAACTCCAGAATTCTGATTTGGATGATGAAACTTCGTGGATTACAAAAAAATTTGAGTGTAGGACAAGTATTGCAGTAGAGGGGTTGAAAATGTGTCATGAAGTAACTGCTGTTCAGGTGACAGCTTTCATTTTTCTACAGTACAAAAACAGTGTACGGAAGAAAAATTGATTATAATTACCATTGGTAACTGTTACTGTTAGTAATAGTTAATGTTAATCACTGATACCAACACAGACACTCCACACTCAAGTTTGAAGACGCAAGAGTGGTTTCAGTGCAATTACGGCACTTGTAGCGATCACACATTTCTCTGTGCATCGCTGTGCTGTGTGGAGTCACAGAATCTAAAAAGACGTCAGATTATTCCACCATAGCAACACCAAATTTGGTCATCAGTTCACCATGCTTAGCCAGCAGCATGAGTGGGTGTTCAAAAGAATGCAGAACGTACACTGTAAAAACTTACTGGAGAAAAAAAAACGAAGAAAAAATATATAAATTTTCAGTTGTTACTACAGAAAATTGCTCTTTTGATTAACATCCTCTATTAAAATTTGATTACAAAATAATTATTTTCTGTTTATGCTGAAGAACCGAGTTTTTCTTGATTTTAACAGAATTGGTTCCTACACAGTAAAGTGAGAAATTTGCCATCAATAGTATTAGCAAAATTAGATTTCTTTGTCTCTTTACCATCCTCAATTAACATTTGTGTGCAGCTTAACCAGCCATGTAAGTTTAGGCAGATAAATATCAAATGCGTGAGACATCTGGTCTTAATTTCTGAAAAAGGTACAGCTGCTCTATAGGCGAGTGGTGCCACTTGGAGCATGGCTATAAATATTCGTATAGTAAAAGCTACAATGTGTCGCATAGTGATGGGTGTCTTGTCACCAGCTGTGTTGTCTTTTCACATCTCATGTGTTATAGAGAGGGCACGGCACCTGGCTGACGAACAAGATGCCTAAGCCGCTGCTACTGCTTTTGCAGGTATTGCCGTGGATTTTCACCGCCACAACAACGAATAATGGACTACTGGCTTTCTTCCGAGTGCCTCATGGCAATGATACCATGGACTGCACTATCTTCAATCATCGTTCCGCAAGTGCGACGACATCACTCGACACCGTACTTAAGGAGCCTCGATGGGACATCCGCTTCTGAGAGCTTGGCACCTGGCTAACGAACAAGATACCTAAGCCACTGCTACTGCTTTTGCAGGCAAGTGCTATGGACAATATAGTTGTTTATCGTAGCGACAACCGCTTTTTGATAATCTTGCCATGCCCTCGAAAGTGTTGTGATATTTTGTATGACTGCTGGTCAATGCTTCTCTTGTTGCTTATGGCGGGAGATGTTGAGGAGAATCCCGAACCAAAGGTAAACGAAATGCTAGAAGAAATTATTCGGAATCAGACTGCGTTCGCTCGTAAGATGGATGACATTAAAAGTGAAATTTTCACACTGAGCGCAAAGACACAGGATACAGAGCCTCTTTGATGCAGTTGATACAATGAACAGCAAGATTCGGAATTTAGAAAGTATAGTTCAACAGCCGGCAGCAAAGCTAGTTGATTACAAGAACAGAAGCTGGCGTAATAATTTGTTAGTCTGTGGCGTCACTGAAACGGGGACTGACTCTGGTGTAGAAACAGAGTCAAAACTAAAATAACTTGTTCTGGAGAATATATTAAAAAAAACTATGGGTGTACAGGTTCATACAGTTGAGCGAATTCATCGCCTTGGTAAACCCCAACAAACAATATGTAGACCAGTTATTCTTAAGTTTTACAACATCAGAAAAAAGGAAAGCTTGCTGAAAAAAGGTGCAAAACTAAAGGGTACTCTTTGGCGTATTAGCTCTGACTATGCCAAAGAAACATTAGATATACGCAGAAAACTACGAGAAAGCGCAGCCGCAGACAGGGCCAAGAAAGCGAAGGTCCTGCTCATTCATGATAAACTTCGCATAAACGATACATATTTTTGGGATCACAGCGGCAATGAACGCTGCCTGCTGTCCAAAAGCTTAGGGCATCGGGCTGATAACAGAAAACAGCACAGGTCAGATCGGTCAAGCAGCACTGATAATCCTGATACCATAGGCAACACCTCGGACTCATCATCACAGATATAGCTACGACTTTGAAGTTTGAACGCGCAAAGTATTGTAAATAAGACTACACAGTTAGAATATCTGCTCCTTTCACAAAGCCCACATGCTGTAATAACAGAAACGTGGTTGCATAAAAATATATCTGACTGTATTGTTCCTCCCGTCTATAGAATGTTTAGGAAAGACAGGGACACACGTGATGGGGGCATTTGTATCATAGTAAAAAACGCTGTATCTGCTGTATTGATGGATTGCGGTGTTGCTGAAACGGTTTGATGCAAGATTACATTTTATGGTATTGCCTACATTGTTGGAGCAGTGTATAGCGCACCCTCTGCCTCGCCTGGGTTGCTGGAAGACCTAAACACTTTCCTACGAGCAAATGTCAAAGCAGATGCAAGATTAATAATGACCGGTGATTTTAATCTTCATCACATAGATTGGCGAAACCCATGTACTGTTGGCTCCAATTCACCTAGAGTAGAGAAGCTATTGCAACTTATGTTCATATATAATCTGAACCAAATTGTACAAGAAGACACACAAGTAACGGCCACATCACAGTCATTGTTGGATCTGGTGTTTGTGTCAGATAAAGTAGGTGTTTATACTGTTAACGTTGAGAATAGTATCTCTGACCACAAGATGATTATTGTTACAATCACAGTGGGAACAAGCGTTTGTTTCAGGCCCTACATCCCTGTACGCATTAAGGATTATGGAAGCGCGGATGATGTTTCCATTCTTGACTACCTGGACTCTGCGTTTGGCAACTTTGAAATTGATTTCCATACTAAAATAGTAGAAGAGTTGTGGCAGAACTTTAAGGTAATTGTACAACACTCCGAGGACACCTATATCCCTCAATGCGTAAAGAAGACAAAGCACCGAAGCCCCTGGATAACCAGGAACATAATTCATATGAAAATAAAAATAAAAAGGCTATGTAAAAGCAAAAATAAATCTACTCATGTTTCGTGACTTCAAGCTGAGTTGAAGCAAGCCCTGCAAGATTCTAAAAAAATTCTTCAATGACATGCTTAGTCACTTCCTCAGAACATCACCGCAAAAGTTTTGGCGATACTTCAGTGATAGGAAGGAAGAGGTACACGAAATCAGGAAAGACAATAATGAATGATGACCAAGGTTTATGGAGTTTTTGGGGAATCCACCTGAGAAATACACCAATTCATTGTGTCATCTCTTATATATATAAGGCAAAACCAAGCCTCTTTTGCATTTGTGAATAAGAGATCCATACAGGCCCTAAAATGTCACAAATTTAGTTAACGTTTTTCTTCTGTTGTTGCCTTTGGGGAGTGTTTATTTACAAGAAAATCTTTTTGCAGTGTACTTTCACTCTAGGCTATGTGTATTTACATGACTACAGCTGCCTTATACTATATTTTACCAACAGGTTTATACACATTTTCTCAACTAGGGTATCTTAAAAACCCAAGGCCTTGGACTTGGTAACTTTGCCTCACTTTTCTCGTGGATAGATACTTTGACATGCTAACAAAACATGGTCAACAGTTTCTGCACTATTTCTTCACACAGTGTATGAGTGTTGTCAATAAGTTTTTTCTTATAACACCACGTTTTCATAATCACATATATGATCTGGCTTAGTATGTTGGTAATGACCACTTTGAATTATCATAAAATTTATATCTAAAGTTCAGTCTTTTTCTGTTTTATATAGTTCTATATCTGGCTTTTGTGCATTGCATCTATCCAGATGCTGTTTCTCGATCTCTCACTTTGAAAAAAAATTTTATTATGGGTTTTTACGTGTCAAAACCACTTTCTGATTATGAGGCACGCCGTAGTGGGGGGGCTCCAGAAATATGAACCACCTGGGGTTCTTTAATGTGCACCTAAATCTAAGTACACATGTGTTTCGCATTTTGACCTTGTGCTTAGCAGCCCAACACCATAGTCACTAAGCAACCACGGCGGGTATCTCTCACTTTGAGTGACGATGTTAATTTACTAACTACTGGTTAATGCTACGGCTCATTTTCTCTACAGTGGGTTAGTGTTTTTACATCTTTTTTTGAATGCCTTCAAAGCAGGAAATAAAGAAGCAGTATATAAAAGGCTATAGTGCTGTTTCCAAATCCACACAATCTGTACTATAGGCTGCACCATTTAAAATATTTCCAGGAAATTTCTACCATGGACTCATCATGACCACTGATACTCGGCATGGAACACCACCTGCTGTTACATGGTGCGCCTTTTTTTTTGTTCAACCACCTGACGGTGACAAAGTGCAAGTAAACTGAGCAATTCGAATACCATAATCACAGGCACACAGTTCCGCGCATTGCGCACTATGAACAATGTTTTCTGCAGTTGTCACTCAGGCCTGCCTATTCTGCCTAAAAACAAAGTTTGTAACATGACAATTAGTTGATAAACTATAAGCATTACTGCCATGTGTGTCTCTGAATACGTGTCAACCTATTGAGTGCACTCTGGTGTAGTATCTTGCAGCTCACCATATATACTTCATACTGATTATAAAGGCCACATGGAAAAATTTGATTATGCACAGTACCTCAGTTGATCTGTGGCGGTATTTTCAAGTAATCACTGTCGGGGATATGATCATTCTCATGAGGTTTTACGTAACAGGGCCCCCTAGCGCATCATCTACTACAGGCTTACTTGGAACAGTGCACGGTGTGGTTTATCTATGCGGGGAGTACTGCTAGCCATAAACGGCGACCCATTTGGGGCTGAATTACATGAAATCTCACTAAGCAATTGTATCCCCGAATGTGATAATTCAAAAGTATTGGTCCTGATGAGTGTTTAAGACCTATATAGAGTGTTATGTAACACCTTGTTAGAACAATGCTTACGTGTTAATAAAGAATACAAAAAGAACAAGGTCTGATGACAGGAGAAGGAACTTGCAAGCCAACTATTGTAAACTTGCAGAGGTTTCTCCAATGGGTCTATTGAGTAGTTAACTCACGTATTGAAGTGGCTTAAGATACAATTGGCAAGTATTGCATTGGATACAATTGATCTGTTATAGTATTTTGGCCCAGCCCTGAATACGTACTAGCCATAGTGATGCCCATACTATACAGGAAAGCAGTAAGGGCACTTGCACAGGCGGTGTTCAAAATGTGAAAGATTAGATAGTCAAGCTTCAGTTGAAGGTCAGTCTAAAATCGACTGCCTGTTCTTGTGTGAGAGAAAACCCCACACAACCGGAAGGATTGCTCACAATTTGCACATATGCTGACAAAGCACTGACAGATAAAAGCGACCCATGGTGAGGAAAATAAAGTTAAACTTGATATTAGTCGAACACAATTATGAAAGTAACATGCACTCATGAGCATCTACCATTGTTTGAGACATCATTAAAATAGCCTAGACATCAGATCGGAAAATTAGACACCCCAAAAGAGGCTTCTGTGTCTTCACTGCTGCTGTCATTTAAAAATTGTGTTGCCGAGTTGACGAAAGGACCAATTTTGCGACTTTCTATTAAAGGAGTGCTAAGAGCACTGGAGGCTAGTTTGAACAATACTTCCAGTTGAAGTTTTATTTTTCAAGACTACCCAATCTACCAAAGATTACCAAATCCGCCAAATTGTGAAACTTCAGTCATTTCAGACTGTGCTTGACGTTGCTAGTAGAATAATTACAATGGAAATGTTTAATGATGCATAGAAATATTGTCAATCAGATTGATTTCTATAGGCATGGTAACGTGAGTCAAGGTTAGATGCAGGTCAAAAAATCATTTTGTTTCTTTTTAAAAATTATGTTTCAGATTTTATTTGCAAAAAATCAAGGCCTCTCTCCAATCAAAAGACTACAAACAAATTATTCTAATTGAGGCATGGTAGCTATAAGGCTTCACTTTTCCATTTGCACTCGATCAATGAGGATCAAAACTACAAGTTTTGCCTAGACGGTGAGCTCTCCTGGTGTAATTACAAGCAAGCACAAGCCCTGGCTGAGTCTACACCAGCTCATTCTCCAATTTTCACCAGTGCCCAGGCCATGCTTCTAGCCTAAGAGTGCCCGACTGATGAAAAGCTGTTGTATTACTACGCCCCAAAACAACATTTACTTCACACACTACTGTGGAGACACTACCACTTCTATAGGCATTCTGTGGTTCAGCAAGGGCCACAAGGACTTGGAAGAAGTTCTACAGGAAGCTAGTTCACAGGGGTTTTTAGGATATCACCTATGCTGAAAGAAAATTTTGAAATTTCACTCTTCTGGAAAGACTAGTCTACGTTCTCGGCAAATTTCATGCAAATAGATCATTTGCGATAGTAAAAAAATATGCAGAAACCTTTAGCTTAGATTTCGCTTTCTTCAATACTCAGCCATTTTTACTGCTTATGCACAAAAATTCTTGTAAATGTGACTCAATCTCGGCCAAATTTTGCATGCAGTGCACACAAAACTTATAGAATGCAATTACAGTCAAATGCCTTTAGAACAAAGTGCTTGGGATGTCCAACATGCTTCATTATACAGGTCCCTTCGTTGTAATGATTGCACTCTTTACCACTCCACAATAGAGTAGGCTAAGCACACCCAACAAGAGAAAAAATTTATTTAACATCTATTCAAGGCAGACTTTGCTCAAATATTTAGCTCACAGAAGAAGTTACGCCAATGTTTTGTAAGGCGCAGCCAGTGCCATATGCTCTTCGTGGGGAGGTTGAGCAGGAATTGGTGAACATGGAAAAGGCAGGAGTCGTGTACAGAGTAAGGCACAGTGCTTAGGCAACACCTCTTGTTATTGTGCCTAAGAAAGATAAAGGGCTATGTCTATGCGGAGACTATCGTATCACTGTCAATCCGGCAAAAGAAGTTGACCCCTACCCTCTACCCTTACCAGAGGATATTTTAACAACATTGCAGGGCGGAACCGTCTTCTCAGTCATTGACCTATCAAAGGCATATCTACAGCTTCAATTAGATGAGCTAGCACACGAATTGCTGACAGTGAACATGCCGCTAGGCTTATAGCGTCTGCCTTATGGCGTCACGTGCATGCCTGCTGTATTCCAAACAGTAATGGATCAGATCCTGGGCAGCATACCGGGAACCACCTGCTCCTTGGACGATGTCGTCAGGCGAGAGCCACGAGAAGTGCTGAAAAAGAGTCGAGCAAGTTCTCATACGCCTGAGTAAGCACAGTAAAAAGGTCAACGCCGAAAAGTGCAAGTTCTTTAAGCAGAAAGTAACCTATCTGGGCCACCAAATTCAGAGATACGGGCTGCATCCTACTGTGGATAAGGTACTGGCCATAAATAACACACCTAAGCCGGTCAATGTGACGCAAATGATAGCCTACTTGGGCTTGGTAAATTTTTATTCAAAATTCCTGCCAAATTTGGCAGTGGTGTTAGAACTCTTACATGAGCTGCTATGCAACGAGACCAAATGGCACTGGTCACGACAATGTGACGATGCATCCAATAAGTGCAAGGTGCTGGTGACTGATGAAAGTGTTCTTGAGTTGTACGATGTTTGCAAAGACATTCAAGTCTCATGTGATGCCTGGGATGATGGGGTCGGAGCAGTACTGTCGCATGTGGAGAATGGCATTGGGAGGCCAACAGCGTCTGCCTCATGGTCTCTCACCGCGTCAGAGCGCAACTACGGGTACGTTGAAAAAGAAGCCCTGGTTATCGTCTCTGGCATAAAAAAATTCCATAAATATCTGTATGGAAGAACTTTCGATGTAGTAACAGACCACCAGCCACTGACAGCACTGTTCGACCCAAAGAGGCAGGGAAGTGCTGTTGCTACAACGAGAGCCCATACATGGTTGACCTTCTTGGCTAACTATCAATACATAATCACACATAAGCCAGGGGCAGCCACTGCTCATGCCGAGGCATTGTCCCGCCTGCCGTTGTCCGATACGGAAGAGCTGGATGAAAAAATCTTTGCTTTTCTATTCTCACTGACCTACTGCTGACTGCCAAAGATATTGAACGTACAACAGACCGTGACAGGCTCCTAACAAGCATTCGAAACATGATCTGGGACAGTTGGCCAAGAAGTGTTCGAAATAAGCTGCAACCATTTTGGGTTCGTCGGTTGGAACTAGCAGTTGACAATGGCTGCCTTGTTTGGACCAACAGGGTCATAGTGCCTGAAAGTTTGCAAACAGAAGTTCTAGCTCTTTTGCACGAGCAGCATTTGGGAATCACCAAAATGAAAGCAGTGGCACGTTCAATGGTGCGGTGGCCACGCATCGATGATGCTATAGAACCAGTGGTACGCCAATGTAAAACTTGCCAATCTGTGCTCCCTTTGGTGCAGCCAGTACCTTTGTGTCAGTGGTGAGTGAGTGATTTCCCATGGGAAAGGGCCCACTTAGGTTTTGCAGCTGAAGAAGGGAATATGTTATTGATCGCTGTGGATGTGTATTTGAAGTGGCTTGAAGTGAAAATTATGCAATCAATGACAGCTACGAAAACGGTGGAAGCTGGAAATTCTGTTTACTTCGCATAGGCTTCCAGCTTAGATTGTTACCGATAATGGCCCTCAGTTTGTTGTTGCAGAATTTGAACGCTTCTTGAAAGCGAACAGTGCGAAACATACGCTCAAGCCATCGTACCACTCACAATCAAACCCGCGGCCGAACGAGCAGTACAAACTACAAAAAAAGCACTTCTTAAGCAGCTACTAGAAGATGAAGGGAAAGGGAAAAGCCAATCGTTGCGGCACAGAATTGACAACTTCTCGCTTTCTTACCGCACAACGCTCCATACTTTCACAGGTAAAACGCCCGCTGAACTCTTTCCGCGATGCGAACTGATAACTTGGCTAATACCCCTGTCACACGGGCTTACAAAAGTCTTTTGAATAAGAAGACTTCTCCTGACAAAGAGTTTCGCTCGCAGACATGCGACAGAGAGCGATCTCTTTTACGGCTGAAAAGGAGTAGCCTCGAAACCAGTGGGCGCCAGCAACTGTCATATATTTTTTTACGAATACTAAACAAATATGTATTTTTCTGTCACTTTGGCTCATCGCAAAAAATAATTTCATGTCTTGCAGAAGTTCTAGTAAACCCAGTTATGCTCATTTTCTTCTGCACCCTTGCAAGCAGGTCAAACACTCTCTAAACTTCTACAATAAGTTCTTACATTGTTTCTTAATCTGGAGTTGTTAAATTTATTTGAAAAACATGTAATACGGTAATTTTTCAGTTCACATTTCGAGATACGTCAGTTTACTTTGGTCATATTGTTTCGAATGCTAGCACCCCGCTTCCCATATATTGTGTTCAGAAGGAAACACTAAAAACATCATCAGTGCTGTGTGTCTGCTGCGTAACACCTCTTCAATAAAAAGTCTTTCAACTAGGTAAAAGACTGCTTACGTAAAATATTTTTCTTAGTGTTCGTGTGACAGCGGTATAACATTGCTTCAACCAAATGTTAGGAGTGAACTGCTGGACAAAGAGGAGAGAATGAAAGCGTCTGCAGACAAGCGGCGGGGTATGTCGCAGTCATTTTCTGTCGATGATTCTGTTTTGGTGCGCTCAGTGCGAGGTGAAGTTATTAAATGGGTGCCCAGAAAAGTGACACATGTGAAATCGCCATGTACGTATTTGGTCCTTATCGGAAACCGTGTGCCAATCATTTGCCGATCACTTGCGAAGGGCTTCTCTGGAAGCAGACGAGGACTCTGAGCCTCGTGAAATTGATTTGCCACATGCTGCAGAAGTGCTTGAGCTAAGTTCAGCAGAACCACCGGATGCCCCACTGGTACATCGACAAGAAATGCCCAGCCCTGACAGTTCCCCATCGATCACCATCAGAAATGCTAACGAGAGCGACGGCCTCTAGACCATTGGGGTTATAACCACTCGTAAAATCGATGGGAAGGAGTGTTATGTCGAACGCACAATAGCGTTGCATCAAAGGCGTCGCGGCATTGCGTCGAACATGATGCAAGACTGCGCCACGACTGTGATCGGTGGACATGACTTGAGTGTTTGTTCTGTGCATGTGTGATGTGAGGTGAGAGTTCTCTTCGTCGCTGCAACGTGGCCTGTAGGCCAGATAGAATGAAGACGTTTCACAAGTATGTCTCGGCATGGGCCGAAAAAAAAAAAAAGAAATTAAAGCAGTAAAATATAGTGTTAGTACTCCTTTACCTGTTTTAGGAGGCATCACTTATTTCCCGCATAAACATTCATAGATGAATGTCAAATTGCCCTACATCCAACAGCAAGCCACAAAATTTCTGTAGTACAGTGTTCTTTTGGGGACAATATAGAGCAGCAACAAAATAATTTAGGCTTACACTTTTCTTCTTTTTGCAATTTCGCTGTGCTGCCTCGTCTTTTCAAATTTATTTTCGCTGTCACTCTGCACCCGAAAGATGTCAAAATGTTAACAGGGGTGTTCGAATAGTGAAATTTTCTGATATGGTCGAATATGAAATATTTAAAAATAATGACCACCGAATACAGAATATTTTCTCATGAAATATGAAGTTTATGCAGAGTCTGTTCGGTAAAAAAAAAAAGGAATCAGGCTTATACTGGGTGTTTCAGGTAACTTGAGCCAAATATTAAAAAAAAAAAAAGCAGTTAACCGCAGCTGGGTGAAACAATGTGCATATTATTTGTCATCATGTGGCGGTATTCAGAGTGTTATATTCTGCTTAATTAGTTAAATAACTAAGCTGAGCTATGGACAAAGATTTAATATTCTCTTTAGGGGCAAGTGCATTTCATTATGTTGTAGATAGAGTTTAGAAACAATGAATCAAATTTTTTGTGGCAATGTAGCTCCTGCATGGTGCTTTTTTCTGGCATTTAAAGAAAGCCCACAATAGTATATGGAAAAAAAATAAAGAAAACATGACTGCACTATCATATTGCAGCGCTCTCAACTGTGCTTCGAGCAAATTAAGCATGTGCACAGCCTTTGGAAGCCTGGCTATTGCTTATCAGAGTAATACCGCCATCTCTGATGAGCAATAGCCACGCTACCGCATGCTTCATTGACCACTGAAAGTGACACATGCTTCATTCGATTGAAACACAGTTGGGAGAGCTGAAATACAATAGCGCATGAGCACAGTCACGTGTTTGTTTTCTTCATACTATCTTGCAGGCTTTCTTAAGATTCCAAAATAAAGCACCACGCTAGAGGTACGTTGTCACAAAAAAAAAATTCACCAACGGTTCCGAAGCGCCCCGATGCAAAATTTTAGCACAGCTCTATATGTGTTTTCATTTCACGATATATTGGCTGGCGCAGACAATCTGTCTCTCTCATGTGGGACGTTACAAATGGAGCAAGTGCGCCACGACTTCCTCGCTTATCTGGAGATCGTGAGAGCCAGCACGTGGGTGACGTGTGGGCGCAATTCACAGCAGCCACCGCAGACAGACCTCCACTCATGCAGTGCTTTGTTTCCATACAGACGAAACGCACTACTCTGGCACCATCTCGTAGCAATCATCGCCACAGAGCCCGTCTTGCCACAGCACTACGCTTTCCTTCTCACGCTTTCGCCATACCCCCCTCTTCCGCTTTCTGCCTCCTGGTTCCGCTGTACCCTCTTCCTCCATGCACACTCTTTGCTATCGCCGTCTTCCACTGCGTTCGCTCTTTCATCCTTCACTGTCCTCATTCGCTCATTTATGAGGGACGCCGACGCTTGCCACAGGAACGAGCACCTAAGTGCTGCTCTCTAAAAGGACATAATTCGTTCTTGAAGTGAATATTAAAGCTTTTTCCATAATTCATCTTAGGTAAATAACTAAATAAGCGGAATATAAAATATACTCTAAGGAGTGCCACATGACGGCAAACAATATGTTGTTGGTTTCACCCAGCTGCAATTTACCACATTTTTAAGATCCTTGGCTCAAGTTATGTGAAATACCCGGTGTACATTGACACACGCATGTAATACTGTTTGCAACTGGACTACCGGTCAGTTGAGGAGCCTGTAAATGAGCAACTACATTCGGTTATCTGGTGAACCATGACAATGACAGTAATGAACCAAGAAAATAGCATATTACCGGATGCATACATAGTGTTGTGTCTACTAAAGGAAAGAAGTGTGACACTACAGCAACCAACATTATTTAAAAGAAATGTAAACATGATGAAACCTGCTAAATAAATCAGAACAAATTCGTATATAGGCAGCCTAAAAATGAGCCATTCTTACTGAATTACAGGAAATTACTGAGCAGAAGTTATCTGCTTCATGCGTTCGCTCAGGAACTGGTGACCTTATGCAACAACTGCAGTTATCTAGCAGCATAATCATTTCGAACTGTCCTCACTTCCATTGCTCTCTCCTTTAAGACTTCAATAAGTGCCTTTATCCCTTACATATCCAAATAAATGAATATTCAACTTCGAATAGTGAATTCTCGAATTAGATTCATGTTAGAAAATTCACACACCCCAACTTTTAACTGACCCTTCTCTCCACACTGTAATGGCTTTGGCGCTGTGGGTACAGCATAAATGAAGAAAGCATGCAAAACCCATTTTTTGTTTTTCTAGTGCAAGTTATATTATTAACAGAGAAAATGAAGGCTGAACATTTTTCTGGAATTTCACACCCAAACCCTAATGCCAGTACATCAGTGGGGCATCACAGGTTTCAACAAATTTTGGTTTTGCTATTTCTGCAGAGTAAGTCTCAAAACCAGGCTTGGTTAAGCTTTGGTTCTTTTAGAATGCCGTATAGTCCATCTTTACTGATATGCAAATGAGTAGACGCTGTTGAAGTACACATCACAGCGAGTTTGACGAAGAAACTTCCAAGGCAGTGTCGCCAAAAGGCTTCAGCTTTTGTTTTTTCTGGCTTATCAACTTTCTGTAATGGTAAGAATGATTGTTGTGAGAGTATTATTGACTAACAAAGCTTAATACTCCTCTCAGTGTCCCGTTAGACTACCATAGTTAACACATGGCTACACTGATTTGATGTAGCAGCTGTACGATGGCTAGGCATTTAAGAGATCAGTGGTCAAACAAGGGATGTCCTTGCTCGGCCGCTGTTGATCACTTCGTCGCCATGTTCACCTTGTCTTTTAAGAGGCACCTGTTTCAGAATGTGCCATCCTCTGAGAGGCTTTCAAATGGGTGGGACCTTTCTAGACCACCTACATGGTTCTTCTTTAATCGCTGAAAGGGAATCACAATAGGGCTATTGTAATCTTTCAAGTAAACTTTTGTCCATTTAATATTTTTAGTAATCCCTTTCAGGGGGAATACTCCAGCATGGTTAAATACCATTATGATAGTAATTAAGTGGCTGCAATAACTGCAGATGGGTGCACTTGCACAATTCAAGCTGTGCACACTCCCCATTCCTCACCCTGGTACTGGGTGAACTTAGCTGGTTTGAAATGCTAGGCTGCCTATTCGAGAAGAACACTGTTCCTAGAAAGAATGCGGCAATCAGATAGCCAGCAACTTTTTTTTCCCCCTTCACAAAGGTTATAGCACTGAGCATAAATATTTTTTTTCGGACCATGTGGTACTTAATGCAAGCATGTTAATGCCACACATGCATGTACTGCACTGTGCTGTTTCTTCCTTTGTGTTCACAGGAGCCACGTAGCAGTGACATCACAGAGCTCTACATAGATGTCTATCAATAAACATAAGGGGGCTTTTTGCGTGCCTCCAGGAAACTGAGTAGACAGACAGGTGGTAATTTTGCGCTGTTGGCTCATGGCCACATGGAATTGTTCGTCTCATATTTTGCATGCAACCAACCAGGGTTGAGTTTTAGGTAGCCCAACATTGGGTGTTGCTCAACTCAAGAAATCTTAAGAAACATATTTTCAAATGTTAGTACCCCCTCCTTTACTCCTGTGACGAAATGCGAAAACACCTGTGCACTCAGATTTAGGAGCACATTAAAGAACCCCAGGTGGTCTAAATTTCCAGTCTTCCACTACAGTGTGCCTCATAATCATGTTGTGGTTTTTACATGTAAAAACCTCAAAATTTTATTTTCTATCTTCCTGCAACCATAATTACCAATGCACAAGGTTAGATTTGATGCATACTGCAACAAAACGGTATTATAAATGTTGTGCAATAAATATTTTATACAGCAATACAAAAGTTAGAATTTGCAGTCTTCTGGGGCTGTATATACAAATATTTTCTCTTACAAGTCATATTTCCCATTAGCTGGACACCTTCGTGAATATGCCCAGCATCAAGATTGGCTGAAATATGCTCTTACAATTCTCTCCAAGAGCTTTTTGTGAACACAGGCCCTGAAATGTAGCAACAAATTTGTCCTGCACATGCTGAAAGGAGTGATTCTCATTTCTTATAATTGCTTTTACTGTTTTTACAGATTAACAGTTCCAAGTTTTTGTTTGCACTTTGAATGTGGTGCGTGCATTAAGTGCACAGCTAGAAGTAGATCTCCTTCTCACAGGAACGAATAGTTTAAGTTGTGCATAAACTGTGGCAATATTTAAACGAACACCCCTGTTTTCTTCTCATTTCCGTAGCGCCTTATATGTAGGCGCCTACCACAAGAATCCTGTCTCTTACTGCCTTAGCTGGGAATATTTCCAGCAATCACTTGTGTCAGCTAGTGATTAGCTGCACCATAAACAAGGTTACATCAGCAATATTCATATACAGCTTGGCGGTTGTGATCCAAAAGCACATAGCGGTGATATCTGAAAACCAGTACTTGAACTAACAACGGCTATAATCTGTCATTATTTCAAGCATACGGCCATTAATTCTCACCAAGTCATTTGTTAGAGTACTAGTACAATTTGCTTCTCCTCAGTAAGCATTGGTGCCAGTCAACAAACAGTGAAATGCCTGACAGCGGCGGTTTACCTAGCGGCACGAGGGTAATTCACGTGTGTGCCCGGCTGTTTCTTGAGACTGCTGGCTTGAACTTTCAATTCGAATGACTTCCTACTTGCTAACAAACTTCGCGCACTTCGAACGCAGCCCCGGAACCACGCAACAGCAAAAGCATAACCCGCGTTCGAGAGTGCTACATTTCGCGCATGCGCAGCAACTACAAAACCTCGGTGGCGATGTGGCCATGGAGATGTGGCGATGTACTACATACAGACAGTGCATTTTAAGGCGGTGGGGGCGTGGGGGTGTGTTGCCATGCGCTTGCGCACGCACGATTTCAACGCGGCAACATCTATAGTTTCAGTTTGTGCTGCCGTGTTCGTGTGTTGAGGTTCACGAGTTCCGCCCGAAGCGACAGCTGTGATACGCATCAAAAATTGTTGCAATAGGTAACAGCAGTAACAGTGCGTGCTGTTATGCTGTCAGTCGCTAGTTACATCGGAGCGATTGCTTTCTGGACAAATCGCACGGCATGGATCATGTGGTTGCAGCAGATAACGTTTCGTCTCAGGTAAGGCGCTTACAAGCAGTATCAGGCGATGCCAACGCATCGTGGTACCATTTCATGCCGAAGCATTATTATTGGGCAGCTCAAGCGTATATCTTCATTGATTTTGTGTTACTTCAGGCTGACGAAATAGAGGCGTTGAGCGCAATATATCAAGACGACTGGAAGGTGGAAGATGCTGCTAATCGCGTCTACAAAATTGTATTGTGCAGCGAATCCACCGGCGACAAGCTGAGTTTTCAGGTAGTTAGTGACCCAAAGCGCATATGACGGTCATTATCTTGATAATTGAAAAAAATTTCAGGTTACACTGCCACCTGAGTACCCGTCTGAAGCACCACCGTTTTACGAGATAAGGTAAGTACACGATATTGTACCGAGGCAGATTTCACCTTCTGATCACGGCCTTGCAGCTAACATATGGGGTGTGTTAGTTGCTGGCATATATGCATTTTGTGCAAGGACAATTAGCTGGGAAATGCAGACACTACACTTAATTTTGAGCAGAGAGTGTAAGCACTCGGCACTCTTTAGCTTGCCCGGTGTCATGTAATGTTCTTCTTTTTTAAATCTTTTAGCGCGCCATGGATGACCCAGGAGAGGAAAGCAAGGCTCTTGGCTGCCCTGGATGATCATTTTTAGTATGTCACACTTCACTTACTGTTGTCAAGTGCAGTTACATGGCATCTTAAATTCTGCATGAACTGTTACTTTTTGAGAATGAGCTGCACAACATTGTGCTGAGAGTGTTCCAAAGCACAGTAAAAGCCGGCTGTAAGCTGCAGTTTAATAAGTTTTGGAATTACATGCATCTATTCGAATTTGGCAAGGTGTACGTGCATGCCCATTTTCAAAACAAAACACAATGGGAACAAACGAAAACCGGCTCCAATACCTATAGTACTAGAATTCTGCAGCGTCATTGAGAGAAACCCGAGCTCTTTCACGTTCAGCCTGGCAGCATTGTAGTAAAGATAACAGGGAAATTTGGCACGTGCTGCAATGTTGTTCAATGATGAACCATGGAACAGTAAGCAATAAGCAAGAACTTGCTCAATGATAAGGCACAAATACTACAGGAGCGTGGCGATACTTGAATTGGTTCACACCGGAAGGGCGTGTCAGCAAATTACTGTATGGTTTGGCTACAAAAAATCGCAAGCGAATGCGACATACAGGAATATGTCACTGTAGACCGAGTCAAACACAGAAAGTAAATAGATTGCGAAAGAACAGCAGAATTCTTTCAACAGTTGAAGCAAGCAGTTAACCAAGACCTGGGGCTTAATATGAACAACCTCGCAAAAGCAATGGGCATGGCGAGGTCCAGAATCAGTATGGCAGTGCTTGAAGACCTGCAGTACACATCTTTTGTATTGAGAAATCGCCATATTTTAACTGAAAACAAGTGTGACAAGAAGCTGAGGGTTTAGGCTTTCCTGCATGACCTGAAGGAATGCCAGTGCTGCCTTCCCGAGGTTCTTGGATGAGAACTGCAGTCAAAACAGGATGGTGAACCACCATGATTGCTGGATATGCCAGAATGTGACTAACATACCTGCAATTGCGTACAAGTTTCCCAACTCTCTGATGGTGCTGCCTGTGGTCAGCAGTGAAGGTGACTTCTGATGGCCACATCAATTTATTGGAAACAGTTCTGAAGCCCTGGATAGACAAAGTGGCTGCTGGATGGAATTACTTGTTCCAGCAGGACTCTGCTCTGGTGCACAAAAGCAAGGAAGACAGAATTGTGGCTTTGGGACCAATGTGCCCTACCACTGGTCTCCCAATTTGTGCCCCCCTCCCCCCCCATTTCCAGTACCGACTGCAGTCCGCTCAACTACTATGTGTGGGGCGTCGTTGAGGCAAAGCTCTACGCAAAATGCCACAACACCAAGAATGCCCTCAAGGCATCCATAAAGCATAGTGGTGATGAACCTGGAGGTGAAGCATGTCTGCAGCCATTTAAGGTCCAGACACGAGAAGAGTGTGGCAGCTTATGGATGTTTCTTGCTCTACACAAAATTATTTATAGACACATTGATTTTTCCCTTCTACATTGGATGTTATTTTTTGCATAGCAACTATTCCTGATTTGCCTCGACGACTGTTGCAAGTTTTATAAGGGTTAGGGCATGTGCCTCTTTGGTTCACAGCAAGTGTATGTTTTTGTAATAGTGACTGTATGTGCTTTCTGCATGATGAATAGGGTGCTGTTCAATACAATTAATTTTCTATTAATATTTGCTTCCTTAGTATGCACTTGGGATGTTTGGCAAGCCTAAATTACAACACAAATATGTTATTACAGTAATCATCTGGGTGAAAACATCCTTTACGACTGGATTGAGATTGCTCGCAAAGCACTTGATGAAGATGCTGCAGAGTGTGAATCACTAGCTGCCAGTGATGATGAAGCGCCTGAAGTGGTGGAACAGTTTCAGCAGCTGACACTGGAATCTGATCGATCTTCAGGTAAAGTGCAATGTCTTGCAGTAAGACTGCGACTACAGATTTTGAACTGGCATTAATGGGGCTAAAACTTGCAAAAGATGGGGTGAGCAAGCTTGCGTGCAATGGTAATCATACTTTTTATATATCAAATAACATCTTACCACTGCACTTAGCTTCACCAATATCTCTGCCATCAGTAACTTCTTGTGGCAGTACTGAAATGTGTTGGACTGTCGCACTTCTACGGTAAATAATCCGCTCCATCCTCTGATGCGAACCCTGGACAATTCTTCCACTTGGCACTTTTTGAAGGTAATCTGGATGACGTTTGGCTGAAGATAATAGGACTGATGGAGTGGACTGCCTCACTAGTGTGGTAACCAGTCGGCTTCTGCCACTGACATGAACCCGCAACACAACTGTCTGCATCAACCACTTGCCAAGTGTTGTAGCTTCGACGGGGCGGCCGGACAGAGGATCTACGGCATGAGGCCTAAACGGCCGGGGTGCGCAGCGCCGCAAGAAAAAGCCGGACTGCTTCAGTCAGGGACCAGACGAAGAATGATTTTATTTTTGCGAGTGGAAACGCTGCAGGCATCTTACAGCGTTTGGCGCGGAGTGGCGCCCTGGCGCCTGACGGAAATAAAATCATTCTTGGTCTTGTTCCCGACTGAAGCAGTCCGGCTTTTTCTTGCGGCGCTGCGCGCCCCGGCCGTTTAGGCCTCGTGCCGTAGATCCTCTGTCCGGCCACCCCTTCGAAGCTACAACAAACTGGCGACGAGGATGGGATGACTGCTGACACAGCCAAAAATTATCTACCCCTTTTTAAGAAATGCCAGCCACCACAAAAACACCACCTTGGTAGCTCCAAGGGACGTGTGCCGGAGGTGGCAGGAATAAGGGAAAGGGGGAAGCAGCAGCATGTGGCTACAGCAGTGCGGCTACAATTGGCCGCCGGATGTGTTTTCTCGACATTTTCTTTGAGTTTAAGGACAACAACAGTTGCTGGCAGTATGAGCCTAGAGCCAGCAAACCACTGTTACTATTTCATTCCGCACACACTAAGTTGGCAAAAAGAGGTGTGGCAAATGTGTGTTTCAAGAATGCTCTGTAGAAATCCTGCCCGCGTTCAATGATGGAAGCTGTATAGTGTCAGTCGGAAAGGTTATCAAAAGCAGGTTACCTGTGCATGTGCAGCTCTCTGTTGCAGAAGTGCTCTTCAAAAAACTGATGAGGTAGCCAGAATCACAGAATCTAGTAATAAGAAAGCTGGTGTACCATATATTCACGTGGTGTCCCATAATCTAAAGAGAATAGCACAAAGATAGCGAGTTTTGGTTGTTTTCTTTACCCCCCGAAGAACTGTCTTCATTGAGGAGGCTGCTGAGTCAGTATTTTTTACATCATGCTTAATTACATAATTAGTCTTAATCAACTTCTCAAACATTATAACTATATGAAAAGTGTCAATGACAAAATTGTAGAGCAACATGAAAAACTCCCGATACAGCTTTCTGTACCTTAATACGTGCTACATAAAAGTGTTTTTCTGAGCATGAAAGAAGCCCACAAATACACGCAAAGTCATCATCAGCAGGTCCTGATTGCATTTCATCAAAAATGCTGAAGTGTACACAAATATATTCATTGTTGATTCTATCGAAACCTTTTCAACACTCATTATAAATGTACGTGCTGCCCTCGGACTGGAAGGGTAGCGAAGGTGGTTTGACATGCATAAGTCAGGTGATGGACACCCGTGAGCAAAAGTATACGGACAATAGGGTCTCCGAAAAAAACTTAATTTCTTTGCAATTAGCATGCATAAACTGAAATTGACGAGTAGGCTGGAATGTTCCCAATGCTAAGTTTCGACTGCAGTCCTCAGTTTCAAGTTGCCTTCACAGGCTGCGGAAAAAATTGGCTTTATCGCACAATCCCTGGTCCATATACTTTTGCTCATGGGTGTACGTTCTCCTGATATTTACCGTCCCATTTCATTAACATGCATTCCTGTCAAAATCTTAGAGCATATAATATACTCGCACCTTATGGATTTCCTTGAGTTCAATATTTTTTTCAGTAATTCCCAACACGGGTACCGGAAAACGTTTTGGTGTGAAGTGCAATTGCCATCTTTCACTAACAACCTGTTCACTAAGCAGGCCTGGGATTTGAACCAGGTTATATATTAGTGACACGAGCAGAAGTTTGCGGACAGAGACAAACAAGGTCGCCTGAACACTGCCTTTATTCTCCGTCTTCCTCCTTGACCACTAGTTCACCGTACCAACCTTTTACGGTTCGTCGCACGCTTCCCCCTCCCTTCAAGAGTACAGGGACGGATGATACCATCTTAATCGCTTCACATGAACAATGGCAGTCCGGTGACGTCCAGCAGAGCTCAGGTGACCAAGGCTGGCTCTTGCACCCCGGACGACATATGCATGCCCCGATCTTAAAAGGTTTGGACACATGGCAGCCATGGGAAATCGGGTGTTGTTGTGACCTGTAGACACACCGTGTCTTTTGCTCGAACATTAGGTGAACTGGGTCGTTGAAGCGACATCTCTGTTGCTCTGGTATGTTGTGAAAGTGCCCTTGTCCTTTTCGCTGTCGCATGTGGGGTCGTTGCCGTTGTTCCCGAAATAAGCGGAGTCTTGAATGGTGGTGCTGATAAGGTCCTTGGTGACATCCTTTTCTTAGAACACGACATACTTGGGTTCACCTTGGGTTTAGGTGGATTGCGCGTTCAAGTCTTTCTTGTCGCATCTGCGTTTTAGGTGATGCTCTTTGGCGTCGTTTGTGTCAGAGCCGTCGTCGTGGTTGCTGAAGTTGTTGACAGAGTTGATCTTGGTCTTTGATGTTTCTGCGGCAGCTGTTGAGGTAGTGTTTCCATCAGAATTGGCCTTTGATTTGTTTTGCAAATTGATGTGGTGATCTGTGGGCATCTGGCACACTGCTTGCTTTGAGAGACTTGTCTAGTGGCGAAAGCATTGTGCCAGGCCTCACCAAAGGCTGTTCTGAGGCTGCTGAGATGACATGATGAATGGGCACTACTGTCACATGACAAGGTGTGACGAGGTGTGACGCTTAAGGCTTGCGACGCTTCTGAAGTGGCAGCGGTCCTTTGGTATGTTGTATGCTGAAGAATGTTTCCGTGTTGCGAAAATGTACATGGCTCCTCTGTAGCTGTTGAAATAGCATTGTCTTCCTTGTGAAAAGGGCACATGCTTTTGGTGGCTTCACACTGACCTATTGTTGGATAGCAAGTCGAATTGGCTTCATCGGAATAAATAATAGCTGCGCTTGAGATGCGGTGTTGTCTTAGAGCCGTGTAAGTGTCACCTAACGCGAAACCCGGTGGTGGGCAGAGCGCGCACAAGACAACGTTGTGGACACGTCGGATGGTTCAGAGACATGATTCTTGCAGCGTGTCGAGAGCGTCAATGGTGAAGATGGCTCTGCGGTTGTCATCATTATGCAAGGCATGTGTTTGTGCATCGTCTTCTCGGGAGGATCACTACATGGGAAGTTGTCGACGATCTGATCATACGTGGCTTTGGTTGGAACTGATGATGATCGCTACATGCAGACTGGGTGACTGCCCTGTCACCTGTTAAGTGGCAGCACGCCCTACTAGATGCTATGTTCATTTGTACGGGGACAGTTCTGGAGCGCTGCAATCATGGTGTGCAAGCGGGTATGTCACATGGTATTTTTCTGTATTTCACGGGCATCCGCAGTAAGCTGAAAAACACTGATAGAAAGTTAGAAACTGTCTAATTGGAATGTTTTGCCTAACTTTGTTGCTTCAGAAGTTGGTTAATTAATCTTGACTAATTATCTAATTAAGCAAAATACAATAAACAGCATGGCACACTTCATACAAAAGTGAGCAACATGCATTTGGTCACATCATCTTCGAGTGCATCAGCATATTGTTAAACTCTGGCTAAAGTTAGCTGAAACACCCTGTATATAGCAGCAGGCATATCACTGAAACTGTCTTTTCCTGTCCTGTTGCTTCTTCATATTTCACTTCTTTTGCAGCATGACCGAATCCACAGTGGCTTAAATGCATCGGTGCCACATTGCATTCTTCAAAACAGTTGTGCAGTGTAAATGGACAGGACATAAATGAACACAAATGACGTAGGCAGGTGTTGAATTTCAACTATTTTCCAACTTTATTCACTTTTCAAGAACAATGTACCAACTAGCCCTTTCACGAATTCTTTTTGCCACATTCCATGCCTTGTCGCCTTTGTCTGTACAAGGTACACTAACAGCCACAGCAGTCTTTCAAGAGATCAAATAAACCCACAGACATTAATATCTTGCCTTTCTCTTCGGCTCATTTATTAGTCCTTAACATTCATTCCTACGGCCAGTTGTTGTGTCGTTTCGAAGAACATGAACGTACAGGAAGCTTTAGCTCGGCAGCTCCTATGAGAGCGAATAAGAATGTCATTGCCCCCCCCCCCTCTTCTTTCTTTGTTTTTTTAAAGCCAAATTACGGCTATATATGCAACGTCAACATATCTATTCCTAGCGGTGCACCTTTCTTGGACCGGCCCGGCCTTATTTGTCGGTAACTCCGTAGCACAGCACTGCTGTCAGTTGTTGAAGATGGCAGTTGCGCTTCACACGTCCAAGGCATATGAGCAACAAAGTGTGATTCGTTTTCTATGGAGCAAGGGGTAAACGCTCATCGAAATCTACAGGGAAATGCAGCCTACATATGGGGAAAGGTGACTTGCTTTGAGAAGTGCGACGTGGCAGGACAGCGATTCACATGCAATGATGAAGCTAAGACAGCAGTCCGACGGTGGTTCCACAGTCAACCGGACGAATTCTACCACAGGGGCATCTCAAATTTAGTGCTGTGATGGGACAAATGTCTGAACTGGTGTGGGGACTATGTAGAGAAATAGTGTAAGGTACTTAGAATAGTATGTATATTTGTAATTAGCTGTATGTGCCTTATTTTGGCTAATAAAAAAAGATAGGGTCAAATACTTTCTGATTCGCCCTTATATCTTAATACTTGGGAATAGAGAAATAGCTTTCCTTGGCAACTGCAGCACTAATTTTGATGAAATTTCTTGTACTTTAAAAAAAGTAATAATCTAGTGATTGCAGCAAGCAGATTTTTTATTGAAGCCGTCCGTTTTTCTGGTAAGGTTCCTGAAAAAAAAATTAAGAAAGAAAAAGAACTTGACTACGAAGTTTACAACTCTGTAACTCTGCAATCAAAATTATCACATTTCTCTGAATTGAACCTAATTACACATCTAAAGCAAACAAAATTGATTTATTATACACTGGTCCCTAATATGTCGCTAATTTGTGAAGACTTTTGCAAAACCCTCGTGAACCTTGTAACAAGTTCATGTAGGCTGCAACTTTCAGACGAACACGGCACGAAGGTGGGTGTAACTAAGGGGCTCAAGTTTCTCTCTCTCTCTTTTTTTTTTTTTTTCTTTTTTTTTAACTTGCAACTCGCGAGTAAAATATTTGAGAAGCAATGGTTGTCAGGTCAGGGAGCATGCAGAAGCCTCCTCCTACTCGATTATTGTGTTCAATCAGCTTTTCTGTGCAAGCAGGGTGGTCTAGTGTGCATACAACTGGTGCTGGAGCCTCCACATGCTTTGTTCAGTTTTTGTACAGTAATGAATAAGGGCATTTGCACAGGCGATGTCCAGAATGCAAGATTAGACAGCTAGTCAAGCTTCAGTTGAAAGTAGGTCCGAAATCGACTGTGGGAAGGTTTGCTCATAATTTGTACATGTGCTGTTGAACCACTGGTGGATAAAAGCAACCCACGGTGAGGAAAATAAAATTGCACTTGAGATTTCTCTAACACAGTTTTCAAAATAACAGGCACTCGTGAGCATCTACTTACCATTGTTTGAGACATCATAAGACAGCCTACATGTCTGATCAGGAAATTGACAACCTGAGAGTAGCTTCTGTGTCTTCACTGCTGCTGTCATTTAAAAATTATGTTGCCAAGTCAACTAAAGTGCAAGTTTTGTGTCTTTTTTTACTGACGTTTTAGAAGCACTGGAGGCTAGTTTCGACAATACCTCCAGTCGAAGTTTTATATTTCCAGACTTCCCAATCTGACAAATATTGTCAAATCTGACAAATAGTTGAAGTTCAGTCATTTCAAAGAGCGCATGATGTTGCGAGAATTATTCCAACGGAAACATTGAACATATAGAAAAACTGGCGGCCCTGTATGCAAACTATCGGCTTCAAGTGTCCCAGCGAACTGGAACAATGCCGACATACTAATCCACAAAAAGAGAGACGTTAAAGAATTGAAAAATTATAGGCACATTAGCTTACTCCCAGTATTATATAAAATATTCACCAAAATAATTTCCAATAGAATAAGGCCAACACTGGACTTCAGTAAACCAAGGGAACAGGCTGGCTTCAGGAAGGGATACTCTACAATGGATCACATCCATGTCATCAATCAGGTAATTGAGTAATCTGCAGAGTACAATCAGCCTCTCTATATGGCTTTCATAAATTACGAAAAGGCATTTGATTCACTTGAGATACCAGCAGTCATAGAGGCATTACGGAATCAAGGAGTACAGGACGCTGATGTAGATATCTTGGAAAGTATCTACAAAGATTCCACAGCTACCTTAATTCTCCACAAGAAAAGTAGGAAGATACCTATAAAGAAAGGGGTCAGACAAGGAGACACAATCTCTTGTATGCTATTCACTTCATGCTTGGAAGAAGTATTCAAGCGATTAGACTGGGAAGGCTTAGGAGTGAGGATCAATGGCAAATATCTCAAAAATCTCTGGTTTGCAGATGGCATTGCCCTGTTCAGCAACATGGGACAAATTGCAACAGATGATTGAGGACCTTAACAGAGAGAGTGTAAGAGTAGGGTTGAAGATTAATATGCAGACGACAGATAATAATCTATAGCTGGGCAAGGGAACAAGAGTTCAGGATCGCCAGTCAGCCTCTAAGAGTCTGAAGAAACCTGTTTACCTAGGTCAATTACTTGCAGGGAACCCTGATCATGAGAAGGAAATTTACAGAAGATGAAGAATGGATTGGAACGCATACGGCAGACACTGTCAGCTCCTGACTGGAAGCTTACCATGATCATTGAAAAGTGTACAATCAGTCCATTTTATCGGTGCTATCATATGGGGCAGAAACTTAGAGACTGACAAAGAAGCTTGAGAACAAGTTAAGGACCATAAAAAAGAGCAATGGAACGAAGAATGTTAGGCATAACGTTAGACAGAGCGGTGTGGATCAGGGACCAAACAGGGATAGTCGATATTCTAATTAACATTAGAAGAAAAAAAATGGAGCTGGGCAGGTCATGTAATGCCTAGGTTAGGTAACCGGTGGACCATTAGGGTTACAGAATGGGTGCCAAGAGAAGGGAAGCGCAGTCAAGGGACGATAGAAGACTAGGTGGGGCAATGAAATGAAATTCACAGGCACAAGTTGGAATCAGTTAGTGCAGGATGGTAATTGAAGATCGCGGGGAGAGGCATTCGTCCTGCAGTGGACATAAAACAGGCTGATGATGATGAGAAAAACTGTTGATCAAATTGATTGATTTCTATAGATGCAGTAACAAAATAGTTCATTGAACTCCAGTTATTCTGATTCCTTGGCGGTTTGCCGTTACTTTGAAGGTGAAATGGTGAGATGATGCAGGCCTTTTAGCTTTCCAGAGATACTAGCTTGCGTGAATAATTTGCTACCCCTTGCAACTTTCAAATATTTTGCTTGTTAGAGGGGCACCACTGATGATGGTCAGTTCCGAGAGACGCTGGAGGGGTTTTGCCTAGGCTTTGTACTGAGATGTTCCATTTACCAGTAGACTTCCGTGTGTGTCCTGCTAGCATTAATCCCGACCAAAAGTGAATACGTAGTTGTTTACAAGCCTCAATACCCTTGTCACTTAAATGATTTACACAAAAACCTGCCATTTTTCTGCCACTTTAAAGGGACAATAAAGCGAAACAATAAATCAGTTGAGACTAATAAAGCCTTGTTTGAGAACCCTGCAGGCAGTCATTTCAAAATAATAGTTTATTAGATGAGTAAATGAAGGTCAAAGTATCAGTATTTGAATTTCGCGCTGAAACCCCAATGCCGGTACATCAGTGTGATGTTGGGGATTCCAAAGTATGTTTTCGCATTAGCGCCACGTTGGCTGAGTAAAGGTTCCCGAAACTTTCCATGTTTAATATTTGGTTCCTTTAGAACACAATGTAGTCAATCTGTACCACTATATGATTAAGTAGGCCCCACAATATGCCATCAAAATCCATGACGTCGCAGCGACCAGGTGCGGGAACTTCAAGGAGGCGGCGCCACCCGTCTTTTGTTCTTGCGCTTTTATGCGTTGCATATTGCAATCACTCAGTTCAGCCCTTGGGCGCGGCCGGGCAGCCACCATAGTGGCTCATACCCCTACACTAGAGTTTTATGCGTTACATATTGCAATCACTCAGTTCAGCCCTTGGGCGCGGCCGGGCAGCCACCATTGACCTTTAGCGCAACCACGTGACGTGACGTCATGACAGCCGGAGGAAAAGCTGGGCCCCAACACAATATGCAACGCATTCTTGGCTTAACCAAGCTAAGCCTGGCCATTTTTTTTCTGGTTTACCAACCGTCTTATCATGGTAAGAGTGGTGTTTTTGGTGTCATAGAAAGGTAATTTACTGATGCAGAAGAAATCATTTTTCTCTTTAGTGTCCCTTTAAGCAGCTCAGTTTTTCTGCGACTTTTCTGAGAATGATTCCTGCCTCACAGAGTATGCAGTATCTGTTCCATCTGCCTAGCACCACCAACTTCACAATGCCAAAAGATTTTGCTGCAGCGATCATACTAGGGCATTCCATTAAAAAACAGTAGCTTCAGTAATCAAAACTAAGCAGATCAAACTGATCAAATTTCAGGCTGTCAACATAGCTTATGTTCTTACTAATGACAGCAGTAAAATGAGATTGTTACCTTAATCTGCATGCTTTTGTCGACTGCTTTAATTTCAGCCTTAGATCTCGGAGATGGCTTGAATATCTTCCACGGTGGAACACTCGAGGACCGTAGAAGCGTATTCCAAGGTCATCTTGCTGAAGTTCACAGCGTGAGAGAGGTGCGTGGCATGCGAGTGCATGATTCTTGTTTGCCACATCACAATGAAAATTTGCTTCGTGTTGGTTTAAGGAAAAAATCCTCATATGTTGTAACAATTTCTATTTGTAGTGTGGCTTCGTGCTTTGTGTTATGCATGATTTTCCTCAATTTGCTTTATGTTATGCACATCATGCTATGTTATGTATGACTACAGGATGAACAATTTTCCCCGAACTAAAAATTGTCAGCTTATGTGCAAGTCAGTGTGCATGGTACTGACATTTTAACTTTTTCATTGTCATTCAGCTGTAGCAATGAGGTTTAAGTCGGCAATCTCTTGCTGGTATATACAGGCTGTTGCAGCTATTGAAAAAAAAAAAAAAGAGGGATGATTTTGCATGAATGAAACTATGTAAATGTTGTTCACAGTTAAGTTGAGAAGCTACCAGTAATTCTTTTGTTCATTACATTCGATTAGCTAATTTCAATTGATTACCAGTCACGAATTACTGTGTTAATTTGCAAGAATCCTATTAGTGACTTGTAGAGAGGTATAAATAAATCGGAATGGCATGTTCTCAGCAAAATACAACTAGCTTGCTTAATTCTTTGAGCTGAAAAATGAAAGCCCTAAAATGTAAGAAATACCATGTGATTATGCACCCACCTGCATTTAGAAGCAACGCCCTCAAACAGGCTCACTGGGTAGAGAAGGTATTACGAAAGATATTGTAGCACAAGAGAGAACTGTGCACACACTCATTCCATGACATGCCAATCAAGAACTATTGGTGTTCGTTCTGTACGAACACCAAAGCAATGTGCTTTTACAGGAGGGGCACAACAGATAAAGCCGTAACTCTACCACTTCTTGCATGTGTGTGTGTGTGTGTGAGGGAGGGAGGGAGGGTTTCCCCGTGAGCCTGTGTGAGGGTGCTGCTTTCTGACACAGTTAAATGATTATCACATTGTATTTTTCATGGTTCACGGGCTAGTTGTATCTTGTTGAAAAGGTGCCAGTTTAATGTTCCTTATAACTGTCTACATTAATGTTTTGTCAATTAGGACAGTAGTTAACCAGTCAGATATTCTGATTCTAAATAACGAAATGATTGTAAATAAAATAAAAATGCTGGCGGCTTAACAACTTGATTGTGAACAATATCTACTTGGTTCTGTTCGTATGAAAAGAAGGTGTATTTTTAATACTTTGTCACTGTTAGGAGGGACACCTTAGATAGGGTGTCCCAACTATCAAGCCTAAAGTTAAAAAAAAAAGAAATAAATAAATGGGTAGGCTGTATCGGGAACGCAGCCAGAGTGGGGTACATGAAACATCTTGTGCATCGGTCCATGGGCACTTGTGTACAGTAATGGTATAACCGAATGCACAAATTACATTTATTCACTCGTTAGAAAGCTTAGATGCCTAACTTAGGTTACAGCTGTTAGGCATCTTGCGGTCTAATTTTGCAGTCGTGTTTGCTTCCTATTTGTAGTGGACCCGTCTGTTATTGGGAGAATGTTTGGGCACTAGGGTAAAGAAATGCCCCCTACTGGTGGTGCCTGGCATCATCCTGCGCCGCACCTGCCGCACTCATAGATGGTTGGCACTCCTGCGCTTGTCTCCATTTCTTGTGCTTGCACTCCCTATGCAGATGGAAATGTTCCGCCGTGGTCAAAGTATTGGGGCATCCCTCTGTCCTACTGCCCGAGTCGCTTCACACCATTTCTGTACTGTACGTGTCGAATCCCTAGGGGGCCATAGCAAGTGTGAAATTTCTGCAAAGATTGCACACTTTTTAACCTTATAACTCCTGATTAGTACTAGTTTGAGTTTGATAAATTATACCTACTGTGGCGTAGTTAGCTGTTTCAAACACAACCATTCCTGCTTGAATGGACAAACGTACTACCAAGGTACACCTCTCTGAACACCACTCACCAGGCTGAATTTAGCTGATCGCATCATGCATGGCGTAACAATGATGCCATCTGTGCATGAGACACATGCATGGTCAAATAATGGCTTCTTTCCTCTAGACAATGATACGAAAGTAATGCACGTGGGTAGCACAATTTCAAAGGTATAGGCAATGCTGCATGTTTTCATTATGTGTGGTTTAGCAAGCGACCCCCTTGGACCGTTTTTAAAGACATTTCATGCCAGAAGACATGGATCATTATACGTGACTAAGACCGAGTGCATGTTGTTTAGAGTCTTGTTGAGAAACCACCAATAATTTTCTTGCCCCTGACATCCACATTAATTCAATTTAATTCAAATTGATTATTGAACTATTTTATTGTTCTAATTGTCAAGATATTAATTAGGAGTTGCATATAGTCGTAAGATATGTCCAAATGAGGTATTTTAGGCAAGGTACACATTGTGCGTATACTTTTTCCAACAAATAAAGAAAGCTCGTGAAATAAGAAACATACCATGTGACTGCACACCTGTGCATCCATACAGAATAGCAGCCCCATCAAACATTCTTAGCGGAAAAGCAGGCTGTTCATCTGTTACTGGGCTAGGCGATAGGGACAACAGCATGCATGTTCTTTCCCTGACGTGCAAACGGCTTCCGACGATTATTGCGTATCAAGATGAAGGAAATGGACTGCCCTGAATGGCGAGCCTAAGATGAACAGCTTGCTTTCCCTCGGAGACTGTTTGATGGCACTGCTATTCTGCATGCACAGGTGCGCATGCACACATTATTTTTCTTATATCGCCGGCCTTCACTACTTGCCAGAAAATGTAAACACACAATGTGTACCTTGCTGGAAGCACCTTATTTTGACCTGTCTTGCGATTCCCTAGAATTGCCTAATTCACAACTTGACAATTAGAATGATTAAAAGGTTAGATAATTACTGTTAATTAAATAATTGAATGTCAGGCGCAAGGATATCGCTAGCAGTTTCTCAACAGCAGTCCAAGAAACATGCACTAGGTCTTACTCAGGTAAATGATCTGTGCTGTTTTAAAACTGTGCATTATAGTTTGGACACCCTGTATGCTGTGTGTGCTCTAGTCAGCATTGGGATGTTTCTCAACATACTTCTCACGAAAGTTTCCTGCATCACTTTTGTTTCTTTAAAGCAGTAACGTGCTTCTATGCATATTGCATACTACAATCTCATTCTGGCCTAATTGTATTGGTTATTTAATTGCTTAGTTAAGTGCAGCCTGGTTGCCCCAAAGACTAAGTCATGTGAGTTGTAGACCAAGTATACCATTTTAAATGTTAGGCTGTGTGAAAAGGTTAGTCAACTTAGTTGTTCTTGTTTTTGTTCCCCCACATTGCTTTATTATTTTGTTAATGATAAAGACTTGTAATAGTGTGCCTGTTCATCTTTCAAAGGTTGAACAAGTTTTGGATGAGCTGAAGACAAACAAAAAGATTGCAGAAGCCACACACAACATTTGGGCGTATCGGTATGCTGATTCATCATTTCACAATATTAGGGGCGGACATACGGCTATTCACAAAATGTGATAGTAGCCATCTCCTTTATAGCCTTCTTCAAACAGAGCCACGGACTGTGCTGTGCAAAGACTCTGAGGATGATGGGGAAACATATGCAGGAAATCGCCTTCTTCATCTTTTAGATGTAAGTTCAGCTTTCAGCTCCAGCAAGTAAGGTTTGTGCGCAAGGGGAATTGAAAGTAAATGAACAGTTTCTGATGCTGTGATGCACACACTATTCTAGAATTCAGGTGACATGCAGCTCATGTGCCAGAGCTCAAGTGCTTTAGACATTTCTACTGCTGTTTCTGTGTTTTGAACAAGTTATGTGCCATCACAGTTAGGTTACCAGAATGCCATGTTTCATTTACTTTTGTTCCCATGTATACTCGGCAGCATGACCTGAAGTGATGCTTGTATGCACTGATGTGGAGTTTGAAATTAAGATTAAATGTAAAATTTCATTCGCATTCCTTAAGTGGCTTGGTAATGCCATTTCACATTCTATGTTCCTGCAGTATGTGCTGTTCCTTGTCTGTGCCAAAGCATTTTCTATGATCCCCATCCAAGCTTACTGCACACTGTTATTGCAATTAAATGCATGTTGCCACATGTGCATCATGTGGTGATGCTGTTCCATTTGTTTGCTAGAAAATTCCGGCTGAACCCATCTCATGATGGATGTTGAAGTTAATGTGATTAGCATTGAATCAATGAACGACACCTTATTGCCGACACCAAAATGTGTATGCAGCCGGGCTCCTCTATCGCACTTCCCGCTACAAACATTGTGCCATCTAGCGGTGTTGTCAATTCAACACCGCTAGATGCAGGTTCAATTCAATCAAGCACCTGAGAAATGTTAAAGTATATTTATTTGTCACTGAAGAGCAGCACATATGTAGTGGCACATACCCAGTGACCCAAGTTGGCATCAAAGAAGTTCGTCGAACAGTGGCACATAACGTGTTACCCAAATTGTTCCGACGGTTGGTTTCAAACCTTGTTCCCTCAGAACAGCAGCCCAATTAGCTAGCCATTAGACCATAGACTTACCTAGCCAGTGACCCAAGTTGCAGGGAAAATGATTAGAGACATAGATAGATAGATAGACAGACCCTGGAAGGTTTGTAAAGTACCCTAAGAATACTAATCGCATTAAAACTGCTGCATATGGCTTTGCATCACTTTTGTTGGTCTAGCTTCTTAAAATTCTCTTCCCGCCCATCCTCAAAAGAACTAATGCTTGTTCCTGCTCTCTCAGATTCTTGACGTGACAAATGTTCTCATAGTTGTCACTCGCTGGTATGGAGGAATTCACCTCGGTCCAGATCGCTTCAAGCACATCAACAAAGTGGCCAGGGATCTCCTTGAGCAACATGGCTACATCAAAAAGGTGCCAACACCCGATTCCAAAACCAAAGGAGGAAAGCACAAGAAAACGAAGAGCAAGAAAATGTGACCGGCATACTTGGAACACAGGCTTCTAATCAGTGCCAAGCACCGCCACTGCCATAGTGTGACACTAGAAAAGGCTGGGTAATTACGTGCCAGTGGCAACTGAAATACTCTAGAGAGATTTTCATTCTAGAGACCAAGAACATTTGTGCCCATGTTGAAGGCTGCTATAAGCAGTGTTCCTGTGGAGGGCTGAAGACAGAGATTTCTTGCAATATGCAGAAGTAGTATTACTTGTGCAGTGTTTTTCTACTTAGCCAGTTTGTAACATACAAGCCATGGCATTTAATTAGGATTTTATTGGATGCTTCTTGCCAAATATTTTTAGGTGTTACATAGAGTAATCACGATATGACACATGTAAGTGCCTGCGTTTTTTGTTAGTTTCATATGTGAGCCATTTGCTATGCAGCACTAGCTTCACTGAATCTACATTGCTTTACTGCATTTTTTCCTGAAAGTAATTTGCAAGTGTCGTCTCAGCCATTACCATATTGCACATGGTGCACAATTTCTTTTTGACTGTCAGCCTTTCAGCATATGTGAGCCTTGTATGTGCTGCATAGCGACATTGAGCACTGCTTCAATTGTGGCAGAGCCACAGCTTCTCACAAGAAAGTTGCATTGGTGCTGTCAATAAGTTGTGTGCAGCCAATATGTAGATCTCAAACATTTTAGAACAATGCTATACATGTCTAAATGATTTTAAAGTTGTGTGCAGTGAAAAGGCATAGAAGAAACGCAGTTTGCAGCAGAACTAAAGTTGGGAAAGGGAAAACTGAAAGCATGTTTTGATAACAGTACATCTGTAGGGTATTTTTTACTTGTGGAAAGTTAATTTCTCTACAAGGGCTTTCACGACAGTTGCTTGCAGTATTGACTGTGCCCTACTCCTATAAGGTATGGTTTCAGAGGTGGCAAGCTTCACACTCCATGTCACATGGTGATGTGGTATAGTCAGAGAGCCTAAGATTATTAATATGATGCTTGTTGGCAGCAAGTAGTCTGCACTGTAAAAGTTGCAAAGTCATTTGTTTAGTTACTGTCAATAGAGAATAGCGTTTTTATTGATGCAGTGAATATTTTTATTTGTTGCTTTTAAATGTTTCCAAATGAGTCTGTGATGTCACTTGTTGACTATTTACATTATACAATATTGCAAGACACACACACCTGTGCTTCAATGCCTAGTTGTCTTGCTCTGTGACAGCCTTTCTTGACACTGCTGCTTCAGAAATAAATACATAGGTCTAAGGGAGAGAGACCATTAAATATAAACAAACAAAAAGAAACATATGTAGTAGCTTCCTTGTATGCATCTTGTGGCTAACTTACTGTCTGTACCGCTCTACCTTTCATTTAGGCTGTCGGTGAAAAGTGTCAGTTATTAAAAATAGCTTTAAAGGTTTATAGCATAGGCTGCAGCTTTTAACCACGAACTATACATGGCTAACTTTTCCAGTGCACAGCAGTGAAACATTATTTACTAGCTCTGAAGAGAGCAACATACTCCTTTAGTGTTGTTAAAGCTGAGCAAGATATAGAGCCCTCCATTCCGATTTTATTCCAATCTTGTGATGTCAAATTTACTGAACTAACAATGCAAGCACTGGGCAGTGACCCGCAGCAGTGTTTGAACCCAATCAAATGCCCTCCTCGGTTATAGGAGGGCAGTTTTGTTTACTTTCAAAACGAATAGCTATCCTGACAGGTTTTTCTTATCCGATTGACCGACAAGAGGCGAGGAACATGCAGAAGTGGAGAGGGTTTGTTGGAGGCAAGCTAGCACAGTGAAAGTAGATAACCAGGTAAGGAGTGTGGTGCAATTGGTTCACTTTCCCTTGCTTAGCTTGCAGTAGCTGGTAGAAAGTCACGGCAGCATGCAATGGGGAGTTAAAAATAATACTAATATGGGTCCTCAGTACAGAAAACTTGGCAGCGTGATGTCGTATACGTGAAGGGGTTCAACATTATATTGCCACGCAAATTTTATTATACGCAAAGGAATCTGTTCACGCCGGCAGCTTCGAGTAGCCAGTGCCACAGCGATCGGTGGGCAGCCATCTTCTGTCCCTTTTAGAACAGGGCACTCTCCACCTATTCCAAACAAATTTAAGTTTTGTTCAGCATATTAATGCACCTTTAGCATGTGCATGTCACTTTGATGTGGTGGGTTTTCATGGTTTTGCAACATCGCAAGGCGCAGCCCGAAAAATTTTTGACAGACAGGTGCAGTGGGCGTTGTAATTTGACCAATCATGGAAGGCTAATGGCAGAAATGAAATAGAAACAGAGTGGAATAGCTTTGCGTTGTAGTGCCCATCTTACTATTAATTATATGTTGCAGTGTGTTCAGGTCAAATGACCCAATTTAGAATAAGCATTCAGTCTCAACCTTGCTGTAAACAAAATTTTATTTGCTGAAAATATTTCATTGTGCTTACCTGAACTTATAAAGGGGGCACTTAAATATAACCTTGATGTGCTTATATTTATAGTAAAGCACAGTCAGCATTGCATTTGTGCTTGAAGAACCATTCCAAGTCTAGCCTATTCTGCCACGACTGTCAAGACTATGTTGATGGCTTGGAAATGGTCACAATGTTTAGGCTATTATTTGAGGAGCTCCATCTACAAAGCCACTGGTCCAATTCCCACACATGTTCTCTCTTACTTGCCATTCTTATTGCACTACATACTTCCCCCTCTGCAGCATTCTCCAGAATTCCGTAGTGCTGTACTCATGTTGCCTTCTCTATAGTAAAAAGTGCCAGATCTACAAATTTCACTGTTAGCACCTTCAGCAAAACAAGTTGTGCTTATAGGTAATCTACCTACCTGTGAGTTCCTCCAATACAAATTATCTGACACTCAACTATGGTAGAGGTACTAAGCTTGTCCTGCCATATTAGTGAATAGTTACCTACATGTTTATAGACTTTTAAACAAGATTAAGGGAAATTAACTAAGCAAAAGTTGGGATACAGTTAAGAAATTTCCACTAAAAATATTGATGAAATTTCTTGTAATCGCATACTGTGAATCTGCCTTAAACTCGGCTTGTGTGAAGCCATGGTCTTGATTGTACTAGCCTTGATAGGCCCAATGGCCACATACCTACTTGGATTGGGTAAAAGTTATCCAAAAATTTCATGGTGGCATGGCCACCCCTTCAAGTTGTATCCAGGATCCTGATTCCCAATTAGGCATTGTGTGGAGATTTATCAATCACCATCAGAACTACAGGAGAGAAGCCGAACTCCTGCATCATCCTCCCCTACCACCTATACTCCATCTCTCAAGTCATTTGCAGTACTCCTTATCCAGTGGGAAGACTGAGTGCCCCTCAAAGTGTGTTCATCTGTGTCACATCATCTGCTCACCACCACAGAATTTGTGGAATACAAGGTGCATACACAAAGCTCCTAACGTGTCGCGTATCGTTATAATCCGTCATGTACCAAGCAAAAATGACTCTCTAATCCTACCAATAATTGGACAGTTACGCCTAGAACTATATTCCACTGCGCAAGGATATTACCTGTGAATGCCTCATAGCTTCGGTAGTACTGCAAATGATTTGCAAGATGGAGTATAGGTACCCCACCTTACTTCCCATTCTGTTCAAGTGGAGGACAAATAGTCCAGAGTGGAAATATCCTTAAAAAAGACCTAATAGAGACGTTTTCAAATACTTGCCCAATGGGCTGAAATATGTTCCCTTTGAGACACTCCATGTGCATGGTTGTCTTCAGCTGACATAAGTGTTAAGCACTCATTAGTACTTGTGGCAATGGCAACTAAATCTCGCGACTCTTCCAGCGCTTATAAGGCGCAATATTTCAAGCAGGGGCATGCACAAAATAGCATGCACCTTTTCGTTAGTAGCACTTGTAGCAGTCTCTCATTGCGCAACTTCACCGAGTGCACTAGCAAATTGTTGCGTTTTATCATGTTTGAACTTTCTTCGCTTGGTACACTGCTGTAAAGTTGGTCACCAAGTGTTTTTTATTCAAGAACAGTGCACCTTATGTGACCTCACATTTCAGATTGCAGAAATGATCATTGATTGCTTTTAAGTAGTGAAATTTACATTGCTATTTCAGTGCTCACATGCATTGCAGCAAATGCCAGGACACTGGGATGTTGCATCTCCACAGTGGTCATAGGGCTACCACGTATTTTGGTGCCATTGGGCAGGTAGTCATTTTAATGAAAGCTGCATTTAAATGATGTGAAGCCTTTGGAAAGTTTGTCAGTTTCAATTGCTTGTGGAGAGTATACTTTGGATCACTTTTACTACACCCTGTACATGGTGTTTTGTAGTAGACTGCATGCTTTTCCTGTTGTGAATTTCATAACTGCATGGAGTTCAACTTGTGTGACATTGTATTGTCCATCATGCTTGTCAAGTCTTGTAGGTTGTGTAACGGTGCTTGTACTTATTGAGTATACAAATACACAATATTGTAACTACCCAGTGATCCCTTGCTTTCTATGTGCCGCCACTGTAGATTATTGACGTTTGCCATACTTTCTTTAAAAGTGCTGAAATTTTATAGCAATTGCATTTCCATTGTGAGTCACCAACACAGGATAGTGTTTGTGTCCACCCTTGCTGCAAGGTTACAGGTGGTGTCCGATCATCAGTTAAAGTGAAGGGTATTGCACAGCCAACTTCATCAATTGCCACCAGGTTGAACCATGGTGCATTCAATGCTCCACAGTGCCGTATAACGGCTTGACTTGTAGCCTATTGTGCAACTTTGAAATGTAAAACCCTATCAATTAAGACAGGGATGTGCAAGTATTTAACTGATAAAATATAAGGCATTTCTCAAGATTTAACCCATAGTAAGGCCAAAGATGCGACAGACAATAATGCACATACGTACACATTGGAATATGGAAATGTGGCTGAAAAAAATCCACACACATTGTGGTTGTCTGCTATCCAATTTGCATGCCATCTGCTAGCAGATGTACTCAAATATACTGATGCAAACTTCATACTCCTGCAAAGGGACTGGTTACTAGAGGAGTTCATCTTATGCACAGTAAATTTCTTTGACTTATGAGCAATATGTATGTAATATGCTCCACTACACTCGTGGTGTGTGTATATTTTTTTCCCAACCTAGGTGATTTGCAACCGATAACTTGGTGCACTTTAGTGTTGCCACATCAAGCTTAAGGTTTCACAAAAGTACCACAAAGTTTTGTTAGCTGTAGATGTTACTTGGAGCTTCATGTCCACCTAGGTACAGATAAGACAACACAGTTTCAAGGAGAATGTCGTTAAGGTAGCACGTAAGTTACATAGTACTTGTTTGGGAAATTTGCTTTTTAATACAGTTTGGTGTAATGTGCCAAGTGCAACACCAGTTAAAATGCTGTTTATGCGAGTCAGGAGAACAGATACGCAAGAACTGTTAATTTTACAGAATATATTGCACAGTCATCTGCAAAATAAAGTTCTGGAACCAATGTTATATGGCAAAGAAATCCTTAATATAAACCTGGAATAATAAAGGTATGAATCCCTGTGGAACGCCAGTCTACTGTGACCTTGAGAGAATTTGTGGCACCTGTTTTTAAATATTGGTTCTCAGTTAAAGCTCGCGCTAATGATGTCCTACCTTGCACAAAATATCTCGTTTTTTTCTACATATCTCAAATCTGCAGGATTGCCACTTTTTCACTGGGCAATTGTAATGTGTCAATTCATTTTCATGCATTTAAATCTTCTTCTTAAGCTTGAATACTTGATGCAATAACTTTTCTGCCACATCTGTCCTGGACAAAGCCAGTTTGCTGCACTTTTTAAATGTCCAGTATTTTCCAGTCTACCAGAAGCTGCACAGTTAGGTTCTACTGTAATTGAATGGGTACCAAGTGGTCAACTTATTTTGCATGAAATGTACAATTTTCCTCAATCCACGGAAGTGATGACGCACAACTCATACAAAATGGCACTCTACACTTTGTACTGCCAGTGCAAAATATAAGTAATACCACATCCAATCCTAAAAGTTTCAATTATTGCATGTGCACAAAGTTCAGTGGGGCCCGAAACTTTGGCGTGCCTATTCTAAGATTAATAATTCCTATGTTTACTGGCACAAAAGTAAAATTAAGCTACTATTACCACATTATCTATGCATGAAAGGTTTTTAAAGCATACATGAAAGAAGACAGATCGGAGAACAAGTTTTACAAAGTACTATATTTTATTTAGACAATCGGTGACAAAGAGTAGGCAACACTTTCATTTGCATCTATCCTTGGCAGATGAAATTCAGTGAAAAGAAAAAGAAACTTGGCATTCTTTACAAAAATAATTATCCAAACATTATTTGTGTATGTCATAATGACTAACACCATGCTTTGAGGACAGACAGTGCCTAAAAGTAAAATTCATAAAGAAGAGACCATGCCTACATTACACATAGTTTATCAACAGTGCTATTTGACTTTTTTTTTTCGGCTACTATACTAGCATCTACATGTTTGAAGGACAGATGATGTCTGAATGAAAACTGCGATGAGAAAGCTGCAATCATGTTTAAATCAACTCCACAGAGCTGTCAAAACAAGTAAAGGCATCAAAAGCATATCATGTCTCTCATTCATTTTATACCCACCTTCATAAAACATTTCACAATCTAGTACATGTTCAATGATGATATTACACTCCACAAGCTTCATTAACCTGGAATTAGTGTCGAGATACACTGCTTTTGGCAATAGCATAGGTTGTATTAGCCTACTTTCCAAATAATCTAGTACAAACTTTCAAAAACATAATGAAGACATACTATGCCTTGCAGCAATGCCTCTGCCATGCTTATGTAACAAGTTCTGTTTGCTCATGTGCACAAGACATGCACTAGTGAAGTGCACTGTGGCTATCTTAATTAAAAAGGGGAAAAGAAAACAATATGGTCTATTGGGAAAGTGGACACAATGCAACTAGTACTTTGTATGCCAAGTGAGGGCAGTGAAATCACTGCAAGAAGTAATGCGTAGAAAAATAAGTATCAGCATTAACTGCAGTACACATAAAATCAAAGCTAGAAATGTCGATATGGCTAAGTTTGGCCCATTAAAGGAAGCAGCAGAGAGAGACTAGGTACAAAAGTAAGATTAGCCTAGCATTACAATGCCCTCTCTTCTGCTGTACGGAAATATATCTTTACAAATGCCATCTCCTGTGTACCACACCAACAGGCAATGTAAAGTGAAAGCTTCCGACATATTCACACAAAAGTGTGTGTTGCCTAAGCCTGGCCTACGCAAGTCGGGATATGCCAGCAACGCAAAGCTGTATGGTCGATCACTTGCAAACTATCTGCAAGACATCATATCAGCTCTGAGCACTAGTATTGATGTAAAATAAACACACAAAGGCCTTCAGGTGTAAACTTCTCAAGTTCTGACTTCCCACAGATATTTTAACCACTGCTTTGCCTCGCTAGAATAGCTGCCATTGTGAAAACCACAAGTCCTTGACAAGCATCACAGTACACTTACATCTTCAAGCTTCGTTCATGTGCTCATACGAGCTTCACGGTGCACACAGTCCAGCACCATGTGTGCTTGCATTCGCTTTGGGAGTGCTGTGTCCATCTCCTGTAGAGACTTAAAAAACTTCACAAAGCAAGAGCCTTGGGTAGTGTAGTGCCACAGGGCCCATCAAAATGAAACCTGGGAGAGAGGACAAATCATTGGATAAAAAAACTAGGCAGCAGTCTTGCAAAAGCCTACTACTAAACGGAGGTCATAAACCGACATTATACTAGTCACAATAAGTTTTCTCGCTTTTACAGCAAGACATATTATGAAACACTTCTCTAAACTGACATAGCCAACAGTACAAACCTTATTTAAGAGAACTATTATGGAATGGAAACCATGGGTAATTCTCCATAGACGACATTGTTGCTCATGTTAAATTTGCAGAAACAAGAGCTAGCATGAGTATACATGTACACAAAGAAAGATACAGAAATAAGCCTGGGATTTAGAACATCAGAAAAATTGGCAGTTTCACCTGAAGGCAAAGCACTGAAAGCAATGACAAGGCTTAGGACTGTGTTCTCACTCCTCGCACGGTGTTCTAACAATACGCAGAAGTGACATTGCACAACACTATGCAAGACTACTGCTGCACAGCAGGACCAGCACCCTGCTAGAAACCAGGCGTGTCACAACGCTGGCACAGTAATAAATGTGGACAGTGACATTACAAGCATCTTGATGGTGCATAAGATGATAAAAAACCATTGGCATTTGTCAGTGCCCAATGAAAGGATTAGGCAGATTTAGCTTGACGTTTAGCTATCCGTTCTGCTCTGACCAGAGCATGCACCACAGTGGCATGCCAGCAGTGGAAGCCAGAACATTTCTGCTTAGTTCTGATCCACACACCATTAACGTATTTTTTTTTTTTCCAGTATTCAGTTACAGTTTGATACTCTGCTAATAACATTACTTTTTTTGCCTAGGCTTTTCTCTATTGTATCTGATCCTTTCACTACCAGGCAACTGGTACCTGTGAATGGTGTAAATAAAGTAGAACCTCATTAATATGTTCCTGTTATCTTTTCCTGGTGGTTGCACTCGTGAAACACCAATCCCATTTAGGGTTGTGTGTTTGCTACGTTTCCCCCTTTTTCCCAACTCAAGCCTCAATAGCAAGGCACTGCCCTTTAGTATGTTATTGTACAGATTTCCTTCCAACTCTCTTGTCTGCCATATTGGTAAATCCCTATGGCCTTTTCCGTTTTCATTCTTTGCATCCAATTTACTGTCTGTTTCTCTCGCTTCGGGCTGTCTATTTGCACTTCCAATCACCCTGTACTTGGTTTTCAACTTTCTTGACCTCTTCCTCCGGTCTGTATCCACGCTTTTGAGGCAGAAATGTTTGTACACTTTATCCGTCCATTTGTTTCATCCATGTCCCCGAGTCTTTCTACAAAACTAATTTTGTTCTGCACATACGGTTGCCTTATCAGGCTGGGTATGTGTGCCCACTTATGCCAATATTTGCCTGAGCTGTTTTGTTTGGTGTTACATCATACCTCTGTTTCGCCAGTTAAAGATAAATATTTCCTTCAAAGTAGACAAAAATCAACATCACAGCTAGAGGTAAGAACGACAATAGTGCAGCAGCAGTGCTTTGTTAATGAGCCCAGAACATCCACAGCTTGCATTTACTTGGCAAGATGCATTCACTGCACTACAGTACGATCACAAGTCATGTTAATGCGAAGATAACTTGTGATCACGTCAGCAGTTGCACGCATCACTCATCGCAGTGTCATAGAAGGGGTTTCTCATGTCGCCACGTTTTTATTACAATAGCAATTATAGACACACTCCAGGCAAATTTCCACTGTTGCTGTGATGTTCCGTATAAATTCGATGTGCAGTAAGATATTATCACATCCCACATACCATATGCTGTAAGTACGAGGAAAGGCATGCCAGGGCGAGCAAAGAAGGATGGTGGCTTAATGTGTGCAATCTCCCCATTTGCCCAGTATTGTGCACGCATGTATGAGGAGCGAGGTGGGCGTGCACTAGTATCTCCGCTTCTAGCCTGGCCGTTGCTGCGCATGGCGCAGCTGAGCGTGCTCTACCTTGGAGGTCTGCAATGGGTGCAACAGCTAAGCAAGCTCAGATGAACGGTGGCTTGTGTGTGCGCTGTGTTCTCACATGCCTAATGTTAGAGAGCTCGTAAACTGAAGTTTCGGAGTCATGCTGAAGCTAGAGGCAGCACTAAGCATTCGGTCATCGCTACTGCTGCTCTTCGTCATGATAGTGTTGTGACTGCAAGTGTCCGCAGTTATGGAACGAGATCTGTTCATGTTTACCTGTGCATGCATGACACCATGCTTGTTAATTTAATTAGTAAGTGAATGTTTACTGCAATTTAGATGGCTGATAATACTACAACCCTTCCTTCGTGCAGATGTCTAATACCTTGCTCCTGCAATCAATACTCTGCCTTTTGGGCGAAACTGAATTTTCTTTCCTCCATTTCCTAGCTCCAATTTTCTAGATTCGGACAAATTTCCCTTTTCCCCTAAACAAAGCCTAAAATCCTTGGATCGACAGAAATTTCTCTAAGTTTGGCAGCACCGAGACTTTATGACAAAGTGGAACTTTGCTCACCCAAAGTTTTCAGTGCCAGGAGTGGATTCCAGATTAAACTCTGCAACAGGAACACCCCGAGCAGCAACTTCAGGAGCAAACATTGCTGCCGGGTATACTACAGATGAAGTGCCAATCTGAAATTTAATAAAATTGGCAAATAAATTACATGCCTCCATCATTTCCTAAAGCCAAAACTGCCAGGTAAGCAGGCACATATATTATGCTTCGCATGTCTTTCACACATTAATATGCTTGACAACTTTGAAAGCATAAAAGCTTGCATTAAATATTCTGATATTCGATTCGATATTCAGCTTTTTTTTTTTCTTTCTTGAATCAATTCAACATTCGATTCAAAATCTACTATTTGGTATTTGCACACCTCTACTTTCTTTTTATATACATATACACCATGCAAGTCAGTTGGGGTCATTAACTAGAGCAATATTAAAACTTACAGCTACACATACACAAAACTTGCCACCACAGATACAGCACTGTTTTAAATGTTGCATATTTATACATATGTGCTGCAATATTTGTTCCCATGCACTGTCTGCATTCCTTACACGAGAAGTAATTGCCCGTTCTTTTTCTATCGCCACAGCAACTAAACTCCTTTTTTTTTTTTTTCACTTGAAGGATAAAGAAGGTCAGAATGCAGTTTCTGCTCATCCACTCACCACAAGGCAGAGGTCGCACCGCTCAAGTTCAACATTTGCCTTGGCAAGAACATCTGGCTCTAGCGACTCTCCAAACCAAACAACATGCGGCCTCAGCAATCCAGTGCACTTTTTGCACCTGTTTTAATATACAAGCAAGGACATCAGCACAAATTACACAATGAACCTTGCAATAAAATACTTGAGCTCAAATATGTACATTAACATGTCTCAAATTTTAAATTGTTTACTCAATTGAAATAAACAGCCACAATATTAACAAAGATAGAACAACACTGTGTGGGATTCTCTATCTGTGTCCGTTGCCAGTCTCATGGCCTCATGCAGGAGGGAGAAAGAATAATCAACAAAACAATATATCAGATTTAATAACAGAGAGACAAAAAAACCTACTGGATTGTCTGTATTAATGGAAACAAACTTAATCATTTTTGTGGTAGAGTAGCAATTCTGTCATCAAATTAAATTATGGGGTTTTATGTGCCAAGACCACGATATGATAATGAGGGGGCTGAGGGTAGTTGGGGGCTCCGAAAATTTGGACCACCTTTGGGTTCTTTAACATGCACCTAAATCTAAGTCCACGGGTATTTTCACATTTCGCCCCCATCGAAATGCTGCCACCGTGGCCGGGATTCGATCCCGTGACCCTGTGCTTAGCAGCCGAACACTAGCCATTACGCAACCGCGGCGGATTATTCTGTCGCATCAATTGAGTTATTTGAAGATGCCGACAGTTTTTAAGACAAATTGCAGAGTAGTATTAGCCAGTTAAACTTTTAGCAATCAACTGAAACATGTCCCATTTGCGGTATTGAAGCTGAGTAGTAATGATGCAATACCCATTTAGCATAAATCCTGTGCTTGGCATCAGTTTGAGAAATATGTCCTAAAAATTTAGGGCGAGATGCACTAATGTTCCTGTTAACATTTTATCAGCATTCCATTTCCCAATGTGTCTTTCCCATGGGAGTTCCTTAGCAATGTCCATGAGATTCTAGGTTTTCTACATATGGCACTGGAGTTGTCTATGTTTTCCAGGTGTACCAAGGGGTTCTTCTCAAGATTGTGCAAGATTCTCTAAATATGTCAAGAAGTTGGGAGATCATGACTGCTGTTCACAGTGAATGAGTTAAGTGAATCAGTCAAGCTTTGGCCTGTCAGAGTGGCGATGTGGGCCTGTTGGCTGTTAATCTTGAAACAAACTAGTTGTAGCACAGACAAGTCACAAGGACACAAGTGGGCGCTGCTTGTGTGTGCCTCTCTCCTTGTGCATTGCCTATGCTACAACTCGTTCATTCGGCCCGTTGACTGATGTGCAGGCAAGTAGCTTCACTTCAGTGTGTATGCAATTTGTGCCTCAAAAAGCAGGCCCTGCCTATTTTACTATGCAAGTTTTGAAGAGCTGCTGCACGCATAAAAAGATTCAGTGGCGATTCAGGGGTAAATGCAAGAGAAATGCGATAGGGCATTACGTCACACCTCTTTGAGGTCCCAGATCATGATTTAAAGCGCAGTGACTACATTGCAAAGTGTTGTTCAGGAGCTGACTTGACCCACTTCCTGCCTCTTCGAGGAGCAAAGTGCAAATGACAGTGGTCTGGAGCAGACCACTGTATACATTAAACATACATATAAACAATATTTATAGATTTTACTAAAGCCTTTGACCGTGTGGCTCATAACTGCCTAATATATAAAATGAAGCTGATTAACATTGATGCAAAAGTAATAAACTTGATTAAAGAATATATTTAAGTAACAAAACGACAAGTCATGTAGTTAATGATTTCTGTTTATCATTTCAACCTGTTAAGTCCAGTGTGCCCTAAGGTTCTGTTTTGGGACCTATCTTATTGTTAATTTATATAAATGATATTCCTCAGGGTATAGACTCATAAATCCGGTTATATGCCGATGAATGCATTTTGTATCGGCCTGTAAAATGCAAGGCTGACTGTGTTAAATTACAAAATGACTTGAACAGGATTGAAAGATGGCACAACATTAAACTCGTGAGATTTTAGTACTTGCAGTGAAATTGCAAAGCACACGTACTTTCTTAACGGTGAAGCTCTAGAAACTGTAGAATCATTTAAATACCTAGGTGTTCGTCTTTCCCCGACCTTGTTTGGCATAATCATGTGGGTTAGCATATTGTTTCTCCTGTATGGGAATCTCTTGGCTTCTTTCGTCGTACGCTTCATCAGGCTAAGAGTGATACAAAGCTTCTTGCATATACTACCATACTTCGCTCAAAACTTGAGCACGCCTCATTTATATGGAACCCGCACCAGATGCATCTCATTAACAAATTAGAATCTTTGCAGAACAAGGCAGCTCTATTTATTGCACGTAACTATTCCCAACATTCAAGCATTACCAAAATAACACATGACCTAGGACTCATCTCGTTGCAGACTAGAAGAAACGTATCTCTGTTAACTTTCTTCCATCAGCATTTTCGCCACACAAATATCTTCTCTCAGACACACATCTTACCTGCCAAAAGGAAATTCCCACAAATTGATCACGAATTTAAGGTCGTACAACCATTTGCATGCACTAAAGTATTGAAGTTTTCATGCCCACACTTAGCCATTTCGGAATGGAATCATCTTTCAAAGTAATATAGTCAAAATAACTGACCACATCATATTCAAAGACACACGTACTGAAACTTTTGGAAATTAGAAACACGAAACAGATTTTTTTTTTTTTACATTTCTTGCCTACTTTGCTATCACCTTTATTGTAATTATTGTTATGATGCCAGAGGATGCAAGATTATTGTTCGTATAATGTAAGATTTATTGTTGTATGATGTCAGATGAGAAGAAACATATTGGTTGTATGTAGTATGTACGACTTCATATAGGATGTTCGACTTGCATGTATGTTCCCTTGCTTTTTCTGTATATCAATTGTTATCCTCCCCCTCCCCCCTCCTATGTAATGCCCAAACTGGGCCTTTAGGGTAAATAAATGACAAAAATATATGCATACACACTTTGTTCCACTTTGACACTCCTAATGCGAATGCATTAAAATCTAATACATACCTTGGCAGCTCGCCCACTGGTATTGCAGCCTCAGGAGCATCAGGATCGGGAGCCCTGAATGAACATCATACGTAAAACATTTGTCAAGGCAGCGCTTTGATGCGGCTAAAGGGGAGGGTAGGAGGCATGGGCTGTAAACAATTTGCAACATAAAATCTTGTTTGATATTGGCAGTTACTCTTTCGCGATTATGACACTGACAAAAGGGATTTTGCACAGACCAAGTATAACAGTGAAGGTGCGATACTTTGAGTAACGCACCATGTTTGTTTGCTGTCACATTCTTCCTGCAGCATGTGCTCTTAAATTATGTGGCTTTCAATGACGGCAATGGAAGTCGACGAGAAAGCTTTTGCTAGTGCATAGCATCTTTCCCGTCCTTTATTCAATCTTATTCTACTTTCTGCACATGCAAAAATTCCTTTCCTAGTCCCAATAAGTTTCAGCCATAAGCACAGAGTCTTCTCATTTCCCCCAATGAACTCCTCATGCAGCTCAACAAACAAGCACAACCACTCAAGCTGCAGAAATGGTTCCTTGATGGTGAAAGTGGATGGTGCAAGCGTGTGCTAGTCGTACCGCTTGCTTTACTGAGAGTGAAAGCAGACACCACGAACACACTAGTTGCAGATAAATAATTAAACCAACAATTGAAGTTACCAGCTGCTACCATCTGTCCACATTACGTAAGAACAAAGCACTAAGAAATCGATAGGCTATGCCGAGATTTCTTACACCGCTACACACTACAATAATAAACAAACCAGCATGAAGAGGACCACAATAAAACAAATATGCCACAATCACCCTGACCATTCATGAAGAATGGCACAAACTTTATTAGCACATACTTTTGTGTTTAAGATTCCTCAAGTGTGTAGTAATGCAATATTTGGCAGATATCATTACAGCCATGTGCTCCATGCACTGAGCTTGTTCATTCAAAATGTCCAAACCTATTCAAAGCCTCTTTAAAGAGTAATAAGAGGAAGAACTAGGCGATGCAATTTCAACGCATAATGGTAAGTGGCACAAAAAAAGCACGAGACCACGAAAAAGGCTAGACACACAATGTGCACGTATAGTTATGTTTCTTGTGTTAATTCAGTGGTTTACTCTATTCTCAGCTGTGAGAATGCCCCTTAGCATTTTGGAGCAGCCAATTGAGCAGGCAAAATCTTACTTTAGGAGCACATACTCCTGTGTTTAGAGCAGTTTTAAGGTTTCCATGAAAGAGCACACAGAGGAATGAAATGTAGTTTACTGTTCTTTTTACTTCGTGTAATCGTTTCCTCATAAGACTTAGGAGCAAAATAAGTGATTCACCACAGCACATCATGACGGCAGCAGCAAGCCTACATGAATGACATGCTACTGTCTGGGCTGTGCAAACCTGAGGAAGTTAATTAAGGAACACTAAGGAGACGCCACGAATAGAAACACTCAATCAGTTCATTCTGAGGAAATAATCTTTCAAAGCTCCATTCAATTTTACAGTAATATAGGAGGATTATTAGAGCAGCAAATGAAGGTCACAGTTCCCCTTATTAAACTTTGCGCCGAAACACCAGTGCCCAGTGTGACATCACAAATTTCAAAGTACTTTTTCACACTTGGGCCATTGTGGGCCAGTAAACATTCTTGAAATTTGCTAAGTACTGTCCTCCACTCTTCTAGGATGGAATGTAGTACAACTTCACTGAGGAAAAGTTATCTAGGTCCGAGCAGTCCCCGTCAAAATCTACGACGTGAACCACTCATCTTTCGCTTTTGCATCTTTTCTGGCTTACCAAGCCTCTTTTTACAGTAAGAGGGGCTCTCTTGTTGTTTTGAAGGGTAATCTACTAATCTGGCTGAAATTACTTTGCTTTTTAGTGTCTCTTTAGGAAGGATTGCTTCATAGGCTTGATAATCTGCGTAACCTGCAAATTTGTTTTATGAACCATAATCACCAATGCAAGCACATAATGTTCTTTATTCCGCCACTGATGTGCGCACATCAGTGGCGCAGGGCAATTTCACAGGACAAGGCGTGCAGGGCTAGACCATTTGCTCGTTTGTGTTAACTTTTTTACCACGAGCTTTACCAAACACTTGGCTGACAAAGTGCATAAACCATGGTTTAATACCTGATCACCATGCATGTCGTTATAATGCCCGATGCTAAATTCAATGACCTCAAATTCTCTGAAAAAAAGTAATATGGTGCAATAGCTGCAAGCAAGCCACAGAAACAAGCACAGTGGACACTGATTACCTATCTGTCTACAGATGCTACCGCGCATCAGCCCTCGATGCGTAAAACTAATGCATTGACCATGCAGTCATGAAGCCAGCATGGTCACCCCCCCCCCCCCCCACACTGTAGTTTCATGCATGCCTTATGGTTGACACGTAAATGTAGCAATCAATTCGATTCTGTCGGCTGTCACAATGGCAATCTTGCTGGCGGTAACACTATGAACGAATGCGGCCAATGAATGCAGCAGCGCCTCGCTTTGTATTGCATTGGGTGGTAGCTTCCCAATTTTCACATCACCGAAACTACATTGTGGTGCAGGAGTGGGGCAATTTAGGCAAAAAAGATCCTCTCAGAGCAGTATGGAGCAGCAAACTCCAGTTGACGCAGACAGGTGCAGCATTTTCACCACTGAATTCTTTAACGGCATGGAAAAGTTGGAAAAGTGTAGTATGTGCGCCAGGCCGGCTGATGCTTGAATGTGTGCTTTAAAGGCCAACTGCAACGAAATATCCATTAAGATAAATGTCTTACAAATGAGTAGTATATAGCACTGCAGTAATCTTGGCAAAGCCACGGGGCTGGTAATTGTATAATTTTCTTATAGCAGCCTTTAAATAGCACCTAAGCAGACAATGCATGCACCTGGTGGTCGTCAGTATGACACAAAATCCAGCACACCACAAGATTTCTCGGCGCGACACAGGAAGCGGTGAGCACCACCTAATGTCGGAGGTCATGCCGAGGAGCCACGGTTTCTGGATCATGTGTCACTTTCCATGAGTTTCAGTATGAGAAATGACTTTTCTTGCAAGCTTTTCCGCAATGCCTCTGTTCATATTTTTAAACACCAGATATGGCGCAAATGCTCCTGTATATCTAAACTAGTCTTAAAATAGGCTTCTTACACAATCCAAAATTTCATTGCAGTTAGCCTTTAAGAGAACATTATTTTTCTTTGAATAGAGCAGAGAATTCAAACGTGGAAATTCGTTATTGTAAGAGCATCTCTTCTCCTGTGCTCAAGGACACCAACAGGGATGTTTTGTTTTCTTCTGCAACACTAGTTAACACAGTCGTTGTCAACAGCCCATAAGAAGCAGTTTAGCTAAGCACACGCATAAGTGTATATAACAGTGAAATGAACAAGTTGAAATGCCAGTGTTGTTGTATGCGATACTTTTACTATATAGAATATGTACTAGTATTTACTGTCATGCCAGAATTCTCAAATACGTATCCACTTTAAGACAAAATGCTATGTACTCATGGCAAAAGCATCAACTGAAAGAGATTCACCTACCCTTTGCCGGCAAGGGCAGGAGTGATGGGATTGTCCTTGTTGACGTCTACGTGCCCACACTTTGTGCACCTGGTCTTGAACAAAGTCCCTTTTTTCAAAGCAGACAAAAACATCAGATATATTAGCATCAACCCTTGATGCTACAACAAGACTGCAATTAAGGGGTAGTGGATTATTCAAGACACCAACTGTGGTTTTTTTCGTTACACATGTGGATTTCTTTAAAATGGAAAACAAGAACAAATTCTTAAAGCATAAGACTTCTTACATGAACTGAATTGAATTTTGGGGTGTTACGTGCTAAAACCACAATTTGATTATGAGGCATGCCGTAGTGGGGGAGTCCAGATTAATTTTGACCGCCATGGGATCTTGAACTTGCCTTCAATGCACGAGACCTTCTTGCATGAAGTCTTGCTTTAAAATAAAAAGTAAGTAGCATTACAGAATCACCAGTGCCCAACCTAGCTGCCAATTTGCCCGTTCAATATCACTTCACTACAGAACCACAACACTGCAGCATCAATGTATAAGGAGAGTAAAGTTTCTAAATATTCAGCGATTACCAATATATCTTTCAAAAACGTACCATGAAGCTCCAACAAGTTTTTGGTTCCAGCTGCCCTGTGCAGTTCATCAATGTTTTGAGTGATGACAACAAATGTCCGTCCTTCTTTCTCAAAGTGACTTTCAGCTTCTGCTAAAGCTTTGTGCGCCTGTGGAAAAAGGAAAATATAAAATGACATTTCATCATGTCTATGAAAGCCAATGTAACATAATAATAACAATTACTTTTCCAATGATTTTCTCAAAAAACACATGGGAACACATTCTCGCAGACAGACAAAAAAATAAATGCATCGTAATTTTAGGCTTCATTATGGAAGCACAGGGAACAATCATACTACATGCTACACCACTGACACCCAAGAGGAAACGAAACAAAATATGACGAACAAAGTCACTGCATTGCCAATTTTGAATGAAGTATATCACTGCTTTAGTCGACAACAATTCAATATGTGAGTAATCAAACATGCTTGTCTGTCTCACAGAAGTTATGCCACATATCATATAGTATGTTCAAACACACAGTGGTGCTTGTACTTAGAGGTGAGTCAAAGAAACTTGTCAGCACATGCCAAACTAACTTGCTGGCAAGCATACAATGTAAAACAGACCATGTAAATGAACTATTCCTTCAGCTGTTTCTATATGATAACAAAATCTTGATTTGAGCAGGTTGCTTTGTTTGTAACTGCTATAACTACAGAAACAACAACAAAGAGAAAAGGATGACACAGTTACACAGGTAGTCACCACAAATGTGAGCAGTAACTACCTTACAGATTTATTTTTACACCAAAACAAAAAATTTGCACTCTGCAACTGCTGTGGAAAAAAAGAGAGAGGGGAAAGAAATAAATTTGGCTGGGGGTTATGCAGAGTATTAAAGGTGACAAATTGTTTAATTTATAAGCAAGTTGGCAAATAACGCAGATAAGCAATGATAAAAAGCAGGGTGGAAGTTTAGTCAAACATGGCAAAGCAATACCCATGAACGGAAGCTAATCTAAAGAAATAGAGGTATAGAAAAATGCATTTGTCAAGGCAATATCTGGAGCCATGGCAGCAAAGGTAATTCCCTAGCGTGGAAAATTACAAAAATGACAAACATGCTGTGTTTGAGACTAGGCCTATCATGAAGTGCTTCTTGCTGCATCATTAGCACTGCTGGGTTAGGTTCACTCAGGCTTGCTCACGCAGCAGAAACATGACTGCAGTCAGCACTTTCTCTTTCCCCATTTCTAGCAAGCATGCTTCCTTGTGCTTTGATTGTCATCATTGCCAATTTTCTCGAAAGTGCTCTGGTCAGGGACAAATTGCAGCGTTGAGCATTCACAGTCTACCCTTACCTTATATTGTCACAGACGTGGTTCTAGTAAAAAAATATTTGCAAAATGATTCACTGTGTGTAAATATGTGTGCAGCTGCAACTGCTGGTCCATGGAAGCACAGAAAGACCAATTCTCAAAGTAAGCACAATGACAACTAAAGCCCGAAATGTTGTTTTCTATTGTACACAATGCATAGCAAGCTTTTAAACTGGATTCCTAAGAATGCAGAAGTTAAACAGAAAGCACATGCACTCCTCCAACTCAACTACAGCACTTTTTGCACAAAATGTAACAGTGACAGGCTACTTTGTTCTGTCAAAATGTACCCCTGCAACCAGAAATTCTAATTTCATGCCTGTACAGTGGTGCCTCAGCGAACAAACATATCGCAGAGCAAACTGGGCTCACTAGTGATATTTAACTTGCACAACCTGGTTCCTTTGAACAAACCAGATGTGTATGCCCATTCGCGGTCCTGTGCTGCTCCCGACCCTTCCTTGTTATTTGCGTAGTCCTCGTCCCTCCTTCATAAATATGCTGGAGAAAAGGAGGAGGCAGGTGATTTTAGATCAGTTCTTCCATCATGGATCTTAAAAAAAGGAGAAAGGATAGGATATACACAGGAGGAAATACCTCACGGCACTGTCTTTTGTCCCATCTAGCTGAAGGAGGCTGACGCAGACTGAACTAAGAAGTACAGTTAAACACCTTTATAAAGAAGTGCCTGGGACCTACAAAATTCTGCGTTACACAGGTCACTTTGTTGTAAAGCAAAATGCACCGTACGACTCACCATAGAGTAGACTAAGCATATTTGGCAAAAGAAAATGTTTATTTAGCGTGAATTCTAGTGGTACTTAGTGATTTAAGTAACCAATTTTCTTCTGCACATTTCGTTTGATGAAATGTGTGACTGTAACCGACGTTATGGTAATGAGGTTAGTGGCATGCTGTGTGGCAAAATCCAGGAGTGACAAAAGGTACAGTTGCAGAGCGTCAAATGCCGCCATTGCCTGCCTTGTCAAAATTCTTGGTTAGTCTGTAGGCTCTGCTGCCTTCGTCAACCTCCATTCCATCCTTGATAGCCTCAACGATGTTTCTGAGCAGATCATTACACTGGCTGTAAGTAAGGGACTACCACAAGTACTGCAGCATCCGGACTCTCCTGCATGGTGGCATTTCCTATATGCACCCCTGCTCTGTGGTGCCTACAGAAGAAAATGGTGGCACCGCTATGTGCATTTGTTGTAAAGCAATAAATCACTCTTTGGGGATGCCTATACTCCTTTGCTAACAGGAAAATTTGTTGTAGTGGTATACAGTGTAGAGGCATTCACAAACACATGGCAGATAGCAATTTGGCTAGGGCTTGCAAAATCCCTCATTATACAAGTCATTTCATTATAGTGGCATTGGATTGCTTCTAAAACTGCAGATGCATGTAAACAGTAGTGTAAAGGGTCCCCTTTCCTCCACCTCCTCTCTCCGGATTTTGAACAATGTCCTTCCTTGGTAAATACATTGACAATTTGTTTATAGTGCATAACATTTCTCATTTTTGAATGATTAACCGAGGTCCAGAAACGAATAGATTGGTTTCTCATAGTAAACAACAGGAAAGCATGTTCCGCAGATCGAATGCCTCGCAGGACAAACCTGTGCATAGAAAAAATTAAGTTTGTTATACGAAGCACCACTGTGCACACATTAAGCACCAAAACCAGTTTCCAATTGCAAAGTCAACTTGAGACTGGCTCCAAGTAACGAAACCATGCACTGAGTCTGTTTAAGGATCCAATAAACTGTGCTTTAAATAGTAATACAGAGTTGCCAACAAGTGAACGACAATATTTTAGCACACATTGATGCACTTTTACACTGCAATAAGCAAGCTCTATGCAAGTATTAAAACATGCAGACACCGCACCACAGAATTTGTCGAGATTGCGTGCTTGAATTACTGTCTTTCATTGCCTATATGGCGTGCCTAATTCTCAGTGGAACAGGTGCAGCAGCACGACTGCACTTTCACTGTCCAGAAGCAACACTCATCGCAAGTTACTCGTCTGCACTCGCATATCAACTTGAAAGAGCCGGTATTAAATGGTAACTATGTCAGTGCATAATCACTTACAAAATATTTAAGAAATTTTGAGCGTGAAACCATCTTCCCTCCATTTTCATTAATGTGCAGCATTATGCATGCTTTATGATCTGCATCCGTTCACTACACCCCCCTTTCTTAAACATTCAGAATGTGTTTTCCTAAGCTTTGAGCATGAACAACTGTAATGCTCCTGTACATAGGGGCACAACACATTTTTCATTATTAGTTTCAGCAAGACTTAATGTGAGCATCACTGAATAGACAATAGATTCCAATATGAAAGAAGCTACAGCAGCTATGCAAGCACAGCGGCTTTATCAGAAACACTTAAAGGTCAGTTCAGATACTTCGGAACATATGCATCTCACGAACACAGCAACCAAGAATCTATACAGAAGCAGCATAAACCTCACCGCATTTGGCTGTTTATGTAGCACTAGATCTCGTCGGTAGTGGTAGAACTCCCAAACCAGAGATGGGTTAGCCAAGAAAGCAGTTGGTGTAGCAAGATCCTAATATGGAAAAGTCCCAGAAGTTGTATGAAGTCACATGAGCAGGGAGTACGTTGTGACCATAGCCTCCTAGGCTAAGTTGTGACTATATAGTCAAACACTATGAGATTTGCAAACAGTGTAACAAGCAAACGTGAACGTAATAAGTGCACATAATCAGGATATATATATATATATCACTCATAGCACGCACGGAACTTCAGCCACCAATAAACAGACTTTACTACATCGCATTTCATGGCTGTTGGCTAGCAAGCGACTTATAAAAAAAAAACAGCCAGCAATTATACAATGCATTTAGAAATGAAATGAAAAGCACACCTAAACATGTGTGTTTCTTCATGTGCAAAACACTGCAAGCGAGTGAACTCACCTGTGCATTATACTTTCGCCAGAGGCCCCCAGCACCACGGAAAGTTGGCACGCCGCTCTCAGCACTAATGCCGGCTCCCGTAAGTGCGACTACGTGCCGGGCCGATTTAAACACTTCGCGAAATGCTGCCATGTCTGAACTGGGTTGCCTGCGTGCATTCGCCATAGTGTTGGGTCGAGACATCAATGCACCCGTGACACTCAGTGCTCGCCTTAGCATCACACGTGACGCCATCCTGTCGTAAAGAAAGAAGTCGCGCAGTCAAACACTTTAGCAACGATGACTTCGCCCACTTTCGAATAACAAGAAATTCGCCCAGTAGCATCCAACGCGAAGCAGCAATAGTTCCGAGAGGGAAGGACTGCGACGACAAACAACAGTTTAGCGGAAACATCGTATAAATAGTCATTCAGCTCTACAAATCATGCAGGACCGTCGCAGACTACACCGATACATGCCACAAGATGCCGATGCCATATAACACCTATCGATACATGCAATTCGTACGCTGCATACAACTCCGCGTCAGGAATATCAGCATAATGTGCATACCGTGACAGTGGCAAGGGAGCGAGCTTTGTTAATCAATGCGACTGCTGCTAAACACGAAATTGAACGCTTGAACTCAAAGTCACCTCCGACCATTAGCGAATGCACTCAGATAAGTACGATAAATACTCGCACACGCCTTACCAAGTGCGTACAGGTAGTGAGAGGCGAAAAAATATATAAACATATTGCAACGCAGTGCCGCTATTCTCATAGATGGCAGCACACGGCTGCTGGCTTGAATCTTGCTTCAGTTAAAGGTCCCTTGCAGCTCGCGTACTCTTGTCTGTACGTGTGCTGCAAAGCCTGTCTGTTATTTGTTGTCATTTCTTCATTGCAGTGCACGGAGGAGCGCTGCACGATCCACATATCAAGTTTGCTCCCATTTCGACGGAGCTGCATGTTCCACGCTACGATTTGGCAAATGCGTTCTTCCTGCCAGGCAACACTATATCAATATTCCAAAAACGTTCTCATTCGCTGAAAAACTTAAATATCTGTCTTTATTGCATTGTTTCGTTTCGCAGTTTCCTTTTGTGCCCTGTCACTCAACTTCAGCGCCCACTGGCCGTCTTAAAGCAAACTATAAAGCAAGCGACTGTTGCGACAGCTGGCGAAGCATGCGGGTGCGACCAAAAAGTCCGCGAATGTTTTGAAGGATGTCATATAGGCTTCTTTATTCTATGATATAGGTGTTCTGTGGTCATATGCATCGGTCATATGGACCTCTTCAAGAGGGCCCGACCATCGTGACTCAACTAAGAATCGCTGCACCAATAAAGCTTTACTCTCTCTTGCTCTAAATAACGAGCAGGATAAGTAGTATCGTGGGCATGACTTTAAAATACTATTCAGATATTCTGCGTCTGCATCAAATAACAGACAGAACGTATCGGTATCTAAGATATACAACGTTTTTGTGTTAGCATTGACCTGCGGCATAAGCTAACAAGAACGCGTAAACGTTGGGACTGCTTCTTTCTATCAGCCATTTACACGCCGCGCGCCTTTTCCTCGTCTTGCACACCCATGCTAAGGTGGCTACCCCAGACACGCCTCCTTGAAAGATCACCCCCCTCGATGCTCCCTTTTGCGTCGGTTGCTCGCGCGGCTCTCCTCGCTAATTTATTCTTGCATTACACTCTAAACACGGCAACTTTTATAAAGACGCATATTTGTACATTTTTCATAGATAAGTGGCGCTCTCTATAAACCGTAACGGCAAGAGCCGTGCGCGCGGACTTGGACGTGGTAACGTGGCAGCTAGTTGGCGCTGCAGGTACATATGTTACAAGTTTAGGCGTCGCATTAATTTGGGCATCATATTAATGATTACTATTTAGTACAAATTGTCATCATTTAACTATAGGGCAAGTATTGCACCTTTATAAATGTTGGCGTGTTTAGGTAAGTAACAGAAAGCGCATTAACGAACTTCATCATCAACATTCATCATCAGCCTATCTTTATGTCTTCTGCAAGACGAAGGTCTCTCCCTGCGATCTCCATGCAATTACCCCTGTCCTGCGCCAACTGATTCCAACTTGCACCTGCAAATTTCCTAATTTTATCACCCACCTAGTTTTCTGCCGTCCTCCACCATGCTTCCCTTCTCTTGGCATCCATTCTGTAGCTCTAATGGCCCACCGGTTATCCATCCTACGCATTACATGGCTAGCCCAGCTCCATTTTTTTCTCTTAATGTCAATTAGAATATCGGCTATCCCCCTTTGCTCACTGATCCACATCGCTTTCTTCCTGTATCTTAACATTACGCCTAACATTTTTCGTTCTATATCACTTCGGCAAGCGTAGCCTCGTCACCCACAAACTTGGTGCACAGTGTTTTATTGTTTTATTGACACAGCAGTTATGTGGACACTCCAGGAGCGTTTCTGCCGTCGGCGTCGCCGTGAGGTTCCGTAGAAAGTCCAAGGGCGATAAAATCGTCGCCGCACGCTGTATGCGCGAGTGAAATCGGGTGAGCCGGCGCTCGCGGCTCAATCTCGCGGTAAGCCAACACCCTCTACAGAACTTAAAGGGAAGCTGAAACGGTTTTCAATTTCGATGAATTTCTGGGGTTTAGAAGAACAGACCTATTAATTTACGGTTCTGAATTTTTTTTCTTCGTTTTGTTAATATAAGGGGCGGAAATCGCTTTCTAAATACCCCCCGTGGACACGCCCCCGTCGCTTCTCGGAGAGCCGGGCGAGGAGGCAGCCGGAGGAGAGAACCGCCGAGAGTGACGTCATTCACGGGGACCGTGCTGCCGGACCGGCGTGCTGGCATGTGCTGGCATGCTTCTTTCCGTCCTGCGCTTTACTAAACGACGCTACGAGAGATCTGCCGCCGCTGACGTTTGTTTCCTTTTGCGATTTTCGTGAACTGTGCTTCCTTTCTGTGCTGCGTGAGTGCCTACAGCCAAGGGCGCCCAACATGCCCTCGTTCTGTGCAGCATTCGGCTGTGCGAACAAAGGCGGGCGAGACGATGTGGTGTTTCACATGTTCCCTAAGGACAAGAAGCTTGCAGCGCAGTGGGTCCTTGCGGTGAGGAGAGATAACTTCGTGCGGACGAAATCAACAGTGCTGTGCTCGGACCATTTCCGCGACAGTGATTATCATCGGAGCTTGACAACGATGCGGGCAAGCCGTGGTTGCTCGATCAGTGGCTATGGTGTTGGGCTGCTGAGCACGAGGTCGCGGGATCGAATCCCGGCCACGGCGGCCGCATATCGATGGGGGCGAAATACGAAAACACCCGTGTACTTAGATTTAGGTGCACGTTAAAGAAACCCAGGTGGTCGAAATTTCCGGAGTCCCCCACTACGGCGTGCCTCATAATCAGGAAGAAACACCTCGCCACCTCGAAAAGCGGCCTTCGCCAAGAGTCGCTCAGTTCTGAATGAAAAAAAGAGAGAGAGAGAGAATTTACCCATAGAAACAATCCGTGTACTTATACGGCTGCTAAAACGTTGTAATAAATCAATTTGCATTTCGTTATATTTTAATTGCAGCCCGTCGCGGCAGCTTCACGTGCATACTCGCGCGAGCAAACGCCGCTGGCACGCTGCGAAGCATAGACGGAAACGCGGGGAGTAATAAATTTTGGTGACCGGACTTCTTGCGTAGCTTCCACAGCGTTACACCTGAGGTATGAAATGGAGTATAGGCTTGCCTAGCGACATTCGATGTACGGTTGCAGTTACCGTAATGTTACCATGTTTACCATACGGCGGCGTTAAAACTGCATAGTATCTGTATGTCAACACTAGCATGCAGCACGCATATCGATTCTTGATCGAGCCACAATCGTAATGTCGTCGAACCATAGTATGAATATTGCACACATAATCACCATGGCCCTCTCTGGATGTGTATGATAAGCAACTTCCATGACTGTACCTCGCAGCACTGTATGTGCGCGCTTTGAAACGCGGCACTTATGTTCACGATCGTGTATCAACACGCAAAAAACCACGTAACTTTACACAAGCAGCGGCAAGGTGCTTGACATCGCGGAATTGCACCCGTGTTTACAATCTAATGAGAAGGTAGTGCTTCGGCATTCTTCCAGCAGCAAGTTCCCAGTGACACTTTAGCGCGTTTTTTCTCCCGTCATTGGAACGTGCGACTACATGAAAAAACATACGTTTCAACTACGATTTCTAACACGCGAGAAGGTGCATACATCGCTCTCGCTGTTGGCACACTCAACATCGTCGTTGCCGCCTTTACCGCCATCGTTATCTGTATCGGCTGTCGGTTCGAACATGTACGGCGAAAATACAAGCTGTCCGAGATAGCGAGAACGTTCCATAATGCTTACAACTCAGCTCTGAAGCCAGAACATACCAGCGTGCTACGCTCTGAAACGGCGGCGCCGACCGGCGATCCCCGTGAAAGACGTCACAGCGGTCCCGACCAATCACGGGCAACAGCGGCGTTCGCGCGATGCCCTGAGGCGCTGGCGCGTTTTCTTGCAAAAAACAGCCGCTTGCGTTTGTTTCCACCTTTTTTAAACGAGATATTCGTGTTGAGTGGACTCAAAACTGTACAATGCCGCAGGGAACTCATTTTTTTCGAAAAGTGTTTCAGCTTCCCTTTAAGGCCTTCGGGCTGACCCTCTCCCCTTGAGCTACGTCACGCAGAAGAGGCCTACATAGAAGTTCCGTGCAGCGTGCTACGAAGCTACGAGCGGCGCACCTTCGTTGAAAAGGAAGCGCGAAAGATATACAATGGTTAACCCCGGCTATTCGGAGAAGACCGAGGGGATGACGGCGGCGACAACAATTCGATTAGTTCGAGGAGCCCTGCCGCTCCTTGAATAGCTTCGGGGTTAAACAAGTCCCGACATGCTCGGTCATGCTGTTGCATGCTTCCGAACGCACATTTTTTTCTAGACGTGAGTGCATGTAGTCGCAACACTTGTGCTGTGCTTGCGATTGTGTGTACCGCGAGTCTTCATTGCCCCGGCATATGGAGTGCCATGCCAAGGTATGCCTAATAAGTGCTGCGTGCCCAATCGCCGGAGCAGTTACATGTACAAATCGGGGCAGAAAAATCATGTCTGCAGGTTTCCGCAAGATGAAGAAGCCCAGAGTGCCTGGATTAGGGCGCTACAACGTGCAGACTTCATTGTATTACCGCACTCCAGGGTAAGATGTTCAGAACTTCTTTAAATAGTTACTTTTGAAAAATGTGGAAAGGTTGATTGCTCAATTACAGAAAGTGCTTTTACACAAAGTGATGATTCCTCAGAGTTCGACGCCTGCGAGGATGGAAACAAATGTGAATTTGTGTTAATGCACCTTTTGTGCTGTAGCACGAATATTTTATTGAAGAACTACTGCTTCAAGATGAATGACAAGATATTGGATGCCAATGCTAAGGCAAGGAAGAAAAAAGCTGAAACTCCGAGCACTAAGGCAGCTGTTTCCTTGTAAATAGCTGCACGAATGTTTTATATCCCATTTCTAAACTTATTTGAGTTGTTGTAAGTTAGTGGACTGCGGTAATTAGTGCGTCGAAAGCGAAATTATTCGTTTATGCATAATCTAGATTGGAATAAGTACATGTGTCCCCAATAAAATTGTTCGTACGCAATTGTGAAGCTAATAGAGTGCGTTACATTCATCATTGCCGTGCCATAAGAAGCATAAGTACAAAAATACAGAAGGAAAAGTGTTTATGGATTCAATTTATTTGAAGTAATAGGTATGAAGTATGGGGTATAATAATAATAATTCCCAAAAAACGTACATTAGAAGGACGACAAAGCGCGACGCTATAAAAAGCTGCTGGCATCAATACCTGCACAAGCTTTGCAAAGCTGTTTTGTATCTTTGCCTCTAAATAAATGCTTTGTAAGGGTTCTGCTGCTCATTCCGCAGTTTCGACTGAAGAAAAAGTGTGGAGTAGTCAATGGAAGCGTACTGCAGCTAGGTGAACCAAGCCGCGATCCCTTCGTTCAACCTGTATCCCCAAGCGCGCCGCCGGCCTCTTCTCCGTGACGTCACTCGCCGAGCACTCAGGCCTTCTTGTCTAGGAGGTGTGGGTAAGCAGGGTGGAAACGAGCCGTCGCGCGCGATGCTCCGGGGGAGGGTCACGCGTCGCACGCACTTGTTTCTTATTGTCCTCGCCTGCTTCCTGCACTGTGCCCACTCACTTCTGCAGGTAGCAGTTGTGTAATATATATATATATAGTTGAAGAAATACCCGCCGTGGTTGCTCAGTGGCTGTCGTGTTAGGCTGCTGAGCCCAAGGTCGCGGGATCGAATCCCGGCCACGGCGGCCCCATTTCGATAGGGGCGAAATGCGAAAACGCCCGTGTACTTAGATTTAGGTGCACGTTAAAGAGCCACAGGTGGTCGAAATTTCCGGAGTCCTCCACTACGGCGTGCCTCATAATCAGAAAGTGGTTTTGGCACGTAAAACCCCATAAAAAAAAAAAAGTGGCAGAAACGAAGGAGCACACTTACGAAAATTGCATCTTTTAACTTTTCGGCCGTGGCACACGGCCTTCGTCACAATAAACAGGTGACGAAGGCCGTGCCACGGCCGAAACGTTGAAAGATTAAAAGATCTAATTTTCGTAAGTGTGTTCCCTCGTTTCTTCAACTACCTATGCACCGGACCTACAGAACTTTCCCTTGAATTATATATATATATATATATATATATATATATATATATATATATATATATATATATATATATATATATATATATATATATATATATATATTCATGTCATGTAAGAAGCCAACAAACGCTGACACGAAGGACAACATAGGGGAAAATACTTGTGTTAAATAAATGAAGTAAAGAAACGATAAATTAATGGAAATGAAAGCGGAGGAAAAAAACAACTTGCCGCAGGTGGGGAACGATTTTCATCCACTTTCATTTTCATTAATTTGTCGTTTCTTTACTTCATTTATTTAGCACATGTATTTTCCCTATGTTGTCTTTCGTGTCAGCGTTTGTTGGCTTCTTATGATATGACTAATAAAAATCGGGCCCCTCTGTTAACCCCCCTTTCTTCCCGTTTATATATATATATATATATATATATATATATATATATATATATATATATATATATATATATATATATATATATATATATATATATATACATATACATACTAAGGCAGCCCTGCTAGAATTCCCTCTTTGATCGACTGCCATTTTCTGATGCTCCTGCTTTATTTATTTTTTTGGTGGAGATTCCCGTATATCTCACAGCTTTTACGTTGAACTTTATTTTTCATTTTTCTCTTTGTTTATGTTATCGCATGTCATGCATGCCAAGCACAAATAAAATCTATTAATTTTCAGCACGGATATTCCGAGGCAGAGGAACGGGACGCTTATAGCAGCCACGATGTGTTAGTAGGATGTGACCATGCAGCGCCATCCGCCGTTTGTTTGATCTACAGCTTACGGGGAAGCGATCGAAGCCGGCGAAACCATGAGGAACAACGAACTGACGAGCAGAGCCGCATTTCAAACCGGTCCTAAGAGAGACCGCTAAAGCGTAAGGTTACATTTTATTAATGCGAAAGTATTATATGCCCCATGAAGCGGAAAATCCTGCGTTAACATCCGACGGCAGGAATCAGATGTATGCGTTGAGACAAAGCCGACAATATCACTACTAATATGGATAAGATAGTTCAAATGGCTGAGGAGTTCTATAGAGATTTATACAGTACCAGTGGCACCCACGACGATAATGGAAGAGGGAATAGTCTAGAGGAATTTGACATCCCACAAGTAACGCCGGAAGAAGTAAAGAAAGCCTTGGGAGCTATGCAAAGGGGGAAGGCAGCTGGGGAAGATCAGGTAACAGCAGATTTGTTGAAGGATGGTGTGCACATTGTTCTAGAAAAACTGGCCACCCTGTATACGCAATGCCTCACGACCTCGAGCGTACCGGAATCTTGGAAGAACGCCAGCATAATCTTAATCATTTTAAAATATGAAGACGCCAACTAAACGAACACACACAAGAGAAGAGAACGGGACAGTTGCGCCACTCGCAACTGTCCCGTTCTCTTCTCTTGTGTGTGTCCGTTTAGTTGGCGTCTTCATATTTTATAGTGAACAGCTACCAACTAGCCCAACAAAAAGTGCTTTTAAGATATAATAATAATCTTAATCCATAAGAATGGGGACGCCACAGACTTGAAAAATTATAGACCGATCAGCTTACTGTCCGTTGCCTACAAAGTATTTACTAAAGTAATCGCAAATAGAATCAGGAACACCTTAGACTTCTGTCAACCAAAGGACCAGGCAGGATTTCGTAAAGGCTACTCAACAATAGACCATATTCACACTATCAATCAGGTGATAGAGAAATGTGCGGAATATAACCAACCCTTATATATAGCTTTCATTGATTACGAGAAAGCGTTTGATTCAGTTGAAACCTCAGCAGTCATGCAGGCATTACGGAATCAGGGGGTAGACGAGCCGTATGTAAAAATACTGAAAGATATCTATAGCGGCTCCAGAGCCACCGTAGTCTTCCATAAAGAAAGCAACAAAATCCCAATAAAGAAAGGCGTCAGGCAGGAAGATACGATCTCTCCAATGCTATTCACAGCGTGTTTACAAGAGGTATTCAGAGACCTGGATTGGGAAGAATTGGGGATAAGAGTTAATGGGGACTACCTTAGTAATTTGCGATTCGCTGATTATATTGCCTTGCTTAGTAACTCGGGGGACCAATTACAATGCATGCTCACTGACCTGGACAGGCAAAGCAGAAGGGTGGGTCTAAAAATTAATCTGCAGAAAACTGATGTTTAACAGCCCCGGAAGAGAACAGCAGTTTACGATAGGTAGCGAGGCACTGGAAGTGGTAAGGGAATACATCTACTTAGGGCAGGTAGTCACCGCGGATCCGGATCATGAGACTGAAATTATCAGAAGTATCAGAATGGGCTGGGGTGCGTTTGGCAGGCATTCTCTGATCACGAACAGCAGGCTGCCATTATCCCTCAAGAGAAAAGTGTATAACAGCTGCTTCTTACCAGTACTCACCTACGGGGAAGAAACCTGGAGGCTTACGATAAGGGTTCTACTTAAATTGAGGACGATGCAACGAGCTATAAAAAGAAGAATGATGGGTGTAACGTTAAGGGGGGATAAGAACAGAGCAGATTGGGTGAGGGAACAAACGCGAGTTAATGACATCTTAGTTGAAATCAAGAAAAAGAAATGGGCAAGGCATGTAATGATGAGGGAAGATAACCGATGGTCATTAAGGGTTACGGACTGGATTACAAGAGAAGGGATGCATAGCAGGGGGCGGCAGAAAGTTAGGTCGACGGATGAGATTAAGAAGTTTGCAGGGACAACATGGCCACAATTAGCACAAAACCGGGGTAGTTAGAGAAGTATGCGAGAGGCCTTTGCCCTGCAGTGGGCGTAGCCAGGCTGATGATGATGATGATGATTATGGTATCAAAAGCCACGTGACCAAGTGATGACGTCACGTTCCCGGCGTTGGATCTGCTGCGGCTCCCACTGGGAAATCCCACGGTGAACAGCCACGACGTCGGACGTGGCTGTCCGACACCCAAAAAGTTGACTTTGCCCAATTCGAAAATTGAGTTGACCCACGTTCAAAACCGACCTGGCCCACTCCAAAAATTGGCTTGGCCCATTTCCAAAACTTGGGTGGGCCACCCCCAAAATTCCCTTTGCCCAATTCGAAGATTGAGTTCAGCCACGTTCAAAAACCGACCGGGCCCACTCACGAAATTGACATCGCCCACCCCCAAAATTGACTTTGCCCAATTCGAAAACTGAGCTGCCCCACGTTCAAAACCGACCTTGCCCACTCCCAAAATTGACTTGCCTCCCCCTCTCAAAAATACGGGTGGCCCACCCTCAAAATTTACTTCGCCCAATTCGACCACGTGACCAAGTGAAAAATACCGCGCGGAAAAGTCATACTGCTTTCGCATTCAATGCACGTAAGGAGACACGAGTGCCTCTTACTTTTTCGTACTAGCGTTCGGCAGCACAAAAACGGATCAACGTTACGCAGCAGATTTGGCAGAGTCGGCGTAAAGCTTCATACAAGACCGGTGTAACGTGACTTCTCTGATAGCCGGGAGTCAGCTGGTTAGCCAGAGCCCGTGTTTTGTAATGTTCCATTTAATTTCCCATTCTTGCGATCCGTCGCACTGAGTGGCTGATGCCAGTGCTGACGGCGGCTTCAGAACCGATGAACGCGGGCAAAAAGAATGGAAAATGAAATGGATAGTTGAGATTTCCTCGACCATTCTGAGTTTGTAGACACCTGTTGATTTGCGCAAGTTATGCTGAAAAAGTCAGCCGCCAGGCACCAATTCCAGTCCGGACACAAACCGCAAGTACTAAATTAGCTAGTCCGCACTGCCTGACTGGAAGGATGTTGTGAAGACCTCAAGGCTAACAAATCGCTCTGCTAACAGTCTGTAGAAGGCACCCTCTCCGAGGATTTAGGCCTTTTAGACATCGATGGTTTCGTGACGTCTCTTCGCGTGTGTTTGTTGGGGATCCCCTACGCTCCGAGGCACCGGGATCCGCCGGGCGCCTCGCAACGTTGGGTGCTTCGCGCACGACTGAAGACGGCGCACTTCTTCCCCGCTCTCCTCCCTTACGCGAGGGCGAGATGCACGCTTTCACTCGCAGTGGCGTAGCCAGAAATTTATTTCGGGGGGAGGGGGTGTTCTCCGCCTACAACTATACCCCCTCCTCCCCCTCCATCATCTCTCTCTCTCTCTCTCTCTCTCTCTCTCTCTATATATATATATATATATATATATATATATATATATATATACACACGCAGGAAAGAGACGACGAACTTTTTGGAAGATCAAAAGCGTGGCAGTTTGGGCGAGTTGGTATGTCATGACTGTTTTCAAGACTCAAGACTTCTTTACTTGTTAGTAAAGAAGTCTTCCAAAAAGTTCGTCGTCTCTTTTCTGCCTATGTTACGTCGGGTCCTGCGTGCTGAACTTTGAAGAAAACCCCTATATATATATATATATATATATATATATATATATATATATATATATATATATATATATGGAAGTTGTACACCACGCAAAGACAAACTCCTAGCACTCCTGGAAGAAGAAGAACAACAACTTTATTGAAGAATAAAACGCTCAATGGGTGGAGCCCCTAGACAAGGGCCCCACTGGCTTCCGCGCGCCGCCTTGCTTGTCGGATGATGGCCCTTTGGACCTCTTCCTGTGAGCTGGACAGCGCCGCCTCCCATTGTGTATGCTCCGTAATTTCTGTGTTTGTCTTTTGTGGATATGCCGTGCATGCCCATGAGATGTGGTCTAAGGTGGCGTGGCTCCGCACCATGGGCATGTGTCCATATATCTTTCGGGATGAATTTTATGGAGAATGTGCAGGTTGTTATATGTATAGGTTTGCAGCTTTCTCCATATAACCTGTTCTTCCTTACTGAGATTATTATCTGGGGGTCAAGAATGTTTTAACAACGAGGACTACTTTCATTACTAAGGCGTGCAGCCACTTTGCATCAATTTATGATATCATCCTTATGCTATTTTGATAAACGAGGATATTAAAAAGCTAAAATTTCGTTTACGAATTGATGCATTCATATAGGTCGGTGACCTAGCTGGTGCATGACTTGGAAAATCTAACAGCGCTAAAAACGGGGACAGACAATAACAAGACAGAGCACTATCGTGTATCTTCTTGTTTGCAGGCCATACTTGTTGCAGCCCAGGCAACAGTGGAGATCACCGTTGTTTTCCAGCCAGATCTTCTAGTAAGTGGCACGGCCACGGCTACGTGCGGCAGAGGGTAGGCACTATTTTACGTCACCTGTCGCTCAATCACTATAGCTTCGATAGTATTATACGATGAAAGTTTCACTTACTTTCGTTGACCGGCTGTCCGACTTTTTGAAGAGATGTTTGGAAGTAACTTGCGATCATGGTATTGCAGTCATCACGCAACGCATATTGTTATTTGATCACACTCAGGAATTGATGAGGCAGACAGTCCGAAGCAGCGGCTGCTTCCTGTTTATAAGCCTTTGTGGAAATTACGGCACCCGTAGTCCGCAGTAAAATAAGGGCCAATAGCTCTGAGAGATTTGAAAGTGTCGTGTCTCCTGACGCCCGTCTGTTCTGAATATTGCCGAAACGTTAGGATGGGCTCTCCGCAGCAAACAGCATGTCTTACGACAGGGCAGGTTAGCCTCAGCTAGGCGACTGGCCACGGCGGCCGTCTCGTGTTGAGCGATCGGGCAGTGACGAGACGCTCTCCCTATGTGCATAATTATCCGCCAACTTGGTTCTTGACGCATTTTATACGCGTCGCCCCCCACCACCCCTCGACGTATCCATCACCCCACTCCACTTCTCAAAATTATTTTCCGTTACTCGCTGTCATACACATTCACCGGCTTGTCGAACGGCGCGACGGTTGCTAATATTCCTATATTTCTGCTTTTGCGTGGAGTTCCAAGCCATTCCATTTACCCTCCCACCTGTTTGTTGTGGCGGTTTCTTAGCTTCCCTGGCCCAGCACCCCCGTCTTTGATATATTTTGTCGTGGGCAAATCAGCGTTCTGTAGGTCTTTCTTTCTTGCCCTGTTTTTTGCCCTGTTTTCATTCGTAACGGCGTGTACAAACTAGCCTAACAGCAAGCTCTTCTCAAGTTTATTAACATAATGAAAGTCAGAGACAAGGGAAAGAAAAAGAAAAAATATGCAACTAGCATCGAACAGGAGCTGACGTGTCGGATCAAGCTCCTCTTGGCTTGCACTCTGCGCCGGGTTGGTTTAAGTACTGGGTATTTTTATTGCGATAGCAATTATATGGACACTCCAGGCACATTTCTGCCGTCGCCGTAGCCGTGGGGTTCCGCATAAAGTCCAAGGGCGCATAAAGTCCGGCGGCTGCTGACGGCGTGACCGTGCGGGCGCCGCACCTTGAAAGCGATATGCGATGTTTGTAGAGTGCGCGTAGTGCCGGTAGCTTCGTATGCGCTGGGATTTCGAAGTTTCTTTCGCGTTGAAGCGAGGGATGGGGGCACGAAGGTCAATGCGATCGCTGCTGCTGCCGCGATTCCTCACTCCAGCATTTTGACAGCGAGTTTCCGCGCTCATCGAGCGAGGTGTGTTCATGTTTACCTGTGCGCGCGTGGCACCGTGCTTGTTAATTTAGTTAATACACGTAGGCGGGTTAGCTAGTTTGAATCCATGATAGAATGTGTAAGCGCGACTGAACGAGGGCGTATAAAGAAACAGCCACACGGAGACAGCGCCGTCTCTATGTGTCTGTTTCTTTCTACGTCCTCGTTCAGTCGCACTTACACATTATATCATTGTTAATGTATAGTTGGTAAGCGAGTGTTTACAAGTTTATACAGGCGATAAAACTACTATCCTTACCATAGGCGCCGACTACGGGGAGTTCCGGGGCCCGAGCCCCCTCCAGAGTTTCCCGGGGTGGCTGAGCAGCCCCCCCCCCTTCCCCCGCGGGCGATGCCGATCCTCCCTTCTACCCCCCCCCCCCCCCCCCCAATAACACACACCTAAAGTGTCATTACCAGAGTTTTGTCACCCACATCATTTGAGGTTTCTTCCGACTTTCCTCGACCTTTTCACTTGAAATTTTACTGGGGCTAATAGCTTACTGCATCATTGTTGCGCGGACGTGCACGGCTTTTGATTCATACGTTCGCTTTATTTCTGCAAATCCTGACAGTAGTAGGACATGCGCATGAGAAGCACTAGCGGCGGCTGCCTCATCCGTATTTTCTCGCTTCAACATTGTTTTAAATTTCCACTGTAAACACCATGCACATCTCTCTCTCTCTCTCGGCGTGCCATGCGCGCGAAACGGTTTGCTTTTCCCTTCCGTTTCTCAGTTTTATTGCGATAGCAATTATATGAACACTCCAAGCGCATTTTTTCCCGTCGCCGTGATGTTCGGTAAAAAGTACAAGGGCGGCACCACCGTCGCCGCTCGTCGTATGCTGTAGATTTATGGAGGCAAGCGGGGAAGCAGCGCGTGAGGGAGAGGGGGGCGTCTTCGATGTACGGTCGCGCGCACCGTATCTTGAAAATAATCTGCAGACGGCTCATTACTTTTGTATGCGCTGTGTACTATCCGCGTCAAATGAAACGTGAACAGCGGAGCGCATGGCCCAAGCATAAGTGAAGGTGTAGTGCACGCCGTCCAGTCATCACCATTGACAAGCGCGCACATCCGATTTGGCCGCACGGCGCTCGTTTGGGAGTCAAACAAACGGCCCAACGCGTTCGGCACGCCCACGCTGGCCACCGTAGCGGCTTCCAGCCATACCGCACTGTGCAAACTTGGGGCACTATTCTCGACACGCATGGCGGCTGCACGGCCGCCATTATCCGCCATGTTTACTCTCTGATTGGCTGTAGAGAGGTCACGTGTTTTAAAATTTGTGCCGGGAAGCGGAAGTATTGCAAAATGCAATTTTGCGTTTTCATCAAGATGACGAAACGTGACGTGGAGCTGCGAATGTTATGGACTAATAAATTTTTTTGGTCCTTGGCAGCTATATTGCGATGTTAGCGCTTCAAAAAGAATGTGAGCGGTAGCGCGCAGAAGCCAGTGCAATGCATCTGCAATTGCGCGAATATGTGGTGGCGATCCAAGATATGCGCCATGCCAGCTTGCTGATTGGCTGAAGGAATATCTCGTGAGGAGCGTCACAGGAAAGGCTGTTTCGTAAACGTCATTTTGACGATGCGTGACGTTGCGCTGGGCCGCCATTGCTGAGATTTTCCGCCATAATTTTTGCTGCGACGAGCCGCGCGAATTATGCTAATGAGCAGCCATATGCAATGGCAGCCGACAGGAATGCGTATCGCCACATTTTCCCCGTCGTTTGGCACCACGAAAATCTTTTGTTCATAACGCGTGCTCATAGTATTTGCATCGCTCTCGGGTGGTGTTGACATTTGTGTTTGGGGCCATCATTTTTTAAAAGAACGCGTTTATACGAAATAAAATTGGTTGAACATAGCAAACTTTCGGCAATGTTGTCCACTTTTCACTGCTGCATTTGTATTGTAATCAAGATGAATGCCTTTTTGCACAATCAGAAGTTATGACAACGGCCTCTTTCTAATATATAAAAAGAAATGTACGCAAGGCGGCGCCTTGAAGTTTCCTCCCTCGGTGCGAGTAACCAGCGAAATGAACAAGAGATGGCAGCTCCGGCGCTTGCGTCGCGCTAGTGGATATCTCTGGCGCGCGCAACGCTATCGGTGATACTCGGCCGTTTCTCAGCCAGCCGAGTCGGGCTGAGTCACTTGTGTTTCACGAGATAGCGATAACGTGGCCTAGAACGTGCGCGCATCACCACTGGTAGGTCGCGTATGTTTTCACAAGCAAGAAAACAAGCGCGTTGGCGCCAACCATGCGATGACTCATTCCATTTTCCGGGGACACGCATCCTAGCTATTGAAGCAGACGACGGCTTGTACGCAGCAGACGACGGAAGCGAGAAGCGTTTTCGACGGAATAATCATATGCTTTGAGATAGCTGCTTTATTTTTACTGCGGAGGAAAACTGTTTTGCTTTACTGATAACGCTACATTCAGTGCCATCTTTTCAGTTTCTTAGGCGAAACGTCAAGTTGGCGTCACGTTACGTAAGCAAAACTGGGCCACCAGCGCCATATTGTTTGCGTCGCGCCTACGTCACGCACCGAAGAAAATGGCGGAATGTCCTGGGGCCGAATCTTATAACGGTTCGGTTGGGGAACCGTTCCTTTGGCCTCACCTGATTGGCCAAAATTTTGATTACGTCACAGGTCGTCAGAGGCAGCGGGGCGGTATCGCAATTTTTGAATACGTCACGCATCTGTCAATCATCTTCAAAGCGAACCGGTCGTAGGAACCGGCGAAAGGCTAGTCCGCTTTGGGTTCCGTTGCTGTGGCTTGGCTTTGGCTTGTGACCCTGGCCGCGCGCGCCGGTCGCGCGACCCCGGAGACACGCGGGCGTTGCGCGCGCGTGCGTTGGTTGCTTCGGAGGCTATTACTTGCCTTCGTCGTCTGCTTGGCGTTCCTCTTTCGGTGTCGACCACGGCTGAAAGCGCGATACGCGTTCGAAGAAGTGACGGATAATGAGTTGCACCGCCCTTGCTGGCTTTCTAAGTAAACCTTTTGCAGGCTACGCTATCAAATGGAGGGGACTCAGGTGCAAGCTTACGAGTGGCCATTCCACGCAGAGGAAGGAATATTGCGCGCTGCGGTTCATCGCCACCGGCCTGCAGCTCCCAGAGGTCGGTCGGACGTGAAGCATTCATCGGAATGACCTAGATCTCTGCTGCCGACACTGTCCACAAAGTTGCTCTCGCAATTACTGTGTTGGCTGGTTGAAGGGCTGGGTCAGCTTTCCCGTGACCTCAGCTTCAAAGCCAATGCCAAAGAGATATTTGCATGGTGAGATCGAATTCTCGGTGCTATCGCCAGCGTGAATAGCTCGCAGATCGCCGTTCAGCAGTCAGAAGGGTTCAACCCAAGAAACACAGAACCTCTTAAAAACTTCTTGAAATGGCTACAAACGGCTATAGACGTCTTGGTCTATGATAAGACTGAAAATAGAATTTCTTCTAAACATAACCTCAGCACTTGGAATATGCTAGTATATGTTCTATCTGCGGCAAAACCCACTACTGATGTACTAGAGTCTATTTTGGTAAACACATTCAGAATGTCTAACTCAAGAACTTTTCTAGATCGTTTTGTCTAAAAGTGCATAAATGCCAAACGACGTGTTAAAAGTGCGGTTACCGTCGGCCGTCGGCTTTAGCGAATAAAAAACGCCACAAACAAATTGAACTCGTTAGAAGCAACATAATTGGCTTTAATGTTAAATAATTTCACACCAGAACTTCAACAATCAAGGGCGTGTTATTGTTTTCCATACGGGGCGGGCACACGACGCCTGGAAACCATTCTATGCTCGCGCAGCAGGCATACTGACCGCAGCAGGAGTGAAACGCCGGCGTTGTACAGCGGTGTCACAGAGCCACCGCGCTGCGATCACTTCGGTGGCACAATCCAAATTTGTCAGACATCTCATTCCGTGCTGGAAACACTGGGTGGCAGGAAGTTTGAAAAAATGGCCACTGCCGCCCGCAATGTCTCGTACGTGGGTTCGTTATGCCAGTTGTTCGTCATTCTAAGCCGTTCTGTACATTTCTACTGGATATTAACTGGAGTCATTTAGCTGTGCTGATGCTGTTTGCCATGTGTTTTGCATCAGTGCTTCGTGACATCGACTGTATTGCCTGTTTTCGCCGACGGCTTACTACCACAATGGCGGGATCCGCGTTCGCCACCTTCGTGTCTCGGTGTGTCTTCTTTGTACGTCGCACGTTCGGATAACACTTCTTCCGGTAAGTGAAATACATTGCACTTCGTTTTTCGTCAACAATGTGAATATCTTTAGGTGTTACCCGCGACAATTCTTGATAGATGGGCTCTTCTGCCCTGCGATTTTTCGTCATCTTTACTTTTATACGAGGGTTGTGCTTGTGTTGAGCCGTTCAGCACTACCGCGCTCCATGGCTTCCACAACACCAGTCAGAGCTTTGCCCTGTGTGGTTAACGTAGCACGAATCAACCGAAGGCGTGCATTCGAAGACGACGCGCTGGCTGTAATGCTGAACCAGACTGAACTCGCCCTATTTTGTGTCCTTTTGTTCTTGCCTGTGCGCGCGTGTGTCAGTGACTATGCAGTTTGTAGCGTTCCCACTTTATAGCAAAACAAAAATATAACTGCAATGTTTACTTCATCTGTACAATCCCAAATTAAATCGTCTGCTGATGTACAAATTTCACTTGTGTTTTGTTCTAAATAAGCAGCAAAACCATTAACCTAGTAGGTGCTTCATCTGGGAGTGAAATCACGACAGCTTGGCATGTATTCATGAATGACTGTGGCTGGGTCACCTTATTTGTAATTGCAAATCTGCCTTTCAACTGACTTGATGCTCTCTTATTTTGTTCCTTTCACTCTATAGACGGCTGGACATCCTTCTTGTACCTTGTCGCTAGCTGGATGACGGGACCTCATCGTGATCAGTGTAAGCTAATGTACTGTACCCTCTTTGGTCCTCCCAGTGCTTTTTATATGGGTTAAGGCCAGGGAGCGCTTCGTGGTAAAATAGCTAGTTGGTGTCTCAAAACGGGCATTTTTTGCACTGGTTCATTATAAGCTGCCACTTATTATAACCAATTTCTCAGTGCCAGTGTACATACACAGTTCTACTATTAATTAGTTTCCCCCTAAGCCTTACAAAATTTAACTGTAGGTAGTCAGTGCTATGTAAGAACTCGCAATTTAACTCTGTTGTGTCATACAAGTATTCCATACATGATTAAAAACTTGCTACAACAGTGTACACTACACCTTGCTTCCCTAATGCACAAATGTATTCAAGCCAGTATTTGGTTAGTTTGGCATTCGAAATGTTTTCTGCGTGATTTAGTTTTTTTACAGGAATTTACTGTACAGCATCAGCAAGCAGTCTAATTTAAGATTTATGTGTGCTGTAAAAGGTGTGCTTTGCCGCTAGAATTGATAAAACATGGGCTGAGGCTTCCATTCAAGCACAAACTTCAACTTTGCTCTATCACCGTCCGCACTTGGCTGGCGCTTGCAAAATGAATCGCATCAGGTAGCTTGTGCCAGACTGTTTCTTAACCTTATTGTGAGGAGATCACAAAGTGATGTGTGGAGGCGCCTGCGTCTGAGATATAGATTGTGCTGCAACAGATATGCGTGTAGAACAGGCATGATGCTGAGTGTTCCAGCAGTTTGCAGAGGTGCTTTTAAAATTTTGTCATAACTGCAATTTTACCTGTACTGTTTTTTGTCACCTGTTTCAATAATATAATTGGAGGTGTTGTCAGAATTTAGCAATTTATTTGCCCTGGCCCATTAGCCTGCCGCATTTGATATTTTACTAGGTGGGCAATTATTCAGCATGGACCATTACTTGAATACACCTTTTTGTGTGCAGTGGCTTCTCAATTGCGTTTCAACGTAGATGCTCAGAATTACCTCAGGCTATAGATGCACTGATGAATTTGCTACCTATACGAATCACTTTGCACTTTCTCGCGCAAACAGCATAATAACACTTCCAAGACAGTGGACAATGTTATGGTTTGATCACATCATGAGATAGTTTCAGTATTGTATGACGCATCATCCAAGGTGATGCATCGTTGATGTGAGGTATTGCCCTAAGCCAATTAGGGTCACATAAAAATATATCAACAAAAGTGATTGATCCAGCTAGGAGTGTTGATTTGGAACACTACTTTATCACCAGTCCTCCTTTCCATGCTACCTGCTTACTCTGTACTGCATCATCTTTAAGTTTGAAAGGAAGGCAACAGCTAGGCAGTGCAAAATGCCAAACTTGCTTTTAGTTCAACAACATGAAACGCTGTTTAACTTTTTAATTAAGCTAGTACATCATTTACCTGCAGAGTGGATTACTGTTTTAAACCGATTATATTTTGCAGGAAACTTCTCAGACTTGTTTGACAGGTTGATAAGTGGCTTTTTAACCACAAAACACCATATATTAACTTAAAGGCTGACTTTGACTCTGCTATGCAATTTAATGACTATATTCCAGGGAATATACTAGTAATTTTAAACATCATCGCGTACATACCTTACGATAACTGTAATTTAAGAGAAAGGAGTGCTTAAATTTATTTTTAATGTGAGGCAAACTTCTTACTTAGCACATATTGCTAATTGAAGTTCCAATTTCAATAGTCCCATTTCCTCCCTCGCATTTTTTTCCCCCTCTTCTGTGCAGGTATTGCTTGCCAATGTCTACAAGAACCGTCGCGCGTGGCCTGTGACAGCAAGCTTTTGTGGGCAGCAAGTGCTCTCCTACGAAGGCTGGCCTGCTCTGGCAGCGGCGGCAATCATCTTCAAGATTTATCCATGATCACCTCTGCTGCTATTTGTCACTCTTGTTAATTACACTTTCTGCATCTTTGTTCATTTATTAGGTAATAAAGTATGAGTATATGACGTGGTGTGAAGTTGATGTCTTGCTGCATTTTAGCATGCAACAATCTTTTATGCATAAAAAGCTCATCGTACAGTTTATGAAAAAAAAATAACAGCATATTATGATTTATCTTTCAGTTCTGGTAACGTGCAACGTACAAGAAATTCACTAATGGACGATATGCCGAAGAACTGGCCATTATTTCTGCGTGATGCTGTGCAAGCATGTGGCGTTACCTTACAAGAGGCACCCACAAAGTAAGTTACAATTTACTTTTAAATGAGGCATGGATATCACAAAAAAATATATTTATATTGCTAGTTAGAGTGGTTCGCAGAGTGTTTTTCCACATGTGTACTATCCTTTATTTCTTAACTCATTGTAGCACAGCGTTCTGTTTCGTATACTGGTGTAAGGCTGTTGTGCCCCCTGTAGCTGAAAACAGGATGTAATTTTTGCCTGAACTGCAGCATCACTCACAAAATTTTTCTTTGCTAGAAACTATTTCAATTTGGTAGAAACCCAGCAGGGCGCAGTTTTGTCAATAATGACATGTTTCATGCAGAGATGTTCTTGTTTAGGTCAATGGGCGAACATTGGAATGATATCAGCATACAATACAGATCTTTTATTTGCAAAATAATTCTGACAGGTGGCATGCAATTGATTGGTCTAATTAAAAAGCACTAATTGACCAATGAGGCTGTACTACACTATTCCCATGGTTCACATCTGGAAAAACTACCTGTGCATCACTCTATCCGACAATATAAATTTTTTTTCTGATGTCCATGCCTCGTTTAAAATAAATTGTAACTGTGGGCAAACGTCGGGTTACTGTAACAGCTGCCGCAAAAATTTGAGGGAATGTCTAATAAAAGTCTTCAGTTCTTGTCAAGCTGTCCATTAGCCAACTTTTAGCGTAACGTTAGCAGGGCTTACTGAAGTACTTCTAGACGTCCATGGCTACAAAATGTCTTGACCAAGACAGCTACTAGGCTTTTGAATTAGCCGTTCAAGACATCTTTTAGACGTCAAATAGCTGCTTGCGTGTTTCGTGGGAACCTAGGCTGGTTCAGCACTTCCTTCGTTCGGCTGATGAAACTATACAGTCAGGACGGGAAGATATTGTGGAGATCTCTTATTTGGCTGCCTTTTCTTCTCTGGTTCGGGAGTGCCGCACTTTGTTACTCAATTTTACGCCACAGCGCGCACCGTCAGCACCACACTCTTCGATTTGACTTCGCGCAGGCAATGCAGGGCCCGTTAATAATTTTAATTGTGGGGTTTTACGTGCCAAAACCACTTTCTGATTATGAGGCATGCCGTAGTGGAGGACTCCGGAAATTTCGACCACCTGGGGTTCTTTAGCGTGCACCTAAATCTAAGCACACGGGTGTTTTTCGCATTTCGCCCCCATCGAAATGCGGCCGCCGTGGCCGGGATACGATCCCGCGACCTCGTGCTCAGCAGCCCAACACCATAGCCACTGAGCAACCACGGCGGGTAATGCAGGGCCCGTGTATTGTAATGTTCGATTTCAAGTTTCATTGCTTTTATCACGCGACGCGCCGTGGGGCTTATCGCAGGGACAGCGGCACCGCGGCGGCGAGCGAGTCATGTCCGAGCCGATGACGAAGGGCGAAAAAAGATGGAAAATTGATATAGTCGGCTAGTAAAGGTGTCCCTAACAACCAGTTCACGGTTTTGTCGCGCTCGCTACTTGAGAAGTGCCGGCAGTGCGTTCCTGTTGCGTGCATCGTGGGAGCTCCTGGTAGCAGACGACATAGCGCTGCGCTCTGCCAACTCATTTACGCTTGCGATACCGCCTGTCGGCTGAGAATAAAAAAGAATGACATTAATAAATTATTTCTGCATTGCGTAAACGCCCGGCACCACACGTTTATACTTCAAAACTTGGCGTATAATATTTAATTTATATTTTACATTTATTTAGCAAGCAGAAACATTCTGCAATTCTTCGATTAGCTCGTCATATAATGACGTACACTTCAGAGGTGGCACCCTCTCATCTATTGGTCGCGTCCTCCCCTTCTTCCACCGCTGGCTTGGGAGTGGCACATCTAGTGACGTAAGCGGCGAAGCGAACGGTTCGTATTCCGAACCGTTATAAGATTCGGCCCCAGAATAGCGCCCTTGCTGATTTAAACAACGAATGTGGCGCACAAGCGGCAAACCACATGAGTGAATCTATAATGACGGTGCAAACTGCACTAGGCGCACCGCTGGATCGCGCCGATAGCACTTACGGTTTCGGCGAACTGCGCGACAATACTCGCCGCAAACTGCAATATTTTAGCTTCTCTTTCATATTTATTTTCTCCCTTTCAAATGTAAGAACCAGAACAGAAGCGAACATATCACGCGGTGCGGCCAAACCGGATGTGCGTGTCTGTCAATGGTGATGACTGGACGGCACGCACTATGTATACCTTCACTTATGCTTGGGCCACGCGCTCCGCTGTTCACGTTTCATTTGACGCTGATGGTACTCGCCGCTCTTGCGTTGAAGCGGTGGACCGCATGAAGGTCACTTCGCTCGCTGCTGCGCAGCCGCGTTGGTTACACCAGCTTCCGGAGTCCTCCACTACGGCGTGCCTCATAATCAGAAAGTGGTTTTGGCACGTAAAACCCCATAATTTTTTTGGTTACACCAGCCTTTTGACAGCGAGTGCCCGCGCTCATCGAGTGTGATGTGTTCATGTTTGCTCGAGCGCTCTAACACCATATGCTTGTTAATTGAGTTAGTAAGCGAATTTTTCCAAATTTATACGGCCGACAAAACTACTATCCTTACTTCGTATAGCTATGCACTAATTTTCTATCGCTGTCGATGCTTCGCCTTGCGGGTGGAATTGCGACTTTTTCGTTAGTTTGTTTATAATTGTGTTTACTTCTTTTTTCATTTGAAGTTAAAGCTCATTTCTTCAGCAGCTCATTTTCTTTCTTTTGGTATATTTGAGACCGCACTGATGTCCAGGATTTCTCCTGGACGGGGAAGTTCCCCTTGGACAGCCGCTCTTCAAAAATTTGGAGGACGCTTAAGCTTCGCCTTTAAGAGTGGAACGCGATAGCATTCAAAGATTCCTGACTGCTTCTCGTGCTTCCCGGCAACTGGAGCGCATGTAACCGTAATGTTTACCGGGAAACGCTGGCCGCAAATGCTGTGCACCAAGGCGGGCTTTGTGGTAGAAACACGGCCTCTTGCGTGGCCCACGATGCGAGACGGAGGCGAGCGCCAGCTGGAGGTATTGCAAGGAACCGGGCGCGCCGCTCCGCGGTTTCCAAGACACCCATCGCGCCGGAGCACGCAAATGGCGGACGCCGCGGCCCGTCTGTGTGTGTGAAGGGGTTTCTTTGAGTTTTCGCGTAACAGAATTTTCTCGTATAGACAAATTACAATCCGACGCTATCATGTCTGTAGATTGTGTGCAAGTCGTACTTTGCTATTTTTCTACGTATTTTAGCTTGAGAAATTCAATTAGTTCAGTATATATCTTCCTTGCGCCACTTGGAGAACCTGGATATGGGTAAGCCGGCACCTTGACCGCAACAAGTTCGCGTCGTTCCCGCTAGTAGCACTAAGCTGAAACGCGTTTTTTTTTTTTTTGAAAAACTTGCAGGGGGCGGAGAACTTAGGGCGGCAAGGATGACGTCATCGACCCGCATTTTGACGCTAAGATTATAGCCTGAGGTCTGCGTTATCGGCTAAGTAGGTGTGTAGAGAAGCGCACTTGCAGTGTGCGACGTGAAAGCACTGCGTGGCCATTTTGAAAGCATATTACGTGGTTCCTAATGTCTGTTTTGGAGCGAGCTACACAGTGTTAAAATGCAGGCGGACCTGGAAACGCAAGGACGCACTCCAGTCGTTTTCGATTTTCTCGCGTTTGAATTTATCTTGATTATCCAAGCATGATACTGCGTGCGTTCCTAATGTCTGTTTTGGAGCGAGCAACGTTCGACGACAGAACGATTACCACTCGTTTGAATTCTTAAAAGTTGCCCGGGAGTATGTCGCGCAAAAGTTCAAAAATAGAATTACGCATACAGCTTCGAACTCACTGCGTACGGATCTTTCGCACCACCGTTACGCTGCTGCCGTACCACGCAGAAAAACGTTTTGCTGTTTGGAAAGAGTTCCGTGACACTTAAGGCCAGCAGTGCGGCACGTTTTAAAGCACTAAGATCCCTTTTGCGAGTTTTCGATTCGCCTAGACATCCAGCAATATTTAAAAAAAAAGCTATGCTCACCTTTTCTTGAAGCAGACTCGATCAAATTCTTGCACACATCGGGCGTAGGAATTACTTGTGAAAACATTTACCAGATCCTCTGCCTTTCATTACGGCACGTAGCAGCAAATCCTAATGTCATCTCTGACATTACACTATCTGTAATCAACTAAAAAAAAAGCTAGTATATCCTACGAATTTCGAAAAAAAGAAGAAAGAATTCAGTTTCTTACGGAGGCTAGGAAAGAGAAAGTTATGCCGTCTAGCATTGCAGCTGCCACCTGTGCTCGTTGTTTACCTTTCTTGCACCTTTCCTCCTTTATTCTCACTATTTAAACGCAAAACATTCGCAAATTTTGTTTTCTCTTTATATTTCTGAATTTATTCATTCACCACCAATACAAGCGCTTTGTTCCTGCCGAAATGGGAGCACGAGCGTTGGCACAGATCGCGGAAGCAGATGACAGCGAACAGGTTATACGCCACGCTGCCTGTACGTTCTGTCCCTAGCGGCAAAACACTTGAACTAGTCCATGCTGGGCAAGGGCAGTGCTTCCTCTGGCACTAGGGACATCTGTGCAGGTCTGGAGTTGAGAGGCCGTGAGTGAGTACTTATGAGAGGGAGTATTAGGTGCGCCGAGGGCAGATAGCTTCGTGTGCGCTCTGTTCTAGTCGCTTAGTTCGCATTGAAGCGAGACGCAGTACGAAATTCAATTCGCTTAATTCCTGCTGCTGCCGCCCTTCCTCACGCCAGCGTTTTGGCAGCGAGTGTCAGCGGCCATCGAGTGAGATGTATATATGTTTGCCTGTGTGCGCGTGACAACCATGCTTGTTAATTTAGTTAATATAAGCGAATGTTTTCGAGTTTATACGGCCGATAAAGCTACTATCCTTACTACGCCTTCCGGGCGAAACTGCGACTTTTTTTTTTTTTTTTTTGCTGTCTTGTATGCTTTACAGATTTTGCATGTTTTCTGACTTGAATACCTTATTGCATTCGCATTCTGCGAAGTGCAAAACGATTGCTGCCTGCTGCAGTCCTTAATAAAATTCGCGTGCTCCCGCGCCCGATCGTTAATGCAGCGGTTTATTAAATGTAGCACCGGTCGTAGAACAGAGGAATGTCATGGACAACTTCGGTGGTGTAGGCGGTGTACTTTGTCCGGTGCTTTTTAATGCATGGGTAGCTTTTTTATTCGTCTGAATTTACAAGTCTGCACATCTTGCTCAACTTGTTGCATCTTTATGTGTATACTCATAGTGAATAAATATTCAACTACTGTGTAAGCTGTCGAGAAGGTTCAGGCCCGTTGATTTCAGTGCATGGGATGCGATTTTTTTTTCTTTCTTTCAGTTTTCTTCTCAAATCTGAGCTTTATCTCTTCAAGAATTGTCTCCTCCTGAATAGCAATTCCACAGCGAAGTAGTGATGTCGCCGGCTGGCGGCTCTCCCATTTGCGCTTTTGTGCTCCTCGCAAGTTTGCCATGCTTGTGCGCTGCAAGTGTTTTTCAAGTAGAAGTTGTGAACTGTTTCGTGCTGTCGCCTCGCATCGCTTGTCTGGCGGCGCGATTGAGAACGTTGAGGCAGAATATGTGCATCTGCGCGTAACGTTGGCTATGCGAAATGTAAATGGTTTTAGTATTGCTAGCTAGCTGCGAATTCCATGCATGATTCAGCACATACGACACGGCATTATGCCACCATTGTATCAGTTGTTTGTCGCTTAAAAGAACATGGTATACATGTTTGCTCTCGATTGACCATGCATGGAGTCTTATTTAGGTACGCATTTTACAGTGATCAAATTATTTTATTTTTTTCATAACTTGTGCTGCGGCCGATCCTGGTGACAATTGACGAAGAGCAGAGAGAAAGGAAAAATGATATAGGTCATTCACAAAATACGGCCCCGGAATTAAGCCTATACAGTCGACTTCCGTTACTTCAACCTTAGCTGACGGGACCGACGAAATCTATCGAATTATCCAGCGGGTCTAAGTAAACACGTAGAAAAAAAAAACGCCAAAACATTGCTGGCAGTATCTGCGCTATTCTAACATGCACCTGAATCAAACACGCGCCTGCTTGCTAAATGTACAAAACAGAAGACTAACGTAGAAATGACATTATGAAGGCTCTTAAACGCACCAGATTTTTATAGCGATATCAGTTATATGGGCACTCCAGGCGTATTTCTGCCGTCGCCGTGATGCTCCGTATAATGTTCAAGGGCGATAACATCGTCGCCGCGCGCTGTATGCAGTATTTGCGAGTGAAAGCGCGCGAGTGGGTGAGCCGACGATGGCGGCTCAATATCGCGCGCGCAAGGGAGGAAAGCAGGGAGGGAGCGCGCTGCATTCCGTCGCGCGCAAGGCACCGGAAGAAGGGAAGGGAGAAGCGATGTTCTACTCCGGCGGCTGCTGCGTATGACGAAAGCATGTGGAAGAAAGTGATCTGCGAGGGGACAGAGAGCGCGCCGGGTGCTGACAGCTTCGTGTGCGCTGTTTTCATTTCATTTCATTTTTTTTTCATTTTATTACCTTAAAGACCCCATTCGGGGTATACATAAGGGGTGGTTAACATGTGAACACAAGAAAAGGCAGGTGTTACATTGAAATACAAGTTTCAACAGTCGCCGCTTGGTTCGCGTTAAAGCGAGAGGCAGCACGGTCATTTCGCTCGACGCTGTTTCCGCGCTATCATTAAACATTTACCTTTTTATGATTATATCCATCCCCTTTCATCGAAAAGATTCGCTGATCTGTCACAGGTAAAAAGGAAACTAGTAAATAAACCTATGTGCTTGGAACCATAATATCTATTTAGTTCACTCTTGGTCACAGTCACTATCCTCCGAGACATGGATGGTGAAGTGAAACTCGTAGCGGGAGTGGTCTATGAGCCGTGAACAAACAGCGAGCACAAAGCTAAATATTATTACATACTCACTTGCACGCAAATGAGTATCACGCTAAAAATCACTTCTACTCTAAAGAGTGCGTTCTTCGTACACTCTTCCGGTGCCTTTGTAAATACCAGCTTACTGAAAATCCCAACACAGGTTAGTATTAGCCTATACAGCTATTGTATTCGACATATAAGACATTTATTAGTGTCACACGAGTTGTGCAAATGTTTGTTGTGTAATGAAGCGGAGACGCCTCGTGTTTCTAAGAGCGGCTCGGAGACGACGACGACCCGTGCTGCGTTTAGCAAGAGAGCTCGGGCTGTTCGCTGCTGCTAGGCTGCTGTTTATCTGCTGCTCCTCGCCTTCGATTAAACATCCTTATATTTGGTGGAGATTGCTGGAATCCCTCAAGTCAACCTGGAGCTCCGCAATCGTACGTTGCCCACCGTCACGACTGATGCGACCTACGCACCAACTGCACCCATGGCTGCCCCTGTCACCTGCGCCGGCGTTCGCCGTCAGCGCGACCCGGTCATCTTTTGCGGGACCGGAGAACATGACGTCGAAGACTGGCTGTCCTCCAACAAACGTATAAGCGCTCACAATAAGTGGGACGACCACTCTAAACTGAATAAAACGTCATCTTTTACCTTGCTGACGTCGCCAATCTATGGTTTAAGAATCACGAATCTGATATTTCGAATTGGCCCGCATTCAAGACACATTTTGCCTAAGTGTTTGGCCGTCCCGCCGTCCGCAAGCTACGCGCCGAACAGCGTCTACGCCAGCGAGCACAGCAACCGGGCGAGACTTCCCCAGATATATATGGGATGTCTTGGATCTCTGCAGCCGTGTTAATCCAACGATGGCGGAGGACGAGAAGGTCAACCGTATTCTCAAGGGTATTGAGGACGACGCGTTTCAAATGCTACAGGCCAAGAGTCCAACCAGCGTCGCCGTCCTCTTGAACCTGTGTCAGAGTTTCGACGAATTGCGCCGCCAACGTAACACCGCCCGCCAAAACGTCCCAGGCTGACTGGGTCTCGGCCATTGCAGATGCCACTGGCCATACCGATCCTTCTGCTCTCGTCATTCAGCTTAGGATTTCATTCGCGAGGAAGTGGCCCGCCAGCTGTCGCTGCTCTCTCTCACAGCCAGGGCAAGCCAGGGGCCTGCCACAACAATACCTCCGGCCGTACAACAAGCCACCCGTGCCCAAATATGTGACGCACTTACCCCCGTTCGCCCGCCAGCTCATGTGACAGTACCGCTCTCCTATGTCGAACACCCCTCTCTTCGCATCTCCGACGGCACCGCCCTCTTATGCCGACTACCCGTCGCGGGTCACACCTCCGCCGCTCATCTATGCTGCCGTTGTCGCACGATCACCCCCACCGTCATATTCCGTCCCACCACCAACGCACTGGGTTCCGCCTGCTCCCGTTCCACGGCAGTCACCCCAGCTTCTTCGTCGAGCCGACACGTGGCGCACGCCAGACAACAGGCCTATTTGCTTCGCCTGTGGCATTGCTGGCCACGTTGCGCGCTTTCGTCGTCGTCGTAACATGCCCACGCACTGTGACGCCTTCGATCAGTTTCCCTACGCGCCACAATATGCCGCCGAGATGCGCCGCCAAGACGCCGCTGAGACCCTTCGATCGCGACGGCCGTTCAGACAGTCACCGTTCTCCGTCTCCACGTCGACGGTCGCTGTCATCTATGCGTCGTCAGCCACCGACTGTCGAGGGAAACTAACTAGCGCAGTTCCGGAGGCAAGAACTGCAAGTTCATCGAACTTTCTAAGGCCTCAATTTTCACCACAGAATGTCATTGACGTCCATGTCGAGGGGTGTTAGATATGGGGCTGTTTCCTGAGCCTACTTCAAATTCCCCAGACCACTTCGAATCGCGCCACTTCTAAGTAAGGGATGCAGAAACACGGATGACACATTCCAGAGGATCGCTTGAGCCAACAAGTTCACGTGCCAACAAGTTCGTACGCCGCGGTAGCTATTCAATGCTTGAGTTTTCCAGAAAACGAAGGGATCGCCCGGCATTGTTGCAAGGAAAGTGGGTCCCGAAACAAGACGGCTGTGATGTACCGGGAAGGCCTGGCAGCGTCGCACCGGTCGCCTTTGAAGAAGGCATTTGCCACCACAGCGGGGCCGTACCACCGGGAGCAGGTGGGCCCTCGGACAATGGAGCCCAATCATCCCCCCTTCTCTGCCTTTGAAGAGAGCATTGCACCACAGCAAGGCAAGACCGCGGGGAGCCGCCGGGTGTGACCTCACCGCACGGGTGCCTACCATTGGCCGAAGGTGGCGTCATCGGAGCGGACTCTCCCATTGGCCGAACATGACGCGACTTCCAGTCCTCGAAGGGTTTAAAAGAAGCATTCCAGAGAGACCAGAGCATTCCCTGATTCACCTCTCTCGAACTTCTTGCCGCGGGCCGCAGCGTCCGAGTTGCTGCCGGCCCGTAATGACTGCACGTCTGTTACTTGACTCTCACCTCTCTGTATATAATGTAAAATAAATACTCCCAAGTTTGTTTTCATACCGAAGTCCGTCCCCAACCCCTACAGGGGACATCCGCTCAAACGCTTATCGATACCGGGGCTGCCGTTTCCGTCATCCATGAAAATCTTTGTTGCAAGCTGAAAAAAAGTCACGACCTCTCCATCTGGCTTGGCACTCTGCACTGCTAGCGCGCAACACATTAATCCTACAGCTGTATGCACCGCTCGTGTAGTCATCCAAGACGTTTTGTACATCATCGAGTTTTTTGTGTTGCCCTCCTGTTCTCATGATCTCATCCTCGGATGGGATTTCCTGTCACGTCATAGTGCCATCATCGACTGTTCTCACGCGCAAGTGGCCCTTTCGCCGCTATATGACTCGCCATATTGGTCGGCGCCGACCTCAAAGTCTTCGCTGATGATGATATTGATCTGCCTCCAGAGACGTCGGTGCTTGCGACCTTGTCGTGTACTGCAGTGCCAGACTCAACTGTGGCGTTTAGACCATTTGACATGCTTGCTCACCGCAAGGAATTATTTCTCCCGTTCGCCATCCTCACTGTTAGGTCTGAATCCGCTTGATACCCATCTGTAATCCGCACCGGTATCCAGTGACCATACTGTGCGGTGAGACCTTGGGATTTGTGCAAGCTGTCACGTGTATTGAAGACCTTGACATTCACAATGGCGGCCCCCTTTTACATCTGGACGCTATAACTTGCGTCTCATCATCACCACCTTCAGCAGTTTTCGACAATGCCATCGCCGCAGACCTCTTGCCGTCTCATAGCACTCAACTTCTTAGTCTACTGAATGAGTTCGTTTCTTCGTTCGACTGCAACAAACCATCCTTGGGCCGTACGACAAATGTATCTCATACTATCGACACCAGTTCTCATGCCTTTCGCGACAGCGTGTGCATCGCGTTTCTGCAGAAGAGCGCAGAGTTATCACGGAACAAGTGGACGACATGCTGCAGCACGGCGTCATTCAGCCTTCTCAAAGCCCTTGGTCGTCACCTGTCGTTCTAGCGCGACAAAAAGGTGGCACGATTCGGTTTTGCATCGATTATCGCTGCCTAAATAGGATTACAAGACGTCTATCCACTGCCTCGGATCAACGATGCTCTTGACTGTCTCCAAGGAGCCGAATACTTCTCGTATTTAGATCTCCGCTCTGGCTATTGGCAGGTTCCCATGGCTGAGGCTGACCGCCCAAAGACAGCTTCCATCACTCCCGATGGCCTGTACGAGTTTAACGTTATGCCTTTCGGCCTCTGCAATACTCCCGCCACCTTCGAGCGCATGATTGATACCATCCTTCGCGGACACAAGTGGAAGATTTGTTTATGTTACCTGGATGACATTGTTGCTTTCTCACAGGATTTTCCGACACATCTCGCCTGTCTGCATGAAATACTGACCTGTCTCACTTCAGCTGGCCTACAGCTCAAGCAGCGCCGTTTTGCTGCCCAAACATTAACTGTCTTGGGTCACGTCTCGAAAAACGGTATCCTTCCTGATCCCGACAAGCTTCACGCAGTCGCCGAATTTTTGAAGCCCACATCTATCAAGGCCCTACGAAGTTTCATAGGCCTGTGCTCTTATTTTCGACACTTCGTGCGGAACTTCGCCTTTATTATCGCACCCTTGACGAAGCTGCTTACCGCAAGCAAAGGCGTTTCCACATGGTCATCAGCATGCGATGAAGCCTTTGACAAGTTACGCGAGTTGCTGACTTCACCGCCGATTCTTCGCCATTACGACCCAACTGCGCCGACAGAGGTTCACACCGATGCCAGTGGTGTCGGCCTTGGTGCGGTCTTGGCCCAACGGAGAGCCACGAATGAATACGTCATGGCTTATGCCAGCCGTACCCTTAAAAAAGCCGAGATGAATTACACCGTTACAGAGAAGGAATGCTTAGCAATCACTTGGGCATTGGGAAGTTTCGTCCTTATCTCTACGGCCGTCCTTTCAGCATAATCACTGACCATCACGCCCTTTGTTGGCTCTCCTTATTGAAAGACCTGTCGGGCCGCCTCGGCCGTCGGGCGCTTCGCCTGCAGGAATATGACATTCGTGTCGTATATTGCTATGGTCTGAAGCATTCCGACGCGCTCTCTTGCTCGCCAATGACACCTGATGTGGCTTCTCTTTCCGTTCCTTCTCCGACCTCAGACCCATCACTACTGACCGCTATTGACATGCCCTCCGAGCAACGCAAGGACCCATCGCTTGCCCTGCTGCTCGACTACTTTGCCGCTACATCGGTTGTTCCTTCAACGTGAACACTACGCCATCAAGCAGCCCACTTTGCCATGCGAGACAACACCCTCTACCGCCGCAACTATATGCCTGACGGTCGGAAATGGCTTCTGGCTATCCCTCGTCACATGCGCTCAGATATGTGCGCATACTTCGATGCTGACCCTCAAAGTGCCCACGCCGGTGTCCTAAAAACCTTCACCAGGCTGCGTCAACGATATTAGTGCCGTGGAATGTATCGGTTTGTACAGCAGTACATTCAATCACGCACTGCCTGCCAACAAAGCAAAACTCCCCCACTGCGCCCTACTGGCCCACTACAGCCACTACCGTGCCCTGCTCAACCGTTCGACCGCGTAGGCATCGACCTCTATGGCCCGCTCCCATACAGCAGACGTGGAAACCGCTGGATTATTGTTGGCGTCGATCACCTGACGCGCTATGCCGAGACCGCAGCTCTTCCCGCCACAACCGTGCGCAACATTGCCATGTTCATTCTCCGCAACTTCGTCCTTCGCCACGGTGCTCCTCGAGAACTACTCAGCAGTAGGGGTCGTGTCTTCTTGTCAGAAGCAATACAATCTCCCTTCGCGAGTGCCAGATAATTCACCGGAAGTCGACCGCGTATCAGCCCCAAACGGACGTCTCACAGAGCGCTTCAACTGAACACTGGGAGATATGTTGAGGATGTACGTCTCGTCCGACCAATCAAATTGGGACACCGTACTCCCGTTTGTTACTTCCGCTTATAACACTGCGACACAAGCAACCACTGGTTTTTCACCTTTTTTTCTCTTGTATGGGCGTGAGCCTTCGTGTCCTCTGGGTACTATCCTGCCCTACTGACCTGACGCTTCCGAGTGCACAACTATTTCAGAAGTCGCCCGATATGCTGAAGATTGCTGCCAGCTGGCTCATTCGTTGACCAGCGAGGATCAGGGTCGTCAGAAGACAAGACGCGACAGTCATCAGGCCACTCCCACTTTCCCTACTGGTTCCCTTGTGTGGCTATGGATACCACCTCACATGCCCGGCCTTTCTTCGAAATTACTTGCGTGGTACCACGGTCCGTACCGGATCATCGACGCCTCCTCCCCTGTGAACTATATCATTGAGCCCGTCACACCATTGCCAGACCTTCGTTGCCGAGGTCGGGAGACAGTGCATGTTAGCCAGCTGAAGCCTTATTTCGACCCCCTCATCGTCTCTGCTCCCAGAGTTGCCAGGATGGCTCTGTTTCACACCCGGGGCCAATGTAATGAAGCGGACGTGCCTCGTGTTTCCAAGAGCGGCTCGGAGACGACGACGACCCGTGCCGTGTTTAGCAAGAGAGCTCGGGCTATTCGCTGCTGCTAGGCTGCTGTTTATCTGCTGCTCCTCGCCTTCAATTAAACATCCTTACAGTTGGTTTAATAATGTTAGTCTCTTTGGTATATGTAACGGCTTACAGCTATTCAAGATGCATTACCAACAAGCCCACGTTGCAACCCTTGTGAACTTACATCATAATTCTATAGGCAATTCATATTAGCTGCACACAGGCACTTACCCAGGATTTTTTTTTTCGGGGGGGGGGGGGGGGGGGGGGGGGGAGGGCACAACCCAAGGTAACTTATGTGCAAATGAGGGGGGAGCCTTTACTATCACAAATGTGAATAATGCCCAGCGTTCGCCATAATGACGCGTAAAACCGCAAAAGAGGAATGAAATAAGGTGTATCTCACAGGTGCGCCTGTGAGATACACCACTCCTTTAATTGGCAAACAAGGAACCACATCAATTGGACTCGTGCAGGAAAGAAGCGCGGAAAGAACACTGCCAAGAACAAGTAAACAAGCGAAATTGTAAAATAAAGATTTCTAGTAGCGTTGTTTGAATCAGATCTGAAAGAATTATAGGGAAAATATATTTGCGAAACAATCACAGTTCTTCTGGATCCCCCATTTACTGCTCTATCAAGTGCCAAAAGCAACTCGTATTGTTATTTGGGAAGTTGCGTAACAATGCGTGGCCACTAGTCCCCGTACAACCGCATAAAGCGCAGGACGCTGCGGTTCCAGATGTACTGCGCCCACTGCGGAAAGTTAGAAAAACACCCACATAAGCACAGCAGAGAAGTGGCTACGCCAGGCGGCTCGACTGGTTACCTGCAGAAGCGTCATTCAACACACGGAATTATTCTCCACTTCTGGCAGCATTTTCTCTACTTTCTTTTTAAATAAAAAGAGGTTGATCCATAAATATTTTCACAAATTTGTCAATTTTCGCTTTTCATTCTTGTTTGGCTGTTGCCTCTGCTCTCTCCCTTAGCAGATCACTTAATTTCTCAACTCCTAGGACTCTTGTTTCCAGTTGCAAATTTTGCACGAAAAGTGCTGTACAATTAAGGAAAAATCAGACAAGGTAACAGGTGACAGTCATATCCCTTTCCTGGTCCCTGGATCAGTCTAAATGAAGAAGGTTGAACTAAAGAAGCAACAGCGATGTGCATGACCGTTGAATAGATGGTACCAACTGAACGCATCTCGAGTTAATAGCTCGGGCACCGAATCAATGAGAAAACTGGCCTTCAAATGCCAGGAAATGCTGATAACTACCGCCATCCAAAAAGAGTGAAAAAGGCAACAAAATGTTGATCACCGAATAACTGTCAAGTCTCAGGATTGATTCTGTGGCGCTTTAGGAATGTGTGTGGGGAGATATGCCGATTAATTTCGGGAGCCCCCCCCCCCCCCCCCCTCGAGTACTTGCCTGGCTGCACACCAGTGTTGAAGCTATTAGTGTTTCAGCATCTACAGCTTGATAGTGCCTCTCGACAGGCTAATCGAAATACATATTAGGCCCACCATCAACATATTAGTTACAAATAAAGCTTTCTGGCCTTGTAAGTTGAAGCAGTAGACTAAGATCATGCATATTTGTACTGGAATATTGGAACTACATGCCAGTTGATTTTTATGGGACTTGATATGTCAATTGGTAACAACATGTCCCAATTTGATATCAGTAATGCCATGAATCAAAACAGTTAATAATAATGACAGCGTTTAACTTTTTCGTTACTTAAACATCTCCAATAAATTTTTACTTATATTTTCTTGAAGAACTGGCACTTGTAAATCCTCCAAGCTTTGCCTGCATGGATATTGCAGTCAAATGGTGCATACATCAATGAAGAATTGCCATGGAATGTGCCCATCAGTGGCGTAGCCAGGGGGTGGCACACTGGGCATGTGCTCCCCCCCTCAAATTTCCACGTTAGTATGTGGCCTTTCCCACCCCCTCCCCATTACTACCCCTTCCCGCAGTAAAGTGGGTGCCCCCTCGGAAAAAAGAAAAAATTCTGGCTACTCCACTGGTGTGCATGACTAAGCTTTTTGAGTGTCAAAAATTCATGTTCTACGATTTAGTGAGCATTGCAAGAATTATGTAGTGTCACTGAGCAGAAATACAGGCAGGAAGAAACAGAGTGGACAGGATAGACGTCTGTCTGAGCGTCTGTCCTGTCTACTCTGTTTCTTCCCCCCCATATTTCCGCTCAACGACACGTGATGCACCAACTGGCCCAATGGTCTGCGATTGCAAGAATCAATTGTTGAGTCAGTGAGTCCAATTGTGTTAAAAATAATTGCAAATCTCAAAGGTACTAGGCTATTGGTAGTCAACAATTATAAAAACTACTGGTTCTCCCTATAAGACATTATTTGAATAATAGGCTGTTACTAAATTGAATCTATTTCTTTTTGAGTATAATACAAGAAGGGTGTTATTAGCTATTGGTAACCTAATTGGCTATTTGATTTCCTATGGGAATTTTTGCTTGGGCACTATACTGTATCCCACAAGATCTTTGGAGCAGATGATGGCTGTTGTTCAAATGAGCCAAAATCCTTCAGTGGCAGGATTATTTGTTTTGAAACCATATCTACACTTGACAGGAAAGGGAAAGTGGGCTGCAGGATGGCAACTGTCACCGGAATGCAAGAAGGAGGAGATGGAAACAGAAATGGAAGATGGAAGAAGGGGAGGAAGAAAGTAAGAAAGAGCAAGATGACAAACCTCAAATAATAAAGCAGAACACACACAGTACAGGCCACACAGAGTAGAGCTGGTCACTACAGGTCACGTTACTCAAGAATCAGCCCACGAACAGCGAGAGCCATAACAGCCAGCGAAGTTCAAGAAGGCAATAAAGCAATTAAACGACATATGCTCTGTTACAGTTGTGCTAAGTGTGAGCTACAACTGCGCGCAGCCGTTTTCCCCCAAACGATGCAGCTTTACAAAAACTATAAGACGCATATCATAAAATTGTCAGCAGGGCATTCCGAATATGATCGACACACTTGAGAGTACAATCCTGTATACCAAAGACACTCTTCAGAGCACTTTAATTCAGTTGTCAGAAGTGTGGCAACCTACTTAGCAGCAGTTTATGTGGTAGAGGTCATACATACATACTCCTAGTTCCTACTGCAGCATCGCTACATCTTTCAGAATGTTGCCTAGGCGATAGTGAGTGGTATAAAGCATTTGTAGTGTGTCACAGCAGTGTATCTTTAAATGATTCTTTTAGGTGGTCCAGTAAAACCATGTTTTATTGTTCTTTTGCCAGAACATTATGCATGCTGATGGACATGAGAGCTTGTATGTTATTTAAACACTGAATTACTTTGTAATTATTTTTTATCTTTTCTTTTTACTCTTAAATAGGGGCTTGCAAATATCTGAAACTTTCGAAAAACAAATCAAATAGTGCCTTATTCGATTCAAAGATCGAATCGAATGATCATTAAATGCAAATATTTTTCGAATAGGTTTGGAATACTTCAAATTGCCAAATGTGCGCTGAACTCCATCCCAGTGGCCATTGGAGACATAAAACATGAGTAGTAGTGGAGCATACTATGTTTCTCTCAGGGAGCCAGACTTGGGGAGCCAGTGCAAATGGTAGGCTAAACCACTACTATTTGCACTTACAAATGTCTTGAAAATGCTGCTTGTTAGCACCTAATGCTGCATTTGTGCTGCATCTGTCATTACAAATGCAGTGTAGTAACAGAAACTTGGTGATGTGCTTTTGATATATACATACTAGGATGTGGAGATCAATGGTGAGAGTGGCTGTACGTTATTTGAAAACTATTCAAAAAGCATTCCACATTAGATTAAATTTGCTTCTGGTACAATTTGATTTTTATTGGATTCAGTTTTTAAAAATTACTATTTGCAGATTCTTACTTTTAATTGTTTATTTAGGCAGCTTGTTGCAAGTGCACACAGAATTGAAGCCAATTGGTTCTCAGGACATGTTTGCTCAGCAGGTATCTCAAAACTATTTAACCATTTTTGACGCAGGACAGGGGTAATTGGAGGTTGCAGGGAGGGGCCTTCGTCCTGCAGTGGACATAAAACAGGCTTATGATGATGATGACATATCTGTCCGCAAATTTGTGGTCAAGTGCCTTGTCGTATTATTTTTCCATGTAGCCTTCTCACACACCGAACATTGTGGACATCAGCTCTTGCCTCTGAACATGTTTAGCCACAGCTGCATATTGTACCAAAGGGTTGACAAGGTGGATGCAAAACTCAGCTTCATGCCATCCATTCATGTGAAGCATAATACAAAGAATGTAAAAATTTATTTAGAGTAGTGGTACATATACCACATAAGAAAAAACAAAACATGAGATTAAAAATTGTGCAAACATCTTAGTTATTCACATCTACTTTGAAGCCATCAGAATTTGAAAAAGTTTGTTCACAGCAACAAGATGTAAAAAGAAAAAAAAAATGCCACACTTCAAGTTATTCACTTCTGCTTTGAAGTCATAAGAACCTCCAAAAACTTGTTTCGAAATTTGTCCACATGACCTTAACTCTTGGCAGAATTCATGTCTGTTTGCATGCCATCAATGCTTCGATAAGTTTGCTCTGGAATCCGTTTAAAGTATTTTCTGAAGAACTTTTGGCAGCACCCCCTTCAGAATTACCTGCACCATTGTTTTCAGACAATTCCTTCACCAGTTGATTTAGTTGGGTAGATTCCTTTCCTCCTTTACATTGGGCAACATTTCTGTTCTGCTGCTTTAGTAGCCGTATAAGCGAGTCAACCTTTTTCTCCACATAGTTCAGCTGAGACAGAGTGGAAGGATTTGGGTTCTCATAGGCTGCCATTCTTAAAGTGGCCCGTTTTTTCATGTAGGATTCCAATTTTATTTGCAAGTTGCCATTTTCCACTGTATCTGGAGACAAAAGTGTATAAAGGTCAACTAGAGCACCAGGTTCCATCAATATGCTCTCTACCTCTGTGGCCAAACCTTCTGATGGACACTGTAAAACTCTGAGAATGTCTGGGACATTATGCAAAAAATAGAGCTGGATACTCTCAGCATGAAGGGCACCATCACACAGGCATACCTTATAATGAAGTGCTGGGTCAGAATTTCTGTCCAAAACAGCTCCCCGAAAAAAGATTCCCTTTTCTGTAAGCTTATGTGAGACTAAATCACTCTGCCAACCAAAAAGCTTTGAGATACTCAATGTAGACATGTAGTGCACAGAATTCCATATGATCACACTGGCGTGGTGGCCTCTTGACAGTGTCCACGTGTCCACAAAGTTTTCAGATGCTTTTTGTTCTCTCTTTCTTGTGCTTTCTGCCAGTCCCTCATTAACAAGAATATCTTTGAGAGAGTACATACAGTCATCCACACTAGGCACTTGCATTAACTCTACAAAAAATATGTCGCGTTGCTTACTGACAACCAAGCACATGCAGTTTCTCTTCGAGGCAAATTGCAAGAAGCAATCTTTAGCTTCACGTAGCCATGAATTTTCACTTTGAGGCTTCACACCTGCAAGAGAGGCTTTTATAGCTTGAGCAGGAAGCTCCAGGAAGTCACATCGAAGTCTTCGAATGTTGTCAACTCTGACTTGTGCAATTGTGCCATAATCAATGCAGGACACGCAAACATTATGAGCAGTGACACTTTTTAAGACTGCTCTATGCCAAATTTGTTTTCCGCCATGTACACAGAGTGCAGCACATACTAGGCCTGGCTTTAAATCTTTGGATCTCACAGGGTAAAAATCTGCAGGTATGTGGGAATAAAATGAGTTCATTTCTGTCACTAGATGTCCGAGCTTACTGAGCAAGTCGTTCTCAGTAATCAAAATATAAAACTCGGATGGAGAGAATACTTCTCCTATATCAACCGGGAATGCCCTACCATTGGGTACTTCTTGCACACGGTATGCACTTTCATTGTTTGGAACACTGGTCTCTTCAGCACTCGTAAATGATGCAAATCGTCCAAGTTGCATGTGTGGATGCATTGGATGTTCTTTGTGGAGCTTTACACTGTAGATGCCATTGCCATGGTTGGTTAATACAGTTTGTGGAATTGCCAGGAGTACATTCTGGACAAAATCACTTGTGCATTGGCCATGGTCCTTAATATAATCATGCTCACCAAACTGCCTGTGATGCAGTCTGAGCAGCTCTGAAACTTCAAGACCTAGAGGGTTGTCAATAAGAATAGATGACAGTTCACAGCTGAGGTGATCAGGCAAGGCTGTACTGTTTTCTTCCCTTCCACTTTTCTGAAGCACAACCCTAAAGTTCTGTTCTGAGTCAGCAACAACACAAACTGAAGACACCAAAGACAGGACATCTCGAACCATTTCAAAGTGTTTACATTGCATGAAGTAAGCAGTGTCGCCAATTTTCTCCTTGCATTTTTCTAACAGTTGTCCAATGTCAAGTCCACTCGGATATTGCTTTAAAAGGCTCTTAATGCAAGCTGATACCTCCTTAGGAATACCAACAGCCAGATCACTTGTTGATGTTTCCTTATCCTTCAGCACAGGTAGGATAAGCACCTGCACGCTTTCATTGGCAGACTTCCTACGCGTAAAGGCTGGCTCATTTTCATGGTGAACTCTGGCCATTCTACTCAAAAATGTTGGCCCATGTTCATGACCACATGGGTTGGTGTGCATTGTTTGCACATATGATCCCTTGTCTGGATTCTGACAATCACCAATGTCAACAGAGTATTTTGTGTCAGTGCTGATAGGTGAAAATGTTGCAGCACTGCCTAGTAGACCTTCGCTGTTTAAAGGCAATGAAGCAGTGCAAGGTAGAGCTTTCTTGTTTAAATGTAAAGCGCAAGTGTCTTCAGTCATAATCCAAGTAGGCTGTGGTGTGACAGGAACGCTTGGCTGAATGTGTGCTCGACACAGCTGTTTCGCACCATAACTTTGGGCACAATTTTGCCCTTTAGAACTTAAGGCACTGTTTTTGTGCAGTAATGGATGGTGTCGAACTCTGATGTTTCTTGAACTTGGCTTCTGCTGCTTGACCAGCCTATCAATATGCTGAATACCATTCCTTACTTTAGCACATAGTGTTTCTTTTCCATCAGAAGTGCACACAAAACTTACAGCATCAGAGATTTTGTTAAGAAACTGGTAAATTGTGGCACAGCCAAATTTTCCAAATGGCACAGGGTGACCTTCAGTAGACTTGTACTCCTTTTGAAATTCGGAAAGCGTCATGTTTCCTTTATGTGCGATCAATATTGAAGTGATGATTACTTTCTCTGCTTCCAAGTCTTGCGCCATTACGTTTCTGCAAGTGAAAGTAAAAAACCAGGATGAGAAGAGATGATGTAACAATGTAAGTCATGCAGATGCAAAAAGAATGCACAGGCAGGTAGCCATAAATAGCTCAGACATGCAGGAAAGTCTTATTGAGTGCAATATGACACTTTGCTGTAGTTAATTACACCGTAAGACACAGCTTAGTACTTTGTAGTCATTGCGACCTGGTGACAGCATGCCTCGTCTGTTCTGGTGACTGTTAAACAATACAACTTGCATGATGCTGTATACAGAGGGGCCGGCTAAGCCTTGTGTGCCCGCATGTGGACTCGGTAGAGTCAAGAGCCCTCCAGCATTAGCAGGTCACAGGAGCTGTTGCCTACACATATGGTAATCCTGAATGCATGTGAAAAATATGGAAGTGAATGACTGGCTCTTTCCTGTGCTCCCTGCTTCAGTCAGCTGCTTCAGAAGTGTAAGACACAATACCAATAAGAAAAATGCACGCAACGAAGAAAGCTTTTGTGACACTCCCTTTTTCCTGTGCGATTTCCAAGTGGCCTCACACTTTCACTCCATAGATATAATTAGAATATGAGCTCCTTGGGTGATGCCACAATCTGCACTGTGAAAAAGGGAACCTATTTTAATTGTCATATTATGTGGTGGGACCCTGTCGACATGCTAGTGCGATGTCATTTCCTTAAGTTTATTATTCTGCCACTTAGTGCAATAATACCTTTGTAATCATTATTTTATCCTGTCCCAACTGAAGGGAGACCTGGGGCTCAAGTAAAATTTTTATTGCTATTGCTACTATAGGGATGAAATTTACAGGTAATAGGCAATTTAGTGTGCTAATTGCAAATGTACAGCTAGTTTTTCTTTACATAATGAAGAAAATATTTTATACAATGTTTTCTGTTCCAAATCTTTGGGATGACTGGCAAAAAATGTTTTACAGTAAGCAGTCTAAAAGTTATGTGAATATACGTCTTAGCAATGAAGGAGTGCTATAAGCATTGTGTCTTGTTTCTACCTCTATTCTACCCAAAGTTACGAAAGTTTGAAGTTGTAACTTGATTATGAATTCTCTTTCTTTTTTAATTCCTCAAAATTTGAATATCTTTCAGGGCGCAGTAACATGGCATTATAGACTTACTGCACTCCCTGTAAGCCTAGCTATCAGATAAAAAAGAATGTTATTAAAATCAGATGATTAGGATAGTAGCTACACCTCTCAGAAATTGTTGATGGCCAAAAGGAGTTATTTTAGAAAAGTGGGAAAAAATATTCACTGTGTGAGAAAAAATATCAGAGGACGCTTAAGCTTCGCCTTTAAGTGGAACACGATAGCATTAAAAGATCCCTGACTGCTTCTCATGCTTCCTGGGGACTGCTGCTTATGTAACTGTAATGTTGACTGGGAGACACTCATGGCGACTGCTATGCACGAACGCGAGTTTTCTGGTAGAAACACGGCCTCTTGCGTGGGCAAGTCCCGGTGTCCCGGTGAAAAGCCGTGCCAAACCTCAAATGGCAGCTGGAAAAGGGGTTTACGTTTGAGTTTCTGCACAACAGGATTACCTTTTCTCATATATTCAAATTACTATCCAACGCTGTCATGTCTGAAGGCTGTAAGTCGTACTTTACGAATTTCCCAATGCACTTAACTTTGAGAAATTCAATTATTTTAGTAACGTCTATGCGCCATTCCGAGGGCCTGCGTAGTTCGGGATTTTTCTCACAGACAATGCCGCTGACGCTGACACCCGATTTTCTGTGACACGGGGCCCTGAATGCTATCGTGTTAACACATTTTATTCTCCTGGGTGCAGGGTATTTGGCAGGAAAGCAAGCAAGAAAAGATGCCCTTTCAGACAAGACCAATATGGTCTGGCTCTGATAATCAATTCTGAAGTGATGAATAACAAAATGGGTCATTTTTTAATGCTTTCGTGGGCAAAACTGAGCAATTAATAGGATAAAAACTGTTTCTTGCCTTAACGACCAGTAGTATCAAGCTGGTTCTCATTTTCAGTAGGTCTGCCATGATATGAACGTTAGAAAAAAAAAAAAAAAAACATAAATGAAAATTACATTTTTGTGTCCAAGCTTAAGACCCCCCCCAACTGTGAATCCAGCTGGTTACAAGTGGTATCGAATGGGACTAAGTATTATGAGTTGGGAATTTATATCGTATATACCTGAACTTCCAGGAATTTATCAATTAGAAATCTTTCTGCACAGGAGTGGCAGAAATCTGATAAGGTGTGTTCCTTCTCGCATTGCATTGTACCAATTTCATTGCATTTTAAGCCATGTTAAGTAAAAAACTTAGTATAAATACACAAACAAGCATGCAGGCAAGTGCAGCAAAGAGCTGACCAGATGAAAATCTCATACTGCTAGCACTGGTGCAGACATTTCATTACAACAAATTGCATCTCATAATATTCACCCCAACAACGTACTCAAGCGGTACGTTTGGGCTTCTACAAGATTGGCTACAAATCAAACAGTACATTATATTACATTGTGTGCACATGGTAGCTAATGAACTGATCTACATAGCACTGAAAATGTGAAGAAAAGAAAGAGAGCGGAAAGAGGTCATGAAAAGTGTAATGAAGAACACATACAAGAAATTATGAACTACCAAGTGAAAGAGCAATTAAAACGCAAGAGTAACTACTATGCAATAGGCAAGAGTAACTGCACTACAAAACCACAAGAAAGAATATACGGTACAATGACAGAGGTGCGCATTCCTTTTGCAGTGGTTGAGGAACTTGTGAGTTCATTTACAGTTGGTATTTTTTTGTTTCGACTAGACGCTTATGCATTTGCGAGCTTATATGTGCAAGCTTGAATGTAATTCACCCAAGCTGGTTTCCGTACCAGCCTGACAGACGGCACAGCGGGGAGTTTCATCCTTCGCTCCGCAGCCGATATTTTTTGCCACTCATCGCGAATGTTTGCATGTGACTTTTACGCAATGATGAGTTTTGTGTCACGTGATGCCTTTCATTTCTATTGAGTGTTACAAATACTCCATGCATATATGCATGATACAAGTGATGTGCATGGGGTTTCTTAAAGGTACCCTGAAACGATTTTGACGATTACCTACAAACATACAGAGTCGTTAGAGTAGGCCCTTCTGATCATTAATTGACGCATCTAAGTGCTACGCGTAAAGCGTGTAATTTATTATAAGGTTTTAAAAATGTACATCGCTGCCGATCGCTGCACACTGCTCGGCGGAATTTTCAACGTATTCTTTGCTGCTGGTGTTAATTTTTTGCAGGAGTGTAATCGTTAACACATTGTTTTCGTAAATGTTTAAAATGTTTTACACTTGGTTAGAGCAATATTAGCTCTTTGTTTGGCCGGTTAAGCTCTGTGCCAATGAGTGGCTGGACCGTGGAGACTGACCAGGCAGCTCACATACGTCTACGCTAAAGTTCCTTCATCAGCTTGAGTTTATGCCTCCACTGTTTCGTCGACACGCCCAGCTAGCTGTGGTTACCGGAATACGAGACACGTTCGGTGCTGCGACAGAATGCTCGCAACGCATGCTGCTGCGATAGCTCTCGCTTGGGGCTGACTGCCAAGCAGCTGGCGGAGAGTTTGGAGAGGCTTCGCACGCTTGCTCCTAGAGAGCCGGTAGTCGACGATCCGACGTGCCATCATGGCGCAGATCCAGTGAAGGCGGAGCTTAACCCAGATCACTCAGCAAACAAGTTGAGGAGAAAATGCATGACTATGGAGGTGGGTAACTTGTAATGATACGTAGCTCTCTTAATATGAGACGTTTCACACAAAGTGTGATGCGAATGATTAACTTTAGCTATAGCCTACGCGTCTACAAAATTTGTCCGAATCGTTCAGGGGCCCTTTAAACTGAAACAGAGGAAGAAAAACTTGACTTTCAATGAAGCTAATAATCAGGAAATAAAAAAATAGTTAATTATGTTGCAGATGGTATCATATAGAAGTTCAGTGGTATATTGGCTCATTTCATCAAGGTGATGAAATGAACAGTAAAAGGCAGAAATATGTGAGCAGCTTCGTATGGCTAAGTTGTCAAAAATAAATAAATAAGTAAAAACGAGAAATAAAAAAGAAAGAAACCTATTTGGAGATCCTGCAGCCTTTCTTCTGAGCAAAATCACCTACAGCAGTAGCATTTTATATTCAGGGCTGTCAGCTTTTTCTACTATTTCTCAGAAATTTACATTATCAGTAAGTGTAAAAATTTAAAGATTGCTCATAATTGATTCGATCAAACCCCATTCTGGCCAAATTGTGATCTCTTAATGGCAAAGCAGTGCTGCAGAAGCCCAAGGTGATGGAAGGTTTATGAAAGGGAAAATTGTCATCTGTCAGACTGTTGCACGAGGCTACAAAGGAAACCAAATATGGGTTTCTCAGAAAGAAAGCTTCGCAGATGAACACAAATTTGTCATGATCCGAAGTTCAAACCCAGGACAAACGCCTTTTTGAAGTGGTCGCTCTATCATCTGAGCTAATCAGAAGGCTAGCAGATCACAGACTGAGGCCGTATTAAGGAAAAATTCGAAGGGACACAGAATATGGCAAATTAGTTCTGCAGAAGTCCATAAGGTGGAGAGAGGTTCATGAAGCAGAAAACTGTCATCAACCTGATTGATCTCTTTACACACAGAGTGAATAATCTTCTCCAAGATTGTGGTGGTGCTACTTCACAGAGCAATACGACTACGTAGTGTCAGTGTATTTGTTTCACAGCTTGCAGTTTTACCAATGTTGCACGGCCGTACCTCGCAGGGCCGCTTGTCCTCCTTTTGGGTGCGGTTCACCTCACTATAACTATATCTCAAATGAGCATTCTTGTTCTGTAAATGCTTTTTACCTTTAAATTAATGAAAAATTCTCATGTAGGTTTAGGACAATCATTACAAGCTCGCAAGATGTATGCGTTATTAATGAATAAATAATACTGCTGGCTACCTTATGACTGCCATGGCAGGAGTAGGTCTATGAATAAAATGAACAACAAAATATACACTATCTCTGAACAAAAGGCTCACTGAGTTTTACATAATTAAATAAGATTATACAGCCTATATCAATTCATGGAATAATGGAAGCTCAACTATATGTTGCATGAAAGTGTGTTCCTTATTCAGCTATAATTTGTGAAAAAAAAAAATATGGAAAGAGATATGCTTATGTTCTTGTTTTCGACAATAAACTAAATTTTTCATGCTTTTACATAGACTGTCTTGCCTTGCTGAGTCGCACATAAATGTTCAATTTTATTTTCATTCTGTTGTTTATATTATGTTAAATCACACACACTCATTGCCAGCTCAGTATCCTAGTTGTTAGTAGATTGTCCAATATGCTCAACTTATGAATAACTTGAAACTGATCCACCAAATGTATAATTAATAACTCAGTGTATCAATGTATCCCCAATGTATCCACAAGAAAGCTGTAGGAAATTGTTCAGAAATGCCAACACAGTCCTGTTCCTGATGGACTAGCTTTTGCATTCCCCTTCAAGCTATGCCAATAAGCTGGATATTAAATGCAGATCATTAAGTTGTATTTTTCATTCTAGAGGCTTATTTTTGTGGCCCAGGACAGCAGCTATGCAAAACTTAGGTTGTCAGTGATACTTCACTTGGGCAGCTGTCAATGCTTGCTACATCTTAATTGTCCCATTAATTGAACGCTAGTTGACGAGTCCAATAAAGCACTCTGGTTGCAGGAAACCGTAGGCAAAGCTCACCACGTGAGGAGTTTCGTTGCTGGTACGAACTGGTGCTCGCTGGTTTCTTGTCCAATGTGCTGAATGCTGTCAAGGTCCACACTGGAGCATGGAGCCTGGTCCACTTAATGGCAAAGAAGGTCATGCAGGCTCTCAATCTGCCATGTAGGTTTGTTCAGGGGCAGCTGTGGATGCCATCACAATGCAGAGAGGAAGGGCTGCTTCTGCAATGGGAAATCCAGTCATAGAATTAATGCTCCACATAAAATCCATAGACACTAAATTTCTAAATTCCATGTATACAAGGAGCATACTTGTATGCTTATACGCGAGAAATGGGAAATCCAGTCATAGAATTAATGCTCCACATAAAATCCATACACACGAAATTTCTAAATTCCATGTATACAAGGAGCATACTTGTATGCTTATACGCGAGAGAAATACATTAGGCATTACGTTGTATCTCTTTGAGATCCTGGATTCATGATTTCAGCTGTGTTCACCACATTGAAATGTGTTGTTTAGAAGCTCACTTGACACAAATCCTTTTTGAGAGGCAAAGCGCAAATGACTATGGTCCGTGTGTGTGTGTGTGTACACACACACTGTTTTGCAAGCACGTGATCATTATAAACATTTCTAGCTCTCAAATTATTTAGCACTCATATATAAGTTTTCTCATGTCATTTGTTCAACGAGACCCCCCTTACTCAATGCTCCCCTTGGGGCCTGTAAGGTACTTTGAAATAAATAAAATAAATAAATATATAGTGGGTGTTTCTGTGAACACTTTAAAAATTTTTTGAAGGTTGCCTGTGGCAGATAACACAATTCTAGTTCATGAGCTGGTCTACTCGAAGAGGCAAACATTAGTTGAAAAAAAAAAATTGAAATGCATAATCGACAAATTAATAAAAATTCACTAAGTCTCTAACTATTTACCTTATGGCCCATATTGCAATTTACAAATTCTAGCCGTGGAGTTTGCAAGGCGGATTCACTTGGAACAAATTCTCAGGATGACACCAGCTTCGAAATATGAATTCCTGAACTTTGTGGAGAAATGCATTGGCGTTCCAGTTACTTTCTTTAAAAAATGTTTTATACATTCAAGTGCAAAAGTAAAGTTTTTTCAACGATCCTGCCATCCATATACTTTTTCTCACAGGTATACAAATTCCCTTCACTCAATTCTATCTCTTTTTTATCATCCACTGTTCACAACCGGATGATCCTAGTGACAACATGGGTGGAGTGCTGCTTAGACCACTGACGAAGCACAAAGAGTAATAGCACTGATACAGAATTGTTACATTAATTATACCGCCCTATAGAAGACACTTCCACAAAACAGAAAAAAAGAATACGAAATGCGTTGCGCATCTACAAGGGCATTAGGAAAGGGTGAACTATATCAGAGGCACTGCCTTTTAGTTGCACTGTATGCTACTTGGCAAGTCTGATTTAGTCAAAGCTATTCCATTCCTACATTGCCTCACATCATGGCCAATGCTGCCATAAACTGGCTTTAACAGTTCAGAAATAGAAAGTTTTGTTATCATTCCAGTAACCAGTATTCTTTCCCTGCATATAGAATGTGGACAGAAAACTAAGAGGCATTCTGTGGACACACCTTAAGCAATTATTTTCATTTTCTTTCTTATTGCCTTTGGTAATAGGACCACACGAAGGTGCATGCACACTATTACCCTGATCAGCCACTTAAAAGGGGCAGGTGATAAGAAATGAATAGAAGAAAAGAAACCTTACATGGTATGACCTAAGTAGGCAGAATACACAAAAACATTTCAGCAGTTACAACTATAGGCAAATGGAAAACGAACAGCTGTACCATCTACATCACATTGCAGTCACTGTAAATCAACTACAAGTGTCCCATTATTGCACTTTCAAGAGAGTGCATCAGAATATTGTGGCAACTATGCAGGGGCCAATAAGAATACTAAGCAAGACACAATACAGGCATGTTTTCACAAACATGAATGAATAGAACACGAAGAGCTGATCCTTTGAATATTGTTCCCTTCAGATCTTTCTTTGCTTCAAACTATTTTCTTACCATTTACCATTAAAATATGGAATAACCTATATACTCATCTCCAAATATTGCCACATGAGCGTTTTGTAAAAGAACTTCCTTTACGCATGTGACATATTTATTGCATGTTTTATAAGTGTGCTTGGACACTCCTGCATGTCTCAAATCTGAAACAGCAGTAGTTGTAAATAAGTAAATAAATAAAATGTATGAGGAGTGTATGCAGCCGGTCTTCCCTCTCGCGCTACCCGTTAGACACGATGCGCCATCTAGAGGCGCCGCCGCGAACTTCGCGCGAGGCGCGCGTGGGACAGGATTGAATATATATAACGCGGGTTGGATTCCGACCACAACCGCAGAAATTTAGTTTTTTTTTTCATTGAAGAGCGGCACATACCCAGTGCCACATACGCAGTGACCCGAGTTGGTCGGACAGTTGCTTTCGAATCCGGTTTTTCCTGCACAACACAGAACACAGCTAAGTTAGCGAGAAATATAAAGACACCGACAGAGAGTCAGTTACCCGAAAGTGGGCGAAGTATGCTAAGAATGCTAACCGCATTAAAGAAAACGACAAAGTGATAATTTGCAAAGCGGACACCTTCGTGGCCTTATTTGTTACGAGACGCCACGTGCAAGTGCAAGGCCTATAGGACAAAACGTGGCCTTCGTTAATTTGGACCGATGCACAGACATGCATGCTTGCAAAGATCATGCACGGACGCGAAAACACTGCTGTCACACGCTCCCTTTCAACGACCATTGAACCAACGGTAACTGTCGTACACAAGCCTAAACAAAGGAGTCAATTAGGCTCGCGTATATCTCAATGGCCATAGGTTATAACGGTCAATGAAAGCGTGTGATAGTGATCTAAAGAAAGGAAGGACGCTTGATTCTGCAACCCGTGAGGGAGCACGGCGAAGCGTCGATGTGTGTGACTGGGGTAGAAAATAACAGTAAACTTACGCTCTCTTAATCAGGACCACGGTGACTGCGCCTCAGACAGAAGCGCGCGCGCATCCTCACGTTGAACAAGCGTGCTGAAATGCAGTTGGCTTAAAGGGATACGGACACGAAAATTGGTGGGTGGTTTTTTGCGTCAGAACAAAAGTTGAACTGTAAAAAATGACGAATACAACAAGGTGCTTAGAAAAAAAGAACGAGAAACACCTTTCTTTTGCGATTTTCTGTTGCGCCTTTCCTCCAAGCGGCCGCCGGGAGAAGCTGAAATTTGACGTCATGACATCCCCGCGCGCCCGCGCGCGCGGCCAAGGTCAGCCACAGCCGGCGCAGTCTTTCCGGAGTGTCGGTCCCTTGCAGCGTTTGTTTATCGCCGTCGGCTATGTTCGCACGTGGTCCGTCTGAAACATTATCCCTGTCAGAGCTGACGCATTCGTCGCGGCGGAAGAAAATGCCCAGACATTACTGCGCCCACGGCTGTTATAACAGCATTATCGGTCGTGACACGCCGTCGCGCACGTTTCCCAGAGACGAGAAGGTGCGTAAACTTTGCATACGTCCCTGTCAGCTACCACACCCAGCATGGAGACTTCTAAAAAATGGCTTCATTTGCGCGGACCACTTCGTCGACGATGATTATGCGACCAGCCCGGCTGTGCTCAAAAGCCTTGGCATGCCGCCCAAAAGGCTCCTGTTGAGGCAATACAATTCAAAGAGCGGGTGCTTAGTGATGCATTCGTAACTGTTAGCTGGGCTCGCCACCTTTTGTTGTTCTGGCAACAGACCCTCTCTCTTTCTGTATGCATGTAGCCGCAGCGGTGACCGCAGGAGCACCTGCTCAAAGAAGGGAAATTACCCTTTCATTGGCTGTGCAAGAACAGATATTCTCGGCTTGTGACAGAAATTGTTTACGATGCGGATGCATGTTTTTGTCACAAAACAAAATAGTCATGTTGCGTACACTTTCGCTGCGTCTAATATTGAACTACAGCATACGAGCACTCTTTTATTTGATCGAATATACAAAACACAGCGAGTGAATGAACGCCAGACAACAGCATACATGTGTAGTAATCTAAAATGCGCAGCACATTTATCTGCATTGCCTTTTCACACGTTGCTTTTCAACCTCGAGCAAAAAATTACGGATTTTCATAGGTCTCTGCATGATCATGCGTCGGGTTTCATGACTTGGTTGTTCGCGCAGCATTTCTCTAGTAAATGTCACAGCCAAAGACTTTCCTTTCTCTATGCCCATAGAATCGATGCAGCTAAGTGATCTGGTCGACGGGTCCCTAGCGCAGCCGCCCATCTCAACGAGTTCAACCAGTAAATGGCTTCTAATGGCGTGAATGTGACAGTAGCCGTAAGCACAGGGCTATGAGACGGCTGGAAAATTCTACACATGCCGTGCCTCGTCGCGTAAAAACGAAGTGTGCAGCGATCGAAAGCCGACAGCGTAGGTAAGCACAAAGCGACGAGCTACGCTACCTACGATTCAGCCGTGTTACGTTTCGCCTACAACGCGCGGTAATGCCGGCGCGGATGCAACGGACGCCGGGGCTTTGTTCAAAGCGGCGGACATTTTGGCCCGTCCGACGCCGCCGCAACGCCTACCCGCCAAGCGTGTCCAGGCGTGTTTCAGTGCCACGTGTCTTCGTGTGTGTGTGTGTGTGTGTGCCCACGCTTGTCAAAGCGCGGCATCAGGGGAGCGGAGCTCCCCAAGTGAAGGTTGGCGATGCGTCACTACACTCGGTTCAGCAGGTCTCTCGGCTCGACAGTTCGCGCCGTCGTGGGGTCATGCTCCGCCGTCCCGTGACCTTCATCCCGTGACCTTCATCTCGCGACCTTCTCTTTTGGACCGCGACGCCGAGGGTATAAGAGCAGCTGCCCCCGGACGCCAGGAGAGAGACTCCGTTTTGTACTGTTGGGTTACGTGCTCTCCCGTCTCTCCACTTCGGTCGAACTGACCGGCCGCTCTTTTGCTATGTTAGAATAAACAAGTTGTTCTGTTACCAGTCTTCTCTTGCTTTGCCGGGACCTTCGGATGCTTCCAGTGCCCCAGGCCGCCAGGCCAACGCTACCCTTGGGGCTTGCGACCCATTGGCAATAACGGGCGTCAGCACCGAGACCCCAACAACTCGTGCCAGCGGTGCGATTCCAACATCTGGTTGCCAGCGGTGAGATCGCGACAACGGAGGCCAGCAGCGAAGAGATGCGGTTGACTGTATGCTGAGCAGCACAACGACCATCCGGGAGCAGCGCAACGAGCCCTGTGTGATGACTGGTTGCCTGCAGCGGAACGACTGCGCTGAAGTCTTGGCTGCAAGGTTTGGTGAGTGCGGGACTTTCTTCTTCTGAGTTTTGCCAGGCTTTTGTTAGTGTCAGAAACAGAGCTGGTAATTGTGGTTGTCGTTGCTACCGGGTTAGTTTGCGGCAAGACAATAGTAGGCAGTAGAGAAAGCAGCATTCAGAGCAGCCATGGATTTGAAGTCGTTGCGCAAACCGAAATTGTTGGAGCTTGCGAGAGAGTTGGGTCTGGATGTCTCAGACAAACTCAGAAAACCAGAACTGCTAAGGGCTATTCTTGAGTTAGAAGCTGAGGATGACGAGCTGTCGGAATGCCTTGAGACCATTGAGGAGAGGGAGACGGCAAAAAGACAGGAGCGTGAACTTAAAGAACAGAAAGAGAAAGATGAGCGTGAACGAAAAGAACAGAAAGAGAAAGATGAGCGTGAACGAAAAGAACAGAAAGAGAAAGATGAGCGCGAACTTAAAGAACAAAAAGAGAAAGAAAAAGAAGAGCGCGACCGTCAACACGCTTTGGAAATGAAGCGTCTCGAGTTAGAGATGGAACGCGCTCGTAATGGAAGTCAGGCACACGGTGCAGGAGAACGAGTATTGTTCAAAATGACTGACCTGATGCGGCCGTTTAAGCTTGGAGAGGACATTGGTTTGTTCCTGGTTAACTTTGAGCGAACGTGCGAGAAGCAGGGGTTCTCTCGGGAAACGTGGCCACAGCGCTTGCTCACTTTGCTACCCGGCGAGGCGGCCGACGTAGTCGCTCGCTTGGAGAGAGAGGAGGCAGAGGATTTCGACAAAGTGAAATCGAGTCTGCTTAAAAAGTACCGGCTGTCAGCGGAGGCGTTCCGTCGGAAGTTTCGGGAAAATGAGAAAGGCAGAAGTGAGTCATATACAGAGTTTGCGTACAGGCTTATGTCAAACATGCAGGAGTGGCTCAAAGAAGAGAAAGCGTTTGGTGACCACGAGAAAGTTCTGCAGTGTTTCGGGCTAGAACAGTTTTATAGTCGGTTACCTGAGAACGTGCGGTACTGGGTCTTGGATAGGCCAGACGTTAGTACGGTGGCTAGAGCCGCTGAGTTAGCCGAGGAGTTTGTGACGCGTCGGGCTCGCGGAGCTAAGGACGGTCAAAAGGGTGAATTTGGCTCCAAGTTTGAGAGGCCGAAGTTCACACCCATGAGAGCAAAGGGGGATACACGTAGTGCGGATGCGAGTGAAAGCAGTCCGACCGAACGTAAGGAGACGGCGGCAACCGAAGCCGAACGCAGAAAGCGGTTCGAGATGAGGCAAGCGCGCGTTTGTTATACGTGCCAGAAGCCGGGTCACTTTTCGGCGCAGTGTCCAGAAACAAAAACACAAGTCGTGTTTTTGTCTATATGCAGCACTGACGAGAACATGAAGCTTCTCGAGCCTTACATGCGAGACCTCCTCGTGAACGGGAAAGAGTGCCGAGTGCTTCGCGATTCCGCAGCTACAATGGATGTAGTTCACCCCTCTTACGTAGAACCCGATATGTTCACGGGCGAGTGCGCATGGATCAAGCAAGCAGTGGAAGCTCATAGCGTGTGTCTGCCGGTAGCAAAAGTGCTTATTGAAGGACCTTTCGGAGCACTTGAGACGGAGGCCGCAGTGTCATCTATGCTGCCCCACCAGTACCCGTACTTATTTTCAAACAGGTCCGATCACCTCCTGCGCGAGAAGGGGCTTTTGTTTGGTGAGGCTAGCGTTCAGGCCTTAACCAGATCGAAGGTTCGGGAGCTCGCTGCAAAGGCGGTAGTTGCGGGGCCGACGTTGTTGAACGATGAGAAAGGGTCAGAGGCGCAGCAAGCTAGTATTCAGAGCACGCCCGAACGGGATAAAATTGAGCCTGTAGCGTTAAAGGCACCAGATACTGGAGAGGAAATTCCCGATGCGGGAAAGTTAGAAGAGCTTCCGGTCGAGCTTCCGGGACTAGGCTCAGTGACGAACAGGAAAGACACCGATCAAGTCATTAGTGACTTAATAAGTAAAGCATCGCTGTCGCCTGAGCAGAAAACCGAACTACACCAGCTCTTACAAGAGTTTCAAGGTCTGTTCTCTGAGAGGCCTGGTAGGACTTCTGTCCTTACTCATGACATAGAACTTACCTCCCCAGAGCCAGTACGATCCAAGGCGTACCGGGTGTCACCCCGCCAGAGCGATATTATGGAGGCTGAGGTAAAGAAAATGCTACAGCTCGGTGTTATTGAAGCGGGTGAGAGTGATTATACCTCCCCTTTGATTTTAGTTGAGGTACCGGGCAAGGAACCTCGTCCTTGCGTCGACTACCGCAGGCTTAATTCCATCACTAAGGATCAAATTTATCCGATCCCTAACATCGAGGAGCGCCTTGAGAGAGTGAGTAGCGCTCAGTTTATTTCCACCCTAGATCTTGTCAGGGGTTATTGGCAGGTTCCACTTACAGAAGAGGCTAGTAGGTATGCGGCGTTCATTTCACCAATGGGGACATTCCGTCCTAAAGTTTTGAGTTTTGGTTTGAAGAACGCGCCATACTGCTTTTCAAGCCTCATGGATAAAGTGTTGCGGGGACAGCAAGAATTCGCTTTACCGTATATAGACGACGTAGCGATATTCTCCGCATCCTGGCCGGAACATATGGCGCACTTGCGGGCAGTGCTAACCCGCCTGCGCGATGCGGGCTTGACAGTCAAGGCTCCCAAGTGCCAGTTAGCACAGGCCGAGGTTGTCTACCTCGGACACGTGATTGGTCGGGGTCGACGCCGCCCCTCTGAAATAAAGGTGGCCGCTGTGCGAGACTTCCCGCAACCGCGCACGAAGACCGATATTCGGTCGTTCTTAGGTGTCGCCGGCTACTATCAGAGGTACATCCCCAGGTACTCTGATATCGCGGCTCCCTTGACGGATGCTCTAAGAAAGACAGAGCCGCAAACAGTCGTCTGGGATGAGACGAAGGAAAGAGCTTTTAGCGCCCTAAAGAGCGCCCTAACAAGCCAGCCTGTGCTACGATCGCCCGACTACACAAAAGGGTTCGTTGTTCAGTGTGATGCTAGTGAGCGAGGCATGGGCGTTGTACTGTGCCAACGGGAAAATGGAGAAGTAGAACACCCCGTCCTGTATGCTAGTCGTAAGCTGACCAGTCGTGAGCAGGCGTATAGCGCCACCGAGAAAGAGTGTGCGTGTATCGTGTGGGCCGTTCAGAAATTGTCATGTTACCTAGCCGGCTCGAGGTTTATCATTGAAACGGATCACTGCCCTCTCCAATGGCTGCAGACCATCTCTCCCAAAAATGGCCGCCTCCTGCGCTGGAGCCTCGCTTTGCAACAATATTCCTTTGAGGTGCGTTACAAAAAGGGGAGTCTCAACGGTAACGCCGATGGCTTAAGTCGAAGCCCCTAACGTGGGAATCAGCCTCAAAATTGCTTGTTACTGATGTTTTTCTTCCTGAGGCAGGATTTTTTTTAACTTATTGCTTTTGTGTAGTGTTTCAAAGTGATGATGTGCTTTCTAGTGCAATTTTTCCGATTTGTGGACGCGTTCTGAGTGCTGCTAAACTACTGTAAGGAACTAGGCAGCAGTATAAAAGGGGAAAGAGCCTGGCAGGGCTTAGTGAGGGTTGTGCCGTGCTTGCTGACTGAGCGGTTGACTTTTGGCGTGGTTCTAACGCTTGCCGGAAACGAGAACAAAAATGTCAACTCTCCCGAAGTCACTTTGCAGTGTCCTGTGTGCACCTGAACGTGAGAACGAGGCCTTCTCTGTGCGCTGCGCTCAAGAAACGCCCAAGGACGCCCAACTTCGGTTATGAGCATCATCGAGCGACATCCCTCCGGACAGCGGATGCAGTCCCCTGACCTTCGGGATCTCCTTCCCCCGGCGGGGCGGTCTGTTACGTTTCGCCTACAACGCGCGGTATTGCCGGCGCGGATGCAACGGACGCCGGGGCTTTGTTCAAAGCGGCGGACATTTTGGCCCGTCCGACGCCGCCGCAACGCCTACCCGCCAAGCGTGTCCAGGCGTGTTTCAGTGCCACGTGTCTTCGTGTGTGTGTGTGTGTGTGTGCCCACGCTTGTCAAAGCGCGGCATCAGGGGAGCGGAGCTCCCCAAGTGAAGGTTGGCGATGCGTCACTACACTCGGTTCAGCAGGTCTCTCGGCTCGACAGTTCGCGCCGTCGTGGGGTCATGCTCCGCCGTCCCGTGACCTTCATCCCGTGACCTTCATCTCGCGACCTTCTCTTTTGGACCGCGACGCCGAGGGTATAAGAGCAGCTGCCCCCGGACGCCAGGAGAGAGACTCCGTTTTGTACTGTTGGGTTACGTGCTCTCCCGTCTCTCCACTTCGGTCGAACCGACCGGCCGCTCTTTTGCTATGTTAGAATAAACAAGTTGTTCTGTTACCAGTCTTCTCTTGCTTTGCCGGGACCTTCGGATGCTTCCAGTGCCCCAGGCCGCCAGGCCAACGCTACCCTTGGGGCTTGCGACCCATTGGCAATAACGGGCGTCAGCACCGAGACCCCAACAACTCGTGCCAGCGGTGCGATTCCAACATCTGGTTGCCAGCGGTGAGATCGCGACAACGGAGGCCAGCAGCGAAGAGATGCGGTTGACTGTATGCTGAGCAGCACAACGACCATCCGGGAGCAGCGCAACGAGCCCTGTGTGATGACTGGTTGCCTGCAGCGGAACGACTGCGCTGAAGTCTTGGCTGCAAGGTTTGGTGAGTGCGGGACTTTCTTCTTCTGAGTTTTGCCAGGCTTTTGTTAGTGTCAGAAACAGAGCTGGTAATTGTGGTTGTCGTTGCTACCGGGTTAGTTTGCGGCAAGACAATAGTAGGCAGTAGAGAAAGCAGCATTCAGAGCAGCCATGGATTTGAAGTCGTTGCGCAAACCGAAATTGTTGGAGCTTGCGAGAGAGTTGGGTCTGGATGTCTCAGACAAACTCAGAAAACCAGAACTGCTAAGGGCTATTCTTGAGTTAGAAGCTGAGGATGACGAGCTGTCGGAATGCCTTGAGACCATTGAGGAGAGGGAGACGGCAAAAAGACAGGAGCGTGAACTTAAAGAACAGAAAGAGAAAGATGAGCGTGAACGAAAAGAACAGAAAGAGAAAGATGAGCGTGAACGAAAAGAACAGAAAGAGAAAGATGAGCGCGAACTTAAAGAACAAAAAGAGAAAGAAAAAGAAGAGCGCGACCGTCAACACGCTTTGGAAATGAAGCGTCTCGAGTTAGAGATGGAACGCGCTCGTAATGGAAGTCAGGCACACGGTGCAGGAGAACGAGTATTGTTCAAAATGACTGACCTGATGCGGCCGTTTAAGCTTGGAGAGGACATTGGTTTGTTCCTGGTTAACTTTGAGCGAACGTGCGAGAAGCAGGGGTTCTCTCGGGAAACGTGGCCACAGCACTTGCTCACTTTGCTACCCGGCGAGGCGGCCGACGTAGTCGCTCGCTTGGAGAGAGAGGAGGCAGAGGATTTCGACAAAGTGAAATCGAGTCTGCTTAAAAAGTACCGGCTGTCAGCGGAGGCGTTCCGTCGGAAGTTTCGGGAAAATGAGAAAGGCAGAAGTGAGTCATATACAGAGTTTGCGTACAGGCTTATGTCAAACATGCAGGAGTGGCTCAAAGAAGAGAAAGCGTTTGGTGACCACGAGAAAGTTCTGCAGTGTTTCGGGCTAGAACAGTTTTATAGTCGGTTACCTGAGAACGTGCGGTACTGGGTCTTGGATAGGCCAGACGTTAGTACGGTGGCTAGAGCCGCTGAGTTAGCCGAGGAGTTTGTGACGCGTCGGGCTCGCGGAGCTAAGGACGGTCAAAAGGGTGAATTTGGCTCCAAGTTTGAGAGGCCGAAGTTCACACCCATGAGAGCAAAGGGGGATACACGTAGTGCGGATGCGAGTGAAAGCAGTCCGACCGAACGTAAGGAGACGGCGGCAACCGAAGCCGAACGCAGAAAGCGGTTCGAGATGAGGCAAGCGCGCGTTTGTTATACGTGCCAGAAGCCGGGTCACTTTTCGGCGCAGTGTCCAGAAACAAAAACACAAGTCGTGTTTTTGTCTATATGCAGCACTGACGAGAACATGAAGCTTCTCGAGCCTTACATGCGAGACCTCCTCGTGAACGGGAAAGAGTGCCGAGTGCTTCGCGATTCCGCAGCTACAATGGATGTAGTTCACCCCTCTTACGTAGAACCCGATATGTTCACGGGCGAGTGCGCATGGATCAAGCAAGCAGTGGAAGCTCATAGCGTGTGTCTGCCGGTAGCAAAAGTGCTTATTGAAGGACCTTTCGGAGCACTTGAGACGGAGGCCGCAGTGTCATCTATGCTGCCCCACCAGTACCCGTACTTATTTTCAAACAGGTCCGATCACCTCCTGCGCGAGAAGGGGCTTTTGTTTGGTGAGGCTAGCGTTCAGGCCTTAACCAGATCGAAGGTTCGGGAGCTCGCTGCAAAGGCGGTAGTTGCGGGGCCGACGTTGTTGAACGATGAGAAAGGGTCAGAGGCGCAGCAAGCTAGTATTCAGAGCACGCCCGAACGGGATAAAATTGAGCCTGTAGCGTTAAAGGCACCAGATACTGGAGAGGAAATTCCCGATGCGGGAAAGTTAGAAGAGCTTCCGGTCGAGCTTCCGGGACTAGGCTCAGTGACGAACAGGAAAGACACCGATCAAGTCATTAGTGACTTAATAAGTAAAGCATCGCTGTCGCCTGAGCAGAAAACCGAACTACACCAGCTCTTACAAGAGTTTCAAGGTCTGTTCTCTGAGAGGCCTGGTAGGACTTCTGTCCTTACTCATGACATAGAACTTACCTCCCCAGAGCCAGTACGATCCAAGGCGTACCGGGTGTCACCCCGCCAGAGCGATATTATGGAGGCTGAGGTAAAGAAAATGCTACAGCTCGGTGTTATTGAAGCGGGTGAGAGTGATTATACCTCCCCTTTGATTTTAGTTGAGGTACCGGGCAAGGAACCTCGTCCTTGCGTCGACTACCGCAGGCTTAATTCCATCACTAAGGATCAAATTTATCCGATCCCTAACATCGAGGAGCGCCTTGAGAGAGTGAGTAGCGCTCAGTTTATTTCCACCCTAGATCTTGTCAGGGGTTATTGGCAGGTTCCACTTACAGAAGAGGCTAGTAGGTATGCGGCGTTCATTTCACCAATGGGGACATTCCGTCCTAAAGTTTTGAGTTTTGGTTTGAAGAACGCGCCATACTGCTTTTCAAGCCTCATGGATAAAGTGTTGCGGGGACAGCAAGAATTCGCTTTACCGTATATAGACGACGTAGCGATATTCTCCGCATCCTGGCCGGAACATATGGCGCACTTGCGGGCAGTGCTAACCCGCCTGCGCGATGCGGGCTTGACAGTCAAGGCTCCCAAGTGCCAGTTAGCACAGGCCGAGGTTGTCTACCTCGGACACGTGATTGGTCGGGGTCGACGCCGCCCCTCTGAAATAAAGGTGGCCGCTGTGCGAGACTTCCCGCAACCGCGCACGAAGACCGATATTCGGTCGTTCTTAGGTGTCGCCGGCTACTATCAGAGGTACATCCCCAGGTACTCTGATATCGCGGCTCCCTTGACGGATGCTCTAAGAAAGACAGAGCCGCAAACAGTCGTCTGGGATGAGACGAAGGAAAGAGCTTTTAGCGCCCTAAAGAGCGCCCTAACAAGCCAGCCTGTGCTACGATCGCCCGACTACACAAAAGGGTTCGTTGTTCAGTGTGATGCTAGTGAGCGAGGCATGGGCGTTGTACTGTGCCAACGGGAAAATGGAGAAGTAGAACACCCCGTCCTGTATGCTAGTCGTAAGCTGACCAGTCGTGAGCAGGCGTATAGCGCCACCGAGAAAGAGTGTGCGTGTATCGTGTGGGCCGTTCAGAAATTGTCATGTTACCTAGCCGGCTCGAGGTTTATCATTGAAACGGATCACTGCCCTCTCCAATGGCTGCAGACCATCTCTCCCAAAAATGGCCGCCTCCTGCGCTGGAGCCTCGCTTTGCAACAATATTCCTTTGAGGTGCGTTACAAAAAGGGGAGTCTCAACGGTAACGCCGATGGCTTAAGTCGAAGCCCCTAACGTGGGAATCAGCCTCAAAATTGCTTGTTACTGATGTTTTTCTTCCTGAGGCAGGATTTTTTTTAACTTATTGCTTTTGTGTAGTGTTTCAAAGTGATGATGTGCTTTCTAGTGCAATTTTTCCGATTTGTGGACGCGTTCTGAGTGCTGCTAAACTACTGTAAGGAACTAGGCAGCAGTATAAAAGGGGAAAGAGCCTGGCAGGGCTTAGTGAGGGTTGTGCCGTGCTTGCTGACTGAGCGGTTGACTTTTGGCGTGGTTCTAACGCTTGCCGGAAACGAGAACAAAAATGTCAACTCTCCCGAAGTCACTTTGCAGTGTCCTGTGTGCACCTGAACGTGAGAACGAGGCCTTCTCTGTGCGCTGCGCTCAAGAAACGCCCAAGGACGCCCAACTTCGGTTATGAGCATCATCGAGCGACATCCCTCCGGACAGCGGATGCAGTCCCCTGACCTTCGGGATCTCCTTCCCCCGGCGGGGCGGTCTGTTACGTTTCGCCTACAACGCGCGGTAATGCCGGCGCGGATGCAACGGACGCCGGGGCTTTGTTCAAAGCGGCGGACATTTTGGCCCGTCCGACGCCGCCGCAACGCCTACCCGCCAAGCGTGTCCAGGCGTGTTTCAGTGCCACGTGTCTTCGTGTGTGTGTGTGTGTGTGTGCCCACGCTTGTCAAAGCGCGGCATCAGGGGAGCGGAGCTCCCCAAGTGAAGGTTGGCGATGCGTCACTACACTCGGTTCAGCAGGTCTCTCGGCTCGACAGTTCGCGCCGTCGTGGGGTCATGCTCCGCCGTCCCGTGACCTTCATCCCGTGACCTTCATCTCGCGACCTTCTCTTTTGGACCGCGACGCCGAGGGTATAAGAGCAGCTGCCCCCGGACGCCAGGAGAGAGACTCCGTTTTGTACTGTTGGGTTACGTGCTCTCCCGTCTCTCCACTTCGGTCGAACTGACCGGCCGCTCTTTTGCTATGTTAGAATAAACAAGTTGTTCTGTTACCAGTCTTCTCTTGCTTTGCCGGGACCTTCGGATGCTTCCAGTGCCCCAGGCCGCCAGGCCAACGCTACCCTTGGGGCTTGCGACCCATTGGCAATAACGGGCGTCAGCACCGAGACCCCAACAACTCGTGCCAGCGGTGCGATTCCAACAGCCGTAATATCTGCCTTTCCGCCTCAACGCGGGTCACGAAACTAGGCATTTTGCATCCTACGTAACATAACGTTATGAACAGCTGCCGCTGCACTTCAAGTTTACTAGAAAAAGAAATTACCATGTTGCTGGCCCGGACTGCCTGCTTGTGTTCAAGGCCGCCTGCTCTTCTTCGCCGCTTGATGCGGAAGGCTCGTAACCGTAAGCGGTTATATTTCTTGCTAAGTTGGAACGGCCCTCGTCTACAGACGTGTACTCATCGCTGGTAGAGGCATCAGAACCCGAATCCATGCTCGCGATGGCGGCGGCGGCGCGCCTCGAATGACCGCGACCGGCCGGCTGGCTATCCTACGAGGGTGTCGTGACGTCACGCCTTCCAACTCGCTTGGGCCGGGCAGCGTTGCGCGCGCTCACAAAAACGCCAAAAATAAAGCCATCCGCTGAAAAATGAGCGAAGTGACTACTTGTTTTCGGTGTACTCGCACACTGAGGACTCATTTTCTGTATTATCGTAAAATGTTCAGATTTTGTGTCCGTATCCCTTTAAAGCTTTGAATTGGCTGCGGCAGCGGCTGCAAAAACGACCGTATCACATACAAGGACTTCCTCCGAGGTAAAAGACTTCATACTCTATGCGTGGAGCTAAAAGAAGGTAGAGAGGATATGACGTCACTTTTTGCGAAGTCGCTAAGACGCCGCTATACTGCTTAGGCTAGGAAAACATCCGTGCACAGAGAAAAAATCTCATTAATTTCTTTCCTCCTGCAATGCATCCACGAATCGTGCAATTCCTTCTCCGCCTTCTTTTGCCTCATGGAGGTAGGAAATATTTTTCCTCCAGCCTTTTCCTGCTTCTCCCTGCTCTCACGGCTATCGGTCATGTCGCGCGGAACCGGCTTCGGCTGAACACGAACTCAGCTCAGCGAGGCTGCAATTCCCAGTCCTTCTGACGGAGATACCTAACAAGGACGGTAACACTGAGCTTAGCGTCACACATTACTTCCCCCCTTTGCTCTGGCTTCTGGATTGGATTGGCGCGGCTCGCTCCGTGCTTGCCCGCGCTTTTCCGAGCGGAGATTGCTGTGCGCCTGGTTTCTGCACTAGGCTCTTATACAGTTGCTTTTTCGAGCGCAGATCTGTGTGCGTCTGGTTTCTGCACTAGGCTTTTATACGATCGCTTGTCGCTGCTTTCCATTCGCCGCGGCTTGGTGCAGGCGCACAGACTTGGTGTGCGCCTGCTTTTTGCACTGGTCTTTGAACACATCGCTCGCTGCTCGTGCTTATATATAAGTACGAAGTGAGCAAAGTGAGCGTCGCTTAGCGCGGAAGTCATGTACCTTCACACTGGGTAGCGCCGAGCGGTAGCTTCTAACAAACGCAGAAATGAGTCTTTGCAGCGCGTGTGGCCATTAATTGACTCCCACCCCACAGCCATGTGAGGTGCGACTCCAGGAGCGGTGCAGTTACTCTGCAGCCGGCGGAAAGGAGGTGGCGCTTCACTTTCTGCCAATAACTTTCTATTTTTTTGCGTGTGAACGCCCGTACGCGATAGCTCGTGAGGTTGTGCGGGACGAGCTGCTGGCGCGACCCCCACTCGGTGGCCCCGGCCGGGAGGATCGTGCAAATTGATGAATGCCTCCTTCGCGGCAATCGAAAATACAATCGAGGCCCCCTTATGACGGGCAAAAACGTTCCGCCGAGCCGCCAAATCACGGCGGCATTGCAGATCGTGGACCATGGGTATTCGGCATGATCTGCGTGACCACCGGGCAGCTCCGACTATTCAAGGTCGACAGACGAGACGCGGCAGCCTACGTTGAACCGGGGACCACCATCCACAGTGATGAATGGGCCGCATACAACTGCATGCAGAACTTAGTGGATGCTAACGGAGCGAGCCTCAATCTGCAATGGGAAACTAAACACAGCGTGAACTTTGTGGGCCCAATCACGAGCGTTGACACGCAAAAAATGGAATGTTATTGGCATGCAGAAACTGAAGCGCCACCTCCTCGCAGCCGGCTGCAGGGTAACTGCACCGCTGCTGGAGTCGCACCTCACATGGCTGTGGTGGGAGTCAATCGCCACACGCGCTGCAAAAACTCATTTCTGCGTTTGTTAGAAGCGATCGCTTGGCGCTACCCAGTGCGAAGGTACATGACAAAGTAATGGAAAACAAAGCGCAGTTTCCTGACCCTTTGCTTTTGTATGAATGTTTCCCAGCATTGCTGCGCGCTTACACACACGGTAGCACTTCCGCGATAAGCGACGCTCACCTTGCTCACTTCGTATTTATATATAAGTGCGAGCAGCGAGCGATGTGTTCAAAGACCAGCGCAAAAAGCAGGCGCACACCAAGCCTGTGCGCCTGCACCAAGCAGCGCCGAATGGAAAGCAGCGACAAACGATCGTACAAAACCTTAGTGCAAAAACCAGACGCACAACGATCTGCGCTCGAAAAAGCAACTGTACAAAAGCTTAGTGGAGAAACCAGGCGCACAGCAATGTGCGCTCGGAAAAGCGCGCGCAAGCACGTAGCGAGCCGCGCCAATCCAATCCAGAAGTCAAAAGAGGGGGGGGGGGTAATGTGTGACACTAAGTTCAGTGTTACCACAAGGACTAGCTGAAATTCAGCATCAAGCAGTTATAGGTGAGGTTGGCGTCCGAAACTCTGAGAGCGTGGCTGAGAAAGGGCGACGTGGACGAAATGAGGTTAAATGAGGAAGTCGCGATTCATGCCGCTGCGGACAGGCATTGCGTGTTCCTCGGCGAGCACTTCGCATTTGATCGTAAGCATCTTCACTCGCCGACAAATGTGAGCACGCCGTGGTAGAGGTGATCGGGCACGTGTACTACCGACAAGCATATGTTCCGTGTGTGACGAAGGGATAGAGCTGAACAATTTTTTTAGAGATCGTTACATCGATCGTCTCTGTAATAGCTTGTACATTTCAGAGCAACACGAATTAAAGCCTGGCTGTACAATTTCCGATTTTATGAGTCCTTCGCACAATAGATTTTCTGTACGAAATACTTGTACAAACTCTCGTTTGAGCTCTGACATCTCTAGAAGTAACCGACACTGCTTACTGCGGATATGGCCTTTGTCTCCGGTAGCGGCCAAGACAAGGCGGGTTGACTGCGGCAAGCGCTGCAGGAAGAGATCCTTCAACAGCGCACCGTTCGCGTTGACATTGCTTGAGCCCAGGAGCCGTTGCATGCTGTTGAGTAGCTGGGAAGGGCGGCGAGCTCCAAGCTCGTGCTGGAGGTGCGCTTTCTCGGACGCCGTGGTGCGGTCCAAAATACTCTGCTTCAGTTGCTGGCTCGGGGCATCCCCCAAAGGGGCAGCGATGACGTCCGCCACTTCGTGAGCAACTCCAGGAGACAGGTTGGCAAGTAAGTGGCGACACCGAGAAGTCTCCGAGGTGATGTGTAGATCGAAGGAGGCTTCGACCTTGGCGAACCAAACCTGTGGGTCTTTGCGCCAGAACGTGAGCGGGCAAACTGTAGAGCTGCGACGTCCTGTGGGCGCGAGGAAGCGTCAGGCGGAAGGTTGCCCGAGGGCGGTAGGTTGCTGGGGTCGGTCGTCTCGTAGTCCGGAGTCGCAAATGTCGCGAACCTAGCAGTTGCAGCGGAGCGCCAGAAGCAGAGGACCAGCGTAGCAGGCTCTTAGAACGGGCAAGCGCGTGCCGTGCTTGCGCCGCGAGCACGCGCCGCCCAACTTTATTTTCGTCATCTTTTGCAGTGCCGACCGAGAGCGCCGACCTTCAGCGGCCGCGCGTAGCGGCGTCGGTGGACACTACAGTACCACTCATTATGTTACGGTGCGCGCACATATAGTACTACAAGCGAAGCTTGTCTATGTCTACCCTGAACGTCCGTGTCTATTCGCAAAAATCCATTGTCTCATGCCCCCGTAAGGAAGCAAAAAATGAAGCAAGAATGCAATGGCTCATACGCCCGTAAATCAGGTGGATGGATGGATGCAAAACCTTTATGAAGGCCCAGAGGTACGCGACTCAGCGCACTACGGGCCGCTCCCACGTTGGGACAGTCGGGCCATGCCCGACCGCCGCATCGTGGGCCCTCTGGACAGCCCATAGTTGCGCCCGTCATCGGGGCTCTTGATAGCGGAGAGCCACTTGTCCTCATTGATTTGTTCTGTACCTCGTAACGAGGGGCAACGCCAGAGCATATGGTCTAGGCTAGCGAAGTCGTTGCAGTGCCTGCAAGAACTAGTGGCATAAGTGTCAGGATATAGCTTGTGGAATAAAGCCGGGCTGGGATACGAGCCTGTTTGCAATAATCTGAGGGTCAATGCCTGCGCTATATTTAGCTTCTTGTGAGGAAGGGGAAAGTCTCTCCTGCTGAGATAAAAGTGCTGCGTAATTGGATTGTGTGTGGTCGGTTGATCTCTGTTCTGCACCACTGCGGGCCGGCGGTGGAGTTCTCCGGCCATGGTCGCGGAAAGCGAGACCTTGCGCTTTGGAGTGGGCCAGCTCGTTGAGGTTTGTGGGGCCTCCCATGATGGATCCCATGTGAGCGGGGAACCATGTGAGAATGTGGGAGGCGATGCCAGAGGCTACAAGATTTTAAGGTGGACGTTTCCAAATCAGAACGAGAGTGTCGGATTACATTCATGTTTGAACGCTTCTCGCTTAGGTGTTGCACACAAATGAACGTACCCACTACTATAAGACGTGCGTGTGTAGATTTGACATTTGCAAACTACATGTTTGACATTGAAATGATCGAACCTCTTGCAGTATACCACAGCGATCACAAGGCTGCTCTGCTCACTTGCAAAATATTGACGGGTGAAGTTTCTGATGTTCAATAAACGTGTGTTTCACGGACAACAAAGCAAGGACAGTGGCTGATTACATTCATGTTTGAACGCTTCTCGCTTCGGTGTTGCACACAGGTCAACGTACCCGCTACTATAACACGCGCGTGTGTAGATTTGACATTTGGAAACGACATGTTTTACATTGAGATGAGCGAGCCTCTTGCAGTGTATATACTGCAGTGATCACAAGGCTACTCTGCTCACTTGCAAAAAATTGACCGGTGAATTTTCCGCTGTTCAATAAGCATGTGTTTCACTGACGACTTGTCTCCATTGATGTCGCCAGTATCCACACAATGCACATCTCGTTAATCACAAGGGCAGAATCAAGTAAACATAAAGTTATGGCAAAGGGGACGGTTAGGCATACAAAGGGACAAGCTTCGCTTAGCATCCATCTTCACGGAGTGGAAGGGCCGACGATTTTTCATTCAATTTCTTCATCTTATGACATCCGTTTAACGAGTTTAACTGTGTAAATAAAATGTTTATTTCGATTCTGCGCGTGTCGCATGATAACGGCTGAAGAGATACTCAAATGAAACTTGGCAGTACTGTGTTTTTCAGCACTGTACAATACTGTTTTTTAGTCAACAAGTCGTGGACAACAGAAAAAAGCGCGATGGCTTTTTGCGTGCTACACGTTTTATTATGACACTTCAGGCGAATTTTCGCTGTCGCCGTGAGGTTACAAGATCATATCGCGCCTTGCGTGCCGTATGCTGTGGGTGTGAGGGAAAGCTGGCGAGGTTGACACGATAAGGATGGTTGCTTGATGCGCATCGTCTTCCCGCGCTCTATGGGGGGACGGGGACTTGAGCGCACGGTAACATGATCAAGCGCGCGCTACTGCAGGAGGTGACGTGCGTGCCCTCCTCTAGCTCGGCCGTGGTTGCGCATGGCTTTCCGCACTACTGAGCACTTACGCGGCCCTTACGCCATATCTTGGAGGTAATCGGCGGCAGGTGCTGGGCGAGCCGAGATGTCTGATCGCTTCATGCGCGCTGTCTTCCCGCGGGCCTAGTGTTAGAGGTCTCGTAATTCCAAGTTTCGGAGACGCGTTGAAGCCAGAGGCAGCACGATGTGTTCGCTCCCCGAGGCCGATGATCTTCATCGTGCCTGCGTTGTGACAGCAAGTGTTCGCAGTTAGTGAGTGATAGCTGTTCGATCATGTTTCTCTCTGCGCGCGTGACACCATGCTTTTTAATTAGTAAGCGAATGTTTACTGCAACTTATACCGCAGATAAAACTAGAGCGCACTAGCTCAGGTCGACCTCTCTGTCTTTAGTGTCTATTAATTCTATCTTGCTATCGCTATCAATGCTTCACCTTTCGGGAGAAACTACGGCTTTTCTTTGCAAATACCCACGGCTGAAACAGAATGACGTGAACTTTGTCAATATTGTATTTTTCCTCGCGATAAGTTGACTCGAAGGTCAGAGGTGTTGTAATGTTAGTCTTTGTGTTACGCTATTCGTGCATCACATAAACGAGAAAGAAGAGGCCAGAGAGAAAGAGGAACGTTCATCGTGCAAAATTTATCTCTCAAAATAATAAATGGACTATTGCAAGATCATTTATTGAGTTTAGGTATAAATACGGTCATTGCAACAGGCGCCTCACAGCGTGGACAAAAATCTGGAATTGTCATTTTCGCTCCTGCTCTAGACTGGTCATTCTCAATTAGGATTCCGGACTACTTATCCGTATTTCTGGCTGAATTTCTAGCTGAAGTGTTAGCCTTACACTAGCTAAATTCATCGATATCAACGTGTCATAATAACGGATTCTTTATCTTTATGTACATCGCTCGCAACAAATAGTGGTACTAGCCTTTTACGTACACTTCATTTTCTAGTGCCTGACCACACAAATTTAATTAGATTACTTTGGGTGCCTGGTCGTAGGGCATTATACATGAACGAAATGGCTGACAGTCTCGCGAGAGCGGCCCTCAATGACCCTGTACTATCATTACTTCCGCCATCAGCTTACCTAACTACTACTAGATTCAAGAGATATGCAATTGCTCTAGACTTTTTGAATCCAGCGATAGCAAATTTTTTAGAATATCAAAATCTCCTATTCCCTCGGCACAAACATTCCTTTCACACCAGGAAAACTAAAGTAATTTTTACCCGGTTACGATGTCCCACACCATTATCGTCACAGGGCTGGTCTGGCACCCTCCCCCTCTGTGCCCATTCTGTGCAGTAGATGAAACCATAGATAATTTTTTCTTATTCTGCCGCCGTTTTTCCGCTTTAGGGAAAATATTTTAGAACCAACGTTCGCGCAACTTGGTTTAAATTTCCCCATTTTAAATATCCTTTCTCTAGGAGCCTCCTCTCTTGGAAAATACCAGTGATGTCTACTCAGTCGTGGAGGAATTCATAGCTGTTTCAAGACGTTTTTCTTAAGTTCTTGATACATTATTTTTATCCATTTCCACATGACACTTTTACCAGTTTTTGTAATACCAACATCTTCCTAATACCATTCAAATCTTGGCGAATCCCCCGCAGTGGGTACGCGCCATCAAAGAAGGGTATCTTATCCTATCGTGTGACGCTTGATCTGCATTACGTTTATAAATACAGCCGGGAATCATGAAAATGACGGTGAGGAGTGCCTGGAGAGAACGAAACGGGATATGGGGCAGGTAAGGCCGCTTGCGCATTGTGTCCATCTTTCCCGCCCCTGCTCTGCTTTGAGTGCCAGATATGTACGCGGTTCACACCGAGTTCAGAGTGTATGGCCAATGAGGAAGGTTTAACGCGACAGCGTTAAGGAGCTCGTGTCGCAGAAAAGCCGGTGTCGGCGGCGTTGGCCGTGAGCGAAAAATCCCGGAAGGCAATTCATAAATAAAAACAACTTGCAAGATGGGCTGGGTGGGAATCGAACCAGGGTCTCCGGAGTTTGAGACGGAGACGCTACGATTCAGCCATGAGTTCGATGGTTCAAAGCGGGACAAAAGCGCTTATAGTGAATGCGGTGTTGCCTTAGAAACGTGCTGTAGAAATTGATACGGCGGTGCACATCGGTAATTATGAGCATCTAAATTACAGAAGTCGCAGTTAAACGAGTAGCGAAGTACGTTTCCGCTACATTTCTTCTGCGCTTGGCGCACACGCAGAGCCACCTTGCGGCAAACACAGAAGACCCCCTCTTCGCAATGTACGGCGCTGCGCGGACAGGTGGCGCGCCACTCGCCCGCTTCTCCCCTTCGTCTCGTCAAGAGCATGCCGAGCGAATGAGTGGGCGGTGCGAACGGGGTGCGATAACGCGATCGCGTTCCACTCTTGAAGGCGAAGCTTTATTTCCGCCCCCGTGAATTAAGAACATTGAAAGAGATGCATCGAAGGATTTCCACCAGTGATCGATGTCCCCCTAGCAAGCAAAATCATTTCGAGCTGTTGTTTCAGTACTGTCATAGGCCCAAAACTGAACCCTCCTATGCTCCTGTCGCTTGCACTGCTTTTAATTCCTCGTATACTTACAACGTTGACGTATTACGTCAATGAAGGGTCTAGTCGCGTGTATTTGAATTCTCTGGAGTACTTGTGTGGCACTGTGCCGCAAGAGTAGTGTACTGTATAAGCGTGATTAACGAATGCCAGTACGCAATACTAAAAGAATGAAACACAATAATCAGAGCGCGTGACTATTATATCATTGTGCAACCTGACGCGAGCAAAAAATGGATTAGAAGTTGTTCTCAGTCAAAAAGTGAAGACGGTTAATGAACATTCGGTCCTCTATGTCAGCTGAAAACAAACTGTTCACGAGAGAGAGAGAGAGAGAGAGAAACAACTTCATGTAGTCGCCTGCAGAACGACACCATGACTAAATGGCGCCGTGACGCGGGCCCTGACGTCTTCTCAGCGGGTGGTCTCTACTCAACTCCAGCGCGTGTTACTCCCGCGGTCGGTCGCCCTGAGGGGCAACGTTCCGTCGGTTTCGCTCGGCCTTTGTCTTTCAAGAGCCGCCGAGACCTGCTGGACGGCCCAGGTTTGGCTTTCATGGTCGTAGCATTCCGCCGCAGCCGCGAGTCGCGGCGGAATCGTTGTACTTGTCGAAGCTTCGTCGAGGAACTTGGTGCAATCCTATAGGATGTGCGTCAGGGTGGCCCTCTCGCGCTGGCACACGCGGCACACATCACTCACATATAATTTCGGGTATATATGAGTCATTAACATGAGCAATGCGATTAAAAAAGAGTGTGCTTGAATTGTTAGTATCTGTGGGAAATCTTGCATGGCATTTGAAGGGGTCACCATTTGTTCTTAACAGCGACCATCTAGCCCTCACGTGGCTCCAGCAAATGTCGAACAAGAATAGTCGAATGCTTCTTCGACAAAACGAAAGCGTCGTGTTTTGTCATAATGGCTCAATGAGCGCCTGAGGGGTGGACGTCCACCTCCATGCAATGGGGTGCCTCGATGTCCTCTTCGACGGCCGCTGCGGGCGAGGAGGACATTAGGGTATGTTCCAGCCAAAGGGAAGTGCCCTGTGCGCGGTGACCGGTATGACGCTGCGGCTCGGCGGCACAGATTTGACGCCTCGAGAGCAGTGCTCGAACGTGTGAGTGCATGCGTGTAAACTTGATTGTCTCAAGGTTTATTAAATATTTCATTTTCTTTTCATAGCAAGAAGGCGACTCGGTTTTACATCCATTCCATCTTACCTGCGCAACCTCATCGAGAGCAATAATATTATGACCTGTGAGATTGTTCGCTGCTTTATGCGTCCTTGCCGCGTTTGATACGCGTTTCGGAAAAACGCAGTAGAGTTTTTTTATCGCAATATTACAAACACACGTAACACGAATCAGGCCAGGGCGAAGTTGTTATAACGGGCTGAATACATGACAGCTCAAAGACTAAAGTTTGAATTCAGTCTATAGACTCGAACAAGAGCACATTCCTGGCCGAACAATCTTATACATCTGTTGGGATGCTGTCCGCTACCTAATTTAATCTATGTTAGTTGCATTTTCTCCATTTTCACAACTGACACCTGGGGTTCAACCTGCTAGTCAGTGGATTCATCATCGGTACTCTCTACAAGAAAAAAAAAAAAGTGGATATTGAAAATACTGCGAAGAAACCAGGCGGGGCATCGTATAACATCAACCGGAAGCTGGAATACACAGATATATGTGCACATAACACGCTCGTCTCGACTTCGTTAGCCACTCGAGAGAATCGGCACACCCAGATAAGAGCACTGAAAGCCAGCTGCGCTGTTCAGCTGACGCCCTGTAGATAAACCGAAACTATAGGAATGTCGACCTCACCCGGAGAGACGAACGCGCAGAGCCGTACTACTACGCTGTTAATTAAATAAATTAAGCAAAAAGACTGACTCCGAGCGCAACATGAACAGCGCCCGAGACGGTCACGCTGTGCTAAAACCATACAGCGTCAAAAAAGTCAGAGATGGCGTTGCAACGAGGGATGCGGTTAACTTTCCCTGTGATAAGACCGATTTCTTCATCATTTTGTTACTGAATTTCTTCTTCTAATTGGGCTGCGCCACGGCTCTTGTAACATGCGCCAGCCAATCAGTGCAGCGGTGGATGAAGCCTTCATGGTTTTGTGGCTCCGGCCACTGGGTCGTTTCCCGCTCACTTTGCTTTTCGTTGATAAGTGCGATTTGCCATTGGCTGGTAGCCTTCATTAATATGTGCAGCATCAGGATTGTCTGAAATTTGCTCTTACGAACAATTATAGCGTAAAAAGCTTCTTGCGAATATGGGCCCACGTGCCGAATTCACAAACCTTTCGGTTCGTAAGTGCTTTTTGTCATTTGCAGGCCGCCTTTGCTAATTTGTCCAAAAACGGGCTTGGCTAGAATTTGTTCTTACGAACAATTCTATAGCGTAAAAACTTTTTGTGAATACTGGCCCTGGGCCCTTATTCACAATGCTTTTATTCACGCCAGAAACAAAGCCAGCTGCAGCTAAACACACACAAAGACACACTTTATATAACAAGAATCAAACAGCGCCGAGCGGCATGATTACAGTAGGCTGGCAAAACTTCAACGGCGATTCACTAAAGAATCAACAAAGTTCAGATACAAACACGACGCCACAAACTGGATGGTGATAAATTCTGAGTGCTAATAAAAAGGGTCCGGCACTCCGGGCTGTTGTCAACCAAACCTGGGAGAAAAATAAAAGGTTCACCGGCTGTAGGTTTTTTCCTGACGAGAGGTCCGGACAGTGAAGGCAGAGCAGCGACGTTGGCACACGCTCCAGAATGTCCAAGTCCTGCCGCGGTATGGTCGTCGAAACGCCGCCACGTTTCCTCACAGCCAGGGGAGATTCCGCAAGTCGTCGGGAAGCTATACGTTGCGGCCGGCAGGAGGCCCTGCAAGCTCGGGTCCAGGCTTCCGTCAAGCCCCCACCTGCGCAGCCCAGCTCGCGCGGCGCTCCGTTCTTGTAGTCATCGTCGACCATATAGCATGCGGCGATGACCAGGGACCACGGTCAGTTCGTGCACATTATCACGGTGTCGTTGCCGAGCTCCTTCGCTAATGATACGTGAAATGGCTGGCGTACGCTCGTATACAAACCAGAACCTGCATGTACAAAAAAAAAAAAAATCTTGCGCTAAATTATTTCATGAGAGTAAATTTCAACCAATCTTGATGTTGGGTATATTATTAGCGAACGCGGCCGGCCAATGGCAAGCCGCAAACGAAGAGCTTTGGAAATCCGTCTCCAGAGCCCGAATTCACGAAGCCTTTTGTTCATAAGTGCTTTTTTGCCGTTGGCCGGTCACTTTTGCTAATAATATACTGAACATCGAGTTATACTGAAATTTAATCTTACGAGGAATTCTAGCGTAAGAGCCTTTCGTGAATACGCGCCCAGTTCTCCAGCGTATAACTCCTTCTGTGGTTATGGGCCCAGGTGGGCTAGGCAGGATGCTGTTACGTTTCGCCTACGACGCGCGGTATAGCCGGCGCGGATGCAACGGACGCCGGGGCTTCGTTCAAAGCGGCGGACATTTTGGCCCGTTCGGAGCTGCCGCAAAGCCTCCCCGCCAAGCGCGTCCAGGCGTGTTTCAGTGCCACCTGTCTTCGTGTGTGCGTGTGTGTGTGTGTGCCCACGCTTGTCAAAGCGCGGCAGCCGGGGAGAGGAGCTCCCCAAGTGTGAAGCGAGGAGGTCTGACAGGCGCCGGCTTGGCGGATGCGTCACTACACTCGTCTCAACGTGTCTCTCAGCTCGTCCGTGCCCCGCCGTCACGTGGTCTCGTCACGAGGCCTTCTTCTTGCCCTCGACTCCGAGAGTATAAGAGCAGCTGCCTCCGGACGCCGAGAGAGCGGCTCCGATTTCTTCCGTTGAGTTACGTGCTCTCCCGTCTCTCCACTTCGGTCGACCTGCCCGGCCGCTCTTTTGCGATGCTAGAATAAACAAGTTGTTCTGTTACCAGTCTACTCATGCTTTGCCGGGACCTTCGGATGCTTCCAGTTGTGCCCCAGGCCGCCAGGCCAACGCTACCCTTGGGGCTTGCGACCCATTTGCAACAACTCGTGCCAGCGGTGGGATCGCGACAACGGAGGCCAGCAGCGAAGATATGCAGTTGACTGTATGCTGAGCAGCACAACGACCATCCGGGAGCAGTGCAACGAGCCCTGTGTGATGACTGGTTGCCTGCAGCGGAACGACTGCGCTGAATTCTTGGCTGCGAGGTTTGGTGAGTGCGGGACTTTCTTCTTCTGAGTTTTGCCAGGCTTTTGTTAGTGTCAGAAACAGAGCTGGTAATTGTGGTTGTCGTTGCTACCGGGTTAGTTTGCGGCAAGACAATAGTAGGCAGTAGAGAAAGCAGCATTCAGAGTAGCCATGGATTGGAAGTCGTTGCGCAAACCGAAATTGCTGGAGCTTGCAAGAGAGTTGGGTCTGGATGTCTCAGACAAACTCAGAAAACCAGAACTGCTAAGGGCTATTCTTGAGTTAGAAGCTGAGGATGACGAGCGGTCGGAATGCCTTGAGACCATTGAGGAGAGGGCAAAAAGACAGGAGCGCGAACTTAAAGAACAGAAAGAAAAAGAAGAGCGTGAACGTAAAGAACAGATAGAACGAGAGCAACAAGAGAAAGAAAGAGAGCGCGACCGTCAACACGCTTTGGAAATGAAGCGTCTCGAGTTAGAGATGGAACGCGCTCGTAATGGAAGTGAGGCACACGGTGCAGGAGAACGAGTATCGTTCAAAATGACTGACCTGATGCGGCCGTTTAAGCTTGGAGAGGACATTGGTTTGTTCCTGGTGAACTTTGAGCGAACGTGCGAGAAGCAGGGGTTCTCTCGGGAAACGTGGCCACAGCGCTTGCTCACTTTGTTACCCGGCGAGGCGGCCGACGTAGTCGCTCGCTTGAATAGAGAGGAGGCAGAGGCTTTCGACCAAGTGAAATCGAGTCTGCTAAAAAAGTACAGGCTGTCAGCGGAGGCGTTCCGTCGGAAGTTTCGGGAAAATGAGAAAGGCAGAAGTGAGTCATATACAGAGTTTGCCTACAGGCTTATGTCAAACATGCAGGAGTGGCTCAAAAAAGAGAAAGCGTTTGGTGACCACGAGAAAGTTCTGCAGTGTTTCGGGCTAGAACAGTTTTATAGTCGGTTACCTGAGAACGTGCGGTACTGGGTCTTGGATAGGCCAGACGTTAGTACGGTGGCTCGAGCCGCTGAGTTAGCCGAGGAGTTTGTGACGCGTCGGGCTCGCGGAGCTAAGGACGGTCAAAAGGGTGAATTTGGCTCCAAGTTTGAGAGGCCGAAGTTCACGCCCATGAGAGCAAAGGGGGACACACGTAGTGCGGATGCGAGTCAAAGCAGTCCGACCGAACGTAAGGAGACGGCGGCAGCCGAAGCCGAACGCAGAAAGCGGTTCGAGACGAGGCAAGCGCGCGTTTGTCATACGTGCCAGAAGCCGGGTCACTTTTCGGCGCAGTGTCCCGAAACAAAAACAAAAGTAGTGTTTTTGTCATTATGCAGCACTGATGAGAACATGAAGCTTCTCGAGCCTTACATGCGAGACCTCCTCGTAAACAGGAAAGAGTGCCGAGTGCTTCGTGATTCCGCAGCTACAATGGATGTAGTTCACCCCTCTTACGTAGAACCCGATATGTTCACGGGCGAGTGCGCATGGATCAAGCAAGCCGTGGAAGCTCATAGCGTGTGTCTGCCCGTAGCAAAAGTGCTTATTGAAGGACCTTTCGGAGCACTTGAGACGGAGGCCGCAGTGTCATCTATGCTGCCCCCCCAGTACCCGTACCTATTTTCGAACAGGTCCGATCACCTCCTACGCGAGAAAGGGCTTTTGTTTGGTGAGGCTAGCGTTCAGGCCTTAACCAGATCAAAGGTTCGGGAGCTCGCTGCAAAGGCGGTAGTTGCGAGGCCGACGTTGTCGAACAATGAGAAAGGGTCAGAGGCGCAGCAAGCTGATATTCAGAGCACGTCCGAACTGAATAAAATTGAGCCTGTAGCGTTAAAGGCACCAGATACTGGAGAGGAAATGCCCGACACGGGAAAGTTAGAAGAGCTATCTGCAGATTTGCTCATCGCGCCTACGTCAGACGGACTTAATAGGTTGCTAAAAGTCAGCCGGTCGGCTTTGATAGCCGAGCAAAAGAAGGATGGCAGCCTAGAAAACATACGCTGCATTGTCAAGGAAGGTATCGCCAAGAAAAATGCTCGCTTTGTGGAAAGAGGTGGGGTCCTGTACCGGAAGTATCTAGACCGCAGGGGAGTGGAGTTCGATCAGCTGATCGTGCCTCAATGCTATCGTCAGGATCTGTTGCGCTTGTCGCATGGGGGTTCGTGGTCCGGACACCTAGGAGTTAAGAAAACTAAGGACCGTCTCTTGCAAGAGTACTATTGGCCAGGGTGTTTTCGGGACGCAGACCACTTTGTGAAGACATGCGACACCTGTCAGCGGGTGGGCAAACCAGGGGACAAATCGAGGGCGCCGTTGAAGTTGGTACCTATCATTACGGAGCCTTTTAGACGGCTCGTTATTGATACAGTGGGACCTCTGCCGGTAACAGCCACGGGGTACAGACACATTTTGACTGTGATCTGCCCAGCGACAAAGTTCCCTGAAGCAGTGCCGCTTAAAGAACTCAGCTCAGTTGAGATAGTCAATGCACTACTGTCGATATTTGCGCGAGTTGGTTTTCCTGCGGAAATCCAATCAGATCAGGGCACAGTGTTTACTAGCGCTTTGACGACAGCCTTTCTCGAAAGGTGCGGGCTAAAGCTGTTACACAGCTCAGTGTACCACCCACAGTCGAATTCCGTTGAGAAGCTCCACTCCGTCATGAAGCGCGTGTTGAGAGCATTGTGGTTTGAGCAAACTGACTGGGAGCTGTGTCTGCCTGGGGTGAGGTTTGCATTAAGGACCGCGCCGCATGCGGCTACGGGGCTTTCGCCAGCTGAGCTAGTGTACGGTCGCTCGCTGCGATCTCCGCTTCGCATGCTTCGAGACGGATCACTGCCCTCTCCAATGGCTGCAGACCATCTCTTCCACAAATGGCCGCCTCCTGCGCTGGAGCCTCGCTTTGCAACAACATTCCTTTGAGGTGCGTTACAAAAAGGGGAGTCTCAACGGTAACGCCGATGGCTTAATTCGAAGCCCCTAACGTAGGAATCAGCCTCAAAGTTGATTGTTACTGATGTTTTTCTTCCTGAGGCAGGATTTTTAACATATTGCTTTTGTGTAGTGTTTCAAAGTGATGACGTGCTTTCTAGTGCAATTTTCCGATTTGTGGACGCGTTCTGAGTGCTGCTAGACTACTGTAAGGAACTAGGCAGTGGTATAAAAGGGGAAAGAGCCTGGCAGGACTTGGTGAGGGTTGTTTCGTGCTTGCTGACTGAGCGGTTGAGTTTCGGCGTAGTTCTAACGCTTGCCGGGAACGAGAACAAAAATGTCAACTCTCCCGAAGTCACTTTGCAGTGTCCTGTGTGAACCTGAACGAGAGAACGAGGCCTTCTCTGTGCGCTGCGCTCAAGAAACGCCGACGGACGCCCGACTTCGGTTATGAGCATCATCGAGCGACATCCCTCCGGACAGCGGATGCAGTCCCCTGACCATCGGGATCTCCTTCCCCCGGCGGGGCGGTCTGTTACGTTTCGCCTACGACGCGCGGTATAGCCGGCGCGGATGCAACGGACGCCGGGGCTTCGTTCAAAGCGGCGGACATTTTGGCCCGTTCGGAGCTGCCGCAAAGCCTCCCCGCCAAGCGCGTCCAGGCGTGTTTCAGTGCCACGTGTCTTCGTGTGTGCGTGTGTGTGTGTGTGCCCACGCTTGTCAAAGCGCGGCAGCCGGGGAGAGGAGCTCCCCAAGTGTGAAGCGAGGAGGTCTGACAGGCGCCGGCTTGGCGGATGCGTCACTACACTCGTCTCAACGTGTCTCTCAGCTCGTCCGTGCCCCGCCGTCACGTGGTCTCGTCACGAGGCCTTCCTCTTGCCCTCGACTCCGAGAGTATAAGAGCAGCTGCCTCCGGACGCCGAGAGAGAGAGGCTCCGATTTCTTCCGTTGAGTTACGTGCTCTCCCGTCTCTCCACTTCGGTCGACCTGCCCGGCCGCTCTTTTGCGATGCTAGAATAAACAAGTTGTTCTGTTACCAGTCTACTCATGCTTTGCCGGGACCTTCGCATGCTTCCAGTTGTGCCCCAGGCCGCCAGGCCAACGCTACCCTTGGGGCTTGCGACCCATTTGCAACAACGGGTGTCAGCACTGAGATTACAACAATGCCCAGAGTTTCTCGCTCGCCTGAGTTTGCTCGACAGCAGACAGTGAACAAGGATAGCGCGGAGCGCGCGAAAGCTGGCAGCAGGTACAATAAAATGTCAAGATAAAGCCACGTACATGTCAACACGAGCGCACCATGCGCCACGGTGCTTCCTCGCTTCAAACGCAGAAGACTCGGCCAGCGTCGCCTATTGTTAACGCAATATCGCAATACCGTGAATGTCCCGCTTTCTATCTGCACTCAGAGCTAGCCGCTTGCCACGCCTTTCTGGAACGCGTCACGGGCGTGTCTCCTCTTTCGGATATAATCTGCACATCCACCGTTGAATGCGAACAGTGCAAATGTGGCGCATTCTCTCTCCAAGCCTTTCTTTTCTTTCGAATAGGTTAAAAGATATCGTTTTTTCTATAACTTACTTGCACAGGTAGAACGATAAACAAATGAAAGAAGGCACCGCGATATGGCCACGTGACTCCTCCTTTTCTGGCCGCCCATGAGAAGGGGCAAGGATAGCCCAAGAGTGAATCTACATATGCCAATGAAACTGAAGGCGTGCCGAGCATCTTGTTACTATAGTGAGCTAATATGAATGCGCTAATATATTAGCTCATTCATATGTGGGCGTCGCCAGTGCTCGGGGAGAATCCAAGCTTTGCCAAACCCGGGCCTTCCTGCATATAGCCCCCAGGGCCCCGTATTCACAAAACTTCTCTTACTATGAGTGCTATATCGAGGGTTGGTCTGTCGTTACGAGTCTGATCACTCTTATGAATGTCGGGCACCCAAGCGTCAGCCAATGAGAAAACGCTCTTGCAAAGGAGCTAGGGGCCCTAGCTCCTTAAAATCGTGTTAAAATGTCTCGTATTAAAAAAAAAAAATTATATGCTACAACTGTTCGTAAAAGCAGGTGTCAGGCAATCGGGTTGCTGGACATAGTATTAGCGAAAGTATACTAGCCTGCCAGAAATAGCTCTTACGAACGAAAAACTTTCTGAATGCAGGCCAAGCGACCGAATTAACAAAGCTTTTCATCCGTATGCGCTGTTTGCCATTGGCAAGGCTGTAAGTTACGTTACAATACTGTAAAGACAATTGGTGACCTAACTCTGCGAGCGCTTGTGAATATCATTATGGAACACCTGGTATCATGATTTGAACTGCATGAACATTTGGATCCTCTTTCTAAGGAAAAAAAAAAAAAAGACTCTCAGCCCAAGCACTCCGTACAGATGGTTAACCAGCGAAGCTGAAACGTGCCGCCCCGATGTTTATCACTTGGTATATCCCGACGGTTCATTAAAGTATTTTTTTCAATTATTGGTTGCGCCTTCGTGTTTCCGAATTAATTAATTAATTAATTAATCATGGCGACCGCGAGAGCAATGGCACGAGCGCGTTCGTGCGGTAGCGCCGAGGGCCGCCAACGAGCCAGCTGCGAAGAAGACGACGACGCTGGAGCCAACGCTGATGATGGTAGTTTTTTTTTTTTTTCTACACGCGGACAGGATAGTGGGGAAAGTAGCCGTTAACAGCTTCGCTGTAAAAAAACAAAAACGTTTACGTTTTCCGTAAACAGTGGCTGAATTCACAAAGCCTTTCGATCCTATATGTGCTCCTTGCCATTTGCCGGCAGCTTTCTCCAATTATTGTCCAGCGTCAGGATTGGCTGAAATTTTCTCTCGCGAACAATTTTTAGCGTGAGAGCGTTTTCTTAATACGGGCGCAGATTTACAAGCTGTCTCGTACGTAAGTACGCGTGGTAGTTAGCCGACACATGAAATGAACAAGGCTTTAATGAAACGATAGTGACGCAGAGTGCCGGCAAATCTCGAACCGCACTTACGTATGACAGAAGTCGTCCAATCCCGGGCTTTGTTTGCTATCCATAAGGGATGTTGTGTCACGGAGTAACTCTACAGTGCGTTTCTCATTTTTGATTTTAGTTTTGGCGTTAAACACTATCCTGCAGTAAATTCTCACGTAGTTAAGATGTTCGTGCCCACTCACTTCCGCACGGAATGAGCCACGGAGGAAGGGAATGAGCGAACCCGCATTTCTGTACATTTGAAATCGCCGCGCTAGGCGCTGACATCCGAGCCCGACAGGTGGCGCCGCGGCGGTGCATATCGCGCCCTCGCTCCGTTTTCAGCTTGCACGGGCCCCCACCCCAGGGTGCGCTATTCGTCTCTCAGTTGCAGCATCCTCTGACGGCATCGCGCGTGTTTCCAAAAAACACGTTTCTCCTCTCCTTTTTATCTTCTCTATATCTCTGCTTTGTGCGCGCGTCTTGGCTCGACCTTATCTTAGCCGCCCCCCGAGGCGCATGTTCTTCGGCCTCATCTCGTCCACCCCTTCATCCCATTCAGCGATGCCCTGTTCCGCGCTTGTGCACCCAACCGTGCCAGGGAGGTCCTTCGTCCTCTTCCCGTACGAGGGCGAAGGGTGTGGACCCGGTCGCGCGAGCCAGCTATAGAAGCCCACTAACATTTCAGCTGTTCTTGGAGCGGAGATAAAGCGAGATTCAAACGGTTCGCCGCCCGTCTCGAAAGCCCCTGCTATATAGCGTCTAAGCAAAAACCCACTTACCAATGGGTGCTATTCAGCGCGGGTATGCAACGGGCTCCCAAAAAGGCGAAGCCAAATCATCTCATGTTCAGCGGATCGCTTCTGTAGTGCTGCGAGCGCAGAATGATTTATGAACGAGAAAGGTTGGCTGTTGTGCGTGCGATGCAGACTCGCGCGGCCGCATAATGGCGCGCTTCCACGCGCCGCTGTTCACTCTGCGCCGCGGGATGGAGCATGAAAACGCGAGCGCGAGATGAGGGCCAAGATCTACGGCCGTAACGGTGATGAATGAATCTAATCGCTCTTCTATACGCAGACAGATTTGAGCTTGTCCGCGTCATATGCGCACACGCCAGGAACAAGCATTTATACAGAAGCGTGTGCAGTCGAACCTAGCGCGCTGGTATACTTTCTGCGGTGCATGCTTATGGAACGTTTAGTTTTTACTGCGATAGCAATTATTGGGGGCGAGAACTTACGGATTCGCCATCTGTCGGAAGAGCCTCGCTTGCGTAATATGAGGGATAACGTGGCGCGCTCCTGATAGGTTTGGCTGTCGGCGCTCAATAAAAACACCACGCGGGGCAATCCTGTAAGTACTCTGCGAACGAAGGAAGTGTTTACTGTCAAAATAATAATCTCGGGCAAACAGAATGCACAGAATGGTTTGCAAACACTATCTATTTACCGAATACGTACAGTGAACGCCCACTGCGCGCGGTCGAGCCCCCCGAAACGGCTTCTTGCACGAAAGGTCGGCTATCGCTGAGAGAAAACTATGTGAAATATGTTCTTGTAGTGGGCTGTCTGTATAAGCAAGTGGAGCATAACAGAATGAAGCCTCAGTGCAGCGATCGCACGGGTTCGCGGACCGACTGCGCGTCTGCATGCATGTCCACGCACAAAGTTTCGCTTTCGCTGCGAGCGCGTTTTCACACTGTGCCGTCTCAGAATATGACCATGTGACAGAACACAAGCAACCATTGTTGCGTGGACACTATCAGAGCTGTTAAAAAATAATTTCGTTATAACTAGGGAGACGTCAACGACGGCGACTTGTGATGTCCCGTCGCGACAATTAAATCTTTTGCAGCGAAGCTGTTTATGCGGACCCTGCGTCATCGTTGTCAGACTTCGATAAAACTATAATTACCAGCAATGGCTCGAGTGTCGTCATCTTCTCCCACAGCTGACTCGTTGGCGCCGCTCGGCGCTATCGCGCGAACGCGCTCGTGCCACTGCTTCCGCGGTCGTATGGCTCCGTTGCCACTCGTCAATTCCAGTGAGTGAGTGAGTCAAACAACTTTAGTTGGTCCACTATAGACGTAAGCAAACTCAACGTCACCTGGCTAGGCCCACTCGGGGACCATCAGGTGAAACCTGACGGCCCTCTCGCGAGCCCTCTGGACTGCCAGGATTTGAGAGGTCTGATCCTGGGCCCTAATTAGCTTCATCATTTCCTCTTGGGTGAAAGGGGGACCGGCAGAGGCGCAGCCGCAAGGACATGTTCGAAGTCCGCATAATCACCACACAGAGGGCAGTCCGCGCTTGGGAACCGTTCGGGGTACATTGTGTGCAGCGCCGCAGGGGTCGGGTAAGTGCTTGTTTGCAGAAGTCTGAGAGTGACTGCCTGGGCCCTGAGCAGCGAGGAGTGCGGCAAAGGCAGGAGTCTTCTTGACAGATAATTATGTTCGCAAATTTCGTTGTACGAGCAGAGAGGCTGGGGTCGCCCAGGTGAGGACGCGTTACCCAGTGCACGGTCAGTCAAACCTCGTGCAGCCGAGTGCGCCTCCTCGTTGGGGTTGATCGTGGCACCCTCAATGGTTCCAAGGTGCGCAGGGAACCAGGCCAAAGAGTGATGTTTCATGTCTTTGGCACTTTGGATGATACGTAGGGCCTGGGGAGCCACCATTACCATCTGAAAGGCCCTGACAGCGGCCTTGGAATCTGAATAAATCGTGTCATGTACACTGTCCGTCAATGCAAGAGCAATAACAACCTGCTCTGCAACGCTGGAATTAGAAGTGCGGGTGGTAGCGCAGCTAAGGATTTTAGAATCACAGCCGATGACCACTGAGGAGAAGGCCTCTTCTTGAACGTACGAAGCAGCGTCTACGAAGCATGTTCGGTCCTTGTTCAAGCGGGCACTGGCGAGCAGAGCTTTACCCCTGGCTCGTCTTCGTCCTTCGTTGTAGGTGGGATGCATATTGCGTGGCATCCGGTTTATGTAAATCTTGGATCTTACGTCGTTGGGCAGCTTCACAGCGTCGAGACTGACGACCGTGGGGTTACGTCCCGGCTTGCCAAGTATGGCTCGGCCCGCTGGGGTACGTACCGGAGAGTCTGACAAACTGGGAAAATTCTTGGGCTGCAACGATTTCTTCGAACGAGTTGTGAATTCCCAAATTGAGGAGGTCTTTTGTGTGCGTTCGGATGGGAAGGCCGAGGGCAAGCTTGAAGACTCTTCTGATTAGGGCATTGATCTTGCGATCCGATACGAGCCAGTTGTGCATAGCCCCTGAATAAGCGAGGTGGCATAGCACGAAGGCGTGGATAATCCGGATCAGATTGTCTTCCCTGATTCCGCGGTACCTGTTGGCGATTCTTCGGATCAGGCCGAGGGCGCTTTCGGTCTTGGAACAAATGCGTTTGAGGGCGGCTCCATTGGCCCCGTTCGACTCGATAAACATTCCTAGGACCCTGATAGTGTCTACCCGCGGTACTGGGGAGCCCTTACCGGTGAATAACGTAATGTGGCTCTCTGTTGCTGGCTTCCAGGACCGATGAGAACCGCCTCTGGGCCTCTTCTTGTAGAGAAAGAGCTCGGATTTAGCGGGCGAACACCTTAGCCCGGTGGGGATAAGATACCGCTCCGTCACATCGATGGCCTCTTGCAAAGCACCCTCGACCTGACCCTTACATCCGCTGGAGCACCAGATGGTGATGTCATCCGCGTAGATCGTGTGGTTAATGTTCAGGATTTTGTTCAAGGCTCTCGACAGGTTGATCAGGGAGATGTTGAACAGCGTCGGGGAGATCACCGTCCCATGAGGTGTTCCCTTTGGCCCAAGCTGAATTTCGTGGGTCAAAAACTCGTCAATCTTGAGTCTAGTGGACCTCGAGGAAAAGAAGGAGCGCACGAAATTGTACGCCTGTTTGCCGACGTTACACTCTGTCAGGCGGCAATTCCAATGTAGAATTTATCTTCTGTCGTAGTAACGGGGAGGCCGCGTTTACGGGGTATGAGCTATTACTTAAGGGGGTATGAGCCACTGCTAAGGGGGTAATAGCCTTTCATTGTCTTACGTGACGGACAAATTTAATTTTGAAGCAATTTAATTTTGAGGAATCGCAAGCGGCAGTGCCGGACGGATGCTGCTAACCACGCCACCGAGCAAACTCGAGACATCGAGTGCAAGCGACAACGGCGGACGGCGGGCATACCGTCACTGACATCGTTCTCTCCTTCGCAGCCGAACGTGTGTGTGACCTCATTAAGAAACACAAAGACGTCAATCGTCAAACTAATCCAACCAATCGTCAAAACGATTGCAGCGCCCGCATCTCCAGTGGTGGGCCTTGCACCAGCGAACGCGCAAGGTATGCGAAGCTTTGGATTAGTGGTTCCGCACATTCCATCCCAGCAACAACTATGGGAAGACCACGAGCTGCCTATCGCGAGCGTCAGCGAGAGTTGGCTCGTGAACGGGCTTGTCATCGTAGAGCCTCACGCGGAAAAAAAAAATAAAAACCCACTGAGAGAACCACACACACACACACACACACACACACACAAAAAAAAAAGAACACTCCTAAAGCATGCTCACCACGCGAAGCACGCAAACGCGAACATGAGGTGAAAGAATGGTGAAACAATTGCTTTACAATATAGACTGCTTGCGAAGTTTCATTTGCATTGCACTCTTGGGGGGTGTAACACAGCTTCACTGTTCGACCATCTTCGCGGACTGGAAGGTTTTTTTTTTTTTTTTCTGCAGCGAAGCTGTTAAAGGGACACTAAAAACAAATACTAAGTTGACGTGGACTGTTTAAATACCATTCCAGAAACCTCTCAACGCCTGTTTTGTGCCAAGAAAATACTTAGTTTACGAGAAAATTGTATCTGAAGGGTCCGAATATCTTCTTCGAAATCTAAATCATAGAATAAAGATATCTAAATCTCCCGCCACCCAACCGAGGGAGTGGTAACGTTGCGTACGCCATCGCCACTTTTTGCGGCCGTCAGTGAGTAAAACGACGTCCGACAGACGGCGGTACCGAGCCAAGGCAGAACGGCAGATTTGCCGCTGCAGTTGCTTTTTGGTCAAATGGCGTAGTCCGTTCGGGCATCCCGCGGCATTACACGGAGGATGAATTCTCTGCTGCTTGCAGTTTGTGCGAGTTTCGCGAGCCAGTAAAACCAGCGCAGCACTACGCGATAATGAAACTGCTGAAACGCGTAAGCGTGGGCGGCGCAGAGTCGAGCGAAAACGAAACCTTTCGACCGCCCGCGTTGTTGTCAAGGGTAATTTCAATGAAATCTTTTTTCAAAAAAAAAAAAAAAGGGAAATGGAACTGGATAAGCAGCATTTTATTTCGCCTTATACAATTACAATAATGTTTTTGCAATGAGTGGTTGAGCGCTAGTGACAGAATTTAACTGAGGAGTGCTTTCGTCATCGGGTAAGTGCTTGAATGTCCCGGGGGGTCTCTAATCATGTCCTGCATTTACCTCAGTTTCTCGATTATTAAGGCCCTGTTCGCGATAATATTGACACCTTAGACATTCCCAAGCACTAATCTGCCACTTTAGCTTGACTTAGTATTTGCCTTTAGTGTCCCTTTAACCAGAACCGCAGCGCAGGTGGGACTAAACTTTCGTTTTCAGCTGTCTTCGGCGCTTCCGAAGCAGCGGATGTGGCCGCTGTGTCCACGTGATCCCCTATACCGCGTCACGTCTGCGGCGGTGCCAGCCTTCCCAGTGGCGGGGACCGCCCCCAATATGGACACTCTAGGCGCATTTCTGCCGTCGGAGTCGGCGTCGCCGTGAAGTTCCGTGTAAAGTCCACGGATATCGTCGTCGCGCACCGTATGCTGTATGTGCGAGTGAAAGCGTGCGAGGGTGAGCGCTTGATCGCGGCTCAATCTCGTGCACGCAATGGCGGAAAGCGGGGAGGAAGCTCGCCGCGTTCCGTCGCGCGCAAGGATACGGGGAGAGGGAGGAGTGGCGCGTTTTACTCCGGGAGACCCAGGCGGCCGCGCGCGCCCGGCGGGGCCGCTGTATGTTCAAAGCCATCCGTGACTGGTGCAGAGTCCGCGCTGCACTGTTTTCAAGGCGTAGTCCGCGTTGAAGCGAGCGGCTGCACGAAGGTTATTTTGCTCGCAGCTGCTGCCGCGTTTCCTCACTGCAGCGTTTTGACAGCGAGTTCCCGCGGTCATTGAATAATGTGTTTATGCTCGCTTGTGCACGTATGACACCATGCTTGTTAATTTGGGAATACTTGCGGACAAATTTCTGCGGCTATGAAGGGAAAGCTACGGAGACAAAGCGCGCACAAGTGAGAGTGCTTCTGAAAAGAGTCCCGCGTTTTAATGCACGTAGGTTTAGGCTGGGGAAAACAAAGCAGAAATACCTTATTAGCAATATATAGTTAAATAAGACAGAACACACTACTGAGTGTAATGGTTTACTTATTTTGCGGCTTTTCCCTTCGGCGTCTGGGGAAACGCGAAACCATCGCACGTGGAAGCTGCGTCGATTCAGCGTCTGTTCCGAGCAACCAAAAGCCCTGTCAAACGCTGCCGGGCTACTTGGCGCAGTAACACATGTGCAGCAGCCACGCGTCATAGTCATAGTCATAGAAAGTTGTCCGCGAATGTAGTATGCCTATGTTTACAAGTTTATACAGCCGATAAAACTACGATTTTTCGTATAGCTGTCCACTAATTTGCTATCGCAATCGATGCTTTTCCTCTCGGGCGATACTGAGACTTCTTTTGTCGTTTGCGCCCCTTAGAAACAGTTGCAGAGCACGTTGTATGTTAATGCGATGGGCGAAGCATATGTGCTCTTTTATTTATTTATTTTATTTTATTTTACAATGCTGATGACTCCAGTGGGAGTCGCTGCAGACTGGGTAGCAAGCGATGATTACATTGTGACAATTAAGTCTCAAACAGAGAGCAGTAAAAAAGAAACAGAAAGTCACATCATCATTACATATATGCAAATATGAGAAAGAACGCGTACAAACGACCGATTAGCTGGTAATTAATTTTTGAAAATTTTGTATGTCTTCTGCTGCAACTGCGTACGAGTCTATATAATTCCACTCTATTATCGTTCGCAGGGAGAAAGAATACTTAAACACATTACTTTATGGCTCAAATGGAACTATTGAAAGACTATGGCGCCTTCTAGTGGCATAAACTTTATAAAAATGTACATAGCTAGATCTGTCACACTCTCATCCTATCCTTTGTCCTATGCTAAGTAAGTTTCTTTCTCACTGATTTTAGACTGCGTCCATTTTTTACGGCTTCTTCAGTCTTTCTCACATTATAGTTTCGAATATCACTTATTTTCGCTTTGTTGATCAGTTTTGACACTTGAGTTGGATCAGTTGATCAGTTGAGTTGGACACTTTCATTCTTTGTCGTTTCTTTATTAGGTCCTTTGTTACTTGGGAGAGCTTGCGTACTTCCACTGCCTTCACTCCGTGATGAAGTGCGTAGCGCGACGATTTTCCAGTGGAATGCCAGAGGACTTAAATCACGGATTTCATGTTTCCGCCAATACGTTTTCACGAACCGATTTCCTGTAGTGGTAATATGTGAACCGAACGTGTCAAAAGCGCTAAGACTCTCTGGATACGAAGCCTTTATGGCGTCGACGTGCGGGCAATCCAGCAAAGTAATTGTTTACATCCGTACAGAACTGACTTACATCCCCCACTCAGTGCAGCCTCATGATGGAAACCAATACGTGTGTCTCCGCATTACAAAGAATAAAGTGGCCTTCACCCTTATCGGCGCCTACATATCCCCATATAGTCGGTTCGACGGCGACCGATTGCGAGACATCCTGACGGCGACTACTGCACCCTGGATTATCACGGGAGACTTTAATGCTCATCACTTGGCTTGGGGAAGCTCCAGAATAGATTCCAGGGGCCGGAAACTTGTGGAATTTGCTTCCGACCACGAACTTAACATTATGAACGATGGCAGTCCAACGTACTTGCGTGGTTCGAACTATAGCAGTTGCTTAGACTTGACCTTGGTGTCACGGCAACTTGGTCAAAATGTTTGATGGTTCTCTGACATCGAGACTCATGGTAGTGACCATATTCCCACCTACTTAAGTATCACTGGATTTGGAAGCTTCTCCTCTTGTACTTCCCGACAAGCATATATAAGGTGGTCAACGTATAAGACAAAGGTGGAAGAGGCATGCAAAGAACGATTTACCGGCACCATTGAAAACCTTATTACAAGTGTACTGGAATCGTCTAAGTACACATTTACATCCGCTAAAAAACGTACGGATTTTGACATGGAACTTGAGCGACTTCGAACGATTCGCAGAAGAGCCGAGAGGTGATACAGGCGCACGAAGTCAATTCATGACCTTAGAGTCGCTCGACGTATACAGAAGAAAATCCAACGTCGCATGGACAGGTTGGAGGAACAACGGTGGAAGACGTTCTGCGAATCACTTGACCCCCGCAAGCTACTGTCTATCATATTGATACAAGGCAGAAACATTTAAACAACGCGCGCAGGTTCGTGCGCCCCCTCAAGACGACAACGGAGTATTGAAGGAAAAGGACGAAGTAATGGCACGTGTTTTCGCCGCACGCACTCGCATCGCAGGTGGCCGTTGTCGGCGTCTACAAGAAGAAGACGAGGTGAAGCGACGCTCGAGAGAGAAGAAGAAGGCCTTCCTGATCTCCCGTTTAGAACGCGGCAGTGTTTTTTATTTACCCCAGGGCACAAGTTCGCCCACAATAAATAGTTGTATCTGGGTTTCCTTAACTGTCCGTTACAATTCTGGTGGAGGTGCTGGGTAATGATTTCCAGCCCAATTCGAGTTGGAGAAAGCAGCCCGGAACCACGCCATCTCAGACCCAACGAGCTTACGCCCGTCCACCAGCGTACGAGCCGTCGCCTACGTGGTGAGCCGCCCGAGTTTCCTCTTTTGCCGGAGCAGACTATAATAGCAGCAGCAGACAATACAGAAATGACATCTCAGACAGCCTCAACCCGCATCGTGGTTGATCAGCCGCGAACGCCCGAGCCTTTTCACGGCGACACCTTCGAAGACGCCGAGGACTGGTTGGAAGGCTTCGAGCGCGTCGCTGACTACAACGGATGGGACGAAAACCGGAAGCTCCGCAACGTTTACTTCGCGTTGCAAGACTGTGCGCGAACGTGGTTTGAAAACCACGAAGCTGTCCTCCGGTCGTGGAATGACTTCCGACGGGAGCTGTTGGCCACGTATCCGAGCACAGACCGCCGGGAAAGAGCTGAAGCCGCTTTGCAAGCAAGAAGCCAGCGAAACAACGAAAGCGTGGCAATGTATCTCGAAGATATGTCCCGCTTATTCCGCCGGGCCGACCCGAGCATGAGCGAGGACAAGAAGCTTCGGCACCTGATGCGCGGCGTGAAGCAGGAGCTTTTTGCTGGTTTGGTTCGCAGCCCTCCACGCACCGTCGCCGAATTCCGCTCCGAGGCGACAACTATGGAAATGACTCTTCAACAGCGTGCGAGACTGTACAACCGCGATATGAACGTCGCCTCTGTGGATGCGATGCCGGCAATGTTCGGGAACAGCGTCGAGGTCTTACGAGAACTCATAAGGTCTGTGGTTCGAGAAGAGCTCCAGAGGCAACAGCGGAACAACGGCCCCACAGAGGTCTCTTCGTTAGCAGAAGTGGTTCGCGAAGAAGTGAGACAAGCCGTCCGCGAACAGCACCCACCAGCACAGCCGCAAGCATCGTCACCGGTACGGCCGACGGTATCGTACGCCGAGGTACTCAGAGGATCTCCAGGACGTACCTTCGTCGCGGCAACTGCGCATGTACCTGAACCTCGGTTCTTGCCGTCTCCGCCGGAGACGAGATTCCGGAAAGCTGACATATGGCGCACTCCTGATAGAATCCCGCTGTGCTACCACTGCGGCGAAGCTGGTCATCTCTACAGGATGTGCGAATACCGCAGAGCGGGACTTCGGGGGTTTTCCATAAACGCTCCTTGCCCAAGAAACGGTGAACGCCCTTTCGAGATCCAGGAGTATTTGTCAACGCGCCAAAGCCCGCAGACTTCACAGCAACACCAACCTCGGTCAACAGTGCCGCTGAGGTATCGATCACCGAGCCCGCGTCCATCGTCAAGCTCCCCAAGGCGACGCCCCCAAAGCCCACGTCGGGAAAACTAATACCGGCGACCTGTGGAGGTGAGGCCGCTGTCGACGCAAGAACGGAGCCTCCAGCGCTGATTCTGAAATATAACGACGGACGCGGGAGCAGTTGCGAAAAGAGTGACGTAGCTTCCGATTTATGTGTGTTTATAGACGGCTGCGAAATTACTGCTTTAGTAGACACAGGCGCAGACCATTCCGTTATGAGCAAAGTACTTGCTAGAAAACTGAAAAAAGTGCTGACTCCTTGGAGAGGACCGCAAATTCGAACCGCCGGTGGACACCTTATCAACCCGGTGGGCAGGTGCACTTCTAGAATCGGAATACGCGGCTTTACATACGTCGCCAGTTTCATTGTCCTATCAGAATGCTCAAGGGATGTAATTATTGGAATGGACTTTTTGCAGGCGAACGGTGCAGTTATCAACTTGCAGGAATCCTGTGTGTCGTTCTCAACGAAGCACGCCATCGCGACGTTCGAGAGTGAAGAACGATTCGATGCGCTTCAGATTATAGACGACGACGTCACGATACCCCCAAGATCCAGCATAGCTGTCGCCGTAAGAAGCACCGTATTCAGCGACTATGAAGGAATAGCCGACAGTAACACTGGGCTCTTACTCGAAAAAGGGATCTGTATGGCAAGGGGCCTTGTTCGGCTGCGTGACGGGTGTTCAAATGTCTTCCTGACTAATTTTGGAAATGAAGTTCAGCATGTTGCGAAGGGAACCGTCATTGCCCGCCTTAATGATTATGAACAAATTACGGATTTGAGCTCTTCCGATGGTGCACTACTGGAGTCTGACAACGTAGACTCCATACTCGCATCCGTCCACATCGAAGAAGCACTATCACCGAGCCAGAAGCAGCAAATAGAGAACCTTGTACGAGAATTCGCCTCATGTTTCTCAACGACATCGAAAGTCCAGAGAACATCCATCGCCAGACACCGCATCATTGTCGACGAAGCTGTGAGGCCCATTTGCCAGCATCCCTACCGAGTGTCACCGAAGGAGAGAGAGGTCATCAGCAAACAAGTCGAAGAAATGCTTCGAGACGACGTAATTCAACCATCGACCAGCCCATGGGCTTCGCCTGTAGTGCTGGTAAAGAAAAAGGATCAGACCTTGCGCTTCTGCGTTGATTATCGGAAGCTAAACGTCGTCACAAAGCGGGATGTCTATCCACTTCCGAGGATCGATGACACCCTCGATAGACTACGGGATGCGAAATTCTTTTCCTCTCTCGACCTTAAAAGCGGATACTGGCAAATAGAAGTGGACGAACGGGATCGTGAGAAGACAGCATTCGTGACACCAGACGGACTATACGAATTCAAGGTACTTCCGTTCGGCCTCTGTTCCGCGCCTGCCACTTTTCAGCGGATGATGGACACTGTGCTCTCCGGGTTAAAGTGGCAGTCCTGTCTGGTTTATCTCGACGATGTCGTGATTTTTTCTACCACCTTTGCTCAGCATGTGGAACGACTAAGGACTGTGCTCAAAGCTATTAGTTCAGCAGGGCTGACGATAAAGCCACAAAAATGTCACTTCGGCTTCCATGAGCTCCTTTTCCTCGGCCATGTGATTAGCTCCGAAGGCATCCGTCCTGACCCTGAGAAGACCGCAGCAGTAGAAAAGTTTCCTAGACCAACCAACAAAAAGGCCATTAGGCGATTCCTAGGACTTTGTGCCTATTACAGGCGTTTCGTCAAAAACTTTTCGAAGATTGCCGAGCCGTTAACGCGATTAACAAAAGAAGATATGCCTTTCGTATGGCACAGTGAACAAGAAGATGCATTCAATGAGCTGCGACGGCGACTTCAAAACCACCCGGTCCTTGCGCACTTTGATGAGGAAGCGGAAACAGACATCCATACAGACGCCAGCAATTTAGGACTTGGTGCCGTCCTCGTTCAATGGCAAAACGGAGAGGAAAGAGTGATTGCATACGCTAGCCGCACTCTTTCGAGGGCTGAAACCAACTATTCAGCCACCGAAAAAGAATGCCTCGCAGTAATATGGGCCATAGGAAAATTCCGACCATACTTATACGGTAGACCGTTCCGAGCAATCAGTGACCATCACTCATTGTGCTGGCTTGCAAACCTGAAAGATCCGTCTGGACGACTTGCTAGATGGAGTCTGAGGCTGCAGGAATACGACATAACGGTCGTGTACAAGTCAGGTCGCAAGCACAGTGACGCTGATTGTTTATCACGTGCTCCGGTCGAATCTGCTCCTGTGAAGGATGGAGACGAATTTTCGTTTCTTGGAGCCGTGACCACATCTGAGATGGCCAAACACCAGCAGTCTGACGCCGAGTTGCTTCTACTCATCAGGCACCTCGACGGACACCACGTCCATGTTCCGCGAGTTTTCTGCCGGGGATTGTCATCGTATGTGATGAGAAATGGCGTCCTGTACAAAAGAAATTTTGAGCACAGCACAGAGAAATTTCTACTCGTTGTTCCTTCAGCTTTGCGATCGGAAATCTTAGAAGCCTGTCACGATGACCCATCAGCAGGACACCTTGGAGTGAGCAGAACCTTCGCCCGAATTCATGCTAAATACTACTGGCCAAAGCTATTGAATTCAGTGCAGCATTATGTACGAACATGTCGGGATTGCCAAAGACGCAAAACGCCTCCATTAAAACCCGCAGGCCTCCTTCAACCAATAGAACCCCCAGGAGCCCCGTTCGAACAAGTAGGAATGGACTTGCTTGGTCCTTTTCCGACATCGTCATCGGGGAAACGGTGGATTGTAGTAGCGACTGATTACCTAACGCGATATGCCGAGACATCCTCTCTAATCAGTGCAACGGCCGTTGAAGTGGCTGAATTCTTTGTCACCAAGATAGTATTACGACACGGTGCCCCTGCAATTATTATCACGGACCGAGGAACTTCGTTCACAGCCGATTTGACGCAATCCATCATGAAATTGACTCATACCAGCCACAGGAAAACAACTGCCTATCATCCTCAAACAAATGGGTTAACCGAGCGATTGAACAGGACGCTGACCGATATGTTGTCAATTTACGTAGACTTAGAACACCGTACATGGGACAAGATCCTACCCTATGCTACATTCGCCTACAATACCGCATTGCAAGAAACCACTCAAGTAACGCCATTCCAACTTGTTTTTGGTCGAACAGTTACCACACCCTTGGATGCAATGCTGCCTGTCAGCGACAGTACAGAACAGAACCCTGACATCAGTGACTTTACACAGAGGGCCGAAGAAGCACGTCAGCTGGCGCGACTTCGCATTCAACAAAGGCAGCGCATCGACGCGGACCGTTACAACCTGCGACGAAGGGAAGTCGAGTATGCACCAGGTGACAGAGTATGGGTGTGGACCCCCGTGCGGACGCGCGGCCTGTCCGAAAAGCTTTTGCGCCGTTACTTCGGCCCTTACCGAGTACTTCGCCGCATCAGTCCCCTGAACTACGAAGTTACGCCAGAAGGACAAGTGAGCTCATCACGATGCCGGCGTCGCACAGAAACTGTACATGTGGTCAGACTGAAGCCATATTATGACAGGCAGTGATTATTCGACCAAACATCTTTTCTGTGCCATATACCACTTTAGTGTGGACAACTGCTTGTGAACAATTTCGTCGCTTTACGCATCGGGACGATGCGTTTTGGAGGGGGGATAATGATACAAGGCAGAAACATTTAAACAACGCGCGCAGGTTCGTGCGCCCCCTGAAGACGACAACGGAGTATTGAAGGAAAAGGACGAAGTAATGGCACGTGTTTTCGCCGCACGCACTCGCATCGCAGGTGGCCGTTGTCGGCGTCTACAAGAAGACGAGGTGAAGCGACGCTCGAGAGAGAAGAAGAAGGCCTTCCTGATCTCCCGTTTAGAACGCGGCAGTGTTTTTTATTTACCCCAGGGCACAAGTTCGCCCACAATAAATAGTTGTATCTGGGTTTCCTTAACTGTCCGTTACAATATGGAGGACAGTGCGCGGCCTTGGCTCGTCTCCACAGCAACGACACCCATTCTCAGCCCTAGCCCTCCATCAAGGCCGCTCACAGGTCGATATAGCCGAAGATTTCTGTGTGAAGATTGCGGGCAGTGTGGTCACCATCAATAGTGAAATTCTGGGTGAGGTTCCTGCGACACGCTTCCCAGAATTGAATGTGTCCTTCTCACTTGAGGAATTGGACGCTGCTCTGGCCTCATGCAGGCGCTCATCGTCACCAGGACCAGACGGCATCACCTACGCTGCTTTATGCCACCTAGGTGAAGATGGCCGAAGCAGACTGCTGGAATGTTATAACCAGTCATGGAATGATGGCGTCGTTCCTGAGCGGTGGAAGTCCAGCCGCTTGATACCACTCCTGAAGCCTGGAAAGTCGCCACTTGACCTAGCGTCCTACCGACCCATTGCGCTGTCCAGCTGTGTTGGGAAGGTCATGGAAAGAATGATTCTCACCCGCCTAGAATGGTATCTTGAGCGCCACAACGTATACCCCGATGCCATGGCTGGTTTTAGAAGAGGCCGTTCCTCTATTGACAACATCATCGACCTAGTCTCGTCTGTACAACAGGAAAAACACCACAAGCGTATATCGGTTGCCCTATTCCTCGACGTGAAAAGCGCCTATGATAATGTAACGCATGACGCCATCCTTGATGCCCTGGAAAATAATGGAATAGGTGGACGCATGTTTCGGTGGATTCGGAGCTATCTATTCAAAAGATCCTTCTTTGTGCACAGTGCAGATGGCCGAACTGCTGACCATTACACTTACCGTGGCGTCCCTCAGGGTGGGGTTCTTAGCCCCACTTTGTTCAACCTTGCAATCCTTGGCCTTGTCGACGTTCTACCACATACAGGAAACCTTTCCATATATGCTGACGACATATGCATATGGGCCTCGGCAGTTACACGTCTCCAGGTGCGTGCAAGGCTCCAAAAAGCAGTGACCCTAACATTATCGTACCTGCGTGCGCAAGGCCTCAGCATTTCGACCGAGAAGTGCGCCTTAGTCGCCTTTACCCACAAGCCCATGACCTGGTACCCCATTTCTATTGACCACCAACCAATTTCCTACGCAAAAACTCACCGATTCCTAGGCGTTATTATAGACAGAGACCTTTCATGGAGCCCCCACATCACATATTTGAAGAAGAGGCTTACTTCTATCTCCCATATACTAAAGTTTCTTGCCGGTAAAACGTGGGGCACATCCGTGGCATCTATGCTTCAACTATACAGGACGCTCTTCCTGGGATACTTGCGATACAGCACACCAGTGCTGTCCAATACTAACAAAACTAACATCCATGTCCTACAGAGCATTCAAGGCCAAGCCCTTCGAACATGTCTGGGGCTACCTCGAAATGCTTCAACCGTGGCAACAATTGTCACCGCGAGAGACCACCCAATAAGGACCTATATAGATATCGACGCACTCCGGGTGCATGTTCGCCATATATCCAGAGTCCCTGACCACCATCTCGCTCGCTTGCCTGAGAAAAGACCCAGGGTAGCGTTCTCCAGATCAATTGCGGCTAACCGGCACTCTTTGTCTTTGAGGCACTCACCCGCAACAAGAACGCCGTCCCCTATGTGGTGTTTGAAGAAGCCTCCAGTGTACCTTGCTGTTCCAGGAATAGTGAAGAAAACTAGCCTGACCACCTCGGCTCTCAAGCAGATCACATTGGAACTTCTGCATTGTTCATACGCTAACCGAATTCATGTTTACACGGATGGTTCCGTTTCGGAAAATTCTACGGGCGCCGTTGTTCTACCATCTCAATCGGTCGTCATCAAGTTTAAGACATCACACGTAACGACATCTACAGGCTCTGAACTGGCCGCTCTTCGCGCTGCTGTCGAATACATTGAAAAAGAACCGCCCAACAAATGAGCAATATTTTGTGACTCGAAAGCAGCCCTCCAGAGCTTGCGAAGTTTACGACGTGGCAATTATGAACAGCTGGTGTCACAAATCAACGAAACCTGCCATTGCGCTTCTGAAAGAGGACATGATATCATATTTCAGTGGCTGCCGGGACATTGTGGCATCGTTGGTAATCACCTCGCTGATGACGCTGCCCGACGCGCCCAGGCTGGCTCACCGACACTCCTTATACCTTTATCCAGAGTCGATGCTGCAAGAGAGCTTCGCAATCTCGCTCGTACAATCACGTTAGGTTGCTGGCATACACCACAGAACTCTAAGTGTCGTTTACACAGCCTCGACCCATCACTGAAACTTACATTACCAGCGACCCTTCCACGACGTGACGCAACACTGCTGTGTCGGCTGTGGGTAGGAGTAGCATTCACCAACTCCTACAGCTATCGTATTGGAATGGCGGATTCACCAATGTGCGCTAAGTGCAAGTGTGAAGAGACCATCAGTCACCTTCTGTGCCACTGTTCTCGCTTCGATAATCAACGCGAGACTCTCCAGTGTGCCTTAAATAGACTGGATGACAGGCCATTTACGGAAGCGAAGATCTTGGGAGCCTGGCCTCACAGTTCATTGGCCCAGAAAGCAGTTCGAGCGCTTTTTCGCTACCTGAGGGCAACAGACTTGAGTGCCCGACTGTAGACATCCTACACCTAAGTTCTCTCTCTCCCTCTTTCAATCCCCATTCCCCTCCCCACGTGTAGGGTAGCAAACTGGACTCAGTCTGGTTAACCTCCCTGCCTTTCCGTCTTCCCTTCTCTCTCTCTCTTGCGTACTGGTTGGCTTGGTGCCTTGCCTCCCACTTCAATTGCTGCCTCTGAAGCCAGCCTAGTTACGGTTTCATTCATTAGCTCCATGTCATCTTCATCTCTCTGTTCTAATGCTGCATATTTGTTTGCAAGTACGAGCCTGAATTTGGTGGCTTTTACCCTTGCTGCCTCTAGGTTGACCTGTGTCTTCCTGACCAATTTTGCTCTTTCTCTCTTCAAATTGTGGTAAATCCTAGCCTTCACTAACCTGTGATCACTGCATTTTACCCTACCTATGACTTCTACATCCTGCACTATGCTGGGATCAGCGGAAAGTATGAAGTCAATTTCATTTCTTGTTTCACCATTAGGGCTTTTCCAAGTCCACTTTCTGTTGCTATGCTTCCTGAAAAAGGTGTTCATTATTCTAAGCTTATTCCTTTCTGCGAGTTATACCAGCATCTCTCCTCTATAGCGTTCCTAGAATCGACGCCGTAGTTGCCAATTGCTTGTTCACCAGCCTGCTTTTCCCCCACTGTTGCATTGAAGTCGCCCATAATTACTACAGCATACTGAGTTTGCACCTTTCTCATCGCTAATTCACCATCTTCATGAAACTGATCTACTTCTTCATCATCGTGACTGGATGTTGGAGCATAGGCTTGTACTACCTTTGGTCTATACCTCTTACTAAGTTTGATTACGACTACAGCTACCCTCTCATTAATGCTGCAGAATTCGTCAATGTTGCCCGTTATGCCCTTATGGATTAGGAATCCTACCCCTTATTGCTTCTTATCCGGGAGACCTCTATAGCAGAGGACATATGGCGGTTATTCAGCAATGTGTAAGCCTAATCCCACTAAGGCCGATGATATCCCAAAGAGTGTCTGATAGTTCCTCAAAGAGTCCTGCTAAGCTAGCTTCACTCGACAGAGTTCGGCAAATAAAGGTTGACAGGGTCAGTTTCCATTGGCAGCCTGTCCGGACCCAGAGATTCTTAGCACCCTCTGCTGCGTCACAGGTCTGACCGCCGCCTTGGTCAGGTGCTCCGCAACTGCTGGGTACTGATGGCCATGGGTTAATTGTAGGAATCATTTGGGAGGTAGTGGCCTACTACTGCACCAGGGAGGCCAATTCCTGTTCTGATGAGGGAGTGTCTTTGTTGAAGCTTAGCGGGCCTTCCTAATTTGGTTGTATCTGGATTAGTATAGCCCCACTTGCTCTCGGCGTCTTTTGCCGGTGTCAGGTATCACTCCAAGCCTACAGATGTTGTGTGCTGGAAGAGGTGAATTAAAAAAAAAAAAAAAAAACCTGAAAGAAGGATTCGCACTTCCGACTATGGCAACCGAGCATTCGACATAGCCCAGTCTGTTAATCCCATAGTCGGCAAGGCTACCTTATCGCCGATAAGTACAGCCCCGAGGGCCCTACATGCCTAAAGACTTCTTTGATTTATCCGCGATAGATAGAGCGGTTTCTAAACGATTCTGGCCTCGTTGTTCCGGAATCGCACGTGCGCAGACGGCCGTGAACTCGGCTAGGCAAACCCTACAGGCGTACCGATGACCATTCACAGTTGCGAAGACATGCTCGTGATCTACAGGAGTAGGATTTGCTCTTTAATTATTTTCAACATAAAGCGTAATCATGTTCTTTTGCTCCTCTCCGAGGTGCGTTTTAGGCCAGTTTTTGCCACCAATCCCGAAACCGATATCCTGCCATAGCGATTAAAAATAAACCTCACTGCTTTATTTTGAACTCTTTCAAATTTCTTGATATTAACCCGAGTAAAATGGTCCCTAACAATATTAGCGTACTCAAGAATGGGTGAAATAAGAGTCTTGTATGCTGCAAGCTTTGTTTCCCATGAAGAAATGCAAAAAGAACGTTTCATGTAATGTAGTTTCGACATTGCCTGGTTAGTCATTTGGCTTATGTGACCGTTCCAACGCAGATTAGTGCAAATACGAAGACTCAGATATTCGTAATGCTTGACGAGTGATGTTCCATCCAGTATGTAGTCAGATAACAGGACACGCACCTTATTTGTTACAGACATGACAACATTTTGTCTTAAAGTTTACTGACATTCGCCATGTGTTGCACCACTGAAACAGTTCATGAAGTTCTGTGTTTGGTTGAAGCTGATCCTCGGTTGAGTTAATAACAGAATATAATACACAGTCGTATGTCTGATTTACAATATTACAGTCTGATTTCACATTATGTCCGTCAACAATGTCATTTATGTATAGAAGGAAAAACAACGGGCCTAACACGGAACCTTTGGGAACACCTGAGACAACTGGAAGCAACTATGGAGAGACTTTGTTAAAGATGAGATATTGATACGTAGATGTTAAGGCTGATCCACTTACAAATCATACTCACTTTAAAATGCACAATAGTTTAAGAAGTAGTTTTGGGTGTGACAGCTTATCAAGCGCCTTGGCAAAATCCATAAATATCGCGTCGACTTGACATCGATTATATATAGCTAAAGCAAAATAATGAATTACTTCAACTAGCTGTGTAACCCTGGAAAAACCATGCCTGAACCCATGCTGTGTCGGTGATAAGACCGTGTTAACGTCCAAGAATTCACTTACATGTTTGTGTATTATGTGTTCTAGTACTTTGCAACATGTACGTACAAGTCAGAGCTATCGGCCGATAGTTATGTTGAATTCCAATGGCGGAGTCGGAGTGGCTGACGGACTCCGCGAGCGAGCACTCGACTCTGGCGTAGAGCAACGCTTCTAGCCACCATAGCAACGCTTCCAAATCCGCGAGTGGAACACATCCTGCGCCGCCGGAGCAAGGCGGAAGCGGAACTTCTATCGTCGAGTTACCCAGGATACCTTGCGTATTGTCATTTCCTTCCGCTGTTTGCTCCCAGCACCACCGCACCGGTCACTTGTCTCTTCAGCGCCGTTCACCTGTTTTTTTTTTTTTTTTAAGTGCAGAATGGATATGTCGCCAAGCGTGCAGCAGCATTTGCTTCCTCGCGAGTCGTGACCGGTAGCGCCTCCCAGCAGACAAACGTGGTAAAGGAAATACGTCCACTCCGCCGATTTTGGCGGAGCATCTTTTTCTGCTCCACGGAGTGACTCCCGCTGTGAATCCACTCCAACTCTCTCATTGGAACACCTTACTCCCCCCCTCACTATGTCATTGGAACAAACTTGCTCCGAAACGAGCAGAAAAACTTGCTCCGACTCCGCCATTGGAATTCAACATAAGTTCTGTTTTTCATTGGCTGATCGCCTTCGCTGATAATATGTCCTACATCACTATTGGCTGGTACGAACGCTTTTAGCGTAAGAACGTTTTGTGAATACGGGCCCTGATGTTTGTGACCTTGTTTATGTGGAGGTATTACTTTCGACACTTTCCAGTCACCTCGAAAAAGACCACTAGAAAACGATTCTTTCAATATTATTGCAAGATATTTCGAACACAATTTCGCGTGCCGCTTTAAAAATAGGTTAAGTATTTCATCTGGACTAGGTGATTTCTTGTCGCACAAACTTAAAAGTAAATTAAGTTCCCCAGCTTCCGATACTTCCAAGTTTTCAATAGGAGGCAGACTTTTAAACTGTCAGAGAGATGTAAGTATTCATTGTCGATTACAAATACTGATATAAAATGTTCGTTAAATGCATTGGAAATTACAATATAGCATCAGAAGTAAAAGCGTGGTTTACAGTAAGTGTATCAGTATTACACAGGGTGAGTTTTATAAATCTCCAAAAGTTCGCTGCAGACACTCTAATCGTCCGGCTAAGACGGACATTATAAAAAGTGTATTTTTCTTCTCGGATCTTGCTCTCAATTCCTTGAAACATGCTTGCGATCTGACCTTGCGTGATTGTGCTATGGCGGCGTGTTTTAGACCGTTTCTTTTAAACGTTTGACTTCTCTTTTTAAGTGAACGATATCTCTTGTGATCCAATGATAGGATATGTTAGCTCTTTAGTTCTAACTGGTACAAATAGTTGTATAGAAGCCTGAATTGCATTCTTAAACTTCAACCACAAGGAATCACCATCTGTTTATCTGGTGTGAGGCGAGCATTCCCAGTAAGCATCCCGGAATGGATCACTCTTGTGACTTTCGCAAACAACTATGCCTCAGTAGACAAGACTAAACTTTCAGGAATTCATTGCATCAGACTGACACAAACCATACATTAAGTGGAAAATTCAGTGGATTGACTCACAGATGTGTTATGTGTGCAATGTTCCAGAGGACTTGCAACATGTTCTATGTGACTGCGGTAGACCAACCTCGGAAAGCCGCATTACACTTGCACTTAGACTCGAGCTTGGAGCTCTAGAACGTTCCTTGGTCCGCATATAAACATCGTGTTTGCATGTTGCGCACAACGAGAGAATGAGAAGCGCGGAAAGGCTGAAAGGTTAACCATACGCACGTCCGGTTTGCTACCCTGTTCGTGGACTCGGTGCGTATGCCTTCAAATGTACGCGAAACTGCTCTCTCCCCCCTCTCTCTCACCTTTCTTTTTCTTTTCATCCCTATATCCCCTTCCTCCACAGCGAAATGATTTATATTGTTCTTGGGAGCTGATCTTAATCCGACTTAGTAAATAGCTTCGTAGTTTTTTTGAGCGTGTCTATGAGCGCCAGTACCATTTGCGTGTTCGTGTGATCACTGTGTATAATCATGCGGTAGAATGCCATGCTGTCAATCAAGCTAACAATTAACTCCAGCTCCTTTATCAAATTCAGTACCTCCCTTTCTGGTCAGCAGTCACAATGTGCCTTTACTATTGTGAGTAAAATACAACGAATTGGTTTTAAAAATGGGCGGATTCCATGCATATGTGCGTATCGGCGATAAACGAGGCTTAAATTTTCTTGATGCTTACTGAAATGTCTTCACTTCTATGCATCTCAACGCTCTTACCTCTATGCACGCTCTGGTCTAATTTCGTTCCTTTCACTTTCTCCAAACTCGGCTGCTTCTGTTGCCAACTTCTTCATTTCTCTGTAGTCGACTTCAAATTTATGTTGCCGACTACAGTTCTCGCCTCTTGTTCTGCTTGTTTCTTTGGGAACCTGCTAGTGAAGAAAGCAGTACTTGGTCGCTTACGTCTGGGTGTTGCATTTACGAATGCATACTCATATTCTTGATTGGAATGATCGATAGCGCCGAATTCGATGCATGTGGTGGCGAGGAAACTATAGAACACCTTCTGTGCTACTGTCCATCCTTCGAAAACGAAAGGCTTGCCCTTCACACCGCTCCAAATCAGCTAGGTGGAGAAGACATTGCTTGTTGAACACAATTTTGGGGCCGTGATGGCCTCCCATATCACAGCTGCAGAAGGCAACGAAAGTGCTGCTGCTATTACTAAAGGCAAATGGACCGAGCGACAGTCTGTGATACAGACGAGAAAACTGTCACTGCGTCGGCGACATCAATACGGGACATTCTATTAATCTTCCCAATTTTCTTTTGTTCCCCCAGTACAGAGTAGCCAACCGGCCTCAGTCCTGGTTCATATAACTGCCTGTCATTTATCCTTACTTCTACCCAGTGGCATACACCCATTCTTGGGGGTTGGCTAAGAATGTCTACATATCCATGCAGTGGCACATGCTCAACTGCACATACCTAGTAACCGATTCAGCTCGCACTGATGGACAGGGGCCAGGAGCTGCTGGAAACATATGGGTCCCGTAACTAGGGAACCACCCCGTCTGGTGCCTGCGTGCACCACCGATTTATTTCGGGCCCAGCAAATGTTGCTTCATCATCATCATCAGTAGCCTAAGTTGTTTGGGCGTATATCCAGTGACACTTAATGGCCCAAGTTGCTGTATACTCGGCAAGACAGCCGCGGCCAGCACCCGCAGCATGGGTAGGAAAATGCAAAGAAAGCATCGCCTTAAAGTAACATTCGCCGCTAGTTTTAGCGTAAAGCTTTCTTTGCGTTTTGCCCGGGGTTTGTCGTTCGTCGTCGCTTCCTCGTCGACTGGATAACAACTTGCGCTGCGTAGTATGTGCCACTTAGTGCGTGCCCGAATGGACAACTTTGGCCACGGCGTATTTGCCCGTTCTTGGACAACATTCCAGAATGCGTATGTGACATAGTGGGCATAGAAGCCCTAAATAATATTTGCACATCTGTCGTAAATCTCTGTGCATACACTTCTCACCAACGTTCTACCCTCGAGAAGCATCATACGTGGTCTCCGTCCTCGTGACGCACAGTCAGCTAACAGCTATATATATATGTAGGCGGCGAGGCCGTACGTGCGTGTGTCAGCCACTACCGCCTGTATACCTCGCTAACTTAAACAAGGTTCGCTTCAGTTACATTACAACATTGCGTTAGATGTGCGTTTTTCTTCTTTCTTTCTTTTGACAGTTTTTTTTAAGTTTGTCACGCGTCACAAGAGAGTGAGAGAGGGAAAAGGAAAGGCAGGGAGGTTAGCCAGTGTAACTACCGGCTGGCTACCCTGTGCAGGGGAAAGGGGTAAAGGGAATAAAAGGTGAAAGAAGAAATGAATAAAAAAATAAACAGAGGAATATGCTACGCGCTAGAACTTTCAAGGTCTGTCGCACAATTCACAAGCCTTTAAGAACTTGAGCAGAGCTCTTAAGGCCTTGAGTGCCGAAACTCGTCTGGACCAGTGTCCTAGAACTTCTTCCTCTGCGTCACTATATGATCAGCATAATGTTTAGAGTGAATTAACAAATAGCTTGACATCACCACGCACGCAACAATGGGGTAATTTTCGCGCTCACTAGCGCATGAGGGCACTGTTATTGAGGGCACTGTCGTCTCATTGTTGAGGCCTCTCATGTTGTGGCATGTTGAAGTTGTTAATAAGTCAACACGACATATTAAGTGCGCTCATGGGCCAGTGAACGCAAAAATTACCATATTGCTGCGTCATGGGTGGAAGGACTAAATCATTGCAGCCAATAAGCAATACCGGACATACGACTTTCTTTTTCAATCCTTTTTTCCAATAGATTTTTAAGAAATATGTTGCGAATGCGGTCAACAAGAGGGCGGTGCTCCGAGTATGACGACATATGGCTGCGGGGTTCCGAGATGCGGAGGACGGTGAGCACGGTGAACCATATGGCTCGGAGTCGAAGCTGCGGCGGTAGGATGGTGTGCGGCGACGGAAAAATCGTGCAACGGGGCCGGGTAGACCACACGCAAAACAGATTGGCCGGTTGTCGGGAGTGCGCCATGGTTCACTGCTGTGTTGGTACCTCGGCTGAATGAAGTGAGGAACTTGAGGCAGTGGCACGACTGATGGGAATGGCGCAGCGGTCTCAGATGGTGGCCGTGCGATAGCCTCGGAAAAACTAAGAGGTGCATTCACCTCGGTATAGGCAACGGGAGTCGGCACCGGCGGAGTCTGGCGGGCAGAAGGAAGAGTTGCGCAAACTTGCTCCTGTATGACCTGGAGAAGTTTGGCAGGCAAAGGTGAGGGTGGCTGCGAGGTTGAGGACAGCAGCGAAAGCTGACGAGCGACCTCAGCACGAACGAATTCCTTTATCTGATAAAGCAGGGAGTCCATGTCAGGAGCGGTAGCCATATTCGCGAGGGTGTCGTCGGACACAGGTGGGCGCCGCATGAAAAGACGCTGTCTGCAGAGCTCGCCGAAACTCTGGCAAAGCTCAATGACCTGATAAACAGTGCCAGGGTTTTTGGACAGCAGCATATGAAAGGCATCGTCGGAATTGCCCTTCTTGATGTGACGTGCCTTGTCCGCCTCCACCACCGTCGGGTTGACACGCCGGCAGAGGTCGACGATGTCCTCGATATAGCTGGTGAACGTTTCACCAGTTTGCTGCGATCGACTCCGTAGGCGTTGTTGAGCGCGAAGATTGCGCACGCCAGGGCGGCCGAAAACTTCTGCGATGCTGGTTTTGAAGCTAGCCCGCGTGCGGAGATCGGCTTTGAGGTTTTTACCTAACCACAGCTTGGCGACGCTCGATAATTAGAAGATCGCGTTGTTGAGCTTCAGGAGATCGTCTCCTTTGTTGGTGGTGCTCGCTCTTTCATACAATTCCAGCCAATTTTTAACGCCTTTCTCATCGGTGCCGCTGGTGATGTCAGGATCTCGCTGACGCCGGGCACCAGCACATACGATGGCTGGTGAAACCAGTGGGAATGTCTGGCTCGCATCGTCAGGCATGACTGACGGCAGGTCGGTTGCGCTAATCCAGGGTGGGGGAAAATCGCAGCACCTCCACCAAAATAGAATGCGAACAAAGGACATGATATGAGAGCAGCAGGCAGCGTTGGCAGCGTCTCAATCATGGCAGCACAGGGAATCTCGAGTTCGCGCTTCCCGGACGACTAGCGATGTGGTGCAGCGCCGTGCATTCCTCTTCACTTCACAACAAATAATGTTCAACATTGTCTTCAGTCTTACAGGCCACATACAAGGGCGACGCCGCGTGTCAAATGTTGTTTAACGATGTATAAGAGTAGGGCTGACCCCGTGCGGAGGCGATACAGCAGGGATCGAGGCTACTGGCCTCCTCAATGCCTTCTTCATGCAAGACTGGTAAGATGGTGACCGTAATGACTGAAAATGACTGGCGATGGTTTGTTTCAGAAGATGTTGAGTGTCCCTAGCAGCCTTCTTTGTTGGCCTAAGGTCTGCATCGTGAGCATATCTATCGGCCCGCCTCGTTTCCCGCAACGCTTACGTGTGAGGGGAGCCATTGCAACTTTATAATAAATCCGAGCCTGTGCAGTTCTTTGAGAAGGCATAACGAACCTTGTGAGCACTTCTTCGGATGAAACCGTTGTTATAACAATTGCAGAGCAAACTTGCTGTCTCACAGCACTGCAACGCGCTGCTACTGGTAGGACTTCAGTTTTGTTAAGGCTGCCTCAATGGCCATGCTGTCGCATACCGTCGTCGAGCCGACGCATTTAAGTCGGGCCTCCCAGGACACCTTGAGGGTCAGAATTACAAATGCGGCCGCGCTGGTTCCGCGCTCCATATCTACCGAATTCTCTATGAAGACTAAGCTGCTGGTTGTACGTTCTCTCCAAATGTTCAAGAAACAACCTACGTACTTCCGCGACAAGTGTAGAGCGCTCATTGTGTATCCGGGGAATGGTAAGCCTGCAGTCCAGGATTTCGTATGACCATGATGGCTCAGACCGCTGCCTTTGTTTGGGAAACTCTAGACCAAGAAGGCGAAGAGTGTTACACGCCATGAAAGCACGCGACTGCGTGCGTCGCCGAAGACGATTTCACAGGGTCGACATAATTGATGAACTGGCGACGTGCCGTGGACGCTATGATTATAGTCATTGTACCGCGTTAGACGTACTTCGAAGATTGGTAGTTCAACGTGGGAAATCGTCTATCGTCGATGATAAAGCCTATACGAGTACATAACGCACTGACTGTCAACCGCGTGCTTCTTCAAGAACCCTTACCTTTAGGGTTGTCCTTGGCGTATACCACAAGCAGCGGTGAGCGTCTAAGTGCTCCCAAAGACTGCTTATACGCAGTTAGAGGGCACCTATTAGATGTTTATTATGTCTGTGTCTTCAAAGAAATGTTAAATGCCTTCAATGCTTTCTCGCTGTGTTATTTTCATGGCCAAGTGCCGAGCAAACTTTACGAGTGATAAAGGTCGGTGGGAATCAGCGTGTAGTTCTAGTTACCGTCTTTGCTAGCGTGTACAGGGCAATCCAGGATTAGATAGCGACCAAGCTCGTCGTTGTAGCTGCAGGAGAAAACCGGAGATGGGGCTCGTTTTATGCGCTATAGCAAATGCTTTGTGTATGGTGTATGAAGGCCCAGCCGCTGAATTAGTGCCTCGGTACTCCTTGAAAGGTCTAGATCCAAGTGGCATTTGAGATGAGGGTCAACTTCGTAAAGTATAAATTCTTTATAATTTTTTGTAAACCAGATGGGCATACGGAATTTCTTTTTTAGCACATTAATATGCATACTATGCATCTATTGGTGATAACGGAATGAGTTAATTGATAAATGTTTTAATTTCGCTATCCAGACATTGCAAATTGTAGTGCAAGTAATGCCCTTCACTCCTATTCACTGCCACCACTCGAAACTACGTACACGTAGCTGTCCGAAAGGGGGTTCTGCAGGCAGCTCCCATGGTGGCAATTTCCCATGTGGCGTCCCAAAACACCTATCAGGTGGAGACGCCCTCGAATTGAGGAGAAACACCCCTTACCAAGCGTTGAGGTCCCATATTGGCCGAGCACCTGGCCGGAAGTGCACTTGTACCTACTTTACCGGTAGGTATCCGGCGACAGCTCTAGTCTGCTTCCCACAACCCCGGCGAATGCTTTACCTGAATGCCGTTTGTGGTTGGACAAGGGGCGACCTGAGACCACGCCTACAAATATCTATGGGGCGTCCTTTCGAGATAAGTAGCCGAGCACCAGGCCGGGGGATATTTCTACCCATCAAAAAAACCAGTGGGTTTCCAGCGGCGCGAGGAGTCGAACCCATGCAGTACCTCCCGCATACGAGGCGGATGATATACGACTGTAGGCCACGACCGTGTATTCTGGGCCTGTATAAAGTGAGAATACCTTTCACTATTCCTTTCTTATCACCCCCCCCCCCCCCGTCACGGCCAGCCGATCCCAGTGATAACGTAGGGAGAGACATGGTTCAGGTTCAGGTTCAGGGTTCGGCCTATTTTCCAGTTCGGTGCAGGTTCAGCTCCGGAGCAAAAAATATAATGGTTAGAACCGGTTTGAACAGTTTTAAACGGGTTCATGACGGTTCGGAAGAGTTCAAGAAAACGTTTTCAGCCTCACCCCTGAATTTATTTGAGCGAAAGATAGTTTAATTATGCCCTTACAGACGCGGAACGATGCAGACCTTAATATTATGCAATATATTGAATTACCTCCCTCTTTCTTTCCCCGTCAATGTCACACGAAGCAGTGTCACATCACACATAGCGCCAAGCAGAACCCGGGGAAGAACGTCAGGAGTTGCATAACAGCCGACCCAACCGACCACTTACAGCATTAAAACAGAACAGGAAGAGATAGCGAGAGAGAAAGCAATGAGAGGAAAGGCAGGGAGGTTAACCAGACGAGCGTCCTGTTTGCTACCCTACACTGGAAGTTGAACATAATTGTTCCTATCCATTTGCGGCATCAAGATGTGCGAGCAGGTTAAAGCGCCCGCATTTTTGATTGGATAAAGGGCAGCCTTAGTTGCACAAACATTAACTACAAAAAAGGTGCCAGAACTGAATTGAGGTTATTTGAAGCTATTTGAGTCTTTTATGTAGCGGTGTGAGTCGCTTGCCGACTATGAGGGGCTTTGAGCGTTTGTACGTTTTCCCTATGACGCACCCGAGGGTCCACAGTGTCTTCTGAACCGTTTGTCGAATCGGTTCGGAACGTTATCGCCAATAAGTTACGGTTCGGTTTCGGTTTCAAGATGGCGGAAAAATAATGGTTTCGTCCTATTCCGGTTCAGCTGTAAATAACGGTTCAGTCCAGTTAACGGTTCAATTTTGGTTCAGTTCGACACACTGCTGACGAAGCGCGAAGAGAAATATAAATGGAATGGAATTGTTACATTATCCTACTGGCGTGTAAAAGATAAAGGGGGAAGGGACTGCATGGGGTGTGGGAACTTAAGAGCTACATGTGCATGAAGCGAGCAAAGTAGACGTGAATCGGTTTGTCGAGCCGAAATCCGTTCGTTGGGTTTGTGTTAACGATTTAGCGGGGGCCAGGGAGCATAGGTGAGGGCTGGATGAGCTCGCCAGCAAAGGGTGAGACTTGCTCGACTCGCCTGACGGAATGTAAACGCGGTCGGCTCGGTCAGGTCATCCTAACTCGACCTGCATTTAAGTCCATGTAAACGGAACTAATGAAACTTAGAACTACACCAGGTACTCACGCTCCTCCGAGAAAATCCTGCAGCGAATCCAGCACGCGCTTAAGTTGCGATGTTGAGGTACTCCTCTGGCACGCGCCCGTTAGTGGAAGGTCGTCGAGTGGGTTTCATCGTGCGAAAGGTTTGTAGTGCGTGAACTCCCGTGGACACGAAGTCGTGAGCGCTTGCCGTAGCTCTGTATAGTGTACAACACTTGAAGCATTTTTCCTTTTGGCTTCGGGTTGCTGTTCAGGCGGCTGTTTCATGCTTGCCCGGTTTAGACTTGTCTTGCAGGGGCGAGTGGCCATATTATTTTTCACCCTGCAGATGCAGATTCGGGCCGCCGGGTGGCATTTTGAATGAAGGAATCTTGTTTAAAGAAACGGTGACACGATAGGCCTATGTCAAGGAAAACGGGGAATAGAGAAAGTGGTAATGCGGCAAAGAAATGTTTATCCTCGTAAGAATGTCCACCCCGTAGGCGAAATCCAACAGTGCACGACTGCATGCGACCCCAGTTGCGTTGGTTTGTAGCGGCCACGCGCGATCTGATCTATACTCTTCGTACAAATGCACATTAGTCTCCTACTTTTCTTCAACGATATGTAGAACGGGTGTCTAAGTACCTGTGCTTAATTTTCAACAAATCATTAGTGTCTTGTTCTGGCCCACTTGAATGGAAGATAGCTAAGACAACTCCAGTCTACTCCAGTCCGACGTCTGTAGTGGCAGGCCAATTTCTTTTACTTGTACTGTCTGTAAGCACCTCAAACATACAATTTTGATGCACATAACCACATACCTAGTACAAAATCACATTTTATCTTCGTCTCAGCATAGATTTCGTAGAGGACGGTCCACCGTAACGCAGCTATTAGAAATAATACATGAACTATAGCTTACTATATATAGACAGAAACAAAGGGATCTCTTACTGCTAGATTTCTCGAAGGAATCTCTGATCGCGTGACCTAGAACAAGTTAATTCACTCACGTTCATTCGACACTCGGTGATGTTCCAATTATAAAATGGATAAAGGGTTACTTATCTAACTGATGGCAGTTTGTTCAGGTAGGTAGCGAAAAATCCTCATTAGAACCCGTCACGTCAGGATTACTCCAAGGTAGCGTCTTGTGCGCTATATTACTTGCATCTACTTAAATTAATTTACCGTCTGCATGTCAAGTAAAATTCCGTTTGTTTGAGGATGACTGCATCCTTTATCACGTAATCAGCAAGGCTAGAGATCACGAAATACTTAATAATGCATTGGAGTATGTTTACATCATCATCATTATCATCAGCCTGGTTACGCCCACTGCAGGGCAAAGGCCTCTCCCATACTTCTCCAACAACCCCTGTCATGTACTAATTGTGGCCATGTTGTCCCTGCAAACTTCTTAATCTCATCCGCCCGCCTAACTTTCTGCCGCCCCTGCTACGCTTCCCTTCCCTTGGAATCCAGACCATAACCCTTAATGACCATCGGTTATCTTCCCTCCTCATTAAATGTCCTGCCCATGCCCATTTCTTTTTCTTGATTTCAACTATGATATCATTTACTCGCGTTTGTTCCCTCACCCAATCTGCTCTTTTCTTATCCTTTAACGTTACACCCATCATTCTTCTTTCCATAGCCCGTTTCGTCGTCCTCAATTTAAGTAGAACCCTTTTCGTAAGCCTCCAGGTTTCTGCCCCATAGGTGAGTACTGGTAAGACACAGCTGTTATACACTTTTCTCTTGAGGGATAATGGCAGCCTGCTGTTCATGATCTGAGAATGCCTGCCAAACGCACTCCAGCCCATTATTATTCTTCTCATTATTTCAGTCTCATGATCCGGATCCGCAGTCACTCCCTGTCCGAAGTAGATGTCCTGTCCTTACCACTTCCAGCGCATCGCTACCTATCGTAAACTTCTGTTCTCTTCCGAGACTGTTAAACATTACTTTAGTTTTCTGCAGATTAATTTTTAGACCCACCCTTCTGCATTGCCTCTCCAGGTCAGTGAGCATGCATTGCAATTGGTCCCCTGAGTTACTAAGCAAGGCAATATCATCAGCGAATCGCAAGTTACTAAGGTATTCTCCATTAACTCTTATCCCAATTCTTCCCAATCCAGGTCTCTGAATACCTCCTGTAAACACGCTGTGAATAGCATTGGAGAGATCGTATCTCCCTGCCTGACGCCTTTCTTAATTGGGATTTTGTTGCTTTCTTTATGGAGGACTACGGTGGCTGTGGAGCCGCTATAGATATCTTTCAGTATTTTTACATACGGCTCGTCTACACCCTGATTCCGTAATGCCCCCATTACTGCTGAGGTTTCGACAGAATCAAACGCTTTCTCGTAATCAATGAAAGCTATACTTAAGGGTTGGTTATATTCCGCACATTTCTCTATCACCTGATTGATAGTGTGAATATGGTCTATCGTTGAGTAGCCTTTACGGAATCCTGCCTGGTCCTTTGGTTGACAGAAGCCTAAGGTGTTCCTGATTCTATTTGCGATTACCTTAGTAAATACTTTGTAGGCAACGGACAGTAAGCTGATCGGTCTATAATTTTTCAGGTCTTCGGCGTCCCTTTTCTTATGGATTAGGATTATGTTAGCGTTCTTCCAAGATTCCGGTACGCTCGAGGTCATTAGGCATTGCGTATACAGGGTGGCCAGTTTTTCTAGAACAATGTGCCCACCATCCTTTAACAAATCTGCTGTTACCTGATACTCTCCAGCTGCCTTTCCCCTTTGCATAGCTCCCAAGGCGTTCTTTACTTCTTCCGGCGTTACTTGTGGGATTTCAAATTCCTCTAGACTATTCTCTCTCACAGTATCTTCGTGGGTGCTACTGTTACTGTATAAATCTCTATAGAACTCCTCAGTAACTTGAACTATCGCATCCATATTAGTAATGATATTGCCGGCTTTGTCTCTTAACGCATACATCTGATTCTTGCCTATTCCTAGCTTCTTCTTCACTGATTTTAGGCTTTATCCGTTCCTGAGAGCATGTTCAATTCTATCCATGTTCCTTATGTCAGCTGCCTTACGCTTGTTGATTTACTTCGAAAGTTCTGCCAGGTCTATTCTAGCTGTAGGGTTAGAGGCGTTCATACATTGGCATTTCTTGATCAGGTCTTTCGTCTCCTGCGATAGCTTACTGGTATCCTGTCTAATGAAGTTACCACCGACTTCTATTGCACACTCCTTAATGATGCCCATAATATTGTCGTTCATTGCTTTAACACAAAGGTCCTCTTCCTGAGTTAAAGCCATATACCTGTTCTGTAGCTTGATTTGGAATTCCTCTATTTTCCCTCTTACCACTAACTCATTGATCGGCTTATTATGTACCACTTTCTTCCGTTCCCTCCTCAAGTCTAGGCTAATTCAAGATCTTACCATCCTATGGTCACTGCAGCACACCTTGCCGAGCACGTCCACATCTTGTATGATGCCAGGGTCAGCGCAGAGTATGAAGTTTATCTAATTTTTAGTCTCGCCATTTAGGCTCCTCCAAGTCCACTTTCGATTATCCCGCTTGCGGAAGTAGGTAATCATTATCCACAATTTATTCTGTTCTGTAAACTCTACTTATGACTCTCCCTTGCTATTCCTATAACCTACGCCACTGACTTGTCTTCAGCCTGCTTCTTGCCTACCCTGGCATTGCAGTCGCCCATCAGTATAGTGTATTTTGTTTTGACTTTACACATCGCCGATTCCACGTCCTCATGGAAGCATTCGACTTCCTGGTCATCATGACTGGATGTAGGGGCGTAGGCCTGTACAAACTTCAATTTGTACCTCTTATTAAGTTTCACAACAAGACCTGCCACTCTCTCGTTAATGCTATAGAATTCCTGGATGTTACCAGCTATATCCTTATTAATCAGGAATCCGACTCCTAGTTCTCGTCTCTCCGCTAAGCCTCTGTAGCACAGGACGTGCCCGCTTTTTAGCACTGTATATGCTTCTTTTGTCCTCCTAACCTCTCTGAGCCCTATTATATCCCATTTACTACCCTCTAATTTCTACAATAACACTGCTAGACTCGCCTCACTAGATAACGTTCTAACGTTAAACGTTGCCAGGTTCAGATTCCAATGGCGGCCTGTCCGGAGCCAGGGATTCTTAGCACCCTCTGCTTTTCCCCTTTCCCATTACCCCGGTGCAGGGTAGCCAACCGGACGTTATTCTGGTTAACCTCCCTGCCTTCTACTTTTCTCTTTCCTCCTCCTCCTCCTCTGCTGCGTCACAGGTCTGACCGCCGCCGTGGTCAGTTGCTTCGCAGCTGCTGGGGACTGAGGGCCGGGGTTTGATTGTTGTATTCATATAGGAGGTTGTGGCCAAGTACTGCACCAGGGTGGCCAATCCTGCTCTGGTGAGAGAGTGCGTTACCGATTCTGGTCACCGGGATCAGGCCGCACTCCAGGCCTGTTTATGCCAATCTGAGCTCGGTTAAACCGCACAGATGGCACTCAACTGGTGAAACCTGGTAGTTTATGACCGAGAGGATGGCATCCGCACGAGACTACGCCAGGCACCTTACTGACGCATGGAGCTCTGTGGCCGGAACAAAGCCCCATTTTTTCGTATGTTTACATAAAGTACGATACTTGGCAAATGTCCTTGAACCTAAAAGAATCTGTCTCATCATCAATAACATGAAAAAAGAAAACGTATCTCACCCATACCTACACCGTTAACAATACCATCATCACTCTGTTTAATGAGCACAAACACATAGGTGTAACGCTAACCCACAATATTAGGTAAGGAAGTCACATCGACAACATTACAGCAACTGCTTTAGGGCGTCTCTTCTTCCTCACAAGACAGCTTTTCGTTGCGCCTTCTAAAACAAAACTTCCTACGACACACTAGTCCGATTAGTTATCGAATACGCAATCACTGTCTGGTTTCCGTATAACAAGCTACTCATATCGAAATTAGAAAACATACAACGTAAGGCACTTAGGTTTATATTTAATAAGTGCCAGCGAACTGATTCTCCAACAGACATACTTAGCTCAGCCAATATACTAACTATACAGCAAAGTTATTACGATTAAAGTTTGTTTCAATTATTGCATGATCAGATTAACAGTGGTACGTCCAGGTTTATTTCATATGCTAACACAAGACCTACCATGCCATGACCATTTATAAACTCTTCACGAATTCACTGCCAATTCAACATGCTTTAAATACTAATTTTTCCCTTTTGTGACTGCTGAATGGAATAAGTTGGAAGCTTCTGTAACGAACGCCTTCAGGTACTTTTTTGTCATTGTGTGAGAAAGAGTTATATATGAAGCTCGGTTACGGTAACGACCGGCCTATTCCTGGTCCACCATAAATATTTGTTTTAATGTAGTTCGAAATATTTGATTCCTTGTCATTCATGATGGTAAAGTTTTTGTTTCAATTATCGCATGATCGGATTAACAGTCGTGATCGGATTACTTCATATGCTAACACGAAACCTACCACGCTATGACCACTCTAGTTTAGGTTACTTCTTGAAATGTGCACACAATACCAATTAGTGGTCATTTTTCATTTTCCATTTTCCTTTCTTGCTCTGCTCTGTATCCTAGCTTGCTACGTTTTTGTGTGCTTTTCGCGCACGTGATGGTATGTCGGTTGTTCCCATGAGCTGCCTAATTATCTTCTTTAATAATATGTATGTTGCACAGGAATGATAGACAGATGTCAGCGTTGGTAGAATAGTTTAATTTTGCATCACTGACTTTCATGTTGCATGTACGCGGTATACGATGTATACCTGTCAATTACGGTCTCTTAAGTGTTTAACGTGTTTGTGATATGAATATTTTTTTCCTTCTTGCGATTCCTGTATAATACTTATGTAGGTGACCTTCCTGCTATGATCTTACATGAAATTGTCTGTATTGTGAAATGACTGAGAATGAATGAATGAATGAATGAAACTCTCCTTAACCCAGGCACTCTCGTGTGGCGTGGTTCACCGCGTGAGTCAAGCGCCTACAATCACTGACCGTACTAAGGAGCTGGTCAGTGTACATATAAGATCCTCTCCGTACCCGAGGGCAATCGACAGTAGCACACAGTACTGCGGAACCTTGGCTCAGAAATGGCGCGGCTGCTGAAACGACATCCTGCCTCGATTTGTAATATCCCATAGACATTGCGGGTATTCTCAGCAAAGCTTCCGCCATATACCTAGCTTCCGCTGCCTAGATGCAAAGCTAAATATTACCAGTTTGTTTCAAGAACATGAAACGCATTAGCGCTTACATGGACGTTTGCCGACAGTGCTTTACGCACACAAAACTTACCGCTTTAGTGGGCGAAAAGAAGAAAGTTATCAAAGCTTTCCTGAATAGAGTATATAGTTAGTGAGACAAAATTGCGATCACGAGCGCTAGAATGGCTTTGCCGTGCCGAGCTCTGAGCCTTCCTTTCCCGGGATTAGTAGACAGCCGTCGTGCCACCCGCTATTGCTATTCCCGTTGCCGAGCGGAGGAGCCCGCCCGGCGAACGTCCGAGGCAGAACGAGCGCGCGGAAGAGCGCCGCGCCCGCCCTCGGGTCGCCCCCGTGACAAGACGGGAACCGCGCGCGCGAGCGGGTAAACATTGTCTAGGCGGGCCGCGAAGGGACTCATGCTTCGAATCAAAATTGGGGCCGGTCATTAAAGTTCAAAGTGGCGCGGTCGGGCCCAATAGAGACGCATTGATCGATTAACGGCGCACTAAAGAGGAGACAGGCTGCGTCAGTGGCCATCCGCTCGGAGGCGGCATGCATATGAAGTTGTACGCACTCCGGGTGCATGCGACCTGCGGCGGCCATCCATTTTTGGCATGACTAGAAATGAGGCATTTGCAGGATCTCGCGCGCCGTGCGTGCGCAGCCCGTTTCTCTTCCCGCGCGCCGCCAAATTGATGGAGCCTTCCGCGCGGGCCGCCGCCGCAAATGAACGCATCTGACAGTGACGCATCGCCGCCGCCGCGCCGGACGTCTGAATGACCAATGGCCCGGTCGGCCGACATTTATCTCGGCAAAGATAAAAAGCAAACAGCCCCAGCCGTGCGCGCGCAGAGGTGTCGCGTGCGCAGCCCGCAGACACGTGTATACGGCCGGTGTCGGACGAGCGGCGGCTCTGCTTTGGGGTCTTCGCTGCGCACGACGCCTGCGGTATCGCTTCGCACTTGGCGGGGAGCTGTCGTGGGCTGCTTCTTCGACACCGCGCTCCTGCACATTTCGTGGGCGGAGACGGGACGGAGTTATAGCGCGGCCGTGTATGCATGCTCCGGCCGAAAACTAACTTGTTCGTCCGTTCGGGCCGATCCGCGTGAGCGCGTCGTCTCCCGTGATGTGGTGGCCGCGACGAGCTTTGTGCGCTGGCTTCCTTCCGCCCCGCGTAGGCACCCTGCAAACGGGCATCCCTTGTGGGAAAGCTCCGGAGAAGGCGAAGCTAGAAGAACAAGAGCGCGTCAGTGCGATGAAAGACATGATACTTTTTTTAGAGATATCGCGCGCAAAGCTGCTTAAGCGTGGCCAAGAAGTATTATAGCATCAGAGACAACGCACGCGCGCAGATCACAAACTCGGATTCTTCTCACTAGACGCAACTGTAATGCAGACTTGGGTCCACTGTTTCCAAAGTGCTTTGTATTTTCGAGCATCGATCGCATTGTTGGCGTCGCGCCGTATACGATGTCACCGCCAAACCGTCTGAGCACACCATGGTGTCGTTGAGCGAGCACCGCAACAAGAGGCGCAGCTGCAAGCCGCCTGTAATGCCACGTCACGTCACGTGAGTTGAGCGTCGAAGTTATGTTTGAGAAATCAACGGTAGATTCGGACATGGGCGCAAGAACAGGCATACATCGTTTAACTAAATGGTGGAAAAAGTCTTTTTGGCAACCTGCCGTGGTTGCTTACTGGCTTTGGTGTTGCGCTGCTGAGCACGAGGTCGCGGGATCAAAGCCCGGCCATGGCGGCCGCATGTCGATGGGGGCGAAATGCAAAAACGCCCGTGTACTTACATTTATGTCCACGTTAAAGAACCCCAGGTGGTCAAAATTATTCCGGATTCCCCCCACTACGGCGTGCCTCATAACCAGATCGTGGTTTTCACACGTAAAACCCCATAATTTAATTTAGTATTTTTGCCAGAGTGATTAGCATGTCCTATAAGTATTCCGGCCGCCACGGGAGGTGATACAATGTTTACTGAAAATCGTGCACGACCTTTAAGAATTTCTGATGCACATAAGTTTCGATTGAACGTAAAACGTTCCCTCGCTCACGCGCCTCCCACACTGGGATCCACCGCGGTATCGCAATGGCTCCCCGCTACGGTTTACCCGTATACGTTACGCACATGGTTTCAATGTATCCTCGATTTCAATCTGAGGCTAATCGCAAACAACGAAGACAGAAGGCATGGCTTATGTACGGGCCATCTCAACACTGGAGTGAACAATGACTGTAGACTCCGCGACAAGGATCTACGGGGCGCGCGCGCACTGCCTGAACAGCATACAGCCCCATTGGGAAGGACACTTCCATCTTCGCGACATGCCATGGAACCCAAGGCAATCGCACTGCTCATCTGTTGTCATGCTCGAGTTGCTCTTGCCGCTCGAAAACCCACCCAGGTGCGCGCACACAGAAATGCGCCGATCCATTTCTACCGTAATCGTAGTGCCTGACGCGTGCTTCTGCTTTCCGTTTATGACTGCATGCAGCGATGAGCACGGGCTGCTGTTGACCCCTAAGTGCGATAAAGGATAATAATAATAATAAAGAAGAGAGACAGAAGAAGAACAAGCCGCGTGGCACGGGGGCTTTGCGATGCAGACAACACAGCTCGCCTGTTTGCACTGTGGGGCAAGATGTCTGGATCTCCGAGAAAGGCATTCGTGCCCTTGCAATCGCTAGCGACCATCTTGAGCACGTGAACAGCCGTCGCCGTCTTTGCTGTTTGAACGGCTGCGTCCAAAGCAAACACGCGCGGCCTGCAAGCTTCTGTGCAGAACAATGAAGAGGCGGCGCGCTCCGTCGCTCCGTAACGACGACGTCGTCTCAGGGATCCCAATATAAAATGAGGAATCGCAGTTGACGACCCACGTTACCGGACTGGCGAGTGCGCATCCGGACTGGCTTCGCACTGGACTGCTGGAGTAGAACACTTAATCTGACCTTGTCGGAGCTGGCATAGAAAGGAGGGCGCTTCGGTACGCCAGCTGCTCTTCTCCGTGAACCTTCATAAGCGATATGGGACGGTACGACAACGTAACGCTTACGGTTTCCTCTCTTCCGGTAAGACTGGTTGTTAAGGCACGAGTGCTGGGCACTCTACAATATCAACGGAGAGTCAATGAGAAACGTACGAAATACACCGTCGTTCCAGTTCCCAAACACCTCCATCTAGCAGTTCGGAATGGGACTGACTGCAACGCCAGTGCGTTTGTTAAAACTTGGGATCAGATGTATTGAAAGTGCTGATATAGTCTTAACCTTTCTGGCTAAGCGGACGTGACTTATTTATTGCTTGGCTTCAATTTCTCAACTGTAATATGATCCCTACAGTTAATAAGTAAAAATGTAGAGTGTATTTGTTAGCTGGCTTTACATGGCGATTTGTCGAGCGAGTAACATGCTGAATTGCGCTGTATGCGCTATGCGATGTGTTAAAACTCGGTTAGAAGATTTATTAAAAAAGAGTGTAGTGATGCTTGTATTTTTTATATATACTAAGTTGCTAAACAGTGACAGTTTCTGTTGTCTTAAGAGAGTTTCATGCGTGCGCTGCAGTGACGCAATAACCACGCCCACTGTTCTTGGCCTAACTAGTCGGCTCGTAGAAAGAATTTAGTCCGGATGCAACTGTGGTACAGTTGTGACATTTTTAGGTTTCATGTCTCGCAACTATTTACAACAGCTGCTCTTCGCCCGTCATTTGACCATTCCCGGTTCCCTGTGTGTGAACCCGAAATTCCTGCATGTGGTGAAAATGTAAGAAATCCTTGATGTGAATTCCCGATACGTTCGTAATAATCGCATGTCATTGAACGGTTATCACATGGTTTCGCCAACTGTTCGTAACGTACGAACAATTCGTTTCTTACGAACAATTTTTGCGTACGAAGGGCTCGATAGGAATTCAGTGTCTTGTTTATAAAATTTTGCCACTTTGTTTCTCTCAAGCGTTTAGAACCCTGCTGACGTTGAAAAGTGACATCTCACACTTGTGCGAATACAGTATTTGTGAGAGCAAATTGTATAATACTTGTCCGTACTACGCCATAGTAGTTGCGTCAGGAGGCTTCGCCTCATCACTGGGTTGTGCTGCGACAATGCACTCCTTACCTCAGGGCATCGCTTTACTGTACTTCAGGTTCCATTTCCCGCTTGTTTTCCTTGGCTTTAGTGTCTGCGAGATTCGTATGTAGGTTACCTAATTTAATATCGAACAGTTCAGATTCTCTCATTCTTGTCGCGTATCCTAGAATGTTCTGTGCAAGCCATCTGCTACAATTTTCAAGGTTAACAGATTGTCAGCAAGAGATTTCACCAGCTACCGCTTTCGTGCAAATCAAAGACTGGGGTCAGATGACTCCCGTACCACATAAAACTGCGCAAAATAAGTCCTGTGAGTAACACACCGGCGAAATACTTACCCTGCAGGACAATGATTTCCTTCCTTTTTAACACCCATAATCAATAAGTGGAAAGGTCGCTCATTCTTATGTATTTCGTTCATTAACTTTGTGATGTGACCGCGTTCCAATGTTACAAACATTGTGATCTTGCAATGTCGCTACACACTACGCAAATTAGCAGTCGCGCATCAGATGCTATGTAAAGAGCATGTAATGGAAAAAGTTCAGAGCCATGCAAAACAAAAGTACATATGAGAGATTCATAATAAATGATAACTCGGTCACTAGCGTAAGAAGCACTTTGCAATAAAAAAATTAACCGAAGATTACGATACTACCTAATGCGAAATTTTAGCGCAGCTGTGTACATGTTTTCATTTCCGATACATTGGCTGGCGTGGACAATTAATTGTCTCGTGCGGCACGTTGTAAGCGGAGCGAAGTGTGGAGCCACTGTATCGCTAATCGGGAGGTTGCGACAGACAGCGCAATGGGTGTCGTGTGGGTGCCATTCACAGCAGTCGCCGCAGACAGACCATCCGCTCATGCAGCACTATATTTCCATAAATGGTATCGGTGGCGTCATCGGCGAACAGACGATGCGTGCTACTGTGGCGCCATTTCATAGTCAACGTCGCCGCAAAGCCCGCCTTCCGCGGCACTACGCTTTTCTTCTCGCGCTTTCGCCATATCCTCCTCCTTCGCTTTTCTTCTCATGGTTCCGTTGCACCCTCCTCCTCCTCTTTCCTCCTCGCGCTCTCTTTGATATTGCCGTCTTTCACCTGCGCTCTGCGTTGGTTCTTTCATCCTTCGCTGTGCTCGTTTGCTCGGTTACGAGCACGCCTTGGGACGACGCCGACGCTCGCCGATGGAACGGGCGCCTAAGAGCTGCTCTCTAAAACAACAAAAGGGAAAAACGAAAGGCGCAATCGCACAGACAAAGCAGGAACCAGACGCCCAGTACAAATGCAAAGGCAAATACGGAAGAATCAACAGATGTCTGTTTATCGGAGAAAAAAGAAAGCCTACTGAGCAATATCGCTTCAAACCTATTTAACAAGACCAATAGTACTTCAATGCATATCTTAAGTGTAAAAAAAATACAGTAAAAATAATACAGGGCCGGTGCTGACATTGCTTTTTTGTTTTGGATAGCCGTTTCTTCAGCGCCATAAATATGACAAATTTATGATTATGAGCAGATTTATTCGCGGCATTATGGACACCACTTGTCCTGTATGGTTACCTCTAAGTGACCATTATTATAAGTGAAGCTCTGAATTTAAATTTGAATCGATGCCTATTTAGCAAATACTGCAGTTTTGACCACAGTAGCTTATTCCTATTCGAAAGTAAAGTCCAATTAAAGGCACCGACAAATGGCCAGAATGTGCTGCGAGACGTTGATGGAAATTAAATGACCATGATTTATAGTGATAGAATCGAGCACACTGTTCGCGACTTACATAGGAATTATAATTTTAAACAGGCGCAGAAAGTCTCAAAAACCAGTAAGTGGCGCGGCCTGGCGGTGAAGGCTTGGTACTTCGGATTTATTCTATGGGATTACTGTACGTAAGTCGACTGTTATTAAGTACAGCATAATTATTGTTTAAAATTGCAGTCGGTATATTATTAGACACTCGCGCTTTATTCTATGCTTCGGAAATCAAAAGCGCACGCATGGCTAAGGCAGCAGGCTGAACTGAGTATCTCGTGTAAAAGCGTCGTTTCGTTTTCGATCCTATTGGTTCAATTTTGATTGGTTAAACACCAAAGCAGTTGGACAGGAAACCACGAAAATAGGGAGCTATTATCGCAGAAATACTTTAACACTTCGGAAAACATGAATCGCAGGAACATCGACTTGATAAACGAAATAATACTTTCTCAGAGCTATGGCCCCACACTTGTCGTCTGCTTCCCACTAATGCCGGCGTATAATCGCTATCGCGCTCACCTATCACCATTTTCAGCATGCTTAATGCTGGGATCGACTGCATCACTGCAGATAAAAAAAGTCTGATAAAAAATGTTCCACGGCGTTTTCCGCGTTACCACTTCATGATTAGACACTCCGACTGGTAAGCGTTCCGGTGCACCCAAAAAATCGGTACCATGAAAACTTGTTGTCAGTCCTTTTAAGTTCGACCAACGTATCACTCAGCCATGTCTGTGAGTCTATTCCTCGATAAAATAAACCTGAATACTTTCTTTTCGTCATCTACTTGCCAACCTAATGTGTCTTTGGCCGGTCCGTATCCTTAGATGTAGGCTAAACGAGAGTAAAATGTGTTGTCAATTAGTATTTTGAAGATGGTATACTCTAATTTCGTTCTTAACTCCATACTTCTTTTCTGCTGCGCTTCAGAAGTTATTAATGGGCGCTTTAACTGAGAATATCCGATGTTGTAATGCCTAATTATTCAATATGCTGTACATGTGCTGGCTCATATCTATTTATATTTCGCAATGAAAGGAGAATATGTCCTTAGGTTTCTTTGCCAGTCTAACATAGAAACATTTCCCTAGATAGTTGATATTCTTTCCCAACTAATTGCAACAGTCGCTCACCGTATGTAGTACTGAATTAAGTGCGCCGTGAAATTCGCACAGCGCTACTTTGGAATACACCAGAGAGTTGTATGTGAAAAGGCGAACTGTTAAGTTGTGCGATACCGTATCTGCAACGTAATTAATATATCAGTAAAACAGAACAGGGCCAAATCAGAAAGCTACGTGGAACACCTCACATTAAAGATTAGACTCCTTTATTTCGCACTCTTGATGTCGACAAACTGCATTCTGTTAGAGACGTATGATTTAATCCATTTGACTATGCAGTCCTGTCAGAGCCGAGATCCATCAATTTTTCTATCAGCTCGTCATGTACTATCTGTTGCAGAAGATCGCTGGCCAACGCGGTCACAGAAGTAGAAGACGAGCAGCATATTATAGTGGTGCTGCTACTATCAGCGCTGGATTGATTTCGAAATAGAGATAAAAGGGAAACCTTCCATACGCATAAATCAGACCATTTGCTAGCGAGCGCAGCGTTTTAAAGCGTATTTATGCGCAATGTAACGGCAGGCTACTTGACCTACGGGATATTGTGCAAGCTGGTTATTTAGAGCCGCTGAATCGAAAGCGTTGCAGCACATGCAAAACAAAAGTGCGACAAAGGCAAATTTTAGAAAGAACATGAAATGTCATGCAGTCCTTAAAACTGAACTCAGAAAGGGCAAGACATGGTGTTTGGTGGCCAAGCGAGCTTGACAAAGATAAAGAAACCATTATCACGGATACAATGTGTCAGGGAGTTCCATTGGTCAGGAAAGGAAACGCGGTACGTATCAAACGCAAATGCCGTAATTATTTGAGAACCTCGAACGCACACACGTGCGCGCGCGCACGCACGCACGCACGCACGCACGCACGCACGCACACACACACGCACACACACACACACACACACACACACACACACACACACACACACACACACACACACACACACACACACACACACACACACACACGTGCGCGCGCACGCACGGATAGATAGATAGATAGATAGATATATAGATAGATAGATAGATAGATAGATAAATCAGTTTTCGCATCAGTTGCGTTTTTTAGTCTCGATTTTCCTAACGTTGCCGAACTTTACAGGTGCCTTAGTCTATACAGCTTTACATCTGTACATAGGTGAACAGACGGGCTACACTGTACTAAAAGCTTCCAGCTGTGTTGGCTTATAAAAGGAGCATGTCTTACGTAACTCATCTCTCACGTCTTGCGTCTGTCTTAGGACACTCAGCTTTGAGCACAGTCAAGCCAGGATGGGAGTAGTCGTGATTTCCAAATCCTAAAACAAGCCTAGAGAGTTTGACACGTGGACTTTCGTCTTCGTAATGGAAGTCACCTTATACACGCGATGCGGCTCGTGCACGCTAGCTTCCCGTGCACACCCCTTTCACATGCGCATGCTTTAAATATAGGGACGGTTGCTTTTTTGTTTTAAACTGATCTCTGGCGTTGCGCTCTCTTTTGCTTGATCACGTGCCGGCTCAATGGGCCTATCGATCATCATCCAAAATCGAAGCACTTAAATTGGCGCCGCGCAAGACGGAGCTGTTGGCACCGCGTGATGAAGCCATGGTGCGTAACGGTAGGCGTCTCCGCGGCTACGATATTACATTTTGCATCGCCTCGACTCGGTTGTCTGCCGTCTCTATTACTGCGGTTCCTTCATTTTTCTTTTTTTTTTTCTTCGTGATAAAATTGATCTCTTCTCGCCTCTTGAGCGGTTAGTTCATTTAAGCAGTCCGTTCGACTTTCACTGGCTGTGGCAGAACTTGTGCGTCAGAATAAAGCACCCAGCTGTTTTTACTGCACATTCTCAATTGTATCTTATACAACCAGCTCTCGTGCCCAGCAGTAATGAGTGTTCTTGTTTTCGTTACACTGCCATCCCCTGCAGTTTCCCCCCTTTATAATGTACTACGAGAGGAACGGCAAAACCCGTATCTACGGATCGTCGGCCTCGGTCATGGACAATGTTACGGCCTCCCTAAATATCAGGTGAGTTCATCGACAGTTTGCTCGAATCAGTTGGCCTCAGCAACAGGAGCCTGCTTGTCAATACTCCAGAAACCGCAATGTTAACGCACCGCAGCAGACAACGAGCAGATTAGCGGCTAAGCTACTTTAAGCTCGGAGTACATCGAGCGAACTTCGCAGAAGAGAAAAAGAAGTGTCGGTTTACGACGAACAACGTTGCGCTGCATGAGGCGAAAAAAAAAAAAAAACAGGCGGGCGCCGCCGTGCGTTCGCCGCGTCGCTGTCAGTGTGAACCGAAAGGGTACAAGTATTTTAGTATCAGAGTTCAGAGATAGAGGAAGATACAGTACTCGAATGCCCGACCCACCGCAACGAGATATTTGGTTTCGAGCGTCAAATAGACACGATTAGTCACGCTCCACGAACGTCACGTGGCATGTTAGGTCCTATGCCTTGCCCTTCAAAAAGGAGGTGGTCCACGGATTTGTTGCTTCGATACCTCTCAGAAGTTGGCCTTCTTGGAAAGCTTTAAAGAAAGTCCACTTTATTATATCGAAAAGTTTGAATTTTTAGTCATTGTCTCACCGGTAAATATCATTACTAGGTTTACTAGACTCATAGTATATTAATTTTTATTCCATTTCTTTCCCACTCTACTCTGCAATATCTTAATCCCCCTCCCACTTCGCATGCAGAGTAGCGGCATGTGGCGGCAAAAATGTATGCTTTCCAATAAAGTGCTTCTCACTCTCTCCCTGGTATCAACACAATGTACAAAGCAACTAAATTTAAAAAAAAAAAAATCTGTTGCCTTGACAGTCCAGCTAGTGTTGTCGCTTTCAGCAAATATATCGAATGATAATAATAAAGTTTATGACGTCGTCATCGCTGAAAAAAGTGCGTGAAATCTGAAGAGATTCCACCACGCATTCCACGTGGGAGGCGGATGCTGTACCAATGCGCTAAACACAACCACGAGACAGTGGTCCCTTAGCAGAGAATTTATCGCGTTGTTGGACCACTTGCGTGACTTCAATTTGCTAAGATGTCTTTCCACATTCATTTTAAGCGACGTATGCCCACAGCTAGCCTCTGAGACATAACCGAAACTTGCTGTTGCTGCTAAAAGTGCATTTCTTTGCAAAACTTCGAATACTTGCTGTGCTGACATTGACCTTCGAAGAGAAATCCGGCATCATAAATAGCGTGAATATGTGCTTCGAGACACAAGTGCATGATCTGTGATTGCCTGTTGGCTGTCTAGTGCTCAACTTACGTGCGTAACATGGCTGCGTCCGATTTTTTACACGTTCAAGAAAGCAGGATGCATGATATCGCGTCGCTGGAGGTTCTAGCTGCTGTAGCGCGCCACCTGTCATGACGTTTTAAAAGCGAAGCCTCTTTTTGCGAACCTCGCCGGGGTGACGGGCACGGAAAATCCCGACCAACTAGAGGCTAACTGCTTCGCTGTAAAAGGGGAGAGAAGAAAAAAAAAAGAACGTTAGTAGGCGCGTTGCAATACGCGTATTTAGGCGGTAGCGATGAATTTGTGCTCATCTTTTCTTCTCACTCTGCAAATTGTCCAAGAGTACAAGCAGAAGGACCGGAAGCCAAGGCATGATGTCAGAAGCAAACCTGCGGGCGCACAGGCTCATGTTTGTCGCCGCGTGCTGAACGCTTCCGGCGGAAGCGTTCGCCCGACGAACATATCCGGCTAGGGGCTCTATTCTCGACACGCATTAGCCACCATACACGCATGGTGGATGCACGGCCGCCATTATCCGCCATATTGGCCTTCTAATTGGATGTCGAGAGATCACGTGTGTTGAAATTTGTGCCGGCCGGGGAGCGCAAGTTTTGCAAAACTCAGTTTTGCGTTTTCGTGAAAATGACTAAACGTGCCGCACAGAGCTGCGAGTTAGTTCGAATAAAACTTCTCCTTAGCAGCTGTGCAGTGATGTTAGCGCTAAAAAAATAAAATGAACGGGGCGTGCACAAGCCCACGCATCTGCGATTTCGAGAATTATGTTGTGGTGCTCCAAGATAGCCGCCATGTCAGCTTGCGGATTGGCTGAAGGAATACCCCGTGAGGAGCGTCACAGGAAGGGCTGTTTCGTAAACGACAATTTGACGATGCGTCAAGTTATTTGTACTTCTAGTACACTTTAGTGAAGCGACGCTGAGCAGTCATTGCAGAGATTTTCGGCCATAATTTGTGGTGCGACCAGCCACGCGAATTATGCTAATGAGTGGTCATATGCAATGGCGGCATAGATTTGTCTGCGTCGTCGAATTTTCCCCGTCGCTTGGGGCCACGAAAAGCTTTTGCTCATAATTCATTCTCATATCTATTGCATCGCTTTCATGCGGGGTTGGCATTTGTGTTCTGGGCCATTATTTTTTTTAAACGCGTTTATTTGAAATAATATTGGTTGAACGTTACGAACCTTCTGCGACTTTTTGCTCTTTTCACTGCTGCGTTCGTATTGTAATCAAGATTAATGACTTTTCAGGTTATCAGAGGTTATTGCAACGGTTAATCTTTAATTTATAAAAAGAAATGTACGCAAGGAGGCGCCTTAAAGTTTCCTCACGCCGTTGTCCGCAACGAGTCGTACCAAAAATCAATGTGATGTCGTCAGCATCTTGTATGACGTCAATAGTAATATAGAAGATATAAAATCATATATCATCATCAAAGTAGTAAATAATATAACAACGTTAATTAGTAGTAATTGCGGGTAATTGTTCTGAATTAAAGTGAAATAAAATGAATTAGAGTGAAGTAAACGGAATTAAGGTTAGAACAAGTTAGAGTCAGGTGACTTAAGGTGGCGCAAAGTGAATTAAGGTGAAGTTAAGTGAATGAAGGTGAATTAAATTGGAATAAAGTGGATGAAGGTAGATTAAGGTTGGCACAAATTAGAGCAAGGTGGGTTAAAGTGGTTTTAACGTTGGTACAAATTATAGTAAGGTGGAATAAAGTGTAGTAAGGTGGATTAAAGTCGATTAAGATGGTTGGCACAAATTAGAGCAAGGGGGATTAAGGTAGAGTTACGAAGGGCACGTGACAATGTATGACGTCACGTATCATGGACGTAACCAATTAATTGGAGAAGTCATTATGCTTTCGCATTCAAATCACGTAAGGATACTTAAGTGGCTGTAAATTTTTTAGTAAAATAAGTGTGACTGCAAGCGATCTTTACATCTGTTCTCTGTGCAACGGGCAATTTCATAACGTAGACGCAAGACGCCTTGTGAAATGGGGAAATGTTTATTTCGCTCTATACAAATGCTCATTCCGGGCTTTTGGTGCGTTCCTCCAATGTTGTGGCACCAGGCAAGCAGCAGTAGTTCCCGTACGATGCTCCACCGGACCGCCTCCCCGCCCCCCCATCAGCTGAAAAAAACTAAATTACAAGTATGCGTCGTTTTGGTATTTAGACCTTATAGGAAAACTGCGTGCAGAAGCGAAACGAGCGAAAGTGGTGAGTGGGCAACATTACAAACAAAAGCAATTCGCTTTTATCAACATGGCGTAGAATATAGCCGACTCATCCCGAAAAATACTGTGCATAAGATATGACGAAAACATCTTATTTCCAAGCATTCCATGGCCTTACTTCCTGCACCTTAAGAGCACAGATACACGGGCAACTGCACGTTTTTGACACAACTTGACGTCAGCCAACGCGTGGTACTCCTCGTGCACAGAGGTGGTCACAAAACGGGCTCCCAGCCAGACCATGCTAGACGCTCGCAGAATGCCATCTACTCGCACTCAAGACAAATGCAAGTGTGCAAAGCCTGTTTTCGGTCGTTCAGAGGACGGAACTTTTTAGTTACACATTCCTGGCTTTTGAGCTCCTCGGCGCTATCTTTCGCGCGTTCTGCATGCGCAAGCAACACATTCCCATCTTATCACTATTGGCAATCGCTCATCGCGTTTTCGACAAGCGTGAGTACTGAAAAAGGTATATGTCGTTGCGGGGTTCATAAAAAGCGCCACAAACTTGTCCCAGTAAGATTCAGTACATGCCAAACTGATGCGTCACAACGCCGAGCTGTTTTTCGCCGATTGCGGCACCTGTGCCGTAAACCTAAATTGCTTGAAATTCAGCGCAGACAGTCAAACATAATTCATCAACTTACCGTATAGTTCAATAGCGCAGTGGTGCCGTGTCGAAGTGCAGAAGGAACGCAGTAATACGCCGAGAACCCAAGAAACCAGAGCTACATGAAAAAGACAGGCGGGTCGCCGAACAGGCGAACGCTCAAATGAGCAGCGTGTGATTGGCGTGCCATTGGCTTGTGGTTAGGTAACGCAACCAAAGTAAATCGCAAAGTATCAGTTCATTTATACGCAAAACCTTAGCGGGAGTTTTAGCGGGAAAAAATAAACAAATAAATAGAACATTGCTAACTTCATTTCACATTATTTTTTTTTCCGATGCTCGCGTCAGCTAACGGAAGCGTAGTACTAATACTAGCCTAGCGTGACGTGTTTCCTGTTGCCAGTTTTCGCCGAGTGTCCGCTCTTGTAGAATTTTTTCCTATACGTGCGGCCGTTACAAACGCTGGCGTCGTGGCACATTTTACCGTTCTTGCAGTCTCTACATGAGTGACGCGGCATTAAAAAAAATTGTTTCACTTGAAGCTCGGACGTGACCTTATGAACTAGTTGCGGCTTGCTTCGCTGGCAATCAGAACAACTGACAGCGAACCTCAAACGTTGTGACAAAGTGTACAATACATGCTTGATACTTTCAGCTACGACATCGTGAAGCCTGAAGACATGTTGTGGGGTTCCAAGAGTCCGGAAGGGGTGTACTCGGGCATGCTGAGGGATGTGGTTCTAAATGTAAGTCATTGAGGCTTTTATTGCCACCTCGTTGCCGCATGACTCAGCTTTGCATATCAATTATATAAATGGGCTCTCTTTCAGAGAGCGAACATCGGATTTGGCCCATTCAATATGGAAGACTTCTTTTTCGGAGAGGATCTTCTCGTCTCAGACATATTCCAGTACCCTGAAATAGGAATCACGAGCGGAGTTAAAGATATTGCCACTGGAAACTTCGGCATTCTCAGCGCATTTGATTTAACCGTGAGTGGGCTTTGCTCTCGTGCAAGTCCTTATATAGTTATCTGCATGAAACAAGCATCCTTAATGACCCCGTTTTAACCTTTACGCACTTAGCTGTCCACCACGTTAAACTTTGCGTTTGCCTTTAGCTTTTAAAAAGGGCGTTACATTTGGTGTGATTGTGTCCATAGCTGTAATATCGACAATGCACTAACCGCGGTGTATTGTAAGGCTAAATACTTGGTGAACGAGGCTATATATATCGAATGATCGAATGATGTTCACAAATTTCACAAGCTCGATGGGTCTGTTACAGACGTGGGTCTGCCTTTTGATCTCGATGATTGCAATAAGCCTCATCATTCCTGCGCTGAAGCACACATCTGCCACGGCCGACGGCGAGGTTCGAAAGCAAGCGGGCAAGGTTGCTTCCATCTTCTGGGCTTTGATCAGCAGCCTCTTGGGACAAGGTAGGTGGCTCGTTCTTCTTCGTATTGTTGCGGCACACGGTAGCGTATCCCATCGCTGTCATACGGTTGTTGCGACTCTGCTTCCGAGCGGCCAATACAGTTCCGCGACTGATAATGTGCCAGGTGCCGTGCGATCGAGGGGTCCGGGGCGACGTCCAAGAGACGAGAAAACGGGTTTATTTACAGATTTACATGATGAGATTTAACATGAACTTGCACGACTTCGAGTAGTAGTACAAGCACGAGTAGGAGCACACGCACGAGTCGGAGCACCCGTACGACTATATAGGAGTAGCAGTAAGAGTCGAAGCGCTCTCCCACAACACTCCAGATCCCCTTTTTGTGCAGTTCTTTTTCCCCTTTCTCTCGTCGGGGAAATTCACTGTTCTTCTCGGCCAACCACTATCGTTGAACCGTTCGCGAAATGCCGCCTATGACGTCGCATCGTCGCCCCGGGCCCCGCGTCCAATGTTGCGCGTTCGCACCCACATACGAGGCAAGCTGTGAACTTTTAGATGTCGAAGTCGTTCCCACGTAAATCCTCGATGTCGGCTGCTTTGATCAATTAGTGGACCGTTCGTGACGGTCCTCGTGTCAGGGTCAGGCTCCGGTAGAGTGGTACTCACGGTATGGTTGTTGCTTCCACGAAGGACGGTGGCTGTGGTCGCCTGGACGTGAGCGCCTTTGTTTGCGTGTCATCGTCTATGTCAGGTCCAGTCACGTCCTAGGTGCGCGCTTGTCTCGCCCATCAGCTTTGGTTACGCTGATTTAGTAACCAGCTCCCTGGCCCTGAGAGAACGATGATACATCGTGAAGGTCCTTTCATAGCTGGACGCTTGCCGGTGAAGCATTAATCGTCGAGAAGGGATGCCGGGTAAACAATGCTAAACGTCAATCGTAACAGCATGCAACAGCCCGATCAAGATTGCTTCGCACGACCTGACTCAACGATTTAATGATAGTTTCGCTCCGTCCTCTGCCAGTGGAACACACACAAGCTCGATCACTCACGCGCACATACGGATCCACTCATGTGGGCCAAGTGTATTTTACCTCCATGAAATTATTACTTGCTATGAAATTGTCTCTATGGAAAAATGACACTGTCCAGATAGCTAATAAGAAAATTAACTATACACTTTTTAATTATTCACATTAGGGCGCATGTTGAAATTCCGAAATTAAAGCCGAGTAGTAGTCTAATCACGTCTGATTAGCAGAAATTCTAATATAGCACAACTTTCGACATATCCGTCCCCAAATTTGCCAAAATATACATTGATGTTCAAGTTAAGATTGTCCCGGACTGCTACAGGGGGTCTTACTGGAAACTGTTGACTAGAACACTAACACACCAATCTATAGTATGGCAGATTAAGGAGTGATGTATTGAAAGTGTACTTTGCATTTCTGATAAGCAGACGTGACTTCATTGTAGCTTTGTTTCAATTTCTCAATCGCAATATGTGCCGTAGAGTTCCCATTTAAAAACTTGATTAATGAATATTTTTAATTAGCCACCTGGACATTGGGATTTCTTATCCAGAGAATTTCCGTTCTTGCAGAAATGCACCTGCAAAGGCGGCACAGCGTTATCGCAGGCGTCTTTTTAAAAATCTGTTCCAACTATTTAAAAAGAACATTCCACCTGAACCCATCTCACGATGACTGTTGACTTTAAGGCGGTTAGCATTCAAGCAACGTAGCGACGCACCGTATTGCTGAAGACGCCTTTATCGACAATCTGCAGTGGTCATTATGAGAGTTCCATTGCTTCGGGTTCGTTGCCAATGGCACATATGAGGGGTCTGTGGATGGCGAAGTATGGCACGCAATTAAGTGCTTTAAAATTTGCAAGTCCCTAATTAACACATGGCCCATGACCCTCCTGTTCGCGCTATAGGTACAAAGTATTTGAAGACAGTTTGGACACCGAGCGCCTCTTTTATAAACTCCGGAAACCAGGCAGTTTGACATTGACATATCGACATTGAAGTACCATGTTATATTCATTGGCATCTTCTACTGGCGCCGTTTCCGTTCTTCTAGCTCAGGAGCTGATAAAGACCTCCAAAGTGGCATGTCCTATACTGCAAGGGAGGCGCTGTAACTGGTTATATCGCCCTCCTCCTTCTCCTCCTATTTCTTTATGTCCACTGCAGGACGAAGGCCTCCCCCCAGCGATCTACAATTACCCCCGTTTTGCGCTAGCTGATTCCAACTTGCGCCTGCAAATTTCCTAATTTCAGCACCCCACATGCACTTCCCGACTTCTCGACTCCACTTCCCTTCCCTTGGCACCCGTTCTGTAACTCTAATTGTCCACCGGTTATATGCCCTGCGTAATACATGGCGTGCTCAGCTCCATTTTTTTTTCGCCTAAATTCAACTAGAATATCGGCTATCCTCGTTTGCTCTCTGATCCACACTTGAAAATAATTGTGCGGATGACACCATATTATATATATATATATATATATATATATATATATATATATATATATATATATATCGTGATTGACATCATACCGGGAAGCGGGAGCAACGTGCAGCTGTTGTATTTTGTATTGGGCGAGCTTGTGCCTACGCCATTGTTTTGCGAGCTCTATAGACATTTCAGGAGTGACATAGAATACTAGCAGCACACCAAAATGGGAGAAGTAGAACAATGTTAATCGCGCTAAAAAGAATAGTCGGCATTGTAATGGTTGGGGTCGGGCATGAAATAGATGGTAGCTGGCCCATGCCGTTGTCCAACTCATCCGTCTGCTGAGGGCGTTGTTGAAGGGAGAGACTTGTTCTCATCGAGAACGAGAAATATGGAATTTATTTACAGTATCTACATGAGAACGTTACAGTTCATAACTGTAACGTTCTAACAGTCTAGCATAACTGAAAGAGAATGCACTCAGCAGCCGCGCAACAGCTGCTTATAAACACTCTGTACTCTCTAGATCCCTAGGTGAGGGAAAACGACCGTTCACCGTCGACCAATTGGGAGCGTTCAATGTAATCCTAGCCGACCCGCTTTTGAGGGGGAGGGTTTACGCACTCACTTCCGCACATGTTGCACTGACCACACCAAGGTAAGAGGGTTCTTGCAGACATGGTGCTGCCCCGAGCAGGCGTCTCTTGATCGCAGAGTTGACCCCGCAGACAGTGGCCGCCGCGTCTGTCCATTGACTGACGACTTTTAGGCTGCGTGAGACGGCACCGCAAAATATCTTCCCGGAGCTCCCGTGCTCCAAACAGACCGTGACGGTGTCGCCGTACACACTAACAATACTTGCTCCGCCAACTGCGTCTAGACATCTCGGCGCCATTTCGTTGGGGACGCGGCGCATTGTCCTCCTTACTAAACGAGTCGCCGCCGCAGCCATGCTGGCGCCGATGTCCTGTTGACTCGGCGCATCGTTGTTTTCACAAGCGAGTCGCCGCAGTAGATATGGTGGCGCCATTCGGTTGGGGATTGTCACTTCCCGCGAAGATCGCCAGCCTCCGCAGGTCGAACGTAACAGCATGTACTCCCTAGCGCCTTGCCCAGATTAGAAATAAATTTCGCAATGAATGCAAAGCAATCATTGATCAGTGAATGTTCCCGCACATGCCTTTTACTTTCGCCATGATGCCCGGGCGTATGCCCATTTGTGGTCCTTGAGAATGCATGAGCTAATAATCATTATTATCATCATCATTATTTAAAGAACCTAGTCTCGCGGCATTGGTCTCTTTCCAACGACCGGCTCAAGAGCAGCGCACACATATCCGCACTGATTGCCCAGAAGAGTCTGCCGACAACTGTGAGAAAGGTGCCGTTTTAAGCGGAGGCCAGTCCGTTGAAATAAGACAAACCATGTGGGGCTGAGACTATAACGCAAATCTGAGCTGCTATAATGTATGAAAAGTGAGGGCATTTTTTTTCGTTTGTTCATTCGGTTTTCTTTTTTCTCTTGTTTTGAGTCAATACACTTTGTGGCTCTGAGAGTTCGATTACCGTTAAGGTGGCAGAAATAGAAAAAAAAAGTTACAAAATGGTGAACCACGATTTCAGTTATTCAGGCATTTTTAGGCTCGGTGACAGGCGAGGACAAGAAATTGGATGCACACAAGCGCTAATTTCAACCAATGGTTTCATTCGAGACATATGCATGCATATCACACTCGTGCGGAAGCAAAGGTGTCATGAGCGCACTACGTATACCATTATATATAAAAAAAATGTCAAATTTTTTGACAATGCTACAGCAAAGGCGTGTTCCCGCTCACACACTCGGTATGTACGTTCGCACTTTTCGTTGCTTCAATAATGACGCTTGTAAGTTCATATCTCATTGTCTCAACACATTAAAGCAATCCTGAAAAAAAAAAAAAGCTCACAACCACACGTGCTGCAGAGTCTTACCAAAAAAGAGAGCGAATCGACGTCAGAATGAAGCGCAACAATACTGCTTGGCTGTGGACGTAGTACATAGCCAGTGCGTCTGAAGAAGAACACGAACATAACTGGTCACGTGATTGCAAGCGAGTTCGATCGAGGAACATTTCAGAAAGAGCGAGAGTGTAACAGCAAACGAAGTACGTACTGTGTACGAAGTACTTCCTCCGCAAGAAATACGAACATTAATTTAACACCATAGTTCCAGTGCACAGAGGTGCAGAGACCGCGGCAAATGCAGAGGCGTCAGTGGACACACTGCTTCTGGGCAGTGACGAATGTGGTTCCCTCAAAGAAAAAAAAAAAAGAAATAAAAGAAAAGGCACTCGTCGCTCTTGGGATTCGCGGGCCCAGCGTTAATTGTTCAGCTCGCTCCCTCCCCGCACACAGGGCAGTGTAATGTTTAACGGAACGTAGCGTTGCGTCCCATTTCGTTCTGTTCTTTCCATTTTGCCCGCGTCGCCTGCTGTGCACGTTTCTTACTTCCTGGCACAGCGTTCGCCCGTAGCCGGAACCCCACTCACCGTTGACTCGCAGGTACCACTACGTTCGGTGGCCGCCGAAACTCGCGCTACGTGACCGGCGCGTGGCTTTTGGCCAGCCTGGTGATCAGCACGTACTTCACCAGCCTCATCGTGGCCGCCCTCACGGTGCACGCGTCCTTCGCCCGGATCGATTCTGCCGAGGACCTCGTCAAGTATCCCCACCTCACGCCTCTCGTGCCCGCCGGAACGCAGGTCGCCACCATCCTGCAGGTTACGGAAATTTTTTTTTTTGTTAGTCTAGTCGGGGCGTCTGACTGAATCGTGCTCTTTAATATGTTATTTTTTTTTTCGTTTCTGCTTCCTAGCCATGCCCAAGGAGGAACGCACATGCTATATAAAGAATGACGTAATAACCTAATGACGTAATAAATGAAAATAACACAACGTAAGAGACGCTCGCAGTCACTCGCATGTCGCAGATGCAAAGTAGCAATTGGGAATATGTAGGCATACTAAAACAAGAATTTGACGTCCTGTACATTGACATGCATTCCAAGGATACAATCGAGGTAAACGAAACAGTATATGCTTCGGACAGATCGTTCCCGCGAGTGAATGCGGATAGAATAATAGAATACTCGTGCTCGTTAATGTGACTAACGATGATCTAATCATTCATTGTGAGAAGGGCGTAATAAACGTTCGAAAGCACCTTGACGGAAAAAGGCAACCATGCATGTTAAGCTGACCGTTGCTGCGGCAAGTTCAGGCGAATGGAACTCAAGTAGAGAAACTGATGCATAATCTTTAAGCTGGATAGAATTCTACGATGAGCTAGTGACTGACTACGAAATCTGGGTGAGCTGTTTCTACCAGCAGCTCATACCTCCTCCTCGCAGTGACTGAAATTTGGCGTTAATAACAAACAAACAACACTAACCATTTCGAAAAGAAAGGGAGTGAACATCTATGTGAGAAGAGTGGGAAGGTTGGCCGGAGAACTGTCGTGCCTGGCCTGCTACTCTGCCTTGGACAAATGTTGAATGGGAGGGAAGGAGAAAGAGAGAGAATGAGAGAGTGTGTCTATGTAGGTGACAATGATGCAGTGCAGTGAGCTACGTAGTACATTGGATATATTAGTCTGGTGGCCAGTTAGTATACATGTCCAGTGCACCAGCTGGTACACAACATTAGCGTGCACGCACTTTTGCAGAAGAAGGCTAAGGGAACCTCAAGCTGCCTCATTGCAGCTTTTATCTTAGCCCCCGTCATTGTATTTTAGCAATGGAAACAAATAAAGAGAAAAAAAGAAACACTACCAAGAGCGAATAAAATATTAACTGCGCATTTTATCATCTCTGATAATTGAGAGCGCGCACACACACAAACACACACACACACACACACACACACACACACACACACACACACACACACACACACACACACACACACACACACACACACACACACACACACACACACACACACACACACACACACACACACACACACACACGCTCTCTCTCTCTCTCTCTCACACACGCACGCACACACACGCACACACACACACACACACGCACACACACACACACACACACGCACACACACACGCACACACACACACACGCACGCACGCACGCACGCACGCACGCACACGCACACACACACAAACACACACACAAATACGCACACGCGCACGCACGCACGCACGCACACACACACACACACACACACACACACACACACACACACACACACACACACACACACACATCTGCTTTTCACTGTTGCACATATGTCAACGCTCGGAACGCCAGGTCCTAGTCCTCCACGAAGCACACTTAAAATGGCGCATCTGATCACCTCGCCACACGTTCCTTAAGCAGCATAACATGCTCCTACTATCCCATCACTTTTACGGAACTGGTGTGGAGCACTGAAAGAGAGCCGGGCTATTCATAAACGAAAGAAAGAAAGTGGTTTTATTACAGACTATGCCGAATGAAAAAAAAAGAAGAATGTCTGTGGCAGAGTTATAATCCTTGAATTACACTGCCCGAAGAGGTGCAAATTATTTACACAATAAATCGAAATGCACTATTGCCTAATTAACAACTTTTCACTATTTTGGCACATATTGCGATTCACGAAATGCAGCCAGTGATTTCGCAAGTGCACACACTTGGAACGAATTCTGAGGATGGCAGCGGTTTCAGGATATGCGCCGTCAAATTTGCGGCAAAAATGCACTGTTGTCTGACCGACTCTTTAAACAAAACGTTGCTTTGTGCATCGAAGCACAAGAACAACAGGAACGTCAATGTTCTTAGGCCCCCACTTTTGAGAATGAATATCTCGAAACCAGAATCATCTTCGGAAATCGTTCCACGAGGATACGCCTTGCGAACTTACTGGCTATAATTCGTAAATTGCAATGTCTGTCGTAAAGTATTTACTTGAAAGCTTAATTAGTAAAGAGTGGTTAATTAATCAATTATGCATTTCGATTTCTCGTGAAAGTCCGGCTCCTCCAATAATCCAGCTCAAGAACTAAAATTGTGCTATTTGCCACAGGTATACTTAAAAATATGCATAATATTTAAAATGAAGAAGGAGAAGAAGAAAGCCGGAGTAACTTGATCTACAGTTGTACTGTTTGAAAAACGGAGACAAGTTTATTTAACGAACGATTGACTACATATGTGAGGTAAAACATGGGGTGTGAGTCCGTCGTAAAACTTTACGGGGTGTGAATACTCTGTTTCGAAACTCTGTAACAAGTTTCTATTTACCGAATTTCACGATTTGAAAATTTGTGCGACGGGTCTTTTATACGTTTATTTATGTACCGGTACAAAATATTCAGTCATAAACTTGAACTGTGCCCAGGGGCGAAGAGGTTGTCTAAGACTTTGTTTCTTTGTTTTTGTAACCGCGGAGGCGTTAAGCTTTTCGTAAGTCCGTTTCGTGCCGACAGAAAACTCGGCCCAGCTATGCGTCGCCGAGCCACGCGACCTTCTCGCAACACACACGTACGTAGGGCGCAGTCTCGCCGCGGCATGCGTGCGCTTCGCCTTCTCTCTCCCCAGCCGAGGAGAAGCAAGTGTCCGCTTAGCCGTGACGTCACTGATATGCTACAAAGCTCCGAGTAGGCGGCGCGCCGACAGACGTGTCGGCTCTCTCGTCTACTGAACGTGCGCGCACAGCTACCACGGGGCGACCGCAGAAAGGCAAGACTCCCGAAGAAGAAGCCGCCTACAAGGAAGCTCGGCGCGCGGCTCAGCGGGACTACGATCGACGAATGAAAGCCGATCCGGCCCATCGCGCCGACGCCGCCGCCGACAAATGCCGTCGCCGAGCCCGACGATCCCGAGTTTCGGGCCAGAGACAACGAACGCTGCCGACTGAGTGCTCGGCGGCCCCCGACTTGGGAAAACCTAGCAACACGTAGTATGAACATGCCCGAGCCATGTATTACTTCGCAAAACTTAGCAAAACCTAGCAGCCCTTAGCAAAAGCCGGAACTAGCTCCGCTTTGACCAAGCCTTGTACCAGTAGTGCAAACTGCCCACATTTTTTTCGTGACAAACACGCATCCTCACCGAGTAGCGCGTTTATGATCCGCGCAAGGGTAAAATTATAGTTCATTATCTTAGCAATAAAAACACTAATTACATGCACGCACGAATGTCGTGTGTGTGTGTGTGTGTGCGTGCGTGCGTGCGTGCGTGCGTGCGTGCGTGCGTGCGTGCGTGCGTGCGTGCGTGCGTGCGTGCGTGCGTGCGTGCGCGCGCGCGCGCCACTGCCCTCTGACACAGACGCACTCGCTCAGGAAAGCGAACGACCACAACTGAAGAAGGACACAACTGAAGAAAGCGGACCCGCCGTGGTTGCTCAGTGGCTATGGTGTTGGGCTGCTGAGCACGAGGTCGCGGGATCGAATCCCGGCCATGGCGGCCGCATTTCGATGGGGGCTAAATGAGAAAACACCCGTGTGCTTAGATTTAGGTGCACGTTAAAGAACCCCAGGTGGTCGAAATTTCCGGAGCCCTCCACTACGGCGTGCCTCATAATCAGAAAGTGGTTTTGGCACGTAAAACCCCATAATTAAAAAAAAAGAAGAAAGCGGCACAATTGCCGCTTGAAGAAATTCATTCTTCAAGCGGCAATTGCTATATAGTAAGTGTCCTCTTCATGCGCAGTATTCAAAGTCTGGAGTCTACCGTCAGATACAGGACATGGTGGAACGACACCAAGGCCTGAGACCTGTCCCCGTACTGTACGCCCAGAACGACGTCGAGGATATACTGCGGAACAAAGCAGTCTTGCTGGTTGGGAAGTCTGCGTCCAAGTTCGAGCTGAAGCGTTACTGCTCTATCCTGCGCGGTCGCTTCTACATAAGCCAGGGATTCCTCTTCATCTGGAGGAGCGTCTGGGTCGCCAGCAAGGAATTTCCTTTGGACTTATTCAAGGAGATGAACAAAAGGTAACTGCACGCACAACACGCTGGTAGATGTCGGGTCAGACACGTACCTAGGGGGACCCTAGGTACGTGCCAACCCCCCGCGGCACCTCCCCCCCCACCCCCCCGCCTATGCCACCACTCCTCACACACATTCCTAAAGCGCCGCCAGATCAATCTTGAGACGTGACAGCTATTCGGCGGTCAATATTTTACTGCCTTTTTTACTCCTTTTGGATGGCGGTAGTTATCGGCATCTCCTGGGGTGTGAAGGCCAGTTTTTTCCATCGATTCGGTGCCTGCGCGATTAACTCGAGATGCGTTCAGTTGTCACCATCTATTCAACGGTCACGAGCGTCGCTGTTACTTCGTTAGCTCAACCTTCTTTGTTTAGACTGATCCAGGGACCAGGAAAGGTATTCAGTTCGTAGTCAGCTGGTCTGTATGCTCGTGGAACGAGTTGCGGCCGGAGAAAACGCCAGTTGTGTTTAAATTTTCCTTTTGCTTCAATATTTCCCCGGGTGACGGCTCGCCGCGACGCTGGCAGATCCTCGGAACCATATACCCGTGATATGGGTTAGATAAGGTAGAAAATCAAATAATGCAAAACGGCGTCCATCATCAAACCCTGCAGTAACCGTTAAACCCATAAGCAATATGGCTGTCACTTGCTACCTCGTCTTATTTTTCGCTAATTGCATAGCACTTTTTGTGAAGAATTGGCAACCGGAAGAAAAAGTCGTCACAAGTTGAGAAATTAAGCAATCTATTGACAGAGGCGAGGCAACAGCCAAACAGGAGGACAAGCAAAAAATAACAAATTTAAGCGTTGCTTGTGAAAATATTTATGGATAAACATCTTTTTTAGTGAAAAAGGAAGTAGAGAAAACGCCGCCGGAAGTGGAGAATAAATCCGTGTATTTTAATGACTCTTCTACAGTTATCAGTTAAGCCATCTGACGCAGCAACTTCTCTGTTGTGCTTATATGTGGGTGTTCTTCTAAACTTCCCTGGTGGGCGCAGTAAGTCTAAAACCACTGCGTCCTGCGCTGTATGCGGTTGTACGGGACCGGCGGCCACGCATCGTGTAAGAGTTGTCGGACGATCCCACCGCTGCCACCAGTTGTCAGGATTGGGGCTCAATCCCATCGCTCGTGATCTGTTGTCAAGATTGGAGTCCAGCATGAATTCGAAGGTAGCTGGCCCATGCCGTCGTCCAACTAATCCACGCTGAGGACGTTGCTGAAGGGAAGCACTGCTTCTCATCGAGAACGAGGAATATGGGTTTATTTACAGTATTTATATCAGTCTAGCATGACTGTTTGAGAAAGTACATCAGTCTAATATGACTGCTTGAGAGAGAGTCTCAGTCCAACATGACTGCTTAAGAGAAGTGTGTCGAGCATCCGCACAACAGCAGTTTTTAAACACTCGGTCCTCCCCCGATACAAGGTGATGCGAACGTTCGTTTAGTCATCGCAAACTAGCCGCCTCTCCACAGGACGGTTTGCACACACACATGCACACACACACGTGTTTACGGCCCGAAACCGACACCACGCGAATTTCATAGAACTCGGAGCCGTTCCGGGTAGCGCGTTGTCTTGCGTCTTGGTCGGGGCGTGGGAAGGAGCGCAAAACGGCGTTCCCGCGGCAACTCGCGCACCCGTAGCAGATCAGGTTCGCGTTGGGGAGTTTGGTAACAATAGTTGGCCCGCCGAACTCATTCCGTCACAATGGCTCCTAGCTGAACCGACGGAGAGTGGAGGATGCGCGTATTGATATCGACACAAAGTCGACTTCGCCACGCCGTGGCTAGAGGTTGGCGGCGATGCTCCCGAGATGTTGCTTCCACAGTCGCAACTGGTTGGCAAAACTTGCACTGCAGCTGGCCGTTCTTAACAATCGTTACGCAACTTCCCAAATAACAATACGAGTCAGTTTTGGCACTTAACTTGGTAGAGCAGTAAACGAGGGATCCAAAAGAACAGTGATTGTTCCACAACTATATATTTCTCTACAATTCTTCCAGAGCTAATTCAAAAAACGCCACTAGAAATCTTTGTTTTACACTTTCGCGTATTAACTTGTTCTTGGCAGTGTTCTTCCTGCGGTTCTTTCCTGCGCGAGTCCATTTGATCTGGTTCCTTGTTTGCCAAGTAAAGGAGAGGTGTATCTCACAGGCGTACCTGTGAGATACACCTTATTTCATTTGCGGGTTTACGCGTCTTTATGGCGAATGGTGGTCATTATTCCCATTTGTACTAGTAAAGGCAACCCCCCCCTCATTTCCATATAACTGTTACCTTGGGTTTGCCCCCCGCCGAAAAAAAATCCTGAGTACGTGCCTATGCCATGTACTTGTATAGGTGACGGGCACGTTTCCTCCTACAGGACGTGCATGGTTGTCTGCACCAAGGTTGCGCGCGCGCTTCATATGTGCGCTTTGAAGCTTGTCCTGCTTGTCCTGCTATGTCCCAAAGGTCCAATAAAACAGTGCACGCGGAAGCTCTCTTTTGATACATTCTTGTTTAGCATCGCGCGCGCATTACTGCGTTTCCTCCATTAAACACACGCGTGCATGCAGACGCGCAGAGGGAGTAGGCATTATAAGCCGTTGGAAGAAAATATTGATGCGAAAATGTCAAATGGCTCTTTCAGCGAAAAAGCCTCGCGTCTGTCGTCTGTAGCAGCGAAACGGCACTTAAGCGGAAGCTTTAGCTCGGGCCCAACTCCGACGCGGCCTATTCAAATACATGTAAAAACACACACAAAAAAAACGTTTTCTGAGATAACCCCTGGACCGATTTCAATAAAATTTCATGCATTTTAGAGATCAAGTTAAATTCTAGTGACGGTTGGTCTCGGAATTTCTATTTAGGTCCTGTATTTTGTTTAAAAATTTTCAAAAATTCGAAGGTTTGAGAAAAATAGAAGCACGAAGTTTACAGATTCATAGCTCTGCATAAAAAAAAAAAAAACGGATATCTCGGTTCTATAAACGGGATCCATTAGATCATTGAAAGCGGACAAATTCGATACGTCATTTTAGATCTTACGTGCATTTGTTACGTTGTTTACAAGGGTTCTGCAAAAGCTATATTTACATATTACTAAATTCTTTGAGATTAATTTGTAACATATGAATTTTGTCCGCTTTAGACGTGCTATTAGATGCAATTTGCGGAATTTTATTATCAATTTTCGTTGCTGAGTTACAGAGTTGTAAATTTGATAGCTTCGTTTTTGAAAATTTTCGTTCTATGGCAATTCTTAATAAAAACTTGATCACCTACATCAAAAATCCGAAACCAACAGTCACTAGATTTTAAGTTTTTCTTTTAAATGCAACAAACCTTGTCAAATTTGGTGCAGCGGTTGGGCCGAGAAAAACGAATTCTCCTTTTACATGTATTTAGATGGGAGCACCCGAGCTTCTTCTTAAGCTCCATTTGCCTTTGGCTGCGACGCCACATCACGAGCTCTCCTCGACGGAGCAGAGCGGGCGAAATGGGACACCTGCTCCACCGATAGCGCGCCAGGTGTTGCCCGCGAGGAGTTCCTAATTCAAAGGACCGCTCGGCGACGTTCAACCGGACATTAATGCTTTCGCATTCACTACTTAGAAGTGCTTAGGTGTCCTCGGATTTTCACGCACGCACGCACGCACGCACGCACGCGCACACGCGCGCACACACACACACACACACACACACACACACACACACACACACACACACACACACACACACACACACACACACACATATATATATATATATATATAACATCGTCATCGTGGATTACCGGTTTACTTTGTTAAAAACGGCGCTTCAAAAGAGTACAAAAATGTGTATAGCGACACGATGGAACAGCATTGCTTCGTTCGCTTTCTGTAATCCATTGACGCAACGCTATATTGCCGTCAGTCTAGACATGTAGCCACCTGCTAGAAGTTCGATTCTCCCTGCGCTTCCCCGTGCGCGTGCTCAACGCGTGCCCCGCAGCCAACGGTACAGTGCACCCGTCTCCCCGCAGGGTCAAGTGGTGGATGGAGGCCGGCGTGCCGGCGCTGCAGTCCTACGTACTAGAGCCACCCGGCGGTGCCTGCTTCGCCGGAAGCCAGCGCTCGAGCATCTACCAATTTGACACTCTGCGCTTCGAGGATCTCACCGGGTTGTTCTTCGCTCACCTGGCCTTCTCGGTCGTCGCGATGGCCGTCTGCGCGCTCGAGCTCTGTCTTGGCCGAGGGCCGTCCATCCACTGACAGTGACGCGGCTCAATCGAAAAGCCCAGCCGACGCCACGCAGCAAAAAAAAAAAAAAAAAAAAGTAGAAAGTAGAAAGGCACAAAAGAGAAGGGGGGGCAGGTCCTTACCGCCAGCTGTGGTCTGCGACATGATAACAAGGGACTAGTCTACACTCCAAACCACCGGAAGGCTGTCATGCGTCACCAGCCGCCGAGCTTCCTGTAACTACATATAGAAATATTTTCCTAGCACATGTCAGGGCTAAACAGTGATGTCGGCGGATGTTGGGCGAGGAGTTTGTCGAGGAGTGGGCGAGGAGTTTGTCGCCTACCGGAGCACACAGTCAAGCCACTCCTTCCCCCCTATAACGCCCTCGCGCGTACCACGGAGACACAAACATGCTAAGCTTACACACACGCACACAGACAAGTGTGTTAGGGGGAAGGTGATGAGAGAGGCGTTCCTTCCGCGCAAGTGTAAAATTGTAGTTCGCCATTCTTGGCAATAAAACCACTAATTACATGCACACACGAAAGTCATATTGTTCATACACCTGGGGCCCCATGACGTAAAGCTAGTCCAATATGTTTTATTCCAATATCCTGACGTCAAATTTGCGTAACCGCCGACGCAAGCATCGGGCGCTGACCCGAAGGGTTGTCTAAACAGACCAATCAAACTCTCTCCTCGTTTATGGGAAGTCACTTTTGTTTGCTTTAAAAACAAATAACACTGCCTACACTGAGTGGCTTGTCTTATTTAATTGGCCGACAAGAAGCGAGGAGCACACTCAAGTGGAGAGGGCTTCAATGGGGGCGAGCCAGTGCACTGAAAATCGATAACCGAATGAAGAAGGTAGTGCCGGCGTCTGCGATTGGTCAGCTTTCCCTTACTTAGCTTGCGATGGCTCGTCGAAAATTGTGGCGGCATGCAACGGAAACTTAAGAATGACGCTAAAATGGATCGTCAGCAAAGAATAGTGGGCAGAACGAGGTCGTAAACGTGCCGAAAGCTCTCGAAAGGTTACACGGCCACGCAAAAGGTTTTATTATACGCAAATAATGCTCTCCGGCAGGTATGAGTAGCCAGTGCCTGAGCGATCGGCGGCAGCCATCTTTAATTCCTTTCGGAACGGGGCAGCCTGCGGCTATTCAGAAAAAAATTCAGTTTTGTTCGGCATATTAATGTATCTTTAACGCGTACACGCCACTTTGACGCGGTGAGTTTCCGTGGTTTTGTGACGTCGCGTGACAGGCAGGTGAAGTGGGTGCAGTCTGAAACCTTTTGACCAATAGCCGAGGGCTAATGACGAAAAGGCGTCGAATCAGAAATAACTATTTTTCGTTTGTTCTGTCTATTCATGCATAATCAGTGTGTAGCGTCATATCAGATATTGTGCTATCGCGGTTCTCGTGACGTCTCGTGACAGACAGCCGAAGTGGGGGTGATCCAAAAAGGTTTTCGACCAATCGCGGCGCGCTGATTGCAGAATTGAAATATAAAAGTTTGGAATAGCTTTACTTTATAGCGCCCCTGAAGCAAACAAAATGCATAAGAGTTTGAAACTAAAGCTAACAACGCGAACGAAAGTAAATTATTTGTGTTGCTCTCTGCAAGGAAATTCCGTCCGACGTTTGAAGCACACCTGTGTTTAGCGGGGCATGGCCGTAGAACAAATACTTCAGCTAAAAAAAAAGAAACACACACACACACACACGCACACACACGCGCACACACACACGCGCACACACACACGCACACACACGCGCACACACGCACGCGCGCACACGCACGCGCGCACACGCACGCGCGCACACACACGCACACACGCGCACACACGCGCACACACGCACACACACGCACACACACGCACGCACACACGCACACACGCACACACGCGCACACACGTACGCACATACGCACACACGCACACATACGCACGCACGCACACACACGCACGCACGCACACACGCACACGCACGCGCGCGCGGCTGCCCAAGTGGCTCAACTCCCGCGTGAATGGAATCGCTGTTTGATGCTTCGGACAGTCCATAATATAGCGCTCCACAGAATAGCCCGGGGTGCCAGAGTAGGTGCAGCTAGAAAGTTGTTTTCTTTCTCACGCAGCGCAAAAAGCGAGGTGTATCGCAACGTCCAGTCGTAAATGCTGCGCAATGGCATCAAATGTACGACCAGTTTTCACAGTTACTGATAACTGCAGGAAAGGGTGTACTCCATATAACAGTGATGATCTTGGCTCGCTCGTCGAATCATGCACGTGCCTTCAGACAATTTCCTGCGCAGCTTACGGATGTCGTTTTTGGCATCCAATGGAATGAACATGCCGATGGGTCTTCCCATTCTAGGACTGGTCAGCAGCTGCTGGTCAGTCAGCTCCCTCGTCTCCAGTTATACCCATGTAACTAGGGGTATGATGAAATTGAACTCGCTGATCGGATAATTTAGCAACAATTTGCAACTGATGTTACGTATGATGCCGGACAGTAATCAGCTTACAAATTTAATTGAGTCAATGTATCTATAATTGATTTGAGAGAAATTATATTACACCAACTTGCAACAGAATTCATTGGCAGCAGTTTGTACAAACAGTTGTTTCGAATTAGATGAGGTCCTATGATATACAAACCGTGACTCTATTGGGTGCTGGAACGTGAAAAGCCGACTCTTTGTTGCCGATACACTAGTAAACACGAATGTACTACGGCTCATGGGCAGGAGTTTTGGTAATTTGGCGTATATGGTTGATGCAATAATAGTTTTTCCTCCCTGCAATGGCCAGAGCCACTGAGGCCATTACCAATCACCACGGCGCACGAACTTATGGTTTAAGCAAGCTTCAGTGTGCATATTGGAATCGCCTTTTCCCTCAAAACAAGACTTGCTGCCAGCGTGGCTTGAAATCAAACAAATCGAATCAAATTTTTCTTTCACATCACAAATATACACGTGCGCTTGTTTGTATTTCAGATGTCACCTAGTAGTTTGAAGTTTATTTGTAGCGCAAGAGAAAACAGGCATACATCTTCAACAGTACATTAGGAGGTCCCACAGTAGAACTGGCCGGAGGACCTCCTGCTTCACAATGCATACATGATAATGTTATAAACAGCAGTAGGATGCATTGAAGAAACGATGATACACAGTACATTGTTATATAAATAAATAAAAAAAACAAGATGAAACATTGAAATAAATAACTGTGCTAATTAAAAAAGGTTGTTTCATTATGATAAGCTAACAGAGCCATAGATACAGGTTATCAAGATTGTTTATCAAGTATTTATAACAATACAACATGAAAGTATTTGATTAAAATGAATATAAGCAATAAGAGTGAGGAAATTTATACATAGTGGAAATTGCTACAAAGGTACTAGAAAACATACGTCCGCAGAAAAAAAAAAGGAAATTGGCAACAACAACAAAAAAAAAGAGAGAGAGAGAAAGACCATAGTGCAAGCAGCTCTCCTAACAATGTTAGTTTTAGTTTTCGTTTAAAGGAGTACAAAAAAGAGGTTATCTTAATGTCTGCAGGAATTGCATACCAAACAGTTATACCACCGAATCTGAGGGCAAACTTTCCATAATTACAAGTGATTTTGGGTAAAAGAAGGTTATTCTCTTCAGAAAACCTGGTGTAGTATGAATTAACGATGTGACGCAAGGAAAGGACATCCGTAGGTACGTCAGTATGAATGACGCGAAACATGAGAAGTGATAACTCATATTGAACTAAGTACCGAAGGGGTAAAATACAAATATGTTAGTAAATAGGCAGGGAATGGCAGCGCAGCGATCTAAATGTCATGAGTTTCATTGCTTGCTTTTGTATAGGCGTCCTAAAGGCTTGAGGTGAGTAGGATACGTGTTTCCCCATGTAGGCAAACAGTATTATAAATGGCTAGCTATATATGCATGATATAAGGAAGTGATGATATGCGGCGCATAGTATGCATGCCCGCGTTTTGATGAGAACATGAATACCAAATGACACTTTGTGCAGTAATGAACTGACATGACAGCGGTATTTTAGGTGTTTGTCAGGGAGAACACCAAGAAATCTCACTGTTTCAGATATTGGTAGTTCATAATTATTCAAAGAAATTGTTGTGGGATTTACTATTACTTTTTGTGGACTGTGGGACAGGGCTGACATTGTTTTAACTGGATTTATACGCAGTTGGTTTAAAGTGCACCACGTGTGGACGTTGGAGAGGTCAGTATTGAGTGTGGCTTGCAAAGCGTTTAGTGTGTGCTGAGATGAGTATAATGTGGTATCGTCGGCATATAACAGGCAGTCTGAATCGGTCAGTACATGATATGACTAATAAAAATCGGGCCCCTCGGTTACTCCCCTTTCTTCTCGTTTATTACATAACGAGGGTCTTGAATCCGGCAACATTGATGCCTTCAGGTAGCATGTGTGGGTTCATTGACCGGTTGCCTTCACCAAAAAAAGATCATGTTCTCGTGACGCCTGCGGCAGAAAGAATGTTCCACATCCGCCGCCAAGGTCTGCGAGTGGTGGTGCTGGCTAACACTCCCAGGGTTCTACTAGGAAACGTAAATACCCAAGAAAGTGGATGGGCAAGTGGCGGCGCGGTAGCTCAATTGGTAGAGCATCGCACGCGAAATGGGAAGGTTGCCGGATCATTCCCCACCTGCGGCAAGTTGTTTTTTCATCCACTTTCATTTCCATCAATTTATCGTTTCTTTATTTCATTTATTAAGCACAAGTAATTTCCCCTATGTTGTCCTTGGTGTCTGTGTTTGTTGGCTTCTTATGATATGACTAATACAAATCGGGCCCCTAGGTTGACCACCTTTCTTCTCGTTCAGTACATGGTAAGTCATTTAGGAATCATAAAGAAGCAACGGAACTAATACGGAACCCTGAGGAGCACCATTGATAATTAATTTATTGGCAGAGCACTATCACTTACACAAACAACTATGAAACAATTAGACTAGTAGCAGCGGAAACGTTCGAGAGGTGGACCAGTAATGGCGCATTGCTCTAGATTTTTTTTTTTTAGAATAGAATGCAATGATGTAGTGTGGCGAATGCCTTTGTAAGAGCAATAAATATAGCCACTACAATTAGTCCCCCATCAATGACTTGCCTAATGTTGTCAGTTAAGTGAACTAGAACCCGCCGAAGTTGCTTAGTGGCTATGGTGTTGGGCTGCTAAGAACGATGTCGCGTGATCGAATCCCGGCCACGGCGGCCGCATTTTGATGGGGGCAAAGTGCAAAAACAGCCGTGTACTTAGATTTAGGCGCACGTTAAAGAACCCCAGGTGGTCCAAATTTCAGGAGCTCCCACTACAGCGTGCTTCATAATGAGATCGTGGTTTAGGCACGTAAAACCCAATAATTTAATTTTTGTAAAGTGAACTAGAGCTAACTCATTTGAATAGCCATGTCTGAAGCCAAACTGGAGGGGACTGATAAGCCTAAACTTATTTAGGTAGTTCATGAGGTGAGTATATATAAGTTATTCAACAACCTTGCTAAAAATGGCAAGATAAAAATGGGACGGTAATTAATATTTTCACTATTGCCTTTTTTGAAGACATGAGTTATTTTACCAACTTTAACCCTTCTTCTGCCGCGTATTTTGGCTAAAGATGATACAAAACTATCTACTTTCTTTATTTGCCGAAATAATTCTACGCATCTTGATACAACCAAAAATATCCTTAAAAGCACTTTATTTATAAGATACGCGCAAATTATTTTGTTGAAAGTATGGACAGAGGATTGGCTTCACTGCACTGTACAGCGGAGAGTCTCCGACTTTCTGTAGTCCTCGTTGCAAAAAATGTCTTCAAAATTAAAAAAAAAAAAATTAAAAAACGATACTCTGACAAGCGGGGCTCGTGCTTGTGGCGAGGGATATCAGATCCCCAAATTGTAGACTTGGTGTGGTACATTTCAAAAGCACGGAATAGTGCAGAGTGCTGCTCTACATTCCTCGCAGCAGGTACGTGTAGCGGTTGGTTTCTCGGAGAATGAAATCTGTTCGTTCATTCGTTAGAAAGAATTCAAAATACGACGCACAGTTCCCGTCCTCCGTCACAGGTACCTTTATGCCAGGCGCGGCCGTGAAAACAAACCTTGTCCACTGCCGACACGTTGAGACGCTGTCGTCGTCCGAATTCGACAACTCAGAGAAGATATGCTGCTCAGTATGATGACGATGATGACGACCTTGATGAGTTTGGCGCTACTCACTCACGGGGATCGACCAAGAATCAAGGCAAGTTTGGCTCACTATCGTCGCCGCCACTCTCGGAGGAAAATTGAACTTCTTCTTCACTCGCTGAGTCCGACAAATCTTCCGTAAACAAACCCTTTTTCCCTTTTTTTTTCCGGATCGGAGCCGTTGCCGCCACGCGCACACACAGATGAGGACGCCATTTTTAAATCCCAGTTGCCAGCATCGAAACGTTACTCTTCCAAAATGCAAGCTTTCAATGAGTTTTTTTTTTTGCTGCGCCATCTGTCGATGCCAAAAAGAACCAAACGAAATTCACCAGGGCAGCTTGACTGCCGCAGCGCGCAAGCGCTTGTTCCAGCGTGGACGAGCCCAGCTCGTACACAAACCGTGTGGACGAGCTGAGGTCGTCTACGGTAGGGAAATAGTTAAGTGAGTTAGGAAATGCCCCAGAACGGAACATTTCGTTAATAATATCAGCAAGGACAGGTGAGATGTCAGCAGAAACAAGCTTCATATATGAGCTGGTTTGATCGAATCAAGGGCAGGTCCAGTTGATTTTAAGGAAAAATAACATTGTCGGCTACACGCGGTGAAACAAGACCAATATGAAATGGGCATGAGCTATGCGAAATACTAGGCACTATCTGCACTAGCTGGAGGACTGTTATCAGAAGCAGCAAGGGTTCACTAAATGCGTTAGCAACATCAGTATCTCTGGTGTACTCATGATCATTGAGGACCATATTTCTGATGGCAGGGTCAGGCGCTTTCATATGAATAAACTGTCGATTTAGTTTCCCGTTACGCCTGGTATTTTTTCCCTTTTCAATTATTTTTTTGGGGGGCAGTAGCCTCGTTTTGCGCGCCCGAGAACGGCAGAAATAATGCATGAATATGTACGGAAGCGACTTTTCGCATTAATGCTAAAGGGCTGTCATTTTAGTCTTTTGCGAAGATTATTTTTTCTTATGGAACGCAACATGGCATCTGTGATCCAAGGACTTCTTGGAGTAGAATACCAATGTGTTACTTGTGAATAAGCAGTACACTGATCAATGGATTTAGTAATTCAGGAATGGAACATAGAAAATGTCTTCTTAGGAGAACCTTCCATATATACGCCATCCCAGTTTGTGGTAAGAACCTGATGAATAAACTGTGTTTTGTTGAATGAAGATTTAACCTATCTTTTAGAATTGCTAACTGTTTCTGAACCTAGACAAAAAGAACAAGGGGTAATGATCAGTGATTGAATAATCGATTACTCCAGAAGAGCAATCAGAATCAGAATCAAATGAAGAAAATATGTGACCAATCAGCGTTGAAGAGCCTGAAAGATCACGCCTAGTTGGAGTCTGAATTATGGAAGAAAAGCGATAGCTGAGTAGATAAGTTACATAGTCATAGCAGGACTGACAGTTGAAATCGAGATTATTAATGTTTATGTCTCCGTAAATTACTATATCTTTGTTTTTATTCGTTAAGGAATGTAATATTTCTTCCAATTGAGAGAAAAATTCCTCATATGAGGTTGACAGTGAGCGATATATAGCACCTACTATTGTGCTACTATAATTAACTGGCAGGTAATTGCGGTCAAACCCTAGCAAGATGGATTCGCACAAGTCCGTAAAAGCAAGATCTTAATTAACGTTGAACGTAGGGCAATGATGTTCTGATGAAAACAGCCGACCCGCCGCTGTGGTGGGAAGTACGATTATTTATTTCAGATTTGTAGCCAGACAGACCATACAAATTTCCATCAGCTGATGTTAGCCAGGTCCCCGATAAGCATGCATACAAAGGAAAATGTGTGGTCAGGCATGGAAAGAAAATTCAATAGATCATCATGATGCTTGGATAAACTACGAATGTTGCAGTGGAGGAAAGAGAAGGTGCTCGCATATTTGAGCCTACAATCAGCCTCGGAGATCAATTGTGTATTTCTAAATGTTCCAATCACTAATGTGACCTTATTGCAGTATTATCCTCTATTTGTAAGCTGCGGTTTAGGAGCCATGAAACATACGCGACGATCGTAACAGCGTGGGTACTGTTCTGCTACGATAGGAGCTGTGCTGTTTGACAAGCGTTCAAACTTTTCACTGCAGGTTACATTGCGTGACTACTTGGTTGGATGGATGAGGTTTCCACCCATGAATAAAATAGTTTTGGCTAGTAATAGCAGCATACCTTACAGTCTGAATTAAGCTTGTCCAGCAAAGCGACCGTTTACGAACTGCGGGAGCGTCCTAAGCAGTAGTAGGGGCTGGATTACAGATATCTTTGTTCTGTATAGCACATGGTCCAAGCATACGGAATGAGCGGTTATATATTTATAAACGTTGTGCGGCGTTAGCCCGTTTTCTCTCGCTTTTTAGAGAAAGAGGATGATAACCGAATTTTTTTTCCGGTTGTGTTCGTTCAGTTCTCTACGACGCACTGACACGTATTACGGAAATTTTGCGCTCAAAAATAGCTATCGCATTCTTTTTATGCGAACCCTCTCATATATTATGGCTGTATACAGGCCAAAAAGGCAATGCCGAAGCACGCAGCTTGTGTGTCGTGCTGGCTCACCCAGCGCAGTGGTCGCTGTGCTGAACAGCGCCATGGGCCTCATGCAGCAAGGCTAGCGTAGACATATGTTAATTTCAAGCATACTAGACTTGAAATGCGTGAGAACGATGCCAGTGTATCACAAATATTTGATAGCGCCTGCCGCTCAGATGTTTCGTGGTTGCCTTAGGTTGGCCGTGCACGAGCATGCGCTCTTATGTTTTATATTTTACTCCCTACGCCAATCGATCAGACAGTGAGCTGATTTACCATTTAATGTTGGTAATACAGAGACGCCGTTTTTTTTGTTGAATTAAAATCGATATAAGCAAAATAGTAAACAACACATACTCGCACCGCGACTGATAATGCGAGTACACCGCGGCTGATTATGCGTGTAACATTTTTGCTCCCTCAAGACATATTTCTGCTTACAGTAGTTATACCGATGCACCGAAAGGCTTCCCTGACGACATTATATCAACGAACATGGCGTAAATTTCACAAAGTAAGATCTAAAACATCTCGAAATCGTTCCGCAGCACGCGACAGCAATACTTTCAAGCAGCGCCGCGCCGGATCGCCCAAGCCAGAGAGGAGGAAAGGCTCTCCGCGCCCCCCTTCCTCCTCGCCCGATGAAACGGTCTATATTGGCGGCGAGGAGTTACGGAGTCGCCATCTATCGGAAGCACCTCGCTGGCGTAGTATGAGGGATCACGTGGCGCGCTCCTCATAGCTTTTGCTGTCAGCGCTCACTGAAAACACCACGCGCGAGCTCTCCCGGACATTTCTGTAAGTACTTTCGAAACGAGAGAAGTTTTTTACTGTCCAAATAATAATCTTAGGCAAACTGAAAGCCCTGAATCGTTTACAGACGCTATCTCTTTACCGAATACGTACAGTAAACGCCACTGCGCGCGGTCGCCGCGATGGAGGCTCCCGAACCGGCTTCTTGCGTGAAACGTAGGCAAACGCTGAGAGCAAACTATGTGAAATATGTTCTTATAGTGTTTGTATAACTAAATGGAGCGTAATAGAATGAACCCTCAATGCAACGATCGCACAGATTCGCAGCGACCGATTGCGCGTCTGCATGCTTGTCCGCGCACTGCTTCGCTTTCGCCGCGTGCGCGTTTTCGCACCGTGTCATGAGCTTTAGGCCGCAGAATGAGCATTTGACAGTATACAAGCAACCATTGTTGCGTGGGCGCTATCAGAGCTGTTCAAAAATAATTTTATTGTAGAGACTTCGACGCCTACGGGGACTGTGATGTGCCGTTGCGACGATTCAATCTTCTTTTTTTTTTTTTAAATTCTTGGACGTTTTAATATTATTTCTCGAGTTGCGTCGCACTATATGTTTATCAGTGTTCTCAGCGTGCGATTTCCCGCGGCTTCTTTTTTTGTAATCCAGTGCATTAATTGATAACGCAAACATGACCATATGCCATGCTTTTTTTTTAATGTGCTTCTTACCGCTCCCTTTCCACTCCAGTGAACTTGCCAATATCTATAGCATCGACAAGTTCATAGACCAAACCTTCATGACATAAGTCGGGCAGCGGACCCGGGCGAGCGTCTCAGTGCGCGTTTTCCGAACATCGCAGACCCGGCGCCGTAGCAGGAACCTTCCTCACGTCTGTGCTTGCTGCATACCCGAGTTGTAGCCGATGACTGTTTGCCGATATTATGTTTCGCGAGCCAAGCTTCACGCAGCATCTTGTCCTGCGGCTACGTTGACACCAGGCTCCGTTGCGTACGTCCGACACTGCGGCACCGAGCAGTAGCCTACCATGTTGCGCGCCTTCAAAGGCAGCCACTACCTATTGTAGTGCTTTCAAGCGTGGTAAAGGAGACACTCGAAGCGGGAAAATCTCGCCACTAAATGAGGACCGCAGCGTAAGAGGGAATTTAAACTCTCGTTTTCAGCTCGCTTCGGCGCTCCCGAAGCAGCCGACGCGGCCGCTATGTCCACGTGATCCCTAATAGCACGTCACGCCGACGGTGGCGCCAGCTTTTCCAGTGGTGGAGCTCGAGGCCAATAGTGCAAACGCTGGTGTTCGCGTAGTTTACAGAAGCTACTACATAATTGCTGTCGCGCATGCGGTCTGATAATACAAGGTTCGGCGAGGACATACACAACGGATAGAATGAACGATAACATTCGCGTAGGTTCCAAACCATGCAAGCGCGTCTTGCGCTGAGCGATAACGTTTAACATTTGTTAGCCGGGGAACAGCGATCACCGGGGAAAGATAAAGGAGCACACATGACAATGCCCCCCTCTTAAAAAGCATCGTCCCGATGCTGCAAACTATCCCACTTGTGTCACCACATTAACACGTGTACTTGTTTATCTTTCTCCTGTGACCGCTGTTCACCGGCTAACGAATGGTAAATGTTATCGCTCAGCGCAAGACGCGCCTCCGTGATTTGGAACGTAAGCGAATGGTATCGTCCACTCTATCTGTTGTGTACGTCCTCGCCGAACCTCGAGCAAAACGAGAACAAGGTAAAAGCGGGAGCCAACGTTTCGACATGTGGACTTGTCTTTTTCAAGGCAAGTCCACTTGTTTAAACGTTTGCTCCCGCTTTTACCTTCTCGTTTTGCTCATCGTGTTGAATTTCCATCTCCGGCCTTCCCCGTGCTTTCCCTGGCTCGCCGAACCATATTAGACTGCATGCGCGATACGAATCATGTAGCAGTTTCTGGAAACCACGCGGGTGCCAGCGATTGCACTTGAACCTTGGGCGTGTGATATCGAAAAGCCGACGCACTTTATCCGCTTATCAGATTTCGACGATCGCCGGCTGTGTTCGCTTCAATCGTTGTGCCATGTTGTGCTTTGAGTGTAGCCTGTTTCTGTTGGCACAGGTCCGCCCCATAAAAAGGTTTCCTCATTTATAGCTTTGCTGCTATGTTCTTCACTGTCACTACTGCGCGACAGTGAAATACTACGTTGGGGGCGAAGATACAAAACCTCTACAAGAGCTTGGCCACGGCTCCGCGCCCCTTACTTTTGAAGTGCTGCCCGAAGCGCCCTAAAACGACCAATCGAGCGTGCCATCAAAGTGTATCTCGTTGTTTGTCCTGGTGCAAGCACAATTATCAGACGCGGAACGACGGCGGCAACGCGTAATCCCTCACGGATGCCTTTTCGAAGGTATTCTCGACTTTCTGGGTCGTGCACTTGTGGCGTTATATAGGCTAGCACGCATGAACTCGGTCCTGGATCATCGACGCCATGCACTTTCTTCTTTCGTCGCCGTTGTCTCTTTCACAAGTGCACTTTTTCCTGCATCTTTGACGCTTGCAGTGACGTAGAAGCACCCCAACTTGTATGTACAAACTTGCATCTTTCGTTCTCCTCTTTTCAGCCTGTAGCAGTATACAGTGTTAGGCGCTCAAAATAAAAGAACGATTTATTCGGAGAACTGAGAGACGTTCGAAAAGTAAAATGATTCCAAAAGCATAAAAAATTTTTTCTCCAACGTTCAAAGAGCTAAAACAAACACTCGCTGAAAAAAATTAGAGTAGGTAGGCAGTTCTCTTGCTTCAGTTCTCTTGAGCGCCTTTCCCGTCCACGTCACCTTTTTTCCGCCACGTTTCTGCGCTCCCCTTTGCAAAAATCAGTTCTCATGCTCCCACGCCCTCACACAATTTCTTAAAACTGATCCTGAAAATTTCTGCGTCACTTGAACTCTAAGAAGAGCCAAGCTATTGACCACATAAAGATTCATCAACGGGTAATTCAGTTTAAACAACAACAGGCACCCGAATTTTATTATTACTTTCATTCTCTCTTCTCCGAGTCTAATCGGTGCTCTCCGGTTGTTGTTGACCGCGTGTAAAATGTGAGTTTGGATTTTGTAACACATGAGCGTGTATTTTCTATGCTCTTAAACCTAAAACCAAAAAAAGGCATGCTGTCCTCACGGTATTCCTAAGGCTTTTCTTCGTCGCTATGCCGAGTGTCTTTCACATTTTATAATTTTCCGCTCTTCTTTATCTGTGGCATCCTTCCGTCAGACTGGCGGATCGCTCGTGTTGTGCCCGTACTTAAGAAAGGCGACCCTGCATTACTATCAAACTGTCGCCCTATATCACTGACGGTTACGTCATGCAGGTTTCTGGAGCATATTATCTCAAACCTTATGATGGAAATTCTTGAAAAACGCGGCACTATGTCCTCGTCCCGACACGGCCTTCGGAAGGGGCTGTCTACTACTACTCAGCATCTCCCCACTGTTCACGCTCTTGCCGCTGTTCTTGATAAAGCCGGCCAGATTGATGTTATTATCCCTATTGGGGGCGAGCTCCACCACTGGAAAAGCTGGCGCCACCGTCGGCGTGGCGTGGCATGAGGGAACACGTAGACACAGCGGCCGCGTCGGCTGCTTCTGAAGCGCCGAGGCGAGCTGAAAACGAAAGTTTGAAGTCCTACTGCGCCGCGGTTCTGATTAAGTGGTGAGGCTTTACCGCCTTGGGTGTCTGCTTGACAACATTTGAAAGTACTATAATAGGTAGTGGCTGCCTTTGGAGACGTGCAGCATGGTAGGCTACTGATCGATGCCGCAGTGCCGGACGTACGCAACTGAGCACGGTGTCAGCCTTATTCACACGCAGCCGCAGGACAAGGAGCTGCGTGAAGCTTGGCTCGCGAAACTTAGAACCGGCAGACAGCCATCGGCTACAACTCGGGTATGCAGCAAGCACAGACGCGAGGAAGATTTCTGCTACGGCGCCGGGACTGCGATGTTTGGTGAGTAGCAGAAAACGCGCACTGGGACGCTCGCCCGCGCCCGGCTAATGTCATGACGGTTTGGTCTATGAACTTGTTGATGCTAGATACTGGCAAGTTCACTGGAACGGAAAGGGAGCGGTAAGACGCGCATTAAAAAAGGCATGGCATATGGTCATGTTTGTGTTATGAATTAATGCCCTGGATTACGAAAAAGAAGCAGAGTGAAATGGCACGCTGAGAAGACCGATAAACATACAGTGTGACGCAACTTGAGGAATAATATTGAAATGTCCAAGAATTTAGAAGACAAAAAAAGATTGAATCGCTGCGACGGTACATCACAGTCGCCGTAGCCGTCGAAGTCTCTATAACGAAATTATTTTTGAACAGTTCTGATAGCGTCCACGCAACAATGGTTGCTAGTGTGCTGTCAAATGCTCATATGCTGCGGCCTAAAGCTCACGGCACGGTGCGAAAACGCGCTCACAGCGAAAGCAAAACATTGTGCGCGGACATGCATGCAGACGCGCAATCGGTCGCTACGAACCCGTGCGATCGCTGCATTGAGGCTTCATTCTGTTATGCCCCATTTGGTTATGCAGACAGCCCACTATAAGAACATATTTCACATAGTTTACTCTTAACGTTTGCCTACCTTTCACGCAAGAAGCCGGTTCGGAAGATTCCATCGCGGCGACCGCGCGCAGTGGCGTTCACTACGTATTCGGTAAAGAGATTGCGTCTGTAAACGATTCTGTGCTTTCAGTTTGTCCAGGATTATTATATCGACAGTCAAAAACTTCCCTTTTTTTGAGAGTACCTAAATAAATGTCCAGGAGGGCTGCCGCATGGTGTTTTTATTGAGCGCCGTAAGCGAAACCTATGAGGAGCGCGCCGCATGATCCCTCATACTACGCAAGGGAAGCGCTTCCGACAGATGGCGACTCCGTAACTCCTCGCCCCCAATATTTCAGCAAAGCTTTCGATATGGTCTCTCATTTTGGTTTGATAACAAAACTAAACAACTACGGCTTTCCACCTAATCTAGTAAACTGGATATCTGCATATTTGAGCATGCGCAGGCAATTTGTTGATATTAAAAAATTAAATTAAAAAAATTATGGGGTTTTACAGGGCAAAACCACGATCTGATTATGAGGCACGCCGTAGTAGGGGACTCCAGAAATTTCGACCACCTGGGGTTCTTTAACGTGCACCTAAATCTAAGTACACGGTTGTTTTCGCCCCTATCGAAATGCGGCCGCCATGGCCGGTATTCGAACATCATAGCCACTAAGCAACCACGGCGGGTAATTCGTCGATATTGAGGGCCATTACTCTGGATCTCTGCCCGTGAACTCTGGAGTGCCACAAGAAAGCGTGCTCGGACCGCTACTTTTCCTAGTATAAATTAATGACATAACAGCATTAAATAGTTCGCAGATGACTGCTTACTTTACAAAGTGACTAACAATGCTAGTGACCAAGTAATCCTGAATAAAAGTCTTACTGCGATTTATGACTGGTGCGATATCCCGGAAATGAAACTTAATGCTGGAGAAATCGTTTTTATGCGCGTAACAAAAAGAAAAACCCATCCTCTAACATATCAATACACTATTAAGCAATCCTCAGTCACTGAAACACAGGTGTAACAATCAACGATCGCTTGAACTGGTCGCAACACATCGATAATGTTTGTGCGTCTGCTCGGCGTAAACTCGGCCTGCTAAGGCACAAGCTGAAACACTCACCTCCATCCGTGGAACTCTTAACGTTCAACACACTGGTAAAAAGGTCGCGATTAGAATATGCTTCCGTCGTCTGGGACTTCTTCACGAAAATAAACATTAACAAAATGGAACACATAAACAGACTTGCCGTCCGCGTCATATTTAATTGATAGGGACGTTCTCACTCCCCATCTCATTTGATGAATGAAAATAACATTGGCACCCTGGAATTCCGAAGAAAGGTAGCACGCCTAAAATTGCTTTTCCGCCTTTGGAAACGTGAGTTACAACTTGATCATTCATCCTATATCCAGCCCCTATCAGCCAGATCTATACTAGGAATCGTCACCCCGACAGGACAACCCCTATTTTCGCGCGCACAAACTGCATTGAGTTTTCCGTTATTCAAAGAACAATCACTGAATGGAACTACCTGCTAGTCGATGTATTTCTGTCCAACAATGTGGCATATGCCATAAAAAACTGAATGCGTAGTAAACGTGCGTGCATCACCCGCCGTGGTTGCTCAGTGGCTATGGTGTTAGGCTGCTAAGCACGAGGTCGCGGGATCGAATCCCGGCCACGGCGGCCGCATTTCGATGGGGGCGAAATGTAAAAACACCCGTGTGCTTAGATTTAGGGGCACGTTAAAGAACCCCAGGTGGTCGAAATTTCTGGAGTCCTCCACTACGGCGTGCATCATAATCAGAAAGTGGTTTTGGCACGTAAAACTCCATAATTTAATTTTTTTTTACGTGCGTGCATGCGTGTGCTTTAATGCGTGTTAGCCTACGCGTTAGAAAGGGTATGTGTTTTGCCTATCTTAGCCGCGTTAAGCTTGATAGGTCGGGATTACTTGTATCGCAAATATTTCTTGACTATATATTTTTTTTCACAGAAAGTTCTCATTGATTTTATTGCATGTTGCACGACCCCTTGCATTGTACATTGATCGTTTTATTGTGACAATGTTTTTTTGTTTATTATTATTTTTTTCTCCTCCTTAGAATGTTTGCATTGCGCATCAATACTGTGTAAACAAATCCACTCCTGCCTGGGCCATATGTTGGCCTGCAGTATTCTGCAAGTAAAGAATAGTAAAAAAAAAGCAAAACAAAACAAAAACAAAACCCAATAGTATGAATAATAAACCCATGCTTTATTCGCGAGCAGCGTGCCGATTGGATTACTATGCATTGTTTCCACGGTATTCGTGGTTGCGTAATAGTTACAAAACATGCACCAATCATCTGCATCAGTTTTCTGTTTGCAGCAGCAATAATTTGCACCCGAAAGGCGAATGATTCCTAGTATATTTCTGGCTGATAGGGGCTGGATATAGGATGAATTATCAAGTTGTAACTCACGTTTCCAGAGGCAGAAAAGCAATTTTAGGCGGGCTACCTTTCCTCGGAATTCCAGGGTGCCAATGTTATTTTCATTCATCAAATGAGATGGGGAGTGATATATAACGTTGGACGTACATGAATTACTATGCAGGCTTCGCCTAGATAGTGGCAGTGACTTTGTGGATTTCTATTAACTTAGCATTTGTGAGCAGAAAACAAACCACTGATTCACAAAATCTACGTTTGACTATCGTGTTATGGCCTTCGAAAGGTCAGTATCACCTTAAAATTCAGTGTTTATTTACAAGAATTTCCACTTGGTTGGTGCTTTGCCATGTCCAGAGAGAAGCGCATTCAACGTAAACGACTGGAACAGTTTGTGTCCGACCTAATTTGCTTGCTCAGTTATATAGAAGGCACGCACATAGTTCTCAGTATACGCAGAGTAATCTCCATCGGTTGCATTCTGACGAAAGCCGGATGAAAAAAGAAAGAATAACAAAGGTGCCCGTGTACCGACATTTCGGTCAGAGGACGTTAGAGAAGCCACGGGTGGGTATGGCTTCCTTCGAGGTCAGGTCGGACATGTGTATCTTTTTGGGGTGAAAAGTTGCGTCATTTATATTACGCCGTCGTCCACCTTTCTGTCGAGTACCCAACGCAACAAAGAGGCCACTTGGCGGCCGGGTAGAATAGGTGAGCACGCGAGTACAGCGTTGACGGCGAAATAAGAGCCGACCACCGCGCTTTTTTTCACCAGCCTTATACTCTTTTTGTCTTTTCCTTTCTTTAGCTTCGGCCCACTTCTCGTTCACGATTGCGCCAACGCAGCGCACGGTCAGAACTCGCCTCTTGCGAGCAGCACGAAGCTCACGGCTATGAGCTGCCCGTAGTGTAGGCAACAGCGAGCCTCCCGAGGCACGAGGAAGAGTGCGGCGTCAAGTGACGCGGCCCGTCGAATATGTGCCGAGCCGCAACTCGCGCTGCAAGCCGGGCCCCGGAGCGAGCGGCCCTCGAGACATGCGCCACGGCTCCTCCTAAGAGGATTAGCGCACGTCCTCGCGTGTGGGCTCGCTCACTGCAGTTACTGCTGGCCATTTTAATTAGGCTCACACAAGCGAGGTGGCTTCATCGCGCCCCCTTTCCAGACGCTCTCCCCGCCGCCGTCTTCTTGCCTGGAGCCCCACTCTTGCGCGGTGTACGGTGCTGCGAAACGGGAATGAAATATCTCTTGGATTTGTTTCGCCAAACCTACGGTGGCACTCTCTTCTTGTCCCTCGTTCTTGCCTTCTTCGGAAATTCCCCCCTCCCCCGCGTCTCTCTCTCTCTCATTCTTTTCCGTCGCTATTCTTCGTTCCCCGCCCTTCTACGACACCTAGGGCTCATGGAGCTTTTCTTTTGCTTTCCCTCCACTTCCACCCTGCCGCGAATGTTTGATGTGGCTTCTAGCGTTTTGTTCTCTCTCTTCTTTCTTTTTTCTTCCCAGAATTCGTCGCTCGGTCTATTCTTTTCCTGGGAAAAGCGTATTCTTCCGGCGCACATATTTCTTGGACTTGTAATTGGTAGCGTCATCCGACGTCGGAAGTCGCTTGTGCGGATCATATACAAGGAACACGTGGACGGGCCGGATTATGTCCGTCTGGAATGGAGCCAAACTGTGATGTTTGCCTGGAACGACAATGTCCAGAGATGTGTGGTCGCCTAAAGCTTTTGTGCAGAAAGCCAAAACAAGGGCAGAAGGAGGTTGTGGGGGGGGGGGGGGGGGTCGGATATTAGGCGCCAGCTCCGCCACTAGAGACCGGCGCTGCCATCTTTGTTGCGTAGAAAGATACATCACGTGACACCACCGGCTCCACGCTGAAATCAATTCAACAACCGTGTAACTTCGCCCATGTTGCCGTTTTGTCATTGCTATCAGACATTTGTGTAGCGACTGGCGTTTTTATTCTTGCACCTTTAAAAGAAGATTCCACAATTACGAATGCATTGCTTTCCCTTGAAGTTTTTCGCACAACCGAGACATCGGCATTGGCAAAACGGTATGCTCTTAAGGAGCGGAAGAACCTCTGCTTTTTCCCACTCGGACACTATGAATTTCTGTACTACATTGACCCTGAACTTTAATCAAAGCTCCCAAGACGGCTACCCTTGGATTTAGAGACGCTGTACCATCGGCTACGACTTAACATGGCATACACAAACAGCCTCCTCTATCACCTTGGACAAACTACAAGCCCCTGTTGGCACAACTGTGGCGCTGTATATAGAGTAGATCGAACATGTTCTGCTAGAATGTAGAGCGTACAGTGACGACAGGCCTATATACAGGGCAAGTATGACAATAATCTGTCAAGGCCTCTTGAAACTAAAGCGCCATATTAGGTCCCTGACACTCTCAATCAATGCAACATCAAGCACTCGATTTCATGTTTGGTTACCCTGAATCAATTGACTTCCTCTCAAAGCTTTAGCTGTTATTTGGACTGTGTACATCGTATAAAAAGCCAGCAGTGAAGTTAAGAATACTCTTATATTCGGACAAGTAGGACTCAAAAGCGAAATCAAGAGAGCGAGTTGTGCTATCTTATTTTTATTTTTAAACTTCTTCTAGAGCCTTTCTCACCCCTCTACCCTTCTTTTGTAGAGTAGGATATGTAAGCGAATACTTCTACGCCGGCAAGCCCCTCTGCCTTTAAAATAAAGAGCTCTCTCGCTCTTAAATTTTGCAACAGAATTGTATTTATTGGTCTGCATCGCTCAATAAAACAGTTGGCCTTATTTTCTGTCTGTTTCATCCGGATTTCGAGGTGCCAGCGGGCAGCGAAACCACTCCATGTCTCTGCAGAAACTCACTTCTCTGATGGCGAAGTGGGCCTACGATGGCGGTTTTTCGTTTTTTCCGAAGACGAACGAGGCAGGCAAAGATGCCAATTAATGATGCAGACCAAAATATATGATCTTAATGCAAAAGGTGAGGGAAAAAAGTAAAGAAAAGGCGTCGTTCAAGCTCCTATCTTCCGTCGTCAGGCAGTTGGCATCGTTCAGGCTCCTATCTTCCGTTGTCAGGCATTTGCGTTTGGACGTGGCAATTATGAACAGCTGGTGTCTAAATTCAACGAAACTTGCCATTGCGCTTCTTAACGAGGACATAACATCATCTTTCAGTGGCTGCCGCGACATTGTGGCATCTTTGGTAATCACCTCGCCGATGACACTGCCCGACGTGCCCAGGATAGCGCACCGACACTCTTTATACCTTTACCGAGAGTAGACGCTGCAAGAGAGCTTCGCAGACTCGCTCGTACCATCACGTTAAGTTACTGGCATATACCACAGAACCCTAAGTGTCGTTTATACAGCCTCGACCGATCACTCAAACTTAAATTACCAGCAAACCTTTCACGACGTGACGCAACACTGCTGTGTCAGCTGTGGGTAGGAGTAGCATTCACCAACTCCTACAGCTATCGTATTGGAATGGTGGACTCACCAATGTGCGCTAAGTGCAACTGTGAAGAGGCCATCAGTCATCTTCTATGCCACTGTTCTCGCTTTGACAACCAACGTCAGGCTCCCCAGTGTGCCTTGAATAGACTGGATGACAGGCTATTTACAGAAGCAAAGATCTTGGGAGCCTGGCCTCACAGTTCATTAGCCCAGAAAGTACTTCGAGCGCTTCTTCACTACCTGAAGACAACAGACTTGAGTGCCCGACTGTAGACATGCTGCACCTAGCTTAGTACATGTGCAAGTGTGCTATAGACTCACGCTCTCTCTCTCTCTCCATTCCCCTCCCCACGTGTAGGGTAACAAACTGGACTGGACTCAGTCTGGTTAACCTCCCTGCCTTTCCTTCTTCCTCTCTCTCTCTCTCTCTCATTTGCGTTTGATATTATTTTGTTTATTCCTAGTTTTTCTTGCTTTCTTTTCTTGCCTGCATCGTGTTATTACAGACACCTCATCTGAGGTAAAAAACGACGGATTTAGCATGCCTAACATCTTCAGCTTCCATCAAACTCTATCTTGGTCTCTCTCTCTCTGTCTTTCTTTTAAAGTTGTTAGAATGAAAACGTAGGTAACTTTATGCCTTTATTGTATGTGTCAGGATCACTGGTAAGCTATCGTTAAACTTTTTAGAATTGTTCATTGCTCGGTACTGTTTACAGAAGAGAAAAAAACGAACGTATTTGACCGAAACCGGCGTGAGCTCTTCCTCGCTGCTACCGGCGCATGAAGAAGAGACGATGGGGCTGAAGAAATGCTAGAAGCAGCCACTGTTGACCACGCTGCACGCGGGAAGCCATCTGAGGCGTCGGAAACATTGAGACCCTTGTCATGCGGTGACGCATAACACGTGACGGGAAGCTCTTCTGAATATGCCGCCACTGGATTTACCCGCGCCCAACAGACGTACACTGGTGGAGTGTGTATCTCATTTATTTTGTTTCGCACATATACGCCTTTATTTCGTCTAAAATAGTATTCGCGTTTCTCAATTTGCAGTCTGCAATACACAATGCGTGTTTAACGACTGGTCGCCCTGTGTCGCAGGATTTCAGCATACGAATAATCTCCACCGTGATGCGTTTCACACGCACTCGATGCATGTGGTCTCCCGACAAGTGCTGCTTAACAGAAAATAACGCTGCAGCTGGAACATCGCTGACATGGATCAAAACACAAATTCAGCAAGTCTGTTGGGGTCGCATGCGATCCAAGGTGCTTGCAGTAAGGAACTGTTTGATAAGAAGCCCCCTATTCCATGAACAGTCCCAGTAAATTCGTCGGGGTTCGAAACCCTAAATTATGCGAGCCAAAGCCACATCATGCTTAACCTGTCAAGCGTTCAACACGGGGGATCGCTCAGCGCGTCTAGCTCTCAGCTACAACTGAAGGCAGACTCTTCGGTTCGATTCCCGTGAATAGCACCAGGAATAAAGCCTTAGTTTTCATCGCCCACATGGCGAACGCATCAATCAGATTGCATTTCATTTACTTACCTTTGGATTCGAAATGGCTGTGGCTGGATTGTGGGTTTTCCCTGTGAGATCACGCATAATGGCGCAGCCTTCACAGCTAAATTCGAGTTCTGTGTAAAGCAAATGATGGTTAACTGACAAAGAGCTGAAGAAAATTTTCATATTAAAGTTCGTTGCATATTTTCGCCCGCTACATTCGAAAAGAAAATGCCTTCTTATGGTTGAATACGGCACAGAACGGTCGCGGCACATACATAACTGATTTGGCGATATAGAGGGTCCAGGTTGGAAATGCATCCATGAACCAAGCACTGTGTGACCGCAGGAGAATCACGACTATATTGTTTGCTCTGACAAACAAGTTTACGGTCCGACGATAGGGTGCAGTGTGGATGCGAGACGACGCCCAAAGAAAAGCGGTCGTTCCGTGTCCCATATTACCGCGTTAGACGCGCGATGCGCATATTGTGTCGAATACGTATTACTGACTAGGCCCCTCTTTTCATGCAGTGGCGTTCGTAGAGATGCCGCCGTTATTCATGTGTGGCGTATACGAACAGCCAGCATCCGTGCACAAAATAATGTGGGCATGAACGGCACCGTCGCTAGCCGCGCATCCAGCTGTAATACACGAACACATTTTGTGTGCCCCACTTCCTCCTAGCGCGCAGTTTATATATACGCATCCCGAAGCTTATGCCCCAGAAAGATTTGCTGACTATTAGAGGTCTATACACCCCTTGGGTCATAGATAGTATGGAGCCCTTGCATTGCCGCCCAATCCGCGCTAAAATTGTTTTAGTTATTGTGACCCTTGGCATCAACGCTGGAGTGGGCGCCTGGCCGAGCATGCATGCGTAACATGCTTGTGGTGAAGAGGCACGTATCTTACGAACCGAAAACAGCTTAATATACGCTAGAGCCGTTCGCATCAGCCAATCGTGATAGCGAATATAACAGCAGAGAAGGCGGCCGCGCCAATGATTAGTTATAACAAACAAAACCCGTTGCGAATTCAGCCCTATATATATTAAATCGAGATCGTTAAATTGTGCGGCACGCCAGTGCCCCAGGAATGCCCCAAAATAGTTCGACAGGAGGTGTCACGCTAACTGAGACCGCTAATTAAGTGCGGTGTGCTTTATACTAGTCAAGTAGCATAAAGCCTTGATGAAGCATTCAGTGTATAGGAAAACACAGTGTACAACGTCCCCATGACCTGGATGTACACCAACACAATCTACAGCCCCTCTGTTGCAAATGCTTGCAAAACGCAAGAATATACCAGCATCTATGTTTGCCTACCATTATTGCTGAGCCGTCGTCGCTCGACATAGCCGTAGACAAGCCCAGAGTGAAGTCAGATTGATGACGCGACTTCACGAAACCGTGCTTCGTGCTGTTTCTTATACGTGCCCCATCTGTATACGTATAGGCAACGCTTGAACAGGGGTTAGATTCTAGGCCACATTGTCATTATCCGATGGTAAACACAGTAGTTTTGACAAAGCCAAACAATACACTGGAACACAGGAAGATGGAGACTTGACGTGATGAGCAGTAGTGCAGGGGTTGTCGTTTGGAGCCAACGACATCCCTTGTTGCAGACAAGCCTTGTTTCACCACTGAAGATCAAAAGTTGTTGCCTGACAAATAGTCCGTACGGTTTGTTCTAAACGTAATATATCCCTAAGGCTATAGTCCAGAGCTGTCCCTTACTGTATTCGTTCTTTCCTCCTACACTGATATATGCAAATTACTCGAGACAATCCAGCGAAATTCATGAGGTTCTTCTGCAGGAATGCCTATGCGTGTTGGTAATGCTACTGCCACGCAACCGTACAGCGGCGGAATGAGTTATAAGCGCCTTCTCTTTTCACTGCAACAAAAGCATCATTTTCTCTTTCGCCGACGCCCTCTGCACGTGCGGGTGGGCGAACTGCTTTTTGAACGAACTTCCACTGCCTGCCCAACTTAAGTCCGCAAACACACACACGCACACACACACACAGGCACACAAGAAACAAAAATATAAAGACAAAGGAGACAACGAGAAGGAGAACACACTATCCCCGAAGTCCGCACCAGCGAGTTTGGCCTTTGTCGACCTGCCGACTTTGGGACGCCCTAATCCCCAAGACAAACCTTTTTCTGCCGGTGCTCACGTAATACGTTTCCTTCTTTTTTTTCGTTGCCTCGCCTTTCCCGCACCGAACTTGGCGTCACTTCTGCTGGAGCGTGCGAGAGTGATAATAATAATAATAACAACGATATGGACAACAAAGACGAACTCTCCAGCGAGGGTCCGCATGCATATGCACAGGATTACGAAGTGGCGGCGGTGGCGGCGACCGTTTCAAAAAACTTCGCGGCCTGATTCGTATTCAGCGGCCGGCGTGCGTACGCTGGCAAAACAGCGGCGGGGGCGGCGTCTCCCCAAGGAGCGCCGAGCGCGCGGCCCGGGCCAGCAAGAAAACCCGGGGCCGCTGCTGAGAGTGCGGCAGCAGCAACAGCAGCGGCGGCGGCGCGCGGCCGAATTTGCACAGGGCACACCGTCTAACAGCTCGCGCAAACAGCCTGTTGTCGAGCCGCGCCTCATTCGTGTGCGCGGCCGAGCGCGCCTTATTTGGAATTCAGGAGATCTTGGGGCGAAGAAAACGAGATTTAATTAAACCCCGCTGGGAAGGAGGGGAGGGGGGAGGGGCATACCTTGAGCGCGGATCGGGCAGCTTAGTTTCTGAGGATACTCCTCCCCTTCAAACGCGACACGCGAACACGTATGACCCCTCTACTGCTGCAGTATCGTGGTCCCCTGTGCGCCGTGTTCTTTTACCACTACAGAATCCGTGATGGGTGCAACGGCGCTGCACCGGCGGGCACGTGCGATGCACTGTGTGACTGGGTGCCGATAAACGTGCGGTGCCTACGTGAAATGACAACGATCATTATATCACCCGGACGCTTGTTCTCGGCATTTTTGCTACCATAAGGCAAGCATGGGTAAACTAGAGCTGCTGCGACGACGAAACGATGACTTGACGAAACTCTCCCAATGATGTAACACCAGCCAGCCCAATTATCCATCGTAATGTGGCAACAGCGCGCTCTGCGGGCTTAGCCCTTATGCATTCATTGCCCCCAACCATAGAGTTTTTCACTACATTACCTAGAGGGAAATCTGGCGCTGCTGCGCTGTGGTATGCATGGGAATGCCGGTATATTGTGGATTCGGATTGGCATCGTTCTCGTAGAGACAGGACACCTTGAAGACGCGCTTGGCAAGTACCGTTCCGTCTGTCACAATGATTCATTTTCTATTAGAACAGCACGTGAAAAGCTGTTTTAGCTTTATTATTACGCGAAAACATGCTTTGTTTAACTATGAGAACTTGTTATTGTGTGTACGACTACATGTTACGTAAAAAGTATCAGCGGGCCGCTAAAGTTGGAGGACAGACGACAAGGTTCGCGCTCGCTTTGAAACAGTTGGTCGTCTGTTCTTGCTTTTCTTCGCTTGGTCATGCATCGTGGGTGAGTAAAGATGTAATATGCGTTAATTGAAACATTTTATGAAGATTTTACTTTGAGAACGCGCTATTTGCGTAGCCATATCCACGTTTTAGACGAAGCCTCTTACAACACCAGCCAACACGAGCCTCGCAGACACATATACCGTCATTCCCATGACGGCACGGTGCCCCCTTAAGAAACTCCCATAGACGGTGGCGCCAGATTACCCTCTAGGTGTTATAGTGAGAAACTCTATGCCCCCAACGAATCCGAGCAGGGTTCATTCAGCCGTATCGCCGCATGCCCTGCTGTTTGCGGGACCGGGTTTTAGCGGTGTGAAGAACAACGGACACGCAAGTCATGCCGTCGTCCTGTCGCTTTTGACATCTTATCTTTGTTTGCGACGCACAGGCACGTGTCTGCGCATGCGCGTCCATCGGTTTGTCTTTTCTGTATGGGCTCCGTCTTGTCCGATTATCCACCCGTTTTGCCTGCCCGTTTATCTGACTGTCGTTTGCGAGCTTTACACGCTTTGACGGACCTAGCTTCCTCTCAGAAGTATGTCACACGTTGCAAAATTTTGACGGTATTAAGAAAGTTTTGTAGATGTGACTTGCATGCAACAGTCATCCAATTTCAATCTCATTCTTGAAGGTTGTTGTTGCAGTTGTTGCCTCACAACGTGGCTTGTATCCATGAGGGGATTGGCCACACTGGATGGATTGAAACGTACACCCAACATATCAAAAGGGGTAAAGGCGAAAAATCAAATACGAAGCATTTGGCAACAAACCGATAACACAGATTTTGAGAGGACCTATGCATAAACTTAGGAATAAAAATAAAATAAAATGTCATACGGTTGGGGGGGGGGGGGTTACCCTAGCAGCTTAACCTTCCGGACGCTTCACTGAAGCGTCCCGAAGGTTAATCGCACCCTCAGGGTTCGTGTGGGTCAATCGAAGAGCACCCCCCGTCCAGTCGCTGCAGGTGTACCACAGGGGTCAGTGGTGAGTCCCTTCCTTTTCAACCTGGCTGGCCTGTTGCCTGCTGCCCCGCCGATCGACCCTCACTTCCCCGTGCAGTCCTCAATCTACGCGGACGACATCGCCCTATGGGTGCGGGGACCACCGCAACACATCCGCAAGGCACGTGCGGCCCTACAGAGAGCCCTGGACACTGCGGCTGTCTACTTGTGCAGCATCGGCCTCACCATCTCGACCAGGAAGACCGAGGCCTTGCTACTGCATCCCAGAGCATCAGCCCACGGCTCAGCTGCCCGGCTGCGCTTGGAGGGCGTCCAGATCCCATGGAGCAAGGCAATCACCTACCTGGGGCTACATTGACCATCGGCTGAACTGGCTGCCGGCTACCAAGGCCCTGTGCGCCCAGACGCTTCGGGTCGGTAAGGTGATCTCACAGCTCCTTGCCCGTGGACAGGGCTGTACCACCAGGTGGGCCCTGCAGCTGTTTGAAGCTGCAGCCACTTCACGGCTACTGTATGCCCTCCCTCTTGTGGCGCTGCCCCCACCCCGCCTGCGGAAACTGGCCGGAGCTGCAGCGCCGGTCAGCAGTACGGCTCTGCCTTGGCGTTCCCCGAACCTCACAAGTGGCCGCCACTTTGGCTGAGGCAGGTGCCTGGCCCCTGTCATTACTCTTCCTGCAACAGGGGCTTCGACACATTGATCACCTACACCATGCCGCAGATGGTCAAGCACTCCTGACCCGCCTACGCTCCCGGACAGCATCACACATGGGACGGCTATGTGGCCTCTATAAGGAAGTCATAGGGGACACGCTCAAACGCTGTAGAGCATCGCCCACCACATCGGCCACTAATCCCTATCTCGACAGAGCTGCCAGGTGTCTCGAAGAACCATTCCGCAGCATGTGCCCTACAGCAGAAGGCATTCTCTCTCCTCCAAGAGATACTTGGGGACCACCTTCACATCTTCGTCGATGGATCCGCGATACTGGAGACGGGCTCATCCACAGCAGCCTGCGTTGCACCGGCCCTACAAAAGAGCAAGCTGTGCCGTCTCCCAGGACATGCAAGCTCGACCGCAGCAGAGCTAGCAGGACTCCACCTTGCTGTAGACCTACTTGCAGAGGAACTACCAGCGACCCCGGCATCCATCTTCTGCGACTCCAAGGTGGCGCTGCTCTGCCTGCAGAACCCTGACAGGGCTAGCCTTGGGGTTGCGTTGCTCTCTTCAAGGCTGACGGCCCTTCAGGATGCAGGATGCTCACTATCCCGGCATTGGCTACCGGCACACGCGGGGATCCTGGGAAATGGAGAGGCGGCCGCTCTTGCAAAAAGTGCCCACCACTCAAGCGTCCCCCACAGCCCTGCTATAACGGCCGCAGACTTCTCGAAACACAGGCTGCGCCGGCACATCATCGCCTGCCACCCGGACAAACGGGTATCCCTGGGCCGGCCTCCACGGCCTCTTCCACAGCACGGCCTCCTACGAAGGGATGCCTCGTTGCTGCTCCGACTGCGAATTGGCTGCTACTGGATGGCAGCCCGCCGGCACCGCCTTGGGAAAGCCGCCTCGCCAGCCTGTGCCTCTTGTGGTGTACCAGAGACTCTGGAGCACCTCCTGCTGGCCTGCCCTGCTCACCTGCAGCACCGCGGCCGACTTCTGCAAGAGTTCCACCGCCTGGGGCTCCCATGTTCAAGACAGGAAGATATCATCTTCCCCTGTCGTAATCAGCTACCAGTTTTCCTAAGTGTCGTCGAGTACCTCGACTCGTCAGGGCTCTCGGCGAGACTATAGGAAATTTCTATAAAGACGGATGGCCTAATGGCCATCCCACCACCTCTGGCTTCCTGCTCTGCCACTACTTCACTTCTACTGGGCCACCTCCTATACGGTCTACCTCCAGCCTACTCCTCCGGTCGAACCCACTGGGCCCACCCGGCCGGGCTGCTCTGATGCTGCTGGGTCGACCCTCTACCTTTCTCCCTTCTACCCTCTCTTTCTTTTAATCCCATCTCCTCCACCCTGCTGGCGCTCAGCCGTGCTCCCGCATGGGTTGCAGAAGATAGTGCCAGCCTTTCCTCGAGCTCCTTTCCCGCAAGAACCACTTCTCTCTCTTCAGTGAACGTTGTTGTTGCCTCAAAACAAGTGGTGAGGGGGGGGGGAGGGGGTGGTTATGATGAGTTTCTTCTTCATCTTTTTATTGTAATGAAAATAAAATTAATAGGGCTAGTTCTCTTATAATGGTGGCGGTTATTTCATTTCATATAGAAGTAATAATGAAGAATATTAAGATATAAAAAGAGACGGCACATATTTCGGAAATGTAGAGCGGATGTAGTTAAAGAAAGCAAACAAGGTCCTTGTATAGTTCGAGACACGCTGAAACGGCCACGATATAGTTGTACCATCACGTCGCACTGATTCCCAACACATTCGAGTACTACGAGGAGGAGGAGGAGGAAGAAAAAGAAAGCTTATTGATGTTAAGGAAAAGAAACTCGAGCCGGCTGGTCTTCCTGCTTGCCCCTGGCAGGGGCCCTCGCAGCACATGGTTTCTGCGACTTTCACTGTCTCTCGGCCCCGCCGCACCAGCCGCTGCTCGTACCGCTGGTCCGAGCTTGACAACACGGCCTTTCACTGTTCAGTGGTGGGGTTAGGGACTGTGAGCTAGCATCGTGCTGTGGCGGGTATTCGGAGCTCCGATGAGGCCTGCACTAGGCTGCGATGCGGTCCGACATGAACAGGCGCACAGATGAACAAAATACGCAGGCAACATAATACACGCGCAGAGACACAGCAGTCAAAGAACGAGCTGCATCACGCGAGTGCAGTCCAATAGGTATAACACAATTTTAGACTACAAGCGCATGTAGATATTCAGTCCAACTGAGGTTATATTTTTTTGACAAAAAAACATCCTGGAAAGGAATATGGACTAAAAGCTGAATTAACAGCTTGACTAGGCCCATAAACCTCTACAAGGCAGCTGCGCACACTCGGGCATTAACGCACACATCGAAAAAAAGAAAAAACAGTGCACGCTCTTCAATACTAAGGTAGATAGGTAATAAGAAAACAACAAGATTCTTTTACAATAATGTTTATAACATTCACGCAGGACCTTGAGTAGAAGTGCAAATAATAAAAATGGTAACAGCCATTCAAATAGTGCAAACAATACACCAGTTCCAAAGAAGAAGAAAAATATTTCTTTATCTAAAGCTATGATGTTCAATCCTATATAACAAACATGAGCAAACATTTTGGTATATTAATTTAACGCAACATAGCATAATAAAACACAACTAACATTAATAAAAAAATAACGTCATTAACGTAAAACTACAGTGCAAACAATACACCAGTTTAGAAGAACCATTTCTACATCTCAAACTAATATAGTTATACAAACAATAGTATTCTATCATACAGAGACATTGGTACGAGGACTAAGGTACCATAATTCGCTACCATAAAGTGTCACTGAAAATTTTCCCCAAGTTCCAGAGTACGTCTAAAATGTTGTGTAAAACTAATCAGGGTGGCGCTTATAGTACATGTTTAGAACGTCTGTGTCTGTGTCTTCAAAGAAATGTTCAACTGTATTCAATGCCTTCCGCTGTGATGTTTTCGGAGACCATAGACCGAGCAGTGTGTCGAATGAGAAAGGCCGATGGGTATCAGTTGCGTGTAATCTTCTAGCAGCCGTTTATGCGTAGCGTGTCCGGGGAAATCGAGAAGTAGAAGGAGAACGTCATCATCGGTCATTATCACAGGAGCAGGCTGGGTATGGTGCACATCTTACGCCTTATAAGAAATGTTTCGTGTATGTTGCACCAAGGCGCAGTTGAGGAATTAGTGTCTCGGTGCCTATTGCTTCTCATTGCTACTAACGTTTTTTTTCTGCTTGCACAGACAAAAGATGACGAGAGACGTATCCCGGAGGGGACAGCGCTGATGGTGACACCTTGTAACACGATCAACCATAATGTGCTGGAAACGTTTCACGCGTCGCACCACTCTTCTCTCTCAACAAGAAAAAATGAAAAACACGTTGACGCTGCATATACGTTTACGCCAACAGATGTGTGGGATACATTCGGTCATTTCAGTAAGCGCCCATGGATTGGGCACTACATTACGTGATCCTGCAGCCAGCACTGCTGATCACGTCGACGGCCTCTTGTAATACCGTACACGTCTACGTGAGCGAAAATAATAAGGGGAACCGAGAGGTTCATAATGCGATTAGCATCCTTTACCTACTTCAGGCACTTGTAACCAACCGGAACTACCTCTGGTTAACCTCCCTGCCTTCCTATGCATCATTTCTCTCTCTCTCGTCTATCTATCCACTTACGCCGACCGAGTGACCCCATTTGTCTACTAGCTTCTGCCACTATAGGTATATTTGCTCATGGTCATGATGCCGCGGGGTTATTCCATCCTCATTATCTGACTCGCGTCACGCCATCGTCGTCGTACAGGCGTCACCATCTTGTCGTCGTCATTCTGTCGTCGTACCATCGGCATCATTCCAGACTGCCTTCGTCGTTTCATCGACGTCATTCTATTGTAATCGTGCTGTTGTTGTTCAATCGTGAATGTGCCAAGCTTGTCATCTCAAGTCGTCATTGCGTCTTCGTCATACCACCATCGTCATACATGCATTCGTTGTCATGCCATCGTCGTGATGCCGTAGCGGTGCTTCCATTGTCGTTAGTCCTACTTCGTCATCCCATTTTGGTCATACTGTCGTTGTCATACAGTCGTCGGCATAAACTCGTCGTCACCCGTTGTCGTCATGCCGTCGATAATTGGGACGCTGTCGTCGTTATACCATCGGCATCATTCCAGACTGTCTTCGTCGTTTCATCGACGTCATTCTATTGTAATCGTGCTGTTGTTCAATCGTGAATGTGCCAAGCTTGTCATCTCAAGTCGTCATTGCGTCTTCGTCATACCACCATCGTCATACATGCATTCGTTGTCATGCCATCGTCGTGATGCCGTAGCGGTGCTTCCATTGTCGTTAGTCCAACTTCGACATCCCATTTTGCTCATACCGTATTTTTCGCACAGTCGTCGGAATAAACTTGTCGTCACCCGTTGTCTTCATGCCGTCGATAATTGGGACGCTGTCGTCGTTATACCATCGGCATCATTCCAGACTGCCTTCGTCGTTTCATCGACGTCATTCTATTGTAATCGTGCTGTTGTTGTTCAATCGTGAATGTGCCAAGCTTGTCATCTCAAGTCGTCATTGCGTCATATTGGAGACAGTGTATGTCGCGTATAGCCGAAGCAATATAAATCTAAGAATGAACACTACAGGTATTAAACAAAGGTGCCTTCAGCAATGCGATGTGTCGCTACATTGCTCGAATGCTAATCATTAATGTTGACAGTCATGGTGAGGTGGGCTCTGCCGGAATTTGTTTGTTTGTTTACAACCAGACGAAGCCAAACGACAATGAAGCCATGGCAAGCGCAGGGGTAACTAACTGTTCTTTTTAATTGATATGCTGAAATGATCAGTAAAAGGGTGACGACAGTGGACGGAAAGACAACATGCAGCGTGTGGGAGCCGTACCTACATCTTCCGCATTGCGGGTGCGATGCTTCAGACCATTGACCTACCGCTGCGGCCGCCCACCCAGTGGCTTGGGGATTTGTTTATGTACAGTTTTGTTTACGTGAGGCTCTGGGAGAGAGAGTTCTGGTGACACTGTTCGTGAAAAAAAAAAATGCGGGGGGGGGGTGAGACAGGGCTGATGTACTTTGACGTGACACCGGCTCGAACGTCAACATCCAGCATTCGAATAGTATTGTATCAGGGGGCATTTTATTTCTGTATAACGTCCTACTTTTGCTTTTGTAGGTTCTTTCTCCGCTAATGTTCTCTGCAGCCTAGATAGCGATTAGAGTTGTATATGCATTGACGGGGAGGGGGGGGGGGGCACAATCCGCAGCGGCAAGGTTCCATCAGGGCACGCGCAGCTTCCCGACCGCGTGGGCTCACGATTCCTCTCGGGCCGCACATGACGGTGGCGTTTAGCTCGATGCTGAATTGTAATACGCCGTAGTGGGCTAAAGTACCACAGTTTTGCTCGAAAGGCGAAGCGTCGATTACAACAGCAAATTAGTAGACAGCTATACGAAGTAAGGATAGTAGCTATATCGGCCGTATAAACTTGGAAACATTCGCTTACTAACCGAATTAACAAGCATGGTGTGAGCGCGCACCAGCAAACATGAACACGTCACACTCGGTGGGCGCGGACACTCGCTACCAAAACGCTGGTGTGAGCAAGCTTGCCAGCAGCAGCGAGCGGAGTGACCTTCGTGCTGTCTATCGCTTCAACGCAAGACCGACGAGAGCACAGCGCGCACAAAGGCATGAGCCGTCTGCAGGTCCCTCATGCTCATGCTCATGCAGAGTAGACGGCTCATGCCGTCTACTCTGCAGACGGCATGAGCCGTCTGCAGAGTACGCGCTTATTGGCGGAGTCGAAAACGCCCCCCATCCCTCACGCGCTGCCTCCCCGCTTTCCTCCTCATCGCGCGCGAGATTGAGCCGTGATCGTTAGTTACCCTTGCTCGCGGTCGCGAAATACGCAGTTGCTGCCGAATCATAACGCCACCTCCCCCTCCCTCCCTCCCGGCTTCTTATGCCCCCACGGCCTTTCCTGCGACGGAAGACGGCGCGTTTGCTCTCCTCTTTCGCGCGCGCCAGATTGAGACGCGAAGTTGGCTTCCCTCGCGTGCTTTCACTCGCACATGCAGCATTCGACGCGCAGCGATGGGGTTGTCGCCGTTGGACTTCATACAGAACATCATGGCGACGGCAATAATGCGCCTGAAGTGCCCATATTATTGCTATCGCAATAAAACCTACTCGCAATATGAGGCGGCTCGGCTCTGTAAAACATGTGAACGGGAAAATTCGCTTAGGGGCAGCTATTCGCTTTTTAAACCTAGAGGCTTCTCTACCGCATCAGCGTTCGGACCTACTATGAAAGCGCGAGTAGAATTACAGGCACCGTATTTTGCTGGAAGTCGAAAACGAATTATTCACTGCTCGAATAACACGCCACATTAGCACTCAAGGAATGAAATGAAATTCAAGGGTAGAACAGGACGAAAACTTGGTTTGGTTTGTTTCAGATTTCATTTTCTTGAGACATATCGCAGTTATAGCTAGGGGCCGAAAAACTTTCGAAGTGCATTTGAAGGAAAGGAAACTTGGTTTTAGTGGTCAGCGCGTGTGTTCTTGATCAACATCACGAAAAAAGAAGAAAGTACCTCCGCAGGCGCGATAAAGAAAGAAAGAAAGCTGTAAAGGAAACCTACCCGAATAAAGCCTCTCACAATAAAGGGAAAAACCAAAATGATATCGAGGAACCTGAAGGAGTTTGACGATAAAATACAGTACGGGCGAGGGGCGTTGAGGGAGAGGACAAGAGGGCCGCTTTTTCGAATGCGGCCGGCGGGGCAATCAAACAAAGAGTCAAGCGCAACTAAAACAGGCGGCGGCTTTTTGTGTGCCTGTGGAAATCAACTTCCGGAGGGAAAATTGGCCCAGGGGCTAAACAAACAAGCGGCCAAAATATTTCCTTCCCCCCCCCCCCTTTACCCGGAGCTGCGCTCGGTCCAAAATCCAAACGCCCAGGGCCAGGCGCAGCGGCGACATGATAAGAGGCCGGCCCGAGTGCGCCGCTGCAGTCACGCGGCGCACAATGAAGACGCCCGCTCGCCGATTCTTGGGCGCCCCGCGGCGGAAGGCGCCTCTGCCCGCTCGAAGGGGGCCACGCCTGCGCTGTGCGTCGGGCAGCACGCGCGCCGCGACTTTGGGCAGGGCTTCGTACTAAAGCAGTGCTGACGCGTACCTCGCCATTTCTCGCGTTAAACGAAGGGCTGAAACCTAGAAAAAGCGTCGAAATAAGGGAGAGAGGAAGGCAGGTTAACCGGAACCCGGTTTGCTACCCTGTACACTGGGCAACGGGGGAGGTAGGATGACGAACAAAGCCGGGAGAGCAGATGACAGCATGGACACACTTTCGCAACACGTGGCAACGTGCAGCACAACGAGCATTTAATTCAGACGACAGCCGTTTGTGCAGGTCGGTGCCTTCGTCGCCCTCTGCTGCGATGGGCTATGAGGTCGGCATTCCAAAATAGTTTGCTCTGACAAAGGTCTGATGCAATCGAGCTAGAGCAGTTGCGAGCGATGGGCTCTGCACTGTAGAGAGTACAGACCCACAGAGTCACACGTCTTTGTAAAGAAACAACACACATACACACAACGCACACACAACTCCGTGTTGGAGGTCGCTGTTTGTTTCAAAAAATGTAGAAGCCTATACATAAAATTGCACTGACAAGCTTCATTTTATTATTGCCAATATGCACTAAGCTAGCTGATGTGTGAACCTCAGGTTAATCGAGGCGTCTGTGGTTTTCCTTTTTAAGTACAGTTAAGCATACAAAAGGCGACAGATTGAGAATGTCTGTTGCTTCATTTTAAAGAAACAACAGTCAGTGAAGACAAAGAAAGAAAAGGATCGCCGGTTAAGCTACATGTGTAATTACCGCCCTGCCACTATCTTGGTCGTTTTGTTGGTTGTTTTTATGCGTGTCACCTATTCATCACAATATTAACATACCGGTTGTGCAACTATGGTTGAAGCATTTTTTAAACCCTGCAGCCAGTTAGACTGTGATATCAAAAATGAAAATGCACATTCTCTCATTACTTCCTGTTTTATAACTCTTCTAAACTAATCTTTATGTTCACAGGAGGGCACATGTTGAAATCGCGGAATTGAAGCCGATCAGTGGAGATGTGATGCGACGACTTGATTACTTCTTGGCCTCAATTTTGGAATCTGTACATATGCTTCAAATAGAATACTTATGAAGTTATTCACTGAATCGTTTTAACTAGCAACCTGAACATTGCACTCTGTCGCTCAAGTAAAGTCTTCTTCTTCATGTAATCCATATCAATAGGCTAAATTGTGCTATATGCTCCGTGCGCTTTTATTTTTTGAACTAAAAAAAAAAAAGTGGCACTTTCGTCGGAAAGGCGAAGCATCGATTGCGATAGCAAATTAGTAGACAGCTATACGAAGTAAGGATACCAGTTTTATCGGCAGTATAAACTTGGAAACATTCGCTTACTAACTGAATTAACAGCCTGGTGTCAGCGCCTACGAGCAAACGTGAACGCATCACACTCAATGAGCGAGGACGCTCGTTGTCAAAACGCCGGTACGAGCAAGCGCAGCAGCAGCAGCGAGCGAAGTGACCTTCGTGCGATCTATCGGTTCAACGCAAGAGCGGCGAAAAGCCCAGCGCGCACAAAGGCATGAGCTGTCTGCAGATCAATTCCCAGATACGGCGCGCGGTCGCACGCGCAAAGTACGCACTTGTTAGCGGCGTCGAAGTCCCTCCCGCGCTGCCTCCGCCAGTTCCCCTTGTGCCCGGTCGCGAAATGCGCAGCCGCAAACAAATTACACGTCAGCTATTTTCGTTACAATGCCTAGCAGAATGGCACAAAGTAGAAAATAGTACTGATAATTTAAAGCGGTGGGCACATTACGTTAACTGTATAGCATTAGTTACGTCAAACAATGACAGATGTTGCTTTATTACTTTTTTTTTTCACTAAATGTGTTGCTGTAGTTAAATTTGTGCAAATTTTGACCATTTGTTTCTCATTTTTGCAGTCCACCATTCATACATTTAGTTATTCGTTGTCAGAGTCCGGAAGTGAGGCTAGCAGACAACATGCGAGCACTTCTTCGCGGCCGCGAGCGTGATGACAGCATATCTAGCACCTTCCGCGCTGTGCTTTTGAAATGCGCAGAGAGTACACAAAGCCACGCGGTCTAGTGATCCCGCTAACTGTTTTCAAAATGAAGCGACTCATTCAGTGGCCAGGCAAAGTCATTTTCCGGCGGTAACGCACTAAAACACTCGAGCCGCAGCTATACCGAAGCAACAAAATCAATACTGAATACCATGTGCCCTCATATGCGGCGGGTTCATATGCCACCATCAAAACAAATAAAATATTACACAACAGAAAAAAAGTCGCATTTTCCGTTCACTCCAATAAACTAAACACTTGATCGTAGCTAAGAGCTAACGTCGCTTAGTGAGCTTTGTTGAGAGCCCACGGATGCTTTTTTTTTTCTCGCAGCCACGGCAAAAACAAGTACATTCCGAAAAGGCAAGGATAGGCCATAATACATTTGTAAAGCCCACTGGCTAGCCCTTACATGTGCTATAACAAAAAGCTGAAGCTAAATTTAATACCGAAATCCGCGTTACCTCACAAAGCACAGCGTACGCTGAAATACGTAGTTGCTTAGTTTTGCCACTGTCCGCCTGAATTTTCTTTGCGGGCTACATTGTAGTCCTGTTCTACGTCATGAACACGCGGAAAATATTGCGTAAAAGAATACGTCGTGCACTGTTTGCAATGTACTTGAAAAGAAAACCCCTCACCTCTTACGATTTTCGAAAACAGAAGCGGAGCAGTGCCTACATGCGTTGACTCGAAAAGCAGCCATCTTGATTATGGCACGGGGCATCATGATGCCCCGTGCCATTACCGCAAGCAGCGCAACGCAAGCAGTACCGCAAACAGTGGGTCGTGCGTGGTATATTTAAAAAAACGGCGAGCATGAAAGGAAAAAAACTCTTAAATTTTATTTTACATTTTTTACACAGTTACAATAATTTAGAACGGTTACATTTTAGTTTTGACTCAATTTATAGGCTAGGGATCAAGAAGAACCGAAAATGCCTGTTTTTTTTTGTTTTTTTCTGTTAGCATGTTTCTGTCATAGAGCATTCACAGAAAATTTCTTTTGCGGTACAGAAAATTTCTGTACATTTTCTTGAAATTAACAGCTTTTTTTTTTTTACAGTGTAGCCGATTCGTCATGACGTCGTAAAACACTGGTTCGCACCGTTTCTGCGATCGCTGCTTTATTATTATTATTATTATTATTATTATTATTATTATTATTATTATTATTATTATTTACGAGCAAGAAAATCACACCTAGCCTTACTGCTGCATGACGTCGGCAAATCTTGCTCTGTGTCATGATGTCACGATAATGACGACGACTCCAAATCCGGCGTTGCGAGAGCAACTTCAGTGTCAAATTAAAATACCTTGTTTTTTTTATTGATATCATATAAGGAGATGTTGACGCACAATTTAAGACGCCGGCTACTGCTTAGCTCTTGAATTTGTGTAGCCCACAACATACAGGGTAAGATTACATATCAAATAACCTTTTCATACAAGCACCAGAACTTGTCAAGCAACGTTTTCACAGTAAAAGTATGACGTAAGAAATACATGGTATAAACAGTATACAAGCTAAATGACTCCACAGTTATGTATAAGAAAGTAAAGTCTCAAAATTACAAATGATACTGTCGCCTAATAATACACTCTCTAGTCAGCAGGTGGTGCATACATCGTGTAAATGTATTATCACAGGCAGTCGATCACAACAGAACAGTCTACATAGCGTAATATATACATGCATATATATATATACATGCTTAATATAACACATGCATATATACAGCGACATTGAAATGAAAGGAACATTAAAAGCGTTAATAACGGCTAAGAATGCCGCTGTCTTCGAGAAAAATTTATTAATGCTTTTGAAGCGCTCTTCTGCAAGGCCGTTGTTGGCCAAGGACCCAATAGTTTCTTTAAGCTGAAAGGTCTGCGGTCTAATGCAACTAGGTTTGATTTAAGTCGGCGCCTTGGTTTGTCGTGATGTGGGCAATCTAGAAGCAAGCGATCTATATCTTCATCTACAACACACAATCACATTCGGGGGTTTTGTTTAGGCAGTGCCTAGCCTTAATCGATGAATAAGGGTTTCCATATTTTTGTCTAATGACAACGGAATTTGGAATTCAAGAAACGGATCAATATGATACAAATACGAGCTCTTAAAATTCTGGCCAAATCACGTATTTCTACACATTTTGAAAGACGTTGCCCATATAATGCAGCGTAATTCATTCTTTGATATTGGGAGCGGAACCACATCTTCTTTGAGGTGGGCTTGTCGTGCTGCTTCATCGGCTGCCGTTTTGCCAGGAATGTTACAATGCCCCGGTATCCACTGGAATGCTATTTCATGCTTCGCTTGGCTTGCCTTTGTGAGGTCTTTAATTGTGTCGTATATTATACTATCACTGATTGTTTTTCTTTTTGTGCTGTAGAGTGACGTTATAGAGCCGCCTGTGAATCGCTGAAAACTACCCATTTTTGCGCATCTCTTACTGAAGTTATAAATTGTATCGCACATAGGATTGCGAATAATTCAACCATTGTGAACGAAGTCGCACGAGACAACTTAAATAATTCTTGTTTATTGAGGTGCAGTATAATGAATGCTGAAGTTGAAGAGGTTCCTGTGTTGCAGCCATCTGTATAGACGTGTCTGCATCCTGATTACCGCATATGACGGGTGTCCCAGTTACTTGGACCAATATTTAAAAAAAAAAAAAGAACCCAAGAGCTCTAAAGAAATCTTGCCGACTGCATAGTAGCCTTAGTCGAGTGTACTTACAGCCAGTATCTTTTTTAGAGCGCAGCTCTTTGGCGTCCGTTCCTGGGTTTCGCGTCGTCGTCGGCGTTGTCGTCGGCCTCGTAACCAGCTCCGCCCCCCTTTCATCCCCCCAGCGCTAGCAGCGACCGACTGATACCGCTGGATGCCGCTGACGCCGCTAGAGAGTCAAGATAACGTGACTGCATAGAACACCGTCGCCGCCATGCAGAAAGAGGAGGAAAGGGTCCCCCCCCCCTCTGTTCTTGTGTGGCGGATAGGGTGCTCTTCAGTTGCCGACGCGCCGGTTATTTCACGTAGGCCCCGGCACGTCGACGAATACGTGACCACCTTCCCACGGCTAGACCTGGTTCTTAGCGCTGCGGAAGCGAGGGTATCATATTGTTTGTGTCGGCATCGGCGGCGTTGTCCCTGAAACCAACTCCGCAGCTGGGGTTGACTCACTATCGGCGTCAGCGGCATCAGTCAGTCGCTGCTATCTCTTCCCTCCTCCCTTTATCGTGTTGTCCGCTTGCTGCGCGCGCTTCTGCCCCCATCGTTTGCCGCTGGGTGTACACGCCGCCCCCCTCCCCCCTCTTCCTGCGAGTCTCCGGTTGTCAAAGCGCCGGCTCGAACTTAATTCCTTTCTTCGCTCCTCCTCCAATGCAACCCCTGTGCGGTGGCAATCAGAGAGCCAGATCGGTGGCGGCGGATCTGTATATGTGCACCGCCCGAGCCGAAATTGCCGCTGCCGTTCGCCCTGTGCGGTGGCAATCAGAGAGCCAGATCGGTGGCGGCGGATCTGTATATGTGCACCGCCCGAGCCGAAATTGCCGCTGCCGTTCGCCACTGCGAAATTATCTGCCAGTTCTTTCTGAGCCATGAGCGAGACGACCGATGGAAGTCCTCCGTCTGCTGCTGCTGCTGCTGCTAAACGAGCTGCCAGAGCAGAGGCCCAGCGCCGTCGCCGTCAGAATCCAGAGGTGCGTGCCGCCGAAGCAGAAGCTTACCGTCGCCGCCGTCGAGATGATCCAGGAGTACGCGTCGCCGAAGCAGAGGCTAAGCGCCGCCGCCGAGAAGACCCTGCCGTTCGCGCCGCCGAAGCGGAGGCTCATCGCCGCCGTCGAGAGCAACCAGCAGTAAGCGAGGCTGAAGCAGAAGCTCATCGCCGCCGCCGAGAAGACCCTGCAGTTCGCGCCGCCGAAGCGGAGGCTCATCGCCGCCGTCGAGAGCAACCAGCAGTAAGCGAGGCTGAAGCAGAAGCTCATCGCCGCCGCCGAGAAGACCCTGCCGTTCGCACCGCCGAAGCGGAGGCTCATCGCCGCCGTCGAGAGCAACCAGCAGTAAGCGAGGCTGAAGCAGAAGCTCATCGCCGTCGCAGAGAAGACTCTACCGCTCGCGCGGCCGAGGCCGAGGCCAAACGCAAACAAAGGCTCGCAAACAGTCAGGGTGCAACAAATGCTTTCCGGCGACAGTTTCTGTGATAGCGCATACATGTGTTGCTCGATTTCTTTGCCTCAATCTATCGAAAAGGTGAAACAGCTTATTTGCTGCGCTCAAATTTCGCATTAGGAAGTAACGTAATCGTCGGTAACTTTTTTTGCATCGCGAAGTATTAAGCAATGAATTGCTTTTAATTAGTGAACTTTTTAATCATTGCTTGAATCGCAAACATCAATTACAAGGTTGTTACCTTTGTTACCTTAAATAGCCTCCGAATCAACCATTTGTTTCGTGCTCAGCTTTACCTCGTTGGTGTTTCCGGGAAACAAAAGCGCACGAAAACATCCAAAATACAAAATGGATACGCGCTCTCGCCCCGCTACTCAAGCGCTCCCAGGCGAATAGCCACGACGGCTTTACTAGCGGCGGCAGCTCGATACAAGGCTTCACGCTATGTGATGGTCGCGGAAATCATGAGAACACGCCGCTGACGCATTGATAAGCCTAGCGGAACCGTAGCCGGGGAGGGGTGAAGTTCGAAGCCGGGAAACCATGACGGCGCACTTGTGACTGTAATTTTGCGCACTCATCTTGTTCTGTAGGTAAGCGCGCCCAGAAAGTATGCTCCTTTTGTTCCCTTTAGCAATAGAAACCTTGCGCAGACTATGCCCACGTAATGCGTTTTGGCGGATCTGTAAGGCCAGCATATGCTGTTGTCGATTACGTAAATCATTTTTGCTTGACGTGTCAGTGCGTAGATAATAACGGGAGATCTCAATGGTACCACGCCAGTGACCTGCTCTTCAAGAAGACAGCAATGCCCTTCACGAATTATCTGAAGGCTAAAATTGGCACGGCGATAATTAAGAGGAAGGAAGCCAAGCTATTCCTGATGTGGCATTGTGGAGGACGCCCTAGTCCGTCAATAATACTTCGAACGTACGAAGTCCTTTGCGAGACAGGTAGCTTCATAAGAAAGCGGCACAGGACTGCGACGGTTGTTCAAGAAGCGGAAACCGATGTTTTGGCATTCTGTGCTGCTAACCCTCACGGTAGTGCGCGCGACGCCAGTGCGGAGGCAGGAACCTCAAGGTCCGTCAGTGTGGAGGATTTAGATAAAGGTCATATATGCACCCGTACCATTTACATCTTCATCAAAAACTTGGAGACCGAGATTTTGAAAGCAGACTTTACTTTGCCAATTGGATTTTCACGAAATGTGAAGAAGAACCGGAATTTATCACTCGCGTGCTTTGGACTGATGAGGCTAATTTCGCCAGAATCGCACAAGTTAATCTTCACAACGCACACGAGTGATAGGAATCCCCAGTGGCTGGCACAAGCACGACTTCAATACCAGTGGTCGTTTAATGTGTAGTGCGGTATTTTTGATGGCAACACCATCGGACCCATCTTTTTCGACAACACACTAAAGACGCAACGCTATGTCAAGGACATCCTCGAGGGCCCCGTGAACGACGTCTGTTGCAACGTTCGACTTGCGCACCTTCGGAACATCTGGTTTTAACACAATGGTGCTCCTGCGCATTGTAGTAGTCAATCTCGAGCGTGGCTCGACAAGCTTTTTCCTGGACAGTGGATTGGCCGGCACGGACCTGTACCCTGGCCTGCAAGGTCGCCGGACGTGACATCGCTGGGCTTCTTCTTGTGGGGCTACGTGAAAGATCGCGTGTATAGCAGCGATACTACGACACAGGACGCCATAAGGGCAAAAATAAGCAGAGTCTGCCACGAGATTCCAACGTCGTTGATCAAAGCTGCAACAGCGCAAGTGTTGGAAAGAAGCAAGTACTGCATTACTTCAGATTGTTACCTGTCTGAGCACGTGCTATAAGCGGCAGTGGAAAATAACCGCTCAACACTGATGTATAACGTGACTGTGTAACGCACCTTCATGATGTCACCCTATCCTTACATAAGAAAAGCTTATGACAAAGATAGAAATATGTAAAAAACTGCTGTTTCCGGAGTTGAAGAGACAGAAAGGGTAAATGAACTAAACCAGTTGTACCTCTGGATGTTTCTTTGTGGGCGGCTGAGACGCCTTACATGCTTTTGGTTTACTTTTTATTGAAATGAACTCCTGAGTCGCTCTTTTCTGTTCTTTCGAGAGCTGTCATATTTTTCTTTTTTCATGCTCTTTTGCACATTGTTTTTTTCAACATTTGGTTTAATTTATTTTGTAGCTTTGTTTCATGATACGCGAAGGTTAAAGGTATCCTGAGTGCCTCATGACCGAGCACATTCTTGTGTCCGCAGATGCTGACGCTTATCGCACCACGCTAGTTAGGTCGCGAAACCTCTCGAGCCATCCTACATGACGAAGCGCTATACGATGCGGCGATAAACGAATGCAGCCGTATATCTTTCAAAGGTTGCTTGGAGGCACTTGAGTAGTGGCGCGCGAGCGCGCATCTATTTCATATTTCGCGTATTTAGCGCGCTTTTTTTTTTTTCTTGGAAGAGCAACCAGGCACACTTCAGCACGAAATAAATGCTTGATTCGGAGGTTATATAAGGCGCTCTCCAACTTCGTAACTGACATGTTTGCGATTCAAGCAATAATTAAAGCGTTCACTAATTGAAAACAATTAATTAATACTTCGTGATGAAAAATATACTGGCTGTAAGTAAACACGACTGCCGCTACTATGCAGCCGGTACGATTTCTCTAGAGCTCTTGGGCTAATTTAAAATCTTGGTCCAAGTTAACTGGGACACCCGGTATATCTGGTAAAGTGCTAGTTGTTGAGCAGCTTGAATGAACATGTCTATTTTTCGGAATATCCCGTCGACTGACAATTCAATTTTTGGAAGTGTAAGCAGCCATGGAGGACATTCGACGTCCGAGTTCCAAAATTCATTTCTTGGCATTATGTGGAGATTTTTTCGAATTTCTTTATGAGCATAACTTATATCTCGTTTCATTATGTCTAGAGCCAATAGGTGGCTTTTATGCTGTGTTTGAAGAGGGAAATAATCTCGGTATATTTCTGTAGTTCTCATAACTGAAAACGGTGATTGGTGAGCCTCAGCTATTACAAGACAACTAGAAGTCGCTCGTGGAACTCCTAGACATATGCGTAGTCCTCTACCAAAATCTCTGAAGTCGCTCTTCTGATGTGTGGGAAAGTCCGTGTAAGATGGCCGTGGAATACACAATTTTTTGTCGTATTAATGCATTGTAAACAGTCAGCATGGATGATATTGTTCCGCCCTACGATGTGCCTTCAAGTCTGCGAAGTACAGTCACTATCGTATTGACCTCGTTTTCGAGTTTTTTTATGTGGGTCGCCCAGGATAGCTGCCTATCAAGTATTATACCAAGAAATCGACGCTGTGGGACAATCATTACAGGTTGTCCTCCCAAATTAAGAGTGAAATTTTAACTGCCTCCGAGTGAAGGGCAATACAGCTGTCTTTGCGTGTGATAGAACCATTCCTCTCTTTCTCAAAAATTGGTGAATGATATTTATGCCATCTTGCAATGCCATCTGAAGTAATTGAGCATTAGACCCAGATGTCCAAATGCACACATCATCTGCATATACTGCGAAAATCTTAACTGTGATGACAGTCTTCTTGTTAAATCAGCCATGACGCAGTTAAAAAGAAAAGGGCTGAATACGCTACCCTGTGGTACTCCCTGTTCAGCACTCTTTCCTTCGCCCTTCTGAACAAATATTTTGCGACCTGATAAAAATTCAGAAATCCATCGCAAAGACCTACCAGACATTCCGAGTTCTAACATACTTAGCGGAACATGAACGCGACCAACAGTGTCAAATGCCCTCTTGATGTCTAGGAATTCTGCTATAGCCAAGTTTCCACGTGCGCGTTCGGGTTCCACACAGGTTACTATATCCAATGTTCCATCCATTGTGCATCTATATTCTCTAAAACCTGCTAAGTAGTTGGACAACACATCCATTTCATTACACCACCATTGATGTCGCGCGACAATCATTGTCTCCATTACATTGCATAAAAAACTTGTCAAGCTAAATGGGCGGTAGGATTCAAGGCACAAGGGCGTCTTACCCGGTTTTAAAATTGCGATGATTCGAGCGACTTTCCAAGAGTCAGGTACAGTTTTTTATATCCACAGATCATTAAAAAAATTAAATTATGGGGTTTTATGTGCCAAAACCACGATCTGATTATGAGGCTATTTGAGTTCTTTGGTACCTTTTTATTTCCGGTCTTGAATACTGGAATTACCTTAGCTACATTCTACTCTTTAGGTAATTGACCGGTCGACAATGACTGCCTCGATATGTAACACAAAATTTTACTAGATAAGAGTACGGTATTTTTTTAATATTTTAGCATTCAGGTTATCTATACAGGCAGACGCAGATAGTTTGAGGTGATTTATAAGACATGCGATGCCTTTAACAGTGACCGTCATGGCTTCCACATAAGGATATTCTAGTTCCAGAACTACGGGCACGTTTAGATTATCTTCTTTGGTAAATAATGATGAAAAAAATTGTTAAACTCACATGAGCACTGCGCGTCCGTTAAGGGAACGTTGTTATCACTGCAAATACAAATTTGTTGCGATGCATTATCAGGCGATATGGTTTTCGAAAATTTTCTTGGGCTTGAGCATAAAAGGAAGGGAAGGTCACACTAGTAGTGCTTGTCTTTATCTATGCATAAAGCTGAAGAATATTCTTTCTGGCATGCCTTGTACTTTTCCCAGGAAGATGGTCTGGGTGAACACTTGGCAGCTGTATAAAACCGTCTCTTTTTGTTTCGTAGTCTGCGCAGTGAAGAGCTGAACGATGGGTGTTTGTTATCATGTGAAATGGAAATAAGAGGCATATACTTGTCAAATAAATCTAACATTTTATTTTTGAATTCCAGCCAGTTTTTATCCAAAGACTGCTGCGGGATAGTTGGTATAAAAAATTGATGGAAAAACACCACCAATTCCTTGTTCATGCTATTATAGTCTGCAGTTATTATAGTTACAAATTAATTTATTAGCTACAGATTCTATGTTTCATACTGGTTTGAGGATAGTGAGTTGAAGTAGTCTGTGGTCGCTAAAACGATCGCAGTACTCAATTCGGCCTATCGTATCAGGAACTGTGGTTAGCACTAAATTTAAAATATTAGTACATAAGGGTAGGTTTATTTACCACTAGTGAAAAATTCAAATCCAACGACCGGCTAACGAAATCTGTTGAAGTATGGTAGGAATGCGACAAAAGTGACCAGTCAACGTTAGCAAAATTAAAATCTCCGAAAAGGTAAACGTGATCCGTAGGACAGCTCTTGATTGCGGCAGAGATACTGCTTCGAAAGTCCTCTAGGAACAAATGACTAGCGTCACGTGGACGATAACAAACGCCTATTAGTAGGTTAACAGTGCGAGCCCTGCAAGTAGCACATATTATTTCTAGATTAGAATTTGTGTCCATACTGAAACATCGGACTGCTTTTTTAATGGCCAACAGTACCACTCCGCCCTTCTTTTCTGTATGATCACATCGATAAATTGTGTAGGCCCTATCGATCAGCAATTCATTGTCCCCGATATTAGGGTGCAACCAAGCCTCTGTTAATGCTATAGGACATCCGATTGGCTGTCATCAAGGAATGACGGGATCGGTCATACTTAGGCAGAAAACTTCTCGTGTTAGTGAATGATGCTGAATGAATGATAGTGAAAGAGTGATGGCAGGTTTTCAAGGTTGCTTGCCAACACGCGTGTTCCCCCTTCGGCTTAGCTATCGTCTAGATAAACCAACAGAGTTATTTCAGGAGTCAAAAACGTATGTCGCTCTATCAATTCGGAGCTCATTGACGGATAACTTGTCAGGTTTTGCCTGTGCCCTGGCGAATTACAGCAATTTTTTCCCCTGCTTGGTAGAGAAACGGAGAACAACGCTAAAAGACCGACCAGTGGGTAGTTCAATACGGCAAGAAGTTTAAATCCGTTCAATGCGGTAACATTCGCCAGTTATACCATACTGATTCCATTTTGACCGAAATTATGATGCGATGTGTTAATAAGGACATCTGATTTTCCATAGGAGGCGAACATATCCCTTGCTGATGATCTTTTGCATGGTAAAGGCACGGTCACGCAGAAGACGTGGAACGAGTGGGCTGGAAGGTTGAAGTTGGGGTGCAGGTGGTTAAGGGGGCAAAACACTTGGACGCGCCGACGTCGGGCGACGTCTTGCTGGCAATGGGTCTAAAAACTCGTCTACGTTGTTGTCGCTTAATGCGAAACACATAGTCATATGTGTGCGCAATATTATCCGAACCACAATACGCAACATTTACGCGCGGATGCGAAAATCGACTCTGGAAGTATTTTTTTCTGTTATTTGCAGGCTGCAGGCCTCAACAGTTACAATGGGTCCATCTAGGAACTCAAGAAAGGGACGCAGAAAGCTCCCTCGGTATTTTTTTTGTCTTCCGCCCATTTGTAGGCACGACAGATAATATTTAAACCAGGGACCAGCGCGCAAGATGTCACTAACTGCGCAACACTGACGTGTTTTAAAGCGGCATCACCTAATGAATTTTCCATATCCTCAGTGCGATAATGGAAGCGTGGCTGCGACAATATTTTTTTCTGTGCTTGAATGTGAATGCGTGGGGCTATTAGTTCCAGAGTCACGTTTCAGTCACATTTCAGTCATGTTTTTGCAGCTCCTTCATAGCAGCTAATATTCTTATTCGATTGTCAGCCAAAGGCATCGCAGCGCTCGGTCCTGAGACCAGTTTCGTAGAGACACTTGAACCGTGAAAGAAAAAAAAAAAATGCGCCTCGTATTATTCATGCCGAAAAATTGTCATTATATATCCGTGTGGGATTCTTTATAAAACCACTATTTCTGTGCACAATTTCCGTCCTTCTACTAGCTCGGAATCCAGGGAAAATGAATCTTACTGCCGGAAAATGTCTCAAGAGTTAATGCTTTAGTAATGCCACAAGGCAGATATCAAGCGTGCCCCATTGTAAATCATAGTACGCTAGTGCATCTGGGGCTGCTTTATAGTCAGTCACCTATTTGATTTTATGTGCAGTTCCCGCAACAAATCTCAGAGCTTAAAACTTGCTCAAGCAGTTCTGCCATTTATTATGATGCCTTAGAACTTTTCGGTATGCCATGTGCCCGAATGGAAAAAGCAGCCATTCAACTAGGAAGCGTTGTAGATCCACCTGTAAATAGCGGAGGTGAATTCTCCTGTAAATGACACGAGTGCAGTAAAGTTAGAAATTTAGCCTTTATAGTGCATGTGCTGATGACTTCATGTCGAGATCCACCAGTAGTTGCAACCTCATAGAAGGGTTAATCACCTGCAAGCAAGGGTGGCTCAGATCCGGTCGCGTAGAGCATACCAGTAAAGTTTGTTGTTTCTCCTTGAAGTTGATCAAATCTCATCAAGGTGATAATCGGCATTGATGCTGCAGGAGGCAGGTTGGAGCTAAGAAAACTTGCAGATATATTGCAACGAAAATATTTACACCGTATAGCGCACAGTTTGCAGAAGAACACTTATGAAAAACACACAAGTAAATAGCGGCTTACTCTTCGACTTTTGCTTAAGTTAGAGCCTAGGACAAGTGTTTCTACATACGACCAACCGAGTTTCACTGTTCGACGACCAAGTGGTTACGGCCCAAACTTGCATTGCATCGTACAGAGTCTTACTGATATATCAGTTTAATTATTACAGCCTAGACCTATGGACAGGATATTGTCTGGCTTATGACAGCTCAAACAGACAAAGAAAAGGGAGGTAAGGCCGTTGACCCGTCCCTCAGATGCAATTGCCAATGAGCTCTAGAGGTTTGTTGACCCACAACCCAAAGGGTCGGGCTTACTCTTAAAAGTAAGCGCATTAGAAAACGAAACTGTTTTCCTTCTTCCTACAACTCCGTTCCCCCCTGCTATTTCCATATAATCAGTGACTGCCTCAGCAAAACACGCCAGGCCCGCACAATTTATCGATAGGCCATCTAAAACCTCGGCGGCGTTTCTATCCCGCAAAGGACTCGGAAGCCGGGGCCCCAACACCGCGTACCGCAGCTCCACTCAAGGTTTTTCCGCGTGGAGAAATTGTGACTGTCGGCGGGATGCCAACCCAGAGCGCACAAGACCGCGTTTTCCGAATCCGTTCTCCTCATCCCCACCGCGACCTCCTGGCGCGCGCGCACCGTGACTCGTCACCCGACACCACGCGGGCCTTCCGACCCCTCAAAACCACGAACGGTTGCCGTCTGGGTGCGTAGGGGTGTAGACTCTTCCCTATACACATAACACGTGGGTAACTCGCGACACTGCTAAAGTATAAACAATCATGCAGCCTTACACCACCTATGCTGCATGTTTGAGAGATGATCGGCTTAACAGAACAGTTCTGAAATTAAATTTCAGAACGCTCGAACTACATCGTAGACTGTTCCGCATCTCTGTAGAAGCTTGTTTCGCAGTGGCTATTGCTTCCTCTGGTCATCTGCGTTTGGAGGAGAAGCAGGTCAGGGAGGTTGGTGACGATTAGGACCGAGAGGAGAATGCTAATAAACACAGGCATATGGCAGTTAGGGTTACGGAGCACAATCAGCAGTGAAAGGAAATCTTTATTAACGGAGAAATGAAAGAAAGTTCCAACTTACAACTTGCGCAACACGACTCGGTCATCAAAGTTGTCAAGAGCAGTCCCAAATAGCCACTGGAACACAATGAAGCAGTGTCGAGGAAATAGTACTATTCTAACGCACTATATTGAAGACGAAAAAAAAAGAACAATAATAAAGTGCGCATGACAACAGAAATGTTTAATGAGAGGAAAGGCGGAGGTACAGGTTGGATGAAGGAGCATGCATGTCTCTGGTCTGCTACTACGCACAGGGGGCAAAGGGAAAGGGCAGACAGAATGGAGTTCAGGTGGATGAGAAATGATAACGAACCGTGATCCAGTACAATAGAATGCAATAAATACAATACACTGGTTGTATGATGCCTTACGTCCGCAGTGTGCTGAACAAGTTTATTGAAACAAAATGTGCACACGAAACACACACAGTATATATATAAAAAAAAATTATGCAGACCCAAGGCACATCTCTCGGAATGTGTTTGAAACGACGCTTTCGTGAAGCGGTTAATCAAATGCAACAAGTTTGCCCATTTAATTCCTGCGTCTTTGGCTTAAAAGGAACTGGCACACGCACACGTACTCTCGCACACCTGTGCTATGTAATGTGACGCGCGCGGTGATCATCGGAAAAGAGCTATAGACGGCGTTGGCACGACGAGAGTATACGTACAGTTGTGGTCTAATGGTCAGAGCATCCCCCGGCTGCTGTGTTGAGGTGCCCCGATTCGGTATCCCACCATCGGGAACGTAATTCATATTATTTTAAGTGTGAGTTATCCGGCATTACAGCAGCAGCGGCCAGCAGCCACGGTCGGTCAAGTCCAGGAGGGTTCGCAAAGAAAGTTTCGCTTTAAGACGTGTATAGGTGTAGCACCTGTGCAAAGCACTTGCTCTGCGATGCTGCAGATCCACCGTGTCCGCAACAAGCTTATAGCTGAGAAGAGAACGCTGGAGCAGAAAGGGAAAAAGGCTGTTCGTTTGGAAAGGGTCATAGCGCAGGTCGCAGGTACGGTAACGTTTATAGGATGAATGGGCAAAAGTACGCATTATGGCAGAAATAACTCCACACATTGTGCAATATTGAGGCCTGTGAAAAAGAAAAGAAAAAGAAAAGAAAGAGCCCAAGTTTTCTTTTTCAGCGACAAGTCGCAGTGGCAACGTGCAGAAATTATCCGCAGCGGGCCTCGCGCGGAGAGCCGCTTGTAACACCGGCTTATAGCCTGAGTGATATACTTCGGCAGGAAGGTCAAAGAGGGTTGCGTGGGAGGAGAGAGAATAACGATCGTAGGCAGCGTGCGTTCCTTGAATCGGTTGCGAGAATGACCGCGGAATCAAGGACAGCTCAGGCCGGAAGTCCACCTTCAGCCAGACTGGGAGCCTCCAGAGGAAACGAAAGCATCATGCTCTACAGCAACGGGCAAACTAGGTGCAGGTCTGTCAAGGAGTAAACAAAGAAAAAGAAGTACAAAAATTGAAGAGGGAGCAAGGAGGCACGGGCGGGTGACAGAAAATAATGACGTTAGGGGGGCGGGGTGCACTGACCTCTGTATAGAGGGCGCCAAGGGGCTTCGGTGCGCACATCTGAACGACCGTGCGGGACATGAGCAGAGCGACGGGCGCGGCGCCAGCAATCACAGGGCCCCACGCGGCAACAGCGCGCGCGCGCACGTACACACACGCGTGTCTGCCGGCCAAATGAGCGTTTGAGGGCAGCTAATTACGGGACCGCTATAAATTTGCGACCGCCCGCGAAGGCGAGCGGGAAACGCGCCGCATGCAGCAGCAGCGGAACGGCACGAACACCGCCTCCGCACGCATAGCGTGGCTCGCATGGCGCTGCCATCCCATCCTCTGACCCTCAGCGCAAGCTTGCTAGTGAACTTGTTTGCGCGTGCCGACTGCTTGAGTGCTTCCACTTTGCGTTCTCCTCGGCAATGTCGAGACTCTTTGTACGCAGGGATAGATTTTGGAGGAGGATTAATTCTTACTTCGCCGCGGCACACGTGCTACCTGCCGTGAAGCTGACTTGCGGGCCAAGGAAAATGTATGCACGTTACAGCATGAAATCTTTCAAGAATTATATCGCTATAATATGAAACATCACACTTATCCACAACGAGGCATATGCGAATCCGTCGTTTTTTCTTTCTCCCTATTTTCTTCCCCTTCATCTCTGCACTTACCGCACTGTCTTCTCTGCACTTTGGCGCGAAAGTTGTGCTGCTTGGGCTGCGGGCTTGCGTCCCTTTCGGCTACGCTGTGCGCGTCGTCTCGTTCACCCGTCTTGTGTTGCGCTTCTGAACAGTGACGAACTTTTCTGAAAGAATGCGCTCGGACGGAGCAATTGCCGGCATGTCTTGCAAGGCTAGATCCGCCTGCAGCCTACAACTGCATCCTGCTTCTCCTCCTACTCTTGTAAGGGATTTTTTCTCGCGCGCAAAGGACGCCATCATTGGTCATTGCCACTGACCAATCTTGAAGTTGGACGTTGTGATTCGTGCTATGCTTCCGGCATCTGCCTGAGAATAGTTGCGAATAAGATGTTACAACACATCCAGGGTCATCGATGTCGTTGTTGCTGCTGCTGTTGTTGCCTTCTTCCCGACGGTGCACAAGAAGCAGGCTGCTTACGAAACTAATCGTAGGCCGTAGTAGCGCAGAGCGCCAATAGCCGCCGATAGTACGCGCATCCAGCGGGCGAAGTCGAAAGGCACGCTGGCACCAACATGGCACGCCCGTGCGCCTTAGCGGCCCATCGCGTAATAACAAGCGGCGAGTGGATCCGCGTGGGAGTAACATCTCGGGAGTACTGACACACGCACCGCGAAGCCTTGTTACCGGTGCTGAAAGAGGGCTCCCTCTTCGCAGCTAGGAACGCAGTGCCGTTTTGCCGTCTCGGTTATGTTTCAACGCGCGCGATGCTCCCGCGGTACGGGCCACATGCGCGGTGTGCGCCTCGTGGCGACGGGCGGGCGCTTGACCCCGCCGCACGCCATTAAAAGGCCGCACCGTCGGAAACGGCGGCAGCGTGGGCGTCTACGGACGCCGCAGGCGCGGCCCAGTGGGCGTCAGCCAGTCACCCCTTCGATGCACGCGCTGTGCCGGGAGCGCATCTCGCCCACGGCTTATATATATATGACCACCGTCCCACGGAACGAGCAGAGTTCGCCCTGCATGCATGCACAACACGGCGTCGTATAGGTGTGGTGCGAAAAAAAGAAAATACCATATGAGAGGGGGAGGGGGGGGGGGTTGTCTCGTGTTTTCTCGAATTCCTTCGGGATTCTGGACTTTCGCACTTGCGGAGGCACGACGAGATTCTGTGTCCCTGAAAGGGGAGCTCACGATGAATTATTTCTGGTCCCCATCAGACAGCGTAGTTTACTCAGCCCTGGCCACAACATGTTGGCTGAATTACAAAGCTGCTAGAGCAGGAAGTAGTACTAGTAATTGGTTGTTTATTTTAGATAAGACGAAGAAAAGGAAAGTGAGGAAAATTAGTGCTGACCACGCTGTAACGGTGTAGTTACATCTGCTGACACCTGAAAGACGGTCAGCAGCGGGGGCGGAGTTGAGAGGGTGGGTGGTAGGGAAGGGAGCAAAAAGGGGAATAATGGCAGGAGTGACAGTTCGTACGGAAAGACTCATGTTGTGAGCCAAGATATCGTTTATATAATCAATAGTAAGAAGAGCACTTTATAGCAGAAACCGTGCCATCCATGGTGGGATCGAGGCATGCTAAAAAAGAAAAAAAAAGAAGGAGAGGTCTCATTCTCACAGTGTCTCGCAAGAGCTGTTTGTCGTCAATGGCAGGCGCCTTCGCTTCGATTCTCTTCGTCACCACGATTGACCAGCATCTGTTCGTACTAACAGTTTTATCCTGATGCAGGGATGGATACAGGGTAGCATCAAGACAGGGAGGGGGGGGGGGGGTAGCTCATCTAAATAATTGAGGATGGAGGGCGAAGGGACTCACCGCCCTTGAAGACGGATGTAATTAACTATTTGGTTCAGGCGGGTTGAGGGGGATGCGGGGGGGGGGCAAGGGGTGTATGAGGTAGTGCTAGTGTCTTGGGGGAGAGAGAGGGCTGGTTCTCAGCCACCTCCTTCCTCTGAACCCGCTAGTGCTATGATGCGGCTTCAACAATGGAACCGGTGCATTTGATTAAATTGTGTGGGGTTAAACGTCTTAAAGCGACACGGGAGCTATAAGACACGGATTAGTGGTCGGATGTGGATTAATTTCGACTTTCCGGGATTATTTATAACAGGCACACAAAGCTCTCGCGCTGCGGCCGAAAATCAAAGCTGTGACCTCGTGCGCAACGGTAGAGCGCATTAGCTAGCGAGCCACAGCCATGGGTAACCAGTGCATCTTATTCTGTATAATATCTCGTCCTTTGCCAAAAAACAAAAACAAAAAATACTACAAATTTGCGCATAATCTATTAACTATGGTTTTCCAGTGGAACTCGTAAATGGATGCAGGAAAAAAAAAAAAAAAGCAGTTCGAAAGAACTTGGTACAGAATGGCCCATTCACAGAACCGTACACCATTGTTCTGAATGCTTCTCCTTTTATGATAACCAAGTCAGCAAGAAGGAAGGTAAGCATTAATACATTTCAGAGCTATTGTTTTGTAGATGGCTACGAATCGCGGCTGCTTGCTTTTACCCCAACACATTTTCGTTTGGTGGTCTCCTGCAGGTTTGTAGAGTTTTCGAATACTGCAGAGAACCTAAACTGGCTGAGCAGTTCTTACGATCAAAGCCATTAGACTCTTCCGAATCTTCCTCTTCTTCTTCTAACATTTTTGTTCTCTGATTAGGGTAGTTTGAAAGCTCGCTGAGGCAATCGACCGGATGGCGGCGTTTCAGGGGCCCGTTGCTTTAGGCGGCACTCGTTGATATATAAAGCTTGCACCTTACTGCACTTAGTCACCATATTATGTTGCTACTGGTCAACTCCCACGGAAAGGGACTACAATGAACAGTCATGGGCTGCAATTGTTCTCACTGGAGTAACTGCTAGTTACTCCGCTTAATTTAATTTTTACTTGAGATTTCTTTTTTTTTTTCACGAACAATCATTACTTGCAGCGGAAGTTGCTTTTATTGTGTTGTACTAAAATGGGCTCACTTGAACTTTCTTTTCAAGATGTGTGAGCGCGATCTGAATTTTATTTACGTTTGATATCATTATTGTTTCGTTCTTTTTGTTTGCGTAAGTCGGCTAGGTACTTTTGCGTGGACTGTTCGTCTAAGCGGGAAGGACTAGCCGGCGTCACCCATGATGCCAAACTCTCAATCAATCAATCAATCAATCAATCAATCAATCAATCAATCAATCAATCAATCAATCAATCAATCAATCAATCAATCAATCAAATAATAATATTTTGAAGGCGATTATTATGATGATGATATGCGTGTGCGCGAACGGCACCTAGTATTGGCGTCGCACGATGATATCAATGGTTTAACTAGCAAGAAGAACGAAAGAATTCGCAATTGGTGCTGATAGGGACTAATCGTTTGCTTTAATTTCGAAACCTCTCTACCTAACTACCATTAGCGTGCAAATATTTCCGTCTTTCTTTTTGCATTTGCTCTGACATGCATGACATTAAGAGCTGATATGTATCGCAATCAGTACTGCACATAGGAGTAGTTGAGGCCCTCTTTAAAGGCCCCTTTAGGGGTAATGCGTAAGTCGTGAGGTATTACATAAGGTACAGCATTTTGTTGCATAAGATATTCGCGGCGAAATATGGGTCACTCGTGGTTTTACACGCGCATGGGCCACGCGTAGCCCCAGATTACACGTACCTCGTTAATCATGCATGAATCCTTGTTAATACATTGTCATGCATTTCCCCTGCACTTTTCCCCAAATCATGCTTACATCATAGTGCCTGACGCTGTCATTGTTTCCTCAAAACAACTGCATGTGCGCCTGTCAAGAGATCATTCGCAGTTGTCGCGAATGATCCCCCCCCCCCCGTGCATATCCCGCGAATATTTATTTATTTATTTTTATTTATTTATCTATTTCTTTATTTATTCATTTATATGCAGTTACTTACTTCATTGTTTACTTACGTACCTTGTTTCTTTCTCTGCGGCGTAAACAACTGGCGTCGCCTGAGCCCGTATTAACAAAAACCTGTACGCTAGCATTGTTCGTAAAGAAAATCCCGACAGATTCTGATGCTGGACATATTTACAACGAAGATTGCCGGTGAATGACAAGGAACACTTACCAGCCAAAAACTTTCTGAATTCGGCCCTTGCTTCCCCGCCCTTGCTTCCCCTGCTCTATCACCGCGGGGTCGCAGCGCAGCAAAGCGAGCAGGAAATGACAGTTTCGCGCACGGCACTAACTTTGGGCCCTAGTTTTGCTGCGCTATCCATAACACGCTGTCTAGGCAACCGTACAAACCGGGCCTTCCACTTTATTAAACTCGCGAGACACGTTGTCGTTCACGAACGCCTTCGCGCTGTCGTCGTGCCTCTTTCGGGGGACCGTCTATATGCTAAACACTCGGCGTCTGCGGCGCCGCCACGTGCACTACGTCGTTCACGATAGCACTTCTCATGAATACGCCTAGCTAATGCTATGGCTACATCTAGCTGATGAATACACCTGTAAGAAGGAGCCGCAGAGAAAGTTCGGGTACTTCGCAGCCGAAGCGTGCAACCGGCAGTTTAGAGCTTCGTCGCACAGGCCTCATACAGAAGAAGAATGCGCTTCTCGGTTGCAAGTGCCATCCACGCTAAGGCCGCGAAGTATTGCAGCCTTTCGCCCCAGTACCAGCTCTCCTATTTTGCGTTAATACTGTAAACGTTGTTGAAGTGATTCTCTCGTGGCAAAAAAGGAAACAAACAAAGAGAGAGGGAGAGAGACAGAAGAAAGACGCTGAAGAGGAAAGAAAAAAAGAAAAAGAGCGGCGTGTACACGCGCGAGGCGATAGGAGAAGGACGTCATGTAATGAGCGTGTCCCGCCCTTTTCAAGGCGCTGAGCCGGGCTCCTTGCAGGGAAGCAAAAAATAGCGGCCTCTTTTCTGTATGCAACCCATGTCTCTGTCTCTCCACCCTTTTCATACGCTTCTGCGAATACATTCGTTGTACCGAAAGTAATGAAAAGGTGTCTGTAAATATTTAATTAAATAAATGCAATGGAATTAATTGCAATGGAAATTAATTGAATTAAATGCTATGGAAAATGGAATTATGCACGTGGTTAGAGCCATCCCGCCTTCATGCAAATAAACTGTAACATGTTATTCTACAAAGCAAGCTAAGAATGAAGTCCAGGCAGATGTAAGGTTTCCAGCTCACTGAGGAATAAGAAAACTTTGTTCGCTTACGAGTCTAGTCCAAGTCGTCTTCGATTGGAGAGGTGGCGCTTCCCTTTAGTGGTGGAGAAGGGGTGACTGGAGCCATCGTTGCCTAGATGTGGCAGACGCGCTACGCATAAGGAGCAGCCGGAGGGTCTGGAGCAGGCAGGCCCTGCAGATGGTGCGGCACAGCTCCACCGTGTGTAAAGGATGTGTTGGGAGATGAGGACGCACGCGATAATACGGAGTGAGACTCGGGAACAACCCCAGTACACGTGTGTAGCGTCCTAGGATATTGCTTGCAAACCCACAGATTGGGTGGCCGCATATGCGCTTTTTGTGATGGATGATCGAATCACTAGGGAGAGTGAGGTCTGACATTGTCGGATGAGAAATGCGCCTGCGTATGAAAAGAAGTGAGAACTAGGGGTCGAGAGAAGCTCACGCGGACTCCTCAGCCTTCTCTAAGTCGAGCGTGGCGTTCATGAGATCCTCGGCTCGGTAAGTTTTAGGAAATAGACCTCTGGCTATCGGAAAAGAAACCTGGATATATTGTCAGGAGAGGAAACTCGCGTATCGCCTTCTATTTCTTGGCGGCCAGGGATCCATTCCAACAGCAACCGTAGGTCAGTATGTGAGGGAATGTGAGTGTTTAAATGAGTGTGAAACTGACAAGAAAGGCAACTTAGTAGGAGATAGGGCGGAGCGGTTCTTAGCTGCTAGATCGTATATGGCATGTGTGTCGGTGTTGTGTACTGTGTGACAAATGACGTCTTCAATGGCCTGCGTTTCGGTGCCCATTGGATTTAGCTCGTTTATAAAAATATTTCTGAATGTTTAAGGATCGGAGGCCCACTACTGCCGCAACAGTGCGCTCGGGTGTATGGGCAGCATACGTACGTGTGTGGAGTTGTGGTGAGATAAGTGGCGCGGGCTTGTGAAGTGCCCTAGAGAATATTGTATTGATATTGCGGTGGACGGGAAGGGCATCGATCGCTGGAATTGACGCCCGCGGGATGCAGCATGTGGAAAAAGGTGGCTTATTTGGTAAGCCAGGTGTGCTAGAATGGCCCGGATCTGAGCAGATGTATTGAGCCGGTCGATGTTGCGTTTGGTGATGCGTTTGAGGTTTTCTTCAACTGTATGATGGAGTTCTGCCGCCTCTACGTTACATGTTACATGTTACAGGAGAACACCGAGCTCTATCCGATGACGCTTGCAGAATGCTCCATGGCTGGGGATTCGCGAGCTGCAGACGGGTTCGTAAAGGGAAAGCGTATATATTCAGAGAACGTAAACGGTGCCTATTCGTAACTAATGCTCTCTTAGTCGCGATTTGAGCTGAGTGGCTCGAGTCATCTCGTGCACAACCTGATGAATTTTGTTGTATCAGGCGCTTCGTGCACTTCATGCCACCACCACCCTCTTGCCAGTGAAATTTCTGGATGCTGGTGAAGCGTCGCCGTCGAACTATTTGGTTCTATACTATTCGGGTAATTAGGCCGTAGATTGTCTTGACGGTTCCGTGGCGGGATTTCAAAACAATAGACGAATTCAGATTTAACTAGGGAGCATCGTAACCCTATAGATTATTATTTTTTTCGCTTGTGTAGTCAGACACAAAGATATCGTCCGCATAGATAGTTTGATAAAAACGAAGGGAATGGGCTAAGCTTATGAGACGATTCACGGCATCTACAAAAAAGCACGGGTGAAGCTATTGCTCCCTGCGGAGTTCCGCGCTGCGACCTGGGAAGGCGTCGGAGAAGCTCCGTCCGAGTCGAACATGAGAATTATTTGTGAGAAAAATTTTGCATGTAGCGGAGCATGGGCGGGGGGAACCGTTTTCGTGAGATCGCTTATTGCGGTGTAGTGATGGACATTATGAATTTCATTTTTAATCTGACCCACAACGATCGTACGAAGCTGCACCAAGCTACAGATTACAGTAAACGAGGACTGACTGTCGGGGGGCTAGCTGGTTCATGACCAAGTGAAAACAGCGTTACCGCACGGGGGACGAGACAAGAAAAAGGCGCGCAGACATGGCACCATGTCAGTGCGCAATTTTTCTTGTCTCGTGCCGGGTGGTATAACGCTGTTTTCATTTGATTAGAGTAAACGACCGCGGGTCAGGACGAAGCCGCCCTGCGTGCTAACATGTGGCCCAAATCATATTAATCGCACAGGTTGCTCGGTAGTTGCAGTGCAGTTGGTTGGAGTCTGGAAATGCCACTCTAAGTAGGACAGTGCACATCTCTTCGTAAGCCTTCTCACGCAGGACGGTCGTGCGTGTTGGCCGGGGCTGAAAGTTGGCCGAGTTGGTAATGTTATTCAGCGTTGATTTGCAGCAAGCAGTTTCGAGATATTAATTCCCGAACTTTGCCTAGAAGTGCATTGGCGTTCCAGTTAATTTTGCGCTTCAATGCATAAAACGACGTTCTGTTAAGAAAGTAAGTGGACTTTTACCGCAAGTTTGAAGGCGTACATCTCGTAAATCGTGTCATCCACACAATTCTTTTCAAGTGGATATGTCTTGCAGTCTCTTCCGCTACGATTTGTAAATTGCAATATATGCCATAAGGTAATTAGTTGAAAACTTAATTAGTGAGTGTTTGTTAATGAGTAAATTGTGCATTTCAATTTTATTTTATTTGCAGGTAATGTCCGCCTCTTTGAGTACGCCAGCTCATTGACTAAAATTGTGCCATCTGCCACAGACAATCGAAGAAGAAATTGAAAGTATTCGCCGAAACAACCTGCATATACATATCACTGATATAGTGTACGACACTGTCAAATTTACGTAAGTGAGCGTTGTTGCTTTAAGAACTGGGCTGCGGCCCGGAACTGCGTGCTGAAGGGGGCGAATGGGACAGGGGTGAGGTCGAGACTGCCACGTGCTTTTTGACAATACCAGTAGCATTTGACTGTCATGACACCAAATGTCTGCGTTGCAGCGACTCTGCGTCAATAGAATTTAATTCCATTTTTTTAATGATGATTATAGATAGTGTTACGCCGCTATCGATAGAGCATGCGTGCTGCAGGAACGGAGTGGGGCCGTACGTATTCGTGGCTTGGTTGGTTAGCCCTATAGACGGGCGGTCGTATATAGCAACCGAGCTTCGCTTGTTTATTTCTTATTTTTCCGAGGTCAGTAATGAGGCAAATAGTTGTTTCAGTGTCTCCGTACCAGTATATTTCTGTCGGAACATTTGAGACCATACAGGCCCACAAGCCACGGAAGTGCCGCGGAGGCGGCATACTGACATAATGCGCGGAGTAGAAACGACATAGTAACTGTCCCATCCATCGGCACGAATTTTCGACGACAAGACGAATGGTTTCGCACGTAAAGAGGAGGGCCCAAAGCAAGCGGCCTACGTGTATATAACGTGTATGTAGCTGGATAGCGTTGACAACCGATTGCGAAAGCGTCTCGAAAACATTCACCGTTGAAAACTGTGCGCAAACTTTGACGCTATAAATGAAGGAGAAAGCTGATTATTATGATTACGGAAGTGGTAGCGAAAGTGGGTGCATCAGCGAGTACCCACAATTTCTTTTTCTAAGCAAATTGGGCAGTTGTTTACGACCATAGCGCAAATGCATTTCTTTCGTGAGATATTAAGCGAAGTATAGTGCCCAATGATACCTCAAGAAGGGTTTTTAGAGCTGCGTTTCTTACTTTGAACATTCGATGTCATTTAATGAAGTAAAATACAACTTCTGCACTGTGGGACGGCCAGTGGGACGGAGCGCGCACAGCTGCAGGAAGGTTGAAGTGTGGTGCAGTTTAAACAGAATGGATTTGAACATTAATAAGTGCGTTCATACACCAGAAAAGTTCACAAACTGCAGTATCGCTACAATCTAGATATTCAAGTTGTTCGTCAGGAAACTTCGTAAAAGTATCTCGGAGCGATCTTATCTGAGCATATTGACAGTATTGTGCCTAAGGCCGGAAACTCACTCGGTTTCCCTCAAATGAATCTCAAGCACGTGGGAAGTCACGTTAAAGAAACTGCATACAAAGCTTACATAAGGTCACTACTTGAGTACGCCTGCGTTGTGTGGGATCCCTGCCATTCTGTGCGATATAACGCATTGGAACGCATACAGTCCAGCGCCGCAAGGTATGTCTTAGGGCGATACAATCGGTTCGATAGTGCAGCGGATATGAAAAGAACTCTAGAATAGGCTCCTCTAAGCGAATGCCCCAAAAACCTTTGTTTGACGCTTTTATAGGCAATATAGAATAATCAAACTGGAATCATGGCCTCGTCATGTTTGCGTCCTCCGTATTACTTATAACTACCCGGAGAGACCACATGTTTAATGTTCAGGAGTATCTCCCCAGGTCTGATCCTTTTAAACTTTCTTTCCGCGGACCATATCGGAGTGGAATTTGCTACCGGCTGAGGTTGTGAGCCAAAGTTCTGGTGGTTTGTTTTACACTACGTTATGCGCCTCGTAATAATGCTGTTGGCGCTGCGAGATTTGTTTGAATAAATAATTAGTTGAGGCACAGCCTTCGTACATAAGCTATTTTAACTGGGACTCTATGCAGACGGGACAGTTTCATTAGTACACAAACGAGGCTAGCCTTCTTGATGTGAGGTGCTGCGTAGGTGAGACACCCGATGCCTTACGTTACCAAATTAAATACACTAGCTAGTGCCGAAGGGATAAAGAATTAAAAAAAAAAAGAATGCAGGTGTTGGGGCTCAGGTTGCTCTCACTGCCTTGCGCAAACACTTCGGTTCACCAGTTGGTTTTCGTCACTACGTAGCTGGACCGCGTGCCCAGAGAACGCTGAACGGCCCAAAGTGATCCCTCGTACAAGTTCTTTGCTTTCCGGCGATCACGGTGGGGACACCAATTTAAAAGAAAATGATCGAGCCGCGTTTGTTTCACTTTGCTTTTAGGCCAAGCAAGCTGTACTCGCGTCGAGTGTGACGCTTCCCGCGCTCGCTCGCCCATTGTGCCGCCTCCATGCCTCGCGCCGTAGGCCTCTCGTACGTAATAGGAGCAGTCAGACGACGGCGTTGGCTCGCGCTAAATTAATGAGAGCGCGCGATCACAATAACAGTTCCCGGGGCAGGCGCAGCACAGCGGCAGCGATGAGCCGGCCGCCTGTGTTTTCCTTGGGGCACGAGCGCGGCAGCAAGAAGGCAGAGAGCGGCGCGCGCGACCTCGGCGCGAGCTTCTTGATGAACTTGCAGCGCGGGGCGGGCGGGGGGGTTAACGAGATCCAATTAGGCGATTAATTATCCATGCGCGCGACGCGCGCGCGCGCGCGCGAGTAAGGCACCCGCGCCCGGCTCGATCTCAATCGGCTATCTCCTCCACCCCCCCCCCCCCCCTCCTCCTTTCCGTCCTGTAATTAGCAAATAAAGCGCCTGTAATTAGTTGTCACTGGAACGCGGGACACGTGGCTGCGCCTTGTTTTTCCTGCGTGCCATCTCGTAATGAGCGCGCTGCGCATCATTTTAATCTAACGTGCTAATTATAAAGGAAGAGCGCGAGGTGCGACAAAGCAAACAGAGGCCGCCGATTCCGCGAGCGCCGGCAGCTGCGACGAAGTGAAGAAGATGGAGGTGGGGAGTTGGCGCGGCTTGGCGAGTCTCCTGTTGCGCCGACGACGCAACGTGGCTGCCGGACAGCGAAAATTGCCTATGCAGGAATTCGAGGCGCGCTCACAAAGGCGGCCTTCTAAGGAGATGAAGGTGGCGGGTCAACGTTCCGATGGCAGCGTGGCTGTCTTAATATCGGCGCCGGCATCGGCCGTACGGAGCGCGCGCCGAAGCCACTGTGCAAGCGCCGCCCGTTGCGGAAACAAGAGCACGCCGCGAGAAGTCGCCGCCGGCGGCAAGCCAGAAGCGTGGGAACCAATAGTATCGCGCCGATGCAGGCCAGTTGGACCCCCCCCACCCCTCCCCTTCGGCCCCGCGGGGCACATATCAGCGCCCTGCGCCCCCCCCCCCCCCCCCGTCCACCTCTCTATTACCCCCCACTTGGCTCCGAATCAAACTCGTCGTGCGCAGCATGGCCGTCGGCTACTAATATACCAGCGGCTCTTTTTCTTCCTTCGCTCGTCTTCGCATGCAAATCTCTCGAACTACTCGCTATGCTTCGAAGTCTAAAGACACACGGTTCCCATACACTTCCGCGCCCGCAGGTTTTGCATGTAAGGCGGTGTGGCATCCGTACGGTATAAAAGAGTGCCGTATTTCCTGGCGGAGATATCGGCACTGCGGCACGGGAATGGCAGGGGAAAATTTTTTTTAATGAAAATGTTAATTTTTTTCTCTCTCTCTCTTTCGATAATGGCAGTCTTTTTCTCTTATACTTATCGTGTGGTTTTGAGCTGGTTCGGAGCCTGTGAAATCCCGAAAAAGTTGAGCGGCTTTTTGCCGTGTTACACCAACCGTGGGTGCGGGGCATTTGCGTGCGTTTTTGACGCGTTTCCTAACAAGGGAGCGATGAACACGTGATTAAGAACTTGTCTTTTCGAACTCTGCTTTCATGATGACTTGCGTCCGTATCAATCGAATGACTTCTGGAACGTAATTATTGGTCTCAATTGGCTAATGGATTCGAGCACTTGGAAGCGGGTCCTCGACATTATCTTGCCGGCAAACGAAATAGTAAAGGAATTTCTGTGGGCGCCATAGAAAGATGGGCAATTATTCCCCCTTCGCAGGTTCGCTGACATCGATAGCTGATTGAGAAGCGTTGGCCCGCTTCACTGTCTTCTTTTTTCTGTCCCTTTCCACGAAATGTCTTTCGCGCCACAATCGAGTATACCTAGGAAATCTAAGCACCAACTAACCCAAGAAGTCCTTTCGGAAAAAAAAAAAAAAAAAATAGGAGAGCCTATGTGATGATACCGACCTCGCAACGCCGCTTTCAGTCGCACTGTCACGCTGCCTTGCGAGTCTCTGTGCCTTGCGGCCGGCGCACTTGCGTTTCTTTTCTTCGATGGCTCGCATTATCGAAGCCGGTGGCAGCGAATTGCGCTGCAGCCGAAAGCCGAGTGCGGTGCAGAGGCGGCGCACGACGACCTGACGGTGGAGGTCTGGCGCTGCACCGGCATCGCGCAGCGTCAAGGCGGGTGGGAACAATATACGCTGTCACCAAAAGCGGAGAGGTGAGCAAAGCGGGCCGAAAGCCTCCGGCTCACGGGGCTATGCCGGTCGACGGTGGTAACGAGACGACATAGGCGAATTTTTTTTTTTTTTTTTTACCGAGTCAGTTTCCATTTCGGGGACCCTGCGAAGGTGAAATAATTGTTCCCGTAGGTTCGCTCATGAACTTTTCTGTACAGAATTTTATCGTCCGGTTCGATGATTTTGAGAACAGCCTTCCAACTGCTCGAATTCATTAGACACATAAGACAAATAATTAAAGGGAAAAAAATGTACTTACGTAAGTCTGTTAATTACGTGCATAAGCGCACAAATTGCTCTTTATAAGCTACCCATCGCACCATGCAAATGGTCGTAAGGCCATGTCGCCATTTGTACTACAGTAGTTTAAAGAGTTATTGCTGCTAAAGAAGAACCGCCCCGCGTATACTATATTTCCTTTAAGAACTTTTGTCCCGTTTATACGCACATTTATACCATTTATACAATTTACGCGCACATTTCTTTGATACAACCACAGAGTCTCAGCCGAGAAAGATCGAGGACATCACTGGGAAGTCTCAATCTCGCAATCGCCATCCCCGTCCCACACCTATTTATTTATTCTGCACGACCCAATCGCACCACGTGAGTGTGCAGCGCTACACTGAAAAAAAAAAAAAAAAAGACCGAACACCCAACTAATCTCTCCCGGCCTCGCGTTTAATCCCCGGACCCTCTGATTGCGTCGCTGTGGTTCCTGCACTCGAATGTCACGGACAGGCGCGGTCCAATGGCGACATTGTTCTTGCTCCATCAGCAGTGTTAGCTCTGGTCTTCCTTGGTATTCAGTGGCCCGTCGTTGCTGTCTGCAGAAACCTGCGCCAGGTCGTCAATCACAGGCGCCGCACTGCCGGATTCCTTCTATCGCATACATTATCTGCTCAGGGCGCCGAGGCGTGCGCAGGATTCCGTTCTCGTGAATCTCATCTCGTCGCGCCGGGACGGAGAGTGATGACGAGCTCCGAAGCAAATCCCCAGTCCCACCCACCGCCCCCTTAACCGCGACCACCCTCTTAACCCGTGCATTTTCCTTCAACACGCTGGCACAACGCGCGTCTGCGATGGGCCCTAGGCGCACGGTCAAATGCGGGCACGGGGACGGACAATATTTACACACGTTTCGAGCACTTAATTGAGGCTCTTGCGCCGGACGAGAGATTAGAAGATCGCACGGCTCCCAACTTCCAGACGGAAAGAGAAAGAAGGCCCATGTTCTGCAACTTTCGGAGCTAGGAGTAGCTGAGCCGTGCTCTCTCAAGGGCTGCAGGCGATAGCGCCAACCTTTGCTTTCTCAACACGAATCAGTTCTCGCTACAAGTGAGAACTTTTCTTGCCTTTGCGTATCCTATGCACTGCAGAAAGTCACACTGCACCGAAAAGTCCTCATTTCAGTGTTGCTTTTCTTTTTATCATCTGCGCTCTTTCGCAGTGGGCTTGATACATAGATACTCAGCTATATATAGGGTATCAGTTGTAGAGGGTGAAAGCACACACCTCCTGCTATTGCACCTGACTTATACAGGATGTTTGCGCCGTCAAACTTGCGGTAATAAATGCACTGTCGTGCCACTTACTTTCTTAACAAAACGTCGTTTTATGCACTGAAGCGCAAAAGTAACTGGAACGTTTCTCTGCAACGGGCGGGAATTAGTGTCTCGAAACTCGTGTCATCCTGAGAATTCGTTCCAAGTGGATCCGCCTTGCAAACTCCCCGGCTAGAATTTATCACTTGCAATATGTGCCAGAACGTAATTAGTTAAAAAACGTAATTCGTGCGTTTCTTTTTAATTAGTCGATTATGCATTTCAATTTTTTCTGCAAGTAATGTCCGCTCTTTGCGTAGACCAGCTCATGGACTAGAGTTGTGCTATCTGCCACAGGCAATATTTTAAAACAGTTTAAAAGGTTCGCTGAAACTTACGGTATGTGGGCTAAGCGCTATGAGTGATGAAATTAACTAAACAAAAATGACCGATTAGCAGTGAAAAATGAGAATGAACAATATTGCGGATGATGAGCTGTCACACTCAAGCGCGTGGCTGAATGGAAAACGAATTGAAATAAAGCTTTAGCGCATGCACACGCAGTAAAAAAGAAAAAAAAAGTTCGCCCGCATATGCGTTATCAGTAAATTGGAGCAAGGTATCCGCACAGCACATCGCGCCCTCTTGGCAATGCCTGGAGAAGGCCACGGTCCGAGAATAGCTGTCAAAAGAGGGCGCAGGACTCCTCATTTTTCGAAACGTGCGCTTGAACGTGACTGCGACTGCCGCTATCTCTTGGCCTTCCGGTGAGCAGTGCACACGAGGGGGATACAAGGGGCTAAGAGAGAACGTCCACTCGGAATGCGAGCAACAGACGTGCGAGTTTCAACCTCTCTTGCTGATACTTGCCGAGCAAAGGCTTCGCGTCAAAGGATGTGCTCCATGGCACATTCCTGAATTCAGAGGCAATATTTGTGCATATATGCGGCCGTGAACGCAAATCAGGTGTTCCCTGTGAGTTTGGTGCGTTGTTGTAACCAGCATAACTACCGCATCCCCGTCGCTTTGAGCAACACCGTGAGCAATATGAGCGGGAACACGCGAGCGCGTGGCAAGTAGCCTCGAAACCGAGTTAGATCGGTACACGGATGGCGCTGTCGAAAACTGAGCGAAACGCGCCCGTTCCTGCGTTTAGCGTACGGCATTTTCGTATATACCCCCACAGGACCTGATGTATACCTTATGGAGCGCATCCTGTCACGCGTTCCGGACAGACGGGCAGATTTCCCAAGGAAGTAGCTCTCGAATGTTTTGCGCTTCATAACAGTGCTGCTATTGGCCACGCTTCGGTTCCCAAAGTTGTCAGTAAGCGCAATGTCAAACAGCTTTATTAATGTGCTCTGGCGATGCGAAGTACCACACTTTGTGTGAAGAGACGCACGGTGGGAGTACCGACGGTTATTGGAATAGCGTCCTCCTTTCCACTTTGTTTCCGACGGCGGCCGCCGCGTATCGCCCATAGCAGGGTTCGAGGCTATCTGACACGCGCTCCTGTGTTCCCGCTCATATTGCTCACGATAGTACATCTTCCCAACAAATCAGGGATAAGCTTGACAACCATCCTGCATTTTACGAGACCGATAACCGGGTAGACCTTGTCGGGACATTTACTTGCCCCGCGTTCTGTCTGTGCCGCACCTCCCCCCACAAGTGCGGGTCTGCTAAAAACACATTGACCACGTTGTCTTGGAACTATCCAAGATTCATAGACGTTGTAGCGATTGTTCTTGCCCGCGTAGGAAATGTTGCAGCGAAGAGAGTGTGCACTGTCACTAAGAGCTAGTCGAGAGACGATGCAATGAAATGCGTGGGTGAACTCGTGCATGAATGCTGATATTCCAGACGATCACACGATATTACACACGATCATTAAGGATAATTCCGGAAAGAAGTATTGTAGGCCGGAAGTAGTAAATAGCCTTCTCCTACCTCCCGTGCCTATATTGTGCGGCGAGTTGGCCGCACTACAAAGAAAGACGGTCGCAGACGGACATGAGTGGAAATAGGTGTTTCTTGAAACGTTTTTCTTTTTTTAACAGCCGCACTCCTCGTCAAAGGTGTCCGACCGTGTATGTATGTATGTATGTATGTATGTATGTATGTATGTATGTATGTATGTATGTATGTATGTATGTATGTATGTATGTATGTATGTATGTATGTATGTATGTATGTATGTATGTATGTATGTATGTATGTATGTATGTATGTATGTATGTATGTATGTATGTATGTATGTATGTATGTATGTATGTATGTATGTATGTATGTATGTATGTATGTATGTATGTATGTATGTATGTATGTATGTATGTATGTATGTATGTATGTATGTATGTATGTATGTATGTATGTATGTATGTATGTATGTATGTATGTATGTATGTATGTATGTATGTATGTATGTATGTATGTATGTATGTATGTATGTATGTATGTATGTATGTATGTATGTATGTATGTATGTATGTATGTATGTATGTATGTATGTATGTATGTATGTATGTATGTATGTATGTATGTATGTATGTATGTATGTATGTATGTATGTATGTATGTATGTATGTATGTATGTATGTATGTACGCGCGTTACCTGTCAGACCGCTTGTCTATCCATGCGTCCGTACGTCATCCGTCGTTCATCATGTGTGCTTGCCTGCCTGTCACGTAATTTTTTACATGCATCAACACACAAAAGCGGCTGAAAACAGTGACGTTACCCTCGAGCGCTTTGAAGGGCAACCTTGGAATCGCATACTATTGCCAATTTGCAAGGCAGTTATCGTCTGATATATTCCACAGTGGCGCGAATATCAACGACTTCGGCTACTCGAGCTGGCCGGGCAACAGGACTGTTAGAATTTCGCCGAGACCGAAGAGCATCCATGTGTACGTTGATTCGATGAGCATGTGAAGCCTCTAGAGCGTCAATGTGATCTGCTTGAGATTCGCCGAGGACAGTCTATCTGTCTCCACAATTCCTGGAACTTTCAGGTGAACAGAAGGTTTTTTTCAGGCACCACGAAGGACACGGCATTCCTCTGCGGGCGAGCAGCTCAATAGCATGAAGGTCTGATTAGCCGCAAGCGAGCAAGGCGGTGGTCAGGCACCCGGGATATACTACGGTGAATATGCGCCCGCGGAGTGCACCAACCATTATAATACTATTATTTTTTTTCTTTTAGTTTCTTTTAGTCCTAGCAGATTTGTTACAACTCGCCTTCGCCAGATATCGCTTCTCCGCCTGTACATATAGATTCCTGGAAAAGGCGAAAATTACCTCCATAAGAAATCACAATGCCCAGACGACTAATTCAAGTAATCGCTAAACATTATTTTAATTATTATCATTAGGGCGCAAGTTGGAAAACAAACACCAGTGTATATTGTGGGGCATAATAATGATGTATAACTGAAAGGTGTTGCTATTCTTAGAATTTCCGCCAAGCAGGCATGAATTCACTACATATCGTACTCAATTTCGCAATCACAACAAGTGTCCTAAAATTAACTATTAGAAAGCTACATATGGATTTTAATTAACTACCTGAACGTTTACACTTGGCGGGCAAGCAATGTTCGGGTTTTCAGGTAATCCACCTTAACAGTCCGAACTGCCGCCTTTATGCTTTAAATGATTAAAAAACAAACACACTTTCGAGCTTAAGAAACATGGTAAGAGTCACTGGAAATTGTTGCGGCTGTAGGTTTTCCCCGACATGAGTAAAGCTCTGAATTTACTACAGGACACAGAGGTTAGTTTTCCCTGCGTTGGACAACACTGGTAGGCTAAATATCAAGTATCTCAGGAAGAGCGTACCGTATAGATAAATTGCACAGATGTGTCCCAAGTTTTACCGCCCAGAAACCTAACCATGTGAGTGACAGAACTATACAAGCCGCTTCCACACAAAAGGTCCCGTATCGATTCCCGTGGCTGCACGAAAGGTTCCTATCAATAACAACGCCAAGAAGCCCCTGATGTTACGTATATGACATTTAGTATATGTATAGTCGACTGAAATACAGTGCCTGGTCATGGGCTTGCGGGTAAAAGCTATAGCTAATGCGCAGTTCTGTGTTGAAATGTTGAGGCCTTGAGTGGGGGTTAGGGTTGCTGGCCTTTCGAGCCATGCAAGCGCCTTGGGACGTGTTATTGCTGAGGCAACGGATACACATGTCAGCGTACTCGGAAAGGCTGACTGTCTGCAGTCTCGACGAGTCCAATGATTGCAATATTGAGCAAACTGAGGCTGAGAACCCCGACATGTGGGACACCCCCACTGGTGCAATTGTCAGTGATTCGACCATCTATACTTACCACAAAGAAGGATCACCTGAATAGGTAGCTCCAAATACGCAGTAAAATTCGTCCGCTATTCGAACATTCCCTAGGGTATCAACAATGGCTTCGTGCGTTACATTAGTGGGTTACGAGTGGCTTCGTGCGCGCATTACAACATGTGCGCCTTTCATGTCGATGAAAAGTGCGATGCTCTTCAGGTATTTTTGTTGTTGCACCGGTGTCGCGTGGTCGATGACGTTATCAATAGAGGAGTGGCCTCGCCGAAAGCCAGACGTGGCCTTAGGGAATACGTGTTGGAGCTTTCGAGATACCCCTCGAGGGCACGTGACAACCATATTTTCCGTTGCCTTTCCAACGAATCGGCACAGCGCAATAACTCGGTAGGACGCCAGGTCGAGCGGTGACTTTCCACCGAGGTGACTATCCAGCCGCTTGACTGAGCGAGGTGTATAAGGAAACCGAGGGGCAAGAATTTTAGTAACAACGGTAAGAAGCCAAGAAAAGAATCAGCAGTTTGTTTTACTGAACGTTTAACTAAATAAATATAGGGTTAGATTTCCAATCGACAGCACGCTATTAATAACGGAAAACGAAAATTACACTGAAAGAAAAGACAACTTTGCCACCGCTGGAAGCCCGCACACGATCCCCGTACGACGCGTGCGAAGCGCTAACGTGACGCGCCTTCATGCTTCCATCGCGTTGATAGAGGTACACGGGTTCTGGTGTGCGAGGAGCTTCGAGTGTGTTGCTGCCGTGTGCACCGTGACACTGGACGTAAGCTAAGCTGACCTGCACTGCGTTGCAACGTACAGCGCGCGCGCGTACGGCTGTGGTGCCCTTATCACGACGACCTCCGTGCCGCGGAGCCCAAGTCGAGAAAGTTTGTCCCGGACAAAAGGAGCGGCCGGCGCGCGAGAGGGGGCCGCGTCTTTGCCCCGGGGGTAAAGAAGGGGGTTGCAAGGGCGATGGGGGAGGGAGGGGGGGGGCGTGCACAGGCCGGCGCAGCAGCCGGCAGCACAGCGGCCTGGAACGGGGAAACCGCCCCGGGCGCCGATCGAAAACTCCGTCGGAGATTGTACCCGCCGCCGCGCGCGCTTCTTCTCTGCTTTTTCTAACACGTGCGGCGTGCCTCTCTGCAAGTGGCTCGAGGCGAGTCGGCGGCGCGAAAAATCCCCTCCGGATCTTCTACCCGGCACTCGCGCGCGCGCACATCGCTTTCGCCTCGAGCGCCTTCTTCGCCGCGTCCCGGCGAATATTTATCCGTCTCTCTATACACACGCACAGACACGTACGCACGAAGCCTCTCTGGCGCCTCCAGAACTCCATATAATCCGCTACGTCCAATAATTGTCCTGCCCCGAGGCCAATTTTACGTTGCCATAACAACCAGGGATGTTAGTAAAAGTGTGTCTGTTCGCGTTTACTTGCGTTCCCTCCTCTCTCCAGGAGGCGACCCTCCCCACCTTCTACCACCACTGCACCCTCGGTCGTGAACTCTTCGTTCCGTTTTTGCTTGCCCCTCTGGAAAGTCCCCCCCTTTTTTTCTTCTTGCCTTCTCTCCCTGCGCCTCTCTTTCCATCGCGCTTCCTTGGCGCCTCGGGGCACTCGGTTCGTCGGACCGCTGCTTTGTCGGTTGGCGTTCTTGCTGGAATATGGGGAAGTGGGAAATCCGGCCCCCCAGGCTGGAAGCCAACGCGCATGCGTGGCTCGGGGCGGTGGCCCAGCCGGGGCCTCGTTCCGGCACCTGGGGCCATGTTGTTGCCCGCCCGGGCCTGCCAGAGTGTGTCTGCACGGACGCGGCAGGGGCTCGATGGAAAAAAAGGAGTGGCGGCGGCCGCTGGCGCTGGCCACGATAAATAACGCATGAAACTCGGCAGAAGCTCCCTCCAAGGAGGCGAGACCACGACTTGTCGCCAGTTCGTTACTCAAGAGGTCACACGTGTCTAACGCCTCGTGAGCCTGCGCTCCTCTGCCCTGGCAGTAATACGACGAGGCGATGTAAATGGGCCGCGCCTTCTATTGTAGGACACGAAACCCTGAGGCAACTTGCGAAAGTTCTCAAGACTGCTCTATTAATTACCTGCATTTCCTGTGCCACTTCGAGAGTCATACCCATGACTAGTGACTGAGGTGTACGCATTTGAAAGAAATAGGGCATAATCAGAGCCCCTGGCAAAAGAAGAAAAGAAGGGAAAAAATGAGAGAGAGAGAGAGAGAGAGAGAGAGAGAGAGAGAGAGAGAGAGAGAGAGAGCCGTGGGCGGCTCTAAAAGCTCGGGGAATGAATGAAGACAAGAAAATAGCACGTTAATCCCGCAAGTGTGCAAGATACGGGTACATGTGACGGGGCATCATGCTTTCAAGTTCAGCAGTGCCGTTGAAATCCTCATTTCTGCCTTGATTTTTACGCTTACTCTATGTGGTTGAGAGAAACACTGTGGCTAATTCAATGGTATTAAGATGCATCGAAAACACGAATCAGAATATGCACGGACTTAGCCTATAATGAACATCGACTATAGTTGAGCGTATGACCAACCCAGACGAATGCATATCGCGCGTGTACGTAGTTCACTGTACACTGCCATCGTCGTCCGTGCTCCCTCTCTCTCCTTTTGCTTCTCCTACGCAGAGTAGCGGGCCAGAAACAAAGCTCCTCCTGGCCGACTTCTCTGCTTTTCTGACAATAAAAATGTTCGCTCTCTCCAGACGAATAAAAAATTTCACGCATAAAATCATGCTGCATACATCGAATAGCATGACTTCGAGCCTAGCGATTCATTATGAAGCGTAAGAAAGCGATCGAAATAGCGGCAACATTACCAGAATTTAGAGCTTCGCGGATGTGGTCTATAGCCTTCCTTACTGGTATAGTTAGCGAATTTAGATTTAATATAAACGAGTAAGTTAGGTTGAAAAGAAGTCGCGAATCTAAAGATGAAACGTGGTTTTACCTCTGCGAAGTTTTAGTGGAGAACAGTGTGTTATCGTCTTCGAAATCTAACCATCTGTTGAAGCTACGAGGGCACTCTGTACGTTAGCTGGCTGTTGAAAAGCATAACGGACGGCTTGCCTGACTTTACCGCCAGAAATATTGCTGCATGTGCCACATCGGAAAAAAATCCTCCTTTCAAAACGCTGGGCCAGCTTTCCAACTTTTCAAAATTGTCAGGAACATGTCGATGGCTCTCAATACGTTTACGTAGCTATCATGTCAGGCATGTTATACAGAAATGGTTTTGTGAATCTACCACTGGACCGATTTGAATTAAATTTATTGCATTTGAGAAAAAGGCAAACTCTAGTGACTGTGCCACGCAGTATTTTGATTTAATGTCTAGAATATTTTAGAAAAATTGCCGAAAATCATTAAGGTAAAGAATATAGAGGCACGAAGTTTAAAAATCCGTAACTCTGCATCCAAAACAGATATCGCAGTTACGTAAACTGCATCCGTTATAGCACCTAAAGCGGACAAATGTGATATATGAAATTAAAGCTTACACGAATTTGTTGCAATGTTTTGCAAAGGTCCTACTCACAAATTAGTGAAATAATTGAAAGAGGTCTATGATACATCAGTGTTGTCCGCTTTAGATGTAATAATTAGGTGCAGTTTACGAAATTATGATATCGTTTTTAAATGCGGAGTTACCAGAGTTGCAAAGTTTATAATTTCGCTTTCGAAATTCTGGAGTTCTCAGCAATTTCTATAAAAGAATGGTCAGCCTAAATAAAAATCTTCTTTATAAACAGTCATTGGAGTTTAGCTTTTTCATTTACATGCAACAAAGCTCATCAAATTTGGTGCAGTGGTTGCCGAGCAAAGCGACTTCTCCATTTCCATATATTTACATAGAGCACCCGAGCTGAAGCTTCTGTACAAGTGTACTCGTACTGAACGTGCAGCACATCCAACACACGAGTAATTGTGCATTCAAACACTGCTCCTCTACTAATACACGCTGTTCTCTTTGAGTGTGGGCTTATCGCAACGTCAACACAAAATAAACACCCAAATAAAGGCTGATTTTCTATGTCCCTTAGTATTTTTCTTCTTTTCATTGTGGTTGCGTCACCGCGGGTGCGTTCGGTTCATCGAGCATCGATGTATACGAATGACGCTGACGTAATTATCGTGGCTACATTTACATCACGCCTAGAGCGCCTAAAAGCTGCCGGCCACCTTTTGTGCACGTGCCAACGTGCCCGCAGGGAAGTGCGGCCAAATACAACATAGTTTTCGTGTGCTATAGGCGGGTAAAGCGTTTCCATATTACGACGTTTTACAGCGGCCTTTCCGTGCCACTCATTGTCAGGGCGACATCGTCGAACAACGTTTTCGCCGCACATTCTTTTCGGGAAACGAAAGACAGTGGTACTGGCCCCTGCCGACGGGTGCAGCGTGGCAACCTAGACCGGTGAACGTTCCGTCTTATTTCTTAGACATGAACACGCAGGTCTTTGCGGGTTGTTCTATAAAACTAAACTTGGTCTATAATGCTGTAAATGTAGTCTATAGTGAGCCATCGCGAGAACAAATACTACGCTGGCACGACATACCGTACAGCGAATGGGGCACTGTTGATCGAGTATCCTCGGTGCCAGGTGTGGCGCTGGCCCAGCGGCCCGGAGCTCGACCAGGTGGAGAAAGCCCGGTCAGTGACCGAGGCGGCGTTGAACGAAATAGGTTCGCCGGTCCCACGAAACGTGGGCGTCTATGTCAAAGGGAAGCATTCGCCGCTCATAGCGCGCGCATAAGTGTTTATTGAATAGTAATCGGAGAACGGCAAGGGTTGACGGTACTCGCGCAGAATGTTGTAGCACGTTTCCAATTGCGCAGAATCAACGAAGTTCGAGGCAACTGTTTTTCATGTCACCTCTATTTAATTAGTCACAATTATAATGGGAACGGTGGCTGTTTGTCTGCGTACCCGCCGTGGTTGCTCAGTGGCTATGGTGTTAGGCGGCTGAGCACGAGGTCGCGGGATCGAATCCCGGCCACGGCGGCCGCATTTCGATGGGGGCGAAATGCGAAAACGCCCGTGTACTTAGATTTAGGCGCACGTTAAAGAACCCCAGGTGGTCGAAATTTTCGGAGTCCTCAACTACGATGTGCCTCATAATCAGAAAGTGGTTTTGGCACGTAAAACCCCATAATTTAATTTTAATTTTGTTTGTCTGCGTAGTACACACCACACGTAGCGAGAAATGTTTGCTTGACGCGGCATTGCGCGCCACTGTTCATAATTAACTATCAAGCACCCAGATTTTAAAAAAAGAGCGATTGCGTTACTCGAAGAAAACCTAGTGCATATTGTTTCTGGTACAGTGGAGTGGCTGCCAGTAATTATTTTATTACTGAGATTTAGTTAGGTAATTGTAATTAATTATCTAACTCGAGAATTACTGTCGTAATCATCAAAGTGTCAACGAGGCATCTGTAGGCACAGCCAAGGGAGATTTAATTGTGGTATTTTCAGCAACGCACTGATTGCGTACTAATTTTTTTCTGGCTGATAAGTAAACCCCGCGAAATATGGAAAATACCACGTGACTGCGCTCCCACTCACATCATAAAGCAACGCCCTCGAACAAGTTCCCTCTTAGTTAGCCAGAACGAAATAAAGGAAATAAAGGAAATAAAGAAAAACATCGTGATCGAGCTAGTTCCTTATCTGCCGCGCTCTGGTTGAAGTAACACGTCGCGTTTGGTGTTAGTTGCGAACAAGCTGTGATAGCTGTTGTCGTAGCTTAGATAAAGTGCACTCATGTTCTCTTTTTCGTTTGCCACGAAACCTATCCCCAAGAAAGCGAACTGACAATGTCAGTGCAGAGGTTTTGAATGATTGAATTACGGGGTTTTACGTGCCAAAACCACGATCTGATTGTGAGGCACACCGTAGTGGGGGACCCCGGAAATTTGGACAACCTGGGGTTCGTTAACGTGCACCTAAATCCAAGTACACGGGTTTTTCGCATTTCGCCCGCCTAGAAATGCAGCCGCTATGGCCGGGATTCTATCTCGCGACCTCGTGCTTAGCAGCCCATCAGCATAGCCACTAAACAACCATGGCGGGTTGTGCAAAGGTTTAAAGGTGCGTTTTGTTTCGTCCCAATCTCCATGTCTTTCTGTAAAACGCAGAAGGAAAACATAATCCTGGCCTTGGGTGCTGCAAATGGCAACAAGAGGGCGGCCGCAAATATATATATATATATATATATATATATATATATATATATATATATATATATATATATATATATATATATATATATATATATATCAGTCATGGAAGTGTGGCGGTAGACCAAACACATCGACTATAATCAGAAATGATGAAAACCTGAGATAAAACGGCAGCTTCCAGGAACAGCGGCGGAAGGCTCCACCTTTGAGCCCTAGCGTACGCACGTGTGTTCTAGCATTTATGGCCGGAAACCCTCATGGAAGCATGCGGGATGTGGCCACCCAGGTACCAATTTCCAAGTCATCAGTTTGGAGGATTCTAAATGACTCGGGCTTTCAACCGTACCACCTTAACCTGCACCAGCGCTTGGAAGATAGGGACCTGTAGAATCGTCTAGATTTCTCGAAATGTGTCCTCACAAAAGTTGATGAGTCCTTGGACTTTTTGAGCAACATCATATGAACAGATGCAGTCAATTTTTGCAAAAACGCCAAGGTTAATTTGCACAATGCACACTGTTGAAGTAACTCCAATCCACACTGCGTAAAGCGCAATCGGCGCCAGTACCAGTGGTCGTTCAATGTGTGGTGCGGAAATTACACCGGTGCTATAGTCGGTCCTATCTTCTTCGATCGTAATCGGTTCTATCTTCTTCGATCACACACTGACTGGACACCGTTACGTGGACGAAGTCTTTGAAGGAGGGGTGGATGTGTTTTTCAGCAAAGTCCCGCTTTCACGCCTTCCACTTCTGTTGCATCAATAAGATGGAGCGCCAGCATACGGCAGCAGCCGAGCACAAAACTGACTGGATGCGACTTTTCATGCGCAATAAATAGGAAGGCACGGGCCTGTAAATTGGCCGGCTAAGTCACCTGACCTCTCTTCACTCGATTTCTTTCTGTGGGGTTATGTGAAAGCGACTTCAATGCCAGGGTAGGCAAGAAGCAGGCTGGATACAAGTCAGTGGGGGAATATGGCATAGGCTGTAGGAATAGCAGGGGAGAGTTTTTAGTAGAGTTTGCAGAACGGACTAATTTGCGGATAATGAATACCTTCTTCTGCAAGCAGGATAATCGAAAGTGGACGTGGAGGAGCCCCAATGGCGAGGCTAGAAATGAAATAGACTTCATACTCTCCGCTAACCCTGGCATCATACAAGATGTCGACGTGCTCGGCAAGGTGCGCTACAGTGACCATAGGATGGCCAGATCTCGAATTAGCCTAGACTTGAGGAGGGAACGGAAGAAACTGGTACATAAGAAGCCGATCAATGAGTTAGCGATCAGAGGGAAAATAGAGAAATTCCGGATCAAGCTACAGAACAGGTATTCGGCTTTAACTCAGGAAGAGGACCTTAGTGTTGAAGCAATGAACGACAATCTTATGGGCATCATTAAGGAGTGTGCAATAGAAGTCGGTGGTAACTTCGTTAGACAGGATACCGGTAAGCTATCGCAGGAGACGAAAGATTTGATTAAGAAACGCCAATGTATGAAAGCCTCTAACCCTACAGCTAGAATAGAACTGGCAGAACTTTCCAATTTAATCAACAAGCGTAAGATAGCTGACACAAGGAAGTATAATATGGATAGAATTGAACATTCTCTCAGAAACGGAGGAAGCCTAAAAGCAGTGAAAAAGAAACTAGGAATAGGCAAGAATCAGATGTATGCGTTAAGAGACAAAGCCGGCAATATCATTACTAATATGGATAAGATAGTTCAAGTGGCTGAGGAGTTCTAAAGAGATTTATACAGTACCAGTAGCACTCAAGAGGATAATGAAAGAGGGAATTGTATAGAGGAATTTGACATCCCACAAGTAACGCCGGAAGAAGTAAAGAAAAAGCCTTGGGAGCTATGCAAATGGGGAAGGCAGCTGGGGAGGATCAGGTAACAGCAGATTTGTTGAAGGATGGCGGGCAGATTGTTCTAGAAAAACTGGCCACCCTGTATATGCAATGCCTCATGACCTCGAGCGTACCGTAATCTTGGAGGAACGCTAACATAATCCTAATCCATAAGAAAGGGGACGCCAAAGACTTGAAAAATTATAAACCGATCAGCTTACTGTCCGTTGGCTACAAAGTATTTACTAAGCTAATCGCAAATAGAATCAGGAAAACCTTAGACTTCTGTCAACCAAAGGACCAGGCAGGATTTCGTAAAGGCTACTCAACAATAGACCATATTCACACTATCAATCAGGTGATAGAGAAATATGGCGAATATAACCAAGCCTTATATATAGCTTTCATTGATAACGAGAAATCGTTTGATTCAGTCGAAACCTTAGCAGTCATGCAGACATTACGGAATCAGGGTGTAGACGAGCCGTATATAAAAATACTGAAATATATCTATATCGGCTCCACAGCCACCGTAGTCCTCCCTAAAGAAAGTAACAAAATCTCAATAAAGAAGGGCGTCAGGCAGGGAGATACGATCTCTCCAATGCTATTCACAGCGTATTTACAGCAGGTATTCAGAGACCTGGATTCCATGGGAAGAATTGGGGATAAGAGTTAATGAAGAGTACCTTAGTAGCTTGCTATTCGCTGATGATATTGCATTGCTTAGTGACTCAAGGGACCAATTGCAATGCATGTTCACTGACCTGGACATGCAAAGTGGAAGGGTAGGTCTAAAAATTAATCTGCAGAAAACTAAAGTAATGTTAAACCGTTTCGGAAGAGAACAGAAGTTTACGATCGGTAGCTAGGCACTGGAAGTGGTAAGGGAATAGTAGTGACCGCGGATCCGGACCATGTGGCTGAAATAATCAGAAGAATAAGAATGGGCTGGGGTGCGTTTGGCAGGCATTCTCAGATCATGAACAGCAGGTTGCTATTATCCCTAAAGAAAAAAGTGTATAACAGCTGTGTCTTACCAGTACTCACCTACGGGGCAGAAACCTGGAGGCTTACGAAAAGGGTTCTACTTGGGGACGACGCAACGAGCTATGGAAAGAAGAATGATGGGTGTAACGTTAAGGGGGGATAAGAAGAGAGCAGATTGGGTGAGGGAACAAACGCGAGTTAATGACATCTTAGTTGAAATCACGAAAAAGAAATGGGCATGGGTAGGGCATGTAATGAGGAGTGAAGATAACCGATTGTCATTAAGGGTTACGTACTGGATTCCCAGAGAAGGGAAGCGTAGCAGGGGGCTGAAAGAAGTAGGTGGGCGGATGATATTAAGAAGTTTGCACGGACAACAAGCCACAATTAGTACATGACCGGGGTAGTTGAAGTAGTATGGGAGACGCTTTTGCCCTGCAGTGGGCTGCTGCTGTTACTGCTGATGATGATGATGTGAAAGATCGTCTTTAGATGATCGAGATGATGATTTCAGATGAGCTCAAAGCAAGGATAATGGATGTCTGCCGTAGAATTCCAGCGTCGGTCTTCAAGAGTTAAAGCCATAGAAGATGTGATAAAGCAGACTCAGTATTGCCTAGCTGCAGAAGGAGACCTGTTCGAACACGTCCTCTAGGCAGCAGCTGGTGTTAAGCGGCGCTTACAAATTCATAGATAATAAGGTCGCACTGAAAGCTGATGGATTTAAATGCGCAAGCATTTCTACCGTTACCCAACGGAAAAACCTTCCCTCCGTCCGTCCCGTAGGACGATCGTTTTAAGCACAGCGCCCGCAGCAGCCAGCGAATTGGCGCCAGCGAAGTGGCGGAACACAGCGCTCACGGAGCTCTCAGCAAATGCTGCACTCTGCCGCTTTCGCAGATCACTTTCAAGATACGGAAAGCGCCGCCGCGCCAGACATAGCCGCTGCCACAGCACGGTTGATCGCGGTTCATGGTGGTTTAGTGTAGCTAATGAATGTTGCATATATTTCCTTCATTTGCTACATCTCCCTGTTCATTTCATCTCACGTCCACATCCGCTGCGGGCTATCTATAACGCCAGTGAACATCGCTTCTGCTCGCTTCTTCTACGTCGTGTCGTGCAGGTCTCACTTAACAGGTAGGTGTTGTATCCGCGTTTATACGTTTCACGGTTCTTTCGCGGTCGTTCTCGCAGTTTTACTAAACACACCGGCATATAATACCACGAAACACCGCGTCAGAACTATGAAATGCTTACGCATCACTCAGATAAATCTGAATCTCAGATAATATTCTGCGTGGATTTTTTTATTTTTCTTTTATTGTGCAGGCGTCTCGAGTGCCGATTCGGCAAGTGGTAAGCTTACTTTCTTGAACGCATCGGTTTTGCATTTTCTCTACACGCAAGCCGCTTCCCGGCGTGTTTATTTCGCTTGTATTTGTTGCAAACAAGCTTGTTTTTGCAGCACGTATACACTCTAATGAAGACAAAACCGTCACTTTAATTTAGGTTTGGTCCGAAGCAAGCTTCTGGCGCGAAATACAGCTGCGCGCGCATTCTTTCGATGTGGTGCGAGCAGAGCTGATATTTCAAAACATTCTATGGCTATTCCATTGCTTTTTCGCGTTTAGTGCGCCGTCAGAGCAGCGCTTCGGCCACGTTATCATGGGACTTTTGTTATCAATGTGACCAATCGGCAGTGAGGCGGATAATAAGTGTGACGTAGCAATGAAATGAAGGAATCGCTGCGAAGCCACGGAACCTGCTTTTGGTGCTCCTTCCGTACGATTATCAGGGTGATGCGCTGTCTCTTCGGGTTTACGACAGGCAAAGCAGTTGCCTTCAATCAGCTTGTTTGATGGCCCTATTTATGATGCGGGTGGGAGCGCAGCCACATGGTATTTTTCATTTCTCGTGGGATTTCCTTACCAGTCAAAAAAAAAAAAAAAAAAAATTGTAGGCAACTAGTACTTCGCTGAAAACACAGCAGTTAGATGTCATCTGGTGGTGCCTACAAATGCCTCATTGACACTTTGATAATTACGACAGTACTTTTCGAGTTAGATAATTAAATACAGCTAGCTAATTAAATCTCAGTAATGAAAAAGTTACTCGCGGCTACTCCACTGTACTGAAAACAACATGCACTAGGTTTTCTTCGAGTAACCCAACTGCTCTTCTTGTTAAGTTTGGTGCATGATAGTTGCGACACTTTGTATGATTCACTCAGTAACAGAAATGAGGCCAAGCCGGATTCACTCGAAATCAGAATCAACAGCAGTCATGCGCAGCAGCGCTTATACTCGGACTTACATAAAAAAAAAGAGAAACGAGAGAGAGAGAGAGAGAGAGAGAGAGAGAGAGAGAGAGAGATGCTGCAGTTTCTGCGTAAAGGCGAAGCAGTATTAGTGATAGCGAAGTATCAAACAATTTCAGGAAGGAAGATTACATCATTGAGCGACGCCAGATCCTTGGTGGTGCGAGTGGATTCAGGCTGGGCAATTGAACTGTTTCGTACTATCAGGTGTCGCACACATATAAGGCCGTCACTTCAGTGAACAATTCTTCGAGGCACACAAAGTTTCTTCAACTGCAACTGTTATTCAAGGTCATATTATTATATATGTATATATATATATATATATATATATATATATATATATATATATATATATATATATATATATATATATATATATATATATATATATATATATATATATATATATATATATATATATATATATATATATATATATATATATATATATATATATATATATATATATATATATATATATATATATATATATATATATATGCCAGTAATAAGCAGTTCTGGGTCCGGGTAAATATTTACAGTGAAGTAGACGCGCGTATGAAGCGGTTTAATGACGTTTCGGCCGGACCCCGGCCGACACGTCAATAAACCGCTTCGTACGCGCATCTACTTCACTGTATATATATATATATATATATATATATATATATATATATATATATATATATATGGGGTACGGACGGAAAGCTGGTTGGGCCCCCAGCCTCCCCCCGCCCCCAAGAAAAATAAAAAATTTCCGCCTATATACTGGATAAAGAATAAACAACGAATGAAAAAAAAAAAAGAAAACAAAGTTATAACGGGAAAGCGGGCACCATGACTGCGCCGCGCGGCTGCGGGCGGTTCAATTATCCTGCGGACTCAGCTTCACTCAGCTGCTGAACTGGTGACACTGTTTTTTCACGTCGAGCGACCCGGGGACACGAGTTTAAGAAATGGACTCTTCCCTGCCTCCCTCCGCCGCGTGGTGGCACGTGCGCTGACGGCGAACGCTGTTGACGACGCGCTGCCCTGGAGTCGGACGTCCCACGCTCCCCCCGCCAAGCGGGACCGCCAGTCGCGCGCGCAGCCCGCAGGACTGTCCAGAGGAGCGGGCTGGAGTGAGACGGTAAAGAAAGGGGGGCGGGGAGCCCGTTTTCGCGGCATGCCTGGCCGGCCAGCACGTGCTCCGAATGCGCGCGCTCGTCCACGCCAGGTGGCCCGCTGGCAGGCGTGTGTGCGCTGACGGCTGCGAACCCCGCTCACGTATTCGCGAAAGCCGCCTCTGGCGCCGCGCGCGCGCGATACAGCATGCGTTTGCTTGCTCACGTTAGCGGGCGGCGATTCCCGAGGAAAGGGGAAGGGGGGGCAGCGACGCCCTACCTCCTTTTCCTCGCCTCCGCCGCCTGGATTGCAGCCGAGTCCCGCCGCTCAGATTTTGTACCGGTCCAATTAGAAGCAGCGGGGCTGTTTGCGCCGCTAATTAAACGCAGCTGGGCGCTGGGGCGTGCACGTCTTGTCGCTGTTTCCCTCAGGAAACGGCAACCTCCGAGCACGTTTGCTTCTTCTTCTTTTCTTTTCTCCCCTTTGGATCCGTGAGCGCGACAGGCTCAGAATTCACTCACGTTATTCCCACTCCGCTCCGCCTACGCTACGCTCTCTCTCTCTCTCCGTCCTTTTGCTTGTCAGCGGACTGCCGCTACGTGAGCGGCGTCGCAAGGCAAGAGGTCGCGGCCAGGGAAACCTTGATGCTGATGTCTGGTAGCCTACTCTAAGCCGGATGACCAATTCAGAAACGAAGAGGTGGCTACGGTGTTTGTCATAGAGATCACAGAAAATATGGAGCTTAATTTTTGGTGCGTTACAGATCAGTTTATTAATGGAGCCCGCACGGTGTCGTTATTATTATTTTGTTTGTTGAAGTACGTGATTATACTCAGGTTCAAGCAGGATCGTGTATCAAAGGGCAACCTGGCATTGATAATGATCTGCCTGCTACTAAAAGAGGTTCAAATTGGCCTTCCCGATGCCGTCTTGTGCACGCTTAGCAAATTCGTTCGCTCGAATTCATCACTCCAGAGCAGCGACGCGCTGCTGTGTGCGGGCGCTCACCGCTCCGCCTCGCTTTAGTGCGTTCTTTCCCGTCGAGTTGCTAGACGGCGGCGTCAAAAGCGTGCAGGTAATTATCACGCATTTGTTCAATTCGGGACCAAAAAGGAGGAACTTCGACTGAAAACTGAAGCGGCTAATGAATTTTTCGATGCTATTGCTTTAGCGAACTTACCAACTTATTACAAATTCTAAGAACATTTGAGGCCTAATTTCGCCTGCCGAAAACTCATCTAATATGTTTAGATTAATGATGCATGCGTTAGTGATCCTAATATATTTACTACGCCTTTTAACAATCACTTTCTTTTAGCCTTTTCAACTGACAATTTCGAAATCCCACCTTTCAGCAGTAAATGGGACTGTTCCATAATGATATAGCTACACTTCCGCAAGGCGTTTGCTTCTTAATTTAGATTGAAAAAAGAGTTGTGGTTCTGATGACATTCGCAATTCTTTTCTCTTTATGTATGGCCTTTGGTCCAGCAGGCTTCTTGCAGGGATTTTTCAAAAATCTTCACTGACATCATCTGCTATTCAGCTTGGAAAATAGCAAAAGTGATCCCGTTGCATAAGTCTTGCAGTAAACTTCTAATTGCAGACAAATTTCGTTAGCTCTCAAGGCACCAAGCTTCTAGAGCATGTAATCTATCAGCATATTATTGAGTTCCATGAAGCTAACAACATTTTATCTGCCTGTCAACATAATTTTCGTTGAGGACTAAGCGCTATCACTCGATTATCTGAATTTGCACATGATGTCTGCCACTCTCTCGATTCAGGTTTTCAAGTTGACGCCATATTCACATACTTATTTTCTAAGGTTTTCGACAGGGTTCCTCACTCGAAACTTTTGCATAAGGTGAATAATGTATTAAATAACCCTACCATTGTGATTTGGATATCCTGATTTCTATGTCTTAGGTGACAATACGCTTGTTTGAGTTCAGCTAAATCACCTAGCGCTAATGTTATTTCTGGAGTTCTGCAGGGTTCGGTACTGGGACCACTGTTGCTCTTGCTGTACATCGGTGTATCCGACCATATTTCATCTACTTCGTCATTTATCAGGCCATTGCATGGAAAGAGGATAATCTTTTTCTTAATAACTCCGTTGAACCTATTTTGTATTTGATGCGACGCTTGGAAAATGAGAATTCATTTCAACAAAACTGGCTGTATGTCCAGTCATCTCTCACTTACTCATATGACGGTTCTTGTCTGCAAAAAAAGTGTCTAAATATAAGTACCCGGGTATGCTATTTATGCACGATTTCTTATGGTCTAAGTATATTGATTTAGCCTGTAACAAAGCGCTTCGTCGTCTCGGTTATTTACAACCCACGCTTCTTCCAGCTCCTAAGGCTACCAAATTGCTTACCTATAAGACCTTAGTGCGTCCTATTCTTGAATATGGCTAGGTAACCTGGAATCCCTAGTTAAAATCAGACGTACTGAAGTGAAAGTTTGTCGAAAAAAAAGCCACACGCGCTTTATATCCAAATGTTATGATGGTGCCTTCTCTCCCTCTTCTAACGTCTCATCTTTAGATCTCACTACTCCTCATGAACGTCGTCAGGTTGAATGCCTTAAATTCCTTTATAAATTAGTTAACGCTCAACTAACACTCATTTTTACATTACATCAGGTTTCCCAAACCTTCAAAGAGTAAAAATTTTCACCCTCAGAACATTGTACCGATTTATACCAGAACCGAAAGATGTAAACATAGCGTCTTCCCTCGTGCAATTGAATGTTGGGGTATGTTGCCCAGTGATGAGGGTGAGATCCTTGTCACTGAATGAATTTGTAGCCATTATTGACAACTCCTGACATTGTCATCATGCTAAATGAGTATTCGGCAACGTTCATTTTTACCCTACTCCTGCGATAACCTTTCTAGGGTTGCAGCACGTACAAATAAATAAAATACATAAATAAGCATTCTTACGATACTTCACGCACTTTTCAGTATCTGTCTGTCTGTCTGTCTGTCTGTCTGTCTGTCTGTCTGTCTGTCTGTCTGTCTGTCTGTCTGTCTGTCTGTCTGTCTGTCTGTCTGTCTGTCTGTCTGTCTGTCTATCTGTCTATCTATCTATCTATCTATCTATCTATCTATCTATCTATCTATCTATCTATCTATCTATCTATCTATCTATCTATCTATCTATCTATCTATCTATCTATCTATCTATCTACTTAAGCCGACCCAGTGACTCAGGTTGTCTACGAGCTTGGGCCACTGGTTATGTGCTCATGGTTGAGTGATTGAGCGAGTGAATAAACTTTTATTGGGTCCAGCAAAACGCGATAAAACGCGCACCCGGCTAATCCCACGACGGGACTCGCAGGTCTAGCCTGCCGGCCCGATCTCGGGCGCGCTGGACTCCTGCAAGCTAACTCCTACCCAAATCCGGCGTCCCTTAACAGCATATATCCTGACATTTACCCGAATTATTCTTGCGTGGCCTGTGCTGAGGCTGCCACTTTGTCACACATGCTCTGGGAGTGCGGGTCGTTTGGATGCTGTCGTGTTCATTTCATCGCCCTGATTACAACTTTGTCATCCGACTCACGTTATGCCATCGTTGTCATACACCCGTCATCATCCCATTGTCTTCATACCGTTGTCATGCCATCATCGTCACTGCGTCGTCGCCATACAGTCGTCATGTATTCGTTGTCGCAACATCGTCGTGATACCGTCGTCGCCATTTTAACCTCGTCATTCCACTCTGGTTAGCCGTCGTCGCCACACTGTCGTCGTCATACCGTTGTCATCATGCAGTCACCGAACCGCCGTGGTGGCGTAGTGGCTATGGCGTTGCACTGTTAAGCCCGAAGTGCCCGGATTGAATCCCGGCTGCGACGGCCGCGCTTCGGTCAGGGCGAAATGCTAAAATGTCTGTGTACCGTGAATTGGGTGCACGTTAAAGGACCCCAAATTGTCGAAATTAATCTTGAGTCCCCCACTACGGCGTGGCTCATAATCATATCCTGATTTTGGTACATAAAATCCCACGATTTTAAATGCAGTCGCCGCTACGCTGTCGTTTCGCCATCGTCGTCACTTTAGAAACGTCATCCCATGGTCATCATGCCGTCGTCTTTATACTGCCTTCGTCGTTCCATCAACATCATTCTAGCGGGATTACGCTACTGTCATTCAATCGTGATTATGCCGCCGTTGTCATGCCATCGTCGTCATACTGTCGCTGTCATGCATCCATTGTCATGCCGTCGCAGCCATGCCACCATGACCGCCATTGTAGTGTTGCAGTCATCAGGTATTCATTGTCATGCCGCAGTCGTGACGCCGTCGTTGTCATTCTATCGGCGACACTCCGGCTTCGTCATCCAACTATCGTCATACCGCCATTGTCACGCCATCGTCGTGATACAGCCTTCGTGATACAATAGTCGTCATGCCGATATCTTCATACACTCACCGTCACTGTATTGTCGTCATACCTTTGTCATGCCATTGTCGTCACTGCGTCGTCGACATGCATTCGATGTCATACCATCCTCGTGATGCCGTCGTGGTCGTTCCATCGTCGTCACGCAGTCGTCGTCATACGATTTGCTTCATGCCTGTCGCTTTGCCTTGTTATCGCTTCAGAAACGTCGTTCCATCGTCGTCATGCCGTCCTCATCGTACTGCCTTCGTCGTTCCATCGACGTCATTCTTTATCCATCATTTTAGCGCAATCATGCTGTCGTCATTCAATAGTGATTTTGCCGCCGTTGTCATGCCATCGTCGCCATTGTATTGTCGTCAGGCGGTCGCTGCCATGCATTCGTGGTCGTATATACCGTCGCACTCATGCCGTCGTGGCCGCGCCATCGTTGTCATTCCAGCTTCGTCATCCGGTTGTCGTCATGCACTCGTAGCCATTCCATTGTCTACATGACGTCGCTGTCGCGCAGTCGTTGTTATACCATCGTTATCATTTTAAAATCGTCATCTCATTGTCATCATGCTGCTTTTGTCGTTCCAGCGACGTCATTCCTTTGCCATCATTACATCGTCGTCACTGTGTCGTTGTCATACAGTCGTCATGCCGTCATGTTCGTGGGCAACCTTGGCAAGTAAATGCCATATGAAAGGCACCGATACAAGGGACAGTGTATGTCGCATACAGCCGAAGCAATGGAACTCTTAGAATAACCGCTACAAATTTTAAATAAACATGACTTCAGCAATACGCTGCATCGTTACATGACTTGCATGCTCAAAATTACCTTCGACAGTCGTCGTGAGATGGGTTGTGCCGTAATTCCTTTAGAATAAGAAGATTTGTTATAAAAAAATTGACTTCCCATCCCACCCCGCGAAAGTGGATGTCTAGCGAAGCTGTTCAAAACCACCACTACAACTGCTGAGGGGGGTATACGATGGCTTATTGCTTTAGAGTAATGACAGTAACGGTAATTTAGACTAATGGTAGTAATGCAAGTAACGGTAATTTTGACAGCACGCCGCCGCTGGTCGTATTGCCGTTTTTTTATTGCGATAGCAATTATATGGACACTGCAAGCGCATTTCTGCCGTCGGCGTCGCCGTCGCCATCACCGTCAGGTTCCGCATAAAGCCCAAAGCCGATAACCGTTGCCGCGCGCCCTACGCTACATGTGTGAGTGAAAGCGTGTGGGGGAGCCGACGATCGCTTCTCAATCTCGACCGCGCATTAGAGACGAAAGCGACAAGGAAGCGCGCACTCTTCCGTCGCGCGTGAAGCCCCCAACTTTGCAAGGCACCAGGGACAGAAGGGGGGGGGGGGATAGCGTTCTACTCCGGCTTCAACTGCGCATGTGGCTGCTGCGCGCTGTCGCGCGGCCATCTTGAGAGCAATCTGCGTTGTGGGCAAAGTCTGGGTGCGTCGGCGGCTCGTAGCTTTGTGCATGCTGTGTGCTCTCGGCGTCACTTTGCGTTGAAGCGATAGACATCACCAATGTCACTTCGCTCGCTGCTGCTGCCGCGTTTCCTCTCGCCAGCATTTTGGCAGCCAGTTTTCCCGGCGATCGAGTGAGATGTGCTTATGTTTGCTTGTGTGCACGTGACACCATGCTTGTTAATTTAGTTAGTATGCATATGTTTACACGGCCTATGCATAGTTATATACATATTATGCATAGTTTATATGGCCGATAAAAGTGCTATCCTTACTTCGTATAGCTGTCCACTAATTTGATATCACAATCGATGCTTCGCCTTTCGGGCGAAACTGCGACTTTCTTTTCCTGTTTGCCGCTCCTTGTATTCAGGCTGCTCCGCGGGAGTTGTAACCATGCATTACCTACCCATAGCAGTGCTGCAACAACAATGAAATCAGTCTTTAGGCTGGTTCTATTAAATGAAAGGCTAACGACGTCACTTCCCAAGTCGCAAGCTGACGTCGCCGAGACAGCTTGCACAACAGTAATCTTTACCGGGAAACGTATGCGCGGAGCGCTACGTGCTTCGCATTGTTATCAGGAGCGCCTTGTCATCATTTATGTGGTTCGGATGCCTGTTTCGTGCTTGTTCTCGTCTTCCCATTCCCTCTTTCCCGTCCCCCACTAGTAGGGTAGCCAACAAGGCGCATTTCTGGTTAACATCCCTGCCTTCTCTCTTTCTTTCTTTCCTCCTTTCCGCATGTTATTTATTTAAAGCAACGCTGTTCTGCATGTTCAGCGCTATAACGTGAAGCTATTCCAAATTTTTCTATTCCAATTTTGCAATCAGCCCTCCGCGATGAATCACAAACATTTTTCAACCACCCGCACTTCGCCTGTCTGTTACGCGACGTCACGAAAACCGCGATAGCTCCCCATCTGATATGAAGTGTACATAATGATTATGCTTGATTGTGCCGAACAAAAGAAAAATAGCTATTTCTCATTCGACGCCTTTTCGCCATTAGCCCTCGGCTATTGGTCAAAAGCTTTCGGGCTCCACCCGCTTCACCTGCCTGCCACGTGACGTCAACAAACCGCGACGCTAACCCGTTAAAGATGCATTAATATGCATCTTTAAAGATGCATCTTGACGCTTACGCGTTAAAGATGCATTAATAGCCGCGGGCTGCCCCGTTCCGAAAGGAATAAAAGATGGCTGCCGCCGATCGCTCAGCCACTGGCTACCCGCACCTGCCGGAGAGGATGGGTTTATTTGCGTATAATAAAATTTTCTGCGTGGCCTTCTAACGTTTTCGAGCACTTTCGGCACTCTGCCAACTCTTCCTTGCGGAGGATCTGTTTTAGTGACATTCTTAACCTTCCGTTGCACGCCGCCGCGATTTTCGACCAGCCACCGCAAGCTATGTAAGGGAAGGCGGTCCAATCGCAGACGCCGGCTCCACCCTCTTCGTCCGGTTATCTATTTTCAGTGCGCTGATCTGAACCCTCTACACTTGAGCTTGCTCCTCGCCTACTGGAAGCCAATTACAAACGAAAAACTGCTCAATGTAGGCAATGTTATTAGTTTTGAAAGCAAAGTGATCTATAAAATAAGACTGCATTTGATTGGCCTATTGATGCAACGCTGCGGGTTACCGCCCGATGCTTGTGTCGGCGGTTTAAGGTCAGGAGATTGAAAAAAAAAAAAACACATTGGAATAGTTTTACGTGGTAGGGCCCTTGTATACGTGATTCCGAAGAATGTATGCACTTTTCGCTTCACTTTGCTGAGTGCTTGAAGACTGCTTCACCTTCGCCGCGTGTGGGCCCGGTATTTCACTACCTCCGGGTTCGGCCCACATTTTCGCCCATGCACGATGCCACGAGAAACGCTACAGTGCCAACGAGAGGCTAACAGCTTCGCTGTAAAAGTATATGAGTGTACTGGCGTTACGGCAAAGGAGTCTGTAGGCGTGGCAGACATGCTTTACCGCTAATAACGTGTTTCAGAAAATTATTAACAATGAAACTGTTCACCACCTTTTTTATGAGACCCTTGCGTAAAGTTGTTTATATGACAAATTTGGAGGCAGTCATATTTTAATGCACAGCCATTTTATCAAAACTTTAAAGTTCAAACCTAATTTGAGATATTCATAATCGAATTTCAATGCATAATTCAAGCAATATTTAAACCGAGCGTACCCAGCTGCTATGTTGGACGGAAACGCCCCGTGATGAAGTGTAAGCGAAGCTTCAATTATGGCATGTCGCGGAAAATCGTGATACGGAACGTCGCGGTAGATAATTGTCTGGCAAAACGTGCCATATAAGTATCTGCCGTCACTGGCTGCGAGTTCGGTCTCAAACTTCGGTGCGCTTTTCGTCACGGGGCGTTCCCATTTCATGTGATAGCGGGGCAGCCTTTTCTGCCTTCCTGCCAAGCTCGATTTCGATATTGCCAGGATTGAACATCAAACTTTGATGGAGAAATTTCGAATTAGGTGCGATTTTCAGATTTAAAAAAAAATCGGGGCACATTAAAATGTGATCGCCTCCAAGTGTGCCATAAAATAAATGCCCTGAAAGTAATAATAGAATAGGTAATTAACAAACTTTTGTTAATAAGTCATCTGAAGCTAACGTTACTAGTGGCAAAGTATGTCCGCCTCGCCTTGTGACTCCTCCGCAATAACGGTACGTTCCCTACGCCTCCTTGGCCTTTCTATAACACAATTTCACAGTCTAAAACGAAAACCCTGTATATTAGCGCACGCGCCACGCGCGGACTTGGCGGTGGCGCCACTAGATGGCGCAGTGTGCCCAGGGGGAATTGTAATGGACAAATGGTGCAACAGAAGCTCACTGGACTGATGTATACGGACGACATAGTACTACTAGCGGAGAATAAAAGAGATTTACAGACACTTGCGAATATCGGTGGCAACGCAGCGACAAATCTCTGCCTTGTTACGGTTGGCGTGTAAAACCCCGTGCAAAAAGGATGCTCGGCCACCATGCCTCATCGAAACGAAGGGTGAATTCCCAATTTGTTGTGGTTGTCTCGAGGGGTAGCCGGTCTGGCTGGCGCCCCGCAGTGCTTACAGTGCTTTGTGTGAGTGCGACTTTAGAGTGACCTTTTCCACGAACTGTCAAGCTCTACAGGAGAACTTTCGCGAACCAACGTCGCCTGGAAGAATGGATAAATCGCCCATCCACAATCAGACGCGCTTTCCGCGAACCAAACAGGCCCCGCGGGTTGCACCCAGAGAAACAAGACCGTACCAGCTCAGCTGAGAACATAGATCAGCAGATTCCATCCCCGACCAGGCACCAGGGTTGCCAACTGCGGAAGAGGGGCCGTGCAAGCTCATCGGGAAGAAGTGATCAGCTGCCCATCCACAACCAGACTCAGTGCCTGTCACGTGATGTTGACGTGAGCAAGATCCCAGCCCGCCTACGACTTTAGTGGACCTATTTAAAGGGCCCCGCAATGTACTTTTCACTTCATTCTCTTCTTCTTATCTTTCACCAACCATTGAATAAACCGTGCAAGTTTCGCACTAGAAATCGTCTCGTCCCTGCCTGATCGCCATGGTCTACCGGACGCCTGCAGCCCGCCGACAACGCCACGCTACCCAATAGTAACGTCAGTCGAGCTTCGAAAAACAGGCGTCACAACAACTGGTCGGCAACAGCGAGGTACGCCACCCTGGAGAACGCAACAGCCTCAAGTTTAGGACAGAGAAATCGGGAATTGTGATCTTTAATGAAGAGACGAGTGATTACGTGGTGTCAATTCAAGAGCAAGTCATACTCATAGTCAAGCAATATAAATACCTCAGCGTATACATAAACGAAGGAAAGACATACTCAAGCACCCACCAAGGCAGTCTGAACATAAAGGGAAATAAATGGCAGTGCTGCAATAATGAAACACAGAGCACTGTGGGGCCACAGTAAGTATGATGTGGTGCGTGGAATCTGGGAAGGAGTAATGGTACCAGCGCTAACGTTCGCAAGTATGCCATTCTATGCTTATAATCGGATATCTTGTCGGGGTTTGAAGTTAACCAAAGATCGGTCGGCCGGTTGACTTTGGCAGCCCACGGTTAAACCACAAATGAGGCAGTGCATGGTGACATGGGTTGGGCCTCTTTTGAAGTCAAGAGAAGCGCAGAGCAAAATGATTTTGAAGAAAGACTCGGGAACCTGGATGAAAATAAATGGGCAGCTAAAGTGCACAGGTATGTGTAAAAGCGTGGACACAGAATGGAGGAAGAGGTCAAGAACGTTGGCACCCAAGTACAGGGTAATTGAAACCGTAAATATAGACAACCAGGAGTAATCAGAAATTAATTGAGAGAAACAGAGACAGTTAACTGGCTGCAAGGAGTAGAAACAAAAATACCATGGAAATTTACAAGAAAGAGAAGAAAGAAATTAGAAGGGAAAATCTGTACGATAACACAAAAGGCAGTGCCTTGCTATTTGAGGCTCGATCCGATTGCCTAAGGACGAAAACATACCGGAGCAAATATTCGGAAATAGATGCGAAGTGCGTATGCTGCAGCGAAAATCCGGAGACCACTCAGTACATCTTAATGGAATGCGAAGGGATTCACCCAGTGAGAACCGTGGGTGACGTACACTTTCCATAAGCGCTTGGGTTTAAAATGGACGGAAGCGTCAACAGGTCAGCAGTCGAGATAAGCAAGAGACGTTTAAAGTATTGGGTGAAAAAAAAAAGCAGGGAAGATATGTATACGACCGGATCTCTTACAGTCGTATCTAGTGGTAGAAGGTAGATATTGAAGAAAAAAAAAAGGTTAAGGAGATGTATTCAAAAATGCTAGACAAAAAAAAAAAAAAAAACACACGTATAGCGTACCTGATTAAATCAGGCAGGCTAGGTGACTATGTGTCACCGCCTCGTTTCAAAGGGGACGCCATTAAATCATCAGCATCATCATCGGAAGTGCGAGAGAGGAGCATGGCTGCATACACGCCTCATGCATGACGCGTTTCGGTGGGTGCACTACTGTGTGTCGCCACATGGCTTCAGTGCTAATCGCATTAACGTCGACAGGCATCGTGAACTGAGTTTTGCTGGATTTTTTTTCCCTCTATCATTAATTAATACCGTGGCTGATACCTTCCCAATAACTCCTTCATTATACTCATTCATTGGACTTTGTTTTGTTTGACATCGGCACCGTTTTATCATAACAAGGAGCGTCTTTCGCACGTATCGTACGCATCTCGCAAGACATCATTTCTAAGGGAAGAAATACAGTAAGCTTTCCGAAGCTGGAGTCAAACTGTGGTCTTTCTATAGCTACGCGCCAGACGAGACAGACTGTAACACCGAGCTAAGCGAGATCCACACCGAGCGCAACGCGGGTGCTCTTGCCGAGCTCGTGGCGAGATGCGTGGCCCCTCTCGCGTTGGCTCCGTCCCTCTTTCCGTGCGCCCGTGCATTCTTAACACTGCAATCGTGGGTAGGACGAGACGCACAACACGCGCCGCTACTGCATGCGAGTGTAGGCGTGGCGAAAACTAGGATCGGAGGGCCCCTTCGGGAGTCTAGCGTTGTCACATTGCATCGCCGGCGCAGACGAGACAGCGAGGTTGAGTCGATTTCTCGGTGAAAACGGCCTGTGGACACACTATGGCGGATTAGCCAAGAGTAAATTGGAAAGTGAGAAGTACAGCGGATCGACTAAAATTTTAGAACGCCTAATTTGTGTGCGTAATTTGTGCGCGTAATTTTAGAGCGCGTAAATAAGGTTACATTTACTCGAGCCTTCGTCACAATGTATGAAGATTGGGCGAACACTGTGGTTGTAGCGCGGGGAAGCATTCGCGGCGCTTTTCAGTTAGAGCTCGACAGCTCTAGCTGCGAAAAAAACAAAACCACTTTTCTTTTTTCGTATTCCATGCTACGAAAGCTTTCGTGGTGAAAATATGTGAAAGGGAGTTGTCACTTATGTCGTTGAGGCTTTTATCACTGCTTAGGGATCCGTCTAGGGTATTCCGTGAAGTGGTCCTGCCGAAAGTATTATTTATTTAAATTCAATGTTTCACTTAGCTTGTAACATCTGGAGATAAATTCATAGTTTCGACGACACTTTCGGCAGCAAGGTGATAGCTAAACTTTTCAAACGACTGGCTAAAGCTTCTATGATGCAATTACTGCACGTTATTACCATCTTGCTACGTTTGCTCAACACGTTCCCATTTATTGGCCCCCCAGTTTCACTTTCTGCGATTATACTTATTGCAAGCCTTCTTTCTTTGTTTTTAGCGAGCTCCAATAACTTTCATTTGCGTCAGCACAGAGTTATAAATGCTTGCGTCACTATTTCACACAGCTCTGTTCCGCTGCTCCCTCAAATGCAGCCTTTGCCTTTTTTTTCCTTCTTTTTTTTTTCCTACCAAGACTCAGTACGCACTGGGGAAAGAAGTGAGCGAAGAGAATTCAGAATTATATCCCATCTGTTGCTGGAACGGCGCACTCAAAAGACTCGCCGACCGAGAACTTCCGATAATTCATTGTTTCTTCCTTTCTTTTTTTTTGTACCTTGCTTATGCGCCTGCGTTCGAGAAGAGAGAAACTTACGCTTCAATAAAATGGGCAGGTGGCGACGCCGCGCGGTCCTCAACTTTGAGATGAAAGAGCGGACCAAAAGATCAAAAGAGTACGCTTCGTGGTTTGCATAAACCATGCTTATATCGAGGAACTTAGGTGAAGAAAAAAATATATACCTATATATCCCGACCGGAATAATGTTCACATCGTCACGAAAAGAGAGCGCTGCGGCGCCTACATACACGGCTCGGTAGAAAGCTGAGACGCAGAGCCAACTCTCGAGCGTATGGAATAAAGGAACCATAATAATAACAATAATAATAAAAAAAATTACGAACATGAGAGAATGTAAATCTGCTCACAAAACCCCGTAGAGCGGAGAAAAGGGAGAAACGGGAGCAGTACTCCACTTCATTATGCGGCTGCGGTTCGAAATTTTTCGTCTTTGAAAATTGAGTTGAGTCTCGCGTGTGAGCGTGTCGGCGGCGGCCGGCTCGGAAGGCGCGTATTCCACGCTGCGGCGCCCGTATTGGCGCTCTCTTGCTCTTGGCTCGGTGCGACGATGGCTCAATATACCTCAAAAACTTCGTTAGGCGTACACCCGACTCCGCTGAAGGAGCCGGAAGAGCAAGCGATCCGGGGTGCACTCTCTGGCCTAAGCAGGAGCCGGTCCGGGCCGGCATACCAAAGTGGGCGGCCCGAACGCCTGGGAATATGGTGGCGATAGACGAACAGCGGCAGAGATCTGAAAGAAGAAAGAAAGAGAAGTGCTACGGGGAAGCGTGTAAATGCGGCGAAAGAGGCAAGAATGTGCGGCAGTATATGCCGAGACTTGGAAAGCGCCGTCGACTCGCTCGGCTACTCAAAATTTTGCTCTTGCGTCTCGCCTTTGTTTTTATTCCTGCCCCCATTATAACCGCGACGTGTTCGAAAAGCACCGAGTGGCTTTCACGCACACAGACACCCTTGCCCTCGTGGAGGGCTTCTTAGAAACGGGGAAAGAAAGAAAGAAAGTTCTCGCCGTAACGCAATAAGGAGAAACTTCCACAACTCACGAAATTTCTCGCACCCGCAGTTCGTCAGCGGCGCTTGTTCGCAGTGCCGGCACGGCGGCGTATCAGGGGCGGCGGTGCGTGTGCGGCGAATACGTATCTGCGCCCCCACACGTTTCGCCTTGTATGTGTACTTATGTCGCCACACGTCGCGTCGCATTCAGCAGCGCAGTGCGCGCGACTCCCTGCGTAAAGCCCCCCCTCCCCCCCCCCCCCCCGCGCCCTCCCATGAAACATTGTTACGTATTCCTCAGGACGAATCGGGCCGGCCGAGCGTTGCCCGCATCAGACGAGTGCTCACGCCGGCCTAAGAAGCACTGTGCTCAAGCGACAACAAGAAAAGTGGAACCCGGGGCCAGGCGACTGCTTCTTGAAAACCTCGCTCTCTTTCTTCAACTGCGTTTCTACAATGTCTTTCTTCAACTGCATTGATCACAGTATATGTTTCGCATCGTCACCGTTTTTTTTCTCGTTCTATTTGTTTAACGACTAGGAATGAATTCATGTGCGCTCCTTGCCGAGATTAAAGGGAGACAGTGCACGACCTAGTGCGACGGTGTTGTTAACGGTGCTACCCTTTAGTAACACTAGGAAATTTCATTCGAATACTTTCTTCTGATATTTTTTTCTTCCTGTTTTCCAGGCGACAAACGCTGGAACAGAAATACATTTTGCTGCACGTTTTGAGCACTTATAAGTTATTTATCGAAACTGGTACAATGCATAGAGTTCCCAGCAAAGGCTTGTCTGTTGAGTGCTTGCTGACTTGGATTAAGCGATTACAACATGTCCCCTAAATTGATAATTTATATATTTAATAAGGGATATGCGAAACACTGCCAGAAGGCTTTCCCCCACTGCATTACACAAGATGGCCGACTCGGGGCACCATAGAGCCAAGGGCAGGCTTGCAAACGCTGAGGATGTGGTAAGAAAGAGATGGTGGCAAGGATAATGGCACCAGCTCGTGCGCTCCTCCTTTATTTCTAATCGTATACGGCGACGCCCGCCATCTTGTTGGTGTCGAACGAGACGTGTCGGGAGGCGCACTTGCGGAATTTCGCATGCTTCCTATTGGTTAAATTTCGTTAATTTATAATTGTATTAGCGAATGTAGCGCGCAATATCAGACGGTCTTCGCACAAACAAGCTGTACACCGACACTTTACAGTGCGCGGATGAGTGTTGAACATGTACGCAAAAGTGCAGGCTATACTACTGTGGGAAGGCGCGAGGCGATTAGTTTGCCACATCGGATTCTTCATTTCAGTCGTCCTTCGAACGTGCGCTGATACCGGTGCGCTGCCCGGATGTTCTCCTCGCGTGCCACCTGGCTGGAGTGTGGGGAACTTGCGAGATCTTAGTAGTTCAAGTGGCTTTTCCCTTACCTTTGCTTCCCGGAAGAAAACCACGCTCGTCAGCTCATTTCTGCAGTTGAGTTTGGAGCTAAGGCGTGCCATGTGGATATTTGCGCTCAATTTAGTGCCGTGCGGTCGGACAACTGGATTGTAAACTTACGCATACATTGACAAAAATCCTCTTTTACAGGGAAAATTTGCGTCCTCAATGTTTGGGATGTCTGTGGAAGATTAGCTATACACGTATTTGCTACATCCTGAATCGGGGTGTTACCTGCTTGTCACATACGGCAGCTCCTCTCCACACATGTTAAGTGGTTTTTGGACATTGAAACGCACGGAAGTGACAACATCCCCACTTACCTCAAGATCAAGGGAATGTCTAATACGTATTCGTCCACCCCGATACGAAGAATGGATTGGACTGTCTTTAAATCCCAGATTGAAGACGCTTGTCACAAAGGCCTCTCTTGTGGACTTCAACAAGCTATCAAGAAAACGGCATAGACAGCCACGCGCACACTCACGTGTTCTCCAAGGTATTCTGAATTCGACCTGGAATTGGAGCGGCTTCGTACGATTCGCCGTCGTGCCGAAAGAAGATATCGACGCACTAAGTCAATTCAGGATCTAAGAACAGCCAGGCGAATGCAAAAGAAGATACAACGCCGTATGGATAAACTATAGAGGCTCAGCGGTGGTCGAAATTTTGTGCGTCGCTAGATCCCCGCAAACCGCTATCTCAAATATGGAGAACTGTGCGAGGTCTACGTTCTGTTCCGGAACAGCGTTTCCCGTTTAAGGCCCTAGCACTATTCCAGCGCCGACAAGACATTGATGTGGCGGAAGATTTCTGTGCTATGATTGCGGGCCAGCCAACTCGCACAGGTTCGCTTACATTGAACCGTATTCCAGATTCACGAGATTCACGCATGGATCTGCCTTTCACGACGCAAGAGCTTGACGCGGCGTTCGCCCTATGTAATCGGTCGTCGTCGCCTGGTCCGGATGACATATCTTACCGCATGCTATGTCACCTTGGTGAACGGGTACGAAGTCCGCTCCTTAATATCTATAACGACTCCTGGCAGGAGGGCAAGGTTCCCCAAGATTGGAAGATCAGCCGCCTGGTACCGCTTCTTAAGCCTGGCAAGTCTCATTTACAGATTACTTCATACCGACCAATTGTGCTGGCAAGTTGCGTTGGGAAGGTCATGGAGCGAATTATCCTCGCCAGACTTGAGTGGTACCTTGAACATTACGAAATCTACCCGGACGCCATGGCTGGTTTTCGACGTCACCGATGTTCTATCGACAACGTTATCGATCTGGTAACCTATGTTCAACACGAAAAGACGTGTAAGAGGTTATCTGTCCCAATGTTCTTAGATATAAAGGGAGCCTACGACAACGTTCTTCATGACGCCATACTTAAAGCATTGGAATCGGTGGGCCTAGGTGGTCCATTATATCGTTGGGCTCGCAGTTATTTACATAGGCGGTCTCTATTTCTTAACACTGAAGCTGGCCCAACCTCGCAATATTATACGCACCATGGAGTTCCACAAGGCGGTGTCTTGAGTCCCACGCTTTTCAACCTTGTACTCATTGGTCTCGTGGAACGACTTCCGAACACAGTTAAAATATCAATGTATGCCGATGACATCTGCGTCTGGGCATCTGGTGTGACACGGCCGCAAGTCCGAGCCAGGCTTCAAAAAGCTGCCACGTCAACATCGGCGTATTTAAATGAACAAGGCCTCAAGATCTCGCCAGAAAAATGCGCATTGGTCGCATTTAGCCGAAAGCCAATGAGATCATACGATGTCTCTATCGACGGTCAAAGCATACCTTATGTCAGGACGCACCGATTCTTAGGCGTAATCATTGATCGTGACCTCTGCTGGAGTCCTCATGTGGCCTACCTAAAGAAGCGCCTGACGGATATCTCTAATGTGTTTAAGTTTCTTGGAGGAAATGTCTGGGGTACTTCAGTACATGCCATGATGCAACTGTACAGGACGCTCTTTCTTGGGTATTTGCGATACAGCTTGCCTGTGCTGACCAACACCTGCAGAAGTAATATCCGTACACTCGAAAGCGTCCAGGCCCAGGCACTTAGAGTGTGTCTTGGATTGCCGCGGTGTTCGTCATCGGCTGAAACAATTGCCATTGCACACGATTTCCCAGCCAAGACCCATATATTCATGGAAGCGCTCAGAGCACACATAAGACACGTTGCTCGAGCCCCTGCCCATCATCTAGTCTCACTGCCAGAGGATCGACCACGTGCTTCCTTTTGCGAAACAGTCCTGCCTTATCGTGCATACCTTCCATCAGGTTATACAGCTCCAGCGAAAGTTCCGTTTCCACCATGGTGCTTGGCTCAAGCAAAGGTTCGACTAATGGTACCAGGAATACGAACAAAAGCCCAACTCTCGTCTCCAGCCCTCAAGCAGCTTTCACTGCTCTTGCTGTACGAGACGTACAACGAGCATCATCATCTCTATACTGACGCTTCAACCACGCTGAATGGGTCTGCAGGATCAGTGATCTTTCCTGCAAAACCTTCCACCATAAAGATTCGACTATCTCACCAGACTACATCGACTGCCGCGGAGCTTGCTGCTATTCGTTGTGCTCTTCGTGTAATTTCTGAAGGACTACCCAAGAAATGGAGCGTGTTCACTGACTCCAAGGCTGCTCTTCATTGTTTGGGTTCTGCCTTACGCCGAGGACCCCACGAACAACTAGTTCTAGAAATCAGACTGCTGCTTCACCACCTCGTCGAGCAAGGACACGACATCACGTTACAGTGGATTCCAAGCCACTGTGGCATAATGGGTAATGAACATGCCGACGTAGCAGCACGATCTGCACACGAGGAGGGCTTGCAAGACTCCATTCCATTCTCAAGAACAGACGCTGCAACGAAAATTCGTATGCTTGCAAATGAAGCCATCAAAACTTTATGGAACACACCAAGCTTAAAGCATACACGTCTACACCGACTGGACCCATCCCTTCGACTTCGACCCCCATCTGGACTCTCTCAACTCGAAACAGCAGTACTTTCCCGACTGTGGCTTGGTGTCGCCTACACAAGATCCTTCGCCTTCCAAGTCGGTATGGACGACAGCGCGGCTTGCAGACACTGCGGCGGCGAGGAGACCATCGAACACGTGCTCTGCCACTGTCCTCAATACAGCGCGCACCGGCTGTCACTAGCGACCGCGTTGGCACGCCTTGATGACAGGCCACTTTCAGAACAGTCAGTTTTGGAATGCCGACGTGAACTGTCGTCGCAGCAAAAGTCGGTCAAGGCTTTGTTGACTTTTCTACGTAACAGTGGCCTATTAGAAAGACTATAATGACCCCATTTCGCCCCTTCTCATATTTTTTTTCTCACGCTTTTATTTTTGTCACGCTCTTCTTTCCGTCTTTACTTAACCTTTTCCCTTCCCCTAGTGCAGGGTAGCAAACCGGACGTTTTAAGTCTGGTTAACCTCCCTGCCTTTCTCCCATTTGCATCTCCCTCTCTCTCCTCTCTGTTCTGATCACCACCTCGCATGCTTGTTTTCCTACACTTTACGTTTTTCCCCCAGTGTGCAGCAGCCCGCTAGAGGAAGGCGAGCTCACACCGAGGTGTCTTTTTCTGTTGTTAAGAAAAATTTATTTCGCTTTTCAGACCACAGTAAACAAACACAATTTAAAATTAAATTATTAAACCAATAAAACATTTAAAAATATTTTGGTAATTTTTAAAACAAGCTTATAAATTAAGAAATAAATTACATGACACACTTCCTAAGCAGGGCATAGACAAAAATAGGCGACGGTCAGAAAATGCAGCCCGGATAAACAAACGTATAACGGGAGCAGCAAGCGTGCTTCGTTGCACAGCGCCGTAGTTATGCGGGCGGTATACATACGTGTAGAAAAGGGCGCGCGCGCGTGCACGCGCATACATGCATCACTCCCCCCCCCCCCCCCCCACACACACACACGCACAAACACGCACGCACACGTACGAACATGTACACACACACACAGGCAGACAAATGCTCTTGTCAGTTTAAGCGAGCGCTGACTGCGATGCAGATTGAATTGCGTAAAGATTGCCGTGCGGCTGCCAAAACGTTTGTAATGCGGTGCTGCCATACTGTGACAATACCATAGACTGAAACATGCCGTTGGTCCATACCGGTGACTTTGGCACCGACATTTCGAACCGATCAAACAAACATATTTCTGCGTTCATGAAGGAGGCACTGTGACTCGATCACGTAAATGTGGAACAATCTCAGCAGCTTGTACAGGAGGTGCCATCGATGTGGTCGCAAAGGGACTGCACAATTTGACGACCCACGGCTACATCTGTCTTCAAAAGCCGCTACACCCTTCTTAATGCGGCACCCAGCGTGGTACCGTCTACCAGCGTAGCTCAACATAAATCTGCGAAACTCGTGGCATAAACGCATCAGTAAACGACGTTTCAATGTAGCCAGGCGTGTAGCACTTCAAGTTATGTCAGCTAAACGAGCGCGTGTTGACTACATCAACCCTTCTCGCTCTCCCATACCTTACTACTCAGATCCAGCATTACTTGTATAACTACGTAACAGATATTTATTCGCATGATTCGTTCACGTCAATAGTTTGCATCATCATAGATTCCCATAATGCGTGTGATCAACTGACTTTCTTATATTACATTAGTTTTGTGACTATTGTAAGCAAATTTCTTCCTTACAGCTAGTTTTCTCGCGTCCGAGAGGCCGGCTACGTGCAATACCCGGCTTCAGCTTGACCTGATATATATATATATCTATGCATTTGTGGGTTGAGGACGCACGTACGAAAAAACAACGATGCTGTGTTTCCTACGTTTCGGCCGAGGACCGGCCTTCGTTAAGGCATTGTGCTTAAATACGTACATGGCATAGTCGCGCTCAAATGAAACGCGAACGGAAAATTATACGAGGTAGAGCACATTTTGCAAGGAATAATTGCAGATCACGCTTTGGCACCACTTCTTATCCAGGCGTCAAAGTGGGTCCAAGCCCCAAACTAAGCGTACGCACTGCAATCATGCCAAACCCACACGATGCGTGGCGAAAGCAGAAAAGAAAACGCATTCTTGTTTGCATCTAACTTCGTCACGTTTCATTTGTCCACTGTATAGCGTATGTGTGTGAGCATCAAGTTATCAAAAGCGTCAATTGCTCTATATATCACGGAGTTTCTCAGTAAAATTCCTAATAGGAACTCTGGCCCTGCGATAGTTCGGAAAGGATGAAATTATTACTTGGATTGGTGTAATCGTGGTGCTTGTGGCTTAAGACGTTTTCGGGGCGTCATTTGTTAATTCTTATCTAGTCTAAATTTTCAAGTAATCATAGTTTTCTAAGCACAGCGCGGTACGTCTGGTAGGTTGGGCCTGTCGGTGATTCGGGACTACAGGTACAGCTCGAGAAAGACAAGATGGACAGATGCTCACTTTCAGCAAATTTTATTCCGAAAACGCCGTGCAGCATATACGTACACACACATATTCACGCCTCCCAATCCTGGCGCTGCACCACGCAAATATAAATCAGATACCCCGAAACGTGCGGATAAAAGATCATCAGGAGCAAAACTTGCCATGACACGTCACATTTGCCGATAAACTCTATATAGCGGGAATTTCCCTATTTTGTTCATAAAGCTATTGACTGCAGGTGCTTACACAGGTATCGCCCAAATGTGCAATCTTTTCCGCTTCAGTGATTTCACGTGTTTGCTTTCCGTGTGCTTCTTATCCGTGTGCTTGCTTATGACAGAGCGTTTGTTAAACGTGGGGGCACATTTGCACGATCTACAGGGACCAGCTAGTCATTATTTAGGTGCGCCTTTGATATTGTAGTCATGCTCCCTCGATCTACTGTTCGCGCAGTGGCCCGTCTGTCCAACGTAAGACGTCCCACACGTGAGGGTAATCTGACACACTTTTTCAATGCACTCGGTATATAAAAGACAAATTTTTTTCTCAGCGAGTTACGACCAATTTTCTGTGTCGGGTATGTTTCTAGCCTCTTTCGTGGGCCGATGCCGGAGAATGTGAAGCCTAAAGAAGTGGGCCATTATATGCTACGGGGTATGTGACTGGTTGCCGTTATTTTCTGGCTATTTATATGACAAATAAAATTGTCTGACGCCAAGATTAGAAGAGATGATCCCTAGAGCAACAGCCACGTGCTCTAATCACTAGGCCATGGGCGCATATCTAAGCAGGCTGAATTGGACATCCTTAAGAGTTTCCTGCGTGCAAGCCAGCGAGTTGAGGTGCAGTCTCTTGGCGCCTTTTTATCGCAATGTCAAGTGTTTTAACACTCAGCACAATTTTTCCCCGTCGTCATTCATTACTGTTCTGCCTGACGATCCCTCAGAACAAAGGATGCTTCACCGGCAGACATGCCGCTGTCACGGGTGACGATCACGCCTCATCGTTCACTTAAGGCTGCTCAATCAGCGTCACCTGAGTCCTACGGACAGGCAGTCAGGTTCCAGATCGGTTTTTCGAGCGCCCAGAAATGACAGCTCGCTTCAAGACAACAACGTCCCCCCTCCTGACCGCCACGAAGAGGCCCACTGATTGATGACAGGGTCATTGTCGAGAACACCCTGGGAAAGTCGCCGACGGCCGGTACAGTTTGCCACGTGGTTGGCTCGTATTGTGCAACGTTGGAGACATGTGGGACGTTGGAGAACAGGAGGTGGTGAACAATTCGGCGTTTGTGATTGGCCAGTGAATTCCCTCAACGAGGGAAAGAGGGAAGTAAACGGCACAAAAAGCGGATGCGGACGATTGTGGCAGACGCTCGGACATGCAAAGGCTCTATAGCATGCGGTGTGCTCCGAGAGTTCGAGCCAATTTCGTAAAACTTGATCATGTACCTTTTTGAATATGATCCTTCTTCTGTTCTCCTAACGGTCGCTCGGAACCCTTCTTTCTCCCGGCACCTGAAACAGCACCATCCATGGAACCTTCGTGGCGGCACGGACTCCCGACTTCACAACATTACACATATACCGATTTCCACCGTTTTAATACGTTTTCTGAACTACATTACTCACATTAACTGAACGATTTTCACTTGCGTCAAAATTTTAATGCCAGGTGGGGAAAGATGTCTAGCTAGGCGTTTTCGTGTTCCAATCGCAAAGACTGGTGCACAGAAGAAATTGTATTCTAAGACCTCGGGGTAAACAGCTTAGTTTTCTGGAACGAACTGTAACACAAACTATATAGGTTGTGTTACTTATGCAGAACACTCGGACCTTGCCGGCTTGTGTCATCGTTCTCCCTACGCATACTAGCCATGTAAGGGTGGCTAGCGTACACCTGCCGGTGCGGGTTTTCTGCTGCGAAGTACCGCGTCCCTCACATCGCTCAAATATGCCCGCCGCGTGTTGTCCGAACGTGGGCCCAGGATCTCCAGCGATCGCCGATCGCACTGACGCAAGGCGGGCCCGGATACGCGCGAAGACCCTCTGTTGGTGTGGATGCTGCAACAACGTGCTGCTGCGTGTGCGGTGCACGCCCCAACTCAACGCCGGAGGCGGCCAGACGTGGCGCTGCGAGAGCAGGATGCCGAGGCTAAGGGACAACGCCGGCAGTACCCCGCAGTTCAGTGCGAAGCGGACGCACACATCGTGCCCCCCGTGAGCATGACGCAGTACGGGAACGCGAGGTCGACACGAGGCGACAACGCCGACAAGATCCTGGAGTTATAACCGATGCAGCCTGCGGTCATCGCGTTTTCTCTGTTCATGTGTCTGCACACGCCACACTACACGTGTTTACTAAGCTTATGCTTACTGCAATTCATACCGCTATACTACAGCTACGAGCCGCACGTTTCGTGTAATACTCTAACGTTTTTGCTATCGCATTCATTGCGTCACAGTCAGGGCGAAACCGATGTTTAAATAAATAAATCAGTGAAATCGTCCAGTGGCCGGATTCGAACACAGAACCTCTAGTACAGACTGAGCCCAGTACTGTAAACATCTCCCCCACAACGGCGTGCTTCATAAAGACATCGTAGTATTGGCCTGTAAAACTTACGAAAATATTTCGAATTAATTAACGAGCCATCATACGTCAAAATGTGGGAAGATCACGAAAATAGCTCAGTCTAAATATGTAAGCCTATCTAGAAGGTACTGCAGTCTTAAATTATGGGCCCATCCCGAAGACAACGCAGTCAGAAAATTTTAGAGTCCGACGCTTCTCCTACTTCCTTCACGTGAAGTGTGATGCGATTGAGCGCGATTCGCAGTGCCTCCGCCCCTATCTCACCCAAAACACGCACAGGAAGACTGCCTTTCATCGACTTCAACAGAAGGTTGAATCGTCTTCCAACTTTTTTGCTTTATGTTTCTTTTGACGTTCTTTCTTGCGAGATCGATGGGCTAGATGACCTAGTCGATCGGCAAATACTGCTGAGTCTTGCGGGTGCAGAAACACTACTCTAACATTTGACAGTTGTGCGACTTTCTTGAATTCATGTTACACTTTATGCATACATGGAAAGGGTCACCTTTTTCTTGTTCCCTGGAGCGCCTTGGTTTTTAACTGTACATCCTCGAAATTTCTTTCACATGTTTGCAGATACGGGCACCACAATATGCTCATGATCGTCAGGGGTGGCCAGGCGTTCTGCCTGTTACCCTAGCATTTCTGACGTCTTGTGCAGGCAGGACTTTGCCAGTGCGTTCACTACGCCGCATTTCACCAGTTTTGAATGAGATGACTTAAATGGAAGGAGGGGTTTATTGCCTCACAGATGTTACATGCAACAAATATGATCCGCACTCATGCAAAAAGGATACCAAGAAAACGAATCTTCTCATTTTCCAGGAACTCGTCAGTTAGCTCATGCGGGTGAAAGTATTTTTGGAAGGGGTTAAAACGTTTTGCGCGTTGGACTGAAATTCATAGAGACCACTGTCAGTAATAATTTTTTAAAAATGATCGACGAATGTACAAACTTTTCACGTTTTGGGTTCAGTGACGTTGCTTACGGATCTGTCAAGTTTTGCTAAAGCTAAGTCGCTGAGAACAAGGTCAATGCTAGAGCCACTGTCCAGTCCTTCCTTTTGAAGATGGGGTTTGTCGTTTCAAGTGATAAAAGTGAACTTCAAATAAAAAGTTAGCAATTTCAGAAAAGCATGCAGATGCCACGTAGCTAGACTGAACCAAGGTAATGTTGTTTGCCCTCGCTTGGAGATGCTCAGATGATTTTTTTATTCCTCCTAATCAGATTAGTCTTAAGTAATCAACTTCTCAATTATTATAATTACATTAAAAGTGTCAGTGATAAAATTGTAAAGCAACATGAGAAACTCCCGATACAGCTTTCTGCTGCTCAATACGTGCTACATAAAAGTGTTTTTCCGAACGTGAAAGCAGCTCGCGAATGCACGCTAAGTGCCTCGAGCGGCCAGTCGGGCGTCAATTTTGCGTGCATTTGCGGGCTTCTTTCACGTTCGGAAAAACACTTTTATGTAGCACGTATTGAGCAGCAGAAAGCTGTATCGGGAGTTTCTCATGTTGCTTTACAATTTTATCACTGACACTTTTAATCTAACTATTCAAGCGGCTGTAGCCTGAACAGATGTTTATGGTGCTGCAAGTGCTACTGTGCTGTGCGGTGGCAATATGCGGCGACAGTGACCGACTGTGATTGTATGTCTACGCTCCTTTCTTTCTTTATCTCTACTTTGTTACCACTTTAGCTCCCCCTCCTCTCTCTCCCCAGCGTAGGCTAGCAAACCGGATTTTCCCCTCTGGTTAACCTCCCTGCCTTTCCCCTTTCCTCTGTCTCTCTCTCTCTCTCTAAAGATTGGCTCAAGTTAAGTGACACACCCTGTATACGGCTTGGGTTCTTACTTATTTTAGCGAAATATCATCCTGGTAAAAAGCAGAATAAATAGCTTGCTGTGCCTTCATCATCATCATCATCATCATCATCATCATCATCATAATGAACCTACTTTAAGTCCACTGCAGGATGAAGGCCTCTCCCTCCGATCTCCAATTACCCCTGTGCTGCGCCAACCGATTTATCCCCCCACCTAGTCTTTTGCCGTCCTCGACTACGTTTCCCTTCTCTTGGCACCCATTCTGTAACCTTAACGGTCCACCGGTTATCTTACCTACACATAACATGACCTCCCCAGTTCCATTTCTTTCTCTTAATGTCGATTAGAATATCGGCTATGCCCGTTTGCTCTTGCTCTCTGATCCACACCACTCTCTTCCTGTCTCTTTACGTTACGCCTACCATTCTTCGTTCCATCGCTCTTTGTGCGGTCCTTAACTTGTTTTCGAAATTCTTTGTCAGTCTCCAAGTTTCTGCCCCATACGTTTCTACCCCCCCCCCCCCCCCCCCACACACACACACACCGGTAGAATGCACTGATTATACACTTTTCTTTTTAGTGATAATGGTAAGCTTCCACAAATGATCTTAGTATGTTTGCCGTATGCGCTCCAACCCAATCTTATCCTTCTGCAAACTTTCTTCTCCTGATCAGGGTCCCCTGTGAGTAATTGTCCTAGGTAAACGTACGTCTTCACAGACTCTAAAGGCTGATTGGCGATCCTGAACTCTTGTTCCCTTGCCAAGCTATCGATCATTATCTCGGTTTTCTGCATATTAATGTTCAACCCCACTCTTACACTCTCTCTGCTAAGGTCCTCAATCATTTGTTGTAACTCGTCCCCGCTAATGCTGAATAGGACAATGTCACCTGCAAACAGAAGGTTGCTGAGATATTCGCCATTGATACTTACCCCTAAGCCGTCCCAATTTAACAGCTTGTATACTTCTTCCAAGCACGCAGTGAATAGCATTGGGAAGATTGTGTATCCTTGTCTGACCCCTTTCTTTATAGGTATCTTCCTACTTTCCTTGCGGAGAATTAGGGTAGCTGTGGAATCTTTGTAGATATTTTCCAAGGTATTTACGTAAGCCTCCTCTACTCCTCGATTTTGATTACGTAGTGCCTCTATGACTGCTGGTATCTTTACTGAATAACATGCCTTTTCGTAATCTATGAAAGCAATGCAGAGAGGTTGATTGTACTCTACAGATTTCTCGATTAACTGATTGATTACATGGATGTGATCCATTGTACAGTATCCCTTCCTGAAGCCAGTCTGTTCCCTTGGTTGAATGAAGTCAAGTGTTGCCCTTATTCTATTGGAAATTATCTTCGTGAATATTGTATACAACACTGGAAGTAAGCTAATGGGCCTGTATTTTTTCAATTCTTTAACGTCACCCTTTTTGTGGATTAGTATAATGTTGGCATTATTCCAGTTCTCTGGGACCCTTGAAGTCGTGAGACATTCCGCATAAAGGGCCGTAAGCTTTTCAAGCATGACGTCTCCTCCATCTTCGATTAAATCGACTGTTATTCCATCTTCACCTGCCGCCTTTCCTAGTTTCATGTCATCTAAGGCCATCTGTAAACTGTTCATCACTACTTTCAAAGGAGGTGTCCTGGCTGCTCTGGGTCTTGTACAGGTCGGCATAGAATCCTTCCGCTGCTTTTACTATATCTTCGGAGTTGCTGATGATATTGCCCTGCTTATCTTTCAGTACATACATCTTAGCTTGTCCTATGCCAAATTTTCTTCTCACTGATTTCATGCTGCGTCCATGTCTTACTGCTTCCTCACTCTTTCTTGCGTTATTATTTCGAATATCCTTCATTTGCTCATTGTTGATCAGTTTTGACAATGCCACGAATTCTATCTGATCTCTTCAGTTGGACTGTTTCATTCTTTGTCGTTTCTTTATTAGGTGCTTCGTTGCTTGGGAGAGCTTACCTACTGATTTCCTTGGTGCATTGCCTGTCACTTCAAGTGATGCATCTGAAGCCAGCCTAGTTACGGTTTCATTCATTACCTTTATATCATGTACATCTCGCTTTTCTAAGGCTGCACATTTATTAGCAAATACCAGCGTGAATTGGTCCGCTTTTATCCTTACTGCGTCTAGGTTGGCCTGTTTCTTCTTGACCAATTTTACTCTTTATCTCTTCCAATTCAGGTGACTCCTAGACCTCTCTAACCTATGATCACTGCGATGAGCATATAAACAGATGATCAGCTACACTGAGTTAAAATAGTGCGCGCACTGAATACAAGAACAAAAGTATACCACATAATATACAAGCGCTAATAATTACAAATAATAAAAAAATGTTATAGTGACATCGTGTGACTATTCATTGCGATATCTAATACTTGTTAATAATGGCTGTGTCTTCGTAAAAATGTTCAAGCGCGTTCACTGCTTTTTGCTGTGATATTTTCGATGGCCATCGGCCGAGCAATTTTGCGAGTGAGAAAGGTCGGTGAGGATCAATTGAGTGTAGCTCTTGTTGTAGCTTCGAAGAGTAGACGGCGAACATACCCATCGTCGTGGCCACAGGAGGAAGCCGGGGAAGAAGCCCGTTTTATACGATATAGGAAATGTTTGGTTATGCTGTCCCAGGGTGCAGACGATGAAATAGTGTCTCGGTACTTTTCGAAAGTTCTACATCCAGCCGGTATTTGAGTTGAGGGTCCACTTCATAAAGAATTGATTCTATAGTATTTTCATTAAACCAGCTTGACATTCACAAGCGCTTCTTTAGCACTCTCATTATGCGTTTCGTGTCCATTGATGATAAAGGGATGAGTTGAATTTCTGCATCTTTGTGGGCCGATTTTGCCAAGGACTCCGCTAATTCGTTGCTTGCTATACCAGTATGTACCGGGACCCACTTTAATATCGCTTCATGTTTCCTTTCATTAATCTGAGTTAAACAGTTCAATACTGCGTACTTTATTCGTGCGTATGGTTGGCGGTCATGAATATTTTCCAGACATGCTAAAGCCGATAAGGAATCCGCACAAATTACTGACTTTGTTGGTGTCTCATATGTTTTGATAATATAAGTGGATTGGAGAATTGCCGCTAATTCCGCTATTGTTGGTGACGACGTGTGTCCTAGTGGACAAGCGTACTCTACCTGTAAGGAAGGTATAACATAAGCTGCAGTCGCACTTTCTTTATTACAGAACCGTCCGTGTAGACGTGAATAGATTCCTGGTACTTGTCAAATAGCCGATGTAATGCTAATTGTTTCGCTCGTAATGTGGAAACGTCGCTTTCATTTTTGATCCTTTCGATTGACGTTTCTATCTTCGGCGCCTGCAGAAGCCATGGTGGGGTGCAGAGGTCCGAGTGCCAAAAAACTGATCATGGAAGTCCTGATTTGTGCTTTTGAAACATGGCGTGTATCTGTGCACCCGGATGGTTCTCTATCAGAGAGAGAAGTGGGTGCACAGGATGCTGAGTAGAAATTCTGAAGAGATGGCATGTTTCCAGGCTGCGAATTACGGTGAAATGTGGTTCCCGCGCTTCTGCAATAGTGAGATGACTGGATGTACCTTGCGGGACTCATAGACATACCCGAAAACTCTGAGCCTGCAACAGCTGTAGACGGTGGAGGGACGTCGCAGATAATTTGTGCAATACAGGGGCGGAGTAAGCAAATCTCTGACGGACAAGTGCTGAGTGAACTTGAACCAGGGATGCAGTTGTTCCACCCTACTTCGTACCTGCGATTCGGCGGAGAACATTTTTCACACAACTAATTTGGTCATCCAGGGTGGTCAAATGATGAGTCTATCGAAGCTTGTAGTCTAAAATCACGCCGAGAAAACGATGTTTCCGAACCAGCTCGATCTCATGGTCGTCTGTTGAAAAACGCAATATTTCAAACCTTTTTCCTCAGGAAGGGCAAAACCGCTGGACAGCAACTCACGCCACCGTTGCTGTCCCAGTTTTTGCATGTCCCTGTTAGATTTCCGGCGTGCAGCTTGACTCTCTTGATGAGCTTCAAGCCTTCCGGAACGACGAAACCGGTGCTCTGCTCTCCGTCTAACTGCTAGGAGTCGTTCATAGTCGTCGACACTGTATTGTCCTTCCGGAAGAGTTGTGTATCGCGTAGGCCTGGAGTAATTACCAAGTACCGATGACATGAGTCATCTGCTTGGTTCAGTACGGCAGAATTATATTCTCGAAATAGTTGCCAATTAGCATGTTTATGACTCTATGAGATTTTGCCGGAAGCATAAGGAGATGCGCTATGAGAATTGGGTAGGGGTCACTACCCCGTGTCTCATAATCTGTGCACCATCTAATACCGCGCGTAAGGTCAGTGGAGGCTATAGTAAGATCAATACAACTAGCGTAATTGTAGCCTCTTAAAAATGTAATTGATCCATCATTAAGCATAACAAGGCCGCACGAGTCTATAGCCTTTTCTAAAGATCTGCGTCTAGAATCAGTGTGGCTACGTCCCAAAGTAACGTTATGAGCATTTAAGCCACCACAGAATAGGACTGGTCCTTTAATCCTTTGAAAGAAATGCACGAAAGCTGACTCAGTAATTCGCGATGCTGGTTGGATAAAAATGCAAGCTATGGTCACTAGCAGCTTTTTGAACTGAACTTTACAGGAAACGAACTCAGCCACATTAGAGTCCGAGGAGAAGAGAAGACAGGAAGGCAGTTTTGCTGCTGGTGATCTTTTATAATCATGCTTGGGTGTATACGCCTACAGTCTGATGTATCTTTGCGTAGTTCAGCGCCACGATTGTGATATTCCCGTGTGATTATCTGTATATACATGTTTCCACTCCGGTTTCTCCTCGAAAATGGGACGCCGGCGACGGTGGCCGATGACGCCACCACCGTTCCATTTTTGAGGAGTGACGGGCTAGGAAACGTTTTTTCCTGACGGACGCCGGTGCCATGAAGGTGACGGTGACGCGTGGCGAATGACGGCTGTGTGAATTCGGGGCCTAACAAAATAGAACCGACTGCCATCAGCTTTACCTATAACCTCTTCGAGTATAAACCATGTCCATAGTTAAGCGTCATAGGTATATTTTATTCCTTTTTTTCTTTTGTAATTCAGATTCTACATGTGCAAATTTCTTAAGGCGTGCTGATGACCTGTTTAGACGACCTCCACTCCTCTATATGGGCCCGCAGAAGTAAGTACATAGATAAATAAAAGTATACGTCGATCCCATGTGCTGTTGGAATCTGTTTATGTGAACCTTTCATTGGCGTTTGCTATGAACAGGACAGGCAAATGAGGTTGCGAGTAATGCCTATTGCAGAACGTTCAAGGGCTATAAGATATATGGACAAGTAAGCTTTAAGCGTTATACAATGCTGCGTCCTCTTGCTTTGTCCACGTCCTCTTGCTTGTCCGCATCCTTTATTGTACTTGAACGTTCTTCAGCATGTCATTACCTTTGCCGAGTAGTCTCAGAGAGTTCGCCCATGGCAACCTGAAGTCGCTTATTTCGTAAGCCACCTCTTATCTTCTCCTTTAGGGTAAGTATGCCATTTTTGTACCTATCGTCACCCATGCGCGCTAAGTACAGACCTGAAGACACTACCGATCACATCCTGTGCCATTATTCCCGCTTCGACATACAACGACCTACTCACCGTGGGTATTGAGTAGACTGGGCGACCGGCTTATTCGCAGAAGCAAAGGTCTTGCGAGCCTCGCCTCCCAGCTCATCAGCCCAGAAAGCCACATGCACACTTCTACAGCACACGAAGGCGGCAGAGTTGAGTGCCTGACTGTAGGTACGCGGCACCTTGCTTAGTGCGTGTGAATGAGCTGAACTCACGTGTGTACTCTGGCTCTTTCTTTCACGTCCTCATCCCCCTCTCCACGCGTAGGGCAGCAAACCGGACCCAATCTAGGTAAGCTTCCTGTCTTCCCTTCTCCCCCTCTCCCTGTCTCTCTATCCATACTGCTCGAGGGATTCCACTGGAGCCATGTCCCTTCTTCGGCCCGTGTTCACTTCCGTCTTCGTGTGATCCTCTGTCTCGTTTGACTTTTTCTGTATAGAATTTCAGTAGCTTTGAGAAACTGTTAATAAAAAAAAAAAAAAAACTGCGCCGTAGAACACGGTGCTACTGAACGACATAGAGACGTGCACGTGACCGTCATGGTCTTAAAGAAAGATGAAAAGGTGCGAACAAGCACAAATCAGTCTATGAAAAGCTTCCAGAACTGTCGTTTGTTTTCTTTCACAATAAATAAATAAATAAATAAATAAATAAATAAATAAATAAATAAATAAATAACATTCGTGGCCTCTGTGGATTAGCAAACACGTATTGCAAAGCATGTAAGCACGAAAGAAACAATTGATTAAGGGTATTGAACGATAACAGAACATCACAAACGTACGTGCATGCTAAAAACCACGCCTCGCGGAGAAAGGATCGACGATAAGAGTGCCTTCTTTTGCGAATTTCCCTTTTTGTCTGTCTGCGTTTTGGGCGTCCACCATTACATCGCATGACGTGCTGCTTGCGGCAAGCCCTCTCTCCCCCCACGGTGGCCGCTCGGGGCAGCGGTCGAGTGCGACCCGGAGGCTACATCACCTCCCCCTGCGGGCAGACAAGGGTGGCATGGAGGGGGGGGGGGGGGGGGCGGCGGCCCGGGCGGACCTGGCTGACCGGCCTCCCGGAACGCGGCCGGACACAATGGCGGCGGCGCAAACAAGAGCGGTCGCTCACCCGGCGGCGGCGGCTGGCGAGCGTCCGGGACCGGTGGCCGATCAGCCGATACAGTTCGCCCGGCGACCCCGAGGGGTCGGTCCGCCCACACCCCGTTTATCACGCCCGGGGCCTCGAGACCCTGGGGCCTCCATATCGAGGGCCGCCATCGCACGCGTGCGCAACCATAAGGGGGGAGGGGGGGGCTATCGAGATGCGCCCCACCGATATCAGCCGCTCGCTGCAGCGCTTGGACTTCCAGCGCGCACCTTTATCGCCCTGGACTGCGGTGCGAGCGCGCGCGCGCGCGCGCGCGTGCGACACTGATCAGGGCCGCGGATGGACGCGCCGCTGCGGCGAGCGCGCTCCGACCACGCGGCATAACGGCGTGCACGTGGCACGCACTGGCGCCGTGGTTGCGCGCACCCTCCGGCAGAATGCTGCGCCGGAGCAGGCGGCGATCGCCTCGGGAGCAGCTGGCCCCCGTGCGGCGGCCGCTCTCATCCACGGTTCCGCGGCGGAGGCGGACATCACGCGCCCGGCTCGCGTGCAAACACGCCCCGCGCATGTGGGGAGGGGGGGAGTCATCCGCATTTGTCCTCCGCGCTATCTTTATCGCTAGTCTCGTGCTTTTATGCGTGATAGTTAGCAGGCTCGTTCCCCTCCCGCTGGTTGTTGCCGGCGCTGCTTGCTCCTGTTTCGTCGTGAGCGCGCACCGAGACTCCATGCAGCCGAGCGAACAAGTTGAGCGCGCGTGGGATAGAAACATTCTTTGTATACACCGCGGCAGGTGCTTGAACGTAAAAATCGGTGGCCCGTGGAGGTGCATGGACGATAGCACGGTGGCATGTTCATGCGGGATATGAGATAGAGTGCAACAGCAATAAATGGCCATAGTTATGGCAGGAAATTCTAGATTATGGCGTTTCTAATAGTGCATCGGGCGGAGGATTTATTAGCAATGAAGTTGAGCAATTTTTGGCCAATGGGAGGAATCGCAAATTTACTATCGTCGCGTATGTCGACTTTTATGCCCTCGAGAAAGGGCGGCGAAAAAAAATAGAGCAGTGGGAAATGTGGAAAGTGAATGTCGATGACATTGTTATTACTTGACACGAGCATGCATAAAAATAGCAATGCGATCACTAAATGCGCGCTAAGTGGCTCGTGGTAGCCGTGAATATAAGCTTCCTTAAGCTTCTTGCAAAGTGTTGAGAGTCGACTCTAATTTGATTACAGTAAATCCGTTCCCATTCTCGTCACGTGACGATAAGTAGCCGGCACCACTTTATGGTGCGAAAATGTACTAATATATTCAAGTTAATAATAAAAGAAACAAGTGGAGAAAAGAGTCTTCTGTATTGTTGTCGAGGTAACGTCGACTATTGGACTTCGCAACTTCGCAACCCCAACACGGGGGACAAACTTGAAACGCATTTTTTTCAGGTAGTCCTAAAGTGGAGAGAGAGAGAGAGAGTGAAAGGAAAGTCAGGGAGGTTAACCAGAGGCGAGTTTCGGGTTTGCTACCCCGCACTGGGGTGGGGGATATAGGTGTTGTAAAGAAGACGGAAAGAGAAAAAAAAAAACGAGAACAAAAATAACAGGAACACGTAACAGCAACGGCGTTCCAATCACAGGCGTTCACACAGGCCGGTCGATCTCAGGAAGCGCAGCAGAGCTTGCACGGCCTTCTGATGCGATGTTAAATTGCGTCGATGTTGCAAAATTCTTTTTTCCGACAGAGGCTGGCCGTCCAACTGCTTCAGCACCACGGAAAGCTATTGTCTCTGCACACTGTACTGCGGGCACTGGGAAAGAACATGACGAATTGTTTCCGCGTCGCCGCAATCGCCACATGCTGCGGTGTCGGCCATCCCTATGCGGAACGCGTATGCATTGGTGTACGCGACACCCAACCATAGCCTGCACAAAAGGGTTGCGTTTCTTCGGAGAAGTCTTGGTGGAAGTTGGAGGCTTAAGGTTGTATACTGGGTGTATAAACGGGCGTGCATAAAATGTGGTTCATTCCACTCTGATGTCATGTATTGGCGTGCAAGTAGGCGGAGCATCCTTGCAGCATCTATCCTAAACAGCGGGATTGATAGGTGGTCAAGCTGAACAAGCAGCTTGATCGGCACGTTCATTGCCGATGATACCACAGTGACACGGTAGCCACTGAAAAAGTACTTCATGTCCTTTCTCAGTCAGGTGGTGTATGGTCTCTGTGATTTCGAATACCAACTGTTTATGCGGACCGCGCCGCAAGATAGGGCAGTGCCATCTTTGAGTCGCAGAAAATCGACCAATTCTGTGTTGGTTCCTGATTAATAAAGTGTAGTGCGACATGAAAAGCTGCGAGTTCTGCTGCTGTCGACGTTGTCAAGTGAGACGTTTTCAACTTGATGGTGGCTTTTGCTGGAATGACCACAGCTGTTCGCCAGGACGGGGCCGTCGGTGTATATGTGGGTGTAATTCCGGTACTTCTCATATGAGAGGAGTAAGTTAAGCTGTTTAATAGCTGGCGATGACATATCTGCTTTTTTTTCCCGGACGCCAGGTATTGCCAGGTTGATATTTGGCTGAATGAGGTACCAAGCAGGAGTTGAAGGTCTCGCGCCAGGTGTGAAGCAAGATGGTAAAGCCTCACGATGTGCGGATACCGTTCGGCAGAACGAGGCACGTGGTCTCTCCGCAGGTAGAGAGGCTAGATGGTGGCAAGGAGTGCGGGCAAGGTGCCATACGTGCACTCTTAGTGCTTCAACTGTGGTGCGGGGCTTTATGAAGTGGTCTCTGGCGATTGCGATAGTTGCCACCATTGACGCACTTCAAGGAAGGCCTACACAAATCCGGAGCCCTTGGACCTAACACTTTGTATAGTACGTAGGCGTCTTTTACTTGCGGTAGTCAATGCTGGCAAGCTGTACGGCAACAAGCCAAGAAAAAGTACCCTATATAGTTGCAGCATAGCGCTTGTGGGCATTCCCCAGTGCTTTCCTGCGAAGAACTTCAAAAGGTGACAGATGCCTGTCAATCGCTTTTTCATGTACAATACATTGGGGCTCCATGAGATGTCTGTCAATTATGATACCGAATAATTTGTATGACCGTACAGATGGTATCATCCACCCATTGCTTAATAGTGTGTAGTGCGTCATGGGCTTACGCACAAATGACACAAGTGCACATTTACCAGACGAAATCACCAGGCCTTGATTGCGGACGTAGATTTTAGTCATAGTTGTAGCTTTTTGGAGCCTTGCGTGCACCTGCAGGCGTGTTGCTCCAGACGCCCAAACGCATATGTCGTCCGCAGAGGTTGATAATTTAACTGTGCTTGGAAGATGATCAAGGAGACGGATCAGCGTGAGGTTGAACAACGTAGGGCTCAGTACGCAGGCCTGGGGGTCACCAATGCAGGTGTAATATAAAGAAGTGTGGCCGTTTTCGGTGCTCACAAAGAAAGATGGCATAGAGAGATAGATGTGCATCCATCGAAACATACGACCACCGATGTCTACCTCTTCGAGAGCGACGAGGATGGCTTCATGTGTAACGTGTAACATGTGTAACAGCACCAAAAAGACGTCCAGGTCCTTTTTAGTGCTGAACGTAGGTACAACCAGGTCGACGACATTATCAATATATGAGCGGCCCCGCTGGAAGCCTGCTATGGCATCTGGGTAGGCATTGTGGTATTCCAAGTACCACTCCACGGGTCCGAGGATCATCCTCTCCATCACTTTGCTCACACAGCTCGCCGATTCGATCGGGCGATACCATGAAAGTGCCAACGGAGACTTGCCAGGCTTCACTAACGGTACTACACAACTAGTCTTTCAGCTTGTGGGAGGCGTGCCAGCTCGCCAGGATTCATTATACATATAAAGCGGCACAATGCTCTCCCGTTCACCAAGATGACACAGAGCTCTGCAAGAAATTCCGTAAGATCCTGGTGATGACGTACGTCTGCACAAAGCAAGTCCCGCCTTGAATTCATGGATGGAAAATTGTAGATGCATGCGGGTATCACGTGGTGGGGGAAAGCACACGGAATATCATAAGTTGTTGGAAGCTGTGAGTTGCCTGGATAATCTGGCGCAGAAGTCTTCTGCGACTTGAATATCTTGTCGCTGTTGGAAGAACGCCAGAGCCTTGAATGGATACCGCTGTACGGGTGGTGTTCTGAGCCCTCGTACCGTCCTTCTTAAGTGCGATAGGAGCTTACGAAAGTCTAGCGATTCACAGAAAGCAGTCCAGCGTTGTGGTTCCAGTTTATCTAACCGGCGCTGGCTCTTCTTTTGTAAGCGTCAAGCAGTCCATATATCGTGCATTGACTTCGTGCGTCGGTATCTACGTTCGGCAAGTCGCCGGATTGCTTGAAATCGCTCTAATTCTATATCAAATTCAGTGCATTTCAAGAGCACATTAGAGTACACGTATTGTCTAACAATGTGCTCTTCATTGTGTCTTCCAACTTATTAAATAAATTACCTTGACATAGGTCTTCCATAACAGATTGGAATTTGGGCGAGTCCGTTCTTTGGATTGCATCACTTGACTTCGAAGAGGACAGTCCTTTGATCTTGACATACTGCGTGGGATAGTGGTCATTCCCGTGCTTTTTAATGTCCGTAAACCATCCAGTACGCCTGACGAGACTTCGTGAAACGACGGCCAACTCATGACAGCTGCTGTATGTCATCATCATCATCATCATCATAATCAGAAGCATATTTTATGTCCACTGCAGGACGAAGGTCTCTCTCTGCGATCTCCAAATATCCCTGTCCTGCGCGAACAGATTCCAAGTTGCGCCTGCGAATTTCCCAATTTCATCACCCCACCTAATTTCCTGTTATCATACACTGCGCGCTGCTCTTCTCTTGGCACCTGTTCTGTAACTCTAATGGTCCACCGGCTACCTATCCTACGCATTACATGGCCTGCCCAGCTCCATTTCTTTCTATTAATGTCAATTAGAATGTCGGCTATTCCCGTCCGCTCTTTGATCCACACCTTTCTCTTTCTGTTTCTTAACGTTAGGTCTTACATTCTTCCATAGCTGTTTGCGCGATCATTAACTTGTTCTCGAGCTTCTTTATCAACCTCCAAGTTTCTGCCCCATATATTAGCACCGGTAGAATGCATTGACTGTACACCTTTCGTTTCAATGATAGTGGTAAGCTTCCGGTCAGGATCTGGCAATGTCTGCCGTATGCACTCCAACCCATTTTTATTCCTCTGCAAATTTCCTTATCATGATCATGGTCCCTTGCGAGTAATTGACCTAGGTAAACCTACATCTTCACAGACTCTAAAGGCTGATTGGCGATCCTGAACTCTTGTTCTCTTGCCAGGCTACTGAGCATTATTTTTTCCTTCTGCATATTAATCTTCAACCCCACTCTTGCATTTTCTCTGTTAAGGTCCTCAATAATTTGTTGCAATTTGTGCCCACTGTTGCTGAACAGGACAATGTCATCTGTAAACCGAAGGTTGCTGAGATATTCGTTGTTGAGCCTTACTTCTAAGCCTTCCCAGTTTAATAGCTTGAATACTTCTTCCAAGCATGCAGAGCATAGCATAGGAGAGATTGTGTCCCCTTGCCTGACCTCTTTCTTTATAGGTATATTTCTACTTTTCTTGAGGAGAATCAAGGTAGCTGTGGAATCTTTGTAGACATCTGCCAAGATATTCACGTAAGCCTCATGTACTCCTTGATTACGTAATGCTTGTATGAGTGCTGGTATCTCTACTGAATAAAATGTCTTTTCATAATCTATGAAAGCGATATAGAGAGGTTGATTGTACTCTGCAGATTTCTTGATTACCTGAATGATGACCACGATCTGATCCATTGCAGAGCATCTCTTCCTGAAGCCAGCCTGTTCTCTTGGTCAACTAAAGTCGAGTGTTGCCCGTATTCTATTAGAAATTACCTTGGTGAATATTTTATACAATACTGGAAGTAAGCTAATGGGCCTATAATTTTTCAATTCTTTAACGTCTCCCTTTTTGTGGATTAGTATAATGTTGGCATTCTTCCAGTTCTCAGGGACCCTTGAAGTCGTGGGACATTTCGTATGAAGGGCCGCAAGCTTTTCGAGCATGATATCTCCTCCACCTTTGATTAAATCTACTCTTATTCCATTTTCTCCTGCCGCTTTTCCCCGTATCATGTCTTGCAAGGCCCTTCTAACTTCATCGCTGGTTACAGAAGGAGTCTCTGTATCCTGTTCATTACTACTTCGAATGGAGGTATCGTGGCTGTTCTGAGTACTGTACAGGTCAGTATAGAATTCTTCCGCTGCATTTATTCCAGATTGCTGATGATATTACCCTGCTTATCTTTCAGTGCATACATCATCGTTTGTCCTATGCCAAGTTTCCTTCTCACTAATTTCATGCTCTGTCCATTTTTTACAGCTTCCTCAGTCTTTCTCACGTCATAATTTCGAATATCCCTAATTTCTCCTTGTTGATCAGTTTTGATAGTTCCGCGAATTCTATCTGATCTCTTCAGTTGGACACTTTCATTCTTTGCCGTTTCTTTATTAGGTCCTTTGTTACTTGGGAGAGCTTGCCTACTGGTTGCTTTCGTACCTTGCCTCCCACTTCAATTGCTGCCTTTGAAGCCAGCCTAGTTAGTTTCATTCATTACCTCTATGTCATCATCATTATCTCTCTGTTCTAAGGCTGAATGTCTGTTTGCAAACACCAGCGTGAATTGGTCTGCTTTTACCCTCACTGCGTCTAGGTTGGCCTGTTCTTCTTAACTAATTTTACTCTTTCTGTCTTCATGTTGAGGTAAATCCTAAACCTCACTAACCTATGATCACTGCACTTTATTCTACCTAATACTTTTACATCCTGCACTATGCTGAGATCGGCAGAAAGTAAGAAATCTGTTTCATTTCATGTTTCTCCATTAGGGCTTTTCCAGGTCCACTTTCTGTTGCTACGCTTCCTGAAGAAGGCGTTCATTATTCGCAGCTTATTCCTATCCGCGAATTCTACCAGCATCTCTTCTCTAGTGTTCCTAGAATCTACGGCGTAGTTGCTAACTGCTTGTTCACCATCCTGCTTTTTGCCAACTTTTGCATTGAAGTCGCCCATTACTAGAGTATACCGAGGTGGCACTTTTCTCATCGCTAATCCAGAATATTCATAAAAATGTTCGACTTCTTCATCATCGTGAGTGGAGGTTGGAGCGCAGAGTTGCACTACGTTTATAGTACATCACTTATTTAGCTTTATTAAGACTTCTGCTACCCTCTCATTCATGCTGTATAATTCGTCAATCTTGCCCGCTATGTACATACGGATCAGGAATCCTACCCCGTATTGCTTCTCATCTGGGAGCCCTATATAGCAGAAGACGTGGCCTTATTCAGCACTTTATAAGCCTCACCCGTTCTTCTAATCTCGCTAAGGCCAATAATGTGCCAAATAATGCCAGACAGTTTTTCAAAGTGTCCTGCTAAGCTAGCTTCACTCGAGAGGGTTCGTGTGTTGAAAGTTGCCACGTTCAGTTTACAGTGGCGGCCTGTCCGGGTCCAGAGATTCTTAGCCACCTCTGCTGCGTTGGAGGTCCGACCGCCACTTTGGTCAGGTGCTCCGCAGCTGCTGGGGACTGAGGGCCATGGGTATATTGAAGGAGTCATGAGGGAGGTAGTGGCCGAATATTGCACCAGGGAAGCCAATTCCTGTTCTGGTGGAGCTGCGTAAAAATCTAGGACTGCCGTCATTTAAAACCCTGAGTTCGCTGTCGGGGGCGAATGATATCAAGCCTTTGCCTTTCGCGTTGATTTTCGTACTTCATCAGAGTGTATGATGCACACTGAAGTCCCCGATGATAATCCATGGATTACGAGATGTGAACAGGATGTCTTGTAATATTTTGTAATGAAATCTACTTTATGTTGATACGTAGGAGCCACCAACAGGGACGGTAGGTATTTTCTTCTTGACTGTTAAGCACACGTATCGGTTATCGTCATGAGGCGACAGAGGCTGAATAATATAAGTGACGTCACTGGGAATAAACACCGTAACCTTGCTGTTTTCGCCAATGGTTTATAGCCTCACAGCCTGATTTAGTTCGATAAGTTCGTCTGGCAGATGACGAAGATGGGAAACTTGACGAACACGAACCATCGGAAATCAGCGATGCGCAATCAGAGTCCCCGGGCATACAAGTGGAAAATTGTTGCTTTTCGGACCTCCTCCCGAAAAGATACTTGCTGTTGAGCCATGGTTTACTGAAGGGCTGCCAGCACCGGATTTAGTGAGTCCAGTACTTGCAGTGCCCTTCAGGCTGACGGCGTGTGCGTGTTGTCCAGCAATACGCGAATGGCATTCATTAAGGATCACAGCAGAGATGGCACTTGCTGATCTGTATATTAATCCGATGGAGTAGCCTGCTGTACTGGATGTGGCACCTGCTGCTACTCCTCCACAGGTCATGTACTTGGAAGCGGCGGCCATTCATTTGTGGAGAGACAGTTCATAGTTTTCTGCCATCCAGCACCAGTGTTTGCAGCGCTGGGAAGTGCATGTAACGTTGTTACTTGGAGAGGTAATGCATTTTTCGCAGCTGTCGTAGTCTTACGTGAGGACCGTCGATGGCGACGTCGTCTACGTCTCGCTATTTCAGTGGCCTTGTTGTGGATGGAATAGTCCCTAAGCATTTGTTTAAGCACAGAAAATTCCTAATCTTCGGGCAGTCTTTGGAAGAGGCACACTGAGCAGTTTGACAGTTAGGGCACTTCAAAACAGTCGCATGGCAGTATTGTTCTGAGTGGGGCTGGCGCATCGGGGATATATGGCAGAATTTGTGCAAACGCCCTTCACATGGTCGATTTTCTGGCAATTGTAACATTGCAGCGGTTTTGGAACAAACGGTCAAAGCGGGTGGCGGAACTGGCCAACCTTCACGAAGGAGGGCAGGCAGTCACCCTTGAATGTTAATTTCACACAACGTCTCTTACCAAGATGCCTGGGGCGCACATTAACATTGTTCTAATTTGATGGTTTTGTGAGCCCTGGAAGCTCTGCAACCGGGATCTCAATGATAATGTCATAAATTACTCCGGCAATGGTGATGTCATCAGAAGCCAACAAACAAAGACACCAAGGAAAACATAGGGGAAATTACTTGTACTTACTGATTGAATTAAAGAAATTATAAATTAATGGCAATGAAAGTGGATGAAAAAACTTTCCGCAGGTGGGGAAGGATCCCACGTCTTCGCATTGCGCGAATTGCGCAATTCGGTTGAGCATCGCACGCGTATGCGAAGACGTGGGATCGTTCCTCATCGGCGGCAAGTTGTTTTTTCATCCACTTTCATTGCCATTAATTTATCAGTTCTTTAAATCAATTAGTAAGTACAAGTAATTTCCCCTATATTTTCCTTGGCGTCCTTGTTTGTTGGCTTCTCGTGATATGATTAATAAAAATCGGGCCCCTCGGTTAATCCCCTTTCTTCTCTTTAACGAGGGTCTCGAATCCGGCAACAATGATGCCTTCAGGTACCATGTGCGGGTTTATTGACCAGTTGCCTTCACCCAGAAAGATAACGTACTCGTGACGCCTGCGACAAATAGGATGTTCCACATCCGCCGCCAAGGTTTGTGAGTGGTGGCGCTGGCTAACACTCCCAAAGCTAGTTCTAGTAGTAACACATAAATACCCAAGAAAGTGAATGGGGAAACCGCACCGCAGTAGCTGAGTTGGTTAGAGCATCGCACGCGTAATGCGAAGACGTGGGATCGTTCCCCACCTGCGGCAAGTTGTTTTTTCATTCACTTTCATTGCCAAGAATTTATAATTTCTTTAATTCAGTTAGTAAGTACAAGTAATTTCCCCCATGTTTTCCTTAGCGTCTTTGTTTGTTGGCTTCTTGTGGTGTGATTAATAAATAATCGGACCCCTCAGGTAACCCCCTTCCTTGTCGTTCCTGCAATGGTGGTACCATCCACTGGGATAATGGATTGAACCCTTACGTTGCCCAGCTGCAGAGGGCTCAGCGCACTCGGTGTCATCACGTCGATGGCCAAGGTGTTTTTACGTGTGTTTAGCCTTACATCCTTGGTCTCGTTTGGCACAGTGTTCTCAAGAAACAAAGGCAGTGCTTGCCCCTTGAGGTCCCGCAGATCGTCAGTCGAGTTCTGTGGTACAAAGAGGACGGTATGAGGCCAACGTTGAGGCGCAGTTTTTATGGGGAACGAACTTGACACCGAAGATGTGTTGACGATGCTTCGCTAGGCTTTGCGGTGCAAGACAGGTTCAAGATCATCTTGCGATGACTCATCAGCTGATGCGGAGTACAGCTAAATGTGCTGGCTGTCGCTAGATGTATTTCCTCTGTTCCTCGAAGCGATTCCCGCTCATGAATTGGAACCGGACAGGGCCTCGGGAGGTTGCACATCCATCACCGCGAGATGTGTGGCAGGAGACCCCGCAACAGCAGTGAAAAGTCCAGAAAAGCAGAGACAGGGGGCAGGTTGTCGCTCACAAAAGAAGCACTTATATATATATATATATATATATATATATATATATATTGAAGTGATATCTTGTAGCCTACTAATGCCTCTGACACACGGGCACTCTGACGTCCTTTGGACTAGGGGACATGCCTGATGACAACGGAGTCATGACTCATGAAAAAGAAGTATTTCCTTTTTGGTAAGGGTCCCTTACGAAAGACGAAATTTATCCGAACTTTTTATGGCTCAAAGGGTAACCTTGTGGGAAGCTGTTTATACAGAAAACATAGATAAACACAAGGGTGCCTTATTAATGATTTATGTGTTTGCAAAAGCGATTTTATGCTTAGCAGGGACGCAATTTGTCTGGTAGTGAACTTTCATTGGAGCAATACTCTCAAACCGTCGTAGCCGTTGCTACAATCGTTATCGCCACCGTCGCGTCATATTAGCCTTTGACAGCTCCATCACTTCTATGGCTTCGTGCAGATGCGGCTTACGCGGGGCAGCATGATTCGCATGGTTCTATGCTCTTGTCAGTGTTTGGAATCACCGTATACCTTATTTAGCTCGACGTTTGCTCTCCGCTCAGACTACAGGCTACAACTTGCGTTCAGACTACAGCTTGCACACAGCTGCGCGCAGCGACAGCACTACTGCGGGTTTCGCACAAGGCTCATTTTACGTACCGGGAAGCAGGACTACATAGCGGGGCAAAACGCTGTCATCGCTCCGCTGCAGAGTCGATTCATCCTCTGCAGCCGAGCTGACTGCACGCCGTTGGCGTCTGAGGGACGCGCTTACAGAAATGTGAAATCAAGGGCGGTTCCGCAATGCCCGAACAAATGAAATGTGGGCGGAAGGGGGGAGGCCGTAACTGACTCTCAGCTAGAACTGTCTAATGCTGTGGCAAGACCGAAATTAGCTAATTTTGGTTTAAATTTTTAGATTGCATTGGCGAGATACACGATATTATTAACGTTTGGTCAGTTTCAGTTTAAAGGAACACTGTCAAACGTTTTGTTGCATTGCTAACGGTAAACATATAAAGGAGACCGCGCCGTACCGTGAGTCAGCGGCGAAACTCCTTCTGGTAAGGGCTATACTTCAGCGTAATAAAAAGAGATTTAGTTTATAGGAACTTAGTTTGACCATGCGTCAGGGGTATTAGGTAGTTGTTTCTCAATGGTGTAATTTAATCTCGACGACTTCTTCAGTAAAGAACATTTCGATAACGTCATCCACCATCTGCCGTCACTGCCCGAATACTGATCGTATACTGACAGTTCGTGTGGGGCCAGCGAAACTCGCTGAACTCATGGCTGCGCGCATTGCATTTCTAACGCTCGTCAATCTTAATGACACTCGCAAGATTCTCTTTCTAACTCTGAATGTGGAGAGGTGATGTTTAGTGCTTGGCCTGCGTAGCGAAATCATCGCGTCGCCCTTTTAAATAGTTAGGCGCGTGACAGGAAACTTAGGCTATAGATATTTCCCATTCTCCTTTCGTATATAGCGCGCCGATCGTATTATTAAGACACATTATATCAACTGATATGCAACTAAGATACTATCACCTGGTGCCGCCATTTCCGTAACACGATATTGGAAAACCGTAACTGTGAGCATACCGTGTAGCAGTAAAACACCGCGTGACGGGAACGCTCTACAGACTCCGGACGAGAAAAGAAACGCAACATGGGCGCAAGTGTGCTCTCCTTTTACGTCTCTTCCATCGCGGAGATCAATATTTACCATCCAGCGTACAGCTCAAGCGCTCACGCTCGAAAACAGCGTCTGCACCCCGGGGGTAGTTCGCGGAGTGGAGCCGGTTTAATGAGGTTTATTATTATCTACACGGGTGCGACATTATTTTTTTTCTTTTTTTCACGGGGCGCGTTGCCAGCAGGTATATAGAAATACTGGAAGACGAGAGAAAGTGGTGCAGTGGCATGAAAAAAGTACGGCATGCAAAGTATAGCCTATATAGGTATAGCAGCGCAGTGCTCACACATAATTCTGAGTCATTTGTCGGTGCTTGAAGTGAGACGTGTAGACATATGTGAGCGCTGCCACAGTGCGATGAACAGGTTTCATATATATATATATATTTAAATCTAACTTCAGATGGACAATATACACAAATGACTGCTCAGCCCGAACACGGCAAAATATAACTTGCTTACTCTAACTTAATTTATAGTGAAAAAGGATACGCTCGTTTACAACTCCGCGCGTTCTTCTATAGATAGGAGCAAAGGTAGAGCGGGAGCTCCTGAAGGCAGCCTCAACAAGAGCTTCCTGAAAGCGAAGTTCGCCTGAAACAATAAAGACGGGGCGCTGACGCACTCACGGCTAGTTTTTTTTTAGCTGTGTAAATAACTATTGGGTGATTCCGACGCCTCTTGATTTTCGGTGGTACGAGTACCCGCTGTATATAACGGTGGCTCAGTGGCCATGCTGCTTTGACGAAGTGTGCATGTGCTTGAGGTCACCGGCTCTGCTCTCGGCCGCCGCGGCCCATTCAAAAGAGAGCGTGAAATGCAGAAACGCTCGTGTACACTGCTTTGGATGTAGCTCAAGCAGACCCAGGCGGTTAAGTCTTATTCGGGGACCTCCACCACGGCGGCGTCTTTCATATCTAACTTTGCGGCTTCGGAACGTTAAGCCCCATAATTTAAATCCGGCATGAACAGGCGAATGTAAAGCTTTATATATTGCGTCAATACTTCGTACAAAACTATTGCATTCATTTTCCATACGGATGCTGGTAGACTACAGAAGCTCCCTTGCTTTGTTCGGGCGACAAGTGCACGTTTTTGAAGAGTATTTCTTGGCCGCGTGTGCGACAAATTCTTTGTGCTTACTGGTCTCCGATCAAACCTCATTAATTTAGACACCAGTGAGCATTGTTCACAGTACTGGCGGCACGCTGAAAATGAGACGCCACACGCATTCATCTGCGCTGTCACATTCGCAGTGAGTGTCTTTGAGCAGCGCCAAACCGGTATAGAACCTGTTTCAGGTCGGCGGTACGATACAGCTTCACACCTAGGACACTCGAGGAAAATCTGGCGCTACTGTCCACGTGCGTCGCCAATATACGGCTCTTCACTGCACAGCATAGGAACAATGAGTTGTACATTTATTGGTTGCAACATTGGTTGTAGCTTCGAAAGATCCGCAGAATTTTATATTAATCTTATTGAATTTTTTATTGCAATAAGTATTCTTACGCCAATGCTTAGTCTCAGATATCCCCCAGTTTCTAGATGATTCTGAGAACATTAGAAAAAAAAAAGATCGACTAGGTTGTAAAATACAATTACGCTTGGTTAGTGTTACTTAGCAAACATAATCTAGATTTAGCAACACGCCGTACTCAAAGCCTACTCAAAAGTATGGTTTGTCGTAAGTCCATGATTTCGCCAGGTTCGGCATCCACTCAGCTTTCACGCAAACCGCCATGGATGATGTTCAAACCTCTCGTGCGACTGCGTATATCAGAAAGTGGCAAAAAATTTTCCGTTCCTGCTTCATGCATCAGGAAACTAACATCCTCAGTTGTATATCAAGAGGATATGGGAACTCCCTGCATGTGTATACGGACAGCATGCAACATCGTCCACCTCAATCATGCGCCCACTCATTATCCCGGAAGTGTACACGTGCCGTGTGGAACTGCTTCCCTAGGCGCCCTAATCCTGCGCCTGCCTCACTCCAGAACTGGCGACATGAGTGGAACGGAGACGCGTATTTGTCAGGCACTGTTATGATCGTAATCACTGGTAGCGCGGTCGGTCCTCGATGCGCCGAAGAACCAGGTAGGTTGACCAGGAGAGAGCCCCGGGTGCAGAATTGCAAACATACTCTCTATTTGCATCTATGTATAAGTGCATAAATAATTTTAGAACAAATGATACTTTTGTGGAGCCCGGACCACCTTTTTACCAGGCTATGTCGAGTTGGGGGGAGCGTTGAGGACATAGTGAGCTGGGGCTAGTCTGAGCAACCAACACCTGGACGAGGAAACTCTCTTCAACATTTATCGATACAACGTTGACTGTAACAGCGTTAATGAACTATCTGCACAAGCGGCCACAATGTGGTAACAATACAACCAAACCCATTTGATGCCTCCACTGATCATCATGTGCTATGTAGGCAGCATTTACTTATTTATTTGCATCGCATGTGCGAATATATATGCCGCTACTTCGAAGTGGCTACCACTTGCAGGATCGTCTGTGAACAGCGATGTTTGCGGTCTTCAGTTCTTGAACGTCATGACGATTCAACGAGTGTCCAAAGCCCTACACCCGATCACTTTTTACAGCTTCTTTTGTAGTTTTGCTAAATATGCGAGCTTTTGAAATTTGCGGCACTGTGAAGCTGGCCATTGATTAAGTATACAATCGCATCTAATATAATTTGAATGCATGTCGCTGCAGTGTCAGTAATGTTCTGGTATTGGTGACTACCGTCAAAGTCGATTAGACATGCGAGTGGTTATATACGTATGGGCTGCGGCAACGATATTGCAGCCGAGCTCGCGCCGAACGTTACTCAAATCTTTCTCGAACACGACCTGCAGTTGGCTATACGTTCATTAAAGGGGCCTAGCAATACACTTGGCCTTTAATATTTAGTCGCCTGATTTGGCACAAGGTGCATTCAGTTACGTCGTCTATGATGAAAGCTACAATCGGTAGACTTTCCTGAGCCGCAGAGCAAGGCACGTTTACTGGCGAATGAGCGGAAAATCAAATAAAAGAGGGCGCCCTATGGCCGTGGCTGGCTGACCGTGTTCCGCGTGCCGTAGAGGGCATGGTCCAGCGTGGGCGAAATAGCGAGAGCAGAGCAAAAGACAGCAAAACAGCAAAAGAAGAGGCTGCGTCGCCGAGAGGTGCTGCAGGGCCAGTGCAGCCAAACGAATGAATAAATTTCGTTGCAAGAAAGGATGGCTTTACGGCCCGCTCTGGAGTGAGGGTAGATGGGAAACGGCTGTGGAAGGTGGGCGGAGAAAGAAAAACGTCGCTTGGTTTTTTGTTTGTTCAATTGTGATAACCACACCGAGATTCTGAGGTGGCGCTTGATCTATAGTTGATCTAGTAAACACCGTAAATCAGTGATTGAGTGCCTTGCCGGATGCACAGCTCGTCCAGGTAGCATGAAGTGACTGCAGGTTTGCTTAGATAGAAAACATCGACTGATGAGGTGTGTGTGTGTGGAGGGGGGCGGGGTGCGTACGAGGGAGAGCTGGAGGCAGACAGGTCGTACGGAGCATAGCCGGAGCTTAAGCTCTTTATGCGCGCATATATATATATATATATATATATATATATATATATATATATATATACAGTCACGCGAGATTACGGAACTGTGCGGCACGATGCAGTGTGGCCTGTGATGATATATTTATTTTTATTTACGAAGCTAACACGTGACAGTACTGTATCGTCCATTTACTCGCATACCAAATTATGCAATATGTACGTGTGATAGTTCACACGTACATATTGCATAATGCGTTCACGCACCCCCGCGTGATATCACAGTCAAATGGATATATCCTGTTGGTATGCAAGATGTAGGAATGAGGGTTAATAAATATCAAAGATGAAACAAGAAAACGTCGCACACAACATGCATTCAAAGTAGCGCAATGTTATTGCGCAATGCGATATTTCTTTGTGAACACCGAGTACGGCCACACTTCTTTATATTACACCTGCATTGGCGACCCCCAGGCCTGCGTACTGAGCCCTACGTTGTTCAACCTCACACTGATCCGTCTCCTTGATCACCTTCCAAGCACAGTTAAATTATCAATCTGTGCGGACGACATATGCGGTTGGGCGTCTGGAGCAACACGCCTACAGGTGCGCGCAAGGCTCCAAAAAGCTGCAACTCAGACTAAAATCTACCTCCGCAATCATCTTTTCATCTGCTAAATGTGCACTTGTGGCATTTGCACGTAAGACCATGACGCACTACAGTCTATTAATCAATGGGCAGAAGATACCATCTGTGCGGTCATACAAATTCTTGGGTGTCATAATTGACAGTGACGTATCATGTAGCCCCCATGTATCTTGCATGAAAATGAGGTTGACAGACATCTCAGCTTTTGAAGTTCTTCATCGGAAAGAACTGCCGAATGTCCACAAGCGCTACGATGCAGCTATATAGGGTACTTTTTCTCGACTTTTTGCGGTACAAGCTGTACAGCTTCCCATCATTGACTACCGCAAGTAAAACAAGCTTAAGTACTATAGAAAGTATTCAGGCCCACGCGCTCCAGATTTTTCTAGGTCTTCCTTCAAGTGCGTCAACAGTGTCAACTATCGCAATCGCCAGAGACCACTTCATCAAGCCCCGCATCACAGTTGAAGCACTAAGAGCGCACGTAAGGCACCTTTCCCGCACTCCTTGCAACCATCTAGCCGCTCTACCTGCGGAGATACCACGTGCCTCGTTCTGCCGAACGGCTTCCGCACATCGTGAGGCTATACCACCCTGCTTTGCATCTGCCGCGAGACCTTCGACTCCTCCTTGGTGCCTCATTCAGCCAAATATCAAGCTGACAATGCCTGGCGTCCTGAAAAAAGCAGATATGTCATCGCTGGCTCTTAAACAGCTTAACTTACTCCGCTTATATGATAAGTTCCACAATTAAACCCACGTGACGAACCGAGGGTGCTACAAAGCTATTCCAAAATTTTCTCTTCGGATTCTGCAATCAGCTCTCCCCGATTTGTCAAAAAGTTTTCGGGCTACCCCCCCTTCGCCTGTCTTTGACGCGATGTCTCGAAAACAGCGAAAACGCGCCATCGGCCGGGGACCATGAATTTATTTGCATATAGTGGTTTGTTTTTCGTGGCAGTATTACGTTGTCGAACCCTTTCGGCACGTATACGACATCGCCCCGCCAACTATTCTTTGCTTAGAATCCGTTCTGGTGGAATTTTTAACCTTCCGTTGCATGCTGCTGCGATTTTCGACAAGCCACCGCAAGCTAAGTAAGGGGAAGCAGACCAGTCGCAGACGCCGGCACCCCCCTCTTCATCCAGTTATTTGCTTTCACTGTGCAGGCTCGACCCCGTCAATACTCTCTCCACTTCAGCGTGCTTCTCGCCTCTTGTCAGCCAATTCGATAATAAAGTATCCTCAATCTAGGCGATGCTATTTGCTTTGAAAGCAAAAAAAAAAAAAGAAACGTAGCCTCATATAAACGAGGAGTCCGTTTGATTGGGCTTTTCAAACAACGCTGGGGCTCAGCACCCGATGCTTGCGTCGGTAATTACGTAAATTTGACGTCAGGAGATTGGAATAAAAAGTGGTACGAACAGTTTCACGCTATTGGGCCCTAAAACTGTGACTGTGGCCCATATTCTGTGACTCCAAGACGGCACTGCAGCGTCTACTGTCAGCCTTACGGCGCGGTCCGCATGAACAGTTGGCATCCGAAATCGCAGCGGCCATACACCACTTGATTGAGGAAGGGCATGAAATATTTTTTCAATGGCTACCAAGTCACTGTGGTATCGTCGACAATGAACGTGCCGATCAAGCTGCTTGTTCAGTTCATGTAGAAGAAAATCGCCTAACAATCCCGCTGTCCAGGACAGCTGCTTCAAGGATGCTCCGCCTACTTGCACACCAATGCATAGCATCAGAGTGGAATGAACTACATTTTATGCGCGCCCGTTTATACACCCTGGATCCAACCTTACGCATTCGACTTCCACCAAGAGTTCCCCGAAGAAGCGCGATCCTTTTGTGCAGGCTATGGTTGGGTGTCGCGTTCACCAATGCCTACGCGTTTCGCATAGCGATGGGCGACACGGCAGCGCATCTGGCGATTGCAGCGACGCAGGGACAATTCGGCATGTTATTTGCTGGCGCCCGCAGTACAGTGTTCCGTCGTGCCGAACCAGTTCGACGACCAGCCTCTGTGCGAAGAAAGAATTTTGCAACATCGATGCGACTTACCATCGCATCAGAAGGCCGTGCAAGCGCTACTGCGCTTCTTGAGATCGACCGGCCTGTGTGAAGGCCTGTGATCGGAACACCTTTTGTGTCATCTGTTCATGGGTTTTTCTCTCTATCTCTCTTTGCCCTCTTTCCAACCCCTTTATCCCCCACCTCAGTGCATTGTAGCAAACCGGAAACTCGCCCTTTGGCTAAACTCCCTGCTTTTCCTCTCTCTCTCCATCTTTGGAATCAGTTTATGCCCAGAAAATCAAATATGGAAACTGCAAGCCAACTTTGAAGGTATAAATTATCGATCCATTTTGCAGCCATGATATGAGGGAAGTAAGTGGAAAACAAACAAACAAACAAACAAACAAACAAACAAACAAACAAACAAACAAACAAACAAACAAACAAACAAACAAACAAAAAACAAACAAACAAACAAAAGCAAGCGTTTAAAGCAACCCATTTTCCATTTAACGTCACAAACACGATATCGTTCACGCCCTCGAGAGACTTAAAGAAACACAATGCGCTAAAGGAACTTTCCTTACAAGCTCATACAGGGACAGACAAGTTCATTTGCTATGTTCTAATTTAAACATAATTAGGCGGCATTAAATTCGTGAATAATAATAAAAAAGATCCGAGCATCTCCCTCTTATAATAAGACCTAAAATCATATTCCAAAATAGTTTCTTTAAGTTTGTTAAATCGATGCCCAGAAATCGTGGCATGCTTCGGTCATAAGGCACATTGGGGTTTTAATACTGTTAAATTGGCACATAAAAGGCGTCGCTGTTTGTGCAATACACTGTGGTCCGCAGACTATTCATATTATTTGTTATTTCTTACAGGAAAGGGAAAGCGAGGAGCAGGCTGGCAACTGCCACCGGAAGGGGCACAACGCCTGCCTACTCTTCGCAAGGGAGGTGATAGCAAGACAGAAATGGAAGATAGGAAGGAGGGGAGCAAAGAAGGAAGAAAGTGCAGCAGGACGAATCTAGAAGCATGAAGTAGAACACAGTACAGGTCACACGCAGTATGTCCGGTCACTGTAAGTCACACTACTAAAGAATGTTAAACAGAAGAAGTAATGTCTCGGTTACAAACGTGAACCTAAGTTAGTTAATTCTAGAAAAGCAAGTAGAGCGCGATGAGCCTGATGGCGTCGAGACGCACAACCACTGGGGTACAAACATTCATCGAGTGTCGTACACCGCAGGCCAAGGAGATGACAGTCCCTCACTAACGACATGTGCTGCGCACTGAAAACGGGACACTCCAATATCATATGCTGAAGTGTCTTGCAGCAACGACGAGACGTACTCGATGCACTGTCCGCACGTCCTTGTCTGAATAAACGTTTGCACACGTTCACGCAGCCAACCCTTAGCTTGAGTAGTTGCGTTCTAGCGCGACGAGGCAAGCCTCGACCGCGAACACGGTGCGGGAACGTTCCATTTGCGACGTGCTGGTCTGGATGCTGCTTGAGTAGGTGGCGAGGAATCAGCAGGCGAGCGTCATGAAAATTTCAGGGCAGATACAGTTATTATGAGCTCAAGTTGAAGCCAGCTGATCAGCCTCTTCACTTGCGGTGACTCCTGCGTGTGAAGGTATCCACTGAGCAACGAGAGATATTCCAGGTGATGAAATTTTGTTTCCAGAGTCAGTAATGTTTCAGTTTCAGTTTCAGTTTCAGTTTGTTTGTTTATTCAGACACACATTGCCTGGGTTGAAAGGACTAAAGGCAGATGAACTCTGCCTGACTAAGGTCCCTCCACCCATACATTTGCTCAGAAGCAGTGAGAGTAAAAAAAGAAAAACAATGGCTTTGTACATTAAAGCGCCACAAAAAGATTTTCATGAACAGAAGTAACATCGCGATCAGGCATCTTAAATTGAGTAACGGAATCACACAATAATGCATCAGCAATAAACCATAACAAGAACAAACGCGTACATAAATGGCAACATATTAAAAAGTACAAAGTTTGTGAAAGCGTTATACAAAATGTAACATAACCATTCCTAGCAATGTATAACTGTTAGAAAATGCAGCAGAACACAGAGGTTATAGAACAATAAAAAGGTTTTTTTTTTTAAACTCAAGAACTTATTTAGGACAAGTACCAGATAGTAAGTACATTGTAACATTTTTCTTGAAACTGTGGATAGAAGTACATTTTTCAATAAGTTCGTGGATATAACTGTTGTTGCGGAGAAGGTTAGGTATAAGGTAGATCAATGTTTGATTACCGTAAATGGTTCTGAATACCGGTATTCTAAATCGCTCGTGTCGGAGATCATAGGGAACATTAGTAGGGTAGCACTGAGCCATATAACTACTCAATTCATTTCCAATTTCCTTGCGAAGATACAAGGCGAGCTTCAGATTAAACAGTTGGTTAACTGTAAGCAATTTAAGCTTGTTAAAAAATGGCGCAGTGTGTTCAGTTGGTTCCAGATTTTCTATGCAGCGAACAGCTCTCTTCTGTACAATTTTTAACCTTTCAAGGTTCGTTCCTGAAGTCGTACCCCATATTAAGAGACAGTAAGTGAGATGAGAATGAACTAGTGCATAATATAACTGGAGCTTTAGCCAGTTTGGTACCAGAGACCTAAGTTTATATAAGACAGAAATTGATCTAGACATACTGGCATGTACTTTGTTGATTTGCGGTGTCCAACTGAGGTTTTCATGAAAAAGTACACCTAAGAATTTAAACATCGGGACGCGCTTGATGTCATTATTTTTAAATATAACAGAAATGGTGTAATCTTCGCGTTTATTTCTGCCTTTGAATAAAATATATTTAGTTTTACTAACGTTTAATTCTAGCTGGTTACACTCAAGCCAGTATGAAAGCGATATCAACCACTCGTTCGCCGCGATTTCTAAATCTCTTAAACGGCTGCCAGAGAAAAACAAGCTGGTATCATCCGCATACAGAACTATAGAGGAAGTTTGTGGTACCGGCACGATATCATTTATGTAGATAATAAAAAATAGTGGACCGAGTATAGAACCTTGTGGTACACCGAATTTCAAAGGCTGCAGCTGAGATTTATACCCGTGAAGAAACGTATACTGTAGCCTGTCTGTTAAGTAACTGCGTAATAATTGTAGAGCTACCCCTCGAATGCCGTAATGGGGTAATTTTTCAAACAGTATATTATGCTTGACCGAGTCAAATGCTTTTCGGAAGTCTAAAAAAATTCCTAGGGTGAACACCTTGCTATCAATATTCTTCGCTAATTTTTCTTTGATATTAAGTAAAGCTGTTTCAGTAGATTTTTATTCGCGAAAGCCAAATTGTTCCTTGATAAGCAATTCATGTTCATCTAGAAACTCGGTTAGTCTTGTTTTTATTATGTGCTCTAAAACCTTTGAGAATAAAGGTAACACCGAAATCGGTCGATAATTGTTAAGATTATTGAAAGGACCACCTTTGTGCAAGACCGCAACCCTAGCTATTTTCATATTAACTGGAAAAATGCCTGTTGATAATGCTCTGTTGCAAATATGTTGCAAAGGTGCTGATAAAAGGTTAGCAACGAAAATAATTGGAGTAGCTTTGATGTCATCATTACCGGCAGCAGTATTTTTATTTAGCTTCTTAAGAAAAGAGTTTATCTCTAATTCACTACAAGGAGACATAAATATAGAATTCGTAATGGAAGAGGATATATATTTCTGTGCATCTAGCTGAGTGCTGGAAGATGAATATCCGCCTGAAGATAAAAAGTGGGAATTGAATTTATCTGACAAAGTCTCTTTACTGTATTCGACACCATCAGTAATTAGTGTACCAGGGATGCTGTTTTGTTGTTGACCAATAAGCAATCGTAATGTGTTCCAAATTTTTTTGGGGTCATGAGAAACAGCAATAAACCTATTCTTGTAATATTCACATCGAGCTTTCTTGAGATCAGAGTTTAACTTGTTTCGAATTTTCTTATATTCACTTAGAAGAGAGATATCTTTTAGATTAATAAATTGACGGTACATAATATCACGGGCTTTTATTCTCTGAAATAACTCTTTTGTTACCCATGGTTTTCTACATTTTTTATGTGCTTTTTTCGCATAACGCAAAGGAAAAGCTTCTTCATAGCAACCTTTAACTTTTTGTAGAAAGATGTCGTATGAAATGCTTGCGTTTTCTTCCTCATAAACATTCGACCAATCAACACACTCGATCATCGAGTGAAAAGTAGAGAGACTCATTTGATTAAAACTACGATAAGGTACTGGGGGAATGCGAGCGGGATGTATTTTGTTTTTTTGGAACAGGAAAGATACAGAATACAGGTAAGTGATCACTCAGATCGACTGAAAAAATGCCAGGTATAACATCACTTTCATCATGACTAATTACACACAGATCAATCAGAGTTTCACTTAATCCTGTTATTCTTGTCGGCGAGCGTATAACATTTGTACAAGAGAGTGACTCAATTATGTCTAAAAATTGTCCAGACTGTGGAGTGTCTGTTAGTAAGTCAATGTTAAAATCGCCAACCAGGACAATGGGAAGCATTGCAGAGGACACATATTCAAAAACAGACGTAATATATTCAAAGAATGCTTTAGCTTCACCAGAAGGCGGGCGATAAATTGAAGCAATGACTGTTCCAGCACTCTTAACAACGATTGATTCATAATGCGCAGTAATACCAGAAAACTGCGACAAGACATCATAGGCAATATCATCTTTAATATACAATGAAGTTCCTCCACCTCTACGACCTGATCTATAAACACCCTCAGACCTATAGCCGGAAAAGTGTACAACATCTTGAACATTCTGAAACCAAGTTTCCGTAAATGCTATGAAGTTAAAATTGTAATCAAGGTATTCAAAAAATGCCTCTGTTTCAAGTTGCTTGTTCCTCAAGCTTCTTATGTTTGCGTGGAAAACTGACATGTTATCACATTTTCTGCGCAGGGTATGTACTAGGGATTTAAAAGAAGATACATCGTGATACATAACTTTAGTGAAGTCAGCCATCGAAAGCAGAAATCATAACAAGAAAAATTATAAGTGGTGCAATCTTGTGGCCGTTCAACGAATCTTATCAAGATCAGCTTCGCAATTGATGCGCACTGCCCGCTGGCCAGATGCCCTACGCATGAAAAGCTTTCCATCCTTTTGCCATGCGAACTCGTAGTGCATTTCCCGCGCCTTCGCCTTCATCATCCACAGAAGTTTCTTATTCTGCGGTGTCAAATTGTCTCTGAAATGTATCGCCAATTGAGCAGCTGAAAGCTCATTTTTCTTTGCCATCCATTCATCGCGTATGACACGTGATGTGAAACGAACTAATATTACCGAGGCTTTGCCAGGCTTGGCAGGCAGTCTGTGTAAGGCCTCAAAGTCGGTACGGGTCAACTGAGGAAGGTGAAGTTTATTTGCCAGTTCATTCACCGTAGCGAGAAGATTCTCGTTTTCAACATCTGGCAGTCCCTGAATTTCTAGATTCTGTCTTCTACTGTACTGTTCGAGGGCGGCGACCTGTTTTTTTAATTCAGACACTTCCTGATTGTTGTTAGAGGATTCCACCATATCGATTCTTTTCCCAAGGCTTAGGATTTCTGCTGATTGTTTTTTCATTTCTGCAAGTACCATGTCGTACTGTTCAGACAGATGCTCAATGGAGTGTTCCATTTTGTCGACCGTTTCCTTAATTGAAAAAAAGAGCATCCACCCTACTCTGGATTGCGGGTAACTGAGTCAATTTTCGATTAATTTCAATGAGCTCCTTCTCCAGTGCTTTTTCATCCCGCAAGTTACCACTTGCGCATTGAGTGCCACGGGCAGCTAAGACAAGGCATGTTTGGCATTTCCATGCTCTTTTTGACGTATCATCTTTAGATTTGAAGGCAGTTTTGCTTATGCCCGAGCATGTGCCCAAATGGTAACTGTAGTTACATTCAGAACACGTTGGATTCACACAATTATCTGGGAGTAGCTCATTACAGACCAAACACAACTCCGACATTTCGGTTCAAAAAACAGAAGCTACAAAGCACTTCAGCGCCAAATGTAAAGGAAGTATACGCAGCAGTGGTGGTGGCAGAAGCAATATAGCACGTTAAAGTAGTGAGAAATTAAACCAACCTGCAAAAGCAGAGGATAGTGATCACTGTAGAGCCGTTCCGTCCGTTGCCACCACCACTGAGCAAATGCGCTCGTCGAAGGCTTGCCGTCGTTTTTTGTCAGCACGGCGGTGACGTGGCTCATGACGTAGGGCTGTAGCTGACACGTGGTAGCGGCCGCTATCGGGAAGCTGCAGCAGGCAAGCCGTGATTTTGAAGACAGTGAAGTGTTCCAACGCAGTAACTGCAAAAGCAGAGGATAGTGATCACTGTAGAGCCGTTCCGTCCGTTGCCACCACCACTGAGCAAATGTTGCGCACAACTGGACAATCAACCTGACTGCATTGTAATCTGCTAAAGGCAGCGCGGGAGCCCGTAAAAATGGCAATATTTGATGTGCTTAACTCCTCTTGCACGTATTTCAATGCGACATTAATCGCTGCTAGCTCGTCCGTAGTTGTTGACGAGGCTAGATGGGGTTTATGAAATATACGTTGTACTTTAGTCGAAGGGCAGAAAAAAGCTGCAGAGTTGCCTTGACCGTCGCTGTGTACAGATGCATCGATGAATACTTGAAGGTAATCTGGAAATTTTTCGAACATGTGCGACTGAGTCAATCGGAATATTGCCGAAACAGGCATATCACATATCAAACAAGAATCCCTGGCTCCGGACAGGCGGCCATTGGAATATGAACCTGGCAACGTTTAACGCTAGAACGTTATCTAGTGAGGCGAGTCTAGCAGTGCTATTGGAGGAATTCGAGGGCAGTAAATGGGATATAATAGGGCTCAGTGAAGTTAGGAGGCAAATAAAGCATATACAGTGCTAAAAAGCGGGCACGTCCTGTGCTACCGGGGCTTAGCGGAGAGACAAGAACTAGGAGTCGGATTCCTGATTAATAAGAACATAGCTGGTAACATACAGGAATTCTATAGCATTACTGAGAGACTGGCAGGTCTTGTTGTGAAACTTAATAAGAGGTACAAAATGAAGGTTGTACAGGTTTACGCCACTACATCCAGTCATGATGACCAGGAAGTCGAAACCCTCTATGAAGACGTGGAATCGGCGTTGGGTAAAGTCAAAACAAAATACAGTATACTGATGGGCGACTTCAATGCCAAGGTAGGCAAGAAGCAGGCTGGAGACAAGGCAGTGGGGGAATATCGCATAGGCACTAGGAATAGCAGGGGAGAGTTATTAGTAGAGTTTGCGGAACAGAATAATATGCGGATAATGAATACCTTCTTCCGCAAGCGAGATAGCCGAAAGTGGACGTGGAGGAGCCCGAACGGCGGGACTAGAAATCATACTCTGCGCTAACCCTGGCATCATACAAGATATGGACGTGCTCAGCAAGGTGCGCTGCAGTGACCATAGGATGGTAAGAACTCGAATTAGCCTAGACCTCAGGAGGGAACGGAAACAGCTGGTACATAAGAAGTCGATCAATGAGTTAGCGGTAAGAGGGAAAATAGAGGAATTCCAGATCAAGCTACAGAACAGGTATTCGGCTTTGACTCAGGAAGAGGACCTTAGTGTTGAAGCAATGAACGACAATCTTGTGGGCATCATTAAGGAGTGTGCAATAGAAGTCGGTGGTAACTCCGTTAGACAGGATACCAGTAAGCTATCGCAGGAGACGAAAGATCTGATCAAGAAACGTCAATGTATGAAAGCCTCTAACCCTACAGCTAGAATAGAACTGGCAGAACTATCGAAGTTAATCAACAAGCGTAAGACAGCTGACATAAGAAAGTATAATATGGATAGAATTGAACATGCTCTCAGGAACGGAGGAAGCCTAAAAGCAGTGAAGAAGAAACTAGGAATTGGCAAGAATCAGATGTATGCGTTAAGAGACAAAGCCGGCAATATCATTACTAATATGCATGAGATAGTTCAAGTGGCTGAGGAGTTCTATAGAGATTTATACAGTACCAGTGGCACCCACGACGATAATGGAAGAGAGAATAGTCTAGAGGAATTCGAAATCCCACAGGTAACACCGGAAGAAGTAAAGAAAGCCTTGGGAGCTATGCAAAGGGGGAAGGCAGCTGGGGAGGATCAGGTAACAGCAGATTTGTTGAAGGATGGTGGGCAGATTGTTCTAGAGAAACTGGCCACCCTGTATACACAATGCCTCATAACCTCGAGCGTACCGGAATCTTGGAAGAACGCTAACATAATCCTAATCCATAAGAAAGGGGACGCCAAAGACTTGAAAAATTATAGACCGATCAGCTTACTGTCCGTTGCCTACAAAGTATTTACTAAGGTAATCGCAAATAGAATCAGGAACACCTTAGACTTCTGTCAACCAAAGGACCAGGCAGGATTCCGTAAAGGCTACTCAACAATAGACCATATTCACACTATCAATCAAGTGATAGAGAAATGTGCAGAATATAACCAACCCTTATATATAGCTTTCATTGATTACGAGAAAGCGTTTGATTCAGTCGAAACCTCAGCAGTCATGGAGGCATTACGGAATCAGGGTGTAGATGAGCCATATGTAAAAATACTGGAAGATATCTATAGCGGCTCCACAGCCACCGTAGTCCTCCACAAAGAAAGCAACAAAATCCCAATAAAGAAAGGCGTCAGGCAGGGAGATACGATCTCTCCGATGCTATTCACAGCGTGTTTGCAGGAGGTATTCAGAGACCTGGATTGGGAAGAATTGGGGATAAGAGTTAATGGAGAATACCTTAGTAACTTGCGATTCGCGGATGATATTGCCTTGCTTAGTAACTCAGGGGACCAACTGCAATGCATGCTCACTGACCTGGCGAGACAAAGCCGAAGGGTGGGTCTAAAAATTAATCTGCAGAAAACTAAAGTAATATTTAACAGTCTCGGAAGGGAACAGCAGTTTACAATAGGTAGTGATGCACTGGAAGTGGTAAGGGAATACATCTACTTAGGACAGGTAGTGACTGCGGATCCGGATCATGAGACTGAAATAATCAGAAGAATAAGAATGGGCTGGGGTGCGTTTGAAGGCATTCTCAGATCATGAACAGCAGGTTGCCATTATCCCTCAAGAGAAAAGTTTATAACAGATGTGTCTTACCAGTACTCACGTACGGGGCAGAAACCTGGAGGCTCACGAAAAGGGTTCTACTTAAATTGAGGACGACGCAACGAGCTATGGAAAGAAGAATGATAGGTGTAACGTTAAGGGATAAGAAAAGAGCAGATTGGGTGAGGGAACAAACGCGAGTTAATGATATCTTAGTTGAAATCAAGAAAAAGAAATGGACATGGGCAGGACACGTAATGAGGAGGGAAGATAACCGATGGTCATTAAGAGTTACGGAATGGATTCCAAGGGAAGGAAAGCGTAGCAGAGGGCGGCAGAAAGTTAGGTGGGCGGATGAGATTAAGAAGTTTGCAGGGACGACATGGCCACAATTAGTACATGACCGGGGTTGTTGGAGGAATATGGGAGAGGCCTTTGCCCTGCAGTGGGCGTAACCAGGCTCATGATGATGATGATGATGATTCTGTTATTTAAGTAACTTTTCAGCAGGTTTAGAGCTATTCCGCATATACCGTAACTGTTCAGCTTACTCAAAAGAATTTCATGCTGTACGCAGTCAAAAGCTTTCCGGAGGTCTAAGAACAGACCGAGAGTGTATGCTCTGGATTCAATGTTGTCAATGATCTTTTCTTTAACGGCGAGTAATGCTTGCTCAGAAGATTTATTTTTCAAAAAACCATAATGAGAAGGGTTAATAATGTTATGTACGCTAAAGAACTTTTCTAATCTACTATTAATGGCTCCTTCAAATGCCTTCGATAACACTGATAACACGGAGATGGGACGATAGTTTGTGATTTCATTTCGATTTCCTCCTTTATATATAGGACAAATACGAGCAATCTTCAATTCATCTGGGAACGTACCACTTGTAAACATCAAATTTATAATATACACTAGAACCTCGCATATTAATGCAGACACATACTTCAATGATATCGCTTTGATGTCATGGCCTGCTGAGACATTGTTTTTTATTTTCCCAATGTAGGTAGCTACTTCTTGTGGGATCACAGGCAGCAACGAAATAGAGTTAGGTAAAGTGATAATGAGGTTGCATACGGGAGCATTAGACAGAGCTTGATCTAATGTAGGCTTGCCAGCTTCAATGAAGAAATGGTTTATGGTGTTAGCTAATTGAGTTCCGCTAGCTTGGGAATTAGATGCAGTGATTTCCGAGTGGTCCCTGCACTTGTGTTTGTTTATTAGTTCGTTTATCTCACCCCAAACTTTCTTGAGATCATTATAAATTCTGGAGAACCGTTTTGTATAGTAAGCTGTTTTTGCAAACTTGAGGTCTTTATTTAGTTTATTCCTAAATTTTTTGAATTCTCTAAAAAGGACTGCATCGCGAGTACGTAGAAAGTCATGATACATTTTATTTTTAATACGTATCCTGTTATATAACACTTTATCAACCCACGGCTTTCTAGATTTTCGGAAATTGTGTTTTACCTCAATTGCAGGAAATGCAGCATTATAACATTCCATGAACTTGGCAAGAAAAGCAGTATACGCCGCATTGACTTCAGATATACTGTATACGTTCTCCCAACATATATTCTGAATAAGAGTCATAAATTTGGTGAGATTTTCATCGAAAATTACCCTAGTTACCCTCGTGGCATCTTTCGATACTGTCTTAATGCGTTTCACAGGAAGAAAACAAAAAAATCGGGATATGGTCACTGATTTCACAAGATAACAGGCCAGACTCCGTTTCTGGAGACACCATATTTGTGACACAAACATCCAGCAGGGAAGCTGTAGCAACGCTAATTCTGGTATGCTTGTTTATAGTATTTAAACAACCATAGGATGCAATAAGGCTATTAAATTCTCGCGTACTGTGATCATCGTGCATGAGGTTAATGTTAATATCACCCATTATTACAAAAGGCAACCGGGAATTGGCGAGGTTCAAGAGTAAGTTTTCGAAAAATTTGAAAAAAGGTAGTTTGTTCCCTGCGGGAGGTCTGTATACAACAGCTACAATGACACTGGACAGTGATACGGCTAAACACTCAACATTGGAATTTGTTACAGAAATTTCGTCTAACACACACTGTGGACAACAACTTTTTACATACACGGCAAGACCACCACCTCTCATATTCGATCGAAGGAGGCCATGATACTGGTAATATTTGAATGGAAGATGATCATCATGCGTTGTAAGCCATGTTTCGGTAAACAAAAGCACATCAAACGGTCGGTTTATTGATACAAGAAACATATCTAGACCGTCGCGTTTGTTCTTCATACTGCGGACATTAATATGCATAGCAGAGAACATTTCTGTGAGAGGAGTAAACTTACTGTTAAAGCAAGAAGCATCACAATGAATACAGTGGGGCGGGCAATCCATGATATCGACTGGCTAGTCACCAGCTGACAAAGATGTGGATGCCTAATGGGTCATTTTACTGAGGTCAGATTGTGCACAAATTTTTATTGTGTCAGAAGTTTCATCCCTGCGTGCAAAGATTTTGCCTCCGTTCGTCCAAACAAATTTCCAACCAACTTCTTTCTTACGGGCAATGGTTGCTCCCAGCAGTTGTTTGTTGCCGTAAGTCAAGTGTTCATTGACATAGATGTGCCCGCTATCATTGAGACCAAGGTCCCTGTTAGATAGCGCGTGCTTTCTAGCCTTAGAAAGAAATGCATGGCGCTTATCTCGGCGGACAAAGCGGACCAAAATGTTGGTTTCGCCTTTACTACTGATGGGAAGTTTGTGACACGTGTCTAAGTCGGCGATAGAAACTTCTTCATTGATGGCCTCGCCAAGTTTCTCAATTACTTCTCTGGGTTCAATATCTGACTTCACACCTTTGATTTCTAGGTTGTTTAGACGGCTGTATTCTTCAAGTTCTTCCACTTTTTGGGCCAAGCGTTTGTTTTCAGATCAAAGATTTTCATTACAGCTTACAAGATCGCTAATCTCCTTTCTTAGCGCCTTGATATCAGAGCTGATAACTTTCGTCTCGTCACAAGTGTCGCTACAGAACTTCAGGCTATCCTTGACGGAACGCAACTCGGCTCATCTGAACTCATCTGAATTCCGACGTTTTGGCACAGGACATTCAGGACACAGTGGAGAAATTATCCGTTACAGTACGTGTACAATGGATACGTCGCAATGCGCATCCCACACAAGCCTTAGTGGATGCAGCGAGCCATAACAAACCTTCGCGTCCGCTTCAACTGGCCCCCACCTCTCCGGAGACAAGGCTCCTCGCAGAAAAAGAACACCTTCGGCGCGCCACGCGAGCACTTCTCCCACCGTGTGGCACCGACCTCCCTGGCGGCCTAGCGCGCTGGGAAGAGGTCTTGCTACGAAGGTTACGCCTCCGTGTCGCCCTCACCCCTGCGATAACCTGGTCGTGGTCGGCACAGTACCGTGCCTCCATCAGCGATTCCTGCCCCTTCTGTCCCGCTCCTGTCTGCGAGGTGGACACTGGGCACCTCCTCTGGACTTGCCCGTCTCTGCATGCCCTCCGCCAGAAACACCTGCTTCGATGTGGACCACCCCCAGGTCGGCCGCCAGATGTCGAAAGTTGGATCTTGGGGCCCCACCACCGGGCATTGCTGGACTTCCTCCGTGAATCCGGAGTGTATCTACATGTTTAAATATTTCTTTATGCCAGAAGGCACGCTGTCGCAATAAAAAAGAAAGATCTCACGTTTGAAATCTTCTAAAGCCTTCATGATTTCTTTTTCTTTCGACATGGCACAGGAACGGCAGAAAAGCAAATACGCAAATGATTCAAGTTTTCAAGTTTGGCAGCAGTGCGCTACAGTGCAACAAACTATGCACTAATAAAAATCTGTTCAAGTCGCTCACCTGAAAAGAGCAGAGGGAATTAGCGACGTGCTTTCTGTTTGCGCACCGCTGCCAAACTGTTGCAGATCCAGGAGTGTCGCTGTTTATATGCTCGTAGAAAACAGCTGTCGGGCGCCGATTGGACGCCGATTGCGGCCCAGGTACTGCAGGAAATCCGCTGTGTCCAGGCAGGAGTGGTTGCGCAGTGTAGTCCGACGGAGCTCAGGCACGTGTGACGAAATGTAGACGTTTGATGCTGCAAAGAGCAGAGGGAATTAGCGACGTGCTTTCCGTTTGCGCACCGCTGCCAAACCATAGTACTATATAGAAGTGTTTCAGAAATTTCATTGCAGAAAGTTTAGGGTTCGACTAGCTTTTGCTTTTAAGTGCGCAACACGAGCATTGAAAATCAAAGTGTTAGCGAAAAATACACCTAAATATTTATGTTCAGTTGCAACGAAGCTAGTGATGCATGTAAGAATTGATAAGTCGAGGCTGTTTCTCTTTGGTAAACCTAATTATGCTCCATTTATAGGAGCTACGATTCGTAGGGATGGCCAATAAATTCGAAACTTTCGAAAACGAATCGAATATTGTCCAAATCGACTGGGACTTCGAATCGAAAAGTTACTGTTCCTAACTACGCATATTTCTTTAATAAATTTTGAACATTTTACATCATCAACTGTGGCCTACAGAACATAAAAGCGGAGCAAAAAGTACGATAAATTTTATCCCGGCGGCAGCAGTAGACATAAAACGTTCCACGTTTCACGTTTTATGTTTACTGCTGGCTACTAGTATAATACGTCAGGGCGCCAGAATTTTTCTTCTAAACTGCTATCATTCCCAATCACCGAGGAGTCCAGAGTATGCGAACAAACTACTTATTTGCTCCCAATGCAAAATTTCTGCTCTCAAGAAACAGAGCTTCATAATATGCGTTGTAATAACGCAATCTCGCTAACATTGTGAATATATATAGAATGCGATCACTAAGAAGAAGGAGGAGGAAAAGAAGGAAGAAAAGGTAGGGAGGTCAACCAGACGCACGTCCGGTTTGCTACCCTACACGGGGGAAGGTGTTTAAGGGAAGAAAAGAAAGAAAGGAGAGGGATGACAGAAGGCACTATCGGTGTGAATACGTGCGGTTGTGATTCACGCCTATAATCGATCACTGAGGACAGTCGATTTCACGAAACGTAGCAGCGCCCGCGTCGCTTTGTAAGCCTGCGACGCGTGGGGCCATGATCTGAGAATCTTAGTCTGTGAAAATGGTCTGCTGTCTAATCGGTTTAACATCCTCCGAAGAACGTCGCGTTCGATGTCATAGAGAGAGAGAGTGAGAGAGAGAGAGAAATGGAAGAGAGGAAAGGCAGGGAGGTTAACCAGACGCACATCCGGTTCGCTACCCTGCACTGGGGAAGGGGTACAGGGACGAAAAGAGAGAGAGGAGATAGAGAGAGCACAGTTTCGCGCACACTTGAAGGTTCTCACCGAGTGTACACACGGTTGCCAATACCTGTCGACTTGAGGTACTTCAACAACGCTTTCGTGGCTTTCTGTGCCATCGACGCGCACGACCATGGTCCAAGGATCTTCGTTTCCGAAAATGGTTTAGAGTCCAGCTGGTTCAATGCTGTCCGAAGAGCTTCACGCTTGACGTCGTACTGGGGACAGAGATATAGGATGTGTTCAATCGTTTCTATAGTTCCACAAGAGTCGCGCACGGGCCCCCCAGTCCAATGCAGAACGAGTAGGCCTTCGTAAATGCCACCCCGAGTCAGAGGCGGCACAATACCTCAGCACGGGAAAGTTTTGATGGCACTTGTAGCTTTAAGGATGGATCAAATCTATGACGTTAACACTTCAGGAGGTTGGAAGATCAGTATTTGTGTGCCATAGCTTTAGCCACGACATGAAACTTTCTTGGAGCGTCGGTTCTGAATAAGGGGATTGGAACTGGTCGGGCTTCCAGATGGGAAGACCGGGCGGCTTCGTCGGCGAGGTGATTACCAGCAATGCCGGTGTGTCCAGCTAGCCATTCGAATATAATTTCATGCCTTTCAGCGATAGCTTGATGGTGGTCTTCTCTTATTTCATATGTCAGCTGGTCATGAGTCCTATGATATAGGGCAAAATACAGACTCTGAAGTGTTGCCTTAGAGTCGCAAAAGATGAGCCATTTCTGAGGTGTCTCTCGTAGGAGATATTTGACAGGAGCACGCAGGGCAGCAAGCTCTGCCGCCATTGATGTTCTCATGTGTGACAGTTTGAATTTCATTCCGGTTTTCGTAGCTGGAATGGCAACGGCACCTGAAGAGCTGGTAGATGAGACTAAACCATCGGTATAGATGTGTATTTCGTCCCCGTATGTCTCATTGATTAATAGCTGCGTCATCTGTTTCAGAGCAATTTTTGGGTGATTGGTATTCTTCTTTACACCCGGAATACTTAGGTGCAGCTGAGACTGTTGGAGACACCACAACGGCAACGAAGGCCTTACTGCTGGTATGTATCCTTATAGAAGACAATCTGTATGGGTGATGATAACTTCAGAAAACGTTGCACGAGGTCTCTGCGATGGCAAGAACGCCAAGTGATGATCGGGGACGCGGGAAAGATGTCGGATATGCGTTCTGAGAGAATACACAGCGACGTATGTCTGGATGGGATGATCTATGGCGAGCACGATTGTTGCAGCTGTTGACACACCGAGGAAGTCCTAAACACGTGCGCAATGCTCGGCCCTGTAGGCTCTCTAATGAGCGAATATTTGACTTTCACCTACTGGACAGCACTGGAAGGCCGTAGCGTAGATATCCTAGGGATACAGCTCAATACAACTGAAGCATGGAGCGTACAGATGTGCCCCATGTTTTCCTGCACATGAATCTCAGTACCTGGGCAATTGACAAGTTTTTTTCTTCAGGTGCGTGCAATGAGGGCTCCTGGAAAGATTTCGGTCGATTATTACACTCAAGAATCGATGGGCTTTTCCATAGGTGATAAAGTGTCTATTAATGGAGACTGGGTATAGCGTCATAGGTTTACGTGTGAATGTAATCGATACACATTTCTCGGTCGATACAGTCAAGGCTTGTGTTTGAAGGTATGCTGGTGTCAAAGTTGCTGTTCACTGTAATGGCGAGCGAACCTGAAGGCGAGTGACCGCAGAAGTCCAAAGGCAGATGCCATCTGGGTATATCGAGAGGTAGATTGTTTTAGGTAAAACTTCAGCTAGTCCAATGGGTGTCACATTGAACAACGTGGGACTCAAATATCCTCCCTGAGGCACGCTGCAGTAAGTGTAATATTCAGCTGTGGGGCCATCTTCTGTTTGTACAAGAAACGACCGGCGAGTTATGTAGTCCCATAACCAGGGAAGCATGCGGCCGCCGATTCAACTAGTCTCCAGGGAGTTGATGACGGCGTCATGTGCAACGTTGTCATACGCGCCTTTCACGTCGAGAAAGAGTGCAACTGAATTAAGCTTACGACTTTTCTCCTATTGCACAAACGTTGTCAGGTCAATGACGCCATCAATTGAGGAACGACACGACGAAAGCCTGTCATGGAAGCGGGGTAGATATTGTAACGCTCGAGATACCATTCTAGACGTGTAAGGACCATCCTTTCCATCACCTTTTCGATGCAGTTGCCCAGAGTGATAGGGCGATATTCTGCCAAGTCCAACGGAGATTTTCCCGGCTTTAGCAAAGGTACCAGCCGACTTAACTTCCATTGCCGGGGAAATCTACCTCTATGCCATGAGTTGTTGAAACTGTTCAGATGCGCTCTTCTTGTGTTCAAGGTGTCCCAGGGCAGCATAGGTGACGCCGTCAGGTCCTGGAGAGGATGATCGTTTAGAAACGACCAAGGCAGCTTCGAGTTTTTCCATGGTAAAGGACACGTCCATTTCTGGTACCCGAGCCGCAGGGAGGTCACTTACATCAACGTTGATGTTGACATGTAGGCTCGCCAGTGACTCTCGCACAGAATTCCTCCGTCACACCAAGCTCAGTTTGGCCAAGATGGAGGTCCAAAGCTGCGAATGGGTGTCGTTGTTGCGGGATGAATGAAGACCACGGACTGTCCTCGAGATATGTAGAAGCGGCATGCGAGGGTCCAGTGATTCACAGAATGTCTTCCATCGATGACTCCTTAGTTTGTCCATGCGACGCTGAACTTGGTTCTGAATGCGTCGTGCGTCTCTGAAATCAAAAATTGTTTTAATGCGTCTGTATCGTGGCTTTGGCCGCTGTCGAATTGCACGAAGCCTCTCAAGTTCATTGTCGAAATCCATTCGGTTTGACGACAGCGATAATAAACACTTGGCAGCTTTCATTGCTTCTGCGATGGTGTCGTCGACGTTGCCGGCGAAATAGCCCTCACACGCTCCTTCCATAAGCGATGTAAACACAGTCCAGTCACTGCTCTTCAAGACACCACGAGAGAAAGACCGAGCGAGTCCATTACTTTTTAGGTATGTGGTAATGTGATCACTCCCGGGAGTCTTGATGTTGCAAAACCATTTAACATGTGACGTGAAGCTCCGTGACACGAAGGTCAAGGCCAGGCAGCAGAACAACGCAGATACGTCGGGCTACCATCATTCATGATGCAGAAGCCATAATCAGAGGCAAGCGACACAACATTCCTTCCCATTGAGTTGATCTTGGTGCCTCCCCAAAGGAAGTGGTGCGCATTGAAGTCTCCAGTGATGACCCAGGGGTCATTAGTTTCCTTTAATATGTATTTCAGCGTTTCACAGTCAAACTACCTTGATGGGGAGACGTAAAAACCAATAAGAGTGAAAGACACTTTGTTCTTTCTGACGCGGAGGCATACATATTGGTTGTAGTCATGAGGCCGAACAGTATGCGAAACATAGGTCAATTCCGTGCGGATGTAAATGAGAACGTTGCTTCGTCCCTCGCATATGGAAGAAGCAAAAACTTCGTAACCAGATAATCTGTAAGGAGTTGATACGTTCAGTTCGCAAATAACAAGTATAGCAAACCGATTCTTGAAGACAAATTGGCGCGAATCCGAGATGCGGGACTTCAAGACTCTGAAATTCCATTCCATTGTAACTTCAGTGCGAAAAAAAAGTATTGGGTGAGCCATGGTGCTCATATGAGGCCTGCAAATACTGGATTCAGTGCATCCAGTATTTGCAATGCGCTTTGAGCTGTCGGTGTCTGCAGCTTGCTCAGTAGCATGTGAATCGTATTCATTAGTGATCGAACCATCATAACCACTTGCCGATCCTGTTCAGCCAATTCATTGACGCTCGGGGTAGACTACTTCCGTCGGTGTACAGTGATTCTGATGGTGGTTGCCGTTTTGGCAACGCAGGCCAGGCTTCGGTGTACGCATTCTTCGCAAAGCCCTTGTCCTTGTCCTTTGTAGCCCTTTCTAATGTGCGTGGCCTGGGTGGCAGTGGAGGAGGTGACAGTGGACGTGGCGCACGCGTAACTGATGCAGCTTTCCTTGAAGAATGTGGGCGGCGGGAGCGTCGCTTCCTAATTTTAGCGGTGACTTCTCGATGAGAGCAATGATCCCTGGCCATTTCTTTTAAGAAAGCAATTTCGTTCTTAATTTTTGGGCAATCCTTCGATGAAGCCTCATGAGATCCGTGGCAGTTTGGACATTTCATGACAGTGGCTGCACATTTACCCGCGGCGGGGCACGCTGTTTCGTTCTCACAGACGCTGCTCACCTGTCCTAGTTTCATTGAGTTGCGGCACTGCAGATGCTTCGGAATGAAAGGCCGGACAGGATGACAAAAGTGGCCTACCTTAACCTGCGACGGCAGGCAGTTGAGTTGCCCAGGCGCAAGACATCAACAATGACGTCATGATCGCTCGCTGCTTTAACCAGAATCGGCAAGTCACTGCTGAGGATGGCCAAGTCTACGTCGTATACGACACCGGTCAGGCACGTACCCAGGATAATGTTTCGGGGGGGGGGGGGGGGCAACTCATGGTCACCTTTCTATGCAAATGAGGGGGGTACCTTTACTAGTACAAATGCGAATAATGACCACCGTTCGCCATAAAGACGCGTGAACCCGCAAAAGAGAAATAAATAAAGTGTATCTCACAGGTGCGCCTGTCACATACACCTCTTCTTTATGTGACAAACGGGGAACCACGTCAAGTGGACTCGCGTAGGAAAAAACCGCAGGAAGAACACTGTCAAGAACAAGTAAACAATAGAAAGTGTAAAATAAAAAAATTCTAGTGGCGTTTTTTCAATTAGCTCAGGAAGGAAAATAGAGAAATATATATTTGCGGAACAATCACTGTTATTTTGGATCCCTCGTTTACTGCTCTACCAAGTGCCAAAACCGACTCGTATTGTTATTTGAGAAGTTGCATAACGATGCGTGGCCGCCAGTCACGTTCAACCGCGTATAGCGCAGGACGTTGCGGTTCTAGACGTACTGCGCCTACCGCACAGGAATGCTGGAAAAAAAAAAAAAACGCACATAAGCACAGCAGAGAAGTGGCTACGTCAGGCGGCTCGACTGATAACTGTAGAAGCGTCATTCAAAACACAGGGAATCATTCTCCACTTCCGGCGGTGTTTTCTCTGATTCCTTTTTAAATAAAAAGATATTTATCCTTAAATATTTTCACAAACAAAGGTTAAATTTCTGAATTTTCGCTTTTCCTCCTTTTTGTCTGTTATCGCGGCTCTCTCCCCTAGTAGACCGCTTAATTTCTTAACTCCTTGCGACTCTTGTTTCCAGTTGCCAATTTTGCACGAAAAGTGCTGTACAATTAGATAAAAACCAGACGAGATAACGGGTGACATTCGTATTGCTTATGGGTCTAATGGTTATTACAGGGTTTAATGATGTACGCTGTTTCGCATGATCTTATTTTCCACCTTATCTAACCCATATCACGGTTCTATGATTTCGAGGATCTGCAGCGTCGCAAGGAGCCGTCACTCGAGGAAATAATGAAGCGAAAGGAAAAGTTAAACGCAACTGGCGTTTTCTCCGACCGCAACTCCTTCCACAAGCATACAGACCAGCTGACTACGAACTGAATCCCTTTCCTGGTTCCTGGATGAGTCTAAACAAAGAAGATTGAACTAACGAAGCAACAGTCATGTGCGTTACCGTTGCAATAGATCGTGACAACTGAATGCATCTCGAGTTAATCGCGCGGGCACCAAATCGATGAGAAAACTGGCCTTCACGCCCCAGGAGATGCCGATAACTACCGCTATACAAATGGAGTGAAAAAGGTAGCAAAATGTTGACCGCCGAATCGTTGTCAAGTCTCAAGATTAATTTGGCAGCGCTTTACGAATGTGTGTGAGGACTGGTGGCGTGGGTGGGGGGGGGGGGGGGTCTGCTGTTTAATTCTGCCCTCCCTGACCCCCTCCACGCCCCCCCCCCCCCCCCACTGGGCACGTGCCTGACGCTGGTGATGACATCAGAGCCCAGTGGGATGTGATAGCGCACCTGTATGCCATCAAGACCTCCTACCTTGCGTAGGACGCTAAGAGCACCCGTGTGCAGAACATCAACCACCAGTTCATTTTTGTGGGTGTTCACTCTAATGTCCGTGATTTCTTTGGGCACCACCGTCGCCAGCTGAATCGAGACAGATTGCCTATTAAGCCGCTTCGTGTTACCGCGTTGCGTACCACAGGCATAAACAAGATGATGTTGGCGTCGGGGCTCCGCGTGGGCCCAACAGTTTGTGTACTGAAGGACGAAGAGGTTCTGGTGTTCCTTCTCCTCGCCTCGCGGTTCCGCACAAGTTCGAAGTCGTCCTCATCAGAAGGGTCCTCGCTGCTCAGCAAGTAGACATGGGTGCCTTCGCTGTCGCTGTCAGTCTGTAGCCCGATCCCTTTCCTGGAGGCGGCCATCGCTGGTTCTGGCATACGCTTTGGACGGTCCACTTCCACTGCCACCGAACTAGGCGCGACGACTGATAGATACACTGGAGATTTCACGGAAATAGCCACAGGTAGAAAAACAACACTCCGCCAAGAGACACTTGTCGATCGATGACATAGAGATTACAAAAACACAACACGTGCTCGATTGTCCCTTCACATTTGCATGAGTGACAAACCGGTGCGTCGGACATTCCAATAAGGAATGAGCAGGTTTTCGTAAAAGCCACCCCTAACCAGAGGCAGCATAGTGAATTTGCATCACGGCGGCAGAAGTTCGATGGAATCTGCAGCTTCATTGTAGGGTCCAGCCGGTGGAGACGGCAGTTGGAGAAAATCGGGGTGTTCCACAAAGTTTCAGTCTTGGTTTCAGCAAGCAAACAAAGACTCCTCGCAGCATCTGTCCTTGATAAGGGTATAGGAACTGTCAGTGTTTCTTTATGGACACTAAGCATCGTTATATATCAACGTTGAGCATGGCTGTTCATTATTCGAACACTGTTCGAAAGAGTATTCATTATTCGATTCGACCCGCTACTGGCACTATCGGATTCATATTCTGTTGGTTCTCAATTACTATTCGCACACCCTCAGAACTCCATGTACCAGGCTCGGACCCCGAAAGTACAGCGTTGAGATCTCTTCACAGCTTTTCAGAATCTGTCGCATCTCTGATTTCCCGATAAATTACAGCAGTCGTCAGTGTATAACCTGACATGACAGGAAATACGTTCAGCAAGATCTTTTATGAAAGTTAAGGCTAGAAACTGGGCCAAAGTGGAGCCTTGTGCAGATAGGAGATAAAACTGTTATATGAGATGAAGGCGCTCGATTAGGAACGACGTATTACTTTCGGTTAACAGGATAGGTTTCGAGCCATGCGGTGCAGTGCTGTCCGTTACTTTAAGATTTCATATAGCTTTTGTAAAGGCTGTGTGTGTGTGGGATATAGAATCAAATGTCTTTCTGAAATATATAAACATACAATAATTATGACTGCCAGACTTGAGTACATTGAGTACATGCCGGAAAAGGTTCGTCTGGTGGTTCGTCTAGTATGCCGCTCCTGATGAAAGCGATGTCGCATGGAATGGTACACATGAAATGCACCGTAGTCGCTTTCCGCGCTAGACTCAGGCACCACACTAAGCTACAATCACACCATGTCGATGAGGCCAGTGCACAACACTCGCTCGATCAGGGTTGCACCACGCATCAGGTCCGACTCGTAGCTCGAAATGTTATTCATGACGTATGCTCACATGCCGACATAAGCGTAGTTCTAGTCATAGAGTTTCTTATTATTTGTATGAAACTCTATGGTTCTAGTACACAGTACGTATAGAGGTATACATATTGCCTAGGCTCCGCAAGGCCCTGGAGCCAAAGCCTGCGCCACCTATTGTCTCAGCTATTTACCTAGGCCGCTGCTCATGCTGAGTTTATTCGTATTCCCAGCCACTTACCTGATCCTTAACGATGACTTTAAGACGTTCCTCATAGTTTCTGCTCACCTCGTTGCTTTCTTGCATATGTATAGCTTTTTTATTTTCCGTTTAGAACGACGTGTTAGTCATGTTGGTAGTCTATACCTCTATTCTACGGAATTCCGCTTTGAATTTGCGTGCAAGAGCATATATGGGTAAAACGTAAAACACCGTGAAAAAAATATCCCCGCTGTAGCACGAACGCCGTCTATGATATTCCCCTCTCCCGTGGAAAGTGTCACATTGGCCAGACCTGATGTTGTGTGATTAATCGTCTAATAGATAACAGAGCTTCCTTGAAGGGCCAGGGTAAATCGAATTTTTCTTTGCATTAAGGAATGCGGCTGTTCTCCAATGTTTTCAGATATAAAGGCCGCTGTCTAGGTACAAAGGCAAAGCACCTGGATGCATATCGGGTACGAAGGTGTCTTTTGGTGCCCATGTCACGCGCGTCCCACACGTGTATGTATATTCGTGAACATTTAATATTTTTTAAATGCATTTTAGTAAGCTCCGCGTCGGTCTAGTCTTTCTTTCATCTCTCGTGGTTTTTTGCCCCGCAGTTGACAAGTTCTCACTTTACGGGGCCACACATTCCCAGTATAGTCTCTAGAAACGTTGGCTCCAAACTTCGCGACTGTGGCCGACGGCCGGACACAGTCGCCTCCGGACTGTCTAGCTCCCTTTGTCACTCATCCCCACATTTGACTTTTCACAAACTAGGAAAGCAAAAGAAAATTTATATACGCAAAATGAGCACGGAGGCAAGTATTCTCGCTATGTCGACGCTAAAGAAAATACAGGAGTACAAGAAGAAGAAAAGAAGGGGGGTGGTAGGGAAGGAGGGAAAAGAAGATCCTTACGACTGACGGTAACAATGACGACCGAAAACGGACGTGCGAACATACGCTAACACATGGGAGCACGCAACAAAGCATACACACGATCCTCGGACGAGCGTGTTTCTTGCACCCTGCCGAGCCGGCCGTCGTGGAGGTTTTCGACGCATCCCACCAGTCGGGACGCTGCTACACCGTGTCTTTCCGCGCATCCCGTATGAGCGCGACGTGTAAGCGATGATGCGGCCGCCGCATCACCCCTTCACTGACAGCGTTTTCTTTTCGCCCCTTCGCAGCACGCGAGTGCACGCGCGAAGGTGAAACGAGGGGATGCGCGACGCGAGACGGTCGCACCGCGTTGCCCGGGCACCTCCCGTTTTCAGTTCCTCATCTGCGGAAAAATGACGTTGATGGAGAAGGGCACGCTGTTGCTCGGGGGAAGGGGGACGCGCGGCGGCGGTTTCGTTTTCACTTTGTATTTCCGGGAGCCCGGCGAGAACCCTTGCTCCGCGGTGGCAGCCGGCTCGGGGCGGCCCCTCGGCGGCGGCTGTCGCGACCGCAGGCCGCATCCATCAGGCGCGCAAAGCAGCGCGCCGCGCTCCTCGCCACGATTGGTCACGACCGAATGACCGAGCGGGCACCGCGCGCGCCTGCAGGACGACGCGCCGCCAACTTTGCGCAAATGGAGAGATCCGCGCCCATCTCTCGGCGCACGAGCCGCCAAACACCCCCTCCCGCTGCTTGTGCCTTGTTTAACCTCGGCGATCGTTGCGGCGCGAACTCACTTACTAGATGCAAATGGGGGCGTGCACAGTCGTCGGCCGCGCTGCGAGACGCAGCAACACTTTGCTCGACCGAATGTGTGGCGCTGAGGAGACTATAGTTGTAGTGCGTCGGACGCTCCGAGCTTTGGGTGCAGCTTCCTTAAACACGTTTTATTGTGATAGCAATTATACGGACACTCGAGACCGCCGCCGTCGGCCTGCTGTCGACGGCGCATGCGCGGCACGGACGTGGAGGAGGAGGAGGAGGTCTTCAGGGAGGCGCACTGCGTTTGGCCGCAAAAACGACGAAGCCAAGTGAGCGAGCGGTCACATTCTGCTCAGTCGGCTCTGCCGGAGCCAGGGCAGCGTTCTGGTTTCTGCTGCTCGCATGAGCGCTGTGAGCACATAGATAAGCGTTCCTGCCGAGCACACACTGTCGCGTACCGCACCGTGGTATACATACAGCGGTTTGAGCTCAACGGACAGTGCAAACGCAAAACTCTAATCCTCTCATCGGGGCGCTGACAAACGTCGACGGTTTTTCGGCGGTCTCGTCTCCTGCACCACCGATGCGCAACCACGGTAACGCCACTGCCGGCGTTGCTCATGGCGCTGTTATAATTTCTGCTGCGCTGCAATAAGGGATTTCGCGTGCTGCATCGCACCGTGTCGGCTGCGCGCATTGCGCAACTACCCTTCGAAACCTTGTTTTCTCTTCCAGTGCATTTGCCAGTTTTCGAAAAAAAAATGATCTTTCGGATTACCGAAGTTGAATTGACGCGCACAGGGAGAAAGAAGCACGATTGGAGGCCAAAAGTGGACAACATCGACAGATGCCAAAAAATAATGATATAGAAGCGGAGGGCAGCTGAAGGGTAACTTCCTATTTTCGTTTTTCAAAAGTGCGCTGGAGAAATCACCGCTGAGACTTGAGCAGTCCGTATGCAAAAGTCGCTCGTGATGCCAATGTCCTAAAACTATGCACGGGGCATTTAAGTGAAAGAGCCGCAGCTGGCGTGGCACAAGCTTCATCTCTTGATACAAGGGCATAAAGGAGGATTAAATTATGGGGTTTTACGTGCCGAAACCACGATCTGATTATGAGACACGCCGTAGTGGAGGACTCCGGAAATTTGGATCGCCCGAGGTTCTTTAACGCGCACCTAAATCTAAGTACACGGTTGTTTTCGCCCCCATCGAAATGCGGCCGTCGTGGCCGGTATTCGATACCGCGACCTCGGGCTTATCAGCCCAACACCATAGCCACTAAGCAACCGCGGCGGGTATATAAGGGCAAATTTTAAGCATAGCAAACGGGCAGAGATTAGGTAGCGCAAGCTACATGCAGTGGTGGTTGCCTAGATAAATGCGTTAAAGAAGCCACGGATTCAAGTCATGGCTCACTACGCATACGCCAACACCTAACGCTCGTCCGTGTCCGTTAAACCTGTTCGTTGTTTTGTTGTGCGCTACATTGAGCTATGCCACGTTGTTTCGAAGTTCTTATCGTGACCTCTACGCGGCGCGCGCGTGGCGATCTGAATTGGAAGTTTCATTTCGACTGAGCTGAAGCTCAGTTATGACAAAGAAGCCGTTGAATATTATATGCATTCTTTGTTAAGACATCTTTTTTAATTTTTGGTATGCCTACGAGCTCGACACAAATTCTGACGCTTTCATTCGCGAATTATTGTTTCACTACGAAGAAAAGAGCTGTGCTCGCTGGCACTGAACTGTAACTTCTGGAGCGTGGCTTGCGCGCCTGTCAGCCGAGAAATCGAAAACCAACGACTCCCGCCAAATCCAGGAGAAATTGGCGCGAAAAGCATCACACACACACACACACACACACACACACACACAAAAGAAATAAACACCATCTGAAGATTTTCTGGTGCTTTTTTTTTTAATGAAAGAAAGCTTGCTCTTCGTTTTCTTCACTAGTAACCAACCGTATCCTGGCAAATTTCCGAAAATTTTGTTTATTAAAGGTTAACACTGTAAATGTATTTACTATTGCTCTTTACAGTGTCCTTTAGGTTATCGACAATTGCACGAGCGGAGTGTTAGGCGGCGGCTCGCCGAGATACACGGGCAACACATCCTCTGTCTTTGCCTGCATGTCGGAAGGAATGGAGCTCTGACGCGCCGGGCTCTGTCGTTATTGACGGGCTGCACCTTGGAATCAGAAAGTGTTCCCTTCAGCAACATACGCCAACACGGGCCTAAATGAGAACGAGAATAAGAAGGCCCCTGTTTTATGACGCTCACTTTTGTCGCTTGATCTTCTGCAAGACATCCGGGAAAACGAAACCATTCATTTACATACAGTATATGGGGCACACGTATGATACACTTTTTACCAAAAGAGTCGTGTGTTTTTGCTCTGCCCAAACGAAAATCCCCTACCGTGACCACAGCTCGTTCATGCATGCGCTGTTTGCTTTTGTAAAACGTGTTAATTGTTTGCGTGTTCTTGTTCCGTGGTAACCGTGTTCTTGTTCCGTGTTCTTGCTTCCGTGGTAACCGTAGAGTCCTTGGGCACTGCGAATTCTGTCGTGTTTAGTGCAGCAACACGTGGAAAGCAAGATTTCACAACGGAGACTCGATTCGTTTATTTGCCAAGTTGTCTTTTGACTACCGCATAACTCTATAGACCTTTCGAAACTATAGACCTTTCCATCGGAGGGAGGGAGCACCTCTGCTCTGGACTACTGCGCACGAGTAGAAAGAGGGAGAGATAAATGAGATGCGAAAGGCAGGGAAGTTAACCGCGTACACGATGCCTACGCTGTTAGCTAAACATGTCAAACCTGGTGCAGATTTTCTGCAGTGTACAATGACCGAATTGCGAAATCTGCATTTTTAGAGAAAAATGTACACAAACATAAAGAGAGGGTTATGAAAAAAAAAAGAACACAGACACACACACACACACTTGACCGGAGGAATTTCAGTAGCGCTTTCGTGGCCTTCTGGTGCGAAGGCCGCCCCAGCCGGCACTCTCCGAGCGTGTGCTCGGAAAGCGGCTGGTCGTCGAGGCGTTCCCCGTTAAGGCAGGTTCTCGAAGTTCTGTGGACTATTGGCCGTAAAAATGCATGACTCTGCCGGCGTATATTGTGCCAGAAAGGATAATTATAGAGGTTTAGCGCTATGTTTGTATTGTGGATACTGACAATGTAAAAATAAATTTACGTCTTTAAAGGTAGGAAAAGTACAAGACCAACTGCACACCTTCTACGTATTTTTTTCTCTATATATGCGTAACGGTATATATGACAGTAAAACATTTATGACACCCCCTTACATTATTTAACGATGTATTACGACACATAATCATAAGCTATATGTTTAAAAAGATATGGTACTGCAGGAATCTTTTATTTTGTTAATACAGCATTCTCAAGTAGAGTGTTACTGCATCATTTCTACAATATTCTTTCCATCGATGATTACAAATTTACAATTGTATGTTTATAACCAGAAACCCGCCGTGGTTGCTCAGTGGCTATGGTGTTAGGCTGCTGAGCACGAGGTCGCGGGATCGAATCCCGGCCATGGCGGCCACATTTCGATGGACGCGAAATGCGAAAACACCCGTGTACTTAGATTTAGGTGCACGTTAAAGATCCCCAGGTGGTTGAAATTTCCGGAGTCCTCCACTACGGCGTGCCTCATAATCAGAAAGTGGTTTTGGCACGTTAAACCCCATAATTTTTTTTTGTTTATAACCAGAAGGCGCACGCTGAGAATGCGTTTTACAAATATGCATAGGTGGTCATGCATTTAGGCAGACGACTCAGGTGCTCACCGTCGTGGCAAGTGCGCTCCAGAGCATCGGTATAGATGCCGACACAGTTGATCTGGTGACGTCCCAGGATGTGGGTTTTGCCTTGAGTCATTTGATGTTTGCCTGTTGCTTGTTGTTTTGAATATGCAACTATGGAATAACATCCCTAAATACACGCAGTGACAAAAACGGAGGCCCTTTTACGGCGCAATCTTGCCACAATACTAAGAGTCATCAGTCTCAGGTGAGTATGTGCACCCGTTAATTTCCATTGCGGAGGCGAGGAATTCCTGGGAAGTTCTGGCACGCAGAACCAAACAAACAAATGCGCAGATGAGCTATTGCGATTGTTGTTGCGTGACAGAAATACATCCGTAAAGTTTATTAAACTGCGATGCTGCTTGCTGTCACATTTCAAATTACGGCCGTAACGTGGGTGCCTCCTCGATTCCAAAACGTAGTTTTCTTTAAGTATGTAAAGTGCGAGTTATTGAGTGAAGCACTTTAATAGATATAATTTATTTTACAGTGATTCTGGTTGCTGAGGACGTCCCTACGTGCTAATTGCCTAAAAGAACTGACTGGCCTTTTGTGCACTTAATACGCAATACAACACTTGAGATACGAACCTGTAGCCGAACGTTTGGCAGCCTTGCATCAGACAATTAAATGATAGGAGCGGCAGCGCGTATCTACCTAACGAAGGTCCGGCGTTTATCCGTTTATCCGCGTGTGTTATCGGTAAGTCCGGTCCCTCTGCGTCATCTGACTGACACGAGAAACTGCGGACCAAGCACAAATGTTGCCATAGCCAACCGAGTGCCGCGAGTTGTATAAAAGGAGCAGACGTTAGGCCCATAGATGCATCATCGAGACCTCCGTGACGGGCACGCATCACGATGTCTAACAGCTGGCTTTTCACCGTCGCCTTAACCGTCACGCTTGTGTCGTCGGCACTGGCCGAGTGCGTCACGTACGGCAACTGTGGCACGGATCCAGACTCCGGCAAGCCGCTGCCATGCGCCGCCAAGCGTCATCCGGTCCCCCTCGAGAGTCAGTTGCTCGAGAAGGCGTGCCCCGCTCTGCTCGACCCATGCGGCAAGCCAACGCCAGTCTGCTGCGACGCTACGCAGGCGAAAAATATGGTGTCTGAGCTCAAGACCCTCCGCGACATTATCGTAAAAACAGATCAGAGGTGCTTTCCAAACTTCCAGAACCTCGTCTGCCAGGCGTACTGCTCGCCGAAGCAGTCCGAATTCGTCGCCGTCAACCGTACCAGCACCGCGGAAAGCGGCGAATCCTCGGCCACGGAGTTGGTCTACGCCGTGCACCCGAGTTTCGCCGAGGGAGTGTACGCAGCTTGCAAGGACACCCGCACCCGATACCTCGGTTTCAAGGTGCCGACTTTGATGTGCAAAAAGGGCCTCCTTCAAAAGTGCTCTCCCCAACGCTTCCTCAACTTCATCGGCTCCGTCGCCTCGGAGGGCGGCCACTCGCCGGTCAAGATGAAATTCCAGATCACCAAGAGCCAGTACACAGTGGGTGACCACAAGCTGGAGCCACACAACCCCAGCTTAATCTGACCTATAGCTGAAAGCTGACACGCGCACGCGGCTGCAACGATTTATACGTTGGTGAAATAAATTGCGATACTCGACACAACAGAAGCTGTAAGAAATGTTTAGTTTTACTGTCGGCCATTACTGTGGCATCTCTCGAAAGGAATCCCTTGTAGGTTTTCAGTTATTGATTGCAGGCCGCGGCCACAAAAGGCATCACTTCTCATAGCTTACTTATCGAAGGCTGTAAGTGGAACGGTGGGTACGGCCTGTATGTCGTCTGAGTAATCCTGACGGACACCAATTCCATGGTCCGGGCTGAATAAGCATACGCATGCAGTTCTAGCTTGTTATATACAAGCTTTAGCATTACAGAAGTGTATATTTGTGTCGCCAGACTGTGACACCAGAAAATATATTGTTCTATAGTTTGAGACAGGCCCAACGGGCATAGGAGTGAGAAACGCCTGAAGCAGCCAGCAGCCCTCACGTGGCATCATTGTAGACAATTACCAATGACGAAAATCAAAGGAATGCCCCTCAGCTCCGTGCGTATGTAGAGTCACTCCTGGTTACTCACGCCTGGTAGTACTCGAATATATGGTCGAAGTATGCATACTATGGCATTCGGAATACTTGGAAGCGTTTGCGTTGATGACAACGACGAAGCGCGGTGCATTTAGCGTCCGGTTGGTCATTTACCCCAGTGCGACAGGGAGAGAAGAGGCGATACATTCAGGCGGCGGGTGCATAGAAAAATACACTTCCGAGCTGAACCCAGAGTTCTTGTTTCCGGACGGATTGCTCGATCAACGAAACGCATTGGGCATGGAATTTCGTCATTGATTCACGCAAAATAGAGTTTAAGAGTGACCATTTTCACAAACTAGGGACTTGTAATGCCGGCAGCAGGTATACCCCTCGCCTTGTTTGAGCATACCGCGCAGGAGGACGAATCTGCGGAGCGTGCCAGCTAACTTTAGCCAGAGTTTAAAAAATATGCGAATGCCACGTAGGTGGACCGAACCAAGGTAATGTTGTTTGCCGTCGCTTGGAGACACTCAAATTAGTTTTTGTATTCCTCCTAATTAGATTAGTCTTAATTAATTAAACAACTTCTCAATTATTATAATTAGATGAAAAGATGAAACTCCCGATACAGCTTCCTGTTGCTCAATACGTGCTACATAAAAGTGTTTTCCCAAGCGTCAAACGCTAGCGAATGCACGCAAAGTGCCTCAAGCGGCCAGTCGCGCGGCAATATTGCGTGTATTCGCGGGCTTCTTTCACGCTCGGAAAAACACTTTTATGTAGCACGTGTCGAGCAAAAGAAATATGTATGCGAGTTTTTCATGTTGCTCTACAATTTTCTTGTTGACACTTTTTATCTAATAATAATAATTGAGAAGTTGATGAATTAATTAGGGTCAATTATGTAATTAGGTAGAATTTTAAAAAATAATCTGAGTATCTCCAAGCGACGGCGAACAACGTTACCGTGGTTCGGTCCGCCTACGTGGCATTCGCATAATTTTTTAAGCGCTGGCGAAAGTTAGCTGGGACACCGTGTACATAGTTGCCACTCCTTGGCGCCGGCAACCGCTGCCGCTTTATACAAGCTGCGATCATATATAGGAACAACCAACAAATTTCTATAAGCGAGCAATATTCTCGGTAACTATTGAGTAGAGTGTATATCTGTGATAAGCTCACTCTATGGGACTTTTTTAACCCGCCTTTGGCCAGCTCAATGCCTCGATTCATGTACCTATACTTTGAATTTAATCTGTACTTTCTTATATGCACTGATTCTAGTTTGGTTATGCTACCGGGCTATGTGTGTGCTTACTTTAGTGAACTTATGTGACTGGACTTTGTGTTGCTGTGCTTCTGAGTTGACCTTCAGTTTTGGTGTGGCATTAGTGCATACTTATGCGACTGAACTTTGTGATATTGGGATTGTCTGTTGACTTTTAGTTTTAATGCGGTTAAGTTAACTTTTTTTTCATATATCTAAGTGAGAAGGAGTAACCGGCGCCAGTTGAAGGCGACATCTCTTAAGCACCATATAATAATAAAACAACTGCAATCATAATTTAACAATAAGAACGACAAGAGGTTGAAGACGACCTTTGCTCATGAAGTTCATATACGGAATACATCTGCTTAGCATGGCAAGTTTTGGGTTAATTCGGATTAGGGGAGGATGTGCGTATAGTTCCACTGAAGCGGCATCTTGCGGTGGAAGTACGCTAGCATTCTATTCAAACGCGTCACGAAGTCCACGAGCAAGTTTAGACGCGTTATAGGAAAGTGATGAGCTGCATTTATGCTGAAGAGTACCTTGAGTACTTTTGTTGCAATACCCAACTGAGTACTCATTTGGAGGTTAAAGAATTCATGTATTAGTGTTCCCGCAATGTCGACATTGCGAGGCAGTCTTGTCATTTCGAAACCATGGAACTTTCTCTAGCCTTCACGCAAGAGCAGAAAACAAAAGGAGATTAGAGCTTACACATGGAGCTTTGCGGGGATATTTTACGCAGTAGTGTGTGCCGCTGTAGAAAGACGTGAAGAGAAGAGGAAGATGAGGTGACGCTGACATCGTTCTTGGGGAAGTGGGTACGCGCCATTGAAGAAGGATATCCTATCCTATTCTAGCCTATCGTTCTTGGCCAATCCACCAGAGTGGGTATGTGCCGCTAAAGTGTAGGCTCTACATTTACATCTACACCATTCAGTGGTATCGCTCCGCCCTGTGGTTTCGAGCTACGCCTTATCCCTGTATATATATATCCCCTGCAAACATTCTTCCCCGTAATATTTGGTGGAGCTGCGAGGCAAACTCGCCACAACCCGGATCTGGATCTCCACAGCGGACGACACCTCTGTTCTGCTCCATAGCTAATGACGCTGCCCCTCGCAACCAGACAGCTCCACAAGCTGTCCTCTCCTACACACTTTTCAATTCAATTCAATTCAATTCAATTCAATTTTATTTCCAGAATTACAAGTGTTCTGGTGGATACCAAAGGCTAAAAGCTGTTGGAAAACAGCTTGACTAGGCCGATGGTCCATTACAAGGCATACATGGTGGTTGCATCAAAATTGTAACATTGTTAGACACTCAGAATAAATTAATTAAAAAAATGCACAATAACAAGACCGAAAATAATATAAAGACTAAGAGAAAAGACATAATTGATACATCAGAAAAATGGAAGTATGTGTGTAAGGGTTACTAACAAAACTAATACAAGTCGCTCTGATATAGAGAGTAGTAGATAATACAGACTAAAAAATGAAAAAAAAAAATACATTCGATACACCAGAAGATAGAAATACATGTGTATGGGTTACAAAATTAGTAATACGTACAGTTGTCTCTGAAAGAACGATAAACAATCACTGATCACATGTTTACAAAATGCATTCGCAGTTCCTTCGATGAAGAGGTATATGTACCTTTATATTTATTTAATATATGTGGTAGATTATGTTGCAATGACTGTAGGCTATATTTATTACGAAACCACGGGACATACCATATATCACTATTTCTTGTATTGGAAGAATTGAATTTTGGTGCCAAAGATGCAGTAGACACTAGGAAATTTTTGAAGGCAGTATTTGAGAAATAAAATGAATTTAGAAGGCGAAACGTGTAGAAATATTCCATTTTTATAATTTTATGCTTTAAGAACGCTGGCCGCGTTGTCTCCAGATAACCCATGTTGTCAATGTGCCGAATCATTTTCTTTTGCAAAGAAAGGATTTTCATAATGTTTGTCTTTCCTGTAGTCGCCCACACTAAGCTACAGTAATTTAAATGGGAAAAAAATAAGGCATAAGAAATGTTCAGTTTTGCTTTGGTTGGAAGAAGACGCCGACATTGAGACAGAACGCCTGTGATAGCAGACATTTTTGTGCAGATATTTTCAATATTGTTACGTAGGAAGACGCAGACGAAAAGCTATGTACAAATATATTTACAAGGAAAATACGCTGCGCTTGGCCAAGAGGCAACAGCCCGCGCTAGCTTCTAATCGTCGTCGTCGTCTTCACACTGCTGGCCTTTCGTGATCGCGCATATTGTGCCGTAGCACTACCCCCGGCTGCAAAAGCGCCGTCCCGGAGCGACTAAAGATCGGACTCGGAAGCAGTGTAGTAGGCCTTGAGCCTACTGACGTGTACGACATCACTAGATGCCACAGGAGAGGACGAGGTTGAGGCCACAGGAGCAATTTCGTAAGTCACAGGCGTCACCTGGCGCAGCACGCGGTAGGGCCCTGTGTATCGCGAAAGGAGCTTCTCTGAAAGTCCGACGTGACGAGAGGGCGACCACAGGAGCACGAGCGCACCAGGTGAAAACTGTACGTCACGATGGCGGGCGTTGTACTGACACTGCTGAGTGGTCTGTGAGGCCGTCAGTCGAGCACGGGCAAGCTGGCGTGCATGGTCAGCGAGGGCGATGGCGTCGCGCGCATACTCGCTTGTTGAGACCGCAGCAGGAGGAAGTGCCGTGTCTAGGGGCAAGGTAGGTTCGCGACCGTACAGTAGATAAAAGGGAGAAAATCCGGCGGTGTCGTGCCGGGAAGAATTGTACGCAAATGTTACGTAAGGAAGGGCAATGTCCCAGTCGTGGTGGTCCTTGGAAACGTACTTGGCCAGCATATCGGTAAGAGTACGGTTTAACCGCTCTGTCAGGCCATTGGTTTGAGGATGGTATGAAGTAGTCAGTTTGTGTTGAATGGAGCAGGAACGCACAATGTCAGCGATAACTTTCGAGAGGAAGTTTCGACCACGGTCAGTCAGCAGCTGTCGCGGGGCGCCATGAAGCAAGATAATGTCACGCAAGAGAAAGTCCGCGACGTCAGTGGCGCAGCTGGTAGGGAGAGCCCGAGTGATAGCGTATCGGGTGGCGTAATCAGTCGCGACGGCTACCCATTTGTTCCCAGAAGATGACGTGGGAAAGGGACCGAGCAGGTCTAATCCAACACGAAAGAACGGTTCCACAGGGACGGTGATCGGCTGGAGATGACCGGCAGGTAGCACCTGAGGTGTCTTCCGACGCTGGCAGGGATCACAGGCAGCAACATAGCGTCGAACGGAGCGAGCGAGACCAGGCCAATAGAAGCGGCGGCGGACGCGGTCGTACGTGCGGGTTACCCCAAGATGTCCTGAAGTGGGTGCGTCATGCATCTCAAAGAGCACAGTCTGTCGTAGCTGTTTTGGCACGACAAGAAGAAGGTCAGAGCCGTCAGGGAGGAAGTTCCTTCGATACAGAATGCCACCCTGGAGGACATATCGGCGAACGGATGCGTCGGTAGGTGTAGAGCGCAGACGCTCGATAAGTGCTCGCAGCGATAGGTCTCGGTACTGCTCATCGGCGATGTTACCGAAGGCAGAGACAGAGAAAATGCCGTTGGCGCTACTACTGTCGGCGTCGTCAGGCTCGTCGACCGGGTAGCGAGACAGGCAGTCAGCGTCCTTGTGTAGTCGGCCAGATTTATAGGTGACAGTATACGAATATTCTTGGAGGCGTAAGGCCCAGCGACCAAGTCTTCCTGTAGGATCTTTCAGTGAGCATAACCAGCAAAGCGCGTGATGGTCTGTGACAACGGAAAAGGATCGGCCATATAAGTATGGGCGGAATTTCGCAACCGCCCAAACTAGGGCCAGACACTCACGCTCAGTGATGGAATAGTTGCGCTCCGCGGGTGAGAGGAGCCTGCTGGCGTAAGCGATAACACGGTCGTGGCCACGCTGGCGTTGTGCCAGTACTGCTCCAATTCCGTGACCGCTGGCATCAGTACGGACTTCGGTAGGCGCAGAAGGATCGAAATGGGCCAAAACGGGAGGCGTTGTGAGAATGTCGATTAGATGAGAGAATGCAGAGGCCTCGTTATCGCCCCACTGGAAAGGAGCGTCTTTTTTCAAAAGGTCGGTTAGTGGTCGTGCTATGGCGGCGAAATTTCTCACGAAACGGCGGAAGTACGAACAAAGGCCGATGAAGCTGCGCACATCCTTGACACACTTCGGAACAGGGAAGTGCGTAACAGCATGGATCTTGCCTGGGTCCGGTTGCACTCCGTTCGCGTCAACGAGATGTCCAAGGACGGTAATCTGGCGACGGCCGAATTGGCACTTCGATGCGTTGAGTTGCAGACCGGCTCGCCGAAAAACGTCCAGGACTGCTGAGAGGCGTTCGAGGTGCGTAGCGAACGTTGGGGAGAATACGATAACGTCGTCCAAGTAGCACAGGCACGTGGACCATTTGAAACCGTGAAGAAGGGAGTCCATCATGCGTTCAAAAGTGGCAGGGGCGTTACATAGACCGAACGGCATCACTTTGAATTGATAAAGACCGTCGGGTGTGACAAAAGCAGTCTTCTCGCGGTCGAGATCGTCCACGGCAATCTGCCAGTAGCCGGAGCGAAGGTCAATAGAAGAGAAATAGCGAGCACCGTGGAGGCAGTCAAGGGCGTCATCAATCCGAGGTAGGGGATACACGTCCTTTTTGGTAACCCTGTTAAGGTGCCGATAATCCACGCAAAAGCGCCATGAGCCATCCTTCTTTTTGACCAGTACTACAGGTGACGCCCATGGACTATATGATGGTTCAATAATGTTCTTGGCAAGCATTTTGCGAACTTCTGCGTGAATAACTTGACGCTCAGCTGGTGACACTCGATACGGGCGGCGATGAATAGGAGGGGCATCGCCGGTATTAATGCGATGTTTGACAGCTGTAGTTTGGGCTAAAGGACGATCGTTAAAGTCAAAAATATCGTGGTAGGAAAACAGAACGCGGTAGAGTTCACGAGCGTGCTCGGAGGGCAAGTCGGGGGCAATCATTTTCCGTAAGTCAGCGATGGTACAATTTGCCGACTGCGATGGTAGAGGAGTATCGGATGAAGTGTCGTCTACTGCAATGGATGCTACTGAGTGATCCTCGAATGAACAAAGCTGGGCCAAAGACATCCCACGTGGCAGCACTTGTGTCGTCAAGCCAAAGTTGACCACTGGCAGGCAGACGCAATTCGCCGTAATAGATAAAACTGTATGGGGTACTGTGATCCCATGTGTAAGGAGGACGTCTTGCATAGGAGCCGCGATGTAGTGACCGTCGGGGACTGGTGGGGATGACACTAGGTCAACGTAGGTCAGTGCCGAAGGTGGCAAGCGAACGAAGTCGGCGGAACTGAGGCGACTGGGGTGTGGTTCAGCAGGATCCAGAACAGGCAGGTCAAGGCGGAGAGTACTGGCGGAACAATCGATGAGAGCAGAATGTGCGGAAAGGAAGTCTAAGCCGAGGATGATGTCGTGGGGACAGTGGGCGATGACTGTGAATAGCACGATTGTTGAGCGATCGGCGAAGGAGACGCGGGCGGTACACATACCAATTACGGGGGCTGTTCCGCCATCGGCGACACGGACAACAGGCGTCGTGGCGGGCGTGATAATTTTCTTGAGCCGGTTACGAAGGTCAGCGCTCATTACGGACAAATGCGCCCCAGTGTCTATGAGAGCAGGCACAGAAACACCGTCGACTTGCACGTCAAGAAGGTTCAGATGAGTGGGCAAAGTCAGTAGAGGATTTGGCGGCGTAGGGAGCAATGCAGCGTCACCTCGAGGCGCTGCATCGTCTAGTTTTCCGGCTGGGAGCGGCGTCCGAAGGGAGTCGGCGAATAGGAGCGACGGGGCTGGGGAGAGCGAGATTGTCGTCGTTGGGGCGAAGGCGAACGAGAATAGGGGCGGTTCGTTGCAGGAGAATCAGTGGCGGCATTATCGGAGCGTGCGGCATAGGGACGAGAAGGGCCACCTGAGGGGCGAGAGTAGGCAGTATAAGTAGGCCGGCTCGGGGAACTCCAGCGACTACGACAGTGCCGAGAAATGTGCCCGATTCGATGGCAGTGGAAACAAATAGGCTTGTCGTCAGCAGTGCGCCATTCAGATGGGTTGCGGAAACGTGGTGGGTAAGAAGATGCGGGACGGGGCGAAATCGAAGAAGCCGGGCGGGTATTAGGGCGATGGGCCGAGCAGATGGTGTGAAGACCCATGTTTTCAAACTCCTGGCGGACAACTGCCTGGATCAGTGAGACCGTGACTGCAGATGTGTTGGTGGGACTGGAGTCGAAGGCAGCCGGATAGGCGGCCTCGATCTCACGCCGGACGATCCTGGTAACATCGGCAGTGTTGTTGGGACGAGGAGCGTCGGCACAGGAAGATGTCGCTGGGGTGTTGGGCAGACGGGCAAACTGCTGGTCAATACGTCGGCTTTTGGCGAGTTCCAGGCGGCGGCACTCTCTTATAACAGCATCCACCGTCGCTACGTTGTTGCAAACGAGCAAGTTGAAGGCGTCATCGGCAATGCCTTTGAGGATGTGGGAAACCTTGTCTGACTCAGTCATGTGGGTGTCAACTTTGCGGCACAGAGCCAAGACGTCCTGAATGTACGTGACATAGGGCTCTGTTGACGTCTGCACACGGCCGGAAAGCGCCTTCTGCGCGGCAAGTTGTTGACCGTAGGGGTTGCCGAACAAGTCTCGAAGCTGTGTCTTAAGTGAATCCCAACTGGTGAGCTCATCTTCGTGCGTGCGATACCAAACTCGAGGTGTGCCACCGAGGTAAAAGACTACGTTGGCGAGCATAATAGTAGGGTCCCACCGGTTATTGCGGCTGACGTGTTCATACAGGCTGATCCAGTCATCGACGTCTTCCCCATCTCGGCCCGAGAATACGCCAGGATCACGGGGAGCGGGGAGAGTGATGTAGGTCGTCGCAGTGGCAGCAGGTGTCGGAGCCGGCGGAGTCGGGTTGTCGTCGCCGGGAGCCATGAAGGAAGGCTCGACGTACCGTCCACTGCGAAGCTCCGTGACGAGGTACAGGGAACGTCCACCTCCACCAGATATGTTACGTAGGAAGACGCAGACGAAAAGCTATGTACAAATATATTTACAAGGAAAATACGCTGCGCTTGGCCAAGAGGCAACAGCCCGCGCTAGCTTCTAATCGTCGTCGTCGTCTTCACACTGCTGGCCTTTCGTGATCGCGCATATTGTGCCGTAGCAATATGTTTATCCCAAGTAAGGTGCGAGGAAAAAGTGACGCCTAATATTTTATGTTCATCCACAACTTGCAGTTCTTTACCCGCACACACTAAGGTTTGATTACTAGTAATAACTTTATTTTTTGCGCGAAATAACATTACATTAGTTTTCGTAGGGTTTATTTTTAGGCAATTAGCGACGGACCATTCAGATAGCTTATTGAGTAGACAGTTACATTTTTCCATTAATTCTTGTGAATTCGGACCAGAAATGAGAAGATTAGTGTCATCGGCATACACGATAAATTTTACGGTTGTGTCAATATTAGCAATGTCGTTAATGTAAAGGTTAAAAAGCATAGGACCTAGTACGCTCCCTTGTGGCACGCCATTTAGTAAAGGAACAAAACTTGACTTGTCGTGTTTTATACATACTGATTGTTTTCGATTAGTAAGGTAAGATTGCTAAAGAATGCTAAAGGAGTACCTCTAATGCCACTCTGTGATAATTTCCATAGCAAAATTTTATGATTTATACAATCGAATGCCTTACTAAAATCAATGAATAGTGCTAATGTGAAGAGATTTCTTTCTATGTTTTTTAGTACATGCTCCTTGAGTGTGAGCAAAGCAGTTTCTGTTGACCTACCTTTACGAAAGCCGAACAGAGCACTAGATAGAATGTTTTGTCTGTCGAAAAAGTTCGATAAGCGAGAAAAAATAATCTTTTCTAATCCTTTGGAAAATACTGGAATGATTGAGATGGGTCTGTAATTTGACACGTCGTTTCTGTTGCCTCCTTTAAAAAGTACAGTTACCCTGCTCATTTTCATCTTTTCTGGAAACACCCCAGACTGTAAAGCTAGATTAAAACTATGCGTTAAAGCGGGAGTGATGTATTCTAAAACATACTTGATAGGTTTTATTTGGATATCATCAATGTCAAGAGCTTTACTATTTTTAAGGTTCATGATAGTGCTAAATACTTGACCCAGGAACCTTCACCGGCGCCAACGACGTCGACCTCGAATGGTTGACGTGGTGCGAACGCGTCAGCAACCACGAAAGGTAGGTTGCCACACTTATGCTGGCTGTTACGTTTCGCCTACAACGCGCGGTAATGCCGGCGCGGATGCAACGGACGCCGGGGCTTCGCTCAAAGCGGCAGACATTTTGGCCCGTTCGACGCCGCCGCAACGCCTCCCCGCCAAGCGTGTCCAGGCGTGTTTCAGTGCCACGTGTCTTCGTATGTGCGTGTGTGTGTGTGTGCCCACGCTTGTCAAAGCACGGCAGCCGGGGAGCGGAGCTCCCCAAGTGAGGAGCCAGCAGGTCTGTCCGTCGGCGGGTTGGCGATGCGTCACTACACTCGGCTCACCATGTCTCTCGGCTCGACCGTGCGCGCCGTCGTGGGCTCATGCTCCGCCGTCGCGTGGGCTCATCCCGTGACCTTCCTTCTGGCCCGCGACGCCGAGAGTATAAGAGCAGCTGCCCCCGGACGCCAGGAGAGAGGCTCCGATTTGTACTGTTGAGTTACGTGCTCTCCCGTCTCTCCACTTCGGTCGACCTGACCGGCCGCTCTTTTGCTATGTTAGAATAAACAAGTTGTTCTGTTACCAGTCTTCTCTTGCTTTGCCGGGACCTTCGGATGCTTCCAGTGCCCCAGGCCGCCAGGCCAACGCTACCCTTGGGGCTTGCGACCCATTCGCAATAACGGGCGCCAGAACCGAGTCTCCAACAACTGGTTGCCAGCGGTGAGATCGCGACAACGGAGGCCAGCAGCGAAGAGATGCGGTTGAATGTATGCTGAGCAGCACAACGACCATCCGGGAGCAGCGCAACGAGCCCTGTGTGATGACTGGTTGCCTGCAGCGGAACGACTGCGCGGAATTCTTGGCTGCGAGGTTTGGTGAGTGCGGGACTTTCTTCTTCTGAGTTTTGCCAGGCTTTTGTTAGTGTTAGAAACAGAGCTGGTAATTGTGGTTGTCGTTGCTGCCGGGTTAGTTTGCGGCAAGACAATAGTAGGCAGTAGAGAAAGCAGCATTCAGAGCAGCCATGGATTTGAAGTCGTTGCGCAAACCGATATTGCTGGAGCTTGCAAGAGAGTTGGGTCTGGATGTCTCAGACAAACTCAGAAAACCAGAACTGCTAAGGGCTATTCTTGAGTTAGAAGCTGAGGATGACGAGCTGTCGGATTGCCTTGAGACCATTGAGGAGCGGGCAAAAAGACATGAGCGCGAACTTATAGAACAGAAAGAAAAAGAAGAGCGTGAACACGCTTTGGAAATGAAGCGTCTCGAGTTAGAGATGGAACGCGCTCGTAATGGAAGTCAGGCACACGGTGCAGGAGAACGAGTATTGTTCAAAATGACTGACCTGATGCGGCCGTTTAAGCTTGGAGAGGACATTGGTTTGTTCCTGGTTAACTTTGAGCGAACGTGCGAGAAGCAGGGGTTCTCTCGGGAAACGTGGCCACAGCGCTTGCTCACTTTGTTACCCGGCGAGGCGGCCGACGTAGTCGCTCGCTTGGAGAGAGAGGAGGCAGAGGATTTCGACAAAGTGAAATCGAGTCTGCTAAAAACGTACAGGCTGTCAGCGGAGGCGTTCCGTCGGAAGTTTCGGGAAAATGAGAAAGGCAAAAGTGAGTCATATACAGAGTTTGCCTACAGGCTTATGTCAAACATGCAGGAGTGGCTCAAAGAAGAGAAAGCGTTTGGTGACCACGAGAAAGTTCTGCAGTGTTTCGGGCTAGAACAGTTTTATAGTCGGTTACCTGAGAACGTGCGGTACTGGGTCTTGGATAGGCCAGACGTTAGTACGGTGGCTAGAGCCGCTGAGCTAGCCGAGGAGTTTGTGACGCGTCGGGCTCGTGGAGCTAAGGACGGTCAAAAGGGTGAATTTGGCTCCAAGTTTGAGAGGCCGAAGTTCACGCCCATGAGAAAGCGGTTCGAGACGAGGCGAGCGCGCGTGTGTTATACGTGTCAGAAGCCGGGTCACTTTTCGGCGCAGTGTCCAGAAACAAAAACAAAAGTCGTGTTTTTGTCTTTATGCAGCACTGACGAGAACATGAAGCTTCTCGAGCCTTACATGCGAGACCTCCTCGTGAACGGGAAAGAGTGCCGAGTGCTTCGCGATACCGCAGCTACAATGGATGTAGTTCACCCCTCTTACGTAGAACCCGATATGTTCACGGGCGAGTGCGCATGGATCAAGCAAGCAGTGGAAGCTCATAGCGTGTGTCTGCCGGTAGCAAAAGTGCTTATTGAAGGACCTTTCGGAGCACTTGAGACGGAGGCCGCAGTGTCATCTATGCTGCCCCCCCAGTACCCGTACCTATTTTCGAACAGGTCCGATCACCTCCTGCGCGAGAAGGGGCTTTTGTTTGGTGAGGCTAGCGTTCAGGCCTTAACCAGATCGAAGGTTCGGGAGCTCGCTGCAAAGGCGGTAGTTGCGGGGCCGACGTTGTTGAACGATGAAAAAGGGTCAGAGGCGCAGCAAGCTGGTATTCAGAGCACGCCCGAACAGAATAAAATTGAGCCTGTAGCGTTAAAGGCACCAGATACTGGAGAGGAAAATCCCGACACGGGCAGGTTAGAAGAGCTGTCTCCAGATTTGCTCATCGCGCCTACGTCAGACGGACTAAACAGGTTGCTAAAAGTCAGCCGGTCGGCTTTGATAGCCGAGCAAAAGAAGGATGGCAGCCTAGAAAACATACGCTGCATTGTCAAGGAAGGTATCGCCAAGAAAAATGCTCGCTTTGTGGAAAGAGGTGGGGTCCTGTACCGGAAGTATCTAGACCGCAGGGGAGTGGAGTTCGATCAGCTGATCGTGCCTCAATGCTATCGTCAGGATCTGTTGCGCTTGTCGCATGGGGGTTCGTGGTCCGGACACCTAGGAGTTAAGAAAACTAAGGACCGTCTCTTGCAAGAGTACTATTGGCCAGGGTGTTTTCGGGACGCAGACCACTTTGTGAAGACATGCGACACCTGTCAGCGGGTGGGCAAGCCAGGGGACAAATCGAGGGCGCCGTTGAAGTTGGTACCTATCATTACGGAGCCTTTTAGACGGCTCGTTATTGATACAGTGGGACCTCTCCCGGTAACAGCCACGGGGTACCGACACATTTTGACTGTGATCTGCCCAGCGACAAAGTTCCCTGAAGCAGTGCCGCTTAAAGAACTCAGCTCAGTTGAGATAGTCAATGCACTACTGTCCATATTTGCGCGAGTTGGTTTTCCTGCAGAAATCCAGTCAGATCAGGGTACAGTGTTTACTAGCGCTTTGACGACAGCCTTTCTCGAAAGGTGCGGGGTAAGGCTGTTACACAGCTCAGTGCACCACCCCCAGTCGAATTCCGTTGAGAAGCTCCACTCCGTCATGAAGCGCGTGTTGAGACCATTGTGTTTTGAACATCAAACTGACTGGGAGCTGTGTCTGCCTGGAGTGATGTTTGCATTAAGGACCGCGCCGCATGCGGCTACGGGGTTTTCGCCAGCTGAGCTGGTGTACGGTCGCTCGCTGCGATCTCCGCTTCGCATGCTTCGAGAATCATGGGAAGGCAGGGGCGACGACCCAGTCGTGGTAGAGTACGTGCTTAAGCTCCTCGAACGTTTAAGAAGGGCACAGGAGTTGTCAGGTGAAGCAATGGCAAAGGCCCAGCAGAGGGCCAAGGTTTATTATGATCGGACAGCCAGGGCCCGTCGTTTTGAGGTGGGCGATGAGGTCATGATATTGCGCACATCGCTAAAGAACAAACTCGACGTGCAGTGGGAGGGCCCAGCACGGATTGTTCAAAAACTGTCGGACGTTAACTACGTGGTGAGTCTGCCAGGAAAGCGGAAAGCACAGCAAGTTTACCACTGTAATCTGCTCAAACCCTATAAGCAACGGGAAGCAGTGGTGTGCATGATGGTAAACGTTCCCGAAGAGCTTCCGGTCGAGCTTCCGGGACTAGGCTCAGTGACGAACAGGAAAGACACCGATCAAGTCATTAGTGACTTAATAAGTAAAGCATCGCTGTCGCCTGAGCAGAAAACCGAACTACACCAGCTTTTACAAGAGTTTCAAGGTCTGTTCTCTGAGAGGCCTGGTAGGACTTCTGTCCTTACTCATGACATAGAACTTACCTCCCCAGAGCCAGTACGATCCAAGGCGTACCGGGTGTCACCCCGCCAGAGCGATATTATGGAGGCTGAGGTAAAGAAAATGCTACAGCTCGGTGTTATTGAAGCAGGTGAGAGTGATTATACCTCCCCTTTGATTTTAGTTGAGGTACCGGGCAAGGAACCTCGTCCTTGCGTCGACTACCGCAGGCTTAATTCCATCACTAAGGATCAAATTTATCCGATCCCTAACATCGAGGAGCGCCTTGAGAGAGTGAGTAGCGCCCAGTTTATTTCCACCCTAGATCTTGTCAGGGGTTATTGGCAGGTTCCACTTACAGAAGAGGCTAGTAGGTATGCGGCATTCATTTCACCAATGGGGACATTCCGTCCTAAAGTTTTGAGTTTTGGTTTGAAGAACGCGCCATACTGCTTTTCAAGCCTCATGGATAAAGTGTTGCGGGGACAGCAAGAATTCGCTTTACCGTATCTAGACGACGTAGCGATATTCTCCGCATCCTGGCCTGAGCATATGGCCCACTTGCGGGCAGTGCTAACCCGCCTGCGCGATGCGGGCTTGACAGTCAAGGCTCCCAAGTGCCAGTTAGCACGGGCCGAGGTTGTCTACCTCGGACACGTGATTGGTCGGGGTCGTCGCCGCCCCTCTGAAATAAAGGTGGCCGCTGTGCGAGACTTCCCGCAACCGCGCACGAAGACCGATATTCGGTCGTTCTTAGGTGTCGCCGGCTACTATCAGAGGTACATCCCCAGGTACTCTGATATCGCGGCTCCCCTAACGGATGCTCTAAGAAAGACAGAGCCGCAAACAGTCGTCTGGGATGAGACAAAGGAAAGAGCTTTTAGCGCCCTAAAGAGCGCCCTAACAAGCCAGCCTGTGCTACGATCGCCCGACTACACAAAAGGGTTCGTTGTTCAGTGCGATGCTAGTGAGCGAGGCATGGGCGTTGTACTGTGCCAACGGGAAAATGGAGAAGTAGAACATCCCGTCCTGTATGCTAGTCGTAAGCTGACGAGTCGTGAGCAGGCGTATAGCGCCACCGAGAAAGAGTGTGCGTGTATCGTGTGGGCCGTTCAGAAATTGTCATGTTACCTAGCTGGCTCGAGGTTTATCATTGAGACGGATCACTGCCCTCTCCAATGGCTGCAGACCATCTCTCCCAAAAATGGCCGCCTCCTGCGCTGGAGCCTCGCTTTGCAACAATATTCCTTTGAGGTGCGTTACAAAAAGGGGAGTCTCAACGGTAACGCCGATGGCTTAAGTCGAAGCCCCTAACGTGGGAATCAGCCTCAAAATTGCTTGTTACTGATGTTTTTCTTCCTGAGGCAGGATTTTTAACCTATTGCTTTTGTGTAGTGTTTCAAAGTGATGATGTGCTTTCTAGTGCAATTTTCCGATTTGTGGACGCGTTCTGAGTGCTGCTAAACTACTGTAAGGAACTAGGCAGCAGTATAAAAGGGGAAAGAGCCTGGCAGGGCTTAGTGAGGGTTGTGCCGTGCTTACTGACTGAGCGGTTGACTTTCGGCGTAGTTCTAACGCTTGCCGGAAACGAGAACAAAAATGTCAACTCTCCCGAAGTCACTTTGCAGTGTCCTGTGTGAACGTGAACGTGAGAACGAGGCCTTCTGTGTGCGCTGCGCTCAAGAAATGCCAAAGGACGCCCGACTTCGGTTATGAGCATCATCGAGCGACATCCCTCCGGACAGCGGATGCAGTCCCCTGACCATCGGGATCTCCTTCCCCCGGCGGGGCGGTCTGTTACGTTTCGCCTACAACGCGCGGTAATGCCGGCGCGGATGCAACGGACGCCGGGGCTTCGCTCAAAGCGGCAGACATTTTGGCCCGTTCGACGCCGCCGCAACGCCTCCCCGCCAAGCGTGTCCAGGCGTGTTTCAGTGCCACGTGTCTTCGTATGTGCGTGTGTGTGTGTGTGCCCACGCTTGTCAAAGCACGGCAGCCGGGGAGCGGAGCTCCCCAAGTGAGGAGCCAGCAGGTCTGTCCGTCGGCGGGTTGGCGATGCGTCACTACACTCGGCTCACCATGTCTCTCGGCTCGACCGTGCGCGCCGTCGTGGGCTCATGCTCCGCCGTCGCGTGGGCTCATCCCGTGACCTTCCTTCTGGCCCGCGACGCCGAGAGTATAAGAGCAGCTGCCCCCGGACGCCAGGAGAGAGGCTCCGATTTGTACTGTTGAGTTACGTGCTCTCCCGTCTCTCCACTTCGGTCGACCTGACCGGCCGCTCTTTTGCTATGTTAGAATAAACAAGTTGTTCTGTTACCAGTCTTCTCTTGCTTTGCCGGGACCTTCGGATGCTTCCAGTGCCCCAGGCCGCCAGGCCAACGCTACCCTTGGGGCTTGCGACCCATTCGCAATAACGGGCGCCAGAACCGAGTCTCCAACATGGCCAATGTTATATTTTTCTTGCGAGGAACCACGAAGGTATGGTTTGAGACACACGAATTCGACTTTACTACTTGGGACAGATGCACAAAGAAGCTGCGTGATCTTTTCGGAAAGTCTGTTGACCGCTAATTAGCAGCAAAGAAAGAGCTCCCGTCTCGTGCCCAGACGTCCACGGAATCGTACGTCACGTACATTCAGGACGTTCTGGCTCTTTGCGAAAAGGCGATAAGGACATGTCAGAGGCAGATAAAGTCGGCCACATTTTAAAGGACATCGCGGACGAAGCATTCAACTTGTTTATTTGCAAGAGCTGTGCAACTGCTCAGTCCATCACAAAGGAGTGCCGGCGCTTGGAGCAAGCTAAGAACAAACGTATTGCACAGTGCTCTGATCGGCTTCTCAATACGGCTGCCACCTCCTCCTGCGACGACCTACCAATGCTACATCAATCTCCAGCATCACCGAGTATGACGCAAGCCATTCGTCGCGAGCTAGAGCCATGGCTCCAGGCACTCATGATCCACAGGCGCACGACGGTTTAACCATCTCGCTCATTCAAGCCGTCGTCCGACAAGAGATTTCAAATGTGAACATCCAGCCAATCGTTGACCAGCACTCCATCCCTACCGCTCCTGTCATTGCAGCTACTGTTGCACCCAGACCAAATTCAAGCCAACGTTACAGGAACCCAGCGGAGTGGCGAACACCGGATGATAGACCCATTTGTTTCGTGTGCTCTCTGGTCGGCCATATGATTCGCCACTGCCGCAGCCGCTGGTCCTCACCACCTCGACCATACGCTCACCACCGCTTCGAACGTGAACTTTCTCCGCTGTCCTCTCTCGCTGAGCCCTACAATGCCGATCTTACCAGACGGAGAACACTACCAGCCGTTCTCCCTCACCTCAACGCCGCCATTCCCGTTCGCCTCCATCTCGACAGTCCCCATCCCCTCCTTATTCTGACCGCTTCTCGAGAAACTAAACAATGAAGCTCCCGGAGGTGATGCTGCATTGACGAGCCCGACTGCAAAACCTCTGTTGACCCTTGTTCCCAGACCAAACCTAATCGAAGTTTTTGTTGACGGTGTGCTTGTTTGAGCTTTCATTGATACCGGAGCTCAAGTGTCAGTAATGCGCTCAGATCTTCGTAATCGTCTTCGGAAAGTTCTGACACCTGCCGAGTCGCCTGCCGTCCTAGTAGCCAATGGCAGCACCACAGCCGTGACGGGAATGTGTACAGCCCGCATAACCATTGCCGGTCACCCAACATCCGTTCTCTTCCCTGTGCTCGCCGAGTACCCTCACGAACTGATTCTTGGAATAGACTTCTTCATAGTCCACTCTGCACTAATTGATTGTTCAACTAGTGTTCTCCGCCTCGAGCTGCCCGAGTACTCCGCCGACACTGCCAAAGACCGTTCCCGACTTCGGTGCTTTGAATTTGTCCTGCAGCAAACCGATGCTGCGACCTACGTCCCCGTGTCTCCTTTTTCACCTCTACGCGATGGCCAATACGTGGTATGCCCGTTCTATGACATTCTCCTGACATGACAAATAGCCCTTCCAAGCGCTGTTGTCACAGTTACCAGCAATCGCACGTGGCTCGCCCTCCTGAACTCCGCAGGTTCTTTCTCAAGGTTTCACAGTCGCCGGGCTGTACCCATTGAAAGATTTTGTGGCTTCTGCGTTAACACCTGATCTGCCGTCTGACTCTGCTGAATCTTTGGCCCACCCAGCTCTGGTCAAGACCAGTTAGCAAAAATGAAAGCTCCCGACCTGTGTCCTGCCTACGCCGCCGCACTCCGCCGCGTCTTGATGGCCTACCACGATTTATTTTATTTCGGCAGGTATCCGCTATGTCGAACCAACGTTGTCGCCCATTCCATCCACACCAGCAACGCTCCTCCTATCTACAGACGGCCTTATCGCATGTCAACAGCCGAATGCCAGGTTATACAAACAGAGGTGGATAAAATGCTTTCCAAAGAGATCTTCTAGTCCTGCAGTCCATGGGAATCATCCGCCGTCCTGTTTAAAAAGAAGGACAATACCTGGAGATTCTGTGTCGATTTTCGCCGCCTGAACAAGATTACGACAAAGTACATGCATCATCTTTCGCGTATCGATGACGCGCTGGATTGCTTACACGGTGCCAGTTTTTTCTCTTCGATTGATTTACGTTCGGGCTACTGGCAAATTGCTATCGATGAAAAGGATCGCGAAAAGTCTGCATTTGTCACCCCAGATGGCCTCTACAAATTTAAAGTCATGCCTTTCGGACTATGTCATGTCTCTGCTACGTTCGAACGCATGATAGACTCCCTTCTACGTGGTTTTAAATGGTCCACATGCCTCTGATATCTTGATGATGTATTTTCCCGGACGTTCGAGAGCCATCTCCATCGGCTGTAGGCCATTCTTGACGTCTTTCGACGGGCCGGCCTACAGCTCAATTCTGCCAAATGTCATTTCAGCTGTTGCCACATAAGAGTGCTCGGACACTTGGTCGATGCTACCGGTATACAACCTGACCCTGATAAAATACATGCTGTCAGCGAATTTGCACCTACTCGTTCGTCCGCTGATGTCCTAAGTTTCCTTGGGCTGTGTTCATACTTTCGACGCTTCATTAAGAACTTTGCCGATATCGCTCGTCCTCTCACCGATCTTCTCAAAAAGGACATTAGTTTCTGTTGGGGACGTGGACAAGCTGAGGTATTTTGATCCATCTGCCTACACGGAAGTTCGCACTGATTCAAATGGCCTCGGCATTGGCGCTATCTTGTCCAAACATCAACAGGATGCACATCGCGTAATCGCTTACACTAGCCGCCTAGCTTCTCTCAGCCTCAGAGCGGAATTGTTCAATAACCGAATGCAAGTGCCTTGCTTCCGTTGGGGCCATTGCTAAGTTCCGCCCTTACCTGTTCGGCCGATCTTTCTCTGTTGTCACAGATCACCACGCTTTAATTGGCTGTCCTCACACAAAGACCCCCCCCAGACTCTTTTGGACGCTGTGCTTTACGTGCTTTAAGAGCACACTTTCTCTGTGTCCTATAAACCTGGGCAGATGCATCAGGATGCTGACTGCCTCTCCCCCTATCCGGTGGATCCATCCAGTGCCAAAGAACTTGAAGTCGATGCCTGTGTTTTGTCGATTACCGACTTCCTCAACGCCGCCGTCGAACAGCGTCGGGACCCGTCTTTACGATCCCTTATCGAGCGCCTCACCTAGGAAAAGCACGACTATTCCCTCTGCCTATTCCTACTATAATATGGCACCTTATACTGGCGCAACATGCAACCCGTTGGCTCTGAACTGCTCCTTGTTATTCCCCAGCATCTACGCTCTACTGTTCTCGCGTAGTTGCACGATGCACTCACCGCTGGTTATTCGAGGTATTTCCCGCACTTACGATCGCGTTCGCAGACGCTTCTTCTAGCCTGGGGTATACCACTCAGTTCGAAGCTACGTCGCGGCTTGCGAGCTCTGTCAACGCCGCAAGAAGCCTCCTTTGCTTCCCGCTGTGTACCTTCAGCCGATATGCACCCCAGGCGAACTTTTTTCCGCGTCGGCTTAGACCTACTCGTCCCTTTTCCAACGTCGTCCTCGGGTAGCAAGTGGGTCGCCGCTGCGACAGACTATGCTACGCGTTATGTCATTACACGAGCTCTTCCAACTAGCTGTGCAATTGATGTCGCCGATTTCCTTCTTCACGAAGTGATCCTGCACCATGGCGCTCCTCGTCAGTTACTCAATGATTGGGGATTCTTTCTTTCAAAAGTTCTCGACGACTATCTCCGCTCTTGCTCTACGTCTCACAAATTCACCACGGCTTACCATCGCCAGATAAACGAACTTACTGAACGCCACAGACATGCTCTCCATGTACGTCTCCGATGACCACAGGATTTGGGACTGCACTTTGGCGTTTGTTAAATTTGCCTATAATTCGTCACGCCACGATGTTACTGGCTACTCTCCCTTTTATACGCTTTATGGCTGCGACCCACTCCTTCCTCTCGACTGTCTGCTCCCTCCCGATGCCGACTCCACTACTTTCTACGCTCACAATGCCATTGTTCGCGCGGTCATGGCGCGTCCCATCACCCGTGATCGACTTGAGGCGTCTAAGATGACCCAAAAGCTCGTTTATATTAGCTTCAGCCCTGGGTCATTTGTCCTGCTCTGGCTGCCTTCGCGTCAAGTCGGCCTGTGCCAGAAACTGCTGCCGCGTGTTGCGTTCTCCAGGGTAGCGTACCTCACCGCTGCCGTCCAGTTGTTGCGACGCCTGTTTCTCGGAGCTCGACCGACGTTACTATTGGGTAGCGTGGCGTTGTCGCCGGTTTGCAGGCGTCTGGGAGACCATGGCGATGAGGCAGGGACGAGACGATTTCTAGTGCGAAACTTGCACGGTTGTATGAATGGTTGGTGCAAGATGTGAAGAAGAGAATGAATTGAAAGAGTACATGGCTGGGCCGCTTAAATAGGCCCGCTAAAATCGTAGGCGGGATCTTGCTCATGTCAATGTCACGTGACAGGCACTGAGTCTGGTTGTGGATGGGCTGCTGATCCCTGTCCCAGGTGACGTTCGCACGTGCTTCTCTCCGCTGACGGCTACACATGCGTCGGGGATCGTAGGCGGCGTTGGTTCGCGGAAGGGATTCTCCCCTTGGTCGCGCACACGAAGGGGCCTGTCATCACTGCGGGGCGCCTGCCCCACTGGCATCCCCACGAGACAACCATAGCAAATTAGGAATCAATCTTCCGTTTCGGTTGAGCAGGGTCTTTCGAGCATCCTTTTTGCCCGGGATGGTACACGCCGACCGTAACACGCGCTGCTTCGGGCCTTACCCGGTCCTGCGTCAAGTGACCGGACTAACATACGAGATCTCACCATTGACTCCGAAGTCTTCCTCTGATCCACCAATGACTGACACCGTACATGTTTCCCGACAGAAGCCTTACATTTCGAACACTGATTCAACACACTAAAATGCACAGAGACGGTGCTTCCGCCGGCGGGAGTCAATGTTACGTAGTAGTTTGTGACACTATAAAGATACGTTTTGAGCAGAAGAGGAAGATGAGGTGATGCTGACATCGTTCAGAGGTACTGCTCTGCCCTGTGGTTTCGAGCTGCGCATTATCCCTGTATATGTATCTTCTGTAAATATTCTTCACCGTAATAATATCCTAGGCACGCGGAGCAGCGCACACGCCAAGCGGCACGCATGTTTTGTCTTCTGTCAGGTCTGTCAAGGTCGTTTTATTGAATGCTCGCAGATGTTTGCGGCGTTGCACAAAAGTAAATTCAGCCTCTAATTCCCGGAATATCACATGGCTATGGCGTGCCTCTGATGCGACTGTAACTGCTTGGTACCAAACCGATCATGTATCTATCTCTCCACATTTCTCCGCCACCCAGGTGCATTTATTACTTCGTAATGAAAAGTTATTTGAGCGACTGTATGAGTTGATGCATAAGGGGTGTAGCGAATGCCGGAAAGATTCAACAATCAGAAATAAATTTTAAAACATTACGATTGAACTCATCTCACCATGACTGTCGACGGTAAACCCTCCGTGATTGCTTAGTGGCTATGGTGTTGGACTGCTTAACACGAGGTCCCAGGATCGAATCCCGGCCACGGCGGCAGCATTTCTATGCGGGCGAAAACACCGTTGTACTTAGATATACACTCTTAAGCAAAATTACACCCGTTTGCCACACAACAATAATCGTCATCTGTCTTGTCCGCATTTCCTTCCTTTAACGTGGCGAGCCCGGTACTTCCCAGTAACGAACGACATGCGCGTTATCAGCATGACACAGCATTCCCAACAGGAAAGTAGCGCGCGTGGCCTTTTCAAGAAAGGAAACGCAAGCAAAGCAGATTACGATTATAGTTGTGTGGCAGAGATACACCCCAAAGGGTGTAAATTTGCCTAAGAGTGTAGGTGCACGTTAAATAACCGCAGGAGGTCTAAATTATTCAGGAGTCTTTTACTACGACATGCCTCATAATCAGGTCGTGCTTTTGGCACGTAAAACCCCATAATTTTTTACAACTAACGGAAACGCGCACAAATGTGTTTATTTTCATGCTATGCGCGGCTTGTAATCTCATGCCATGTTTATGTTTATGCGCCACAAAAAGCTACAACTTGAACCTCATGCAATTTGTATATTGATGCGCTACCCGGTTCGCGGTTTCAGCTATGCAGAAATGCAAACAGCAAATTGCATTAGTTAAAGCTGGTGGTTTCATACCTCTACGACATACCACTGTCATGTGATCATCCGGTGTCACTCTGACACCGGATGGAACGGTGGAGTTTCAAAACTTGTCGCGCCGGCTACACCAGGCAAGTTTCCCGTTGTTCGAGATTAATGCCCAGTGCCGTGTGTATACCATGACAGGAAACGCCGAATTCGTGTCGGGGTACAGTGAAAATGACTCAACGTCGAACCTACAAACGTTGCACGAGGCTGATTATTTTGTCGACGACATAAGCAGTCCGGCAAAGCCTCACACCTGAATAGTAATTGGGTCAGTACTGATTCGGTGGGCCGCTTTCTCGCGTTGGACGGCCCAGTTAGACAGAAGAAAGAGAACAGCGAGCGTCAGCCGCGATCGCGACCCGTGCAGCTCCGCACCGCAAGAGCCGCGAAGGAGCCTCTTCACCCGGACGCGTACAGCTCGGCATAATGACGGAGCACGCGCCGCTCGTTGCTGCCAGGGCAGTCCGTGGCCGAGAGGCTCGAGTGGACAGAGGTGCGCGGGTTATTTTCGGCGCTCCGGGGCAACATGTGCGCGGTCTTGTTCCTCGCGAACTGATCAAACAGCGAACCGATGCTATCGCGCGCCGGCGGTTGTTCCTAACACAAACACGGCCGGCCAAAAAAGTGGAGGGGAGGGGAGCTCATGAAGCGCGGCGCGAATTAGGCGGCCGCGCCGGCGCGATGAATCAGGCGCGCGCTCCGGGCAGGTTCCTATGCGCGGCCCCAGGTGAACGATGGGGGCACCGCCGAAAGCAGCGCGCGAGACGGGCGCGTGGATAAGGGATGCCTGCTGCTGGGCGTGCTGTTGTTGCCCGCTGGTGCGGGACGGACTCTGCTGGGAGCGGCCGCGGTTCTCGCGCCCGATGCGCTGCATGCACCGCGGCGCGATTTGGCGTCGCAGCGAGCTGGCCGGAAGCTCGCGCTTCGGAAAGCGTGACGCTTCAGACGCGTCAACCCGTTGTTCTCGCCTCACCTTTCGGTTGGTGTACTCGTTGCCGCTTCACAGGCAAGGACGAACTGTGCCAACGGAGAAATGTTACGAGTTCCTTTCACCGTTTTGCAAGAGAAACTGTATGCTAGGAATGGCAGAAGAACGGCGGAAATGCGAACGGAAACCGAAGAAGTTGCAAAAAAAAAAGCAGTTTGGTCCTTGACAAGAATGTAAATAAATAAATAAATAAATAAAACCCCTTTCATGACAAGTGTTAATTATTGAGCACATTTACTAACCGCTAGAAAAATTAAACCGGTTGGACAACTTGAGATTGTGCAATTAAAACTTTCGTTTTAACGGGACATTTTCTTCGTAAGGAGATGACGATGATCGATAACCCAGGTGTTGTACGGGATACAGGCGGGGCTGCTTTCAGCTGTCTCACGCGTTTCCTACAATACCTGTGATAAAAAAGAAAAGAAAAGAAAACCGAACAAACACAGTTCTTCGGGATCTGGAGCTGGATATATGTTACGAAGATCACGAAAACAAAAAAGAATAGTTAAGTGCGATTGCGGTGTTACCGAGCACAAAGCCCCCGACACGATGACTTGCACTGTAGCTTTATATTAGCCGCGGCTGTCGCTATAGATAGTTATAGCAACATCATTCCGAGAATCTTCATTTCACGCGCCAACTGACGAGCAGTTTTGAATGTTGAAAGAAGAATGCTCAATTGGGGATGTGTTGGTATTAATTTGTGCTCTAAGCGCCCCAAGCGAGTGCACATTGTAAGAAACGACAAAATGAATACGCAGACCTGAGTGTTTTATCTCTCAGTAACTGACAGAAACAGCGCACGCTATCATACCCTAAACCGTACGTCGGCGCCCTACGAGCACCCCTTTAGTAACGCCCGGAACGAAAAAATAATGACCTAAAGAAATAATAAAGGAGCTCAATCAAATCACCGGGAGTCGAATGACTTCAAAGTTAATGCAGGAGCGGCTAACGCGGAAGTGCTCTTCCTTCCTTCTTTCTTTCTTACATGGAAGGCCTCGGTAATCGTTCTTGTCTGATTGTGATTGCGGAAATAGTTTCGAATCACGCTGCACTCGCTGCAGGCAGGACAGTGGCTTAAAACTTGCGGGAGCACAACCTCGAGTGCAGGGTAACAAACCGGATGCTCGTCAGGTTGACCTACCTATATCTTTCCTCTGCCTTGCTCTCTCTCTCTCTCTACGCGAACACAGTCCCTAATAACTTCCGATGCTTACCCGACTTAGCTTTTGGCTTACATTGTAGGGTCGACAAAGGTACACCACTGTTGTCGGAGGCGTATACATTCTTCTGCGTAAGCAATGGAATGGCAAGAGAGATTATCGATGCTTCTGCGTCAGCCATGTATCTCCGTTATGTTTCACAAGAGAGGAAATGGAAAGTCGAGCCGTAGACCACATACAATTTCAGTAAGCACCCTTCCTTGTGTGTGTGTGTACGTGTGTGTGCGCGTGCGTGCGTGCGTGCGTGCGTGCGCGTGCGTGTGCGCGCGCGCGTGTGTGTGTGTATTCACTCGTGTTCGTAGATGCATGAGAATAGATTTGTGAGATGATTCTATATGGGTGTAGATATAAACATGAAATCATATTTCAGTGGCGGCCTGGACACACCGGCGTTACTGGCAATGACGCTGCCGACGAGGCCGCCCGGCCCGCCCATAATCGAGCCCCAATGGTCCCGATTCCACATCCAGAAACGACGTTGCGAGACAACTTTATTTCCTAGCTCGAACTATGACGACAGACTTGCATGCATTACTTGTCACTACGGTATGTAACTTACTCACTCACTTGTCTTACACACTTACAACCTTTCTAGCTGTCGTCATAGATGCATTGGATCACTCCTTAAAGCTGCAAGCGTCATCAAACGCTCCCCGTTACGATGCGACATTGTTGTGCCACCTCCACTTCGGGGTGCCATTTGCAAAGGCTAGTACTCGTTGCTTGCTGGAGTGGGTGGCACGGCTATGTGCCACTCTTGCGGAAAAAGAACCTGCCGAGCACGTTTAGTGTCTTTGTCCCGGACGACGTCGAGGGTCAACCTCTCCGGATAGCATTAAACCGGCTGGATTCAAGACCACTTTCAAAAACTAGAATTCTTAGACCATGGCTGTTCGCGCCGCTGGCGCAGAAAGCAACGAGGGCATTACTGCAGCGCCTGAAATCGACAGGTTTCTGCGCATCTTCACATGTGCGCGTGTGCGGTGCTAGACTGACCCGGCATGTTTGTGGCGTGAATTGTTCGCGATGTCACGTGACCTCTAACTAGGACCACAGTGCTCGGATCTCATAACCAAAGAAGCTACGCCGTAATCAAAGTGCATATTTCAGTGGCAGCGTTAAGAGATGATAATATTTAATCGGTGTAGATCAGAGCAACTCAGGCGCCATACCGAAATTACTCTACTAGCTCGGGAGCTACCAAGTAAAGCAAAGTAAAAAAAAAATGACTTGGTTGGGTAAGCTTTATTAGGACCGCAGCCGCAGTGGGGTACCTGAAACGTTTTGTGCGTCTTGCTGATAGTTATGTCTGCTACGGTAAGGAATAAAGCTTTAAAAAATATATACAATGAACATTTGTTCAGCCATTACAAAGCTGACAAACTTAACTTATGATGCAGCTAGAGGTGGTCCTAAGGTCTAATCTTACAATTGCGTCGACTTCCTTTTCGCAGTGGACCCACCGTGGTCAAAGGTGGTGGGCGTGGATTGGCATCCTTCTGTCTTGCTGCCTTAGTCTCATCGCGCTATTTTGGGATCCTATAAGTGTTGAACGCGGGGATTCCATAAACGAGCAAGCGTCAAATTTCTGCAACAAACTGCACACCAGGAGCGCTATAACGTAAAGCTGTTCCAAACTTTTCTATTCCAATTCTGCAATCAGCCCTTCGCGATTGGTGAAAACCTTTTTTTGGACCACCCCTACTTCGCCTGTCTGTCACGCGACGTCACGAAAACCGCGATAGCTCCCAATCTGATATGACGTGTACACACTGATTATGCATGATTCGACCGAACAAAATAACGTTTCGCCTACAACGCGCGGTAATGCCGGCGCGGATGCAACGGACGCCGGGGCTTTGTTCAAAGCGGCGGACATTTTGGCCTGTTCGACGCCGCCGCAACGCCTACCCGCCAAGCGTGTCCAGGCGTGTTTCAGTGCCACGTGTCTTCGTGTGTGCGTGTGTGTGTGTGTGCCCTCGCTTGTCAAAGCGCGGCAGCCGGGGAGCGGAGTTCCCCGAATGAGGAGCCTGGAGGTCTCTCGGCTCAACTGTTCGCGCCGTCGTGTGGGTGAGGGTTGGCGATGCGTCACTACACTCGGTTCAGCAGGTCTCTCGGCCCGACAGTTCGCGCCGTCGTGGGCTCCTGCTGCGCCGTCCCGTGACCTTCATCCCGTGACCTTCCCTCCTTCCCTTTTGGACCGCGACGCCGGGAGTATAAGAGCAGCTGCCCCCGGACGCCAAGAGAGAGGCTCCGATTTGTACTGTTGAGTTACGTGCTCTCCCGTCTCTCCACTTCGGTCGACCTGACCGGCCGCTCTTTTACTATGTTAGAATAAACAAGTTGTTCTGTTACCAGTCTTCTCTTGCTTTGCCGGGACCTTCGGATGCTTCCAGTGCCCCAGGCCGCCAGGCCAACGCTACCCTTGGGGCTTGCGACCCATTGGCAATAACGGGCGTCAGCACCGAGGCCCCAACAACTCGTGCCAGCGGTGCGATTACAACATCTGGTTGCCAGCGGTGAGATCGCGACAACGGAGGCCAGCAGCGAAGAGATGCGGTTGACTGTATGCTGAGCAGCACAACGACCATCCGGGAGCAGCGCAACGAGCCCTGTGTGATGACTGGTTGCCTGCAGCGGAACGACTGCGCTGAAGTCTTGGCTGCGAGGTTTGGTGAGTGCGGGACTTTCTTCTTCTGAGTTTTGCCAGGCTTTTGTTAGTGTTAGAAACAGAGCTGGTAATTGTGGTTGTCGTTGCTACCGGGTTAGTTTGCGGCAAGACAATAGTAGGCAGTAGAGAAAGCAGCATTCAGAGCAGCCATGGATTTGAAGTCGTTGCGCAAACCGATATTGCTGGAGCTTGCAAGAGAGTTGGGTCTGGATGTCTCAGACAAACTCAGAAAACCAGAACTGCTAAGGGCTATTCTTGAGTTAGAAGCTGAGGATGACGAGCTGTCGGAATGCCTTGAGACCATTGAGGAGAGGGAGCGTGAACTTAAAGAACAGAAAGAGAAACAGGAGCGTGAACTTAAAGAACAAAAAGAGAAAGAAAAAGAAGAGCGCGACCGTCAACACGCTTTGGAAATGAAGCGTCTCGAGTTAGAGATGGAACGCGCTCGTAATGGAAGTCAGGCACACGGTGCAGGAGAACGAGTATATTTCAAAATGACTGACCTGATGCGGCCGTTTAAGCTTGGAGAGGACATTGGTTTGTTCCTGGTTAACTTTGAGCGAACGTGCGAGAAGCAGGGGTTCTCTTGGGAAACGTGGCCACAGCGCTTGCTCACTTTGCTACCCGGCGAGGCGGCCGACGTAGTCGCACGCTTGGAGAGAGAGGAGGCAGAGGATTTCGAGAAAGTGAAATCGAGTCTGCTAAAAAAGTACAGGCTGTCAGCGGAGGCGTTCCGTCGGAAGTTTCGGGAAAATGAGAAAGGCAGAAGTGAGTCATATACAGAGTTTGCGTACAGGCTTATGTCAAACATGCGGGAGTGGCTCAAAGAAGAGAAAGCGTTTGGTGACCACGAGAAATTTCTGCAGTGTTTCGGGCTAGAACAGTTTTATAGTCGGTTACCTGAGAACGTGCGGTACTGGGTCTTGGATAGGCCAGACGTTAGTACGGTGGCTAGAGCCGCTGAGTTAGCCGAGGAGTTTGTGACGCGTCGGGCTCGCGGAGCTAAGGACGGTCAAAAGGGTGAATTTGGCTCCAAGTTTGAGAGGCCGAAGTTCACACCCATGAGAGCAAAGGGGGATACACGTAGTGCGGATGCGAGTGAAAGCAGTCCGACCGAACGTAAGGAGACGGCGGCAACCGAAGCCGAACGCAGAAAGCGGTTCGAGATGAGGCAAGCGCGCGTTTGTTATACGTGCCAGAAGCCGGGTCACTTTTCGGCGCAGTGCCCAGAAACAAAACCAAAAGTCGTGTTTTTTTCATTAGGCAGCACTGACGAGAACATCAAGCTTCTCGAGCCTTACATGCGAGACCTCCTCGTGAACGGGAAAGAGTGCCGAGTGCTTCGCGATACCGCAGCTACGATGGATGTAGTTCATCCCTCTTACGTAGAACCCGATATGTTCACGGGCGAGTGCGCATGGATCAAGCAAGCAGTGGAAGCTCATAGCGTGTGTCTGCCGGTAGCAAAAGTGCTTATTGAAGGACCTTTCGGAGCACTTGAGACGGAGGCCGCAGTGTCATCTATGCTGCCCCCCCCAGTACCCGTACCTATTTTCGAACAGGTCCGATCACCTCCTGCGCGAGAAGGGGCTTTTGTTTGGTGAGGCTAGCGTTCAGGCCTTAACCAGGTCGAAGGTTCGGGAGCTCGCTGCAAAGGCGGTAGTTGCGGGGCCTACGTTGTTGAACGATGAAAAAGGGTCAGAGGCGCAGCAAGCTAGTATTCAGAGCACGCCCGAACGGGATAAAATTGAGCCTGTAGCGTTAAAGGCACCAGATACTGGAGAGGAAATTCCCGATGCGGGAAAGTTAGAAGAGCTTCCGGTCGAGCTTCCGGGACTAGGCTCAGTGACGAACAGGAAAGACACCGATCAAGTCATTAGTGACTTAATAAGTAAAGCATCGCTGTCGCCTGAGCAGAAAACAGAACTACACCAGCTCTTACAAGAGTTTCAAGGTCTGTTCTCTGAGAGGCCTGGTAGGACTTCTGTCCTTACTCATGACATAGAACTTACCTCCCCAGAGCCAGTACGATCCAAGGCGTACCGGGTGTCACCCCGCCAGAGCGATATTATGGAGGCTGAGGTAAAGAAAATGCTACAGCTCGGTGTTATTGAAGCGGGTGAGAGTGATTATACCTCCCCTTTGATTTTAGTTGAGGTACCGGGCAAGGAACCTCGTCCTTGCGTCGACTACCGCAGGCTTAATTCCATCACTAAGGATCAAATTTATCCGATCCCTAACATCGAGGAGCGCCTTGAGAGAGTGAGTAGCGCTCAGTTTATTTCCACCCTAGATCTTGTCAGGGGTTATTGGCAGGTTCCACTTACAGAAGAGGCTAGTAGGTATGCGGCGTTCATTTCACCAATGGGGACATTCCGTCCTAAAGTTTTGAGTTTTGGTTTGAAGAACGCGCCATACTGCTTTTCAAGCCTCATGGATAAAGTGTTGCGGGGACAGCAAGAATTCGCTTTACCGTATCTAGACGACGTAGCGATATTCTCCGCATCCTGGCCTGAGCATATGGCCCACTTGCGGGCAGTGCTAACCCGCCTGCGCGATGCGGGCTTGACAGTCAAAGCTCCCAAGTGCCAGTTAGCACAGGCCGAGGTTGTCTACCTCGGACACGTGATTGGTCGGGGTCGACGCCGCCCCTCTGAAATAAAGGTGGCCGCTGTGCGAGACTTCCCGCAACCGCGCACGAAGACCGATATTCGGTCGTTCTTAGGTGTCGCCGGCTACTATCAGAGGTACATCCCCAGGTACTCTGATATCGCGGCTCCCTTGACGGATGCTCTAAGAAAGACAGAGCCGCAAACAGTCGTCTGGGACGAGACAAAGGAAAGAGCTTTTAGCGCCCTAAAGAGCGCCCTAACAAGCCAGCCTGTGCTACGATCGCCCGACTACTCAAAAGGGTTCGTTGTTCAGTGTGATGCTAGTGAGCGAGGCATGGGCGTTGTACTGTGCCAACGGGAAAATGGAGAAGTAGAACACCCCGTCCTGTATGCTAGTCGTAAGCTGACGAGTCGTGAGCAGGCGTATAGCGCCACCGAGAAAGAGTGTGCGTGTATCGTGTGGGCCGTTCAGAAATTGTCATGTTACCTAGCTGGCTCGAGGTTTATCATTGAAACGGATCACTGCCCTCTCCAATGGCTGCAGACCATCTCTCCCAAAAATGGCCGCCTCCTGCGCTGGAGCCTCGCTTTGCAACAATATTCCTTTGAGGTGCGTTACAAAAAGGGGAGTCTCAACGGTAACGCCGATGGCTTAAGTCGAAGCCCCTAACGTGGGAATCAGCCTCAAAATTGCTTGTTACTGATGTTTTTCTTCCTGAGGCAGGATTTTTAACCTATTGCTTTCGTGTAGTGTTTCAAAGTGATGATGTGCTTTCTAGTGCAATGTTCCGATTTGTGGACGCGTTCTGAGTGCTGCTAAACTACTGTAAGGAACTAGGCAGCAGTATAAAAGGGGAAAGAGCCTGGCAGGGCTTAGTGAGGGTTGTGCCGTGCTTGCTGACTGAGCGGTTGACTTTTGGCGTGGTTCTAACGCTTGCCGGAAACGAGAACAAAAATGTCAACTCTCCCGAAGTCACTTTGCAGTGTCCTGTGTGCACCTGAACGTGAGAACGAGGCCTTCTCTGTGCGCTGCGCTCAAGAAACGCCCAAGGACGCCCAACTTCGGTTATGAGCATCATCGAGCGACATCCCTCCGGACAGCGGATGCAGTCCCCTGACCATCGGGATCTCCTTCCCCCGGCGGGGCGGTCTGTTACGTTTCGCCTACAACGCGCGGTAATGCCGGCGCGGATGCAACGGACGCCGGGGCTTTGTTCAAAACGGCGGACATTTTGGCCTGTTCGACGCCGCCGCAACGCCTACCCGCCAAGCGTGTCCAGGCGTGTTTCAGTGCCACGTGTCTTCGTGTGTGCGTGTGTGTGTGTGTGCCCTCGCTTGTCAAAGCGCGGCAGCCGGGGAGCGGAGTTCCCCGAATGAGGAGCCTGGAGGTCTCTCGGCTCAACTGTTCGCGCCGTCGTGTGGGTGAGGGTTGGCGATGCGTCACTACACTCGGTTCAGCAGGTCTCTCGGCCCGACAGTTCGCGCCGTCGTGGGCTCCTGCTGCGCCGTCCCGTGACCTTCATCCCGTGACCTTCCCTCCTTCCCTTTTGGACCGCGACGCCGGGAGTATAAGAGCAGCTGCCCCCGGACGCCAAGAGAGAGGCTCCGATTTGTACTGTTGAGTTACGTGCTCTCCCGTCTCTCCACTTCGGTCGACCTGACCGGCCGCTCTTTTACTATGTTAGAATAAACAAGTTGTTCTGTTACCAGTCTTCTCTTGCTTTGCCGGGACCTTCGGATGCTTCCAGTGCCCCAGGCCGCCAGGCCAACGCTACCCTTGGGGCTTGCGACCCATTGGCAATAACGGGCGTCAGCACCGAGGCCCCAACAACTCGTGCCAGCGGTGCGATTCCAACACCTCCTATAAACGAGCAGAGCGTCTGATTGAGCTGTTGAGTCAACGATGCGGGTCCCCGCCCGATGCTTGTGTCGGCGGTTACGTAAATTTGACGTCAGGAGATTGGAATAAAAACATATTGGAATAGTTTTACGTTATAGGGCCCCTGTGAGCCTTATAACTTCTAATGAGCATAGGTTTGAGTTTGATGGCTGAGTGAGCTCTCTCAAACGCCCCCACTCCCGGCCGCTCGGATCAACAAATGTGTTGCCGAGTTACGCCTCTCTGAACGCCGAGCTAGAGGATAAATTTAGCCTAAGAGGACGGGGACGATCCCTTAGCCTAAGTGATCCTCCCATGTCTCCTTTCCTTGTCCCTCGTGTTCTCTGGCGCCGTTTGCTACTAGTGCGTAGCGTAGCGCGAAAACAGCGCCATCTGGGCATGCGAAACATGCATGATAGAGTAATGGTTTTTTTCCAGTGCACAACGATACTAAGGGGAAGCGCGTAGATAGTACATGTACAAATATATAATCTATATGAGTATTACATATTTTCGTTAGATACGCGTGAAGTTGTAGGTAGTTTAAGCAAGCGAGCTCCGCCCTTACTCCCTCCCCTCTCGCCCACTTTTATGCTGACCGAAATGAAAGAAGTTTCACGTCAAAGACAGCTACGATACCGAATTATGTCAGTACTCCTTTAAGCGACCATCTGTCATGGCAAGCAGTCACAGAGGCCTTGGATATTACCTTCGAATGAAAAGGAGCACCGACATGTGTCACAATCATCTGCATGCGCACTGATTGACGGTACTGAACGACGGCATTCATTGCCCTTACGGCAGCAGGCCGCTGTCGATAAGTTGCGATGACCCAGAAAAGCGCCAGCTGTGGGTGATATTCCGCGAGAAAATATTTTGCACGACTGCGTTGCGACGCACACGCCGACGTTGGCCGCTCAAATAGCTGGAAACTGCGCATCTTTTTGACAGAAGGAACTTTCTTTTCTATCCTCTTCTTCTCGGTAGGTGATATGAAATCCTCAGTGTGGTTGTATCGCACGGTTCGATTCGATGAGGTGGCCCTGCAGGCCTCTGACATCCAAGGAACACAGGACGTAATTCACACGCCTGTTCAGCTTAAAGCAGCTCGCCTTGCTTGACAGAGCGCGAACAACGCTAAATGCATTGAAGAGCTAGAAAAGGCCGTAGCGCTTCGTTTTAAGCTGCTGACAAGACCAAGCACTTGACGATCAGCATGATTTCGGTTCACTGGTGTCTCTTGCCGAATGGCACGGAAAGCGGTACACGAAACTATACACACTTGAAAGCAGAGCATGCGCATCTTCTATCATATTCGCAGAAAGACAATCACGGTAACTTATAGACAGCACAAACGAATTAAACAAACAAACAAACAAACAAACAAACAAACAAACAAACAAGGTCGCCGCGAAAGGTGCAAGAGTAAAAAACAATCTCAGACCGCTCGTACTTTAGCACAGCAGCCTATTTCGGCGCAGAACATGTACAGAGCTGAGCAGCGCACTCCTTGCCAGCGCCCTTCTTCCGGGAAACTGACCATTCATTGTTGATGGCCGAGCGCACGAGGAGATATCCCGCTGAGCGCGCTCACCGACGCTGCTGCTCCGACCTCTTCAGTGCCTTACGAGTCCGGCTGGAACACCGCACGCGATTCACGTCCGGACGTTGGTCGGCGCGTATATTTGTATTCGCCAGCCTCTGGCAGTGCAGCGAAAAGAGGAAGAGCGGGGGAAGAAATGTGCAGCGCTTCATCTGCAGCGGTTGTACAGCACACGGGTGTATACGCGAGGGTCATTTGGTTGCAGTTGTTTGAGCATGTGATTCGTCTTTCGCGCACAGTTACGGAGTTGCCGAGGCCGCGTTACTGCCGGCACGCCCACTGAGAGACGGGCCGCTCGCGCACGCAAACAGTCGTTCACTTCTGTTCGTGCTCCTTCGAGTAGGAAGTGCAACTTTGTTATATTGCAGCGGAGGTGCACTTCTGCGCGGTGGAAGGGCGAATGGCAAAGTACGCATTCCGGTCCCTCCGAATAAAGTTTACTTATATGAGAAGGAAGGGGGTGTCGAGACTAGCTTCTTCTATGCGGTCGGAATATGGAACTGTAACTATTGCAGAAAACTCAGCGTAGGGTGGCTTTTCTTTGTCTGTTTTTCTCCATTTTCGGGTGCCTATTTTCTCGTACTCCCTCGGCGTATCGAGAATACTAGACTTTTAAAAAGGGAGAAACTTGATTATTGAAAGCGATGAAGATCTCTCATCGGGTAACAATGACTAAATTTAGTTCCCGGTACCTTCAACTGCACGACCGCTGTTGCGGCTCAGCAACATTTAAAATGTATCTTAGTAGCGCGGCCGGATTCCCACCAACGATGAGAGAGAGAGAGAGAGAGAGAGAGAGAGAGAAAGAGAGAAAGTTTATTTCTAGGCGTGAATATTCGAAAATTCGAATGCGAATCGAATAGTCTTTCCTATTCGATTTGTATTAAATTCGAGGATTCGCTCTTCGAAGTTGTCGAATTAACATTTCGTTCGGATACTGTAAGGCAAAAGCAGTTCTTGCAGTCTGCGGGGACAAAGCCTTCTGAATTGTTCCGCTGCAGGAGATCCGTGGTTGGTGTGTAGATGAATCAGTTCTTAAACCAACACGTGTAAAAGGTCACATTTGCACAATAATTGCCAGCCGTTAAGTAAGCGCGTCTCGTCTGAGGCCGCCCACGAATTCGCTGTCTATATTTACGGAAAGCAATTTATTATTTAGCCAATCTCACCACGTTTGAGACAGTGAGGTGAGGAAAGGCAGGGAGGTTATCCAGCTGCACGTCCGGTTTGCTACCCTGCACTCAGGGAACGCGTATAAATGGGGGGAAAGAGAAATAAGGGAAGGGAGAGAGCACCAGTCGTGCGCACACTTGAAGTAGCACACCAAATCTACAAACGGCCGCTGAGTCCTGTTGGATTCAAGTATTGCACCAACGCCTTGGTTGCTTTCTGCACCTGCGACGCGCGCGGCCATCGCCCAAGAATCTTGGCTTCTGAAAACGGTCTCGAGTCCGGCCGCCTAAATGGTTGTCCGGAAACGACGGCGCTGGGCGTCAGAACTCGAACTAAGGCACAGGACATGTTCAGTAGTTTCTTCGGTCACGAAGGAGTCGCCCGTAGGTGTGCCAGCCATGTCAGTACGTAACGAGTTTGCTTTCACGAATGCAACCCCGATCTAGAGGCGGCATAACAACGTTGCACTGGAGCGGGAACATTGTGATGGTAGTTGCAGCTTCAACGAGGGATCAAGCTTATGTAGGCGACACTTCGGGCAACTAGAAGACGAGTAAGAAGTGTGCGCGCTAGTCCGAGCCAGGAAATAGTTTTTGATTTAACAAAAGCGCACACCTTAGAATGGACAGCGAATTGACACAAGACACTGTCCCGTCTAATATGCGCGCTTTTCTTAAGTGAAGCATGAAACAAGTATAGTCCAGAAACTCGTTCCCTTAAAAGAAAGTTGTCTCGCAGCGTCGGTCCTGATAGTGGGGTCGGAACCACTCAGGTCCCTTTATGGGCTGACCTCGCCTCGCCGACTACTTGTCGCAGAGGTCATTGCCAGTGACACCGGTACATTCTAACAGCCATTGAAATATTATGTCGTATCCTTTCTCGTGAGCTTGATTTCGATCATTTCTTATCTCCTGTATTAATTGCTAGTGACTCCTGCGGCGTAAACTGCAAACTTTGAAGGGTTGCTTTTGAGTCGTAAATTATGTATAATTTGCGCGGTCGCTTTTGTATGACATGTATATAGCAGCCCGCAGGGCGACACCACGCTCTGCCGCCGCAGGTGTGTGCGACAGTTCAAATTCAACTGCGACTAGCGTAGCTGGAATGACAATGGACATGTTCTGCTGGTATACGAGACCGACCAATCAGTATAGACGTGCGCCCGGTCCCCGTATACGTCTCATTCAATAATAGCACCGTCGTCTGTTTTAAAACTTCTCTTGGGTGATAGGTGGCTTTGTTAGTTATCCCCAGGCTTGTACAAGCCGCACCTGTGGCTGGTGGAGACCAACAAGGAAGATGAAAGTCTCGCTGCTGGTGTATATCCTGATGGAATACTGTCTTGATGAGTGGCGATAGCTTCTGAAAATGTCGCTTGAGGTCTTCGTAAGGGCAAGACGTCTTGAAGTTCATCTGCAGGAAATCATGGGGCACATCCGTACTGTCCCTGCTATAGTTATACAGGGCTTTATTTCTAGGATTATTACGCCACAGCCTGTCAGTGTTATCCAATACATGCAAGGCCAATGTTTACTATTTGGAGAGCTTACAGGGTCAGGCGTTGCGCACCTATCTGGGACTGCCCTCAAACTGCTTCAACTTCTGTAACAATCTTGCCTGTCAGAGGTTATTCAGTCACAACATGCATCACTGTCGTTTGTCTCAGGGCGCTCATTCAACATTATTCGTGCATTCCCGATCACCACCATGTTTGGGCTCCTTCAAGATGATGTGCGATGATGTATATGTATTGAGCTTAGCTTCTTCAGTGACCTTTACGCTCTAATACATATGTCTGGTGATGCACTGTTGCTTTTTTTTTATTACTGTAGTTGTCGTGGTGCGTCAGATGTGTTCGTACTTTCCTTTATTTCTCATTTACATGCTGCTCAGTTGACCTGAAATCGAGCTGTTTACGGCATTAGATGCGTAAGACAATGTAAATAATCTGTTTCCAGCGAGACAGAATCCACAAACCTTCCATTTCACTTTTCTTTTGAGAAATTGGGAGTGTTCGATGGTCGATCGGTATTCAATACATGGGCTTCTCGAATGTTGGTATTCAATTAGACAAAAAAAAAATGTGACTGTTCGAGTAGCCCTGCTTACGTATTTCTTAACGACTCAAAGTCCGAGGCGTCGCTATCGGAGTCCAGTTGAGTGCGCCCGGTATTGGTGGGGAGTGCGTTTATTTGCCTGGATGTGTTTGATATGTGCCACGAGCAGTAGCCAAAGTGTGGGGTGTCACGTCGATCGGCCCATATACGGGAAGACTGTCTGCTCCTGTGGCGGAGCAGTACAGCTCTCCCAGGTGCAGGGAAGGAAAGGTGCGATGTTTCAGCGAATTAAAAAGAGAATGCTCCGGGGCAGTCCCAGTAAGTGTAGAGTGAATTGGGCTATATGGGTGACATGCTTGACACGCTGGCTTATCACATCTTCTTTCGAAGTGGTTGGAGAAACCACTTCGTCATTTTTCGCCCTGTGTCGTTTTTTCACCACCAACAAGCCCAAGCTTCGATGTGGTGATGGATAGTACGTTTGGGTAGTGTAAGCGTCTGTGCCCGGCGGACTAGTACAGCGTTCTTGCCATGACGATAGTAAGAGAAGTATGTTTGGTTCCTCGAGCCGATTACGGCGCTGTTTTCGATGTTCGGCTGTGACACTTCTGGGTCATTCTTTATATATATATATATATATATATATATATATATATATATATATATATATATATATACCTATCTCTATCTCCTGGTGCCCACTCCAGGTTCTCATGCAGCGGGTACGATGGGCAGGAACGATCAGAAATAAATAGCAATGTGCCAGCAGCGAGCATACGCGTCGCAGAGTAGGGAACATTCGTAAAATGATAAAATGAGTCGCTTGCACGGTACTCCTATTTCGCAGTTAAGCTTCGCCAGGGAAGTTCGCTCTGAAGCGCCTTGGAAACGATTCTTTTGAGAAGTCTCCGTTCGCAGTGGGTGTCGAATTAAGAATTGAGTAATATCCCTTCTTCTTCTCCAGCATCTTCGGCAGCCACATTTGCCCGTTCTGCTGATAATTTTCCTCTTATATTTTTCACACAATCGCCGTCGTGGGACTGCCGCACCCGGCACACCCAGCAACGACCACATGGCCGCCTCAACACAGACACACGCCTCGGCACGCGGCCGCGATGGCATGCTCGACTATACCGCCGTTCGTAGCGGGTGGTGCAGCGTCGGCCGCCTACGCGTCAAAACATACGACGCGGTCTTCTTTTTTTTTTTTCTCTCGAGTCTCACCGCTCGCCTTCGCGTACGAAATGTTGAGAGTTTTATTGGCTTCTGTCACCAGTCGGCTTGGTCGCATCGCGTCGCAAGCAGGGGGGGGGGGGGGGGGGGCAGACGTTTAGGAGCCTGGGCCTCCCCTGAGTGCGCATTTGTCACTACGTGCGCGGACACCGCGCAAACGCATTTGTCACCGCAGGCTGTAATCCGCGCAGCGAGCAGCGGCGGTCCCCCGTCGGGACACCAGCGATGCCACCACGTAGGTGCCGCTTCCCTCAGCGGGTAGCCGTGGCAAAGCCGATTACAGGCGTCGCTCGCACGCGACAGCCGCCCAATGCGCGCGTGCGGCCACGCGGATATCACGATCTCTCCATAAAACGACATCTTTTCTTTGTGCCGCAGTGGCGCGGCGGCCTCCGAGCGGCGGTTGGGGGGGCGAGCGACATGTGCTGCCCGTGTCACGCCGCGGTCGGCCGGATACGGGAGCACTTTATGCTGTGGTCCGTGCTGTTCAGCTATTGGCTTCGCACTTGACTTCGCAAGGTGCTAATAAGGGTTGTCACGTGCGCTTCGTCGCCCCTTTGCTGCGGGTGCAGCACGCGGCCTGTGCCTTCGCAAATGGAAAAGCGACGTCGACCTGCCCAGCCGACCAGAGGCATCCGGCGGGGAGGATCACAACGCAATGCGCGCCTGCCGAGCCTCAGGCGCTTGAGCGACAGAAGGGGAGTATCCCGGAAATCGCGCCTTCGCGCTCGTGGGGGCCTCGTGCAGGTCCCGATCCATTTCAGCGGAGCTCCTAACAATAGGGTGTGTCGCGTCATTTCGAGCTCTTTGGTGCGGACGCTCCGCGGCTCCTCTGATCGGCGCTCTCTCCTCCCTCTCGGCAAGAAAAACAACGCGGGAGCAGTTTTCACCATGCGTGATTGTAACACTGAGGCGCTTCTGTTTCCTCAAAGCTGGGCCGACTCGCTCGATCAGCGTGTTACCTCATTTCGCTGCTTCTGTCTATACAGAAATCTGGCGTCTCTTCCGAGGCGCGCTCGAGAACGCCTCGTGGCGGACCGCCCTCATGAGGAGCGCCTCGGAAGTTGCTGCACAGTGCCGAGGGCAAGCACCCCGTGATGATTCGTGCCTGCAGCGTCGTATACGAGTGTGTCGACTCCGCAGCGGGTCCCTTCGCGATCGTCTCGCTGCGGCGAGAAGATACGGCGTCGAAAAATGCGTGGCACGCTGGGCGGACGCATGCAAAAATGGGCGCGAAAAGGACCGTCCAGAGAGAGAGCCTGGGCGCGCGATCGTGAGCGCGCCGCGGGATTTGGCCGCCCGCGACAGGCGCGCGCGTTCTCTCTACGCCAGCGGCGCGGCTTGAGGTCACTCCGCGGGGGACATGATTTATCGGGCCGGCCGAGCCGCTTATCGAGCATCTTGCTCCTCGCGCACCGACGCAGTAAGAAATAAACACGCTCGCGTTTACGGACCCGTATGGAGAGTCAGCGGTGGCTGCAGGGGCCACGGCGCTCCTATAACGTCAAAAACGAGAGGAGGCGATCGTGACCGGTGAGGGCACAACACCGGCGGGTGTCGTAACCGCTGCTGCGCGAAGCGAAACGCTCTTTATGGGCTCGCCTTTCGGCTTCTCGGCGGGCACGTCATCCTCCGCCTATCGCTGCATTGTCTCTGGCCGCGGCGGCGCCCCGGCGCCTGCACAGCCGAGTATGGGACGAGCCACTCCTCGGGGTGACATTGGCCGGATGGGTTAAGGCGCTGCCCGTGCGCCTGTCGCAGGGGAACCAGTTCTCCGCGCTCAAGACAACCCCTCGATTCCTTGAGGCCGAATCTCCGGCCTCAGCGTAACCAGCCGGAGCCATGGCTGCGCTGTTAAGAATTATTATGCCGATCTTTGAGCGAAGCTTTCTTAATTTAATTGTGTTCGCCAAACACTTCATTTGTTTACTAACGAGTCGCAAGTAAAGAGCGCACAAAGAAGTTGGACAGGATTCCACCGGAAAATATACAGTTTTAGACTAGCGTTTTTCGCCTTATATATATAGCACCTTTGCGGGACGTTACAGTGAGCGTCCCTTCAAGACTTTCAGTAAACGTGCGGGAACGCACACACAAGGAAGACGTTAAAAAAAGGGTGCCGTCTGGTGCCTTGTGCCAAACGTATCCAAGCCAAGGAGATCCAGTAGCAACCATCCTGTTGTTGCTGCGCAGACGCGTCTCGTTTAGGCCTAGGGAAGCCGGAATCGTCGAACAATCTTAGAAACTGGGCGCGCTATGCACTCATAACTAACGTTTCAGGTGAGTTAAGAAGAAGCGAAAGATAATTTCAATAGTTACTGGCGATCAGCGAGAGTGAGAGCGTAGTCACGACGAGAATTCGCGCTGAGCGGGAGCCATGGGTGCCGCCATGCTGGACAACGCGACTTCTTACGAACATTACGAACGTTAAACTCGCCAAATAACATAGGTTATCATATCGCACGCAAACCACAGAAACCCTATACCATTCGGAGCATGCGCAGTGATGACAATGCTATTTCTTAACATACAGTCACATGCAATATGATCTGCAACACAGCGCCCATGTTCAAAAGGACACCAAGACCGTACAGCAGCGCCTACACGCGAATAACTGGAGGACTAAACACCCTTACGGTTACTGGTATTCATTACACCAAATTTTCATACGTAGGTGCCGCCGTTCAGTCTCGAGGCCCTTTTCAGCACGTGCACCGTGTTGCAGCTCATATTGAACGCGATTGTACGTAATCCGTTTACGTTTCGTGGCAAACGCTATTCAAAACTGTGCTTTCTGATGCATTTTTCCTCCGATGGCCAGGGCACCTCTAACGATTTCAATTATTTCTTCTCCCAGGTTTCAGGCTTAGGTAGAAGTGTACCCAATTTTTGTACTTTAGAATATCGCATAGCCGAGTCAGCTTATTTCCCTCTAATGGCATTTGATGAACTTCAGTTAATTCTTTAAAACTGGAAAACCAGTAAGTTTGCATATCGGTTTGAGACTTGTATAGGTCTTTCCCTGTAATCAAACATCTCCTGCTTTCGAGTTTAAACCATGCTTCCAACTATTCTTCCCACTCAACTAAACACCACTATTGCTCTCAACTTGCACATAAGTGCGGCACGCAACAAGGCCGAAAATTATAGTGTCATCTCCATTATTCCTAGTATAGATCAGATTCTAGAAAAGTACCTATTAACTATTATGAGTAGCTTCTTAAACCAGCATATTGTTATTACGTTGCCTCAATACCGTTTTCTATAACGGGCAGAGTCACGCAGTTCCATTTCGAAGGTTTTGCTTACTTTTCTAACTCTTCTTTGGAACAATGTATGGTTGCCTGTGCATTGTTTGCTGACATGCACAAAGCATTTGACAGCGTATACCTTACACTGTTATTGCAGAAACTTTCGTTGTTAAAGTTTCGCGGTGCCTTCCTTCACCTGCTCAAAGAATTTTTAGAGACGCCAACACGTTTAGTTTTGTTTAGTTTTGTTTACTAGACGTAAAAAAACTACCACATTACAGTGCAAAAACACTGGCACGCCGGCGTCGTGCAACGCCTAGCAACGCATGTAGCAACGCTTTCATGCCGCGCGCGTGACCGAAACGAACATGCCTGGCAAGACGTGCCGTGATCGCGCTTCTCTGCAGGTGGGCGACAGCGCGCATGCGCAAGCAAACGTTACGTGGCTAAGCAGTGCGGTGAAGCGCTCGTTCAGGGCCAGGAGCGGCGTAAGGACGCATGAAGGTAGCTTCGGAGCTACCTTACGCTGAGGAAGCGCCAAGGAAGCCTTCAACGAGGGCCCCTTAGTAAGGAAGCTTTCAGAGTGACATAAGGTAGCCTCACCGCAATGAAGGCTTCCTTACTGAGGTAAGGAAGATTTCATTGTTTGGGGCCCTGGATGTTTGAAAAGGAATTTTCACAAATTTTCACAAAAAATAGAAGTACGAAGCACACAAATTCGCAGCTCCGCAGCTAGAATAGAAATCGCAGTCCCGTAAACAGCATCCATGAGAGCATCCAAAGTGGTCAAATTTGATATGTATATTTATATCTTACGTGAATTTCTTTCATTGTTTACAAGGGTTTTGCAAACGTTCTGATCCCAAACTAGTGTTTTTTTTTAGTCATGTATAATAGATCAATTTTGTCCGCTTTAGATGTACATTTAGGTGCAGTTAACGAAATTGCGATATCCTTTTTGATTGCTGAGTTACAGATAGTTTCGTTTCCTGGAAATATGCGATTTTTGCCAATATTTATAAAAAAATTGACGACGTATATAAAAAATTCGCAACCAACAGTAACTATATTTAAAATTGTTCTTCTAAATGCAACAAACCGCATCAAATTTTGTGCTATAGTTGCTGACAAAAGTGTTTCTCAATTTCCATGTATTAGGTAGGAGGCCTGAGCTAAAGCTTTCTCAACGTCGCATACCGTCTATGAGAGACGCCATCGTGGTCGGCTTTTGATTTTCACCTATCGGTTTCTTTAAGGTGCCCCTTTTATTTCCCAAGCAATTTTGCTTGCCGCACAATGAGCTACCACAGCAGCTGCAAATCGAGAAAAGATGTGCTTACGTATATTAAGATTGACGCATGAAAAAGTTGGTTTTGCACCTTGGGGTAAAAGGTATGACACAATAATTGTGCGAACTGGTTCTTTTGTCGTTGTCCATTAGCATGCTATGGGGAAGCTTCTCACGATATCACGTCACATTTGCTGGTCACCGGGCCAGGTACACCTTTCGGAATGACAAATACAGTACTTGTATTTAGTTATCAAAGGACTGTCCTGTCACGGTTCTTCACGCGCGTGAAAGATGACAACTATTTAAGATTATTGTGCAGAAATACATGCAGGATTTGTCTGTTCTCCAAGTTGTATACCATGTTGCCGTTCCGCCTTTATAATATAGCCGCAACGCAGACTAGCAGGTACCGAGTGCCAGAAAGACTGCCCACGTACTCAAAGGCCTCGTGCACAACTCCTCACACTTACTTGCATTCGAGAGTTGTGCGACTGTCGAGGAAATAAGGAATGTCGGCAGTTCGAGGAAGGTAACAGTCGCCACATGAGACAATTTGTTCGCATCCTCATTGCGCGAAAATCGGTATCGACCTTCGAAGAATGGCACCGTAGAGCGCATTGTAATTAATGTGATGCAGTCCGCGTTCCAAATTTCAGACCCAAGCCTCACCCTGTAAGGACTCACCCTGTAAAACTGACGACTAAGCATCTCGCTTATATGTGTAGTCACCCGATAGTTGCCAGGCTCTGGCATCGGCCATAGGACTTCCTGGCCCTCTATTCAACACTTGCCGAGATTCTCGCCTTATTTCGTACCATCGGTTGTCAGCTGAACCCTTTAAACAGCCAATTTACTTGTCCCGAAATTTGGCCTCCCCTGCCAACGTACGTTATGGTTATTTTTTTATCTTTAAATTATCTTTATATTTAAGTTAGTGCTGTCCGGATATTTCCATCGGTTTCACCTTTCCCAAGATGCCCGCATTTTTGTCGGCCTCTGTTCCCATTTTGTGGGATTTTTTATAGACGTTGAAACCATAGCACGGCCCCCTAACCATGCTGCTCAAAAAGTCATTTTGTTTTCCTTAGGCCGTCTGCAAGCTTCTGTCTTCTTGTCATTCATCAAATTCCTCAATTCACTACCAATGGTAGACCATTTCGACGACTACATTCCCATGGGAGTCGGCAGTCATGCAAACGCCATTGGTTGGAAGCTATGTAAATCAAATTTACCGTGGACTCAACAGCCGCTTTTTCCCATTTCGCATATAACTATTCCCTTAATGAGTGCGATCGTTAAGCGTATAACTTCACAGTCTAGAAAATTATGCGGAACCCACGCACTGTGGGAATCGATGTAAGCGAAGCTCTCTTTTGTTGGCGATATTTAGCGCTGATGGTGACTGCGAGTGTTTCATTTCTTTAGCGTTTGGTGCAATATGAGAGCAGTGAGTTGATGGTAAATGTTACCTTGCGTGTAGCACTGTTGTTTGTCTGCGTTGTACACAGAACATACTGGGAGACGTGTTTGCTTGAGGCATTGTTGTGTGCCATTGTTTAAAACCTATGAGAAGGTTGAGCATTGTCATTGCCTGACATGGCACATCGCATCACGGCAGTAGTGTTGGCAGGATTATGGGTGTGTACGTGCCAAAATCACAATCAAATTATGAGGCACACCGTAGTGGCGGACTCCGGAAATGTGGACCACTTGGGGTACTTTAACGTGCACCTAAATATAAGTCGAAAGTCTTCGATGAAGACGTGGAATCGGCGATGGGTAAAGTCGAAACAAAATACACTATACTGATGGGCGACTTCAATGCCAGGGAAGGCAAAAAGCAGGCTGGAGAGAAGTCAGTGGGGGAATATGGCACAGGCACTAAGAATAGCAGGGGAGAGTTATTAGTAGACTTCGAAGAACAGAATAGTATGCGGAGAATGAATACCTTCTTCCGCAAGCTGGTTAGCCGAAAGTGGACGTGGAGGAGCCCGAATGGCGAAACTAGAAATGAAATAGACTTCATACTCTGCGTTAACCCTGGCATCATACAAATGTGGACGTGCTCGGCAAGGTGCGCCGCAGTGACCATAGGATGGTAAGAACTCGAATTAGCCTAGACTTGATGAGGGAACGGAAGAAACGGGTACACAAGAAGCCAATCAATGAGTTAGTGGTAAGAGGGAAACTAGAGGAATTCCGGATCAAGCTACAGAACAGGTATTCGGCTTTAATTCAGGAAGATGAGCTTAGTGTTGAAGCAATGAACGACAATCTTATGGGCATCATTAAGGAGTGTGCAATAAAAGTGGGTGGTAACTCCGTTAGACAGGATAACAGTAAGCTATCGCAGGAGACGAAAGATCTGATCAAGAAACGTCAATGTATGAAAGCTTCTAACCCTACAGCTAGAATAGAACTGGCAGAACTTTCGAAGTTAATCAACAAGCGTAAGACAGCTGACATAAGGAATTATAATATGGATAGAATTGAACATGCTCTCAGGAACGGAGGAAGCCTAAAAGCAGTGAAGAAGAAACTAGGAATTGGCAAGAATCAGATGTATGCGTTAAGAGACAAAGCCGGCAATATCATTACTAATATAGATGAGACAGTTCAAGTGGCTGAGAAGTTCTATAGAGATTTATACAGTACCAGTACCACCCACGACGATAATGTGAGAGAGAATAGCCTAGAGGAATTTGAAATCCCCCCAGTATTGCCGGAAGAAGTAAACAACGCCTTGGGAGCTATGCAAAGGGGGAAGGCAGCTGGCGAGGATCAGGTAACAGCAGATTTGTTAAAGGATGGTGGGCAGATTGTTCCAGAGAAACTGGCCACCCTGTATACGCAATGCCTAATGATCTCGAGCGTACCGGAATCTTGGAAGAACGCTAACATAATCCTAATAAATAAGAAAGGGGACGCCAAAGACCTGAAAAATTATAGACCGATCAGCTTACTGTCCGTTGCTTACAAAGTATTTACTAAGGTAATCGCAAATAGAATCAGGAACACCTTAGACTTCTGTCAACCAAAGGACGAGGCAGGATTCCGTAAAGGCTACTCAACAATAGACCATATTCACACTATCAATCAGGTGATAGAGAAATGTGCGGAATATAAACAACCCTTATATATAGCTTTCATTGATTGCGAAAAAGCGTTTGATTCAGTCGAAACCTCAGCAGTCATGGAGGCATTACGGAATCAGGGTGTAGACGAGGCATATGTAAAAATACTGAAAGATATCTATAGCGGCTCCACAGCCACCGTAGTCCTCCATAAAGAAAGCAACAAAATCCCAATAAAGAAAGGCGTCAGGCAGGGAGATACGATCTCTCCAATGCTATTCACAGCGTGTTTGCAGGAAGTATTCAGAGGCCTGGATTGGGAAGAATTGGGGATAAGAGTTAATGGAGAATACCTTAGTAACTTGCCATTCGCTGATGATATTGCCTTGCTTAGTAACTCAGGGGACCAATTACAATGCATGCTCGCTGACCTGGAGAGGCAAAGCAGAAGAGTGGGTCTAAAAATTAATCTGCAGAACATAAAGTAATGTTTAACAGTCTCGGAAGAGAACAGCAATTTACAATAGGTAGCGAGGCACTGGAAGTGGTAAGGGAATACATCTACTTAGGGCAGGTAGTGACGGCGGATCTGGATCATGAGACGGAAATAATCAGAAGAATAAGAATGGGCTGGGGTGCGTTTGGCAGGCATTCTCAGATCATGAACAGCAGGTTGCCATTATCCCTCAAGAGAAAAGTGTATAACAGCTGTGTCTTACCAGTACTCACCTACGGGGCAGAAACCTGGAGGCTGACGAAAAGGGTTCTACTTAAATTGAGGACGACGCAACAAGCTATGGAAAGAAGAATGATGGGTGTAGCGTTAAGAGATAAGAAAAGAGCAGATTGGGTGAGGGAACAAACGCGAGTTAATGACATCTTAGTTGAAATCAAGAAAAAGAAATGGCCATGGGCAGGACATGTAATGAGGAGGGAAGATAACCGATGGTCATTAAGGGTTACGGACTGGATTCCAAGGGAAGGGAAGCGTAGCAGGGGGCGGCAGCAAGTTAGGTGGGCGGATGACATCAAGAAGTTTGCAGGGAAAACATGGCCACAATTAGTATATGACCGGGGTAGTTGGAGAAGTATGGGAGAGGCCTTTGCCCTGCAGTGGGCGTAACCAGGCTGATGATGATGATGATGATGACGACTATGATGATGATGATGATGATGATGATGATGTAAGTACACGAGTGTTTTCCCATTTCGCCCCCATATAAACGCGGCCGCCGTGGCAGGGGTTCGATCCCGCGACCTCGTGCTAACGACGCTCTTTATGCAGCACTTTCGTCTTACGCGTGTTTGTGAACCGGAGGGAAGGGCAGGAGGGTAACACGCCTATATAGCAGTGAACGTGTGAATATAGCAGTGAACGTGTGCTGCCGAAAGTTTGCTTGGTCGCGGAAGCGCTAAACGACGCAATGATGATGCATATTTAGGAAAATAACGGAGGTGAACAGCGTCGACGGTGACGACGCCATCGTGACGAAATCTGGGACGGTGATATTACCGGCTCAGGCGCTATTTTTTTTACGTTGACTACGCTTTCAGGAAGAAATAATACTATAAATGCAGTGACATTCGTTCGTGTCTCGTAGATTTGAATATGGGTATAAATAAACTCTATATCCCATTCGTCCCTAAGAGTAGGTGTAAGTAGGGAAATGGTCGCTTGCGCGCGCACACACACACACACACACATACACACACACACACACACACACACACACACACACACACACACACGCACACGCACACGCACACGCACACGCACACGCACACACACACACACACACACACACACACACACACACACACGCACACAAACACACAAACACAGATACGACACATGTTCGCTCGCATACACATTTACAGGCGCACATGCACACACAAACGCCCGTATGCTCGTACGCGCATACACGCACTGATGCGCAGGCAGGTTCAAATACGAGACACAAACACGCGCGCATGCGCAAATGCATGTACACACGCACGTACACTCAAGGCGTGCACACGCATGTACACTCCCTCTCCTTCCCTGCTGCCTCACTGAAACATGCGCGTGCAAACAGACTGAATGACACTCGCTCTGCATTTACCGTTTGAACTCCAGCTGTATAGTAAGTTGCTTTACGGTTTAAATTTGGCGTTTCTTCAAGTTAATGTGCCCTCTGTCGAGAGGGTGCAAAACCAATTACTCCTGTTGTTTGAAATAACCGCCAATCCCTGACCAAAATACTGCTTTAACGCACCACCAATGTTTAGACTAAGGGCCATAACTGTATATATTGTTAGAAGGGACTACACTCTCGGCGAGGTCAGTTGAAACTTGTTGATACTTGGCCGATATACTGAAATAAAATTTTCTAAAATTTTGCCCATTAATTTACGCATCTGCATTGCCATGAAGTTCCACAGAATGGTGAAGGTGCAACCATCAGAATTCCTGTATATGTCTACGCTACAAGGCACGATAGGTTTTCTTCCTTTCTTTTTTAACTTAACACAAAGACATGCGCATGCATGTTGTTATGTTGTAGAAGGAATAAGATCTGATTATAAATGTGATGGCTTAACAAATGAGCAACGCATTGCTACCTTTTAGGAAGGAAAAATAAAAAATATAATATTGGAAGAGCACCACTGAAAAACCAAAACCGACACCAAGTCTGGACGGATGGATGGAGGTTTGAGCGTCCCCTATGGAAGGGGGTGGTGGGTTGCGTCAGTAAGCCTTTGTTATTTTATTGCCTAATGTCCTACCTATGCTAAAAAAGGAAAAAAAAGACAGGTGTGCTTCTCGTACGTTGTTCATTGAATGCGTGCAAAAATATAATAGTTAATATTATTACAATTTTTATCGTCATCATCAACTTGGGTCACTCCAACACCGGAGGCACGTCCGACATAAAGTAGGCTAAGCAGACACTATATACCGAGCCGAGCTCGATCTGCACGAAGTGTCTCAAAGTATTTGTTAGCGCATAGGACACGGCCGTCCCGTTTCCGCTGCTGTCTCATCCCTGCGTATCAACGCAACACTGCTTCGAGCGCTTACACGAGCAAGTGTTCGCGCGAGCCATTCTTCGCTACGTAACGACGGTGCTCCGGTTCGCGTTTTCTAGACGAAATGTTCACCGTGCTCCACGGTGCACGTCGCCACCACTCGACGGTGCTCTACTTGGCGTTTACGAGCCAGCGTGCTCTCGCATTCTAAGCCCCGCTTTGCTGCATATCGATTACGTTTCCGAGCCTCTCCCCTCGTATTCTGAAACGAACCTCGACTCGGTGTTTTTCATCGACTACACTGCAGAGAGTGGATCATAGCACTGCCCTTCGAGCGAATAACGCAGCACGCTGCAATAACGCTCCTCTGTGGTTGTTCCGATGTGAAGTTGCCTTAGAAACGCATGGCATTAACTTCAGTGCATTCGGGTAGAGTGTCTGGGTTACAAAACGTTCACTCTGGGAATCGCTTTGGAGGGCTCCTTGCCGCACAGTGACCCCTTTATTCGGCGCTGTCATCACCCACTTTCCCGAGCCGAGGTGGATTGTCGAGAAGTGCGTGCGGCTGCTTCGCACTCTGCACTTGCTTCGGGCCCGCCTTGCGCAGCAGCTCGCGTCTTGCTCTTGGCGTGCAATGCCCCTGAGCGCCCCGCGGGCTGTCTCGATTTACGCAATCGCCGGGACGAGCCCATGAGCACCGAAAATACGGCACAGATAGGTGTACTGTCTGCCCGGATAAACGATGCTGAAAATAGATCCAGAAGAAATAATCTTGTTCTCTGCAGCATCGAAGATAAACCAAAAGAATCGCGGCCTGATTCTGAGAAAATCATTATTGCACATTGTAAACAATATTTAGATGTACGAATAGAACAGCGTGATATTGAGCGTGCACATCGCATTGGTTCTTTCCGAACAGGAAAGTGCAGGCCTACAATTCCGAGGTTTGCTCAATTTAAAGGCAAAGATCATGTCCTTTCTTCGGCTCGGAAGTTCAAAGATACGAGCTATGCCGTTGCACAAGATCTCGCCCCAAGCACGCGCCTCGCCCAGAAACGCCTCATCGAGTATGAAAGGGCCCGTAAATTGCGGTCCAAGTTGCGACATGAAAAGCTTATCGCAGCTGAAAAAAAATCAACCACACTTCTAATCAGGTCATTGAGGAACGCCTTTAGCCATCATCGAGACCAAATTATACACTCTAAAAATTTTAACACCCTTAAGGGTGTAAATGACTTGTCCCATGGGTGACACCCTTTTTGGGTGTATTGCTACACCCCAAGCAAAGGGGTGCAAATTAACACCCCACAAAAGAAGGGGTGTTAATATGACGTCACATTGCCTATGGGTGTAAAACAAACAACACCCTTTCTATATGGGGTGTAACACAGACCCACCCTTTCAATATGGGTGTAGCATGGACAATACCCTTCCAAAAGGGTGTTATCCCTGCAAGTATTTTAGCGTTCACTACAGCCATGTAGTTAATGGGCAGACTAGCTGTTGTGCATGCTGCCTAGCCTTAGCTATGGTACTACCTTGTTCAGTATGAGCCAGAATCTGTCAGGCGTCGTCATATTGCGCTTCTGGTCCGTCATGTGGTAGCATAACGTGCAACCCCTTCAGGCAAAAAATTTCAGTTTCATGATCACAGCAATGCACACACCCTATGCCTTTCGTAATCTTCCTCTGCAGTGATAGTACACTGCCAGCAGGATGCAGAGCGCAATAACAACGCGCGCTGCACTAAGGACAGAGGATCTCCCGCACCTTGGTGCACCGGTATTTATCACTCCGTGGAAACAGCACACAGCCAAAAGCATGGTTAAGCATGGTTAGAAAAATTAAAAACCTCCACTTTTCTTGGCCAAAAATTTTCGCAACACCAGCTCGACCAGCCGGGAAAGACACCACAGCTCGTTGTTGTAGCTCATATTGAATGCAATAGGGCGCACGCAATGCATGGATTGGCATACGTTTGCCTGTCAAGCAGTTTTTTGCCGTTTTAAGCACATATTTTATACCTCTATTCATCAAAGTTGTCATTTATCTCCACGGGATGCTTCTACTAGTACTTTCACGTATGTGACTTAAAGGTAGCACTGAAAGCCAAAGAACAAAGTGCAACAAAGCGCTTCCACTTAGAATAATGTTTCAGCATTTACGAACAAAACAGCATGTGTAGCTGTGCATGCTGTTCAATATATAAGCATGCACTATTTCCTGAAATATATGTATGCTCCACTTAGTGCCAGTGACCTGCTTATACCCAATAATTTAGTTTATTTTTCACCATGTGCTTGCATTGAATATCCCACAGGCATTGTAAGTTAAGCTATCAGAATAACAATCAGCTGGTCTAAGGTTACCTAATTGAACAAAATCATTGTAAAATCTGTGACGAAATGTCAGAAGTATTTATTATTTCATTAAAGGGAAATGGTAACATAATAATGTTTGCACATTTTAAAATTAAAAAGTACGAGGAGTAAAACCATACCAATACAAAGACATAAGCACTGAATAATGGCACAGGCTTGCTCAATTAAATTTTAAGCAGAACAGCTTTTTTTAAATAACCTCACTACGAACTATCACGTTTTCCTTCGAAAAGCACTGCATCTTATTATAAAGTACAAAAATAACCGGTCACATAAGTAAGAACAAGTCTGAGTGTGTCTATGTTAACACAAGGATAGAAAGTTGGGCGAGTTGGTACAGTAACATGATCTTGGATTGTAGCGCGAAGTGACACGGACACAGACTAGAAGCAGACAGGATGAGCGCTAACTCTCAACTAAATTTTTATTGAAACGAAGTACACATATATATATATATATAGGTGACTGCAAAACACTGCAGCATAAGAACATGACAAGGTATGAAGACATCAGTTAAACATATCAGGAAGTAAGGAACTAAAAAAAGGAAACATCAAAAAGACTCAGTTTAACACACTTGTTGTGAAGATACTGAAATTCGCATCCTAACAGAGACAAAGATGCATGGCTAACGCAAGTCTCTCCTAATCTTTTAATGTGGAATGCCTCTCTATCTATTTGTTGTGAAAAACTTTGTTTTATATTGTGTGGACCCGATTAGTAATGGCAAACGTAAGAGCTGAATAAGCTAGTCATGTCGACACGATATGAAACAGTTTTTCACAACAAATAGATAGGCTCGAGAAGGCTAGTTATCCTGTGCATTTATTATCACTAACCTGCGAAAAGCTTTTAAAATGGGTAAAAGGCCAGGCTAAGAAACAAGAAAAACAGAAAAAAAGTTTGCTGTGGTGCCCTATGTACATAGATTATCCCATGGTTTATGGAACGTGGCCAATAGATATGACTTGAATGAAGTTTTCTTGGCCCCGCAAGTTGTCTATCATGTGCCTATGATAAATAGGAAACTTGAACAGGGTGGCTAAACAGAAAAGATGATTGCGGCGTTAGACATGTGTCCCTTTTTGTGCCTTGTAACACTGGTATACTTTATCAGATTCCTCTCAAGTGCGCGAAGACTTACATTGTACAGAGCGGCAGGTGCATTAATATTAGACTAAAAGAACACGTTCACTTTACAATCCTAATGCTTCACATCTAGCGTCACATTGTTTCAATTGCGGTTGTAAACCTTTGTTTGAAGACACAAAAATTCTTTCGAGACACAAATGTCAAACCACACGGGAAATAATCGAGGCATTCCACATTAAAAGATTAGGAGAGACTTGCGTTAGCCATGCATCTTTGTCTTAGAATGCGAATTTCAGTATCTTCACAACACGTGTGTTAATCTGAAGTAGCGTCTTTTTGTTGTTTCCTTTTGTGACTTCCCTACTTCCTGATATGTTTAACTGATGTCTTCATACCTTGTCATGTTGTTATGCTGCGTTTTTTTGCAATCACCTATATATATATATATATATATATATATAGTTAGCTGAAAGTTAGCGCTCGTCCTGTCTGCTGGCAGTCTGCATCTGTGTCACTTCGCGCAACAATCCAAGAGCATATGTGAACAAAACATGGCTAGTAATAACTAGTGAGCACTGCACAAAAGTTGAACATGAAAACTAGTAATAGTAAAGACATATACTTGCATAGACACTATATAATAGTATAGACAATATTTTGCAGCTGAACTGCAAAATATTGCAAATATCACAAAGACAACATAGAAACTGGGCAGGACAGAGCACTGACTGTTAGCTATAGTTGAAATATGCACACCAAATCTAGACATAAAAAGTCAAAACTAAACTGCCGAAAATGGTCATCTCTCCAAGAGACCACTGAGGAACAAAAGGTATACTTTTTATAAATCCATCTCATAGATTACTGATCTAATTAAACTTGACACATGACCCCTTGTGTGTAAGAAATGCCCTGTTCTCGTTACATACGCATGATTACCAGCCTTGGTGAAAGAATGACTTGCACTAATGTTTCGAACACCGGTAAAAATGCTGCTTGTTCTCAACTTTCTGTTATGACAGCACACTTGTGGGCAGTTGTGAACCCTAGTTGCCTATAGGGCTCAAACACCATGTTTTGGCTGCACATGTACTGTCTGCCGAACACCTGGTTCAAGATAGCTTGCATCTTGGAATGTGCAGCCACACTGGTGGCACAGCATTCTTTTTTCAACTTGCCAGTTGATAAAGCCTCAGCAGCTGCAATCACCTGCCATTGCTCGTAAAGGTGCCATAAGGTCAGGCTGCAAACACAGATACCACGTAGCAAAACTTTCAGAGTGCATTGTGTGAGTCGAGGTGTGTAATTTGTGCTTTAGTTTGGCAACGCTGCCACATTTACAACTATTCATTGCAGCTCCTAAATTTCAACATCAACACAATAAATTAGTACAGTTCCTTCAGTATGGTGGCAGATGCTCAGCCGCAGGCTTTCTAGAACCATGCATTATCTTCAGACAGTGCCAGTACAGCCCGTAGCACATCTTTCAAGCACTCCAGACAAGTACACTGATTACACCATACACAGAGCATCTGGTGTCGATTTACCTATAGAGGCAAGGTAGCCCCTAGAACACGTTTTGTGACAGGTATGCTGGGCACTTTGTCCCCTGAAATGCAAGTGCCATTTGGTACTTCAGTGCCTGTAGTGTCCTTTACATCTAAATGAATATTGAATACATAGTAGTAACATGAAGTCGACAAACAAAAGACATCAGCCATCAACTGTGTGGCAAATCTGGGTGCAAGCTATTCTCTTATCCAGTATACCTGTAGGCATTGCGACCAATGTGCTCCCAAAATGTATGAGGCATTAGTCTTGCAGAGTTGTAAGGACATGACAATCCTAGGATGATTATGTTCTTGAGGCTTTTTTCCCCACTTTCCATCTTTTGAAACGTGTATACTGTAGTCATGAAAAAAAAATGCTTCAACTGGCGTGTGATAAGTTTTGCGTCTTATTTCCTAGCAGCTCATTGAAACGAGCCACGATGACAAATTCAAATGCTGTTACCTGATCAGACATTGAAATTCCTAAACACTAACAAAACCAGATAGACATTAGAGTGAGCATCACTTAAATACATTACACTGGTTTAAAGTTATTGCACCACTTTGTGTCAGGTAAAAATGTTAGAAACATCAAAAATGGTAAGATTCTACGGCCAACCGTCAAAACTAAATAAAAAATCATTAAGCTTTCTTAAATGGGTACAGGAGCTTTACAACTGGCCGTCTTGGTGATGGACACACAGATAGATGAGCAGCCATTCCACTGAGATGAGAATGTAGAGGGCTTCGCATGGAAGTCTGCGAGACCCTGCAGAGTAGTTCTTGGTCCACGTGAAGGAGGTTGCTTGCATACACGTCTGGGCCACCATACTGAATGCATGGTGTTACCGGAACCTTTTCCCCCTGCATTGTGGTAAAAAAGCATGGTTAAGTTTATATAATATTTAATATGCAAAAAAAGAGGTGAGGCATGCAGACAGGACACGAGAGTAGAGAAGTGAACACGAAAGACATGAAAAATATCATTAAATTGTTTTAATAGATAAAATTTTTATGCTATGTGTCATTCATTATGAGGATTCATAACCGCAACATATTTCACATATGAGCAGGTAGAATTATCAGCTTGGTCAGTTTGTACAAGCTCGTTTGAGGCAAGAAATCGAGTTTCACAACCAAAACCTCAACATTCTTGACTGAAAAAGGAACACCTCAGATGACATGCAGTCCTGTGAGTGGGAATTGCACAGTTCAAGAAAAACAAATTAAAACTCACACACCGATCCTGAAAAAGGAATAAGCACCTGCTACTGCAAAAAGCTAATTAATTGATAGGTTTTAGTAGCACAAGGGCATCTTTCGCCAAAGAGCGCGAAGTCTATACTGCAAAAGATAAACTTAGCGCATCTTTACAAAGCAAATATATAAAGATGACTAATGCCTCTCTGCGCTACAGTTGCTTTGCTCTAGCGTGAAGTCATTTTAATGCATGCACACGCATACACACGCTACACCCAAGTTTAACAGCTGCAGAATTAAAATTGGGCAGCAACGAAGTCGCAACCTTTAACCCTTGATCCCAAGCTGTACTAGTGACTGGAGGAAGTACCAATATTGTCAATGACGAGTCACACTCTTTCTGCCTAATGTTATGCTGCTGTTATTGTCAAAGATGAGTTACAGTCGGCATTGAGGGAAAGCTGCCCTCAAGAGAAGCTCTTATTTTTGTGTTATTTCTAACCAGAGACCAATGAAGTAATATATTTTTAGAATGAGAATGACACCCAAAAATTGAGTACGTAACAAATTTGGAAAATTTGGTACATTTTTCCGGAATTAACTTGGGGGTTAATGGTTAAAGCGGCAATCCAGAAACTAGAACAAGTTTTTACATGTTTGCTACCCGTGAATGCTAGAAAATATGTTGGCATTCTGTAGTTTCGTCCAACAATGCAAAAGGGATTCTTAATAACTGAGGAAATAAATGGAAAAGTATCATGAAGTATATTTCGCGAATGTAATGCAGAATTACTCAACTTCTGTTTTCAAATTCAAATCAAATCAAGTTTATTCATTACAAACAAAGAAACGGTTACATTTTCGTTTTACAGACGAGGGTCCCAAAGTCGATGACTGTAACCGGGACCCTCGGTGGGTAATTATAAGAAAAAAAATTACATAGGTGGCAGGACAGAAATAAAATTTATAGAATGTACACTAACAGAAACGAAGAGCTCTAGTGCAACAACAGAAAAGTGATTATGATTACAATGTACAGTACTACTGACAAAGAAAAAAATAATATCGGCGTACAACAGAACTTGTAAATTATCTAAAGAAGGAACAGAACGAAATAGAGAGAAATATGATCGGCAGGCCGAGATAAACATGAAGTAAAAATATAAGTGTGCTATAAATATACATATACAAAATTTCAACAGACACAAAAAAAAAACATGAGAATACATAAAAAGAAGCATTATGAACAAAACGACTAAAGGCAACAGCAAGCATGTGAACAGCAAAACATAACAGAAATAGTGATAATAAATAAAACATTTGGAACCATAATTGCGTCACTGCGTCAAAAGGAACTCTTTAAGGGATTTTTTGAAGGCATAGAATGATGTGAGTGATTTTATGTTTGATGGTAAGTGATTCCATAAAGATATGCCAGCGAAAGATGATGTTAGTTTACCATAGTTGGTACGGACACGAGGCAGTAAAAAATTTCTGTTAAAGGCAAACCTAGTTCTATTGTAGTTTTGTAAATCATTTAGGTTAACGAATTCGTAAAGCAATTGGTTGTTAAGTAACTTGAAAAATAAGATTGTTAAATTATATCACATGTTACTATATAATCTATGTTACTATATAATCTCCACTTGATTAACCTGCACTTTCTGAACTAGTTCAGGAGGTGCTGCATTTCACTACTCATTACACCAGTTCAACGTGGCAGCAACTGCACGTTGTGATTTGTTTTACTTAGTACAGGCTTTGTACAGGGCGAGTTCACAGCATTCCCCACACTTGGCCGAAAGGTAGTGCATGTTTATGCAACGGGTGTGGTGCCGCTTCTACACGAGCGAGGTGCAGAAATCAGTTTCATACAATAATTACTAGAGGGAACTCTGACATTAGTGTCTACAGAAGATCAAACAAGAACGGCTTCACCAGCATGGAAATTATGGGAAGTACATGGATTTGCCTAAACTTCATCTGTTTGCTTCAAACGGCTTTGTGACTTTGTCAAATACTGTGTAATAAATAAATAAACATTAAAATCGTCCGATGACAGGATTCAAACACAGGAACTCTAGAACAGAAGTCTGATATTGAAACCATTAAGCCACGGAGGCATGTAACGACAAGCGAGTGCAACGCCCTGATGAATTTATCGCGGGCATACCAGTGCCTTGAGACGCTTGGCGCCTTTCAATTTGGCCACCTGGACAAGCTCAATCGTTGCAATTAATAGCAATTGTGCATGTTGGCGCCGTCTTCTGTACTTCGAAGAGTATAGACTGCGCTGAAATCGACAATAAGATTTATATAGCGTATAATATACGAAGCCACAAGAACGTTTGAATTCACAAGCTTGAATATCAGACAAATCCATGTGCTTCCTATCATTACCATGGTGGTACGACTGCAGCGCCAGAGTTCCCTCTAGTAATTTCTGTAAGAAACTCTTATGGAAGAAATAACCGAAGTGCCTGGCATTTTGCTTTGGAGTAATAAACTAAGTTTTTCTGTCCTATAAATCTTACTGGTCATTAATTCCAAGTTTTAGTGCAGCCACATGTCTAGTAGGCATTTGTGGTATTTTGCGTAAACATTGCAAAGCCAACTGTGATGAATGTTCACTCTGGTAAATTGTTTATGATCGAGTAGCATAGACTACTGAAGCAATCTCTGGAAGGCAAGTGAAGTAATTTTCTTATTAGCAGCCTTTAAACAGCATTCGAGCATATGACACATGCACCTCAGATATGCAGATATTTCCTTGACTCAGCAAGAAGCGATGCTTCATGTTCCACGAGGCTACTTCAATCAAAGCAGTATTGGTGCTCTCTAAAAACAATGACAATGCAGATGATTCAAATATTCTTCAGGGGCAACAGTTATGCCTGAAATCATGCTAGATTAGCTTCTTTAAACACATGATCAGACCATGTTAGAAGTGCTTCTTAAGATCCTCCTATTTATTAGACTAGTCATATATCTGTACACAAAGGCTACTAATTAGGTCCCATGCTATATCATCATCTTTACAAAAGCTTCACTTAATAATACACATGCTGTGATAAGATTTGAGACCACATTGAGATACTGAACAAGGTGAATTCATTATTTTTCAAATGAAGCTCCTGTTCTTCCAAACGAGAAGAAAGGATACTGAGGGTCAAAATTTTTCTGAATCACAGCTGGAAGATGCCAGGAAAGGCACGTGGAAACTTATTTGTAATTTTCTATTTAAATGTAGAAATGATAAAGGGAAATGAAAATGGTAAAAAAACAACCAGGCATGGGGGGAGAACGAACCTACAGCCTTTGCATTAGGCATGCGATGCACTAACCACTGTGCCACCGAGGCAGCATTCAACCGTCCACAATGGCCCCTCAGATTGTCAACGCTCGAACGCGGCCGTAGTACCACAGTGGTTAGTATATCACTTGCGTAATGTGAAGGTTATGGGTTCGTTCCCCACCCACAGGTGGATATCTTTTATACCACTTTCATTTACCCAGAATTTATCATTTCTATACTTCATATAAAAAACTTAAAACATGTTGCTTTATGCTTTCCTTGGCCTCATTATCTGCTGGCTTCTTCCAGTTCTGTTACTTCAAACACTTATACATATTCTAATCTGGTAAGTAAACAGCTTTTGCATGATGCTGGAATGCAATATAAAACATTATTGCAGGGCCGTGTTATGTAGAATGCCTTACATTGCCCAGGCAAGGTGTATTAATGTCAATCTGAAAAAAAAAACAATTCCCACTCTAGGCAGAAATGCTGTGTACTGCTGTGTGCAACAGGGTTTAACGAAAACAACTTGTTCAGAAATAAAGCCACCAAACAACGAGAAAATATGAGAACTAGATGAAAATTTGTGCAGTTGCATGTTAAAAATTTAGCACAGCAACAGATGAAGACATAATGAAGGAAGCGCGAGGATGGTTTATTTTGGACACACGAGGCAATGTACATGAAAGATGCATATGAGCTTACACGTGGAGAAATATTGTTTATGTAGCAGCTAAACTACGAACAGGCCTAGAACACACTGATACAAGGTGTCGAGCATGTAAATCTTATCATGCCCTTAAGTCAAAGAAACATGGCTGTTTCTCATGATTCGCTACACATGGCTGGCTCACACAACTTAGCCACTTCTATATATGCCTTGTAATTACCAGGTGGTCTGTGTGACACGTGCAAGCTTTAAATATGTACAAGTGCCACGTAGCTGGACAGCACCAATGTAATGACGTTTGCCATCGTTTTGAGGAAGTGAAACCAATTCTTGCATTTTTCCTAATTAGGTAATTAGTTATTAACGATTATTTAACTGCTCAAATATTATATTCAAAGCAAAAGTGTCAGTGTGAAAATTGTAGAGCATCCTGAAAAATTCCCAATCCAGCTTTCTACTGCTCAATAGGTGCAACAATTTTTTTTCAAGCTTGAAATAAGCCAGTGAATACATGCAAGAAGTGCTGTGCAACTAGCCACTCGTGCACCTGAACACCATTTGGCTCCTCCTTTCATGCTTGAAAAAAACTTTTCAAGAAGAATATTTTAGAAATTGATTAATTATAATTGACTATGTTTTAGGCAAAATGCATGAAATAGTGTGACTGCCACCTCCATTTTCGGCGACATGAATTGACTCCATTTTCATTTCCAAATCCAGCTATACATGGTGCGTGTTTTGAGCTGGTTCTGTAATTTAGGCTGGTTTTGACTAATTGAAGCTTCGCACTTTAATAATGGAGTCGCTGTCAGTACTCCATACGGTCGCTGTCAGTACTCCATACTCCTTTAACTTAGTGCAAAGTGCTTGTGAGCCAAGAAGTTGGTAGCTCTAAGCAGTATTTCTCATTTTGACCTGGTGTTATAGCCCACTTACTATGATGCCATGCTGCTCAGTCATGCTGGTCCCAGCTTCAATCTAGGCAATGGCAGCTGCCCTCCAATGGGGGTAAAATGCAATAACGCTTATGCACTTAGATTCAGGTGTACATTAAAGAAGGCCAGGTTCCCAAAACTTCAGGTTGTGACTTTGGAATGTAAAAGCCCATAATTTAATTTTAAAATCTAAAGTTGCTTTAGTAGGAGCAGGGGCATCATTTTGAGCTTTTACTGCACTGCCATGGCACCAAGAAGCTCCGAGTAAATAAAAACAATTTCTTAGACAATGTACATATCTTGCAAACATTTACAAACACTTCTCTGCATGCACCTCTGTTGCTGTTATATTTAGATCCGTATGCCAAGGTGGGCTATGATGTTAGAACATGTTTCAAACTTGTTTTTTTTTTACCGCTTTACAGTTGTTGGTTATTTTGCATCTCATTGTGTGTCGAACGCACATTTCAATGCATCAATTTCTTCAGAAAGTGCACTCCTCTTTATTCATTTGTGCATGCAAAAAGGGTTCAGAAGAACTGCTTTCTGAAGATCTGTATAACAAGCAAAAAACAATTCTATGTAGGCTGCACAAAGAGAAAGGATTGGTTTGTAAATAAGTTATTTAGTTCTTAAAAAAAGAGGCAGCTGTCAGTATTCTGTTCCAAAATAAAAAATGCCCCTACCTGGCTCTGCTTCATTTTCCGATGCTGATGGTCCATTCGGGGGCACTAAACTGATAGGCTGCACTTTGGCCATGTCGGGTGTGCTGTCACCAGGCCCAACGTCGATCGACATCCTCACCAAAAGTCGAGTCCAAACGCTATAAAAAAAAAACATCTCATCATTTTGCTATCAGTTTTGTCATCTTGCGTGTTTCACACACGGCCGTCAGTGAAATATTTCGTCACTTGGATACTGCAAAAAATTCAAGCATTTTCTGGCAGCCAAGCTGAATACACAGTAAATGGAGAACATTAAAGAGCAAATGCAGTTGTCACATTAGATTGATCAAGTACAGCAGAAATGGAAATAAATCAGTGATACTGTGTCTGTTGGCTTTGAATGCAAGAAACGTAAAAACAGGAACTTGCAGCCACGCTAGTTTGAATTTCCCGCGTTTGCTACACCTCGCAACAAGTTTGGCATCGTCCGGTACTCGGGGATAGTAATCGCTTAAAATCAAGATGAACGAGCGTCGGCATTAATTAACAGGGTACTTAACCGGGCAATATTGGCGCATAAAACAACTCACGTAGCGAAGCTACTGTCAATTACCCGATGACGCATCTGCGGGCGGTGCGGTTTGGGCGAACAATTCAAAAAGGAATGAGAGTTTCACTTGTTTCACGCCTACTAAGCTAAGACAGAATTTGAGTTTCTTCCTAAACTATACTGGATATTTACGCTCCGAATAAAACGCTGGAAATTTTCTTACGTCACATTGCATACGTATGAAAGTGAGGAAATAAGCTTTTATTGTATTCTGCCCAGACGGCATGCAGCAGCTACCACTCTCATGCAACAAAAGCATGAAAGTGGTACTCGCGGCACGGAAAACAAACATATACAGCGCCAACGTTACGCCCTTTGGAGTTGGAACTAAGCACGATCAAGCCAGTTAGTTTTCTAGCTTTCATAACGCCATGGAACACGACCAAACATCGAGCGAAACAACTGACTGCTCTGGAAAATTATTACCGCTTCCATTTATATACCTATCGCTGCCACAAGCAAAAGTCAATGGGCTAGCTGTCCACAAGCGGCAGATTAGACTGACAGCAACATATTACGATAACGTAAAACAATTTCCACGCTGACTTAGCAGCCGCGGTATGCGCTAAGTGCCACAGTTCTCGTTTGCCGCTCGAAATTCACACCATGATGACGGTCACTGCATCTTTCACATGAAATATTGCACGCTTCGCTCCGGAGCTCAATAGGAGGGCGAAATGCATTTGCACGTACCTGAAATCCGCATGCCGGAAACCCGTCGACGCTTCCGAGAACGGGGCACACAGCCATACACTCGTACGGCGGCTTGACTTGGACGTGAGGCACTTCTATCAAATATTTCACATGCGACATGTTTCACACCGATTACGCGAACACGAGAAAATGCCGCAGGTCGCAATGCGACGCCGTGCACCCGTGCATCTACCGATGAGCTGCGTGCACGGACTTGCAGAAAAACAGAACTATGACAAAACGGCCGGCGCGAAAGGATGGCGGCTCTCGTTGCGGAGACGAAGCGGACGAAGCAATGTTGCCAACTGTTGGTTCCGCGTTATGCCGGCGGTGGTGGCTTTAGTGGCGTGTGTTACGGCTGTCTATTTTTTTTATTTCTTTTCCCCAAACAGTATAGCTAAGATCAGTACGTTGTTTGAATTTTTAACTGTGTCGTTTGGCATTATCTTTTTGTCTTTTTATGCTATTAAGCGGCCAATTATGGCCTCCCAGGTTCGCGCGCGCCAGCTTCGCGCGCAAATCTCGGAGGCCATAAGACAACTCGTTAGGAAATGTCGTTCTTGTCGTTGTTAACGTTTCATCATCGTTTCTTCAACTGAGATAGAGAGGTAGTGTCCCTTTTCCCGGGGTTGGGAGGGGGCGATCAAGACGGCATCGCTCAGCGGGGGGCGGGGGAGTAGGTTGGTGTTGGTTGTTATCGCGAAATTCGCGAACCCTGCGATTTTTTTTTATAACGTAAGCATTCTATACTTACCCAACAAGAAAAACCATCCGTCCGTCATTCCGTACCGCACGATATCTTTCAAAATAGAACCCGCAGCAGCGAGTGAATTCACCTTCGTGCTAGCTCTCGCTTCAACGCAACCGAAGCGGCGAGAACACTGCGCTCACGAAGGTTTCAGCTCATGCCGCACTATGCGCTTTTCGCAGATCACTTTCAAGATAGGTGTACGCGCGTCTGTTTTCAAAGCGAAGTAAACGGTGAGAACACAGCGCGCGAAGTTTTCAGCAGTGGGCACACTCTGTTCACAATGCTGTTCGCTTTCAAGATACGGTTCGCGCGGCCGGGCCACAAGCAGCCGCCGCCGGAGAACGGTTGATAATGGTTCGACGCGGATGAGAAGGGCTAAAGAGCGATAACGGCTCAAAGCGAACGGAACTTCACCAGCGCACCTGGCCCCTCCACCTGCAGTACTTTGCTTGCACCATTCACTTGGCGCCGCCGACCTCAGCAGTTCGTGTCGCCGCAGCGCTGTCGCTTATAGTCGTCGGATCAAGTCTCATAACATTAATAACGACATGGACTGCGTGTAGATGAGGAAGAGTCACAATGCTTACACATACTTAGACAAATCCGAGAGGAGTTCCTGTGTGATTTTTTTTTACCGGAAATGTGCAGTCAGCGGTGACCCAGAGTTGACAATGCATGTAAGAGGGGTGCCAAGCTTTTTTTTTTTTTTGTGAGAGTCTTGCCCAGCTCCCAAAGATCTGCTCAAGCTAAGCCTTGCTGATGGCTGTATATCTTTTTTTTTTTTTATTGTCGCATGCCCTCGAACTGCCACGAATCCTACAGTGTAATGACATTACAGCAGTATTCACGTCCAAAGGGAAATGCAGCCGGTAATTTGGCTGCCTAAGGTTTGCGGCCCGGCGGCAGCTGCCCTCCCCTCCCCCGTTTCCGTTGACAAGTTAGGGGGAGGAGTCTAGAGCAATCTTACACCCCCCTCCCCACAGTGGCGTAGCCAGAAAATTTTTGCGTGTGAAGGGGGGGGGGGGTCCCAATTGACCATGGAGGAGGAAGGAATGGGGCCATTGCCATAGTAGCAAAAAATTTACTGTTAGTGAGCGTTACAAGTGCCCGGCGTGCCCCACTTGGCCACGCCGTTACTCCTCCGCCCCCCCCCCCCCCGCAATCGACGTAAATCGAGCTATCAGAACGTGCATGACACGCATGCATGACATAACATGAATGACATGCCGCCAAGCTGGCATGGATGTCGTCACATAATCATCATCATCATCAGCTTATTTTGACGTCCATCGCAGGATGAAAGCTTCTCCAGCGATCTCCAATACCCCTGGCTTGTGCTAACTGGTTCCACGTGTCTTTAGGTTTCCCAATTCCATCACGTCCACATTATTCTCTGCCGTTCTCGACTGTGCTTCCCTTCCCTTAGCACCCATTCTGCAACTCCAATAGACCAGCAGTTCTCTCCCTTACGCTTTGCAATGTATGCCCAGCACGACTTCTTCGTTTAATGTCAACCAGAATATCAGCTATCCCCGTTCGCTCTCTAATCCACATCGCTGTCTTCCAGTCTATTATCGCCATGCCTAATAATTTTCATTCCATCGCTCGTTGCGCGGTCCTCAACGTCTTCCCAAGCTTCTTTGGTAACTTCCAAGTTTCGGCCCCATACGTTAGTAACGGTAGAAAGCAATGATTAGCAGTAAGCTCCCTGGTCATGATTTAGTAATGCCTGCCGTAAGCTCTCCAGCTAATTTCCTTGATCAGAGGCCCCTGCGAGTAATTAACCTCAATAAACGTATTTCTGCGCAGGTTCTAGAGGCTGACTGCCGACCATGACATTCGATCTCTCGCCAGGCTGCGGAACATTACTTTTCTCTTCTGCATACTAACTCTCAATCAGACTCTTACACTTTCTTCGCCAAGGTCCTCAAACGTTTGTTGCAAATAGTCTGCAGCGTTGCTGAGTATGCGAATGTCATCTACAAACCGTAAGTTGGTGAGCTATTTACCGTTAGCCTTCACTCCTAACCATTCTCAGTCTAACTGGTTGCACACCTTTAAGTATTCAGTGATAGCATTGTAAATTTTTTGCCATTGATCATATGAAGCCTTTTGCAGATATCTGGCTATACAAAGTCTGCGCGTTAGTGTCATCCGTTCGATATCAACATTCGTGGGAAACTTCATTTTTGACCGCTGTTCGGAGCCAGTGCGCTGCTGCCTAGATGCCCCGATCTAATCATTCCAGCTACCTGATTCAGGCGCAGGTAGCGCGCGTTTCATGTATAGCCAATATCAACGCCTTAACTGGCAATGTTCATTTATCATATACTGTAAGCTTGTTCACTTACTCCCTTATAATTAGGGTGTAAATTAGAAAGACTGGGGTGTTCCAAGGGTGTTTTCTTGTTGAACACCCTTTTCCATTAAAAAAGGGTGTTTCAAGGGTGTTTACAAGGGTGAAAAGATGAATACACCCGCGTTACACCCATAAGGGTGTGAAAATTTTTAGAGTGTACACCGCGTCCACGGAACTGTCAGCCTTTATCATTTCTGCTCGCTAACATTCCAAGTGTTGTTCCCAAGCGTGATGCACTGTGCAGTCTAATAGGCTCATCTTCTTGCGATGTCTTACTGCTAACAGAAACATGGCATCACACATCAATCGACGATACCGAAATTCTCCCTTACCTCTCGCATTTTTACATTTTCCGGAAAGATAGACCCGATAACTTGCGCGGTGGGGGTGTATTAATCGCCACTAAGCGGAACCTACATTGTTCACTAGTAAACCTCTCTTCACAACAGGAAATGATTTGGATTCGATGCATTTCTACACACCCGCACATTCTGATTGGTATTTGCTATCGGTCCCCTAGTGCCGACAGTTGCTTCACGCCTTTACTTCATGAAGCCTTAAATACGTTAACAAAAACATATTCCAACAGTCCTGTCCTTCTGTTTGGCGATTTTAATTTTCCAACTATTGATTGGTACGATCCTGCCTCTACATTATCTAAAATTACATTATCTAAATTATCTAAATTACATTATCTAAATTACATTACATCTACATTATCTAAAGTTTATTTCTACCACTTTACCAGCTACGCTACAAACTAACCCGAAGCGATTTTGGAAAACTATTAATCCTAATCAATGGAATGAGATTTCACTTAACAATAGCTCCGGACTTCAGATCCCTGAGACTGAGGTTGCAGATGTTCTTAACACAACATTTAGTTCGGTTTTTACTAATGAATTACGTGACAGCTTGCCCGATTCACTTTACTTCGCGTATCCGCTCATGCAAAATATCACATTCGATCTCATCGGCATTGTCAAAGTAATTGAATCATTGAAGAACTCGTCATCCACGGCAGTAGACGGCATCAATGCCAAAGTACTAGAAAACACTAAACATCTGTGTAGCCTGTTTTTATCACTCATATTCCAGGAATCGCTTAACAGCGCTTCAATTCCACATGACTGGCAGGTGGGCAAGGTCATCCCAGTCTTCAAGAAAGGAAGCCGATCATTACCTCCCTATTTCCATAACAAGCGCGTCTTGTAAAATAATCGAACATATTCGAAATAATCGAAATCTCATTCCATTGATTAGGATTAATAGTTTTCCAAAATCGCTTCGGGTTAGCTTGTAGCGTAGCTGGTAATGTGGTAGAAAGAAACTTTTGTTCAGTTTTAGAGGTTAACCTGTCATATTCTTTCTCGACTGCGTAATACTTCTGCCATGTGGAAGAAGAATTAGATCGTTTGGCAGATCGAAACAGCCGTTTTTTCTTATACTCGCATATTGATAACTTCCCAACATCCGTCAATTTTTTTCACCCAAGTCAACATGGTTTCCGCAAAACTTATTCCTGTGACACCCAATTTGCTCTTTTCTTGCACGACTTACATTTAAACCTAGATCGTAACATCGCGACTGACACAATATTTTTAGATTTTGAAAAAGCGTTCGATAAGGTCCCCCATGGTCGTCTCTTAATAAAGTTATCCCGTCTTAACATTCATCCTTGTGTTCTAAGCTGGATTCAAGGGTTTTTAACCGTCAGCAGTTCGTATACGCTAACTCACACTCTTCATCCTTAACACCCGTGCTTTCAGGCGTACCTCAAGGCACCGTACTTGGTCTCCTCCTTTTCTTAATATACATCAATGACCTGCCTTGTAATATTTCTTCTCATATCCGACTCTTTGCAGATGATTGTGTGGTTTACCGAGCAGTTACTATAATCCCAGCGACCATTTGGCGGCACAAAATGACCTATCGCGCATGCACGACTGGTGTAACACTTGGCTCATGTCACTGAATGTAGCTAAAACCGTGTTAATAATGTCTATTCTATTCATCGTCGTCGTAATTATGATTTGCCTAATTATAGCATCTATAACGTGTAGATTGCAACAGCTGATTCATTCAAATAACTTGGTCTGTATATCTCGCGTGACTTAACTTGGACCACATATCTTAACCACATAATAAATTCCGCTAATCATACTCTAGGTTATCTGCGCCGTAACCTTTTCCTCGCTCTTCCCTTTATTAAACAACTTGCTTTTCAAACCTTTGTGCGGCCCAAGCTGGAGTATGCCGATGCTATTTTTGACCCCCACCACAATAACCTTATTAAAGCCCTCTAGTCGGTTCAGAACCGCGCGACACGATTTATTCTGTCAACTTATTCGTACCAATTCAAGCATCTCAGCACTAAAAGCCCAAATAAACTTACCCCCTCTATCCTCACGCCGTAGAATAGCACGCCTTAACCTTTTTCATAAATTTTTCTATTCTTTACCTTTTGACAACCCACACTTAAAAAAAGAATTAAATTATGGGGCTTTACGTGCCAAAACCACTTTCTGATTATGAGGCACGCCTTAGTGGAGGACTCCGGAAATTTTGACCACGTGGGGTACTTTAACGTGCACCTAAATCTAAGCACACGGGTGTTTTCGCATTTCGCCCCCATCGAAATGCGGCCACCGTGGCCGGGATTCGATCCCGCGACCTCGTGCTCAGCAGCCTAACACCATAGCCACTGAGCAACCACGGCGCAACCCATACATAAAAAGAGCGCATCGCATTGCCCGCACCAGTCACTCTCAAAGTATACCCCCACAAGCCCATACCATGACTTTTCAGCAATCATTGTTTCTGCGCACAACACGAGACGAAATGGCCTGCCCACCGAAGTTGCCACTATCATCGACCCAACTTGCATTCAAGCGGCTTATCGAAAATATCCCTTTGTAATTTGTAGTATCTTTCTTTTTCACCAACCCCCCACTCCGTCATGTAATGTCTCAACAAGAGACATTTGAGGAAATAAGTAAATAAATAAATAAATAAATAAATAAATAAATAAATAAATAATTAATTAATTAATTAATAATTAAATAAATCACGCAAGACGACAGCAGCCGGCAAAGTAGGAGGAAGAGGCAATTGAAGCTTAATTCTGCATAAGCGCACCACGTGGTTATGCTAAACTCGTTGCCATAACAGGCTATATACCCGCCGTGGCGGCGAATGACTTCGATGTTGCGCTGCTAAGCCCGAAAGCGCAGCATCGAATCCCGGCCGCGGCGGCCGCATTTCGATGGGGGCTGATTGCGAAAACGCTCGGGTACCGTCGGTGGGTGTACGTTAAAGCATGTCAGGTGGTAAAAATTAATCCGGAGTCACCCACTACAGTTCGCCTCATAATCATATATCGTTGTTTTGACTCGTAGAACCCAAGAATTTAATTTTAATAACATGCTCCTTAGCACTCAACTGCAGGACACTTTCCGTAACTGTTTGTATACTGGGAACACGTTGCGTTTTTATTTGGCCCTCAATCACTGCCAGTCTTTGCTTAGGTGCGGAACGTGTGTGCTAGAGAAGCACATGCTACTTATTCTCGTAGTTTTCGGGCATACTGAGAAAGGGTGGCAGTTTGGTTGCTATAATAATGTTGTTTCGCGACACTTTTGTCGTGTGGGGTGTTGACGATGAGCGCAACGACCAACAACACAGCTGGATTTTCGAGGTAGAGCTATCTCCCTTAAGTTGCAATAATGAATTAAGGGCAGTGTTGAAAAACAGGACATGTTCGATTCGGCACTGCATACATTATGTGCGATCTCTATGTCTTCCCAATCTTGCATGAAAACAGCACGCTGTGAAAGTAACGTCGATAATCGGGACGAGCTCTGTTTGGCTTTTCTAGTCAAATTAATGGAATATAACCGCGCAGTCCGCAAACGTTCCTTGGAGGAATCAATCGACATGCACACTCATACGATCGCTAATCAGGACAAACAATATCTTTCCTCCGAGACGGTTGCAGCTGGGTCGTTATCAGACAGCACCCATTCAATTATGCAAGGCTTATCTCCAGTGGTAATCGTGCTCTAGTGTCACGCTGAACACTTGCTAGCGGGTTTTCCCGCCTCAAGTATGTTCGCGCATACGTCAGCATTCCTCATCTTTCCGCCTTAGCGAGATTATTGAAATCGACAGTGAAATTTCTGCCAAGTCTTTTCCAGGAATCAGGGAAAATTCTGAGCACTTTTGAGAAGGTCTCGTGGTTGTGCAGTGCCTCTACAAGAAAATGGTTTGAAAATACCTCATGCCGGTCGCGTCGTATCATGTTGTGTTGTGTTTGTGGTGCCGTGTTGGGAACTATACAAGTTTTCCCAACGCGAGCTCCAGGGGCATCTGGACTGCGGTAAACGCGCGTTGCTGCACGAAAAAGCTCTCTAAAAGCTCTCCGCCCTCTTTGTGACGGCGTTGGCGCGCGCAGTCAAGTTACGGCATTTAAAACACTAATTATTCGAGTTTTTTATGTAACTTCAAGAAAGGTTGATTATCTAGGTTGTCCCACAATGCTTACAATGTGCTTGAATACCGCCTAACTGGAGCAGTATTTCAGGCTGATTGCAACATTATGCATGATATCTTTATTAACAGACCTACATCGGCACCAGGACAACACAACCTTATGACCGAAGGTGTCCAGGGATAGATTTTTTACACAATTTCATTTCTGAATGAAAGGAATGAATGAAGTGAGCGCAGAAATTGCGGCTGATCAGCCTTTCTAGCACGTTTCGAAGTATAACTCGATGTAACCTAAGTTCAACGAGCATAACGATTAAAATGTGTGTCAGCGCTAGCGTCACTTCTATTCGTTTCACGATTCACGTTTCACGGTTCCTTTCAGCGGTTCGCCGACTTTTGGTGTCGACTCGCAGTCAGATCACAACGGGCTATGTGTGGGTTGGCAAGCGTTTGCCAGCTGCATCTAGGGGTAGCGAACGCTGCACCGTCTGCAGAGTACTGGACAATCGTCCACTATCTGAACTCAAAGCTTTAGGTCAGTACTCCCACAGAACTTCCGCGCTGAAGGCCTTACTCGCGTTATTAATGCTCCTGCGGCCTGCGGGGCTTCACCGATAGACTTTAAGAACGCCGCCCCCTACCGCTCTGTAGCGTACGCGGTTTGTTTGTGCTCGTCTCTATTTCGCTCTATCTCCGCCTTCCGCTCTCTTTCTCTTTTTATCCCCCTTCACCCTTCCCCCTGTGGAGGGTAGCCAACCGGAACTGCCTCTGGGTAACCTACCTGCCTTTCTATGCATACTTTCTCTCTCTCTCTCTCTCTCTGCACCGTCTACTCCGAATTAGTCACAGATGCTGAGTCGCTCTGAATTCTGCGATGTAGGTGCCGGAGTAATCACTCGTAAGTGCGTTGGATGTCCAGCAGTAGAATACCAACTAACCTGGTCTTATACGTTGTTATGGCGGAGGCATCACTTCGAAGACCCATCTTCTAAAGGCAGTAGAAGGACCTGTCCATCAGGGCATGTTCATCTGTATTTCTCGAGAAGCGTGACGCACAGGCATCGGAGACAAGCCTGGGAACGACGCGAACCTACCCTACGTACAATAGTTAAGTCTCCTGATGGCTGTCCAGTGAACCTCTGCCAGAAAAGGAGGCCATGGACAAGCCAGCCAACTCGCAAGATTTGCGACGAATTAGCAAGCAGCCAGAAAAAACGAACACGACTGCGTAGATTGTGGCTATTCCGTGAAGCCCGATTGGAAAGAGCGACCTTCGGTCAGACTGTGTGATCCGGGAGTAACCAAGGCGCCCGGAGAAAGTCTCCCGTTTGGAAATCTGCTGCCCTTCCCCCCTCTCTCGCGGGTGGGCGAGCGTATAATAGGAGCAGGCAGGACACCATGACGACATGTGTGGCCGAGCTGATTAGCGGCGTCCATCTCGCTACTGAGTAGTATCCGATATAGCGAAGTTTCAAGGTCTAAAAAAAGATTTCGTGGCAGTCTAGGTACAACCTCGACCTAATTATGCAAATGAACACGTTAAGGCCGGGATATATGGAGCGTTTTTCTCGGCGAATTTCGCACAGTAGAAAATGCCGCGGCTGCACGACGCCCAATTTCCGCTGGCTGGGGATACATGGAGCGAAAAAGCGGCGTGTGCCGCCTCAGTGTGGCCAGATATGGCAAAACTGCTTTAGTCAAGATGAAATGCACAAATAAAGTTTATAGACATTAGCTCTTTCTTTACAACGACAAAATACATAAGAGAAACCCTACAACTTTGTCTAAAGCTCCTTCAGTTGCTTTTAATAATGTATCGGTATCTTTTGTGCCTATTTAGAGGAGACGTTGCGTTGGAAATAAGCGGTATGGCCACGCTGTGCGTAATCGGAAAACATTGGCGTACAGACGTTTCTCCGTCTTCATAATCTTTATAATATTTATAATCGACCCTTCCACTATCCCACAATATGGTACGCTTATGTACCGCGCAGATATGCTTATCGTTAAATTCCACGCGAGCTGCCTTTGAAGTCATGGCCATCTCGCTAACACAAAGTTCCAAGCCTGCGAACAGAGAAGCGCGTGCGCGAAAAGTATGTGCCGGCGAGGAATACGGAAGTGACGGAGGTGTCGGCCAGTGAGCCATGATTGGCTGCCCTTGCTGGCCGCTTCCGGCAACGTCCGACGACGCGCGTCAAATATCTGGCGTAGTCCTGATCGGCGTTGGTGGGCGTTTTTCTCGACGCTGGGCGTCGAATGCGCGCCGTCGGGCGAAAATCGCAGACTTGCCGCCGTAAGAACGCTCCATGTATCCCGGCCTTTACTGCTTGCCTCTCCTCGCGACCCCAAGTCCCCTCCATCAGTGCGCCTCGGCATAAGTAGGCGGCGTGGGCAAGCGACCCATCCGTAGAGACGTACTGCCCCACATCTCGAACAATACATTTAACTGAAGAGCCAAACAAAGCTTGAATATCGGGTGAAATTTCAGCTTAGTGAAAGTACCAGGTGATGAGCCATTCCCTAAAACTGGGAAAACCCCCGCGAACGCTGGGGTCCTAAGCATTCTGAAGTCCTTACAAGAGAGCAGAACTCCCGAAATCCATAGCGGCAGCCGGAACCTGAACTTTCACTAAAATATACGGATACGCGTTCCTCAGAGTTCTAATCTATCGTACATGCCCACATTACACATTATTTCAATTACAGGCCGATCTCTTTAGCATGTATCTCATTCAAGTTAGGTAAACTTATAATTTATTGCAATCTATTTAGTATTTTTTTTCTAAATCTAACTCCTTAGTAACTCCGGTGATCTTTCGACAATGTGAGGCGTTTTCGCCTGCACTATTCGCCTTCATTAATGATTTATTTATTGCTATTCAGCAAGCGTGTATATTCATCTACATCGCTGAGACAAGTGATGCCGTATCACGACAGCTAGTGTTGTTGAAACCCAATAAAACTGACATTGCTTATAACGTTCTTTAAAAAAATCAAGCATTATTTAGATGGTAGGACGCACAAGGCAACACATGTATATCGAATGTGATTTCAGCTCACCTCCAGTAACTTCGGCCATTCCTGAAAGGTGTGTGTTGGGACCTCCACTTATTCTTCCGACATAAATAACCTCCCTGATACTACTATCGTAAATATAAGGAATTTTTTTTCTTGCGATGAAGGCTTACCTTAAGTCGTAATGTTTGTGGTGTATTATACGTGTGGTGTAAGTCATGTGTTGCATTTAAGTTCAAATGATTTCCTCATGATTGTTCTATGTGCCGACAAACTTCTATCATATCTGGCACTTATAACCGTCAATCTAACTTTGGTATAATTTCTTCCAAATGGTGCAGCGATTTGTTTATGAATCTTAACACTAACAAATGTAAAAGAGTGAGGGTGACACGAACAAATAAACAGTCTCGCTCATTTACCTGTCATTTTCGTAGCCTCCTCCTTCAGTTAGTCGAAATATATAATATCCAGGTATTTATGTAAGAACCTGTCATGGCGACAGAACGCTGAGTACTTTACCAACAATATCAATACATGCGTAGATTTTCTTGCAGAAATCTTCCCCTCAACCGTATTTCATTGACGACCCTGCTATAAAAGACGCTCTAACGCTCTAAACTTGATCACTTTTCGGACGTGCGGGCCCCGTCGTCTGGTTCGCATTCTGTGCTGGATCTGTACAGAATCATTCTGCTCGTTACATACTTTCACACCTAACCCGTTTAGCTATTGCATTATGCGTGATGAAAACGCCATACCACACCTCATTAGCGCAGCAGGGTGTCGAACTGAAACGGAACCGGAATTCTAGCCGGAACTGAACCCAAACCCGAACCAATATTCTTGGAACGTGCCTGAGCCCCAACCGAACCTGAAACGAAAAAAAAAAAATAACGGCTACCGATTCGGTACATCATGATTCAAGCATATAGGGTACAAACTGGGGCTCAATAGATAAGCGATTATTCAAAATAACTAGTTTTGTCTCGGCGCACCTCAGGAGAACATCGTATATGACTCACGAGTCGCGTTCAAGGGCCCCTCACCAGGTCTGGACATCTTGAGCTGACAAGCGCAGAGCATACAATGCGCGCTAACTATCGTATCTGCAAAGTATTACATCGCTACGCACCGCGCAAAGATCTGAAATTTCAAACCGAACGCCGTTTTTCCTTCTCGCGGCCGCCGCGCTCCAAGCCGGACGGTGACGTAGTCGCGTCCGCAGTGTGACGTCGCTCGTGGTGACACGTGACTTCGAGAAATATTGAAGTCAACATCTGTTATTTGTGTGATTTGTTGCTTGAATTGACGAATTGAAGTTTAGAGAAATAATAAAACGCACAAACACAAAGTCAGCGTGTTTTTTTTTTTGTTTTGTTTTACTTCGCACCGAAGCAAGAGAGATGTACTTCCGCTTCGTCTGCTAGTTCGCACGGTCGTGCAGTCACGTGCGCAGGTACCGAAACTATGCCATTTTCTACCGTGTTCCAGCGCGTGATCATACTCTGCGATCCGCTTGTTCTGCCTCAGTATTTGTGCAGCACTGAATTATACCGCTAGTCATGTTTGCTTGTGCACAGCGCGCAAAATCGTACGCTGCGCGAACGAGGCAACAGCTCGCGCGCGACGCCGTCAGCTGAAATGCGTAGCGCCGAAAAAAAAAAGCGATGAGAAAATAAATGAAGGCGGGGCCTGTGACGTATGCGTCAAGCGATCCTCAAGGTCTGGTATGGGAGAACGTAGGGAAGGAATTTCGCTAGCGAAGGCTAGACGGGGTGAGTCGAGAGAGCGTCTAGCTTGACAGTGGAGCCGGCCTGCTGAATTCATGGGTTTGCGGCACTGAAATATTTCTATCTCGGCTATTAATGAGCCGATATGAAAAATTTTTGCGGCAGAACGCTCCCTAGATGACACGTACACAACTTCCAGCGTATAACCAAAATTTGCTATGGGGCCTGGTGACGGGCCCTTTAAGCCTGTGCCAAAGTCCTGCAAGGTGGTCTGCGAATCAGTGACCACTGTAATGGGTCCATCCGGTGCCGCCATGGTTGGAGCGTGTACGATGGCTAGGGTGATAGCAGCCTCTTCAGCCGTGCCCCTGTCCACAGTGTTGAGCGTGGCCGAAGCCCTCAGAATGTCTGTACTATCTAGTACGACTAGACATAGGGCACGTTTCTGTGGGTAGCGGGCCACGTCGGTGTATAGGACGGGTGAGTTCGATGTGTCATCGCCAAAGAGTCGAGCCAGGGCTTGTGCTCTTGCCTTTCTTCGGCCTTTATGACGGTCAGGGTGCATATTCCGGGGAAGTGGGGCCATGTGAATTTCGTTGCGAGTGCTAAGCGCAAGAAGTGTGTGGTTTTCTGTTGTGGTTTTCTTGGTGTTCGGTATCCTAGCCGAGATAGAATGTGACACCCTTGCCTTATTCGTTGCTGACGTTGTAATTGGCTGTTAAGATGCCCTTCGACTAGTTCGCGGATAGTGTTGTGCACCCCGAGTCGTAGTAGGAGACGGTGGCACCAGATTTCCCTCTAGGTGTTATAGTGAGAAACTCTATGGTTCTAGCAGGCGACGTTTGTAGCAGACGACGTCCGCTGCCAGTTTGCAATGCCTCGCGCGGTTTTCGACGAGCTGTTCATCACTCAAGTTGTGCAGTGTCCACCTGTTTGGGATGCTAAAATGAAGGATTTTCGCAACAAAGAGGAGGGTTCTTTGGGAAGAAATTATGGGCTGAAGCGGAAGGTACTCGTCGTCTCAAGTGACGCATATTTCCATAAAGTGAATGTCGGCGTCGCTAGAATTGGCCATGCCCGTTGGTGCTTCAGAATTGCCGTTTGTTTCCATCTGTCGTTTTCTAGTTCCATTCTTTGGAGACAAATTGTCCCCACGTGCTGTTTTCTTCTTGCCTCCTTTTTCCCACGATAGCGACCACATATGGGTCCGGACAGACGCGATGAAACTGCAGTCCATATGTTTTGTTCGCAACGCATGTAGGGGCCTTATTTTTCCTTGACAACTCCGAGCTAGCGTGTTCGTAGTTTGGTTGGTCATGTTTCTTCAGTTAAAAGGTGAAGTACCCCGTGTTCTACAAGGGCCGCCGGCTTTCTACACGAATGCCTAGGAGCGAAAAGAGACGCGAGCTCCTTTAAAAAACGTCCATAGGCCACTTGCATCCACGCGGCCGAGATGGCGCCCGAATGCCTTGCGGTATTCGAAAACAAGAGCTGTTGGCAGACGTGCACGTGCTTGAAGTCCAGATCCAGGAAGTACGAACCAATCCATTCATTTGCTTCCAAGTGGCTAATTCTGTGTGCGTATACTTAGCAAGACTTGTAAACAGCTTTAAATCGCCTGTAAGTCGCCTGTAAACAGCTTAAGGAGACATTAATATGAATAAGAAAAGTTGTATTCACCGTTCGATACACAGTGTCTATTTTTTGCAAGGTTTACAAGCGCGAAAGTGGAGCGCCCACTTAATGCGCCGATCAAACCCGCAGCTATTGAAGACCGTTGAAACCCGCGGCTCACGGGCGCTTTCCGCAAGCAACACTGTGCATCACAGCGGCACGCGTCGCGCCAAAACGAAGCCTGTGAAACGAAGCTGCGCCTGCGCGCCGTGCTGCCGCTCAGCCGCCGCGGCCACCGCCACGCCGTCGCTTGCATGTGAAACAGGCTTTATGTGGGAGAATAGGGATATCAAAACTGAGAGTTGAGCGAGTTGGTGTGGTTTCACCATTCCAGCGCACTTTGTGGTTAAGAGAGAATGGGGATAGATGGCAGGCATGAGCTGATAGATGTGTTCCGATAGGTATTTGGTGAGCCTCGCTGAGTCCCGTGTCCTAATATGTATGTGTTGAAGCCAAAGCATTAGTATGCGAGTATTGCATGCCGTGCAAGCTTTCGCTTTCACTCATATGAAGAAGGTCAGACATGGCCAGACCCTACGGTTTCGGCGGGGTCGTGAGAAGCGAGGGAGACCGGCGCCGAATCAAGCGCTGATTTTCGTTGGTTCAGTCAGCACTTCCTGCTCAGCGCTCGGTCAGGGCTGGACAAAAATACTTTGCAATTGTATCATGATACGATACAAGATACCTTGGCAACAAGTATTTGAGATACCGATACAAGATGCTACCGCAATTATTGCATCCGGTACGGTATTTTGCCTATGTATCGTAAAATACATCGATACATTCGCAAATTTCTTGTTATAGGTCTATCTAATATAGCAGAAAAAGCGTATGCACAAGAATGTTTGCTGGGAAATTTCTTAACGCTGACAAACCTTGTTTCATTTGAATAATGTCTGTTAGTATCTCAAAATTCTTGTCTTTCTTGAGGTCGCGGGAGAATTTTGTGCGAAAATTACCGGCGACTTCGTTCTGCTGGCTTACTTCTCGCTACATGACGTTATCGTCGCGAGAGATCAAAGTAGGAGGTGCCTTTCTCTACGAAAGAACTGCAAGCGGCCTTGGCTTCGTGCGGGCGGTCGTCAACACCCAGTCCCGATGGCGGGACTCACGCTGTCTTAAGGCACTTAGGTTAGACAGCGCAACGTTGTCTTGTGGATGTCTACAATCAATCTTGGCGTGACGGCATAGTCCCCGATGGTTAAAAGTGTAGCCCACTGATGCCTCTACTGAAGCCTGGGAAGTCTCCGCTGAACCTTACATCGTACCGGCCTATTGCACTTGCGAGTTGCATCGGTAAGGTCATGGAGAAGATGTTGCTGACACGTATGGAATGGTACTTCGAATACTCTAACATTTACCTCTAGGCTATGGCTGGTTTTCCACGTTAACGGCCTTCCATTGACAACGTCACTGATCTTGTGACCGCCGTGCAGCAACAAAATGTTATGAAGCGCCCCTCTGTGGCATTCTTCTGGACTTTCTCCAAGCTTTTGAAGCTACAGAACTTGGAGGCCACGTCTTTACGTGGATTAGGAGCTATGTGTCACAGAGATCTGTGTTTTTCCTTACAGAAGATGGCCCAACAAATAGATATATCTCCGCCTTGTGGTGTCCCACAAGGCGGAGTGTGGAGCGCCACTCTTTTCAATCTCATTCCAGTGGGGCTCGCCGAAACGCTAGCACAGACTGCTAATGTATCGATATACGCTGACGATATTTGTATATGGGCGTGTGGCGTGACAAGGCCATGAGTGCGCGCCAGAATACAGAAAGCGGCAACCCTCACAGCGGCATACCTTGGCCGACAAAGTCTGACGATTTCTACAGAAAACTGTGCACTAGTGGCATTTACACGAAAACTGATGTCTTTCTACCCGGTGTGTATCGAGGGCCAGTCAGTTGCGTACAAGAAAGCTCACAGGTTTTGAGGAGTTATTTTGGATCGTGACCTCACCTGAAGTCGCCATGTCTCACACATGAGGAAAAAAGTCATTTCTATTGCGAAAATATTCAAACTAGTAGCTGGAAAATCGTGGGGACCGTGCGTGTGCTCCATGTTACAGCTATACATGGCACTTTTCCTCGGATTTTTGCGGAACAATCTTCCTGTTTTGTCCAGCACATGCAAGACTAATCTCCTTGCCCTACGGAGCGTATACAAGCCCGAGCACTTCGGACGTGTCTTGGCCTCCCGAAATGCTCTTCGACAGCTGCAACGATTGTCATTGCACGGCAGCACCCGATCGCCACTCATATCGTCGGTGAGACGCTAAGAGCGCACATTCGACACCTTTCACGGCTACCATCCCAGCACTTAGCCGATTTGCCTGTGCGAGGACCACAGGCTACATATTGTGATATTGTGACGAGACACCATGACTCGATACCATCTGGCTTCAAGCCTGCGAAACGCCCAACATCGGCATTGTGGTATATCCGCCAGATTCACGTGTGCCACTCAATTCCTGGGATTGCTAAGAAGGTAGACTTGTCACCGCTAGCCCTGAAGCAGTTGTCTCTTCTTCTACTCAACGGGTCTTAGCTTGACCACATAAACATTTACACGGATGGTTCCATCAATTCCAACAGCTCTACTGGAGCAGCAGTTGTTCCATCGGACGCCGTCTCCTTGCAATTCAAATATTCGCACAATACCACGTCTCCAGCAGCAGAACTTGCGGCTCTTCAAGATGCACTCAAGTACGTGTTCTAGCAGCCACCAAATCGCTGGGCCATTTTCTGCGATTCTAAAGCAGCCCTACAAACTCTGCAGTTTGCCCTACGTCACGGGTTAGACGAGCAGCTAGTGAACGAAATGAGGCACGCTTATCATCACGCGTTCGAGAAAGGCCACGACATTGTACTTGAATGGTGGCCGAGCCATTGCGGAATTGTCGGCAATGAGAGCGCAGATGAAACTGCACGTTCGGCTCATCAAAAACATCAGCAGGTTCCTATAACACTTTCAAGAACTGATGCTGCGTGGCAACTTCAATCACTTGCTCGCCACATCACACTTCTACGATGAAATTCACCGGGTTTCAGCAACTCACGCTTGCACTCTCCCGACCCTAACTTGCGACTTCGCCTGCCACCTGAACTCTCCCGTCGCGAAACAACTTTATTGTGTCGCATGTGGTTGGGCGTCGCATTCACCTATGCCTATTCAGTCCTAATAGGGATGGCCAATAGTGTGGTGTGCAACCTGTGCGGGTGCGATAAAACTCTAGACTGCTCAGCGACGTACTCTCAACGACGAACACTCAACGACGTACTCTACAAGCTAAACTCAAACTGCTAGATAATAGAGCCCTGAATGAAGAAAAGATCCTTGGAACATGGTCTATGCATTCTTGCATGCAAAAGGCCACAAACGCCCTTCTGCACTTCGGGAAGGATACTGGATTGTATGAAGCTTGTGACAGTGGAGATCCCTCTGCGACTGACATGTGAATGACTGACTGTTATTTTTCTTTTCTCTCCTTATCTATTCATCCCCTTTCTCTTCCGGAAGTGTAGGCTAGCCAACCGAGCACGTCCTTGATTAACCTCTGTACCTTTCCTTTTTCGTTTCTCTCTCTTTCTCTTTTGCTTTTGTCTTTCTTCCTCAAAGTATAGTATTTTCATTCAGGAACAATTTATTGGGGTTGCTTTAGGAGCTTAACATGAAAGCTCTTTATACGCTGCGCTGTCAGCGGTTTTTGCCTGTCGCTTTTGAGACTGATGGCAGTCGCTGCTCTGTTTGCCGACCAGCTAGCGTGTCGCCACCTAATTACAAAAATGTTAATAAGAACCCTCTGCACGATGACACAAATACCGCTGTGCAGCTTTACCTTGTCCGCAAACGTATTACTGTTTACGTATGTAACGTAGTCCAAAAAATTTCACCGACGATTACGATACTCCCTAATCCGAAATTTGAGCTCAGCTCTATACGTGTTTTCATTTCGCGATATATTGAGGCAAAGAATTTGAGAGAGACATGTAGCAAAGTCAGCAATCATCGAAAATCTGATCTGCGGATCGAGTGCGTCGGCTTTTATACATGACTCGTCGAAGGTTCCAGTCTAATCGCTAGTATGGCATGGCTTCCAATTCGCGATGCACGTACAATCAGATTACAAAACAATCGCAAACCATGACAATCGAAACAAGCGCGAGCGAGAGCTGACGTGAGTAGACGATAGTACAAAACGAGTGGTCCGGCTGAGACCACATACGAGCCCACATAGATCGGTCGAACGGGTTCGCATAACAGTAGTTTCCTGCGCGCACGTCACTGAAGGGGCCGCTCTCATTGGTCTCCGCCGTTCGCGGCTCGTGTCTTTCATCTCGCGCTCCGCCTTCGCTCTTTCATCTTTCGCTCTGGTTGCCCCGCCGACGCTCGCGGCAAGAAGGGTTGCCTAAGAGCTGCGTTCTAAAAATTGCTTTTGGTGCTTGCGAGCAACAATCACATAAACATAGTAGCCGCCATATGGACAAGTCTCCCAGAAGCAGCGCCATCCACGCTTTGGTTCGCAAGAGCCAAACTTACATCCACGAGATCCTTGAAATGGATGGATGGAAACAAGTTTATTGTAAATCCGGCAAAGTTTAATGACCCGTGCTCACGTCTCCCATGAGGAGACTTCGAGGCCTTGCCTCGTCGCCGCCTGTCGGGCGCGCTGGACTGCCCAATCTTGTGTCTTGAGGTTGGAGTTCCGACGCAAGAGCCTCCGGAGCTACTGCCATTTTAGCTGCTATAACAGGACACTCCCACAACATGTGCGAGAGCGTCGCTCTAGTTGCCTGACATAACTTGCAAAGAGCACTCGGGTATTGTGCGGGGAAAATGTGCCCTAAACGCACCGGACTGGGGAAGGTTTATGTCTGCAGTTGTCGCCAGACGACTGCCTGGCAACGTTTCAGTTTGGGGTGAGATGGGGGCAATATCCGCCTGTCTAGCTGGTAGCGCTTGGTGATGTGTGAAAGCCACTAGACGCAAGGCAATCCCGCTCTTGCATTCTTCGGGATTCGTAATAAAGTGCCACGCAAGAGAAGCTTCGATAACTGGACTATAGCGGCAATTTGCGGAAAAGATGCCGCACGCATTGGTATACGCAGCACATTACGGTGGCTACGAGCAAGTGTCATGACACCGATGCAACTAAAAAGAAAAATCAAGAAAACAAAAGGTCGGCGGCGCGCAGATGTTCGCACGCTCGTTTTTCTCGAGACTGTAGCGCCACCGTGTGACTTTGCTTCACCAATAGGGACGCACAGACCTCATCGCCTGCCATTGCTGGAGGGCTCTGGCCTTTAGTTTTATTCGGTGGCTTGGTGGGAGCAGTATCAGCTTGAGCAGCGTACATCAGCCAATAGTTATCTTCGCACGGCGATGTTTCGGTAGCCAGTATCTTGTATTTTAAGATACACGATACATTCTTTCATGTATCGGAAATACAGATAGATACTGATACACGTCTTCCAGACGTATCATGACACAGATACAAGATACCGAAAGAGTATTTAAGATGGTACTTTAGATGCATATATATTCGATACTGCCCAGCACTGCCGCTCGGTTTACCCCTTCAACCCTTCTCTTGTGCCTCTGTAGCGCGCGTGCTGCTTGGACCGAGCGTCGGTGCTGTCTTCGGTATCTATCACCCCGTACTGACCGCGAAATGAAAGGTGAGATGCCACATTGGTGAATGTGAGTAAATTTTCTAAAGTTTCATTTTCAAGACCACGAATGAATGGAATCGCCTTTCCGCTTCCATGTCTCTGCAACAGATCGCGAAACGTTTGTGAGTCTGCGGTCTGTGATTATATGCTGTCATAATAGAAAGTATTTCTGCTATGTGCAAAAAAGAGGTGAGGCGTGCAGACAGGACACAAGAGTGGAGAAGTGGACAACACGAAGGCCACACGTATTGCACCACTTTTGTTTGTAATGCCTCTGTAGGACCTAGATAATAAATATATGAAATGAAATTCACGTGAAATGGTTTTCCACCACAATGGCAGGGGCACGAAGTTGCTTAGCATGCCGCTGCAGTAAGTACACGCGCGTATTTTGTTCAACTCCCATCGGGATGCGGCCGCCGCGGCTGGAATCATATTGCCGGTTGTCCGAAGAACCGTTTACATGGAGGCCAGACTACGCGTGCTCCAATCCGGTCGTGACATAGCGCGATCTCTGACTGGCGTGAATCATATCGCAGGGAAGAATACGCCGGCAGTAACGTGGAGCGCGGCGACATCGACCTTGGCACCGCCACCACCAACGCTGAGTGAAATGTCGGCGGAAGCGGTTTTGTTTCTTTCTTTTTGTTCTTTCTTCATTTTTTCGTGCTTTTTGTTTTTCTTCCTTGTTTTTTTTTCTACCAGGAAAAATGAAGACGTAAAGTGCAAAAAAAAAAAAAATTGATCGCGGGCTGTTATAACAAGAGCTGTCAAGAGAGATGGAACAGGTCGTTCCTAGGTGATTGCTTCAAGAAAGAAAAAAGGGGGAAGGGGGGAGGGCAGCAAAACGAGCCGTTTTCAGAGCATGCGAGGCAGTCGCACGGTGATGCGTCCGTATACGAGGAGTAAACCGTCGAGAAGGGCATCGCCTGCGGCGCCGCCGATTTATCTATTTCGGAACAAGCTAATTGCCGTGGCATAATGAAACGACACATTGCGCTGGCCCCCCATCCATCAGGAGGCGGCTGCCGCAGCCGCCGCGGGTCGTGCCGGCGGCCGCGTTGCCACCGTCACGATTCGCCCGAAATTCGGAGCCCATCCATCACGGCTCCCTCGCGTGGCGGTAGTGGATGCCCGCAGTGATGGCTGGAAAACACAAGATGCCTCCTCCAAATCCCTGACGAGCAATTAAAAGGCTACGCGGCAGTCGGAGTGAAAACTGAATTAGAGAGAGCGAGCACGGCGCGGGCGCCGTTGTCCACTTTGGCGATTCTCGCGGGGAGCTCGCGGGTGGGGCGCTTTCTCTCGTCAGCGCCGGGCTCGGCGCTCGCGGACGCCGCGTGACGGACGTGCCGGCCACTAGCCGGATCCTAACTCGAGCCCGGCTAACTAGAGTTACTGTACAGGCTCTACATAGCCTATACAGTGACTGCATGGCTAACAATTGGCGAGGCCCCCTAGCGGCGATTATGCGCATAGGCGCGTATAGTCGTGTAGGGCAACAGCAGCAGTGCCAGGCCGCGAGCCACGAACAGTACGACGTGCTCGACGCATCCCACTGCGCGCGTGCAAGAGACAACGCAATGGGCGTCGCGCAAGCGGCGCGAGTCGACATCCATCAAATCCGAAGCACCTCCCTGCGCATCCACTAAACAGCCAGATTTCGTGCCCTCATGTTACCCTGCGGCTATACCTGCTCAATTCTTGCAATAGTTGACGGCTTACGAAGAACAGCCAGCGCGATAGCAGGACAAACGCACCTTCGCTTCTTAACGCTTCGCAGCTGTGCCGCTGCGACGAGGAAGGCGCGCGGCGCGACTCCAGAAAAGATTGCTCCACCTTACGGGTTAGTTTCGGATCACTTGACGAACGTCCCGTACCTTCAGTCCTTCAACCAGCCGATAATTTCTGCCTTAGGGCCTCTCTGCCTCTCACTGCGCTTCTCGTCAGCCCCGATAGCGAAACGAGCGGGCCAGAAATGTTCTCGAGGGCGCGCTTTTTATCGGGAGTTCGAATCGCGGGAGCAGCGACGGAGTCCCGTCCGTAACTCGCTGTGCATCTTTAACGCAGCTGCTCGCGCAATTAAATGGCGTTTTCCGGCTATCACTCTCCGCTCCGTCCCGTGCAGATGGGACGAGGGATTGTGCTCAAATCGCTACCGCCAGCCGCGATTCTCGTTGCTGTTTTCATTGCAGACGTTGAAAGGATAACATAAACGCTTACTCACTGAGTAATTCAGGGACTAGGCTCTTCGGTTGGCGCCTTAATTAGCTGTCGTTTCACTGCATGTAGCGGCGACTGAAATGCTCGTGTACCGTGCATTGACTGCACTTTAAAGGACCCCGGGCAGTCAAAATTTATCCCCCCACTAAGGCGCGCCTCAAAATCTGATCTTGGTTTTGGCACGTAATAACCTAAAATTTAATTTCTTTTATGCTTTCTTTAGCCATCAATCGATGCCTCTACGCTGTCTGACGAATGAAATCGTCTCACTCTGAAAGTCAGGTATATAGTGAAAATTTGTTGGCTAACTACCGCCTCATTCTCCGGACAATTATATCTGTTCTAAACTATTACAACACATAGTTTTCAGTGATTATTCCTCACCTTTGCGCAGCATGGCCCTCGAGACCAGCGCCAACCAGTCGGAGAAGCAGTCGTTTGTAAATAAAGGTCGTGTTTGTCCCACGTGAAAAAAAAAAAATTCTTGCGAAACCGCCCGCACCTTTCACTTATGGCTTTCACTTTCACTTATTTCGCCATTCTTCCTTTTCTTGACAGTATTATATCAGACTTATGGAAGGCGTTAGACAAGGTTTGTCATCAAATTATGCTGTGCAAGTTAAGGAAACTAAATTTCGAACTTAACGTACTAACGTGGATTAAGTGATTTCTAGAAAACCACACTAATTCCGTTACTGTTGACGGATATAGTTGTTTCAGGGACGTTCGTTCTGCAGTACCCGAAAGTTCGGTCCTGGCATTCCTGTTATTTCTAATTTATGTTAAAGAACTTCCGTTTGCGGTATCTTTTAAATTCGCCTGTTCGCAGGGTGTCCCTAGGTGACTCACCGTCTGCCAATTTTTCCCTCAAATAGTGCCTCTTCAGAAATTGTAAGCTCGTGGGCGTTTACGTCGCGGCTGTGTAATGCTATAGTGCATGTGGGACTATTTTTGTCGTAACTTTTCTAGCGCTTAATTTTTCCTAAAGTGTCTACTTTACAATATTGTAATATATCCCAAAATCAGAACATGTTAATTCCGTATGCGACCCTAGCCTAATTATTACCTCGTTGATTACTTGGACCGTGTCTACAAATGACCTGCTTTAAATTCTGAAATTGTAACAAAACCGAACGCTATTCTCGGTCTTCCTTTAATCAGTATTTCGATGCGATATTGAGCGCTCAAGACTTTTTCACGAATGGTATGACCATCCTGAATTGCAAAGCCAACTGATTACAAGACGACACTCTGAATCACAACGCATCGACCACCGCCATAAAGCTGGAACTGAATCTTGTCACACAAAGTGATTTTCCCGGTCATGTTATTTCTTTGTTCTTTTCTTTTTTGGGGGGGGGGGGGGGGCTGCACATTCATTGATTAAATCCACCATCACCGCGAATGTTGTCACTATTTAAATCAGTCTCCCGTTTCATGTGCCATCAGCTGACACCAGTTAGCCAGAATTTCTTGTATCCTTCTGTTTCTTTTTTTCGCTGCATCGTTATTTTCCCTGCATTCTCGTATCCACTCCCCTCAGTTGTGCCTGAGCCCCGACAGTATAAGTGACGAAAAATGAAACATTCTTAGACCGTTTCGCAACTTAATGAATGACTCGTATTTGGAACTTACCGTCTACTGGTCCTGTCGCAAATCACGAGTCTTGCTCGTCCAGGCAGTGATTCCTTTCTTTTGCACGCTTTAGAAGCTATTTATGGTCGTGGCACTGAGTTTGGACGCTCATTCCTTTCATCTGTGGGCTTATAATGCGCCCAGGCGATAATATTCAAGAAAGAAAGGGACTTTAATACAGGAAAAGCCCAGAGTTCGGCCTGAACAGGTGCGCTATAGCCTGCTGCTCTGCACAGGGGAAGATGGAAGGGTAGCGAAGTAACGGATGGAGAATGATGATGAGGAAGTCAGGTGGTGAGGGATGCGCACGTACACACGACCAACATACATCAAGTGCTTCCCTTCATGCTGATGCAGTGCGTACGTTACACAGGCGCCTTGTACTAAAGCCGCGCGCGCACTGTCCCGACGCGCAAAAAACAAAACAAAAATGCAATAAGGCTGTTGCTGTTTGCCTTGCAGTTGTATTGCCAGATGACGGACGAAGAACAAGACCCTCAGATGGCGGTTGCTTGCCGGTTCAGTGTCCGTCGCTTAGGCGCATATGCTGGGCAGACACATGTGATCCGCAGTTTCAGACACCTAAACGTGCTCGCAGTCAGGACTGTTTGGCTGTTCGTCGGTCGGTCGATAAAGGTGAGCGTAGCAACGGGTGAAAGCAACGCCCATGCCTACTCTGCGCAAAAAGCATGCCTGTATCTACTTGACCTTTGGGGATCCGTGGAAAGCATTTCCTGTTGAAACCGAAGACATACGGAGGCCCGTGAATGCTGAAATACTATTTTAAACTTTCACGTGCATGCGTCTAGGGAAAGCCTTTTTCTGTTTTTTTAATATTTTTAGTAAAGAAGAAAAGCAAAAGGCACGCGTGTGATATATATTTTTGAATGAGGTTGCAATATGCGCAAATATCTGGTGTAATAATAGGCAATTTTGTACTCTCTTAAACGAAATAATAGGGGAGGTAAATGGTTAGTTCGCGTTCATGTCCTTCGCCTCATTCCGTATTGATGTTGCGCTTTCGGGAAACTTTACCTGATTAGCCAATGCCCATGTAAGCGCTACAGTTGTCTGCCGTGAGTTACGCTCGAGTGCGGCTAAGCCTCAGCGTTGTGTTCCATTTAACCTATACTGGGCCCTTAGTATGGCCACGTTTAGACGAATGCGACAGTAGCGTTCGCCTTTCCTAGCCCATCGCGGTAATAGAGAGTTTTAGATTAGGGGGACGCAAGCGTTTGGGGCCCCCTAATATAAACTCTCTAATACAACAATAGCGTTTACATGTGACACGTTCTTCTTCTTTCGAAACAAGCCGGAGTGGGGAAGGGTATACGCCGGCGGCCGCTACACTTTTCATCTCTCCCTCGATGCGATACGCTACAGTTTACATGCACCGTTCGAGTTGACTTGCCCCTTACCCGTCTCGATCTACCCTCTCCTTTTTAATCCGCCTGCTTAGCGCATTATAGCACGCCGTATACGTGGATGCGATGCTCTAGAAATGCGATGCGATGCTCCACTTGCCCTTCATGTAAACGCGGGTTCTATCACTATACAATAACTACGGTATCATACGTAGTGCTCTATAAGTGAATACACAGTGTATTCACTTATTCACAGTGTAAACAGCTGTTTATCGATTCGCTCTGTCCTATCAAAATGACCATTGTTGTTAAGCAAAGAGCAGAAAACATGGTCCGATCTTCGGTCACCTCTTCTTATGTCTTCGTCTTCCTTTCGCAGTTAGCCCAAATAGCTTACCTATTAAAAAAATTGATTTATTTTACACTTTACTATATCATACCCGATTCTTGGTCAATCCCCCAGAGTATGCGCGTGCCAATAGATCACAAGGATCTACATCTACATCGACCAGTACCGCCAGCAATCGGCAAATCGCGCGCTCCATGGCATCCCTGTTGCTTTGAGCATTCCTTGATTTCCCGCTCGTAATAGGCCAGCTCTCATCGAGGTATATGCGCGCTCGACAGTGACTCCACGCGAATGGAGAGCAACAAGCGATTCCTTTCTTTATACTTTTGGTAAATATAAACGATAAATACAATTCTTATTATATTTCTCATCCGAATAATCAGGCGAAATACTTGGCAAAGAAACAAATGTGTTCGTGAGAGTCCACGCATGCCCAGCGAGCGGGATCACTTTGGGGGCACGTGCTTGCACGTTCTGCTGTAGCCCAACTGTGCATAACGTGGCATAAGAGGACACGATCTGGCGAAGCCCATACAAATGGGTTTTCTCGTTCAACTACTAGAAAGCCATGAAACCTACACCCGTCTGTTGCCGCTGGGAGTGTCCTTTCATTTCCGTCGAAAGTCAACAGCTAACGTCAGCAACGCCGTTTGCGGGGAACTCAGTCGCTCAGTCACATCTGCCCACCTCGCGGTCTCTCTGCTACACTGTCAGTTTCGTCGCGTCTAGAGCACGAGCCGGGGACGACGGAATGTGCCTCGTCATGCATCACAGACTAATGCCGGCAATGCAAACTCATCTTCACGAATGGTTTCACTGGCTGAAAACATCACTGGCGATCTGTGATTGTGGAAATTATGAACGTGGAGTACTTAACTTTATCGTCGCGTACAGTATAACCTCATGACGATAACGAGCAATCTCTGCTCGGGGGCGTTGAGTAAAGTCGTGTCGGTTCACAGGAGCGGCGAAACTAAACTGAATCAGAGCGGAAAGAAGCCGAGGTTGAAGGGCAGCTACAAGAGGGAGTGGTTAAAAGAGAGGCGCCTCAAAACAATCGGCCAGGTTGGATGCCAGGCCTTGGGCGTCAACCCGTCTCGCCAGTTCTGTGTAGGAAGTTCGCCTGGACGTCCTTTAACTTCTTTTTTCTCTCCTTCCTTCGAGTCGCCTACGTGTTTGATGACCCCTGCAAGGCGTGTGCACGACTCGACCGGCCAGGGAAGCGCCGGTGGACTTGGCGCGCATCAACCGCAGGCGGTCGGGGAGGCGATCAGCAGCGGCAGGCTACGCCCGCCGCCGCGCGGATCGGCTGTGCCCCTCGCCGGGTGAGTTGATTGCCCGACGTGTCTCAGCTGGCTGCTGGGTGCCGTTGGGCCGCCGGCTGAGATGGACGATGGCCAGAGCCAGCCGGACGCCCGATTCGGAATGCTCTCGTGACCGAGCTGCGCGCGCGTCAGCGAGAAGCTCGTGCAAGCGCCGAGTCGGCGGCGGCCCCAGGCCGACCACAGTCACGCTTGCCGTGTGTGGACGAGGCCGCCGGAGGCCGATAGCACGTGCCTCTCGCTTTGCGCGTATCGGCGGCACGCGCTCTAAACGGCGCCTGCTCCGGTGGAGGCAAGCTTGACGCGAGCGCGAAGATTTGGGCTCGGCATAAGCTATCAGGCATCACGCGGCGAAGGGCACGCCACACGTGCAACGCGACTGCTGCCACTATACGCTGTAGAAGCAAGTTCAGATAAAGGTTAAGTACTTTTGGCTTTACCTGTATGCATTCCTGTGGTGGCCATGGTGTGAACGAAGGAGGAGCGGGTTGTAGGTGTAACGATACTATTCTTTTTCATTCGCATTCGTTCGCTCTCAACAGCAACTGGCCGGCGTTTGCGGCGCCAGCGACGCCGCTGCGGTTTAGTCTACGGGGTTATTAGCATTAGGCTTTACAGAATCTTTAAAAATAACCTGTCGCAGATAACATAGGTCTAGTCCTTGAGGTGGATTACTGAGAGAGGCGAACATTACTTGCACGGGAAAGCGAAACACGTAATCAACTAATTGACAGTAAATCACTAATTACGTTCTTAATTAATTACGAATCCTTAATTAATTTACGAATTCTATCGGGAGTTTGCAAGGCGTATCCACTTGGAACAAATTTTGAAAATGTCAAGGGTTCCCGGGTTCACCGGGGACAGTGCAGAATTGCGAAGGGCATCCGATTTAAATAAAATCGTTACACTGTCTGAGCAAAGGACAGTTCACAAACATACTCTTTTTATTCCCTGTATAATTACAGTCATATTTCATTTCTTCGATCTCGGAAGTTGGCGTAAACGTCATCGAGTGGTTTAGGCAGGCCCAGAGGATAGGCGGCTCTCAAGCACGTTTACTTCATTCCAATTGCACGGCTCGTCCTACAGAGCTTCTCTATACAAACGACGACCAGTGCCACGCTAGGTGCGTTCTCTCGGTGCCACTCCTCGTGCACTCGGTTGACACGGTTGTGTTCTTGGACGCGTTTGTGCGTGAAGGCTGAATTTCTTCACAAGCAATGTAATATATTCTGTAATAGTGTGGACGCAAGGAATGCAGTTAGCGTCCACGGGGTAGAGGGTCAGGTGCCCAAACGGTGCAGCATGTACACCCGGCCACAAAAGTTTACGGACCACGAGATCTCAGAAAATGTTTAATTTCAAGGCGGCCTGTAGCAGTAGCTAGTAAAACTGTATACGACAATGTTGTTAGCATATTATAGTCGAGGCCTGAAATGCAAGTACCAGGCTGCGTTGTGAGGTTGCGGAGATATTAAACTTTTTCACAAATTTCATGGTCCGTAATATTTTGTGGCGGGGTGTACATACATCAACCTCGTAAGGGAAGTACGTGTGGAATTGTGTTGCTGGTATTGGTACGTCTGGTGTTGTTTTCTTAATTGCATCTCGTTCTTCGTGCTGGCAAGTATGTACAACAAGTTGGTCCAACCAACTAGCTCGGCGATTCCTTCCTCGCAGCCGCACCTATTTCTGCAGAAAGCGAACACATTTAAACACACACCTTCATCGCGCAAGTAACAATCAGTGAAAATCGCACCCCACTTGCAGTGAACTACGGCGTAGCAAGCTTCTTTGTGTTCGTTTGAATTTCTTTTTGGCAGCGTCAGTGTTTTTGTCTTCGGTGTGTATACAGGGACGATATTGAAAGAATCCACCCAGGCAGCTACGTGAATAGAGGCAACGGGTTTCGCAGATAGCGCGCATAGTATTTGTCTATACTGGCGCGTTGTTATTATTATTTTTATAGTGTCTGGTAAAGTGTCCAAACCAGCAATTAAGTACCACGGAATCCTTGGTAGCTAGGCCGGGCGCACTCGAACGAACACAACCGTATGTTATGAGACGCCATGTTCGTGTAACGTATTTGCAGAGAACCCTCACATACAGCAGAGTAAAGGCACTCAGGTCAAACTTTGAGTACACCGCGTACAGTGAGGATACTCTTAAGCCAAAAAAGAAGAGAAATGGGAGTGCTTGCGGCGGTCTGTCGGCGCGTCAAACCGTTAGAGATGAAACCAAAGTGGAGGGTGCTGCGGGAAAATTTCGGTGAGTGTCAGTTGGTCCCCGAGGAGTAACGTTCGGTCCCACGAAAATTTCCTGCGAGTTGGTGGTGAACGCGAACGCGAACGAATAGCCAACAAGCGCGGAGAGTAGCAGTCCGCTGAAGAAACCGGCTACAGATATTCCTTGCGATCGAAAATAGTGAGCGCGAAAAAGTGTTCGTGGAAAAACGCTGCTAAAAGCAATTTTATATGAACGCGTGTTATGATCTCCTCGTCAGTTTTTCTTTCTTTCTTTCCTTTACTTTTTTTTTTTTTTTTCACGGGCAAACTTGGGCTCCGTCGCATCATTTGGCGGTACTGTATCGAAGGGTTGTGCTGTGAAGTTGTTTCTTTGCTCTGGCGCTTTTAGTTAGCGAAAAGGTACCCGTATATCTTCGTGATCCAGCCAGTAATTAATTATCGAAATTTCGAGGAACCCTCAAAAAGTCGACGGGCGCACTCGGACGAACATAAACATCGGTGACATTCCTAGGTCACCACAGGCGGTCATCATCAGTAGGCACGTTCGTAAACGTGTCCGAATGCGTCCGTTTGAATCGTCACCAGCAGGAACGCAGAGTTATTGATGTAAAGCTTTGTATAAGAACTGAAAGTCGGTTGAGTTGGTGTGGACCTATCTATACAGCATGACAGAAAGACAAAGAGCAGCAACGAGGTGAACACACAGAGCGCTGTGTGAATTTGTAGGCTACGCTTTGTAGACTGAGTAGGTATGTGCAGAGAGATAGAGAGATAGAGAGAGAGGGAGAGAGAGAACAGAGAACAGAGAAAAAATCCGCTTTTCTACCCTGCATTGATAGAAAGGAAAAGAAAGTTAAAGGGATATGAAGGGAGAATAATGAGTAGGAAAAGGGAAATCGGCGTACAAAATTCTGTGCTGGCTCACGCCACTAACCCAGTCTATCTTGCGAGCCTGTGGACCGCGAGAAGCGACTTCGCGCCCTCGCTGGCTTTAGCTCACACTTTCGTTGTGCCCACTATCCTAATATACCTTGTTCTTACGATAGACGCTGATTGTCCAGTGTATCTAGCTCGGTGCGCAGCAACTACAACTCCGAGCTATAAAGTGAGAAGGTGCTCAGTTGCGCGATTGCTTAATAAAAGCAGCAAGTGTCACAAGTACTGTGATAGGTACTATCGTGAGCAATATGAGCAGGAACACGCGAGCGCGTGGCAAATAGCCTCAAAACCGAGTTGGAGCGATACGCGGATGGCGCTGTGAAACAAGGGGAAAGGGGCACGCTTTTCCGCTAACTGTCATGGCAGCTTACGGTATTTCACTGGGCGCCGATAGCCGATGAGACGCTTACGTGCACAGTAACTTACAGCGAGTAATTTTTTTTTCCCTGTCACAGAGTCTTCTTTTTTCTTTTTTGAGAAAGCAGCTCTTAGGCACCCGTTGCTGCGTTTAGCGTAAGGTATTTTCATGTACACCCCCATAGGACCTCGTGTATATCTTACGGAGCGCATCGTGCCAAACGTTCCAGACAGGCGGACAGATTTCCCAGGGAAGTAGCTCTCGAATGTTTACGCTTCAAAACAGTGCTGCTATTGGCCACGCTTCGGTGCACAAAGTTATCAGTAACCGCAATATCAAACAGCTTGATCAATGTGCGCTGGCGATGCGAAGTTCCACACTTGTGCCAATTTATTAGAACAATTTATTAGTTGCAACAGTTATTGGAACAGCGTCCTACTTTACACTTTGTTTCCGACGGCGGCCACCACGTATCGCCCATAGCACGGTTCGAGGCTAGCTGCCACCCGCTCTTGTGTTCCCGCTCATAATACTCACGATAGTACGGGTACTATAATGCCATAGAGACTGTGTAAGGGCAGGCGAAATACTTGAACGTTGTATGGTAAAAACTGAAGCTGGTAATTAATAACGTGGCAAGGTACTTTAGGTTCTATTGAAAATTCCTAGCGCGCCTTTCAGGGCTAGCTCACAGATGACTCTGCTCTTGGTTTCCCCTTATTAGGACTTTCAGTAGATCTACAACAGTTTGTTTGCTTGTTAGGTCGGCTTATTTAATAGTTACATGGCTTTCAGTAACCCGTTCGCCACTATATACGGTATAGTTACGGTTCGGTTGTGTCGCGCATGATACAAGCCTCCCATACTTCACTGTAGAACAGTCTCTCCACCCGCACGCTAGCTCTCCCTAAACGGACAAACTATGAGAAAGAAGGAGAAAGAAGCCAGCTACCGTTGATAAATGGTATCGTACGTCAAAGGCACAGCTTTGGACGCAATGCCTTAGACATGTACTTATTGTTTGTCGGCTAGATTTCTTACGCGTCCCGACCGGATTAGTTTACAGTTCTTCTGATCGCGATGTGTGCTTGGAGCGATTTCCATCGCTGTCGACGCCCTCACATGCAGTGGCATAGTGGAAAACAATGTCCCGCGGGACCACGAGCATTGGTGCGGCGCTGATAAGCGCCCTCCTTTCGCGTGGAGCGGGTCCAGCGCCATACAGGCGACAGATATACGCCTCTTGTTTGTTTACACGGACCTGACGTGATCATGTTGAGTGAGAGGGTGGGCTGACGCAGCACGGCCTGACCCCGCGCTTATATGAATGGGCCGAAATCATAGCGGCATCCAGCGCCGGGTCGAGCCAACGAAGAGTGCGAACACAACGGCGCAACTGCGGTTTCCGACCCGACCCGGCCAGACCCGACCCGTCCGCACTGACACGCACCGTGCTGAGCGGGTCAGACTCAACTTGCGCGTGCAGGCAAGCAGGTTTCTCTAATCCCGACCAGGGGTACAGGGGGTAATCGGGAAGCTTGCTTTCCTAGCAGATGAATTCTGAGCCTGACAAACTAGCTACACCCGCTGTTATTGTTTTAGCATAATATTTACATGACGTACGCTACACCTACGCACACCGGCAGGAACACTGAAAGTTTGAGATTGAAACAGGAGTGCTGTGGCGGCGACGTCTTGTAACGGTGGGACGAAAGTGTGCAAAGTTATTGCAGTGAAAGACAATGTTCCTCTTACCTGCCTGGCGCGCGCGTTTCGACACGTGGCATAACCGTGCACCGTGAAGCTATTGTTGACCTGTTTCGTTAGTTCGTAAAGAAAATTTGTGTAACGTCCAATAATCTTGCTCGATCGAAATTGGAACCTTTCATTGCTACACACTTTTCTCTTCTCTCCTCTGGCGTCGGTATCACCATAGCCTTGCGGCCGGTTTGATATACAGAAGTTTTTATCAATAAGTATTTTATTCGTAGGACTTCCCATAGAAACACCTCCCGGTTTGGGCCAGTAGCTACTGAAGACAAAGCCAAATTTCTTAACGTCATAACAGATAGGATCAGCCAAGAATGCGCATGATCTTCTCCTTTTCTTGTACTGTTGTTACACACGTATCTTTATGTTCATGCCCACTCTCCTCTGTAATACCTATGGCCTTGAGGGTACAATAAAATATAAATTAAAATAAAATAACAGCAGAATGTTCTCACTCCTCCTTTTTGTTTAATACAGTGTGCGGTCCAGTGAAAGTCGCTTTTAAATCGGGTCTCTCCTAGGTCATGCAGTGTCAGGGAACGTGAGTCGGATGTCGAGCATCTTTTAGTCTGCAGTGCTTGCGACCAAAATTATGTTTTGTTGACATTCCGTATTTCTCGCGCTCCTGTAGAGTATTGAGACGTTCCTTTTACTTTATTTTAAACACTACGTTGAAAAGGTCCGCGTGTAGCGAAATTTCGCACTGAAGGTGGTTTAGAACGAACTCTCAGCGACATCAACGTGATTGTTTGGATTGTAACGCGACTATATAGGAAAGCGGCGCTCAAATAAGAGTGTGCAAAAAGTATTTTTCTGCATTTCTTCTCTTGTGCGTAAGAAATTACAAGTCAAATTTATTGCTCACAACATAATGCGATTGTTCCATGGGTCAATTGGGGGGGGGGGGGGGTGGCTTGAGTTAATTAACTTTAAGCACGTGCATGTGCATATGCACGTCGCGCTGAGAAGCAACCTACGATGACGTAAGTTTAAGGCTCCATATAAGAAGAGTTGCTCTCATTTTTTTCTTGGGAACATCATCATATTCTTTCTCATGCCATCTTCAGCTGATGGCGTGTGCACAGCGTTTTGCAGCTTGCCCGTGTAGCATTTGAAGAAACGCGCGCATTCTTGACGTCCGTCTTTGCTTCAGTAGGCCCCCAGGTGGCACTTGCATTTTGGCATAACTGTTCACTGCACGAGGATTTGTTTTTTGTGAGTAGTGAATTTTTCGTCTATTCAACAGTATCATCTGTAAGCTAAAGGAAGCCGCTTTTCTGCTCCCGGACGTTGTTCCATCTGGTGAGCGTAATCTTTGCCACGATGAGCTTGGTGCAAAATGCGAAGGTGCGTTGAGATATACAACATTCGGAGTGTGAAGTCCGCGCAACTCGCGCATTGCGGAAGCTCCAAAGACGACGGTTCCCATTTCATCAACGGGTGAGTCTGGCCCGTTGGTTCCCAATAATTCGAAGGCTCGTGGCGATCCGTTAGCGGCAGGAACAAACTCGCGGTTTAGTTGGCTTATATACCGTTTATCTCAGGACTGAAATGTTCGTGATAAGACGCCAGCTATTGGACGGATTTTTTGTAAGAGCGTCTACATGCGCCCATATATTTTGGAGCCTTATTTTCCAACGAACCATTTCATTTTCTGTTTTGTTCGCATTTCGTACTTGGCTTGGACGGCTCCACGCTGCCGTTATCTTTAAAACCGGCCACGCGGCGTGTTGAATGATGGAAGAAGAATGGAGGACGAAGTAGACCTTTACAAAAATACGTACCCTAGGCGGGGAAACGGCGAAAAGAACACTTTCTCAAAACGCCGCACGCCGCATAAGAACTGAAACTACTGTTTTCAAATGTGCTCTAAAATCCTTGTTCTGTGACAGTGCCCGTAAAGTTAATCATTAGAACATTATTTCATTATTCAGGGCTAAGTAACAGAAGAGTACAAAAAAAAATCTAGGTGATTTTTCAGACGCTTGCTAACAACAGAAAGTTGGGTAGAGCCGCATAGAAGGTGTTTTCTTTTTAATTTACTTTACTTCCTACACGTCAGGGGTGACCATTGCTCGGACTCCCATGTGTGTGCGCTTGGGCGTGTAGCTACACACAGGGTGTCCCCTCTAACATGATCTAAGATATTATATAGAGGCTACGAAATACGAGGACCCAGCCGCGGTAGTCAGGGACTACATGGCATTAAGCTGCTAAGCACGAGGTCACGGGATCGTATCCCAGCCACGCATTTCGATGAGGGCGAAATGCGAAAACACCCGTGTACTTAGATTTAGGTGCACGTTAAAGAACCCCAGGTGGTCCAAATTATTCCGTAGTCGCCCCCTACAGTGTTCCTCATAATCATATCGTGGTTTTCGCTCGTAAAACCCCATAATTTAAAATTACCATATTGAAACGTTTCCAGTTGCCTGCAGTTTTCTTTATTTTTCCCGAGTTTCAAAGTTCTCGCAAGATTCCTTAAAAAAATGAAAAGAACGTAAAAAGAAAAACGCAAAAGAGTTAAGCACGCCCGCGCGCCTCGCGTATGTGGCAGCAAGTATTCTCGATTCAAGTGATTTGAAACAACAAAATCTACTAAGCGACTAACTGCGCAACTGCATGAAGTGACGAGGCGTTCTGTAATTGCTGGCATCTGACTACAGCAATCGTATTTTTCTGTCGGTGCGGAGGAGGCGGAAATAAAGAGAGAAGGCAGTAGTGTTGATCAGAAATGCATCTGGTTGGCTACGGTACTCTGGGGGACGGGAAAGAGGGAATAGAAATGATCAGATAGAGAGAGGGAGAGGAGGAGGAAAGACGCGGTGAGCTCGCGCGCGCACGAGGAGAGCCTAAACAAGTCAAAGACGTTCGCATAGGCCAGTCGCCCTTAAGACAAAAGTGCCTTCACAGCTTTGTGGGCCGAGGAGCGATGGGGACGGTCTTCAAGCAGCACCTGCTCGGACAACGGCCGATCGTTCAGTCGCCGCAATGCGATAATGTCTGTCTTTTCGACTGAAATCAATGACAGTGGCACAATAAATGTTCGATGTTCTCTTCCGCGCCGCAGACGTCGCACGCTGTGAAAGCCACTCCCAAACACAGGCGGTATAGAAGCGATGCCTCACGTCGGTGAAGTCCGGGTGGAGGTCGGAGTTGGAACGAAGGGTTCAGTTGGTACAACCTTGTGCGGCTTATGTTTTGTGTGTTAAACTCTGTTAAAGAGAACTTGCGTGCCAGGTGATGAAGCTGCCTTGCAGCCTCTGTCCTGGAAATAGGAATGGGAACGCTGTGTTGTTCTTGATGTGACTCTCTGGCAGCTCTGTCTGCTTGATCATTTCCACTTATCCCGCAATGGCCAGGTAGCCACTAGAAAATAATTTCGTGGCCTTTCTGCTAGACGTCAGGATGAAGTTTGACGATTCCGTATGTTAGCTGTTCGTGAGCTCCACGTGTGAGAATTGACTGCATGCTCTGTAAAGCCGGTCTCGAGTCGGAAAGCACGGCCCTTGTACCTTGACTCTCTGTGTCAATAAATTGAAGCGCACTGCGCCGAGCCGCGAGTACCGCAGCCGTGGACGTCGTCACATGTGACGTCTTGAATCGCAGTGTTATTCCTCTCGTCGCTATACACACAGCACCGCCAGAACTGGTCGATGTAGTCGAGCCGTCGATATGAATGTGTACGTGGCTACTACATTTCTCGTACAAGAGGAGTAAGCTCAATTGTTTTAGTGCCAGCGGTGGTAGATCTGACTTTTTTTGAAGTCCTGGAATTCCGAGGTGTACTTCAATACGGCACAAACACCATGGAGGGGACACTGACCTGGCCGCAGGTGTGTAACCCGCTGTAAGCGAGGCACGATATGCACTGACAGTTGTGCTAAATAACGTGCGGTGTCTTTTCAAGGTGAGTGCGGCGTGGTGGTGGCAAGGGGCCCAGGCAATGTGCCTGACATATGCACGCAATGTATCGACGTCGACGTGCGTCGTGATTGAATAATCTTGATCAGTGGCAATAGTTTCAGCCGTCGACGCACTGCGTGGTAATTCAAGGCATATCCTCAGAGCTTAGGCCTGAATGCTCTGAACTGTACGCAAATTAGTTTTGCAGCTGTTGGATATGGCAGGTAGTCTGTACCGGTGGAACCCAACAAACAACACTCTGTACAGCTGTAACATGGATATTGTGGACAACCCCCAGTTTTGGGCACTGCTGCTGCTTACAGAGTAGCGCGCGGCTGCTTTCTTTTAGCCGCAGCCACCAGTCGCACTGACGCCTTGTCACTTTACGTTCCCTAGTCTAAATATATATGTTATTGCTTTCTTGTCCGTGATTTCAAAATTAGCACTTTTTCCATGAGTAACACAAGTTTCAACGCCGTATATTTGCAAGACTATAGATAGTTTGCAAGTTACTTCATGGTGGGCACGATGACGTCAGGCTACCATATTATCACGAGTAGATTGTTTTGCTTTTTGACGATGACCGTTTTTCACCAGATTATCGCTGTTATCAATTTGTCGCTCGGCGCGAGACGCTCCTAGCGTGCTTTCGCGTTTCTTGTTTACGCAGCTTCTCGGCGTGCATGATACCCTAAGATTGCCTCTACGATGACGTCAATGCGAATCATCTATTTCTGATTACTTTTACTGCCTCCTATGGCACTCGACGGCCGCAGCTCCTGCGGTGACCGAGTTTAGTTCAGAAATCATAAATGTGTATAACTGCACTGTCACAAATTTTAATTGTGTTTTTAAATTTAAAATAGAGTAAACATACACTAATTTTGTTTGTCTGGTATGGTATGGTAAGGTAAAACATTATTGAGGTCCTGCAGATCGTGAGACATAACGAAGCGGGTTGCTCCCACGCGGTAACCGGAAGGCCAAGTGGTGTGCGCATTGTTACTTGTTTTTAGTATGAGTAAGTGATAGCCACATTTGGAATTACTGACCCCGAAAACAAGCATTTTACTTCATTCGGCGAAACATTACTTTAGAAATGCATGAGCTGCGTGTTACCGTTCGTTCTCGTAATAGCGCGTAAATACGGGACCGTGAAGAAGGAAAAGACAAGACAGCGTTGCCTTTCCACGCTGTTCCGAGAATGAACCAACAACTCGCCCAACTTTCAATACTACTGAGTGTTAATGATTGTCAGTTATCTCAAAGCTTTTGGTAATATGCTAGCCAACAATTGCTAAGCTATGGATAGCGCTACCAATCGCAAACGTTAGTAAACTATCCATAGTGGTATCGATACTATTGATAATGAAGAACAAAAAAACGCTCTCGATGGTTAATTTAGCTATAGTGCTTTTCTGGACTTCTCACTGCACTTGCGCGGTATACTGCCCCCTACATCGCGGTGATGGATGTACAACATCCCGAGGCCCCTCGCGGTTCCCGTTCACCCTCGGACATCGCTTCGAGGAAGCGAGGAAATACATCGAGCGATAGCGAGGACACAGCTCTGTACTCCGCATGAGGTGGCGAGCCCACTGAAGACGGCTTTCGACCTGTTCTGTACCGCAAGACCAAACGAAGCATTATCAACGCATCCCCGGCGTCAAGTTCGACCACCGTGAAAACTGCGCCTCAACAATGGCCTCACTCCATCGTGTTTGTGCGCCAGAACGCTACTGGCAACCTACGCGTCCTCAATAGGCAAGCACTCTCCGTGTATCTAGAAAACACCGTGAAGAACGAGATCAAGGATGTCAGGATAAACACTAAGAGAAACACTCTGACAATCGATGTAATGAACCCGAGCGCGCTGAACGCACTACAACATGTAACGCAGCTGGGTAACATCAAGGTCCGATCCATCGTGCCAGCGAATGGTGCCACAATAACAGGAGTCATCTATGACATTGACAATGAAATACCTAATGCATATCTGCCAGCTCTCATAAAACCAGCAAGTGAACACAACGTCATTGTGCACGTCGGTCGCCTCGGTAAGACACGTTGTGTGAGGATAACGTTCAAAGGTGACTTTCTTCCCTCTTACGTGAAGGTTGGCCACTTTCGCCACCAGGCAGGACCATTCATTCCAAGACCGATGCAATGCTTGGACTGTAAGAAGATTGGTCATGTGAAGGGTGTTTGCAGAAATTCCGCAGTGTGCCCTCGATGCGCCGAACCCCACTCAGAAGACAACTGCAGTGCAACCACGTTGAAGTGTCCTAACTGTCAAGGCGATCCCTGCGCCTCTTCCAAAGACTGTCCCCAGATCACGAAAGAGATCTTCATTCTCAAACAAATGGTGAGAGACAGCTCTACCCACAAAGAGGCCGCAGAGAAAGTGCGGCAAAGACGACGTCACCACCGAAGGTCCTCACGACGGAAAAGATCAGCTTTTCAAGAAAATTCGACTCGTCAGGCAGCACCGTCAGTGGAAGTTTCCAGCACCCCAAACACCGACGTTGGAAGGGAGAAAACTGCCAGATCTCTCTCTACAAAGGAATGGCCGCTACTTACGCGCACACGACCGGCAGAAGAGCCACAGCAGCAGCCACCCCCAGTACATGCAGCAAGGTGCTGCATCCGATGAGTCGCGGAAAACAGATGAGCAAGTGATCGCTCCTCTTTGCATCGCACGCGTGATGCGAAGACGTGCGATCGTTCCCCACCTGTGGCAAGTTTTTTTTTTTCATTTTCATTGCCATTAATTTAACATTTCTTTAATTCAATTATTATGTACGAGTAATTTCCTCTATGTTGTCCTTGGTGTCTTTGTTTGTTGGCCTCTCATGATAACATTCTTAAGTTGTCGCATGAAAGGATCTTCGAAAGTGATCCTCCGCTACGTCCCTGGAGGCCGTGAATTCTGACGTTTCATTGATTGCCCATTATTTTCGCCCTTCGTCATTGGCTCGGACGTGAAACACACGCCACCACGCCACCGCTATCACTGATATCGGTCGCTCAGCGCGCAGCGTGATAAGAAAATCAGGATGGCAAAAGAAATGGCAAATCACAGATTAAAGGCTTTTTCTTCTTCGGGATGTGACATCACAGGTCCTTTCATTTCAATGGAGGATAAATGTATCACGCAGATGGCGCCCGTGTTCATTACCCGCCGTGCTTTAGATGTATGGGTTTCTGTGTGAACTTCACTGCAATGTGTACATACGTTCCACCAGCGTTTGTTTAGTTCAATAAGATTACTTTTTGTTTTATCGCCTGTGAAAGATAGCGCTTTCCAGCAAAATTTTTGGAAGACCCGGAAATTACTTACATGTGAAATCACGTCCATATAGTTACTTAAGAAATTGACTAATAAACTTTTTAGGTTATTCACTTTATAAAACGCAAACATGTTGAAATAGCAAAATTGAATCCGAGCAGTCTGCTTAGCAGAGATCTAAGGCTATTAGCACTTTCGAGGTATCCGTCCCCAGAACGTGTTAGAAAAGGCATTGACATTGAAGGTAATATTGTAACAAACTCCAACGAGAAAACATCTGGAAGATTTTTATCTTCAACGAAGTGTCTAAAGGTACGTCTAACGTACCCATTTGAACGAGTTGGATACAGCGGATCCATAAGGAGAAACTCTTCCGCAAAGCGGTATCCTGCAAAAGCTTCAAACTGCCTTCAGAGCGGGAATATGTGTGGAGCTGTCCATACATATACGTATACCTTGCCCTTGCCGTCATCACATCTGCTTTGTGCGATTCTACGCAAACAAGAGGGAGAACCTACTAGAAGTACTTGACACCGACGGCAATCAGTCACAACGCATTTATGGGCTCGCTTTCGGCTGTGGGCGTTAAATACGTTATAAATAAAAAGTTACAGTAGAATGTGCGTAAGGTGCACAATCACTAGCCTTCTGAAACATCGAAATCAACAAAAATCATGCAGCATAAGCCTATAAAGTTTGCAATCAGTTCTTAATATTGCAGGTACAGATGTGCCCCAAGTGTACCTCACCGATGACGTGGCGGCAAAATTTCCGGTTGCTACGCAGCGGTACCAACATAGCAATTGGAAACCTGGGTACCCAAGTTCGATACCACGTCGCACCAATGTGTCTTGGTTTCTCTCTGTTTTTCTATTTCTTTCTCTCTCTCTCTCTCTCTCTCTCTCTCTCTCTGCGGTACTTTGTCTGACGTGGGGAAAACCTTTTCGTCTCTTACATCAGATAACGACAACATGCATCAAGCAGTTCGTCCTCACTACCGCTCGGTATCCACATATATTAGAAACCGTTGGGTCATGCGTTCAAGCACGTTTGTTGCGCTGTTTTTAGATGTGCTGTCTAACACTCGTAAACCCGCCGCGGTTGCTCAGTGGCTATGGTGTTGGGCTGCTGAGCACGAGGTCGCGGGATCGAATCCCGGCCACGGCGGCCGCATTTCGATGGGGGCGAAATGCGAAAACACCCGTGTACTTAGATTTAGGTGCACGTTAAAGATCCCCAGGTGGTCGAAATTTCCGGAGTCCTCCACTACGGCGTGCCTCATAATCAGAAAGTGGTTTTGGCACGTAAAACCCCATATATAAATAATAATAAACACTCGTAAAAAAAGCGTAACAAACTTACTTAAACGGAAAATCCGATGGATATGGTTTCGGGTAGCAGTGAGGACGCACTGCCTGCTATCATGTTGCCCTTGTCAGATATAAGAGGCGAAAAGGTTATCAACACGTCAGGCGCACTGCCACAGTGAAATAAATGAATACAAAGATTTTTTTTTTAATCTCTACTATCGTAGCACCGAAACAGACTCGCTGTTATCGGCCGTCCGCCCCGCGACACCCTTCGGTCACGGTTCGCACGATTATGGGGAAAGGGCCGATGGCTTCGTCAAAATGGTTCTCGACACGGATGAATTATGATCAGCGCGGGAATACCTCGTTTATGAGAGGCTGTCACCTCTCAGCAGCACAAACTGGCGTGTCCAAGCCCGAGACGCGCTCAGTGCAATAGCCCGGCCATCACCTCTCAGAGTACGATCGGCGTCAGCGAAAAGAGCAACCTACCTCCGGATTAGTGGAACCTGATGTCATCGGCCTCCTGACACCGGATTGGGGGAAGTGACTAAACAATGATCATGCAAGGCATAAAAGGAGCTACGGACGGCGGGAGTGAACAGCGACTACAACTTCATCATCAACTTTTCTGTGTTTCTTTGCATTTTCTTGTGCACATGTAAATATATATGTGTTTGTCCAACGTCCTGAATATCGGACCCAGCCTCACGTTCGCTTTCCCCTCCTCGAGGAAAGAGGATCCCACGTCTTCGAACCCCGAGTCGCAACACCGGGTAAACTAGCGTGGCAATTGGAGATTGCAACGCGACGTCAAAAACGAGTAGCTTGCACTCGTTTTTCTACTCGTGATGTCAACCACTGATTGCAAAACGTTGAATTTCCTGGCGCCCACATCAAGCGAACTGGCTACCCTCCCTGTCTTGCCCTCTTTTTTTCCTCCCCGAGCGGATTTTCATTGTCGCTACTGATGTCTTCACAACCAAAACAAGAGTTGATGACTAACGAATATTTTGATGCGAAAGCATCGAATGGCCCATTAAGCAAAAATGCCGGCGTCTGTAGGAGCGAAACTTCGTCTGAATTCCCATTGGCTGCGGCGCCACGTTACGTATGCGCCTCGTCGGAGCAGATCGGGCGAAAGGAACACCTGCTGCTCCGCTGGCGCGTCACGTGTTGCAAGGAACATCGCCACGTCACCCTGGCTCTCGGAAGACTGTGTTGTCCACGCGTTCCTTGTCTGCTCAAGCTCTCGCCTGCGTTCTAACTTCGCCTCGGTAACCACTGTAAATAAATTATAGTCAATTAATATATAAAAAACAGAATGCATTCTGGAGGAAAAAACGTTGGCGGTATTGAGTTTCGAACGCACGACCCCACGCTCCGTGTCTTACCCACTGGGCTGAACCATGCAGCGCCTCCTAGATAGCAGGCCTGTGCACTCTGCTTTATGACGCCATGCTACTTGGATCGAAGTTTCCATTGCCAAGCTTGGCACGACGAAAGCGGTGACGTCAAAATCACCACGGCTTACTCGGAAGCGTCCCCGTTAGATTCTATGGCAGTCGGGCAAGGTAGCATGACGTCACGGATCGAAGTGCACTGGCCTTGTGCTATCTGGGAGGCGTTGGCCAAGCGTCTGAACGCGCTCGCTTCCCCGTGAGGAGTTCATAACTCGAAGGACCGCTCAGCAACGTTCTATTGGACGTCAATGTTTTCGCATTCACAACTCATCAGAAGCGCTTCGGTGTCCTAGGATTTTTTTTAAGCAATTGTTAGTGCAGATAAGCATTATTTGAAGGGAGGCAGAGAACGCACTGAAAGTGCCATGACGTCTCGTTCTGCTTACTGTGTATATGCGACGTTAATAAAATGTCGGAGGAAAATAACGTAGAAGTAGTCGATTACATTTGAGCATTTCTTCAATTACTTTTGTGGGGCAGTAATTTATAACTGTAATTAATTGCATACTTTTATCAAGTAATCGGCTGCTTTTTTTCCGTAAGGGGTATAGGACTGCTTAAATATAACATGCCTTAAGCGCTAGAAATTTAATTGAATTCTGGGGTTATACGTGGCAAAACCACGATTCGAATATGAGGCACGCCGTATACTGGGAGACTCGGGATTACTTTTGACCACCAGGGGATTGTTAACGTGCCCCCAATGCACGGGACACGGGCGTTCTCGCATTGGCCGGGATTTGATCCCGCGACACCATAACCGCTAAGCCACAGCGGCGGGTAGCACTAGAAACAACAGGGGTGAAAAGAAATGACAACGGTGATCGCTAACTTTGAACAAATGATTTATTCGAAGCGTATGCACACGTGCATACTAATGACAACGCACATACGCCGTCAGAAATGCCATGCGCAGAGATGCGACGTTCTGCTTAGACGCACATTTATATCGACATATGTGCGCCGTCAATGTTCGTCGGCTTCGTGAAGTCTATTGGTTGAAAGTTAGCGCTCGTCTTGTGTCTTTCCTTAAGGTCCCCATCCTTACTTCCCCCTAATACCTGTTGCGATATGTCACATACCAACAAGGCCGAACGTCAACCCTTGTCGTGTTATCTGGAACGCCGATGTATCTTCTGAACGGATCTGTCAAAAATAGTACTAGTCTTACGGATACATGAATTTATTAAGAACATAGTTCATTGGTGATATAGCGGTAAATGCGAGAGAAATGCGTTAGCATTACGTCACGCCTCTTTGAGGTCCCGCCTCCATGAGTAAAATGGCGTTAACCACATTGCAAAGTGTTTTTCAGGAGGTCACTTCAAAACGCGTCCTTCCTCGTCGAGAAGCGAAAGACCACCCTCAGCTGTACTAGCTGCGGGTACTCTGCTATGCGTTTAATTAAGTTTATAATGCTGTTTTTACATGGCCTTGATAGCATATATATATATATAGTATTCCAGCTAACTTTACCCAGAGTTTAAAAATATGCGAATCCCACGTAGCTTGACAGAACCAAGGTAATGTTTGCCGTCGCTTGGCGATACTCAAATTATTTTTTGCATTCTGTCTGATTAGATAATTAGTCTTAATTAATTATACAACTTTTCAAGTATTATAATTACTTTAAAAGTGTCAATGAGTAAATTGTTGAGCGACATGAAAAACTCTCGATACAGTTTTCTTTGCTCAATACGTGCTACATATGCCTTTCTTCCGAGCCTAAAAGAAGCCCGCGAATTCACGCAACATTGCCGCGCGACTGGCCGCTCGAGCAGTTTGCGTGTATTTGCAAGCTTCATGATTGCTGAAGTTGAATATTGAAGGCTAATTATCTTCTAATTAGGCAGAATGAAAAATATACTTTGAGTATCTCCAACAAACAGCATTAGCTTGGTTCTGTCCAGCTACCGTAGCATTAGCATATTTTAAAACTCTGGCTCTGGCTCAGACGCCCAGTATATATATATATATATATATATATATATATATATATATATATATATATATATATATATATATATATATATATATATATATATATATATATATATATATATATATATATATATATATATATATATATATATGCTATCAAGGCCATACACACGCTCTTCTAAGCTCTCTCATGCCCGCTGTACTTCTACCACGGCATCGGCTTCTCACACTTGACACACACACTTTTTTATTGCACTTTTACACTCCTAATGCTAGCGCATTAAAGCAGACGTGAATCTCGCAATTTCGGCATGCGTACTAAAGTAAAGAATTTTGCAATGTTTAATATGTGAATTCTTTTATTAGCTACCTAGACATTGATTTTCGTGCAAGGAATGTCGGCCTGTTAATGTAACGGGATCGGCGGAATCGCGCTAAAGTATGTTCAATATGAAGTTTTATTTATCTGTTCGAACTAAACATTAAAAAAGACGCGGTTATATGCACTTCGTTCAAATATAGCAAGTGACAGTTGCTTCTAAGAAACCCTTTCTGTCAGCATTTCACTCACGATATAATTAGATCGATGTGCAGAGTGGTAATACTTCTTGTATAATTAAATGAAAAAATTGTGCACGGCAGTTCACTTCCGTATGGTAAGGTGCTGGGAAGCGATGTATAATATTTCTTTCTCCAGCCCACAATCTCTATCTATCGCTTGTGAACGCTGGGCCATTATCTGTCTGAAAAAAAATTGTTTTTTAAAATACTTTTAAATAAAAGCTTCGGCGGCCACAAAAAAGCACGCATTCGTCCACAGCAACGGGTAATTCATTAAATAGTCTTCAGTGCCACCCTTTTCGCTTTGAAATCAAGATTAACTACTTCGAAAAGAATGTTGGGATACTAGAGGAGGATAATCCCGTTCCCTCGAGGCTTGTATACTTTCGTTACAGAAACGTCATACATGTGCCACATCCAAGCCGTAACTGTGTCATAGTTGTCTATGGTCATGTATATATACGTATCGGAACCAATACAATATCGGCATGTAAAGGTGCACATAGGGTCAGATATGGCGAGCGCATCACTTAGGCTATATCACGCTTTATATGACCCCACATGAAAAGGATCTTTACAAATGTACGATGCCTCCGGCGCTTCTTCCAGCGATGTTCACTGCAGAAACAGGGCCGAGAAGTTGAAAACTACACGCGCGACGATCACCCGGTATTCGCCAGTTGACGCGGGAGCAGCGGGCCAACATTAATAATTCGCGGCGACTGCCGACGCCTCAGCAACGTGCCTGAGCTGCTGAAGTGTCCGCGCGTCAAAGGGCACGTGCTCGAAAGGCAGCCAGCCGTCGCCGTGGGGCCCCACTCAGCTGTCGGCGCTCAGAGCAGCAGCAGCGGCGGGTGAGACGAATGGGAGGGTGGGGTGGGGGGAGGGGGGTTGGAGAGCCGGGGCGCCGCGCAAGAAGCCGCCCGGCAAACAAGGCCGCGGGAGCCAGGTGCGCGTCTCGTCAGCGCGCCCGGGCTCCCAGGTAGGCAGCGCGGTGTTTGTCTAGAGAACGTTCCGCCTGGAGATCATTCTGATTAACAACAGCAGCCCGAGGCGAGGAACGGCGCTTCCCAAGGCAGCGCGTTTCGACAGGCAACAAAACGCGCGAGAACCGACAGGCAAGATAAAAAAAAAAACTATACGTATAAGATCCAGGACCACGGGGGCTCTTTTGCATTCCGCGCCGGGGGGGTGGAGGACGTAGCTCCGCTCACGTCTCCGTCTCCAATCCTGCCTCGAGGTGGCAGCAAGAACGGCGCCAGCTTCAGCAGCCGCCCCCGGACGACTCTCTGTTTGGTTAGCGAACGGCACCGAAACTTTCCCGTGGCGCACGGAAATATTTTTGTGTTTGGACTCCGGCCCGAGAAATCGGGGCGACAGCGAGCAGCCCGTATTTATCCGTCGTCCCCAAGGACAACAACAACACAGCAAGCGCCGCGCGCGTCCAACTTTTTGGACCCGCGGTGGATGCACGCATCCCATTGTTTTTCCTCTCGCGGCGCAAGGCGCGCTCCGCTGGCGCGTTGTTATTCAAACGGTGATACCGCTTCCAGAGAGCGCGTGCAACTCCAACCCCTCTCCGCCCCCAATCGGGGCGAAGAAGGCACGGGCTCTACAAGCAGCGCACACGTCAGCAAGACAAGACGCTCTGAAGCATCGCTGCGGGCCGCCGGGGGTCATTGTCAGGCGGCGATAACTTTTATCTGAAAGCCACGAACATTCGGGACCCTCTGGTCCGTTTTTCGTCGCACGCGAGCGCGCCTGTGGGCGGTTCGCGTGCGCACCCGGCTGTTTCCTCCTTGGCGCTCTCCTTGTTCCTCAGCCCTCGCCCTCGAGTGTGTCGCCTCGGCTTACACGCGTTTTCTTTTAATAGGCCCAGCGCAGCCAGTCAGCCTGCAGAAAAGAGCCCGCGCAGCCTCGATAAAGCCGCCTTTCGAGACACCCACGGAGCCAGTGCGCGAAACCCGTCCCAGACGCGAGCGAACTTGCCAGACGGGCGCCATGGACGCTGCGGCGTTGAGCGCGCTGCTCTTGCTGCTCTGCTCTGTCGAGCGCGCGGCGACGGACTGCGTCTTCAGGGGCCACTGCGCAAACGACGAGGACACGGACAAGGCCATTCCCTGCGCAGTGCGGCAGAAACCCGCACCCATGGTCGACGACTCGTCGTGGCGGCTCTTCTCCGACGTTTGCCCGCAGCTGGCCGCCCAAGTGAAGGCTGACCGCGCAGTGTGCTGCGACGTCTCCCAGGTGCAAGACCTTGCCCGCGAACTCGAGCAGCCTGCGAGCCTCGGCATGACGAAATGCCCCGCCTGCATGCTCAACTTCAAGGACCTGCTGTGCCGCATGACGTGCTCCCCGAAGCAGTCGCAGTTCCTCGCGGTCAACGCCACAGCCAAGACTGGCTCCCGTCCGCACGTCGCTGAAATGGTGTACGCCCTGCGGCCCGATTACGCCCAGGGCGTCTACGACTCGTGCAGAGACGTGCGTAGTGTGGTGTTCGGCATCAAGCTCATGACGCTCATGTGCGGAGGCCGCGTTCTCGGCTGCTCGCCTCAGAAGTGGCTCGATTTTCTTGGCTCCACATCGGCCGAGGGCGGCTTCTCACCCTTCAAGATCCACCATGTCATCACCGAGCAACCGGTCGCTCCCCTTGGGCGGCCCTTGGCGCCCCTCGCGGCGCCCTTCCTGAAGCCCTGCTAGGGATTCTCTTGTGCGTGACTCGCTTTTAAGTACACTGTAAAATTAAGGAAAATAAACGCTGTTTTAGAGCAGTTCCCTTCCATTGAGCGAACGACTCGCGCATGTTGAGCTGCTAAACTTCTCAAGCTCCACTGCGCTGGACCCACTGCAATGCATGATAGTGCTCAGAATGCCGTCCTGCGTGGGGCAGTGCGTGACCCACTTACGCTCTGCAGGCTTAGTTCAGTGCTTGCAGTCTCCCGTCTTGGCCTGTTCTCTGGCACTACATTGTCTTACCTCTTGCAGGTTAACCTTTGGATGACACTATGCCCATAGTTCACATGTATCGCGAAGCTTGGGACAGAATGGAGCCCAGAACCAAATGTCTGCGACATCAACGAGAGGGTTCCGATGAGAAACACACCTATAGGGTTTTCCCTCGAGGTCACTCTAGTACAGCTAGGAGAAGGGAGATAGAAAGAACAATACAAACAAACTTTAAAAGTTCATATATGACACGCCCAGACTTAAACCTGCAGCTAGAGCGTAAATTGATATCAGTTGGTTACATTCATGATCATTTAATAAGCGCGCGTATATAGGGTAAGGGACGTAACAAACAAGATCTTTGTATACGTTCCTCGTTGCACACATTCTTTTTAGACTGCTATACCTGCGGGGCCAGACTTTGTGCCCGCAATAACGCAAGATTGACACTAAATAGGCCAAGTGCCCCGCGTTTATTGTTGGCAATATATTTCTTTTTTCCGCGACCCTCTGCAATCGATGGTGCGCGTGATGCTTTGCGCAATCCTCCGGGCAGTTGATAACATTCGTGAGCTCGCCACGTCCGCCTTCTTCGGTGGACATTTAGGCGCACCTGCATAACTTCGTCACTTGAACAGGATCTCGTGAAATGCGTACGTGTAAGCCCGCCGCGGTTGCCCTATGGCGTTGCGCTGCTGATCTCAAGGTCGCGGCATCAAATCCCAGCCGCGGCGGTCGCATTCCGATGGGGACGGAATGCAAAGACACTCGTGTGCCGTGCATTGGGTGCTCGTTAAGGAACCCCAAGTGGTCAAAATTAATCCGGAGGCCCCCTATACCTTATGTTCATATCGGGCTTTTGGCACGCAATACTCCAGAATTTATTTTTGATTATGTACGTGTGAGCTAACGACAAGTCCTTTCTTTATGGGCCAGTACACTACTGCGTCTGGCCAAGCCAGCCCAAGCATTTCGCCTCCGCAGTTTATATATACATATATATATATATATATATATATATATATATATATATATATATATATATATATATATATATATATATATATATATATATATATATATACATATACCAGAACTTTTTTTTTCACTGAGGCGTAAGGGTGGTTAATACCGACGCGTGCGAAAAGGCGCGAATTCTACAGTATCGTCCCCATTAGTGGACAAATTTGCGTCCTTTTATGAAGTTTTGTCTGCTTACTACATTGCTTTTTTTTTTACCACTATCGTCATATTCGTCGGTCTATCGATGGCGCACATCAAAGGACAACGCGCGTGAGGCAAGTTCTCTTCTATATTAACTTTCTTATTATCAAGGACGTTTTTTTTTTCTCTCAATCTTTTACCACAATGTCAGATACTGAACCAGAACATTTCAGTATTTACGTTGAAGTGCCTCAGCGGCTGCGCTATACAATTCGACGAGAACGCCATGATTGGTGAAACTCGGGCGAATGCATGCATGGTTTGTGCATCACAACGTTCCTGTCCACACAGCACTCGGCGTGCAGCACTTCTTGGCATGAGATGACAATGCTATACCTTAAATCACCATCGTCCCGTATGTTGCCAGTTTCGATTTCCTATCTCCAAGACTGAAACGAGAGCTTAAAGCGTTTTCAAGTTGTATGACGGCGATAAAGAAGGGAATGAGGGAAGCGCTGAGGGTACCCAGTTTGCGATAGTTGCAGAGCAGTTGTGAACGGCAGATAAAGATGCGAAACAAGTCCAATTACGTTCCGGAGAAAGTACGTTAAGGGTGATCTACGTTTTGGAATGTTCAAAGAGATATTCAAATAGGAAATAAAAATTCCCGTTAATTTTGGGTGCTCCCTCGCCTATGCATTGAAACGGGCCGTGGTGGCGTAATGGTTTTCGCGTTGGACTGCTGAGGGCGAGGGATCAAATCCCGGCAGGGACGGCTACAGTTCGATGCGGGCGAAATGCAAAAAATGCATGCGTAGCGTGCACTAGGTGCACAATGAGGAACCCCGGGTGGTCAAAATTAATCAGAAGCCTTCCCCCACTACATACGGTGTGCTTCATATCTTTATTGTGGTTTTGGCACGTAAAACCCCACAACTTGTTCCTTTTATTAATATATTGGCGCGCTACATTGTTACCTTTTTCCGATGACTGGTCTTATTTTCTTTTTTTTTTTATTTTCCGCCGGCGCACCACTGTTACAATGTTACCGCTCGGCACAAGACGCGCTTACATGTGTGGGAACTTTCTCGAATGTTGTCACCTGATTTGATAGCAGAAGGATCATCTCTACTTAAATTGCGTACGCGACGCGAATAGCTGCGTACATTCTGGAATGTGCGCGATCACTAGGAATTACGTTGGAATCGGTACGATGAATCATGTACACAATAGCCGACGACGCTTGACCCGCAGATCGTATTTCATCCACCGACGACTGCACCCTCGCCGCTATCGTAGTGCTTTGAGTATCACTTGTGGTATTTTATTTATTTATTTTTTTGTTTTGTTTTGGCGCAGAAGTTCGCCCAATAAAAGAACACAGTGCCCTTCCACTCCGTGAAGATGGATGACCAGCGAAGCTGCGTACCTGCGTCCCTTAAAGAAAAGCTGAAGAGTCTGTCGAACTCAATAAGACACTCATACAGGGATGCGAGAACCTAATAAACCATGCGGGTAAAATTTGGGGGGGGGGAGGGTATTATTCACTTAGAAACGATGTAATCGTCGGTTAAAATTGCGCTGTCGCTCCGCCCCCCGTCAAGCGCCGCGCGCTGCTGCTGACGCTGACGATGCGAGCGGAGACCGGAAGCCGCGGCGTAGTGGCGTCAGCACTGGTGTTCAGTTCCTTCGCAGTCTCCGCGACCGTGCCTGACCGTGCTTGTTTCTGCGTGCGTGCCGTCATTTTTTTTCTTTCTTTCATGGTATTTATTATAGTAGCATTCAACCCGACATTCAACAGTTCTGCATAGTCAGATAATGGAGAGCACAATGAAAGTCACACACAGAAAAGGCAGCGTTCATGCTGTGAGTAGAAACGTCGGTTTCACTTTAGAAGGGTGGTAAGGATAAGCACCTCACCAAAATAGGGTACCAGTCCGGTTGTATATCGAGTCCATCATAAACATGTTTTAGGTGTAGGGTCATTTGGACAAAATGTACCCTTGCAGGTACCACCGTTTCGGCGTTTCGGTCCATCATTCGCGTTTTCCACAAACTGCATTCCCATGAGAAAAAACATATCGAAGGTGCACTATTATCAGAGGTTGGCAGCAGGTATCGCACACTATGAGCGTTAATCTCAGTCTTTCTTTAAAGTCCGTTGGAGGACATCCCAGAATAGGATGGCGTCGGTGCAGCTAATAAAACAATGTTCAATTGTCTCTGGTACATTTCAAAGGCGACAGTTAACAGAAGAGACAAAGATACTCTTTTTTTTGTAGCCATGTTTTTACCCGTATGGTTTCACTATGAAGTTTATAAAATAATGTTTTGCAGCAAGCGGATAAATGCATCTTGCGAACTCGCTTTAGTACATCGTGGCCTGGCCATTTAATGTATAGTGATCGGTAAAATGGAGGCGGAAATAGCATGGACAGTAAATCTTTGTACAACGTATTGCGCGACACAGAGTACAAGTGTTCAGTGGAAAACAGAACTGTCAGGAAACAAACCGCCAAGTAAACTCCTTGCATGAACCCCCACAAGCATAAACGCGAAGAAAAATTTGAAGAAACAACTAAATCAGGTAACGCATTAATAAGTGCGACTTGCATGTATGATCGAATTATAGGATGCGAAGTATCACGAAAAAAGAAGAAACGAGACACTATTTGCCGCACATAAAGATGTACTAAGCCCAGCCCACCTTCACTAACAGGCCTAAAAATATTGTCTCGCCTCATGGGCTCAAAAGTTGAAGACCATACGACGTCATAATCTGCTTCGCTAAACCCTGCATCCCTTTGTTTGTGTGTATGTAGAGTGGCAGTTGACGTGCGCAGCATCAATTGAAGTGGTGGGCCGATCATGCCGGCGGGTGCAGCCTAAGGTTGCACGAACACCAGTCGCTGCGACGATGTTCCCATGTTCAATTACTTCCCGCAAGACAAGAAGCTTTTAGCTAAGTGTGAGGCTGCTGTGAATCGACAGAATTTCAAGCGCTCAAGAACAACAGTGATGTGCTCTAACCACTTCGGGACGACGATTACTACCAGAGTTTATCAATAATGCGTGGATGAGTGAGAGTATACGACTTGCTGCTAGCAGGCTTTCTAAACGCAGCGCGACAAGGTCGGGGCAACGAACACACAAAGACGGGACGGGTGCGGATGGACGGATGGTAACTGGTCTTGGAAGACCTTATGGATGCACGAATTCGTCCAAACCTGGATTTTGATTTATGGCTAGCTCCTTCGTGTTAGCACGCTGAACGGAAGCTGCATGTTTATCTCCCACCCTTGACGCAGGTTTCGTCGCAAACCGCTGTTAATTTTCTATTCGCACGTGTGCTGTGAAACAGACTACATGCAGCTACCATAACGCAGTGCAAGTGTAAATGTTGCATGTGTTTGAAAGCCGGCGCACGCCAGGACGCTGCGCTCTCCCTTCTCTCGCGCACAGAGAGAAACCGGCCGTCTCACGTAGCCGACAGAATTCGCCGCGTTTACGGCTCCGGTTACGAGTAGCGTGCGGATGGCGCGCTGATGAAGGTCACTACACGTGCTACAAGAGCCGGAAAACTTTTCCCGCATATAAACGGTCTGTGTAGATTGCCGACAGCTTTGGGGCAGCGCACAAATGACGACGATCGCATCCCCGCTTACGTTCCGCGAGAAGGCATGCAGGGTCATAACAGTACAGTTGTTTGCCCGAAAACGAACCCACTGGATCACTGAATGGAGCTTTGAAAAAAAAAACATACTCAACAAAGAACATTTCTAACACGAGGACGTGCTAACACTCCACTTTCGTTCCCGTCGAAAGCACTGCTTGCTACCAGCATCTTTTGCTTCTTGGAGAGGCCGGCTCCTCGCAATCGCCTCGTACGTGTAGGGAGCAACGCCGAACTCCTCAGAGAAACGCAAGCTCTCCAAATTTATCATTACCGTTTCACCAAAACAACAGCGCCAAATCACCTGGCACCATGCTTCATGTGTAGCGGCAGCGGTCGGTCCGGATGAACCCCATTGTTGACGTCATGAAGCACCCGACCAATCACAGGCGGTTACGAGGCGCGCGAGCTGCCTCGAGTCTGCTGCTGCACTTTTCGTCGAAATAAAATCTGTTGCACTTCATCGGGATAGTCCCACGTATGGGGAGTGCTTAATGCCTGCTTTACCTCCACCACGGGTCGGCCCGGCATTGCCCTATCTTCAGGATCGGCCCACGTATGGGGAGTGCTTAACGCCTGCTTCACCTGCGCCGCGGGTCGGCCCCGCATTGACCTATCTTCGCGATCGGCCCACGTATGGGGAGTGCTTAACGCCTGCTTCACCTGCGCCGCGGGTCGGCCCGGCATTGACCTAACTTCGCGATCGGCCCACGTATGGGGAGTGCTTAACGCCTGCTTCACCTGCGCCGCGGGTCGGCCCGGCATTGACCTATCTTCGCGATCGGCCCACGTATGGGGAGTGCTTAACGCCTGCTTGACCTGCGCCGCGGGTCGCCCCGGCATTGGCCTTTCTTCGCGATTGGCCCACGTATGGGGAGTGCTTAACGCCTGCTTCACCTGCGCCGCGGGTCGGCCCGGCATTGACCAGCTTCGCGATCGGCCCACGTATGGGGAGTGCTTAACGCCTGCTTCACCTCCGCCGCGGGTCGGCCCGGCATTGGCCTTTCTTCGCGATCGGCCCACGTATGGGGAGTGCTTAACGCCTGCTTCACCTGTGTCGCGGGTCGGCCCGGCATTGACCAGCTTCGCGATCGGCCCACGTATGGGGAGTGCTTAACGCCTGCTTCACCTCCGCCGCGGGTCCGCCCGGCATTGGCCTTTCTTCGCGATCGGCCCACGTATGGGGAATGCTTAACGCCTGCTTCACCTGCGCCGGGGGTCGGCATTGCATTGCACTACCTTCGCGATCGGCCCACGTATGGGGAGTGCTTAACGCCTGCTTCACCTGCGCCGCGGGTCCGCCCGGCATTGCCCTATCTGCGCCGGGGGTCGGCATTGCATTGCACTACCTTCGCGATCGGCCCACGTATGGGGAGTGCTTAACGCCTGCTTCACCTCCGCCGCGGGTCGGCCCGGCATTGGCCTTTCTTCGCGATCGGCCCACGTATGGGGAGTGCTTAACGCCTGCTTCACCTGCGCCGCGGGTCGCCCCGGCATTGACCTACCTTCGCGATCGGCCCACGTATGGGGAGTGCTTAACGCCTGCTTCACCTCCGCCGCGGGTCGGCCCGGCATTGACCTATCTTCGCGATCGGCCCACGTATGGGGAGTGCTTAACGCCTGCTTGACCTGCGCCGCGGGTCGCCTCGGCATTGGCCTTTCTTCGCGATTGGCCCACGTATGGGGAGTGCTTAACGCCTGCTTCACCTGCGCCGCGGGTCGGCCCGGCATTGACCAGCTTCGCGATTGGCCCACGTATGGGGAGTGCTTAACGCCTGCTTCACCTCCGCCGCGGGTCGGCCCGGCATTGACCTATCTTCGCGATCAGCCCACGTATGGGGAATGCTTAACGCCTGCTTCACCTGCGCCGGGGGTCGGCATTGCATTGCACTACCTTCGCGATCGGCCCACGTATGGGGAGTGCTTAACGCCTGCTTCACCTGCGCCGCGGGTCCGCCCGGCATTGCCCTATCTGCGCCGGGGGTCGGCATTGCATTGCACTACCTTCGCGATCGGCCCACGTATGGGGAGTGCTTAACGCCTGCTTCACCTCCGCCGCGGGTCGGCCCGGCATTGGCCTTTCTTCGCGATCGCCCCACGTATGGGGAGTGCTTAACGCCTGCTTCACCTGCGCCGCGGGTCGCCCCGGCATTGACCTACCTTCGCCATCGGCCCACGTATGGGGAGTGCTTAACGCCTGCTTCACCTCCGCCGCGGGTCGGCCCGGCATTGACCTATCTTCGCGATCGGCCCACGTATGGGGAGTGCTTAACGCCTGCTTGACCTGCGCCGCGGGTCGCCTCGGCATTGGCCTTTCTTCGCGATTGGCCCACGTATGGGGAGTGCTTAACGCCTGCTTCACCTGCGCCGCGGGTCGGCCCGGCATTGACCAGCTTCGCGATTGGCCCACGTATGGGGAGTGCTTAACGCCTGCTTCACCTGCGCCGCGGGTCGGCCCGGCATTGACCAGCTTCGCGATCGGCCCACGTATGGGGAGTGCTTAACGCCTGCTTGGCCTGCGCCGCGGGTCGCCTCGGCATTGGCCTTTCTTCGCGATCGGCCCACGTATGGGGAATGCTTAACGCCTGCTTCACCTGCGCCGCGGGTCCGCCCGGCATTGCCCTATCTTCGCGATCAGCCCACGTATGGGGAATGCTTAACGCCTGCTTCACCTGCGCCGGGGGTCGGCATTGCATTGCACTACCTTCGCGATTGGCCCACGTATGGGGAGTGCTTAACGCCTGCTTCACCTGCGCCGGGGGTCGGCATTGCATTGCACTACCTTCGCGATTGGCCCACGTATGGGGAGTGCTTAACGCCTGCTTCACCTCCGCCGCGGGCCGGCCCCGCATTGCCCTATCTTCATGATCGCCCACGTATTTGGCAGTGCACGAATAACAAAAAAAAAGTTGAAACGGTCGTGCTCAATCCCGAGACCCGCAAATGGAGCGCGTGGCATTCGGTAATATGCGGCCTTTACGTGTTGGCTTAAATTGAAGGGCCCCTGAAACGGTTCGGACAAATTTTGTAGACGCGTAGGGTACAGTTTAAGCAGCACATTCGCACCGCAATTTAAGTGAAGTATTACGTATTAATGGAGCTACAAGCGATTACAAGTTGCCCTCCTGCCTAGCCATGCTTTTCCTCCTCAACTCGTTCGCCGAGCGATCGGGGCTAAACTCCACCTTCACTGGTTCTGCGTCACGATGCGACGTCACATCATCCACTTCCGGTTGTTTTGGAGCCCGCCCCCGCCCGCGCGAAACCTCTCCGCTAGCCGCTTGGCCGTCGATCCCAAGCGAGAGCTATCGAAGCAGCTTGCGTTGCGAGCATTTTGTTGTAGCGCCGAACGTGTCTGGTATTCCAGTAATCACACGCTAGCTGAACTTTTCGACGGAACGGTGGAGGCATAAACTCAAGCTGATGAAGGAACTTTAGCGTAGACGTACAGTCAACAGCAAAAGTTTACGGGATGCGGTTTCCCCTTGAAATGGGAATTACTGCACTGCTAGGTCATGACACTTCTAATTTAATGAATCACTGTTTAGGTGTCGAAGGCTACTACATGCTGGAACATTTAACTCGAGGCTGTGTGACCACGCTTCGCGAGAATTCGGCTTCTTGGCAGATCCTGCGTCCCGTAAACTTTTGCGGTTGACTGTACGTGAGCTGCCTGATCCGTCTCCACGGTCCAGCCACCCGTTGGCGCAGAGCTTAACCAGCCAAAGAAAGAGCTAATATTGCTCTAACCGAGTGTAAAACATTTCAAACATTTACAAAACCAACGTGTTAACGATTACACTCGTGCTGAAAATTTACACCAGCAGCAAAGAAGAATACATTTTGTTACTGCTACTGTGTGTGGTTGAGCTCTATGCCACCAGGTGGCTGCACCGTGCAGACCATTCACATTTGCGCTTCTGTTCATCCCCTGAAACGACACGCAAGGGGACACGGCCAGGCCCTATCCCCTTGCGCTTGCGTTTACCCTAATACTAGACTCGCGAAACGCTATTGCGTTAGTAATCTTCAGGTGTAAAGTGACGGCCGCAATCGCGCAAATCCTGGCGCCAATCGGATAGCGGCAGTCCGATACGCTGCAGCCAGTCCGCTCGTCTACTGGTTTGCAGAGGGACACGATGTCGCAACTTGACATATTGCCAGTCGCTGCGTTTGCAGTCCACAACGCAACAAAGTCGAATCATAGCACTTGCGAAAAGACAGACCGACACTGAAGGCGGAGCTCTCGTCAAAAACGGAGCACGTTGTAACACAAGCAGACGACACTTGCTGTGTGCCGGAAGTGCTTAAGTGTACTGAAGAATTGTTCTCGTGCATTCTCTATATGTTAATTTCTCTTTATAAAAATAAATTAACTAACATTCCAACTATTACAAACATCATTTGTTTACCATAAAGTTGGAAAAATTATCGATCACGGGCCCTGGTCAGCCAATCGGATAGCTCGCCCCACTGACGTCATGTGGGCGATTTCCGTCATATGGGTAGGGGCGGCTTAAAATTCCGTCGAGCAGTGTGCTGCGATCGGCAGTGATTGATTTTATACGTACTGATTTTACACGTGCTGCTTATTATTTTAGGTCTTTTACCCCTTCACATGGAAGCACTTCGCATGCTCACTGTAAGATGTGGAGCAGATGGGAAGCTAGACACTCCTTAATAGTTGCCAGAATTTGGCAACCGGACCTTCCACTTTATCTGAGGAGCACCCGAGGATCTACTTATTCTCGTGTCACAGGTGTCCAAGTTCGCATCGCAAGAAGCAGCTCCACGCATTGTTTTTGAGGGTGTTGACGTGGTAGCCCGCTCTAAGGGAGCACGCCCCAAGATCTCGGTCAAACGCATAGCTGAGTACTTGACTGATAACTGTCTTTGTGTTGTGCTGGCTGATAAAGCAGGCGGGTTCTACGGGCTTTCAACAAGTATATTTGGTACCAATTCCACTGAGGCAGTTCCCACAGTATTCAAGCGCTACGACGGAGTCTCACTGAGTAAGATAAAAACCTCAGCTGTGAAGCTTTGCAAGAAATACAGTCCTGAGAAACTAAGAAAAAATATCGAGAACAGTAAGAGGGACCCACCTGATGGTTCTGTTCAGTGCGAATACGCATAAGATTGACGTGCCCCTAAGGGTGATCGTATCAGAAAATTACTGCTGTCAGAAGCCAGTAGCCCTTCTTCTACAAGACAAACTGTGGTGTCTGCTAGAATTACGCCTTCTTAACAAGGAACTTTGAAGAGGTAATCGACTTCTTGAAAACTCACCCCGACAAAAGTCACCAAGCCTTTTCCATACAAATAACAGATGGTTATTACTCCAGTCCCCATAAAGACTTATTACTAATTGTGGAACAGTCTATTGACGACTATGGTACCATAGGCTTCCAGAATAACGTTTTGATTTCCAGTGGCCATTTTCTAGAGCTTTCAAACTTTTATCTTGTATCAACTGTCATCAGCTGGGACGACGCCCTTTACCTACAGAAAAAAGGAATATGCATAGGCTCTTGCATTGCTCCCGAGCTCAGCGATTTGTTTTTATCCAAACTCGACGTAACCCTCTTTGACAGACTCATGCAGACAGAAGTGGCAAAAGCTTTCCGCTATGTTGTTAATTTTTTGCTTGTTATTGATTGTTCTTCCGATGAACTAGAAGGTCTGGTTGCCACAATTCTGCGAACTATTAAGGAGTGTCTATCTGCCCTTGAAATCTGCTATGAAATCCCACAAGAAGGTACCATCCGGTTTCTCGACCTTCGTCTGCCTTGTTCAGTTGGGCACATTTGCTGGAGCTATGAACGACGGTCCAGTAAGCCTCTCCTCTTCAGCGCACTTCAAGCTGACAAAAAGAGGGATAGCTAAACTTTACTTTAAAGATGTCCTGATAAAGCCGTGTCATCGTGCTATGTTGGCCAGCTTTGAAGGGCAAAGCAAGCGGTTGTCCAAAGCAGGTTATCCGACACCAGTGCAGATGTCAGTGGCAGAATGCTAGCTGAAAGAATCTCGGAAGCGCAAACGGCAGGAGAGCGATGCAGCGGCCACTGGTAAGAAAACACGTGTGATGCTGTATATTCACAACATTTCCCACCATTTGAAAAAGGTTGCACAGAGAGCGAACATCCAAGTCGTTGTCTCTGCTCCCGATAAGCTGGGCAGGCTTTGAAAAGTTACTAACCCTAAGAAGAAAATGCAACCAGTGTGTGAAAGAAGACACATGAGCAGGCATGTTCGTTGCACTCGAGCTGTGGTATACAAGATTCCCTTGTCGTGCAACGCTGTCTACATTGGATAGACCGGAAGGTGTATCGATGATCGCTTGCGCGAGCATAGTTACAATGTTAACAACAAATTTCATCAAGTGGATTCCTCGCCATTGCAAGACTTGTGGATGCAAACCAGTTTTTATTTTTCATGTGTCATCATAGAACACAGTCACAATCAACTGACGCGCGAGATTATTGAGGCTGTTGCCATTACCAAACGCGTTAAAGTGTGCGAGAGTACACCCTCCTTATTTTTATCAGGCACGGAACTTGATTTTCTAAGACGGTCTGCACTTGTTCAATGAACTGCAGTCGTGTGCTCCTTGTAAGGTTGTTGTTTCGATTGTTTTTTGTCACGTGCGCTATGAGCGGCCCATATAATGCGCAATAGGGTCGTGGAATAAAACAAGTTGGAAGTTAGCGCTCATCCTGCCACCTGTCTTTTTCCGTTCATACTCAAACTGAGTTGCGCTAAAGCAAGACAAGAATATGATGCGCCAATTCGCCCATTCAGCAATTCTTGTTAAAGGGAAGCTGAAGAGTCTGTCGAATTCAATAAGACGCTCATATACGGATGCGGGAACCTTATAAACCATGCAGGTAAAATTTTGGGGGGAATTTTTCACTTAGGAGCGACGTAATCGTCGGTTGAAATTGCGCTGTAGCCCCGCCCCCGTCGAGCGCCGTGCGCTGCTGCTGACGCTGACGATGCGAGCGGAGGCCGAAAAACGTGGCGTAGTGACGTCAGCACTGGTGTTCCGTACCTTCGCAGTCTCCGCGACCGTGCCTGACCGTGTTTATTTCAGCGTGCGTGCCGTCCTAGTCTTCGCTCGACCCTACATTCCTTTGTTTGTGTGTATGTAGAGTGGTAGTTGACGTGCGCAGCATCAATTGAACTTGTAGGCCGATCATGCCGGCGTTCTGTGCAGCCTAAGGTTGCACGAACACCAGCGACCGTGACGATGTTCCGATGTTCCATTAGTTCCCGCAAGACAAGAAGCTTTCAGCTAAGTGGGAGGCTGCTGTGAAGCGAAATAACTTCAAGCGCTCAAGAACAACAGTGCTGTGCTCTAACCACTCCCGTGACGACGATTACTACCAGAGTTTATCAATAATGCGTGCTTTGGTTCTCCTTCGTGTTAGCACGCTGAACGGAAAGTGCATGTTTATCTCCCACCCTTGACGGAGGTTTCATTGCCAAGCGCCGCGAATTTTCTATTCGCACGTGTGTTGTGAAACAGCCTGCATGCAGCTACCATAACGCAGTGCAATTGTAAAGTTTGCATGTGTTGGAAAGCCGGCTCACGCCAGGACGCTGCGCTCCCCCTTCTCTCGCACACATGGAGAAACCGACCATCTCACGTAGCCGACGGAATTCACCGGTGACGAGTAGCGTGCGGATGGCGCGCTGATGAAGGTTCCATACTACACGTGCTACAACAGCCGGTAAACTTTTCCCGCGTTTAAACCGTCTGTGTAGATTACCGACAGTTTTGGGGCAACGCACAAATGCCGAATATCGCATCACCGCTTACGTTCTACGAGGAGGCATGTAGGAACATAACACTACAGTTGTTTGCCCGGAAACGTACTCACTGGATCGCTGAGTGCAGCTTAGCAAAAAACATACTCGCCAAAGAACATTTCCAACACAAGGAAAATAAGACTTCGCCTTCGTTCGCGTGGAAAGCACTGCTTGCACCAGCATTCTTTGCTTCTTGGAGAGGCCGGCTCTTCGCAACCGGCTCGTACATGTAGGGAGTAAAGTATAAACCCCATACAAGTGATCTTGCACGCGACAGTGACAGCGACAAGCGAGCCGATGGCTGTCGCGTTCACTCGTCGCCTACAAGCCGAACTCCACGCGAGCGACGGCTTTGAGCGACGACTTCCCGGTATGAGGGCAGCAATATACGCGCCGAAACTAGCGTGACGCGTGCTTTATCAATTTCAGTTGAGGTATTTTACTGTGAAAAGGAGCATAAAATATTTCTGAAGGTCTTGTACTAGGTTCTTATTCTTGCACGTGTAAAATTCAATAGTTTGCTCGTTCCGTGCGACAAACAGTAGTATTTGAGTTATGTACATCCAGTTCCGGCTTCCCAATATTGGCTAGGCGCTCATAGCACTTCCGGGCGACGAGCGACGACTTCTAGATTTCTAGAAACGAGCGATCGAGCGACAACACCAAGCGATCTGTTCAAGCGACGGCCTGTTTTGTCGCTCGAAGCCGTCGGCCGTCGCCTTCGCGCGCAAAATCGCTCTCGTGGGGTTTGGACTTAACGCCGAACTCCTCAGAGAAACGCAAGCTCTTGAAATTTTCCATGACCGTCTCAGCAAAACAGCACCAAACTACCTTGCACCATGCTTCATGTGTAGCGGCAGCAGTCGATCCGGACGAACACCATTGTTGACGTCATGAGGCGCCCGACCAATCACAGGCGGAAACGAGGCGCGCGAGCTGCCCCGAGTCTGCTGCTGCACTTTTCGTCGAAACGAAGTCTGTTTGCGCTTTCTTTCGCTCAATTTCGATGCGATATTCGAATTCAGAGAGTTGAAAACCATGACGCACTGCTCTTCAGTCATTTTTTCTGGAAAAGCTTTCAGCTTCCCTTTAAGAAGCCGTGACTTTGGTTTAGAATAAACTTTGAAGGGCGAGAAGGAGTAGGAGGAAGGGAGGTTGAAGCGACACGTCTGTGGCAGTTGGTTCGTATTTTTTCGCCTTTGCACCTTTCGCATCGTTTGCATATTTCCGGATGCCATTGTTTCTAATCGTATAAGAATTGCGAAAGTAGTCATGCATCAGATGATAAACATAATAACATGCACTCATCCTCGCCCAGCGGTTTTGTTGGAAGAGATAACTGGAAGCCTGCACACTCTGACTGCAATGTCCTCTTGAGAAGCTAATTATCCTATAGAAAACGAGGCTTTGGCAGAAGAAAAAAGAAAAAAAAAAACATGATAGACGGCAATCGTAGAAGCAACTTTGAGCCATCATTGTTAGCGGTAGCTGTTCCCCGCTTGGCTGCTGTATAACTGTTTCTTTTGAAGCTCCTGTGGTTGCTTGCTATGTAGGTTTGGTAACTGTATGAGTAACTCGAAAACTGAAGTGGAAACAGGTACCGCTGTTAACAATGGCATCGAATTTCTATACATTCGGCGATCCTTCAATCTGGTTTCAAGCACTGTTAGTATATATGGTATAGTTAGTGTGTCATGCTAATTGACTGCAGTAAAGTCGCATTGCTTACAATATAGACGCGTACGTTTGCTTCCATTAAAATTGTTTTAGGTACCTTACCTAAGGGTCGTCCGATAGCGTCACCTTAGGATTAGTTCAATGGTAGTGCGCTGATGCAATACCGAGCATTGAATTCAGCTTTGCGATATTGGGTTAACAGAAACAAGCTCGCACTAGAATTCTTCCAGGAAATGTTAGTGCTTTGCGACTTTTACAAGTGTTGATGAGATAATTAGCGAACCTCTATGCAAGTACTCAAAGCATGTACCTGCAGAAGTTGTTCGTGGTAGACAGTTCCGTGGTGTCCGCGCATATCGAGAGCGGAACCCTAAATAATTCATAACAACTATATACTGCTGCGAGCTAAGTCCCACATTTTCTGCTGAAGTGTATGATATCTCGACCTTGTGCGTGACCTTGCGGCTTAAAGTGTGCGTGTGGCATATGCAAGAGATGTTGGCATGGAGTGCTGCGAGAGAGAGAGAGAGAGAGAGAGATATAAGGCAGGCAGGGATATTAACCAGTCAAGAGTCTGGTTGGCTACCCTACGCTGGGGAAAGGTAGAAGGGGAAGAGAGAGAATGGAGGGAGAGAGGGTATCGAGACGTGTACAGACAGACATTGAGCCAAAGCCACTCATGCAAATCAGACGTTTTAAGAAAGCACAAAAGTGCCTTCACTGTCTTCTGAGCCGATGATCGGTGGGGACGGTGCTCTAGTACTGTCTGTTCACTCAGAGGACGATCATCTAATTTCCTCAATGTGCTGGACAAAGATTGTATTTGTGCTTGAAATTGAGGACAGTGGCACAATAAGGGGTAAATGTTCTCCTCGCATCCGCAAACATCACATGCAGGACTATCAGCCATTCCAATTAGTGCTGAGTAAGATTTTGGGAAGGCAACTCCCAGCCCCAACCGACACTTCGCGTGGTGCAGTCCGGCCGGAGGTCTGAGTTGCAGCGATGCTGTCTGGTGCGCCTTGTATGGGCGGTATTCCACTCTGCTAAGGAGAGCGTGTGTACTATAATGCGAAGTTGTCTCGCAGCGTCGGTCCTTGAGAGAGGAATGGGGACGCAGCGGTCTTCTTTGTTTGACGCCCGAGCTGCCTTATCTGAGTCATCATTTCCAATGATAGCGCAGTGACCTAGTATCCATTGAAATAAGATATCATGGCCTTCTTCTCTCAAGTGGTCGACAACTTCCACGATTTCGCACGTGAGCTGATCGTGAGTTCCATGTCGGAGAAATGACTGCACACATTGTAAGGCCGGCCTTGTATCGCAGAGGACTGCCCATTTTCGAGGACTTTCAGCATTTATCCCACGAAGCGCGTCGCGGAGAGCCGCGAGCGCTGCACCTGCAGACGTAGTGACATGCGAAGTCTTGAACCGCTGGGTTATTCCCGTTATTGTTATAACTACAGCGCCACGGGAACTGGTTGATGTAGTTTAACCGTCAGTATAGACGTGTGTGCAGTCGCTGTATTTTTCGTACAAGAAGAGTAAAGTAAGTTGCTTGAGTGTTGATGCTGGCTAGTCTGACTTTTTCTGCAGTCCTGGGATTGTAAGGTTTACTTGAGTACGGCTCACACACCATGGAGGAATCGAAGGTCTTGCTGCAGGTGCGCAACCTGATCTGAGAGAGGCACGGTGCGCGAAGACAGTTGCACTGAATGTCGTGTGGGGCCTTTTTTACAGGGAGTCTTGCGAGGATGTGGGTAGGGGTCCGGGCGAAGTGTCTTGTGTGCGCACGGATTGTTTCAATGGCAATGTGCGTTATAATAGTGTAACCTAGATCGACCACAATAACTTAGTCGTTGACGCACTCCGTGGCAGATATGGAGTACTGCAATAACTGATAAGACCGCAGTGACACTTTTTTTTTTGCACTTGTTTGCGGCGTCATGAGCATCGATCGCGCTGGACTCCGAACTTTAGCTTAGTGGAATCTGCATTCTCTTATAGATTGAGGGGAAGTGGTTGAAGGTGAGAGTATTGCGGGTGCGGTCTCATGGGCGGACCGCAGTGCTTTCCAATTTGTGGTGCTTCGCTACCAAGCACAGACATGCATAAAATAGTCCGATGCGACCTCTTTCTAACTCTGAGCCTTTCATAATTCCTTGCGTTCCCTATTTCAGTTCAAAAAAAGAAAAAAAAAAGGAAATCGGAAGAAATAAGAAAAGAAAACGGGCAAAAAAAAAATGATTTTACAGCAAATACTGCAAACCAGGCGCACTCAATGTGCCATAACCCAAATTAAATAAGAAAAAGAAACCGGGGCAAGAATTAGTGATTTTTCGAATGATCAAGGGCGCGTATCTGTTTGAGCAGTTGTTCTAAAGATAGAAAAAGAAAACTCAAGGACTCCAATATCTTTTTTATTCCCTTAACACACAAAACAGCCTTTATGATCATTCAACTTCCCGATACGTTCGGAGACTCCAACTTGCCTTAACCATGCTTACAGCGCAAGGCTTCACGTGGATGAAAGAAGAGACGAGCTACACAGAGAGCGCTGACTTCCAACAGAATCTTTAATCACTGAGGAAACACTTATATGCATTTTTACAATGAAATGCAAGCACAGGCGCACTGCTGTCTTCCGATCGCACAAACGTGAGTTCCGCGTTATATCAAGGACACGGGTCATACAACATGCCACATTGAGGTATGTTGTATTCCGTGTTACCTCCAGAAAGCTCGAACGCCCCAGTACTACCTGAAGGACTCTTGGAAACTCCTGGACAGCATGATAAGCTCTTCCGCAATCTGAATACGCTTATAACTTGCAAGCATAAGGCGGCAGGTGCGACACGTGCTGTCCACACCATGTCGCTGCATGGACATCGTGTTAGTAGTATTAGTCGTAGTAGTAGTAGTAGTAGTAATATTATTAGTAATTATACTAGCAACTGATTAGCCAGTTAAAGCCTAATATGAAGTATGCCTGTAAGTTTTATGAAACAACAGTCGAATACAACGAATAATTCGTTATATCCTTTCTGCCGCAGGCTTCACACAGGCGGATGTTCCACATCCGCCACCAAGGCTATGAGGGATGGCGCTGGCAGCACTCCCATGGGCTTAGATTTAGTAGAGAAACATAAACACCCCAGAAAGTGGATAGGAAAACGACGCCGCGGTATCTCATTCGGTAAGAGCATCGCACGCGTAATGCGATGACGCGGGTACGTATCCCACCTGCTGCCAGTTGTTTTTTCCATCCACTTTCATTTCCATTTAGTTATCATTTTTATAATTGAGATAAGAACTGCAAGTCATTTTCCCTGTGCTGTCCTTGGTGTCATTGTTTGTTTGCTTTATATGCTATGATTATATATAGATATATATATATATATATATATATATATATATATATATATATATATATACAGGGTGTTTCAGCAAACAGTTTCATTCATAATTTGTTAAAGGTTACCTGTCGCAGATAGCGCAATTCTAGTTTATGAGCCGGTCTACTCGAAGCGGCGGACACTACTGGCACAAAAGATGACATGCGAAAGTGACTAATTAACAAGAACTCACTAATTAACTTTCTGGCTAATTATCGTATGACCCATATTGCAATTTACAAATTCTAGCAGTGTACTTCGCAAGGCGGATCCACTTGGAACGAATTCTCAGGACGACACCAGTTTCGAGATATAAATTGCCGAACTTTGCGGAGAAATGCATTGGCGTTCCAGTTACTTGTCTGCTTCAGTACATGAAACGACGTCTTGTTATATATATATATATATAGTGCGGAAGATAACGCGTAACAACCGCATTTCGATGCTTGCAGCGACGAGCTAAAGCTTTCTCATTTCAACACAAACGAGACAATCAATACCTAAGAAGATGGTATTTTAATCTAACGGATTGGCTAGAATACAAAACATCCTGTTTTGCGCAAGGGCACTGGCAATAGCCAATGCAGCAGTCATTTTCCTCATAAGTTGAATTTTTTTCTTTTTTGAAAAGCTTAGCTAACGTTAGCTAGGAAACCCTGTAGCAGGAGAGAGAAATAATTCATTTCAGCGCAGACTGAAAGGTTGGCACGGACTAATATGCACTAGCCTGCTGTACTGATAAGCAGGAAAACGATGTAAAAGAATGATGAAATGTCATCATTGATAAGAGGAGGAAAGAATGTCCACATACAGCAATCACGGTGATTTGTCATGTTACATCCGTACACAATATTTCTATCTCCACAGCCTCCCAGCTTACAAAACAAACTTTTCCAGTACCGCTAGTGTACAGTTATGTTACTTTTTCGAAAACACTATATTTTCCGTGCTTGTAGCGTAACGTCACATGTAATTTCTAGGTCTGCACTACTTTAGTCTAACATCCCCGCAACATTACAGCCGTATAGCCACTGGAGCCGATCTGCATTCGCCGCGCTGGCATTGTCGTGCAAATAAAGCGCCATGAGCGCTAGCTAGCCCGCGAAAACTGCTCGTGCGTCATCCTTGGACGCGAAAACGTGTTTATTGCTTCAAACGACGGCGGCTCTTGAGATATGGCTCCGCGATCCCTTCGAGACAGCAGCTTTTCCGCGCAAGCGCAGGCAGCAGAAATTTGTACCCCATAACTGTGGCTCTCTGAAATGCGTTTTTTTTTTTTTTTTTTTACTGGCGCTGCAATACATGTGACTGCAGTGCCGTTGTTTGTCTCACGTGGCAGTTCCCTGAATTTATATTCATGCCGCGCACTCGGCTCTCAGAGAACGTCGTGGCGCTTTTCTTTCGTCTGATCTGTGCAAGCGCGCAGACCGCCAGCTTTAATGCTTCCCACTTAAGGTCGGTAAGAGTTTATGTACTACATTCAGCAACATAGTCACTCAATTTGTTTTCTTCTGAAACATTTTACCCAGTTTGCGGTCACGTCCACGCGTGAAGCACAGAGGTGCATGCATATTTCGGTGAGTGTACATAGTGCTGTATCACACTGCCGGGGGTCCTGACGAATGGGCTGGCGCATGAGTCTAGCCAGGGCTTCTCGTGAAGGACGACAGGTTGCTTTCGGAGAGATCATTCGTCATTATTAAATAAGCTCAGCGCAGCATAAATAAATAAATAAGTAGAAGGCATAAGAAGGCGAGAAACAAGACGGGACGGACGCCACCCGCGGCGTGCTCATTTCCTTCTCACGTTTCTTCTTTAGGACAAGGTTTATCTCTCTCTCTCTCTCTCTCTCTCTCTCTCGTAGACAGTCAACAGAACGCATTCTTGACGACGGTAATACGGAGGATATTCTCTGCGCGCCTGAGATCGATGTTTGTCGCCAGTCTATCTTTCTTCTGAAAGCGCCAGTCGACACCAGCGTGTGATGGAGACTTCTTTTTTTTTCATGAGTAAATTAAATTTGCGCAGACACTGCTACAAGCGCCTAAACTATAGCGTCTTGAATAAAATGTTCCATCGCCGAGGTTCATAAAGAATAAACCACATTCCCGCCTTTGCAAAAGAAAACAAGAACGTCTGCTTCATTGAATACTCCCCCGTATAACAAACGGGCTCCGAATGTTGGGGTTCTAAGAAAAGATACACAGAAGAAAGATACAACTGTAACAAAAGTATGCAGATTAAATAGCAAGCACAAGACCACGTGGCTGTGATGATCCGTAGCACGTCGCGGTGGCGGATGCGCGGATATTATTCGACTTCGCCTACAATTATTCTGATGCATTGAAATAAATGATGTATCTACGCCAAGTTGTGTTCCGAACTTATTTCATCACTGATTTGAGGATTTTTAGTAAATGCCAAAATATTCACGTTGAAACACGATTCGCGCTTTATTTAACTGCTTTAACATTACATTCTTAGACTGCTTGTTTCTACCTAGACGTCTTTGAAGTTCTCTTTCCCCGTATTTTGTTTCGTCCCTTGCTTTGACATCGCCCCTCGGCTATAACTTCATTCTCGAACAAACTTCCTCAGCGGCCCCTTTGTAATCGTATCCAAACCGATTTTTTTTTGTCTATCTCGCAGTGAACAGACAAAATCTCAATTTTCTCGTTATAATGGGCTGCCTGGTGAGGGTCTCGCGTCAGGTAGCAGCCACTGGCTTACCATTATCCATGGTTTTCAGTTTACTTTCCGTTTTTTGTCGCTATCTTGCGTGCTACACTTTTTGTATGGGTTAACGTACAGGCCATGACTTCCTAAAAAAAATTTTGTTACCGCTTCGCAGTACGCATGCTTGATGAATGGGTGTGGTTCTACTAATTGTCGCTTCCAAAGCCGTTGTCGCTCTGTAAACAGTTTCCTTGCGTTTTAGTGACAGGCTGGTGTTGAGCACCTCTCTTGTACATTCCCGCCGATCGACACCGCAATAAAAACCGCGCGCCAGGCCTGTTCGCGCTCCTCGCGAGCTTGAATAGACATTCCCTTTCCCCCGCGCCTCCCCACACAGGCAGGTGTGATAATTTGCTTGGAACTGACTGCCGATGACATCATCGTCGAAATCATCAAGTAAGGAGGCGAAGGAGGTGAGGAACCTACAGACGAACCCAAGACGAACCAATTTTGCAGGGGAAGCACTAGCGGCATTCGACCCTCTGCAGCTGGGCCGTATACGTCACTCGCGGGTTTCGCCGCGAAACATGCCGCGAAGCTCGACGCTACGAAGTCGACTGCAGTTGCGCATATATTTCGGTCAGATCAGGAGTGCAGCATAAGATCAAACGACTTCTTTCACTGCATATTGTTCAATTCGTATTGAAGGATTTCCTTTTTTTTTTTCTGATCGTGCTTAGCCTGCTCAAGTTGTTCGGTGCGCGATGTTTGCAACCAAGCCACCTGCATAAAGAAGGATTTTGGAGGACCCAAGCGCTTCGTCATTAAGGCGTTGCGCTGTATTTGCTTTCAGTAAAGCCTGCCCCCCCCCCCCCCCCCCCTTCCACTTTCTTTGCACTGCAAGTACGATTGTAGGCCACCTGCGGTTGCACCTGAAACTGTTGCAAACTCTGGTTTCTATAGATAAATAGTAATGTATAAAAAAAGGTTTACGGTATGTACTGCGCAGCTACGGGCGGTGTCGCGAAAGAGTAGATGAAATACCCATTAGCGTCCTAGAAAGCACGCGTAACTGATCAACGACGTTCGAAATGATCTGGCCTATGTTAAATTGGCATCAATGAGCAAAATTACTGTCCGTGAATTTCCTTGCAAGGTGAACGCACAAGGGAAATACTTCCCTTTTTTTTTTTTTTTGAAGCTAAATAATTTGGAAAGCAACTTCACCTGACACTATCCATATTATTGTGTGGTTTGTGTGATTTTCTATTCAGGCGCCTTTCTTTTCTTTTTTCTTTCCTTTTTTGCCAGGTGCTGGGTCTTCTTTGGGGGGCCGTAAGTAATCAACAAACTCAGAGGATCGGAAGCAATGCAGGGAATGAGAATGCCTCCAAGAAGAGGATGAAAATTTTATTCGGATAAGTTTACATTATTCGCTTAGATGCCTGCATGACCTCATACCACGTCCTGAGTCGGTCGACACACGGTAGAAACCGACTTCCCCGTGAGGCGGAAGCCCGCACTTAAACGTGTCTCGAGAAATCAAGCAGGCCCTTTGTCGCGATGAAACACAACTCAGCGCTCTTCAGCGACTTCTACAGCTGTGAATTCAATTACTGCAGGCTATCACAGCGGGCGCATTCATTTTGTTTATGCTGAGCCTTCTCACGAATAACTCATCATTGTCGTTGTGCCCTCAACACGAATGACGTCTTTGCGATGCGCACAGCGTCGCCCCCGGTTAGCATTGAGGCCCTGAGACTCACCTCTCTCACCTCTTGCGCCGGTAAAGTCATGGAAACTATGGTCCGCGACCACCTTTCCGCCTACCTGGAGGGCAGGGGGACCTTTGCCGGCACGATGTTTGGCTTTCGCCCGCATCTGTCAGCATAGGACGTCTTCCTCCAGCTCCACCACGATGTCACAGAGCCGACTACTATGCGCCACGATGACAAAGCCATAATCGCTCTCGATCTTCGTGGAGCGTTCGACAAGGTCAAACATAGTAGCATTCTCACTACCCTTTCCACCACAGACTGCGGACAGAAGACTACATCCGCGAATTTCTTTCTCATCGCGCCGTCTTCATCCGCATCGATTACACTTAACACGACCCGTACCCTACGCACGGGGCACGCCTCAAGGAGCGGTCTTATCACCCCTTCTCTTTAGCTTGGCCATCCTGAACCTCCGCCCCCCCCTCCTGCACGAGGTCGAGGGGGTACACCATGCGTTCTATGCTGACGATATTAGAAGTTGGACCAACACCGGCTCTCCGGCTCAAATCGAGGAACGCCTGCAACAGGCGGCCCTTCTGGTGTACACTTCGCCGCTTCTTGCGACCTGGAGTGTTCCCCAGCCGAATCGGCCCTTCTATCGGTATATTCCGCCTACCGCCACCCCAAATTTCTCTCCCGTCCAGCCCCGTCCCATCGGTCCAGGACCTTCGGATTCTCGGGCTTCGCCTCTCGTCCTCCGTGGACCCTAAGGGTACCATAGCTACTCTCTGACGCACCAGCGAACCAGTGAGTTGTATGATACAGCGGGTCTCTACCAGGCGTGGCGGACTCTGAGGAACCCAGTCCTTCCGGTTAACCCAAGCGTTTGTGACCAGTCGGGCCCTCTACGCCTCACCCTACCTTCGCCAGTGTCGTCACCAGGAACACCAGTTGGAAATTCTTCTCCGCTCCGTGTACAAGCGCGCGCTGGACCTTTCCATCGCTACTTCAATCACCGCTTTGCGGCCCTGGGGGTGCACAACTCCTTCGCGGAGCTGCGGAAGCCCATCGCGTCAATCAACTCAATCGTCTGTCGCAGACGCCTGCCGCCTACTACACAGACTTGGCCTCAACACAATCACTGGTCCGGTCCTTCCCTCCCCGGTACCGGAACTCTGGTGCCAGTAGCTATGGGTGAAGCTACTCCCCTGCAGCATGAATCCCGAATAACACCCCGGTCGCAGGCAAGCGCGTGCTGATGCCCTTCAGGCGCGCTACTCCGATCACTCCGGCGTATTCTACGTAGACGTATCTTGCCCTTCCCCCTTGGGTCACTTCACGGCCGCTATGATCACAGAGGGTCACCACGTCGATGGCCTCTCCTTTAGAGCCGACACTGTAACTCATGCAGAGGGAGTCGCCATCGCTTTGGCCGCCTCCCACCCCACCACTCACGCTATGTTGACAGGTTCGCGCTCAGCCTGTTCTCGTTACATCCAGGGTTCCTCCACCCCTCTGGCGGCTAGTATCCTTCGGGCCGCCTCCTGAAGCTTCAGCCCTCACTCCATCAGACTAGTCTGGATCCCAGGCCACACAGGTCTTCCCGGCAACGTGGCGCCGAATGTCGCTGGCCGCGCTTCTCTGCTCCGGGTCGCTGTCCCTCCATGCCCTGAGTCGGATCTTGGCAACTGGAGCCTCACACGCTACAGTGATAATCTGGATTATTATCGCACATCGCGCCGACTCTACGCTGACCCTGCACGCGGTTTGGCGAAAGCGGACGAACGACTACTACGGCGCCTTCAGATCAATACTTTCCTTAGTTCGGCGGTCGACCGGCACTTCATGCCGGAAATCTCTGGGACGTGCCCGACTTGTCAGGTCCTCACCGACACCTTTCACGTCGTGGCATCGTGCTCCGCTACTCCTTTCTTTCTTATCCCATTTCCCTATCCCTACTAAAGAGGCTTGGGAGGAGTGGCTGCTCGGCTGGTCTACCTTGGAAGCTCAACGTTCCTAGGTGGCGTGCGCCCGGGCAGCGGCCATCTCCAATGGCGACCCGCACTAGGGGCTGCCACTCAGGCGCACAGCAAGCAACTCTCTTGTTAACTTCTTGAATAAAATGTTTCTACCACCACCACCACCACCACCGTCCGCGAGAGCACTGTCTGCTGCGTCCTCCGAAATACGTGCACAGACGCCACCGCTCTCAGAGTCTGCGTAACGCGCAAGTGCTGGCACAAACGGCCGAGCCACAAAGCTGCGCAACAGAGTAGTGGTTATTGCGTGCTGCATATTACCGATCGGGTAGAATGTGATTCGCTGAAGCGGAGAAGCTTTATTTTTCTTTGCCATGCGGCAAGGGTAAAGCTGAGGACGTTGGCTTGACAACTTCACAGTGTTGACGACGACCATCGTCGTCGGCTTAAAGGAAGGAACGACGGATGGCAACAGGAAACCCTGCTTCGACCTCTTTACTGCTACTGCAGCATGCAAAAAGAGTCTTTTGCGCACGACGACGTAAGAAACAGTGAAATTAATTTGTTCTTGATATTGCCGTGTTCAGATAAACATTCACGTTCGAAGTTAAGCCAGCCTCAGCGTCCATACGGGCTCCCAGCTGCTTCGGAATAGGCACATTTCAGAGGCATACTTATTTCAACTGCGACCGAGAGGGCTCCCGCGTTCCTCCTCACGCCTCGCAATGCAGAACCGCGCAGCGTCCTGTTTGAGCTATATAATTATATTTCGCCCCAGAGTAGAACAACACCGAGGAAACAGCGCAGCACAGTTCCCACTTGGAGGCCACCGATGACGGAAAGCGTGGAGCTCTTCGACCGCGCACAGCTCGACGACTCGTTCGCTCCGCGCGGCGTGCAGCAGCAGCTCGCGTTCAGCAACCCATAAGCACGCGGAGGGGCAGCCTGATTAGTCGCGCAGTAGGAGCGCGCGCAGGCGGCGAGGATCCCTATTTTTCGGTCTCCGGCAGCGGCTGCTGTTCCAGCATAAACAAGCAGCGACGGTGAGCCGCGCTGGCCGTTCGCGGTGTGCAAACAGAGCGCTGTTTCCACCGGCGCCACGGGGAGCGGCGGTCTGCAGTGAGGAAAAGAGGAGCTCCTCTAGAATGAGTTAAAAACCACTATATTCTTCTTCTTTCTCCTTCCCATTGCGAGAGTCGCTCGGGGGTGAAAACGAGAGCGCGCGCGTGCGAACGGGTGTGCATTTCACCTTCCGCAGTATAATGAAATGCAGATAATACTGGAAAGAATGCCGCACGGCTCTCGGCGTTCTCCTTCCCCCCTTTGCGCCCAGGGGTGCTTCTCCGCTCGACTCTAATCGCGTTTTGTTCTTGGGGCGCCCTTCTCTCGCGCGCACCGGAGCTGCTGCTGCTGCTGCTGCCCTGGCGGTGCCTGCTCGGTGCGGAAATTACGCGAGGCCAAAGATTGAAAGGCGCGCCCGGTGCGTGTTCCACTGCATGCATGGGGCGCTCCTCGCGCCCGGGGCGCAACTCCTTCGCCGCCTCTCGAACACAAACACGGCCGTTTCGTTTGTCGCGGCGCAAAACGAAATCCCTCCCGCAAGCTTTCTTTTCCCGCGTTTTTCTCTCGGCGGCAGCGTGCTGTGCTTCTCTACTGCGACCACCGACCGCGTGCTGCTCAGAACAATTCTTCGTAGGCGGAGAGGAATGCTTCGGCGCCGTTCCAAATTAAACCAGCACCGCTGGAAGGGATGCTGTGCTCTGTCAAGTACTCCTGGAAGAAGAAAGCTTATAGTCTGCTGGGACTGCCGCGATAATGCACTGTGGGGACCTTCGGAATGATCTTCACTGTCCGCTAAACGCCAGTGCCTACAATAAGGTCGTGCGGAGCGGACCTTTTTGTTTCTTATTGAACAGGAAAAGTCAGTATTAGTTACGTTTAGAGTTTAGGTTTCCGGAAATCTCGCCTTTTCCTTTTTTTCTTCTTCTCCTTTCTTTCTCTCTCTCTCTCTCTCTCTTAAACCTGCTAGTTGAAATATAACTTTTGCGGCGCGAAAACCCTGTTGCCGTATGTGATGTTTCTTAGCCGCGCACTTGTCCCTCTCCCCATTCCTCCTTGACAAGTGCGCATTCATTAACAAAACGCAGCGAATCCTAATTATGCACAAACCCGCATTTATGTGTTTCTAGGAAACATATTGAGGTTGTTGTTATGCGGTAAACGCACACATAAATTTTTATGTAGCTTTTGGTTCGTAGAAGATCAGACATTCCTCCGTGCACTGAACAAAAAAGGTTTGTACCTAATACTATCTACTGTCATGATTACGTTGCTTAGAAATTGACCCTCTGGAATGCACGCAGTTTTTCTGTGCTAATGATTCTCACGCATTGGATGTGTCTATATGCGTTTTGGTATTCCTCAGCTCTTTGCCTTATCTAAGGTATATTAACGACTCACTTAATGCTATTGAAATGGCGATGGCCCAACGTCACGACAGTGACGAGCCCGTTAAGAGGTCTCTACTGCCACACGTAGCGATAATATCTGGCAGGGCACCGCATTCGAAGCCGGTGGCATGGCGACACAATCATCCCGTAGCCCACATTACCCTGACGCGGCGCTCACGGATTCTGACGCGCAGCTCTGAAATATTTTCCCAAATATAGAAGCCAATATGGCCTGCTCACAACTGCGTAGCGGGTCTGATTAATTCCTCTTCTGACCGGGTCCAGCGTCAGCAAAACAGACCCTTTGTCGACTGGGCAACACTGGGCAACGCAAAAAGGCTCCCCCTATAATCTGAAGCAGTCTGCAGCTATTGTGCTGCAGCAGACGCGCAGCGCACTGATCCGCACCGCGTATATTAGAAAGCAGAACATGCGAGACGTGCACCGGTTAGTGAGTTCAACGCGAGGTGGCCTTTATTGAGTTGGTTGGTAGGTTGGTTGGTTGGTCCCAGGTGCTATGGTTGAATGTTTGAACAAACCTCTACGGGGCTAGAGGCACTTCACTCAGGCCGACCTCTCCACCTTTCTGTCATTGAAAATTATATATCTCTCTCTTTCTATCTCTCCCTCTACGGGGGATAGGTGATGAATAAAGTGGTAGAAAAAGGAAGCGGGGGAGGGGTCGTTAAAAAGTAATTTCGTTAATGAAAGAGAATATTTTATAGGGATGATAATCGTGTCCATTAATGCATCATATTAAAGTAGTTTAATTCTCTGAACTTTGTTAATATGAATTTTAGACATGCTATTAATATTGTTAATAATATCATGAGAGGCCAACAAACAAACCAGTTGCCTTCACCCAAAAAGATCACGTGCTCGTGACACCTGCGGCAGAAAGGATGTTCCACATCCGCCGCCAAGGTTTGTGAGTGGTGGCGCTGGCTAGCACTCCCAAAGTTAGTTTTAGTCATCATCATCATCATCACCATCATCATCATCATCATGGCTACGCCACTGCAGAGCAAAGGCCTCTCCCATACTTCTCCAACTACCCCGGTCATGTGCTAATTGTGGCCATGTTGTCCCTGAAAACTTCTTAATCTCATCCTCCCACCTAACTTTCTGACGCCCCGTGCTACGCTTCCCTTCTCTTGGAATCCGTAGCCCTTAATGACCATCGATTATCTTCCCTCCTTATTACATGCCCTGCCCACGCCCATTTCTTTTTCTTGATTTCAACTAAGATGTCATTAACTCACGTTTATTCCCTCACCCAATCTGCTCTCTTCTTATCCCTCCCCCCCCCCTCCTTAACGTTACATCCATCATTCTTCTTTCCATAGCTCGTTGCGTCGTCCTCAATTTAAGTAGAACCCTTTTCGTAAGCATCCAGGTTTCCAAGACACAGCTATTATACACTTTTCTCTTGAGGGATAATGGCAACCTGCTGTTCATGATCTTAGAATGCCTGCCAAACGCACCCCAGCCCATTCTTCTTATTATTTAAGTCTCCTGATCCGGATCCGCGGTCACTGCCTGCCCTAAATAGATGTATTACCTTACCACTTCCAGTGCCTCGCTACCTATCGTAAACTGCTGTTCTAGACTGTTAAAAATTACTTTAGTTTTCTGCAGATTAATTTTTAGACCTACCCTTCTGACTTTGCCTGTCCAGATCAGTGAGCATGCATTGCAATTGGTCACCTGGGTCACTAAACAAGGCAGGAGACCAATTGCAGTTCTAGTAGTAAAACATAAATATCCAAGAAAGTGGATGGGGAAACAGCGCCGCGGTAGCTCAATTAGAGCATCGCACGCGTAATGCGAAGACGTGGGATCGTTCCCCACCTGCGGCAAGTTGTTTTTTCATCGATTTTCATTGTCATTAGTTTATCATTTCTTTAATTCAATTAGTAAGTACAAGTAATTTTCCCTATGTTGTCCTTGGCGTCTTTGTTTGTTGGCCTCTCACGATATCATTAATACAAATCGGGCCCCTCGGTTAACCCCCTTTCTTCTCGTGTATTAGGATTGTTAATACTTTATGACCAGTGAAATAAACATTGAGAAAATTAGCGCTGCAGTGTCTTTGTTTCGCTTATAAAATTTAATATGACATCGCGTGCGCAACTGTTGCGGCAACCTATAATGCCGACACCCCAGGGAAGAGTACCACGGGAACCGTCAGGCCGGTGAGGCCGGTGGGAAGATGGCGGTGGGGATCTTCCAGATATCGTTTCCTTTGAATTCTAAACCTACAGCATTCTAAGAAAAGAAATATTTTATGGTTTCAGGTTTACAGCAATGATGACATTGAGAGGAAGGGGCCAAACAAGACCTGTGTCAATAAAAATTAAGCAGTAGCATCCGACAACGCAGTCTGGTGCGTGATACTTCAAATTTTCTTGTGAAACGCCATCTGCTGTGCCCAGGGAAGCTACGGCGGTGAAATATATTGTTGTGTAAGAGAGATTATTTGGTATACTCCTCAGGAAGAGCAAATTTTGTGAACCTTGCAACGCGAACAACCGTGGAGAGAAGCAAGAACGTACGTTGCGCATTGCACGAGAGCCAGCGTTTCGGGCCTCGCGTTTCGCTCAATGCTGCGGTACGGTGCACCAGAAGAGCGTTAAAAAAAAAAAGAAGAAAGCCGTTGGTGGTTGTCAGCGTCCAATACAAGCATTATATGTGACCACTTGTGCAAATTTGACGTGGTGTAGTGGCCAGAATGGTGGTCTGGTCATTGTTAGGATATACCAATTCCAGCTATATTGTTGCAGGAAGAAAGCAGGCCCACGAGTGTCAAATAACGTATATTTACAACTGGCGTATATGGCGTTCAGGCAACTGCCAGACTTCGTCTTCGTCTAGTCCAATCCAGCTTCTTCGTTCCCTTCACCGTAACATCACCCTCCCTGTGGAGTAGCTCCGTCCCGGTGCAAGTTATAGAGCCTCAGTTAATGGGGGGACATAGGGCTTAAGCCTGGCGACGTGAACAACATCACTGGTGACGTTGCGATGCACTGAAGGCTGACCGACTGGGCCATCTCGTATGTCACGTCGGACAGTTGGCGTAAGATCTGGTACGGACCAGAATATCGGGAAAGTAGTTTTTCCGACAAGCCGACGCGACGTGAAGGCTTCCAGAGAAGGACAAGGGCACCAGGTGAAAGATGGTAGTCTCGGTGCCGAAGGTCGTAGCGTCGCTTTTGAGAAGCTTGCGAGACTGTGAGGCGATGACGGGCGACATCTCGGGCCTGGGCGGCTAAGTCAATAGCATCGCGAGCGTAACCAGTGCTGGGTGATTGTAATGCGGAAGGTAGCAACGTGTCAAAGGGCAAGGTGGGGTCGCGGCCATACAAAAGGTAAAATGGTGAAAATCCGGCAGTGTCGTGACGGGACGAGTTGTATGCGAAAGTGATGTATGGTAAAGCGACGTCCCAGTCACGGTGATCGTCGGAAACGTACATTGCCAGCATTTCAGTTAGCGTGTGGTTGAGTCGCTCGGTGAGGCCGTTCGTTTGAGGGTGGTACGCGGTAGCAATCTGGTGTTCTGTAGAGCAGGAGCGGAGCAGATCATCGACGACCTTCGATAAAAAGTAGCGGCCACGATCCGTCAGCAGCTGGCGAGGAGCGCCGTGGTGCAGGATGACGTCGTATAGTAAGAAGTCTGCGACATCTGTAGCGCAGCTGGTTGGTAGCGCTCGTGCGATGGCATATCTCGTGGCATAATCGGTTGCTACAGCAATCCATTTGTTGCCTTTGATAGAAATTGGAAAGGGGCCAAGGAGGTCTAGGCCCACGTGAAAGAAAGGCTCTATGGGGATATCAATAGGTTGAAGCAAACCAGCGGGAGGCATAGCAGGCGTCTTCCGGCGCTGACACAGGTCGCAAGAAGCGACATAACGGCGCACAGAGCGATAAATGCCGGGCCAGAAGAAGCGGCGCCGTAGGCGGTTGTATGTACGAGTGATGCCCAGATGTCCAGCAGTAGGAGCGTCGTGAAGTTGCTGGAGCACGGCTAGTCGAAGGTGCTTGGGAACGACTAGGAGGAGCTCCGGGCCGCCAGGACGAACGCTACGACGGTATAAAGTTCCATCGCGCAAGGTGAACATCCGGAGGGACGGGTCATTGGGCGAGGAGCTTAGGCGTTCCATAAGTGTTCGAATAACAGGATCTTTGCGCTGCTCGTCGCCAATATGGAGGAAGCCGGAGAAGGATAGAACACTGATGTCCGAGTCTGCATCGGTATTGTCCGGTTGATGCACGGGATTGCGGGACAGGCAGTCAGCGTCTTTATGCAGGCGCCCTGACTTATACATAATAGAATATGTATATTCCTGTAGACGCAATGCCCAACGTGCAAGTCGTCCAGTTGGATCCTTCAAAGAGAAGAGCCAGCAGAGGGCGTGACGATCGGTTACGACGCAGAAGCTCCGACCGAAAAGGTACGGCCGGAATTTCGCGACCGCCCATACGAGCGCGAGACATTCTCTCTCAGTAATGGAGTAATTTCGCTCGGGCGTGCAATGAAGGCGGCTAGCGTAAGCGATGACACGGTCTTGGCCCTGTTGACGCTGAGCGAGGACAGCGCCGATGCCATGACCACTCGCGTCAGTTCATACTTCAGTGGGCGCAGAAAGGTCAAAGTGTGACAGAATTGGGGAAGTTGTAAGCCGCTCAATCAGGGTAGAAAAGGCTTTCTCCTGCAGAGGTCCCCAAGAGGTTTTCTATTTCACTGCGCAAACTGGTAACTTACTGGGATGGAACAGTGTCACGTTGCGGCTACTTGATGCACAGCTGTCAATTTCTGCACCAAAGAATTCAAATAGAAGAAAGAACAAACGGTCAGAAAGAGCTCTTCGTCTGTTCGTTCTTGCACTATACCTTTTGTGCGACAAACGTTGACAACATAGTCATAGGGTGCTGCAGCTTGAACGTAACGTGTACAGTAGCGTAATGCTCAAAGTTGTAAGGTTTCGGGCTCTCGCGGTGGTTGTGTGGGGGCCATTGCGTTGTGTTGCCGGGGGGCTCCGTGTCCCTCTCCTCCTTGCCTGGACGGGGTGGCAGCGGGTCATAAAACACTGTCGTTCTGCTGTCATCCCGCCCACGCGAAGGTGAACAGGCTTTCCTCATTGGCTAACATTTTTGCGGGATTCGGGCCCTGCTTGCGTGCACTCCGGGTAAGCGCGCGCAAGACGGGGCCCGGGGAGACCACATCGGGGCGTCTGAAGGTGCGTACGTGTTCCTCTCTGCCGGCGGCGGCCCCCTTTGTCCGCCGCCGGCCGATGGTTATTTCGGCTCGTCGGGGTCCCGGCCTCGGCGGCGCGCGCACTCTTCCGTCGTCTGGATGTCCTGAGGCAGCGCCTTCCGATCGTGCCCCCGTCTGTTCCTCTGTCGTATCTCTCTATTTCTCTTTTCTCTGCTGTGGGGCGCGCGATGGCAGGCGCTGACCGAAGGATAGGCAGCTTCTTACTATTGGGGTTCTTTGTTCTCTCTCTGTCGCGGTGCGCCGTTAGCGGCCACCGGCGACCGTTTGGCCATGTTTTGTGTCTTAATTAGCTTCGGATTCGGACGTGATGTTAAAGCTAGTGTTTGTATTGAGTCGCACCTTAATAAATGTTCTTTATGGCTTCTAGAGAGCTTTGTCTAGGGCCTCCCTCGCTGCGCGCGCGGTCTCGCCTTCCCCTATAAGCTGGGGCCGGCGGGGTGCGTACGCGCGCAGCTGCGCGTCGGCACACGGAGCGGGCGCAGACGCGGTGCCCTGCACGCGTGGCGGCTCGGAGTGCTCGAACCCGCGGTGGTCGTCCGGCTCGCGCGATATCGGAGCGTGCGCGCCGTGAGCGTAGCGAGGAGACCACAAAGTGTAGCCGTTGAGACGCTCTCATGAGTAAACTAAAACAGATGCGTAGATATTCGGAGCAAAGAGAGTCGATAAACTGAAGATTATATTTGCGAAATTTCGTACATGTTGGGAAGTTGGAACAGTTATACTTGCTAAAAAGGAGCGCAGACTTAGACACATTTTGGCAAAGTGAAGCGGGTTTGCTCTCATCAGCGCGACTTTCAACAGAGTCTTCGTCCCAACGTCTCGTCGTTGTCGTGCCATCCTCGTCCTGCCACCGTAATCGTCGGTGTTGTGCCGTAGTTGTCCCACCGCACTCGTTGTCATCGTTGTGTCGCTAACTTCTGAAACACTGACGGATGGTCGTCCATTTCTTATTGAACGGCTGTGAGCTGTAAAAGCGTAAACCAGTGCGTGTTGCCCATAAAAACTGGCCTTGCCCTCATATCTCGTTTTAAAGGACACCCCAATTGAAATCTGTACAAGCATATCAGTATGTCGACGTGCATGTATCATACAGTTTGTCGTGATCAGCTCACAGTAGCTACATGGTACGGAAGATTAACAACGAGCTTGGATACCTTTAGCTATTATTTTTCTAGCGTTTGTATAATTAATACGTATGTAATACGCATTAATATGGAAGAACCTCCGTTCCACTATCACTCGATTATGCTTGGTGAGTATATGATACCAGCCCGGTAGCACTGATCAACAATCGAATTTCTCCGCGCATATCACCTTTTGCGGTTACCGATAAACATGTCCCGGAGTGACTGGGAGTCCCTGCCCACGTCGCTCTAGTGTAACTGATCAATTCCGTAAAGCGCTTAGCGGTTTCTATGGTATTTACCCATTTCTTCTTCTATATCATATTTTTCTAGGTTCGATTTTGTTTCTGAAACACACCAACACGCTTACGTGCCCAGCTTTGGCATTAACTGTGCGCACCTATAGCTTACGTTTTCTTTTATTAACGAATATTCATTCCTTTTGGTTATGTGCTTGAACTCAAATCTGTCTTTTCCCATTCCACTCTATAAATAAATAAATAAATAAATAAATAAATAAATAAATAAATAAATAAATAAATAAATTAAGTATTACCTGACCTACGATATGTTCTTTGTATATAGCGCAGCCTCTCTTTACTATTGCCCCAGCTGTACGATGACTTATTTATTAGTTTCTTAGTTTTGTAGAAAGCCAAAGCTGTGTTTCTATTCTACAACTACACCTACCTGTTTATCGCGCCTGAAGAACAATAGTTTGTTAAACGGTGCGAAGATGCTGCGAAGATTTTCACGCCCCCAATGGGTGCAAAAAGCAATGAAACCGGTTCTCCGCTTTTCGAAACGGAAGACCCGCCTAACCGACTAAAGCAGCGAGGCTCGTCTTCGCGGGTGTTCCTGCATCACGTCCGGTTTGGTTTCTGATCCCATCGTTGCTTTGCGCCAGCGGAGATTGGCGGCCAGCCATTCTCGCTGTACCAATTAATTTCCTCGTCCATTCTTCTCACTCGTCCTTTTTCTTCTTATTATTATTATTATTTTTTTTTTTGTTAACAGCATTACGGGATGAACGCAGCGTCGGTCGCTGCTTTAGCGGTGAGCGTTTGAGACATCCTACAAATAAGGGTGGTGTGCACAGTTCGTTTTAACAGCAAGGTCTGATGCTTGTCACACGGGCTTGCTGCCCATACAAGGCATCCGGCAGTCGTTTCTCATGCAGTCTTTTTTCATTGTATGCACGGTTCTCGGCATAGCCTGAGCCGTGTACTTGGACATTCAATCAAAGATGCCCTGGTTTGCGGGCTTTAATAGCTTGGCCACACAACATCTCAAGACGTCCTGTTCCACTGATGAAATTTTTAAAAGAGACAGAGACGAATACATTTTAAACAATTTTTAAACAACAAAAAGGAAGGTGTTCGCTAAAAATTATTTCGTGAGTCGTTGCTGTCACATGTAGCTGAACTTTTAAGGGTCATGACCGGTGCTTTCACTGCTGTCGCTCTTTTTCGCTAGACTCATACAACTGCCGCCTGGCCCTATCCGTAGCACTAAGACCCCGCTACCTGACGCTGTAATTGTCAACAGTTGAGTATTCACCACTGCGGCGCGGGTCTTGACATCCTGTTGTCCCAGTCGGTTGAATGCCGATCTAAGGATCAAGATGAGCCAGTTCCGATTTCGTTAACGTGCTTTCGCTTATTTCTTCATTTATAGCGTCGCCTACAGTTTGCACTCTAATGTACTCACTCACAAACACCCATCGAAACTTTTTTATACCGCAGATCGCCTGTGAAGCTACCGAGTCGCAGAAGCATGCTTCTCCCCATAAAGATTCGCAGTGTGGAGAAGCCAGCCTTGAAGAACCACTTACAGAGAGTTATGCAGACACACATTGACGCCTTCCGAGGCGCTTAGAAGCTAGACGGACAGGTGTTCTTGGCTGTAGCTATTTTCACTAAGCTGCGTTAATGCTGAACACGCAACGGTGTTCCGCCAACGCGTTGCCACCAATCAGGACCTAATAGCTGTGCATTGCATGGTTTTGTCAACCTTTCCGCGACCTGGACGTGCCCCACGGACGCTCCGCTTCCTTCGTTTGGGTGCCACTAAATGCTCAGTATTGCGCTTTTTCTTGAACGACTTGCTCTCGAAAAACAGGCGGACGTGACGTTATTTCTGAAACGCATTTGATAATTCAATGCCTTTAGCTTGGCGTCCTCAATTATTTCGTGACGTTCTCAAGTGGGCTGACCCACAATAGCTTCTGTGTTTGAATAGTTTTATCCTTAAGGCAAGAAGTCACAAAACGTTTTTATAACTGAGTTATATGGGGGAGTTCCACATAGGTTTTCGAATGGTGGCAGTGGCGGCGACATAGGAAGGCGTGGTTGTCATTGACGAAGCACGGGCACATTGTACAGAGCGGAGCTGGCATAGCAGAACCGGCGCAGCATGCGAGAACATTCGCCGCGGATATAGCGAAGCTCTCGGGTAGCGAAGCGTTTCAAAAGACCGGATATAGTGAAATGCTTGAATATACTCTGGATTAACGAAGCGATTCCACGGACCAGACGTGTGGGAGAACTCGCTTACACATATTCGCTGTCTTTGTTGCACGATTTTCCCGGATATGCGTACACAGGCGAAGAGCTTTCCTTTTTCCTTCCACAACCGTGAATTTGATTTGTCAAAAGCAATCTTGGTGCTTTTTTTTCCTTACGTGGCATGCTTCGATCGCTAGCTGACTTATAGGTGACGAAGGGTGCAGTGCAGTCATTATACTAAGCAAGAGGTAGCAAGTTCGATCCCCGACCGCGGCGGGTTCATTGCGATGGAGGCAGAAGGCCAAAGTACACCGTGTTTGGGTGAACGCTACAGATGGTCAAAATTATTCCGCGTTGTCTCTTATAGCTGCTGAGTTCCTTTGGAACATTAACCCAATCAATCAATCAATCAATCAATCAATCAATCAATCAATCAATCAAATAATAAATAATAAATAAATAAATAAATAAATAAATAAATAAATCAGTTCCTCTGCAATGCATCTGTGATGCACCAAAGTTACGTACCCTGCCACCAAATCATGAAAAAAGAATTAAAAAATTCGCTTCGTCTTCCGCAGGATCATCAAGCTCGACTGACATCACTGACTGCACGAAACAAATTGAAGTTACCTGGTAGCAGCAACTTCCTGATTATTAACCTTAACACACATCTTAAAATTGCGGAATTGATGTTGATCATTGCTCGAGACACGTTCATTTAGTTTTGCAACTAGTACCAGTTTTGATATGTGCGTCCCGAAACGTGTGACAAAGCGCATTGGTGCTCCAGTCACGCATTCTCCCAGAAGGTGTCCTTAAAGGAGCACTAAATATGCCAGTTAGATCAGGCTGAATACCGAAAATACCTGTCGTGCCGTTGGCGGAGTCTTGGGAAGTCGGGGAAAAAAAACGCGGAAGTAAAAGATTCACTTGAAGTTACCGCGCTAGCTCTTCGTCTCACCCTGACATCAAAACAGCCTCTTCTGGGCAGAAAATTTAATAGTTTATTGATAAACAAGGATTACATTGCGTTGTAATGGATATCGCACATTCCACTGTCGCGAAATACCCCAAGGGACATCTTACAAGACGTTATTGTAGACACAGGGTTAGATCAGCGTTTGTGATACATGGAATTGCACAGCGATGTATACAGTGGTGGCATTTTATGTTCGGCATTGTGTGGATTGAGTTCGAACTAATCTATATGTGTGGCCATTCCATCCATGTTAACTAACACATGGATTGCCTTTCCCCAAAAGTGAAATGCCGCAAAGTGTATATCCCGCGTGTGTGAAGCGACATTCAACAGCAGTTAGACGCTGCTTGAACGCTCCGTTGTAGCAGTGCTATCTTTATTATCACAATATTTTTTGTAATCACTTTTTTATTTATAGTTATTTATTTATTTGCGTATTTGTTTTATTTCTTATTATTGTTCCAATTTATTTTGCAGGACAGAAGAGGGAAAAGAGAGAAGAGAGACGGATAAATGAGAGGTAGGAAGTTTAACCATAACTGAGCCCGGTTGGTTATCCTGCATACATCTTAAAGCGGCAAGCTGTCGGCGTGCCTTCTTGCTTTCGCTGATAGCTAGCTGCGTGTCTCGCGTGTCGATCACAGCCTGCGCGATGACACGGCGTTTGTCGAGTCAGGCAATGAGCGGACTGACTTCAAATGACTTCTGGGACCTGTATCACGGCGCGCGGGCGCGTTATCAAGCGGCACTATTATTTTGCGCTACGAGCGAAACATCGAGAAAAAAATATTTACGCAGGCCATAGCACGCTGAAAACGACTGAATGGGATGTTTTAGGACATCGCAACAGCATTTCCCGTTGGAGTTCACGCCCCTAGTTCAAAAATTTAAGAAGTTGATGAGTTAGTCTTCTTATTGTTGTACGAATTACCCAGGTAATTAGCGCAACAATAATTTTCCTGGTGACGCAAGAGCACATACGACTGAATATCGTAGGTGTTATAATCGTATACAATTCATTTCTTTTATATTTTTTAACAGCTGGCTAATTCGCTGGTTAACGTTAGCTAGTTAGCTGCGACATCCTGTATAGGTAAGCAAAGGTGTCATATACTTTTGCGGCCATCACGGATCCTCGCTTCCGATGCCATCGCGCAAACAGGTAGGACAGGTTTGACTCTTTTTTGTTTTTCTTTCACGTTCAGATGACTTCTCAAGTTTGCGAAACGATCGTCGGCGAACAGCAGCATAGCTACCGACAATGTCTCACTGCTCGTCCTTTCTCCTGCAAGCGGACGCCCGCATCAGCGCGAACCTGCACGACTCCCAGAACGAGCATTCCCTCACCGGCAGCGCGTTTCGTGACTCGCGTATGCCACCTTTTCTCGCGGCAGCGCCGGGTCGGCTCGCAGAGTCGAGACACCGCGCCCAATTCGCGGTGGTATCTTTTCTATGTTTATTTTTTTTTTTTTTTTTTTACTTGGTAGCCCAAGGCACGTCTCCTAGAGCAACGGCCTATTAGCTTTGGCTGACCAAGCCCGTCCATGTGTATGCACCGTGTGTCGCGCGACGCCGGCAGTGTTGCGCGGAGGTTAACCGCGCCACGACTCGGGAGGAGAGCTTCACCGCAACTGCCGCCTCGCCACGAGGCCGACTTGGCTCTGGCGTCGGTGGAGTTCGCTGCGATCGCCATTAGGGCGGCGCGTTGGCGCAAATTGGCCATTAGCCCGGTGCCAGCTGCGCGGTGGCCCATCCACCAGGAACGTGCGGGACATTGAGAGCCGCACCGCCTCGAAAACAGGTGAACAGAAAGGAAACAAAAAAAAAGGGGAGGGGGGGGGGTGCCGTGATGCGCTGGCCGTCCCGTTCCTTGGAGCTTTCTCCGCACGTAAAGACCATTATACCGATTTCCCTGAGAGCAGCAATATGCGCCGGCGCGCGCGCAGGTTCGGAACTTGGCCAGAACCTTCGCGTTATGGGGACTCGTGCGTTCAGCGCCGAAGTTGGCTGCTGGATGCGGGAAGCGTCTGCCGCTCTCTCGGCTCTTTGAGTTCGAGCTCGTCATTACGCACAACTGTAGGCGCGTGACGCGATAGCAGACTGAGGTCAACCAACAGACGAGAGTGTGCGGATGCCTGAATGAAAGAAACGAAGAGAGCTGTCCGACACAGCCTTCTGTCCTCGGCAAAACACACTACTCGCGAAGAAGGAGATACATTTCGGATAGATGAAAGCGTGGGGCCTTTGGCAATGGCAATGATTAATTTTTCATTGACGAATTATTCGAATTTTCACTTTCCTAAATTAATTTAACCGTATTTCTTCAGAAGGAAGACTCTATCGAGTGATCAGCTTTTGCGATAAAACAACGGCACGTGAGTTCAAGTGAACAAGCTGAAATTCAGACCAAATTCTTGGCGCATGCGCGAAACTTCAAAAAAAAAAATTTATTTGTATATAGGCCACATGAGTCTGTGATCCTATGAGCGTAATTATGTCACTTATTTCTGCAGCCTTGTAGAAACACGGTTTAAGGCGGTCGCTGAGCAAAACTGAATAGTAGCCCGTTAAAGAACCTGCAATGAAAGACCTTTAAAAATTCAGCATTGCGCACGTCGTGCAGCAACATATGCGACGAAAGGGCGATGACGCCAAGCCCAATGCCGATTTATTTACAACACGCGCACTTTCGTCTTTTTTGTTCACGGTCGTCCCGTGAAATGACCGTGAACCACCACAACCGACGACACACATTGCAAAGTAGTATGTTACGAACCTGAGAACACCCCCGCCCCCTCCCTTTTTTTTTTTTAACACCATGCTCAGATGTCAGAAGCAGCATCTGCATGTACGTTGACAAAGTAACTGTCTCCTCTTGCTTTTTTGGTAAAAGTCGCTTTTCTTTGCCTAAACGCACAGGCTAATATATCACTGCCACATCTTGTATCTTCGTGTCATCTCGGCGCATTGGAAGCGCTCTTCACGGCTGTTTTTTGTCGTCTATGACGAAACAACGATTTAAATCAAATTTTTTCAACTTTCTCGGAAGCTGACGGCAGGGATATGATTACACTTTCGTGCAGTTACACATGCATGTGATTTTTTATCTCTGAAGAAAAGGTGGCGTAATCGCTTTCGAGTTAACTTTGAGAAAGTTTATAAAACACGCCTTGATGGTTTTCAATAATTGTTCTTTCCTTCGTGTATTAATATATGGAATGTCCTTCCGGATTGCATTATAACAGCACAAAATGTTAAAGAATTTTATACTCAACTAGAATTTTATTACAGGCAACGAGATAATTAATAATTGGCCATGCTTACTGTTATTCTGTGTATACTGTGTATACTTGTTCATCCTCCCTGTAATTTGTGTTTGACAATGCTGTATAACGTTGTATTGTCGGTGCTGAAATCTATCTTTTTATTTTGACAATTCCTCTCCTGTAATAGCCCTCAAGTGAGGACTACATTATACCTAAATAAAAAAAATAAATACCAGAGGTTTTAGGAGATTATATTGACGTGGCATGTCGCAAAGCTGCAAATCAGGTTTCAGCTTCTTTTCTTGATGCCACGAATGGTAGGTGGTGACATTCGTGGTGGGCGTAGACCCCACTGTGACGAGGACGTATTTGGTGCAGCTGCGAAGGCCGACAGCGAATATGCATGGTATCCGGCGGCAAGGTGATACAACGAGGTTGGAAAACGCGACACCCGCATGTTACCTACATGATCCTCATAATAATTTAGTCATGCCACCCTTAAAACCAATTATAACGTATTGCTGCAATCTGTTCCCCGAAGACAACACACGTGAATACCATATAGCCCGAACCTCAACGTGAGTGTCACGCCCCTGCGCAAACACGGTCAAGCTCCAGGCACGCATGAGGGCGAAATGTCTGTAAAAGAAACAAGAGCGTACCTAATAAAGTTCCTATAGAGCGTCGACAGTATACATACACCTGCCCACAAAACTTATCTCTGTTAATTTAATTCTTTTTCTGTTAACTTACTAAGCTTCACATTCAAGTGTGAAATGTCCGAATAATTGCCTAGAGAATTATTTTCACTTCTTACACGGCAACCACCAGAATGTTGGAACGCTTGTATGCCGGCGCACTATATCAACATAAAATAAAGAGCGAGCAAGAAAGCACTAGCATGCGTTATTGAGTTTACGCGTTCGCTTGCCATCGTAACAGTGGCTTCATTCAGGCTCAAGACCGTACACGGGACTAAACTGTGCTTGAAAATCGGTTACGGAACGACTTCCCTTGGCACTCCTATATGAAATCATGCACGGCAGATGGTCTGGCTATTTCTTTTTTTTTTAACCAGAAGCTGCGACGTTGTTACGTTTCCCCACATACATCCGGAATCAGAATCAAACAGAAATGTCATGATCCGGATGAACATTGCGGCTCGCATCAGCTGATGATGATGATTATGATGATGATGATGATGGTTCATTATCATCTGCTTAAAGACGGGGCGCTGACAAATAGTCACCTAGCCTGCTTGAGTTAACCAGCTATGCTATACATACTTTTCATTCTAGCAATTTCTGTATGCACCTCCTTAATCTTTTTCCCTTCCTCAAAACTTCTCTACCTTGTTCCGCTACCTAGGCCTATAACGGATCCGCTCGTATCAATTCTTCTTCCCTCTTCAAGCTCTTCCCTGCTCTTTTTTCCACCAATAGTCTGAACGTCTATTGCTTATCTCGACTGCTGACCGGTTGTTGCTTCCGTCCACTTTAAGCACTTCCGGAATGTGTACGTTACCTACGGTTCTCACTGGGTGAATCCCTTCCCATTCCAGCATGAATAGAGTCACTGTACATGCTCTCTCGGAACGTGTACAGTGACTTTAAGATGGATGGATGGATGGATGGATGGATGGATGGACGGATGGACGGACGGACGGATGGACGGATGTATGTATGTATGTATGTATGTATGTATGTATGTATGTATGTATGTATGTATGTATGTATGTATGTATGTATGTATGTATGTATGTATGTATGTATGTTATGAGTGTCCTCTTTGGAACGGGGCAGTGGCTTGCGCCACCAAGCTCTTGGTATTATACTGGCTAATGTCCTACCTAGGTTAAACAATAAAAAAAGAAAAAAAAAACACTACGAACTACCACGCCCAAATTTTCTGATCTCCTATTGCGAACTGTGCTTTTGTACGTCTCCGTCTTTTGTCGTTTCCCTACTTTTCTTCCACCAATCCTCCAATCGCATCTTACTAATTCTAAGCCTGAACGGTTTGGAGCGCCTCTCGACGGCTGCTGTGAGAACTACTGCCCGTGGCGCGTGGCACGGTCCGAGCTCTGGTGCGCGTGCTCAGAATGCCCAGCTGAGATCTGTGTCCCTATAACTTAAAGCTATTCCAATCCGTTTTTATTCCGATCTCCTGACGTCGAATGTACATAACCGCCGACGCAAGCATCGGGCGGTGACCCGCAGCGTGGCCTGAACGGCCCAATCAAACTCTCTCCTCGTCTATAGGAGGTCACTTTGGTTTACTTCGAAAACGAATAACATTGCCTACATTGAACGGTTTTTCTTACCTAATTGGCTGACAAGAGGCGAATAGCACGCTCAAGTGGAGAGGGATTAGATGGGGCCGAGCCAGCGCAGTGAAAATCGATAACCGGATGAAGAGGCAGGTGCCGGCGTCTGCGATTAGTCCGCTTACCCTTACTTAGCTTGCGGTGGCTTGTCTAAAATCGCGACGGCTTGCAACGGGCAGTTAAAAATGCCGCTAAAACGGATCCTCAGCAAAAAGATTTGGCAGTGTGATGTCGTATACGTGCAGAAAGGACTCGATAACGTTATAGACTACGCAAAAAGCTTTATTATACGCAAATAAACCGATACTCTCCGGCAGGTGCGAATAGCCAGTGCCTGAGTGATCGGCGGGCAGCCATCTTTTATTCCTTTAGGGAAGGGGCAGTATCCGGCTATTCAGATAAAAATTCAGTTCGGCACATTAATGCATCTTTAACGCGTGCACGTCACTTTGACGAGGTGAGTTTTCGCAGTTTTGTGACGTCGAGTGACAGACAGGTGAAGTGCGTGCAGCCAGAAACATTTTGACCAATAGTAGAGGGTTAATGGCGGAAAGGCGTCGAATCAGAAATAATTATTTTTCTTTTTTCCGGTCGAATCATGCATAATCAGTGTGTACGCGTCATGTCAGATGGGGAGCTATCGCGGTTTTCGTGACGTCGCATGACAGACAGGCGAAATGGGGGTGGTGGAAAATAGTTTTTGATCAATTGGGGAGGGCGTATTGCAGCATTGGATTAGAAAAGTATGGAATACCTTTACGTTATAGCGTCCCTGGCCTGGTTTCGCTGGAAGATAAAACCTTGGCTGTACGTGGTCTCGGTGTCTTTATTCAAGGCCAAGGCCGAGTCCGAGAACTCAGGTTCACACTACTATGAAGGCCAAATGTGCAGCAGTTTCTGCACCATTTGTTCCCTTTACGGAAAGTGAATGGTGGTGTAAACTTTCGTTTCCCTTCATCTCACTTCGGCAGCAAAGTTAGGTCGTTACGTCGGCGATCTTAAGAAGAATGGTTCTCGATAACGAAGAATGAAGGCCTAGCGACCAAGGTTGGACCCATCGTTATGGTGACACGCAGGCGGCTCGCCACGTCATTGGCCTGGGTTGGCGTGGCTTCGCTCGTGACAGCTCGCACCTGGAAACGAACGCGCACGTAAACGCTCGAAGCTGTCGTAACACCGAAAGACAAAGGCATGTATAACGCATGAACAATTATCACCCTTTCGGCTTTCCTGCGCTCACGAGAGCGTGTACCTTGAGGCGAATGAAGTTCTCGTTGACGCTCGGAAACGCACGAACGAGTCCAAACGTGTCTATGAAGCTTTCTCGACTCCAAGCGGTGCGTGACAAACTGGCACGGTTCCATCCGGTGGGAACGCTGCGTCGAGCACGAAGACCGATGGAAGCATGCGAAAGTTCTCTGTCTGAGTTTTAGCAGTGTTTCACGACAAATAACACGCGCTGAGTTCGGTTGCACCGCCAGATGAAAAATGCATATGAGGAGAGTATCTTATAGGGCTCTCAATACGAGCAACAAATGCTGTGACCGCAATTCTGGCGTAGACTGGGCCAATCGCTGACCGTGTGCTGCGTGCACACCTCTTTGTGACTTTACTTTCACTGTTCCTGTAGCAGTAACGAGTCTGTAGTTTGTGCGGTCATATTGCTTGACTCAGAAATCAAACAGCTGTGATTAGTCGTTGCTGTTTGCGTTTGGTTTGTGTTTCATTTGATGCTGATGGTACATATATGCACTGGATGTCACTACCCAAGGTCGAAGTGATAGCTTATCATGAGGAGTAGCTTACCTAAGGGGTTGCCGTTTCGTGGATGGCTTTCGCCAGCTGTGGCCGTCGGGAACCATGGGTGGAATTCACTAAGCTGCGCTATTCATGCGCAATTTCTTAGCCAGGAAGTTCTTGCGCTAAGATTAGGGTTCAACCGAAGTGGCCGCGCATTTAACTTATGGCGTCGTATGAGAGCGAGGTGGAAGCAAAGCTCGGATTAAATGAAGAGAAATGAAAAGAAGTGCTGTCAACTGGTAGCATGATCGCACATCGTGCATATGTAGTTGAGGCTATATTATTACGGCAAATCATTGCCCATCCCCTATTCGACAGCTTCCGTTTCCGGGAGTCTGCTACAGTGCCGACAAGCGCAACCGCGCTTCCCCGTTGACCGTATCGCCATGTATCGCTGTCAAAAGAATGGTAGTGAAAGCGTTAAGCATTCTTCTCACATTTCTGCAAGAGACAGTGCCGATGGACACATGGTGACATATTTGGCGAAGAAAGAGACGCTCAGTCGGAGCAGTTGCCGGCCAGCTGTGCCATGCTAACCCCGCCTGTATACATAATTCGAATGCACACATTTTTGCAGGTTCAGGCGGCCGCATTCCGACAGAAGCGAAATGCACATAGGCGCATGCACTTCAATTTTGGAGAACGGTATTAAATCATAGGATGGTGATGTCAGAGTCTGGAACGCCTAGCTACGCTGTGTGTCATAGCCAAAGTGGCACCTCATATAGAAGTAAAGGCTAATCAGTCAACATCACCACAGTGATGAGCGCCAACGTTTCCATGCATTTACCAGCCTCATAAAAACACACGTTCAAGTGCAGAACCGTACACGAGGCACATAGCGGTTCAACATTCCAACTGGTTTCGAATTAAATTGGTTCAAGTCGTCGATCTTGCCACACTGACGAACTTTGTTCGGAGTAGTCACAGCGCATATAGTACGAGGCCAAGGTAGGAGTGGTGGTATCCAAGCGGCACCCGACGCCGTTCTGTAAATATGCGAATGCGGCTTCGCAATATGGCGCGAACTTCGGCTCAAGAGCAACAGTCCGTTAAAATTGCGGACAAATTTTGGATGTTGCAAAACGTCATCAGTGTATTTTTATTATTCACTGCAGGACGGAGGCCTCTCCCCGCGATCTCTTTTATTGCCCCTATATTTGCGCTACCTGACTCCGAGTTATGCCTGCAAATTTCCTGATTTCATTACCCCACCTAATTTTCTGCCGTCCTCGACAGCGTTTCATTTCTCGTATGGCACCCACTCTGTATTTCTAGTACACCACCGATTATCGGCCCTATGAATTACGCGGCCTGCCCAGCTCATATATTTTCAATCAGATCCACACCGCTCTCTTCCTCTCTCTCTCAGGATTAGGGCCAACATTTTTCGTTCCGTCGCTTGTTTGATCGGTCCTTAACTTATTCTGCCGCCTCATTCTTAACCTCCAAGTTTCTGCTCCATATAATAGTACTTGAAGAAAGGGATGATTGCGCACTTTTCTTCTCAAAGACAGCGGTGATCTCCCGGTCACGATTTGGTAATGCCGGCCGTATGCACTCCGACCCATTTTCATTTTTCGGTGAATTTCCGTCCATTGTCAGGGTTCCCTGTGAGTAATTTACCCACATCATCTTACTCCTGTACACACTCTAGAGACTGACTGCCGATCATGAATTCTTGTTCGCTTGACAGACGAGAAGAAAGGGAACGGTTAACTGAGGGGCCCGATATTTATTAATCATATGATTAATAAATATCGGGCCCCTCTGTTAACCCCCTTTCTTCTCGTTTATTACATAACGAGGGTCTCTAATCCGGCAACATTGATGCCTTCAGGTAGCATGCGTGTGTTTATTGACCAGGTACACCCAAATAGATCACGTACTCGTGACGCCTACGGCAGAAAGGATGTTCCACATCCGCCGCCAAGGTTTGTCAGGGGTGACGCTGGGTAACACTCCCAGGGTTCTAGTATAGGAAACATAAATACCCAATAAAGTGGATGGGTAAACGGCGCCGCGGTAGCTCAATTGGTTAGAGCATCGTACGCGTAATGCGAAGACGTGGGATCGATCCCCACCTGTGGCAAGTTGTTTTTTCATACGCTTTCATTTTAATTAATTTATCATTTCTTTAATTCATTTAGTAAGTACAAGTAATTTCCTCTATGTTGTCCTTGTTCTCAATGTTTGTTGGCTCCTTATGTTCGCTTGACAGGTTATTCAACATTACCTTTGGCTTCTGCATATTATTATTCTGCATATCATTCTTCAACCTACTCTTACACTTTCTCAGTTAATTAAGGTCCTTATTCAATTGTTGCAATGTGTCCCTGGCGTTGCTGAACAGGAGAATGTCATCGGCAAGCTGAAGGTTGTTGAGATATGTGCCGTTAATGATCGCTCTTAATCCTTCCCAGTCTAATAGCCTGAACACTTCTTCTAAGCATACAGTGAATATAATCGGAGAGGCTGTGTCTCCTTGACTCACCACTTTCTTGATAAGCATGTTTCTACTTGTGGATAATTAAAAGACGTGAAGAGGGAATTATCATTGAGGCAGAGTCGAAGCCTGAGAAGTTGCGGATACGCGCTGTGGCTGAACGTGTAAGAGTAAACGTGTAAGTTTCACATAAATGAAATAATTATTGAGTTGTCAGCCGTATGCTGCGAGCACCGCGACCTTGACATGAAGTTCGTTCAGTCCTTCAGTACGATCCATACGATATGCGCTTACACCGCTAATTACACACACATGTCGTAGCTTCGTCCAAACGCACCGAATTAAGTGATCGAACTGTAAGCCGACGGGAGAGCGCACAAGACTGCATAATTCGAGCGACGTAAATGCTGATCTCGCTGATACGACACATTTTAGCGACAGCGCTTAGCGTCGCGCACACTTCATATTGTTCATTTCGCGATACTAGGCCACTGTGACCGGCTCTTTCATGTCGTCATGTTGATCGGACTGATACTGCGCACCCGGAGCGGAGCCCCGTAAGACTGTCGCGGGCTGGAAGAAAATGCCTATGAAGGGTTTCTTAAGCGATAGGAGGAAACTGTAGAAAGAACATCGCACGAAGCGACTGAAAGACATGAGTGACGTCATTTCGCCCCAGACTGATGTTAGTCTGGGGTTCAGAACAATCATCTACAGCCGACGATGACCATTGTCTGTTGTCACTTTTCTTTGTCGTCTGGTCTTCCCATGGCCTGTTTGTTGCCTGTTACCGGCACCCGCCGTGGTTTCTTAGTGGCTATGGTGGTGGGCTGCTAAGCACGAGGTCGCAGAATCGAGTCTCGGCCCCGGTGGCCGCATTTCGATGGGGGTGGAAACACCCTTGCACTTAGATTTAAGTGCACGTTAAAAACCCCCCGGTGGTCCAGATTATTCCAGAGCCCCCCACTACGATGTGCCTCATAATCAGATCGTGGTTTTGGCATGCAAAACCCGTAATCTCTCTCTCAGTTACTGGCTTTGTGCATGCAAAACAAAAACATAGTGGCGTCTTTAGGAGCATTATGCTGCGCGCATTTTTACCAAAAACGGAGTGTCTCAATTGATACTTGTCAGTGTGGTTACATATATATATATCTGTGTGCGTGCGTGTGTGTGTGGACTCATGCGACATTTCTTCGCTTCGTTCGTGAGGTGTGTTTTATTTTACAGCGTTACTCTTCTAGCAGTCCACATGATTTTCGTATGAATTGTGGTACGTGATTTTGTTCGCAGTTTTTTTATATGTCATCGTATTGACGTCCCGCTTCATTGACAGGATTGCCATCCGTCGTACGCATTCATTCGTTCGTTCACACCGCAGGCCACAGAAGAGCAAAACCGTGGGCACAGACAATACGTCGCTTCGACTTGTTGCTGAATTGAAACTATAAGCTATGTAATAAAAGGCTGAGGCTAACAGCACGGAAGACGACAGCGAATTGTACTACAGCAATAAGTTTTGATAATTAGAAATGTTTAGGCGTGTTTTTTTATTGTTTCTTCTCGCATGGAGAGTTATAGCCTCAAAGCGTCGGGCAAAATAATCATCTGCAGCTCTATGAGCGAGCGAAAGCTCAAACTAGAAAAAAAAAGGAGTGCTCGAAACACGTCAATGAAAAACTGGACGGTTGTCAGGGGTGGACGCCAGACTTTTACTACCACCCAGCAGTGTCACGGAGAGTATGAAGAATCCGGCTATTGCGCGCATAAAGGAACACAGCCTATCAGACATTAAGCAGAAGTTTGCAGCACGGCATTAATGTTCCACAGCAGCGCCCGCCCAATACAATTGTGCACTAAAACAGCTCAATGCACTTTGAAAGGACAAATCAGAACACGCCACAAAGATATAAGCACGCGCAATCATCGGCTATCTATTGTGGCCCCTGGACAATCAGCCGCAGCAGCGCGTTCCAGCGCTTTTACCCGCGTCAGCTCGAGCTGCGCAGATAGACATAATTATGTTCGTAAGACTGCTACACCGCTATTGTAGAAATTTCTTCTTATGTCGCCATCTGCGATGGCTGTTTAGGTCTTGTGAATCGACTTAGGAAGCGGCGATGGCCCTCGCGGTAGCCACCACGGACGCCGAGGTGATAATAAGCGACTCGCAGGCAGCGATACGCAACTACGCTAGCGGCCGGATCTCCCGGGAAGCGGCCCGCATTCTCCAAATTCAAGAGGGCAATATTTGCCGCAAAAACGACCATTTCCTCGTACAGACCCCCGCCCACACGGACCCTCCGCTCCCGGGCAACGAAGACGGCCCACGCCGCAGCTCGAGGACTTACATGCCAAGCCGCGGCACCCGCCGGAAATCCCGACATCTCGCCCACGGCGAGAGCGATGCGGGAGTGGACGTGGGGGGACTGCATGACCACATTCAGAGACATCACGCAACACTACAGATTGAACAGATGTAAATACCCACCATCGCATGCTAAACTAAACAAGAAACAGGTGGTTGCCTGGCGGCAATTGCAGACACACACATATCCGAACCCGGCGATCCTTCACCTCTGCTACCCCGACATTTATTCATCAGACGAGTGTGTAGTGTGCGGAACCAGAGCGACGCTGCAGCACATGCTGTGGGCATGCACCGGTAGGGAGCAGCAGGAGTCCTCGACGAACCGGGTTAGACATGGCAGTATCGTACCGAGGGGCGCGTTGGGAGGCGGCCCTGCTCAGCCACGACCTCGCCGTTCAACTGTGGGCCGTCCGGCACGCCGAGGAAGCCGCCCGTGCCCAAGGACTCGAGGCTGTCGCCTATAGCTGGGGTGCTTATGGCCCCACCCCGCCCAAATCGCCGGAAATTTCGAATAAAGTTTTCACTCGCTCGCCTTAACGCTTGCTATTGCCGGAAGCATCGAAGTTCGCACCTGTGCTACCTTTGCACATAACCTTTTTTCGACTACAGCGCTCGTCTTTGCAGCCGCGGGCATCGCAAGCCTGCTGAACTTAGGAACAGTTTTAGCTTTGTGAATACGTTTCCTTCGTAAGATTTTTCTTACGCCAAAATTTGTTCGTAAGTTCGCTTTGTGAATTCCGCTCCACATTTAAACGAATGAAGAAAAAAATTAAAATGTTAATGTGGCGTATTGAAACAAGGTAACACAACTCGCACGTGACATCACGTTCGTCATCTACACCGACCGTCTTAAATTTCTCCCTACAACGTTTGGATCGCTTGCTCATTGTCTGTGAAGTGCAACGCGTTTGTGACAGGGGTGTACGATTGTGAGCGTGGTGATGCCGAAAGGCAATTGTTCAGAGTTTTGCCCTGCGTATACTACGATGATGTTGTCGGCTCTACGCGGGCATGATACGAAACGAAGACCCAACTCTGCGATGGCGTGGACCCTTAAACACTCAGAGTCGGTGCGGATGCGACTGCAGATGTGGGGTTACTGCCAGTTACAACGCAGGTGGACATTATCAGTTACCTGGTTTTGTCGAACAGCTATGTTACCTTGCAGCAGATGAAGGAGTATAAATCGTTGGATGCCCATAACTATTTCGCCAGCGGCTGCAGTTGCAGAATATCGCAGCAATGCTACTCCATGCAGTCGGGGCGCGTCATCGTATTCGGCGAGGTAAGGCAAAAACGAACGAAAACACATTCTTGCACACCCGGAAGCATAAACGACAACGACATACATCGTTTTTTTGATCTACGGTTCCGTTCAGGCGTAGCCGATTTGCCGCGCGAGCGGATGTTGCTGTTCAGTCTTTCTAAGAAACCTGTGCACAGAGCATTGTTAAATGTAAACGGGGCGCAACCTTGCTTACCTATACTAACAGGAAAATTCAAGTTACATGGTTAGATGCCGCAACTCCTGTACGCGGTCATATAAAGCTTCGCGATGAGGTCATTGACCAAATGCAACTTGCGAAAACTGATTCCAAGTAACATTTTTTTTTTTTTTTCAGGTCAGCTATTCTCAGCGGCTTCGGGATCCAGACCTAAAACGGTGGTGCTTAGCTACTAACACAGATGGCAACATCATAACAGCTCGAGTTCACCTGCATGACAGATGCAGGGGAAGCATGCTTGCACATTGGTACTGTACTATTTGCTGCAGAAACAACAGTGCGCTTAAGGGAAACGAGAGCGCGCACAGGAAGAAAAAATGCATGGCTCCCAGCCAAATGCCCCGGCACACAGCCAAAGCGCCTAAAACACATAGACTTCTCGTCATGCAAGAAGAGAATGGAACTGTGTAATCCTACGTTCGGTTCATTGCAGTTGGGCTTATTAGCCCTCTTGCTTCCTGTTCGGTAACTATATATTGCGCATATAGGCATTCTTGGGAACGAAACAACAAATGCGGAAAGGCGCGTACACAGCCGTCCGTACGGCTGCAGGATCGGTTGGCACTCGGCAATGGTGGACGCGGTCACGGAAGCCGCCGGAGTTATGAAAGTTATGAAAGTGAAGTGACTAATACGATTCTTCGTTAGACAACGGCAAGTGATATGGATATGCCAATCTAAAGGAACAGAACACTCGCTGATACATACCTGCACCAAATAGGGCTGCACGCATTTTTTATTCCTTTGTTAATGTTTGGTACCACATGATATGCGGCAAGTCCCCAATTAAAAGAAAAAGTAAAAGAAAGGGATCTCAGTAAACACTATGTTACGAGGAAACAACAAAATAATAATAAACTCAAGGCGGACACGGGTATTTGCATCTTCTAGAACAGAGAAAGGTATTTATTTAAAACAACAGAGCGAGATTATACAAACAAAGGAAGCGATCGGGACTCGCGACAGGAAAAACAAAATAACGTACGTACTTAGAAATACGCTCTACACGAGAGACAGAAAAAAAGAGACTGAAATATTCTACGAGATGGAAGACAATGAATTGCATGTATGAAAAAGAAAGAGACGTGGCCTTATAGGAGGAGGAAAAGAAGAAAGGAAATGTAGTCAGGTCAACCAGACGCACGTCCGGTTTGCTACCATACACGGGGGAAGTGGTCTAAATGTTGAAAAGAAAGAAAAAGGAGAGGGATGGAGGTGAGTACCCTCAGTGGGAACACATGCGGTTGTCCATCACTTCACGCCTATAATCAGTCAATGAGGTCAGTCGATTGCATGAATCGTAGCAATGCCCGCGTCGCTTTGTAAGCCGGTGACGCGTGGGGCATAGTCCGAGAATATTGGTCTCTGAAAATGGTCTGCTGTCGCGTTCGGAAGAACGTCGCGTTCGATGTCATAGAAATTGCAAAAACAAAACATGTGCTCGATTGTCTCTTCAAAGTTGCATAAATCACAGATCGGTGCGTCAGACATTCCAATAAGGAAGGAGTAGGCTTTCGTAAAAGCCGCCCGTGACCAGAGGTGGCACAGTAATGTTGCATCATGGCGGGAGAAGTTCGATGGAATCTGCAACTTCAATGTAGGATCCAGCCAGTGGAGACGGCAGTTGGAGAAAATCGAGGTGTTCTACAAAGTTTCAGTCTTAGTTTGAGCAAATAAGCGAAGACCACTCACAGCATCTGTCCTTGGTGAGGGTACAGGAAGTGTCAAGGTTTCCTTATGAGCTGACCGGGCGGCATCATCAGCAAGGTCATTTTCAACGATGTCACAGTGCCCCGGAAGCCATTGGAAGATGCTGTCATGTCCGTCTATGAGGGCTTGATGTAGAACCTCTCTGCTCCAAAACACCAATTGTTCATGGGTCTTACGCCGTAAGGCTGACTTTATACTCTGAAGGACTGCCTTGGAGTCACAAAAAAACGACCCACTTTCGAGGTTTTGCTTGTACTATGTAATTATCAGCGGCACGTAGGGCGGAAAGTTTTGTTGCCGTAGAGGTTGTTCTGCGGGACATTTGAACCTAATTATGACTTGTAAGGCCGGGATGATAAAGCGAATGGGGAGCTGGTGACTGAGACAGAACCATCGGTGTAAATGTGCGTTCTTTGTTCGTATGCCTCGTTCAGCAATTATAGCGTCAACTGTCGTAGAGCAACCGTTTAACAACGAGTCTTCTTCGTAATGTCCGGAATCGTGAGGCGTACTGGTGGCTGTCGTAGGCACCACAGGGGTAACAGTGGTCTTGCTGCTGGTGTAAAGCCCGACGGAAGGTAGCCTTGACGTGTCACAACAAGGAACTTCATTATATATGAACAAGCGAAATTAGTCTCCACCTCAGCTGGATGCAGTGGGGCTCCATAAAATGTCCCTGTCAATAATCACACCTAAGAAGTGGTGAGACTTCTGGAATGTGAAAGCCTGGCCATTGAGAGAAACAAGGTACGGTGACGTGTTTGCGCGTAAACGCGATTAACGCGCATTTTTCTGTGGACACAATAAAGGCTTGTTTGCGGAGATACGAATAAGTTAGGATGGCTCTTCACTGTAACCTTGCGCGCAATTTAAGACGAGTCACCGCAGAAGACCAAAGACAGATATTATCAGCGTACATTAATAGGAGAATTGTCTTGGGTAATATTTCAGCATAACACCCTGGAAGAAATCGCCGAGGCGCGGAAGACCGCTCAGCTCGCGCGGCTATCGGAAACAAGAATGGGCAGACAAGGGCTGCGTGACCTAGGCCTGGGACCAAAGGAAAGGGGACCCGAAAATACAGAAGTGCCTGTACCGGACGCAATTAGTAGACGGCTACGGGTATGTCCGGTGCCAAGAAACATGAACCCTGAGTTCCACAAAGAGCAGCGGGCGGCGAAGGCCAAGGAGCTCATCGATCTCCATGCCAAAGACAGGGGTGCCGTGTTTGTGGACGCGGCAAAGTATCCACATGACAGAAAGGCATTCGCCGCTGCAGTCGTCGGGGCATCAACCGGTGCAACGAGAACAGCGGCGAGTGTGCGGACTCGAGGGGCGCATCAAGCCGAGGAGGTGGCCATTGCTCTGGCCATCGCCGACCCCGAGTGCACGACTGTGCACTGTGATTCTAGGACGGCAGTGAGAAATTACGCCAGAGCAAGGGTGTATGGTGAAGCCGCGCGTGAGTTGCGTGTGGTCGATCTCGCGAGTGAAAGTCGGTGTGTGGTGATAAAGTGCTTTCCGGCCCACATGGGCAGTGATGTGTCGGATCGCGGCAACGCTAACCACAACGAGACGGCGAACGCGGCGGCGCGAGGACTAACCAACCGTGCCGCTGCTACTACAGCCGACCTAAAACCAAGGACAAAATGACTTCCTACAACGAAATTGTGAAATGGTACCGACTAGAGCGAAGGACTATGCCGCCACCTCATCCTGGCTTGACCCGTAAGGAGGCGGTTTTATATCGACAACTTCAAACGGGGTCGTTATTCACCCCGGTGCTGATGAGGCACGTGTGTCCGAGTGTTTATGAAAGTGATCTGTGTTGTGTGTGCCGAAAGGAAAGAGCCACTGCAGCTCACATCCTTTGGGACTGTGCTAAGAATCCGCACGAAGCTGCAACGATAACAACGATCCCGCCGCGGCTCGAGGCCGCAACGAGGTGCTATGACCAAGATGTCCAAACCCAGGCCGTCCAGCAGATCTCGGCGGCCCTCGAAAGGCAACGACCGAGCGAAACCGGAGGGAGGCTGCCACCCCAAAAGAGGGGCAGGCGCGGTCGACCAAAGGGAATAGTGCGGCCGCGGCCGAAGTAGAGGCGCCACACGCCGCGAAGACGTCATGGCCGCGTCACGGTAACGCCTCCCTAACAGGGGAAGGCTAACCGTTCTGCAGGCATTCACAACAAAGTTTCTTCACTCACTCACTCACACAAGGCCAACCAAAGTTCTTGGCGGCAAGATCTGTTTCTGGATAAGTAGCTACCTAGAAAAGAGATGCTTTTACAGTGAAGCTCTATATAGCTACCCTCCGGTGGTGGTCGATGTCCGTCCGTCTAGTATACGCGTCGCGCCGACACAAAAAAATGTTCGCCTCCAGTTTCTGGCGAATGCTCTGTAGCTGTCAATCTTATCTACGTATCTTGGAAAAGGTCATACTAATTGGCCGCTAAGATGACTCTGTCATCACGCTAAGTTTCACTTACTTGTCGTAATTAGTTAGTTCACAATGAAGTTATAAACGTTACAGAATTCCCGTCTGCTGTCAATATATGGTCGTCTATGGAGGGAGTATATGGTTAAACAAAACGGCTGTAACTCTTGTTTTACCGAAATTATCCCGAAACAAATTAGATCACAATTAGGCGCTAAGACGACTCTAACATTACACCGAGTTTCATTTACTTTTCTTAATTACGTAGTTCGCAGTGAAGTTGTAAATATTGTGGAATTCCCGTCTGCTGTCTGTACATGGGCTTTACGGGAGGGAAACGGACATCCCCATGCTTGTAATAATAATAATAATAATAATAACAATAATAATAATAATAATAATAATAATAATAATACCTATATATACGCAGACGCGTCGATTGAAGTAAAACACACCACAGCTTCGCTGCTCATCCTTCTTCACATACAGAGTGGAAGGGCTGAGGAATTTTTTTCATGCTCAGGATGGCCCAACCTTCCAGCATTACAGTAACCGTGGGGTCCGTCAGGGCAGACGGAGTACGGAGCCCAATGCTCTTCAATCTAACACTCATTGGACTGGCCGACACCCTTCCATGAACCGTTAGGCTCTCCATCTATGCCGACGACATTTGTATTTGGACGTCAGGTATTACGCGACTCCAGCTTCGCGTACGGCTTCACAAAGCCAAGCACCCTAACATTGTCCTCCTACCTTCCAGAACAAGGACTTCAAATATCATGGGAAAAGTGTGCAGTGGGGGCATTTACCGGGAAACCAATGTCTCCATACGTGATATCCGTCGACGGACAGCCAATCTCGTACAGCACAAGTCACAGATTTTTGGAGGTGGTCATTGACAGAAATCCCATCTGGAAGCCTCATGTGAATTATGTGATAAAACGACTGACGGGAATTTGACATCTGTTAAGTTCCTAGCAGGAAAGATCTGGAGAGTGCCAATACAATCTGTGCTGCAAATGTACAGGGTCCTATGTACAGGATTCCTGCGGTACAGCCCACCCGTCATCTCCAACAGCTGCAGAGCTAACCTGAATACAATCCTAGTCATCCAAGCCCAAGCCTTGGTTTACCGTGGAGTGCGCCAACGCCTGAAGTTATTACAGTCTCTCAAGATTACACTATAAGAACGGACATTACCATTGAAACAATGCGTGTGCCCATAAGACACTTCACCCGGACCCACCACATTGCAAGTCTCTCTCTAAAAAGGCCCCACACAACATTCAGTGCAAATGTCTTCGCGCACCGTGCCTCTCTCAGGTCAGGTTACGTACCTGCGTCAAGACCTTCGATCCATACATGGTGTGTGAGACGTAATCAAGTAAACCTAACAATCCCAGGACTTCAGAAAAAGTCGCACTTACCGCTATCTACGCTCAAGCAACTTAGTTTACTCCTCCTGTGCGAGAAATATAGTGACTGCACACACGTCTTAACTGATGGCTCAACTACATCAATTAGTTTCAGTGGCACTGTAGTCATACCGACAATGGGAATAACCCAGTGGTTCAAGACTTCCCATGTCACTACGTCTACAGCTGTAGAGCTCGCGGCTCTCCGCGAAGCGCTTCATGTGATAAATACTGAAAGTCCACGAAAATAGGCAGTCTTCTGTGATTTGAGGCCGGCTTTAAAATGTGTACAGTCATTTCTCCGACATGGAGCTCACGATCAGCTGACGTGCGAAATCGTGGAACTTGTCCATCAATTGAGAGAAAAAGGCCATGATATTTCTTTTCAATGGATACCAGGCCATTGCGCGCGGTGTCATTGGAAATGATGACGCAGATAAGGCAGCTCGGACGTCAAACAAAGAAGACAGCTGCGTCCCCATTCCTCTCTCAAGGACCCACGCTGCGAGACAACTTCGCATTCTAGCACGCATGCTCTCCATAGCAGAGTGGAATGCCGCACATACAAGGCGCACCAGACTGCACAGCCTAAACCCTTCGCTGGAACTCAGACATCCTGTTGGTCTGCACCGACGCGAAGAATCTCTTCTCTGTCGGTTGTGGCTGAGCGTTGGGTTCACGTAAGCTTATTCAGCACTAATTGGAATGGCTGACAATCCCGCATGTGATATTTGCGGATGTGAGGAGGATATCGACCACTTATTATGTCACTGTCCTCAACTTGAAGCACATAGACAATCTATGTCCAACACATTCAGGAAACTATAGAATCGTCCTCTGACTGAACAAACAGTACTAGAACACCGTCCCCACCGATCATCGGTTCTTAAGGCAGTGAAGGCACTTTTATGCTTTCTAAGAACGTCTGGTTTGTACGAGTGGTCTTGAATCTAGTACTGTCCGTGCACGTCTCTATACCCCATCTCTCCTCCCTTCTCTATCTTCCCCTTCTCCTTTCCCTCAGCGTAGGGTAGCCAACCGGATTCTTGACTGGTTAACATCCCTGCCTTCCTTACATCCCTCTATCTCTCGCTCTCTCCCAACCATAGTTAGGTTAAAGAGAATAGCGCTCAATACCCCGCCCTGTGGGACGTCACCGTATCTATAACAGTTGGAAGTCGGGCCATCTTCGATCTGCACAAAGAAGGACCTTCTGGACAAATAGTCGCAGATTTACTGAAAGAGGCCACTGATTCCAAGAACCTCCTATGACTCGAGGATCGCTTCATATGGGTCATTACTATACGCCTCTTTCATATCAAGAAAGAGCGCCACTGACATGCGCTTGAGGCATTTTTGTTGTTTATAAACGTTGTGAGGTCCATAACATTGTGTATTGATAACCCGCCTTCCTGAATGCCTGTCATGGGGTCAAGATACACATTGTGGCGTTCAAGGTACCATTCTGGTCATGTTAAGAATTGTCTTTATCATCACGTTCCCTGTGCAGCTTGCCAGGGCAATAGGGCGATATGAAGTAAGGTCGAAAGGCGACTTTCCTTGAGCCTACTAATCTTCCATTGCTGAGGAACAATTCAGTCATGCCATGAATGGTTATAGTATTTCAACAGCTCTTGCCAGCCCTCTTGTCCAAGATTGGCGAGGGCTGCATAGGTGATGCCGTCGGGCCATGGTGAAGATTAACGTCGAGAAGCAGCCAAGGAGGCGTCCAGTTCTTCTATAGTAAATGAAATTTCCAGTTATGGAACACGAGACACAGGGACGACACTCACGTCTTCGGCGTTGTGGGTGGAACACACGCCAGCGATCCGCGCACAAAAATCATTCGCCACCTCAAGTTGGGTCTGGCGGCGATGTAGGGCTCTGACCATGAAAGGATGCCACTGTTGTGGAAGCGAGCGCAGGCTACGAACAGTCCTCCATATGTATGAAAGTTGTTTACGAGGATCCAGTGATTTACAAAAGGACTTCCAACGTTGTTTCCGCAATTTGTCCAAACAGCGCTGGCTTTTCTTCTGTGTTCTCCGTACCATTCTCAGGCCACAAACTGCCTTCGTGCGCCTGTATCTCCTTTCATCTCGTCGTCGAAGCGCAGTTAGCCTCTCCACTTCTACGTCGAATTGGGAACGGTTCGCTTTCAATGTTAGGAGGCATGAAGCCTCTCTCATTGTCTCTGCAATGGTATCTGGAATGGTGTCTCTGCATGCACTTTTCACGTGTAGCTTAAACTTAGTCCAGCCGATTTTTCATACTGCATTCAACGAGGAGGAATTGTTTAGTGCCCTTATCCGCAAGTATGTAGGAATATGCCACAATGTGTTTCTATGTCTGAAAACCACTGAACTTGAGAATTGAAGCATCGTGACACCGTCAAATCCAAGCAACTGCTGTACTTAAGGCCTCGCAGATATGTAGGACTGCCATCATTCATGACATAAAAGTTGGTGATCAGAGGCGAACGACACCAGATTCCTGCCTCTGGAATTGATTGCCGAGCTAACCGACAGTAAGTGATGCGCATTGAAATCTCCCGTTATAATCCAAGGACCACTGGTCTTTAACAATATGACTCGAGTCTGTCGTGTTCAAATCGTCCTGGCGGGGATATGTAGACATCAATGAGGGTGAATGAGACTTGATTCTTTCTTACACGTAGGCAAACATATTTATTGTTATCATGGGGTTGTACTACATGGTGGGCATGCGTAAAATTCATGCGGATGTACACGACAACTTTGATGCGCTCCTCGCACGTCGACAAAAGAAATTGTTCGAACCCTGACAATTTGATTGGAGTAAGTATGTTTGGTTGGCAAATAACGATTATGGGAATACGATTTGTGAAAATATATTGACTGAAGGATGAGAGGCGGGACCTCAGTCCTCTGGTGTTTCACTGTAAAATCGATAGATAGAATAAACTTTAATGTCCAACGGAAAAGGTGATCTACCCACCCCCCGACACACAAGTCAGGGGGCGAGTGCCGCCGCCTCAGATGCAGGCTGGGAGGTCTTGGGTCCCAGCAGCCTCTTCAGCCAGTTGGACGAGCCGGAGCTGGAGCTCAGAGTCCGAGCTGCGCAGCAGGGTCTCCCAGGTGTCTCTACTACCTATTTTGTGCGTTCCCCCGGGAGAGTACGGACATTCCCATATTATGTGGTCGAGGGTCCCTCTCGCCCCACAAAGATTACATTTATCGCTCCTGGCCTCGGGGAACATGTGGTTCGCCATAACCGGGTGCGGATATGTATAAGTTTGTAGTCGTCTCCACGCGACTGCTTGTCTGTTGTTTAATTTTGGGTCTGGCGGTGTTACCAGTCTACGAGCCAATCTGTAATGCTGCGTAATCTCCCCATATTTTAGCATGCGCTCTCCGCTCCCTCGGTCATCGGGGGCCTCGTAGCGGCTCGGCGGTAGAGATCTCGAGCCAGCTCGTGGGCCGCCTCGTTGCCGTGGACGGCTTCGTGCGCCGGAGTCCAAATTATTTGAATTTTTCTATCTAGCTTTCTCTGGCTTAGGAATCTGGCCGCTAAGGGCGAGATCCTTCCCTTGCTAAAATTTTGTGTGGCAGTTTTGCTGTCACTGATCACAAATTTCGCGTCCGTTCCAGCGCAAGCTAATGCGATCGCAATTTCCTCGGCAACTTCTATGTTGCGCCCGCGCAGAGTGACAGCGGTCACGGGAATACCCCGGCCACTGACGGCCGTTGCCACCGTAAAACTGCCGCTGCCTCCCGCCACGTCTACATAGGCCACCTCATGTTCCGAGATATTACCGAATCTAATTTTTAATGCTTCGGCTCGTTTATGCCTCCTGTCCTTGCTATGTTCCGGGTGCATGTTTTTTGGCAGGGGGGGGGGGGGGGGGGGGGATAATCAGATTTTTTCTAACGAAACTTGTCTGACCTCAGTGCGAAATGACAGTATTGGGTATGAGCCATGGTATCTACTCAAGGCTTGCAAGTACTGGACTTGGAGCATCCAGTACCTGAAGTGCACTCTGAGCTGACGGTGTTTCTAGCTTGTTACGGAGCCCGTCCATGGCGCTCATCGGTGATCGAAGGATTACGATCACTTGTTTGTCCTTTTCAGGCAGTTTATCGGGGAGGAGGTTCAGAACTGAAGGCTACCGATGTGCACTGTGAGTTGCAGGTAGCACTAGATTTGACAACCTTGGCCAAGCTGCATTAGCCACAACATTGTTTTTCTCAGTATTCTGGTTCCTATCAGCCGCGACAGGTTTGGGCGGCAACGGAGATGAATTAGCAGGGCATGCGACGGACGCGGTAGAGGCACCTACTTTTTTTAACGAATGTCGACGACGATATCGCCACTTTCTGATGATTTTAACCGCCTCCCGATGAGACGAATGGCGTCTCGCCATTTGTTTCAAGACTGCATGCGCCTTTTTAATGTTTGGGCAATCCTTTGACGAAGCTTCATGGGACACATGACAGCGTGAACATTTAAGAACAATGATCCTGCAATCTTCCGCGGAGTGGGATTCAGCGCAGACACCACACTGCTGTATTCTTGCATACGCTTCCCACGTAACCCAGCTTCTTGCAGTTGAGGCATTGTACGAAAGGTCGTACAGGATGTCGAAAGTGGTCCACCTTTACATATGAAGGCAGACAGTCTCCCTTGAATACTATCTTCAAACAACGTGAGTTGCCCAGGCGGGTAACACTAGCGATGACAGCAACTTCACTGGCTGGTTTTACAATAGCTTCTAAGTCGGAGCTGGGAATGGCGGCATCTGCATCGTAAATGACAAAGGTGACGACTTCAGAGCCCAGCAGGATGTGGGAACGGACCTTCATTCCGTCCAGGTCGATGACGTTGCGCAGGGTATTCAGCGCGGCCACATGCGTGACACCAACCGCCAGGGCGTTCTTGAGTGTATTCACTCTGATATCTGTAATTTCATTCGGCACCAATCCCTCCAGCAGCACCGGAACAGTTTGCCTGTTGAGGCCTTATAGAAGTCTAAGAACGGGTTACCCGCACCATGTGGGGAAGCCGGACTAGGCCGACCTATGGTGCGACGCAGCGCACACTATTTTAGTGAAATTATACGTACATGAAAAACAGAAGGCAAGAAAGTTCTGTACGGGTCACACAGGAGCCGACTCGATGTTGAAGGTGGACTAGTGACTTGGGTCTCGACGACCATGATAAGCCTACTAAAGGTGTGGCCGCAATCCTTGCGGATACCGACCCGCTCCCGTCGCCGCCACGAACACGTGTGCCCCTTCAACGACCGAACCGATTGATGTCCAAAAGTCGACTACCGGCACAACCAAAAAAGTTATTTCACCCTTCCGTGGGTGAAATAACTTCAGCATCCCAATGCATTCCCTGGGCGCAAGAAAAGGGCAACGCCTCGATAGTGAGGCGTTGGGGGGGGGGGGGGGGGGGGGGGGTTATGCGGCGACAACATTCGGCTGATAATGGGGCCGTCTGGCGTGTTCTTGACCCAAACGTCTCCCTCGCAGGACGGAGGGCACGCAGGGACGTCACCCGTTTATGACAGCGATCTGTGAGTCCTTTCGAAGCACACTGCTGGATGGGTCTAGTTTTAATAACGTTCTCGAGGCGTTGGCGTTCACTTCCCTCTTTTTTTCCGGTAAACGCACGAAACGTATACACACGCACACTGGTGGCCACTGCTTTGAAACTCCTGTAGCAGTTACCTGCACTAATGAATAATTTAATTTAAAGGAGGGATGCTCAATAAGCACGTGTGCACTTGTAGATCAAAATGAGTGGCTTTGGTGAAATTAAAATAAAATGTCGCAGTTTCGCCCGAAAAGCGAAGCATCGAGCTATAGGAAGTAATGATAGTAGTTTTATTGGCCGGATAAACTTGTAAACGTAGGCATACTAACTAAATTAACAAGCATGGTGTCACGCACGCACAAGCAAACGTAAACACATCTCACCCAATGACCGCGGAAACTCGCTGTCAGAACGCTGGATTGTGGAAGCGCGGCAGCAGCCGCGAGCGAATTGACCTTCGTGATGCATCTCGCATCAACGCGAACGCCTCCCCCCCGCCTTCCCTACCCTCACCCCGGAACCTTGCGCGCGGAAGACAGCGCGCTTCCTCCCCGCTTTCCTCGCTTGTGTGCGGGAGATTGAGCCAAGATCGCCGGCTCACCCTCGCGCACTTTCACTCGCGCATACAGCGCACAGCGCGCGGCGACGATTTTATCGCCCTTGGACTTTATAGGGAACCTCACGGCGACGGCAGGAATGCGCCTGGAGTGTCGATATAATTGCTATCGTAATAATAACGTGACAAGTGTGACAGTAGTCACGTATGTATATCGCACGATCGCACTGGCAAAGGCAACGGTTCCTGCTGCGGAGGCCCGATGCCATGACGTGTTCGCTGGGCTCGGACTTGCGCAGACTAAAGCGCAAGACGACGGGTCTTCTAGAGCTGCTCCACAGAACGGGTAAGATACGAAGTCGGATGCGCCAGACGCAATACATTGTATACGTTCGCCACGAATACCGCCACAGGTTTTTCCCCTGATATTTTCGCTTGGAATAAGGGAAACGCTCGTAGTATTTGCACAATATTTGTCCGACACCTCAGTAATCTAATACTGAGGCCGTAACGCCTCAGTATTAATAAATACTATTTGCTTGATGTTGCCGCGCTTGGCTTGGATGCATGATCACCTTTAAACTTTCAAGGCATGCATCAAAGGTAATTGAATGCTGGATGCGTTGACAAAAGCGACTTTTGAAATTCGAAAACCCGCCTTATACCCAGGTATCTGTCCGACACACGGCGCATCTTACGAGGCCTCAAACGCGAACTGTATATGTACAACTTGTTCACAGAAAGCAGAAAGGAATCACCTCTATATGCAGTTGACCCACGTCTTGAATACCAGCTTTTCACAACGCCATCGACACGCTCTTACATCGCCTCCTCGGAACTGCTTTCGAATTTCGAATTAGGCATGTGACCTCTTCAACATGTTCGTGTGGCTATGACGACAAGGATGTCTTCCACCTACTCCTCGACTGTCCCAGGCACATTAGAGACAACGCCTCGAGCAAGAACTCTGTTTACTTGATTGACATCGAGTGTTAGGTCCATGGCCATCAAAAGTACTACACTGCCAAGCAATTAAATCACTTCAACACTTCAGTGAAGACACAGGCATTTGTGACGAATATTTGGTCTACTGCATCGCGTGTGCCCCAGTCTTGCATATGAGAATTGTGGTCCCCAGAAATTTTCGAACTTTGTTACAACGAAATCTTTTCGAGAGACTTTTGACCTTAGGGCTGCTACGTATTCTGCTCTTTTATTTAGGTATCGCCGAATGTAAGCGTGTTTACACAGCGTGTTTACAGGAGGTATTCAGAGACCTGGATTGGGAAGAATTGGGGATAAAAGTTAATGGAGAATACCTTAGTAACTTGCGATTCGCTGATGATATTATATGCCTTGCTTAGTAACTCAGGGGACCAATTGCGATGCATGCTCACTGACCTGGAAAGGCAAAGCAGAAGAGTGGGTCTAAAAATTAATCTGCAGAAAACTAAAGTAATGTTTAACAGTCTCGGAAGAGAACAGCAATTTACAATAGGTAGCGAGGCACTGGAAGTGGTAAGGGAATACATCTACTTAGGGCAGGTAGTGACGGCGGATCCGGATCATGAGACGGAAATAATCAGAAGAATAAGAATGGGCTGGGGTGCGTTTGGCAGGCATTCTCAGATCATGAACAGCAGGTTGCCATTATCCCTCAAGAGAAGGATAATGTTAAGGGGGGATAAGAAGAGTGCAGATTGGGTGAGGGAACAAACGCGAGTTAATGACATCTTAGTTGAAATCAAGAAAAAGAAATGGGCATGGGCAGGACTTGTAATGAGGAGGGAAGATACCCGATGGTCATTAAGGGTTACGGACTGGATTCCAAGGGAAGGGAAGCGTAGCAGGGGGCGGCAGAAAGTTAGGTGGGCGGATGAGATTAAGAAGTTTGCAGGGACGACATGGCCACAATTAGTACATGACCGGGGTTGTTGGAGAAGTATGGGAGAGGCCTTTGCCCTGCAGTCGGCGTAACCAGGCTGATGATGATGATGATGAATGTAAGCATTTTCTTCAATCCTATATTATTAACCAAGTGAAAAAGAGTAGCCGTCGCCATTAAACGGCAACGCCTCCCTTCATTATTGCCTCAATGAAATAAACACGCTACTGCTGCGACTGCCTGGATCTTCTGGGAAAAGTAACTTGGGTCGGTTAAAGTCCACCGTGCTAACACATCTAAAATAATACATTCTTCCAGAAGATTTTAACCTCGTTAGTGACCTCGAAGAACAAGCACTCAGCCTCGCAGACTAACGGCGTTACACATTTGTGCGGTCTAGAGCCGTGACCTTATAAACAAAACAAAGTGTGCACGAAACTTGGTCCCTGCATTATAGAAGGCTTGAACAGCCTCTTGTAAAAGCGATATGCCCAAAGTCATTTTATACGTTGGTGCCAAAGAGATACAACAAGAATGAGCGCAATGTCACGCCCGTAAGGAGAAAAATGCTTTTTCGGCGTTGCCGCGACGTCTCAAACTGTACCTTTGTCGTTACTCGTCAAGAAATGGGCTACCAGTCGATGTCAAAGACGCGGAAACTCTCGATACGCACTAAAGCTAGCAGTTTTCCGCACAGGCTGCGAGCACCCGAACTGATCTCTTCCGCTCCGCTGTACCACGACACGAGAATACGTCGAAGAGCGTGAATGCCGCGTTGTCTGCTCCTGCTTTAATCCAGGTTCGAAACAAGGGACGGTTGCGCTCTTTCGGTGTCGACACAACAGCGGCCATGCGGAGGAAGGCGTGTCCGTGAAATCCGTGATTCATTTGCCGGAGACCACACGTATCACGGCGTTTTCGCCGCTCGAGTGACCCGTGACGGTGGAGAGGTCGGGTCGTCGACTTGAACCACTATTTCAGCCGAGCGCCATTTCGCGGCCACAGCCGAAAGGAGCCAACTATAGAACTCGATGGTGTCCTGCTCTACCAGTGCAAGACTTAAATAAAATAAAATAATTATAAAAGAAGAAGACCTTCGACCTCCGCGTGCAGATAGCAAGGCACGTGGCGGTCGCTGATGCTCAGCTAGTGCGCATAGGTCTTCCAGTACCACGAGACGCTTCTGAAATAAATATTTATTTCCCAACCACCAAGCAGCTTCGCCTTCTGCAAACGAAAATAAGCAAATAAGAGTATACACGAAGAGAAAGAAATGCACAGCGTCATTCGAAAATGATTTCCCGGGGATTCCGATTCCGAGGAAAACAGCAGCACGGCGAAGCCCAGCCCATGGGGAGGCCTCAAGAAGAACAAAGGGACACTTGATTATGGACTCCGCCTTGGAAGTTGCGCCACTCCGGAAACAGTCTGAGAAACGCGCCGCGCGCTGCCTCGCCGAAGCCGACAGAAAGCGCGCGCTTCTCTTCGGGCCGTGGCGATGAAGCGCGAGGTCAAAGGTGAAGCCCAACCCTCCCCTCGTGGCAGCTGGTCCGAATTTATTTTATCATTCAGCGGAACTCGCGGCCGCATCTTTTCAGGGAACCCCAGACGGACGCGTTCCGGGAAGCGCGGCGACATTGCACTGGCGGAGACCCAATTTATTGAGCCCAGGAGCTCAGTCCGCCCATCACTGCCACCTACTACCCCCCGCTCACCCCCCAAACGTGGCGCGCGCCACGCACACACGCACACGCACTCCACACCTTGAACAGCCCCCCTTCCGCGCTCAAGATAGGGCGCTGCCGGAAGCGTGCACAAGGCTTGCTCGATGCGATTGCGAACGCTACAAGCTCGCGGGCGGCGATACCCTGAGCAGCGGCCCATTGGGAAAAGCGCGCTCGCTGCGCGGAAACGTAATGACATGCGGGTGCTGTGATGCGGCCGTCTTGCGCCGGCCACTTGACAGATACCCAGGCTACGCGCAGCCGCACCCTGCCCTCAGCGACCCCGTCGCGCGCGGGACCTGCATGCACTGAGTCTAGCCAGGACTTCTGAGTTCTGGTTACTGTTATACTGCGCGAACGGGACAGCTCCACCTGGGCAGCTTTAGTAGCGGGACGTTGTGCTTTCTCACTTAGTCACGTCCCCTACTCATTTTGCATGCATGCTGAAACTCCAGCAGCGCCTTCAAGGTAGACTTGTTCCTTCGGAAGCATCTTTGATTGTCTTAGCGTATAGCTAGGTTGGCTGCTTGAACGTTTTAGTTTTTGCTGTCATCAAAACCCTTCTTGTCAGATTGCTCGCTCTGTTAAAATGTAGAGGTCGCAAAACGCGTCTAATGAACGATCAGTCACCACTGTTGTATCGCGGAAAATTAAATTTTTACCGGTATTGTCTTTTGGCTAAGGCAAAAGCATTCTTTTTTTTTTTGTATGTGTGTGCTTGTCTCCTAATGTTGAGTGGTAACGTTCCATAAGTAGCTTCCAAAGGGAAAGTTCTAGCAACAAAATCACAAGAACATTGAAATCATTACTTGTGCTTGTTGATAATACGTTCTGAATTCGTGCAACGCCGCAAAACCGGACAAAGACAAGCGCTGTCAAGCGCTGTCAAGTGTTCATGTTTCTCAGACAGGTTCTGTGTTGTTATTACATACAAAAGAACCTTGTGGCAGGGCGACAAGCTTCAAATGAAGCAAAACCACTGAAATAGATACTTTAATCTCTGTTTCATTGTCATGTTGGTCAAGCGTATGCTCATCACAGCCGTTTTGATTATCAATAAATGCTCTTTATTCCATAAACATATAATACATAAACATATAATAAAAGTAAAGGAGAAAGCTGTTATTGTGGACAAGGATGATCGCACATATATGTCAACATGATTCAGTTCACAACAGCCCTGTGTTTTGTTGCTCTCACGTACTAACAGTCGACGTTGATATTCGAAAGAAGAAAAAATATTAGAGCACCTCTACGAGTGTTTAGATTAGTACAGTGCCGCCTAAGTGCGTCGCCTGACACTGAACCTGGCATAGACTCGAAACTCTGCATCTAATGTTGAATCCCGCCACCATCACACCGAAATAAACGCAATGTTCCGATTTTTTTCCGCTTGTTGGTGTTTCATTTCTTACCGGGAACACAAGGACATGAAAGATGCCACCGGACACATGTACCAACGCGTTTTGAACCACCACTCTCAAGTTAACGGCTTCAAACGTATTTGAGTTCTTTTTTTCGGCCTTACTGGCAATTTCGTCCAACAGAGCCACTGTACTTACCTCGAGGACTAGAACTGCGACGTTGTCCATATTATTATTTTTTTAACATATATGCATTTAAGGGGCGTGACACCGGCGCGGCCATGACTGCGTCGCTCACGAACTTCTTGTTCTTCGTGCAGGTGCTAATCGGACAATTTTCGTGGCAATGCCCCATCGAGATACAACTAGCCGGCATAAAGGAATCTACGTCATCGGACATCGATTCATGGTGCCGTTCTTGGCGCTGTGAAGGGATCGACGAAAGCAGCGGAGAGTTCACCGGCGAGGAATTCTGCACCGTCGCCTCTTTTGGTCGTTGCCCGCTGCCAGTTAGACAACCATGGTCCAACATCGAGGACGACTACTGCCTATATAAGCAGCTGATCTTCAGTTCGCCTTCGGGGCGTGAAACCGGCGCGGCCATGACTGCGTCGCTCACGAACTTCTTGTTCTTCGTGCAGGTTAGTTACGATGATGTATGTTGCACTCATCCCATTCTTGCGCTGCCGGTTTCACCCCCTGTACTTTTTGCAAGTGTCAGTTCAAACTCGAATGTGCAAAGAAAACTTTTCCGTAGGCGTCACCGTTTCTCTCTTTTACGGCGGTGCGCATTTTATCTTTTGTTATTGCTCTTATGCGGCGACGTTGAAAGGAATCCGGGTCCCGGAGACGACATTCTAAAGCAGCTTTTGAATGGACAGAAAGAGATAAAGAGTAAGCTAAACGCTATTGAACAGTATCAAGCTGATAATAAAAAGGCAATGTGCGACCTTACCGCGCGCATGACTAAACTAGAATCGCAAATACCTAAGCTAGAGGAACTGCAGAATACTGTCAGGGAGTGCAAAGAAATTAGTGAACTGCAAGAAGCCAAGCTGGAATCCCTTGTTAACAAGGTAGACGATCTCGAGAACCGGAGCAGAAGGAACAACTTGCTTTTCTATGGGGTCCAAGACAACGAAGAACATGAAAAGTATCAAGTTTCTGAAAAACACGTTTTGGAAATCTGTCGGTCTACATTGGAATGCGACGCTGTAAACATTGAAAGAGCCCACCGCCTTGGAAGGTACCAGTCCGGAAAAAACCGACCAATAATCGTCAAATTTACCACGTTCAAAGACAAGCAGGCTGTACTGGCAAATGCAAAAAAGTTGAAGGCAACAGAAAGCATATCGGAAGACTTTTCGGAAGGTGTGCGGAAAAAAAGAAAACAGCTGTGGGAGTACGCGAAGGAGCACCGAACAGAAGGTGATAAGGTAAACCTAAAGTACGACACACTATACTTAAACAAGACGAAGTATGTATATGATGAGTCGCTCAAACAGGTTGTACGGTCTGCTTGACAGGCACGGCCACAGTACTCCGCTTTCACAATACTCGTAGTAAACTGCAGAAGTATTCGCAACAAAACCGACGACTTTTTCAGTCTTCTGGAAATTGCGAAGCCAACTGTAGTAATTGGAACCGAGTCGTGGCTGGACAGCGATATAGGTGATACCGAAGTATTTCCCGAGGGCTACGTCTGTTATAGGAAGGATCGCGGTCGTCGTGGAGGAGGCGTTTTTATTTTAATTCATGAGGCAGTAGACTCCCGGAAGCTGGACGTTGATGTTGGCCAAAATGAGTCGGTATGGGTTCAACTTAGGTTACAGAACGGGAAATCTCTTGCATTGTGTTCGTTTTATCGCCCACCTGGAAGCCCGGTTAAAGTGCTAAGTGACAGTCTGATACCATGGAGACAATAGACGCCGATATCTTATTCGTAGGTGGTGACTTTAACTTACCTGAAATTGATTGGTCCCGACCAAGCATTACAGGTAACTTAGGAAATGCGTCGAGTAAAGAAATGATAAAGATATGCCACTCCTTCGCATTATCTCAACTGGTGCTAGAGCCTACTCGAGGAAATAATATATTAGATTTGCTGTTCACTAACCTTCCCACTGTAGCGCACTCTACAATGATAGTACCTGGAATAGGGGATCATAACGCTGTCGTTTGTAACATGCACCTCACATACGCTAAAATTGTTAACTGCGGCAAGCGACGCATATATGCTTACAAAAAAGCCCGTACACTTGACATATGTCGAGCACTAGACGCATATTACGATGTTTTTGAAACCTTATCAGAATCTAATGACGTGCATGAACTGTGGCGCATATTTAAAAGCAAAATCTTTGAATTGCGAGAACGATACGTTCCATCGTGGTTGATGACGTCACGGCGTGGCAAAAGTAAGCCATGGTATACGAAGGAAGTACGCAAAATCGCCAAGCGAAGGCAGTATGCTTACGCTAGCTACAAAATGAACCAGTCGGCCACAAGAAAAGTTAAATTGCGTCACCTTACAAAAGAAATGAAAATTGCAGTGAAACAGGCCAAGGAAAAGTTTTTCGGCTCTTTCCCCTCGCGAATTAAAAACCAGCCTAAAGTATTCTGGAAGCTTATCAAAATGAATAGAAAGGACGACTTATCAATTCCCCCCTTAGACGATGCTGGCATCGTTGTTCACGAAAATCTGGCTAAAGCAAAATGCTTCAACTCATTCTTTGCTTCGGTATTCTCTGCACGTGGAAAGAGCAGTAAAATGAATACGAATTTTGGCAAAATGGGTGGTGAACCAATGGAAGACATTTTGATCGATCAGAGGGGAATTGAACTGATACTAAAGCGGCTGGACGTTGGTAAGGCTTGCGGTCCTGATGGCTTACCTGTTGCATTACTATCATCGTGTGCTCACTCTGTCTCAAGATATCTTCGCGTTATTTTTGATAAATCATTACAAGAAAGTGCCTTACCTGATGATTGGAAATCTGCAAATGTTGTCCCTGTGCACAAGTCTGGACCCCGTAACAGTGTATTCAATTATCGACCTATTTCTTTGACATGTATTGTTTGCAAAGTGTTTGAACATATCCTTTTTACTAGCATTATAAACCACTTAAACAGATACTCACTCCTAAGTCCTCAGCAACACGGATTTCGTACAGGTTTTTCCTGCGTTACCCAGCTAACAGAACTAACACATGATATAGCAAGTGCATTAGATAACGGCTGCTCTGTTGATTCGGTTTTTCTCAATTTTGAGAAAGCTTTTGATGTTGTTCCCCACGATTTATTAGTAGAGAAGTTATCATGGTATAATTTAAACACATCAGGTATTGCTTGGATTAAGGAATATTTAAGCTCAAGGCACCAGAAGGTAGTTTTAAACAGCCAACACTCGTATGACATTGAGGTAACGTCAGGAGTACCACAGGGATCCGTCCTGGGCCCTCTACTATTTTTAATTTACATGAATGACATATGTGTTGATATTTCATCTCCTATACGTTTATTCGCAGATGATTGTGTGTTATATAGAGTTATTCATAATGAAAATGATTGTCTTGCCTTGCAAGAAGACCTGAACAAGGTTACGGATTGGAGCAAAAATTGTGGCAAGCGTATAAATTTGCAGAAAACTGTTCACCTGTCTTTTACAAGAAAACGTACTCCTCATAAATTTGAATACAAAATAAGCACTCAACAGCTGTCATCTGTATCAGAGTTCAAATATCTTGGTGTTTTTTTTTACCGCCAATCTGTCATGGCACCGACATATTGAATACGTTTCAGCCAAGGCGTGTAGGGTAATAGGTTTCTTGCGACGAAATGCAAAACATTTTCCTTCGGAAACTAAGCAACTCCTGTATAATACGAATGTTAAATCTGTCCTCGATTATGCTTGCACTGTATGGGACCCTTGGCTAAAGGTTGACATACAAAAGTTAGAACGAGTGCAAAATTTAGCGGCTCGTTTTGTGTTCCGTAATTACTCTAGGCATTTCAGCGTATCACGTGCGAAAGGGAATCTTGGCTGGGAACTATTAGAGGAAAGAAGAAAAACACTCAGGTTAAAGTTCTTTCATAACATATTTCATTCTAGAACTGGTATTGAACGCGATAAGTACATACTTAGGCCTGATTATGTATCTTTACGTCTAGATCATGTGAATAAGGTAAGAGAAATAAAATGCAAAACCGAAATGCTAAGAATGTCTTTTTTCCCCAGGACGATTTCAAACTGGAACAGGTTACCGCAGGACTCTGTAACAATTCTGTCTAATGATGCATTTTTTTCTTCCTTGTTATAACATGTTCTTTTGATGAATGAAGTTGTGCTCTAAGGACCAATGCTGTCTGACGATGTATCTTTTTATTTCTTCTTTAAGATAACATATTCTGAAGTTGTGTTTCACAGGGTGTATATGTTGTGACGTAAATTATTTTGCATTTATTATGAAGTGACTTCTACTGTTTGTTGTATAAACTATTTGAGCCCCCCCCCCCCCCCCCCCCCCCCCACTGTAATGCCACACTGGCGCTGTGGGTTCTGTAATAAATAAAATAAATAAAATAAATAAATAAATAAACAGGAAAGGGAAAGCGAGGAGCAGGCTGGCAACTGCCACCGGAAGGGGCACAACGCCTGGTGTTACGTTTCGCCTACAACGCGCGGTAATGCCGGCGCGGATGCAACGGACGCCGGGGCTTTGTTCAAAGCGGCGGACATTTTGGCCCGTCCGACGCCGCCGCGACGCCTACCCGCCAAGCGTGTCCAGGCGTGTTTCAGTGCCACGTGTCTTCGTGTGTGCGTGTGTGTGTGTGTGCCCTCGCTTGTCAAAGCGCGGCAGCCGGGGAGCGGAGTTCCCCGAATGAGGAGCCTGGACGTCTCTCGGCTCAACTGTTCACGCCGTCGTGTGGGTGAAGGTTGGCGATGCGTCACTACACTCGGTTCAGCAGGTCTCTCGGCCCGACAGTTCGCGCCGTCGTGGGCTCCTGCTGCGCCGTCCCGTGACCTTCATCCCGTGACCTTCCCTCCTTCCCTTTTGGACCGCGACGCCGGGAGTATAAGAGCAGCTGCCCCCGGACGCCAAGAGAGAGGCTCCGATTTGTACTGTTGAGTTACGTGCTCTCCCGTCTCTCCACTCCGGTCGACCTGACCGGCCGCTCTTTTGCTATGTTAGAATAAACCAGTTGTTCTGTTACCAGTCTTCTCATGCTTTGCCGGGACCTTCGGATGCTTCCAGTGCCCCAGGCCGCCAGGCCAACGCTACCCTTGGGGCTTGCGACCCATTGGCAATAACGGGCGTCAGCACCGAGACCCCAACAACTCGGGCCAGCGGTGCGATTACAACATCTGGTTGCCAGCGGTGAGATCGCGACAACGGAGGCCAGCAGCGAAGAGATGCGGTTGACTGTATGCTGAGCAGCACAACGACCATCCGGGAGCAGCGCAACGAGCCCTGTGTGATGACTGGTTGCCTGCAGCGGAACGACTGCGCTGAAGTCTTGGCTGCGAGGTTTGGTGAGTGCGGGACTTTCTTCTTCTGAGTTTTGCCAGGCTTTTGTTAGTGTTAGAAACAGAGCTGGTAATTGTGGTTGTCGTTGCTACCGGGTTAGTTTGCGGCAAGACAATAGTAGGCAGTAGAGAAAGCAGCATTCAGAGCAGCCATGGATTTGAAGTCGTTGCGCAAACCGAAATTGCTGGAGCTTGCAAGAGAGTTGGGTCTGGATGTCTCAGACAAACTCAGAAAACCAGAACTGCTAAGGGCTATTCTTGAGTTAGAAGCTGAGGATGACGAGCTGTCGGAATGCCTTGAGACCATTGAGGAGAGGGAGACGGCAAAAAGACAGGAGCGTGAACTTAAAGAACAGAAAGAGAAAGATGAGCGTGAACTTAAAGAACAGAAAGAGAGAGATGAGCGTGAACGAAAAGAACAGAAAGAAAAAGAAGAGCGTGAACACGCTTTGGAAATGAAGCGTCTCGAGTTAGAGATGGAACGCGCTCGTAATGGAAGTCAGGCACACGGTGCAGGAGAACGAGTATTGTTCAAAATGACTGACCTGATGCGGCCGTTTAAGCTTGGAGAGGACATTGGTTTGTTCCTGGTTAACTTTGAGCGAACGTGCGAGAAGCAGGGGTTCTCTCGGGAAACGTGGCCACAGCGCTTGCTCACTTTGTTACCCGGCGAGGCGGCCGACGTAGTCGCTCGCTTGGAGAGAGAGGAGGCAGAGGATTTCGACAAAGTGAAATCGAGTCTGCTAAAAAAGTACCGGCTGTCAGCGGAGGCGTTCCGTCGGAAGTTTCGGGAAAATGAGAAAGGCAAAAGTGAGTCATATACAGAGTTTGCGTACAGGCTTATGTCAAACATGCAGGAGTGGCTCAAAGAAGAGAAAGCGTTTGGTGACCACGAGAAAGTTCTGCAGTGTTTCGGGCTAGAACAGTTTTATAGTCGGTTACCTGATAACGTGCGGTACTGGGTCTTGGATAGGCCAGACGTTAGTACGGTGGCTCGAGCCGCTGAGCTAGCCGAGGAGTTTGTGACGCGTCGGGCTCGTGGAGCTAAGGACGGTCAAAAGGGTGAATTTGGCTCCAAGTTGGAGAGGCCGAAGTTCACACCCATGAGAGCAAAGGGGGATACACGTAGTTCGGATGCGAGTGAAAGCAGTCCGACCGAACGTACGGAGACGGCGGCAACCGAAGCCGAACGCAGAAAGCGGTTCGAGACGAGGCAAGCGCGCGTTTGTTATACGTGCCAGAAGCCGGGTCACTTTTCGGCGCAGTGTCCGACCGAACGTAAGGAGACGGCGGCAGCCGAAGCCGAACGCAGAAAGCGGTTCGAGGCGAGGCAAGCGCGCCTGTGTTATACGTGCCAGAAGCCGGGTCACTTTTCGGCGCACTGCCCAGAAACAAAACCAAAAGTCGTGTTTTTTTCATTAGGCAGCACTGACGAGAACATCAAGCTTCTCGAGCCTTACATGCGAGACCTCCTCGTGAACGGGAAAGAGTGCCGAGTGCTTCGCGATACCGCAGCTACGATGGATGTAGTTCACCCCTCTTACGTAGAACCCGATATGTTCACGGGCGAGTGCGCATGGATCAAGCAAGCAGTGGAAGCTCATAGCGAGTGTCTGCCGGTAGCAAAAGTGCTTATTGAAGGACCTTGCGGAGCACTTGAGACGGAGGCCGCAGTGTCATCTAAGCTGCCCCCCCAGTACCCGTACCTATTTTCGAACAGGTCCGATCACCTCCTGCGCGAGAAGGGGCTTTTGTTTGGTGAGGCTAGCGTTCAGGCCTTAACCAGATCGAAGGTTCGGGAGCTCGCTGCAAAGGCGGTAGTTGCGGGGCCGACGTTGTTGAACGATGAGAAAGGGTCAGAGGCGCAGCAAGCTGGTATTCAGAGCACGCCCGAACAGAATAAAATTGAGCCTGTAGCGTTAAAGGCAGCAGATACTGGAGAGGAAATTCCCGACACGGGAAAGTTAGAAGAGCTGTCTCCAGATTTGCTCATCGCGCCTACGTCAGACGGACTTAACAGGTTGCTAAAAGTCAGCCGCTCGGCTTTGATAGCCGAGCAAAAGAAGGATGGCAGCCTAGAAAACATACGCTGCATTATCAAGGAAGGTATCGCCAAGAAAAATGCTCGCTTTGTGGAAAGAGGTGGGGTCCTGTACCGGAAGTATCTAGACCGCAGAGGAGTGGAGTTCGATCAGCTGATCGTGCCTCAATGCTATCGTCAGGATCTGTTGCGCTTGTCGCATGGAGGTTCGTGGTCCGGACACCTAGGAGTTAAGAAAACTAAGGACCGTCTCTTGCAGGAGTACTATTGGCCAGGGTGTTTTCGGGACGCAGACCACTTTGTGAAGACATGCGACACCTGTCAGCGGGTGGGCAAGCCAGGGGACAAATCGAGGGCGCCGTTGAAGTTGGTACCTATCATTACGGAGCCTTTTAGACGGCTCGTTATTGATACAGTGGGACCTCTGCCGGTAACAGCCACGGGGTACCGACACATTTTGACTGTGATCTGCCCAGCGACAAAGTTCCCTGAAGCAGTGCCGCTTAAAGAACTCAGCTCAGTTGAGATAGTCAATGCACTACTGTCCATATTTGCGCGAGTTGGTTTTCCTGCAGAAATCCAGTCAGATCAGGGTACAGTGTTTACTAGCGCTTTGACGACAGCCTTTCTCGAAAGGTGCGGGGTAAGGCTGTTACACAGCTCAGTGCACCACCCCCAGTCGAATTCCGTTGAGAAGCTCCACTCCGTCATGAAGCGCGTGTTGAGAGCATTGTGTTTTGAACATCAAACTGACTGGGAGCTGTGTCTGCCTGGAGTGATGTTTGCTTTAAGAACCGCGCCGCATGCGGCTACGGGGTTCTCGCCAGCTGAGCTGGTGTACGGTCGCTCGCTGCGATCTCCGCTTCGCATGCTTCGAGAATCATGGGAAGGCAGGGGCGACGACCCAGTCGTGGTAGAGTACGTGCTTAAGCTCCTCGAACGCTTAAGAAGGGCACAGGAGTTGTCAGGTGAAGCAATGGCAGAGGCCCAGCAGAGGGCCAAGGTTTATTATGATCGGACAGCCAGGGCCCGTCGTTTTGAGGTGGGCGATGAGGTCATGATATTGCGCACATCGCTAAAGAACAAACTCGACGTGCAGTGGGAGGGCCCAGCACGGATTGTTCAAAAACTGTCGGACGTTAACTACGTGGTGAGTCTGCCAGGAAAGCGGAAAGCACAGCAAGTTTACCACTGTAATCTGCTCAAACCCTATAAGCAACGGGAAGCAGTGGTGTGCATGATGGTAAACGTGCCCGAAGAGCTTCCGGTCGAGCTTCCGGGACTAGGCTCAGTGACGAACAGGAAAGACACCGATCAAGTCATTAGTGACTTAATAAGTAAAGCATCGCTGTCGCCTGAGCAGAAAACCGAACTACACCAGCTCTTACAAGAGTTTCAAGGTCTGTTCTCTGAGAGGCCTGGTAGGACTTCTGTCCTTACTCATGACATAGAACTTACCTCCCCAGAGCCAGTACGATCCAAGGCGTACCGGGTGTCACCCCGCCAGAGCGATATTATGGAGGCTGAGGTAAAGAAAATGCTACAGCTCGGTGTTATTGAGGCGGGTGAGAGTGATTATACCTCCCCTTTGATTTTAGTTGAGGTACCGGGCAAGGAACCTCGTCCTTGCGTCGACTACCGCAGGCTTAATTCCATCACTAAGGATCAAATTTATCCGATCCCTAACATCGAGGAGCGCCTTGAGAGAGTGAGTAGCGCTCAGTTTATTTCCACCCTAGATCTTGTCAGGGGTTATTGGCAGGTTCCACTTACAGAAGAGGCTAGTAGGTATGCGGCGTTCATTTCACCAATGGGGACATTCCGTCCTAAAGTTTTGAGTTTGGTTTGAAGAACGCGCCATACTGCTTTTCAAGCCTCATGGATAAAGTGTTGCGGGGACAGCAAGAATTCGCTTTACCGTATCTAGACGACGTAGCGATATTCTCCGCATCCTGGCCTGAGCATATGGCGCACTTGCGGGCAGTGCTAACCCGCCTGCGCGATGCGGGCTTGACAGTCAAGGCTCCCAAGTGCCAGTTAGCACAGGCCGAGGTTGTCTACCTCGGACACGTGATTGGTCGGGGTCGACGCCGCCCCTCTGAAATAAAGGTGGCCGCTGTGCGAGACTTCCCGCAACCGCGCACGAAGACCGATATTCGGTCGTTCTTAGGTGTCGCCGGCTACTATCAGAGGTACATCCCCAGGTACTCTGATATCGCGGCTCCCTTGACGGATGCTCTAAGAAAGACAGAGCCGCAAACAGTCGTCTGGGACGAGACAAAGGAAAGAGCTTTTAGCGCCCTAAAGAGCGCCCTAACAAGCCAGCCTGTGCTACGATCGCCCGACTACACAAAAGGGTTCGTTGTTCAGTGCGATGCTAGTGAGCGAGGCATGGGCGTTGTACTGTGCCAACGGGAAAATGGAGAAGTAGAACACCCCGTCCTGTATGCCAGTCGTAAGCTGACGAGTCGTGAGCAGGCGTATAGCGCCACCGAGAAAGAGTGTGCGTGTATCGTGTGGGCCGTTCAGAAATTGTCATGTTACCTAGCTGGCTCGAGGTTTATCATTGAAACGGATCACTGCCCTCTCCAATGGCTGCAGACCATCTCTCCCAAAAATGGCCGCCTCCTGCGCTGGAGCCTCGCTTTGCAACAATATTCCTTTGAGGTGCGTTACAAAAAGGGGAGTCTCAACGGTAACGCCGATGGCTTAAGTCGAAGCCCCTAACGTGGGAATCAGCCTCAAAATTGCTTGTTACTGATGTTTTTCTTCCTGAGGCAGGATTTTTAACTTATTGCTTTTGTGTAGTGTTTCAAAGTGATGATGTGCTTTTTAGTGCAATTTTTCCGATTTGTGGACGCGTTCTGAGTGCTGCTAAACTACTGTAAGGAACTAGGCAGCAGTAAAAAAAGGGGAAAGAGCCTGGCAGGGCTTAGTGAGGGTTGTGCCGTGCTTGCTGACTGAGCGGTTGACTTTTGGCGTGGTTCTAACGCTTGCCGGAAACGAGAACAAAAATGTCAACTCTCCCGAAGTCACTTTGCAGTGTCCTGTGTGCACCTGAACGTGAGAACGAGGCCTTCTCTGTGCGCTGCGCTCAAGAAACGCCCAAGGACGCCCAACTTCGGTTATGAGCATCATCGAGCGACATCCCTCCGGACAGCGGATGCAGTCCCCTGACCATCGGGATCTCCTTCCCCCGGCGGGGCGGTCTGTTACGTTTCGCCTACAACGCGCGGTAATGCCGGCGCGGATGCAACGGACGCCGGGGCTTTGTTCAAAGCGGCGGACATTTTGGCCCGTCCGACGCCGCCGCGACGCCTACCCGCCAAGCGTGTCCAGGCGTGTTTCAGTGCCACGTGTCTTCGTGTGTGCGTGTGTGTGTGTGTGCCCTCGCTTGTCAAAGCGCGGCAGCCGGGGAGCGGAGTTCCCCGAATGAGGAGCCTGGACGTCTCTCGGCTCAACTGTTCACGCCGTCGTGTGGGTGAAGGTTGGCGATGCGTCACTACACTCGGTTCAGCAGGTCTCTCGGCCCGACAGTTCGCGCCGTCGTGGGCTCCTGCTGCGCCGTCCCGTGACCTTCATCCCGTGACCTTCCCTCCTTCCCTTTTGGACCGCGACGCCGGGAGTATAAGAGCAGCTGCCCCCGGACGCCAAGAGAGAGGCTCCGATTTGTACTGTTGAGTTACGTGCTCTCCCGTCTCTCCACTCCGGTCGACCTGACCGGCCGCTCTTTTGCTATGTTAGAATAAACCAGTTGTTCTGTTACCAGTCTTCTCATGCTTTGCCGGGACCTTCGGATGCTTCCAGTGCCCCAGGCCGCCAGGCCAACGCTACCCTTGGGGCTTGCGACCCATTGGCAATAACGGGCGTCAGCACCGAGACCCCAACAACTCGGGCCAGCGGTGCGATTACAACACTGGCTAGTCTTCAGAAGGGAGGGGACAGAAACACAGGAATAGAAGATAGGAAGGAGGGGAGGAAAGAAGAAAGAAAGAGCAACAGGGCAAATCTAAAACAATAAAGTAGAACACACAGTACAGATCACACACAGTATGGCCGGTTACTGAAGGTCACGCTACTACAGAATGTTAAATAGAAGAAATAGTATCGACGCTACAAACGTGAACCTAAGTTATTTCATTCTAGAAAAGTAAACAGAGTGCGATGAGCTTGACCGCGTCAAGACGCTCAACCACCGGGGTACAAACATTGGTCGAGTGTCGTACACCGCAGGCCAAGGAGATGACAATCCCTCACTAACGACATGCGCTGCGCACTGAAAGCGGGAGACTGCAATATCAGGAGCTGAAGTGTCTCGCAGCAGCCGCAAGACGTACACGATGGACTGGCCACACGTCCTTGTCTGCATAAACGTTCGCGAACGTTCACGCAGCCGACCCTCAGCTTGAGTAGTTGTGCTCTAGCGCGACGAGGCAAGCCTCGGCTGCGAACACGGAGCGGGCACGTTCCATTTGTGACGCGCTGGTCTGGGTGCTGCTTGAGTAGGTGGCGATAAATCAGCAGACGAGCGTCATCAGGCCTGCACAAAATTTCATCCATAGAAAACCACACACCCATAGAATAAGAAGCAGTATATAACGTTTCTATTTGTAGAAGCCGACAGACAAAACTAATTGACAGTGATTATATTCAAACTATGAGCACACAGCTTAATACCGGTAGAAACAATTAGAAGCTAAATACAAAACGTCAAGTTGTCACGAACACAATCCAGTCACAAAGCGGCCACAGAAAGTCAGAGGTAAAGCCAAAGCGGAAACTTTCTTTCTGCTTTCACGGAATGTTCCTGGGTGTTAAGTAAATGCCACGCATTGATATATTTTGCCATCGAAGCCTGCTTTTCGGCTATACAGCAGGCTAAAGTTGAAGTTTGAAGTGCTGCATAACATCCTTGGCAAAAGATAGCTTCCAACAATCAGTCACCTTGTGGAAGAGTCTTCGTCAGCGAATTCAGTATGTTCGTCAGGTAAAATCCGCGAAAAAGAAGATCCACAGATGGACCGACACACACAAAGCAAATTTGTTGGAAGTGGAACTTCGTGTGCCTCGGTCTATCTGCGTGTCGTCGTTTGCACGCCTTTTACCTGAATAGGCAAAACCAACATGCACAAATTACCCGCCGTGGTTGCTCAGTGGCTATCGTGTTGGGCTGCTGAGCACGAGGTCGCGGGATCGAATCCCGGCCACGGCGGCCGCATTTCGATGGGGGCGAACACACCCGTGTACTTAGATTTACTGGCACGTTAAAGAACCCCACGTGGTCAAAATTTCCGGAGTCCTCCACTACAGCGTGCCTCATAATCAGAAAGTGGTTTTGGCACGTAAAACCCCATAATTTTTTTTAAACATGCCCAAATTTTCGTCCTAACGTCAGCATGTGTTCGGTATGCAGAATGTCCATGCAGTGCATGACGCTAAATTTATCACTGAATTTAGTCTCACTGATAGGCACAAATGGCAATGACTAGAGTCAGGCACTTGAAGTCGCCTATGCATGAATCACGAATGAACTATAAAGCGCAGTCAAGCTGTTTTAACGATAGAACTCGGCACGCATGACTCGCCGTTATCCTTCCGCGTTATAATGTCCGAGTGGCTTCGTACGTGTTCTGCAAGTATTCAAGCATGCAAGTGCGTGCGCAAGTATTCGGCGCCAAAAGAAGTTTATTTCCTCCTTCTCTCTTAAAAGACGAGATTAAATGTTCTCGGCAAGCCGAGAACTTTTCCTCCGAAGCATTCCGGTGATGTTCAATGCTAACGTATCTTTACCGAATGATGCATCTGCCAAAAATATCTTCCTAGACAGTCGGTTAGGCCAGACAGGCATTTCTTTATGACTGAATTCACAGACCGCGTTGTTGCCTTACACAATGTCAGGAGAGAGCGATCATACAAGATGTAAGGATTCGTATCTCAGGTTGCGACAATAACAGTCCGGAAAGGTTCAGCTCGCCTATCAGTGCGTGCGTGCATTCGCAGTGAATGGGTAAGGCATCTATGAAATAGATGTATTTTGTATCGCTTTGTTCCAGTTTCTTTCCGGTTGTTGAGCTATCGCGTCACATAGCGGCAGCGACACTTGCGAATTTTTACAGGCGTCAAACTGTATGCAGTAAGTCAAAGCGAGCACCGAGGCATACATCCGATGGTCAGTAATCGCAGAACAAGAAAAGCATATAGAGTACTCATGACTCAGGCGGTAACGCCAGAGGATTATTTTCTTTTGAAATTCGAACGTTGTAAGTAGACTATATTGTCCCGTAGTAGTGACGGGGAAGAAAACAGCAACAAAACTGTGAATATCTTAAGTTTTTATCGGGCGAACCTGTGCCCACAAAAGCAAGTGCTGCACAAGCATCGCAGTCGATCGTATACAGCGCACGATCTGTCCACTGGCTAAGTGGGCCTGATTGCTACGTGTGGGCAATCCGTTGGGCACTGTTCTATGCGCAGAGTTTCCTACAATAGATACTAGAGGGAACTCTGGATCTGCGATTGCTCAATCACCATAGGAATGATGGGAAGTACATGGATTTGTCTGATCTTCGGGCCTGTGGCTTCGTTTATTACGCGCCACCTGCCTTCAATGGCCTAAATTTCAAAGCAATCTGCGTGTGTGTGTGTGCATGTGTGTGCATGTGTGTGCATGTGTGTGTGTGCGTGTGTGTGTGTGTGTGTGTGTGTGTGCGTGCGTGCGTGCGTGTGCGTGTGTGCGTGTGTGTGTGTGTGTGTGTGTGCGTGCGCGTGCGTGCGCGTGCGCGTGTGTGTGTGTGTGTGTGTGCGCGTGTGTTTTTTAGTGCAGAAGGCAATAAGACTCTGCGAACACGCATAATAGCTGATAATTCCAGCAGTTCCACTTGTCCATGCGTCCGAGGCGTAATGCTTTCAATATCGGGCGTCTGTGTTATAAGTCCTGTGTTCGAATCCTGCCGTCGGGCAACTTTAATAATCTTTCCTGGATTATTTATAACGCAGTACTTTCTTGAAAATGATCAGTTCGCAAAGTCGCGAAGGAGCTTAAAGCCAGAAGGACGAAGTTCAGGCAAATCCGTTTACTAATGTACCATCATTTCCATGCTATAGCTGAACCGCCCTGCTTGCAGCTCCCCTAGACACTAGCGCCACAGCTCCCTCAGTAATTGTATGAAGCTCTTGTATATTTTTTTATTGCGTGAACATTATGTCTTAAAGACAAGCTGTTGAAGCAAAATGAAATCAGAAAATACAGTTTCATTCTCTGCATCTCCCCGTGAAACCGCATAAGAAACCATGCCACGAAAGACGAAGCGAGCACCGTGGCTGTACGTATATGTTTGCATGCCGTCAGACGTGTCCTCCCTTGAAAAAGAAGTCTGACTGCATAGAAACGTATACGCCGGCGCAATCGTATTTGAAGTTGTTGACAAAAGCATCGCAATTTGTCTGGAGTCGTTATAATAAACTTCCGAGATGAACTGATGGCGCCGTATCTTAGAAACTATATACACGACATTAATTTCTAGCCTCTATTACCCATCCTGCAGCTCTTTATCCTTCGTGTAAGCCAAATTTGACTAGAAGACACATACGCTGAAAAGGAAGTGCCTTTCCAGAGCTATATATATTCTTCTAGTTTCCGACTTACCACACGAATTTTACTCCGTAAAAATTAAGTATCAGCGATTGTCGTGCAAGATATACATATAGTGCGCAGGATGTGGACTTTGGCGCGACCAATGTGAGGTCGTGATTCGACGTTTTCTGAGTTCTGCACTCGATTCAGGCTCACCCAAAAGGTCATACCTGATTCGACGAGTGCGCCGGACTCGGGACATCCAACACTTTTTTACTCTTTTGGCTCCGGACCCGGAAGTGTACCTTTGTATCAGACGGGAGGAATGCAAATCATGACCGTAGCTCGACAGCGATGCTCGAATTGTTCACGCTCCGCTAAGAATGTTCTGTAAGACTGATCTAGTGCGAAAAAAAAAGTTATATATGTATAGCGCGTGGCATCGCGCCATATCACTGTCACTCCTCTGCACTTCTGAATAATGACTTTTGTCGCATTGTCTATTTTCCTTTTCTGGTAGTTTCTGCAGTGTGAAAACAAACGAAGAATCGCATATAGCAACCGGAATTAAAAGCACCCCAACTTGCCCACCGCATGCATAATTAAATACCGCTAGCTAACCAATCAATTCTACCCCTTTGTTCTTTCTCAGATCTGGCAGCTATACACTCCCTGTAAGACGCCTCGCTGCAGGGCTACAGTTGCTGCTGCGTATACCTAGCTAACTAATAACCCGAACACACGCGCAGCTATTGAGATTCAAATGCGCATACAGTGATCTGCGTGACCTTGGGTGATGAGGAGAGAGGGAGCCAAATGGCCGGGCACTCCGCGGGATGCTCCGCAGCACCAGCAGCGCTCGTGGCAAGGCGCCAGCAACCGCGCGACCTTGGCAGACCTGGGCTGTCGTATTGCGCTACCGTTCGTTGCCGCCACCTGCAGTCACGACTCACCTCCCACCGGCGCCGCGCGCTGGCCGAAGGCGACCGCCACAGCCCGCCTTAAACCTTCGAGGTTCGAGAACTCGGACGGCGCAAAGGATCGGAATCCCTTCGGCCACATCACTGCCAGAGAGATTGGGAGATATCAGGGACTCACTGAGCGGGCGGTGCACCTCGTCTATACCGCCGTCATGGAGAAAGGAGATGTAAGACAATGAAGTGCGTGGCTTCGCACGAGGAATTTGCTAAAATAAACCCGGCGCAACAGCGTTTCGTAAGAACGGCGTCCGACCAATGGGGAACGGGATGACAGCGACGGTACCGATCAGTGACAGTCCTTACGAGCGAAAAGCTTCGTGAATCTAACTATCAGGCATCTCTCTCTCTCTCTCTCTCTCTCTCTCTCTCTCTCTCTCTCTCTCTCTCTCTCTCCGGCTATGCCACGGAGGCTAATAGTAAGCAGTAATTAAAATGTTTTTTTTCTTGGAATATGACAATATTTCATAAGTGAAACAAAGTAAAAAAAAAAAGGTATATGCAGAGGTCATGGGTCCGGTCTCTACCGGTGCACTCCTGCGCCATGTTTTCTTCTACTGCGTTCATCCTAGATACAGTTTTAGCTCTAACTAATGTTTCGCTGCCAATAAAACGCTTATTTAGAAATAACGGTGATTGGTTAGCGGATGCCATCGTTCTTGCGTACAAAATAGTCCGAATGGCTTCTTGTAGTGCGCATGCGCAGCGCAGCCGGCGCCATTTCTTGGTTATGCTAAAACTCCCACCAATCCACTTCTGTCCGCTGGTTCTAAAGCTCTCCAATTTCCTAGCTTCATCTTCCGCGATAGTTCTAACAATAATGGCAACGTGCCGACCGCTAAGTTAACTCAGAACTAGGCTCAAGAAAGACGTTTCGGTTTCAAGCAGTAAACAGCGCTAAACAACAGGACGAATAGAGGGACACAGAGCACAGCGCTATCAACCAAGTGTCTTTATTCTTTCAGTCAGCATATATATACTCTACCGCTATCTCAAAGCACAGAAGTAATAGAATTCAGCACGCGCAGGGGCAATAAATTGCAATCAATGAGATAGGAAGGCTATCTCCTTCGGAAGGAGAGAAATTGAGGGGAGGCTTACACATGCTTCGCCGCTATTATGCATGTGCAAAGCTTCAGAAATAAGACTTGCGTGGTTATCGCGGTATTTTGACAAATAAGTCACATCTTTTTAAAAGATGGCTTGCAGCCGCATTCATTGCAATGCAGTAATAATTGACTCAATTGTCACTGCATTGCAATGAATGCGGCTCATGAACCAACCAGCCAAACTGCGTACTCTTCTGCAGTTTTGATTTCAGCACGACAGCTATGTTCGCGTTGCTTAATAATGGCCGTACATGGCTGCTGAAATTGGATGATGTCGGCACTTTGAACTTCCACGGTCAAGCAGATGTGAGTGATGGTATTCAGGGGGTGGCGCTCTCCAGTCGGAAGCCTTTACAGCTCTCAATATTAAAGCAAGCCTGATAACCAAATATTACTACGCAAATGTGCAACTTGGAGACTGATTCGTGAAATCATTTCAGGTGCAAGCATTTTGAGTTGACGACTCTGGCGCTGTCGTATGGCTCTCTCCATGGTTGACGCGGTTGCTAAAGTGCCATTGGGAATAGAACCCATGAAGGTTTGGTCTCACTGGTCTGAAAGTCGAATTCATGATTTGCAAGATTTGTGCGCACCTGGTTTTACCGGCATTTCTCGGTAAGATGCCTTCAGGTGTCCGAACTGACTCACATCTGGGAGAAAGCTTTGCGGAATATAAAAATTATATGGCAGGCAGTATTGTTTTCTTTACTTTCTTAGTTTTGAAATCCTCAAGATAATTGTGTTAAGAGGAAGCTTTAGCTCGGGCCTAACTCCGACGCGGCCTATTCAAATACATGTAAAACGCAAAAACGTTTTTCTGAGATAACCCCTGGACCGATTTTGATGAAATTTGTTGCATATGAAAGAGAACGTTAAATTCTAGTGACTGTTGGAAGCGGAATTTCGATTTAGGGCTTGAATTTTCTTAAATAAATTTTCAAATATCTGACCGTTTGAAAAAAATGGAAGCACGAAGTTTACAAATTCATAGCTCTGCATCAAAAACAGATATCGCGGTTCTGTAAACGGCATCCATTAGATCATTCAAAGCGGACAAATTCAATATGTCATTTTACATCTTACGTGAATTTGTTACGTCGGTTACAACGGTTTTGCAAAAGTTGTATTTCGCTATGGTTAATTTTTTTTATATTCATGTGTAACACATCAATTTTGTCCGCTTTAGATGTACTATTAGATGCAATTCACAGAATTGTATTATCATGTTTAGTGGTTGAGTTACAGAGCTGTAAACTTCATAGTTTCGTTTTTTGAAAATTTTCGATTTTTGGCAATTTTTAATAAAAAATTCACGACCTAACTCAAAAATTCGAAACCAACAGTCACTAGATTTTAAGTTTGTCTTTTAAATGCAACAAACCTCGTCAAATTTGGTGCAGTGGTTGCCGAGAAAAACGAATTCTCCTTTTACATGTATTTAGATAGGAGCACTCGAGCTAAAGCTTCCTCTTAAGGTTCGTTCTCTCTTGGCGGTATGGGGAGGGATGGGGGCGAGACGAAGTGAGGGAGGTGGATGAGGGGGGAGGGGAGGTGAGAAGCCAGCTTACCATCGAGGAGTTATGTGCCTTACCTTCCACTTCCGTGCGTCATTCTGAACATCGGCGAACAATACTATTTTGATAAGGAAGAAAGTTTGCGTATGTCATTGGACGTGCTATAGCATTAAGCGCGAAATGCTTTTAGCTCCCGTTGTCGGCGACCTTAAAGTGCCCTTGAGCCAAACGCCAGAGCCGTTATCCTGGCACTCAAACGAGAACATACGGGCAAGTTGCGCGAACAAAACTAGATCATCCGGGCAACCTGTTAAGACCACATTGCATACGCTAGTTACTTCCCAAACAAGTTACAAAAAATATTGCTTCCGAGTTCTTCCAAATGTTTGATCACAATATCACTCAAGCTGTAACTTCTTGTACGCTGAAGTATTATATGTCATTTCCAATAGCGACGTTCAAAAGGCAGGTACAGGGCACTATACACTCGATTGTTATCTCTTGGCGTTGAGACAGAGTTGCCTGTGCTCTGTTCAACGCCAGCGGTCCGTGAGGTCCGCGGCGCGTCCCCTGCGCCGGCAACGTCCGGCGCACCGCAGATGGCTGTTTGACCGGGACGAGACTTCCAGTGAAAGCTGCGTCGAGATTTCGTCCGAGATGCTACCTTACAGTCGACGACAAACGTTTACGGGACGCGGGATTTGCGGAAATACTGATTTCCGGTGAATAGGCACATAAGAACTCAAAGTTTCTACATCCGTAGTATAGGTCTTGCAGCCTACCCAGTTGTCTATTAAATTAGAAGCACCACGCTTTAACAGAACGGAGCTTTATATTTGCCGTAAGGTCCGTGTTTACGTAAACTTTTGTGGCCGACCGTGCTTCCCCTTTATTTTTCTCTTTCCCCCTTGCATAGGCTCCAATGTATCTGTGCAAGTCCTACGATTCCGATATTTCACGGTTGTCACTATGCATATGTCCATCGCTGACACTGAGAAGACTATAGGCACCCTGCAATGCAGTTTGCCAGCGACCCGTACGTCAGCCATTACACTTGTACCGATACTCTAAGAGGGCTCTGGCGGCCGTTTGTCTATACACTCTAATCTTGGTAACCTATAAGTATACCTACAAACGTGAGTAACGAATAAAATAACGGTTACTTCGCCCGTCCTTTTGATGTTTTCATTATATTGCTCATGCTAAGGGTTACAATGACGAAACTGAGTGAGACGGGTGCTGCTTATTAGTTACATTGATCTGCTGCCAGCATGTAACCTCTATATTGTAACCTATAGAATTTTAGTAACCTTTAACCGAGACCCCACGGAGACATTATATATGGAGGGGAAGTTCGCAATTTACACATTAACAAAGCGCAGGATAAGTTACCTGCGTGCACACATGGTTGATCCACTTGATAAGCACTTGTACGGGTGTTCAGTCGCAAATTTTGACTGAAAGCAAATTACTCATTGAGCCGGCAGAGCCGCATATCGGAAGTAGGCCGCGGGAAAAGAACGCTCTGCAAGAATAATGACGATTCTTGCCGGAAGTACAACCATCGACTGAGCAAGTATTATATACAATTAGCACTTTTCACAGACCCTACATGTGTCCTGCAGAAATCTATCTCGTTGCCGTCGCATGCCGCTGCCGACACATGCCGCCGCAAGTGTTTTTGTTGTTTCTTATGGGTCTCACATTCACGGATTGGGGAGCCCTTTTGACATACGTTTAGCTTATAACATGATAAAATAATGCTCCTCTGGCCCTTCTGCCTTCTTCATGAGGCGAGAAAAAAGAAGCATGGTTATTATTATTATATGGTAGGAACCTGGAAGGGCCTTTTGCCGTGTTTACTCAGTGCGAATTCGGTTGGTTGCATTCATGGAGCAAGCTCAATCGCAGACTGATGTACGAACATTTTCCTCATATTACAGCCATCCAGCGCAATGCGTCGTTGCCCAGAAAGCGTCCAAATAAATTAATGAGTGTTGCCCCCAACGGAAGATATATTAACTGGGCATTTTAGCAAACAATCTCTGCAGCCGAGGTGCGAATTCGGAGCAAACAAAATGCAATCATTAAAACGCTTGGCACGTTTCTCCCATTATTTTTGTGCACTCAGCCACGGTACGAGTCAACGTCTGCAACACGCCACATTTCCCTATATTGTACAGCAGCAACACGGTTGATGCAACGCGCCAATGCATGTCACCGCAGCAAACCCAGCACGGAAAAGCCGCATACAGCCGCTCCATTACCACGGAGCCCTGTAGACAGATGAAAAGTACTGTTGGCTGAAGTTCTACCACCATGATAGCTATAAAGAATAATTATGTTCAATGCAGCAGCATTGTTTCCAAGAGCGCACTATGTCCATAAGATTTTGTTTTTGTTTTACCCTCAACGAACCTCTGTTTTCGTTTGAATATGTGCAGCCGGATCAGAATGTCCCCATCGTGCTTCAGTTACTGTACTTCAGTACAGAAGCAGCGGCCATGTTGTTATGTCATCTCTCCGCGTTTCCGTATATAGTTTTAGCATTGCATGACGGGAGGTAGTTGCAAACATGGCGTTGTGAGCTGTGTATATGCATGTGTTTTGTTGCTAGTTTCGGCGCCAATTTTGTCAGTGGCAATGGCAGTGACGAACAGAGACTTGTTTGGGATAATGCGCGGCCGCTGCAAAGAGTCATTTTGTGACTGTGAGCGCTTCAGTGTCCTCATTTCGGCGAACATTTGCTGTGACTACTGCGACCACAGCCCCGGATCGCATGGGAAAATAGACGAACATGGTAAGTGTTCTTGCATTGTTCTGGTTTGTCTGTATTCAGCATATAGCTAGGCTGCAGCTTTTCCTTCATTATAGGTCAGGGAAGTGCAAAAAAAAGAGAGAGAAAGCAAAGGGGTAAGCAGCGATTTGCGCGGAAATGCATCCATGTTTCTTCCACACTCAAAAACGACACTTTAAGGCTTGTCCACGTTACCGGCACGGCAGGCCATCGCGCGCCGTTCGCGGGCCGCCGTTCGACGGCGGCTTTCCTCGCGAACGGCGAGATTTACTTGCCGTAGATAGGATGTGATCATATGATGTTACCGGGACCCGTTTGTGTCGCATTCGTACAGCGAAGTAGCGACCGAGGAGTGGTCGTTCTGGCAATGTCGGCAGCCTTACCGCCGCTCATCGCTCGGCGGCGCCGATATCGTCGCTAGGCCTTTTCCGGTTCACGTCGAAGCGAAGGCTGGCGCTTCGGAATGAATCACCGACGCTCACAAGCCGCAATATTACATACCGTTGCTGTCGCTCTTCGCAATAATTATATACAATTCAGAAAATACGCTAATATTAGCGGCGCCGTTGGCAGTGATGCGAGCACAGCCGCGCCCGTCGTCTGCCGTCGGGAGCCGTGCAGTGCAGCTGAGCTGGACAGGTATCCGTGCTCTCGTTCGTGTTTAACGTTTGACAGTGGATATTGTGACAGTGGATATATACTACAGTCCCGCCCTACACAACGACCTTATTCTTCCTCCATCATACATTTCCCCTCGTTTCGATCATGCACAAAAGGTGGGAATAATGTCGTGCTTAACTCAAACATGTTATCAATCATTTGTACCCCGCACCTCACAGGACTGGAACCACCTTCCTGGAGCAGTTACGTCCACTGTTCAATATTCCCAGTTTCATAATGTTTTAAACACTAATGTATTGCAATGTAACTAACCAACTATGTAATTATATTTGTTATCCGTCAATTGCTTGAATTTTTGTTGCTTCACGTTTCAGCTAACATTGTATTAGCAGAAGAAAAACCTGTATAGTGTCTTTTTTTTATGTTCCACTCCCCTCTGTAATGCCTCTGGCCCTGAGGGTAATACTAATAAATAATAAATAAATAAATAAATTGTTTTGCGTAACATGTACAATGTACGCATCACTTTATGTAGTGGAAATTATTTTGCGGGGATTTGCGTGGAACAGAAGCTGCAGCCGATGTTTGCGTTGCCGGTGGCGGAGGCGCGCAGCTTCGCGGTCGTCGATTGGCCCGTCGGTCGTGAGGCGGCAAGGTGGCTTTGGCGGCGGGCGGTGCGCCGGCCGAATTTCCGTCTACATTAGACACCTCTCGCGCGGCAGACGTTCTACGTCAGTGGAGGCCGGTTTGCCGTTCAGGAATATTTACTGCTAGTGTGGTGTCGTTGGGATGCATCTTTGCTGAAAAGAATGCAGACGTAGACCAAAGTGACCACAATATTCCAGAATAAGCTGAGGTATGCTAGTACAGTGCAGGTGTCCTGAGAAATGAAAGGAATTTGAGTTAGTGCCTCTCTCTGAAGTTGCTTGTCATCCTGACAACTGCAACAACTTTGAAACCAAATGACAGACAATCTCAATTTACGCACTGTACGTTAGTTCATGCATATATAATGGATTTGATTCTATATTCAGGGCTCATCTTTCTATTATACTTGAATTCGATATGAAAGTACTGCTGCTTGAACAGCCCTGCTTTTTTACGACGATTCTCATCAGCTTTCAGATACAATCATGTGTCCTAATGTGTATAAAATGAAATTGATCTAATGGGCTCTAATAGTAATAGTTTTTGCTTAGGTTTTCTTGCAAGTAATGTTGGTCTGGACAGATCGTTTATATGTAGTGAGGTCAGTATAATGAATATGAGTGCGTATGAAGAAAAAAAATAGTGCGACGTACATTTTGACTGGTGGACCAGCCTTTGTCAAAGCGAAACGTTCGGAAAAAAATGCACTGTGCAATAAAAGTGTGTGGCGTACCATCTTTTTTCTTTATTATACTACCAATACCAGCCCGATATACATATATATATATATATATATATATATATATATATATATTGGTTCATATGCCATTGATGGTGCCGATATGTGGTTTACATCTATGCCGTGGGAGAAGATCTTGTGCATTGTCTTGCTTGTTGTGTGACCTCTTCTTGCCTTTCATTTACGAGCATTAAAATAATGGGCTACAGATGTCAGCAGATAAATAAGTTCTGCTTATATCCTGGGCTGAATAAAATTTTTTACACAGATAAGAAGGCACTTTATTCGTTCTTTTTGTGGAGATATTTCTTCCACGAAAACTTTGGTAAGAGATGCGAACAATTAAGAAAACAACGCAGGGGAACTGGCTCAACCTACACTAGGCTACAGATGCGAGTTTTGAGCGTTAGTTGTTTTCAGTGAGTTAGGAAATCCAAACTACTAAGGCACAGTCAATGCATGTTGAATGTGAGTAACACACCTGCCCGTTTTACTAGTGCCACCTTTCCTAGCTGACTTCTCTCCTTTTGCCCTTGTTCGTACATCTCTTTTGTTTTATTATGTGGGAAAATGCGACATGCATGCCGTGCTCTAAACTACATAAATAAATTTCGGGCAGTGGTTTATATCATCTTTAATTTCTTTTCATAGATGGCATTGCCAGCTGATGAGCTCCAAGTAACAGCACCTCACATTTACTGCGCTCCTGAGAAGATATGTATTTTTGCTGGCAGCCAAGCCGAAGTCATCACTGTCTCCACGTCTGAAATACAACGGGCACTTATCTTTTGCCTTTTGGCATATTATGTTAAAAACCTAGAATATCCATTTGCATTTTACCAAATGCTTGCCCTCGTGCAAAAAGTTGTGCTCCCATAAGACAAGCTAGTGAAAGGACTGCTTTCCCGTCTCAAACGTCTCTTTGCGCTCCTAAGCAGCAAAAATGTAATCTAGGGAGTAGTGCTGTTCGCGCTGCTTTCCATGTTTTTCACCAACTCTGAAGTGAAAGAAAAAAAAAACAACATAGTGTGTGATTTACTTCAATGCGGTTGGTTAGCTCCAAAGATGGGAGAGGCTTACACCATAAGCAGCTGTTTTTTTCACGTCATACATTGTTTAATTCTAGTCACAAACAGTGCATTTACTTGCTCTAGTCATTTGTTCCTCTCCCTTGTGGTGAAGGCTGGTTAATTTTATTTCATTTGTGTATTCATAGGCCTCAGAATTTCTTATAAACATAGCTTAAGCATTTAACTCACCCACGTAAATGGTTGTTTTGCAAAATGTAATGCACTCTATTTGCCCTTTGCTCAGTGAGCAGATCGGTATATATCTCTGTGCCTGTGCAGAAATCTAGTATTGCAGTTATTAAATGGCATCAATTCTGATGTTTGTCATTTCACACAGTGGTGCTTCAATGACTGTATATGGGAGGTCTCATGGATGGTATTTTTGTATCAGACCTTGTTCAACAAAAAACTTGTAATAAAGAATTCGTACCTGAGAGTACTCCAACTTATTTTTCGAGAACATTCACAGAATATTAAACGGAACAGCTTATTACAAAGGCTAGGTGCAGAGTTAGGAAGTGAAATAATGACATTGCCTTCAACTACATTAAAACAACTCATTGTCACAATATTATTGCCAGCAGCGCTTTGCAGTATGCTTTTGCTCACCTGAACTAAATTATTATGGCCAATCTACAATACTCATGCATATGTTGCTTCCCCAAGTGTTTTTCTTCATTGAGTGTACTTCAAGTAATTTTGTGCCTTTGGAAGATGGATTTTTAATAAATAGTGGCTTTTCTGCACAAGTATGTAATACTCTAGGAACTGAAGGTATTTTTGGCTTCCACATATTTTAGAGGGACATTAACTCAGAGGCAGTATATGTTAGAAACACACAGCTGAGTTATATTGGCAGTCAAGCAGGAACTGTCCCCCAAAGGCTATGTTAAATTTAGGGGTTACTTCGGCTATTTATTCAGATGTCTTTATTGTGATTGCGCTGTATTGTTATAGCTAACCTATAAAATCTATCATGGCGTCATGATTGAAAATGTTCTGCATCTCGAATGGGGCCAACATTGTGATGCCTGTCAGTTGCCTCTGATTTCTTCTCGCCACAGATTGTCATGTAGAAGTTTGAATTATGGGACTGAAAGACAAATGTTTGGGTCGACACCAACCCGAGCAAATTACTTGCTGTCTTTAAAGCTTTAATGAAATGCATTGACAGTGAAAGTCTCTTCTTTTATAGTCCCACAATTTAAACACCAGCATAACTATAATCTGAGGTGAGAACATAGCTAGCTGGCAGGCATGACAATATCGCCCCAATTCGAGATGGCAATATCTTGTAGTGGAACAGTGCAAATTTTCTAGTTTGGCTATAAAAATGGAATGCAATCAAGAAGAAAATATCCGTATAAGTTACTGAAGTAACCCCTAAATTTAACACATCCTTTAGAGGTTACATTTGCTTTTAGAAAATAAAGGACTACAGCGTAACCTCTAAAGCTTCATATTTTTACGGGTAACAATGTACCCTGTAATATAATGGTTACAACGTACCTTATATTTTGTATTAGTTACAATGTAACTTATAATATATTAGTTACAATGTACCTTATAAATGCGAATTTGTGCACCTATACTAAGGGTTACCCAGCTAAGGGTGTACAGCGTAACCTCTAAAGTTGCATATTTTTCAAGGGTAACAATGTACCTTTTATTTTATATTGGTTACAATGTACCTTATATTTTGTATTAGTTACAATGTAACTTAAAATGTATTAGTTACAATGTACCTTATAAATGCGAATTTGTGCACCTATACTAAGGGTTACCCAGCTAAGGGTGTATAAGCAAACGAACGCGAGCATATCGTTTTGCATGCATGGCGCAATGCAAGTTCAAGACATTGGTCTCCCAGAAATACAACAGTGCTGCGTGTTCGTGGGACGTAATTCCCCATGAACAAGGTGAATATATATATATATATATATATATATATACAGCTCATACAGGACGCCATTGGGCTGTGGCACTACTGTGTGTCACTACATTACCTGAATGCTTATCGCATTAGGGTATTAACGTCGACAGTCATCGTCAGATCTGTTCTGCGGGAATCTTTTTTCCTTTAACATTTTAGTACCTTGACCAATACATGTTTTCGGTGAATATCTTACTCTTCTTGCACTTTGAAACGGCAATGACTTAGTGCCATCTGCTCTCGTGTGTGAAAATTCCGCAGTCGCCAGTCCTGTACAGCTCCGGAAAGAACGATCATCATGTAAACAACCGTTTTAACCAGCGCGACACAAGACACAGCAAAAAAAAAGAAAAAAATGAAACTGGGGACAGAGCGCTGACCAAATGCTTTATTTCTAGTGGCAGGGATGTCAGCTTGCTTCTTTTTTTTTTTCCTCTTTCCGCCCCTATTTCCTATCTTCCATTTCTGTTTTTCTGTCCCCCCCTTTCTGAAGTAGGCAGGTGTTGTGCTCCTTCCGGTGACAGTTGCCAGCCTGCTCCTCGCTTTCCCTTTCCTGTCTAATGTATATATGTTTTCAAGACAAATAATAATAATAATAATAATAACAATAATAATAATGATGATGTTAACGAGTCAAGAGTCCGGTTGGGTGCCCCACACTGCGGAAAGGGAACAGGGGAACAGAAGGGCGAGGAGAAAGAGAAAAGAAAGCGGCGCGTGTGATCACATGCACGGACAGCACTCCGCGGTCAAAGGCGCTCGCACAGGTCAGCCGTTTTCAGAAAGCACAAAAGTGCTTGCAATGCCTTCTGAGCTGATGATCGGTAGAGATGGTGTTCCAGTATTGTCTGTTCACTCAGTGGACTGTCATCTATAGGCTTCTCCATGCGTTCGGCATAGGTTGTCTTTGTGTTTCAGATTGAGAACAGTGGCACAATAGGTGGTTCTCCTCGCATCTGCAAACATCACATGCGGGACTGTCAGCCATTCCAATTAGGGCTGAATAAGCTTTCGGGAAGGCAGCTCCTAACCACAACTGACACAGAAGAGACGCGTCGCGTGGGCGCAGTCCAGCCTGAGGTCCGAGTTGCAGCGAAGAGTTTAGTCTTGCAGTCTGGTGCGGCTTGTATGGGTGGTGTTTCACCCCGCTAACGGGAGTGCGCGTTTCAGGATGCGAAGCTGTCTCGCAGCGTCTGTCCTTGAGAGAATAATGGGGACGCAGCGGTTGACGTCCGACCTGCAGCTTATCTGCGTCGTCCTTTCCAATGATACCGCTATGGCTTGGCATCCACCGAAGAGAAATATCATGGCCTTTTCATCTGAAGTGATTTTTCATCTGAAGCTCCAGGATTTCGCACGTTAATTGATCGTAGGTTCCATGTCGGAGGAACGACTACATACATTGTAATGCCGGCTTTGAATCGCAGAAGAGTGCCTATTTTCCAGGACTCTTTGTATTAATCCCATAAAGCACACCGCGGAGAGCCGTGCACGAGTTCTATAGCTGTAGACGTAGTGATATGACAAGTCTTGAACCTTTTCGTCATTGCCCTTGTTGGTATAACTACAGCACCACCAGAAATGGTTGATGTAGTGGAGTCACCAGTGTAGACGTGTGTGCAGTCGCTGTATTTCTCGTACAAGAGGGCTAAACTAAGTTGCTTGAGTGCAGATAACGGTAAGTCCGACTTTTTCTCAAGTCCTGGGATTGTGAGGTTTACTTGGGTAACGCTCACACACCATGGAGGAATCTCAGGTTTTGCCGCAGGTCCGTAACCTAACTTAAGAGAGGCACGGTGCGCGCAGATAGTTGCACTGAATGTCGTGTGGGGCCTTTCTACTGCGAGGCTTGCGAAGTGGTGGGTAAGGGTCCGGGCGAAGTGTCTTTCGTGCACACGCATTGTTTCAATGGCGATGTACGTTTTGATTGCGTAATCTTGAGCGATTGCAATAGCTTCTGCCGCGCTCCGCGGTAGACCAAGGTACCTCCTGAGGTCTTGGGTTTGGACAGTTTGGAATGTATTAAGGCTAGTTCTGCAAGTGTTGGAGATGACCCGTTGGCTGTAACGCAAAATGACCCTGTACAGTTGCAGCATGCAGTGTATTGAAGCTCCCTAGGTCTTTCTTGCTAGGAACCTAAACATTTAGCAGATTCCCGTCAGACGTTCTTAATGTAATTCCCATGGGGGACCTAGGGGAGAGTTCTGTCAATAACCACCCCTAAATATATGTGACGTGTTGTATGAGATCAGCTGTCCGTCGATGGATATCACGTACGGAGACATGTTTCCTGGTAAATGCCACCACTGCACCCTTTTCCCATGATATCTTAAGTCTTTGTTCACGAAGGTAGGATGACGATAAAGTGACTGCTTTTTGAAGCCGCGCACGAAGCTGAAGTCACGTCACACCTGATGTCCAAATGCAAATGACGTCGGCATTGACGGAGAGCCCAACGGTGCATGGAAGGATTTCGGTGAGTCCAATGAGTGTTATATTGAAAACCGTTTGGCGCAGCAGTCCACCCTGACGCGGACCCCATGGTTATTATAATTCTGGGTGGTAGGGCCATATTCGGTAAGCTTGAAAAAGGATCTCGTTTGTAGGTTGCTAAATATCCACAAATAGAGCTTGCCGCCAAGCCCTACTGCTTCTAACGTGCTGGGGATCGCTTTGTGAGTTATGCCATCATAAACTCCTTTAACATCCAGAAACAAGGCATGCAGATAATCTTTTTCGGGACTTCTGGTGCTCGAAGTACGTTACCATGCACATCGACAACGTCGTCTATAGAACAACGGTCACTCCTGAATCTGGCCATTGCGTCTGGATACACCTTGTAATGTCCTATATATCATTCTAATAGTGCTAGAATCATCCTCTTCATTAGATTTCCGACGCAGATGGCAAGCGCAATCGGCCGGTATGATGGAATATCTACAGGCCACTTGCCAGGCTTGAGCAGCGGAACCAAGCGATTAGTCTTCCATTCCTGGGGAACCGTGCTTGTTTGCCAGGAGTTGTTGAACAAGAGCAGGAGTACTGTCCGAGCCTCTTCGCCATTACATAGAGCACGGTAGGTTATGCCATCGAGTCCTGGCACTGATGAACAAGGCAAGGCACAAGGCAAGTGCAGCTTCGAGTTCGTCCATAGAGAAGGGGCTGTCCATGTGGGGGTCGCGTGAGATTGTTGAGTGGTCGAGCATCGATGTTCCAGCATAATTAGTTTCACCAGCAGTCCTCTTCCATCAATCGTCAGCGAATCGTCAACGAATAGTTCGCTATATGTGATACAACGGTTTTCTTGGATCTGAATACTCGCAGAACTACATCCATCTTTTTGATGTTCGTTTGGGCATGCGACGCTGAATTTTATTTTGAGTGCGTCTGGCCAAACTCAAGTCATGTACGGACTTCGTACACCTATCTTCGCCCCACAATGCGACAAATCGCAAGAAGCTTCTCCAACTAAATGCAGTAGTTGTTGCTTGAAAACGCTCTCGAAAGCGAATGCGTGGCAGCGTTTAAGGAACCTTTTATAGCGTCCTCTAGGTTAGAGCCATCCTCTAGCCATGACGACAACAGTCTTTCCACAATTGATTTGAACATCGGCCATCGATAAATTGGATGACGCCGGGTAAAAGTGAAGCCTGTCAGCCATTCCATTCTAAGATAAATGGGGAAGTGGTGTGGGGTCTTCGGGTCTCACAGGAGCACCGACCACCGCGGGTTCGAGCTTAGCGAGCCACAGGGCCGCGTCAGCCGTCAGCCTCTAGCGCCGCTGCGCGCGAGCTCAGGCTACAAGGGGCTACCGAGGTATCCCACGCAAGAACACAGTATTGCCCTAAGTTGACGGGAACCGTTTATTGTGTCCGACGGCACCCGACACTGCACAAACGCCCGATCCCGGGACGGTGGGGAACAAAGGGGTCCCGCACCAAGGGCGGAAAATACAGTGAGGGGCGCCAGTAGCACGTCACTGCGAGAGCACAGGCTGAAGCTGGGACACGCCGCTAGGAAAAGTCCCGGCGGCTATGCTACTTGCTCTCGCGATAACTGATGGGCCAACTCGCGAGAGTTCGGGCAATCTCCTTCGGCTTGGGCCTCCGATAAGTGCAGCTCGGCGTGGTACGACCTCGCGCGAGCACTAGGCACCCGTTCTTCGCCTTAGCGTCGGGGTAGGATCAACACGAGGTACGCGCTCCCCGCATGGGCAAAGGCACCGTGCGTGAGCTCAGTCCTAGTCACAAAGGTGTCGGCGGACGAAAGGAAGCATGTACGTACCTGGCGCCGTCCCAAGGAGCAAGAGAGTCGCTACTGTCACGGCAGTAGCCACCAGGGGCCGCTTCGTGACGTCACTAGCTCCACCCTCACCGCGAACCATCGCGAGTGGAGCGCCACCGCTGACAACTGGCTCGGAGCGAGGACGGCGTGGCCTAAGGATTGCAGAACATGGGTGAAATGCGCCCGCGCAATGGCGCGTCGAATTCCCCAAATCCCCACAGTGGTCACTTCCCAACGTTTCAGTATCCGAAAAGCGCCTAACCTTGCTGGTGAAGGAGTGAAAACAAAGGTGATGTCTATGCAGCTACTGTAGACAGTCCCACGCAGACAGATGGGGCTTCTACCATTTAACAAACACTGCTTTTGGTCGAAGGCAAATGACACTAATCTTCTGCCGTTCGAGTTCATCTTAGAGCTTCCCCAGAGACAGGTGGGCATTAAAATCTGCAGTCATCCCCCAAGGTTGTGGAGTCACTGTGATGATTCGCCGTAACCGGTCGCTGTTCAGCCAACTTGAGGCCGATATATAGGCTCCAACTACTGTGAAATTTAACTTGCTGTTCTTCAGTGTCAGATACACGTACTGGTTTTCATGGTCAGGTGACACTGGATGGCGGACATACGTAAAATCACTTCGTATGAAAACAATAATCTTGCTGTTTTCTCCGTGTGTGGCGGACACAAAGCACTCGTACCCGGACAGTCTGATGCGAGCTGATAGGTTGGGCTCGCAGATGACGATAATGAGCAACTGATTCATGAACACAAACTACCGAAAGTCAGACATGCATGACTTAAGTTCTCTGGCGTTCCACTGAAATATGTACGTGTTCCGGACCTCGTCGTGAAATGACCCCAGTCTGGCGAGCCATGATTTCACTCAAGGGCTGCAAGCACTGCACTCAAAGTGTCGAGCACCTATAGCGCTCTTTGCGCAGACAAAATTTTTATATTGTTCAGTATTACGCGAATTGCATTCATGAGAAACTGCAAAATGTTGATGACTTGGTGATCATCCGCCAACGTCGCTTCAACAGTTGCTGCAGGCATCGAGGTCGGTGCGTTTACAGGTGGCTCATCAGAACGTTGTTTTCTCGCTAACTCAGGCCATCCTTCGATATGCGCGAGTCTTCCCGTTTTGTTTTCCTTCTATCCGCCTTGGTGGTGCTGTGCGTTGAGGCGCCAACCCCTGTGACGGAAGATGGCTTGTCACTATCTGCAGCTGCGGTTTTTTTTGTGAACGTCTTCGGTGTCGATGCCGACGTCGCCTAAGAGCGGCAGCGGCCTCTCGATGCATTGAATCGCCCCGCATCATTCGTTTGAGGGTCGCGAATTTCTTCTGCACCCGCGGGCAATCCTTTGATGCAGCCTTGTGCGCACCACTTCAGTTAGGACACTTTAGAATATCTGTGCAACAGGCGTCTTCTGAATGGGACTCAGAACACCGTGGGCACACGACGTTGTTCACACAAACACTCTTTACGTGGCCGATCTTGCAACACTTGAAGCACTGTATAGCGCTTCGGTACGAATGGTCGTACTGGATGGCGGGCATGTCCTACTTTGACGTGGAAAAGAAGGATGTCTCCTTCAAACAAAACCTTCACGCGACGTATGTTTCCAAGTCTAGAAATCTTCGTAATGAAAGTGCCACCTGTCGTTAGTTTGATTAGCATTGGCAAGTCGTCATTCGGGATGACAGTGTCGACATCATAAATGACGCCTGCAGTGCCACCACTGCCTGTAGGGATCATTGATCATCCATTGCAGTGTCGATCTCAGTGATAATACGTATACGTCACGTGCGGTAGGACATTTTTCCGCGAGTTCATTCTCACTACTTTAATATGATTTCTGAGATTTTCTCGAGCAACAAAGAGAGGACATGCCTGTTTCAGGGCCTCATATTGGTCTTCGGGTCCACGGGCGTGAATGACGCAGTGTGCGGCCAGCGCTGCGGTGCACTTTTTTTGGTAAAACACTTGCCCACGACGACACCTGCAGTAGCCTTATTTTTGCTGTTCTACTCATCACAACTTTGAAGACGTCCGAGCAAAACTCGGTGGCCTCGCTGTCTATCGCTTGATGCTCTTCCACGTTTCCTGGACGTTATCCGACCGGACGGCTCTTCATTTCTTGCCACAAGGATAGAGCGGCAGCTCCCAGACTGGAAACAACGCGAAAAATTAGATACAAAAGTGCAGCGTTCTACTAAAGAATATACATGAAAAAGAAAAAAAGCCATCAGCATGGCAGGTACTATATTTCTTTGGTATATAGGCAGAGGGTCGGAGAACTGACTTACGTGTCGCCGCGTGTTGAAGATTGTGAACGCTTCAAAGATCTCGCATGCGAGATTTTCGCGGTACTTCTTGACTATTTTGCATTTTTGATGCGAAAGCAGCAAAAGCCCGCTGAGCGAGAAAGCCGGCGTCTGTAGCAGCAAAATGGCACTTAAATTCCCATTGGCTGCCACGCCACGTCTCATGCGCGTTTCGATGGAGCAGAGCGGGCGAAAGGGTAAACTGCTGGCGCGACAGGTGTCGCGACGTCACCTTCGCTCTTGGAAGCCTGTGTTATCCACGCGTTCTTTGTTCGCGCTAGCTCTCGCCTGCGTTCTAATTTCGCCTCGGTAATCTCTATAAAAAATAATGTATAAAAGAACAGAATAAGTTCGAAAAGAAACACGAGCTTCGAACCTACGACCCCACGCTCAGCGTCTTACCCACTGGGCTAAACCAGCGCCTGCTATATATAGCAGGCCTGTGCACTCCGCTTTATGACATCATGTTACTTGTATCAAAATTTCCGCTGCCATGCACGGCGTGGCTAAAGCGGTGACGTCAAAGTCACCGCGGCTTACTCGAGAGCTTCCCCACTAGATTCTATGGCAGTCGGGCAAGGTGGCATGACGTCACGGATCGAAGTGCACCGGCCTTGTGCTATTTAGGAGGCGTTGGCCAAACATCTCTACGCGCTCGCTTGCCCGCGACGACTTCACAACTCGAAGGACCGCTCAGCGACGTTCAATTCGACATTAATGCTTTCGCATTCACAACGCATAAGAAGGGCTTAGGTATCCTCGAATATTTTCTTTCCTTTCTTTTTTCGCAGATAGGAGAGAACCCACCCTTCTGGCAATGGGTGTCCAGATGGCTCTACGGCGAGCCTTTGAGTCAAGCCACATGTTCACGTATAGGTGGTCATTAACACATATCCCTGGGCCGTTTGACTGACGCAACAGCGCTTGCACGGGAGCGGAATCTCGCAGACAACCCGCGTGTGACACTCGCCAAAGCGACGGGCATGCCTCTTCGAGCAAGACTGTTTTGCATTTTGTTCATGATTCACTCTTCTATACACAATGTACCAAGCTTATTAGGGGCGCTAAATACAACCTTCACTTCAGCCTTCACCGCTGCCTTCATTATGTTGTAGGACTCGCGGTGTATACATATAGGTGATAACTGCAATGCTTGAGTGCTGTGATGGTTGTTTCCGCTTTGTACCGTTTTTCATTTCATTGACTAACGTTACTGCAATGCTGCGCAGGTCATTGTTCGGATATCCAGCACATCTTATAGCTTGTCAACTTGTGCTGAACGTTTGGTTCCACAGAGCGCTCGCTAGAGCGCGTCAGAGCAGCTCGCAAACGTAATTTTGCGATGCCTCGTTTTACGCGCTTAAGAACTTGCCGAAGACTAAGGAAGACCGTTCTTTGAGCGAGGTGCGTAACTCCAGCACATTTGCCCAGGCTTCAAAATTATTAAATTATGGGGTTTTACGTGCCAAAACCACTTTCTGATTATGAGGCACGCCGTAGTGGAGGACTCCGGAAATTTGGACCACCTGGGGTTCTTTAACGTGCACCTAAATCTAAGTACACGGGTGGTTTCGCATTTCGCCCCCATCGAATTGCGGCCGCCGTGACCGAGATTCGATCCGGCGACCTCGTGCTCAGCAGCCCAACACCATAGCCACTGAGGCAAAATTATATCAAATTCTAAAAATCATATCCTGCCATTGACTGGCTGTTCAGAACTTATTTTCATTTCTCTTTGAAGGCGTCTAACAAGGGTTCCAGATTCGGCTACGGGCCCAAGGGTCAGATGTAAATAGTCGGGAACGTAGTGGAACAGTTCTGCTGTCGTCCGCTGGCGGCGAGCAATAAGAGCCTGTCAAATCGCGCGGACGACCGTAAAACAAGTGAACAAGGCAATTATTCAGGCAATTCATTCAAGGCAATTATTTTTATTACTCTCTTGAACGACGTGATTATTGAAGATTGGCTTGGATTCTCGCAAACATGACTTTTCTTTTTAGTTCTGCTTTATCTGCTGCAAATTTTGTTAGCCACAGCGCACACTGGTTACGCTCCATTTTCATTGTACAAATCATGAGGGCATGGAACCAGCTTGCATCACGACCGAATATACGTATATGCGTTTTGTGTAATTGTGCTACCTGCATTTGTGTTCATTTTCAGCTTGATGATCACTTCTAAAAATTAATTGTACAGCATGTATTTCAACTACTTAATTTTTTTCTTCAATTTATGGATGCGTTCTTACTGCGAAAGCATTTAAAAGCCGGGTACTGGGTTTTCTGTGTCCGTCCTTGGCGTCACGATGTAGTCATGTCATCATCCTTATCGTGTCGTTATGGCCACATGGCGCAGAAAAAACAAAACCATGCCCACCACCGCCACTAAGGTCAGAGATCATGCCACTGCGGCAATGTGCACTTGGGGTTGGCGCATACTGTGTATGATGACTCTCATAGCGGTGGCGTCTGTGCACGTATTTCGGAGGCCACAACAGGCAGTAACTGTAGCGGACGAGGTTGTGTGCATATTGTCACGTCGTACTGACGGTGAAGAAAGTAGCGAAACTGGGAATGACGAAACTAGCGTTTCATTGGGCGAACTTGTGCCCTCAAAACAGGATATGCACTTAAAGAACGGCGACAGCGGCGAACACAGTCGGCGATCGTCGAAAATCTTATCAGCAGGTCAAGCGCGCCGGCTTTTATACATCATGCCATCGAAGGTTCCAGAGTAATCACTGAAGCCCGCGTGTCTTCCAGAAAGTTCTATACCATTCGCGTCATGCGATGAAATTAGATTGCACAAGGTTCGGTGACGACAGACCGCGGATAGTACCATCGATAACATTCGATAAACTTCCGATACATGCAGGTGCGTCCGGCGCTGTGCGATCACACTTGTTAGGCGGTGAAACGAGGTCACCCAATAAACAAGCACACGTGTCAATATCATATATACACTCTAAAACAAGATTACACCCTATTGCCACACAACGATAAACGTCATCTGTCTTGTTCCCATTTCCTTTCTTTAAAGCTGCGAGCCCGGTACTTCCCAGTAACGAAAGGCATGCGCGTTATCAGCATGACGTAGCATTGCCGACAGGAAAGTAGCGGGCGCGGCGTTTTCAAGAAAGGAAGCGCAAGCAAGGCAGATGACGATTATCGTTTTGGCAGATATACCCCCCAAAGGGCGTAAACTTTCTTTAGAATGCAATGGTCATTTGCCTTGCTTGCGTTTCCTTTCTTGAAAGCGCCGCGCCCGCTACACTCTAAAAACGTTTACACCTTTTTGGGTGTATATCTGCCACACAACGATAATCGTCATCTTCCTTGTTTGCGTTTCCTTTCTTAAAAACGCCGCGCTCGCTACTTTACTGTCGGCAATGCTATGTCATGCTGATAACGCGCATGCCGTTCGTTACTGGGAAGTACCGGGCTCGCAGCGTTAAAGAAAGGAAATGCGGACAAGGCACACTCTTAAGCAAAGCTACACCCTTTTGCCACACAACGATAATCGTCATCTGTCTTGTCCGCATTTCCCTTCTTTAACGCGGCGAGCCTGGTACTTTCTAGTAACGAATGGCACGCGCGTTATCAGCATGGCATAGTGTTCCCCACAGGAAAGTAGCGGGCGCAGCGTTTCCAAGAAAGGAAATGCAAGCCAGGCAGATGACGATTATTGTTGTGTGCCATAGATACACCCCAAAGGGTGTAACTTTGCTTAAGAGAGCAGATGACGTTTATTGTGTGGCAAGATACGACTCAAAGGGTGTAAACTTACAATCTTAAGGAATAATTACACCCTTTGGAGTGTATATTTGCCACACAACGATAATCGCCATCTGTCTTGCCCGCATTTCCTTTCTTGAAAACGCTGCGCTCTTTCCTGTCGAGAACGTTCTGTGTTGATGACGCGCATGCCGTTCCTGACTTGTAATTACCGGGCTCGCTACGTTAAAGAAAGGAAATGCGGTCAAGACAGATGACGATTATTGTTGTGTGCGAAATATCCACATCAAAAGGTGCAACTGTGTTTAGAGTGTACACTCTTAGAAAAATTTACTCCCTTTAGGCTTATCTTGTCCCACAACAATAATCGCGATCTGTCTTGCCCGCGTTTCCTTTTTCTAACTCGGCGAGCCCGGTACTTCCCAGTCACAAACGGCATGCGCGTTATCAATTGTTTCTCCAGTAGCGATCAGCAGTTGCCAATAGTGGATCTTTGGGCCAGTTGATAACAGTGCATCATTACACAATCGCAAAAAGACACGGACGAAAGAGGATAGCAGGAAGGCTTCCTATGCCCTCTGTTTTTCGCGCTGTTTAATCGGACAATGAGCGGCTGTCAATGCAAGGGGGAGAGACTCCGTTCTGCATTGCAAGGAAGCCGTGCTGCGGCGCCGAGGGAGGCCGGACGGTGTGGCGGACGAAGGCCGTACCCCGGAAGAGGGTGCACGGGCGAGGGGCGCACGTGGCAGAGCGCGCTCCACGTGCCCGCGAGGTGGTGTGCGCAGCGGCGTGGGGGGCGGCGGGAGGAGGAGTCTCTCCCGGGGGGAGGGGGGAGCGCCCCATGGCGGCGGCACCGCCCGCGCCAGTCCCGCTCGGACGGCCTGGCAGTTGCGTGCGGCGTCTCCAGTCGCTCTGCCGGTGTGGTGGCACGACGGCAGCGGATTAGCGGTGGCAGGAGCGGCCCTCCGGCGGCGTGTGCCCACGAGCCCCCGTGTCCGTCGACCTTAACGGTGGAGCCCGCGCTCTGCTACGCGCCGGCGGCGGCTCCGTGGACCTTGCCGGAGCGCGTGCGCGAACCCCTCAGCGTGCAAGTGTGCCACGACCAGGGCCGGTGGACGCCGTGGGAAGCTGTGCTGTTTCCCCGACGGGCCGAGCTGCCGTTGGCGGCCGCGGGCCGCGACGGCGCCGAGCGGCCCCGGAGCGGCAGCGCGGTGCTGCGCGCCGAGCGCCGCCGCACTTCGCCCAGCGCCACGGCGAGCGCCGGCGAGCACGGCGCCGAGACGCTCGACCTGTCGCCTGCCGCCAGCGGGGCCGGCCGCAAGCGCGACGTGAACGGCGCCGCTGCCATGGCCGTGGCCCGCGCAACCGGACAGCCGCCACCGGCGTCGAGCCCCGTGTACGCCGGACGCTTCTCCGTCGCTAGGTGAGCGCGCTCCGCCTAGCGCTGTCCACCAAGCCGGAGCAAAGCCGCACCTTTTACTCCCGCTTGGTCCGCCGCCGCGCGCACGTGACGCCCGCGGTCGCGCATTGACGCGCGCGAATTTCGCGAGGCTGCGTGGCCGCGGGAGAATCGTGCCGTCGGCGCGCGTGTTGCTTCCATCAAAAGTAACCGCGTTGTGCACGCCTTTAAGCACCCGCTCTCAGATCTGTCACCAACTTGGAAGCGCGGAACCACGCTGACACGCGATGACATCCTTGTTTTGTTTTCAAGTACCGCGTCGCGCATGTGCGTCTCCAGCTTCCTGGACACCGCTAGAATATGTGTGATGACTCGAAAAAGTTAACGATAGTGGATTTGTAGTCATGTGGCTCCTCGTTAGATTTCAAAAATAATGATTTGCACTCTCTTTGGCGAGGCTTCTGTCCATTCGTTCTTTGTGTAATGATGCCGTAATTGATTTCCATATTATTTGGTGCTGAGAGCATGACACTAAGACCACACCCACATTTATCGCTGTGACATGCGCAGACCGTGGCGCGAGAGAGTGTTCGGCTGCTACAACTATTTAATGAAGTTGGTTAGTCTCAGCATTGTGAAAGAACAGCGCGAACACGGAGCATGCAATGACACAATGGCGCTGTCCCTAGCTCTTGTCTCGTGTTCGCGATATTTCTCATGCTTGAAATGTCACCAGCTAGCTCACATGTGCATCCTGTTTGTTAGTCTCTTCAGCGTCACCACAATAAAGTGCTGGTTATCCATATGCATTTTGCTCCGATCTGAACGAATAGACTAAAAAGTCCGGCTCGAAATTGTCGGCTCAAATATTTTGGACGCCAGTGCATTAGTCCCGCTTGGCATGTCTTTCTTAATGAACCTAGACTTGTATAGCTGAACGTTTTAAAGGAAGGCCGTTTGATCATGGCAAGTGGATCCAGTGTACACGTTGATGACCTTACCTCTGTACCAAGACTGGAATTCATTCCCACGATCCAACTGATCTCTTGCGCGCACATCGTCTGCAAAAGAAAAGCATTTGTAACGGCGTCCATTCGTAACGTGATGCAGATGTTCCTGGCAACAAACAAAACTCGGCCCTAAGACAAGGGACGAAGAGAGAAGTGCACCACAAGAGCGCTGAAGCTATGGGTTAAAACAAGGAACGACGCCTGTTTTATACTATCTGGTGAATTAAGACTGCTAATTCGGCTATAGTTGGATTAGATTCGTGGAACCAAACAAATTTCAGCGCTACGACAATTGTCGAAGAGGTAAGTGCACCCAACGCGTGTGTCGTGCACTTCTTCGTCCCTTGTCTTATAGCACTGACTTTTGTTTGGTGCCACGAATCGAGTCCTACTATAGACCAAATTGCAGTCTTAACTTTGCAGATGTTCCTGTTTACAACGCAAAATTCCGTTCTTTCAAGAGCAAAAGTCATATCAATGTGGCACTTAGGGCGTGTAAATTTGTTAATTATGTTGCGTAGGTCTTCGCGTTGAACAGGCAGTGTCAAAAGAAAAGACGCAGACCACTTAAAACGCTGCATCTTCTCTTTTCTCCTTGTCTGTCAGCACTAGAGCCGTTCCAACTAAATGCAACTACGGCTTCCGCGCTTCAAGCGCAATAGCATTGAACTGCTTGAAGTATCTCAAATGCTATGGAGTCCAATTTTCGGTTCACCCGCAGACTTAGTGAACTCCGCGTGTAAATTTAGAGAATGGCGACTATAGGGGTTTGCTTTCAGACATTTGAACTACCTAAGCGTAATCACGGATCTGCTGAATCAGCGTGAATCAGTGGTCTCGTGTGCTTTACGAAAATCGTGCCGAGGAGGCAGGAAAGTGGACTCAACACGACGTCTACCAGCTCTTTGGGTATGGGTAAAAGGCACAGTTTACTCCTTTCCGTTACTATCTACTTCAGGAGATATGCAACAAACTGGAAGAGGAAAAAGAATCCTGGCTGTAAAGTAATAAACATTGCTCAAACGCAGGAAACTCCCGGTGCAGATGCGCCAACAAAGCAGCTTCACTACGAAACGTCTAAAATGCACGTGTGTTTAGATAAAGTTGCTTATAATGAGTCTCCCTTTAAGTTTCTCATTTTCGTGTTATCTGCTCATACTCGTTAAGCACAATGACAATGAGTTTGCGTTCGGCAGGTCGATCAACAAATATTATAGTGATGAGAGCGTGGCGGCCGTACGGTATGTTCCTTGAAACCTCGAAAACGAAAAAACGCTAGTCACTCCCCTTCGCTTTTCCGTATAGAGGAATAGCCGCTGAGTGTAATAATTCGTCCTTCATACGAAAGTCGTTGCGTCTTCAGCGCAAACCATGGGTGACTTTTTAGCCATTTCGAACGCAGTCTTTCTTTTTCTGAATGCTTTATAGTGCCAAAGAGCGAAAGCGTAGTGGAACGTACGCGTGTCCATGTCATGTTTAAGTTTGCGTTCACTCTTATTTGAATCACAGGCTCTTAGCTTTCACTATGAGAGGCGTGCTTTAAGCTTCCATGCATGAGCGATCCTGAAACCGTGCCTTCGTATTAGGACAGGGTTATTGGGCGGATTCGTTTCAAGCATTTTGGCGCCATGTACCTCAAGACTCGACATATATATCCGTACAGTCAACACTCTCGTATCATTCAATGAGCATCAGTAAATGTTTGTCAGCCGCATTAGACTCCGTCTGTCTTATTCATTAGGATCTACGGCTACAAGTGCTTAGCCGAAAGGCTGCCGAATGTCTTCGGCTATTTGCGCAGCAGCCCGATGGACTGAGCTTTCCTGCAGCAATCGAGAAACTCGTTGCTACGAAGACACGAATATGTGTACGAGCTTGAACACTGCAGGGGCAGTTTCGGTGGGCACGGTTGCAGAATCTTCCTTGCGTGACCGCACACAAAGACGTTGCGGCCCGCCACTCCAACCTGTTCGACCAGAGTATTAGCACCGCGTCGCGTGTCGCCAGACTGGAAAGACTGCGGCGTCGTGTAGTAAAAGAAATCAATGCTGTTGCGTTCTCGAGAAATGCAACGAGCCGCGTCACCATGTGGCAAATCCCCCGTATACATTCGCAACGCTCGAAGGAAACCGGCATGTGTGCGACAAAAAGGGAACAGAAAAGCATAAAAAAAGAGGCGTCAGCTTCTTTGAGAAACTAGCGTGTGTCCTTAGTTCCGTTTGCCGGAGCGCCCAAACCGGAGAACGCATGTCGTCTTTCTGAGATTATACAAATCCAACATCGGCGTTTATCGCCGGTGAGCGCACGGCACGGTATTTCATATAGGAGCCCCACTGTATCCATTGGGGTTAAGAGGAAGGCACCGTAAAGCACGACGATGGTATTGTCACGTCATATAGAGTGGTGCACCGAAGTCGGCACAACAACGTCAGAAAAATAAGAAAATTACAGGGAGCAGCAGTTACGAGGCGTTATCTCGAGGTCCCTTTCCCAGTCCACTTATTTTCGCACTGCTACACAGTGTCGTCTTGGAAGGGCATGCATCCGCTCCCGAGATGCTTCTTTTCGGGATTCCGCCCTTTTGGCCTCGGCCAGTCGACCCGAAGGCCCCAGCTGCGGCTTTCCATCCTCCAGTCCCATGGCGAGCGTATTCCTTTTTTCCGCGGTGCATACTGCGCACATAGCGAGAGTCGGCGCGAATCTTTTTTAATACTGTAATCTCTGTCCTCACACCCACCTTTCCGTAGCCCTTCCCTTCCTGTATAATGCGCGCCGCTATGTATTTTCCGGGGAATCTTACTCAGCTGAGGATGGACACGCTCGGCTAATTTCTTAGCTTATGACGATTAACAACTGATCGCAACAGAAGGTGAATGTGGAGCAGTGGTTATAGCGCACGCTCGGGGCTTATATATGGCTGCCGACTCGATTCCACGCACCACCACCCACTTGTTTGAGAACCGCATTCATTCCCTGTTCTTGAGTGTCAATTGGAAGGACAGACGGGGCTGGGCTGCTTCTTAAACGGGCTACAAGACACTGCGAGGTGCTAAAAAAAAAGTAATAAAAGGTGCCCCTCCCTGGAGAAGCGGTCTCCTCCTATAAAAGCCGTTGACCACTCTTCGCCTTGAGGGCGCGTGACAACCAGGTCGTGGTCACAATAAGCTGCAATTAGCTTCGCATGTGGGAAAGAAAAACAAAGCGGCGATAAACTTTCCAAGCGCAACTTCATCAGGTGCGTATATAGTATCCATGACGGGACTCGCCGCCCCGAGTTCTCGCAGGGCGCCTCGTTATTCACGGACGCGGCGTAAAAGAGGCGCACCGACCCCCGCCCCCCTTTTCTTTTTCTTTGTTTCTTTCGCCGCGTCTTTGTTTCTTGTTAACCGTGACTCTATTTAAGCATGATTGACAGTTCTAATTACGCCGCGCTTATTTAGCGTCCTTCGCGCGCCCTGCCCACGGTTTCAGCGATGAGTTTTCCGACAAGAGGCCGTCATCTTCACACGTGTTTCGAGGTGAAACGCCGCGGGCCAAGTCGAGCGGGGCCCAGCAGCGCGGTCTCCGGGGCTGAACAGGCAACATCGGCGCGCTTTACTTCCTCATCGTGCTCGCGATGATGATTCTGTCGGAAGCGTGCGAATCTGCAGCGTCGCATTTTAGCAGAGCTGCCGTCGCCCACTCGTCAGCGTGAGGCGGTGAACGCATCAGCGCCTATCACAAAACTCGAGGAGGAGGCGAGCGCTCGATAGTTGGCTTCAGCGGAGCCGCCAGCAGAATCGCCTCGTAAGCTTTGAGGAGAAAAAAAAGAAAGCGGTGCTCTTGAAAGCCACACGTATCGTGCATATCCCGCAGCGCTAGCGCGCGTAGCCGCCGCGCAACCCGCCGATTACAGAGACGGGAACCTTGTTCCGGGTCTGGCCAGCTGTTGGTATGCTCCCAGCCGTCTACGTGTGTGTATATGTTCGGACCCTCATCTGAATCCCTTTCTCGCCGAAAGTCTCGTAAGTCGTGTCCAAAGTGGGAGGAAAAACAGAAAAGTGCATGTATAGCGCGCAGGCATATACCCTCCCTGCCTTGCGTGTCGTCCATGCGCAGCGGACGACACGGAGCTTTACACCACACGGAGCTACACTAAACTTGCTTTATTGGAGCATCGACTATTCGTCCACGCCAGCTATCGCCGACTCTCTGCGATGTTATGAATTTATGGTCGTGACTAACGAAAGATCGATCCCCTGAGATCCGCTTATTCTCCTCGCTCAGGGCTACTATTTTGTCTCTTGGAACGCATGTATAGTCAATGAGAAAATCTTGGAAGCAGCTGAGTTACATTCAGCTTTACATGGGCTTCACGTATTACTGGTGTGATTTCTTGTCGGCAGTGCCATATATCGTTTAAGAAACGCTTTTTGTACTAGACACTGTCGATACTAATACAAGGTGTTATGTATGTTGTTCATGGTATACCCCTAAACGCACGCATGTATATTACTCCAGTCTATACAGGCTGCGACAAAGGTGGTGCCTGTCAGTGCGTACGTGTACGCTCCGCTTGAAAGTCTACTGTGTGGTCATCTGTTAAAGGGAACGCGTGATTTTAAAGCCCGTGTGCATTAATTTTTCCTTCTGGCAAGTACGCACTCGCCCGGCTTTGCAGCGGATGACTTGTGCTTGGTGGCGCTGGCACCTTTCTACGCACTTGCGCAGAACGTTGACGTAAACTGTGCCGGCATTTGCAGCTATAGAGTGCCGTCAAAGTGAGAGCCGCATATTACAGTGAACCCTTTAACAGTGTACCGCACTGCATATACGAGTGTGTGTGTGTGTGCCGTTCTTGTGCATTGCGTCCCTTCCGCGCTGTTGATTCAGGAAAGCGCACGAACTAGTCGAACAGCGAGCTCTCACACTGATAACGCGTTCTTTTTGGCAAGTGGACGCGTGGTGGAACCTTGCGTAGTTCAGGAAATGAAAGCGCCCAGACTCCCCCTTGCCTGACCTCCTAGCCCCGGCCATTATAGTCCAGTAGGATCGGGGCAAATTTTGAACTGTAACAACGAAGCAGTTCAGCAACGTCTTTCGCGCGTTCTTTTCTCCGCGCTCATTTATTTCTGTCAAGCTTATCTGCCCTAAACGTGGTGGTCGGCAAAGGATCATCGTACAGCATGATACCGTTATTTTCGCGGGCATCATTATACTCGTCGCTGCAGAACGTGCGGCTTGGACGGAGCGATGCACGGAGAGACAGGTGCGTGACACGTGCGCAGCTTCGCTGCGCTGGCCAGCGCCAGCAGTAATTAGCGGCGGTTTCGCTGAAAAGCGTGACGAGTTCCCTCCTCCGCTGAAAAATGAGCGCGCGCGCGGGACATCTTCAAGTAGTGGTGCTTTTCAGAGCACGACAAACTCGCGCGCCCGATCGGGGCAGAGCGCGCGCGCTATCGCGCTTCCGCGCCTAACGAGCTCGCCCAAGACAATGAGCGCAATCATCAGGGCCGCCAACAGCGGGGCACGAAGGGTCCGCAACAGCCACCGGGCGCTTTGCTGACCGCAGGGCTCGTGATGAGGGGCACCTGTTGCCGCGATAAAGGCGCCACTGCAATTTGTCCCATTGTTCGGGCCACTTTTCGCCACAAAAGCGGACGCCCCTGCTCAGAGGGGGAAGCATGTGCGGAGGGCAGTCAGTTGCAGAAGGGGTGAGCGCGGTCACTGGAGCGAAATGACTGCGCGATCGCTCCCGGCGGCGCTCCCCTGGATGGCTTGGCAAGGGCACGCTCCATTTTGAGCTCTACCCCTCCCGCCCGTCCCATTGTGCGCATTCCCCGGAGGATCGGCTGCCTGAAAACAATGCACCCAGATGCAAAGTTGAGCACGTGCCAGTAATGGGCGTTAAGCTTCGCGACCAATGACCTATGGAAAGCGAGACGCGTCGGCTCGGAGACGAGCGCGATTACTCGCGCACACATTTGGTGCAGACCTGCTCGCTGTGTGCTCAAGGTGTCTCCCGCGCGTAAATATAGGCGGCCGTGCGCCCCGCCGAATCTTGGGCACAAAACGTGGTGTCCGCGCGTGACTTCGCCGTGTTCGGAACCAATTTCTGGAGCTGCAGCGCTGGAGGTTGCAATTCCATCCGCTGAACTCGTGCGTGACGACCGCTACCTTGCGGTCCGGGGTGCGTTCTTCTTCGTTTGGTCAGAGTCAAAAGTTGCTCGCGGGTCTAGCAGATTGTATAGGTTAGTGCGTAGCACAGGTAATGTTACCACAATTAATACACGGGGGTTGCGAGCTGTAATTTGACATCTCCACAGCGTCCTTCCTCACAGTTTGCAGCAATAGCCTCTGTACACACTGTAGCTGGGCAGTGCGATGGTCGGCGAACGACCGTTTTCTAATCCCTTCCCTCCTTTATTTTGCTAACTATATACTTCTGACGCCTTTGCACCTCATCACAATTCACGGGTAAAACTCGTCGCAGACAAATTTCTCAATCTCTGTGTAAGCAGAGGTAGGTCTTGGAGCGTCGAAACCTGTAGGTTACCGAGTGCACTTTGCTTCTTTGTTTTGCACTGGCGCAGCCTGCAAACTGGGGAAGGGCGCTCGTGCAACGCGGCGGCTGGTGGGGGACGGGAAAGGGGGGGGGGGTGGTATGTGATGACTCCCACCCGACGGGTTGGCCGTGGTCACGGGCGGTCCCGATGGCCTCTTCTGAGCCGTCGGCGGCAGGTGTGAAAAGGCTGGCCAGCGTCGAGCGCGTAATTGCGCTCATCCATCACGGTGGAAGCGCACACAGCCGCCCAGAGAGTGGGCCGCCGGGGCTCGTTAGCCCCCGCGCGCGGCGGGCTCGCGATCCCGCTGCTGGACTTAAGTCCACCAGCGCGCCAACACCTATGCCCCCCTCCCTCTTGCCCCCTCATTGACAGTGCTATGATACGTGGATGTTGCGTGCCAGTCTAAAAACTTAGGTCGGAAGCGTGGATCGTTTCGGTGCGTGCTCATAGTGGCTGGGCGTTACCTGCGTGTTTAGCGGGCAGTCGATTGCGTAAAGGCTTTGTAGTCGCCACTGCGATGCAGTGGGTGACGAAAAACGTTCTTTCGTGTACAATATGCTCTCTCTGTACAATTCCCCTTATCTGCGAAGCGTTCCATGCTCTTGCGTACAGCGCTTTAGGGCGACATTGTCACCTCACATTGAACGGAGGGAAACGGACAAGGGTGATTAGAGACGCGACGGGATGAAGGGGGAATAAGGCGAGATAAACGCTTTCAGCAAAGGAGGCGAAGGAAGGGACTCGTTCGTGGTGGTCATATATTTCTCTTCTCGCGCTTTGTGCCACCTGGAAACGGGAAAACACCGGCAAACGCGGGATGCGGTTGCGCACCACTCGTTAAATTGTCCCTGTTTTCCCGTTTCCTTGTCGTAAAAAGCGCGAGAAAGATGTGCACGTTTTCAGCAACAAAGTTACGCATGATGTGCCTTGCGATCATGCAGCGGTTTGTTTCGCTATTACCGGGAAACCTCTGCTGCAAGTCCGACGCAGCGCCGGTCTTGGCGCGCGTGTTGAGTTGGTCGCATTAAAGGATAAGTTATAATTTATTGCTCATCAGAGCAATCGAGGTATCCCACCGGGTTCACAGAATTGGTTGGTACCCCACAACGCAAACAACAGTGAGACACAAGATGTTCGTCTCATTTCTTTCTTGAGCGCGAAAAAAAAAAGAGAAAAAAATTGACGACCTGCAAAACCCTGAAAATCAGCTACGCTGTTAACCTAGAGCATGCAAAACTAGCACGAGGGAATGGCTGGACGTACCTGTAAAGTATATGGTCACCAATATTTCATATGGTGGATGACGCATAACCTTACAGGGGACACCAAAGAGAAAAAAAAAAAACATTTGAGTTGTGTTATCAAATTACCCTCTCGCACTGCAAAACAAACAAAACAAAAAGATAAGAAAAGAAACGCATGCATATCGTGAGCAGAGGCTTGGCATCAGACAGAAAAGGCACAGGAGGAGACAGGCAGGTGGCGACGCCGCCTCTGAGTTCTGGCACCAGCTCGCCGTGACGTCATTGATTCTAACGGCGTCTGCTTGAGTTCGTTAATTTGTTATCAAAACAGATGGACTGCGTTGTATTCTAAGAGAGCCAAGGACTAAACTTGGCAAGTTTGAAAAACATTTAGTGAGCCACAGCGGCCCAAATGCGAAAACAAGAAAGATACTTTGTCACAATGACGCATACCGGGAGCTGGGATTTCGGCGCGAAATTCGGACTTTTGTCCTTCATTTCCTCTTTTAATAACTAACCTCGTAACGCTAAATTAACGTAAATGTAGTCTTGAACGAACGCTTTATCTTTCTAATCTTTAGTGCCTAACATCTGATCCGCTCCTGCGCATTTCAGGAAATAAAAGAGAACAGCCTGACTCTATTGAGGGTGGTGTAGAGTAGTAGGTGGATGAGGTTGAAGGTACACCTTGCATAGAGGCACCCCGTGTACCGAGCATTGGGTGGATGTTAAAGAACCCCTGCAGGCGGTCAAAATTATTCCACTATACGGCGTGCCTCATAATCATACCGTGGTTTTGGCGCGTAATACCCCAGAATTTAATTTAAATAGATGCATCGACGAGATCCGCTTGTTCTGAAGGACAAGCGCGGAGTAAAAGTGGAAAGCAATTTAGGGCGTCATCCTCCGCCCCACAAAGTGATTCCACTGCTCATGTGTTAACCAGCGACTCAGCGCTTGCGCGTTGCTCTGCACCTCGCGCGAGCTGCAGAAATCATCAGACCAACACCACTTTCGAGACATTGCGTCCTTAAAATGTGCCAAGAGATATATTGGCGCTCTAGTGAATAGCTTATCGAAAGCGTCTTTCTATCTGCCAGCTCTTTCGATCGATCTAGCAGTCCGCAAGTGGAACGCCAATGCACTTCTTCATCAGATTATGGGGGGACGGCTGCTAAGCAGACATTACTTCGCTGCAGCTCGGCTTCGATTTCACTGTTGCAAAATGTGCTCTAAAGTGAACAAACGAAAATTTCATTGGTGAATCATTTAATCAGCCGCCAGGACATTGCAATTTGTCAACTAACGTTGCCCCCTTCAAGTGATCCACTTGGACAGGCCAAATGGCACTATATGATCCGTGCTATATTTAAAAAATCTTTTCCCACTTAACTAGCGCTGCGGGCGTCGAATCCAACCGCAGCCGCCACTGCTGCGACACTGGGAGGGCTACTTCACTGCTGCGTCCGTCGGATAACTGTTATGCTCTAACATGGAATGCTAACATGCCCAAACAGCTGAGAACAATTGGCCTTAAATATACGTTTGACGACACAGGCTCTCCGGTCCGTCTTCATCCGTAAAAATGCGGGGCGAGTGTTGATGTCATTTACACCACATTCCTTTCCTCAGTGCGGAACGTTTGCTGGGCTTCCCTGCATCGCTTTACGTGTGGAAAAGTGCTCGTATCCATTCACCACAACCAAGCCGTGCTCCCTAATGTGTTGCAGAAAATAGCGCCTATTCCTTATTACAATCACTCTTTCTCCAAGGTGGAGAGGCACAACAGTATAGAAAGACACACCTCGATAATATTTCTACGTCTTCGAAGCTTCCTTCCTTCCATCTCTCTCGTGCTTCTTTTTTGCTGGCCGCTTTTCAAGTTTCAGACCTCAGAGTTTCAAACCTCTACCAAGGCAAACGTTCAAAGGAAGACTGAAAAGTGAAATGACGAGCAATATAGTCAGAAACGGAATGTCGCTTTAAGGGAACGTTTTCCGCTCGTCGAAACGTTGCCTTAAAGCGACATTCCTTGTTCAACTACAGATCATAACCTCAGCGTTGGACAGGTATGATAGCAGTAAAACGAGTCGAGAAGTGACATGCAAGAATTACATTGGTATTAAGCGTTGTCCCAATTCATGAAACACTGCGGCAAGAAGTTGTTGCTGTGCATCAGCGGCCTCCGAGATTTCGTCGGTCCGGGACACCGCAATGCCGTCGCTCGTCCTCAGACACGCGGAACGCGCAGCGCACGAGCGTAAATGCCCCGAAAAGGCCTAGTTCGTTCTGAGTTGAATTTAGAGCGTCGACCTACCTATATGTACATACCACCTGTAAGCGTTATACCAACTATACTGCTACGTTCGTCCTCATCAAAATACTGCCGCTACACGGCCTGGTTTTCATATCAGGTGGGTAAACAGGAAATCTACCCGCGGCGGGCTTCAATCCCGCGGCGTCCTGCTCGGCGACATAACAGTGTACAGCCACCGTGGCGGGTACACTACACTTCTTGATCGGTACCTGACCTTGTACGTGACTTAAACCAACCCTCATGTGTCGCAAACGGGAGAGGGAAGAAAATGTAGAAATAAACGTTGGCGACCGCGGTGACATGTAGCGCGTTTCGGCTTTTTTTTTTTTTTTTTTTTTTTTTTCGCGGGCCACCACGCTTCATAGGGCGCGCGCGCCGAATTCCCACGCACCGATTTCGGGCGCCGTCCATGAGAGGGGCGTCGCCTCTTTACTTTATTTCATCCGCGCCGGGCCGCGGTGGGAAGGAAAACAAGATCGAGCTCGGAAACGCGGTTCGGTCGGTATCGCGGAGCGTGCGGGGACGCCGCAAACGGCACAGCGTGTTTTTTGTACACTCCGCGGGTGATTAAACCTCCATCGATCTGAAAATGGATTAAACGCCGGGGTGAAAGAGAGCCGTCTCGCTCCCTTGCCGCCGCCTGTGCCCTTCAGCGCGCCTCTCTGTGCGCTGCCTCCGGAGCTCGGCACAGCGCGACAGGCTGCTCGCCGTCGCTTCTTATTCTTCGAGCGCGCCGAGCAATTTGCGCAGAGAAAGAAACATGCGAATTGCACGCGCGAACGGAAGCGCGAAATCATCCGCGCGTGGCGAGAACCTTTTTTTTTTTTTCCCTCACGATTTTTTGTTGCCCACGTGTGTTTTGCGCGTAACCGTTCGGTATACGCGCGCCAATTTAACGGCACAAAGCCCTTCTAGACTCGCGTCCTTTCTCTGCAGCGCGGTGTGCGCGTGTGTATACGGGGATTCAGTGAGGCGCATTTTCGATCAGCTCCGAACGATCTGAAAGTGACAACACCGTGCGCTTGCAGTTCGCTTTACATAAATATAGTTCAGAGACGGTTCGGGAACATTACGATTCGCCACCCAGGCGAATCTTGCGCGAAGGAAACTATCTTTCGATTATTGCCATCTCTTTTGCTGCGTTTTTAACGAGAAGGCGGGGAGGTATACGTACAGTATAGGTGACTTCTGTGATACTGATATATCGTCCATAGAAGTGGCAGCGCTAAAGATGAATGTAAATGTTGGGAGCTCGTGAATTTAATTTGTTTAAAATTTGAAAAGGCGTCTATGCATGGCTTCGGAATTCAAAAATTGAAGCTCGTTTGAGAGAAAGAAATAAGAAGCACATATTTGGAGTTTTAGCTATAGCATACATCTTGTTGGTTACTGTGGGGATATCTGTCAGCATACGTTCGCGGTGTGAATCATGACGCTTGTCAAAACAGGGGCCAAGCGCAGCCTGGTTTCGGCGATGAAGCTCGCGGCATTCAGAGGGTAATGGTCAAGTGGTATCATGGAATCGACCCTTCGATCATGCTTCACTCTGCACTTGGCGTTCTCCATAGTAGGCGAAGGCCTCTTAGACGGTCATCTGCTGTGGCTTCTTCAGGGAGAGTAGAGATGGTAACTGTGGTCGAGATGATGGATCCATGATGCGTAAGCAACGTTTGGAGTCCTCTGGACATGTTTCAAGGAGGCACTGTGTTGCTTTGTGAGGCTAACTTTGCAGACAGAGTCTGCTACTGAAAATTGGCAAAATGTTGACAGCGCCATAGAGAGCTGCAGATTAAGTTTGTTTCGCTTGTGGGAGGGGACGTACGTCAAGGTCCGCGCTTATGAGGGCTAATATAATTTCGCGCATATACCATGTTAGCTATAAGGCATGGCTAACGTTCTCTGTCGACATGAAATATATATCATTCGCATGTTATCTCCGCTGTTTGCGGTGTTAAAAGGTATACAATTAGAAATTAAAGTCTTGGGTTTTACGCGCCAAAAGCACGACATGATTATGAAGATCGCCGGATAGTGGAGGGCCCCGGGTTAATTTTGACCACCTGGGCTTCTTTAACGTGCACGGGGTTGTTGCATTTCGCCTCCATTGAAATGCGACCGCCGCGGCCGGGATTCGATCCCGCAACCTCGGGCTTCGCAGCGCAACACCAAAGCCACTACGCCACCACGGCGGGTTAATACGTAAATTGAATTCACCGTAAGTTATGCATCCGCCCCCATGACGCACCTGCATACCGCCAATAACTCGTTGCAATAACAGCGAATCTATGAGAATGTGCAGCTGCTGTGCCTGCGCATTTTTGCTCGCAATTATGCGCGCGCGCATGCTGAGTCAGAGCACGTCCATGGTGCACGCGCCTCGCAGACTGAAGCCGCGCAGGTGCGAGCCGTGACAAGATACAGCGGCGGCCAATTTGAGCGGATGTTTCGACAGATGCGGCAATGATTTGTCGAGCGGCCCGCGCCAAAAAACCTTCCAGGTGCTTGCGGATTATGGTCCGCCTAATTGGCTGCGACTGGACGAGTGTCACTGAGACGCAGATGGGCATATATTATGCCATGTCCGGGCGCGGTCACGTGATTGGGGAAGGAGGTGTGCAATGTGAACACCACCACCCATTGCGAGCGTAGACCGGCATCTCATTAGAGAGTTTTAGTTTAGGGGACGCAAACGGCTTGCGCACGCAAGAACTAGGGGCGACGGTACTGCGCACGCGCAGATGGTTCTGCGCATGCGCGTTGCCGTGGCCCCTAGTTCATGCGTACGCAAGCCGCTTGCGTCCCCTAAACTAAAACTCCCTATTATTTGTGTGCACATATCGCGCGACGTCTCTGGGGCTTCAGCAAACGTCAAGCGACGTTGAGTAACCGCAATGATGATGATGATGATTTAGTGGCATCCCCTTTGAAACGGGGCGGTCACACATAGTCACCTAGCCTGCTTGATTTAATCAGGTATGATATACATGTTTTAAAGCGAAGGTTTAAAGCGGTGTGCGCGACGTGGGTGGTTCAGAGCGTGTATATAGATGACAAGCGCGAGTAAGGGAGGAAAGGCGACGGGAGAATCTCGGTTTCGCCCCACCGCGTCGAATGTGCGCAATGCCCTCTGGAGCTCCCTGGCCGTCGCCACTTTAGCCGCTTGACAGCTGTAATTATCCGTGACTCCCCTCAGAAGCATCCCAGCAACTGCAGCGCTTTCATTTCTACTAACGTGCGAGGCCAGAGCGGATGCAGATAGAACTGTAGAGAGGAGAAGGAGAGGGAGGAGAAGAGGTAGTTCCCATATAAGAGAGGGGGGGGGGGGCGACGTGAGAAGGCAAGGAAACCCCACTACTATACGACAGCGGTTGCGGGGAAACAGGATAAGCTTAAGTTCAAGGTACGGTACAGTACGTTGCTGCTATTTCTGACAAATAAACGGCATGCAAACATGTCAAGCGGGAAACTTACGCAGGGCGTGCAGAAGCAGAGCCGCATTAATTAAAGCGCACCGCAGGATCCAGGTATACGGAAGCGGTCGACCGTCAAATCAAGACTTCTGTGCCCACCGCGTTAGCTTTGGGGCTATGGTATCGCTTGAGGTCGCGGATTTTATCCCAATCGCAGCAGCCGCATATCGACGGGGGCGAAATAGAAAACGCACGTGCACTTAGATTTTGGGACACGTTAAAGAACATCACGGTGTCAAATTAATGCGGAGTCCGCCACTACGGCTTGCCTCATAATCTGAGTGTGGTTTTGGCACGTACAGCCCCATAATCCAATTCCAGTTTAATACTTCTGCCACAATGCGATGTGTCATGTGAAGAAATGACAATGCTCAACCCTCTCAGAGGTTATAAAATACGGCGCACAACGCCTCAAGCAAACACCTCTCCCTGTGTGTTCTGTATACTAAGCAGACAAACAGCAGTGGTGCACGCAAGGTAACGTTTAACGTCACACCACTCTCGTGTTAGGCTAAACGTTGAAGAAATTAAGCTTTAGCCTTCAACATCACCGCTAATTATCGTCAATCAAAGCATACAGCACGGAATGCTTCGCTTACATCGATTCCCACAGTGCGTGGGATCTGCATAATGTTTTTATCTAGCATTTTTGTATACAATTCCTCAATCTTTTTCCCCCTTCATATCTACCTTGTACCGCTAGCTATGACTGTAAGAGATCCGGTCGTACCAATATCTTCCCTGCTTTTTTTTTCGCCAATGCTTTAAACGTATCTTGCTTATCTCGACTGCTGACCGGTTGACGCTTCCGTCACTTTAAACACAAGCGCTTCTGGAAGGTGTACGTTATCTACGGTTCTCACTGGGTGAATGTATCCCTTCGCATTCCATTAGGATGTACTGAGTGGTCTCCGGATTTTTGCTGCGACATACACGTGCCTCATCTAGTTCCGAATATGTGCTACGGTATGTTTTTGTCCTTAGGCAACCGGCTCGAGCCTCAAACAGCAAGGCACTGCCCTTTGTGTTATCGTACAGATTTTTCTTTCTAATTTCTTTCTTCTCATTCTTGTAAATTTCCATGGTCTTTTTGTTTCCATTCCTTGCAGCCAGTTAACTGTCTCTGTTTCTCTCAATTAATTTTTGATTACTCCTGGTTGTCTATACTTACGGTTTCTAATACCCTGTGCTTGGGTGCCAACTTTCTTGACCTCTTCCTCCATTCTGTGTCCACGCTTTACAAGTACATATACCTGTGCACTTTAGCTGCCCATTTTTTTTCACCCATGTTCCTGAGTCCTTCTTCAAAACTAATTTTGCCCTGCGCTTCTCTGCCTTCAAAAGAGGCCCAACCCATGTCACCCTGCACTGCCTCACTTGTGGTTTAACCGTGGGCTGCCAAAGTCAACCGGCCTACCTATCTTTGGTTAACTTCAAACCCCGACAAGATATCCGATTTTAAGCATAGAATGGCATATTTGAGGACGTTAGCGCTGGCACAATTACTCCTTCCCAGATTCCACGCACCACATCGTACTTACTGTGGCCCCACAGTGCTCTGTGTTTCATTATTGCAGCAATGCGATTTCCCTTTATTTTCGGATTGCCTTGGTGGGTGCTTCAGTATAAGTCTCTTCCTTCGTTTATGTATACGCCGAAGTGGTAGCGCCGCCGCTGTTCAAAGGCCCAGGCGGCATCCGCCCTTCCTTCTCACGGGCCGACGCTCCGAGCGAAACGTGCCTCAGCAATCAGAGAAACGAGACTCATTTGCGGCTGCGATCCTTTCATTGCGGTGTGTTTCTGCGGTTTCTGCGGCGTCCGCTGACAGCGCGGGGAGGTGGCCTGCCGCGGTGCGGGCGCTCTGCGCGTCGCTCTGGGCGGCTCTCTCCGACCTCTCCCTTTCCGATTGTGAGCGTTGCGGGAATGCGAGGCGAAAGTGTCGTGCGATGCGTCATGCAGTACAGGGCAAGCCCAAAACAAGACAAACATGTGGCACCTTATTTGTTACAAAAACATGCGTGTCTAAAGACGGAAGCCACGTTAGTTCATATTGTTTCCACTGACGTCAGAGCCGGGAGCTTCTGGTATGCGCCGGACGCGGACACACAGAACGACCTATCTGCTGCGAAAGTACTCGTTTGCCTTCAGAGATATATTGATCATTTCCACCATGCAGACTACTCGTAGCGAATGTTCGCTCGTGATTACCAAGGGGGCGATCAGTCATGCCGGCGGCCCAGTGTGAAATGACGCGCCACCGTCTCCGAACAGCACAGCCAGCGAGAGTCGAGGCTCGGGTGCCACCCGAAACGCGGTGGGCTCATATCGTTGCGGCGGCGCTCAAAGGGCCAAAAAGAACGCTCGTGAGAATTCGTGCCGGGGACCTCTTTATCACGCACGCCTGGAATGGTGGTCGTGTACTTCATTTCCGTGCAACCACCTAGCCGAGTGTCGTGAAGCTCGAAATGACCGCGTGCTGAAGCAGCATTGTACGGCGCCGTTTCTCCTGTTCCTTGTCTGCACCGAACTGGCTCTCAATGGCCCGGCACCACCATGCCAAACATCGCGCGCTGCGGGCACCACCTGCGCCTTCTGGCGTCCCTGAACGCGGTTGTTGCGAGTCCCGGCTGCTGGCGCGCGTCTCGGCATGCCAGGAGCCCGGCGGCGCCACGAGGGCCACCTTTCCCATCTTCCCCGTGAATGGATGGGGCGTGCGTGAAATGGGCCAGGGCACTCGACCCGATGGATGGCGTGCGATACTGACCCCATCCTCTTTTGATTTATGGTGCGACAGCCAATGGCCGCGTCTCGAACGCATGGCTGCCGCTAATTGCAGCCGTGTATATAGGCTGCACTAGGGGCAGCGAGAGACTGGCAGGGCGCAGCGGCGCAAGCTCACTGTTGCGCTAGCTTCCGTCGGTGGTCTCGATAATAATATACGCTCACGGCTGTCGCTTGCCCTACCTGTGGCTGTTGCCATCCAATTCTGTCGCGCTTCTGTTAAAACGACTGTGAAAAGGCGCGATGCATGGCTTGTCAGGATTTGTTGCTTGAGCTGAATTTCCTGCTTCACGGGCCCGGAATGATGACTGGTTTAGCCTCGCCACCGACGTTATCATGAAGAAGCCGGGAATTCGATATGTTTTCAGCCTTTTAAACGATCTAAAAAATATATTTTTAATGAGTAGGGGGTTCAGAACTTATTGCAGAACATTGAGCCCTGTTTGACATTGATTCTTTAATGATGCATCAATCGAGCTTGTCTCTCTCTCTCTCTCTCTCTCTCTCTCATGTTATTTTATTAATCTTAATCGTTATCTACGCATACTGCAGCCCTATTATGGGGCTATAGCAGGATTAGGAACAGTAAATTAGCATAAACGCAAACACACGCAAACAATTTGAAGCATTTAACATAGGCAAGTGAACACAAGCAAACAGACAAAAATATAGGTAAAGCAAATTACCTATTCGAAAAGTAATTTTCCATGGCCACCAAAAATGAATTTAATGGCAGGGAACGACCACTATAGGTCAATGAATTTCAGTGTTGTACGCGGAAAAACGAAAATCTATTTGAACGTGTTAGTATGAGCTACAAAAGAAAAGGCATTAGGTTGAAAACATGTGAACTACCAGTACAATTTTCTTTAGCAAATGTGATATGACTACAGTCGCAAAAGCCTGAGTTGGTGACGTGCAGGAACATAGGAAATTCAATGGGATAACACCGCAAGAGTGTTCGAAGGTTAATTCAGGGACTGCAGTGCCTGTATCGGTGAAAAACTGCCACTGTAATTATGGAAGATGAAACGCATAGATTTTCTTGGTACAGATTCAAGTGAATTTATTTCATACTGTATGGGGGGGTGGGGGGGGTATCAAACCACGCAGGCGCATTCTCTGTTTTGCGTTTTATGTGTTGCCCAACTTGAACACCGCACCGGCTTCAGATGAGTGCTTGCATCGCACTAAATATAGTTGAAGTCTAGAATACCCTTAAATACAGTTTGACATACTGATTTGTAAGTCGAGCTGCGCTGAAACGCGTTTTTCATCGAGGCCTAAATGCTATAAGGCGAACTACGTCCATTTGATGCGGCAAATTCAAGCGCGTCTTCTTTTTGCCCAATGAAATATACGAAGGAGAATCACCGCGGTTAAACCAATCTTTTTTGCCAGGACGGCTGCAGCGTGGTTCCACGTGTGGCAATGCTTTGCTTCGGCTCTCCGGACCTCAACTCTTTCATGGTCCCGCGTACGCGAGTCCGCTGCAACTGGGCTTGTTCCTCCGATACGATCGGACCTCCTGGTGTACATCGATCAGCTTCGCATTGCCTGGCGGGCCGCCATTTCAAAGTACGAAAGGAGCCTGGACAAATCGGTATGCATCAGCCCTGCGCACTGACCGTCTCCTGGTTCACGCTAATCGCCAATGCGTTAGGCGTAGTAAGATGAAAACTATGTGACCTTTGCAAAAGAAAAGTGAGCACGCCAAGAAGTCCGGCGAGGCTCTGATCGCTGGCGCAAGCGAGAACCGGCGACTCGCGAATGCCTGGTGCCACGGGCATGGAGCCGACGATTCCGTCTCGATTTATTCCCGCCTACCCAATCACTCATCGAGCTGGGACAGAGAGCAATGCGCCTGTAGAGACGCACAGAACAGGCTGTACGTTTTTTTTCTTTCTTCGCTAATTCCCGAAATGGATTGATGCCCAACGGAGGTCGTGCATGGCGCGCTCGATCCAGATTTCAGTCACGCATCTGGAATTGATTGGCTCGCTCTCTTTAAGGAGACAGTGGTTGCACAAGTGGCGATAAGGAATTGGCCCTATCGGTTCGTCCACAGCGGCCGCTCAGCTCGTGTCGCAGAAGCCGCACGTGACAATAATAAAACAGCAACCGCAACTTAATGCGAGATTTGTGCCCTGCGATCGTACACGATACGCCTGTATGCGAAGGTTCGCTTGAGCGTAACTTAAGCGGCTGAGAAAAAAAAATACTATTTCGTCGTCGTCGGCCAGATAGCCAGAGCGATTGGTGTAACAGGACTTGTTACAAGACATTAGCAACTTATACGCACTGCAACTTGCTTTCCTGTGCCGTCTAACCACGCTGGGCAATCGTTTTGACGCCCGATCAAAAGAGTGAAATCTCTTTGCCTTTACCCGCAAACCCAGCCCCTTCTTCTGCGCATGACACCATTCAATCTATTCAAATGCTCATTACAGACCGGATTACTCTATTATGCGGCCCGCAACCTTCCTTAACGCAGCTGGCAAAACGCTTAGTTACGAGTGCTGGCTTGCATGTTCTCGGTTTCTTCGCAACCTCCTCGTCATCGTTACATTGAGTTGTTTAGTCAGAAGGGCGTGGATACTCTGGTCACTCACGCGCCGTGCTCATAATGACCGCGATCGCCAACTATAACGCGAGAGTAGGAAGGGCTCGTTACGCATTCATCACCGAACGAAGTATACCAGAAAGAGAGAGAGAAATGCGCCGTTTTATCTTCAGGTCATGTCCGTGTGCTCGGGAGGGGGGGGGGGGGGATCTCGGCAGCTTCTAAACGTACCGAAATGAGAAAAGGTTTGGCGGGAACAAAAAATTAACGATTAACGGACGCAGATGCATTCTGCGAGTCGTCGGACAGCAGCAGCGCCTGCATAGAATCCGAAACAAAGGACCACGCTCTCTGCACGTGCGTGGCGTGCGTTCAGTCGTGCGGAGAAGGAGAGAGAAACATCCAGTATATATAGGAACCCTGAAGCCAGGCTCCTTTTCGCAGATAGGCAGTCGGCGTTCTTTTGAGCGCCTCACTGCAGGAGCCTCTCCATTCGTGCGCCATCGTCATCGTGGGGACTCGCGAGCCCGAGGGACCGAGATGAGCGCCACGCGGCTTATCGCGCCCGTTGTAGCCTCGCGATGCCAGGATCTCATTCGTCCGAGGCAAGTGTGCAAAGGGCCGCCGCGCGTCGTGTCGGCTCTTCCCTTGACCTAGAAGCTTCCGCGCGCTCCTCTGCCGTCGCCGTTTTGTCGGCAGATGCTGGTCAAAGCGGCGCGATGCGCGCGTGCTTTCACGGCCGGCTCCGGTGGGTGCATTGTACGCGCGCGATAGCAGGGACAAGCAAAACGGCCCGCCTCCCGCAGCTGCTCGAGGGGAGATAAGGAGAGAAAGAATAGGGGCAATTCCACGCCGATCGTGAGCCCGGTATAAGCAATTATGTCGTTTGACCGTCTCCTACAGTTCGGGGCAATGACTGAATGAAGCAAGTGCGGCTGTATTTGACTAGTTATTCCAGCGCTGATCTGTCAGCATTTACTGGTCTATCTTCGCGCGCTGGTGTAAACGAGTTTGCCACCGTATACGTTTCCGGAAGCTGTGCGTGTCGAGATACGTTCAGCGTTCTCCAAGCGATTTGTGTTTCTTTAGAATAAGCTCGCGCGGCCAAGTGTTGGACACGTGCAGGAACACGTATATTTATTGTTAGCGGAACGATAAAAATGCACTCCGTGCTGATGGCTGGAAAGTGCAAAGCCGGACCACCTACTCGTTCATTCGACGTCTCTGCATATGACATTGTAGGCTGTAGGCAGAGCAAGAACGACTCGGATTCTATGCAAGGCTTCAACTAAAGTGCAACTAACTGCGCGCGCGTGGATATTTAATGTACGTCCTTACGAGGAAGCCATTGCTGGGTGGAAGACAATGGTCCTGGCGCATGTCTGGTCGAAAACACGTGCTCCCCCCCCCCCCCCTCGCCTTCCGTGCCGACATCATCTTTTCACTGCCGCTCACTACAACAACACTGCACATCGTACGAGCTGCAACCACCGATAGGGCTGTGTTGCATGCTGTGTGAACGGAAAAGAGATGCGTTGGGGGTCCGGCACGGGCCGGGCCTTGCTCCATGCCGGAGCTTATAGCAGACGCAATGAGCGCATTAAAACCCACGCAGTAAGCGGATGGTGTCTGCGTGCACTCCCATGAATGCGATCTCGAGCGTGACTGCGCGAAGCGGAACCTGCAGGCCGCGATCTTTTCGCGGGCGTGTTCCCGCTGATCGCTTGGCCGTTTGCTTTTGAACTGGTTCCGGAGATTAATGAATTCCCGGTGGTCGAGCTTCGGCGCATGCGGCCGATGAAACTGCCCATAAGGCATTAAGAACTCAATGCGGCCAATTACGCTCGGGTTGGCTCTTTCTCCATCTTCATCAGCCGACGTGCGAACGGAGGCGTTGGTTTGAGAACTAGGTGTCGATTCGAAAACGATGCCACTCCAAAGCGGCGGGGGGGCTGGTGGACCTTAGGCAAGAGGGAATTATTCACGGCTTCGCGCTCTTTGCCGAGTGCCTTTCTCCTCTCCGCATGCCTTCTTGGGCGATGGACTGCTTGTTCTGCGCATGCGCGTAGCACGGACCTCGCGCGCGTATCATACACGCGCACGCGAGCTCTCGTCATTTCCGGCGCGTATACTGAATGTATACGTGTCGAAATCCGCCGGTAGCTGACGGTTGCACCGACTGCTCCTCATCCTAAGATGCAGACAGACAGCTTTATTGAGTTATACAGGTGAGAATGACGCAGCATAATTGCACCGATAGCCTTTGTGGCTATAGTGGCTGGTCCAATGAAGATAGGTTACGCATCATATATGCGTATTGCCCATTGAACTTTGCCCATTCATATTCATTCATTCACTACCTATGCACATGATGCATTCTTTTTTTCACTCATGAAAACAAACCATTCGCATATAAGTTGTATGTGAAAGAGCACTACACACTCGACGCATTCTTGCAATTATAAACTACACATTCTTATTGTGCATATATGAGAGTAAATCCTAAACCAGAACTAAATGTAGCTCATAAGCCAGATTTTTGAGCAAGCTAGTGCACTCTACAAGACAGTCAGTTGAAATTGGTGGAAGCCTTTATATCAGTATGTTTTATTCCACGTTTTACGTCCCACCAATTCAATGCCATTTCAACTTTTTAAAAAATTCTGAAGTTTTACGTGCCAAAACCACGATCTTATTATGAGGTACACTCCTTCACAGTATACGTTGTGACATCTAGTCAGATAAAATTTCCGTCTGATGCATGCCTGGTGTTGCGATTAGGCAAATAGAATATACCCATTGAGAAAGGAAAGTTACGATTTCTAATGGTGTGAACTAACGAATCAATTTTATAGTCACTTAGGAATACAAGCAACATTATTCTAAGGCCATATAGCAGGGCATCAGCTTGACCTTCATATGGTGAAAATGTAATTACTGGCACAGCGCGTCTTTCAAGTTTATGTACTTGTGCTAAGTACGTTTTGAAAGTTGGGCCCCGCGTATTTCGACGCCGTAAATGACTGAACTATCTTGGTAGGTCAGGGTTTTCATTAGAGTCCCACCAAACCTCTCAAATACGCGAGTTGAGCCCACTGCTGATTGCTGCGGTAAACAGTGCTACCAGGGCCCGTATAAACGCGGCAGTGTGCAAAACGTTTTTCGTGACAACAGCTAAAAGCTCTAAAGTTGTTTCGCGTTGTCGATCCATCCCCCCTTTTCGGTGTGGTAGATTTTGTCAGGCCTTGCCTCGCCAACCGCCTCTTCCTGAGTTTCACTTTCACCATATTGTTGCGAAAAGAGTATAGCGCGGGCCTCTTTGCTTACTTTCGGGGAATTTTGTGGGTTCCTCGACGCGGGGGCAACCTTTGTGCCCCAAATAACCGCGACGGCGCCGCGGGCAGGTACTGACCGCACCGCCGCCGCGCCTGACGTCACACGTGCACCTGACGCGCCCTCTTCCCCCCGCTCGGCTGTCAAAAGCCGATTAGTTAGGGTCAAAGTGCTTTTGTGTACGGAGTGTTGACTCGACCATTTCTTGACCCCTTGAACTCTGCCGCTCATTGGATGATGTCGGCTTGCCTGATTGGTCGGAGTAACGAAGTAGCCCATCAGTGGAGAAAAGTGTCTCTTGGATGCTGTGTAAACTTATTTAAGGAGTAGTTCGAGTAGTTTTTGGGTGAGCAAGTAGACAGCAGCAGACACGGCGCAACTTCACCAGGGGAGACCAGGCCGGTCAGGCAGGCCGACGACGACGGGTATGACATCGTTCTGTTTGTAAATATTTTTATACAGTGTTAACTTAAAGTAAATCTCAAGTGAATAAACTTAGTTATTGAAATGCTACTCTCGTCGTCGTACCTGCGGATTTGGACTGACCCCTGCCAGCGCTCATCCCCATTCATCTTCGTCTCCCTGGTGAGCTGATGCGTCAAGTATCTAACGGCTGCGTCACTTCGCTACAAAGTGGTGGAGTGTGCTGGGTACCGAAGTCCACGCTCTAATATCATAGGCCGTGGCAACAAACCCGAAGAACCTAGCTCTAACAGCTCGACTATGACCGAACCCCCTACTGTCCTCGCTACCATGTCCACCCCTCAAGCGGAACCTTTCATCGGACCGCCAGTATTTAAAGGCACACCAGAAGAGTCAATATCCGAGTGGCTGCTTTGCTACGAATACGTAGCCTCCCTCAACAACTGGGATGAAGGGACGAAAGTAAAATTTTTATATTTGGCATTAGAAGGCAATGCAAAAAAAGTGGCACACCACGCAAATTTTAACGGGTGCCCCTAATACATGGAAAGAGTGGACGACGCTCTTAAAAACGTCTTTCACAAGTCGCCACTCAGTTGAGATCGCATATTTGCGGCTCCAAAACCGAACGCAGCTGCCATCAGAATCTCCCGATGATTATTACTATGACGTTGTGCAGCTGTGCGCCAGAGCCAATCCATCTATGACGGAAGAGGAGCGGATGCGGCACCTCGTGCGCGGATTGCGTCCGGACGTGCTGGAAAAAATTCTTATTGCAAACCCGGACAGCTGCTCTGCTTTCCTCGAAATTTTACGCCGAATTGATTGGGCAGCTTTTTTGATGGTGCGTGCGTCGCAACCAGAAGCGACCGGCACCTATTTCTCTGCCGGCCAGCAGTCGTGCTACCCATTCGCCTCGGCACCTGCCGCCGGAGTGACACCCGCTGGAGCAACAGTGCAGCAGCCTCCAACATGTCTCGCCACCTGCGCTGCGGCAGAGCGTCACTGCCCGCTAGAGGCCACCGACCGCGACAGGGACTTGAGGGCGATCGCGGACTCTATAGCCTCATTATTTGACCGCCTGAAAGCTATTGAAGAAGGTGTACGTCGTCCTCCAGTGCCCTGGCCAGCGAGAAATACCCGTGGCGACGACGAGCAACCACGCTGCCAGCTATGCGACCGCATCGGCCACTTTGCGCCCCAGTGCCGGCAATGGCTCCAGGAAAACGGACCCCAGTGGAAGGAGCAGCGCTCTAACTTTGAGCAAAACAACTCCCGCACGCTTTCCCGACTTCCGTATGATTCCGCGCCAGCAAGCGACGAAAATCCCTTACCGTTGCTCGTGCTGGATCATGTGGACATCGGCGAAAGGCAGAGAGAGGATTCATGGATGCGAGAAGTAATACAGCACCTAGAGCAGCCGAGTGCGCCCGTTGCCAGAAAAACGAAAAGAACGGCACGGAGCTTTCGCTTGATCGGCGGTGTGTTGTATAGAAGAGCGAAAGGCTTTCAAGACGGTCGCACGGCACTTGTTGTCCCAGGGTGTTTGAGGTCGGAGGTGTTACGGCACTGTCATGTCGATAGCTCGGCGGGCCACCTCGACGTCAGGCGCACCTGGGGGAAAGTTCGCCGCCGTTATTTCTGGCCAAAGATGTTTTGCCACGTCAGCAAGTACGTCCTATCCTGCTCTGACTGCCACAAACAGCCGCTCGCCCACAGAAAGCCAGCCAGTGTCGCCCCCTTTGTAAGCTCCAAAAATGAGCCTCTACTTCAGGTAGGCCAAGGAACTCAACGCGGAAACCAGAACGCCAAGAAAGTGGCCCACCGAGTGGAGCCTCCTCAGATGTTAGTGAACCAAACCGGCAAACAACGCGACGCTTTTAATGTTGCGCGGTTAGAACCGTGCAACGTCAGACAGTGCTCGGATGATGACGACGCAGACAGCGAATCTGATAACGAACGTCCAAAGAAAAAGAAAATGTGTTGTGTTCCTCGCGTGGTGCATCAATGTAGTTCGCGTGGTGACCGGAGGCATGCCGCGTGTGATCGTGTGTGTGAGACGTCGACTAGTGATCGAGGACGGCAAGCCAAGATCCCGGACGGGACTGAACTTTACTCCAACTGGAGTACATTTAACTGGAGGACATTTCATAGGGAGGCTGAGTCTCGAACTATCACTGCTCACGACACGGACACTGATGTGTATCGCAGCGCAAGCGAATAATCTTCATTGTTAATTTTATTGTGTAGCGCGCGCGAATGAACTTTGATGTTTCTTCTCTTGTGCATTTTGTTTCCATTTTGTTAAAACTTGTTTTGTTTTATGTGATGTTAAATCTTCCTTACCGATACTTCAGTTTTTATATCAATCCCTAAATGTTCGTGTTTAATTTGTACGTGTTTAATTTGTTAATTTGGTTTTGTAGTAATGCTTTTAACGAGTGGGACACTTTTTCGTAGGGGGGAGGTGTCGCGAAAAGAGTATAGCGCGGGCCTCTTTGCTTACTTTCGGGGAATTTTGTGGGCTCCTCGACGCGGGGGCAACCTTTGTGCCCCAAATAACCGCGACGGCGCCGCGGGCAGGTACTGACCGCCCCGCCTGACGTCACACGTGCACCTGACGCGCCCTCTTCCCCCCGCTCGGCTGTCAAAAGCCCATTAGTTAGGGTCAAAGTGCTTTTGTGTACGGAGTGTTGACTCGACCATTTCTTGACCCCTTGAACTCTGCCGCTCATTGGATGATGTCGGCTTGCCTGATTGGTCGGAGTAACGAAGTAGCCCATCGGTGGAGAAAAGTGTCTCTTGGATGCTGTGTAAACTTATTTAAGGAGTAGTTCGAGTAGTTTTTGGGTGAGCAAGTAGACAGCAGCAGACACGGCGCAACTTCACCAGGGGAGACCAGGCCGGTCAGGCAGGCCGACGACGACGGGTATGACATCGTTCTGTTTGTAAATATTTTTATACAGTGTTAACTTAAAGTAAATCTCAAGTGAATAAACTTAGTTATTGAAATGCTACTCTCGTCGTCGTACCTGCGGATTTGGACTGACCCCTGCCAGAGCTCATCCCCATTCATCTTCGTCTCCCTGGTCAGCTGATGCGTCAAGTATCTAACGGCTGCGTCACTTCGCTACAATATGGCGAATACAAATAAAACTTTGTCCAGCATCGGGCAAAGAACTCGTGCGTCAATGTGTTGTTGGGATACGGACGCAGTTTCGAGAGCGGCGTGTTATCGTTTTTTACCTTCTTTTTGTCCGTGTGTTGTGTTGCGCTGTTGCGAACCTTACGATGAATGCTAATCAACTGGCCCAATTCACCGTCTTGATCGAGAGCTGGTGTTGCCGTCAGTGCATGCACACTGCAATGATGGTCATAGTAGGCAATATAGTACAGCGGACAAAGACGACATTGGGTGGGTACACCCACGTAACATATGTTTAACGCTCCAGGTCGCTCGCAACGCGACTTTCAGTGCAGCAGTCATCCTCGTCTTTCGTCTAAAAAAACGCCTCCTTGCTGCCTTGTATGTCGGGCAACGAAGTGTCTTCGCAATGTCGCCGTCATCTTTGCTGTATGCAGTTGGGGGACTTTGCGTGGGATTGTAACCAGGTTAACAGCGTTAGAGTGGTAGCGGTGCGGCGGGATGGCTGTTAAATCCTGTCGCATCAAATGAGCTCACAGTTCGATGAAGCCTGATACCTTTCTTAGCCTTTACTTACTCTCGACGTACATAAACATGCGCCCCCCCCCCCCTCCCCCTGACCTCCACTTTGCAAGGTATTGTACGGTGGCTTGAGTTGCACACCGTATGTGGCAGGCTACGCTCGGAACTCTAGCGAAGTTGACACTTCTCGGCGCCTGGCCTTTCTATTGACGTGTTCATTTTGCTGACGGCCCCCTGCAAGGATTGCTGTTGCAAATGTCCCCCGACGGGAGTCAGCTCCCGGCATCCATCCGTGCACGTGTATGGCCCGCAGCGATGGCGCCCCGCTGCTGCTTGCTGCGCCGACCACAAAAGCCAGGTGGCAAGCAATGACCAAAGTGGCCATCGGGAGACGGCGCGAGCTTGGCCTTCAATGGGGAGGGAATATAGCCTATTAGTACCGGCCACGCTCGGAGACCGCCAGAAGCAAAAAGGACTTTTCACTGAAAATCGTTGCCCTAAAAGAGTGCAATGCGACTTTCGGGCATGCGAACAGGTGTCTCCCTCGTCCTGCATGTTCCGGCGCACTAGGGGTTCCTTCGTGCCGCCCGCCCGGTGGCGCTGCTTTCTTCGCTTTCGCGAAGGAAGCGCCTCTGCGGGGGAGGAAAGGCAGCATCTTTTTCATTTTTATTGCTCCGCTGTCCGCGACGTGAGTAGTGTAGCTGGTGCGAGCGCGACATGGCCACTGAATGCACCGACAGTGCTGCTGCGTGGAGCCCTTGCGAAGAAGCCATGTCCTCATCATACCACTGGTCCAGGTAAGCGGGACGCCCGGTCGTTCTGTCACGATTCTGGTCGCCTGCCTCGTGTGCTGGCGGCCTCGGCTTTTCCGGGCCCCGATTCGAAGTGGCATTCGGGGCTCGCTCGCGGTTCTTTTTCGTTTGGTCTTTGCGCGCTCGTGTACTGAGTATGTATACGGTACGTCTGGCCGCTTTATTGGCCGGCGTGCGCGCTTACCCGTGGGATCCAAAAGAGTCGGCGCCTCTACTCGGCCTGTCGTTAACTGCCAAGAGGGCCAACCGTGCTGCGCCCGGATAATCCGATCATGCCGAGCGACGCCGCCGTCTTATCAGAACCGGAAGGTTATTCGGATCCGCGCAGAGCTGGCGACATTGAGGCGTGGATCGTGTCCGATAAGCGTCTTTTCTTTTCCCTCTCGGACTTCCACGCAATTTTATCGACGAGCGATCCGCCCTAATGCATGTCAGAGCCGCCGAAAGGCGGCATTTGCGTTTATGTATACAACCGTGCTTGTTTGCCTCTGTAAATCTGGATTCGTGGGCGCCGCGGCTTCAAGGCTCGCACGCACGCCGAGTCCTGCCCCGTGCATTCCGAAGCTTGGTCTTGTGCGGCTACCGTATCCTCCGGGTGTGTCTCCCGCAGTATTTTGCCTGCGTACGTGCGGACGCGCGATGGAACCGCTCTTTGTATGCGACCTCTCGGACGACGACACGTGTTTCGACTAAAGTGCTTGAGCCTACATTCGCAAGGCCTCGGCTGGGAGCTGCTGCGCGAGTGGCGACACAGAATACCCTCACCTACCCGCCTGCCCGGTAAAAGAAAATAAATAGAACGATGACGTCAACCCCCTCCTATGGTCAGAAAGGACTTCAGAAGAACGGTAGCTATAACGACGTCCGAGCGGTTTGTGGTAAACGTGCTTCACGTTTCGTGGTGTCTTTTTATATTTTTCCCAAGCTTTGCAGCTCACTAGAGATGCCAGCGGAGCAACTTCGCTCTGAACAGCCTCACGCGCTCGAATTTCCCCAGTCTAAGGCTGTCGCAATTCGTTCGAGTGGCCCCCCGGGACTCGGTAGTCGCGCAGCGTAGGCAGGTCAAGTGCACTTGGAAACAGGCACCTGGTGCCCGGGTAACCGTCATCAGTGGCGCGGTGCCCCCAGGTAGAGGCGCGGGCAGCGCTCGTGCTCACCCCTGCTCCAAACTGGGGCAGATGGGGCATGCAATTTTTGGGAGAATCAACCCTGATTTGCTTCTGGCAAATTTCGCCGAATGGGGCTGTCGCGTTGGCAACGTAAAAAAAAAGGCTAGAAATAAAAATACTTAGTATATAAAAATTCTACATGATCATACAAAAGCATATATAATACCTATATTATCTTAAGTCGTTCTTGAATATGTTTTCTTTTTTTTTCAGTCTGTTCTACTTGAATGGGGACTAATGGGAAAAAATGGTCCTGTAAAGGCGCGCTCACACTAGCGGGAGACTTCCCGCAGCGGCACAGCGTCAACGTCGATGCTGCGTCGCAGCTGCTCGGAATGACGATCACACTGCGCGCGTTTTCTCGCTGCAGTTGTCTTGGAATGTAGAGAGAGGAGGCGTTGAGGGAGGACCCTAACGAGCAGAGAGGGAAGGGGATAGTCATGTGACACCAGATTTCCCACGTGGTCGTCTTGACCGTCTGCTAGCTCTCCTCGCGTCGCCCTTTTTGTCACGAGGATGGCTGGTGGCAAAGCAACCGCCGAGTGTCCCGCAGCACGCGCGCAACCTCTACCTCCGCCGACGGGGTCACTGAACTGGGACCGACGTCACGGTTCGCGGTCGACCCCCATTGGCTGTTCTCGTCAGCGGCGCGGGAAAAATAGGTACCCGACCCATCGCTCTGCGGGACGGCACAGCAGCCTGTCTGCGGGAGAAAAACCGGTTTGTGCGGGAGGCGGCTCGCGGAAAACGTTCTGCGTTGCCCGTTTTCCCGCCACTGTGAACGCGCCTTTACAGCGCTCTTCGGTGCCCCTTGTGTTTTTCCCATAGCCTGCTGGTAGGCTGCCGTGCAAAGCTTTCAGGTCTCGTCCACAGACCAACTTCGAAATTTATATTGAGGAACAAAAGGGGTGAACGCCACGTGGCCGCTACAAACGGATCCGCTCCAGAACGAGATGTCTGCCCGTGACTAAGAGAGATAAAGATCAGTCCTTTATTTAAAGGAACAGAGAGGGGAAAGCTCGTTCTGGCGAACAGGTTCTGAATGACACTTGATCCTGAGACGGAACACAATTTCTGGGTTTAGTAAGCGGGAAAAAGAATAAGCCTGTGTGAAGGCATGATTATAAGGATAGTCAGGTTAACCGACGCCCTTGTGCTCGTGCTTTCCCTGTCATGCTTCTTCGAGGAGCTCGTTATTACAGCTTTCCGCATCGCCAACGCAGGGCCTGATTGATTGATTGATTGATTGATTGATTGATTGAAATGAACGGAGGCCGCTCCTTTGCCATAGAAGAAAATTTAAACGCGCTCGCAGAGCACCGTCGACTTTATAAAGAGACGCACTGCTCTGGTGGCTCAACAGGGCGGTGAAGTCCATGGTCACGATACGTTTTCTTCTGGGAAGGCCCAGTCGTCCTGTCGGTTTAAAGCAGCGCGCAAAGTCTGTATTTCATCGTCAAAGGGACAGTAGACGAGCAGATGTCAATCATGCCAACGTGCCAACGTGAAAACAGGCGACGCCCAGCCACAAGTGACACGGTAAAGTTGCGTCGCATCGAGGTAGGCCAGACGGTCGTCGAAGGCCCAGTGAATGGTCGAGGGAGCGCAGTCAGGAGTTTGCACATTCCGCTGAATTCCAATGTTCGAACGCATTGCGACGAGCAAGTATGGGACGAAGCCGCGCTTCATCAGGCCTCGACACTGACACAGGCGCGCGTATAGACGTTCTTCGCGGATAGTGCTGCTTCGTCGGCAGTTTGGTTGCTGATGATGCCACAGTGGCCCGGGAGCCATTGAAATTTGACTGTGTCCCGACGCTAATGAGAAAGATAAGTGCAGATGTATGTTGTAAGTTACCCATCCACGATGCCGAAAAAAAAATAGTCGCCCCTAGAGTGAGATTGAGACTTGGTGAACCATAAAAAAAAAAGACGCAAGAACTAAAGACGGTTGGCGACGCCGCCTTGAATTTCCCCGCATGCCGTGACGTCATGGCTTTTGATGGCGTCTGCTCGAGCTTGAGTTAATGTGCCATCGGTAAGGATAAGCTACAGTGTATTCTAAAACAGCCAGAGACTGAACTTGGCAAGCTTCAAAGCCATTTACTAAGTAACAATGCCCTAAATGCGAGAAAATATTTTGAAATATGTGACGTCACACGGCGCTAGGGTTACGGCGCGAAATTAAAGAAATGACTCTGGCCTTCATTTGTCTTCTAAGAACCAGCCTATTTCAGCGAGATTAACGAAAGTTGTTTCGACAGTATATTTGATCAGTTTAAACTGATTCTGTGTTTCTCTTTAGTGTCCTATTAAATTTACTTCATGCCCCGGCACATCCGTCATTCTTTTCGACCAATCCTCCCGCTTACTTTTTCTTATCTCTACCTTTCGCATATTAATATCCCCGTGGCGGCTTTTAAATCCCAATAGTTCTTGTATCTCTCTACGTGCCTCGCCTATTTGACGCAGAAGGAAATTGCATTACGCTGCTAAACACGAGGTCCAGCCGTGGCGGCCGCATTTCGATAGGGGCGAAATGCAGAATCTCCCATGTGCCGTGCATTGGGTGCACGTTAAAACAATTCAGATGGTCAAATCAATCCAGTCCTCCACTACGGCGTGCCCCATAATCAGATCGTGGTCTTGGCACCTAAAAGCCAATATATTAATTTTAAAAAGGAATTACATTTTATTAAAATATGTTCCATCGTTTTCCTGGCTTGCAGCAGCGGCACATGGCACCTACATTATGAAACGTTTTCCTATACCATCTTGCCTTCCAGTGCCCAGATCTTGCAAGGAAAAAAAGAAAGATCGCTTTCTTTAGGTGCCAAGAAAACATTTGAAATAAAGATGCGTTTTCTTTAGCCGTCCTGTACATGCATAATTTGTACGCTTGTCTTGTATTATAGCTCTCCAGTAAACCCTTTCGGAATTCTACTTCCGGTTTCAAAGGCTACATTTAGATATTTCGTGGTGCAACTTGACATCCGTATTGTTTCAATCCCGCCGCAGTGTTATTTTACATAATCATCATCATCAGCATCATTAATAATATTATTATTATTATTATTATTAACGTAAACTTCTATGAACACTACATAGAAAGAGAAGCGAGCTAGCAGTTTTCTCCTGAAAGTGACACCAAGCCCCCTCGCTTGAAAAAGGAGAGGAAAAGGGGAAAGCGCAGAGATAAATAAAAAGAGAAAAAAAATGTAAAAAGGCATCGCACGCAGAGTGCGATCTCTGCAAGCACGAGCCTCGTCCCGCGGGTGAGAATTCTAGCGCATACATCCAGTATCCACACCGCAGCGATGACACACCGAGACGGCGTTCTTGCGCCCTTTGCTTCGTCGCTTACCGCAACCGTTCTTCGTAGTCTATAGCTTGCCTTTTGCCTCTCACACTTTAAACTGCTCACCGCCCCATGGCCGTTCGATGGAGACGCAGACCACCCGCCCGTGTCCTTGAATTGATTTGTTGCGCTGTCATGCGTGCCTAAAGCCAAGGGCTACGACGAGTCGTCTGCTTAGCTTCAAGGCTATAGAATTAGTGACTGGTCTGAGACGCACTACTGTATGTATAGTTGCAAGCGTGAGACCCGGCTACCGTTGCGCCCTTCTACGTTCCGCGCATTGATTCACATTTATTATCACCCCAAATTGCCCTGCGGTTCATGACAGCATGGATTTCCTTTCGCATATTTTTTTTTCTTTACTTCCTCCCTCGGCTTTCGGATGTATTTCTTGCGATCATTTATTCACGCAAGCAAGGTATCGATATGCCTTGGCTACCGCACCATAATCGTGTGGATTTAATTATCCTATTGTACCACAACACCGGATTTTTTTTTCTCATAAAATCGTAAGTCTAAAACGTCTGCCATCTGTGCAGAAATGCCGATCAAATTTTGCTGGTTGTTTGTGTTCGTCATTATGGGCCCTGGCAGGCGATGCGTGTTCAGCTTGCCTAGTCGTGTGCAAAATGTCTCTCATTTGCAGGTTTCTTTCCGTTCCTGTTGAGTAAATCGTGAATAGCAGTTTTGACAGTGCATAATCCTTGCGGAAGTCTCGTTTGTAATTCTACGCTGTCTCCACACTCGTCATTGCTTTCCTTAGACTTTTTCTCATCTGTGCAAGCTTCGTCACCTAAAAGCCCTAAGGCTGTTGCCTCGTGCGTCTGCTATCCGCAAAGTCACAACAGCGCTGCTGCGTTTCTTGAAATGCACCAGCAAAATCTCACCTGTGTGAGGGAACGAGAACGCGGCCACTGTTCGACCGTCCGTGCCTGTTTGTGCACGTGTGCGTGTGTGCGCTTATTTCGTGAATCTTCTTGGGAGCCTCGCCGAAAACTTGAGAGATGGTTTAGTACCCAGCACTTTTTACCAACTTATTATTATCAACTTATTTAGCAACCTATTAGAGAACTCCTACACAAACATAATCCAAAGTTGCTGTGTGTTCAAGAGACACATCTAAAACGCACACAAACAAACTTTCTTCGTCTGTACACCATCTTCCGAAAGGACCGTGACGAGGCTAACACCTCGTGCGGCGGTGTAGCAATCCTTGCAGACAACTCTGTAGCTTGTCGCCACGTAGCCTTATAGACACCCCTTGAGGCAGTGTCATTTAGAGGGGTTCTTTTCAATAAGGTGGTAACTATCTGTTCCATATGTACACCCTCGAACTATCACCTCCAAAAAACAGATTTCTGTAACCTCATAAATCAGCTCCCGGAACCCTACATACTTGTGGGTGATTTTAACGCCCACAACACGTTATTGGGAGCCGCGCGATGCGATGCAAGAGGCCGACTCACTAAAAATTTCGTTCTTACATCTGGCGCCTGCCTGTTTAATAAGAAGGAGCCAACCTATTACATCATCCAACACAACTCATATTACATCGATAGATCTAGCAATAGGCTCTGCTTCTCTTCTGCCTTATCTGGAATGAAAGGTCATCAATAATCCTTTTGGAAGTGACCACTTCCCTATAATTTTAAGCTTAATAACGCAGCAAGACAACTCTCCCCGTGTTCCCATTTGGAAATTAGCATCGGCTGATTGGAAGCATTTTAAAGAATCAACTCATTTATCACCCGATTTTATAAAGAATTTTAGTATAGATGATGCTGTCGCATATTTTACCGCTTTTATTATTGATGCTACTGAAAAGTTTATCCTGCAAACGTTTGGTGGTTCGCTTAAGAGACGTGTTCCTTGGTTGAATGAAAACTGCAGAGATGCGCGAAAGAGGCAGAATAAGGCATGTGGCATATTACGCAGGTCGCCGAATGCAGAAAAGTTCATTGAATTTAAACACATAAAATCGCAGGGAAGGCGGATACGACGTCAGGTGAAGAGAGGAAGCTGGGCGAGGTTCCTTTCAGGTATAACTTCATATACACAGGAGACGAAAGTTTGGAATGGCCTAAGAAGGCTAAAAGGGCAGCAAATAAATCCGTTGCCTCTGGTGAACGAACAAGGGAATACCTTAGAAGAGCAGGCAGACTCCCTAGGGGAGCACTTTGAGCGTGTGTCAAGCTCAATCCACTACTCACAATCCTTCATGAAGTACATACAAATAGAAGAATGTAAGGCATTTGAGCGTAAATCCCCACAAAACGCACCATATAACCGTCCTTTCAGTATTGCCGAGCTGAGAGCTGGCTTGATCGCATGCAAGAGCTCTGCACCGGGACCTGATAGAATAATGTACATGATTAAGAACGTACGCACTGATGTACAAATGACACTACTTGAACTTTTCAATACTATTTGGTCTGCCGGATATTTCCCACCCGTATGAACTTTTCAATACTATTTGGTCTGCCGGATATCTCCCACCCGTATGAACTTTTCAATACTATTTGGGCTGCCGGATAACTCCCACCCGCATGGAAAGAAGCGATTGTAGTCCCCGTTATGAAGCAAGGTAAAGATCCTTCGTCGGCGACAAGCTGCCGCCCGATAGCTATCCCGAGTTGCCTTTGTAAGCTGTTTGATAAAATTGTTAACCGGCGACTGATACATTTCCTTGAAATGAACAAAATACTTCATCCCTATCAGTCTGGCTTCAGAGAGGGTCGGTCCACAACTGATCATCTCGTGCGCATTGGGGGAAATATCCGAGATGAGTTTGTTCATAAACAGTTTTTCTTATCGGTATTCCTCGATATGGAGAAGGCGTACGACACAACGTGGCGTTACGGGATCTTGCGAGACTTGTCGGGAATGGGCATCCGTGAAATAATGCTAAACATAATAGAAAGCTATTTGTACAAGCGTACCTTCCGCGTAAAAATCGGCAACGTATTGTCGCGTCAATATATACAAGAAACTGGTGTACCTCAGGGAGGTATGCTCAGCTGCACACTCTTTATCGTTAAGATGAACACATTCCGTGTCTCATTATCACCAGCTATATTTTATTCCGTCTACGTAGACGACAAATAGGGTTCATATCCTGTAACCTTGCAGTGTTCAAGAGACAAGTACAGCAGGGCTTCAACAAGGTGTCTAAGTGGGCAGACGAAAATGGGTTTAAAGTTAACCCCCCAAAAAGTTCATGTGTGCTTTTCACAAAAAAGAGAGGCATGGTTCCAGATCCAAGTTTAGAACTGTATGGAGAAGAAATACCTGTGCACAAAGAACAAAAGTTTTTAGGCGTAATACTCGATGCGAAACTGACTTTCATACCACACATGAAATATCTCAAGGCAAAATGCTTGAAAACAATGAACCTACTAAAACATTTCATCACACACAACATGAGTCAGTGACCGAAAGTGTTTAATGAAACTCTACAGGAGCCTCATCCGATCACGACTGGATTACGGTGCCGTGACATATCACTCAGCCACGCCACGTGCGTTAATGATGCTAGATCCCGTACACCATCTAGATATCCGCCTGGCCACTGGCGCCTTCAGAACAAGTCCTATTGAAAACCTATACGTAGAATCAACTTAGTGGTCACTTAATCTGCAAAGAACATACACGAGCTTCACATACTTTCTAAATGTTTACTGCAACCGCGAACACCCTTGTTATACTACAGCTAATGATATCTCGTATGCTACACTTTTTCACAATCGACCCTCTGTGAGACAGCCTTTCTCACTGCGTGTGAGGGAGCTGCGCGAACAAATGGACGTCCCACTTCTAGAACATCGTATAACGCCTCCAGCCAAGCAGCTGCCGCCTTGGGAGGGGCAGATGATAGAATGTGATACATCTTTTGTAACAATTACAAGATATGCACCAGAGCTCGAAATTCGAATGCGTTTCCATGAACTCCAATCGAAGTACTCTTGTTCTGAATTCTACACCGAATTCTACACCGAGGTGTATTGAACCCCCATACAAGTATCTTTACTGCAGAAGCTTATGCAGTACTGTCTGCGGTTAAACACACCAAGAAAGTAAAACTAGAGAACGCAGTAATATTCACGGACTCGTTAAGTGTTGTAAAAGCGCTAATGTCCTTAAGGAAACACAAAAATCCGGTTTCCATTGAGGTCTACTTTTATTTGTGCATTATTTATTCATCTCGTAGACATGTGACAATATACTGGGTCCCTGAACATACATGCATCGAGGGTAATGTGATGGCAGACGAAATGGCCACATCAATTACATCGCAAGCTATTAATCCTACCGCTGCTATTCCTACGACAGATCTCAAGCCTTTTTTTGCGAACGAAACTGCGAAGCCCCTGGCAACGCTTGTGGGATAATGAAACAAATAATAAGCTCTACTTGATTAAGCCAAAGATAGGTTTCTGGCCCTCCGTTACAAAATCACGAACTGATGTCCTATGCTGTCGACTCAAAATAGGATACACATATGGTACTCACAATTTTCTGTTGACTGGCAATGAGCCTCCAAGCCGAAAGAGAAAGAAGGAAACATTTTCCTCTAGCATACCGCTATTGTCTCCCTCTCCATCCCGCTATGTTTCTTCGTAAAAAAACCCTTTTTACCGCCAAAGCTGTCCTAGACTTCTTCAACGATGTGGTCTTGAATGTTAATAGCCCAATAGTTTCTAGCGCATCCTCTCTCCACAGGATGCAGCTGTGACAGTTGTCCTTATAGCACATGCCTTCAGGTCCTTGCGCTTCAAGGGCTCTGTTACGGTAGTAGTGCTTTTTGGAATTTTTAGCCTGTGACCAATTCTACCACATTTTAATTCTTTCACAATGCATCTTTCGTGTTCTTGGCACGCTTCATAGTTATTGCCATAGTTTTATTCCATGTTGCTCTTACGCACTTTACATCTACCGCCTTTTAGGCCACATTACAGCCCTGTCATATACATTGCTCGTGATTTATCGCTTCACTTTGAAATCATTACCTTTGGCCTGGCGCTCTTTGGTCATAATTGGCCCTTGCGCCACAAAACAGTATATTCATCATTATCATCATCTTTACCAACTTAAAGCGGGCAATGATTGCAGGTAACTCACAACTTCGTAGCTTTTCATTGCGATCAGATTCCGACCGGAGAAACCGTAGGCTATGCAGCCGAATCACAGACCACTATTTTCGGATGTTCGAGCACTCCCGGTGAAGTCACGGTTCTTTGCCGCCTTTATGGCGAGTCTCATCAAAAACGTTTCCACTTGACTACGCATCACTGTACAAACACAAATTTCGCTAGCCATTCCTTTTATCTCGTTTCAGCAGCAGGTGAAAATAAATATGCGGTTATATTTATTTGCTCTCCTTTATGCCTGTACTTTCTTTGAGTGTCTTGCATCTCATCTGCGCCGTTTACTGCGGTAAGCTTACGTCATGCTTTACGATTAGTACCGGCAGCCAGAAAAAAAAAAGACCGTTTGGCGCGCGCGCTGACAAATGAAGCTTTGCGTAACGGTCGCCCACTTAATGTTGCTTGACACTTTTTTGTTCTTCCCGGGTGAGTGTGCAGCGCGGTGGCCTTATTGAAATGCGCGGCCTGGCCGGAGCCATACTGGGTGGTTGTCGTCAAGACACCCCGGGGCGCGGCAAACACAACCGTGGAGGCAAGCCCCGCGTCTGGCCGCAGCACAGCGGCGAACGCGGTGCCTGCGGCCGCGCGGTTTCTCCGCCGGGATGCCTCCTCGGTCGGGGTTTTCAACCCGCGGGCGTCGGAGCCCCATCCTGGCGGGTCTCCATGGAAACGGCTCAAGTGCCGCCCCGAGCTATTTGTTCGCCGGCGCTGCTGGCCTGGCACTCTGAGAGCATCTCTGTCTGCCCCCGGGCAGCCCGTTTCAGTCATTTCCAGCCCCGGCCGAATGCGCGAAGTGTCCGACGTGGGGAGCCCCCTGCCGGCTGCGATAGCGCGCGCAACCAGTTGCTGACCGCTGGCGGAGCACTGACTGGCCTCACCGCGTCGCCTGCGTTCTCCGGTTTGTGGGAAATGCTTCACACACTCCTTTCAGGTCGTTCACGACACGTGAATGCTTCTGGGATAGGCCGTTAAAGCGGCTACAGCCTGCAGCCATCCTAAGTTCGCGCACGGTCACAGCAGATGGGCCGCGCGCGAACTTGTTCTCGGCACTGCGCTGCCCTTTTTTTTTACCTCAATCCTTCATACTTTGTCTTGCCGAACAAAACTGTACAAATTGAATCTGCGCTTTTCTCATGGCCATTATTAACCCTATGACTGCCACCGGCCCAAAGCGTTAATGGCGCCCGCAGAGTCGCTGATCGTCATTTTGGTGTCCGGGAGAAGATTAACCCAGCAGCGGGGGTCGCCTCCTATTGTTGGAGCCTGCCTTAACGACTCTCACGCCGTTGCTGCACGAGAATGCCATCCGTCTGGTTAAAAGGCCTCTTCTTCCTAGACGACAGCGCGGGAGCCGGCCTGACCCAGTCTAATTCGAATCGACTCTAAGGTCGTGCCCCCGGCGACGACGCTGGGCTGCTGGCCAGTGCGTGAGTTCCTGGGCACGTGACGGGTCGCAGTCCAGGCGGACGATTCGCTACGAGCTGTCCATTCACTGCCATGAAGCCGGGGCAACGGCATCCGAGCGCGGCCAGCGAAGCACTGACCCAGTTTGCACTGGGAACACCGGCTAGCAGAAGGCACCAAGCAATTAGTCACTGGGCATCTTGCTCCGCGAAGCCAAGTTGAGCGTCGCCTTCTTGACATCGCAGCTCGTCTCGGCTTCTGACGATGACACTGCGCAGCCGTAGCCTAATTCGCCTCACCGGAAAGACAATTCCACTTGTCTTGTGCGCTCATTTTTGAGGACATCAGTCACGATGTAAAGCCCATGGCCAGCTTACAAGGAAACTTAAACGGGCGTTCTATCCTCGCGTTAATTGGGCTGTGATGAAGCCGGAGCAGTCATTCGCTGTTACTGGGCAAACACCTATTCCTTAAACTTGCAACAGCGCACTTAGGACGGGACAATAGCGAAACGGATACGTATAGAACACACAAGGTACTGAGTTCAAATTGACGTTTATTTATGCATCCACACACTCGGCCTTCTATGCTTGATGACAAGATAGGGGAGTTGTGGTTTGGCTGCAGTCCTGATGATTTTTAAAAAATATATATGTATATATCCTGTTAATATTAAATACATTAAGTATGATTTACCAACTGGCCAATATCCGAACTTCATTATGCGCCTGTTCCGTTCCCGTTCACCGGATGCAGCAATGCAGCTAGAAGTCCAACTTCTGTGTGGCTCCTGTTAGATATGGAGCTGTTTCCTGCGCCTGCTTCGAGTTTCCCCAGACCACTTCGAATCGCGCCACTTCTAAGTAAGGGATGCAGAAACACGGATGACACATTCCAGAGGATCGCTCGAGCCAACAAGTTCACGTGCCAACAAGTTCGTACGCCGCCGGTAGCTATTCTCTGCTTGAGTTTTCCAGAAAACGAAGGGATCGCCCGGCATTGTTGCAAGGAAAGTGGGTCCCGAAACAAGACGGCTACGATGTACCGGGAAGGCCTGGGAGCGTCGCCCCCACCTGGCTTTTGTGACGGCGAGTTGCTAGTCAGCAAGGCAAGGGGGATCAAGCGATCAAGCAAGGGGGACCACGGCGACTCTCTTCGCCGGTGTGACACCACTGCCCGGGCGCCTTCCATTGGCCGAAGGTGGCGTCATCGGAGCGGGCCCTCCCATTGGCCGAACATGACGCGACTTCCAGTCCTCGAAGGGTTTAAAAGAAGCATTCCAGAGAGACCAGAGCATTCCCTGATTCACCTCTCTCGAACTTCTTGCCGCGGGCCGCAGCGTCAGAGTTGCTGCCGGCCCGTAATGACTGTACAACTGTTACTTGACTCTCACCTCTCTGTATATAATGTAAAATAAACCTCCCAAGTTTTGTTTTTCATCCCGAAGGCCGTCCCTCAACCCCTACACTCCTCAGTTGATTGTGCTATGCACGTAACGTTTCATTTTTATTTCTTTAACTGGGCTATATGTTCTTTCGTGAATTGTTTCATTCACGCACGTCCTAGCATGTCTATGACACCTCATCACGCACAGTTGCTGTGCCATAAACGCGCTACCGCATGTATGGTTCATTCGTTCTTTCAAGGCATGGAACTATAGATAAAGCTGCAGAGGATATCAACAATGTAACGAAGAACCTTGACAGAGAGAACGAACCAGGGAAATGACTGCGAAAAAAACAGAGTCTTCTTTGTTTACACAACCGCAGTCAAAAACTGGCCACGCGCATCTCCAGCAGTGCGAGATGCGGCCCTTTTTGTTTGCCCCCCCTCATCTGTATACATGCTCGGCGTGAAAGCGTAACACCCCTATATCGTATAAAGTGTACTTTTAAGCGTGGCGTCAGTACGTCTGTGTTAAGACGAGTGATGGCTGCTTTTTATCTGCTTGCCAATAAAGATGTCGCACGGTAAGCATTTCGTTCAAAACGCGGACGCTCTTTTGCCCTTCATTAAATGAACGCAGCGACGCCGAGCCACGTGACGCCGAGAATACGTCGGGAATACTTTCCATGTGGTTGGCCCCTTCGTGCATATATACGCGCAGCGCTGCGTGGCTCGCAAACTTTCGCGCAGTGATGGACGCCTCTGACCGCCGGTGCGATGAGTGCTGATCCCATGACGAAGGAACTGCAGCAGCAAAGCCGGCGGTGACAGCGTCATCGCTATTTCATCCACAGCTGAGTGCGAGAGGCGCGTGTCGTTGAGGTGCGGCGACCTTGGCAGCGGGTCGCGCGCCTGGCTGGCCGGGTCACGGCGACCGTCTCTTGCCGAGATGACAGGCGCCGCGCCTGTTCGCGACGGCTTGAGGGCCCGTACATGGTCGCTCCGCCCGTCCGTTCCGCCCTCGCCCGGCCGCGTGCGGAAGCCCGAAAGGCGGACGGTGTCGCAAAATTCGATGCACGCTCAATCCGCACGAGCGGAACGCACGCGTACTCCTATTGGGCGACGCGGCCTGTTGACAGCTGGCAACCGTTCGGCGGAGCAAAGGTGTTCAAGGTTGGCAACGACCTTTGACAGCAGACGACACTGGCATATTTTTGCAGATCTGATTTCAAGTTTCCGCGTTCCGGTGAAAATGCGACTCTAGGCTGCCACATTCTGTTCTGCAGCCGTATGTGTTGCATTGGCACCGTCATCCTTCGAAACATTGCACAGTCGTCTTATCTGCGCCACCTTTTACAGATGTATTGCAATCGCATCACGTCGCAGCACGCGACGTATTCTCGGATGATTACTTTCAGTGCGCGCTGCCTTGGCTGGTTGAACAAAACCTCTCTAATTATTCAACGTGCTGCGTTCTGCGTCACGCGAGACTGATAGTGTCGCCGGAAGCGCGGTTTCTGTAGTGCTAGTGACAACTTGCAAGAATACGGAACACACGCACATCTGTCGCGGAATGCATTTGCGTAGGTCGCCAAGACGCACCTTTTTACCACTGAGCACGCGTGTGAGGCTCCGAGTACAGCTTGCTGATACGCTCGCTCGTGCTTTTTTTTTTTTCACTCTGCCAATTTTAAGAGAGTGCTTAAAGCAGTTGGATTCATGGAATGCCTTTTCCTTAAATTATTTGCTCAGCGATGACTGAAGTTCTCACCGTGTGCAAAAAAAAAGTTATGCATAAGTGGTTAACTTCATGCAGCAAGAAATTGAAGGTTAAGCAGTGAATGTACAATTCATTATGACTGGCTTAAAGCAATATGTATGTATAGCGGTGACCTTATGCAGATATATGCATACTCATGAGATATGTTTCCAAGGGGAGTACTTATTTGAAAGCATATAATTTACATTGCTGATAAGAAAACTTATTTTGAGTGAAATCAAACAATTGCATTCTTTCTTGCCAGCCTGGCTACCCAATATGTTGCCACCTTACTACTTAACATACCTAATTTAACATTTCAACAATGCACAAACATTACCAAAGCGCACAAAATTAAGCAGTACCTTGACAGGCATGCTCCCTCTCTCACCCATGGCACCAAACAAGGATGTTCAACTTGAGATTGTTTGATACTGTCGGCATCATACATGCGTGTTCTATTTTGATTGCTCTACATATAAAAAATAAGCTATACTCAGGCTATATGAGTTAGTTGGGCATGGGCTGCATGTTCTTTATGTATTTATGTAGTAACAACCTTGCTAGCTCATGCACAGCCATATATTTAGGAAAATGAAAAATGCATAGCATAACATAAACAGCTGGCCAGTGCCTGTATTTATTTGAAAGCAAACCGACATTATCAAGTGTAGCTTAGCAGTGAGTTCAGTGGCCTCTTGTGGTGTGAAAAGGTTGATGTAGTTATTAGTTTTGTGTTTGTCTTTCTTACTTAGTTGCTGTTTTAACATGCACATGACAATGAAATGAAGGTGCGTAGGGCAGAAGACAGGGCCACACAAAAAGCGAGGAGACATTCATTGTCATTTTTTTATTTCCATAACAAACCAGCGAATAGTTCCTTAGGTTCAGTTTTGTGAATAATGCACAAGGTGTTCTGCGTAAAACTGAAAGATTGTAGTGCTCTATTACCTATTCACTATTTGGGTAGCCAAATGAACGATACTCCCATTAGCACTGTGAGAGCACAGAAATTTGCAGTCAAGAGGCCGTAGTGGCTCAGCCTCTGTGCCAAATGTAAAATTGTTCGAAAAGAAAACATGCATACTGGTGAATTGGGTATGCATTCACATCTACTATTCAAATCCACACGTCACAAGTTATCTTTCATTCCTTGGCACATTTCTCACCATTGTACAGACTTTGTTTCAGCGCTCTGTGTGTGCAGTAATATAACTTGGTAAATCAAAGCTGCGGTTATTCAGTACACTGAAAGCAACTTTGCGTGCGGGTTAGATAATATGATGCTCCTACATATGGGTCAGCTTAGTATTATCAGCCGCTTTGTTTACTAGTTCACTGTTATGCCTGAACTATACGGTGCCACTGGACAATGCTGTATCCCTGCAGGCACGCTAGAACAGCTTGGATATGCACAAACAACCCTTTACATCGCACTTAAATTAAGGTGGTGTAGATTTGCTGTCACAATGTGCTTGTAAGCATAACTGCCGAGCATTCAAAAAAGTGTTTGAAATGTAAGGGTGGATGCTCAGGTTTGCAGGTGTGACATTTTACATTTATAGTGCAAGGACACACCGATGAACAGGAAGGATACCACACAAATCCTCGCGTTGTGACCTTGCAGTCACAATGCAAGTAGTTTTCAGTGGTTTTTAGCTATAAACATGTGAAGCAATCTGTAAATTCAAAACTGTATTAAGTAAACTGAGACACCATGAAAAGCAACATAACACTAAGGTGTACACATTTTTTTGTCACATCAGCTCTTTGCGGTGCAGGTCAAAAATGTATACAAGCTATTTGTAGGAAGTAGGAAGCCTATCCAATATAAACAAGAAACTTGCAGGCAAGGTAATCACAACAAACCAGCTGAGACGGTGGTACTATTCTACTTGTTTTCGTTTGTGATAGCACAAGTGTTCCCACTTGTGCTGCTGGATGGTTGTGACTGATATGCTCGCGAAGGTTTGGGTCATTCACATTTCAAGGGATGAGTAACTGTTACATACTTAAATCATCTTCTTCTGCCTATATCACTGACTTAACTATATGTGGCAGGTTTAGCTGTGTGATTATTGGTGTAGCTGAAGTGATGTATCACACATAGTTTCCGCGCACTACCCAATTGGCGAAAAGCATGCAGGAATTGGCCTTTGAGCTATTGGTTCAGTGGTGGCTTTCCACTAAACTTACTGTTGAAGAGGCAGATTTCACTTCATCAAAAGGCCCATGTGAAAAATAGCCTAGAACTCGTGACGCCAAATACTGTCACCATGTGTGACTGAAGAACAATACGTTACAGAACAATGAGCAGTGGAATTAATCTCACTAGTATACAAAGAATCGCAGCTACATTCAGTATTTCACTGCTGGTATACTAAACACAAACCTTTATATGAGTTGTTTGGATGGCATAGTCAACACGATCCCTCTAATGAGCTGTGGCAAAAGCTAACTAAAAAGCTGCTACCCCAGGTACTGCATTGGCCTAAAATATGGATTCTCGCATGCAGTGAATACAGTTCTTAAATAGGTTTACATACAGGTATGAAATGTTGTAACTCCACCATGTGATAAAATTTCAAAACGATCAGCTGAATACCACATAGAACATCTTTAATGGGTATAGTTGGTACAACGTGCCTTGATATTAGAAGTTGTGCTGTTTTATTCACACACATGCACATAAATGCAAGGTACACATACATTTGTGTTCACATGTTACTGTGTGCATCAAATGAACAGCACCACTTATACTACAAGCCATAAAGATAAATAATTTTTTTGCACCAGTCTAATTCCTATTAGCTACGCAGTGATTTTTTTTCTCACATGCAGCAACTCAACTCCGTGCATAAGTTAAGCCATGGCTGTCATGCCCAGAAAATCATAAAATAAAGAAGTGACCATGTGTACGGGCCTAAAATTGATGGTTTGGCAATATCTTGTCTGGCTGGGTAGTTAATTTCTGTCAAAAAAAAGAACAATTCAGCATACTGACAAAGCAGTGTGGCTAACATAATATAGGGAACAGACACTCTGCCTGCAGAGTCGCTTGAAAATTTTGCCAGCAGTTCGTGCTCATTGGCTGGCTTCGGTCACATAACTAATGCTTACATAACTGTGAAAATTCGTGTTCAGGATAAACTCATAGCAGCCAATAGGCACGTTTTATATTGTGATAGCAGCTGACTTCTCATGGACAATGCACTGTGGCCATGAACATGCTAAAGAATGACAAGAGGCGAGGTCCCCCTTTCTATAGTGTGGCAGCGCAGCTGAAAACGGTTCAGTTAATGAGTGGAACCGTGGCCTATTCAAAATAAAGATCAGTCAGATAGCCACTTATAGCGTCCAACATCCCACACCCACGAATGATAGGTAGCAGTAAATTTACTCACAGATGAAAGTGCACTGGAAAAACATTTAATGGACATACTTTACAGGCCCAAGTCAGTTTAATGCACATTATTTGCTAATGACTGTTGGCAGAATGAACACGAGGAAAGAAAATAAAGCACTTATCAGGCATATAATGCTGGTACTTGTGCTATTGTTCGCTTTAAACTGAAGGCTCGTGCCAAAACAGGCGACACGAACCAGATAATCAAATAGGGTGAATAAACAAAGTAACCAAAAACTTTCGCTTACCCAATTCTGCCTGCATTAGTAACGTGGCCATGGCTGGCTAGTGAGGAAGAACTCTGGGCAAAATTTATTTCACGCAGTTCTGCTGGCTGCTAGCAGAATATTATATAACACCATACCTGTGACACTTACTTGTTACTACTCGTCCTACGTGTTCATTTTTACATTTATATTGCTTTTTGTCAGCAAGCGTAAAATTTTTAGTTAATAAGAAGGTAGTATCCAGTTCTTACCTATAACATATTCATCTACCATGCCACCGGTGTCTTCATAAACAGACGCTGTGCTTAGTCACTAGTCAAAAACAAGCAGCTCAGATTTTTGGCTATGTAAGCCGCTTGCACCACAAAATATAAAGCAATTTACTTCGTGAAATCTAGAAATTCTTGATCTTCACACTAGTGTCCACATTATGAAAATCAAGGCTCCCAGAAATTTGCATTCATGACATTAGTGCTCTCAGGCGCGTCCACATTTCACGACAGCGCTGACCGTCTTGACGTATGCAATTATTATGATGTTCCCTAATTTCCCCCCACCGATAGAAGCATCTTCAACCATGCAGTAACAACTTTTGAAAGAAAAGATAGATGTACGAAGCAGAAAAGGCCGGTGTGATAGGGCTTATCTGTAAGGGTACTAAATATGAAAACGCGATCGGCAACACATCTGCACAGTTCACTTCTGAGCAAACGCACATCGCGTAGAACGAGCACTTCTACACCCAGCAACGCTGCGACACATCGCGCATACATAATCACGGTTTGTAGCTTGCAAACACACTTCATAACAGCAAGAACACAGGTAGAACGTCGCGGTCACTTCGACGCGTCGCAGCCGGCAAAACGGCTCACACGCAGTATAGGACACACTTCATAACAACAACACAGCTCGAACGTCGCGGTCACCTCGGCGCGTCGCAGCCGCCAAACGGCTCACGCGCAGTATAGCACACGCGGAATGGCAGCGATAACAAGGCGATAAAAATTTATCGCTACTGATCGTATCATTACTTCTGAAAGTTGCGAAGGGCTGGCGTTCACCACTTCGCGGCAACGATCCGCATACACAGAGCAGAAACCAAACGTGTACGCTGGGTGCGCCAATCGGACGCTAGTTATTTTGCCACGCACTGAACATGTGTCCTGCTGCTCAGAATGCACGTGTATGTGATGGACTTCTCGTTTGCGACACGCACGCGAAGCATGGAACAAAAAATCACGAAGTCGACGGCTTCAAATATTTCTTCCGATGCTCTCGTAAACACAACACACACTTCCTGCGCTCCGTCTGTTTCTGTAGGCGATCGCACGCACTGATGAGGTCTGGAAGGGTACGCCGGCTTGCTGCTTTCGATGACTATCTCCGTGGGTGCCAGATAACTAGTAAAAATCACAAAAAGGAGAAAAAATAGACTGTTTCTGACGCGGCTGTAGCTTAAGCCTTACGTCCCCGCTTCGCTTCGCTTCGAGCAAGCGCCATGTTTGCTGTGACGACAGCCGAACTGTCCGCCTCGGACCAGCCAATGAGAGACGAGCAGGCGGCCGGACGGGAAACTTGCGTCCGCTCCTCGCTCACCAGTAGAGAGGCTTCCGCACGCGACCGGACGAGGGCGGAACGGACGTGCGGAGCGACCATGTACGGGCCCTGAGCGGCGCGCCATGGGGCCGCCACCTGGCCGGCTCTCTGGGGGAGCTGACGTCGTCGCAGGCTGCTGCTGCCTGCGCTCCGATGCGGACTTGCGCTCTTGTGGCGCGCTTCCACACGCGAGACGGCTATGTTTGTGCACGACCGGGAACGCGGGTTTCATTCGCAGCTATACTCGTATATTTCATTCAGGGCACACCTAAGCTTATAACACGGGACATGAGAAGCACGTTGCGGCACCTCGAAACGCAGCAATTGCCGGTAGGGAGTGGAAACAAATGAAAAACCGGCGATCACTTATTCGAACACTTCAAATGTATTTGGACAAAGCTTCTGTTTGGCAAAATACTGCTGTCCATGTTAATCTGATTAGCATTGAAGCAATGTAGCTGCGCACCGTGCTGTCACCGTCAAAAAGCGTCATCTGTGAAGCGTGTACGCAGCCGGACGGAGTCGTCTTCCTCTTCGAGCTCCCGCTGCTGCTTGTGACGGTTGCCAATTTGGCCAATGTACACTTAGTGCGGCTGAGTATCATCTCGTAGATCATTTATAAAGGAACAGCGGATGAATGTGATGATGTGTAATGCTAATCGCATTAACGTCGACTGTCATCTTCTTTCTCTACGAGCACCCACTGCTGCTTGGCGTCAAAGTTGGCATCGCAGAGATTCATTGAGAAGCGGCACATACCCATTCTTACATATTTCGTGACCCAAGTCTGTCGGACAGGGAATTTCGAACCCGGTCCCCTTGGCGCAGCACCACGATGCTCTACCCATCAGACCATGGACTATCCAGTGACCCAAGTTGGTGGGAAAAGAGTTATGTGCGGACAGAGACATACCGCAAACTGGGTGAAGTTCCCAAAGAGTGCTGATCGCATTAAAAATGAAACCCTCAAAGTACACAAATATAAACGTAGCTTAGAAGTCACATGCGCACGCCTTTATGTGAGCAGAGCCAAGGTAACAGAAGGCTTTCGCGCCTTGACGGTGACGCCGGAAAGCCCGTGTTCCCACTGAAATGCGTTACCTTGAAGGAAAGAATACGCACAAATGGTCGCCCGCCTCTTTAAACGTATATGGCTTTCGTCTTTCCCTCATGATGTCATCGCTCAAAGCACGCAGGGCCGCTACGTAGGAGTTGGTGTGAGCCTATACGTCTAGTCTGTCACAGCCACTCTATGGCTTCTGGATGGAATGCCCGAGACTCGCTGAGAATCTGGCCGCGCGGGCAGTGGCGGGAACGAAATGTGAACGACGCAGAGTTACGGCGGCAGAATGTTTCGCTCACTGTTGACGCCGATGACCGGAATGTGAATGTATATATTCGTCCGCCTAGGGAGAAACACCGCGTTAGAATTCGAGCGCTCATAAGCTTTTCATCTTGGAAGTAAACCCTGCAGTGATCTCTCGCTTCTTACTAATAGCTATCTGCGTTCGGTGTCATATCGGTGCTCTTTGTTCCCCGTAAAAAGAGTAAGTTTTGAGATTATATTGCTGGGGATCAACCTCACGTCAGCCACCGTGCCGAGCATGTGACACACAGCACCCTGTGTGGGCTGCAAATGTGACATGTTTGGCAGAGGGGCACAGTTTTGTGATGCCAAGGTTAATTATTGACTGAAGATTCGAGCACTCAGAATGCTCACGGGCGCAACAGACAGGGAGACGAGGGCCGCGTGTTTGAGACCTCTGCTCTATTGAATTAACTACCAATGAGCTGTACCTTACTAGAGTAAACGACCCTGTGCATTTAGCGGTTAGGCACCACAGTGTAGCCCAATAGCAACTCCTTCAAATGTAACTATTGCACATAATCGCCTCTCTAGAGTTTCCGTACTAGCGCTCATATGCGCCTCGTCGACTCAAAATTAGCATATTAACGCGTGCTTTTATACCTTCGCCTTCCACCGGAGTGTCCAGACGCACGCATATCTATGAAAGCCAGGGACGGCGCTAGGGGAAGCCGAGGCGTTGCCTACGCCTCCATAATTAAGTGAGTGCTACCATCCGTATGGTAAGAAGTCTAACACCCCTTGCTGAACATTGCGTTCTCACATTCCTTTATGCCTGTGCGGTATATACTAAGCAGGGCGATCGAGCACTCGCATTTTACAAATGAAGTAACGTTCCCAAACTCCCCCTTTCCGTTCTGCGTATAACCATTGGGAGACATTTACTTGCACAAACTTCATTGCTTGGTGACTAAATTGACGCAGCTTACTAAAGCGCTAGAGCAGTGTGAAGGCGTAGAAAAGGTGCGTCGCTCATATAGATACCGGGCACTTCTTTCGTCTTCGTCGGCCCTCCCTTATAGTCGTGGTCACTGCATTAGAACGCAACGCTATATATAATACTACGCGTTGCCGCTAATGTCATACATACGTGAAAGTGTGCGAAATGATTCGTGTCTTATACTCTCATGCATACCAAAGGTATATTCTGTCATTGCTTACGAAATTTCAAGCGATGCCTCCATTGAACTTACGTTCCGCGCCGTTACTGAAAGCTTGGCGCTAACGTGTGCGTAGCTTAACGAAGCGCACAAGTCCGCCTATCCATCCCCCTCCCCCAACCTCTCCCCCATCTTCTGTCATGACGGCGCCTTGCAGTTTGCAGCCTTCGTACTTTTCCCACACAATATCGAGCTTTGGCTATACCTCACGACTGTGCGACTGCAGCGCCCACTCGATGAGACGCATCTGCAGTTGCAAATGTAGTATGTCTGACTGAAATCGAGGCCGTGGGCCAAGGAGCGTCACAACAGGACGCGGTCGACTGAGGATCTAAGCGAGAAAGCGCGCACAATCAACGGCCGGACATTCTGAGCGCGCACTCCAGTCCTCCGGCATCGCCAGCGTCGACCAGCAACTCGAGCCCCGCAGAAGCCGGCGCGCGTGTCGCTTCTGCCAACGCCCTCCTTCCTCCGTCTTGTGGACGGTGTGTGTGCCCGCGGTGAAAAGTCGACTCCCCCTCTTCCCAGGCGACGTGGCGACGCTCCTTGCGTGGCGTTCTTTCTTTCTTTCTCGTTGCCGCCGGCATTTGTGCGGCGGCGATCGAGTTGATGTATGGCGGCGGGTCAGCGGCGAACCACTCGGCGCCGCCGCCGCGCACCCATCCGCCGCCACGCCCGGGTCCGCCTGGCAGCGCGCGCTGAAAAACGCGCCCCGGCGGCGGAAGATGGGCTCGCCGCTGCTCCCGCCGCTGCATCCATAAAGCGCGCACCCCGCTGGCACCTCGTCTCAACGCGCGGCACGCACGCGTCTTCTTGCTTTACGGTTATGCGCCGCATCTGCGAGAAAGGAGGCTGGACCCGCAATCGCGACATTACTTACGTTGACGCGTCAGTCCGCATAAACTATAGGCGCAGGCCGCGCTTATTTTCCGCGCCCTTTGAACGTGATCGGCGCCCCCTGGGAAGACCACCGCGTTATGGACTGGTTTTTGCCGGACCATTTCTTGTTTTTTGTTTTTCTCCTTTTCGTTTACGCCGTGAAGCTCGTTGGTGCGGGTTGCGATGAACAGGGTTCTTTAGATTTTTCGGGTGGCTGGCAGGTGTGATAACGGGGGGTGGAAGGTGTGAGCGGTGCTGGTCGCGTGACCTAGTTCTAAATATACGCAGTTTCTAGCACCCTGTCAAGCTGACTATACTCCAGGTCAACCTTATTAATTCGTAGCCCATTTACGTCTCGACGTACACGCGCGCGTATCTCACAACAAGACGACGCTCCCTTCTCTGCGTGTTGCGCCGAGTCCTCCGTCCTTTGCACGCGGATCTTCCTTACTCTGCGATTTTTTAGGCTCGTTTCACTGCAAAAGCGCCCATAGGCGTCAGTTCGACTGCACTTGGTGCGAAAATGCAGGCTGTATGAATCGTGGCTCACGCATGGTATTCACACTGCGTAGAATCATTCTTCTTCGTCCACTTTCTTCAACATTTATTCAAAAGCACTGTTCAGTGCCTCTACCATTGCGGGGTGAAATCATATAGGAGAGGCCCGATGGAGAGGCCCACTTCCACCGAACGCAGCTAATTACTTCTAGTTACCTACTACTAATTTTCACGCGGATCTCACTTCTGTCGCGCAATATGCAAGTGGCTTCCGCACATGTGCGTACTCACCGTTGTGCGGCGTCGCAATGCCTCGCACTAAATGCGTGCGTCCTACAGACTTTATCGCGCGCGCCACTTGCAGCCATAGTTTGAGCTCTGGACAGAGGGCCGTTTTGAATTCAGTTCTCTCTCTCCGTAGTCAAGTCGCGTAGCACGAAGCGTGCAGTACTGTCGGAGAAATATTCCTCCCGGTGTCCACCTATAGGGAGAGCAGTGCATGGCTGGCGTGTGGGCAGGGCAGACGAGCTTTTCGGGGCACGCAGTGGGAGCCTCCCAGGAAGTGGCAGCGCGTGCCCGCAGGCGGGCCTGTCTGCATGACTCCCGCCTCGTCTAGCCGGGGCCATCGCGTTTGAAGACACAGTATATATACTATACGCGCTTGCTTCCCTCGGCGCCTCGACGTAATCCGGTGCGGCCGGCATACGGGAAGCTGTCACGCGCGACAGAACATGCCTGGTGCCCGCTCTTCTACAAGGCTGCAGCGACAGATTCTCTCTCGGCCGCGCCGTCACGTGCTGAAAACATCACCTGACACATCCCCGGAAACAGCTCGACTCCTGCAAGGGCCGCCTGGCTGAGGCGGTGCGCATCAGGATGCTTGTCGCCGGTCGGAGGACTCCTCCTGCCCAAGTCAGACGGCCCCGCACGGGCCTCGTTTGCGCTTTTCGCCCGAAACTTGGAAAGCGCATGTTTTCTTTTGGCCCTGTCGATGGACGGCCGCGCTGTCATCGTGGGGGCACGCCCGTGCGAGAAGCACGCCCTCCAGCCCCGTCGAGCTGGCCGCGCGTGCCGGCCCGCGCGACCACCAACGGCGCCGCAGGGAGCGCGTATTTCAGCGCTCCTGCGGTCCCGGATGTGGGCGCCGCCGCCTCGGGGCTCCCCGCGGGGCCGCCGCCTCGGGTTCTCGCCGGCATCTTTACGGTCGCGGGCCAAGATTGTCATCTGCTGCGCCCAGACCGTGACGCCTTTGGAGTGCCGCTCGCGTTCGCCCTTTATTTACGGCGCGGGCAGGCGTACTCCGTGGTACTCCTGGTGACCCGAGACGAATCCGTGTCCAGCGGGGCCAGCAGAAACACGGCTTTGTTGCGTGCTCCGCTTTTGGAAGGAAAGCCGACAAAACTATTCTTCCGCGAAACACATGTGTGTCAAGACTATCCGATCTGCCGCGCGACAAGTCGTACCAACAGTACTAACAAGCTTCTGGCAGTTCGGCGTCCGACGGATCGGATGTTTTCGGCACACATGTGGTTCCAACGTTAGGCAGCGAACCCATAGTACAACGCGTCATACCATACGGCGTGCGAATCGTCGGAAAGTCGGCTGCTCCGACTGTTAGAACCTGATCTAATCTGTCAAAAATCTGCTGGATACGGTCGTAGGTACGGTGTGCCTTCTGCTTTGTCTTCTTTTTAGACTGCACATGGTCATGAGCAGATAACACTAACGCGACGGCCATGATTCTCCGACGCAAGTACTTGCGGTATTGAAAATGCGTGTAAAGTTAATGGAAAGGACAACGAACACTACTGGCAGCTGAATTACCCGTGGACAGCAACTTGCTTTTTTTCGCTGTTACCGGGGCTCTCGCGGACCAGCGCCGTAGATTTACGTTGGCACACTCACTTCACCGCATCCACGTGCATTGCCATGTGACCGGCTGGAAGGTGCGGGACACGAGCAGTGTTCACCGGCGAAACAGATGGGAGAGCTTCGAAACCAAAGCGACACCGGTTACTCGCGCAACCGCAGCTCATCGCGAAGGAGCGGTCGCGTTGCGCTTCTGTTGGGCATCTTTTGTTCTTCGAATCCTCCGAAGCTCGTTTCGCAGAGGAAGCGACGCCGCAGGCGGCATCGCCAGCCCAGACGCCCTCGCGCACCGCCGGAGGAGACCCCGCGGCTTCTCCGCGCCTATACATGACCCGGAGCGCCCGCGGCGGTGGTTTAGCTGTATCGACTCGGCGTGTTCTGAGTGCGCGCATGTTTCGCCGCGGAGAAGAGGAAAAACTTTCCAGCGCACCAAATTGTGTCCCGCGGGCAGCTGTCCCGGGGCGGACGTGCATGCTCCCCCGCCGCCGCCCCGGTAAACTAGCCCAACCTGACACACTGCGCCCGGGGGGTGGCGGGGCACTCTTATCGCGTCGCGCCGCAGCGTCGCCCGCGTTGCCCGAGGCCAGTCGTCAGAACGATCCCCCCGCCACGTTGCGCTGCCCCGCGGGGATAACACGGCTCGCTAACCCGACGCCGTCCCGTACGCAGAAAACGCGCCGCGTACGCAGCTGTCTTCTTCTTGCGCCCGGCGACGTCTCGCGCTCACTATTTTGTGCCACGATCGCCTGCGGCTCGCCGCAGAATTCCGGAAAAAAGAAAAAGCGAGAGGCGACGCCGCGACTGAGCCCCCGGGCGTTCGTCGACGATGGCCCCCGGCGCGTTGGCGGCTAATGGCCGCCGGAGGGGCTGCCCCCTTCGGACGACGCGGCTAATTGCGAGAAATGGCCCGCGCGCCGTGTCTCATCCGGGGGAGGACGCCTTCGAGCGCTTTAATTGGGAGCGTGTCTCCTTTGTGCGCGTCGCGCGCTCTATACGCTGGCTCCGATCCACGGTTGGATCCTGAGAAAGCGCGCCCTTATCGCTTCGCCCCATCTCGTGTCGCGCTCTTCGTGACTCGGGTCCGGCGTTCGTCCGCGTATTAGCATAATCTGTTCATAAGGATCGCCGCCGAGCCCTTCATGGTCCTTTTGCTACCCGCCGCGCTCCTTGAGACCGACCGGCGCGCGCTGTATCGCCCCGCATAGCAGACGCGCGCCTCCCGCGCGTCGCCCCAGACGCGGCTGTCTACTCTAGTGGAATGTGCCACTCTGGAAAAATGTCCGCCAGCGTCGCGGTCTCCGTCGGTAGCGCGATTGGTCGAGGCAGCACGCCGCACACACTTGGCCTTGATGCCACGCCGTTCTTGAGAGGGCCATGGTATGTATGAACCTAATCCAACAGTTTATGGGCTATGCGGGCTCTAATTCACCAGAATCGGTGACTCTAATTATGAGCTGTATGCTGTTCCCACCGGCAGCATTAATAGTTTAGTATATTGCTTGTGATGTCAAGAACTACATTTCGTTGTTGCATTGTGTGGCCGCGCTAATGCAAGACAGCATAGCCGCAGCGGTGGCTTAGCGGCTATGCTGTATTGCGCTTCTGTGAGCACGAGGCTGCGGGATCGAATCCCGATCGCGGCGGCCGCATTTCTATGGGGGGACAAATGCAAGAGTGCCCGAGTCCCGTGCATTGCATAGGGGCACGTTAAAGATGCCCTAATGGTCAAAATTAATCCGGAGTTCCCCCACTACGGTCTGCCTAATGAAATCGTAGTTTTGGCACGTAAAACCCCAGAATTCAGTATGGCGACACCACGCTGTCGCCAACGAACAGCTGATGCACTAACTAGTACACAGTGCCGCTGGTAAGCATTCGACCGTACTACCATATCACGCCGAAATGAACGGCAAGTGCATGTATATAGCCGCAGTTTCGCCGGTTTCCGTTCCCGACAACGTTGACAAAAACAGTATGCTGATCGCCGTCATCCTCCGGAATATTGGTCGCTGAGAATGATAATGCTGCACGTTTCAATGCCCGTATACTTGTATATCATACTTTGATTGTTCTCAAGCTAAGAGGAAACATCGTGAGTAGTTGTCGGCAGCCATACGCACAGGCTTTCGCTGATGTCTACTTTAAGCGAAGTTTGTTGGACGTAAAGCGCATTATATTCTTTTTTATATATATACGCGCAGGTACACAAACTAGTGTCATTCGTACTAAACAATTCAAGCGGAGGCAAGTGCCTTGTGGCTTTAGTGTGCGTCACACTGTTCCGAAGTAAACGGTTACTGACGTGTCAGGGACCGCGCGGCATCAAATGACTAACAGTGGTCTGTCATTTTTATCGAATATATGGTCTTGCGTACTCAACGATGCTTCTCCGAGTGAAGAGATCGAGTCTAAACAGCTCAGGATATGTGCACTTATTGCTGACTTGGCTCGCTATTTTCAGCGATGCGTTGTTTGTATTCAGGGTGAAGCGTATCAACCGGCGCCCTCGTGAAATGCAGAGTTGGGTAGCCAGACATAAGCAGCCTCTGTCTAGACCATAAAATTGACTCATATGTAAGAGTGCTCACATGTACGTACGAAGAACACTATTCACAAGTTCCGTAGACTGTCACGCCACCCCGCGGCCATCGGCGAATTCTTTAATTTTTTTATTTTTTTTTTTTTCAATGAGCATCGGAGTAACCGCAGGTGGCGCGGCAGTAGTGCATTTGCTTGCTTTCTTCCTGGCGGTCAGTAGACTTGATTATCTGCTTTTACGCATCGCTTGTGCAAGATGAAATCAAAAAGCAATCGCATTTGTTGCGTGCCGCGGTAATGCACCAACTTAGCTGTGGCAAGTGAAGTGAGCCTCCAATCGTTCCCCAAAGATGCGGCATCGAAGAAAGAATGGGTTGTCAAGTTGCGAATTGACAAGCCGGTCACACCACCGATGAGGGTGTGTAGTGCGCATTTTGTCGGCAGTGGACTTCTGGAGCCATGTAGTTAGGGAAACGAAAGTTCTTTGCTTATGTGCATTCTTTCATTTGTTTTTCTACGGGCAATCGATGTGTTAGAAGAGATAGAGCTTGCGACAGTGTATTGCAGCAGCGCGAACAACGACGTGGCTTTGATCCCGAGTATATGTAGTATGCGGGGGAGTGTCCGAAGTATTTGCTCAAGTTTCCCCTGCATCAACTCGTAGTGTGCGGTGTCTTGTTTAGCAAGAAACGCATGTTTTAGTTCCGCCGCGCGACCAAAGCTCGAGCTGCGCACTTCTGGCCAGCGTGACGAGAACACACGAGCATTTAAGATGAAAACTGACATGTTTGACGTAATAGTTCTGCGGAAACCAGTAAGGTGGAGAGAAGTAATTAATAAAGAGAAAAGCGAAGCGCCCACTCAGTCGCAGCAATTGCTACAAAGGAAACACATACGGGTTCCTCGAAAAAAAGAAAAAGAACACGCGCTGGCGGCCAGTTGCTTTCTTGTCCATTTTATTTCCCTTTAGCTTATCATTTCTACACTTAAATTATAACAAGAAATATTTCCCCCTGTGCTTTACTTATCTGTTGGCTTCATATAGCTGTGACTAACAAAAATGGCGCCCCCTTAGTTTCCCCTTCTCGTTATTTCGCGAAAGGAATTCGCTCTCCTTACTTCAAAAGTGCAGTGATACCGTACTTATGGCATAGCTCCGTGAGGTTGTGCTTCACCGCAGGAATGGTGACGGTTACGACGGAGAACATCGATGACGCAAAGGGAAAGCATATGTTGACAACTTATACAAGCTTGCGACGATTCGGACGTCTCTTTCTGACAATGGGCCTGAATGGTCTTAATGAGGGTCCCGCAGGCAGCCCTGGATGACTCATCGGCGAATCCTTGCTTTTGGGCCAGCTGGTGCATCTCTATAAAATAGGTAATTTAGCACCAGAAACACGATCTCAGCGAGTGGAGGACATGAAGACAGTACGAGCGTTCTGTGCGGAAGAACGGCATGCAGAAAGGGCTCACTCGCCGCAAGCGTTGCAGGTATGCCGACTTGCAACCCTTGAAAACAGGAATGCTGGGGACGTCTCCCAGTTGAGGGCAATGAACTTGCATTTGAGGAGCGCGGGACAGCCGCTGGCCGCGGGCTCGCCGAGGTGTGCCACGTACGACTTGCTACCCATCGTAACGAGAGTGCCCGCCGTTGACTACAATTACCCTGAATGAGAAAGGTGTGGGACAATGGCAGCCTCGCCGCTGGCTCCATGCTTGCCGCCGGCGTCCCATCTTGGCACGCAGAGGAAACTCGTCAGGAGGGCCGGTACGGGGAAGCTATGCGTGCGGTGACAGTTGGCGTTGCGAAGCCGAGCTTTGTATCATGTAGCCTGATCATAAAGACATTGACACGCTTGTCACCATGTTTCAGTATTTTAAAAAATATTGAAAAGTGGTATCGAAGCGGACAGTATGAGGGATATTGTGTGGTGTAGAAGAGGTAAAGATGAAAGAGACAGGGAAATGAACTTGTATTTGGTTACGCCAGTACTGTACCCTATTGTTCATACACTGTATCTGCAGCACGCACAAGACGTTTCACGTATCCCACAGAGGCTGCGTCACGCATGACGTGACCTGCTCGTTTTTTTTATCCATTCGGCGATTATACATACTTGGTCTAAGCAGGTCGGCAACCACAATAGCAACAATGCGCGCTAAGATGCTCTCTAACAACACTTTCGACATTGTGCCTTTTCTCGAAGGCATCGGCATCGTTCATTCAGGCATCGACCAGTTTGGCCTATAATACATACTGCTCACACGTGTACGACAATGGTACACTGTAAACGACGCCTTTACCAAACGGCACGAACTTATATTTATGTTTGGTTGGGGCAGTCTTGTTGAGAAGCTGAGCTAGTGTTGACCTGTGTTAATGTCATGCGGCCTCGTTGTCCTTGTAAGGTAAGGATCGAGCACTAATTAATTTTGCCAAGTGACAAGTGCGGTGGGGTGCTTCCGTAGATTGCATTTTCGAGTAATGCACAAACATCTTTTCGTTCGTATGTTTCGCTGTTGTGAAACATGTTTAAACGTGCTCCCAGGAAAATTAATTTTCTGTTGTTAATCCTGTGTGATGAGTCAATTCGGTACTCTGAAGCGCTGAGAAACTTGTATGAAACGAAGGCTTTTTTAAGCATCATTTGTGATAAATCCGGCGACGCGAGACGCCGTGAGTGACCTGCGTAATGGCCATCACTATTGTAATGTTAAGAGATGTATTACACTTCTGCAATACCACACAGATCAGTTTTACCGTAAGCGGGGGCTTGGGAGCCAGAAGAGCAGCAAAAAAAAAAAAAAAAAAACGTGGTGGCGAAACCGCATTGAAATTTCGGCCCTTGTCCCGACGACGTCAGTTTTTGACAGCGCCTTCTCTGGACTGCTTAATTACTTATGAAAGATTGCATTTCCAAAGGGACGAAATACTCAATCTAGCAATCTTTTAGGACTTGATTGCAGCGTAAAAATGGTCCGAATGCGTTGTGATACTGTGAGAGATACTATGAAATCCGCGACGACACTTAGGTAATGCACCATTAACTATCTCAACGCTCATGTTTGGCTTCAGAGAGGAAAGAAGAGTCATTCTCCCCGGCGAGATTGCAACTAATAAACTTCCGTTTGCGAGCCGATTGTTCTGTCCAATGCACCATGACAGTTTTGTTGAAGTTACGGAACAGCCGTAGCATGCTGTGCAGCTCGCCGCACGTGAGCAAGGCTATGAGACTCGCCATTTTGTGCCTGCCTCGTAGAGGACTAGAATAGTCTGGCGTTCCACGCACTGGAACGCTCTGCGCGACAGTGAAAGATCATATTTCGTTAGTGCTTGTAGAAACATTCGTCGTGTGATAAATAACAAACCTGACACACTTGTCAGAGACATTGTCAGCGAATGAGCCTTCTCTACGCATCAAAATATGGTGTCAACATGTCAACACATTCCAAAAGACGTAATCGTGTTGTGAAGTTCCCTCGTAAACGCATTTGTTTAAGAAAACGTGGGTGCCTCGCGGTTATTGCTGCTAGATCACGTTCGCTATCGATTGGTAAGGTCTGTCATAACTTTTATGTCTGGCCCTTTAAACTGCTGCTTCTACATTCAACAATTTATTTTTTCGCGTACGTGTTCATTCGTTTAGAGGTGCCGCTCTCAACGCCTGAACCTTGTTGCTGCCTGAGCCACCGGCCAGAATTCGATGCGTGGTCTATCTCCTTCAATTCCAAGTTACAATCGATGGCACTACCGAACGAGAGACCATTGCCGGTGCGCCTCTCATGGCACTGTTGGCTGAATTAAGTTATTCTAGATAGAGTTCAGCTCGAACGTACTATTTCGGATTTCCTGATCTGTCGAGTTCCAGCCTTCGATGACCAACAAACAAACAAAAAAAGAGTCAAATTTGATTATCTGTTTACATTATTCATTGTAAGGTAAACCCGCCGTGCCGGCTTAGTGGCTATGGCGTTCTGCTGCTGAGTGCGGGGTCACGAACCGTTCTATTCCCGGCCACGGGAGTCGCATTTCGATAAATGCGGTATGCAAATGAGAGAGAGAGAGAGAGAGAGAAAAAAGAAACTACTGATTGTCGACCTTTGGACGGCCATCGAAATATCCCAGGTGGGCAACACCATTCTGTAGCCAACTACGGCGTCTCTCGTACAGCCCCTTTTTTTAGCCTTCGGGCCTTTAACCCGATTAATCAATCGTATTTGTTACGCGACACAGCGGTGTGCCTGGCTATCCCTTGCTTATGACCAGCGACTGAAAGCTGGCGCAGTATATCCTGTATACTATATCCGCACACCGCAGACTGGTGCACGCGGCGTCTTGTCCAAGAAGTGGACGCCCTGTCTCTCCTCTTTTCTCGCTCCTCTCTGACGCGCACGCGGGGGAGGCGTCGCGTGTGCGGCGCAGTGCCAAAGGTGGGATGGGCGGCTGCGGTGGGTCTTTTTCATTACAGCCGTCGGCGGGACGCTTCGTTTGCGAAGCGGAAAACCATCTTCGCAGTCATCGGCTTCCTTTGTACGCGGCCCGTCTCATGGTCTACTTTCGCGCGAATAATGGACGCCCTGGGCGACAAAGAGCGCAAACGAGCGAGCGCGCTGATGAAAGCGTCGTCGTCCTCGTCACCCCCTCCTCCCCCCTCCCCCCCTCACCTCGGATCCGCGCTGCCGCCGCCAATTCGCTGATTGCACGCGCCGGACTTTCATTAGCCCTCGCTTGCCAAGGAACGTTGCCCTGCGCTCGAGAATCTTCGTTCGCCGCTCGCGTCCACTGTTCTATTTTACTTTACTGTGTGCGTTTTAGTTTTCTCAGCTTACTCGGCACATCGCGTCGTGACGGGAAGGCGGGAGGGGGGGGGGGGGGATGTGAGAAGTTGACATCTATTGGGTCCACCCTCGAAAAGTTTATTCGAGAGCGTTGCGTCAAAGGGGGGAAGGCGGTCGTTTCGTAAGCGCGGCGCGAAACGCTGTGGAAGCTGTTACGCGCTATGCGCGAGGACGATTTTGCAGGTGGCACTCTTTATCCGCGCACCCCGTGCTCGAGCACGTGCGTTTGCCACACCGTGAGGTGTTTGCTTTCGACGGATCGAGGCTCTGAAGGTGTGTGCGAGCGCGTGGGACGTGCCGGCGGCCTTGTTGAAACTTTTTCAGTTCCACTGTTAATGCTGAACCGGGACTTCTTCCATATAGGCACTAATTACTTCTCGCTGTGATTATAGCCAGTCGTGACCTTACCTAACATTGGAGTGCTCAGTGTAAGCACCGGCACTAGGCACCACTAATGCATTTTCGAGTTGAATTCCGCTCCGTTCTGAGAGAGAAATATAATTTTTTAGCAGGGCGCGTGGTATTGCCAAATAGTAACTTTTTTTTTTCTTTATGGGTGCGGGTGGAGGAGCGGGGGGGGGGGGGGTCGTGTGCGATTTCATGAACCGTTCACCGGCGTCCGGAAGCTGTCAGAATAGCTCTTGCTCGAATTTGTAATCTCGGTAGTGTTGAAGACATTTACCAGTTCTGAAATATTCCAAAATGTTATTTTTATATTCGCTTTTGAAACTATACCCGCAGGCCTGAATGAAATTCTTGGTGATTTGTATGCACAGTCATGTGTTCTTTCTTTCTTTTTTGTTGTATTTTATAAAGACAGAAATCGATTAACGAATAGTGAAATTTTACTTGATTATAATGACTATGGATACGACACGTTTATGCATATGCGCTGGTCTCGCATGGCAGTGTATGGTTTGGAAACGATGTCAATATGGCATTTGGTATAGCTAGGGCTCCGTGTTTGAGGAGTTTATTATTATTTTTTAATTCGGAGGGTGTTTTTCGGAGTTTATTTTTTGGCGGAAATTCGGCGTTTATCGGAGTTTATTTCTCGAAAATCCCCAATTCTCCGAAATTCGGAGTTTAATTTTGAATTATTCCCAATACTCCAAAATTTTAGACGAAATGATATCTGCACACGAAAACACCAGAACACACGAATCGTATTTTAGTTGTCCGGAAGATTTAAACGCACAAACACCTTACACACACGCACAAATACTTGAATACAAGACACCTATGTTTGTGCATATTACAACCTTAAAACTTGTTGCAATAGATGCAAGCGTACTTTACGGGGCTGCTGTCACTGATAGAAGCGCGCTCCTTTCGATCGACGATTCTCAGCTTTGAAAATGCCCTTTCAACGTTTGCGCTAGAAATTGGGAGAGCCAGAAGACTCAGCGCGCAGCGAGGAAGCACTGGCCACTGTGAAGTCTCCAAAACGACAGGGGTTTAACAGTGCTACTGATTTCATAGCTCTGATAGTTCGCAAAATCACTCATGAGCTGGCTCATGTCGTCAGTTTCTAGAAACACTAACTTAAAAATCGGCGCGTAGGTTTCGAACGCGCGGGTTAGCTCATGCTTCACATTTGGATTCACAATTTGAACACTGTACCAAAACGATTCACTGGTGTACTGGAGTGCATCGCAAAGGTTCCTCTGAACTGTCTGTCTCCACTTTTCAGCGACAGCAGCGTAGTATCCATGAAGGTCTGCGACAGCCGTTGAGCGGTCATTATCGTCAAGGAGATCCAACATACTTGTGACATCTGATGTGCAGACCTCAGGTGGGTCACGCCATTGACCGAGGAGCGCGTGCAAACGAACCCCCAATATGGGGTAAACCTGGTGTACCAGGGTTCCCTGCCTCAAGTTATTTAATTATAGAGAGCGCAACACACGAATTTGTCTCAAGAAATCTCAGCTTTATCAGCAACTCGTACACAACTTCAGGCGATGAAACAAGAGTTTTGAGCTTCTCACACTCCTTTCCCTTGGCATCGTCGCTTCTCAAGAAACACAAAATGGCACGCCAACAGTCCAGAACATCTAGGGCTTCATAAAAAGAGAACCACCTAGACGAACATACAGTCTTCGGCGACTTGATGGTCATGCCCATGGTCACGCACAGAGGACCAAACTTACGCCGCAGCCCGTGACGACTTCAACAGGGCAGGAAAGTGCACAACAAAATCGTGAACTACCTTAAATGAGCTCGTCTTAGTTCCATCCTCCAGACTGTTGTTAAGTACGTGGCACGGATCTTTGAAGTGAAGTGCCTTGAAATCGGGGATCGAGAGTTGCAAGTCCTTGTGAAGGTTCTGCATGTAGGAAGCTGAATCGGAGCACAACACAGCTACGTCAACTAAGCCCTTTCCAACCTTCTAAAGAGTGGTTTGTATCAACATGCCGATTGGTACTGCGTTACACTTCTGAACAACTTTCAAGTCTATCATGAGGGTCCTACGTCCAGGAAGCTCATCGCCGCAGAAGGTTGCCAGCACCGCCGCTGCCGGACGTCCGCGGAGTTCCGGCGACTCGTCGATGGTGATGGAAATGGGGCGGTCTTTCATCGAAGAGCTTATCGTTGCAATGTCTTTCACACTGACCTCGTGTAGGTATTTCTGATATAGTTGATCACTAACTGGCATCATGGGCGCCGCCGGACACTCAGTTGCTTCGAATAAGGCTGCCAAGAGGTCCATCAGGCTGGTGCAGTGGAATCCCAGCATGACAGAGTGCACGGCAAAACTGCCGCGGGATGTGATCCGCGTCTTGTCTGGGATCGGGCCCGTGTGATGCATTCTTTCAGCGAGATTTGCTGTGGCGAGTTGCGTAAGGGATAGGAATAACAACACGATTTGAACAAATTGGATTGCGACCGTGTGAAGTCTGTTAAGACACCTGGCATAGAAGGAAGCGTGCACAATAAACGGAGAAACCGCGTCAGGCTGTACAACGCATGCTACATACACTCTCACATAGCCGTAAATTCAGAGTACCAACAGTTAAAAAAGGACTCACCTGTGTCTAGACGGGGCTTCTTCAGCTGGACGTGGCGTTGTGATTGTAGACGCTCGGCAATTCTCAAGGCGCCCTTGCCGTTGGCAATGCTAACTGTCAAACGACAAAACTTGCAAACAATGACTCCTTCAGATGACGTTGACTCTTCAAAATCACTAAACTCCTTCACGTAATCGCTGGAAAGTTTTCGGTTTCTTCCCATTTTGCTTGCCCAAAATTTATGTTCACGCGCTACAGAAATGCGTCGTGCGAGCATGCCATGCTTTCCGCCAGCATGCTTTCCGCGCTCGATTCGGCCCCTGGTGCTCGAGTGCCGCCAGGGGCCCGTATATCAAGATGTCTTGCGCTCCCGTGGGTGACAAGCCCTTCGTTAAATGTGTGATGGGTGCGGTCTACGAGATACTGCTGACGTGAGGTAAAGTTTATATCGGCCAAACCGGCCGATGTATCAGTGACCGCTTAGAACATGCCCTTTTTTGAAAGGCTTTTTATAAAGAACGGAACAGGGTCATATTGGCCGTTAATCGAAGTTTCTCGGATGAATTCGAATTGTCAAACATTTTACCGGCGAATGCTTGTCGGATTTTTTCGGATTTATCCGAAAACAGGGAGCCCTAGGTATGGCATTGGGCGATAGCACCGTTAAAGTTTAATGGTTATTGAAGAGAACCCGCCAGCTCATAAAGATCATAATCATCATCATAATCATCATCAATCAACATCTCAAAGTCGGGCATGCCCCCCCTCTTGAAAGACACCTGGATTCGTGCCTGCTTGCAGGTGACTTCGCGGGTGCCGTATCCGGAACACCGTAGCTTTCAAGGCACTGCTGGAAATATGCATCAAATAGCGGACGGGATGACTTGAACAACGCCACTCTTGCAAAAGGGTTGACGGGCCGGCGATGCCATGTTTGTGAATGGGGGGGTACCAGTTTGCTTATGGGTACACGTACTGAAACAAGCCGAAGGGTGTATGTGCACGAGACTTCCGCACGCGGCTGCTGCAGCCGAAAAAGAAATGACGCCATCAAATTGCCGATAAAAGGAGCAACCGCACGCTTGCACGTCACGTGCGTCCTGACGAGTGCGCATAGTGTGACGTGCTGCGCGCGACCTGCGTGCGCCACCGCGCAGCCCGAGTGGCGCCGATGCACCTCTGCGGTGGTGAAAGGAAAACGCGCCGCTGGCCGGCGGCGTTGGGCCGACCCGAACTGGCCAAAGAAAGGTGCGCCTCGTCGGTCTCCTCGGGCGCGCGCGCTCTGGTGCCGTGAAACACGGTCAGGCACCTCCCTTTCTCTTGGGGGAAGCTGCTCCGGAACAGGACGCTGCTCTGGCCGCGGGAGTGGACCACGATGAAATATGGGCTCCGCGGCCGACCGTTCTGCTCTTCGAGGATGTGCCATGCGCGGCGCCTTCGACGCTGCCCCGAGAGGCTGCGCCCGGACGCGTGGCGGACGGGCCTGCGCCGCTGTCCTCAAACGGCCACGCGGATATCGCCAATTTTTTCGCCACCTCCTTCTTTCACATTATTTTTTCTTTGTCTATTCTCAAGATGCTCCCTCACAGCGTGAGATAGGATCGAAGGCACATGCGGAGTTAAATATTCGCGGAACGGAGTTTGCGTTGGCGCGTCACCGCCTGATAGCGGATATACCAGTGGAGCCCGCTGCAATGCTGCCTCGTGGGTAACGGGTCTAGCACGATAACGGGGGTTCTTAACAGGCGTACACCGACGAGCGGTGACGCGCTGTTGTCTAAAGTTGTTCTATATCGATGTGGATGTAGTGCGAAAAAAAACAACAACAACGAAAGTTGTAGGACTATACGCGGGACGGCCGCGCATGCACTTATACGACTGACCAGTGCGTTCTCGAAAACTTTTCCAAAAGGCATCGGTGGCGCATACACCTGCGGCACGGAACTACACAGGCCCGACTCGTGTGCAGAAGTTCCTCGGGAGCGTCGATCGCTATCTATAGGTAGTGCTGGTTGTATAGCGGCAGTCTCGTGCTCCCATGTTTAGAGTGCTCACCCACTGCGTGCGTTCGCGTGCTCTCTGATCCTCAGATCTTTCGTCAAGAAAAATCCTTGCTTCGCGCACAATTCGTACGGAAAAAAATAGAAAGGGACATAACAGAGCGCTTCGTTTCACCGCACATCTTGAAGAGCTCTTTACCTTCTACCTTTGTTCCTGCCAACTACAGAAGACTTGTGACTCGGGATGCACTAGCATTGTTTGTAAATGTGCGCACGTCCAGTCTATACCTTGGCATTCCTCGCCTCACCTTTTCTTCTTTTGTTTTTTTTACGTATGAATGTTCCCCAGTTAGCTGAAAAGTCATTCTATATATGTTCCCCTTGGAAATGTGGCTGAAGAGCTGCAGGAAGCATGTCGTGGTTGCACAAACTGTCGTGCGCTATCTGCGTGGATAGGAGGTCTGGGGTCAACACACTCTCAGGGCACTTAATCAGCGACGTCCAACCTTTGGTGTCTTCATCCTTTGTTTCCTTGCTTTTCCCTATCCCACCTCAGAACCCGCGGTACTCCCGGACGACCCATGACAAGCTTATGCGTGACACCTAAGGTACGCGTTAAAGAGAGTAAAGAAAGTATCTAACTTCGCGAGACAAATGTTTGCAGGTGTTGCTTTGTCTATAACGTTGCGGCCTTTTCTACGTCCTTTATCGGAAAGATAACTTACTAGCTTCAACAAATCCTCTTGTAAGGGGTCGACTGCATGCGCATTCCTCTTTGTTTTCTGGTGCACCGAACTTCTGTCATCAATAATCGCTCTTGTCATTCTTGAAAGGCAGTTTATCATTCTCGAGTGACTTCATTTTGACCTTGCGCTGTCCTTCTGATGGATCATCGTGGGTGCTGTTTTCTCGCACGGTGTGTTCCTGTAGCCAGCCGTGGCAACGTAGTACGTTGCAATATCGTAGCTTCAATGTTCTGTATCTGCTATTCACAAATACAAGCCCATGGACGCTGGCGCAGAAAAGCTTTTTTCAGAAAGAGTTACGACGGGGCTACAAGGGCACGGGGCATCCGGACCTTAAATTATGGGGTTTTACGTGCCAAAACCACGACTTGATCATAAGGCACGCCGTAGTGAGGGACTCCTGAAATTTGGGCCACCGGGGGTTCCTTAACGTGCACCTAAATCTAAGTACACGGGTGTTTTTGCACTTCCCCCCCATCGATATGCGGCCGCCGTGGCCGGCATTTGATCCCACGACCTCGTGCTCAGCAGCCCAACACCATAGCCACTAAGCAAGCACGGCGGGTATATCCGGACCATTCTTTCTATTCCTGCACGGTGTCGACTCCGAGCAGGCACTCTCTCCCCAAGTTCAGCAGCTCTTCAACGTGTATATATATAGTCATCGCGACCTAAAGTTGGACGAATGACGCGCGTATGCCTGTAGTGTCGCCGTGTGGAAGGCTGTCATCGTTTCCATCTTACACTACGAATGGCGGCCGCGGTGTTGTGACAGCCGGCCGTGGCGACGGGCGCACACAGCGTGCCCCAAGGCCCCGGCCAACTGGGTGGGTGAGCGCGCGCGGACGTTGTACTATACGTGCATCGGAGGCCTGCCTCTTGTCCTGACAGCTCGGCGATAATCCGCGATGGCAACTGACCTTCGCGAACTTAGTGTCGCCTCTGCGGTGTGTCGATTTGCCTCGCCCGAGTGTGATGCACACGAGGAAGTGTCATGCAAAAGAAGCATTTGTTTGGCAGCCAACAAATCGGGATTCCGTGTAAGGCTATACGCAAAACTGCTACTCGCGAAATGCGGTGCGCCGAGTATCTTCGGATCCCGGTTCGTGGAGGTCATTTGACAGCAATGCCCATATCGCATTCCGCAGGCATACTTCGCTGCAAATCTGGCGTGGTCTTAATTTGCGGAATACGTGTTGCTGTGTTTGTGTCATTTCGCGCCACGTCGATGCGTGTGATGCTTTCCTACCGCGTTTTCCATGTTTTATGTCGCCGGAGCCGTTGAATAAACTCCTGCTTCGTGTACCTCTAAAACCCTACCGAAAGGCGATTTTCGCCTCTGGTTAGGCTGGTGGAATAGAGGGAGCTGATAACGATGTGAGGGATTTGAGGCTGTTTTATAGTGGCGCTGCTCTAAAGGTTGTTTGTATTTGTTGGATTTACCACGGTTATGTAGCAGAAATTGGTGGTTGATTCCCGTCTTTCTTTCCACTCTGGTTTTTCGCAGCCCCCTCCAGGATGTTCCTAAAGATGGGCTTACAGACTTCATTCCCAAAAAGAGCCTAAGGAGAAGCGTTGCAAATGAAAGTCCAAGGTAAGCATTTCTCCACATTGCGGGAGGCTCGTATACCGAACATTAGCTGTAGAGACCCTGCAACACAAGATTTTCTTAAACGGCAATGGTTGGTGAATAGCGCGTTCTCTCGGTGCCAAGACTACAGCAGCAACAATGCTGCGTTTAGTAGATGTACACCAGAGCGCACTCTATCGGTAATCGATGGCGGACAGCACGCGCTGGGCCGCTGTCGAGATTGGCGTCGGCGGTTTTGGCGATAGCGGCCTGTATGCAGACAGCCAAGCCCACCCTCAGCTCCATCGTGCGCGCCGCTGCCGACGAGGATGCGTGCATCCTTTCCCGCGGCAGGGACAAACAGCCGTTCCGATATAGCGAACAGCTGGATGAAAATAGCAGGGGCTCGCGATGCCTCGCCGCCCGGTGCGCGAAAGGCGCCGCCCAGCGCCGGGCCCTCTCCGCCCCGAGGTGCGCCGCCGTCGCTGCAGGTGCTAGCGGGAAAGGCTTGACGGAGGACCCGTCCGGAACGAGGAGAGGCGCGCGAGCTGGGCCCGGGGCGACGGTTGGGGGAGGGTGCCGCCGCCTTGAGCGCCCTGCCTGAGCAACTCAGCCCGGGCGCGGCTAATAGACGGTTTCTCGGCGCGTCGTCGTCGTCGTTGCCTCGGTGATCGACCGCGGTGGGGCCGCTTCGCTTTTTGGTGTGGCGGACCCCGCGGAGATCCAGTTCATTAGAGAGCGCCCGGCCAAAAATGGCTACGGGCCACTCGGTGCGTCTACACAAACGCCTCTCGTTTATCGGCCATTGCTAAAATTGTGGCTTCCTGTGGCCCTTACGCGGCGCTACAGGAAGAGCGGGCCTCTGCGTTAAAACTTGCCCCGTTTAAAGTTCACGGGAGGAAGATGCGTGTCGGTGCGTGTCCTTCGGTTTCGTTCTTTGCTGCCCGCAAGGAACTCCTCGAGCCACGCCTATAGGGCTCTCGCGGTGCCGTTGGCTCATACATTCGCGTGGCGAACGCTAGTTCTTGCACTCGCGCTACCGCGCAGCATACGCCTCATGTCGTCTGGCAAGATACTCGTCGGAGCAGTACTTTGCCAAATGGCTACTGCGGCCAGTAAAAGCGCCCTGCTCTTACAAGAACTATAGTGCGTGGCTGGCAGTCGATCCGCGCGCAGCGAACAGGCTTGCGTCTGAACCGCCGAATTGATCCGTCTCCTCTCCGCAGCAGCGCCGCGTCAAACTGCGACAGCCGGCCGCACGACCGCAAATACGTCAAGACGCGACTCACGTCCGGGTGTTTGTAAACAGTTCCGCGGGCAGTGGCCAATCCGGGGCGATGGCGCTTCCCCCAGTGCGTCGTCGTGGGCGTCGCGTGGCCGTTGCCCGCAAGTGAGCCGTCGCGAGGCAGTGTGGGCGGGGTGCTGCGGAGAATACAGATGCGCGTCCGGGCGCCAGCCGTTATCGCAGGCCTCCGTGGTGCAGCTAATGCGAAGAGCTCACGTTGCGCCGTAAACAGGGCCACGCGCGAGCGAGCACAGCGGCTGACTTTGCACCGCTCCCGATATGCATGCAGCCCCGACCTAGCAGCATGCAGCCATCGGCGCGAGAGCTGCAGCTGGAGCTGTTCAAAGAGAGGCTGTGATTTCGGTAGCTGGACGGTGTTGTATTCATTCGTGCTGGTGGGCGTTTGGAAGGCGAAAGCATTCTTAATATTCCAGCTGGCCAGACAAGGACGCCTACTTTTAGGTCAGGTCTGGTTTCCTTAGGTTGGGTTCAACGAGTAATTGCAACTGCGTGGTACACGCGTTCGTGTGCAGGTCCGTTGGCCAATGGGGAATCGCACAGCGTGCACTGCGTCAATTTCGTAAACTACGCGAGTGGTGTCAGAAAATAGCAGCTATGAACATTGCCTCGAAGATTGACTGCTCAGCGGTCGCACCAACGTAGTTGCTTGGAGCAAAATTGTCAGCCTCAGGGCCACTGCTTCGAGCGTTCGCGCCCTCCGGGGCTGTTAATCCGTGCAGGTTATCCTTTTTTATATCTGAGGGAACGTCAGCCGTTTTACCGCTTTCGATCGACGGATGGGTTCTATCAGCTCGCACTGCTCCTTGTGCGGCCCTCTTCGTGGCCCAAACGCACCTCCTGGGCGCGGCTGCCCACCTCATCCAAAGCACCCGTTGTGCAGGCTATTATGTGCCCCCTTCAGCCGCCAGGTACGCAGTTCTGCCTATCGAAAATTCCTTTGGCGCGTGAATTCCTCGCATTTACCGCGCTATTCGAAGCACGCAGCAGCGGAGCAAGCCTCAGCTGTGACTTTAACGCATATACACTGAGTACAAAAATGTGCAGTCCATGATCGAAATCATAAAAATAGTGGGTACGGCAAAAAATCGCCTCTTTCACGTCTGGCGTGCGGGGAAAACAACTAGCCATTTAAAGGATCGGCCTGAAATAACGCATAAACAGCGAAAGTAAAACTGAATCTGGTCACATGACCGTAGACTGAGGCGAGCCGGTGACACGCTTTTCTCTAGAACACACTTGTCTCCTGACGGCCGAGTTTACTACACTGACTAAAAAACTGACAGGCACTTCAGAATACGCCAAAGAGGGTGAAGGCGAAAGCCTGCGCGCTCAAGAGACATTCATTAAATTACTTGGCATTCCCATTCGAATGCTTCATCTCTTATAACTTGTTTTCTCCCACCAAAGGTCGACGGGGCGACTTCCACCAAAGGCCGTGAGTTCGAGTGCCTTAATTAACTTCGCCTTAACACCAAAGGTCGTGGGTTCGAGTGCCGGAATTAAATCTATCTTAGTCAACTTTGCCCCCCCCCCCTTTTTTTTTTTTGCATGACGAGTGGCATCAGAGCCAACTGTGGACGAAGACGACGACGACGAACGCGCGAATAGTGGCACGAGCGCGTGTCTGCGCGAGGCGAGCTCCCATGACTTTCTGTACCGCACGCCTGAATAAGAAGTATATTTAGATAATCGCAACGTGTCTTCGAGCATGATTATTTCTTTCGACGTTTGTGATTCTGTGGCGTAAACTTCACGTGTACAACTGCAGACGCGGCACCCGAACTTTAGATACGCAGTTTCCGAGAACTCGCGACGTGGAACACCTTCTCGTGCTCCAGGCAGACGTCAGCGTCGGCCTACTTTCTAATTGTTTTCTTTCCGCGGAGGTCGCCGTCTCGCCCGGCGTCTCGCCCGTGCATGTGAAGCAGCGCGATGCCCAGACGACTTCCCGCAGTGGGCGGAAAGGGGAGGGGGGGTCGTCTGGGGCCGCCGGGGCGCCACGGAGGCGTCCGTGCTGCGCCGATAAGGGGACAACCCGGTGGGACTTGACCTGCGCACGGCGACCAAAGAATGATCGCGGCGCGTATACCGACGGCGCTTCTCGGCTTGTTGTACGCTATTGGCCGATCCAGCGGACGCCCACGATGTGTACAGCCTGGCAGCGCCAGCGAAGCCGCCGAGTACAGAGCCACGTATGTACCGGCCGACGACGCGAACCGTTAAGTAGGCGCCGCGGCTGGGCCACATTTATTTATTTTGCATTGACGAGAAACAGCGTCAGTGTTTCGCGAGATGCGCACGATATCACCTCTGCGAACGGCTGCAGTTACATTATCCGCGACCACTCAGAGCTTTCGTGTGTATTATTGCGATATTTTAGGAAGCCCTTCAAAGTGACTTCCTCTTTTTTTTTTTTTCTTATTTTATTTATGTCGTTCGAAATTAACTCACTCGAAAAGACTGCTTTACAAGTCCTTTTAGAATTTCCACAGTTCGTACGGCTTCCAAGGCGAGACTTGTACGAACTGTGCAATGTATTGTATTTTTAGCAATGGAAACAAATCAAGAAAGAAAGCGCACTGCATCGAGGATTCCTACTGCTGTGATAGATGACGATGATGAGGAACTCACGTTGTAAATAGAAGAGAATACGGAAGTGAAATTTTGTTGTTATTATTTACCGACAGAACTTCTCAAACGTACACGTACCTAATGCTCGACAATCGTAGGTTCCCTTCTGATGACATAGCCTATAATAGAGAATTGCTAGAAATTCACACGACGCCACTTGGTGTCTTACATAAGCGGCGCCTACCATGAAATTTGACGAGATAAAAAAAATAGACATTCATTATGCACTTCACAATACACATTATTGATCGATAGTTGATATGACGAATGAAATGAAAATGTTTGCCTTCCAGCTGATCGCAGTGAAATGCTGCAAAGAGCAATAACTCTGTTCTTCCAGATGCGAATGTCGAAAATGAAAAAAACAAGGGGGGGGGGGGGGGGGGGGGGGGGAAGAAAAAGACAGTACTAGAACCCAGTACCTCAATTAGAGAGGGCAGCCACTGTGACTTGTGTCATATGACCTGCAAAAGTTGGAAGGTAACAAGCAACATAATTTTCTGTTTTTATAACACCTTGCTTCGGTGGCGTGGTAAGGGAGAAAACTTGCGAAACGCGCTCACTTCCTATAAGATAATCGCCAAGCTAGTGCAGCGGTTTAGAATGCTAACTTAAAAAAGAACGTTTCCACAATTCGTTCGCTGTGGCCTGTCGCACGCGGCGAGACCACTCTCCAAATTAATCGCGTGTGCACTATTTTAGAGGCGTGAGAAGCTTAAACTAAATTATGAGGTTTTAGTGCCAAAACCACCATCTCATTTTGATGCACGCCGCAGTGGGGGACTACGGAATAATTTGGACCACCTGGGCGTTCGTTAACGTGCTCCTAAATCTAAGCACGGGGGCGTTTCCACATTTCGCCCTCATCGAAACGCGACCGCCGTGGCCAGGCGTGAGAAGCTCGCGTCTAAATGTTGTCAATTTTAGGACGAACACTGGTAGTCTCGTGCTGAGACGTCAAGTGCTCACTTCGTAGATTGACCCCCGTCGTTGAATAAGATACTATGCGGCGTGCTAATTCGTATCCGTTGTTTTAACTTTGCCGCGCCTCGAGCGATTCGTGTGCCATGCCGAATTTGCTACTTAGCTTCGGTCACGTGACGAGATCCGGCGACATCGTTGTCATCACCGTCAGCAGCAGCTTATGCTTATGTCCACTGCAGCACGAAGAGCACAGTGGGGAGACGCGCCTGCCTTCGACTACTGCGGAAGAAACCGTTCAGTTTTCCGGTCTGCTTCACGTGCCCCGTTTCTATACTATAGGTATATATAGGCTCGCTGTGTATCTCCCACACGAGGCGGTTGCGCCATTTTGCTTGGGATCCAACAAAAAAACAAATCCGACCGCTTGGAGTGGCGCCCCTCGTGCTTCCGACTGATGAAGGATAACGCTGCCAGTAAAAGTGACGTGTTAATTAGAGAGAGCGAGGTTTGTTTCAAGGTAATGAAGAGCAGAGGGCTGTGGGGGTTATAGCCGTCCCCCAGGGGATTCTCAGTTAAAAAAAAAACCCAGTTGATGCAGCAGGGACTAAGTGGAAGAACGAGAGGCCACGAAGTGGCGGATGGAGGGAGGAGGAGAAGCGAGCGCTTGTCGCAAGCGTGCACACTTGTGCGCCGTCCTTCTATATTAACGTCCCCGCGTCAGAATCGACTGCAAGCTGGGCGCGGTTGGACGCGATCCCCGCACTCGAGGGGCTCGCGCGGCACTCGTGGATCGCTAAGCGCGTGCAACGCGAATCGGTCTAAAATTCATTCTCGAAAGATTTGGAAGCCACACCAAAGTGCTACGCGGAGTAGTTTGGCTGGGTGTGGGACCCTGAATACACGTCACGTGGCAGCTGGGAGGCACTTATAGAAGTACATAACTGCAATAAATCTTTCGGCACTTCCCAGAAGCAGTTGTGCAGGACACTGTGCGTGACCACAAGAGTAGTGACAGTGGCCTTGAACTCTTGAGAGGACTGCTAGGACGTACTATATACAGCAGGCGGTGTATCTAAATATGAAACGCCCTTCTGATACTTTTTTTTTTTTCTGGAGCTAGTCGGCTCGTAGCGAAGAAAGAAAATGTTACATGAAAAAAAAAAGGCAAGAACACGGTGCGCGCGGAAGTCGACGAGCGCTACGCTTCCAATTAAGTGTTTATTAGAAAAGAACGCCACGATTAAACGGCTCTTCAAGCTATTTGTGAACCACCTCTGGGCAGCATAGTTTTCTCGTATTTCTTTCCACGTCCTACCACGTGTAAGGTAATTTAGAGCGGAGAACACTTTTAGTTGTCAGCATTTGTGCGCACGTAGTAATGTCCTACCGCCAACAATGATGTTAAACAATATTAGGGTTTATTGTTAGCGTGGGCACTGCAATCGTCTTGATTCCGCCACAAACGTGGTCCTGCTAGCGCTCGTCGATCCTCGACGGTCTCCCACTGAGCGAGCCGAATTTGCTACTTAGAAAGCGGTGGTCATGTGACGAGATCCGGCGACATCATTAGCATCATCGTTAGTTGCAGCCTATGCTTATGTCCACTGCAGCACGAAGGTCTCTCCCAGCGATTTCCAATTATTATTATTATTATTATTATTTGTAAAAAACCTTACAAGGCCCCTATATGGGGATTGAGTAAGGGGGGTATAGAATCAAGTAAGTATATACAATCTAGTAACAATAATATTAATTAAAAAAGAACGACACCAGCCAAGTGCACAGCCTAAAACATATTAGCTACATAAGGCTGTATATGAGTACAATAAAAAAGAACTCTAAGTTTGTAACAAACGTATTACAGTGCAAGAAAAGGGTAGGAAAAATAACACAGAAGAATGAGCGTGATATCAATGGTTAACAAGGGTTAAGCGAGTTGAGTGAGTGCCTGAATTTTTCACGGTCAGTTTCCGCAACTATGTTGTCCGGGAGGCTGTTCCAGAGCCGAATGGCACGGGCAATTGCAGACGAGTTAAATGCTTCTGTTTTCCCACAGATGCGCGTGAAGGTATGATGATTGTGTAATCTGTGCGACGTGTGCGATGACGTTTCTAGGTGTAGGGAGCGTTTGTTAGTGTGGTGGGCGTATTTATGAAATAATGACAAAAGGGTCTATGTCGCGACGATTACTTTGCAGCTGAAGTGAAAGGTGAATCTTTATTTGAGTTATGCTAGAACGGTAGTCATAATTCCGGGAAATGAAACGTGCGGCTCTATATTGGATTGATTCCAGCAATTACCCCTCCCTTGTGCTAGCTGATCCAGTTTATGACTGCAAATTTTTCATTTCATCACATCACCTACTTCTCTGGTATCCTCGACTCCGCCTCCCTTCTCTTCGCACCCATTCTGTAACTCTCATGGTCCACCGGTTATCTCCCTTATGCGTTACATGGGCTGCCCACTTCCTTTTCTTCCTCTTAATGCCAACTATGAAATATCGGCTACCCCCGTTTGCACTCTAATCGACACCGCTTTCTTCCTATCTCTTAACGCCTAACATTCATTTTTTTTCGTTCCATCGCTCAGTTGCGCGGTCCTTAACTTCTTCTCAAGCTTTCTTGTTAACCTCCAAGTGTCTGCCCTATATGTTAGTACTGGTATAATGCAGTTATTTTACTTTCCTTTTCAAGAGTAGCCGTAAGCTGCCAGGCATGATTGGTTAATGTCAGCCGTATGTGCTCTAATCTATTTGTACGCTTCTGTAAATTCCTGAGAGCCAGCGTCATCAGTATTACATGACCAATGACCGACGAAAAAGTAATGTCTTCTGATCGTCAGCGTTACGTTTCACCCCCCCCCCCCACCCCTTTCTGCATTTTCGCTGTCACTCTCCCGCGGTAGTTCCAGAATCTTTCGTCTCCGCCTTTTTCGACCACTACTTTTCAACTTATAACTTGATCGCCGGCCGCTTCTAAGTGCATCAGCATATAGTGTTCGACGTCGACGACAGTCACGGAAACCCAAAGGTTGCAACCTCAGCAATTCATTCTCGTAGACGCTTTTAGTTATGCGTGTCTCTTTTATGCCCACGCGTGTGCAAGTTCCGTGAAGTTTGCTTACGTACTACGCATAGCGCGCACGGAGCACGTGTTGCCTATATATGGGACATCGCATTATTGCGTCATCATCTCCCTCAGTCTGAAGCGTTAGAGCGAGCTACAGGCACGAATGTTGATCCGAACCACTCTTTGACCTTTTTATACATTAAACTGGTCAGGTTCTTTCTGTGCATACCTCGCAAAGCACCGCCTTAGCCTCTCCCTTTGCCGTTCTTTCAACTTCGCCCATACCGTCGGCGCGGGCTGCCCCGTGGCAGGCGAGACGGGTATATCTTCATCATTCCTTTTTTTTTTTTTTTTTCCTTCGATGCTCTCGTTCCATCCCGGCCCGCGCACAATTTACGAGAGGGGGGAGGGGGGGTGCAAAAGCAGCCCACGAGCGATGGTGGCCGCGCGTCGATTGCGTGGTCGCCCGGGGAAGCCGGCTCGAGAGCGTAAAAGCGAATCTGCCCTCGGGCGGCGACATACGCTTGCATTCCGCGCCGGGGCCGCCCGGGGCGCATTCCGAGTCGGCCGAAGCGAACAAACATGCGCCGCGGCGGCCGATGTGCGCCCCGAGGCGGTGCCGGGCCACTGCAGCGGCACGGGCAGCTGCCGGCGGTGCCTTCGCGCTAGTGTTTCATTTGCGGGCCGGGCTTGAATAGCGCGTCTCATGCCCGCGGGACCCCTGTGCCCCGGAGGCGCACTTTCTCCCGCCCGAGGGGGAGCTCGACCGTGTGAGGCGCTTGTGCGCGCGCCTGTGCATGAGGGGGCGGCAGCGGGGGACTACTTCTGGCCGTATGGGGTTCGAAACCACTCTCGGCCCTCACGATGACCAAAGCTATGCAGGGCCAGCGAACCCGAGACCGCATGCCGTACCCTCTCTCGACGTGGGCGGCTCCCATTCTCGTTATAAGGTGGCGTGGGCGAGCTGTAGAACAGGGAAGCGCCTAACCAGAACCAGCTCTTGACAGAGGGTCGCTTCATAGTAGTATGCGGGTGTGGAGGCAGTAGCTAATAGGATCGCTGTTACACGGGCGACGTCTCTCGCGGTGCTAGCTGGGAAGCAGTGTTTGTTATTACATGGGAAAGTGGTTGTCGGCTGTAGACTTGTAACGCCGCGGAAGTGGTTAGAGCAGAAGCCCTACACAGTACACTTTCATACTTTCGTGACAACACATTGCTGGACGCTGGGCGATTCGTCTCTGTGTCAGTGCGAATTTCGTTTGGACAGAGCTGTTGCCTGCCAAGTTTGTCAGGCTGCACTTTCATGAACCAGAATAAATTTTGAACACACGCTAGAACCCAGTCCGTCACCGAACTTAGAAATAGCCTCATGACTGTCAAGCAGAAAATGCAGCTTAACAGGCTGACATTCTTTTTTTCACGTATTAAGCGGACACTATAAAGTAGACTTAGAAAAACACATCACATTAGAGAGACCTGCTAACCCCAGAACAAAGCATTCAAAACATACTGAACCACGTAATTATAGAACAGGGTCATTGAAAAATTCGTTCCTGGTTCGAAGCATAGACGACTGGAACAGCCTGTCACATGATATAGTACGATGTACTAATTTACCATCTTTTGTAAAGGCTGTTACCAATTATTTGTAAACGGTTGAGAATACGTTTTATTGTTAGCTGTTTGTCGGTTGCAGTTGTTTTGGCGCATTACTTTTTCGTTAGACCCATATAGTGCTGTAACTTGTTAATTGTAACATGTTGTTTATTGCTTCGTATTTGTTTATATGCTGTGCCTTCCTATCCTGATTGCTTTCTATTGAATTGTTTAAACATGTACTATGTACCTTGTGATTGATTTCTATTGAACTGTTTAAACACCTACTATGTCTCGTCTGATGACAGCAATGTAACCGCAACTCCTGTCTTGGCTTGTGCTGACAGTATGAATGCATAAAAAAAAAAGATGTGCGGTTGGCTACCTCGTAATGAACACCGAAGTAAAAAAGAGAAAGAGAAACGAAGATGTGACCTTATCGGTGCACACGGCGGTGGCGTGGCTCACAATGACGCGCGCACAGACAGACACGCACAGGCGCGCGCGCACCAGCAGTGGCCTTAGAGACACTCAAGCCGACGTCGGTAGGGTCCAAGAATTCTGTTTCCCATGATGGGACGGTTGTCGAGTGCGTCTGTGGGACCAAAATCGCCCAGCGCGTTGCGAGAGCGACGTCCTTCGCGCGCTAAAGCGAAGGCAAGCCCGAGACAACGTATTTGCCTTTAATCAGAAGATGCTTCTCAAAGAGAGAACGCTGGGTGAACGGAACATATCCCTCAGGGCCCGAAGCTCTGTCGATCAGCTCCGTGTTTACAGACGCGCTTGCCTGTGACGACACGTGGGCGGCAGTGTGGAGGGTGGCATATTCGGTTCGTTACGCCTGCTTAGCTCAGCCTCTGTATATCGAAGCTATATATATATATATATATATATATATATATATATATATATATATATATATATATATATATATATATATACACACAACATAAAACGATTTATGCGCCCGATGGACAGAACCTGCCTCTATGGAGGTTACTGCGGAAATGTCGCTTGGCCGGCGCAGTCATCAGAAGCGCTGAGTTATCGATCTATTGAGATCTGTAGAGTTGTGAATGAACGTTGCCACTGTTCGGGAGCATTTCTCAAAACTAAATCCTTTGCGCTGTCTTTGAACTCAGCGCAGATCTGAAAGTTATCGTTGTCATTTTAGACGACTCACTAAAATGAAGCGTAACAAATTTTGGAGCTCGCGGGCTTTCCTGGATGAGTCGAGGATTTTTCAAACGAGTAACTTCAGTCCGTCCGCCTCAACTGCAGTTTTCTTTTAACTAGTTTAATAGCGGCATCTCGAAAAAAAAGAAAAACGTTTAGTCAAGCGGATCTGCGAGGCGCTGGTCATCCATATTTTCCGCAAGCTCTTCGCGATCGTATTTCGAAATTTTAGTCGCAATCTGACGTTTTTCTTTCTGCGTACACAAGTTTCATGCGCTCGCCATTGTCTACTGGATCTTACCAAGCATTTTTCTACTTGCCAGGGACCATATTTATTGGTCTTGCATATCATTTTTTATTCTTCTTGTCTTATCAGCCATCGCGCGGAGTGACCGTTCGCCATGATAACGGCGGTGCAACGACTTCCGAGCCAATGACAAAGAGTTAAAATAATGGGGAAATGAAATACAAAATGCGGCTCGGGGATTACATTTCTCGCCGTCGCCTGGACCTACACTGTAACGCTCATGACGAGGTGGTTACCGTCGATATTTGCGAGCTGGTACTGTTGAGCGCGATAGAAAGATAGGGCGATGTTAAGGAATACGAGAAGTCACGCGCTAGAGAGTTATAGAGCTCTAGCCTCGCAGAAAGTAAAAAAAGAAACGTGTATTATTCTCAGGATGGCTTGCGTGTATCCATTCAGCTGTAACGGCCAGGGCTGTGTCAATTCCGCAGAACGGAGTGTGTTTACATGTGCGCTTCGTTCCCGCCGCAAACTGTAATGATGGACGGGCAAGGAAAAGTGCACGTGCTGCATCTGTGTCTCAAGCAAACCCGAATCGTTTCTCGCTCCCCCTTTCTCTTCGAAGCAGCGCGCGGTGGTGGCGAACGCGAAAGCGGCTCTCGTCCGTATTCTTCCGTGCCGGATTACGACTGCAGCATGGAGGAGGAGCGCGGGCACGTTTGCGGCGGTGTGTATAGGAAGGCCGGGACTAGTTCTTTCAATTCTGTCGTTCTTCGAACAGTTCGGTTCCGACCGCCTCCTTGCTTGAATCTTCGATGAGTGCTTATCGCTGGCCGTGCTGTGCTCATGCGGAGCACGACGAACGCGACATTTCTCGGAACGAAAGTCAGCTCGCACGAACGCTCTGCTGCCTGCCAGCGTGTATACGTACGCTGCTGCGCAGCGGAGGCCGCCCGGGTTCGTGAGAGTGCCGAGAACGGGGCCGACGGGCGGGACTCTGTTTTCTTCTTCTTCTTCGTCGCCCATACTGTACCCTGCGCGATCTTGCGCTGCCAGCCGCACAACGGCAGCAGCACGCTTGAAGGGCTTCGCGGAGTTCCGCGAAAACCGCGACATTGGCCAGGCGTGTGTGCAGTTTTTTCGCAACGAAAAAAAAGAGTAGAAAAGAAAACCTGTTTTCGTCCTCGCGTCTCACCCCCGTCAGTCGCATCCATCTTCGGGCCATTATGCAAACAGAGGGAAAGCCGCGAGTGATCGTCACCGAGGCACAGGCTGTCGTCTCGAGGCGCGTGCGAAATCCCGGCAGCAGCCGTGGCGGCGACGGCCTCGTCGTCGACCGGCTCATTCGTCAAGGCGCCCCCGGCGCGTAGCTATTCTTCGTCATGATTAGCGATACGTTATCGAAAACAAGGCTTCCGCGCGCATGCGAGCCCGGGATGGCGGCTTACGCCTGGCTTGGCATCCGCCTGGCGGCGACCCGGCAGTAAGTAGTCGACGCCGCTGTGTAGCGGCTGCGCCGAGACCGACTGCCATGAATCATTTACGCAGATTGTGGCATTGTCAGGCTCGGAATGTCTGTTCGCCGGCTGTCACGCCTGTTTATGTACACGGAACGGGTACGCGGATTGGGCGCTCAAGAAACGAAACTAAGAAAAGCTAGTTTCTCTTCCTAAGCTGTATCGCTTGTGTCGATCCGGTAGGACGGTGCATAACGTGCTCTACGCACACGTACAGACCCGCTCACTGTTGTGCAGAGCGCACGAGCCGTCCACCGGAGCTGGCAGCTCGTCCGCTCTACGCAGAAGTGAACTGGTCTGTACACTTTAGGTGGGGGTGTTGAACGTTACCGCGCGATAATGGTCGGCATCCGCACGAATCTGTTTCGAACGTTATATTCAACTCGGTTTTATTCTTGTATCACAAAACAGACATAGGCGCGACGCGTTGAATTAGTTTAGACCGACGACAGTAGGGGATGTGACTAAAATGTGCGTTCATGCAAGTAAGACACAAGCTCCTTCGAGAATCAGACAAATCAGCCTGAAACGTAGTACATGTAATCGATGCTAAATAATGATTTGCAAATAATACGAGCTGCATAAACAAGTAGAAACGTCATATAGCCGTCTACAGCAAGCAAACAAAATTATTAAATCGAAAAGGCATTACAAGTGGTCGAACATCGGGTGTAAGAAGAGATTAAGCTAAAAAAACTAAAAAACAAGTTATCACAAATGAGGTGACCAGAGAATCCACGCTTACCTAAATCGTCCATACATTATTGTCAGCAACGGTCAGTAATATTAGTGTACTTTGTGTTAATCGCTTGCTTGCTTATATGCAGTAAGCCACTTGGCTTTGGCACACTCTGGCCGTATGTAATTCATGCTGGCGCTGGCTTCATGACAGTGGGATCTGAATGAGTACAGCGGTTAGCGGATACTTCCGTAGGTACTTCCAGCGGAGAGGGAGATGAAGAAAATGTTTTGTCTGACCTCAATATAAGGAACGCAGAAATAACGAAGTATCGGATACAAAGTAGCGTACATAAAACTTGGTTGCCTTTGCTTTATTTTAATGAATGTTCTGTTATAACGAGGTGGTGTAGGTTATAGCGAAACACACTTCTTGCTTGCACTATATATATATATATATATATATATATATATATATATAGCTTATTACTGCTAGCTTATATAGATATAAGCTAGCAGTAAATAATAATAATAATAAAGCCTGTAAGAGCAGCTCCTAACTGCTCCGCTGAGTCGTCCAATTTACAAAAACGTATTTTCTGTTGGTCGCATCATAACGACAACAAACGCGGCTAATCTTGAGCGGCAGTTTGATCACTTACTTTGTGACCTCCTATAGCAGCCGCAGTGCCGATGCGGCTGCACGTTACCTGTTAAAGAAAACAATTGGCAGCGCCAGTTTATCGTGAGCCCCTTGATTAATGGAGCCATTATTATTAATGGTTAATAGAGTTGCTCGGACGACCCGCAATGGAAAAACGCGGTGCTTGCCGGCCGGCCGTTTGTGTCTGCAGACTTGTCACCTCTGCCTTATCTGTACTGTATGGCTTCGAGTAAACATCAGTTGTCTAGCGCGCCTATAGCCCTGTTTGTATGTTTTGTTCCGTCGTATGTGCTGTTTGGCTGTGTTGAACGAAAACAGACTAGTCCAGCTTCGAACGCTTGTGAAGTGGATGTGCGCGTGGTGCTTTGTTTACGTCTGTTTGCTTACCACGTATTAAAAAAATAACAATTAACAACATATCCACGTTGTGACCCAGTTGTCAAAGCAGTGGATATTTCAAAGCCATCTTAGCCAGGTTGAGACCCTAGGTTGCCCACTGGTAACTTTTTTCTTGTTTACAGCGAATTGTTAATTCCGCGATCCGTCCATTTTCACCAGATATGCCTCACCGTCGGCTCCTTCATCCATTGACCTAATTTCGCTGTCCCTCCCCCGCCGCCTTCGGATGCCGTGCTGCGATTGGTCGGGGCCAGTGCCCTCACGTTCCTTAGTTATTCTCAATTGCTACACTCCGCCGGAGTGTAGTAATTGGAATGTAGTGTAGTAGACCTTGGCGTTGGCGCCACCGCCATATAAACAAACATTAGACTTCTACAGGATGGCTTAAGAGGACGTCATAAATGAAATGCCTTTCTTTTTCTCAGCTCTCCAAGGGGAGCCATTTACTTTTTCAGGCTAGGACTCGTTGATTGAGTACTAAATGCTAAAGGCGAAAGTTTGGCAGTTCTGATGATATTTGCCGCCGGGAAAATGATGGATGATATCTTAATACACTGTAATTCCCTTCAGCCCCAGTGCACGAGGCAAGCGCATACGTCCAAATAGGAATTGGATTTAAAAGCTGCCAAGGACGGAGAGAGAGAGAGAGAGAGAAAGAAAGAGAGAAAGCAGAGATGTTAACCAGCCAAGAGTTCTTTCGGCTACCCTACGCTGAGGGAAAGGAGAAGGAGAAGAGAGGGAAGGGAGAGGGAGGGGGGTTATAGAGACATGCACGGACAGTACTAGAGTCAAAGCCGCTCGTACAAACCAGACGTTCTCAGAAACCACAAGAGTGCCTTCACTGCCTTCTGAGCCGATGATTTGTGGGGACGGTATTCTAGATTAATAAGCAAGCAGTGGAGCTAGTTAGGAGGAGGCTGAATGATTGATAGAGAGGGATGACAGAATAAATATTTCAGAACATGAATGAAATGTTGGTCACATAAACGTTCCTTTGTAACAAGGTGACACCTGTGCCCACCCGGATACAGAGCCTCTAAATGTATATCCATCCCCCAAAGCCTCGACAACTGCTGTCGGAGCAGGTGGGAACTCTCTGTGGGGCTGTTCTTGTTCGTCCCCGCGCGGTGCCAGTAATCGGCCTGGAAGTTGGCTTCACTACTTGAGCGGGAGGTGTGCGGAGAAAGACACACTGCGGGTTCGAACACCGAGGCAAAGGGCCAGGGCTGCTGTTGCAGCGCACGTACTCCTCCGATGGAAGCATGCAAGCATGAACAGTAGTTGTGTTCATTACACGAGAAACTGCGCGTCAAGGACTTAATGCTGCAAGTTGCGCCTTCACATTGCGCTGGCAATGCCCCCGACTGCGGGCGGCTCGTGCGTCGAACAAACGTGTAGGCAGGTTGGTCTTACTATCAGTTACCGGTTTAGATGACAGATAAATATGGCGGCTAATGTTCTACAAAGGTCCTGCCGCGATGTACAGTCAGTCAGAACCTTGCAGAGGTGTCGATTTCCTCGCGCTGTTTAACAAACCCAGCTAGCCTGAATTCCATAACAATGTTCGGCCAACTGAAACGCGAATAGGAAGCCTATGCTTGTCTGCATATTTTCTGGCAACGTACAGGTAATTCTGCACAGTTGTTAATTATGGGGCGCTGGTCAGATTTGCCGACTGGCGGGTCCCTTTACCACAACTCCCGGGTGCGTTGTACGAAAGTACGCCGTTTCAAATCCATTTGAAGACACTGTTGTGATTGTACCGCTGGCACGAGTTGTTGGGGTCTCGGTTCTGACGCCCGTTATTGCCAATGGGTCGCAAGCCCCAAGGGTAGCGTTGGCCTGGCGGCCTGGGGCACTGGAAGCATCCGAAGGTCCCGGCAAAGCATGAGAAGACTGGTAACAAAACAACTTATTTATTCTAACATAGCAAAGGAGCGGCCGGTCAGGTCGACCGAAGTGGAGAGACGGGAGAGCACGTAACTCAACAGTACAAATCGGAGCCTCTCCCCTGGCGTCCGGGGGCAGCTGCTCTTATACTCTCGGCGTCGCGGTCCAAAAAGGAAGGAGGGAAGGTCACGGGATGAAGGTCACGGGACGGCGCAGCAGGGGCCCACGACGGCGCGAGCGGTTGAGCCGAGAGACCCCCAGGCCCCTCATTCGGGGAACTCCGCTCCCCGGCTGCCGCGCTTTGACAAGCGAGGGCACACACACACACACGCACACACGAAGACACGTGGCACTGAAACACGCCTGGACACGCTTGGCGGGTAGGCGTTGCGGCGTCGTTGAACGGGCCAAAATGTCCGCCGCTTTGAACAAAGCCCCGGCGTCCGTTGCATCCGCGCCGGCATTACCGCGTGTTGTAGGCGAAACGTAACAGACCGCCCCGCCGGGGGAAGGAGATCCCGATGGTCAGGGGACTGCATCCGCTGTCCGGAGGGATGTCGCTCGATGATGCCCATAACCGAAGTCGGGCGTCCTTTGGCGTTTCTTGAGCGCAGTGCACAGAGAAGGCCTCGTTCTCACGTTCAGGTGCACACAGGAGACTGCAAAGTGACTTCGGGAGAGTTGACATTTTGTTCTCGTTTCCGGCAAGCGTTAGAACTACGCCGAAAGTCAACCGCTCAGTCAGCAAGCACGGCACAACCCTCACTAAGCCCTGCCAGGCTCTTTCCCCTTTTATACTGCTGCCTAGTTCCTTACAGTAGTTTAGCAGCACTCAGAACGCGTCCACAAATCGGAAAATTTGCACTAAAAAGCACATCAGCACTTTGAAACACTACACAAAAGCAATAAGTTAAAAAAAAAATCCTGCCTCAGGAAGAAAAACATCAGTAACAAGCAATTTTGAGGCTGATTCCCACGTTAGGGGCTTCGACTTAAGCCATCGGCGTTACCGTTGAGACTCCCCTTTTTGTAACGCACCTCAAAGGAATATTGTTGCAAAGCGAGGCTCCAGCGCAGGAGGCGGCCATTTTTGGGAGAGATGGTCTGCAGCCATTGGAGAGGGCAGTGATCCGTTTCAATGATAAACCTCGAGCCAGCTAGGTAACATGACAATTTCTGAACGGCCCACACGATACACGCACACTCTTTCTCGGTGGCGCTATACGCCTGCTCACGACTCGTCAGCTTACGACTAGCATACAGGACGGGGTGTTCTACTTCTCCATTTTCCCGTTGGCACGGTACAACGCCCATGCCTCGCTCACTAGCATCACACTGAACAACGAACCCTTTTGTGTAGTCGGGCGATCGTAGCACAGGCTGGCTTGTTAGGGCGCTCTTTAGGGCGCTAAAAGCTCTTTCCTTCGTCTCATCCCAGACGACTGTTTGCGGCTCTGTCTTTCTTAGAGCATCCGTCAAGGGAGCCGCGATATCAGAGTACCTGGGGATGTACCTCTGATAGTAGCCGGCGACACCTAAGAACGACCGAATATCGGTCTTCGTACGCGGTTGCGGGAAGTCTCGCACAGCGGCCACCTTTATTTCAGAGGGGCGGCGTCGACCCCGACCAATCACGTGTCCGAGGTAGACAACCTCGGCCTGTGCTAACTGGCACTTGGGAGCCTTGACTGTCAAGCCCGCATCGCGCAGGCGGGTTAGCACTGCCCGCAAGTGCGCCATATGTTCCGGCCAGGATGCGGAGAATATCGCTACGTCGTCTAGATACGGTAAAGCGAATTCTTGCTGTCCCCGCAACACTTTATCCATGAGGCTTGAAAAGCAGTATGGCGCGTTCTTCAAACCAAAACTCAAAACTTTAGGACGGAATGTCCCCATTGGTGAAATGAACGCCGCATACCTACTAGCCTCTTCTGTAAGTGGAACCTGCCAATAACCCCTGACAAGATCTAGGGTGGAAATAAACTGAGCGCTACTCACTCTCTCAAGGCGCTCCTCGATGTTAGGGATCGGATAAATTTGATCCTTAGTGATGGAATTAAGCCTGCGGTAGTCGACGCAAGGACGAGGTTCCTTGCCCGGTACCTCAACTAAAATCAAAGGGGAGGTATAATCACTCTCACCCGCTTCAATAACACCGAGCTGTAGCATTTTCTTTACCTCAGCCTCCATAATATCGCTCTGGCGGGGTGACACCCGGTACGCCTTGGATCGTACTGGCTCTGGGGAGGTAAGTTCTATGTCATGAGTAAGGACAGAAGTCCTACCAGGCCTCTCAGAGAACAGACCTTGAAACTCTTGTAAGAGCTGGTGTAGTTCTGTTTTCTGCTCAGGCGACAGCGATGCTTTACTTATTAAGTCACTAATGACTTGATCGGTGTCTTTCCTGTTCGTCACTGAGCCTAGTCCCGGAAGCTCTTCGGGCACGTTTACCATCATGCACACCACTGCTTCCCGTTGCTTATAGGGTTTGAGCAGATTACAGTGGTAAACTTGCTGTGCTTTCCGCTTTCCTGGCAGACTCACCACGTAGTTAACGTCCGACAGTTTTTGAACAATCCGTGCTGGGCCCTCCCACTGCACGTCGAGTTTGTTCTTTAGCGATGTGCGCAATATCATGACCTCATCGCCCACCTCAAAACGACGGGCCCTGGCTGTCCGATCATAATAAACCTTGGCCCTCTGCTGGGCCTCTGCCATTGCTTCACCTGACAACTCCTGTGCCCTTCTTAAGCGTTCGAGGAGCTTAAGCACGTACTCTACCACGACTGGGTCGTCGCCCCTGCCTTCCCATGATTCTCGAAGCATGCGAAGCGGAGATCGCAGCGAGCGACCGTACACCAGCTCAGCTGGCGAAAACCCCGTAGCCGCATGCGGCGCGGTTCTTAAAGCAAACATCACTCCAGGCAGACACAGCTCCCAGTCAGTTTGATGTTCAAAACACAATGCTCTCAACACGCGCTTCATGACGGAGTGGAGCTTCTCAACGGAATTCGACTGGGGGTGGTGCACTGAGCTGTGTAATAGCCTTACCCCGCACCTTTCGAGAAAGGCTGTCGTCAAAGCGCTAGTAAACACTGTGCCCTGATCTGACTGGATTTCTGCAGGAAAACCAACTCGCGCAAATATGGACAGTAGTGCATTGACTATCTCAACTGAGCTGAGTTCTTTAAGCGGCACTGCTTCAGGGAACTTTGTCGCTGGGCAGATCACAGTCAAAATGTGTCGGTACCCCGTGGCTGTTACCGGCAGAGGTCCCACTGTATCAATAACGAGCCGTCTAAAAGGCTCCGTAATGATAGGTACCAACTTCAACGGCGCCCTCGATTTGTCCCCTGGCTTGCCCACCCGCTGACAGGTGTCGCATGTCTTCACAAAGTGGTCTGCGTCCCGAAAACACCCTGGCCAATAGTACTCCTGCAAGAGACGGTCCTTAGTTTTCTTAACTCCTAGGTGTCCGGACCACGAACCCCCATGTGACAAGCGCAACAGATCCTCACGATAGCATTGAGGCACGATCAGCTGATCGAACTCCACTCCCCTGCGGTCTAGATACTTCCGGTACAGGACCCCACCTCTTTCCACAAAGCGAGCATTTTTTTTGGCGATACCTTCCTTGATAATGCAGCGTATGTTTTCTAGGCTGCCATCCTTCTTTTGCTCGGCTATCAAAGCCGACCGGCTGACTTTTAGCAACCTGTTAAGTCCGTCTGACGTAGGCGCGATGAGCAAATCTGGAGACAGCTCTTCTAACTTTCCCGTGTCGGGAATTTCCTCTCCAGTATCTGCTGCCTTTAACGCTACAGGCTCAATTTTATTCAGTTCGGGCGTGCTCTGAATACCAGCTTGCTGCGCCTCTGACCCTTTTTCATCGTTCAACAACGTCGGCCCCGCAACTACCGCCTTTGCAGCGAGCTCCCGAACCTTCGATCTGGTTAAGGCCTGAACGCTAGCCTCACCAAACAAAAGCCCCTTCTCGCGCAGGAGGTGATCGGACCTGTTCGAAAATAGGTACGGGTACTGGGGGGGCAGCATAGATGACACTGCGGCCTCCGTCTCAAGTGCTCCGAAAGGTCCTTCAATAAGCACTTTTGCTACTGGCAGACACACGCTATGAGCTTCCACTGCTTGCTTGATCCATGCGCACTCGCCCGTGAACATATCGGGTTCTACGTAAGAGGGGTGAACGACATCCATCGTAGCTGCGGTATCGCGAAGCACTCGGCACTCTTTCCCGTTCACGAGGAGGTCTCGCATGTAAGGCTCGAGAAGCTTCATGTTCTCGTCAGTGCTGCCTAATGAAAAAAACACGACTTTTGGTTTTGTTTCTGGGCACTGCGCCGAAAAGTGACCCGGCTTCTGGCACGTATAACAAACGCGCGCTTGCCTCATCTCGAACCGCTTTCTGCGTTCGGCTTCGGTTGCCGCCGTCTCCTTACGTTCGGTCGGACTGCTTTCACTCGCATCCGCACTACGTGTGTCCCCCTTTGCTCTCATGGGCGTGAACTTTGGCCTCTCAAAATTGGAGCCAAATTCACCCTTTTGACCGTCCTTAGCTCCACGAGCCCGACGCGTCACAAACTCCTCGGCTAGCTCAGCGGCTCTAGCCACCGTACTAACGTCTGGCCTATCCAAGACCCAGTACCGCACGTTCTCAGGTAACCGACTATAAAACTGTTCTAGCCCGAAACACTGCAGAACTTTCTCATGGTCACCAAACGCTTTCTCTTCTTTGAGCCACTCCTGCATGTTTGACATAAGCCTGTACGCAAACTCTGTATATGACTCACTTTTGCCTTTCTCATTTTCCCGAAACTTCCGACGGAACGCCTCCGCTGACAGCCGGTACTTTTTTAGCAGACTCGATTTCACTTTGTCGAAATCCTCTGCCTCCTCTCTCTCCAAGCGAGCGACTACGTCGGCCGCCTCGCCGGGTAGCAAAGTGAGCAAGCGCTGTGGCCACGTTTCCCGAGAGAACCCCTGCTTCTCGCACGTTCGCTCAAAGTTAACCAGGAACAAACCAATGTCCTCTCCAAGCTTAAACGGCCGCATCAGGTCAGTCATTTTGAACAATACTCGTTCTCCTGCACCGTGTGCCTGACTTCCATTACGAGCGCGTTCCATCTCTACCTCGAGACGCTTCATTTCCAAAGCGTGTTCGCGCTCTTCTTTTTCTTTCTGTTCTTTTCGTTCACGCTCATCTTTCTCTTTCTGTTCTTTAAGTTCACGCTCATCTTTCTCTTTCTGTTCTTTTCGTTCACGCTCATCTTTCTCTTTCTGTTCTTTAAGTTCAAGCTCCCTCTCCTCAATGGTCTCAAGGCATTCCGACAGCTCGTCATCCTCAGCTTCTAACTCAAGAATAGCCCTTAGCAGTTCTGGTTTTCTGAGTTTGTCTGAGACATCCAGACCCAACTCTTTTGCAAGCTCCAGTAATATCGGTTTGCGCAACGACTTCAAATCCATGGCTGCTCTGAATGCTGCTTTCTCTACTGCCTACTATTGTCTTGCCGCAAACTAACCCGGTAGCAACGACAACCACAATTACCAGCTCTGTTTCTAACACTAACAAAAGCCTGGCAAAACTCAGAAGAAGAAAGTCCCGCACTCACCAAACCTCGCAGCCAAGACTTCAGCGCAGTCGTTCCGCTGCAGGCAACCAGTCATCACACAGGGCTCGTTGCGCTGCTCCCGGATGGTCGTTGTGCTGCTCAGCATACAGTCAACCGCATCTCTTCGCTGCTGGCCTCCGTTGTCGCGATCTCACCGCTGGCAACCAGATGTTGTGATTGTACCGCTGGCACGAGTTGTTGGGGTCTCGGTTCTGACGCCCGTTATTGCCAATGGGTCGCAAGCCCCAAGGGTAGCGTTGGCCTGGCGGCCTGGGGCACTGGAAGCATCCGAAGGTCCCGGCAAAGCATGAGAAGACTGGTAACAAAACAACTTATTTATTCTAACATAGCAAAGGAGCGGCCGGTCAGGTCGACCGAAGTGGAGAGACGGGAGAGCACGTAACTCAACAGTACAAATCGGAGCCTCTCCCCTGGCGTCCGGGGGCAGCTGCTCTTATACTCTCGGCGTCGCGGTCCAAAAAGGAAGGAGGGAAGGTCACGGGATGAAGGTCACGGGACGGCGCAGCAGGGGCCCACGACGGCGCGAGCGGTTGAGCCGAGAGACCCCCAGGCCCCTCATTCGGGGAACTCCGCTCCCCGGCTGCCGCGCTTTGACAAGCGAGGGCACACACACACACACGCACACACGAAGACACGTGGCACTGAAACACGCCTGGACACGCTTGGCGGGTAGGCGTTGCGGCGTCGTTGAACGGGCCAAAATGTCCGCCGCTTTGAACAAAGCCCCGGCGTCCGTTGCATCCGCGCCGGCATTACCGCGTGTTGTAGGCGAAACGTAACAACACCGTCTCTCTCCGTCGAGAAAAAAAAAGAAAGAAAAGAAACTTCAAAAAAATTTGTTATCGGAAAACAACAAATTTATAACGCTGTAACGTCGCGCGATTATTCTAGTTGCTAATGAGTGCATATGACGGACGTTTGTGCGTGCTCCCTTTGTGTGATCAATTTGTGCTTGTCCTCGGCGTGCAGGAGTTGGATGGACCCGAAGCTGATGCTGTCCGCCTCGCCGGACACGAACTTCAGTCCCAAGATCTCCGGCATTCCTTGCGTCGCCGCGGCGTCGCGATACACGGCGCCCGTGCACATCGATGTCGGTGGCACAATCTACACCTCGTCGCTGGAGACACTCACCAAGTGCGTGCTTTCATACGTGGGGATCATTTTTAAGTTCTGTGGAATTTTTAAAAGATGGCCTGTTGCGTATTACCTATTTCTAGTCCTTGAGCTGGTTGTTCAGTGAAACGGGCATTCGAAACAAATATGTAACTAATTAACATAGATCCACTAACTGAATTCTTAATTAATTATTCTACGGCACCTATTGCAATTTACGAATTGTAGGCGATAAGTTTGTCAGGAGTACCCGCTTGCAATGAATTTCCCGAATGACACCAGATTCGAGACTTGCGCTGTCAAACTCGCCGTAACAATGCACTGTTGGGTCACTTACTTTTTATTTAACAAAACGCGCTTTTATGCATTGAAGCACAAAAGCAACTGGAACGCCCATGTATTCTGTCCCACATTTTGGAAAATTATATCTCGAAAAAAAGGGCTCTTTGTTTCAGTTTCTAAAATTACGTCACACGCAATGTGCTCCCTTTTCTTTTTCTTCTTTCACTGTTTTCCCCTCGGCCTCATTCTCAATCTTCCTCCGTAAACAAACGAAAGAAACAAAGCGTACACACGCACAGGAATGCTATCAGCAAGATCAGATAAACAGTGCAATTGTAACAGCCGTGGCGACAGTCTCAGAAGTGCGAAAGGCACAAGAACTGCGAAACGCGTAGAGAGAGAAAGCTATCACAGCTGCAGTTCGGGGACAAGAAAACAAAGGCACAGCACGCAACCCTCTTTGGAAAGAGAGAGAGAGAGAGAGAGATTTTACTGTTTTTACCTCGTTTTCTACTCCTGTGACAGGCAATCGGTGGTTGACGTGGCCACGAGCGTTCGCCGAGGCGCAGGAGGGGGGGGGGGGGGGGGCGCCTCTGGTCAGTTTCGTCCCGACAGATGAGTTCGATTACGCGTTCGCGAGGGAGAACGTTTGAGCCGGCTTTGACAAACGAGCGATCATCGGGCAGAGTTCAGCGCCGCCCGAGAATTATCAATGAATAGCTTTGCCGCTGCTGGCCTGTAGCAAAAAAGAAAATGAGAAAGTACCGAACAACGCTTGCCGGCGTTTGGTCGCTCCGGGGCGAACCCGCATGCCGTGTGTGCCGCCACTCTGCGTTAACACGAAGGAAAAGCGAAAAAAAAAAACGTGAAGAGCGGCGGCAGCCCCTCGAACTCGGCAACCCCCGGGGCGAGCCGCGGAGGCAGGCGGCGACCGCATTCATTAACAGCGGCGCAGCTCGGATGGCCGCGGGCGAGGGCGGCCGTCGCCGGGACCGGATTAGGGGACGTCTCCGCAGGGCGTCTCCGCCGGCGCCGCTGCTTTGATCCCGCGGTGAGCTGGGACCGCGAGGTGCGCGGAACCCCGGCCCGCGTTTCCTTCCGGCGGATCGGCCCTATACTATACCGGCGCCGCCGTTTCTGGTTGACACCACCGTACACACCGTGTAGTATACCAACGCCGCTGTCACTCGACCGTGCCCCACCGTGGGCGCAGCTACCCCCAAGACGTGGTCCGCATTTCACAATGCTTCCACAGAGCCGTCGTAACGATCGGTATCGTTGAACCGTCTGTTCGTAAGAACTTTATTCTTCGTTGTTTTTTTTTTTCTTCTCACCTCTCGCGCAATGCAGTCAAGAAACAATTTTATTGGAAAGAATAATATTCTTCTATTCGGAGTTTTTTTTTCTTTTTTTTGTAAGCCTCCGTACCTCGGCATTCCACGTTTCCCTTCACCGTGGCTGTGTTGCGCGCCTCTTGGACGCAAATTATAAGCAGTGAAGCGGTCGCTTACGCCATGTAGTCAGCTGCGCTCGTCGACCCCAGGCGCACTGCGTTTTCTGCTCGCTGATTTGGAGTTTGTATAAAGGACGCGACTCATCGTTAGCGTGAAGGAAAACCTGTACTGCAGAGAAGCTGACCTCGTAATTATGAAAAAGGAGCAACGAAAGATGGGAGTGCTTTCACTTCAGTGCGAATATAAAATCAGCGCGAAATATACATCGGTGACGGGGAAAACGAACATTGGGACGTGTTTTAATGAACTAGAAATCACCTGCGAACGCCAAGAAAATTGGGTGCATTTGAAGGTATTCATTCCTAAAACAAAAAGAAAATAATCTTTATTTATTTATTTATTTAGTCCGAAATTCTTTTGTACCAAAGCGACATCGGTGATGGGAGTGAGACAGTAGGTGTTCCAGAATTATTATTTCAGTCACCTTAGGTTCTTTGACACTCCCAGTGCATGAGTGCTTTCGCCGTATGTTCCGCGCATATCTATAGCACTGCAGGGACCCAGAACACGGCAGCTCTGGTCACACCGTCACGTAGTCGTGCGACGCACCCGGATCTGACTACGCGCCACGTACCAAGTGTTGCTATCTCACCTGCAGTGCTCGTCTTAAACTAAACACAACATAGAGTAGTTCACCATCGCGCAAGGCTCCAACCACAGCTCTAGTGGCGTGCGCAGCTTTTATTCTCGCGACGACTTGCTGCACGCTCATATGTGGCACCCGCTATCGACCTATGTACGTAGGACGTATACAGTGCAGCGTGTGAAGAAAAAAAAAGGATGCGCAGAAGCCATCGACTATGCTTGTCAGTATAAGCGAATAGCACGAACAGACGAACGGACGTTTTCTTTGCTGAGTACGGCCATCGACCACCACCGACCAACCGCCAGAAACGACCAAAAAGAACTAAAGGAAAGTCGTTTTAAGGAAGAAACGCAGGGGGAAAATAATTACGCGAGCACTTTTTGCAGTGCAACGAAAGGGCAAGTCAGTGTCCACCTGAAAGTAACGCACTCAGTTCAGGAACGGAATCTGGCTTGCTTCCAGACGTTCTCTTTCTTAAAAAAAAAAGAAAAAAAGAAAGAAAGAAAAAGAAAAAAAATTTGCCTCGGTTTGGATTATTGCAGGATTTATTCAGCGCAAATCGCGTCGAACGTATTTCCGTCGAATTTTCGTCGTGCCATCGTAGAACGCAGGGACAGCTCGATTCTGGGCTGCATACGCGATCGCCGCGACGCAACTATTTAGGTCGAAGTCGTTTTCCGCGTGATCGCCCATTTATGCGTGCACCCGTGCGGCGCCCCCTCGAGACGCGACATAGCAGCCTCGTCACCACGCTGCACGAAGTCGACGCGCTGACGCCACGCGACAGTGCGTGCCACCGCGCCGAAAAATGCTTGGGAGACGAGCTCCCACGTGGTTGCTCCTTCAAGCGCGCCGCCGTGGTTCAGTCGTTGCGCATCGAGCGGACGCCGCGTGCGCGAGCGGCAGTCGCGTGAGCGCCCATTTCTTGAAAGGCTGCAATCAGCCGCGGCGCTCCGAAAGCCTCGTGATCGCTTGCGCGCGTACCGCGTCGCTTCTCCTTCACGCGCCGCGGACATCGCGCGACCGGTCGCGGGCGCAGTTTGCGTCCCAGCGTGGCAACCGTGTCCCGGCGGTCGAGCCAGTCGTCGCCCTTCCCCGGGTCGCTCCGACTCCGTGCTCCAGGATGGAACTTGCGATGGGACGAAATAGAGCGCCAATACGCGTTGTACGTCCGGGAATGCAGAAATGCATTAAGAAAGGGGAGTGGTAGCCTTCATTTAGTGCCGTTAATAATTCACCTCATTACGCCGAATAAAAGCAGCTGGACATTTCTTTTTTTTTTAAAGAGCAATATCTTAACTGGCCTATAGTGTTTCTCTTCGGTAGCCCTCTAAAGCTGTATTCACCGGGCGGGCATACATTGTATATTTAGCGTCGTTTCGTCTCCATTCGGTGTCACTTCGTCTCCATTCGGCGTCACTTCAACAGCCCGAACAGCTTTATCTGCGTCGCACATTGCGCGTCCGGGAGGTGCTTAATAGGAGCCGAACTGAGCCCTGGTAAACTCGAGTGATCTTCCGCGCGGCTTCCCGTAGCCTATGCACAGCCTTGACATCCTGAGATTCGGGCCAGACGCCTCGGGCAGGGTCGTGCCAGTGCGGCAATTGAGCGGTTCAAACGATCGACGGCGAGGCGCCCGGTCCGCTCTCCGAAGCCGCGAAGGGGCGCGGTCAATCTCCCTCCCATCATCGCGCGCTCACGAGCCGTCGCTGCGGGCGCCGGCTGTCGTCCCCGCGCTGCCGCCGTCCTCGCCGTGCGGCAAGCTCGGCTTCGCGTCTCGAGGGCGAGGCCTGAACTAAACTTTACAAGGGCGCACTTAGTTAAACTAGACACCCTAGGTAAACGTCGACAGACGCGTTTTGCCACCGAAGATGCGTTTCGTCAAGGTCTGCTCGCAAAATGTGCTCGCGTGTACCGTGCTCTGGGCACACGCTAAAGAAGCCCAGGTATTCGAAATTGACCCGCAGTTCCCACATTACGGCGCGCCTCATAATACGATCGCTTTCTTCATTCTTTGGCACGTAAAGCTCCAGAATTTAAAATATTTCGCCTTGTCGCGCTGCATATATTTATTATCCGTAATTTGGTCCCAACTAACAGGGCAGCAAGCGTTACGGTAAGAAATTGTATTAAAAAAATGCGAGTCAACCAAAGTCGACGCGAAGGAAGACAAAGTCGGCGTATACATGGTATGTGTATTTATATGTTCAGAATCGGGGCTTTAAATGTGATGAAATGTTGCATAATTGCGTGATATTCTTGCATTATTTGCATTATTTTCTTCGTCCCGTTATCAAACCTTAACTTTTTTTTCTAGACCCTCAATTTTTTCTTATTTGTATTCATGTTGAGTGTTTTCTTCCCTTTTTTCTTTCTTTCTTTCTTTCTTCTTTTTACGTGCATTTACGACAACGTTTTCTTCTTTCGCATCGACTTTTCTTTACATACTTTTTTTTTAATTTTTTCTCCCGACCAAGAGGCCAGGTGGGCTGATCACTGAGACCGTGAACTCTATGGTGCAGTGTGGTTAATTCGTTGCTATATTGGTGCTGATTGCGCCCGTACCGTTCCTTTTACCTACCCTGCGGCTCATTCTCGCTTCTTGTCTTGTTGAGACCTACATATGCAACTCACTATACGGCGCTCTGGAGACACGAAAGGGTAAGGGATATAAAGGTAAGGGGGAGAAAGATAGAATTCACTCGTATAGACCGTTGACTATTACATTGGTAATATACAGGGTAGGAATGCAGGCAACCAAATTAAAGCTGCAAGCATGGGCAGAGAATAATGGCATTTTGGGAGAACTTCAGAATGGCTTCAGAATAGATAGGCGCTTAGATGATAACTTATTCGTTCTTACTCAGTGTATTGAAATATCAGGAGTAGAAAGCAGACCATTATATGTGGCCTTTTGAGACATTACAGGAGCGTATGGCTACGTAGACCGCAACATTTTGTGAGATATTCTGGAAGGGGAAGGCTTAGGCGACGATTGTCTACAGCTTTTGAGAGAGATTTACGTAGAAAATACCGTTTGCGTTGAATGGGAAGGGATGAGGAGCGAGGAGAAAGTTCATATCAACAAGGGACTGAGACAGGGGTGCCCTTTATTTCCACTGCTGTTTATGATGTACATGGTGAGGATGGAGAGGGCGCTAGAAGGAAGTAATATCGGCTTTAATCTCTCATACAAACAGGCGGGTACAGTAGTAGAGCAGCAGCTTCCAGGTTTATTTTATGCGGACGACATTGTGTTGCTAACTAACAAGCAAAGTGATTTGCAGTTAACGTCTGGCTAATATCTGTGGACGGGAAGGCGAGAATTTAGCTCTGAAATTCGGCGCTAGAAAATCGGGTGTTATGGTATTCAATGAAGACAGTGAACAGACAGTGGTTCTGTAGGGTCAGGAAATACCTCGAGTAAAAGAATATAAATATCTTGGTATATGGATAAACGAAGGCAGTAGATATATAGAAACACAGTAAAAAACAATAACAGCAAAGGGGAAGCGAAATGCAGCCATAATGAAGCACAGAGCGCTATGGGGATACAATAGCCACGAGGTGCTCCGGGGTATGTGGAAAGGTGTAATGGTTCCAGGATCTACTTTTGGAAATGCGGTTGTTTGCTCGAAATCAGGAGTACAATCAGGACTCGATGGCAACCAAAGGTCAGTGGGACGCCTCGCATTGGGCGCTCACGGGAAGACTAGAAATGAAGCTGTCCAGGGTGATATGGGCTGGACTAGTTTTGAAGTGAGGGAAGCTCACAGTAAAATTGATTATGAAGAACGACTGAGGGATATGGAAGAAAGTAAATGGGCTGGGAGAGTGTTGAGGTATTTGTACAGAAAAAAACATTGCTTCACAGTGGAGGAAGACAACTAGGAGAGAGAGAGAGAGAGATGAATATAGGAAGGCAGGGATGTTAACCGGTCAAGGGTCTGGTTGGCTACACTACGCTGGGGAAAGGGAGAAGGGGAAGCGAGAGAAGGGAGAGAGAAGGTGTAGGTACGTGTACGGACAGTAGTTGAGTTAAAAACATCTAGGAAGCTTACCAGCAAGTATGCGGCCTGTAGGGTGAGCAATACAGCAACAAATAACGTCAAGAGGAAAGTCAGAGGCTGACATAATCTCATGGGTGGCGGCAATGGAAAAGAAACCTGCCATGAGTAAGTACTTAAGAGGAAAAAAACAAAATCGAGAAAGAAACAATTTACGTTAACTCAAGGGGAAACTCATTACTTTTCGAAGCGAGATCAGGATGCTTTAGAACACGTACTTATAAAGCGAAATATAAGAACGAAGAAGAAGCTTGTGCTTGCTGTGGTAAAGCTAAGGAAACGATGGAGCATGTTTTATTAGAATGTGAAGATATCTGCCCTGCGGTTGATTTAGGCACCACTGGACTCCTTGAATCCCTTGGGTTCAGCGAGAGCAGGGGGAAGTAAACATGTCCGCAGTAGAGATTAGTAAGAGGCGATCGGAAGATTGGTGGAAGAAAAGTAGGGAAACGACAGAAAACGGAGACGTACAAAAAGAAAGTTCACAATAAGGGGTCATGGAAATTTGGTTATGGGAATTCACCGTGCATTTTTATTTTATTTTTATTTTGTATTTTGTAAGCTAGGTAGGACATTAGGCAGTATAATAGCAAGGGCGTTGTGGCGCAACCCACCGCCCCGTTCCAAAGGGGATGCTCATAATATCCGTCCATCCATCAAGGGCCGTTTCTTTCTTCTTTTTTTTTCTTTCTTTTTTTTCTACCAAGAGATTAGATACATGCACAGATGCCACGTACGCCAAGCCCATCTGAAGTCGCCAAAGAAGACCTCCTCCACCCTCACCCCTTTCTTCCATCTAGTAAGCATGAAGTTAGCGCGTGCTATCGACCTGCACGAAAAAGAAACGAATCAAATTTTGAGTTCCGAGTTTGCGCACAGTGGCCAATTTTGCTTCTCGGGTACAGCAAGTTGCTTTCGTCGGCTGGTTCTAATTTCTTAAGTACCTCTACACTGATCCTTCTCACATGCCATTCCGTCGGTGTTTATCCCTTCCGCTCGACTCAATGCACTGCGCTCGTATACGTGGTGTCGCAGTCACTGCAAGAGGTGTCTGTGCTCGCCTGCGTTCGCTGACGCACGCGTTCTTCTAGCCATTACGGCGCAGGCACAAAGCTATGTCAAAAGTATAGGCGATGTTTGCATCGCGTTTGCAAGAGGAGCTCTGTGTAAACAAATCGATCCATTGTTGGCGTGCGAAGAGGCAGTGACCGTGTTTGACGACAATGGCGCGCAGTGACAACGTTGTTGTGTACTCCCCGTGGAAGTGACTGCTTTTTTTTTTTTTTTTGACATGGTTGTGTAGTATAAGTAACCTAGTCGAAGTTTGACGCTTGTCCCTTGTGTTACTCGTCTCGTCCCGTCTAAATCTCGCGCCGATATAAACCGCGTTTCGCCGTCACCTTCCGCAGCGCGGGCCAAGGTCTCTCCTCTGGAGCAGCCAAGCGCGCCATCATCCGCGGTCGGGCGAGCGATGCGTGCTGCGGCCGGCCGCATCTGTGAACGCTTTGCACCAGGGTAATTACTTAATGGGCGTCCAATTGCGCGCGGGCACCGGCGGCCCGGCGAGATTAATGGCGGCCATTCGGCGGGTCTCGCCGTCCGGCCGCGGGATCCACGTGCCCGGCCGGCGCCCCGGGACGCGCCCGAGGCGCGACAGTGTTGCGCTGCTCCTCCTCTTCGCTCGTGGCGGACGGAGCCGTCCTTTTTGCGAAGCGAAAATTTTTGGTGATGACCTTCGTCGGATTTCCGTGAGGGGGCGCGCGCGCGACAGACCTCACGCTCGGCACTGCCCTGTATACGTCCAGGACAACGTTCATTTGGGCTAGATAGTGCGTACTTGAATTAGGAAGGAACCGCGCCAGCTAAGACGATGCGTCGTTCTCCCTCTCGTGATCGTCTTAGTTACCCGCCGTGGTTGCTCAGTGGCTATGGTGTTGGGCTGCTGAGCACGAGGTCGCGGGATCGAATCCCGGCCACGGCGGCTGCATTTCGACGGGGGCGAAATGCGAAAACACCCGTGTACTTAGATTTAGGTGCACGTTAAAGAACCCCAGGTGGTCCAAATTTCCGGAGTCCTCCACTGCGGCGTGCCTCATAATCAGGAAGTGGTTTTGGCACGTAAAACCACAATTTAATTTTAAATTTTAAAGATATCTTAGTTGGCGCTGTTCCTTCCTAATTATGTGTACGTCGCACGGGCATATCGGGAGCAGGAGGAGGCCTGCGCTGACGGGAGCAGACCCCCCCCCCCCCCCCGCCCCCTTTTCGCTACGCCTCTGTGGAAAATGCATATGCGCACGCGCGGTGAACTGGTTTTCTTTTTTTTTCTGTTCTTTTTTTTCAAGCCTGCAAAAGGTTTTTCTAAGCCTGAAAGAAACTCGGAAAAGCGCTCGAAAGGTGGCGCGCGACTAATCGCGCGGCACATTTTTGTGGGCTTTCCTTAACGATTGGAAAAAAAATCTTGCAGCACGCGAGGAGCGACAGAAAGATGGATCGGGAATTTTTCATTATGGCCTACAATCTTCAGATTGACAATATTGTTCTGATTATAATATTTAATGAGCTAATTAATTGATAATAACTGATTACCTAATTAGGCAAATAAAAGAAGATAGTCCGACTTGCTCCAAGCGACGGTAAACAATATTACCTTGGTTCTTCCCAGCTACGTGGGCCCCCTATTTCTTTTCTTTTGTTTTATTTATTTATTTATTTACTTCTATGGTACATTCGGCTGTGTATATTCAGCTTCCAGTATTAAATAAACAAGATGGCTTGTTGCTGGAAAACAATAAGTTTCCCTTGAGATCTCTTAGAAGTTTTAAAAGTTGTTTTCCGCAGACGTTGTAAGAAAAGGGCACAGGAAATCTAATGACATCTTCTACATAATCGTTTCTGCACAGTTATTGAAGACAAGATTTTGGCTATAATGTGCGGATAAGCCGACTCTACAGTCAGATAAGGATTCGGTATTCGTATTGAAGCTGGTTTGGTCCCGTAATAAAGTTTAGTAGCTGCCTTAAGGGGAAGCTTTAGCTCGGGCCCAACTCCTACGCGGCCTATTCAAATACATGCAAAACGCAAAAACGTTTTTCTGGGGTAACCCCTGGATCAATATTAATGAAATTTGCTGTATTTGAAAGATAAAGTTCAATCCTAGTCACTGTACAGCGGAATTTCGATTTAGACCCTGAATTTTGTTAAGATTTTCAAAAATTCGAAAGATTGAAAAAAAAAAGAATAATACAAATTAATAGCTCTGCATCAAGAAGAGATAGCGCAGTTCTGTAAACGGCATCCACCAGATCATTGAAAGCGGACAAATTTGGTATGTCAATTTGTGTCTTACGTGAATTTTTTACGTTGTTACAAGGGTTCTGCAAAAGCTGTATTTCCAAATAACTAAATTTTTTGACATTCATGTGTAACATATAAATTTTGTCCGCTTTAGGTGTACTATTAGATGCAATCCACATAATTGCCATATTATTTTTCATTGCTGAGTTAGAGTTGTAAACTTCATAGTTTCGTTTTCTGAAAATGTTCTGTTTTTGCCACTTTTTTATAAAAAAATTAACGGTCTAAATAAAAAATTCTAAATCAACAGTCATTAGATTTAAGATGTTTCTTTTAAATGCGACAAGCCTCGCCAAATTTGGTGTAGTGGTTGCCGAGAAAAACGAATTCTCCTTTTACACGTATTTAGATAGGAGCACCCGAGCTAAAGCTTCCGCTTAAAGCATCTTTGTAGCGCTGCTGAAGGACCAGATGAAACGACACGATAAAACTGCACAAAAGTTCCCACGCTCAAGTTCGCGCGTTGAGGTGTGCCTGTGCAGCGTAACAAAAACAAAATCACGGTCCTCGTGTAAGACTATGACGATATTAGTGCAAACAGCTAGGACGAGTGCAGCAAGGGGCCATCGTCTCCCAAGTTTCACATTGGTCCCGATCTCTCCGTGCATATTAAACATGTTCTTCTGTCGGTTGGCGCACCTGACTTCTTAGCCAAGGAAAATCGAGATCACCAACCTGAGACTGGGTGCCGCCATTGTGGGTGGCTTGGTCTGTATTTCAAGAATAATTATTCTTTACAATCTCTGAAAACGCAAGTCTGGGTAGGTGAAAGTGTGTGTAGGATCTGTGCAATAGCCACCCTTTCTTCTCATGCACGCGTTTAGGTGCACGAGCGCTCGTGCGACTGCCACTTCAATCTGTCCTGCCCGTCGTCGCTTTTCCCCCGTTCCCATGCGCTCCTTCGCATTTTAAAGCGACGTGGGTAGCCGTCGCCGTTCTCTCAAGTCGGCGCTTCCCAGTCTCACGTTTGCGCGTTGGAAGCTTTTTCGTTTAAGCATTATCGCGTCGCAGGCGAAACTAGTGTAGCAAACTATCTTGCGCCTTCTGTTTTCTTTTTCGATCCCCCTTTGCGGGGATAAAGTTTAAGCCCTGTTTAATAGCCACCGTCTGGCTCTGACGTAGTCCTCGGGAGAGGAGTGGCCAACAGGCCCGCTCAGTGCGCGCTGAGCGGGGCGATACCGAATTCTCGCGAGACCACCGTATAGCTTAGACGTCTTTGTCTTTTCTTCTTTAGAATAAATCGCCGCTACGACTCATTAATAGGAGCCTGTTAATTTGGACCCATGGCAGGTCCAGTGGCGTTGTGTAGGGCGGCGCTTCCCATGCACCCGCTCATTACGCGATCGTCGACGCGCCCTTCCCTCCCGGTGTAGCGGAATTCGCTGCTCGGAAAGGGAGCACCCCCCCCCCCCCCCCCCCCCCCCCGAACGTCGTGGGAACAGCAGAGCCCGCGTTGCTCGGACTCTCTCGAGAATGCCGAGCAGTGACACAGGCCGCCACTATATAGGTACAAAAGCCCTCAGCGTTTTTCTTTTTTTCGTGGCCCCCTTGCGTAAACAACGAGTATAGGGCAAGTCATCAAGTAACATCGCCGTCGGTGCCGTCTAACTAAAGCGATCCGCATCGCGATATGGCGGTATATCACGACGTTGGTTTCCCGCTGCGTGGAGTCGTGAGAGAAATGACCTCACAGGAAGAAGCCCTGTGGTGTTGTACTCGGTAATCGCCAGGCAACGGTGGACGCATGTTCGGGCATGGCGCAGCGCCTGCCTCAGCAAGTGCGTCTTTCGCACCGGGCGTATGCACGCGTAGCCCAGATTTACCTTGCCATGCGAAAAGCTGGCTGATAAAATCTGGCGTTTCACGACATGCATTGTATTTAAAGGGAAACCAAAACTGCCAGAGGTCGGTCGTTGCCTTCATTTTATGTAGTTCGACGTAGCCATTTTTACATCTTTGAGAAAGCAGCTAACGAGCTGTATCGTGTGTAACAAGAGCGTGACGGACGAACCCTTGTGTGTGTGCAGGCACCCGGAGTCCCGGCTGGCGCGCATGTTCAACGGCAGCATCCCAATCGTGCTGGACAGCCTGAAGCAGCACTACTTCATCGACCGGGACGGCAAGATGTTCCGGCACGTGCTCAACTTCCTGCGCACCAACTCGCTGGCCGTACCGGACAACTTCGCCGAGCTCGAGCTGCTCTACGAGGAGGCGCGCTACTACGACATCCCGGCGCTGACGCGGCAGCTGGAGATGCTGCGCGCCCAGCGGCAGCGGCGCCCCGCCCAGCCGCAGGCGCCCGGCGGCGCCGTGGCCAGCACGACGAGCACGTCGCCCCTGAGCCCGGCGTCGGCGCCGCCCAAGCGACCCGACCAGACCAACCACTGCGACGGCCTGGTGGCGCCCTCGGAGCCCGACGCCGAGCGCTTCCACGACTCGGCCTTCCAGTGCCTGGCGCTCAACATCAGCCCCGAGATGGGCGAGCGCATCGTCATCAGCGGCGAGCGGTCGCTCGTCGAGCACGTCTTCCCCGAGATCTCGCAGGCCCTGATGGACGTGCGCAGCGGGGTCGCCTGGAACCAGGACACCAAGCACGTGATCCGGTTCCCGCTCAACGGCTACTGCAAGCTCAACTCGCTGCAGACCATCACGAGGCTGCTGAACGCCGGCTTCCGGGTGATGGCCTCCAACGGCGGCGGTGTCGAGGGACAGCAGTTCAGCGAGTACCTCTTTGTGCGCAAGAACCTGCCCGCCTGACGAGGTGACAGTGCGCGAAAGAACGGGGACGCTGCCGCAGGCCTGCGCCCCGGCGTAGTGGACTGGCTTTCACCTTCTACCCGCTCCGGAAAAGAATGGGGTTCTCGTGGGAGCGGTGCGATACAGCCTCTCTGTGCCACACTACACATTACACACACACACGCACCACTGCGCGCCCCTTGCCGCCCTCGGTGGGCCCTGGGCGCGCGCACTCTGTAATACATGCTTCATCGCTGGAACACGAGCCTGTGTATCTTCGCTGTCATATGGCGGGCCACTCTGCAATAAAGATCTCAGACCGCACCATCTGGATTGCAACTGGTATGCATCGAAGGTGCGCCTCCCGGCGAGTGTGCATGGGTAGGGCCCCTATTATCAGGTACATTTTTTACCTGCTATTACATATGCACTCATTACATCTATGTACATAATTAAAACGGCTCTGGTCGTAAAAGATGTAAGGATGCCGTGGTTTTTTTTTTTTTTTTTTTAATCTGAAGCACGTACAAGCAATATTTTCCCTCACGTGGGACAATTATTACGTGCAGTATTGTGGCTTTGTACTCTGCTTAGTCAAAGCCTTGACATGAACTGTTTCTTCAGGTTCAGCTGAGCGGCAAGCATAAGGTCAAAATAATGTTCTGGTATGACTGCTGTTTGGGAGACTGTTCCGTACGAGGCTACGTTATCTCTTGTCATGAGACAGGCGTATTCTTCTTGTGGAGTGGGAAACGAGCTTGTGGTGTTCCGGGTAATTATTTTCGGCACTGTGAAATCATGAAGTGCTAAGTCGTAGCTGGAACATCATTGCCTCTAGCCCCGAAATTTTGGGACGTATTTGTCGAAACTGGTCCTAAGCAAATATTTCTGCTAAATGTATTACCTCACTACTGATATGCTTCAATTCCTCAGTTGAGACATGTGCCATAAAGTGATCAAAGACAAATTTATTAGTCAGACTTTGTTGATTAGCCAACATATCGCACTGCTATTTGTCTTGCGAAGTAATGTCCAGCTACTCATGCAATCCAGCTGCAGTGTCAGCCCTCTGTAGGCTTCGTCTAGCGTAGACAGGATATGATAAATTGCGACGCGCGAACGCTGGCGAAATATGACGAGCAATAGGATGAGATACGTGAAAACCTTGCCGCACTGAACTTTCTTTCTTTTTTTCATTTAAGGATACCTACAGAGCCCAACTGGGGCACACTGTGTAAGGGGGGCGATGCATGAAAGGTATTCATTTGTTTATTTATTTATTTATTTATTTATTTATTTATTTATTTATTTATTTATTTATTTATTTATTTCACGTACTTTCAAGGCCCGAAGGCGCTACAGAAATGAGTGAAGTCAAAACAAGAAGTAATGCAGTAAAAATACAAACAAAAAGTATTAACAAAAAATATTAACAAAAGGCATTCTGAACGGCCGTTTTGAAGTTAGTAGGGTCGGTGATGAGTGGGATTGATGCGGGAAGGCGATTCCAGTCCGTGCTTGTCCTGGGGATGAATGAGTCACTGTACCGGTTTGTACGGCACAATGGCACCCCGATTTTAAGGCTGTGGTCAGTGCGGGCCGAAATGACATGGGCCTACCAATGACGACAAAAAACTTACGCTTCCCGTTACACACTCCGTATCGGCGACTATATGATCACGTTTGGGCGGTAATTTTGGCAGCCAACGAAACAAAGCACGTCCTCCTCCCCAGTATTTACGCAAAGGCACATTTTGAGGTGCAAAAGAGGCGAAATTTCCCAGCAAAAAGTCCCCACATTTCTCTCTAGGGACATTTTTGGTCGGGCAAACGCGAAACAGGAAGTTCTCCTGCCATGCGCTTTTATCGGCGAAGTGCCGGATGGTGCATGCCGAGCCCGCACCAAGGATGGTGCAGGCTCCCTGTGTCTATACAGGGCCAGACATTGGGATGGAAAAGCGATGGGGCCGGCCTGAATAGAATTTCTGATAGGCGAGTCAACATTAGGGGAGGATAATTTGAAAGAGAGAAAAGCGTTGATTGCGAGGACGAAAGTGGTAGTGGTTTGAACTGACATTAACACCAAAGACTCATCAAAACCTAAAATCTAGACCACTCTCGTACAGGAGTTCGACGCTAACCTTTTCAACATCACGCCAACGACGAGGGTACGGCCAAGGTCCCATTTTCGGAAAAAGGTTGGTTGTTGCACTTCAAAAAGAAAAAAAAAAAAGGAAAGAGCCCCATCAGTTATTGTCTTTCCACAGCATACCGTGGGCGTCTGCACAACACGTGTTCTGCGGTCTCGGGTATATCGCGATCCTCGCAAGACTGTGCACGCCCGATGAGGTGTAGATATACCGGCGAGTGATGCCAGCCCTAGTGTTAACCTGCGCTGCAAATCTGCGTTACTTCTCCTGATGGTGCGGGGTAACTTTAGTCGCATGCCCGTGTCGAGTACGCGAAGTCTGTTGATGACGGTGGCTCGGCTACGCCCAGTATGTCCCCGAATTTTCGCGCAATAGGGCACAAACTAGAGCATTACTGTGTGGTCGAGAAAATGGGATACTTACGCGGCATTATTGTGGGTCATCTTCGCCTCGTCGCGTGACTAGCGCGAGAGTAGACACGGGGGCACAAAAGGGCGACAAGGACAAGCGCAAACTTCCAACAGGTGTGTATTAAAAAAAAGGTTATACTCTCGCACACTTGATCGCAAACAGTTGCACACGTGCAAGACAACATGGTTATCACAAGCAGACAAGAGCGCACCATGGCGGGGGCAGGCCTTAAGGTGGTCTCCCAGAGGCAGACCCCAGGAATGCAAATTGTTTAGCTGTCAATGCTATAGATGGTTTGCTGACGCAGTTGCCTTCTGCGATAGCCGCTGTCTCAATGATGAGTCTGGTGTTTTCCTGCCCGTGCCTTGCAATTATTTCTGTTTTTTCAAAGAGTGGCTGACATTTACAATGGGAACAATGGCTCCCAAGGAAACCTTCTCTCCATTTTTGAACTTTCTGATTGTGCTCCTGTAGTCTGACGTTTAAGCACCTTCCCGTTTGTCCCAGAGTGGCCAGGAATTCATTGAAATGTGATACAATAGCCAGGTCTCAGGGCGAAGTCGTGCAATTCTACCACTTCTTGAACAAGAAGGCACTAGAGTGTTCGTTTAATGACGGAGTCAATTACTTGAGCGTTGATACGCTTCTGTCTACCGTGAAAAAAGGGGCGCTGTGGTCAAAGTAATGATAACACCATTGGTTTTGTGACATCAAGTTTGGGCAGCACAAAACGCTCTCCAACAAGGAGGTCGACAGCGTGTGCGCGCTGAGACCTTGTGTTTCAGTGACCACGGAAGTGGCGTACGAAAACTTGTGCGACAAGCGCCTATAAACTAAATATTTATTTATTCTTACTAATTACGGCACAGGTTCCAATCGCCGTATTGACTCAGTCTCAACTTATAGTAGGAATCCCGAGACTATACCCTCGGTTTGGGAGATTCGTTCACAAAATCTGCTACGAAGCTTAGTCGTCGTATACCAGGCTTCCAGGGAAAATTCATAAGTGAGAGAACAATGCGTTTCTCCGGAAGCTCTGGGGCATATTCAGTCTAGGAATTCCTGCCTAATGCTAGTGGTTTGATCACTGGCATCAGTTCCGCAATTGCAATAGATGCAGCGAGATAAGTATGTAAGTCCTATTTCTTGAATATGTTCGTTGATCGCATTCGTAACTATTGCACAAATTTCGGGGTTGGCAAGCGCTCTGTATCTTGGCCAGCAAAAATGACGATTTTTGTCCAGAATTCTCCTGTTTTTAACCTATTGGAAACGGTGATCGCTGCAACATCCCGTGTGCAGCGCGTATTTCACTGAGGTTGTGACGACGCTTCCTTCGCACGAAACAACGAACACAGAATCACCCTCGACGATGCATGTATTGCAAGCACGTGCGCGGGGGAGGGTACATAACGTGTGGCCGGCACTTTCCGGTTCAGCGCGATACACTGTATTCATATTTCTTTTCTTTGAGACTGCGCGCTGAACCGTGCGCCTGGCGACAATTTCGTATCCCACTGCAGCCAAAGAAGCTACAGAGCCAAACCACTCGAGAGCACTCCTGTATGCAAATCCACAACTTGGTAATAGTTTATGAGCTATTCAATCAAAATTTTATTTTTCTTCCCTTATGCCTACCACATTTCCGGAAGATGTTAAGTACAGTCCAATCTTCGTGAGGCACGCCGCGGTGGGTTTACTCCGGATTAAGTTTGACCACCTGTGGCTCTTTAACGCGCACCTAAATCTAAGTACACGAGCGTTTTTGCATTTCGCCGCCATCGAAGTGCGGTCGGGATGGGACTCGCGACCTCGAAGCTCAGCAGCGCGGCGCCATTGCCACTGGACTATACCGCGGTGAGTAACCGGAAGATATGCACGCTGGTGCGTTTGTGTCTGTCGCAGTTTATAGTGAAAGGAGGCGCGCACGGTGGAGCCGCTCGCACAGGTATACATGGCGGCCCCAGTTCCTCACGCCTCATCACGAATTCGTAACAGTGTAAGCTTTCACCGTCTGTAGGCCTAGTATGGACGCCTCGCCACGTAAGCAACGCGTCTGGAACAGCGCGACTTCAAACATGCAAGCTAATTTTTTTCTCCTACTTTTGCCTTGGGACGCTGTGGATATGAAAAAAAAAAACAGGAAAACTTAAGGAAGGCTGCGTCATAACTTGTTCTTCGCCATTCATTGCGTCATTTTGCTTGTCACAGTGTAGGAGAAGGGCAAAGACCATTGCTAAGTTACTTGCTAAGAAATTTTTCTTCCGTAGGGGCGCTAGGCGTCAAAACACTATAACCAATGGCCGCGTAAAATTAAGCCTGCTTGGCGTTGTGATACGTATGCAGAAGCTCCACCCTCATAGCTTTCCCTTCAGAGCCACACGAAGTTGTCAGCTACTACAGTGAGCATACTAAATAATTTGTGACTAACTTTGCCCTCTCCGCGGCTACACGACGTACTACGACCATCAAAATTCGCAGAATGGTTACGGCTAAGTGAGACAAAAAGTAACCATTACCATAACTTGAAGCCATTGTCACATCGCGGGGATGGCAATCATTAATCTAAACGAGCACGTGCGACAAATAGGCAGACTAAGTAGACAGCAGTGTAGCTTTTTAGGCTTGTTGGTCCATGACTAAGTAGACAATCGGCGAAAAGGAAATTGAAGAAGCTATAGAGAACGCGTCACAATCAAAACTAGCGAACTTGCGCGTTCAACCTTGTCAGGGACTCTGCTCCCCGGTCGTCGAAAGCTGATCACTCACTGCCTGGTAAACTAGTAGATCGTTTCACTAGCAGGTTTCGTACATATGCTACAGACATTAGGCCCTGCCCTATACAGCATTTTTGTAAGGCGCGTTGTTACAGCGAACTGCACGAAAGCGCAGACCTGCTACGGACACTAGATTATTTTGGTAGCTTATTGTTTTTTTTTTTTTCTTTCTGTGAGTGCGTGCGCAAGTGAAAGGCATAAAGGAAATTTAGGTCACATGACAAGATGACATGTCATCGCCCGAACACAAGCAGGCGGCTTCTAAATATCGAAATCCAATCCGAAGTCGTGTACTCGCTGAACGCTCAGGTCGTACATTACCTCGCACGGAGCCTGCATCTTGCCTTTCTTACCACTACCATTCATGACTTGGGGAAATGAGGAGGCGGGGGCATAAAAACGCAGGTTATGGCCAATAAAATATGTTACTTCACTGAGCATCTCGGAGCTCACGATTTGGCCTAAAAGACTGCGCGTGGTTTAAGAAAGAAAGAAAGAAAGAAAGATAGATAGAAAGGAAAAGGGAAGAGCAAGTGAACCAACATTTCAGGTGTTTACCCGTGCTAGCATTCACCTCTTCGTGTACTGAAGCCATGTATAGGTGGCAATTGGCCGGAAGCATTTGCGGCGAGTGGCACCCGGCTGTGACCTGCTCATGCCGGAAGGAAAGGGCGAAAGTGTTCTTTCTCTAGACCTGTTTTTGGGGAGAATGACAGCAACTTGGGGATAAAAAACACGGCATAGGAAGCGCCTCCAACCGCGCGTCGAGATCTGGTTGGTGGGTGCAAAAAAGTTGGACAGGGCTCAGAGAAAAGGGTGCTCTGTCGTTTCGTATACGCACTGGCCTGGCTGTCAGTAGAGCCCCTCCATTCACGTTTTCGCCGAGTGAAGTGGCGCGTGGTCTGAGGGGCTTTAGCTGTCTGGGCCGCTTCTCTCAAATCGGTAGCATGTTCAGGGTCATGCGCACTTCTGTTTGGTCAATGCGGCCTGCTCTCATGGACGCGCTTAGTTGACAGCCGCGAGTTTAGCGGAATTCAGCTAGCACTGAGCTCGCTAATGATGATGCGTGCGTTAAAAAAACAACAACACTATTATTAAAAGTTGCAGACTGCCGTAGAATAGCTGTCTTCGGACATCCGCAGAGACGCGCAAGAGTGGCGGTGTATACCGAGAGGCGAGTTGAGCCCGGCCACAGTTCACGCTGCGTGAGCGTGTCTTTCAAGTGTCGCTGCGCTGCCAGCCGTCAAGCGGAAATGCGAGCGGAAGAAACGAGCCGCAACTCGGAGCTGTCCGCAGGCCTTCCTGGAACTCTAGCTGCGACACGCACGCCGCGTGGAGGAAGATTCTCTTCTCCGGAGGTTGTACGAACAAGTGGAAAAGTTGCCCGCGCAACGCCCTCTCATTACTCAGGGAGCGTATAGCGCCCGCGTTGCGGAAACGCCGTGGGCCGCGTTGGGAGAGTCTTCCTCGCTTCGCCGGCGGGCACGTGCGACGGTGTAGCCAAGACCGGCACAGCGCCCGGCCGCGCAGCAGCGCCGTGGCCGAGCGAGCGCCAGTGGCGTTTCGCGTCTGGGCCCGCGGGGCGGCTGGGCAAAAGCGGCCGACGCCTAATTAACGCTCGGGGTTCCGGCAGCAGCCGGGCTCCCTCCCGGATGACCCTGGGGGGCCCCCCGAGGGCGGGCGCGAGCCTCAATCAGCGGCGCGCTGCCGCCGCGAGGCGCGCCTCATGCACGTCGGCGTGACGCTGGCACACGCCCGCGGATGAAGAGGCGGTCACGAGTGTCAGAAAGAGGAGTCGTGCGCATATCTTAAGGCACGAACGATCGGATCGAAATGAAATGCGGACGATTACGTGCGAGCCAGAGCACGCGCACTCGTCTCTGCATGCACGTTGGCCGACCGTGGGCAACTGCACGGCCCGATTGATGTTCCGACCTATGGAGGGTCGTACTTAATGCGAATTCAGCAACTGTTTACGCATTTATTTCACTCTACGGAATGCGAGTAGTAACACATAATAGGGCGTTCGCGTTTCCTGCCTATCAGGCCCGCAAGCGCGTCGTCAAAGTCCACGCAGAAGGCGCCAGGAGTTTGAATGTGCACCTAAAATACGCTGACGCCGTCCGGTATAGGTAAGGCCGCGAAAATGGCAGGGCATTTTGAACGACAACAGAGGCGCGCCTGTATCAACATTCGCTTTAATCCGATACGTGCAGCCAATGTCTGTGCATGGCCGCACGCGTACTGAAGAGCGAATGCTTTGCTACGTTCTGGCACGCTGGAGCCCAGTCAGGTCAGCAGCTGCACACATGTGATAGGCACGTGCCACAAGATGAGCGGTGCATTTTCTCAAGCGAAGTTGCAGCCTCTGCTGGCTGACAATGAGTGAGTGGTAAGGGAGGCTAAGCTACGTACGCTGCCAGGCTGTGCTTCTCGATGACGTCTTCAGCTCGTGCCAGAACCCGTGCGTGTCTGGATGTATCGGTCGGTGATGGCGAGAAGGGCCTCCCATTGTTCCTCGGTAGGGGGTGGCGAGACGAGATCGGCTTATGGTATGTGCTGGCTGAAAACTTTACTGCGCTCTCTAGAAACGCGCGCTTTGTCGACGCAGCCGAATATCCGAACGGCCAAAAATACACCGCCGTAGCCATAGACGCAGAGTCAAAAATCAGAACCACGTGCAGTGTATACACCAGACACTCGGAAATAGCGGAGGAAGTAGCGATCGCGCTGGCCCTCACAGAACAGGAATGCGAAGTCGTACTAAGTGACTCGCAAACGGCAGTAAAGAATTACGCCAAAGGTCGAATTTCCAAGGAGGCCCTGTCCATTCTGGCTAAAGCGGGCAGATCAAAAACCGTGAGCTCGAGGATCATATGGTTCCCCGCGCACGTCACCACGGAAGGCGACGCACTCCCGAACCTAAACGAGACGGCGCACCGGACGGCGGAGACATGACCCGCCGCGCCGAACAGGGCAACGCCTCTCGCACGATAGCGAACGCTTCTCGAGCAGAATGGGACAGGCTCACCAGTTACAACGACATAACCAGTGCATATTTGAACGCCAGAAGGATATACCCACCGCCGAGTCCCAAGTTGAACAGGAGGCAGGCCGTCGCTTGGCGACAACTCCAGACGAACACCTTCCCTAATCCATTCCGTCTGAAACGTATATTTCCAGATAAGCATCAGGACGACACGTGCAAATTGTACCAGGAAGGACCAGCAACACTCAAACACATGCTGTGGGAGTGCAATGTAGTCATAGGAGGGATGGCAGTTACTCCGGAGACCCTGTCGTCGAGGTGGGCCACCGCTCTGCGCAGCTCAGACCTCTGCAGCAAGACGTGGGCAGTCCAGCAAGCCCGTGAGGCGGCGTTGAGGCAGGGCCTTGACGTTCCCTCGTTGGAAACCTGAGACCGGGTCGCGTTACACCTTGCCGGGCGTACAAGAAAGTTGTATCCATCCATCCATCTCTAGGCTATGTGCCACGGTGCTGATGTAGGCACGCTTAGCATGAGCGCTCGTTGCCCATTATGGCATGTGCGCGTGTGTTCATTCGACGCGTTCGTGTCACCATCGAGCATGCCATCTCTCTAGTGGACAGGGAAGGCTGTCTATTCAAATATTAAAATATTCGAGGAGGAGTTGCAACCGTCTCGCACGTGGTGTCTGAAAAAAAGCTGATAGTCGTTAGCTTTAGGTAGTTTGGCACCACAGCGCAGTTCTTTTTACCGTGCGGGACGTTAGAAAACGGAAAAAATCGTAACTACTTATTTACAGGAATACATCTCAATCAACTCATTTTGTTGATTTTCTCAAAGCTATATATAGCTAAGCAAACTTTCCTTCACATCTTTCAAGCAGGTTTTTACAAGACTGGAAGTGTTGCATGCGTTAGTGTAGCTTTGCTAACCAGGGCAGAATAAGCATGTAATCGTCAAAAGGTTACCTCGTCTGAGAGCCCTACTGAACGTTCCGCGATAGCATCCCGCTACCGTAGTTCGCAATAGGCGCGCCGTGTTTGTTTCCGTCGTCGAGGGATCCTTTATGCGTATTGCACGCTCACACGCGAACTGACATGGTCTGCCGCGGGCGCACGTGCCTGTATTTATTGATACTAATGGCAGCGGGCGCGGTTCTCGCGGCGGCATCCGGTGCGGCCCGTACCGCGGCACCCCTGGCCTGCGGCCGGTGTCCAAATCAATCAGCTCATCTCGAGCTGGGCCTGGAGAATGCGCTCAGCGGGTGCGCGCGTTGCCCAGGGGTAAGAGAAGTGGAGGAGCACCGCGCCCACACGCCCGCGGCTGTGGTGGGCGCCGGGAGCCCCCGGGGGACGCCGCCTGTTTGGCCCCGAGGGGGCTCCAAGGACACCTGCGCCCCCCCCCCCCCTCCTCCCCCGCGCGCCCCGGGGAACCTGCTCGCTGCCGGAGGTCCGCGAACCCTGCCGGCGCCCGGGGCCTCGAAGCCATCCCTTCGCCATACCGCGAGTAATTGGCTGCCGCAGAGACAAGCGCGCCCATTCTCCTTTTTATTTTCGATGACGCCCTGTCAGTGAGGGCCAGGGCAATAGTTTTTTTCGGTGCCCCCTCCTCCACTTTATTCGCTCCCCATTGTCGCTGCTGCCGCGGGCGCCCCGGAGCGAGGCCGGCCGCTGGGTGCTCTCTCTCGAACTGGTTCCCTCGCAAGAACTTGGAGCGAAAGACGCCCGAAACACAGACGCAAGGAATGGGCCCGTGATAGCTGTGCCTCCCCGCTGTCGACAGGGCCCTCTCGGCGGGAGGCGCCGTGCCCTGCAGCGACGGCGGAGCGCTCTTCGCTCATGCGCTGCCCGGGAGAAACAATGCGCGCCACGCACTCCTCGCTCACGCGCCCGAGCTGGCCTCTCCTTGACAGCCGGAAACTTATTGCTTCAATATCTCTCGCGAGCGTGCACCTACAGAGGGCCGCATAGGCGCATGCCGGATACTTCGAGCCTACCGCAACGTTCGCGGAGGACGAACGCGTACACTATTATGAGTGCACTCGCGCATGACGCAGGTAGGCGCGTTCGCGAACGCAGGCCAATTGGTGTTGTGAAAGAAAGCTTCAATGTCACTATTTGCACAGCTGGCAGGCGCCCTATACTACAGAATTTTACTGTGTAAGTTTTAAACAACCTTTTCTATAAACGCAGGAAAAGAAATTATTTCCAGCAGAATGTTAAACTATTTTTTTTTAATGTTTCATCTCCGCGTATTCTGTTCTCTGATATTATGACTGGATTGATGGTGGTTAGCTGCACATTGCTTAACCTTGGAACTAGCCAACAGCTGTTAAGCTTGAGCAGCTGCAATTGATGGCCGTCTTACTTAGTCATTTGTCGGGTACGGTTATTTCCACTTTTTTAAGTTTCATCGTCAAACGTTCTTTATTTCAGCCAGCACATGTAAAGCTTCATCTTCAGGAGATGTATTGGTCGTTTGTTTCATAAAAGTATTGTGCAATGCATGGGCGAGTCTGTTGTTAATTCAGCATTACAGCAGCTTCGTGCGCTGTATTGCGACTGGTTAACGACAAGAGCTCCGCCAGAACGGCGTGACCTGCCAAATGAACCATTTCTAAAGAAATAGTGCGCCACGTGGAGGGCCTGCGCGGTTGTGGTTCAGAATGATTAGAGAAATTTAGATTAGGGGACGCAAGCCGCTTGCGTCCCCTGACCTAAACTCTCTATTATTCGCCAAGCGACATCCGCGGCGTCGACACCCTATTTTCTGCGATACGGGGCCCTTAACGCTGTCGCGTTAGTACATGACAGGAGTGTGGCACAAAGGAAAGACGACCCGAGAAGCTCGTGTCAAGATTTACGCTGCGTCGCATCTGCGCGATGCCCTCTGGACGCCTAACAAGGCGTGACCACTCACAAATGTTGTGCAGGAGCTGCCGCGTTTGTCTCCGTGTTCAGCCGCAACAGCAACGACAGTGGAGGGAGGAGGTGGGGAGAATGTTAGCGAGAGAATAGAGAGAGAGAGAGAGTTTTGTAAGCTACAACGCTGCAAACCATCACAGCGCCGAAGCGTGCACTTAGTGCTGACGAGACGAAGGCTCGCCTAAAGCGTCGAGCGGGCGGAGCAAGAACAACACACACAAGTGGAGCAGGCAAAGTAACATTTCACATCCCGTCACGACTGTCGTATGCCGTTGATATATCACCACCATACAACGTCAATGAACGCAAACAGCAGACAAAGCTTCGCTTACATCGATTCCCACAGTGCGTGGCATCTGCATATTTTTTCCTTCGCATTTACTGCAACAAACGGCAGACCTTGCGCGACGAGTATCGAAAATGCGTATAGAGAAGCCTACAACCTAAGAACGTTTTCTGATAATGCATATGCCGTCAGTCTATCTGATATATTAATAGGTATATTACCCAGACGCTCTGCCCCGGTGGCCCACGCGCGCACCGTTACGTCGCTTGAACTTGGCTACCACTCGACAATTCCACTGATATTTGCTTTTATTTTAATGCTGTAGCAATATGGGGGGGGGGGGGGGGGGGCGGATCATTCAAGGGCGATCAGTGTTGTGGGTTACCATCAAAAACGACTTTGTGAAAGGGAAAGGAGTCTGGAGGAGAGCAGCGAAAAGGGAATTTGTGTTAGTCAAGGCTACGACAACGGCAAGTCCCTTTAACGAAACGTTCGTTCCTGCCTAAGGCCCTGCCTTGTTCGCCCGCTGTCGAACAATTTTAGGGTCCAGCTTCCTGTTCATCCTTCGCCTTGTGTATAGTTCTGCAGACGTGTAATTTTGTTTATATCAAATCTAGAGATTGTTTACCTACACAATTAAGTGTCGTCAACTGGTCTATTTCACTTAGTCTAACTGTTGTCCGTGCTTATCAATGGGCTGCTTGCGGAGAGTCCAAAGACAATAGTCGACAAAACTGTAACACCAAAGTCAACAGGCTATCGTATATATTCTCTAGAATTCACAGAAAAACGTCTGTAAGACCTCCTCTAGGTTGTCTAAATCTCAAACTTCGAGGTCTTGGCGACTCTCTTGAACAAACCGCGTGGATTGCATGGCCCAGTTAGAAAAATCACTTCCTCTTAACGGATTTCACGGTGCGGCCGGCTTAAATACCCACGCAATGTATGGCTGCCCGGCCACTTTGACTTGTGCTTGAGGTCACTGGTATAAATAAATTCTCGCCAGGGCACTCTTTGTCGACCCGGCAGCGTCTTTCAAAGTGTTCGTTTAGCCTTGACAACTTGTTTTTTTTTATTTGGTATAGCTCCTTTGTTTGTTTGTTTGTTTGTTTGTTTGTTTGTTTGTTTGTTTGTTTGTTTGTTTGTTTGTTTGTTTGTTTGTTCGTTCGTTTGACGTTATGTAAACAAGAACAGCGACGAAGTTGCGGAAAGACAGTTATGCAAAAGTGTCTAGGTTGCTGCGACGCTCCTGACGCGCAGAGTCACAAAAGACGGCTAAATGGCGTGGTTTCTCTGTTTAAACGAAATAACCTTATGCTTGTTCAAGCGGACAAAGAGGCTGGGTTTGTTGTTCTACCAAAGGGAATGAACAATCAAAAAGCACAATTTTGTGCCTGTTAAGAAAAGTGCTGCTAGGTTCAAGACCAAGTTTGTTAACTTGTGTAAGGAATTAAATCTTGACGAACTCGCGAAGGATATTGCTAAAAGCAGAGGTAGTAGCCTAAACGCAATTTTTACAGCCAAGACCCACAATCCAGATATTCCATTCAGGACTATCGTTAGTGAAGAAGGTTCGTGGCAGATAAACGTTAGTCGGTTTTTGCAAAAGCATCTGAAAACGCTGGCTTTGGATGATCCGTTCCTTACAAAGAAATCTATCGATGTCACGCTGTTTCGTGAGGGCACAGATAGCATTGGCTTTGGTTTCTCCGTAGATGTACAAGACTTGTTTTATTCTGTGCCTCACGATCAGCTTTTGTTGGCTGTTAAGGAATGCGTAGAAGCAAACGGCGAAGTGTCTTTACAGAATTCAACAGGCTTGTCAGCAGGTAATCTTATACCTTTATCGCAGTTTTACCTCAGATCTACTTTTTTTTTACAATTTGCCTTTTTTGCAGCGCAACGGTATCTGCATTGGGTCCTGCGTGGCCTCAATTCCTTGTGACATATTTTGAGCAAGAGTAGATAAATTTTTAGATAGGTCTTCTTTCGGGGGGTTTGTTTTGAAGGTTTTTATGTACGTTGATGAGCTTTTAGTGCTTTTACAAAAGCAAACGGCCTTCACCTACCTCTCTACAGTAGGTGAAGTTGTAAATGTATTTAACAAACATGGACTTGAGCTCAATTTTACCCATCAACTACCTGACGCAGATGTTTTACAGTTTTTAGAACTGATACTAACCTTTTGTGAAAGGCACGTTTGCTGGGGCTACTTCCCTCGAGCAAAAAAGGAATGTTTGCCATTTGATTCAGCGCATTCCAAAACTGTAAAAAGAGCTATATAGCGTCGCACTGTTTGGAACCGTCTCTTCAAAAATCGTGCCCGCACCTAATGCAGAAATGTTTTGAGAATCAGGCCAGCCGACTTTTGGCGGCGGGGTTCCCTGGTCGGTCTTGATTGCTGTGTCTGACACCCTCCTTCAAAAGCTAAAACTAGGAACGCGAAGAAAAGACGACCGTCGGAAGACCGACAAGCCTTTGGTTGTGCCGTACCTACAGAAGACTTCGCACTATCTCAAGAAGTTGGCCAACAGGCAAGGGGTGTCCGTTGTTTTTTCGACAGCCAACAGGCTGGCACAGTTATGCCCACGCACCTGTAACTCTAAAAAAAAAAGAGGTTGTCAGGTAAAACATGACAAGCCGTTCGTCAAGTGTTCCACAGGAGTGGTCTATGCCATTCCCTTGAAGTGTGGAAGGCTTTATGTCGGCCAAACTGGCCGCTGCAATAATGAACGCTTGGGGGAACATGCACGAAATTTAAGTGATTTAAAGGACCAGTACGCACATTTGGTAGCGCACGTAATTAAATGCAGAGGTTGCGAGGCTCGGTTGGGAGAGACAGATTATCGGTAAGAGTGCCGACACGACGGCGCGCATCAGTTTGGAAGCGTTCCGCACAAAGAAATATGGCAGCAAGTGCGTAAGCACCCCCTCGGTATCGCTATTTGCTGCAGAGCTTGAATTTTTGAAGCGACCGCTTACTGAATTGATTGTCGTTTAGTATCTCTTGCCTTTTTCTAGTTTTTTTGTTTACTGTTTCTGTTTCTATTGATTGCCAGCACGTACGTTCAGCGATGCGCAATGTCATTTTTCCCGATTGCATCGCTTCCTTCCACTTCATCTCTGCCTTTCGCCTTATATAAGGTGTTCGCCTTCCGTCAATAAAATTTAGTTGACAGTCAGCGCTTAGTGTCTCGTCCTTGTTCCTTTTGTGGTTGCATGTGGTTGCGCCGTTATAATCTTCAAATCAAGGGTGCACCGGCCAGTCAGGAGAGCGAACGATTTGGGAGCATATATAGTGCGGCCTCAGATGCCCCAACTCAAGAAACTTGTTAACGCCATAATCCGACCATTGGCGCTGCACTCTTGGCGTTGATGGCTCGCCCTGTAGCAAAAATGTCGTGGCAAAGTGTATCCGTTGAGGTCCTCGTGGCCAGCGGTGGTGGATAAAACTACAAAGCGTCTTGCGATTCCGACGACTGCGGTCAGTTTGTGAACGCCTACAACGACGCTGCGTCGACGAATAGGCCGAAGCCGCCTGACCCGAGCTCCCATTTCGCGAATGCCTCCCTTGCGAACAAGCCGCGTCGCGTGCGTTGATGGCGGTCACGCAGCACGGTTGAATGAGTCGTCTTGTTTTAAATTTTGTTCGGTGCCTTTTCCTGCGTGGAAGTAATCAAAACTGACTGAGTGACCAATGTTTACGCACACCACCCGACATACCAAGGCTCGTTGCAACATCCCTATATGGGCTTCTACGGAAGACAGCCACTCCCCCATGTGTAGACTTTATCATTTCTGAGCTCAGAGAAGTGAGGCTGCAGCGTTAAACAAGCACGTGTTCTACTTTTCAGCGCGCTAAAATACTTGGCTGAGCTGTACCGTTTTTACGAGACGTCGCATGAATAAATAATCCCCTCTATAGTGTTGAGGCACCTATCGGCGTTGAAGCTGCAAGGCGAATGTGCACATCATCGAACCGCCAAGAACCGTCGCCACGGCGGGAACTATCATGACACATCGCTACCATTTTTTATTTACAGCGCACATCGCCCACAAAGCGCCGTTCGCGCTTTTTTGGGTCAAACCAAATGATTTCACGCCGTGGCCGCCGAGCCTGCGCTGCAGCAGCTTCAGTGGGAATCGATTGTCGCAGCCATTTCGTATCGTGCAGTCCACCTATACCTGCATATGTATATACAATGCCGTCAGAATCTTTGGTATTTGTCGTGCACCGATTTCGATTGCATTATGACGTGTTGGCGAGTCTATAGGTGCTGCGCGCTCGGGAAAGAGAGAGGCTAGTCCTCGTCGCTATATCAGGAGGAAGCATGCGCACCGTCACTGTGTTGTCTGGGTGATTGCAGTGGGCTAGCGGCCACGAGTTCTAAACTCCAGCGTTGCTACATGACTGAACACGCGCACCGGACGGAGGAAGGTCAAAGTTGACGAAAGCTAACCGCCCAAAACATTGCATGACGTTTTGTCGTAGACAGCGCTGTGGCAGCGCACTTGTTTTGGAACGCCTGCGAAAGAGCGCGCAAGTACAGAGTTCTCAACATCATCACCGAGCATGCCGGGCCCGCGCGCTCGCGGGGTCTGGTCGAGAATCGCGGTGGCCAGCGGCTGCTGGGGCGAAAAGAGAGCCCAGGCTGTCACGCTCTCTTCGGGGCAGGCCAGCGGCGGCTGTCACTGTCGTCGTGACCATGCCGATGCAGCCTTCACGGCCACGCCCGCTGTCAGCTTGAGCTGCGGAACTCAGCCGTGGTCTCACGAGGGCGCTGGCGGTACGAGCACGTTTTCTACACGCTGCCGAGCTTGGATGTGTTTGCTGCTGCTGCTAGCTGACCGGTTTCGACTGCCTGGAACGCGCGGAAAGTATATTGAGCTACCTCCGCCGCCCACCGCGTGCTTCCGATGTTGGCGGTGAAAGTTACCTCCAGAAACTGCGTCAGCCACACTGCTGGATCGGAGACTATTTGTTCAGGAACACACGTAAGGCACTGTTACTTTGTGTATGACATGAACTAATCAGAACTCAATCAGAGCGCGTCTTTACATGTCTGCTTGAAGGCCCCTGAATATCAGAACGATCTGCCCAGACGAAGAGCGAAATATTAACATGAGAGACAAGAGTGATTTAAAAATGGTAAAGTAAAAACAAAGCCACTTGGGGGTAAAGTGCCCGCGATGTGTGGTTTGGAGTCATGCAACCGGAAACACTAGGAAATAAGGTTTTTGAAGAAAACAAGAAAACGGTACGCACGCATAATTATCACGAACGATTACAACGTACCTTTGCGTTTCAGTGATCTAACTTTCTCTATTCTGCCAGTGAAAAAAAAACTCGAAATATCGTGTGGCAAGGTACGGCGACTTAACCCGTCGCGCTCGTTGGTTTTTCCGAGAAAAAATAAAAGCGCGCAATCTATGTTACAGCTGTATAGGGTGTTGTTTTTTTTTTTAGTTCCTCCGGTACAGCCTGCCTATTCTATCCAACAGCTGCAAAACTAATTTGCGTACAGTTGAGAGCATTCAAGCCCAAGCTATGAGGATATGCCTTGGATTACCACGCAGTGCCTCAACGGCTGGAACTATTGTCATTGCTCAAGATTATTCAATCACGATGCACATCACCGTCGAGACAATGCGTGCACATGTCAGGCACATTGTCCGGACCCTTTGCCAACACCTCGCCGCACTCACCTTGGAAAGATCCCGCACGTTATTTAGCACAACTGTCAGTGCATATCGTGCATCGCTTACATCGGGGTACCCACGTGCGGCCAGATCGGTGTCTCCTCCATGGTGTGCCATCCTGAAGTACACCTCAGAATTCCACAACTTCAGAAAAAGTCAGATCTACCACTGCTCCCACTAAAACAATTGAGCTTATTGCAGTTGCACGAGAACTACAGTAGCCGCGTACACATATGTACACTGACTGATCAACCACATCGACCAGTTTTGGGGGTGCTGTGTTTACACCGACAAGAGGAGCAACACTGCCATTCAAGACGTCACATGTCACGACGTCCATGGCTGCAGAACTCACGGCTCTGCGCAGTGCGCTTCAATTTATTGACACAGCGAGTCATGGTACATGGGCCGTGTTTTCCGACTCGAGATCGGCTTTACGCAGCGTGTAGTCAATTCTCAGACGTGTAGCTCACGAACAGCTAACATACGAAATCGCCAAACTTCATCACGACGTCAAACAGAAAGGCCACGAAATTATTTTCCACTGGCCACCTGCCTTTGCGGGATCAGTGGAAATAATCAAGCAGATAAAGCTACCCGAGAGTCACATCAAGAACAACACAGCGTTCCCATTCCTCTTTCCGGGGCAGACGCTGCAAGACAGCTTCATCACGTGGCATGCGAGCGCTCTTTAACAGAGCGGAACACCTCAGATATAAGGTGTACCAGGTTGTACGAACTGAACCCTTCGCTCCAACTCCGACCTCCACTCGGGCTTCACCGACGTGACACATCGGTTCTATACGGCTGTGATTGGGAGTGCCTTTCACGAAGGCGTACACTGCTTTGATTGGAATGACAGACATTGCTGCATGCGACGTCTGTGGCGTGGAAGAGAACATCGAACATTTATTGTGCCATTGTCATTGATTTCAGTGGGAAAGACAAACATTATCTATCGTGTTGCGACGATTGGACGACCGGCCGTTGTCTGTGCAGGTGCTACTTGAAGACCGTTCCCATCGCTCGTCGGCCCACAAAGTTTTGAAGCCTGAGGGCGACTGGCCTGCGTGAGCGCCTTTGACTCGCTCAGGCCCTCCGCGTGAGTGCGCGAGCTCACTGCGGCTTTCCTGCCCCTCCCCTCCCTTTCACTATCTTATCTTTCCATTCCCTCTATTCCGACCCCCAGTGTAGGGTAGCCAACCAGAAGAGAGAGAGAAAGGCAAAGGAAAGACAGGAAGGTCAACCAGACATTATCTTCGGTTGGCTACCCTGTACTGGGGGAGAGGCAAGGGGATGCGATAGATGAGAGAGAGAAGGATTAAAAAAAGAAAAAAACTGCACACACACGCACGTACACACAAACTGTTTCTGTGGGCACTGTCACGCAGCCCGCAAAGGCGTTCCTAGTGTTATGCAGTGTCACCGTACAATCCTGCGTCACACAGTGAAGTCACAATCTGTCAGAAAGTCCAGCGTCTTTTAAATACCGCAGCAGCGCCTTCATAGCCGATCGCGCTGATGTTCGCGTAGGCCAGTTTCCAAGGATCTTATTTGCTGTCATTGGGCGCTTGTCCACTTTGTCTAGGGTGGCTGAGAGTACTGCTCTTTGCTGGTTGAAACGAGAGCACTGACAAAGAAGGTGCGCGATTGTTTCATTGCACCCGCAGAAGTCACAAAGTGGGCTGTTGGACATTCCGATAAGAAAGGAGTACGCATTTGAAAATGCTACTCCAAGCTATAGACGAACTACAAGGGTGCAGTCGCGTCGTGGAATCTCGGGCGCATATCTGGGTAACATCCCTGCCTTCTTTCTTTATTTCCTCCTCTTCCTTCTAGGGCCAGAATATGCTGTTGTCGCTTACTTAAATCACTTTTGCTTGACGTGTCAGCGCGTAGATAATAACGGGAGATCTCAACGGTACCACGCCAGTGATCTGCTCTTCAAGAAGACAGCAATGCCCTTCACGAATTATCTGAAGGCTAAAATTATCCTGGCTCTGGGGGCGGCGCACGGTGACAAGAGAGAGGCAGCCAAGCTATGTTCCGGATGTGGCATTGTGGAGGACGCCCTAGTCCGTCAATAATACTTCGAACGTACGAAGTCCTTTGCGAGACAGATAGCTTCGTAAGAAAGCGGCACAGGACTGCGACGGTTGTTCAAGAAGCGGAAACCGATGTTTTGGTATTCTGTGCTGCTAACCCTCACGGTAGTGCGCGCGACGCTAGTGCGGAGGCAGGAACCTCAAGGTCCGTCAGTGTGGAGGATTTAAATAAAGGTCATATATGCACCCGTACCATTTACATCTTCATCAAAAACTTGGAGACCGAGATTTTGAAAGCAGACTTTACTTTGCCAATTGGATTTTCACGAAATGTGAAGAAGAACCGGAATTTATCACTCGCGTGCTTTGGACGGATGAGGCTAATTTCGCCAGGAACGCACAAGTTAATCTTCACAACGCGCAGTACTGGAGTGATAGGAATCCCCAGTGGCTGGCACAAACACGACATCAATACCAGTGGTCGTTTAATGTGTGGTGCTGTATTTTTGATGGCAACACCATCGGACCCATCTTTTTCGACAACACACTAACGACGCAGCGCTACGTCAAGAACATCCTCGAGGGCCCCGTGAACGACGTTTGTTGCAACGTTCGACTTGCGCACCTTCGGAACATCTGGTTTTAACACGATGATGCTCCTGCGCATTGTAGTAGTCAGTCTCCAGCGTGGCTCGACAAGCTTTTTCCTGGACAGTGGATTGGCCGGCACGGACCTGTACCCTGGCCTGCAAGGTCGCCGGGCATGACATCGTTGGGCTTCTTCCTGTGGGGCTACGTGAAAGATCGCGTGTATAGCAGCGATACTACGACACAGGACGCCCTAAGGGCAAAAATAAGCAGAGTCTGCCACGAGATTCCAACGTCGTTGATCAAAGCTGCAACAGCGCAAGTGTTGGAAAGAAGCAAGTACTGTATTGCTTCAGATGGTGACCTGTCTGAGCACGTGCTATAAGCGGCAGGGGAAAATAACCACTCAACACTGATGTAAAACGTGACTGTTTAACGCACCTTCATGATGTCACCCTATCCTTACATAAAAAAAAGCTTACGACAAAGATAGAAATAGGTAAAAAACTGCTGTTTTCCGGAGTTCAAGAGACAGAAAAGGTAAATGGCTAAACTAGTTGCACCTTTGGATGTCACTTTGTGGGCGGCTGAGACGCCTTCATGCTATTCGTTTATTTTTTATTGAAATAAACTTAAATTATGGGGGTTTTACGTGCCAAAACCACTTTCTGATTATGAGGTATGCCGTAGTGGAGGACTCCGGAAATGTCGACCACCTAGGGTTCTTTAACGTGCACCTAAATCTAAGTACACGGGTGTTTTCGCCCCCATCGAAATGCGGCCGCCGTGGCCGGGGATTCGATCCCACGACCTCGTGCTCAGCAGCCCAACACCATAGCCACTGAGCAACCACGGTGGGTTTGAAATAAACTTCTGAGCAGCTCCTTTGTGTTCTTCCGAGAGCTGCCATTTCTTCCTTTTTTCGTGCTGTCTTGCACACTGTTTTTTAACATTGGTTGATCTTTTGTCGCTTTGTTTCATGATACGCGAAGGTTAAAGCTATCCTGAGTGCCTCATGAACGAGCACGACATTCTTGCGTCCGCAGATGCTGACGCTTATCGCACCACGCTAGTTAGGTCGCAAAACCTCTCACGCTATCCTACATGACGAAGCCTTGCAGGATGCGGCGATAAACGAATGCAGCCGTATATCTTTCAAAGGTTGCTTGTAGCACTTGAGTATACCGGCGCGCGAGCGCGCATATATTTCATATTTCGCGTATTTCACGGGCTCCAACCAGGCGCACTTCAGCCCGAAATAAATGCTTGATTCGGAGGTTATGTAAGGTGCCCCCAAAATTGTAATTGGCTTGTTTGCGAGTCAAGCAATAATTAAAGTTCACTAATTAAAAGCAATTAATACTTCGCGGTGGAAAAAAACACTGCCTGTAAGTACACACGACTGCCGCTACTATGCAGTCGGTATGATTTCTCTAGAGCTCTTGGGTTTTTTAAACCTTGGTTCATGTTAACTGGGACACTCAGTATCCTTCAATAACATTTAGTTGTAAAATTCTGGCCATTCTTTAATGACCAATTGCAATGTACCTTCTCGCAAACTCCCATTACCCAAGTAACCGAGAACTAGATCAATGAACTGGTATTTGCTTCGTTACATATGCCTCTTAGAATTAAAAGCGAAACGATCTAACAAGAACTTTGCCTTTCGCCCTGCGTTTGATCATTGCAGTGGCGTAAGGCGACCGCATATCTCACGTGTATCTACGTTGATGTCTTATACGCAGTACGAAGAAGCACGACGTGGTTCTAAGGTGTTAGGGATGGGCTGTACTTGTGCGTAAGCACACCATACAGTGACATACGGAGCACATCTATAGTCTTCAGATTCCTGCTTATGTAGACCGATTCGCTTATGTATAGATATATATATATAGTCCAGTATGACGTAACTGATGTAAGGACTTCTTTCATTCGATTACATTCCTTGCGAGTCACCGCTCACGACCGACTGATCCTTGTGATTGCGTAGGCGAGCGCCGCTCGAACCAATGACGAAGCGCGAATATGAAATTTGGAATAGAATCTGTACGTTACTTCACGCCCTGAAAACCGTTTTTCCTTTACCGTCGGCCTGCATAGTCCTCTGCATGCACGGTACTGTTTTCATATTGTGGACTGGCGAACGTGCCCAGATTTCGATGGACATTCTTCGCTGATTCTGTGGCACGACACCATGCTCTGTCTCATTACAGAAGATGGAATCTGCCATCATTATTTGTCAGTGCACACGCTCATAGGCATGTCGAAGAATAAGAAGGTAAAAACGCCGAAGCATGGTCATCCACCCTGTCACGACCAAGAGCCGTGCAGTGTGCTTGTAATACCGAGGGGAGGGCTAAACCCTCAGAGGTACAGCATTGTAGTTCACGATACTCAGAGGCAAAATAATCTGCACCACGGACCATGTGGCGGTAATGCAATAATCGGATCAGTATGGACGCAGCCAAGTCAAATTCAAGTAGCACAAACACATCTGTTGTCACTTGCCTTCAAGACAAGATCCACACAAAACTCGTCTGAAAGAGTCAGCTAGCTATCACGATACGTCGTGAGGGCGATCTGTTCGTGTATACTCACGCTTTCTTTATACTCGTCTTTCTTTCGTTTTTTTTTTTTAATTTTTATTCGTAGCAGCCAGCAAGTAGCGTCCTGAGCCTGCGCACTTCGGTGTGTTTTTTCGCAGCTGTCTCGCGTGTCGCTCGCACAGCCCTCGGATGGAGGTCAAGTGCCGGGCCTTTCTTTCCTCGTGCGCCCTGGCCGTACGCTCTCTCGGTACGCCGTGTCCCCGCGTGGCTGATGAGTAAAAAGCGGGCATTTCCATCGAGCCAGCTACGTCACGCGCGCCGGCGCGGTACGGGCCGCGAGCAAGCGCGCGGAATGGAGTCATCCCGTCACTCCGGCGTGCCATCCTCTGTCCAGGGAGCCGCGGAAGGAAGAGGCAAGGGGTGGTGACCTGGGACCGCCGCCGCGTGTTGTCCGTGTGACTTGTCGCGCACGGGGCCGCCTGCCCGCCCCCCGCCCCCCCCCCCCCCCCGACCGTGCGGAGAAGCTCTGCGGGAGCAGCTTAAGATGTCTCCTCCCGCCGCAGACGTCTTCATACGGGGGCCCCCAGAAAGAGCGAGTTTCGCGACGTCATTGTCCTCGCAAGCACCACCGCCGGCAGGGGGTTTGGTCAGATTGACAGGCGTGCGCGATCGGGCCGACAAATATTTTGTTGCGACGGCCCAGCGCCCGCTCCCGCGGCCGGGGCGACACCGGCCGGCAGTCTCGTGCGCACCGACGGGCCGCATAATCCGACCGCGGGTGCCCGTCACGATAATGCGCGAGAACGGGACCCCCCTCCTCCTTTGTGTCGCTCCTGTCAGGGATGCGGGGCTGTGATTAGCGAGAGCGTCTGCTCCCCTTCTCCTCCACTTCCCCGCGGAGTCCAGGTCAAAGTCGCACTCTTCGGACGCTCTCATTTCCTGCCCTCCGGTGTCCCGGTGCGCCCGACAAAAGCGTGCGCGCCGACTCGGCGCGCTTCCTTTGTGCCCTCGCTGGGCGCTGCTGAGATTCCTCGGCGCGGATGTGCCACGATGCCATTGCGATTCGCCGCCTCCGATTCCCCGCACTGTCGTCCAGAGTGCCTGTCACGCTGGCTTGTTGTTTCTCGTGCATAATCTTCCGATGATAGTTCGTGAGAGGCGATTGGGAAAGGGTTGTGGATGAGGAGCACAACGCTTGGTAATAGAAAATAAAAGAGGAGATAGGTGCTGCATGTGGCATACTCGCAGGAACTCTGAATTTTTTTCGCATCTTCATGAATGCAGGAAGAGCGCTTCTGATATGTCCTTCCCTGAGTGCACCCGGCCTTCCAACATCCATGCTCCTTCTGATAAGGTTGCTGCCAAATTTGAGACTTTTCAGGAGTAATGATGCATTGTGTGGGTCCTAAAAGCTGGCAAGTGTCCTCCTATGCTCCTGTTCCCGTTCTTTGCATTTGTTTTGTCCGCAGCTAATGCACCAGTTATGAAAAGTTAATATTAGAAATCACATGAGTCACCCAGGCAAATTGAAGGTATTAGACCTTATATTTAAAATACGGGATGGGGAAGAAAAAGAACGTTAAAAGGCGCCGATACATTTTGTGATACAGTTAATGAATGTACCTACGTCCTGAAACGCAAACTGGCAGCATTGTCTAAATATTTCTAAGATTCGTTGCAATTAAAAATGTTTGTGCGAAAAATAATGGCCGATTGCAGTGTCGTGATATAGGCGGTTCGATCCGACTAGTTGGTACGATCCCATGGTAACAAGCAGCGCGAAATTGACAAAGGAAAACTATTATGCAGATCCAACGCGCACGTTGGAATGCCTTCGCAACTGTGAACGGACTTCCTGGTACCGGTTGAACTACCCCATAAAACGTGTGTGAGTCTTAATTGTGGCAGCGTTTGTGCTTGCCGGCATTGTCGCCATTTAGCTTGGTGGTAAGCACATATAGGCTGCATGTTTATCCAGTGAAAAGGCAAGGATGAAGTAACGTGTGGCCAACGACACCTCTCTCTCTCTCTCTCTCTCTCTCTCTCTCTGCGCGCGTGCGTGTGCGTGCGTGTGTGTGTATGTGTACATCGTGCTACTATCCCATGTAACACGACGTGGGCGTGCGCAGTTTTTATCTGCAGCTGTCTGCGCATTGATGACATTGATGACAATATCAGCAGGCAGCCTGCCGTCAATCAAAACAATTCGCCATATTTTTTAAAGCAAGCTTTCTATCAACGTGCGTTCGTGTTTTAAATGTTTACGCCTAACACCCCCCCCCCCCCCCCCGGTACCTTTCTTGTATATTATTCTTTCTTTGTTTCCTTTTTTCCCCTTCCAGAGCCACAGTGAGTTTCTATGGGGGAATGAGTAGGAAGGTGAGAGTATAGGAATGGAATGCACTGAATTGCTGTTCTTAATCCTGGGCCCCTAAGCGTGGGCGCCTCCGAAATACAGAAGGCTGGTCTCAGTGACTGGAGTTCCAGGATCGTCAAGGAATTCGTTCTTTCAGCGACTGCCATAGCTCGTTAGTGTTCGTAGCAACACCTGAGCCATCTAGGGCGTGCGCGACCTCTGCATTGCGATTATTCGCTTCCATTAGCTTCCGAGTTGCCAAAATTGAAGCGCGGGTCCAGAACTTCTTGAGCTGGCTATAGGAAGAGAGTGTGTGTGGTGAGAGAGCGGGGCAGCGGTGGGCTGATGAGCGGGCGGCCCACGCAGCGTCGTTCACACGACGTCGCGGTGGCGCCGACGCAATACCTCCAGCTACTGCGGTTGCTCTGAGGTGCGAACCGGCGACTAAGTGACCACCTGAGGCCCCAACCATGATTAGAGGCGCTGCTGTCGGGCGCGTACTCCTTACTCCGGCGCCCGCCTATAGAGCACTCGCGGACGGAAAAAACTTTAATGGAAAAAGGACCTGCGAGGTTGCCAGCCCGGGCTCAGGCCACCCGGGCATTGTGTGCGGTGAGGCATAGCCTTTCCACCGCTGCCCGGGCCCGCTGGATAGCCCATAATTGGTCGCGTAGTTCTGAGCTAGTCAGAGCGCTTAGCCATCGCTCCTCGAGAAGGTCCGGTTCTCGCGCTCACCAGGAAATCCTGAACGTAGAGCGGTTGGTGGTTGAGCAAGGGACTTTTGTGCACCGAGCTCCCTGGCTGGCGTCAGCACATTTAGCGTTTTTCGGAGGGCACACAGGCAGCACAACCGATCCGTGTATCCGCGCCTCGGCTCAGGCAGGAGCTCCATGGATTTCTCCGGACATCTCATCTATGCTTACAGCGTATATATATATATATAAATATATACATATATATATATATATATATATATATATATATATATATATATATATATATATATATATATATATATATATATATATATATATATATATATATATATATAGTTAGCACTATTACCGTATTTCATCGTTTTCAGATGTACGTAGCCATCATCATCCCTGATCTCCTGCTTCATTGCGCATGAGCTGCACGTTTCCTTTTTGAAAGAAAAAGCGCTTGGCAGTTTGGTCGGTCTCGGTCTTACAAGTGGTGGAGGTAAGTTGAGACCCCGGTCGCGGGATCGAATCCCTGCCACGGCGGCCTCATTTCGATGGGGGCGAAATGCGAAAACACCCGTGTACTTAGATTTAGGTGCACGTTAAAGAACCCCAGGTGGTCGAAATTTCCGGAGTCCCACAGTACGGCGTGCCTCATAATCAGAAAGTGGTTTTGGCACGTAAAACCCAATAATTAAATTAAAGTTGAGACCCCAACGTCTTCTCGTGTTCCCGTCCTCCCTGCAGCTACGTTTCGGTCGCAGTCTGCACCCGGCTACCCCTACAATGATGGACACTTCCAACTCCAGCTTTTCCAGCCCCTCTAACTCTTTTGGACTGGGACGAGCCAGTCTGAGCCAGGACTCGGATCCCATATCTTTGCGGGACTCCGCGGTGATGTCGACGAATGGCTCGACAACTACGACAACGTGAGTTCGTGCAATCGGTGGACCGACACACAGAAATTCACGCACGTCGCATTTTATTTGACCGATGTCGCAAAAGAAGTGGTATTTCAACTACGAATCCTACATCGCGGATTGGTCAACGTTTACCACAGAAATGCGGCAAATCTTCGCTTACTCGTCTGGCCGTGCAGCAGTCGCCAAACAGAAGCTGGAATCGCGCCTCCAACTTCCGCGCGAGTCTTACACCTCATACATATATATAGAGGCAGGAGCGTAGCCAGGGGGGGATTATGGGCCTTCAGCCCATAAGCCCCCCACTCGCAATTTTTTCGTGCTGTCCGTGCACCGCCGACCAAAACAACAACCGGCGCCGGAAATCATTCTGGAAACAAAGTTTCATTAACATATTTGTCCTCAACTTGTTCATTTCATGGCCTTTACATTTTTTCATATGAGCGGCATGCACTGATTTGCCGGTTTCGAACTGATACAGTTCTAAAGTTCATAAGATATTTTCTTTACTTATTGAATGGACAAAAAGCATCGAAGCATTGATATCAGTTATTTCGGGCACAACTTTTGGGACATACGAGCATATTATTTTATGAAAAAATATATACTTGTCCTGACAGTGCGTAGCGTTCAAAAGAATTCGTTAGCAACATCTTTGGCAATGGAAATGCAATTATTATTCATGTGTGTGATCCCTCGAGAAATTCTATAAGGAGGAGGCCGAGCTGCAACGTGAGCTCCCCCCCCCCCCCTTCAGAACGAAATTTCTGGCTACGCCACTGCATAGAGGATGTGTTGGCTCTGTGTCACCGTGCGAACCCTAGCATAACGGAAGCCGAACGCGTTCGACACATATTAAAAGGCATCGGCTCTGTCGCTTTCAACGCCTTAATCGTGCAAAATCTGGCTTCCGTCCAAGATATGTCTTGCACGTGTCAGCGACTAGACGAGCTGCATACTCTTCGACTTCAAAAGCCCAGTAGCGATCCTCGGGTTCTCCATTATTCTGATCGTGCTCACAACCACACCGTCATTCGCGAAGGGCTTACAATAATTAGTACTGTGAAAAGTACAGTGGGCAAGACCGCAGAAGCACTGTAGTTTCTTTGCTGTTCACCTGGAATCTTCAACGCTGGCTTTTCCTCGAAATTCTTCGAAATGGATCCTTCCGTTGACCTTGCGCTGCATTCGAAGCTACGGTCTGTGCCCGCGTAAATCGTCTGCGTCCGAACGGCCCCGTCACCTCCCCGTGTGACAAATTTGGCAAGTGTAATAGTAGTCCTATCGTCGCGCCATATGCTTCGAATTTATATGTGACGTCATCGGATGGCCCAATCGGAGCATGGTCTTGGACAATAACGTCATCGATACACCGCTTAAAAATCCTGGCTTCCCTCGTCAGAGGGCAAGACCGCAGCAGCGCTGGCAGGACGCTTAATCGCGTCTTCTTTTTTAGGCAGGTATGTTACTTTGAACACGTCCATTGCTTTAGATCACGTGATCGTTTGCTGCTGCTCTCTTGCCCACAGACCTTTGTCTTGTTTTATGCATGCACTGTACTGCGAAACTCGCCTGGTGCTTAGCGGTGATGGATAATCCCGGCCCTACGAGAAAGACGACACGTAACGCCATAATTTCACATGATACTTGGTGCTCATCTGAACCTGATGAGCACGATAGTGACTCGAACAACACTTCCGGAATGCATACCGAGCTATTGGCTTGGCAGAACCTGATGGCTCGTGACATCGCTGACATCGAGCTTTCCCAGCAAACTGTCAACAAGCGTTTCGACGCTCTGGAATCCCGTGTGGCCGCTCTTGAAAAAGCCACCGCTCCTTTGATCATTGTGGTTCTGATGTACGCTCTTTATCTCTGGCTGTTTCGGAACTAATCAAAAAGAATGATGGCCTTGAAAATCATTCCAGACGCAACAATATAATTTTGCATTCACTTAATGAACCTGATGCTGAAAACATCAATACGCTTTTGCCTAATGTACGCAGTTTTTCACAGAGAAACCTCAAATTGAGTGCCATGGAGCCAATAGACATTCAAATGTATTGGCACCAAACCTGAAGGTAGATCGCGCCCCGACACATTACGAGTACTAGACTTCAGCAATAAAATAGAAGCAATGAAAATTGTCTTAAAGCTTAAAGGAACAAAATTTTACATTACTCAAGATTTCTGAGCTGATGGACGTGCCATTAGCAAAAAGCTGTGGACAGCAATCTTTTCTTTTCGTGACCGTGTTCTGTGGTGAGGTTGCATTATGACCACGTTTTCATAAATGGTGTCCGCTGTAGGTAAAATCATACACCTAACGGCCTAGTTGACGATTCAGGTCTCGTTCCAAGCACCGTAGTGAATAATTCCAGTCTTTCTGAAGGCTTGCCAAACACTCCCCCGGCTAAGTCGTCTTCACATTGACATACCCGCGGCTCTTACAAGCTTACTTTCTTGAATTTGAATGCAAGAAGTCTAGTGAATAAGTTGCCACTGCTTCTTTCCCTGGTAACCTCATATCCCCCTCATTTCGTTGGTATCACTGAAACCTGGCTTCACGATCCCATATAGGACTCTGAAATCACTCCAACCGGCTATGTAGCTGCCCGATCAGACCGCAAAACTGGCAAGAGAGGTCGAGTAACCTTTTTTTCAAGTCTGACTTGAAGTTTTCGGTTTTTTATCCTCCAGAAGATCTTGAGTCTGTTTGGTGGGAATTGTACCTCGGCAAAAAAGCAATCATAGTCTTCGTTTTCTATCATCCAGCTGCCTCCTCACCCGATAACCTTTTTCTTCTTGCTGATTATATGAAAACGCGCAGTTTTCATACATCTAGTTTAATTCTAATGGGAGTCTTTAACACACCGGATATTCACTGGCCCTCACTTTCGCATCGCAGATCTTTAGGTAGCGGACTAATTAACTTTTCTTTATATTTTGGGCTTACGCAAGTAGATGATGGCGCAACAAGACAGAACGCACTTCTTGACCTGGTACTTATTAGTTCAGACCTTGTTGATAAGCTGTGCACGGGTGAAATTACAGACGGAATTTCAGATCACAAGGCAGTGTTTGTATCGCTAAGTTGCACAGTCTGTGAACCACGTGCCGAAATTCAAACTCTTTTTTTGACTCGCTCTGACGACATATCTATTCTCAAATATTTTCAAATCAAATTTTCAAATCAAATCATTTACCAAACTCAGTAAAGATTGTGACGTGAATACACTAGTTCCCCAAATTGAAAACATTACAGAGCTGTGTATTCAACGCTTTGTTCCATTAAAAAGTAAAAAAAAAAATCGTGCCATCCCTTGGATGGCTAGATAAATTTTGCAATTATCAAGCTGTGTTAGAAGACAGACGTTCAAAATGCAGTAATGACCATGATGCCATTGCTAGATTAACATCTGCCAAAGAGGAACTACATTTGAAAATGAATTTGGCCAAATATTTTTTCTTTCATGTCGAGCTGCCAAGATTACTAACAATAATCCTCAGAAGTTCTGGCGTTCTGTCATGCCTGCTACTGATTCTTCATCGTCATTTACTATCAATGATGAAAGTGTAAATGATGCTATGCACATCACCAATGCATTCAATGAATATTTCTATTCTGTGTACCCTGCTTTTGATAATGATTCAGATTTTTCTATTTCCGACATTAAAGTTGATGTTACTGGAGTACTTAATTTGATATTAAAGTTAGACACACAAAAAAATCTAGTGGCTCTGATGGTATTCCGAACTCGTTTTTACTTCGCTATTCACAATGGACATCACGCTATGTTGAAATTCTATTAGTAAGTCTCTAGGAACAGGAATCATTCCTTCATCGTGGAAACTTGCAAGAGTAATACCCTTGTATAAATCAGACGAGACAGACCTAACGAATTACAGACCAATTTCTTTAACTCCCCACTAGTGCAAAATGCTGGAACATATTATTTACAAACCCATAAGGGATTTTCTGAGTCGAACACCATTCTAACTAATGTTCAGCATGGCTTCAGACGTAGTTTCAGTACTATCACGCAGTTAACCGACTTCACCCATGATACTGCTTATCAATTAGATCTCGGTAAACAGATTGACGCTACCTTCATTGCTTTTTTCTAAAGTTTTCGATTCATTACTTCATTCTCACCGCTTGCAAAAATTAAATGCGGTACTAAAAAATTCCCCTCTGGTCAATTGGATTGCTAGTTTTCTTTCTAACCAGTCCCAATACGTCGACTTTAGTTCCTCAAGGTCATCAATTCTTGAAGTAGGCCCCGGGGTTCATCAAGGATCAGTCCTGGGTCCTTTATTGTTTTATATGTACGCGCATGTCAGTGAACTACCAAAAAAACGTTTCTTCCAGCATTCTTTATGCTGACGATTGCGTCTTATAAGACGTGATTGACTCTGCAACTAGTTGTAAATGATTGAACGATTCCTTTATCTCTTTCGGTGCTTGTTGTGAAAAATGGAAAGTGAACATTAATTTTTAAGAAGCGGTTGTTTTGTACTTCACAAGAAGAGCGGCACCAGTAATTGCGACATATTCCTTGAATGGATCATCTTTAACAAGAGATCGACGACATAAAATACCTTGGCTTAACGTTTACTCATAATCTCTCATGGTCTGCATACGTTGAACAGACAATGCATGCAGGAGCTTTAAACAACTTGGATACCTACGTCGTACTATGCAGAAGGCTCAGAAGGCTACTAAACGCCTGAAGTATGAAACTCTTGTTTGCTCCATTATCAATTATGCCGCCAGTGTGGTCACCCCATAACCAAGATAACATAATGAAACTAGAAGCAGTTAAAAAAAAAACACCATCCGCTTCATTTTTTCACCGGTATGACCACTATTTTTCACCCTCGCATGCCCCCCTATGCTGAAACTAACATTACTTTCAGTACGTCGTGATGTGGAATCATTAAAATTTTTTGCACAACATAATTAACATGTCATATCATACTTCAAGCACAGCTTGTGTATCTTTCGCCAAGCCTTCTTGCACGCGTAACTTCCAGGAGCTTAATCTTGCCGCTTTCTGTGCCCGTATACAGATACTTTCAAGTACAGCTCATTTCTCTCGGCGCGGTGGCTTGGCGGCTATGGTGTTGCGCTGCTAAGCACGAGGTCGCGGGATAAGATCCCGGCCGCGGAGGCCGCGTTTCGATGGAGGCGAAATGCAAAAACGCCTCTGACCTGTGCCTAGGGCGCACGTTAAAGATCTCCAGGTGGTCAAAATTAATCCGGAGTCCCCCACTATGGCGCGCCTCATAATCAAATCGTGGTTTTTGCGCGTAAAACCCCAGAATTTAATTCAAGAATGGAATTCCTCATCTGGCTGTTGTCATTCATTTCCGATAAGCGAATTCGAAAGCGCTCGTTCTGAAAACCAGTCCGTGTAACTGCTTAAGAGGAAGCATTAGCTCGGGCCCGACGCGGTCTATTCAAGTACATTTAAAACGCAAGAACGTTTTTCTGAGACAACCCCTGGACTGACTTTAATGAAATTTGTTGCATTTGAGAGAGAAAGTAAAATTCTAGTGACTGTTGGAAGCGGAATTTCGATTTAGTCCTGAATTTTGTAAGAATTTTCCAAAATGCGAAAGTTAGAAAAAAACAGAAGCACGAAGTTTACGAATTCATAACTCTGCATCAAAAACAGATGTCGTGGTTCTGTAAACGGCATCCATTAGATCATCGAAAGCGGACAATTTTGATGTGTCATTTGACATCTTACCTGAATTTGTTACGTTGTGTACAAGGGTTCTGCAAAAGCTGAATTTCCATATTACAAAATTTTTCGAGATTCATGTGTAACATATCAATTTTGTCCGCTTTAGATGTTCTATTAGGTGCAATTTACAGAATCACATCATCATTTTTTGTTGCTGAGTTACAAAAGTTGTAAACTTGATAGTTTTGTTTCTTAAACATTTTCGATTTTTGCCAATTTCTCATAAATGCTTCACGACCTAAATCGAAAATTCGAAACCAACAGTCACTAAATTTTAAGCTTTTCTTTTATATGCAACAAACCTCGTCAGATTTGGTGCAGTGGTAGCCGAGAAAAACGAATTCTTCTTTTACATGTATTTAGATAGGTGCACCGGAGCTAAAGCTTCCTCTTAAGTCTCCACGTGTGCGTGTTTTTTCTTTTATTTTTTTTTTAGCGTTTTCCTCTCTGTCATCTTTCTAACCCCTATTCCCCATCCCCAGTGTAGGGTAGCAAACCGGAGACTCACATCTGGTTAACCTCCCTGCCTTTCCTCTTCATTCTCTCTCTCTCTCTCTCTCTCTTTTTCCTCTTAAGTTTAGTTTATGCTTTATGTGTATGTATTTCACTGTTTCGCTGTTTTTAGTATCGAAGAAAACTATTTTCCAGTGTTTTGGCTGTTAATGTTGCTAATGTTGTAAAAGTAATTGTTGATTTCACTTTATTTTTTGTTCACCACTGTATTAACCCACTCCTGCAATAGCCCTCCTATGGGGCTGCAGTATGTACAAACAATGATAATAAATAACTGAGGCGTGCTCCTGCTGCCTACATCCCAAGCCCAACCTTCTACTTGCGGGAGGTCCTATAGAGCAAGAGTTGACAGCGATGACTACACACCCACGACGCCTCTAGCACTCCTGTAGTGCGCCCAACACCCACGTACGCGGATGTTGCTTCGCTACCGACCCCTACCGTGACCTCTGTGCCTACTGACGTTACGTGTGGCCATTTGGCTTCGACGGTCACCAGGGCGCTTGCCGCGCCGTCCTAACCTCGGTGGCGTGCACCTCGTCCGGTTTGTTTTTACTGCGGTGTACGCGGCCATATGTCTCGCTTCTGCCGCCGTCGCGAGCAGTATGAAAGACGAGGCTATGCTTAGTACGAGAGCAACCGTACCCGCCGACCTGACACCTGCTATCCCACACCGTATACTCGTTCCCTCAGCAGCGTTCTCCGTCTTCACCAGCTGCCCTCAATTTAACTTATATAGTTCCCGTTCGGCCAGACGTGGTTCTCCTTCGCCCTGTACCGGCGCCCTACATCACCCCTTCGCCCCACTTCCCGTCTTGCGGACCAGCACTAGGAAAACTAACTGTTGCAGTTTTTGGAGGGAAAACTGCTTGCTATCGGTCATCGAAAATTCCTCCTCTTCACCTGGTCAACATGCTTTATGTAACTGTTGAAGGTGTTCCCATGTCAGCTCTCGTCAATACCGGTGTCGCCGTTTCTGTTCTTCGTAGTGATCTGTGTTCGCGGCTTCGGAAAGTAAAAACGCCTTATCTTGGGGACTACGGCTACTTCTTACACCGTGTGTTAGACCTATTTTTGCGCGGCGCTAATAATAGTGTATTCGTTCACCCCAGTGGACAGTGTAATGCTCGTGTTCATCGATGGCATTCGCCACCACATTGAGTTAATTGTCCTTCCCGCGTGTATCCATGAACTTATCCGGGGCTGGGCCTTCCTACATTATGCTTCAGCGGTCATTTCATGTAGAGACAGTTGTACATATCACGCCTATTACGGACTCCTCACCTTCACGCTTGAACTAGGCTGTCACTGCAGACTACGTCCTGCGTCCTGGTCACCAAGACGTTGTAGCAGTAACATCCAGTCAGATCGCCGACGGAGACGCTCTAGTCTCCCTTTCTTTCCGCTGTATTTCTCGCGGAATTCCCATCGCCGCTTGTCTCGTTCGATTTTCACGTGGCCGCGCTGTTCTATGTGCCTGAACATAACTGCAGATCCTGTGACGATGCCCAAAGGGATGGCTGTGGCAACCCTCGCCGACACTCAACCTATCTCTGTCGTCACGGTCTGCCCTTGTTCATAAGCAGCACCAAACTCAGCTTTGGATGATTCTTTCCCTCCCCCAGCCGTCATCCGTTCTGACCTGACAGCCGCTCAGTCCAAAGCCTTACTGGATGTCTTGGCGAAGCACAAAGCCTCTTTCGATAGCTGTTCCCCTATGTTGAGCCAGACTTCTGTGGCCACACACCGCATACAAACAGTTAGTTCTGCTATTATACGACGACGCCCCTATCCTGTATCGCCGTCCGCACGAAAGGTCATTTAAGAACCGGTTTCTGACATGCTTGCGCGAAAGATAATACGGCATTCATCTAGCTCCTGAGCTTCTCCTGTGGTTTAGGTAAAAAAAAAAAAAAAAAAGATGGATCCGTTCGCTTTTGCATCGTTTATAGAGCGCTGAATAAGATCACACGCAAGAACGTTATATCCCATACCTCGAATTGACGACACTTTGGACACACTACTAGGGGCGGAGTATTTCTCCAGCCTTGATCGTCGATCAGGATATTGGCAAATTCCGATGAACGAGACTGACAAAGAAAAGACCGCGTTCGCTACACCGCACGGACTTTATGGATTTAACGTGATACCCCTTGGCCTTTGTAACGCTCCAGTCACATTTTAATTCTTTAATTTCATTTATTACACCTCAAAGAACCCAGAGATGGGGTATTACACGAGGGATCGACTCAGTTTAACAGAACGGTGATTCGAGAACAGCCTTGAATTGATGTGTGTCGGAGTGGTGCGTGGCGTTGGCAGGCAGACTGTTCCACTCCCTTGTGGCTCTCACCAAAAATGAGCGTAGATGGGAGGTAGTGTGCGCCGGGGGAGGATACACGGCTTTTCTGTGGTTAACGCGGCTGGACTGGCGATGAGCTGGTAGTATAGCTGCAATTTGAAGTGGCGAATAATAAAACTTGTGAAAAAGACACAGTCTGGAAATATGACGTTGCGATTCTAAATTAGTAAAACCGGTGCGGATTTTTTTTTTTTTTTTTTTCTGAGCGCATGATGGACAATGTTTTTCGTGGACAAAAATGGAAGACCTGCCTCCGTTATCTGGATGATATTCAACGTTTAGACGAAGTTCGCAAGAGCCTTTCAAATGCTGGTGTCCAGATCTACACAAGGAAATACACACTCGCAAGCAAGGGTATAAAAGTATTGGGCCACGTTGCCTCAAACGATGGCACCCAGCCAGACCCCGAAAAGATTACTGCTGTTCTCCAGACTACCGGCTACAGCCCCCCCTTTTTTTTCCTTGTGTATGGACGATCTCCGTCCTCCGTATTCGACTGAGCCTCCTCTCTTAGCACTTTCTTCGCCTAATGCATTCCTCCCAGAAGAGCTTGCTGCCCAAGTTGCACTTTGCCGTCAGATCGCCCGGTGAAGCACGGAAGCTACCCAAGCTGAGAGGATACGTTGCTGTTACAACAACGCCTTTCACCCTGGAGCTTTCACCCTGGAGACCATGTTCTACTCTGGACTCCAATTCGAACTCCAAGCCTCTATGAGAAGTTCCTTCAACGCTACATTGGCCCATACGCCACTGTGCAACAAACTTCTGGAGTGAACTATCTCGTCGTCCTAGTACACTCCGCCACTGACCACCGTCGCCGTAATACAGAAATTGTTCGCGTCTCGCGGATGAAGCCGTTCACTCCCCGTTTAGATGTTCTCTAAGCTGCGGTCAGGCTGACCGCTTACACTTTTTCATATCTACACAGCCATCATCATCACTGATCTGCTTCTTCGCGCATGAGCTGGCGTGTTTCCGTTTTGTAATAAAAAGCGCTTGGCAGCTTTGTCGGTCTCGGTCTTACCATGTATACATATACATCGTACGAAAAATACAAGAGAACGATACAGACGGGAACACGAGGAACAGTGATATATTGATTGAAATGTGGCTTTTGTGCGGCGCTGGTTCCTACTTAGATGATGCGGCGGGTCGCCCAACAAAATTGAAATCAACAGCGCTGTTCTTTCAACTGCTCTGACAACAATCCTTTATTCGCCCGTCATGCTGGCCTCTTCGCTTCAATTTCACAATAGCTATCTCGATCGCTTCCCCTTTTCTTATTTGCCCGAACTTGAATTGTCTCATTCAAGTTTGATACGCTGCCAGTGCACAGAGTGTATCACGTAACTTCTGGCAAATTTAACCTTTAAAAGTCCAGGTGTGCGCGCACGCGAATGCGACCAATTCTGCACCTCTATTGAGAAACATTCAAGTTATTTCTTTTCCCGAATATAGCTGCTGTCGCTTTATTATTTTGTGTCGCCGCAGAAAGCCCGCGATATCTGAAACAGTACCACGTGACAAGTCGCTTGCGCGCCAGCAACCTTATTTCCGTCAAACGTGCTTCTAATTATTGATCAATGCAGCACAAAGACCAAACGCGAGAATAGACCGCAAGCGATAACGTTGGTTGAGAGACGACGACCACACCCGTCGTCATACATGCATCCTCATCCACCGCAAAGACTTCCTCGCTATTTGCGCCATCTGTCAGCAAAAAAAAAAAAAGCACGCTGGTGCAAGAGTCGCGACGCGCTTTTTATCACTATATTACATGGTTCCATTTGCTTAAAGACATCTTAGCAAAAGTGGAAGTCAAGAGCATTGTATTCTGTCCAACTCTGTTGCTTAAAGGGACACTAAAGAGAAATCTTAATCAGATTAGACTGATCAAGTATACTTTCTGAAGTCTATTTTCGTTAATTTCGCCGCAACAGGTTGTTTAGCCGAAAGTAGCATGAACGTCAAAGTTTCACTTTTTTGAGCTTCGCGCCGAAACCTTGGCGCTGGTACGTCAGCGTGACGTCACGGATTTCAAATTACTTTTCGTATTTGCACCGTTGTCGTTCAGTAAAAGTTCTCGAAACTTGTTATGTTTAGTCGCTGGCGCTTTTAGAGTACAATATAGTACTATTTAGCTATAAAAAGTTACTCGAGCAGACGCAGACAAAACACGTACATGACGTCACGGTGTGCCGGTCCGGGAACTTCAAGGCAGCGTCGCCGCCCGTCTTCCGTGTTTCTTCTCGCTGTAAGAGTGGTTTGTTTGGTATTATGAAAAAAAAGGTAATTTACTGATACGGCTCAAATATTTTTTTTTTCTCTTTGCTGTCCCTGAAAGACCTGTTCATACATCCTACCTGCGTGAAGCAACGATCATTCGTTTGAACTATATTTTTTAGGGCAATAATGTCGCTGCACGCAAGCGCCTAGTCACGTGATACTTTTTCAGATCTGGCGCGCTTTCTTTGGAGCGCCGGAAAAAAAATGAAACCGATAACGGAGATGGCAGGGAAGGAACTCTGGCTTGCCGGTGCTGGTAACTGGAGAGAGCCTCTGCTGCGGGAATTGTCGCTCGCACCACTGCTTTACGACATTTAATTTACCTATACCCTTTTAAAAAATTGGCAGCCCTTCCACTACTGGGAAGATGGGTGCAAGTGAAGCTCGGGGATCCGCGGCTCTTCGTTGTCGTAACGCCTCGGCGTCGCGCTCCCTCACGGCAAGGTCGGCACGTCAACGACGAGCCCTTTCTAAAGCGAGTTCCCGGCGGCGTTCATGGAACGCCGCCTGTTTTTCGGCCAAACGCACTACACGTGGCCCGCTCCCGCTGTCGTTCCTTCAACGCAGCCTGCTCTTCGGCAGAACGAAGCAGACGCGGCCTACCCATCTGACTGCCGGGCTTGAACTGGCGGGAAACGGCGGTCGCGAGGCAAGCGAACACGTGTCACATCCTTTCCCTCCTCCGGAGGGAGTGGACGCCTGTGATTGGCTCGCGTCTTGTGCTGCGTCTACTTCTTCATGCATATAAAACCCCGCTTTAAAGGGCGCGCATGATGAACCGACAGCGGCTGATTTTCTTTTTTTTTTTTTTGAATGACAGTGGGTGAATCAGCGCGGTGGTCTTGCAACCTGGAGGTCGGTGGTTCGACTCCGCAGCCCGGCAAGCAATTTTTATTCTTGCGCGGCTTGAGTTTTTTTTTTTTTTCGTACGGCGACACCAACACTGATGCCGACACGAGTGAGGGAATACAAACTTCGCTTGAAAAATTATTTGCCGTCGCAAATTATTATCCAGAGAAAGAGGCACCATTCACTTTCGTTATTTACTATTGTTTTGCCTAGAAAGTTCGAATGCTCACCCGTGATATCACGTTCTCCTTGTGGAACGCAGGAAGTTTTCAGAACAACCGGCTGCACAACCTTGACTCCTCTCAACGCCTGTGCATTCCAGCAGGACTCTGCCGTCGTGAAGCTACCCTCCTTTCTCGAATATGGTTAGGGGTGGCCTTCACTAAGTCCTTTGCATTCCGAATCGGATTGGCCCACGACACCTCGTGTGATGACTGTGGTAGCGAGAAGACTCTTCAATGCCTTCTCTGTGACTGTCCTCGGTGCAATATACAGAGACGATCGCCCGCAATCGCGATAGCGCACTTTGACCAAAGACTTCTAATAGAGGAACTTATTTTAGAATGCCGAAATCACAAGCCATCGCAGCGGAGGGCGACGAGGGTACTGTTGCAGATTTTAAGGGCAACAGAATTGGACAAGTGGCTGTAGCCTGAATAGATGTTTATAGTGCTGCAAGTGCTACTGTGCTGTGCGGTGACGGTATGCGGTGACAGTGACCGATTGTGATTGTATGTCTGCTCCTTTCTTTATCTCTGCTTTGCTATCACTTTACCTCCCCCTCCCCTCTCCCCAGCGTAGGGTAGCAAGCCGGATCTTCCCATCTGGTTAACCTCCCTGCCTTTCCCCTTTTTTCTGTCTCTCTCTCACTCTACTATTATTTTGCCTATTCTTCGAACAAGAGGAAGAAACGGGCTCTATGGTAAATTTTTGAATATATAGCGCCTCTTTTGACAGCGTCGGATGCGTTGTCTTTCCTGCTGTAGAACGCTCCATGAACGTTCCAAAACCGCCCCCATCGCTCGTCGGCCCATAAAGCGGTGAAGGCACTTTTGTGCTTCTTGAGCCCAACGGGCTTGTATGAACGTCTGTGACTATTAGTGCAATAACTATTAGACCGCACGCGTCAGCGGACTCACCGCTAATTTCCTTCTTTCCTTCCCTCCTCTCTATCCCTGACATCTTTGCTTTCCCCTTTCCCATTTCCCCGGTGTAGGCTAGCCAACCGCGCGTTATTCTGGTTAATCTCCCTGCCTTCTGCTTTTCTCTTTCTTTCCTTCCTTCCTTCCATGAACGTCGCTTTACAACTTCTATAGTGTATATAGCCATAATTTCCGAAGGAGCCTCGCGAGTGATGCCACTCCGTCCCTTCTTAGGGTTCCTGGGCATAGTTACGGCTGGCGTCTAGCACCTCGTGCAGAAATGACTTTCACCCACCATGCCTCGTCGAAATGAAGCGCGACTTCTCCTGTTACAGTTGGCACCTCGTGCAGAAAGGACTTTCACCCACCAGGCTTCGCCAAAATGAAGCGTGACTTAGCCTGTTACGGTTGGCACCTCGTGCAGAAAGGACTTTCGCCCACCAGGCCTCGCCGAAATGAAGCGTGACTTCTCCTGTTACGGTTAGCACCTCGTGCAGAAAGGACCTTGACCCACCGTGCCTCGTCGAAATGAAGCGTGACTTCCTAATTCGCCATGGTCATCTCGAGTGTCTGCCGGTCTGGCGGAAGCCCCGCAGTATTTTCAGGCCTTTTTTGTGTGTGCGTGTGCGACTTTAGAGGGACCCTTTCCTCGAGCTGTCAAGCTCTACAGGGGAACTTCCGCGAACCAGCAACGCCCAAAAGAGAAGGACAAGCGTCTACAATTCCCGGACCTGAGGCTGGGTGTAACCGGAGGCGGGACGCCCTCCTCCTTGCAGCAGGCTCGGTATGACCGGAGGAGGAGGGGCCCTCTTTCCGCGAATCAGACTCTGTGCCGGTCACGTGACGTCGACGGAAGCAAGATCCCTCCCACGGTTGTAGAGAGCCTATTTAAGGGGCTCCGAAATGTACTTTTTTAGAACACTTCATTCTCTTCATCTTTCACCAACCTTTCAATAAACCCTGTAAGTTTCGCACTAGAAATCGTCTCGTCCTTGCTTGGTCGCCATGGTCTACCGGATACCTGCAGCCTGCCGACAACGCCACGCTACCTAATAGTAACGTCCGTCGAGCTTCGACAGGCAGGCGTCCCTACAACTCGGCAGCAGTACGATACGCTACCCTGGAGTACGCAACAAACTGGTGGCAGCGGTGGGATACGCAACCCAGGAGACCCCAACTTGGACGACAACTACGAGATCGTAGCCTCTTCGTCCTAGTGAAAACGTTCGGAAGGAAGGTGTCTGGATTCATGACTGCATAAGGTGAGTGCACGGCTTTTTCATCACTAAGATATCGCTAGCCTTTACGTATTTTTGGAAAGTGCATTGCAGTGATTTTCTTTAACCGTCGACGGAAATTTGAGTACGTCAAAATTGTTATAGAGTGAAGAGTTAGCAGCACTAAGGGCAGCCATGAACTTGAAGGCACTAAAGTAGCCGGAATTGTTGAGCCTGGCCAAAGAGTTAGGCCTTCAAATTGCCGAATCAAAGAGAAAGCCGGAGATCATTGCGGCGATCGAAGCGATCGGGGCAGACGACGATGAAATGAAGGAATGCCTAGAGAGCATTGCAGAGAAAGAGGAAGAGCGTAAGCGCCACGAAGAATGATAACTCCCAGGAATCTACCAGCTACGAACTAAGGGTTCGTCACCTCTGAGGGGAATTTCGCTACTAAAACGCCGATCCCTCGCACAGCGGCTGCTGGCCCCTACGCGTTGGGATCTTCCTCCCCCGCCGGAGATGCTGTTACGGCTGGCGTCTAGCACCTCATGCAGAAAGGACTTTCACCCACCATGCCAACGTCGAAATGAAGCGTGACTTCTCCTGTTACGGTTGTTACCTCGTGTAGAAAGGACTTTCACCCACCAGGCCTCGCCGAAATGAAGCGTGACTTCTCCTGTTACGGTTAGCACCTCGTGCAGAAAGGACTTTGACCCACCATGCCTCGTCAAAATGAAGCGTGACTTCTCCTGTTACGGTTGGCATCTTGTGCAGAAAGGACTTTCACCCACCGTGACTCGTCGAAATGAAGCGTGACTTCCTAATTCGCCATGGTCATCTCGAGTGTCTGCCGGTCTGGCGGAAGCCCCACAGTGTTTTCAGGTCTCTTTTGTGTGTGGGGGAGACTTTAGAGGGACCCTTTCCTCGAGCTGTCAAGCTCCACAGGGCAACTTCCGCGAACCAGCAACGCCCAAAAAGGACAAGCGTCTACAATTCCCGGACCTGAGGCTGGGTATAGCCGGAGGCGGGACGCCCTCTTCCTTGCAGCAGGCTCGGTATAACCAGAGGCTCGGTATGACCGGAGGAGGAGGGGCCCTCTTTCCACGAATCAGACTCTGTGCCGGTCACGTGACGTCGACGGAAGCAAGATCCCTCCCACGATTGTAGGGAGCCTATTTAAGGGGCTCCGAAATGTACTTTTTAGACCACTTCATTCTCTTCTCTTCATCTTTCATCAACGTTTGAATAAACCATGCAAGTTTCGCACTAGAAATCGTCTCGCCCTTGCTTGGTCGCCATGGTCTACCGAATGCCTGCAGCCCCCCGACAACGCCACGCTGCCCAATAAGTAACGTCGGTCGAGCTTCGATAGGCAGGCGTCGCTACAACCCGGCAGCAGTACGATACGCTACCCTGGAGTACGTAACAGCATCTGTGCGGAATCAGCTACGGCGCGCCAGATTTTCATGGCGAAGAGCTGAACGGGCCAAGAGACTCGATCCTGCGGATAATGTCGCGTATACAACTATGATCAAGCACCTTTTACTCGTGAGACGGGAACTGCGCGCATCCGTTTTAAAACGAGACACAGAAAATGAAGTAAGCCAAACGGCGAGAATTTCATTCGAGTGTGATATGTGCACAATCGCGAGCGAAAGTTTGTAGACGTTGGGCGCCTTGAAGGCGGGTGAGTGGGGAGAAGGGTGAAAGGAATGAAAATCGGGGAAACTCTGTAGTTTAAATTCGCTCTATTTGAAATACAATGTGCGCATGCGTGTTCGACCGATGCCCTCAATTCCGCGCCTGTTAGGAAGGATAATTGTACTTCTCGCCGATGCCGCGGCTCTCGAAACTTTTGTTCTCAATCTCTGTCTGTCTGAAAAATATTTATTTACGTATGTTTAGCACCAACAGTAGGTGGGCTCCCCCTTACGGGAGCCCATTGGCGTCGGCCGCCGCCCGGGCCCGCTCGACCAAGGCCCGTTGGGCCGTCAGGTCAGAGCAGCCGAGCAGGGCTGCCTCCCAGTTTCTCAATGACGCACGTTTGCTATAACGCGCCTGCGCGCACTTGCAGCTTCCACCTTTCCCGCGAGCCCCGTCGAAACCAGGAGGGTTTACTACAGTCTCCCCTTTTTCTCGCAACTGTAACAAACATCGATGAAACATTTCCGTGTGACGATAAGCCGGCTAAAACAAAAGCCACTGCTTAATAGTGCGCGCGGCAAATGGCGCCGCTGCGGTGCGGGCGACAAATTGCGCGAGATCTCTATACGGTCCGTCCGAAGAAAGACCCACGACCGCTCATCTTTTTTTTTTTTTTCGCAGTTCGGAGAGTACAAAGAACAAGCGCTCCGTGTGTGCAGCGGCTTCCGTAAAAAGGGAGCGGTAATAAGAGCTTTATCCCCTCCCTCTTCCTCTGCGCTTCCCTCATCACGCATCGGTGACTCGCTGCGGCGGCACCACGGCACGGTTCGCGCGGGCCCTCTCGCGAGTTCCCGGCAAAGCAGAGGACGCCCTGGCCATCGTGCTATTGTCAAGAGCGGCTCGGCGAAACAATTATGCTTCGCAGCGCCTAATTAATGCACTCGGCGCGGTTCTTCCTCTAGCACGGCAGTGTGTGCGCGGTCTGGCACGTTTGTTTCATTTCTTTCTTTTTTTTCTCTCTTTCCATCTTACCTTCGGCAGTCACGCGAAAGAGAAAAGAAAACGCCGAATCACCTAGATAGTATAATGCTCACTGCAGAGACTTCCTCTTGGTTCGGTGCTTTCATTCTTCAGCGTGACTCGCTTTCGCTCCTTTCCACAATAGCGTGAAGGCGCACCGCGAAACTGCCTCGCTCGCTCCGCTATATTCCGGTTCATTCACTGATGCGATTCCGAAAGTAAAGAGCTAATGAACAGGGCACGCCGATGTGCTCATTTGGCTGGCATGGGGACCGGGAACAAAAAAGCAACGGTGCTGCGACTTTGCGCGCGAAACGTAATAACATTGAGAGGGTGGCGAGAAATTTTTACGTGATTAGAAAATAAGAGGTGGGCGGAGGAGGCCTTTGATGTCGTTGGATTTTGTTCGCAAACGTCTAAGCACCATAATCTGATGGTAACCTTCAGGGTTGAGTAAAAGCGGGATGCGGATAGTGCGGTGAAACTAGTGCGGCGCAATACAGCTTGGATTTGTTCACCTGCAGCTGAAATTTGACAGCGTTTCGTTGGCAAATATATATACGGTGTGATCATTTTTAAATCTTACGGAATTTTTTTAAAATTGCCTGTCGCAGATAACATAACTGTAGTCCTTGACCTGGATTATTCAGAGAGGTGGACATTACTTGACAAATCGAAACAGCTATTCAACGAATTACCAACGATTCACTAATTAACATATTAATTAATTTACGGCCCATATTGCCATTTAAGAATTATAGCCGGTGAGTTTTAAGGCGTATCCACTTGGAATGAATTCCTAGAATGACACCAGTTTGGAGATGCGCGCCATCAGACTCACCGTAAAAATGCATTATTGCGTCACTTGCTTTTAAAGAAATGCTCTTTTATGCACCGAAGCGCCAAAGTAACTGGAACGCCCATGTATTTTGTCGCACACTTTGGGAAATAATATACCGAAACTGGTGTCATCCTGGAAATTCAAGTGGATACATTGTGATGTGCCTGAAGCGAAACCTTCCTGAAGATAAGGAACAAGACGACCGTGACTAGGGATGTGGGAAGGGAAGAAGAGGAGAGTTAATTAGAATGGCGGACTAAACGGACCGTTTCATTGTTTTAGGCTTGTAGCGCAGCTCAGAAAGAGCAAAAGAGGAAGGAGGTAGGGGTAATCAAAGGGAACGGAAAACAGAGTGAAAAACAGAGCGCTACAACAGAGCGCTACAAGCCTAAAACAGCCTAAAACTGCCACGCTTTAGACCGTCTCATACTTACTTCCCTACAGTTTTGGCGCAGCCGTTACAACCTGAAGCTGATGTGGGTTCAGATTGGAACCAGCCGACACCACGATGGACGCGGATACGTCCAGAGTTACCAGATCGACGATGAAGAGCCAATCAGCTTGGAACCTGGAGCCAGCTCAACGGAGTTTCTTACCTGGGTCGCGACCAAGTAGGTTACAACTGTGGCCGGACTCCTTGAGCAAGGTATCGTGATGATTTGTGTCAACATGCAAGAGGTAGGTAAAGTTTTTCCAGCCAGTTCACCTAAGAGGTGCTATAGATCGTCAACCAGACTTAATCGCAGTAATTCTGCAGCTCATCCAGACTCAACGCGAACAGTTATAAAACCGGACGAGAACCGGCGTATTCAGCATGGTATGGCCGATGGCAGACAGTTATAAAACCAAACACAGTTTATGCTTGCGATGGTACAAGCGATGCAGCGCAGGAACTATCAGCGAGGCGACACCGTAGAACAAAACATGTTCGATGGGACATCAGCAGTTCCAACTTCGTGGCTGGACTTTTCGAGCACGCTTGTGTGCAGAACCAGTGGGTAATTGGCGAAGGCAAGATACTTAACTTGTGCTTCTTTCTATATCGCACTGCAAGGAAGTGGATGACATTCGTGTTTTGGAACACGTTTAGTGACGAGTGGACTGAATGGAAGAGTCTTCTCTCCTGTTCTTTAAATGTAGTACAACAGTGGGAAAACTTAAATGCATATAAGCACACTAGTAGCAGGCTCCATGACTACTATATTGAAAAAAAAAAGGAGACTACTTCAACTTGCCGATCCCAATTTACCAGAAACATCAATCGTTCCTCTTCTGTTGCTTGGTACGAGTAAAGAGTGTCAAACACAACTACAAGCTCGGCAGATCAAGGCTGCAGAAGGCAGTCTTTACTATCTAAAAGACATTGTTGAAGAAACCACATGATTGCGGTGGTCAGCATGGAAGCATCACCATCAGACAGCCAAACAGCTATGGCACAACTCCACTAAATGCACTACATAGGCCTAAACGTCTGAATATGGAACCGCCAAATATACCCACCCATGGTGCATCTCAGCGGCCCGGACTACATGAAAAATTTGCTACTGTATATCTTATAAAGAACAACATTCTCCGGGAGAGAATGCTCGTAAATAGAAAGGAAGTAGATGTTCTTGTGGATACAAGCGCATCCGTGAGCTTGATAAACTCAAGTTTGGTAGAAAGATGTCAAATCCGAAAAGACAAGATTATTGAGGTGCGCAGTTATGATGGAAAATCAAGGTTCCTAGAGAACTGGGAAACAATTCCATTTGAATTTAAAGGTGTTGCTGTCCCTATTGAAGCAATAGTAATGAACGAGATCGAGTTCATGTTGATATTGTCAAGGCCAGATATGAAGCTTTATCTCTTGGCAGGACGAACTGACTATCGATCACGTGCGAGGGGAGGATAACAGGGGAATGAGGGGAAATCTCCGAGTTGTGAAAACGTCAGAGGATGTTCCCAGTACTTACCCAGAACTGGTATAAATTGGGTCTTACCCTCCTGCAACGTCATTTATTGAAGTGTCATTTAAATTACGAGACACAGCTGTTGTCCGTAAGAAACTTTACTGTCTATCACACGAGAAAAAGAGGTGATTGAAGAAGGAACGGCAGCAGATGCTTGCAGCGGTAATTATAAGACCATAAACGTCGTTATGGTATGGTATGGAGAACTTTATTGGGTCCTGAAGGTCAACCATACGTTGACGCGGGCCGCTTCCACGTTGGGACTGTCAGGCCGAGCCCTTCAGCCACATCGCGGGCCTTCTGGACTGCCCGTAATTGGTCAGAGAGTGATTCACTCTGTAGCATTTGCCGCCACCACTCTTGTTTCTTGTCACGGTCTGTGAAGACCGCGGGGCACTGCCAAAGCATGTGGTCAAGAGTAATGATGTCATTGCACTTATTACAGTTGGTTTCAATTTCCCTCTCCGGATAGATCCTGTTAATAAAATATGGACTTGGGTATGTTCTTGTCTGTAGCAGTTTATGTGCTTCTCCCATTACAAGATAGTGTCAAAGGAAGATGGAACATTCAGTATTTGTACTGATTATCGTATGACTAATAAACAAACAGACCTGCTTCCATTTCCTATGCCCCGCATTGACGACATTATTAATTAAATAGTGGGATGTCACTGGCTTTTAAGAATTTACCTTTATAAAGGGTATTGGCAGATAGCACTCCAGGAATACTACACATATACACAGCCTTTGTGACCACATTCGATATATATGAATGTAACAGGCTCCCATTTGGCTGGAAAAATGCAGGGGCATGGTTCCAGAAAAGGATGAACACCGTGTTGGAACCTCTTAACTGGTAAATGCTGCATTGTGTACGTCGACGACACTGTTGTCTACTGTCGGACATAAGACGAACATGAGCTGCACTTATTGCAAGTTTTGAATGTTTTGGCAAAAGCAAACCTGAAGATCAATTTTAAGAAGTGAGTTATTCAAGACAGTGGTTTTTATAGGAAGGACATTTGACGGTTATACAAAGAGTACGAAGGAAGAGCCAGTGCAGAAGATTATAATTTTAACGAAAACTCATGACTTGCACTCTTTGAGGGTTTTCCTTGGTCTAGCTGGACATTTCAGGGCCTTCATCAAGGACTTCGCCACGAAAACGAGATGTTTGACAGCATTGACCCAAAAAGACGCCCCGTTCATTTGGAGCAAGGAATGCGAAGACATTTATTAACAAAATATCGTCGGATCCTGTCTTAGTACTCCCAGGCTTCAAGAAACGTTTTGAGATGTGTACGGACGCATCCCTGTATGGAACCGGCGCAGTCCTCTATCAACGAGATGCCAGCAAACCAACGAGGTGCCAACAGAATGTAAGCGGATATTACTGATACACCTTCAGCAAATCCGAAAAAGAGGCATTGGCCGTTGTCATTGCATTGCGGTACTTTCACCCTTGCCTCGAAGGTCAACACTTTAACTTGCTTACGGACAACCAAGCTTTGACTTATTTGCTGAGCATTACTCAACCCAAGGGAAGGCTTGCTCGTTGGGTCAGCGAAATTCAGCAGTTCGCATTCGACGTCGTTCACCGTCCCGGAACGAAGCTCCTCCACGCAGACGCTTTATCACGATTGCATGTTACGGAGAATGAATGAACTAAAAATCAGCATGTCGCAAGTATTTGGGAAGACAGAGGAAATTCTGTCGAAGGATTCTGTCGACGATTTCTCCAGGCAATATTAGAGGGTCGCCACTTAGTACCTTTACACCAGGTCTACTGACCTGGTGTAACGTTTCCCACTGATATCCCTGCTCCCTTCCTGCCTGTGAGGATGCATGGATTAATTTTACAGTGCGCTCCGCTCTTAAATGGAACACATGGGTGTAGAGCATGCGCCAATTTTCCCCTCTGGCAGGCAATGGGGCAGAGCCAGGAAACAAGTGAGAGGCACGCTTTTCACTGATGCACAAATCGCCTGGCTTTGTAACAGATTACTTGCGGTTGGTGGTGCTGGCACCTTTCTACACAAGTGTGAATTTGTGCGCTCACATAACTTGAGCTCGCGCCTGCACGGCATTTAGAGCGCCACCAGAGTGAGCCTTACTCAATCAAAAGTGTTCCCCTTTAACAGCAGACCGTTCGTAGTTTTTTTTTTTTTTTCCAACGTATCCTGTGGTGAAGTCCACACTCAATATGGGACTTTCACTGAAGGCTATTTTCACCCGAGTGCGCGCGCCCGCGCTTCCAAAAGGTCCTTGAAACTTCGCTAATTATACGTGCTGCGTGGTGCAGAGTATACGGATATCCCTTCATTAACTATCGAAATGAGGTTAGCTTGCCTCTTTATTTATTTATCTTTTTGCTTCCTTTTATCATTTGCAGTTTTTTCTCGAACGTTTCAATGACGGCTTGCCCTCATTTACCCCGGTACTTCTAGTGACGCGATATGAACTCTATAGGTCGCATATAGGTAGCTATTGCATGGGAGTGCACGAGCCAACTGTATCCGCTCACAATGTACGGTGTGCGCCGCCTACAGAGTGTCATGGCATTCCGCAAACACCGAAGTGGCTAGTGGTGATTACACGTTTGCGTGCGCCTAAATTACTATAAAACTTAGCTTTGTTTCACCCAAGCATGCGATGCCGTTCTTCCGAGCTTCCTTTCGGTCTAGTGCCTGCTGGCCTCTTCGCAATTTAGCTTTTCGCCAAATCTTTTCAAATCTATGCGGGGCATCTTAAGGTTGCGTAAAACGGCAAAATAGTTTATGTAGTACTTCTTGTTAATTATACCGGTGGCTACAGAAAAAAAAAAAGGAACACTGGCACACGTGCTATACGCCATATACGTCATATACGCCTCGGCGCGCGTGCTCTTACAGGCACATAACAGGCGCGAACTGCCGGCGAATTCCTCGCCGACTGCGAACGCGGGCCACCGTTAAGGAATCCCGTAGGGCGCCAACGCTGTTCCGGGCAAGCCCCCCCGCGCCCATATACGGAGCGGGTCTCGCCGGGCTGCGGTTCCGCCGCGCGCCTCCGCTGTCGACGCGGCCCGGGGCGGCCCAGCGCCCAGTCTATCGCGGCCTCGCATCAAGGATCCCGGGCCGAGGATGCGTGCCGGCCGCCGCATCCCGCGGCCAATATCTCATCGATAATCCGGTGGGAGGCGCCGAAGGAAGGCCACCGGCGCTTTGGCCAGCGGCCGATGGGGCGCCGATAAACCGGCCGCATCGGCAGACGCGCGCCCCGGCAGATGGCCATCGCGCTGATCTCCGTAAATCACGGCACGGCCCCGCGCCGGCCGCAGCGAGAAAAAGCGGCCGCGCCGCGCGAGGGTCGTGCTGCGCGGCCATGCCCGCGGCTCGCCCCACGGCGTGGCTCGCGAGGAATAATAGCAATCAGTGAAAGGGCGCCGCTCGCTTCCTGGTTCTGCCCCATTGCACGCCTGGCGGTGAGCGTTGTGGCTTTACGTGCGGGTGCCGACAGTTTCTCCGCCCGCCATCGTCTGGCTGATGAGTGTCGCGGGGGGAAGCCTATCTCCAAAACCGTATTCGCAGTCTTGAGGGGCGCAACCTTGGGAGCCCTTTTCAAACACACCCGCGTGGCGAACAATGAGCTACAAGCGGGCGCATCTTCTGCTGCGGTAGGCTCGCTCGCGGACGATTCCCGCGCTGTGACGACTCGAGCGATCTTAACCATGCACCAAAGATGCGAGTCCCGATCCCGCACTTTCATCTTATCCCTCCCGCAATGTAAGGTAGCAAACTGATTTTTTTTTCTTCCTCGTTAACCTCATTGCCTTTCACAATCTCTCTCTCTCTCTCTCCTGAAAATCAGCTCCAGGTGCTGCACTCTGCCACTCTTTTTAGCGTTGCAGCATACGGCGCCAGCACCACGCCATTCGGTCTAGTGCAGGTTGAAACCGCGTACGTGTTGCCCCTTGCACCAACGGGAATAGTTGTGCTGGCTTCGACTGTAAAGTGGCGGAACTCGTTCTGTACGAGCACAGAACTACAGTGGCGCTAATCCGACGTGAACCAGTTCTTGCAACGCAGACAGGGTCGCTTTTGACTTGGCGGTTGGTGCACTTTCTTCCCACAATTTTGCGAGCCAATTTCCTAAGCTTGTGGCAGCAAGATGGAAATTTAACGTGTGGGGACTTCCTTTGAGCAGTAATGTGCGTATAGGCTAGCACGACTGCGGAAAAACGCAGTGCGAAAGTAAGTTAATCGGAGCAGCAATACATCGCGCCACACATTTTGAGCATACGCATTACAAAAGGCCACTACTAGTGGTATATAGGGTTCCCTCCAAACAGGCACGCTCACAGGTAGGCTTCAATTCTGAGAAATGCAAATTGACCCCCGTGTGCTAAATCGTTTCGTGAAATCCTGCAACCTCGTAGTAATTGAAGGCCTGCTTTCAAGGTGATTCCTGATGTTCACGTCACAGGTGCAGTATATGAAATCGTGCAAGATGAAAGTTTCAATAGGCCAATTGTTTAAAGTAAAACGATACCCCAATAAAACGTTGTCGAATTATGAAACTCGGACACATTTTGCCAACACTTTCGAGTAGAATTCTCGAAGGAGACTACTCCTGCTCTCTATATTTGAAGAATGAAGAAATGAAGAAATGCTGTTGAGATATTTCGTGACAATTTTTCACCCTTCTCCAGTCACCTTCCGACACAGGGCGCACAAAGAGCAACGCGCCATCACGCAGCAAGCGATGGTCTGTCAGCGGCAGATATGCTTCGCAAGTATAGGAGTGTAGGTCAACGTCACGTTCCCAATTCGGAGTTCCCAATTCCGAAATCGGAGCCGTGAAAGGCGCAAAATGTCATCAACAAATATCTCAACAACGCATCCGAGCAAGGTAGCGGTTCACAGGAAGATGGAGGCTTGCAGTGATTGACCGTAGTAGAACAAAGGGAGTCGCCGGAGCCAACGCTTCGACAAGGGAACGTGTCGTTTGCCAGAAGCAACTGCTGCTCTGACGAAACGTTGGCTCGAGCGACATTACTCGTCCGACCACTGCGCTTCACTTCAACAACGGATGGGCCTTTTAAAACCGCGCAGTTTGCTTTCGCCCTTACGCGGCGAACCCCTGCATAACTGAAATAACTTTAACTTGGGTCTCCTGACCCATGGTTCCCATCACGCCACTTTCAAAGACTGTCCGTAACTTAAAACAGAGTCCCCAAAGAAATGGCCGGGGAAAATTTGACCCACCGAGAAGTCACTGAAATTGTCCGGCGTGGCCGACGTCGCCACCGACGGTCTTTCAGGCAAAGTGCGCTTGCTTTGAAGGAGACGTCTATGTCCCAACTACTTTCCACCCTTCCAGTGCCGCACGCACTATAAGTGGAGACAGGAGCCGGCAAGGCTAACTGTTCTGAATAATGGCCTCTACTATAGTATGCGCAGGTTGTCAAGGAGTCGCGGCCTGCTGCTCCTTCGCTAACATGCTCTGTACCTTCATATGATGAAGTAGCATTTGCAGATCGACAAGTCATATCCGTACTAGGGTCGTTCATGGATGTGCTCCATGTACAGTGCTCATCGACTGAAACGCGATACTCGGACCACATGGCTGCCGCCGCTTTTGGCATCGGCGCTGGGCGCTGGGTTATCGCCGAATGCAGACACCATAAAGGCTCTCGCATTCGCGCGATACATAAATTCATCAGTTGGGTGTCCCCAGCGCCCGCTGGTGGGGACACCGACAGCCACGTGCTCCGAGAATCGCGTTTCAATCGCTGAACACTGTACTCTTAAACAAACAGCACACTATACGCGTGCCCAAAGTGCAATGTATGTGCTGGCGTACACTGAGTGCAGTGCTGGCATCCCTTAAGTAGGACGATTCTGCACAAGCTACTATCCTTTAGTGGTGCATAGAAAACCCAAAAGTGTCTTACCCATTCTCAGCGCAGAGGATGGTAGGGTTCCTTCGGACAACTGCCTGCAAGAACGACTATACCCACTTCAACGTGTTGTTGATTTATTTCGCGTTTGAGTTGTGGTCTCCTCTCTTCTGGTCTTGTACTCTTTATTTATGTTCCTTTATCTTTTATTCTGCTTTCCCTTCCCCCAGTACAGGGGGACGAACTGGATCGCGCGATCTGGTTAACCTCCATGCCTCTCCCTTTATTCTTCTCTCCCTCTCTCTCTCTCTCTCTCTCTCTATATATATATATATATATATATATATATATATATATATACATATATATATATATATATATATATATATATATATAGTTACGGCGCAACCAAGAGTGAGTGGGTGCATGAACTCTTATTGGGTCCAGCAAAACGCGATAAAACGCGCACCCGGCTAATCCCACGACGGAACTGACAGATCTAGTCTGCCGGCCCGATCGCGGGCGCGTTGGACGGCCAGGATTTGGTCCTCAAAGACGGGACTTCGCGGGAGCGCGTCCCACTCTTCCTTGGTGAACTTCGGGCCCAGCGACCCGCACTCCCAGAGCATATGAGGCAAAGTAGCAACTTCACAACAGGCCACGCAAGAACAATTCGTATACATCTCGTTACTTGGGTAGGAGTTCGTTTGCAAGAGTCTGAGCGTGACCGCCTGCGGCCTGCTTAGCTTGGAGTGATCGAGGCGGCGGGAAAATCCTTCTCTCTAAGTAAAAGAATTTAGTAAGTTCATTGTGCGTGATAGGAGCGTCTCTGTGTCCGTGGAGAGAGTCACCCAATCCGAGGGCAGCGTGGTCGGTAAAGCCCCGCGCAGCCTCGTGGGCAGACTCGTTGAAATTCAGAGGAACCCCCCCCCCCCCCTCAATCACAGGAAACCAACGGATGGAGTGTATGGAGGTGTCGCCTTGTTTGGCGCCTTTCAGAATTTGAATTACCTGCCGGGCTACTCGGCCTTTCTGGAATGTCCTTACGGCCACTTTCGAATCGCTATACACCCTTTCTCTCCGACCGTCTTGCATGGCGAGTGCAATGGCCACTTGCTCGGCCACCTCGGGGTTCGTCGTCCAGACGGAAGCACAGTTGATGACTTTGCCCAGCGTGTCCACGACGGACACCGCAAAAGCCTTGCCGTCTCGGTATGCAGCCACGTCCATGAAGCTTGCTTCGGTCTTGTCCTTGTTTATTTACTTCAGTATATTCAATGCTCTTGCCTTGGGACGACCTGCGGTGTGAACGGGGTGAGCGTTGCGGGGCAAAGGGGCGACCACTATCTTCTCCCCTATTTCTCTGGGGATTTGGGTGTTTTCAGGCAAGTTCTTGGTGGGTGCGAGTCCGATCTCCTCGAGGATACGCCTGCCGGCCGGCGTGGTGGACCAAGAGTGGTGCCGGTCAGAAGACGATTTGACGTGTGTAGGTGCAATCGGTTTCGACAGTCATCTTGTTTACGTATCATCGTCTCTCTTTTAAATATTGCATCTACATCTTTACATGCGACTTTTGCAACGTAACAAATTGCTAAAAGGTATGCGGTACCCGCGAGAAAGAACAACGGAGCTCCGCAGTGGTCGTCACCTCGGACTGGACAACATGACGGACGAAGCCGGACCCGATATGGCACGACCCACATCAACGCCTACAAGCCCGACGGTTGTGCTGGCTCAGCCGCGGGATGCAGGAACGTTCTGCGGTACCGACCACCTCGACGTGAAAGACTGGATCGCCACGTATGAACGTGTAAGTGCCCACAATAAATAGGATCCGACTATGATATTTGCTAACTTGGTCTTCTACCTACAAGGCACGGCGAAGGTGTGGTATGACAACCACGAGGAAGAGCTTAACGACTGGGACACGTGCAAACAGAAGCTGAGGGACCTGTTCGGCCGTCCCGCCGGGCGGAAGAGCATCGCTAAGAAAGAACTAGCGGCCCGCGCCCAGACGTCCACAGAATCGTACGTCTCTTACATCCAGGACGTGCTCGCTCTGTGCCGTAAGGCCGACAGCGATATGGCTGAGCCAGACAAGGTTGGGCATGTACTGAAGGGGGTCGCTGACGATGCTTTCAACCTGCTCATGCGCAAAAATTGTTAACAGTACAGGAAATCATAAGAGTGTCAACGCCTTGAGCAGGCCAAGAGCCGCCACATTGCAACGCCGTTCGCTCGTCTGCCGAACACAGCTGCGACATCCTTTTGTGATGACAGGCTAGGAGTACAGCGACCATCTTCATCAGATCACCTGACGCGGATACTGCGGCGAGCACTTGAAGCTATGACTCCTGCAGCCCTTTTTTCCCGCCCCATGTGATCCGAACAACTTGCCTACAGCACCATTTGTGCAGGCGATATTCCGCGAAGAACTCGCTAATCTTGGAGTTCATTCTGTATGTTCCTTTGGTGCTTCACACCTGTCTCATCCTTCAGGTCCATCGACTGGTGCGCGGTATCCTACACGCTACCGAAATCCAGCCGAGTGGCGAACCGCAGACGATTGGCCAATCTGTTTTGGCTGCCGGCGTATCGGTCACGTTGCTTGCCATTGTAACAACCGTACTGTCTTTTCCCTTCTGCGACCACCATTCACCAGTTGTTATCACCCCGAACAGAGCGAGCGTCGTTACCAGCCTCCATTAGCACCACAACAGCCAAACAATGACGATCGAGCTCCTTGAAACAGTCCCTCGTCGTCATGCCGACGTCACCAGTCCCGTTCGCCACGAGCTCGTCGACCATAGCCCCTATCGCCGCAGGCTCAACGCCCACAGTCCCCGATGCAGCCCTTACGCCCGTCTCCGGAAAACTGAGCTATGCAGCTCCCGGAGGTGATGCTGCATTGACGACTCGACCGCAAAACCCTTTGATCACTTTGCCGACCAAACAGAACTTGATGGACGTTTTAGTCGATGGCGTCAATGACCCAGCACTCACTGACACTGGCGCGCACGTACCCGCGATAAGTGCCCAATTGCGCCGACGCCTGAACAAAGTTCTCACACCCACTGGATCACGCACCCTCCGCGTCGCCGACAAAGGAACGCCTATATACCGTGCTTGGCATGTGCACCGCTCGCGTTGGCATCGCGGGGCGCCTAACGACTGTTTTGTTTGCAGTTTTGGAACAATGCCCTTACGACGTTATACTCGGCTTAGACTTTCTATCGTCCCATTCAGCCTTCTTTGAATGCGCGTCTAGTGTCATTCAGCCTGAACTGCCCCACGGCTGCGATAGTCCACCAGTCACACAACCACGGTTATGCTCTCCCGAAGACATCCGCCTGTCGCCTCAAGACACTATGTACGTCACTCTATATATGGTCGTTCCCATCTGTTCCTGACAGCGTCTATGTACTACGTCCCACCGCTGACATACTGCTTGAAAGTAATCTAATTTGGCTGTTCCCCATACCGTGATCACTGTTACAGGCGCTTCCTCTCCTTAATTTCAGCTGCTCGACTCAAATTCTTCCCAGAGGCATGTCTTTGGGCGTGACATCTCGCCTGCGAATGATTGCGAGATATCGGCTCTTGACGCCGGAATTCCGTCGCCGTCTACAGGAACCTCCGATTCACCGACTCTTACAGATGAACTTAGCAATATGATTGCATCTGATCGTCTTTCGGCACAAGCTGCTGACTTCCACCGTCTCTTGGAAACTTACCGCGACATTTTTTACCTTGACGGCCGCCCTTTTGCCCAGACATCGGTAGTCACCCACCGTATTTACGCCGACGACGCCAATCCGATACGCCGCCGGCCGTACCGTGTTTCATATGCTGAACGACAAGTAATACAAGGAGAAGTCGATAAGATGTTGACTAAAGGTGTTATCGAGCCATCATGCAGTGCGTGGGCGTCCCTTGTTGTCCTTGTTAAGAAGGACGGCAGTTGGCGCTTTTGTGTGGATTGCAGACACCTCAATGAAATTACACGCAAGGATGTCCACCCCTTACCGCGTATTGGTGACGCCTTGGACTGCTTGCACGGCGCCAAGTACTTATTATCGTTAGACTCCCTATCAGGCTATTGGCAAATCTCGGTAGATGACATGGACCGTGAAAAAACTGCTTTCGTAACACCTGACGGCCTCTACCAATTCAAGGTTTTACCGTTCGGCCTCTGTAATACCCCGGCAACCTTCGAAAGAATGATGGACTTCTTAATTCGCTGCTATATATGGTCCACATGTCTGTCTTATCTAGACGATGTCATAGTCTTTTCACCAACTTTCACGAGTCATCTAACGCGTCTATCGGCTATTCTTGCTGTTTTTCGATGCGCCAGCCTGTAATTGAACTCATCAAAGTGCCACTTTGGACGTCGTAAAATTACCGTTCTTGGCCATCTCGTCAGTGCCACTGGCGTTCAAGCTGGCCTTGACAAGATCCGCGCTGTCCCTAACTTTCCTGCTCCGTCTTCCGCCGTAGACGTAAGAAGCTTTGTTGAACTATGCTCCCATTTCCGTCGTTTTATCAATAATTTTGCCGAAACAGCTCGCCCACTCACCGACTTACTTAAGACGGACGTTCCTTTCCCATGGGGCCTTGCTCAAACCAAAGCCTTCTCCACCCTCGTACACTTGCTCGCGGCTCCCCCATTGGTGGCTCAGTATGACCCATCTGCCGCCACTGAACTTCACACGGACGCCAGTGGCCATGGAATTAGGGCTGTACTTGTGCAATGGCAGCGTAACGCAGAGTGCATAATTGCATACGCCAGCCGCCTCCTGTCACACGCCGAGAGGAATTTTTCAATTACCGAACGGGAATGCCTGGCGTTAGTTTGGGCAATCGCCAAATTCCACCCTTACTTGTAGGGCCGCACATTTTCCATGGTTACCGATCAGCACGCCTTGTGCTGGCTCTCCACACTTAAAGACCCCACATACGATTAGGTTGATGGGCGCTACGGCTCCAAGAATATTCATTTGCTGTTTTATACAAGTCAGGCCGTTTGCACAAGGACACCGACTGGCTCTCCTGTCATCCTGTCGACCGCCCTGAATGTGAAGCGCATGACACCAACTCTTGTGTGCTGGCCATTTCTGACCTGGACGAAATCCGCACTGAACAACTGCGTGATGACTGCTTACATGCTCTCATCCATCGTCTCAATTCTGAACATTCGGAGCCTACGCTCTGCATGTTCAGAATTGAGACGACGTTTTCTACCGTCGCAGCTTACGCCTTGAAGGACCAGAATTTTTACTCGTTGTACCATGCCATCTCCATGGAGACATCAGTTCTCGAGCAGTTGCATGACACCCCTCCCTACTGCAGGTCACCTCGGCGTTTAGCGCACTTACGATCGTGTACGGCGCTGCTTTAACTGGAAAGGCCTGTACCATTCTGTGCACTGCTACGCTGCAGCCCGTGCGCTCTGTCAGCGCGGCAAAAACCTGCTGTGCTACCCCCTGGACTCCTTCACCCCTTCGATGCACCCTCAGGACCATTCTGTGGCGTCGATCTCGATCTTCTCGGCCCTTTTCCGACGTCGAAAACTGGCAATAACTGGTTCGTTGTTGCGACTGATTACGCGACCCGGTACGCGCACAAGCTGCGCAACTGAGGTGGCAGATTTCCTTTTACATGACGTCATCCTCCATTACGGCGCACCCTGGCAGCTCCTCACCGATCGCGGCCGCACCTTCTTGTTCACAGTAGTTGAAGACCGACTTCGCTCCTGTTCTGCCGAGAACAAGCTTTCCACCGCCTACCACCCACGGACGAACGGAATGACGGAGCGCCTCAATCGCACGTTGACAGAAATGCCGTCTATGTACGTTTCTGACGACCACAGTGATTGGGACAGCACGTTACCCTTCGTGACCTTCGCCTATAATTCGTCTCGTCACGAGACCGCTGGCTTTTCACCCGTTTACCTTCTGTTCTACCGCTACCCTTCCTTGCCCTTTGACACAATGATTCCTTCCTCGACGAACACTCCCACTGAATGTGCTCAAGACGTCTTCGCCCGCCCGGGCTCACACTGCGCGCCAGATTGCCGGCTCCTGGCTCACTGAGTCTCAGGCCACGCAGAAGATCCGGTACGACAGCCGGCATCGGGACGTTCGATTTCCTCCTGGCTCCGTTGTCCTCATATGTGGACAGCATGTCACCGCGTCGGCTTGTCTGAAAAGCTGCTGCTGCGCTACACAGAACCCTACGCTATAGTGCGTCAGCTTGGCGATGTGAACTACGAGATCGCTCCGCTGGACTCGCGTGTCCCCACGGACGTTGTGCACGTGTCCCGGCTGAAGCCTTACTTTGTCGAAAGTTCACCTCTTTATAGTCAGCGTCAAGACGGCGCCTTTCCAGGCGGGGGTTATTTTACCGCGCAACCAAGGGTGGCGCTAGTCAGAAGAAGACGATTTGAAGAGTGTATGTGGAATCGATCTCGACAGCCATCTTGTTCATGTATCGTTGTCTCTTGTAGGATAGGATAGGGATAACTTTAATAAAGTGCCGGCAAACGACGGTTGAACGCGTCGTGACGCTGGCCAAGCGTCGACCCGGGGTTATACCCTACTCTGCACTACCCCAGTTGGGCCCGTTTGTAGTGGGTCATGAGGCTTGCACTTTTCGAGCGCACCCCGGGCCTGCTGGACGGCCCATAGTTGTGAGTCCTTGTCTGCAGACTGCACTGCACCTTGAAGTTCGGGCGGGTAAGTCCTGGAGATAGCTGCCGTTGGGAACCTGGCACAGTCCCACATGATGTGCCATTGGTCCGCCGGACTCGCTGCACAAACACCGCACAGCCCAGTCGGATAGAGCTCTGGGTGAAGCGTCTCCGCGTTTCCTCCTCTATCTAGCCCGGCCGTGGTGGCGCATGGCTGTCCGCGCGGCTGAGAGAATATGCGGCCCACGCACCCGCCGTGGTTGCTGTTGGGCTAATGAGCACGAGCTCGCGGGATCGAATCCCGGCCACGGCGGCCGCATTTCGATGGGGGCGAAATGCGAAAACACCCGTGTACTTAGATTCAGGTGCACGTTAAAGAACCCCAGGTGGTCAAAATTTCCGGAGTCCCCCACTACGGCGTGCCTCATAATCAGAAAGTGGTTTTGGCGCGTAAAACCCCCTAATTTAATTTTCTTTAATGCGGCCCACGCACCGTATCCTGCAGGTAATCTGCGCCTGGTGCAAAATCTCGGCGTGTCGAGATGGCCGGTCGCTTCATGTACCTCGTCTTCCCGCACGCGTAGTGTTCGATGTCGCGTAATTTCCAGTTTCAGAGACGTAATAAAGCGAGAGGCAACACGAAGCGTTCGTTCCCCGTTATTTGCGCTCTTCATCACGCCAGCGTTTTGACCGCGAGTATTCGCGGTCATCGAGTGAGAGCTGTTGATATGTGCCTGTACGCTCACGACACCGTGCTTTTAATTTTGTTACAGGTAAATGTTTGCTGCAATTTATACGGCGGGACAAACTATGAACCTTATTTCGTGTATCTTACTATACTTTGCTATGGTTACCATTGCTCCGGCTTTCAGCCGAAACCAGTGGCGTAGCTAGGTCACGTGGCACCCGGGGCCCTTAGGTCTTCTGTCACCCCCCCCCCCCCCCCCCCCGCTGAGTGTAGCCGGCGGAAAGAGGGGTTTCTTCAGACGTATATGACACTCCCCCCCTCCCTCACTGGCCCTTTGCATCCGGGGCCCACGGCCCCCCGGCCCCCCCTGTTGCTACGCCACTGGCCGAAACTGCAATTTTTGATGTCAAACGTGTTTCATTTCGGTCAGCATAGCGGGTCACTTGCTAAAACCGCATTTAACGAAAGCATGTAATACTATTATCGCGTATATATTTGCAATCGTTCCACTCACGAGCCTTACTTCGGTGTCGTAGTGTAGAGGAAATAAGTCATTAATTGATCATGCGTGGGTCGCATGCGCAGATGACGCCGTTGTCACTCCACGCATGACGCAAGTGGAGCTAAATTTTGCAAAAAAGAGGTGAGGCGTGCAGACAGGACAGTCTGCACGCCTCACCTCTTTTTTGCATGATGAATCCTTACCAACTAGCTCAGCTTTCTGTCGTTCTAAGCTAAATTTTGCCTCTCGCTCGGCGTTCAGAGAGGCATAGCTCGGCAGTACGTTTGTCGATCCGAGCGGGAGTGGTCGCGTTTGAGAGAGCTCAGTCAGCCATTGAGTATAAACTATCAACCTCCGGTAATGGCGTCCAGTAATGGCGTGAAGGGACTCGGGCAGCAAGACAGAAGGATGCCAATTCGCGTCCCATCAACCTTTGACCATGGTGGGCCCACTACGAATAGGGAGCGAGCACGATTGCAAGCTTGCACCGTAAGACTCTAACTCTAGCTGTATCATAAGTTAAGCATGGAAGCTTTGTAATGCGCGAATAAAGTTCACTTGTGCATTTGGTTACGTCATTTTTATGCTCTAGAGTCAGGTAATGGCGGGGTCGGTGGCCTTTTGTGGACCCGTCTAGAGTCGGTGTCCACGCTGCGTTAACCTATGGATAGGGGCTATGCTTACGCTGACCAGTAGGTCAGCGTAAACATAGTGCATGGATTGATTGATTGATTGATTGATTGATTGATTGATTGATTGATTGATTGATTGATTGATTGATTGATTGATTGATTGATTGATTGATTGATTTTATAGAAGAATAATCGCTAATGGTCGGGGCCCCTAGTCCAGGGCTCCGCTGGCTCTTGCCATCTTCTCAGCTCTCTGGATCAGCTTGAGCTGGTCGTCGAGGGCCGAGCTGGACAGCAGTACCTCCCATTGCTCCCTCGTGGTGTTCGTGTCGGGGTGTTCTATGTTGTGTAGCGTGCACTCCCACGTAATGTGGTATAGGGTTGGTGTGGCCCCGCACCATGGGCATTCGTCCCTGTAGGCTGTGGGGTCTAGGCGATGTAGCGATGTAATATGTGTAGGTTCGTGTAAGTGCCTGTCTGGATCCTACACGAGGCAGCGGCATCCTCTGTCTTTAGATTTCGATGGGTTGGGCGCGCACATTTGCCCGTGAAAGTTGTCGAAATGCGTTAAGTGCGAACACCTCACAATTATTCAGCATGCAGCCAGGAGTTAAGTGATGCACTGCCTATATAATGCCTACATGCACTAAGGCGCACAATATAGGTACACTTCACTCGCAGGCTACACTGCTGAATGGTTTAAACCCTGAATTATTGTTTCCGCAGTTTGTGCATTCCGTAAACTTTTGTGGACAGGCGTTAACCAACGAGCACCAACGCAGGCTAGCTGATCTTTGTCCTAAACAACGGGCATACTGAGCACTTAGTGGATGAACGTATAGTACGCGAGGAACAAGTAGAGGGAGAGAAAGAAAGAAGTGAGAAAGGAAAGACTGTGGTGGTGGTGGTGGTTGTGATGATGATGATGATGATGCTTTTTTTGTTGCAATTGAATTTGTAACCGCATTACAGTTTGCAAAGGGTAAATTCCGATGTGCCATAAAATAATTAAACACTGAATTAGTTATTTTTGTTAATTAGTCGATTATGCATTTTCACATCTCTTGAAGGTAATGTCCGCCTCTATAGTTAATCGAGCTGAAAAACTAGAACTGTGCTATCTGTCACAGGTGATTAAAAAAAAGTCGGAGTTTCGCCCGAAAGGCGAAGCATCGATTGGGATAGCAAGTTAGTGGACAGCTAGCTATACCAAGTAAGGAATAGCAGTTTTATCGCCCGCATAAACTTGTAAGCATATGTACACTAACTAATTTAACAAGCATGATGTCACGCGTGCACAAGCAAACATGAAAACATTTCACTCAGTGGCCGCTTGACACTCGCTGTCAAAACGCTGGAGCGAGGAAGCGCGGCAGCAGTAGCGAGCGAATTAACCTTCGTGCGCGCGATGGAGGACGGCGGGCTTCCTCCCCTTACGTGCGCGATTTGAGCCTCGATCGCCAGCTCAACCTCGCACGGTTTCACTTGCACATACAGCGCAGGGCGCGTGGCGATGTTATCGCCCTTTGACTTTATGCGGAACCTTACGGCGACTGCGACGGCAGAAATGCGCCTGGAGTGCCCGTATAATTGCTACCGCAATAAAATCTGCATAGATTTGTGCCTGGCGATCCTTTGGAACAAAGCAGGCTTCACCGGCAGACTTGCAGCTGTCACGGGTGCTGATCACGCCTCATCGTTCACTCAAGGCAACTCAATCAGCGTCACCTGAGTCTTACGGACAAGCAGTCATGTTCAAGGACAGCAGTCATGGACAAGCAGTCACTACCGCGAAGACATGACAGAGTGACCGTCACGAAGAAGCCACTAATTGATGACAGGGTCATTGTCAAGGGCTGCCGGGGAAAGGCCATCAACGTTGGAGACAAGCAAGCCGGTCACGGTGGGACGTTGGAGACAAGACAGCCGGCAACGGTGGGACATTGGAGACAGGAGGTGGTGGACCGTTCGGCGTTTGTGATTGGCCAGTGAATTCCCTCGTCGAGTGGAAGAGGAAAATAAACGGCATAAAAAGCGCATCTTGACGGCTGTGGAGAGAGGCTTGGACAGGCAAAGACTCTAGCATGTAGTGTGCTCCGAGAGTTGGAGCCGTGTTTGTAAAACTCGATCATGTACTTTTGTTTATAAACCTCTTTCTCGTCTCTTAAACGTCGCTCGGGACCTTTCTTTCTCCCGGCACCTGGCACGGCACCATCCATAGAACCTTCGTGGCCGTATGGACCCCCGACTTCACAACAATAGCCTAAAATGTTGTCCAAGGCACATCTTGAAATCTATGTGAAACGGTTAATCAAGTGCATTAAATTTGCCCATTTCATTCCTGCGCCTTTGGCGTAAAGGAAACTGGCGCGCATGCTCCCGCGCACCCATTCCGACGCGATGTGACGCACGCGGTGATCAAGTCAAAGAGCTATGGTGGCGTTGGTACGATTGTGGTCCAATGGTTAGAACATCGGGCTGCAGCAATGGGGGACCGCGATTCCGTGTCCCATCATCGGGCATGTAATTCAACACTTCTTTTTTCAAGTGCGTGTTTTTCGGCAAGACTATGGCGTTGCAGCACCCAGCGGCCACGGTCAGGAAAGTCCAGGAGGCTTTGCTAAGAAAGCTTTGCTTTAAATGTCACCCGGTATATGAAAAGGCACTTGATTCAGTAGAGATGCCAGCAGTCATGGAGGCATTACGTGATGAAGGACTACTGGCGGCATATAGGTGGATATTTTGTGAAATATCTACAGATTCCACAGCTACCTTGCTTCCCCACAAGACAAGTAAGAAATTGCCTATCAAGAAAGGGTCAGGCAAGGAAACACAATATCTCCAATGCTGTTCACTGCATGCTTAGAAGAAGTACTAAGTCTATTAGACTGGGAAGGCTTAGCAGGGAGGGTCAACGGCGAATATCTCGGCAACCTTCGGTTTGCAGATGGCATTGTCCTGTTCAGCAACACTGGGGATGAATTGCAACAAATCACTGAGGACCTTAACCGAGAAATTGTAAGAGTAGGATGGAAGATTAATATGCAGAAGACAAAGGTATTGTTTAATAATCTGGAAAGGGAGCAAGAATTCATGATCGCCAATCAGCCTCTAGAGTCTGTGCAGGAGTACGTTTGTCTAGGTCGATTACTCGCAGGGGACCCTGATCACGAGAAGGAGACTTAAAGAAGAATAAGTTGGGTATGCATACGGGCAGCCATTACCAAATCTTGCCTGGGAGTTTACCGTGCACTGTCGTTGAAATGAAATGTGAATGATTATTGCAATCTACCGGCGCTAACATACGGGGCAGAAACTTTGGAGGTTAACAAAGAAGCTTGAGAACAAGTTAACGACCGCGCAAAGAGCGATGGAACGAAAATTGTTCGACGTATTGTTAGGAGACGGGGAGAGAGCGGTGTGAATTAGAGAGCGAATGGGGAATGCCGATATTCTAGTTGATATTAAGAGAAAAAAATGGAGCTGGGCAGGCCACGTAATCCGTAGGGCAGATAACCGGTGTACCATAAGAGTTACAGAATGGGTGCCAAGGGAAGGGAAGCGCAGTCGAGGACGGCAGAAAATTAGGTGGCGTGATCAAATTAGGAAATTTGCAGGTGCAAGTTGGAATCAGCCAACGCAAGATGAGGGTAGTTGGAGAAAGCTGGGAAATGCCTTTGTCTTGCAGGGGACATAAAACTAGGCTAACGATTATGATGATGATACAGCTTCCTCCTCCGAGTGGGACTGACCGTGATGGGCAAAGGTAGAATACGATATTCTTTATCTTATGACTGCACACGGTGCATGCGAAACGATTGTGATGTCGAACAGCCCAATCTTGTTCCCGAGATACGTCGCAGGACATTTATCGCCACGTTAATGTTCGATTCCGTGGGTTTTATCTGCGGTGCCAATTTTAGTCCTCTGTCAAGGACAAGACCCAAGAACTCGCGCTGTCGTACATGATTCAGTTTTTACACATAGCCGCTAAACTTCTTCAGCAGTTTTCTTCGGAATGGGAGAACAGCACTCTTCTCATGCGAGAAGCCTTGCCTCGGCTGTTTAGGAACTCGTAGATATCTAGGCCACCTTGCAGGTTCATGGATGCCTGAGCTTGACATCCGCATGCACAGATCGTCTGCATAAAGTTGTCGGGCTGGATGCTTTGTCACGCGAAAGCATCGGCTGTTGATGCGATTCACTATACGCAGTGTGTATCCGGAGGCTTGGTAATATATAGAGGCGCGCCCCCGCCGCGAAGACACGCATCCGTCGAACAGTCGGCGAGGCAGGCGATAAACGCTTGCTCGCGCGCTCAGCGGCGGACAAATCGCGCCGACTCCATGCGGTCGGACAACGCGGGCGCTATCGCCGCGCGGCCGCCGCTGCGCGCCTGCGTGACCCCTGCCGGCTGACCGGCGGTCGCAGCATGCTAGAGACCGCGGAAATCCTCGGAATTCCGTGCCAACGAATTGATTTATGCGGCGCCCGCAGGTTTCGTTCATTTTCGTCTATAAGTGCCACGCGGATATCTGCGACGACAAGATGCCAGTCTCTCCGAGCGTCGACGGTCGTCCGGCCCTAGGCCTAGCGCCCGGATGGCACGTAAAGGCGAGAGCCGGCGGCGGGTGACAAGCTTCCCGGATCGAGCAAGAATGGACCGCCGATACAGCACTATCGCGAGGCACACCCTCGGCGCACGGCCTCCGCCGCTCTCGGCTCCTGGCGAACAGTCGGCCGCGACAATTGTGCAGCGGATCGCAGACGGGTGAAGGAGGCTGGGGGCGCAGGAAGAAACGAAAACAAGGAGTATGTGCATCATAACCGAGGTCTCGGGTCGCCTCGCGGAGCGCATAAACCTGTTCTTGAACTGACTAAGCTGTTCGCAGGCAGCCCCTCTGTCAATGAAGAAACAGCTGAGTGAAATATCACGGCGCACTTGGCAAACACTTGATTACGAGCCGTCGCTCGAAGAACGCGCGGTCCGAGGCGTCCAGCCACGCTCCCTCGCAGGCGTGGCGGCGGCTCGCGCCATTCTGCGCACGTAGCGCCTTATCGGCGCCTGACGCGCGACCGCACGGGGTGCCCCCCCTCCATTACCTTCGCTGTGAGACGGGAGACAAAAAGCCGGCAAGCATGGCACAAGATCGCGACACTGTCCGCCTCAATTTTTATGCCTCCAAATCTCCAGCCGCTCTGAAGGTGCGGCCAAGCGAGGACAGGAAACGCGACACCCCATAAAAGCGTAAAAGCGGCAGCGTGGAGGCAGCCTTTCCTGGCTCTAAAATACTGTCGCAATCGGCTGCCGCTGTCCTACCGAACGCAGCCACTTTAGCGTGCGAGGCAACCAGTATCTTGACCAGTCTACTATAGATACTCCCCAAAATGGCTTATTCATCTCACGTACCACGCATTATCAGAAAGCTGAATTTCATCGTCAAATTGCGAATAGCAAAGTAACCGAAGCCGGCTTGAGATGTGCTGCCAGAAACGTCTTTGTTGTCAGCGACGCTGAACACTGAAGGGCGCGCGTGGGAAGGATCGTCTGGAAACAGACACCACAGTCGGAAGCTGCGCACCCCGTGTTACCTTGTTGCCGGCACAACACATTAAATGATGGGGAATCTGCGCAGTCAGCTTCGCATTGGGCGTTGAAACACTTCTATTCACGTGCAGTCCCGGTGCGCCCACACAGGACGGTAGGAGCAGACGTTGCGCAAGGAAGATAGCACTCGGTGCGACACCTCGACGTTCTCCTGATGCGAGCGGACTGTTGGAATCGCACCGCTGGCACGAGTTGATGGGGTCTCGGTGCTGACGCCCGTTATTGCCAATGGGTCGCAAGCCCCAAGGGTAGCGTTGGCCTAGCGGCCTGGGGCACTGGAAGCATCTGAAGGTCCCGGCAAAGCATGAGAAGACTGGTAACAGAACAACTTGTTTATTCTAACATAGCAAAAGAGCGGCCGGTCAGTTCGACCGAAGTGGAGAGACGGGAGAGCACGTAACTCAACAGTACAAATCGGAGCCTCTCTCCTGGCGTCCGGGGGCAGCTGCTCTTATACTCTCGGCGTCGCGGTCCAAAAGGGAAGGTCACGGGATGAAGGTCACGGGACGGCGCAGCAGGAGCCCACGACGGCGCGAGCGGTTGAGCCGAGAGACCTGCTGAACCGAGTGTAGTGACGCATCGCCAACCGCCCACACGACGGCGCGAACGGTTGAGCCGAGAGACCTCCAGGCTCCTCATTCGGGGAACTCCGCTCCCCGGCTGCCGCGCTTTGACAAGCGAGGGCACACACACACACACGCACACACGAAGACACGTGGCACTGAAACACGCCTGGACACGCTTGGCGGGTAGGCGTCGCGGCGGCGTCGGACGGGCCAAAATGTCCGCCGCTTTGAACAAAGCCCCGGCGTCCGTTGCATCCGCGCCGGCATTACCGCGCGTTGTAGGCGAAACGTAACAGACCGCCCCGCCGGGGGAAGGAGATCCCGATGGTCAGGGGACGGCATCCGCTGTCCGGAGGGATGTCGCTCGATGATGCTCATAACCGAAGTCGGGCGTCCTTTGGCGTTTCTTGAGCGCAGCGCACAGAGAAGCCCTCGTTCTCACGTTCAGGTGCCCACAGGACACTGCAAAGTGACTTCGGGAGAGTTGACATTTTTGTTCTCGTTTCCGGCAAGCGTTAGAACCACGCCTGAAAGTCAACCGCTCAGTCAGCAAGCACGGCACAACCCTCACTAAGCCCTGCCAGGCTCTTTCCCCTTTTATACTGCTGCCTAGTTCCTTACAGTAGTTTAGCAGCACTCAGAACGCGTCCACAAATCGAAAAAATTGCACTAAAAAGCACATCATCACTTTGAAACACTACACAAAAGCAATAGGTTAAAAATCCTGCCTCAGGAAGAAAAACATCAGTAACAAGCAATTTTGAGGCTGATTCTCACGTTAGGGGCTTCGACTTAAGCCATCGGCGTTACCGTTGAGACTCCCCTTTTTGTAACGCACCTCAAAGGAATATTGTTGCAAAGCGAGGCTCCAGCGCAGGAGGCGGCCATTTTTGGGAGAGATGGTCTGCAGCCATTGGAGAGGGCAGTGATCCGTTTCAATGATAAACCTCGAGCCGGCTAGGTAACATGACAATTTCTGAACGGCCCACACGATACACGCACACTCTTTCTCGGTGGCGCTATACGCCTGCTCACGACTCGTCAGCTTACGACTAGCATACAGGACGGGGTGTTCTACTTCTCCATTTTCCCGTTGGCACAGTACAACGCCCATGCCTCGCTCACTAGCATCACACTGAACAACGAACCCTTTTGTGTAGTCGGGCGATCGTAGCACAGGCTGGCTTGTTAGGGCGCTCTTTAGGGCGCTAAAAGCTCTTTCCTTCGTCTCATCCCAGACGACTGTTTGCGGCTCTGTCTTTCTTAGAGCATCCGTCAAGGGAGCCGCGATATCAGAGTACCTGGGGATGTACCTCTGATAGTAGCCGGCGACACCTAAGAACGACCGAATATCGGTCTTCGTACGCGGTTGCGGGAAGTCTCGCACAGCGGCCACCTTTATTTCAGAGGGGCGGCGTCGACCCCGACCAATCACGTGTCCGAGGTAGACAACCTCGGCCTGTGCTAACTGGCACTTGGGAGCCTTGACTGTCAAGCCCGCATCGCGCAGGCGGGTTAGCACTGCCCGCAAGTGCGCCATATGTTCCGGCCAGGATGCGGAGAATATCGCTACGTCGTCTAGATACGGTAAAGCGAATTCTTGCTGTCCCCGCAACACTTTATCCATGAGGCTTGAAAAGCAGTATGGCGCGTTCTTCAAACCAAAACTCAAAACTTTAGGACGGAATGTCCCCATTGGTGAAATGAACGCCGCATACCTACTAGCCTCTTTTGTAAGTGGAACCTGCCAATAACCCCTGACAAGATCTAGGGTGGAAATAAACTGAGCGCTACTCACTCTCTCAAGGCGCTCCTCGATGTTAGGGATCGGATAAATTTGATCCTTAGTGATGGAATTAAGCCTGCGGTAGTCGACGCAAGGACGAGGTTCCTTGCCCGGTACCTCAACTAAAATCAAAGGGGAGGTATAATCACTCTCACCCGCTTCAATAACACCGAGCTGTAGCATTTTCTTTACCTCAGCCTCCATAATCTCGCTCTGGCGGGGTGACACCCGGTACGCCTTGGATCGTACTGGCTCTGGGGAGGTAAGTTCTATGTCATGAGTAAGGACAGAAGTCCTACCAGGCCTCTCAGAGAACAGACCTTGAAACTCTTGTAAGAGCTGGTGTAGTTCGGTTTTCTGCTCAGGCGACAGCGATGCTTTACTTATTAAGTCACTAATGACTTGATCGGTGTCTTTCCTGTTCGTCACTGAGCCTAGTCCCGGAAGCTCGACCGGAAGCTCTTCTAACTTTCCCGCATCGGGAATTTCCTCTCCAGTATCTGGTGCCTTTAACGCTACAGGCTCAATTTTATCCCGTTCGGGCGTGCTCCGAATACCAGCTTGCTGCGCCTCTGACCCTTTCTCATCGTTCAACAACGTCGGCCCCGCAACTACCGCCTTTGCAGCGAGCTCCCGAACCTTCGATCTGGTTAAGGCCTGAACGCTAGCCTCACCAAACAAAAGCCCCTTCTCGCGCAGGAGGTGATCGGACCTGTTCGAAAATAAGTACGGGTACTGGGGGGGCAGCATAGATGACACTGCGGCCTCCGACTCAAGTGCTCCGAAAGGTCCTTCAATAAGCACTTTTGCTACCGGCAGACACACGCTATGAGCTTCCACTGCTTGCTTGATCCATGCGCACTCGCCCGTGAACATATCGGGTTCTACGTAAGAGGGATGAACTACATCCATCGTAGCTGCGGTATCGCGAAGCACTCGGCACTCTTTCCCGTTCACGAGGAGGTCTCGCATGTAAGGCTCGAGAAGCTTGATGTTCTCGTCAGTGCTGCCTAATGAAAAAAACACGACTTTTGGTTTTGTTTCTGGGCACTGCGCCGAAAAGTGACCCGGCTTCTGGCACGTATAACACAGGCGCGCTTGCCTCGCCTCGAAACGCTTTCTGCGTTCGGCTTCGGCTGCCGCCGTCTCCTTACGTTCGGTCGGACACTGCGCCGAAAAGTGACCCGGCTTCTGGCACGTATAACAAACGCGCGCTTGCCTCATCTCGAACCGCTTTCTGCGTTCGGCTTCGGTTGCCGCCGTCTCCGTACGTTCGGTCGGACTGCTTTCACTCGCATCCGCACTACGTGTATCCCCCTTTGCTCTCAAGGGCGTGAACTTCGGCCTCTCAAACTTGGAGCCAAATTCACCCTTTTGACCGTCCTTAGCTCCGCGAGCCCGACGCGTCACAAACTCCTCGGCTAACTCAGCGGCTCTAGCCACCGTACTAACGTCTGGCCTATCCAAGACCCAGTACCGCACGTTCTCAGGTAACCGACTATAAAACTGTTCTAGCCCGAAACACTGCAGAACTTTCTCGTGGTCACCAAACGCTTTCTCTTCTTTGAGCCACTCCTGCATGTTTGACATAAGCCTGTAGGCAAACTCTGTATATGACTCACTTTTGCCTTTCTCATTTTCCCGAAACTTCCGACGGAACGCCTCCGCTGACAGCCGGTACTTTTTTAGCAGACTCGATTTCACTTTGTCGAAATCCTCTGCCTCCTCTCTCTCTAAGCGAGCGACTACGTCGGCCGCCTCGCCGGGTAGCAAAGTGAGCAAGCGCTGTGGCCACGTTTCCCGAGAGAACCCCTGCTTCTCGCACGTTCGCTCAAAGTTAACCAGGAACAAACCAATGTCCTCTCCAAGCTTAAACGGCCGCATCAGGTCAGTCATTTTGAACAATACTCGTTCTCCTGCACCGTGTGCCTGACTTCCATTACGAGCGCGTTCCATCTCTAACTCGAGACGCTTCATTTCCAAAGCGTGTTGACGGTCGCGCTCTCTTTCTTTCTCTTGTTGCTCTCGTTCTATTTGTTCTTTTCGTTCACGCTCCTGTCTTTTTGCCGTCTCCCTCTCCTCAATGGTCTCAAGGCATTCCGACAGCTCGTCATCCTCAGCTTCTAACTCAAGAATAGCCCTTAGCAGTTCTGGTTTTCTGAGTTTGTCTGAGACATCCAGACCCAACTCTCTTGCAAGCTCCAGCAATTTCGGTTTGCGCAACGACTTCAAATCCATGGCTGCTCTGAATGCTGCTTTCTCTACTGCCTACTATTGTCTTGCCGCAAACTAACCCGGCAGCAACGACAACCACAATTACCAGCTCTGTTTCTAACACTAACAAAAGCCTGGCAAAACTCAGAAGAAGAAAGTCCCGCACTCACCAAACCTCGCAGTCAAGAATTCAGCGCAGTCGTTCCGCTGCAGGCAACCAGTCATCACACAGGGCTCGTTGCACTGCTCCCGGATGGTCGTTGTGCTGCTCAGCATACAGTCAACCGCATCTCTTCGCTGCTGGCCTCCGTTGTCGCGATCTCACCGCTGGCAACCAGATGTTGGAATCGCACCGCTGGCACGAGTTGATGGGGTCTCGGTGCTGACGCCCGTTATTGCCAATGGGTCGCAAGCCCCAAGGGTAGCGTTGGCCTAGCGGCCTGGGGCACTGGAAGCATCTGAAGGTCCCGGCAAAGCATGAGAAGACTGGTAACAGAACAACTTGTTTATTCTAACATAGCAAAAGAGCGGCCGGTCAGTTCGACCGAAGTGGAGAGACGGGAGAGCACGTAACTCAACAGTACAAATCGGAGCCTCTCTCCTGGCGTCCGGGGGCAGCTGCTCTTATACTCTCGGCGTCGCGGTCCAAAAGGGAAGGTCACGGGATGAAGGTCACGGGACGGCGCAGCAGGAGCCCACGACGGCGCGAGCGGTTGAGCCGAGAGACCTGCTGAACCGAGTGTAGTGACGCATCGCCAACCGCCCACACGACGGCGCGAACGGTTGAGCCGAGAGACCTCCAGGCTCCTCATTCGGGGAACTCCGCTCCCCGGCTGCCGCGCTTTGACAAGCGAGGGCACACACACACACACGCACACACGAAGACACGTGGCACTGAAACACGCCTGGACACGCTTGGCGGGTAGGCGTCGCGGCGGCGTCGGACGGGCCAAAATGTCCGCCGCTTTGAACAAAGCCCCGGCGTCCGTTGCATCCGCGCCGGCATTACCGCGCGTTGTAGGCGAAACGTAACAGGACCCATTCTGAAACCTTTACACCGTGCGCAAGCGCGAAAAACAGCCATGCTTGTGCACGATATAAGCGTCTCGCACTTTGCACGCCTAAGGTTAAGTCAAGGTGCACTGAACCAAAAGTTAACTGGAGCTTTACAGAAGCTTCTTGCCTATCCAAGGTGTTCTATTGTTCTTGACTGCAATGGATATATCTTTTGTTACTGAGATAAAAATAAGATAAATTGTTGTCACTGCAGCCCTTTGTCCCCGTTGAGACTTCCTTCACACTACACAAAAGGGTCGCGTCTCTTCGGGGAAGTCTTGGTGGAAGTCGGAGGGTTAAGGTTGGATCCAGGATGTATAATCGGACCTGCATGGAATGTGGTTCATATCACTCTGATGTTATGCATTAACGCGCAAGTATGCGGAGCATCCTTGCAGCGTCTATCTTAGACAGCCGGATTGATAGGCGGCGGTCTTACACATGGGCCGACCGAGCAGCTTGATCGGCACGTTCATTGCTGATAATGCCACAGTGACTTGGTAGCCACTGAAAAAATTATTTCGTGTTCCGTCTCAGTGTGTGGCCTCTATAATTTCGAACGCCAACCGTTCGTGCGGACCGCGCTTTAAGGCTGACAATAAACACCGCAGCGCCGTCTTTGAGTCGCAGAAAATGGGCCATTTGCGTGTTGGTTCGTCATTAATGAAGTGTAGTGCGTCGCGAAGGGCTGCGAGTTCTGCTGCCGTCGACGTTGGGCGCCGCGCGTTTACCAATGCCTACTCGTTCCGCATAGGGATGGCCGACACCGCGACCTGACCACTGCGGCGACGAGGAAACAATCCGTCATGTTCTATGCCAGTGCCCGCAGTGCAGTGTACAGAGACGTACGATCGCTTTCCGTCGTGCTCAACCAGTTGGGCGACCGGCCAATGTCGGAACAAAGAATTCTACAAGATTTACGGCACCCGCCGTGGTTACTCGGTGGCTATGGTGTTGGGCTGCTGAGCACGAAGTCGCGGGATCGAATCCCGGCCACGGCGGCCGCATTTCGATGGGGGCGAAATGCGAAAACACCCGTTTACTTAGATTTAGGTGCACGTTAAAGAACCCCAGGTGGTCGAAATTTCCGGAGTCCTCCACTACGGCGTGCATCATAATCAGAAAGTGGTTTTGGCACGTAAAAACCCAAAATTTTATTTTTTAATAGTGGCGGTGCATAGCTGGCGTCTGCAGGTTCCTCGGTACCTGTAGCGTGCCCTTGTTGTGATCGGTGGTGGGTGGCTACTACCGCTGCCCAATTTCGAAACTATGTTATGGCAGAAGCGTTCCCCCGACTTCCAGATTGGCCTCTGAAAAGAGGTCGCACCGACGCACCTTTTCAACTTACCCTCCGAACCAACCTAGACAACTTCCTACGTTACCACATCTTGCATAGTGAAGGAACAAGTATGCGTAAGCTGTTCCATTTCTTGGTGGCGACACGCCTCATAGAAAAATATGGTAAAGTATACAAAGCCTCGAAAATGAACAGCGGAGACTTCCTAATAGAACTGAGAAACAAAGAACAAGTGCAAAAACTGTCCGAACTCGCCAGTATTGGTGAAATCAAAGTCACAATTTCTCCCCATCGCTCCCTAAACACCTGCAGGGGCATTATCCACGAGGAAAATTTTCTCAGCTTGAGTGACGAGGAACTTTTCGATGGGATCCAAGAACAAAATGTTATCAAAATTCATATAATTACAATCCGAAGAAACGATGAACAACTTACCACCAAACACGCGATTCTTACATTTGGCGCTAGCATTGTCCCTACCTCTCTCGACGCAGGATATCTAAAGATCAATGTCAGACCATACATACCGAGCCCAAGGCGGTGTTTCAAGTGCCAGAGGTTCAGCCATGCATGAAAATCATGTAGAAGCAAAAAAACATGCGCGAAATGCAGTGCCAACGGCCATCCGTCTGAAAACTGTAACGCTCCCGCACGTTGTGTAAACTGCAAAGGGGATCATCCATAATATTCACGATCATGACCCCGTGGGAAGCAGGAGGAGGAGGTGATTTCTCTCACAGTGAAAGAGAAAATTTAATTTTTCGAAGCGAGGAAGAGGCTTTCACTCTTATCTCAAATAAGCTATGCCAATGTGGCGCGGCAGGGGGCAGCACGACATCGGTCGCAGGAGCCTACAGGGGTTACAGTTAGTGGTCCCGTAGCAACTCCATCCGCCCCCTTGGTGGCAGCAGCTAGTGCTGCTCCACCATCATCTAAGACGGCCCTGCAGACAGCTGTTTCACAGGTTCCAAGAATAAACCGAACGCCAAGGCACGAACGCGTGTCTCGGCCCCTGGCTCTCATCAGCCAGCGCCTCAGAGAAGGCGATGGAGGTCGATACCAAACCACTGGCGTCATTGACGCCAAAGGAACAGCACTCTTCTGAGCGCTCTAAGGACAAGCTCCTTGTAACTGCGCCGAAAAAGGGACAGGTAACCTGTATGGTTATCATCGATCAATTGTTTCCTTTCACAGTCACCTTTAATTTTTAAGTTCACACACATCAGTATATTTTTCACTTTACAACCATGGCTTTCATTGTGCATTGAAATTGTAGAGGTCTCATACACAATATAGGTGATATCAAAGACATCATCAACATTTATTCGCCAGTTGCAGTATGTCTTCAGGAAACGAATCTTGGTCTGAAAAACAGTCAAATTCTCAAAGGTTTCACCGTTGTCCGAAGGGACCGCGAATACTCCAGCCACTTGTCAGGAAGAGTCGCAATAGTCTTTAGGTAGGAGTGCAGGGTGGCACTCCTACCCGAAATGTTCAGTTGAATACACCTTTCGAGGCTGTAGCCGTCACCATTCTGTCTCACAAGACCATCACCATTTGTTCACTGTATATTCCACCCCCCACCCATTTTACTACTAAAGACTTAGAAAATTTAACAGATCAGTTACCGGAGCCTTTTGTTTTAGGAGAGTTTAATGCTCATTGTACTCTTTGTGGCAGTGTCAAAATTGATCAATGAGGGCAACTCGTTGAATATTTCATACTGTACAATGACATCTGCTTTTTAAACTCAGGTGCACCGACCTACTTTTCACCGACTTCCCGCACGTTTAGTTGTTTAGATTTAGCTTTTTCCTCACCATCTCTTTTTAATGATCTTAAATGGGAAGCCCTCGACACGTCATATGGTAGCGATCACTTACCCGCAGGCATCAAACTCCAATCATCAGCACCAACCTTAGTAACTAGGCCACGCCGTTGGAAATTACAGCTCGCTGACTGGCCGGTTTTTATGGCAAATGCGAAACTGGAAGTTGTTTTTTCGCCAGAACTAAGCGTTGACTAACTTAACAAAAAATCACTGAGGTTATAATCTCAGCGGCAGGAAAGGCAATACTCCAGTCATCCGGTACTGTGAACAAGAAGTGAGTGTACTGAAGCGAAAAAAGAACAAAATAAGGCCTGTGGAATTCTACGGAGGTATCCCACCTATAGCAACCTTTTAAATTTCAAACATGCCAAAGCCAAAGCACGATTTATTCGAAGAAAGGCAGAGAATTCATCATGGCAAAATATATATCTTCGGTCAATAGTACAGTCACATCAAAACGAATGTGGGACCAGGGGAGAAAATTTAAAGGAGAGTACTCATCATGCCCTATACCGCTATTTACATGTCCAAGCACACAAACAACGCTACAAGACGAGGCCAGCTTATTAGGCAAGCACTTTTAGAGTGTCTCGACCTCAGCAAACTACTCACATACATTCTTAAAATATAAAGAATCAGAAGAGAAACAGAGACTGCCCACCACTGGGGCTTGTTGCGTACTCCAGGGTAGCGTATCGTACTGCTGCCGAGTTGCAGCGACGCCTGCCTATCGAAGCTCGACCGACGTTACTATTGGGTAGCGTGGCGTTGTCGGCGGGCTGCAGGCATCCGGTAAACCATGGCGACTGGGCAAGGACGAGACGATTTCTAGTGCGAAACTTGCACGGTTTATTCAAAGGTTGATGAAAGATGATAAGAGAATGAAGTAATTAAAAGTACATTTTGGAGCCCCTTAAATAGGCTCTCTACAATCGTGGGAGGGATCTTGCTTCCGTCGACGTCACGTGACCGGCACAGAGTCGGATTGGCGGAAAGAGGGCCCCGCTCCGGCTATACCACGCCTCTGGTGGTACCGAGCCTCCTGGAATTGTAGGCGCTTGTCCGTCTCTTTTGAGCGTTGCTGGTCACCGTTGCTGGTTGCTGCTCACCACGCCTCATTTCGACGAGGCATGGTGAGAGAAGGTCGGGTGAAATTCCTTTCTGCACATGGTGCCAGACGCCAACCGTAACAGGCTTCAAATGAACTTTATAATAACCTCCTCCCAATACACGAAGTGAACACAGTTCTTTACGCCAGTAAAAAAACGGCAACAGGTCTTGACCGTGTCTACTACACAATGCTGGCACACCTATCTCAAGCATCGGTAGAGGCACTTTAATTTTTCAACAAGATATTGGACTCTGGCGTAATGCCTACAGATTGGAAAAATGTGGTAGTAGTGCCTTTCTAAAATATGGCAAACCCGCAGCATCCCCTAGCAGCTATAGACCCATTGCACTAACAAGTTGTCCAGCCAAATCCTATGAGAGCATCATAAACATAAGACCGTTATTCATCCTTGAAACAAGAAGCCTAATAGACGTGCACCAGAGTGGATACAAAAAGGGCTGCTCCATCACTGACCATCTCGTGCGACTAGAACATGAAATACGTGACGCGTTTCAACACAAACAACACTGTCTCGCGCTTTTCGATTTAGGAAAGGCGTATGATACCACGTGGCGATATGAAATATTGAGAGACCTGGCTGACCTGGGAGTTCGCGGCAAAATGCTAAATTGTCTATGTGATTTCATGTCAAATGGAACATTTCAACTACGTCTCGGCACAATGCTTTCAGGCACGTTTACACAAGAAAATGGCGTTCCACAAGGTTGCATTCTGAGCACGACACTCTTCATAGTCAAAATGAACTCTGTTAATAAGATCCTCCCATCATCTGTTATGCACTCAGTATATGTCGACGATTTGCAAGTGGCTTGCCGCGCCTCAAATCTACCTACCTGCGAAAGGCAACTACAAATAACGCTAAATAATCTCGCACAATGGGCTGACAAAAATGGTTTCCGTTTTTCAACACACAAAACTGTTACAGTTCTCTTTTCCCAGAAGCGAGGGTTACACTGCAATCAGGCAAAATGAACGCCAAATTGCCGCGCCACTCGCCGCGTGAGGCACTTTTCGTGTATTCGCGAGCTTCATTCACGCTCGGAAAAAAACACTTTTATGTAGCACGTATTGAGCAACAGAGTTTTTTATGTCGCCTTAAAATTTTCTTATTGACACTTTTCATCTAATTATAGTATTCGGGAAGTTGAATAATTAATTAGGACTAATTATGTAATTAGATAGAATTAAAGAAATAATCTTAGCATCTCCAAGCGACGGCAAACAACGTTACTTTGGTTCTGTACAGCTACGTCGCATTCGCATATTTTTGAAGTTTGGCTAAAGTTACATGCGACGTGTTTCAGCTAACTTTAGCCGGAGTTTAGAAATATGCCGATGCACTCTAAGACGATGCGACCAAATGCATATTGCTATTTTTTTGTATTTTGCTTAATTAGATAATTAGTCAAGATTAATTAATGAACTTCTGAAGCAATGAAGTTAGGAAATAAATTCCAATTAGAAAGTTGTAGAGCGCTTTGCAAAACGTCCGATTAGACGGTACGTAACTTTCTATCTATTACATATTAGTGTTTTTCAGCTTACTGCGGATGCCCGCGAAATAAGAAAAAGAATACCACGTGACATGCCCGCTTGCGCGCCGTGATTGCAGCGTTCCCAAGCTGTCCGCGTGTAAACGAACATAGCATCAAGCCGAGCGTGCTGCCGCCTAAAGGGCGACAGGGCAGTGACGAAGACATCGGCTGTGTGATTTACGCCAGCGATGTGCTTCCCTCGCGGCGATTCATGTTAGCGATAGTTAAGTTGAGTGGTTGTAGGCTACTGGCGGGATTAGCATTGCAGTTGCTGCCGGCAATTGCTCCACCGTAGCGACACTTAAAATACATAAACCATATAAATCAGACACAGACCTCACAACTACACATAGTCACTCCTCAGTTCACCATGTGGGTGCCAAATCCGTGTCCTGCAGGTAATTTAAAAGAAGGCGAGAAACCTCCTTCCTATCTAACTGGTTCCCGCGCGGGAAAACAATGTCCTGAAGAGAACTGTGAGGAATTCCTGTCTTCTTGAGGGACCCGAATAACACACTCCTTTCCGCGTTATACAGAGTACAGCACATAAGGTAATGTTCTATGTCACCACACACACCACACGTTGAACATAATGGAGACAACGCCAGGCCAGTCTTGTACATCCACGCAGGGGTAAGAGCAGAGCCCGTGCGAATGCGGAGCAGTAAAGTGGCTTGGTTTCTTTTGAGACCCTTGGTCACACATGGCTTGTGAGGTGAGCTCCACAAAGAACTGAAGTGGCACGACACCGCTTCTCTGAAGAGTCTCTTGTCGTCTTGAGGCACTTTTCTCAATGGCTTCCCAGACAGCGCTCTATGGGCGAGGCTGTCCGCCATCTCGTTGCCTATGATACCTATGTGCGAGGGCACCCATTGGAATCGTATGGAGAAGCCTTTGATATGGAGATTGTGCACCGAGCGTAGGGAGCTTAGACATAATAACGATAAGCAGACGCAGCGGCAGCGGCGGCAGCACACCCGGCTAAGCGCTATGTTCGTTTATGCACGGAACTCTTGGGAGCGCTGCAATCACGACGCGCAAGCATGCGCGCAAAAGAGCATGTCACGTGGCGGTTTTTTTTTTTTATGCATGTATTTCGCAGGCATCCGCAGTAATAGGTAGGACAGAAACTGTTTATTCTGACGTCTTGAAAAGCGCTCTGCAACTTTCTAACTTGATTTTTTCCTAGCTTCGTGGCTTCAGAAGTTGCTTGATTAATATTCACTAATTATCTAATTAAGCATAATACAAAAAAAATAGCCTGACACACTACATACGAAAGTGAGCAACATGCATTTGGTCGCGTCGTCTTAGAGTGCATCGGCATATTTTCAAATTTGGCTAAAGTTAGCTGAAACACCATATATATATATATATATATATATATATATATATATATATATATATATATATACTGTGCCCATAGGTACTGTGCGTTTCCATATCCTTCCCATAACATACGATCCACACGAATCGAAGTCTTTGACTTTCAGTTATGCCGGTATTTATCCGATTGCAGCCTTCTTTCGCCACTAGCAAGTCGGTGGACTGGGTATGCGCGCGGGAGCGCGTCCAGCGCAGCGCCCGCTTTCGGTGTATGCAGACTTCCTTTTCTTTCAGTGCTCTTTTTTTCATTAATTCTATTCTATTCTGCATATACTGTGGCACAGCATCTCTGTCTCGGTAGTTCCAGAAAACTTAGCATGAAAGCAACTCGATTACTGTGCATCAGCTTCACCAGCTCAAGTCATTGTATACCTAATTTAAAACTCTCGCAAAAATCGTTTTAGACCTGAGAGATTCAGGCTTCGTCCACAGCCCAATTGTAAGCGTAAGGAAGCGCATATTTTTCGTGCTGCTCTTAACCGAAGACATTAATTGTCATCATCTTCGCTAGCAGCTCGATCCGTCATGGTCTGGTGGTTCGGATACCTACTCCCACCCAGAAGGCCAGATTTAATTGCCGGCATCGAAAGGTTTTCTTTCTTTCATATGTGAGCATCTCGCCCCGCTGCCCCTGCCTGCCTCCACCGCCTTGCGTCTCCTTCGCGGTAATTAATCATTTATACTAGCAATTAACGTGTGCTGTTTTATGTCTCAAAGCTGCACAATGGGCTGGGAAGGGCGTCACGGTGAAGGGCTCCGTATTAAATTATTCCAACACTTGGGCTTCTTTAATGCGCGCCCAAATCTGCATGCACGAGCGTTTCTGCTATATTCCGTCCCCGTCGCAATGAGGCCACCACGATCGGGAACCGAACCCATGACCTTCGATCCATCTGGACGAAATTGGAAATGCTGACAACTATTGCATCGCGGGCTTCTCCACAAACGATGAATTATTCAATCATCGAAGGACGATAAGAAGAGGTGATACGAAAGCATTCCGGCAATAAAGCACTTTTCGCAAACGTGCTCAAATAGTAAATATACTTACATGGAAAAAAAGGACACAAAAATACCACCTCCAATAAACAAATGAAGAAAGAAATCTCGAATACAACAGCAGTGATACATAGGAGAATATGTAGTTCCGCAGTTTCTGCGATTACACACAAGTAAACAAATCAAGTCAACATCATCATCATCATCAGCCTGGTTACGCCCACTGCAGGACAAAGGCCTCTCCCATACTTCTCCAACAACGCCGGTCATGTACTAATTGTGGCCATGTCGTCCCTGCAAACTTCTTAATCTCATCCGCCCACCTAACTTTCTGCCGCCCCCTGCTACGCTTCCCTTCCCTTGGAATCCAGTCCGTAACCCTTAATGACAATCGGTTATCTTCCCTCCTCATTACATCTCCTGCCCATGCCCATTTCTTTTTTTGATTTCAACTAAGATGTCATTAACTCGCGTCTGTTCCCTCACCCAATCTGCTCTTTTCTTATACCTTAACGTTACACCCATCATTCTTCTTTCCATAGCTCGTTGCGTCGTCCTCAATTTAAGTAGAACCCTTTTCGTAAGCCTCCAGGTTTCTGCCCCGTAGGTGAGTACTGGTAAGACACAGCTATTATACACTTTTCTCTTGAGGGATAATGGTAACCTGCTGTTCATGATCTGAGAATGCCTGCCAAACGCACCCCAGCCCATTCTTATTCTTCTGATTATTTCCGTCTCATGATCCGGATCCGCCGTCACTACCTGCCCTAAGTAGATGTATTTTACCACTTCCAGTGCCTCGTTACCTATTGTAAATTGATGTTCTCTTCCGAGACTGTTAAACATTACTTTAGTTTTCTGCAGATTAATTTTTAGACCCACTCTTCTGCTTTGCCTCTCCAGGTCAGTGAGCATGCATTGCAATTGGTACCCTGAGTTACTAAGCAAGGCAATATCATCACCGAATCGCAAGTTACTAAGGTATTCTCCATTAACTTTTATCCCCAATTCTTCCCAATCCAGGTCTCTGAATACCACCTGTAAAAACGCTGTGAATAGCATTGGAGAGATCCTATCTCCCTGCCTGACGCCTTTCTTTATTGGGATTTTGTTGCTTTCTTTATGGAGGACTACGGCGGCTGTGGAGCCGCTATAGATATCTTTCAGTATTTTTACATACGGCTCGTCTACACCCTGATTCCGTAATGCCTCCATTACTGCTGAGGTTTCGACTGAATCAAACGCTTTCTCGTAATCAATGAAAGCTATATATAAGGGTTGGTTATATTCCGCACATTTCTCTATCACCTGATTGATAGTGTGAATATGGTCTATTGTTGAGTAGCCTTTACGGAATCCTGCCTGATCCTTTGCTTGACAGAAGTCTAAGGTGTTCCTGATTCTATTTGCGATTAGCTTAGTAAATACTTTGTAGGCAACAGACAGTAAGCTGATCGGTCTATAATTTTTCAAGTCCTTGGCGTCCCCTTTCTTATGGATTAGGATTATGTTAGCGTTCTTCCAAGATTCCGGTACGCTCGAGGTCATGAGGCATTGCGTATACAGATGGCCAGTTTCTATAGAACAATCTGCCCACCATCCTTCAACAAATCTGCTGTTACCTGATCCTCCCCAGCTGCCTTCCCCCTTTGCATAGCTCCCAAGGCTTTCTTTACTTCTTCCGGCGTTACCTGTGGGATTTCGAATTCCTCTAGACTATTCTATCTTCCATTATCATCGTGGGTCCCACTGGTACTGTATAAATCTCTATAGAACTCCTCAGCCACTTGAACTATCTCATCCATATTAGTAATGATGTTGCCGGCTTTGTCTTTTAACGCATACTTCTGATTCTTGCCAATTCCTAGTTTCTTCACTGCTTTTAGGCTTCCTCCGTTCCTGAGAGCATGTTCAATTCTATGCATATTATACTTCCTTATGTCAGCTGTCTTACGCTTGTTGATTAACTTCGAAAGTTCTGCCAGTTCTTTTCTAGCTGTAGGGTTAGAGGCTTTCATACATTGGCGTTTCTTAATCAGATCTTTCGTCTCCTGCGATAGCTTACTGGTATCCTGTCTAACGGAGTTACCACCGACTTCTATTGCACACTCCTTAATGATGCCCACAAGATTGACGTTGATTGCTTCAACACTAAGGTCCTCTTCCTGAGTTAAAGCCGAATACCTGTTCCGTAGCTTGATCTGGAATTCCTCTAGTTTCCCTCTTACCGCTAACTCATTGATCGGCTTCTTATGTACCAGTTTCTTCCGTTCCCTCCTCAAGTCAAGGCTAATTCGAGTTCTTACCATCCTATGGTCACTGCAGCGCACCTTGCTGAGCACGTCCACATCTTGTATGATGCCAGGGTTAGCGCAGAGTATGAAGTCTATTTCATTTCTAGTGTCGCCGTTCGGGCTCCTCCACGTCCACTTTCGGCTATCCCGCTTGCGGAAGAAGGTATTCATTATCCTCATATTATTCGGTTCCGCAAACTCTACTAATAACTCTCCCCTGCTATTCCTAGTGCCTATGCCATATTCCCCCACTGCCTTGTCTTCAGCCTGCTTCTTGCCTACCTTGGCATTAAAGTCGCCCATTAGTAAAGTGTATTTTGTTTTCACTGTACCCATCGCTGATTCCACGTCTTCATAGAAGCTTCCGACTTCCTGGTCATCATGACTGGATGTAGAGGCGTAGACCTGTACAATTTTAACCTTCATTTTGTACCTCTTATTAAGTTTCACAACAAGACCTGCCACCCTCTCGTTAATGCTATAGAATCAAGTCAACATAACATACTAAATAAACAATAAGGCTTAGTGCAATACATAATTAAAACATCACTTTCATTAAAGAAGGCTATTAAGACATTTATAGCAGATCGCTGCAGTGAAGCGTTAACCGATCACCCAAATCAACTTTTCTAAATTTAAAGGGCGATCATCGAGGCCATTCATTTTTTGCTGAACTCAAGGCACATCTTTGCTGCTCGAACTTAGGACAGAACCTGTGACCTCGAGCTCAGCAGCCGAACGCCAAAGTTGGCATAGCCTCCCCCCCCCCTTTTTTTTTTACATTACAGTGACGCAAAGAATTTCATCACCCACCGCGACATTCAATAACCTCCTGACAACGGAAAAATAGGTGTGCTTCTGAGCTGTCGATTGCAGCAATTTCAGAAAAGCTGAATCAACTTTCTGAAAGGCGAATTTAAAGCACATTTTTTATAGCCAGTCTTCTATATACAATTAACTTGTCTCACTATCAGTTTATCAAATCTGAGAGGAAATAAATTATTTATTGAAAAATACACCGGCGCTGCCTCCCCGAGAGATTAGCTTGGCGTCACTGTGGCACCGCCGCTTCGTGACGTCATCGCATGGCCGCTGTGGTGGCTTTCGCGGCATGCAATCTGCAGGTGGGGAAGCTAAACCTGCGTCCCAACAACCTGATGGCATCGACCTGCGATGCCACGGAAGCCATATAGAAGAAGCCTCCTGTTCACTGACGGAAAAACTAGAAATCGGTGTTTTTCCATACATGTCTAAAAGAGACGCAGCTTCCTAGATAAAAAAGTACCCTGGGCAGAGACAACAGTGTGGCCTATAACCGCAGAAAGCGAGGCGTTAGTTTTTACTCGCGTTGGAAACGTGGATTAATGCGAGATTTTCTTGGTTTTCACATGAACAACTAGAAAGGAAGGTGCTCAAATAATGCTGCTCCTATTGAACTTCTTTCCGCGGCTTTCGAAAGCATATAGTACGTACTATTATAGATGTGCGAATACTGAAACGTTTCGGATATAACAAATCGAATGGTGTCCTGTTCTATTCGGTCTTCGAATCGAATAGTCTGCATTCATAAATACTAATATTTTTCGTATAACTTGCGAATATTTCAGAACGTCAACTGTACGCAAGCGGACATGAAACTTGTAAAAAAAGAATAAAATAAATTTCATCTCCGCGGGCATAATATAGCTATAGAACATGACAACTTGCAAAGTTGAGCATGCAGCTATACGTCCTTCCGTGATAGAGAGAGAAATAATTGAATAGAAAGGCAGAGAGGTCGGCCTGAGCTAGCATGCTCTGGCCTGCTACTCTGCACAGGAGAAAAAGGAAAGGGGACAGAAAAGAGTTGAAATACGATGATGAGGGCAGGAAGAAGGGATGCATATATACACTAACACAGTAGTTTCCTTAGAACCTTGCGTCTGGTCCGGTGACCTTCAAGTAGTCCAGAGCAATCCTTGCAGCTACTGATGCTACTGTACGGTCACACATTGCGGACAAAACAGTACTTTCGGACATTGTTTGCCTGTGAATGCCTGCTAGCGTCAAAGCCAGCATCTTCCGCTGTGAGGCGTAGGCGAGGGCAGTCGCAAAACAAATGTTTGAGAGTGTCACACACTTGGCAGCGTTCACAGTTCGGGCTGTTCGCACGGCCGATGAGATGTGCAAAGCGTGGAGTGAAGGCGACGCCCAGGCGAGTCCGGTGAAGCATGCTTGCTTGGCATCGCTCGACTTTGGCTGGGAGGCGAAAAGTCATGCCGCAGTCTATTTCCCGCAGGCGCCTGTACCGATGGTCGTTGAGCTATTCGGTTAGATAGACGTTACCGTCTATGGAGCTATCATTCGCACTTTCCGCGGAGTCCTGCGCATGCCAACAAGCTGCTTATAACTTTGTGCCTAATAATTTATAGTTATTCTTTTAATGAAAGCCTACGCTTCATAACGTGCAATGTAATGGCAGAAACTTGCTCACATTATGAATATTTCGATGTGAAGCTATAGTGTTATGCTAATCTTTAAAACTGGTGTTTATTATTCGAAACCTATTCGAAAAGTATTGGATGGTAATTCCTTATGCCACTGTTCGAGTCAGTTTCAAGAAATCGCTATTTGCACACTCCTGATATGTATAAGCACGTGCGACCGTAGTTCAGTGCAACCGGCCTCTATGCCTCTACCTCATGCCGTGCGGTGACTTCTATTATAGTAGAGTCAGCTACGAAAGATACAGCATGGATTGTGACGGCCGCAAATGTTTGTGCGGGCATGCTCGGCTTGAACGGAAGCACACACGGTCTGTGTTGCTTCAGGTACACTGGGGCATGGAGGCTAACATCGAGGCAACCTACATCGCGGTGCGGTAAAATCTAGAATTTGCCCATTTTAAGGAGCCTACATGCAACCAACAGTGTTTGCATGTATATGCTATGCAGGCAAACGCTCATTTTACAATATGATTCAGGTTTCATTTCAGTCACAATATCAATTTCATATTTTTGATGCTACCTCAAATGTGATCTGTCTCAACTATTTGGCGATCTATGAAAGTAAAATTATAGCGCTACACTCTACTCTCTCTTTTTCTTTTTTCCTTGCAATCCAATGTGGTGGTGGAGAGCCGCAGCCACTCGCCGCGGTGACTTATCGCCTACGGGGTTGCGCTGCTAAGCACGAGGTCGCAGGATCAAATCCCAGCCGCGGCAGCCGCATTTCGATGGGGGTCAGAATTAATCCGGAGTCGCCCACTACGGCATGCCTCATAATCAAATCGTGGTTTTGGCACGTATAACCGCGCAATTCAATTCGCTTTAGTATCGCAGCCGCGGGCACTTACTGTTTGGAATCCAACTAATGTGATGTGAGGAACGAAGAATAACCTTGAGCGTTACATATGTAAAATTTGGAGGCGTAAAGCTTTTCGAGTACCATGAGCAATTTGGAAAATTATCCAATTTCATGTGAGCATTGGTGCTCCTCATTGCATCTAGCATTCACGCAATCTTGAACCAGGTACACCGGAAGAAGACAAGGCGAGCTGTTCATTGTTGAATCGTACCTTGTACACTTTAAGGCATTTTACCAAATTAAAGAGGAAAGTATTTGATAATCTTACGCTACCTTTATTGTGACCCGTTAAAAGCATTTTGTAGAATGTAGTAAGGTTATAGAGCTTTTTTGCTTTGCCAGATTGGAAAACGAGACAAAGAGGAGTGTTGCTTGTTCGGTTGGACATTGAGCTTTAAATGCGTAAGCATTTCTATGCTTACCCAATGAGAAGGAAACGTCTGTCCGTCCGTCACGTAACACGATCGCTTTCAAGATAGAGCCCGCAGCAGCCAGCGACCCTTCGCCGTCGTGCTGTCGCTTCAACGCGAACGAAGCGGCGAGAACACAGCGCGCGGAGCTATCAGCAGTCGGCACTCTCTGTCCGCATCGCGGATCGCTTTCTAGATACCGGTCGGCGTGGCCGTGGCATACGCAGATGCCACCGGAGTATACATTTGATTACGGTTCATAATGGTTCGACGCGGATGGATAAGGCGCTCAAGAGCGATAACGGCTAATAATGATCGGAACATTATCAGCGCACCTGGCGCCGCCACCTGTAGTACTTTGCTTGCGTTATCAATGCACCTTGCGCCGCCGTCCGTACCAGTTCAAGCCACCACAGCGCTGTCGCTGGTATATATATATATATATATAGTGGGCGGATCACGTTTCATAACATTGAGAAATGACAGCGGGCTACGTGGAGGTGAGTAAGTAGCACAATGTGCATGCTTAGACAAGCACCAGAGGAGTTTCTACGTGAACTTTTTAGGGCTTAGTTTCAACTACCAAAGAAGGAACTTTCAAGTTCAGATGCTATCTTTGATGTGAACGGATAGAACCATTTAGAACAGAACCTAACCATAGCGCAACTTTTCTGCGCCACAAATTAATTATTAAATTATGGAGTTTTACGTGCCAAAACCACTTTCTGATTATAATGCACACCATAGTGGAGGACTCCGGAAATTTCGACCACCTGGGGTTCTTTGACGTGCACCTAAATCTAAGTACACGGGTGTTTTCGCATTTCGCCCCCATCGAAATGCGGCCGCCGTGGCCGCGATTCGATCCCGCGACCTCGTGCTCAGCAGCCCAACACTATAGCCACTGAGGAACCACGGCGGGTCTCCGCCACAAATGCAATGCGGCTTGCATAGTCTATGGTGGAGCAGGATGTGCGAGAGACATGCTGAAAATCCGAGATATACTATATCCTTCTTCCAGGAGTCTGCAGCCTATGTACGGAGTGAGTATCATTGCTACAGCCGACAGATATGATGGCAATACCGAATTCCTCAATATTCTCACCTGAATTTTAGGTACTTCGCGTTCAAGATGCACTGTTATTCACTTTCTCTCTGTGCTGTTTAAATTTGTGATCTTCCATATATTACACGAAAGTCGGTTATGGACTGTGGTGGCAGAGCATAGCTAGCTGTTTGAGGCTGTTGCTTCGAAACCACGTAAATTCGTGAACTTCTTTCTTACTTTATTTTCGCTTCTGAGGCTTCGAGCGTGATGTTACATGCGACCATTACGTTGCAAGGAACCGCGATGTTACAGGGATAATCAAGTACCTAGCTCATAACTGCTTAGCGCATTAAAAGGGCTAATTCAAGGAGGCCAACTGTCGTTCGCAACGCGACTTTTCTCACAGCAGTCATTCTCAGCGTTGACCTCACAGAGGCCACTCCTTGCCCTCGATAAACGAATTGTTTACTCATGCCGTCGTCGTCACCATGCCAACGGCTTCGTTGTTGTCGATACTATGCTGTCGTAGTTGTGTCGTAATTGTCGTGCCGTTAGCTGCTTCGTGCAGTAAGTGACTCAAAGAAGTCTTTTTTTTTTTTTTTTTAGACACTTAGTGCTGTTCGCGACCTCTACACCTGTATACGTCCTGCGGAATATACAGAATTTTACACCTTTTGGGCTTGAAGTATTTGCACGCAGCAGTAATCGCTTTTTTCCTGCAAGGAATTCTTTGGAAGGCTTCGATGGGCATTTACCCACCCTGCCATCTAACTGATTTGATTAAAAAATTAATTTAAGAAGGTTATATGCACTGATGGGTACGTTCATGTGGCAGAAATACGCCCCCAAAAGGAGAAATTTTTAAGGTTTAATTTTTTCCCGCAACAGGAATAGTCGCCAATCTTCATTGTATTTCCTGTCGGGAGCGCTTACATGCCGAGACACGCATAGCGAGAAAATGCATGCGCTTCGCGACTATCAGTTGGCTCTGTTCTAAGCACGCTCAGAAAATATCTTAAGACAAACTGGCGTCTCTAATATCAATAAAACAATTTTACATTATGGTTCATATCACTAGAAACAAGAGAGGACAAACAATTATTGTTTCCATTCAGCCATACACTGTCATTGACAAAGTGCCTGTAAGCGTTCGTAAAACACTTCTTTTTGGTGGAAGTGGAAATCGATATTCGGGAGATTTGTGCAATGCTTTTGAAACACAAATCACGCTGCAATATATAGATGGCGCAGTGGAAGCATGTTTACAATTTGACGGAACTTCGGTCACTTCTATAGAACAACACCGACCACAAAGAGCAACGTGGCGCGTACAGATAACGTTCGTGCGGCTATTTATAAAACTCCGTAATATCAGTGCCACTGTGCGACGTATAGTCAGTCCTCTCATGGGCGGGGCGGTGTTGCGTACTCCAGGGTAGCGTATCGTACTGCTGCCGAGAAGTAGCGGCGCCTGCCTATCGAAGCTCGACCGACGTTACTTATTGGGTAGCGTGGCGTTGTCGGCGGGCTGCAGGCATCCGGTGGACCATGGCGACCAAGCAAGGGCGAGACGATTTTCTTATGCGAAACTTGCACGGTTTATTCAAAGGTAGATGAAAGAAAATGAGAAGAGCGCGAAGTGATTAAAAGTACATTTCGGAGCCCCTTATATAGGCTCTCTACAATCGTGGGCGGGATCTTGCTTCCGTCGATGTCACGTGACCGGCACGGAAAGAGGGCCCCTCCTCCTCTGGTTATACCGAGCCTGCTGAAAGGAAGAAGTCGTCCCGCCTCCCGGAATTGTAGACGCCTGTCCACCTCTTCTGCGCTTTGCGGGTTCGTGGAAGTTCTCTTCTAGGTCCCATTCGAGGAAAGGGCCTCTCTAAACTCGCACACACACACACACACACACACAAAAGAGGCTGTACACTGCGGGAATTCCGGCAGACAGGCACACTCGAAACGGTCATGACGAATTAGAAAGTCACGCTTCATTTCGACGAGGCCTGGTAAAAGGTCCGGTGAGAGAAAGTTCTTTCTGCACGTGGATCAGGACGCCCACAATAGCAGGCGAAGTCACGCCTCATTTCTACGAGGCAGGGTCAGATGGTCGGTTGAAATTCCTTTCGCCACGTGGTCTCAGACGCAAACCCTAACAGCGGCCTCGTTCAGTGGCAGCCCTGCTCTTGATGCTAAGGGGTCTGTAGTTTCGGGGTTAATGTTTATTTATCGCCAAGTTTTCCTTCTTGTATTTCTTACAACTAAATTTTCGAACGTGTAGGAGGGAAGAAAAACAAAGCCGTTGCTTTTTACGACAAGTTGTTTCTTCGTCTCTCCCTCCGCGCACGTACAGGCAGAGACAACAACCTGTGCTTCGCAGAAGCCATCAACACCAGTCCCGGGCCAGGATCCGACCCGGGCTAGCGGGAATGCTGACGCAGGAATCGCAAAAACACGCGCGCTCGTCCGTCGGCAGTATTCGTTACACCGACTTCATCTCTCGCCTCATATTGTCCTTCTTGCAATGGTTCATTTCTTGTCTCCTCTTTGGTGACACGCAACTGACGAGCAGGTGTAGCGAACTCTTCTTTGCACCTCATTTTTATGATCATCGTGCACCGATGCCCCCCTGCATACCCAATGAACTCTGATGCGCCGTTTGATCGTGCAAACAGAATTGAGTGGCAAGGACGCGCGCGCTCTGCATCCGCACGCAACCGAAGCCGCGCGAGAGCAGGGCACCATTTTATTTCGTGCATGCACAAGCAAGCAAGAGAGGACTGGGCTTTCGACCGCGGATGCATTTCTGTGTGATAGGACCATTGAGTGAGGTCACGAAAGGAAAGAGCGAAGGAACGGCATTAAAGAAGAATAAAAAATATCCCTCTGATGCACCCTTGTGAAGAGTGCTGCCGTGGCGGCGGCCTCGCATCAAGGAGCGCAGACATACGAAAAAAAAAAAAAAAAACCGAGAGCGATCTGCTGCGCGCGGGCCACGCGCGCGTTATCTGCTGCTTTGTCCGGCTGCTGACCTGCTGCTGCTTTGCGCCGCTGAATGCATCGCGCGCGGCCCAACAGGCGCGCCTGCCTCCTTTCAGCCACCGCCGCGGACGCTCTCCGGGCGGCAATTGTCAGCGGTCGGTCGGTGGCCCGGCGCCGTCCAGGCCCAGCAACACTTGTCACGTGTGACGAATCCGGAGGATTTCCAATGCAGCTCGCGCTGGTCGAATTTCGCCGGGAGACTGTCAGAGCTCGTGTTACGTCTCAGGGAGTTTGGGACAAGCGGCGCGCTGATGCGCTCTCGATAGCGACCACCCACGGATCGCGCGGAACTGGTAACACCCCCTCCCCCCAATCCCTCCTGCCGGAGAGCGGCGCGCGACGGACCGCGCCGGGCGCCGCTGCGGGCGCGGTGGCGTCTCGGCCGGGCTGCGGCCCCAGACACGACCCGGCCAGTGCTTGCAAGGACGGTTCGTAGCCAAGCGTGCCGCGAAGAAGCTGCAAGTGGGGCAATTCAACTTGTTCAGGTTCATTTCCTGGCCGTCAACGGCTACTGGTATAGTATATTTAATGACATGGGAATCCTTCCCGAGAGGAACCCTAGTGGGGAATAAAAATATCGCTCTTTCGAGTGGCGTTTATGTCAATGTGACACAATACACATGCGTTGTTACCCGCCTGTGGGCATTATGAACTGCCGTAAAAGAATGTTGTTCACTAGCTAAAGCCTGTCCGCACAGGCGGATGAAGAAGTGAGGAGCCCTTATACCGCGGTCCGGGAAGTGTCCTTGAAACTACGACTTTTCGCTGACGACTGCGTAGTCTACGACACTGTTAACTCCTCTGACGATGTTCTTTGCCTGCAGCGTGACCTCGATACCATCTCGTCATGGTGCGAAAAATGGCAGATGCCTCTCAACTTGTCGAAATGCAAAGTGATGTATTTTACCCGAAAGCGCAGTCCCTTTCAGTCCACTTATCGCATTAGCTCTGTCAACATCAACACCACTTCTTCTTGCAAGTACCTGGGTCTTATTTGGACGTGATCACTCTCTTGAATAACACATATCGAAGCAATACGTCGCGAAGCTGCGCGCTCACTCGGGTATCTACAAAGAAATTTAAAGAAGGCATCCGTGACATTTGTCCGTCCACAACTGGAATTTGCTTCCGCTGTCTGGCATCCATCTCAAGATTACCTAGCCGCATCATTGGAATCCGTTCAAAACCGAGCCACCCGCTTCATCACTTCACATTATTCACGGCACACTAGTGTCACTTCTTTGAAGCAAACAATAGGTCTGACAACACTGAAGTCACGCCGCATCATATCACGCCTTTGTTTACTGCACTCCTTTTTTTACAATCCACGCTCAAGGCACCACCTTCTTAAACCACATTGCGAACTTCCTCTTGCATAAGTCACAGCTCTGCCATAGGACGTTTACCCGGCCGCTCATCTGCCATGACCACTTCCTTCTTTCCTGATGCAATCGTTTATTGGAATGCGCTCCCTGACAACTTCGTTACCTCCTGTACTGACCGCGAAAAATTTCGTGAGTACTGTTAAGAATGGCCGTACGGGGTGGCAACGTGCCAGCTTTCAGCCCGCTGCACGTGTTCCAAGCCTACCAGACGAGGCGGCCTTTCTGAGAACTGCGAAGGGCCGGCGGCCACGTGGCGCGCGATCAGCTCAGGAAATTGGTACTTGGCGGAGCCATCCGGGACAAAGCAGTTCTACGAAGCCCTCTGACGTCGGCACTGAAAGCTGGGCGGTACCGAGAACTGCGGATGACCGGCAGCCACGTGGCGCGCGGTCAGCTCAGGCATGTGGTACTCCGCCGCGCCACCCGAGACGGAGCACAGTTCTACGAAGCCCTCGGTCGTTGACTCCGGAGCCTTTGTGTGTGTGGGCGTAAACGATACTGCGGAACGGCGCCCCTCTGTCGTTGGCTCCAGATCTTGGAATGTGTGAGCCTTTGTGTGTATGGGCTCGAACTTGTGTGCATTAGTGTGTGTGAGCCATAGTGCGGGGCGGCGGCAAGTTTACAATGCTTGGACGAACCTTCCCGACCATTCCTGCTCCGTCCCCGCCGAACGATGACGTCGGACTATGACGTCAAGCGGAGAGCTTATAAGCAGCGTTTGCCGGCTGCTAGGGTGTGCTCGTGTCGTGCTCGTTGTCGGGAGCTGAGTGCTCTGTCATACTAGAAATGTACTAGTGAGCTGTGTGCTCGTAAACTTTGCGGGCTCCATATGGGAGTCGCGCTAGTCTGCCAATGTATCCTGCTTAAACTGTTAATATGTAAATAAATCCTGTTCACCGAGTTCCTGTCTACGACCTTCATCTCCTTCAAATGGTGGCAGCGGCGAGATAGTCCGACGACTCCTACATCTGGTCGACAGCGGTAGGACCGTCCGACAAATCTTACAGTACCTAACAAATCACTTTGAATAACTTTCTGTTCCCAGTGTACATCGTTCATGAACCCATCATAAACCACTTGGAATAGTCTACCCTTGTCAACCCTTCCACCTAGTTTTTTTTTTCCGCGAATGTATTGCTGTGTTACTTCCTTAAATTCGATATTTTTCTTCGATTGTTTACAGTCATACAAAATCAGCAATGTTTTCTTTTTTTGTACGTAAGCACTCTTACACGTGTTTGTATTGCCCCCCCCCCCCTTGTGTCGGCCCTTCAAGGTGATAATAAATGAAATGAAATGAAGACAACGCTGTCAATTCTCTTGGCCAACCTGCAGCCTAATCGGTCATGGCACCGAGTCCTCACTTGTCAAGAGAGAGAGAGAATACAGAGAAAGGCAGGGAGGTCACCCAGAGGCAGTTCCGGTTGGCTACCCTGCACGGGGGAAGGTTTAAGTGGGATAAAAAGAGAAAGAGAGTAGAAGGGGCGACAGAGAGAAAGCGAGACGAGCACTAACAAAGCGCGTACACAATATAGCGGTAGGGGGCGGCATTTTTAAAGCCTATCGTTAAGCCCCGTAGACCGCAGGAACCTTAATAACGCGAGTAAGGCCTTCAACGCGGATGTTCTTTCAGAGCACTGACCGAAAGCTTTCAGTTTTGATAGTGGACGATTGTACAACTGCTCCAGTACTCTGCAGATCACTTCTCTCTGGGCACTATATCGCGGGCAGACACAGATAATGTGTGTGAGCGTCTCTTCGCTGTTGCATGAGTCGCACGTGGGGCTGTTGGCCATTCCAATAAGGAAAGCATATGAGTTCGTAAAGGCAACGCCTAGCCACAGACGTTATAGCATGGTCTGTTCACGTCGTGGTAAACGTAAGTTTCTGTTTTTTCACGGTCAAACAGACATACTGATTACTGTCATGTGGCCGCACTGGATGAACAACGCAAGTCAGTTCACACCGTATGTATATGATAACTTTGCTAATGTCATTACAAGTCGATGACACATAAGGTTCATAGCCTGAATTCCGGACGGGTTTCTGTAGGTTTGGTTCACACCAATCGGCTCACTTATCAATAAAGCTATAGCTTCACATGACATTCTGAACGTTATGACCTTCGTATCTACCACAGCACTACATGAACGTGCACTTGGGCGAGGGCACCTTGTCGTAGAAACCGTTGTCAGATGGGAAGAGGACTTGGCACCTTTGAAGGCACCGCGTCCATGAGCGTACATATCTCATCAACCCATCACCATCCGATACATTGACCCCGGTTCTCCCCCACAACCCGGGCTGACTGGGTGGGGGAGACTTGGTTCGGGCCAACGGTCCTTCCCGGACAAGGGGGCTGTTGTGGTGCAGCAACACAAACAGCCATGTCGGTCTTGCATCGGTGTCCGGCGTCAGACGTCGTTTCGGGAAAAAAGGAATTTCGAACCACGCATACCCAACGACGCAGGCCCTCCATGTGGCGCAAGGGAGTTACTGAACTAATTGAATTTCTCAAGCTAAAATAGGCAGCAAAATCGTAAAGTACGACTTGCACACAATCTACAGGCATGATATCGTCGGATTGTAATTTGAATACGCAAGAAAACATAATTATGTTACATGAAAACTCAAACAAATCCCTTTTCCAGCGTTTCTACCATTCAGAGACCGGACACAGCGACCGCCATTTGCGCGCCCCGGCGCGCGAATGTCTTGGAGGCCATGGAGCGGCGCGCCCTGTTCCTTGCAACAACTCCAGATGGCGCTCGCCTTCGCCGCATCGTGACACACTCAGGAGGCCGCGTTTCTACCAGAACGCTCGCCTTCGTGCGTAGCGTTCGCCGCCAGCGTTTCGCGGTAAACATCACGGTTACATACACTGCAGTTGCCGGGAAGCGTGAGACGCAGTCAGGCATCTTTGAATGCTATCGCGTTCCACTCTTAAAGGCGAAGCTTAAGCGTCCTCCAAATTTTTGAGCAAGCTTGCCCTTAAGGGGTCACTAAAGAGAGAGTTGGTTCATAAATGAGTAATAAAGGGTCGACGAATTCTCGTGGCTGTATACGTCAAGCAGTACGGTTCAGCGACGTGATGAGAGTCATTTCGGGATAATATCCGGCTAATATTTGTCTTGTGTGTCACTGACAGCCCATGCACTGCGATATCTGGACCATTTGCCATTTTCAATAATTTACCTGTTCCCGCTGAGAGTATCACACTTTCACGACGAGGCTGGTTTGACTACAATGCGTCTGTAATGGCCAATGTCAAAACCTCTCTTTACACTGTAAAATATAACTGAAAAGAAAACACAGAGAAACAGAATTTGTTTTAAATTTTTACGACAGAAACTTTTTGGTACAGATATTCCTTAATTTTATTATTACCTCTTTTCTTTCTTCTTTTTCTTGAAGAAGGAGCCGGTCCGGCTTTGGAACTTCGGGTAAATTAAGTAATTCTTTGGTTGATGTCAAACCCAGTCCTTTCAAATTCAGATTTTTTTGCATGTTCTTTTACGCTAAAGAACAGCTAGATTTCTTGATATTAAAAGAATGGATCACTGTATGTAGGATAAAATGAAGCTTTTGAAATGAACACAGAGTGAAAAGAATTTTGTTCGTTTCTTCATTATCATTGCTTAGAATTTTTCCTGCAGCTTCGCCACCCATGTAAGAGTAGACAGCCAGATGTACGCGCGAGACAATTAGTCTGAGGTATGCAGGATTAAATTGGGTGCAACTGGAGATGTGGGGAGCAGTAGGCCTTCGGCTACTCCCCATTTCACTTATATAGCAAAAATTAAATTTGGTGTAAAATAACAAAATAAAATAATAATAATAATAAATAAGAACACTTTAGCGTGCGCAGACATTTATTTAACTTAATTTTTGAAAAAGGTACACTAACTCACTCATGCCACTCAGAACATATATCTAAATATGCGCTTTAAAGGGGGTTTGTTTGAGTTTTCGCGTAACACAATTATGCTTTCTCGTATATTCAAATTACAATCCGACGCTATCATACCTGTAGGTTGTGTGTAAGTCACACTTTACGATTTTTCTGCGTATTTTAGCTTGATAAATTCAATTATTCCGTAACTTTCTTGCATTACAGGGAGGGCCTGGGTATGTGCTGTTCGAAATTCTTTTTCCCGAAACAACGTCCGTCGCCGGACGCGGAACGCAGACGCAGGATTTTCTGCGACACGGGGCTTTTGACGCTGTCGCGTTGAAAAAAAACATGAATTTCGACTCGCTACGCAAGGTTGCCAAATGTTACGGTTGGAGTGTGGCACTACGTGCAGAAAGGAATTTCACCCGACCTTCTCTCACCAGGCCTCGTCGAAATGAAGCGTGACTTCCTAATTCGCCATGACCATTTCGAGTGTCTGCCGGTCTGGCGGAAGCCCCGCAGTCTTTACAGGCCTTTTTTGTGTGTGTGTGCGACTTTAGAGGGACCCTTTCCTCGAACGGCCAAACTCTACAGGAGAACTTCCACGAACCAGCAACGCGCAAAAGAGACGGACAAGCGTCTACAATTAACCAGAGGTGGGACGATCTCCTCCTTCCAGCAGGCTCGGTATAACCAGAGGCTCTGTATGACCAGAGGAGGAGGGGCCCTCTTTCCGCCAATCAGACTCTGTGCCGGTGACGTGACGTCGACGGAAGCAAGATCCCTCCCACGATTGTAGAGAGCCTATTTAAGGGGCTCCGACATGTTCTTTAGATCACTTCATTCTCTTCTCATCATCTTTCATCAACCTTTGAATAAACCGTGCAAGTTTCGCACTAGAAATCGTCTCGCCCTTGCTTGGTTGCCATGGTCTACCGGATGCCTGCAGCGCCCCGACAACGCCACGCTGCCCAATAAGTAACGTCGGTCGAGCTTCGATAAGCAGGCATCGCTACTACTCGGCAGCAGTACGATACGCTACCCTGGAGTACGCAACGCAAGCGAATGGTTCGCCCATGCCCGACATCGAGTCATTTCTCGGGTGCGGTCCCGCGATCCGGAAGCGCGTCCGAGCGATCGTGTTCGCCCAATACTTGTGCCGCTCTTCGAAAGCGAGCGGGAAGACTTCCGCGGGACAGTCCTCGTACCTTCTTCTACTTCTCTTCGTCATTTTCGGAGGGATGGCTGCCGCTGGCTCTGAAACGTGTACAAATGAGCGCTATTACTTGCCTTTTTGGGCTATTCGCGGCGCCTTATCTATAACCGACTTCTTTTAAATTTAACAGATCTTGCCGCCAGCCTCCCCTGAAACTCCGGCGCAGAAATGAATGATGATGCCTATTTCTGTAGCGCGACGTCTTAGCGTGCCTTTCGAATACGTGCACCTATTGTACAACGGAAGCATTTTTTTTTCGGTCTCTATGCAATCCTAAAATTGCACCAGCCAGGGTTAGGAACACTCGAAATCGTTCACTCGCCAGAATGCAAGCCTGCCACAATTCTCACTTCGACCGTGCTTCTAGCAGACTATGTCGAAACGCCTGAAAGAATGCTGGCCGCGCGTAGTTTATTCTTTGGGCTGTTCAACTCTAGCAGACGCTACCAGCAGGTAGCGAAGAGATCAGCTGCTGAAAGGGCGCGCCCGTTGTTTTTTTCCATTCTGCGTGTCGGCTTTTGAAGTCAAGATTACTGACTGACGGTGTCCCTAATAGCTCTGATTGGCTGTGACCTCTATATAGCTCCGGATTAACCTCGGCTATATGGGTCGCTCTGCAACCTGCGCCGATATCTCGCTTCCCGAGCTTCTGAGAAAGGCTAGAACCCGCACGCGGTTCCAAAACGTCGGTGCTCCTTCAGACTTGGTCAGTGACCGTGATTCACTTCAGGCTCCTTGCCTTGCGCACGCGGCGGAATGCGGCCGCCGAGGCCGGGAACCTCGCCCTCAAGCTTAGTAGAATCGTAGTGAAATTCGTTGCTCATCTGCAAGTCGCGTTTTTATCTCACGATTTTTTTTCTTTTCTTTTTCGTCTCGCGAGTGCGCGTACACACAAACGTTCAGGTGCGCGCCTTTCGCACCCACTTGTCTGCGCCGGCGCGTGTATACCGGCCACTCTGCTCCCCGCGGCCACTCCCCTCGCATATAGTGCGAAGCTCCGGCGACGCCCCATGGCGTGCATTGCTGCCGCCGTCACCTCGGGGCGTTTGCCCCCGGTGGTCGGTCGCGGTGCCTTTGCGCACGTGCGGCGGCGAGTCCTCGGTCGGGACCTTGACCACCACGCCTTTGGCCGCCCCTGCCCGGGGCCCGGTCCACGCCCAGCCCCCTCGGGCTGTGCGTGCCACACGCAGCCTTGCCGGCCACAGACGCGGCGGCGGCGGTGGGGGCATCCGCACACCGCCACCACCGACGGCGGCAGCCAGGCTGGCAACGAGTTAATCGGGACCGCAGACGCGCGCTCCTCTCCTTCTCGCGGCGGCGCTGTTACGCGAGGGAGTCGGTTCACTCGTGGGAATTGCCGCTCCAACTGCCGACGCAACGCGAGGACACGGAAATAAATCTGCGGCGCTAATTCGGCTATCATTTAAAAGGACTCTAAATGCGATTTGCATACATACTTATGCGAGCATACTGCGCTCTTGCTCCTTGACATTCGGGGTACCCTAGGGCGTTGCCACGTACGTGAGCAGCTTACGCTCGCTCGATTAAACGACGAAGAAAAGTACGATTGGAGCGCGAGATTTTTTTGCAGGTCCGCGTGATCCCTTACTGTTCGGGCGAACAATTTCACATTTTCTTTTTTAATTGCCTGTGGCAGCACGATTCTAGTCCGTGTGCTAACCTACTCGGAGAGACGGACATGCACAAAATATTGAAACGCATAATCGACTAAATGAAATGCACTAATTAAGTTTCCAACTAATTACCTTATGACACGTATTGCAATTTGCAAATTCTAGAGGGTGAGACTGCAAGGCATATCCGCTTGAAAAGAATTGCGTAGATGATACCGTCTAGGGGACATGCGCCGTCAAACTTGCCGTAAAAATGCACCGTCGTTCCATTGACCTCCTTAACAAGACGTCGTTTTTTGCAGTGAAGCATAAAAGTAACAGGAACGCCACATTATTCCGCATAGTTCGGGAATCAATATATATCTCGAGTCAATCTTAGAATTTGTTTCAAGTGTATCCGCATTGCGAAGTCCTCGGCTAGAATTCGTAAACTGCAATATATTCCATAAGGTAAGGAATTAAACACTTAATTAGTGCGTTTTTCTTAATTATTCGATTATGCATTTCAATTTTTTGTGCAAGTAATGTCTGCCTCTTCGAGTAGACCAGCTCATGGACTAGAATTGTCCGTGAGACACAATCTGCCTGAGGCAATCTTTAACAATTTTTTTAAGTGTTCGCTGAAACAACCGGTATGTACCGGTTGTTGTTGTTGTTGTTGTTGTTGTTAGTAAGTTCAAAATTTTTAAATATCGTCTGTGGCACATAGCACAAATATAACCCTTGACCTAAATTATTAGATGAGGCGGCCATTACTTCTAAGAGAAATCAAAATGCCTTATTAAATAATTAACACAACTAACCCAACTAACCTTTTATTTAATTATCTTACGGCACATATTTAATCTACGAATTGTGGCCGGTGAGTTCGCATGGCCTATCCACTTGGAATGGATTCTCTGAACTGCGCCCGTTTCGAGATAGTAATATTCAAAGCGTCCGACGAAATGCATTGGCGTTCCAGTTACTTCCTTTAGGAAAACGCTCTTTTTAATATCTCGAAACTGCTACAGTTCACAAAGTTAATTGCGGTGAGTTCATTGCGAACTCACCGGCTATAATTCGTAGATTTCAATATATGCCTTACTATAGTTAAATAAAAGATAGTTGGGGTAATCTTGTGGATTATTGAATTAGGCATCTTGATTTCTCGTAGAAGCAATGGCCGCCTCATCGAGTAATTTAGATCGAGGGTTAGAATTTTACGATCTGCCACAGGCGATATTTAAAATTTTGGACCCTTTAAAAAAGAAGCGCTCGGTATATACGTATATGTGCTCACACTCGAGAATCTTCGGGCATGGCCGAGGCATTGGCAGGCAACAACTGCTTCTTGTCAGGCATTTTCATTTCGCCTCATGCAATATCATTTATTTATTTCCTCTTCCACAGAAATTGATCAAAAACAGGCTCAGGCAAATGTCTGCACCACCCATGCAGGCTAAAGTCAACTGAACATAAACGAATAGGGGCTAAAAGAAAAAAAAAACAACACGCTAAAATGAGCAGGACAGAGCGAAATAGATAAACGATACGTGCAGTGCAGAGACAGATGGAGTCTAGTTGCAGAGTGAGATGCTAACCGCCGATACACATCGCGGACAGACTGCCAGACAAGTGAACAAACAACATCATGGCGACGCCACAAACCACCCGCCTTGCTTCCCCATCAATACTTGACGCTCGTTTAATGAAAACAGCAAATACAAGAATTCCGAACCAAAGTTCGACGTCTGGCTAGGAGCTCAAGACGTTGTACATCGATAAGTGACTATAACCGCCGACTCCAGAGTGAATTAATGTATATGTAGCTGTGGTGCACCCTGCTACTATAGCGCGAGGTCGCGGGTTCAGTCCCCAGCCTCGACGGTCGCATCTTCACGGGGTGTGATTCGAAAACGCTCGTAATTATTAGGGATCCCTCCACTGCAGTGTCGGCAATGTAGTTCAGTGCGCAGCTCTGAAGCGAAAACCACCATCGAATAATAAAAATTTATGAAGTTTATTGGCCTTAAGAATTTCCGGAGACGATGAGCTAAGCGGCAGATCTGTCTGGCGAGGAGTGCGAGAGTCACTTCACCACTAGGAATCGAACCCCGGCTTCCTGGGGTGAGGGCAAGATATCTATAACGACTAGACCATTCTGGAGCTATTCGTATGTCCAAAATTGGTCCTTACGAAAGTTAAATAACACGCACAGCAAGTAGATACACAGCACTTATATAAGCTCATTTTAGCAGATACACATATACACACGTCAGTCTTGCTTGAATGCCGCGCTGTGGACGGCGTGGATGTGATGAAATCGACGTTTAAAACGGCGAATGTGTAGGTTCGACAAAACAGACTAATGGGCTAGTTGGTATTGCATGTTAATCGTTTTCAGCGCAAAGAAACGCACGACACGAGAGGAGGCACACAGGACGCAGCGCTACTAACAACTGGTGTTTTATTGCACTTGGTCACAGTATATATAGCACCGTACAATAAAACATGGAAAGGGAGTGCAACGTTTCCACAGCATCACAGATCGCCTAACATCGTGACAAGCCACCGCTACCGTGACAAGAACAGTATCTCCTCCCCCGACAACGCGACAGATGCAGCTCCCACAATCTTTGTTTCTGCTCATTTCAAACGCCTCTAAGATTTCCCTTGTCAGTCGATCATAATGCCGGCCCATCACTCAAGTCTCTTTGAACAAAGGTTTGCAGCTACAGCAATTTTAATTTCACACGGGAACAATTTTATGTCACCTGCTCTTGCCCCTCGCATGCTGCTACATCTCTATTTGACCTTGCAACGACCGCTGTTCGGTAAAATAAGAGGGAACGTAGGGCAAACCGCGCATATGCAGCTTCGGCTCACACGTCGCAGGACTCCATCGACAAAAATGCGCAAATACTTCGCGAGCCTGCGCGTGTACGCGGTTTATGCCACACCAACGGGGCGCGAACCGGTGGATCGGCCGCGGGCAGCGGCGGTTGATTAATTGAAGTCGAGCCAAAACTGGAAAGTAATTAGGCGCGTACTTTCGACCTTCGTGTCTTCAAAAGTAAACATCTCTTTCGTAAAGCTCGTCGCAGGCGCAGCACGCTGCGTAAAGATCAAAATCAGCGTCTGCCGCCGAGACCGCGAGCAAGAATACAGCCGGCGGCCACTGCAATGTGGCAGTGCGTCCTGAAAGACAACATTGCATCAACCCCAAGCCTGACCTCGGGAAAAGGAGGGAGCCTCAAGGGGGGGCAGAAGAATCGCACCAAGGTATAGCGCAGAACAAATGTCGGGCGGATCGGGCTTATCAACCCGGGGCTTGAGTAAACAAGCGCGCCAAATGGACGCATGTTGATAGAAAGCGCTTGCGCTTGCGCGCCGCAAAAATGTCAAGTGCTCGAAAAAACAGCGGCAGCTCGGGCTACAAAAGCCACGTAAGATGGCTCTAAAGCTTCGCCTCACACCCAACTGTCTTTTAGCTGCAGATCGGACGACGAACGAAGGTACCTGACGGGGAAGTATACACAGGGAACGCGGCTTGTGCCTGCGTCAGTCAACAAACGTGAACTCTTATATATGAGGTTGACATTCTCTGATGGCCTGCGTCGCTGTTATGTCGAGCGGTTCGTGATATCGTTGGAAGGTGGCAGATGAAAATTAGGTTGGATACAAAGAACGGAAAAAAATTCGGGGAGGGGGCTTAAACCATATCCGCGCAGCACACGACGCCGAAGGCAGTCGATACAGCGTTTTCCCGCGATATCTGTGCTTGCTTGTTGGAGATATAGTCGTGGTAAGTGTGGTCATTTTGGCAGCCACACAATATAATTATACGCAGGTGAAAATGCCGCGTGTAAAATGCAAATAAAAAATAAGAACAACGCCCGGTCGCGAGCCATGCATGTGACTGTAACGTATCGGGCTCCTCGCAGCCGTTGGTACAAGAGGTTGGCATGGTCACATGGTTGGCATGTGGTTCGTGGTTGGCATGAGTATACATGAAAAGAGAGAGAGATATAAAAATTGGAAAGGCAGGGAGGTTAACTGGACAAGATACTGGTTTGCTACCCTGCGCTGGGGGAAAAGTAAGGGGAAATGAAAGACAGAAAGAACAGGGCGGAGAGAGAAAAAGCAAAGAAACTAAAAAAAGAAAAGTTGCGAAGATCGTGAACGTCCACGAGAATTGCAGTCTCTCCAATAGGCCACTCTAACGTAAAAATTTCAAGAGTGCCTTCACTGTCTTGTGCTGTGACGACTGTATAGGTCGGCGTTCCAGGACTGTCTGCTCCGAAAACGGCCGGTCAGTATACACGAAAGTACAAAGTAAATACAGTCGAACGCATTTACAAAGAATGCCAGTACAACGAAGTTCCCTGCATAACGAAAGATTAGTTATGTCCCGGCCCAATTCCTGTCTTTCATATGTATTGTGAATGCCTCTACAACAAAGTCCGCTACAACGAATTTGTCTGTACAACGACAGAATTTAGGCGTCTACAGGCGGCTCAATTGTTCCGTTACAATGATTGCCACGCAGCGGTGCCGCCACTGCCCTCCGCAGACGGCACTGAGCTAGCTCTCTATGCGAGCGCCAGCGGCGCACTTGGAGAGCGTGCCGATGTCACGGAGTGTTTAAAGGGACACTAAAGCGAAACAATAAATTAGTTTAGACTAATAGAGCATTGTTTGAGAACCCTGCAGGCAGTCATTTAAAAAAATATAGTTTGAATATTAGAAGAGAAAATGAATGTCCAAGCATCAGTATTTGAATTTCGCGCCGAAACCCCAGCGCCGGTACGTCAGCGTGACGTCAGGGATTCCAAAGTATGTTTTCGCATTTGGGCCGCGTTGGCTGAATAAAGGCTCCCGAAACTTGCCATGTTTAATATTTGGTTCCTTTAGAACACAATGTAGTCAATCTGTACCGCTATATATAATTAATAGGCCCTAGAAGATACCATCAAAATCCAAGACGTCACAGCCCCCAGGTGCGGGAACTTAAGTAGGTGTCGCCACCCGTATTTCGTTCTTGCGCTTTTTCTTGCTTACCAAACGTCTTATCGTTGTAAGAGTACCCTTCAAGTACCGCTGCACTGCTCCAGGAATCGCTCGACATGTGACGCTGCTTGTTGTAACACAGCAGCTGGTGCGGCGGCTGACGGTGACGACGTGAGGATTTAATCGTAACTGACGACTGACGACGTCTTCGAAGTCATCTATGGTGCAACGGATGCGAATTGAACGAAGGCAGCAATGATGAAGAGCCTGTAAACAAAGCAAAAACTTTGACGGCAAGGAAGGCGATAGCGGCAATCGACGATCTCCGCAGTCATAGTTTCCTATAGTCTGTAAGATGATTTTTTTACATCATCCGTACCGTTGCACTTACGCTATCAAATTTTGAAATTCTGAAATTTCAGCTTTTGAATTTCAGAATTTCAGCGGAGCACGCCCTGAACCTCGGCAGAAGATCTGCTGTAGTCGCACGTTTCCCGCCAGACGGAGTGTGCAAAAAACACACAAAAAAAAATCAACTTATCGCTGCAGAAGTATCTCTTGAATGCATGCTAACTAAAGGTTTTCTCTTGTTGAACATGATTAGAATGTTCTATATTGTGAGCGGTGTTGTGTGCGGTGTTGTGCGCGATATTTACAACGAAGGTGGCCTGCATAACGAAGGATTTCGGACGGTCCCAAGCACTTCGTTGTAAAGGCGCTCGACTGCATACTTCTAAACAAATATTCGTTGCTGCGACTGGCAGACGCTATACAACTCTATCACAGCCTTAGAGATGTACTGACCTCGCGCATGACAGTGGACATGCATTGAACTTGCTATAGACACAACATGCACGCGCGACCTTCTGCCATGCAGGGAATGCTCGTTCAAAAAGCGTATAGCAATTCCGCGCACAATTCCATGCACAGTGGATATGGTGTTACGCTGCTGAGCACAAGGTCGCGGGTGGGGTCCACGGCCACCCCGTTCCGGTGGGGGCGGACTTCAAAAAACGCCCGTGTGCCGTTCTTTGAGTGCCCGTTCAACAACCCCACGTAGTCAAAATTACGCCAGAGTCCTCTACCATACGGCACCTCTCAACCGTAGCGAACATTGCAGTTTTAGGATGTTAAGACCCCATAGTTTGTTATAGTACATGAAACTCCACTTTCGGTGGTTATGCTCTCCGATGGAGCGCGCTTGAGCACGAGCTTACTTTGTTTTAGTTACTGTACGGTAAGCCCCGGTTTTCAACTTCCAAGTGGAATACCGAGCAGAGCGAGCTTCACACGCAATGAGCCCCATTACAGTTCTAAGCTCCGTGGCCTCCGCTGTCGCAGCGGCTGACGTCACGACCGAAAAGGGGAGGAAATAAGCAGTGCCCCGGGAGTTTCCACCGGTGCCACATTAAACACAAGCCGCACTAATCGCGTTCCCGCTGATTCGAAGCGACGAGTGCCGATTTTTTTAAAGATAATTGCGCATTTTTAGGCTAGTGAGCTTCCTTAGGAAAAGTGAGCGGCAGAGATGAAAAAGAATCAGCCAGCGGGGCTGGACCGCTCGCTATACACATACGCCACAGGCGTAATTGAAAGTGGCACAGAATGAATGAACGAATGAATGAGTCACTCAATCAATCAATTAATCATTGTTTATGTCGCTTAGCTTTCAGCTTATTCGTTCCAAGTTGTATGCGCGCGAATCAAGATGAAAAATAAAGTAGATTGTTCGCAGCTTACCTGTTCATATGGGCCTCTATTTCCTCTGTCTAACACCTTTCACTGCCTACAGGCAGAATTTATTTTATATGAACCCTGTCAAAACAGCACCATCATCACCTTATGTCAGCGACACTCCATTTGCCCCTATCGTAAGTAATGTAATATAATTACAACCTTTAACATGTTAAACTTGTTTCATTAACGCTCTTGTATTAGAACGGAAATAAACTAGCCTTTGGTGCATAATAGTCACAACGGCTGCTTCGCCAGAAAAATATTCCTAGTCTACTGCTACCATATTGTTCGCGCAGCGATAGGACAGGCTGCAGTGCGTGGCTTGCGCTGTCTTGATATTTACGTTGTTCTTTTTGTTATCGTTGTTGTTGTTTTCTCCTACGTATCTCCTGGACATCCGGTAGCGCACAGCATGGTGTTGCCGGATAATTGGCCTCGCCTGCAACATATTGGAATCTCCCACAGGTTACTGGGACGACGAAAGTTATTAGTCAATGTTTCGCACGTACGTTATTGTTTTGCAAAAACACAAGAGAGAAAAAAAAAAGTATACTGCGTGGAAGCGGTATCAAGGAATCCTAAGTATTCGCGTTTTCATGTGTTAAAACAGAAGACCGAGAAGCGAACTTTTTTTTTTCTCGGTTCTAAATAGCCACGTCTGCTTGCAACCTATATATCCGCACGTCTAGCCATTCCTGAGTGCGAAAAACGCACCCTGCGCGCGATGCACAGCGCGCCATCCCACGTTCAGTGAACGCGTGCGCGGTGGGCCCCAACGGCAGCGCGGGAGCAGCTGCGGCTGCTCGTAACTCGATCGCCACAAACGGTGCGTGTTGACGAGAACGAAACGCCGCAGTAATGAAAGCAATTAATCTTTTGCTACGTAACGGCGCGACCGGTTATCATTCACGCCGCAGCTTGAAAGCAGTCATTGACTATATGTGTACACTTGCCGCTGGCCTAGGCCCAACACCAGCAGCACGACCATGCATGGTGAATGGGTTTGGGGAATGGGGAGCCGCAACTGTCTCGCTCAAGGCGCACGCGTGAACCGTTCTGTGGTAGAGCCGGAGCCATCAGGACTCGGCCTGCGCCCAGGTGGTCTCCTTCCCAGTGCCGGATGAAGAAATTTTGGGGCCCGGCGCATAAATTTACGTCGTGGCCCCAGTAATGATGAAATTATTACAATGGCTACAGAGATTATTATTATTATTATTATTATTATTATTATTATTATTATTATTATTATTATTATTATCATCATCATCATCTAATGCTTATTGTTTAACGAGCACGTCGCTGTCATTTAACCGTGAAGTTGATCACATAGCCACGAACTGCTTCGTCGCCATCACTCAGGGGAATAAATAAAGAACCGCGTGTTGTGAAACAACAAACATTTCAGTTTCACATGGACACTTAAATGGGTCTGCATATGTGACACACAGTCTTCGTGAATACCAAAAAGCGCCAAGTATACGACTCTACCTTCAACACTAAAACGTAATTCGAGGCTTGTCGCGTGTGCAGTTCTGACGACCACTTTACGACCTGGTACGGAAGACAACACAAACGCCCAAGACTTCTTGCAGAGGTCACCAATTAAAGATGTTAGTAAGCAGTAGGCAGGTGACACTTTATATTACTGACATGCAAAAAATAAGCTAATGAGTACATGGGGGAACTTAACATATTTCACACCTAAGAAAATGCGTGTTGCGGCTTTTGCAGCTAGGGGGGGGGGAGGAGGTGAACTTGGACTTTCTCTTCTTTTCTTAATCTTTCCGTCCCCTTTTTCCTATACCTAGTGTAGGGTAGCCAACTGGGCTCAGTCCTGGTTAACGTCCCTCCCTTTCATTTATAATTTTTTTCTCTCTCTCTGATATTAGTTCATTAAAATAAACATTCCACACACATATCGTTCGATGGACATAATAGCTAAGTATTTCAGCTTTCTCTCGCCGCAGGTTGTGCGCAGGCAATTCATAATCAATGAAAGCTTTGAAAACGACCGTTCGGTCTCACTGTTTGAGACTGGTATACTCGAATAAATCCTAAGAGCAATGAAGACATTAGGGAAGCGTCTAAAATTTCTGTTTGCTCTTGTTCTTTGGCAAAAAGAAATGTGGCTGCCTCGACACAACAATCTACAATCCAAGCATTAACCAAGTTTAGAGAGTGACCACAGCATGGTACATATATAGCCAACGGGTTCTTCTCCAGTATGCGCGCTTACCGACCCTTGTCTTTTCCTGTCATGTTACTGGCATTGTTATAGGACTGGCCTCAGCAGTTGTCGATGGAAATTTCGTTCTCCTGAAGAAAAGAACGCATGGCCGTGCACCCAGGTATGCACCAGTGCGCCATTCAGGCGGTACAAACACAGGGGTGTGTGAACATTGGAAATTTCGAAAGCAAATCGAATAGCCTTTGCTGATTCGATTCGTATTCGATTCAAGAATTAGCTATTCGAGGATGTCGATATTCGTTTATATCAAATACTATAAGGGACAACAACAACTGTTGCAGTCCACACGGAGAAAAGCCCATGCGATAGAAGACTCTCCCGAATGACTCTGCTGCATGGGGGAGCCGCGGTTGTACGCTGAACAACGCGTCATGCGGCAAACGGGCTCCTCTCTCGCGCTTCTTTCCGGACACGCTGCGCCATCTATTGGCGCTGCCGAGAAGTCCACGCGTGGCCTCCGAGACGAGAAGCGTGGCGCGCGCCGGTGCCTGCGCACGCTGATGATTGTTCGCTCGCTTGCCGCACACTCAGCGGCACATACTCAGTGACCGAAGTTGGCGAGAGGTTCATTCACGAGCGGCACCTACCAAGTGTATTGATGGCGCAGTTCGCTAAAGCGCTGGCGTGAAAGACGTTCATTGCAAAGCGGCGTATACCCAGTGCATTTGTGGCGCAGCGTGCTAAAGCGTCGGGCTGCTGTCCTTGAGGAACCAGTGTGACGTGAGTTCGATTCCGCCCAGCATCGGATGAATTTAAAGGATCCTATTCGTCATTGTACAGCGGCACATTCCCGGTGGCACGTACCTATAGTTGCTCAAAGACGTTCCTTCAAGAGCCATTCAATCGTGATTATGACGTCATCGTCATTCCAGCCTCGTCATATGATTCTCGCCATGCCGTCTTCGTCATGCCATCGCTGTATTACACTCATCGTGATCCCATTGTCCTCACGCTGTCGTTTTTTTTTTTTTTTACTGTCTTCATCATTTCAGAATCACGATGCCATTGTCTTCATGCCGTCGAAGTCATAGCTCCTTCGGCTGCGCCAGTGTATGCTTGGAAAGCCGGCGGACGCTCGAGCATCAGAGAGGAGCGTAATAGTTTAAACGACAACGCCTCGAAACATTCTTTGCTCTGAAATGTCATGGAAGAAGCGGTACCCCCAGGCCCACAAGCGATTCGGCGAGCTCGATATCGGGACTGAAAACATCTAGGCCGCGCCACAGCTAGCGCCTAAACGTTCGCGTCACACACGCATAACAGTTCTGGAAGTCTTTCTTTTGCAACAAAACGCCCTTTTATGCACTGCGGGATGAATTACACTGGAACACCAATGCACTACGCCGCACAATTTGAGAACGCATATCTCGGAACACGTGTCACCCTCAGAGTTCGCTCCAAGTAGACATGCCTTGCCAAATTAATTATTTTTCATTAATTATTATAAATTAATTCCCTCCCCCTTGCGGGTTTCCGCAGAACTATTACGTCAATATTAATTCTAAAGTAATTTGCTAGAAAGTTGGTCAGAAAAACCTTGTTAATCAATTATGCATATAATTCGATTTTCTTGTGCAAGTAATGTATGCCTCTTCGACCAATCCAACTGAAGGATTAGAGTCGTGATATGTGCTGCAGGTGATCTTTACTTTTATATACAGCATGGCTTAACCATTGTTTTTGTTTAGGATATTTATATGGTGATTTAAACCAGCATCCATCGGCTGTACTTCGTGAGGAGAAAGAAACTTGCAATTTAAATGTTTGTTGTAATTTTAATAGTATCAATGCTAATACTATTAGCATACTAAAATAAATACGACAGACTATAACTACGTGTATAATGCGCCTATTTTTCTTCTTTCCTTCTTTCTTTCTCGTATTCTCGCACGACGACTGACAAAAACGTAGCATTGCCTTTTCCACAGCACACCTTGGTATTGCGGGAAAACACTAAACTTTGTTCAACGCCTGTTCAAATAGAACGGTGCATCTAAATTGGGAAAGAAAGAAGAAAGCATAAAAAGCGGCGCTGACATTTTAGCAATAAAGAAGTGAATAAAAAGAACTAACCTGCTAAACATCGCCCCTTTTCATGCGAATAGTGAACAACAGTACCTTACTGTTACTATTACAACGCCAGAGTCTGGGCATCTGGGAGAAATTCGATGGGCAGTTCGTTCCCAGCGCCGGCCATCTTGGCCTCTGACATGGTAGCACAAATCTCTACGAATATAGCAGTTAGTAATCGGGAAAAGCGGCAAACAAGCCCCGACATACAGCAAATACATCTGATGTAGAAAAAGATATATATATGCAGATCCGACGCACATGATGGAATCTATGAGTCAATATAAGGTATAAGGAATATTTGTTGTTGTTGTGTGGCCCAGTTTATATGAGTGCTGCGAAGCGCATGACGACTTCTCACGCTGCTATATAGGTGAATTACCGTATAATAGTCCAGTCGTATATGCATCTTTCAAGTGAAGGATGCCGGTCGGTTCCGCGAGGAGTGGACGCGGGTGACATGTACGCGTGGAAGGAAAGCCGCCTTAGTTGCGCCGTACAATAACCACTAAAGGCGCACCCTCACTCGGAACAAAAGGGACGGTGGTTCGAGCTCAATGAGAAGCGTGCGTGGAGACGGGCGTGAGGAGAAGAGGAGAGGGTGTGACTGCAGCCCCGCGCTACCGCGAGGTGCCCCCGGGCTTCCCAGATGACACCCTGACATTCTCGGCCGCTGCTGTCGCTTGTTTATGGGCCTCGTCGCCGGACGGGGAGGCGTATTCACGGAAGTTAGCGTGCCTCGATACCAGGCTTTTCCGTACCAACGGCGGGAGGCGGTGCGGACATCGAGGCACCCTAACGGAAGCGAGGAAACGCGACACAGGGCCACCCGATTTCAGTGCCGCTGTTTGGCATCCACGCGCTTTTTTGGCAATGCCTTGAGAAAACGGGGATATTTTTATGACCACTTACCCGGCTGCGACCGATGGTGCCTTTGTGTGCGATCGCCATCGGGCAACAATTACTATGTTCGGGGAATCCAAGCGACCCGGCCCACAGCTGCACGGAGCATCCGAGTTAGCGCTTGCAAGGCAGCTCTCTGTCACTCACCCATATCCCAAACAGCCGTGGCTTCTTGGAAACATTCTCGAAGCTGGCGTGCTGGATTCTTGCCGAAGATGTTCAACCCGCGTGCTTGTGCGCAGACAAAAGGGACCGACGCGGGCAACTTATTGCTACACGCGCGAGCTCGAAACTGGTCTCCTGTGCTGGAGGACTCCAAGCCCAAGACTCGGTGTCAAACGTAGGGGACAGTGAGACAACATGTGTATTTTGGCGAACCTAGCCCCTTGAGTGTTGTAGATTGTGTCCTTGTTTATACCACTACCATGTCCGTCGCAAAATATTTGATGATATTTTTGTAATGTTGTGAGCTTTCATGTGTGATTGGCTGGTTTACGACTCTTTGCACAACCGAGGGTTTAAAGAGTCATTTTTCTTGGGTGAGAAAGAGCGGGCGTTCGGGCTTTTATCCGGGCAGACGCTGTGGCGTTTGAATAAAGCGTCTCTTCATCAGACAAAAGCTCTTCCTTCGTGCTGCCGCAGTACGCTCGAGTCATCGAGGGGCGCCGACTTCGGACCTTAAACATCTTCCCTCCTTAACTAGTGTTAAAATTGGCAGAGGATAAACGGAAAGGAAAATAAATCTATGTGAATGAAAGGTTTAGTAAAGCGGTCAACTAAGTGCTTTACAACTAACGGCGACGCGTATAATTTTGTTTACTCTCGCCCTATGCAACGAGTACTCTCGTGGAATGCTACGTATATCCACCACGAACGTCACAACTTTGTCGTCATGCAATTTTTATGTTTATGCACTATACCGTTCACAAGCAATGCCGAAACGCAAACTCCAATTCGGGCGAATGCTGAGTGTATGACGTACACGCAGCGAGTTCACAAGGACGATAAGCGATGTATGATGACTGTAAGTACGGCACGTATCAAGCAACATTTGGAGATTCTGTGCGTGGTGTGTCAAAGTGGGACATACCCATTTTTGACGATAGGCCAAGAACGGACACACTCCCAGTGACACATACTGAGCGGCTAATCAAAAAATTATTAAGTAAATCAAGGAATTCATTAAATATAGCTAACCGTTATATTAGCATATCGGTGAGTTTTAGAGATGCATGTGAGCGGACATTACATGTTCAGGCTTTACGTAGGAACTTATTTTTTGTTGCACATAACAGAAGTACGAATACTTGGTCAGGTTTACCTAAACTGATACTGATACCTAAACTAGTCAAGAGGGCGCCGCAGCACCCAGACTGATCCCAGACCAAATCCCAGCGGTCGATTTAGGCACCACTGACCTCCTTGAAGCCCTTGGGTTCAGCGAGAGCAGTGGAAAAGTAAACAGGTCCGCAATAGGCATTAGTAAGAGGCGATTGGAGGATTGGTGGACGAAGAGTAGGGAAACAAAAAAAAAACGGAGATGTACAAAAGCACAGTTAGCAATAGGGGATCAGAAAATTTGGGCGCGGGAGTTCATAGTGTTTATTATTTTTTATTTTTTTATTGTTTAACTTAGGTAGGACATTAGGCAGTATAATAGCAAGAGCTTGGTGGCGCAACCCACCGCCCCGTTCCAAAGGGGACGCTCATAACATCCATCTATCCATCCATAATACCTAAACTAATCAAGAGACGGTGCCACAGCACCCAGACTACCAAAACTAGTCAGGAGAGGGCGCCACAGCACACAGGCTTATACCAAAACTAGTCAAGAGAGGGCGCCACAGTACCCAGACTGATACCTAAATTAGTCAAGAGAGGGCACCACAGCACCCAGTCTTATGCCAAGACTAGTCGAGAGGGTTCCACTGCACCCAGACTGATGCCAAGACTAGTTAAGAGAGGGTTCCACACCACCCAGGCTGATACCTAAACTAGTCAAGAGAGGGCGCCAACGCACCCAGACTACCAGAACTAGTCAGGAGAGGGCACCACAGCCCCCAGGCTGATACCTAAACTAGTCAAGAGAGGGCGCCACAGCACCCAGACTGATACCTAAACTAGTCAAGAGAGGGCGCCACAGCACCCAGTCTTATGCCAAGACTAGTCGAGAGGGTTCCACAGCACCCAGACTGATGCCAAGACTAGTCAAGAGAGGGTTCCGCAGCACCCAGACTGATGCCAAGGTAGTCAAGAGAGGGTTCCACAGCACCCAGGCTGATACCTAAACTAGACAAGAGAGGGCGCCAACGCACCAGACTACCAGAACTAGTCAGGAGATTGCACCACAGCGCCCAGACTGATGCCAAGGCTAGTCAAGAGAGGGTTCCACAGCACCCAGGCTGATACCTAAACTAGACAAGAGAGGGCGCCAACGCACCCAGACTACCAGAACTAGTCAGGACAGGGCACCACAGCACCCAGGCTGATACCTAAACTAGTCAAGAGAGGGTGTTGCAGCACCCAGACTTATGCCAAGACTAGTCAACAGAGGGTTCCACAGCGCCCAGACTGATGCCAAGACTAGTCAAGAGAGGGTTCCACAGCACCCAGGCTTATACCTGAACTAGTCAAGAGAGGGTGCCACAGCACCCAGACTACAAGAACTAGTCTGGGGAGGGCGCCACAGCACCCAGGCTGATACCTAAACTAGTCAAGAGAGGGCGCCACAGCACCCAGACTGATGCCAAGACTAGTCAACAGAGGCTTCCACAGCACCCAGGCTTATACCTAAACTAGTCAAGAGAGGGCGCCACAGCACCCAGGCTGATACCTAAACTAGTCAAGAGAGAGCGCCACAGCACCCAGATTTATGCCAAGACTAGTCAACAGAGGGTTCCACAGCGCCCAGACTGATGTCAAGACTAGTAAAGAGAGGGTTCCACAGCACCCAGGCTGATACCCAAACTAGTCAAGAGAGAGCGCCACAGCACCCAGACTACAAGAACTAGTCAGGAGAGGGCACCACAGCACCCAGGCTGATACCTGAACTAGTCAAGAGAGGGCGCCACAGCACCCAAACTGATGCCAAGACTAGTCAAGAGAGGGTTCCACAGCACCCAGGCTGATACCTAAACTAGTCAAGAGAGGGCGCCACAGCACCCAGACTACAAGAACTAGTCTGGAGAGGGCGCCACAGCACCCAGGCTGACAACTAAACTAGTAGAGAGGGCACCGAAGCACCCATGCTGATACCTAAACTAGTCAAGAAAGGGCGCCCCAGTCTCTCCACTTTCCGTGTCAGAGGAGTTCCAGAGATTAGAGCAGCCTCTCCACACTCACCCAACGCTACACCAAGCATTCGAGAAGATTGATTGAGAACAAGAATTTAGCCTCGTTCGCCTCAATGCTCTCTCCCTGGACAAACACATCGATGATATTGAGCATGATAAAGCAGACGTCCTCTGTGTCACGGAAACGTGGCATTCTGCAAGACCAGCAATCGATGGATTCCACCCAGTAGTCTGTACCAATGATGGATACAGGCCTACCGGAGGTGTGGGGATCTACATCAAGATGGCAGAACTGGCCTCTACCGTGCCTATGAACTTACCTAATGCAGACGACTTCTTCAACTGTGAACATGAAGCAATTCGATTGGGTAATCGGTCACACCTGTTGAGTACATTTTTGACTCTTGACCCAGACAAATTGTCTCAGCACAAGGTACTCACAACAATAACACAAGGAAAACACTGGCGAATCATTTCTCCGCACTTCCGACAGCTTTCACGTTGAGTGGAACTGCATTCATTTTTTTTCGCACTTTTGGTGAGGTGTTGCCATTACACGGGACCGAATCTTATCGTCAAAATGGTGCCGACGCAGCTTTGACTTGGGCTACCCCGGATGCACCACTGCATCAGAAGTCATCGCGCAGTTGTCGCCGTCTAGTAGCGGAAATGCGAAAGTACGCAGCGAGCAAAAATTCACCGACGCGTGCGCGCGACATCGGGGCACCAAACGCAATTGCTTCTCTGTTGAATTTTTTTTTTTCAGATTTTGGGCTGTCAAGATGGGGGTGCGGCCCCTACATGGGTGCGACCCCTACACGAGTCTATAGGTAGTGTGTGCACTGCCAAGCTCCACAGGTGATATCGACCATTATGTGTTTGTGTGTCTTGATTTTGTTGCAGTACGTAAGATGCTAATAGATGAACTGAAGCGCAATCTGGTCAAACACAAGCGTCCTATTTCAAATCCGTCCTCACCATTAGTATTCCCTCGTGTTTCCAGATGTAAGGCAAGGGGCTTCAGCAGACCCTCGTAGTAGCTTAGTGCCTATAGCGTTGTGCTGCTGTGCTCGAAGTCACTGGTTCCATCCCGGCCGCATTTCGATGGGAGGCGAAATGCATATTCAGTTCGTTGTTTTGGCACCTAACACCCCAGAATTTAATTAATACAATTTCAAGGCTACATAGGTCCGCGTTCAGCAAGCAACACTAATCCTCCTCAGTCTCCTCTAGAGCATCGCACGCGAAATGCGAAGGTTGTGGGATCGTTCCCCACCTGCGGCAAGTTGTTTTTTTCATCCACTTTCATTTCCATTAATTTATCGTTTCTTTATCTAATTTATTAAGTACAAGTAATTTCCCCTATGTTGTCCTTGGTGTCAGTGTTTGTTGGCTTCTTATGACAGTCTCCTCTAAGGAAGACAATAAGAGCACCTGAGGTGCTAACAGCACACCTGCGCACTTGTCGCAAAGTTCCAGTATCTAACGGTCCCATGGTTTATGGGAATATGCGGGGTCTTTACGTAGTAACTGACATATATGTTAACATTGGATGATTCGATATGGGGGCTATGGCGCATACGGGCTTTTGATGGGGCAACATGTCGCGCGCTGCTCCCACTGGCTTAGCGGATTGCGCGAACACGACCACTCGTAACTGAAGAACTCTCGCGGCGCGACTGAGCCCGGAGGCACCGTCGGCCGTGCGGCACCATGATGCGGGTCGCTCGGTGGGCGGCCGCCCTGACGCGCGCTGACCCCGACCGCCGCCTCCTCCTGACGTCCAAATTGCATCCTTGGTGCCGTGCGTAGGTGTGAGGGGCCGGCGGGGCGTCGTCATCGTAAGACGCTTCTTCCGGCCGCACTGCCCCGCGCCCAGTTGCTCACCGCGATCCGGCGCAAGTCGTGCCTTGCACGCACGTCTTGCACGATACATTTCAGCCCCCACAGGTGCGCGCTTCTTCTTTTGCTATCAGCTGTGTCCCATTTTTACGCGGGGATCACCGTTTGCAACGAGGATTTTTTTTTTAATGGTACTTCGTCCTGTTTCGCGGCATCTGCAGCAGGCATCGTCATCGCGTTTGCAATTACGGGTCAATCTCTTTCGGGGACATCTGTTGCCGCGGACTCTACGTAAGCCAGCTGACAGAAGTGCCACCGCGCAAGAGCAAAAATGTTCTCGAAAGTGATGAAATAATACGACGGTCTTCTTGAATGGAAGAAGACGCCAGAAATGAAGTCTTGATTTGTCACCATCCAGTATTTGATTCAGAAACCGCGACGTGTGCACCATCGTGCAGTGGTCATCCCGTCGCGTGGTCAGCTAGTTATCGCTCTATTTAGTGGCCCTTCCTTGAGCGGTCCTCCAAAAGTTTGTTTTTCTCCTGATTTTATTATTTGCCTTTGACCTTTGAGATTGGTTCTGAAGAAATCTCCGATCGCGCCCCAAGAACCCCCCTCCCCACTTCCCCTCTTATTTTTTGAGCTAGCCTCATTTTCTCTCGCCTCACTTCTTAAACAGCTCTCGAACGCCTCTTATCGTTATTATTATCACGCAAATAGACCATCTCCGCCATTCCTTTCCAACTTAGCTTGGCCGCCGACTCAGGCCGATGCCCTGCGAACTATTAACTCTATAGGAGTTCGTGCGCGAAGCCTGCTTGAACAGCAGGTGCGAGCAGTTTCATTCATTCATTCATTCATTCATTCATTCATTCATTCATTCATTCATTCATGCTTTACGACCCTCACAACTGACTTGCACCCCTGCTTAAGCCGCAGAGCCATCCTTATGATTAAAATTCATTCATTCTCCTCTCTAACCATGGCTGCAGCATTCGCGATTTGAGAATTGGTGTTGGACGTTCCCAAATATCGCACTATATATACCACGCATATCTGCCAGCACCAACACCTCTTGAACAGCATAAGACGACGCACTTTTCAAGCCATTACGTCATGGGACGTGGGCGACGCTTAGCGCAGCCATCCTTTTTCCAGGTTTATTGATTGGAGCACCGGCCTTTCTCTATGACGTCACATATGAAACGCGTAGGTGCGTATATGCATTCTGTACATGCGTATATGCGTTCTCTACAGCGACATATACGTCTACCCCCCTAGAGAAGCCACAGGTACCACTGCCTAAAGGGCACCTTCACTAGGCCTCATTATAGGTAAGTTTGGTTATACACTGGGCGTTGTAAAGGATAGCTGAGAAAGTTTTCTACCCTAAGAATTTTTAAAATGGATGTAGTTGTCATGGTATGTTAGAGGCAGGGATCATTAGGCCATCGTTATCCTGTATTGCTTCCCCTATTATCCTTGTACCGAAGGAAGATGGATCATTCTGACTGTGCACTGATTACCGAATGATAAACAAGTAGACCGATCTTTTTCCATACTCGATGCCTAGGATAGATGACATCATTGACAAGACTGGAGGATGCGAATGGTTTTCACGTATAGACTTATGCAAGGGGTACTGGTAAGTGCCACTGAAAGAAGAAACTAAGAAATTTACGGCATTTGTCGCACTGTTCGACATATACGAGTATAATCGGTTACCCTTTGGGCGGAAGAATTCTGGGACGTGGTTCCAGAAGATGATGAATGAAACGCTAAGCAAATTTATTGGAAAATTTTGCAATGTGTATGTGAATGATATCGTCTACTCCAGGACAAGGAAAAACCACGAGGAGAATTTGTGCAAAGCACTTGAGGCACTAAGCACCACACGACTTAAGATTAACATGAAGAAAAGTGAGTCTTTTTGCAATAAGGTGGTTTTCCTCGGAAGGGTGTTTGACGCTGAAACGAAAAACTAGCACTAGGGAAGAGTGTTCAACGCATCAAGAAAATGGTGAAACCGTATAATGTTCGTTCCCTCGGAGTGTTTTTGGGACCGGTGGGCCATTTCAATGCATTCGTAAGAGACTATGCCAGAAAAAACAAATGTTTCACCTCACTGACCCAAAAGGGCGTGTCATTTATGTGGTCAGGAGAGTGTCACAATATCTACACCGAGCTTGTTTGCATCATTTCATCAGACCATATATATTAATGCTCCCCGACCGACTTCAAACTGCCCGGCGCATTTTATTAGGAGTAGGTGCCATGCTCTACCAGCGTGATGCTACAAAATACCAAGGAAAGCAACTGAAGGTAGGTTCTTCCACTACTCTTCCACTTTTACGAATACACAAGAAATTTATGCAACTACAGAGAAGGAAGCACTGGCGGTGGTGTTAGCCTTGAGATACTCCAGAAGCTACCTTGAAGGCAACCACTTTGAGCTGTTCACAGACAACCAGGCGTTGACGTACCTGTTCGAGCTATCGCAGCCGAAGGGCAGAATAGCTCGATGGATTAGTAAAATACGATTCAGCTTTGACGTCATACATCGCCCGGGACAAAAACATCAAGATACCGATGCCCTATCTCGACTCCACGTGCCGCATGAAACCCCAACCAGAAATGTGTACCTGTTACAGCTTTGGGAAGGCACACAGGAGATGGAAGTAAAGAATGGCAAATTATACGCCCCGGAGACCAAAGTGCGAACAGTCCTGAAGCTTTGCCACAATAGTCCAGAGTCAGGAGGGCACGACGGGATCTGGAAGGCATATCACAATATAGCCCTGCAGCGTTGCACTTGGAAAAATGTGAAAGACAACATCGCAAATTATGTGAAAACTTGTCATCAGTGTCAGTTTGTTAAAGCCAAGTACAAGCCTAGAGGCAACCGGTTGGTCTCGCCAGAGTATTTCGGTATCCCCCCCTTCGAGGTTATTAATCTTGATTTCGCTGAAATCAAAAAGAAGGGGAAGGAGTTAGGAGGACGCAAGCATTTCATGTCGCCGTGGACGAGCGCACGCGTTTTGTCGCCGCCAAAGCTGGAAAGGAAGACGCAAACAGCGTGGTATTATTGCTGGAATGAGAACTCTTCAAGAACGTCAGAGTCGTCGTCGCAGACGACCCAGCCTTTAAAAGCGAGAAACTGCAACTTTGGGATGAGGAAAGAAATATCACCCTTCGTTTCCCAGCACCTTACCATCCGGAAGCGAATTCTCTTGCAGAGCGAATGATAAGGGACTTAAAGACGTACAGTGCTCACGGAATGAAACGCGTCAATTTAGGGCTAAGTAATGCGCATACTTTCGTTTCAACCGGCCGCAGTTTGTGTCACATCGACGTAATTGTGGCGCGTACACTTACATCGGAGTCCTCTTCACCCTTGGTGACCAAATTCCTAGCGACATGACATGGTGCTCTCGCGTACTTTGCACATATGTAGGGTTCTACTAAATGTTCCGTGTCCTATTTCATTCCGTGAGCACTGTACATGCGATTATACCCCGAATTCAAAGGCGGCTGGAAATGCGCCTTAGGAGCCGTTGCGCATCACAACAGATCATATACAGCAGGCCTGGGATGCAGCCCACATTTTGCGGCATTTGGCACGAGCTCATGGCTGCGAGCGGACCCCGAATTGTGCTTAGTGAAACAAATGATCTAAAGGAACATCCCCCATACTTCTCATCAGCGACAAAAATATAAAGCGAGAATGAAAAAAAAAAAGAAAATGACTTTCCATCCCGACCCTGCGAAAATGGATGGCCAGCAGAGCTGTTAGAAAACCACTCAAATGCCGTCGATGGGGTTACGGATACGAAGGACTTAAAAGGACCCGGAGAAGCGCCGCCCCTTAGGGCGACACCGCGGGCTGCTCCCACGTGGGGACAGTTAGGCCTAACCTAACCGCCGCATCACAGGCTCTCTGAGCAGCCCAAAGCTGACGATGGTATTCCGAGCTCTTGATGGCCGAGTTCCACTTCTGTTCAGTAATGTCCTTATCCTCTCGTAACGAGGGACACCGCCAGAGCATGTGGTCTAAATTGCATGTCCCCCCGCAGCTAGGACACTATCAGCTAAAAACGTCCGGGAATAAACAGTGCATGAAAGCCAGACTAGGATAAGCGCTAGTCTGAAGCATCCTATGAGGTCTTGGGAGCTTTTTATGTGGTGGAGAAAAGATGCTTCTCCCCAGAAACAAATATTTAGTGCATTCTGAAATGTTTTATTGTTCTGCCTAGACTTAGCACGACACCGTTGTTGAGAATTACGATTTTGCACTCTTCGACGCTCATCGTGTTCACGCTGCTCTTAGGGAGTCTGCATGGTCTACCCATACAGGTCTTGCAATGAAAATGAGTTGCTAGGCAGGTCTCCCTTTTATAGATGAAGTTTGGTGACGTCACTCACTGATTCGTATGTTGATGTTGCCCCTTTCCCACCGGAGCAGCTTATGCAATCGTAACCTTTACCGGGAAACACACGCGGGGAGAAAGAACGGGCTTCACATTGTTCAGAGTAGCCTTATCATCCATCATGCGGTTTTGACGCTTGTTTTTGTGCTTTTCTTTATTGGAATGAATACTGAGCTGTGTGTTGTATACCTGATTCCAAACGAGATATGCGCTTTTTTTTCGTTTCTTTTCTTTTTCTGACGGACACGAAAGATCCCTACCAACTAGAGGCTAACAGCTTCGCTGTGAAAGAATTTTGAAAGAAAGACACTGCACAAAGATGCCGGAGATTGAACCAGATTCGTAGATTCCGGTCCGAAAGGGACTTGTTTCGAAAACGCTGGTTACAGGACCTTATTATGTCGTCAAGACAGCTAGACAGCAAGGGCTGCTGAAGACAATATGCTACCAAGGACCCAGTGAAAAAATTCGTACTATCATCGTGGGGGCCAGGACAGCCGATTAGGAGTGTGTGACGATCCACGTCGCCAGCGAGGTAATGAGGAAGAGAAGAAGACAACGAGGTTAGCAGGAAGAAGGTAGCAATAAATGGGTTCTACCTGCCCAAGTAAAACCCTAGTGAAATCCGTAAATGTGTTCTACCCTACGAATTTTTAAGATCGATGTAGTATAGGCATGCAGGTCTAAGTAAATAAATCGCGATGTGATAGTGCGAGGAGGCGAGCTAGCCTGCCCGCAGCAGAGGCTCTCTAACCATTGCCTTGCCTCTCCTTCTCCAGTATCGGAGCCACGGAGGAAGGAAACTAAGGAGAGGCCCTACCCCCTCCGCGCGCTAGGAGAAAAGTGTGGCGGAAATGACGTAGTAGGTTCTCATTTTTTTGCTGCTTTTTTATTTTTTTTTTGTTGTATGGCCACGCCTTTTGGGCCACGATGGCGGCGTTGTTATGGTTTTGAGCGCTCACACGTGTTGCTCTGGTAGGTTTCGGGCCGTGGCAAAGGCGCTGAGTGAGCGGGTTTGCGTTAGTCACCGTGTCTTGTTGCGCTGTGTTACCTGCACCGTGCTCTGCCAGATGTTGCGCGAGCGCGCGACACCACGCGCATCGCGGCGTGGTTTCGCGAAAGATGTAAACAAGAGAGGAGGGTGGCCCAAAAGGCGGAGCATCGCCATGAGCAACGCCAAATTCTGGCTTCACTTTTGCTTCACAAAGAGTGACGTCAGGGCCTCTCCTTAGTTTCCTTCCTCCGTGATCGGAGCCGACGATCCACGTGACCGGTACGTCACGACCCATGCGCTTCTTCAATTTTCTCCCGCTTCTTGCAATGCGCGGCGCATTGCCGGCTCCGGTTGTTGTTGTGTTTCTCAGAGAACACTTAGCTGTTCGCGTTACTGCTGGCTATTTGTGCGCTACGGGCGGGAGGCGGAGGCGACAGCTTTGACGTGTATAGTCTGTCGGCGGAGAAGGGTGGCATCCTCCTGCAAGAAGAGGCAATCGGGATTTCGTTTGAATGTTCAGCTGTGTTTGTGCCTTGCACTTTGCAGATTCTATTAACCCTTGATTTAGTAAGGTGTAACGAAGTAAAAAAATATTTTGCAGCGCGCTTAAAAAGAAATGTGAAGACTCTTACGCCAGATTTATAAAGCGGTGAAGTAATGCAGGAGGAGGTTCCATATTTCAAGTCTGTAAGGGGCACCTCCTAGGAAACATAAAGCCGCGAAAAGTAAAACTATACACATGTAAATAAATGGCAGCTTAATGCTATTACACAACACATGTACATAATGGAAAATCAATAAAACTTGGGGGAAATAATTAGGGTTTGTATACATATTTCTTAAAGCCATGCAATACCGGGATATACTAAAAAAATTGTCTACATACATTAAATGAAAGGAATTACAGATCGTGTGAAACGGTAAACATGTGCGCTATAAAGACAGAAAAAAGTTGCATCGAATGCGAAAGCAGTATAACTCTTCAACGCGCTACTTTTCCCTTCATGTGCGCGAATTGGGCAAAGTCAATTTTTGAGGGTGGGCCACCTAAATTTTGGGGGTGTGCCAAGTCAATTTCGGGAGGGGGCGAGGTCGGTTTTTAACGTGGCTCAACTCAATTTTCAAAGTAATTTTTTTTTTAATGTAGGCCACGGCGTCCGCCTAAGCCGTGGCTGTTCACCATGGGATATAGCAGTGCGATCCGCAGCAGGTCCAGCGCCGGGAACGTGACGTCATCACTTGGTCACGTGGGTTTTCGTACCACCGATGTTAGCGCCGGACACTGGCCGGATTTCCCGTTTCGTGAGGCATATAATGCTTTTTCGCATTAATAATAAACAGCGACAGTCGCAGGGAAGGAGTAAATATACATTTTTCAAGCAATGAACGTGGACCCTGTACAACAGAAAGAAATAATACATGTAGTAAAATACGGTAATGACAAAAACTAAATTCGCATGAAACAGCGTAACATAACAATATTTCAAGAAAATGAAACTATATGGATTCTGTGCCGACCAGTCTACGAATTTTCAAAGCATTCTTAAACATAGGTGACGTAAGAGAGTTCTTCAGGTCATATATAGGAAAGCTGATTCCAGAACGTAGGGCCCATAAATTTTATCATAAATTTTCCATAGTTAGTTTTAACTTTGAGTAAAAGCAAATTATTGCTCTGAGAAAATCTTCTATGACTAGGTTTGGTAAGTGAAGAGTGGGGAATGCGGTCAATATAGAGCTCGCTATGTAGAATATAAAAAAACATGACAGCCATTTCACTCTATGAAGATGGAATGGCAGCGAAAGCACTTTGCTTTTCGTTTGGCAGCTTTTACTGTCGTCAGCTTTCATTGATTGACTGTCGCCGTGCGCCGCGGGGAAGAAGCTCGAGGACATTCTGGCGGCCGAGGAGTTCAACGCCATGATGCGAATGACGAACGTCGAGCCACACGAGAATGGTCGCCGGGAACGTCTGGGAACGTACGGGACAGTACCTGTAGCGCACGGTCCCGATTAGTCACGTCTCGTAAATTTCCGATCCTCGTCAGGTCGTTCTCGAACCACAGACGGTCACACACTCTGCAACTAAATCCGAAATGTTTATCCAGAAATTCTCGTCGGAACTTGGCATATCCGCACCTTTGAAGTCGTTGACTCGGTCCATCCGGTACCTCTGCTGCCCTATTACGTTTCGAGTCTGGCGTCGTTGCTCGTTCGAAAGGGCCCGGGCTCGCGATTGTCGTTTTCTTTCAGCACCGCGGGAATGTTCTTCGTCGGTGGTCAGTTCACGCCGGCGCCGTTGACATTCTCGTTGCTTTTCCCTCCGGCGCTCCTCGTACGCATGTTGTTCTTTTTTTTTTTCGAAAACATCTGTTCTTACCCGTGTGCCTGGAACCTCTGTGGGTCTCACGTGTGGCAAGGATAGTTCAAGGGCGCGTTACAGGTTCCCGAGCCCACAGGGGTATGTGCCATTGAGCTTGGACCCTTTCTGCACTATCACCAGGATCGGCCCACATGATGATTTCTTCTGTTGACGGACGCCGAAAAAACTACGGCAGGTTAGCCATATACAGCTTTCGCTGTAATAAACAAACAAAGTCTTTGATGCAAAAGGTAGCATATGGGTAACATATTAAACTATTCATAAAGCGGAATCACATGACTTCCAGATGAATTTAATGTGACAAGTCTGAGTGCTTGGTTCTGCAACTGTTGAAGATGTTGTATACTACACGTGTATGGTGTATGTGTTACCCCACGACGAGAGGCAGTATTGGAGATGAGTGTGAACGAATGCATGGTAAAGCGACATGGATAATGTGCTGGGAACATTATCACCGTGTTATCATTATAATTATTAAAGGAAACCCAACTTTAGATGAAAAGGCTCTATCATGAAGGTCAAATTTAAGGTGGGCATCTAAAACTATTCTAATAAATGTAACTTCATTAGAAAGGAGCAGTATATGATTCTGGAGGGTTAAAAAAGGGATGGAATGAAGAAGGCACCTGTGGGCATACGAAAGAGCATAAACTGGGTTTCAACAGGATTAATCCGCAGTTCATTATCAGCACGCCATAATGTTAGATTCTGCAGACCTGCATTCAATCTAGATACGACTTCGCTTACATTCTCGTTGTGATCATAAATGGTAGTGTTGTCGGCGTACAGTATACAATCGAAGGCAGGAGGGAGGGTCATTGATATATGCAAGAAATAAGAGAGGGCCTAAAATTAAATTATGGGGTTTTACGTGCCAAAACCTCTTTCTGATTATGAGGCACGCCGTAGTGGAGGACTCCGGAAATTTGGACCACCTGGGGTTCTTTAACGTGCACCTAAATCTAAGTACACGGGTGTTTTCGCATTTCGCCCCCATCGAAATGCGGCCGCCGTGGCCGGGATTCGATCCCGCGACCTCGTGCTCAGCAGCCTAACACTATAGCCATGTGCACTGAGCAACCACGGCGGGTGAGAGAGGGCCTAGTATAGAGCCTTGCGGAACACCCTTTTTAGTAAGTTGGGAAAGAGAAAAAGAATCGCCACTTAGTACAATATGGAACCTGCTTGTGAGGTAACTTGGGATTAGAATAAATGCTGGACCGGGGATTCCTAGTGCCTCTGGTTTATAAAAGAGAATAGTATATGAATGATGGTATCGAAGGGCGTTGCTGAAGTCAATACTGCACCATGCAACTAGACCCATATCTAAAGCGCGCTTAATATTTGCCAGTAAGAGTTAATAAAGCGAATTCCGTTGAGTTCTGCGATTCCGCCGCCTCTGAAACAATTTATACTGAGACAGCAGCAAGTTCTGATAGCAAACACAGACATCTTCTCAAGAGTATACTCCAATGCCATTGTGGCAGACGACATTGTGAGCATATATGCTCACAATGTCGTCTCGGTCCTCTGTATATGCCAGCTATGACCTCCGAAATACTTGCAAAAATGCCACCACTCTGAGTCTATGTGTGACGCACAAAACTCCCCGCAAATTGTCAAGCACAAATTATGGGCTCTATGGCTCAGTGGCTAGCGCGTCCAGCTCCTCAACCGTATACATTGCCGCACAGGCAACATAGTATGATACCCAGCGGCGGCGGTGGCGAGCGAAGTTGCGTTTTTCTTAACCACATGATAATTATAGGTGAAGACGTGGCTTAACGACAGCGGCGGCGTAACGGAAAGGACGGGCGGACACAGCAAACCCAGTTTCGCGCTCTTGACTGCTTTCGCAGTGAAGAAACATAAGTGAGTCCCGGTCAAGTGTGTGTGCGCATGCACCCCCCCCCCCCCCCCCCCACCCTCCCCAACGAAAAACATTTGTGGCTACGCCACTGCCGGGTGGTTGAAATTAACCACCACTGCGGCGTCTCTCGTAGTCTCATGTGTTTCTTTCGGACGTTTGACAAATTCTTGGGTGCCATAATTGATAGACGTATCTCATGGAGTCCCCATGTGTCGTCCATTAAGAAGCGGTTGACAGGCATCTGTCACCTTCTGAAGTTCTTCGCTGGAAAGACCTGGGGAATGTCCACGAGCGATATGCTGCAACTATATGGGGTACTTTTTCTCGGCTTTTTGCGGTACAGCTTGCCAGCATTGACTAACGCAAGTAAAACAAGCATCTGTATATGTACTATTCAAAGCGTTCAGGCTGAGGCGCTCCGGATTTGTCTAGGTCTTCCTCGAAGTTCGTCAACGGCGGCAACTATCGCAATCGCCAGAGACCACCTCATCAAGACCCAGATCACAGAAGCCCTATATAGAATATAGCATAGAATTTATTGACAGGAAAGACACAGAGGTCGACCTGAGCTAGTGCGCTCTAGTCTGCTACTCGTGCGCTCTAGTCTGGTGTCCTGCAGAACACAGAGGCCCTAAGAATGCACGTTGCCCGCACTCCTTGCCACCATCTAGCCGCTCTACCTGCGGAGAGACCACGTGCATCATTCTGCCGAGCAGTATCCGCACATCGTGAGGCTATACCATCTTGTTTTACACCTGCCGCAAGATCTTCGACTCTTCCTTGGTGCCTCATTAAACCAGAGATCAACCTGACAATACCTGGCGTCCGAAAAAAGCAGTTATGTCAACGCCGGCTCTTAAACAGCTTACCTTACTCCTTTTAAACGAGAAGTACCGGTATTACACCCGCATATACACCGACTGCTCCGTTCTGCCGAAGAGCTCTACCACAGCTGTAGTCATTCCAGCAAAAGCCACCACCATCAAGTTGAAAACATCTTACTTGACAACGTCGACGGCAGCAGAATTCGCAGCGCTTCGAGTCTCACTACACTTTATTAATGACGAACCAACACACAAATGCTCGATTTTCTGCGACTCGAAGACGGCGCTACAGCGTTTATTGTCAGCCTTACGGCGGGGTCCGCATGAACATTTGCTTTTGAAATCACAGAGGCCATACACCACCTGAGTGAGAAAGGACATGAAATAATCTTTCAGTGGCTATCAACTCACTGTGGTATCATCGGCAATGAACGTGCCGATCAAGCTGCTCGTTCAGCTCATGTAGAGGACAACCGCCTATCAATTCCGCTGTCTAGGACAGATGCCCCAAGGATGCTCCGCCCACTTGCACGCCACTGCACTACATCAGAGTGGAATTAATCACATTTCAGGCACGCCCGTTTATACACCCTGGATCTAACCTTAAGCCTCCGACTTCCACCAAGATTTCCCCGAAGAGACGCGACCCTTTTGTGTAGGCTATGGTTGGCCGTCGCGTTTACCAATGCCTGTACGCGTTCCGCATAGGGATGGCCGACACCGCAGCATGTGGCGATTGCGGCGACGCGGAAACAATTCGTCATCTTCTTTGCCAGTGGCCGCAGTACAGGGACAAGCTGAACCAGACCAGCCTCTGTCGCAAGAAAGAATTTTGAAACATCGACGGGACTTAATATCGAATGAGAAGGTCGTGCAAGCGCTACTGCGTTTCTTGAGATCGAACGGCCTCTGTGAACACCTGTGATTGGAACGCCTTTTCTGTTACCTGTTTTACTTTCTTTTTTTTACTTTTTTTCTTGTTTCCTTTTTTTCCCTCTCACTCTTTGTCGTCTATACAACCTCTATATCCCCCACCCCAGCGCAGGGTAGCAAACCGGAAACTGGCCTCTGGTTAACTTCCCTGTCTTTCCTCTCTTTCTCTCTCTCTCTTGACCCCATAACTTATTTTTTAATTGATGTGCGTAGCATCTTCTGTAGTTTCCAAAAGCTTAATAAAAGAGCGTTGCGAAGGTATGACACAATGGCAAACACATAATTCGTTGCTCAGAATTGTCGGCTGTTGGGCCAGTTGGTGCATCATATGTTGTGTCGTTGAGCGGAATAAGGGCGGAAAGAAACGATGTTGACAGGACAGACGCTCTGGCGCCTTTCATAGTGCCATTTAAAGTTCATAGCGGCGTTAGCCCTCACACGTCAAGTTGGATTAACTCTCGCAGCGAAGTTGGCCGGGGCCTACAAAAGAAACCAACTTGGTCGAGAAAATTCTTCTCCACTCCGATAACACATTCGTACTCAGATATTATTGTACACATTTTAGGCAGTTTGCGCTATAAATTAAATAATTTAGCACGCTGTGTCTGCCGCATGCATGGAGAGAACTGCCGAGAGGAATCCCGAGCCTTTCGAGTCGTTTCTGCACACGACTTCAAATAGTGCGCCGCGTTCTGACTGCAGATCCTCAGCGACTTTTTTTATTGCAACGTACGGAAATATCCCTGGATCGTTCGCTGTACGAAGATCCCGCGACGTCGGTTTGCTTTTTTGTAGAGCTGAAATAATCTATAAACCGGAAGAGCAGCGAGGCGCTAAATCGATCTCAACGTTACGGGCGCCTATTTCTACATACCCAGCAATGAACCGTGCGAATAAGAAGCCCGCCCAGCTCGCAATGGCTGCTTCGTGTTTCATTTGGACGACTGTTATTGCGTGACCGTGGAGCGCATTCCACTTGCCAAGAATGATTGGTGGAGTTTGAGCAGCGTCGTGTCCGCATTGTGCTCTCTCTCTCTCTCTCTCTCTCTCTCTCTCTCTCTCTCTCTCTCTCGCTGAAACGGCTGCTGCGCGCTTGTTTGACCCCGGTCAGTCAGCAATAGCCTCGGCGTTCGGTTGTGTGAACGCTGCAATGAGGGGGACGGGGCAAAGTAAAGAGGGGAGAGGTCATTCTGCTATCAGCATGTTTGTGCCCGCGAGCCGCGGCGAAGCGCCGGGCAGTCTAATAATGCCACGCCATCCATTCGCGCAGCATTGAAGACACTCGATTGAGCCGATCTATTCTTCTCAAATATAAACAGAAAGTATACGACTGCTATACGAAGAAGGGGGGGGGGGGGGGCAGAAAAGTAAAGAAAACAGACTGCTCCTAAAGGAAAAAAAATATATTTTCATTTGGGACCAAAAGCCCTTCCCTTCAAAATGAAGCAAGGAAGGAACGAAAAAGTGGAGAAGAAAAGGCAGGGAGGTTAACCAGTTTAGCTTAACCGGTTTGCTACCCTACACATGGGAGCAGGATGGGCGGGATGAAAGAGGGGGAGGAGAGAGAGAGAGCACATAACACAGCACACACATCGTCAGTTACAGTCCGTCACTCTTGCGCGGTACGTGACATCACTGTCACAGCCGCTTGTCCAAGCCCGTCTCTTTCAAAAACCGAAGTAGTCCCTTCGTCGCCTTCAGCTGCGATGTCTTCTGTCGGCGATATGTCAAAATAGTTGCAACTGACAATGGTCTATTGTCAAGGTGCGCTAGAACGGACGTCAGGGACTGTCTCTGAACATTATATTCAGGACAGTCGCACAGAATGTGTTCCAGCGTCTCCTCGCAAAGACAGGCATTGTAGAGAGCGTTGTCGGCCATTCCAATGCAAAATGAGTAATTTTCAAAATAATTTTCAACGGAGTCAATACACTTGTCCAACCTTTCCTCCCAGGGTTCGAAGCAACTCTGGCTCCTTAAAATCCTGTTCTGTGGCCCCTGCGAGGTTGTCTTCGCTTCATGCACAATGGCAAATCTCATTCCATTATAAAATTTTCTTCTTTGAAAATAAAGATAAAAAAGAATCACAAGGAACCAGGTTCGATTGATAGGGTGCGTGGGGAACGCCGGTCCAACCCTGAAAGACGAAATACCATGTCATAGCCATGGCAGTGTAAGCTCTGTGGTGACGGAGAAACCAGTCACGCGCGTTCCACGATTGTGCGCTGTTCCCTCGCATATTGTTTATTATATTCGCCTGAATACCCGCAATAACAAGTAAAATTGCTAATTGGCAGTCATTCTAGGAGGAACGAATTCCCGCAGCCCAATTCCACCAACGGCGAAGAGGGGAAAATATATATATGTATATATTTATATAAAAATAAAACACGATGACCATCGTCTTCACAAAAGTGCACTTGTCGCTTTTTTTTTCTTCTTTCTTTAAGGTGTTGGTGAAGGAGGCGTCTTCGGCTGGCTCGAAACCCGCCGTGGCAGCTTAGTGGCATTTCGCTGCTAAGCTCGAGTTCGCGGGTTCGACCCTGGCCGCGGCGGTCGCATGCGAAAAATCTGCGGATCGCACGCACTGTGGAAATCGATGCAAGCGAAGCTGTGTTTGCTGTTTGCTTTGATTGAGAATAATTAGTGGTGATGTTGGCGGCGAATGTGTAATTTCTGTGTAAGTGCGAATGTGTAAGTGAATGTGTGAATGTGTAAGTACGAGATTTGTGGGTTGCTGTTGAACGTTACCTTGCGTGCACCGCTGCTGCTTGTCTGCGTAGTCCGTGCACAGAACCCACAAGGGGCACGTGTTTGCTTGAGGCGTTGTTGCGCGTCATTGTTCGTAATCTCTGATATGGTTGCGCATTGTGATTACCTCGCATGGCACATCACAGCGTGGCAGAAGTGTTAAACTTTAATTGAATTATGGTGCTGTGCGTAATTCAGTTAATTATTGTAATTGTATGTATTCATTGTGTAGATACATTCGCGGTCTGCGCCACATTTCGCTGCCTAGCGAAGACGCTCCTGATCCACGCGACGCTTCTTTCGCGCCTGGGTGCCCTCGACGGTGAGTCCACGCTTTGAAGCCATTTTCCTGGCGCGTGTTCACGTGCTCCTTCTGCATACGGGACCAGTACGCTGTAGAGACGCCAGCTCCAAGCACTCTCTTCAGGCTATGGACGATTGTAATGTTTACGTTATCACAGCCGAGCTCGCGAGGTCCACGGCTCAGCACCTGCATGCTTGTCGCATAGGAAAGCAAGCACAGCACGTGCAATATGCACGTGCTGTGAAACGCTGTCGTGGCGGCGCCGGGCGGAATGGATGGATGCTATGAGTGTCCCCTTTGGTGGTGGGTTACGCCACCAAGCTTTTATTATGTTAACGCGATAGTGTTAAGGGCCCCGTGTAGCAGAAAATACGCCATCGGCATCCCGCGTCCAGTATCGACCGTCTATTAGCGAAAAAGCATTCCGAACCAAGCATATCCAACCTCGCAGGCCCTCCGTACAGCGCAACGACGTTACTGAATTAATTGAATTTATGACAGTAAAATACGTCAAAGAAATCGTAAAGTATATTTTACACGCAACCTACGGATATGATAGCGTCTGACTGTAATTTGAATATACGAGAAAACATAATTTCGTTACGCGGAAACTCAAACATAAGCCCCTTTTCCTGCGGTTCTACCGAGGGCGAGGGTTCCCACAATCACTCCCGCACCTTTGTTCATTGAACACACAGAAAGGAGGAGAGCTTCGTAGACGGGGATTGCCACGTTTGACTCAAGCTGGCGCCAGTGGCGTAGCCAGAAATTTCGTTGGGGGGGGGGGCTCACATTGCAGCTCGGCCTCCTTCTAAGAGGAAACATTAGGTCGGATGCTCCTATCTAAATACATGTAGAAGAAGAATTAGTTTTTCTCGGCAACCACTGCGCCAAATTAGATGAGGTTTGTTGCATTTAAAAGAAAAACTTAAATCCTAGTGACTGTTTGTTTCGAATTTTCAATTCAGGTCGTCAATATTTTATTGAAAAGTGGCAAAAATCGAAAATTTTCAGAAAACGAAACAATGAAGTTTACAACTCTGTAAATCAGCAATGAAAATTGATATCACAACTCTGCGAATTGCACATAATAATACATCTACAGCGGACAAAATTGATATGTTACACATGAGTCTAAAAAAATTAAGTATTATGGAAATACGGCTCTTGCAGAACCCTTGTACATAACATAACCAATTCACGTAAGATACAAATAGACATATCGAATTTGTCCGCTTTGAATGGTGTAATCGACGCCATTTACAGAACCACGATATCTATTCTTGATGCAGAGCTATTAATTTGTTAACTTCGTCCTTCTATGTTTTTCGAAGTTTCGAATTTTTCAAAATATTTTAAACGAAGTTCCGGTCCTAAATCGGAATTCCGCTTCCAACAAACACTAGAATTTAACTTACTCTCTCAAATGCAACAAATTTCATTAAAAGCGATTCAGGAGTTATCTCAGAAAAGCGTTTCTGCGTTTTACATGTATCTGAATAGGCCGCGTCGGAGTTGGGCCCAAGCTAAAGCTTCCTCTTAAACAATTTGCCTAGGGATCAAATACATGAATAATAACTGCACTGCCATTGCCAAAGATGCTGCAAATGAATTCCTGAACGCTACGCACTGTCAATACAAGTAAAATATGCATTTTTTCATAAAATATTGTACTCGTATGTGCTAAGAATTGTGCCCAACATAATTGATGTCAATGCTTCCATGTTTTTTGTCTATTTAATAAGTAAAGAAAATATCACACGAACTTTAGAACTACATCAGTTCAAAACCAGCAAAGCAGTGCATGCTGCTGATATGAAAAATGTAAAGGCCATGAAATGAACAAGTTGAGGACAAATATGTTAATGAAACTTTGTCCTTCAAGATCCTTATTTACATTCTTATGTAAATATGCAACGGCCAGTGAAAAATCTCAATGGCGCTGTCATTTGTTCCAATGTATTACGCAGGAGCAGCTTTCACCGGTCGTGTATCGTGAGTAATTGCACTAAAATTATAGTCGCAGCAGAGAGCACGTATAGAAAGCAGAAGTTCTGCAGAATATACGAGGGCGAGTCAAATCAAAGTGAGCCAATGCGAATATATGAGAAACGGGGTAGTTTATTTAAAAGTAGCCTCCATGAGCATTTAGACATTTGTCCCATTGACTAACGAGTCACGTAATTCCTGTCTCATAAAGCTCCTTGGGTTGCTGCTTCAAAACGTCTGCAACTGACTTTCACGTCATCGTCCGAGACGAATCTGGCTCCCTTGAGTTGTTTTTTCGGTTGCCGCAAAATGTGGAAGTCGCAAGGCGACAGATCTGAGCTGTATGGCGGATATTGCAGCGTTTCCCACTTGAACTTCGCCAGTTTTATATTAACGACATCAGCGACGTGGGGACAGGCATTGTCGTGGAACAAGATGACCCCATTCGTCAATTTTTCACGTAGTTTGTTCTTGATTGCGACACGCAGCCGATCCGGCATTTCACAATATCGGAAACAATTGATAATCTCTCAAGATTTAGCAAATTCTATCAGTAATGGCCCCTGACGATCGAAAAATAAAGGTCAACAACACCTTTCCGGCGGAAATGATGGCCTTTGCTTTCTTTGGGGGTGGTGAATTCGAATGTTTCCATTGTAAGCTTTGCCGTCGTGTTTCAGGCTCGTAGTAGTGGCACCATGGTTCGTCCCCGATCACAATTGCAGACAAGAAATCGTCACCCTTATTGTGATACCGGATCAGATGAGTAAAGGCTTCTCCGTATTCTGGCGGTGGTTCAAAATCTTGGGCATCCATTGCGCCCACAAGAGCCGATAACCGAGACGTTCATGAATTATGGCGTGAACGGTGACGGGGAACTGAACCGTGATTGATGTTCACACGCTCTGCCAGTTCATCGATGCTTATCCTCCGTTCTTGTGTCATCAGCTCATCAACCTTTGCAATTTTGTTTTGGGTGATTGTACGATGGCTTTGGTCCGGTCTGGGATCGTCTTTGCAACTTTCACATTCTTGTTTGAACCGTTTGTTCTAACGCTTCACAGTGGCCAATGAAATGCAATGTTCAATGTACACGGCAGCCATACGGTGACTAATTTCTTTTTGGGAAACACCTTCATCTGTCCAAAACCTCACGGCACCACGCTGCTCAACTTCTGGAGCGTCCATTACGTCACGCAACCATGTTCAACCCAGTGTATGAGCGCATTAAAGATAATTTATCCTCTCACCTGCGTGTCACTTTTGTATATGAGAGATGCCTGCGTGCTACGTGCAGGCCTTGCAGATAATGAACAGAACCATAATTGCGCGGGGTGGGTAGGCTCACTTTCATTTGACTCGCCCTCGTACATTAGAAATGCGAAGATACAATGGAATATACAAATGCGATGATACAGCTTGATAAAGGGCAAAAAATTGCCACTGGAAACAAAGTTCACTGCACGTAGACACAAAACCTCGCAACAAGATATCTAAACATACGTATAAGTCTCCAATAAATCTACGTATCTAAGAAAAAGTCACGGTATATAATGGGTCAAACAAGGCAAATAAACATGTTGCGCAATCACAGATTCACAGAATCCTAGATCCGGCCCCAATTCCATCCACTCCCCCCGATGTATAGCGCGCGATGGAAGGCGGCGCGTTTGCACCCCGCTTTTCTCCTTTGCGCACACGAGACTTGAGCCACCATCGTCGGCTCACCCATTCCCCCTCACCCCCCACACTCTTTCACTCGCACATACAGAATGCGGCACGCGGTCACGATGTTATCACCCTTGGACTTTATGCGGAACATGAGGGCGACGGCGACGGCAGGAATGCGCCTAGAGTCTCCACATAATTGCTATCGCAATAATATAATAAGAGTATCCGGCAGCTGAAGCGTCCCATGGCCCATTACTTTCCTCAAAAGAAGTAACAAAATAGAACTTTCACCATGCGACAACTCGCTGCGCCGCAACGTTTTTTTTTTTTTTTTTTCCTTTTGTGGGGCGGGGGAACCGTAATGGAAAAAAAACGCAAAGGAAAGTATGTTGGTCACAATCAAATGCCTACTTTAGGCAAGTAATGTGGCTATTAAATGAATATCGAAGAAAACACGAGACGCTTGGTCCACCAAGAACCATGCGCATACTGCTCGGTATCCTACACCGGCGAGACAAGACTTTCTGGAGAGGTTGCGCTCAAGCGAACGCGGTGCAATCCGTCGAGTCCCCACAGTGATGGCGGCAAGCTACCATTGTTTCTTTTTCTCTTCTGCTAGCTAGAAAGCGTCTAGCTCTGCCAGGCGAAAATGCACTCGGCCAGAGAAAACCGAACGCGCACGGAAGTGCGCCGCGCGGTGGTCGGGACAACACGAGAAAAACGCATGCGCTCTGGCAGGCTCTGGCAGCCCCCGGGTAGGGCAGCGAGTACAAAAAAATTGAAGAGGCTCAATGTGTCCTCACGATTAAAAGTCAAAGTAGAAAACATAAATAAGAACGTAGTTACCTTGGCTGGCTTTAGTGTCTTCACTGGATGCTTTGGCGCAGGTGAAAAAAATGATATTTTTTATGTGACATGACGGCACGAATGAACCACCACAACGCTTCGTCTCATCGACCCTCGCTGCGGGCTTTGTCAACTTGTCTGATAGTCTGCTGATTCGACTTGTCACGTTGTATGGCCCGATGTACGACTTTGGAAAAGTTAATGCACCTTTGGCGTCAAATATTTATGGAAACATTAAACTTACAAAGTTCCGCAATTGAAAATCTAAAGCACACGTTTGGAAATGTCAATGCACCTTTCCCATCAAAAGTTTATGAGAACTTTATACCCATAAAGTTTCGGAATTCACATCCACGCGCTCCGTAGATTCCATGATAGAGTGTAGATTCCGCGGCCTCCGCGAGATGCCGCGGCGAGCCCGCTCGCCATCAAAACGTCCTTGAAACTTTGTGCTCGGATGGGGCTGCTTGCGTTATGTGACTTCCGGTGCATGGGCGTTGCCGCGAAATCCAGCCCGAGTTCGCAATTTTCGCGGCGAAATGGCCTTTGGAGCGTGAAAAAGACGTTCTAGATAAAATCCAGAATGATTCCCTGCGCCGGGGGTTGCTTTGGTCGGTGGTGCATGGACAGCGCGAAAAAATTTCGGGGGGGGGGGGGCTGAAGCCCCATAAGCCCCCCCCCCCATGGCTACGCCCTGGCTGGCGCGTCTTGGTTCCTTTCAAAATGACCGATATCCTTGGAATAGAGCGACGCATAGAGCGATGAAAGAAAGTGCTATAGTTATGTGACAGTTCTCGAAATGATCAAATGGGATCGCAAGGATGATCTCTTTTACCTTCACAATGGGCTACTGACTTTCTATGATAGAGAACTGCAGGCATATAGCGAAATTCTAATGGTTGTATCTTGAGACTCCTTGAGGTTATAAAAAAACAATTACTTCAATTGCGCCCTAGTACAATGCTAACGAAAATCTCTCGATTTCGTCCACATGTATGGGCGACCTTTGGACGGTGCACAGAGCATTCATCCTGTTCACGGTTATTATTTTCACTCCGAGCGTTGCATGCCCGGCCGCTCAATCAGTTCCAGCTCGTGCGTTCTGCGGAAAGTGGGAGAGGAGGCAAAGAAGAATGAAGAGTGAACCAAGGCAGGCTGGAGACGGCTGGGGCTAAGCAGGGAGTCATCGCACAAAGAGAGCGCGGTCCCTTTCGCGTTGGAGAGCCGCCCGCTGCAGAGTCGGAGCAAGTGCTCGTGCTTGCGCAGCGCGCGGCCCCGTAGCATCAATAAAGCGGCAGCGAGCCTGGGGCAGCGGACCTCTCGAGCCGAGCAGCGTCGAGTGACGTAGGAGCCCCTTGGCTCGCGCTCGCCAGATCAAAGGCGTCCCGCCGCCAACCCCGCGGGTGCGTGGTCGAGTCCCGCCTCGAGACCCTCCTCCATCCGCCGAGGGCCGGCACGGGCCCTGGGGCGGCGGCGACGCACATCCAGCACCGGCGCGACGTTTCTCGCTACGTTCTGACGAACGGCAACGACCTTGTTGCGCAATGATCTCTATCGAGGACTTTCGGCGCGCGTCCCACCCACGCTGAGAAAGCGAAATTGGCTAAAACAACGAGAGCCAACGCGCCGAACGAAATTTAGAGAAGGGAGCTCAAGCGCTTCCCGTTCAGGACGCGGGAACGCGCGAGCACCTGTATAGCATTCGGTTCCCGTTGAAGCACCTTGCGGAGCGCCGCTCGTAGCCGTGTCGACGCCACCCTTGGCAGGACGCCTCAAAGTTCCGGTGGTTATGCCAAGTGGAGAGGGCGTTCCCGCAGGGCCGCTTTCTTGCGTCCCCCGGGGCTTTAAGATCGTTCATGGCTTTGTTAGAGATCCCGCAGGTGACTGTCAGGGGAAATATGTCTGGTGAAGTGAAGGAACTCAATGTCGGGAGCTACACCAACTAACCAACCCATAGGGTGCACACAGACCTCACGTATAGGCCACGTAGGTCACGTATAGACTCGCAGGATTTGGCGCAGTGGCCCGAATTTCATGGAAAGTGACCACTGCATGCCCCCCATGGTTAGAAATCAGCTCGTGTTGCTCGGGCAAAAGAAAAGGAGAAAAAAAAACCGCGCCACAAAAGTCGTCAAGCGGGACGCTTTCTGCAGCGCCTTCTTGACGTACAATTCCAGTGTCCGTTATCGCCAGCATAACAAGGACGATCGACCGGTCGCTACGAGAGAGCTAGAAATGAAAGAAGGCCTAACAACCACAAATGAGCACCTGGCACACCTATGGGAGGCTCGCGTCTCTCTTCATAAGTAATGCATAAGCACTGGACGGCAGCGCAAAGATGTACTAAAAGTACGCAAGACACGGCTCAGACCAGGGCATATACGCCAACCAGCACTCACGATATACCGCTGGCTGGAGTACTGTATATATAACTCGGGACACGTGCGACGCTGTACGTCGAACGTACAGGGCCATTATTGGGACCGGGCTATTATTGAAAAACACGGGGAATAGAACACCGTTGGCCAACGGACGCTTTCCCGACGGACTGTCGAAGGCCGATTTACGGCGGCGGGCGGTGGATACATTCCTTCCGTAACCACCACCACATCATATATACGAAAATCAAGGGGTGCTGTTCTGAACCCCCTGTCAGCGCTAGATGGCGTAAAGATCAAGATATACCTGGCTTGCTATACCTGGCTTGCACCTGAATCGGGAAACCAGAACCTCCTCGTAGAGCACAACCATGTCCGGAAGCCGATGTTGATGATGATGGTGATTAACGTCTATACTTATTACAGATAATAAAAAAAGCCTGTTTACCGGACGACATGCGGCACCCTGCGTGAAGGATCTTGCGCCCGAAGTGCCGGACACACTATTCCAGATTTACAGAGTATATACATAGATCAGCGGTCTGAAACACGTGGACCTTATGAGGCTCACGTGGCCGTCTTGATTATTCACCTTCTCCCCCACTAATTTACCTTAACTTTCTTTTTCAGCAAGCTCTCTTACCTTGTCTGCCGAACATGTCACGCGAGGGCACGCTAGTATGCCAATGTGCTGTACATGTATGCGGATGGAGACCTGATACGACACCACCGATCTAGACGAAACTCCTTGAAAAGCAGTGCTTTGCTCTCGTACTATGCTGATGTTCGGAATGCACTGGCAGGAGTGGGACTGTAGAAATAATGGGACAAAATGGCAATCTTTCTTTCATTCTATACATATGTCAAAGGTCGACTGCCCGGTAACAATGATCTATCGCTATAATAGGTATAGAGAAAATGACGTTATTCAAAACATCGTGGCATTGGGCTAAGTTGGTGATCATCAAAAGTGACCATGTTAAGGAAGAAAGAAACACGGCAAGGAAGAAAGAGCGCTTCGTTGTTGTCCGTCTCCTTCTCTGTGGTGTTTCCCTCACACTGAACATGTTCAATGCTGCCGTTATTCAATCGCTTTGAGAACCAATATGCCCGTCGTTGCATATCTGCAACATGCAGTTTGATGCACCATTGCTTTACCACGTAAAGATTATCTCCCCAGAAGTTGCCCGTGCTCTTGTTGTACTCACGCTTATGATATTCTTAGTGCACGAGAATTCGTTTTGCTGATCCTTGGGAGCTGCATGGTCGCCGCTAGCTCTGTCTAAATATGGAATTCCGCACGGACACACGTGGTTCCGGAGCAAATGAGAAATTCTCTCTAGCGTTTGTGCATTTCCACTTTCGCGGTTATAGTTTGGTAGTACGTCGGAGCAATAATAATAATAATTACTGGGTTTTACGTGCCAAAACCACTCTCTGATTATGAGGCACGCCGTAGTGGAGGGCTCCGGAAATTTCGACCACCTGGGGTTGTTTAACGTGCACCTGAATCTAAGTACACGGGTGTTTTCGCCTTTCGCCCCCATCGAAATGCGGCCGCCGTGGCCGGGATTCGATCCCGCGACCTCGTGCTCAGCAGCCTAACACCATAGCCACTGAGCAACCACGGCGGGTGTGTACGTCGGAGCAACGCTCCACAAAGCTGTACGTGGTTTAACATCTTGCACAATATTTTGCTGGGCGTTGCAGGATATTAGGGTAAGTGGTGTGTTGCTGAAATGCAACAGCGGGCGCTCATGAAATGGCACCTGGCCTCGGAGTTGTATATCTGCAACACAGCAATGCAGCAGTGTTCTTATTTATTTATTTATTTATTTATTTATTTATTTATTTATGCGGTCGGTAGATTAGTTGGGCGGTCTTGTTGAATTCTCGAATTTAATCAAAATCATTTGGAAAAATTATTCGATTTGTATTCGAAATGTTTGAATCTTCGCGCACCCCTACTAATGAGATTTGCGTCCCGAAACTTCAGTTGGTTATGAGGTTCAGTAGACCACAAGAAATTATGATCGCTTAGCGCAGACAAGGAAGGCCGGAAGGGGACAAGGGGAGCGCTAAGATTCAAACCGCTAGCCCGGCTACTGGTGCTCCCCTTGACCCCTTCCGTCATTCCTTGTTTGCGCTAAGCGACCCTAATTTCTTGTGGTCTACTGAGCAATACGAACAGACTAACCCAGCAACGTGTACTTCTGCACTGTAAACGAAAATAAACCCACCTGGGAGTTTTTAACAGGTGATATGCCCTAAAACCTCCCATCCTCGAATATTTACTCTGATGTATGTGAGCAATACAGCGCCATTCCCTCATTTCACTCCGTTGGCTAGCTGCGGGAGGATTATGGGTGACATGACGCGATTTTCTTCCGCTTCAAAATCTTGTTCTCCTGTGAAACTCCGACAGGGAGTTTTAGAAACTCCCCTCCGCCGAAACAGGTTGGTCACGTGGTACCTCCCATGAGGCTGTGCGCCGCGCCAGCGACCGGGCGCGTTCGGCGGAGTCGGCAGTGCTCATGGCTGACGGTTTGTTTACATCTGTGAAGTGTCGTTCCGTGACAGCTTTTCGTCAATTTGTTTCCCGCATTTCCTTCCAGGAATTGTTATAGGCGTGCCTGAAGCTCACTGTATCTCAGCTTCAAGTGCGTTAGCTGTGATCACTTTGCTGACAGCGATGAATGCAAGAGCAACGTTCTCAAGTGGGGAAAAAGGCTTAGGCATACATCGAACTTGTTCATTGACTCGTGATGTCGGGTCAGGTTCTGACTGTGTTTTCGTGCTGCGTGACCGTGGCTTGTGTTCTTCAGTACGTGAAATGCGACTTGTATGTCCTTGTGAATACATGCTGACAACGGCCGTTGTATGGTTATGAGGGACGCCTTAATGGGGAGCTCCGGATTAATTTTGACCACCTGGGGTTTTTTACGTGCATCTAAATCTAAGTAAACAAGCTTTTTTTTTTTTTTTTTTTCATTTCGACCTTCATCGAAATGCGCCCTTCACGGCAAGGGATCGAACCATGGACCTTGATTTCAACAGCAGAATGCCGGAGCCACTGACCATGTACCGCGGAGTGTCTGACTTCTGCTGTGACAATAGTAACGATGACGATGTGATGTCTACCCATCATAGCAACGCCGTCTAGACTATGAAAAAAGTCAGTTTCCCCCGAAAGGCTAAGCATCTATTGCGATAGCAAGTTAATAGACACCTATACGAAGTAAGGAAAGCAGTTTCATTGCCCATATAAACATGTAAACATTCGCTTATACTAACTAACGTATCCAGCTTTTCTGGACACAAGGGTTTAGTTCGCGCGAGTGCCACCACGTGGCGTACTGACCTTCAACTTTTCAAACTTCCCGCGGTGACGCGGGATGACGTCAACTAAACAAAAATAAAAAGATTAAAGCTATCCCTGTGCATTGAACTTCGCCACAATGCTTGTCCCGCCGGCGTTATCAGTGTTCTTGATAAAACGTATTCGCTCGTCGCCTGGAAATTACTCGTCATCCTAAGAGCGTTTAGTCGCGACGAGCAATGGTTGATTCTGGGCTTTTGATGCTGTTCTTTTCTTTTTCTTGCTTTTTTATTTTCCTTTTCTTTTTATTTTTTATTTTTTCATTCTACGGAGTAAAGAAGCTAGCCTAACCGTCAGAAGCACTTCGGGGCAGCCTTTCTTCAGTCGGCACACATTGTTAACGTCCGAACATCGAACAGCGTCTACTAGAGACGTCGTCGTGGACGGATTTTTATTTTCCCTATATCGAATTCGTTCAGGCACACACAATTATTTCACTAACGACTTTTCAATGCGCACTCATGGGCTACCGCCGCAGCTGCAAATCTAGATGTGTTGAAGTATTAAGACATATACATGGATATGTTGGTTTTTCACCTTGACACAAAAGTCACGGCACAAGAGTTGAGAAAACTGTCCCTGTGTCGTGGCAGGGTGTGAGGCCGGGTTAGTTGGTATTCCGTGCTAAAATGACTAGCGCAAGGATGGACACGGGACACTAAAGAGGCGACAAGGATAAGCGCAAGCTTCCAACTGGGCGCTTGTCCTTGTAGCGTCTTTAGTGTCCCCTGCCTCTTGCGCTAGTCACTTCAGCCTGTGTCGGCGTTCGTTAGCATGCTATGGCCGAAGCTGCTCGCAATATTACGTCACATTTACTGGCCACCAGGTCAGGTACACCCTTGGGTAAGACATATACAGTACTTGCAGTTAGTTTCCAAAGTCGCCTCCTATGGCGGTTATCCACGTGCGTGAAGCAAGAACGCTATTTAAAGTTATTGTGCAGTAATATTGTCACGTGGTAGTGACGGTGAAGAAAGCAGCAATACGGTGGAATACAAAACTAGCTTTTATTGGGCGAACCTGTGCCCACAAAAACAGGCTACACTTATAGCACAACGATAGCGGCGAACACGGTCGGCGATCGTCGGAAATCTGATCAGCGGGTCAATCGCGTCGGCTTTTAAAGAACAGTCGTCGAATGTTCGAGACTAATCGTTCGGACCCGCGTGCCTTCCACAAGTTCTACACCATTCTCGTCAGGTGATGAAATCAGATAACATAAGCTTCGGCGACAACAGATAGCGGATAGAAGCATCGATAACTTTCCAGAAACTTCGGATACATGCAGGCGCGTCCCACGCTGTGCGATTACATTTGTTAGGCGGCGAAACGTGGTTGCCCGATAAAGATAAGTACACGTGTCAATACCCCCCTCTTAAAAAGCATCGTCCCGATGCTACAAATATAAGAGAGTGAAACACAAAAGGACACTTATTAAACATAAGTAACAAAACAGCGAAAAGAAACAAAGTCCAAAGGTCAGTTACGCGAAGCCCCAAAGTTCATTAACGGTGGTAGTACGGCTTGAGTCGCACAACGTGGACTATTTCAGGTCGTGAGCGGCGCCGCTGTGATAGCGAAATGCCGTCTGGCACGACCTCATGGTCCAGTGCGCCAATACGTCGGATGATCTTGTACGGTCCGAAATAGCGACGCAAAAGCTTCTCGCTCAGTCCTCGTCGACGTAGAGGGGTCCAAATCCAAACACGGTCACCGGGCTGGTACTCGATGAAGCGTCGTCGGAGGTTGTAGTGTCGGCTGTCGGTCCTCTGCTGGTTGTTGATTTGCAGGCGGGCGAGCTGTCGGGCTTCTTCGGCACGCTGGAGATAGGAAGCGACGTCAAGATTCTCCTCGTCAGTGACGTGCGGCAGCATGGCGTCGAGCGTCGTCGTCGGGTTCCTGCCGTAAACCAGCTTAAATGGCGTGATCTGTGTAGTATCTTGCACCGACGTGTTGTAAGCGAATGTTACGTACGGCAGGACTGCATCCCACGTCTTGTGCTCGACGTCGACGTACATTGCTAGCATGTCGGCGAGGGTCTTGTTCAGGCGCTCCGTGAGACCATTCGTCTGCGGATGGTAGGCCGTTGTCCTCCTGTGACTTGTCTGGCTGTATTGCAGAATGGCTTGCGTGAGCTCTGCTGTAAAAGCCGTTCCTCTGTCGGTGATGAGGACTTCTGGAGCACCATGTCGCAGCAGGGCCGCTATTTTGTAGTGATGCCTTATGCCTTATGCTGTGCTATTCTTATCATCCACCACACACGGCCGCCTGATCGCATTGATAATGTGGGCAGACCGTCGCTCTGACCAGTGGCCAAGCGCGAAAAGCCTGAAAAGGCATAGAATAGAAAAAGGCATTGCTACAATATACCGGCCCAGGATGTTCTCGACAAAAAATTTCGCCACTTCGGCTGCGCTGCCTTTCGGTAGAGCTTTAGTTTCAGCGAAAGGCGAACCTGTGCCCACAAAAACAGGCTACACTTATAGCACAACGATAGCGGCGAACACGGTCGGCGATCGTCGGAAATCTGATCAGCGGGTCAATCGCGTCGGCTTTTAAAGAACAGTCGTCGAATGTTCCAGACTAATCGTTCGGACCCGCGTGCCTTCCACAAAGTTCTACACCATTCGCGTCAGGTGATGAAATCAGATAACATAAGGTTCGGCGACAACAAACAGCGGATAGAAGCATCGATAACTTTCCAGAAACTTCGGATACATGCAGGCGCGTCCCGCGCTGTGCGATTACATTTGTTAGGCGGCGAAACGTGGTTGCCCGATAAAGATAAGTACACGTGTCAATATATGCGGGATTTGTATATTCTCCACATTCTCTACCATGTTGCCGTTCCGCCTTTATTATATAGCCGCAATGTAGACTAGCAGCTATCGAACACCATAAAGGCTATCCACACACTCAAAGACCTCGCGCACAACTCCTGACACTTAATTGTATTCAAGAGTTGTGCGACTGTCCAGGACATCCTTAACGAATGTTACATAACACATTATGAGGTTTTACTTGCCAAAACCACGATTTTATTTTGAGGCAGGCACGCCGTAGTGGAGGATTCGGGAATAATTTAGACCACTTGGGATTTTTTAACGTGCGCCTAACCCTAAGTACGCGGGTTTTCGCATTTCACACCCATTTAAATACGGCTGCCGTGGTTGGGATTTGATCCCGAGACCTCGTGATTAGCAGCCGAACCCAATAAAAGCTAAGCAACTATGGAGGGGAAGGAATGTTGGAAGTAGGAGGAAGGTGACAGCCGGCACGTGAGACAATTTGTTCCCAACCTCATTGCGCGAGAATCGGTACCATCTGTCGAAGAATGACACCATAGATTGCACTGTGTTGAATGTGATGGGGTCCGCATCCAACATTTCAGACCCGAATCATATTGTAACTACTGACGACTAGGCATCTCGCTAATACGTGCAGTCGCTTGACAGCTGCCGAGCGCTGGCGTCGGCCACAAGACCTACTTGACCTTTGTTCAACACTTGCCGACATTCTCGCCTTATTTCGCACCATTGCGTTTCAGCTGAACTGCTTCAACAGCCAATTTATTTCTGCCAAAATTTCGCCACCTTGTCAACGTTATGGTTTCTTATTTTCATGTCATCTTTTATATTTAGGCTAATGCTGTTATGAAATTTCCAGCGGTTTCACCTTTCCCAAACTGCTCGCATTTTTTGAGGATTTTTAATAGACGTGGAAACCATTGCGTGGCCCCTGACCAAGCTGCTCAAAAAGTCATTTTATATCCCTGAGGTCTTGTGCAAGCTTCTGTCTTCTTGCCGTTCATCAACCTCCTGATTTCCCTGTCAAGTGTATCCCATTTTGACGACTCCAATCCCACGGAAGTTGGCAATGATATAATGTGCATGGGATTAAAGCCATTTAAATCAATTCTACTGTGGATACGACAGCCGCTTTTGCTCACTGTGAATGGAAATATTGCGTTAATGAGCGCCATTCTTAAGCATTTATATTGACAGTAAAAAAATTATGCGGATCCCATCTATGTGCGAATTGATGTAAGCAAAGCTTTCTGTGTTTTTTCTCATTGTCATAAGTAATCTCCACAGACTAGACAGGCACTCTCTAATGAAATGCTGTCGATGTTTGCCTGATTACGCCTGTCATTGTGATGCAAATAAACGGAACTTCAACTCCTTTTCTCTGAAATAAACGCTGAATGAAATGCTGACGTCATCCTAAACAAGATCAACAAGCGCCGCAGTGCTCGATCTTATGATGTCCCTATTCGTAAGATTATATTCGCGATTTATATTTTTTTTTTTTTTTTGGTGGGGTGGGGGGGGGGGGGCGATGTGCTCTTGTACGCTAGAAATGTCCCTCGGACGTGTCTGATGTGCTCGTTTTATGCGAAGCGTACTAGCCGCACAACCACGCTCTTCCTTGCTGCGCCGCGCGCGGCCGCGTAGCTACCATATGACGTCATAACAGCTGCAAAAGCGGAGGCTCAACTCGTGCGCTCGCTTGCGGCCGCGTAGCTACATAGCCGGGTGTCAGCTCGTGCGCTCGCCTGCATGAGTTGTTTCTTCGTCTAGCCGAACCAAATATAGCCGAGCAACAGCAGTTCACCAGGCTAAACAGTGGTTCAACAACTAAAATAACGGCTTGTATGCTTCGCATCCTGGGCTTAACCTTAGCTAAGCCACAGCCATTTTTTTATTCTCAACTGCCCAATGGAAACTCTCATGGCTGCAACTTCATGATGTCCTGGAGGCAGGCCACCATGGCGTGTTGCGCAAGTATGACCACGATGATTCATTTGGGTTGACATATACTATTTTGTGGGTCACACTTCGCCACATTCATTTTCAAACTATGGCAGAGATCGAAAAGGGTGGCCAACTCACTACGTCCCTTTCCTCTGTTTACTTCCGCAAAGTGTGTGTTTATCGCTGTGGGTACAAAATACGCCCAGCGGTATGCTACCACTCAAGCCTTTCTGGCGGCTGAGCAAATGAAGTCGAAGGCTTTATTCAACATGGCGTCGATGTTCAATATGGCTATCCTCAATTACTTTTCGCTGACTTCGCTCACCGCCTTCTCTCCAGTGTCATCTCTTACACTACTCGCTCCTGCTAGACACAACACAAACACGCAACGACCTTAATGAAGTATCAATTACACGCTAGTTGACACGCTGTCTATGTAAATTTCCGCTGAGCACCGGGATTGAAGCGTGGTCCTGTCTATGGTGACATTATCCGTCTACAGCCTCGCTCATCAACACCGCTCGTTACTCGTCACGTCTTTTTTTTTTTTGTCGACAAGAGCATAGTGTATTTCCTCTGAATGTACTTTCGGCTTTAAGTGTGACCTTTCACGCCCGCTTATTCGGTTACGTTGACGGCGACCGTTGTCGTCAGGCTGCCGCCTCATCCTGAGCTTCGCAGTCACCAGAGAGCACAGAAAGCTGTCTTCACAAACAAACCACCGGGATTCGAGCCCATCTCCCAAATGCACCATCTTGCATTTGGGAGATGGGCACGCTAACCATTACGCTACCACCTGCCTCCACCAATTTCTGTTTATCTACCTTCCCACTTCACGTTTTTGCCTCAGACGCAGGCAGAACGGATGCAGAACGAAAAAAAAGTAAAGATTGCTTGATCCGCCAGCTGACACATGACCTTAACTTTGACAGGTTATTGTCATTGGAGCGCATGTAGGCTTGCGGCTGCGTGCAGATTGTGGGTCCCCTTAGCTTTATTCTAAATTTGCTTTCACCGACTCTTTTCAGCTAAAACTGAAATGCCGGACAAAAATGAGGCCTACCGTTGAATATTTTTTCTTGTTTTCTAGGTTTAAACCAAAAACTCTCATTTACGCAAATAGTGATTTTTTTAAGAAATGGCATAAGGATACTATATTTCGAGGTCATGTCGTTGTGCCAATACGGGCCCGCACCACGTATGGACGAAAGGGCATCACAGTGCCGATGCACGCGGCAGGTTACTGAATGAAGAAAACAGGAAACGACTGTTTTTCAGTTTTCGCAACATATTGTACACAGAACACAAGGCACCCACCACAATGGCATTTTATTTTTGACAACAGCGACACACAGTGGCGTACTGATATACTTCCTAAAGGGGTTTCAGTTTATTTTTTCATCGCAGAACCGCAAGCACAGGTTGCGTCGCGCGTATACCACAGCCACGTACTGTGGCCGCGCTCCTTTTTCTCTAACAATGTGGCCCCCGGCGGCTTCACGCGCTCCCGTAGGTGGCGGATTGGACTGCCACTCCAGAAGTTTAAATAGATAACCGCTTTGCATAGAAACGACGGCATGATTGTTAACATATTGTTGGCTTGGATATGTCTGGGACGAGGTCCAAGACCGTGTCTTCAAACGCGTTCTTTGCGTTCGCGTCTCTGTCTTGAAGGGACGCGCACCCTAACTTGCTGCAGTGGTGCTTGCGTTGAGCGTATGTAAGGCGAAAAACGCGGTTCTAAAATGTCTGTTCACTAACTTGTGCAGTAAACCCATGTTTACAGTATTCGCACAGTATAGTAGTAGTATAGTAAGAGTCACGAGTATGGCATCCGTAACCGCAAGCGTCATGTTATAGTCGTAACTTGTCGGGACAGCGTAGTTGTAATCCACAGACCCTGCCACTCAGGAATACGTGGCTAGCCATGGCTTATGAATAAGTAATTGCGAAGATTGGTTTTCAGTAAAGGTTTGTTACCAAAAACGGCGGGAGCCTATACTGCCGCAAAGGACGGATGCTGGGCGGTGACTCCAATCATTTACTCGGCACATCACACATCTGCACTGGAATTCAACTGGTTTCGCCAACTCTTGCTTATATTCTCTCGCCCCTAAGCTGCGAATTCGCCTGCAACCCGGGCCTCAGCTTTTCCCCTTTGTCCCCCGCTTCTTTCCCAATCTGCTAAGACGTGCTTCCACTGATGCTTGCTCCTCCTTTTTTTCAATAAATGAAGGAATTCATTCATGCATTCCTAAGTTACTGCAGAAAATAGCGTGTCTTTATCTCCAAAACCACCCTGTCTCTCACCTGGACTCGCCCATCGCAAAACAAAGTAGCTGTGTTGCAAATAAACAATTTTCTAGGAATGGCCAGTAGCACGGCGGGCAATTTCAGGCCCGTGGCGAGACAGTATATAGAACACCTTCTCTGCCATATCCACACTCAGTGCTCTGCTTCGTGAGCTACTATTAGCCGCTACGACGGAGTACGAAATGAAAGAAACCTAGCTGGGCTGGTCACAGGCAGCTCTTTTTGGATTCGTGATGCGTCGATTTGAAATATATAGATTTCTTATCTAAGCCTAAATGACAGCGATATAGGCGAGGTGAGTTATGGTAGCTCGTTGGCCTGCACTAACGACGCTCTTCACGCACCACTTTCGTCTTATGTGTGTTTGCGAACGGGAATGAAAGACAGGAGGGTCACACGCCTTCCTGAAATGAAACATTCGGAATAACCTTTCATTTGACGGTTGGACATATGTCGAGGGTCCCCGATACAAACCACCTGCAAGTCTGTATGACCTTGCAAAGGGGAGCTCAGATGAGACGTTGTCAAACGGATAGGCTTTTAATTATCATAATAAGTATGTCTTTATATAAATTCGTTACCATGAGGTGAAAGCCGACTAATAAGCATTTAAATTTTCTGTGTTATTAAAACATCGTGTTAATAAAAGGTTGTTGTGCTTTTACAGCCCCCCAAAATAAAAAGTAAGTTATGAGAAATAAATTGGTCCGGTAAATGTGCAAACGCAGACGCAAGAAAAGGCTATAGTCCGTTTCCCAGTATTCACTCAATGAAGATGGAGCACCTCTATACTCTCACGTTGTAGTAATGTCAAGAACAAAACACTTCCGAAAGAGTCAGTCACGAATGTTACTCATTATGAGCTTGCGCTGGAAAAGAAAATAACACTCAAACATAACGATGGCTGCGCGCAAAGTGCTTCCTCTGATTACGATCTACGGATCAAGGCGTCGGTTCGTCAGATTGGAATGCTCGAACATTGCAGCGCAATCTCGGGTCCTCAAATGTGATGGAGAATGTACGCCAGTATTCGCTTCACGCGCGCAATCTGATAAGATAACGCTCTTTCGCTATTGAATCCGTGACAACATACTGGATATTAGAAACACATGCAGGCGCATCTTGAGCTAACTGATAACTTTGGAACTGAGGTTAGACGCCAAAAAAAGCCCAACCCCCCCTAAAAAAAAGAATACAGTTGCTTTCAATATTAGCTGAAACCTAATGCTTCTGGTTTAAAAAGGGCCCCCAACACTGCACAGCGACGCCGACATACAGGAAATTCAAGAGCGAACCACTTTCCAATTACTGGTATTTATCAAACCAGCATATCGTGGTGCCAGTTCCACCACGGGTACTGTGCCGGAGCTCATGTTTCATGTTAGCATTAATTGTCACAAAATCACAGTATTTTTTTCTTTAGATGTTATCATTAGACAGCTAAAATACATCCAGCGAAACCCTCACCTTAATATTTCAGTACTTTTCGTTCTAACGTACAGTCGCGGTCAAAAATACGCGGCCCACGGCTCCAGTCGGCGGAGCGGCCGCGAGCCGCACCGCGACGCTCGCGTCGGCGCTGCGAGAGTTTGCGCTCTGACGACAGGTATCTCCCTACGTATCGTCCGTATCCGTTACGTATCCGCCCGTTACGTATCGTCCGTTACGTATCCGCCCGAGAGCGAGGGAGATACCTGTCGTCAGAGCGCAAACTCTCGCAGCGCCGACGCGAGCGCCGCGGTGCGGCTCGCGGCCGCTCCGCCGACTGGAGCCGTGGGCCGCGTATTTTTGACCGCGACTGTACATATCCGTGCTTATCCATATGTTACAAAGTACTGAAAATGTACCCAATGATTTCCTTCAGGAAGCTGTTTTTATTCCTTATGATGCCAGGAAACCAAGCCTGATGCCACCAACGCTCAGAAACCTAATCGGGAGCGCGCACATTGTTCTCGCACACCTTGTGGGATGCGCCGTAGCGCTGAGGTGCTTCTTGTATAATGTATGAGAATCGGTTGTAAAGACAGACGTGCAAGGTTGGGCCATGTGCTTAAGCTCATGAAGTTGATTTGTGCCAAGATAACCTGTCCAAGCTTTCACACTTACTTTATAAGAAGTCTACAGCACCATCAATATGCCGGCTGCTTTTAACTGCACGAAACAAAACTATTGAAACGATACAAACAATGTTAACATCATTTTATCATTCGAGTGTTCAGATCGGTAATCTCTAGATGCGGAGTAAGTTGAGAAGTTGGTTGCCTAATTAACAAAGCTACGTTAATTAAATTTTCAGTAATGGTTCTCACGTGGCTAAAGAAAATGAGCAGTTTGGAGCCCGTCCTCGAGATTAGGCAGCCAAGCGAAAAACTTTCGACTAAACATGCTTCTGTAAGAACCACGCGAAAAGAATGGTCCAAGTAAACACTCTAGGAAGGCGTAACTGACGCAGAAAAAGCCCATCTGTAAAGCCACAGAAAGAACAGCAGTTCACGGCGGGACACAAAGGAGGAAACACACACAAACTGCGCTAACTTTAAGCGCTGTTCTTTATGTGATAATTTATTTATTTTTTTATTCATAGTGTTGATCCCATCAGGGGTCATAACAGGAAGAATGAATGAATGAATGAACGTTTGATATTTAATGGCGCAAGGGCCAAGTATGGCCAAAGAGCGCAATGTCCATGGTAATGGGTTCGCAATATACTTGATGTGTTTTATGAAGTTGGGGCGATGTGGCTGTAAAGGGGCCTTAAAAAGGAGGCGCTCTAAAGTACGTAAAATCTGTATATTAAGATTATGGCGATGGCTTATGACGTGTGCTGTGAACATTAAGATGCATTTAAAAGAATAATACGATGTGTAAAAATATATAGGGTTATAAGATTGGCTAGAGCACTACTGCCTCCTTAGAGCCCTTGAAACGCAAGGGTCTGGAGGCATTGTGCTATGCAACACAATTATCGCAGCGGCATCCTCTGGAACGAGGATGCTCTACGAATGTAATGGGCTTATAACATGTAGGACAACATCATTTAAGAAATTGAGGACTGCCTTGATATTAAAAAGGGGTTCTCTGCCAAGAAACATAGCCGGGTGAAGAGGAATGTAGTACAGGAAGGGCATACATAGTTATCTTGCAGTGTAACAATAATAATTAGCGCAATAATAAGATTAGACATATTAGACATGCAGTTAGCAGAGGCAGACAATGTAGTAGGCAGAAAAGTAACGTTATACACTGTAATGATGTTACGAGAAAAGAAAAAACAACAGGTAATCAAAGATAGAAAGTTTACAAAGGTGAATAAAATGGTAGGCATAAATTATACAATAATACATAGCATTAAATTTAAGAGTAACAAGGGGTAATGAGGTAGTCTGTCAAATATCAATGGTGGTAAGCAATAATTATAACAGGAAAAGAAGTAAAGAATTTGCATAAATAAACAATAGTACTCAGTAATGGCAAGTAATACAAGTTATGAAAGTGAGGTATACACAAGAGGTAGTAATTATAAGATACGTTTAAGGTGTCGTCAAAGAAATTGTGGTTATGTACACAATCTAATGAAATAAAATGGCACAAAAATAGATGGTGACATAGGTACATCATAATTGTGAAGCACGCAATTCATTTTCGGCTAATGTCAAAAAAGTAGTTAACGATGGGCTGTCTATAATACTAGGGTCCAGCTTATTCCATTCACGTGTCATTAAAGGGAAAAACGAATGCTTATGGCTTTCCGTATGAAATGGGTGTTCGTTTAATGATAGTGAATGTTTATGTCGGGTGAGTCGTGTTTGTGCTAAAGATAAGTATTTGGAACTGTCTATTTTCAATTCATTATGAATAAGTTGATACATCAATTTTAATCGTGCAAGCTTGGCTCGTTTTTAGCAATTCTGTGGGTGAGTCTGTTAACCTATGTTTCTTGTAAATATATCTAGTGCCTTCCTTTGAATTGCTTCTAGTTTGTTAATGAGTTCTTTGGTGAAAGGAAACCAAACAACGTTAGTATACTCTAATACAGATCTGACAAATGTGTTATATGCTAGTAGTGTTGTGTTTGTGGGTGCTAGTCTAAGACGTCTGTTCAGGAAAAACAATTTTTTTTTGTGCGGTTGAGGTAACGCTGTTAACATGGCGCTCCCATCTGAAATCGTGTGTTAATGTTAAGCCAAGGTACTTGTACTTTTTCACTTTGTTAAGTGTGGCGTTATTTATAGTGTAGTTAAATATGCGAGCTTTTTTCTAGTAATTGATAATATAGCTGATTTTTTAATATATAAAGTCATTCGCCATTCGTTACACCATTTGTACAGAAGTGACAAAGCGTCGTTCAAGGCCACATGGTCATTATGAGAATTGATTACCTGATACAGAACACAATCGTCAGCAAGAAGTCTAACATCGACTGGAATATTAGAAGGCAGATCATTAATGTATATGAGAAATAAGACTGGAGCCAGAACACTTCCTTGTGGAACTCCGGATCTTACGCTAGATTTCATGGAATATTGCTGGTAAACTTCTACAAATTGAGTGCGGTTAGTAAGGTAGTCTTTGATCCAGTTTAGTATAGGGCCCTTTCCCAAGGTAAGTTCGAGTTTATAAATTAATTTCTTATGTGTTACGCGATCGAAAGCTTTTGAAAAATCTAGAAAGATTAGATCGATTTGTTTCTGTTGGTCAATACTTAACGATACATCGTGGACAAGCTCAATTACTTGTGTGACTGTGGAAACTCCTTTGCGAAAACCATGCTGACAATCCGTTAGTATTTCTTCCTGTTCAAGGTGTTTGGTTATGTGCTTTAAGATAATGTGCTCTAGTAGTTCACGAACAGTGCATGTTAGTGAGATTGGTCTGTAGTTAGCGGGTTCTGTTTTACTTCCCGATTTATGAATTGGTTTCACTTTAGCTGTTTTCCAATTCTTAGGGAGGCTACCTGAGCAGATTGATTTGTTAAAAATTATTAATAAGTACTTGGCCATCCACTCAGCGTATCTGCGAAGGAATGCATTTGGAATATTATCAGGTCCTGGTGATTTCTTTGGGTCTAAGTTAAGCAGTAGGTTAAGTATGCCTGTTTCGGTTAGTGTGAGTGGCTCTAGTGGCTTATTTCTAGAGAAGCCTGCTTGTGGTAGTGTGCCGTTGTCCTCAGTGAAAACAGAGCAGAAGTAGTCGTTAAGCAAGTTAGCAGAGTTCCGGTTATCTTCATTTGAGGCTTCGTTGTCGTTACGATTCTTTTGGTTAATGTAGCTCCAGAACTTTGTGGGAGCAGTTTCAAAAAGTTTGTGAGTGTATTAGTACAGTAGAACTGTTTGGCTGTCTTAATTTTTGATTTCATAAGTTGGATAGCTGCGCTGAGATTTTCATGCGTAAATTTTAATGGGTTAGTTTTCAGCAATTTTCGCATTCGGTTTACTTTACGTGTCGCATGTATAACGTCACGCGTTATCCATGGATTACGCCTAATAAGTTTCTTTTTTCTAGTTGGTATGTAATTGGTTATACAATGAGATATAATGACGGAAAATGCGAGCCACAATGTATCGATGTCTGTAGTGCTGTTATGGGAAAGTTGCAAAAACGTGTGGTATTCATTAATCAGGTAATCAAGTATACTAGTGTCGTTAGCTTTAATATAGTCGGGGTAAGCGGTGATTTGCTGAGGGGTAACGCTGTCATGAAGGGG